>NC_072446.2:41808333-44212500 GCF_028878055.3 Symphalangus syndactylus | reverse complement strand
CTAAGAACTTATTAAAGTATGTTCTTCATGCAGGAAGTAAATAATCTCAATAAGGTTAAAAAGGCAGTGACGAAAAATGGAAATGGTAATATGTAGATAGATCTAAATGAATGGTGACCATATAAAACAATAATAATGTCTTATGGGTTTTAAAACACATATGATTAGAGTACACAAATTATATATATATATATATGGAACTGATAAAAGAAGTTAAAAGTGTTCCAAGATCTTTGTATTGTCTAAGAACAAATGTGCTAATATATCAATTACATTAATGTGATATATGTAGGCTATGTGTTGTAATCTGTAGGGTAACCACTAAAAGAACAGGGTCTATAACTTGGCAAGAGAGAAAAAAGTTACGATAGTAAAAAAGTCTATCAATCCAAAAAGCAAGAAAAAAGAGAAAAAGGAACATGCTGACATATTATTATAATTATTGTATTTTATTATTAGTTATTGTTAATTTTTTTACTGTGCCTAATTTATAAATTAAACTTTATCACAGCTATGTATATATAGGGAAATATATATCTGTGGTTTCAGGCATCCACTGGGGGTCTTGGAATATAATGCCTCCCTCAGATAAGAAGGTACTACTGTAATTATATTATATGTCATATTAAGTATATATTAATTCTACTAGGTAGTAGCCACATTATATATTAATTATATTAAATATATATCATATAGATTTATTTTAAGGAATTGACTCATAATAGAAGAGGCTGGCAGGCTGGAGATTCAGGGAGGAGTTGCAATTCAAATGCGAAGGCAGACTGCCAGAGAATTCCCTCTTGCTTGGGGGAGGTCAGCCTTTTGTTCTATTCAAATCTTTGAGGAAAATAGAAAGCAAAGAATATATTAGCTATATTAAACAAACTAAATGCTCCAACTAAAATACAAAAATTATAAAGCCTAATAATAAAAGCCCTCAATTATATGCTGTTTAAAAGAGACATTTTTAAGCTTAAGGATACAGAAAAGTTGAAAATAAAAGAATGGAATAAAATAAGCCATGAAATTACTAGTATAACACTGATGTCAAAATCTGACAAAGCACACAAAAAAGAAAACTTTAACTGCAAAATCTTAAAATCCTAGTAAAGAAAAAGCAGCATATGTTATAATTATACCACAACCTGATCAAGTAAGGCTTACTTCAAAAATTTAAGCATGGTCCATTATTGGGAAGCATATTAATAAAAATCCTCACAAAAATAATTCAAAATATAAAAAGCCATATGATAAGCCTGATGAATGCTGGTTTACAGAACTGGTTTTCTTTAAAAAGGCAATCATTGGGGAAATAACCCACTTACTCAGTATTTACTGTGTGCTAGGCCCTGTTCCTTCTACTAGAAATAGTGAACAAATTCTAACAGAATCCCTATCTTCATGAAGCTTACAGTCTAGTAGCAGAAAACTGACATTAAACAAATCACCTCACAGACAAATACGAGAAGTGATGGAAAAGAGAATTACAGGACTCTAAGAGCCTATAGAAGAAGAAAATTTGACCTGGTCAGGGAGCTCAGCCAAGGCCTCCCTAAGGCACTGATTCCTGAGCTGACAAGTAGAAGATGAACAGGAATCAGGGAGGCATTAAGAAGGGCAGGGAACTCCATGCCAGTCAGTAATCTCAGAAAGCGTAGGAGCAGGGTCTGAAAGAAGCCACTGTGTCTGAAGTACAAAGAGCAAGGGGGAGCAGGTGCCAGGAAGCTGGAGATGTATACAGGGTAGGGCCACACAAGGGTGATTTTTCTTTGTCCCATAAGCATTAAGAAGCCTTTGAAGAACAGAAGCATGACAGTGACCTCCCTGCCCTGCATTTTGGAATGAACAGTTCATTTAGCCAGGTGTAGACAATATAGCACTGGATGTGGACAGTCCAGTTAGAAGTTACTGGTGGAGACACAAAAGTGTTACAAGTAAGGAGATATTCAGGAAGTAAACTGCACAGGGTGTGATAATAGATTTGCTCTTGGGATGACAGGGAATGCTGAATGCTACTCCTCCTTGGTTTCTGATTTACCTAACAGATGCCATCCAGTAAGTCAGATAACACAGGAAAAGAGGCAAGGCACAGTGGCTTGTAATCCCAGCACTTTGGGAGGCCAAGGAGGGCGGATCACCTGAGGTCAGGAGTTCAAGACCAGCCTGGCCAACATGGTGAAACCCCATCTCTACTAAAAATACAAAAATTAGCCTGGCGTGGTGGCAGGCACCTGTAATCCCAGCTACTAGGGAGGCCGAGGCAGGAGAACTGCTTGAACCCAGGAGGCAGAGGTTGCAGTGAGCCGAGATCGCGCCACTGCACTCCAGCCTGGGTGACAGAGCGAGACTCTGTCTCAAAAAAACAAAAAAAGAAAAAAACAGAAGAAAAGAACCAGTTTTGTGAGCGAAATATCTCACAAATACTTAGAAACCAGAAACAAAAGAAAGTTTCACCCGAGAAAATTATGTATCTTGAAATATCAGTATCACTAAAGCAGGACAAGAAAGGGACGATGGTTTCACCTCTAGGATTTACAAATCATCTGGAAAAAGGGCTGGCAATTAAGTCTCTGCTTCAACTACTCAACTCTGCTGTCGTACCATGAAGGCGGCCATAGACAATATATAAACAAATGAACATGGCATATGCTAATAAAACGTTGAAATTTGACTTTCATATAATTTCTTTTTTTCTCTCTCTCTCTTTTTCTCTCTGAGACAGGAGGATCCCACGAGCCTGGGAGGTCGAGGCTGAAGTGAGCTGTGTTTACACCAATGCGCTCCAGCCTGGGTGACAAAGTGAGACCTGTCTCCAAAAAAAAGGAAAACCTATTCTGAGCTTGTCTGCCATACCAAAATAAGCAGTGAGCTGGATATGGGAAACAGATTATAGTTTGCCAATCCCTGTTCTAAAAGTAGATAATGGGATAAGAAAACAGCTAGGTATGGAGGTATATGCCTGCAGTCCCAGATACTTGGAAGGCTGAGGGAGGAGGATTGCCTGAGCACAGGAGTTCAAGTCCAGCCTAAGCGATACAGTGAGACCCGGTCTCTTTTTAAAAAAAAAAAAAAAGAAAGAAAACAAGATATAATTATTGGGGGAAAACCCCTTAACTGTTATTTGTATTTGAAAGACTATGTACATAGGTTAAAAAAAACTACTGGAACTAAAGTTCATAATTTGAAGTTGCAGCAGGGATTTACAGTTCAGGAAAAGATGGAGTAAGCATATTCCACCCTATTCCTCCCACTGATTTTTTTTTGTTTGTTTTTTTGAGACGGAGTTTTCCTCTTGTTGCCCAGGCTGGAGTGCAACGGCGCAATCTCGGCTCACTGCAACCTCCACCTCTTGGGTTCAAACGATTCTCCTATCTCAGCCTCCCAAGTAGCTGGGATTACAGGCGTCCCCCACCACGCCCGGCTATTTTTTTTGGATTTTTAGTAGAGACAGGGTTTCACCATGTTGGCCAGGCTGGTCTCAAACTCCTCACCTCAGGTGATCTGCTCACCTTGGCCTCCCAAAGTGCTGGGATTACAGGCGTGAGCCACCACGCCCAGCCCTTCCCACCGATTATAACCGAATATTCTAGATGGAATTCATGACACAAGTGAGAAAAATTCTGAAAAGTAGAAAAAAGAAGGTAGATTGGCTAGGGACCAGGGGACATGAGGACTGACCCAACAGGAAGCTCCCTATTTTTTTGTTTGGTTTGGTTTAACTTCTAATATGTCCTAACCCAAGCTCTGAAGCCACAATCTGAAAGATCCAGTAAGCACAGACAAGAAAGTGCCAAGAAAAGCCTTCCCTCTCTAGGTAAAGAACTGGGAAAGGGGCAGCTCAGCAGACAAAAACATTTTGACCAGGCAAACTAAAAAAGGGGAGGGGGTACCCCTCCTTTTCCTCACCAGACACTGTGGCCCAGAAATTGTGAACAGCATTCTGCCTTCCAACACAACTCTGCCATAATGAGGTGGCACACCTTTTCCCTCTTCTCTATGTTACAGCTGCAGACAATGTGGGGGAAGTCATCTTTCTCTATCCTGGAATAACCAGATGGAGTCCTAATCCCAGCAAAACTACAGAACTGGGAAAGGATTATGGTGAGGAGAGAGCTAGAGAAATGAATTCTCTGAATCTGTGTATGAAATCCTAAAAGTGCCTCTGAGCAACCCATGTGTAAAAATGACCAGAAACAACACAGCAAAAGGCCTAAGAACTGAACACTGCTCTGGAATAACACCTAAATTTCAGACTGGTCTCTCGGTAGCACAGACCAGAACAGTAACACAAGACTGAAAACTGAACCACAGTCAACAAAAGTGGGCCAGGATATGTGTTCTAAACCTAAACAGGTTGACTGTTAAATATAAAAATTTAAACAGGAACCAGAATCTCCTAGCACAATATTCCAAGTGCCAGGATGCAATCCAAAATTACTCATTATACCAGGAACATGAAAATCTCAACTTGAATGAAAAAAGGCAATCAACAGATGACAATACCAAGATAATATAGATTTTGGAATTATTTGAAAAGAATTTAAAACAGTGCTCATGAAACTGCTCAAGACATTATAAACACTCAGCATATAGAAGACATAAGGAGTACCAAATGGAATTTTTAAAAATAAAATTTCTGAAATTAAAAAGACCCGCTGGATGGGCTCAACAGCAAAAGAGAAATGATAAAGGAAACAATTAGTAAACTTAAATGAATGGAAATCTTCCAGTCTGTACAAGAGAGAAAGTAGATTGAAAAGAAATGAACACAGTTTCAAAGTCCTGTGGGATAATAACAAAGATCTAACATTCATGCTCTCAGGGTCCCAAGAGTAAAAGAATGGAGAAATGAAAAAAAAAATTTTAAGAAATAATGGCTAAAAACTGTCTACCGGGTGCGGTGGCTCACGCCTGTAATCCCAGCACTTTGGGAGGCCGAGGCAGAGGGATCACCTGAGGTCAGGAGTTCGAGACCAGCTTGGCCAACATGGTGAAACCACATCTCTACTAAAAGTACAAAAAATGCGTTGGGTGTGGTGGCAGGTGCCTGTAATCCCAGCTACTTGGGTGGCTGACGCAGGAGAATAGCTTGAACCCAGGAGGGGGAGGTTGCAGTGAACCAAGATCGAGCCACTGTACTCCAGCCTGGGCGACACAGCAAGACTCCGTCTCAAAAAAAGAAAAAAACAAAAACATCTATCTATCTATCTATCTATCTATCTATCTATCTATCTATCTATGTATCTATCTCTTTTAGATGTGGGGTCTCACTATGTTGTCCAGGCTGGTCTCAAACTCCTGGGCTCATGAAATCCTCTTACCTTGGCCTCTCAAAGTGCTGGGATTATGGGCATGAGCCACCACACTCGGCCTCAAATTTAGATACAAACTTACAGAATCAAACTTCTAAAAACTAAAAAAAAGTCCTGAAATCAATTAGAGAGAAACAACATATCACTTATAGGAGAATAACAATTTGAAAGACAACAGATTTTTCATCAGGAACCATGGAAACCACAAGGGTGGATACAGTATTTTTCAAATGCTGAAAGAAAATAACTATCAAGCTAAAATTCTATAGACAGTGAAAATATCCTTCAGAAATAAAAATACTGGCAGATGAACAAAACTAAAAATGTGTCACCAACAGATCAGCTTTGAAAAGAATGGCTAAAGAAACTCTGTCAGAAAGGAAGTAAATGATAACAGAAGAAAATCTCAAATAGAAGTAAAGAAAAAGCAATGAAAAGGGTGTATGTGTGTGTGTCTATATATACATATATCCATATATGTTATGCATATATGTATGTTTATTCATATACACATACACATACATACACCAATTAAGCAATTCTTCTCTTGAGTTTTAAAGATTATGTCTGATGGTTGAAAGTAAAAATTACAGCAGTCCCTGATGTGGTTCTCCTTGTATGCAGAGGTAATATTTAAGACAACCGTACCATAAAGAAGGAAGGTGTGCCAGGCACAATGGCTCATGCTTGTAATCCCAGCACTTTGGGAGGCCGAGGCCGGCAGATCACAAGGTCAGGAGATCGAGACCATCCTGGCCAACATGGTGAAACCTCATCTCTACTAAAAATACAAAAATTAGCTGGGTGTGGTGGCATGCACCTGTAATCCCAGCTACTCGGAGGGGCTAAGGCAGGAGAATGGCTTGAACCTGGGAGGTGGAGATTGCAATGAGCTGAGATCACGCCACTGCACTCCAACCTGGTGACAGAGCGAGACTCCATCTCAAAAAAAAAAGAAGAAGAAAAAAGGCAGATGGAACTAAAAGTTTCCTTCTACTAAAACGAACTACATTCTACTTAAGGTGGTAAAAAGTTGACATTAATAGACTGTAATAAGTTATCTTCATATATATTCCTAGAGCAATCACACAAAAAACTTTATGAAGAGATATACTCAAAATGAAATACTAAAAAATGTTCAAGGAACCCATTGTAAAACAGGAAAGGGAAAACAGAAGAACAAAAATAATGAACTAAACAAAAATGGCACATTTAAATCCAAAGTATCAATAATTACATTAAATATAAATGGTTTATACATATCAACTAAAAGAAACTAGTAGAATTGATTCTTTTAAAAAAGAACCCAATTAGACCAGGTGTAATGGTTTATGCTTATAATCCCAGCACTTTGGGAGGCCAAGGTAGGTGGATCACCTCAGCTCAGGAGTTCAAGACCAGCCTGGGCAACATGGCAAAACCCTGTCTCTGCCAAAAAAAACCCCAAACAAAACAAAAATTAGCCAGGTGTGATGGCATGCATCTGTAATCCCAGCTACTCAGGAGGCTGAGGTAGACTGATTGAGCCTAGGAGGTTGAGGCTGCAGTGAGCCATGATTGCACCACGGCACTCCAGCTTGGGTGACAAAAGTGAGACTCTGTCTCAAAAAAAAGACCTAAGCCAGGCATGGTGGCTCATGCCTATAATACCAACACTTTGGGAGGCCCAGGCAGGCCTATTGCTTGAGCCCAGGAGTTCAAGACCAGCCTGGGCAACATAGTAAGACCCTGTCTCTATTGAAAAAAAAAAAAAGAAAAGAAAAAAGAAGACCCAACTATATGCTATCTACAAGAAACTTACTTCAAATATAGTTATGTGTCACTCAGTAAGGATACATTCTGAGATATGCACCATTATACAATAAGGTGAGAAGGTAAATAAGTACAGCCATTATGGAAAACATGTATGGAGGTTCCTCAAAAAATTAAAAATAAGGCTGGGTGCAGGGGCTCATGGCTGTAATGTCAGCACTTTGGGAGGCCAAGACAGGGAGACTGCTTGAAGCCAGGAGTTTGAGACCAGCCTGGTCAATATTGTGAGACCCTGCCTCTACAAACGATTTTTTTTTTTTTTTTTTTTGAGATGGATTTTCACTCCTGTCGCCCAGGCTGGAGTGCAATGGCGAGATCTTGGCTCACTGCAACCTCTGCCTCTTGGGTTCAAGTGATTCTCCTGCCTCAGCCTCCCAAGTAGCTGGGATCATAGGCATGCACAGCCACACCTGGCTAATTTTTTTGTATTTTTAGTAGAGACGGGGTTTCACCATGGCAGTCAGGCTAGTGTCGAACTCCTGACTTCAGGTGATTCACCCGCCTAGGCCTCCCAAATTGCTGGGATTACAGGCGTGAGCCACCACACCTGGCCTCTACAAACAATTTTTAAAAATTAGCTGACTATAGTGGCATGTGCCTGTAGTAGCGAAGCTGAAGTAGATCACTTGAACCTATAGTGAGCTATGGTCGCAGTACTGTGCTACAGCCTTGGTGACAGAGCAGGACCCTGTCTCTAAACAAACAAAATTAAAAAACAAAAAAAATTTAAATAGAACTACTATATGACTCAGTAATTCCCCCTATTGAATATATATCTAAAGGATATAACTAATATGGGTATGTTGAAGAGATATCTGTACTACTATGTTCACTGCAGCATTATTCACAATAGCTAAGATACGAAATCAACCTAAGTGTTTTCATTCATTGATGGATGATGGATGAATGGAGAAAGAAAATGTGGCATACATACACAATGGAACAGTATTCAGCCTTAAAAAAAGAATAAATTCTGTCGTTTGTGATAACGTGGATAAACCTGGAGGACATTATGTTAAACGAAATAAGCCAGACATAGAAAGACAAATATCACATGATCTCACTTACGTGTGGAATGTAAAAAGTTGAATTCATAGAAATAGAGAGTAAAACGGTGGTTACTAGAGGTTGGTGGGTAGGGGAATTGGGGAAATACTGAACAAAGGACACAAAATTCAGTTAGGAGGAATAAGTTCAAGAGATCTATTGTACATCATGGTGACTACAGTTAATAACAATATGTTGTATGTATTTTTAAAAAGGATATTAATATGTTATTTTTATTGAACAAAGTAGCATTACAGAAAAGGTGATTTCAGGGGCCAGGTGCAGTGGCTCACCACTCTAATCCCAGCACTTTGGGAGGCTGAGGCAAGCAGATCACCTGAGGTCAGGAGTTTGAGATCAGCCTGACCAACATGGCGAAACACCGTCTCAACTAAAAACACAAAAATTAGCTGGGTGTGGTGGTGGGCGCCTGAAATCCCAACAACTCAGGAGGCTGAGGCAGGAGAATTGCTTGAACCTGGGAGGCGGAGGTTGTAGTGAGCCGAGATCGCGCCGTTGGGTTCTAGCCTGGGCGAAAAAGTGAGACTCCATTTCAAGAAAAAAAAGGTGATTTCAAAGGCACATAGCTCTTTCATCACAGCCTTACGGGGTGACATCTGATCACTAAAAACAGGCTGCTGTGTTCCAGTTTTCTCTAATATTTGGCATTGACCTGAATACATATGCTCTGATTTGTAAACAATCAGTCTGTAAAGATTTAATAGATTTGAGATTTGCATATTTTAAATGTATTTCTTGCGACTAAAATGAAATGAAACCTTTTAATTGATTTTTTTTTTTTTTTTTGAGATGGAGTCTTACTCAGCTGCCCTGGCTGGAGTGCAGTGGCACGATCTCGGCTCACTGCAACCACCGTCTCCTAGGTTCAAGCGATTCTCCTGTCTCAGCCTCCTGAGTAGTTAGGATTACAGGCACCCACCATCATGCCCGGCTCATTTTTGTATTTTAGTAGAGACAGCGTTTCACCATGTTGGCCAGGCTGGTCTTGAACTCCTAACCTCACGTGATCCACCTGCCTCGGCCTCCCAAACTGCTAGGATTACAGGTGTGAGCCCCCGCGCCTGGCCTATTTATTTATTTGAGACAGGGTCTCACTCTGTCACCCACACTGCAGTGCAGTGGAGCAATCTTGGCTCACCGTAACCTCCGCCTCCTGGGATCAAGCGATCTTTCCACCTCAGCTTCCCCAGTAACTGGGACTATAGGCTAGAGTGCAGTGGTGTGATTTCAGCTCACTGCAACCTCCGCCTCCTAGGTTCAAGTGATTCTCCTGCTTCAGCCTCCCGAGTAGCTGGGACTACAGGCGCCCGCCACCATGCTCAGCTAATTTTTGTATTTTTAGTAGATGAGGGGTTTCAGCATGTTGGCCAGGCTGGTCTCAAACTCCTGACCTCAAGTGATCCACTCACCTCGGCCTCCCAAAGTGCTGGGATTACAAGCGTGAGTCACTGCATCCAACCTCTATAACACTCTTGAAATAACAAAATTACAGTGATGGAGAATAGATCAGTGGTTGCCAAGGTTTAGGGTTGGGGAGAGGTCTAACTGTTTTAAAGGAATAGCATGAGGGATTTTTCCTTATGGTGATGGAACAGTTCTATATCCTGATTGTGGTTATGGTTACACAAATTTACACATCTGATAAGACTTTATAGTAGTATACACATACATATATACATAAATGTAAAAACTGGTAAAAATCCAAACAAGGTCTATTGTTAGCTAACAGTATTATACCAATATCAACTTCCTGGTTTTAAAAATGTATTATGGTTATATAAAAGGTTATAACAGACCAGGCACAGCGGCTCATGCCTGTAACCCCAGCACTCTGGGAGGCCAAGGTGGGCACATCACCTGAGGTCAGGAGTTTGAGACCAGCCTGGCCAACATCCTGAAACCCCATCTCCACTAAAAATGCAAAAATTAGCCGGGCATGGTGGTGGACGCCTGTAATCCCAGCTACTCAGGAGGCTGAGGAAGGAGAATCGCTTGAACCCTGGAGGCGGAGGTTGCAGTGAGCCGACATCATGCCACTGCACTTCAGCCTGGATGACAGAGCAAGACTTCGTCTGGGGGTGGGGGTTGGGGGAGTAAAAGGTTATAATTCAGCCAGGCACAGTGGCTCACACCTGTAATCCCAGCACTTTGGGAGGTCAAGGCAGGCAGATCACAAGGTCAGGAGATCAAGACCATCCTGGCCAACATGGTGAAACCCTGTCTCTACTAAAAATACAAAAATTAGGTGGGTGTGGTGGCACGTGCCTGTAATTCCAGCTACTCAGGAGGCTGAGACGGGAGAATCACTTGAATCAGGGAGTCAGAGGTTGCAATGTGCCGAGATGGTGCCACTGCACTCCAGCCTGGTGACAGAGCGAGACTCCATCTCAAAAAAAAAAAAAAAAGGTTATAACTGAAAGCCCTTGGGTGAAGTGTACACAGGAACCTGTACTACTGCAGCTTTTTGAGTCTTAAATTATTAAAAAATAAAATGTTTTTAAAAAAGTTCACATACACAAATAGGTGAGTGTAGTCTAGGCATTATCTAAAACAAATAATGAACAAGTATTTGCACTGTTAGGTGGCGCAGACACATAAGGTACCACAAGATGGCGACAGTTCCGGGTTCTTCCTCCCTCTCCACACCTGACGCAATGTTAAACCCGCCAAGAAAGACCCAATAAGAAAATAACACCTCCCGCTCCCCCCCGCCCCCCGCTCATCCCCAGGCCCGCCCCCAAGACCCAATCATCGATACCCACGTAGCTCTAAGGGATATAAATATCCCATCCCAACAGCACTCTCTCTCTCTGAGCGACCTGACCTGACTCTGCTAATAAAGATCTCTTGACTGCGTTTGGTGTGCTCTGGGTCTGCCTTTACTCTTTCATTGGTGCTGTGACTCGGATCGGGACTCCCCACCCTTCAGTGGGACCCCGATCCTTTTCCAGGCCCGACCCAGACCCCAAACCAGTCTTCACCCATCTTCCTGTTCGCCAACCTCTCCGCACAACACCGGCCTCATTTCGGTAAGTCTTCCCCTCCGGGGCCTACCTTTCAGGCAGACGTTAACATAGCCCTTCGATCCCCACCCTAGCTGCTCTCAAAACAGACATAGCTCACTGAGGGCCCTTAAGGCCACGGTGGACCCCAAGTTACCCAACCCAGTCTCGGTCTCCAGGGAACTGAGTTTTCCCCTCCCTCTCACTCACCTGGCCTGGGCCCCTCCTCCTCGCTCACTAAAATCCTGGTACCGGGTGGCCCACGGCCCTTGGCCTTCCAAAGGCCCATCAGTCCTTCCGTTTCGGTGACGATCCACTCGGAAGCTCTGATTCACCACACGGTCGATCGGCTAGTAGGGGACGCCCTACCTAGCCCGACACCGTATATTCTCCTCCTCTCATAATGGGAAGTTCTGCATCCCTGCTGGCCGACTCCCCTTTACAATGTCTCTTAAACAACCTGTCTGCTCTAGGCTTCGCCTCAGATATCAAGCCTAGATGCTTAATTAAACTCTGCACTCAAAATTGGCCCACTTATCCCTTAGACAACCAAAACAAATGGCCCGCGTACGGGTCCCTTGATCCCAATCTCCTTCAAGATTTCTACAACTATTGTGAGCGAACAGGAAAATGGGTAGAGATCCCATATATTCACGGCTTCTTCCTCCTACGGGACAGCCCTAACCTCTGCCTCCCTTGCGAACCCCAACAGCTCCTTGCCGCTCTTAAACTGCCAACCCCTCCCTCTGCCCCCGACTTCGACCCAGCTGACGAGCCCCCCCCATACCACCACCCTCCGCCTCGCCTTCCGGCCGCCACCCTTCCAGCTGCCACCCTCCCCAACTCGCCCCCCACCTTCCTCCACTTCCTCCTCGTCACTTCCGCCGGCCTCTTCCCCCCCGTCATTTAGCCCTCCCAACATCCACTCGAGATCTCACCATCCCATTCTTGCCCCCCTTAGAGAAGTAGCTGGAGCAGAAGGTATCGTCTGAGTCCACGTTCCCTTCTCCATAGCAGCTGACTTATCCCAAGTCGAAAAACGCTTAGGTTCCTACACCTCCAATTCCGCTTCCTACATTAAGGAGTTTCAGTACCTTCTCCAAGCTTACAGCCTCACCTTCCATGACATCTATACAGTCCTCTCCAACATCCTTCTCCCTGAGGAGCGTAGATGAGTCTGGGAACAGGCTCGCACTTACGTAGACGAGGTTCACCAAACGACCCCAGCCTTGCCACTGGGGGCGCAGGCAGTGCCCGAGTGAGAGCCTAACTGGGACTATAACACCCAAAATGGAGTAGCAGCCAGAGACCATTTTGCTACCTGCCTAATGGCTGGACTACGTAAAGCAGTCCAAAAGGCAGTTAATTTTGAAAAACTCCATGAAATAATACAAGACAAACATGAAAACCCATCCGCCTTTCTAGACCGCCTTACAAAGGCACTCCAACAATACACCAACATAGACCCAGAAACCCCTGATGGTAGACAACTCCTCATGTCCCATTTCTTTGCACAAAGTTTTCCCAACATCAGACAAAAACTAAAGAAGTTAGACAGAGGCCCCTTCACCCCTCAATCTGAGATACTGGCAACGGCGTTCAAGGTTTATCATAACCGGGACGAGAAAGCAAAGAGGCAAAAATACCAATTATTAGCACAAGCCCTCCAGGCCTCTCCTCGGCCCGCGTCACGGTCGCATGGCCATAAATCGTCCAGTCATCCGCCTCACCGTCAGCCCCCTGGGCCCTGTTTTAAATGTGGAAAGGAAGGTCATTGGGTCCGAGAGTGCCCAAATCCCAGGCTCCCCCCCTTGGCTGTGTCCTAAATGCCACCAGCCTGGCCACTGGGCCATAGACTGCCCTGGCTCCCGAAGGGAAGCCGGGCCAGCCCCCAGCCCCACTCCTGACCTCTTAGGACTGGCCATCAAAGACTGACGGGGCCTTGGGACTCCTTTCCCGACACAACTTATCACCACACAGGAGCCCAGGGTCTCTCTAGTGGTGGATGGACGCCTCATCACATTCCTCCTTGACATCGGAGCTACCTTCTCGGTTTTGAGGGAATTCTGGGGTGTCACTTCCCTTTTTGGATCTCCTATAGTCGGGGTTGGAGGCCAAACCATACGTCCGACAGTCACCCCTCCTCTCTCCTGCACCTTCTCCAGCCACATATTTTCTCACCGGTTCCTAGTCATGCCCCAATGCCCCCTTCCCCTACTAGGAAGGGATATCCTCTCTAAATTCAAAACCTCCATCACGTTTAACCCAACCGCCCTCCCCAGATCCACCCCACTCGTTGCTTTAGTAGCTGACTCCACACACCAGACTCCCGCCCCAGCTCTGCCTTCGCTCCCAACAGGCATCAATCCCATGGTTTGGGACACCACCACTCCCTCATTGGCTTCACGCACCCCAGTACAAATATTCCTCAAAGATCCACATCACTTTCCCAGTCAACCCCAACACCCTCTCCCCACCTCCAGCCTGAGGGGATTACAACCAGTTATCTCACACCTCTTGAGAAAAGGGTTCCTTAGACCAACTCATTCACCATATAACACTCCTATCCTAGCAGTCAAAAAATCCAATGGTACGTTCCGCCTCGTCCAAGACCTCAGACTTAACAACGAGGCCGTTAAACCCATTCACCCACTAGTTCCCAACCCCTATACCCTCTTATCCTCCATTCCCCCCAACGCCACACATTTTTCAGTAGTAGATCTTAAAGACGCCTTCTTCACAATCCCCCTCTCTCCTCAATTGCAAGACCTTTTCGCCTTCACCTGGACCGACCCAGACACCCAACAATCACAACAACTCACATGGACAGTCCTCCCTCAAGGGTTCAGAGATAGCCCCCATATCTTTGGTCAAACTCTTGCCTCAGACTTAAAACAACTAAATCTTCCCCAGTCAAACCTCCTCCAATATGTAGATGATCTGCTCTTATGCAGTCCATCTCTAGTCGCCTCCCAAACCGACACCACTTCCCTACTCAACTTCCTTGCAGACAAAGGCTACCGGGTGTCCCCCCAAAAGGTCCAACTCTCACTAACACAAGTAACTTATTTGGGAGTCCTTCTTTCTCACGACTCAAAGGCCATCACCCTAGACCGCAAGTGCTTCATCATAGGCCTCCCCATCCCTAAGACAAAACAAGAAATACTCTCTTTCCTAGGATTAGCTGGTTACTTTAGAACCTGGATTCCTAACTACTCTTCACTAGCAAAACCACTTTACGACCTCTCCCGGGGACCCCCGTCCGAGCCTGTAGAGGCCACAGTCAAACAGCCCTTTCAGTTACTCCAACAGGCACTAATAAAGGCTCCAGCCTTACATCTTCCAAACCTACAGAGGCCTTTCGTTTTATATGTACACGAACACCATGGCCTGGCCTTAAGAGTCTTAGGACAATTACAGGGACCCACTTTTGCTGCAGTCGCATACCTGTCCAAACAGCTCGACCCCACTGTACGAGGGTGTGCCCCTTGCCTCCGTGCCCTGGCAGTAGCCTATTTACTACTTCTAGAATCAAAAAAGCTCACAATCGGGGCGGCAGTCATCATTACATCCCCCCACCAACTCAAAGATCTCCTCACATACAAGAGCCTACAAACCCTTCCCCCTTGCCGCATACTGTCACTCCTAGTTTCCTTCTTATATGATCCCACTGTGCCCTTCCAAACATGTGCACCCCTCAACCCCACCACCCTCCTGCCTACCTCTCAACACCCCCCTCAACACAACTGCATTGAAATTCTAGAATCCCTTCTACCCTGTCCAACCCACATCACTGAAGGCCCCTTAGACCATCCCGACCACACGTGGTTCACAGACAGCAGTTCTTTTACACATAATGGACAGCGCCTTGCAGGGTATGCCGTAGTGTCCCTAACAAAAACCATTGAGGCAAAATCCCCGCCACCTAATACCACAAATCAGCAAGCTGAACTCATCGCAGCCACTCGAGCGTTTGAATTAGCAGCAGACACCTCACTTACACTATATACTGACTCCAAATATGTTTTCCACATCCTTCTCTCTCATTCAGCCATTTGGAAGGAAAGAGGACTCCTGACAACCAAAGGAACATCTATTACTAATGCCACCCTCATCATTCGCCTCCTCCAACCTTCCTTACTTCCTACTAAAATAGGCATCATTCACTGCAAGTCCCACCAAATTGACTCGTCCCCAGTGACACAAGGTAACAACAAAGCAGATCAGGAGGCCAGACAGGCAGCTTTATCAACTCTACCCCCCACTCTCATGTTAACCATAGACGAGCCATCAAGCCCTTTACAACTCACACAGCCACCGCCAACACAGTCGCCTAACCTCTCAAAACACGCCCTCTTCTCGTACCTTCACTCTATTTTCCACACAAATCCTCAAACACTGAAAACCTTCCTCAACTCCTTCTTCACCCTAGATTCCTCTGACCTACAATGCCTTAAACAGCTCACATCTGCCTGCCCCATCTGTCAACGAACAAACCCACAAACTCCCTTAAGGCCAGGACCCTTCCCGACCCATCAGGCCAGAGGACACATTCCAGGCAGCGATTGGCAACTTGATTTTACTCACATGCCCTCCATAAAAAAATCAAGTACCGTCACCTCAATCCTCCTATCACCTTCTCCGGATGGGTTGAGGCTTTCCCAACCACCAATAAAAAGGAAAGTTACTCCCTACAGCCTTATTCAAACTCCAGGTCCTCCCAAAGCCGCCCAGCACTTCCACCCAGCATTAATCCCACCTCCCCAACAGCCCCACAACACATAACTTCTCCCCTCCTATCATTCATCCGCTGTGAACTATGGAAAAGACAGGAGTGTCTCCTGCTGGATGCCAGTAACACAGAAACCACCTTTCCCCTCACACCAGGTGAATGGGTGTTTTACTTACCGCCCAGTCACACTCAGCCAATATCTTTGACCCCAAAATGGAAAGGGCCCCTCCAAATTGTGCTCTGCACTCCCGCTGCTGCCAGACTCCAAGAATCTCCAGGACAACTAACCCCCTGGCTTCACATTTCCAGGTTGAAGCCAGCCACCAACCCGGATCAAACGAGGAGCCTACCTGCCTCACACCGTCCTACAAACTATACCTGCACACCCATACCAAACAACCCCCTCAAGATCTGCATCTCCAAAACATGTCCTCTTCCCCCTATTCCAGAAATATAAACTTCATACTCCAGGCCCTCTCTTCTGGCTCTCTGCCTCTTATATCCTCCTCCATGGACTTTCCTCTCCTAGCAGTCTCTCATCACAACCTTATTACCTATTCACTGTAAAAGAAACCTACAACGCTCACAGAAGGTCACACACAAATGTCATCAGCTACACTCGGTGCCCCATTAACACGTCCTCAGTTGATACCCAAGCAATGCCTGGTCCTACCCAGCACAAACCCTAACCATCACCCGCACACTCAAAACTAATTCTCAACAAGTCTTGTCCCAAGACAACGAGCACATCTCGCTAGGTGAGACCGAATTACAGTCACAACTACAATCACAATTACACTCACCAGTCAACACCATCCCCATACACTCCTCTTGGCAACTATTCCTCAATCAAGGACTACTTCTATTTAATGCCTCTCAAGTGCCCACTTCCGACTGCTTCACATCCATCAATTCCTCCCTCCCCAGCCCCTGTATACCTATCACTCTAGTCTCTCAACTCACATTACTCTCAAGGCCTCCAGGCCTACCAGTTTGATCACCCTGAGTCCAATTCTCTCACAGGCCCTCGACAAAAACGAGCAATCTTTTTACCCATCATGCTCGGAATCTCCCTAACAACTTCTCTCCTAGGCACAGGGTTAGGAGCCACTTCACTAGGATACGGTGTGTCCCAACTTTCAGACATACAGCCCGATCCCTAGACATTTAACCAGCTTCTCCTTAGAAATTATCATCTTTTAGCTACCTGCAAAGACGAAGCAGGCTCCATAGATGGTCTCACAGCCTGCTAACGGCCCTTCAGTCAAACATCAGTCTTCGAAATGACAACAACACACCGATTCCAGCAGTTCCTCAACGATCTCTGCACTGACAGCTGGCTCATCGCTGATCCATCGTTACCGCTTGGATGGCTTACGGCATTAGAAGATCTATATCTTCAAGCGACCTTCACAGACTACACCACCCAAGAGGTGTTCACATATAGTGCCCTCCTCCTCGGACTTGTTCTCCTATTATACCCATCATACCCCATGTCAAACCTCCCTAACAGCCCTCCCTAAAACTCTCTTTCCCTCTTACAACGCCCCCACTCAGCAGGAAGTAGCCAGACGAATCACGACGCCCCTCAACCCCCTCTTAAAGAAAACAAAAGGAAGGACTGTTGGGTGGTGCAGACACGTAAGGTACCACAAGATGGCGACAGTTCCGGGTTCTTCCTCCCTCTCCACACCTGACGCAATGTTAAACCCGCCAAGAAAGACCCAATAAGAAAATAACTCCTCCCGCTCCCCCTGCTCATCCCCAGGCCCGCCCCCTAGACCCAATCATCGATACCCACGTAGCCCTAAGGGATATAAATATCCCATCCCAACAGCACTCTCTCTCTCTGTGCGACCTGACCTGACTCTGCTAATAAAGATCTCTTGACTGCGTTTGGCGTGCTCTGGGTCTGCCTTTACTTTTTCATGCACTATAAGATTATATTAATACAATAATATGTGGCAATGGTACAGATACAGATTTATAAACAAGGAAGTCTGTATACATAAGTATTGGGAATACGATAAAAAATACCCGGTGGCTCATGCCTTGTAATCCTAGCACTTTGGGAGGCCGAGGTGGGCAGGTCGCTTGAGCCCAGGAGTTCGAGACCAGGCTCAGCAACATGGTGAAATATAGTCTCTACAAAAAAATGCAAAAATTAGCTGGATGTAGTGGCACGTCTGTAGTCCCAGTTACTTGAGAGCCTGAGGTGGGACAATCACCTGAGCCTGGGGAGGTAGATGCCGCAGTGAGCCATGATTGTGCCACTGTACTCCAGCCTGGACAAATCATTTAAGAATCCGTAGAAAATTTTAATAGATTATTTAGTAAACAGTACTAGAAACTGCTGAACTATTCAGCAAGAATTAAATTAGATCTCTATTTCATGCAATATTCTAAAAGCGAATTCCAAATGGTTTAAAGTTTTAAGTATATAAATAACAATAAATAATACAATGGAATGTAAATAAGTACCAATAAACTATAAAACAATTTGAAGAAAACATTTGAAAATATTTGTCTCTTCTCAGGGTAAGGTAGCCTTCCTAAATATTAAAAAGAAATATTTAATAGTTTCTAATACATAAGATATTTAAACTCTTGTGTGTCAACAAAATATCATAAACCAAAAATAAATCAAAATAAGAAACCTCACAGAAAATGTTTAAATTAAAAAAAACTAGAAAAGGCTGGCCATGGTGGCTGCATCTGTAATCCCAGCACTTTGGGAGGCTGAGGGAGGCAAATCACTTGAGGTCAGGAGTTTTGAGACCACCGTAGCCAACATGGTGAAACCCCATCTCTACTAAAATTATAAAAATTAGCTGGGCGTGGTGGCATGCGCCTGTAATCCCAGCTACTTGGGAGGCTGACACAAGAATCATTTGACCCCAGGAGGCGGAGGTTGCAGTGAGCAGAGATGGCGCCACTGCATTCCAGCCTGGGTAACAGAGTGATGCCCTGTCACAAAAAAAAAAAAAAAAAAAAAAAAACCCAACCAACCAACAAACAAAAAAAACCCCCAAAAAAAACAAACTAGAAAAAACATTTGCAAAATGTTACAGGCAAAAGGTTAAATAACCTTATTAAATGAGGTATTTACAAATTAGTAAGTACAAACACAACCATGGAAGAATGGATAAAAGCTATGAATAAGCATTTCATAAAAAGTAAAATAATAATGATAAACAAATGAAAAAATTCATCTTTGTTAACAAAGAAAAGCGAATTAAAGCAACATGGTACTTTTCTTACCTCTCAAATAGGCATATATTTATAAAAGTGACAAAATTTAAATGTTCATAAGCTACGGGGAAAAGAACCTCAAAGTGTACTGCTATAATTGTAATCTCTCTGACATTTATCTAATCTACTGATTTGGGACTTAGTCTATAACGCCATGTGCCATTTGCTAAACTTGCTTTTTACATATATGCTCTATCTCCCCAATAAAACCAGAAACCTTGGGATAGTAGTTTTTACCTTTTTTTTTTCCAACATTAAAATAAAAACCAACATGTAGTAGGCATCCAATATTGTTTTTAATGGTTAGTGAAAATTATAAAACCTCTGAATCAGAGAAGAGTGAATAAAAGTACACCCCCAGCCTACAACTCCCTAATCTACAGAAAGTGCCATCCTGATTCCTGGATTATCCTTACCATCTGGTTCCACCATTCCTATCTCAGGCTGCCAACTACTGCTTAGGAGTATCACACTCCTCAGTGCTGTGCAGAAAACATATCCTTCCTTTGTCAGTTTCCTGTGTCAGTTTCTAGCACAGTAGCCCAAGCTCCCTCTGAGCAGATGGCTGACAAGAGGACATGACCTCTCTCTCCTCTATAGAGCCTCTATTCTCCCTTTTTAGACTAGAGGAAGATATTCCCTCATCCTTTTTAAGGCTACTGCCCATGTTCTTGATCCCATTTGAGATCTTTCCCCTAAAATTATGCATTTCCTTCTGGTACTTTCCATTTTTCCATCCCTAGCCCTCATACCCCTTTGTTTACAAATAGACACGCATGTTCTAAACAGATTTTTAGAGCTTTAACTCTATGAGCTTCTCTTTTCCTCATTACTACTAAACCTGTGTAAGATGTACTTGGCTTTCACTTCCTCACTTTCCACCTCTCCTTAACGACCTCATTATGATCTTAATTCCTTCATTCTCCCTTAACAACCTCATTATGTTCTTAATTCCTTCGTTCTCAAATCTACAAATAACCTCCTGATTAAATCTAATTCCTGCCCTCAGTTTTCATTCTCCTTGACTTGCATTTGACATGTTATGGTTAACTTATTTCTCAAAAGCTTCTCTGTTTCTTGGTTCTCTTGACACAATGACTACTCAATTGTAGCTTTTCTTCTTCTACCATTCACACATCAAAATTTTATTTGGGTCCTGTTAAGGACCAGGCATTGGATTAAATGTTAGGGGATGCAAGGAAGAAAAAGACAAAGTTCTTATTCTCAAGTTGATGTGTTCATTTTCCAAGTCGGTCGGTCAGTCAGTCATTCAACGAACTTCCACTGAAAAGCCAGGCACTGTGCTAGATGATGGCCTTTAAAAAGCCACGGCCATTGGTGCATGCCTGTAGTCCTAGCAACTCAGGAGGCCTGAGGGAGGAGGTTCGTTTGAGGCTGCAGTGAGCTATGATTATGCCATGGCACTCATGCCTGGGTAACAGAGTGAGACCCAGTCTCACACACACACACACAAACACACACACACACACACACACACACATGCATGCCAAGACTCGTCCCTGCCTTCATTGAGTTCATGGCAAAGGAAGTAAGTAAGCAATGCCCCATTTGTTCCAGGTGTCATGACAGAGCAGTCAAATCCATTTGTTTCAGGGGCTAGGGAAGGAGTGTCTACAGTATTGGCTTCCTGATCTTCTGTTCTTCTCTCCATATCCTTTCTCCCACACAAAAGCTCAAATCAAAACAAAGGGTTTTGATTATCACCTCCATTATCTCACTTCTGAATATACATCACCATTCTCCAAGTGCCTGCTGTCTATCACCTTACACTGTAAACCAAATTAATTACCTTCCCTTTAAACCCAATTTATTCTCTAGACATCCTTATTTCTGTTAAGGATTCCACGACTGTCTCAGACTCTCCGGTGCCAGTTTACATACTACTTTTTCGAAATGTCTCTTTTCCCAGGTTCTCTCTAGTCTTTCTACTTGCATAACCACCAACCCATTTCATGCCTCTATCACCTCACACCCAGTGTTATATCCAAGCTAGGCTAAATCATCTGACTCACAGGGAGAGAGAGGGAGCTTTTAAAAAACAGTCCTGGGTCTCCAATCTGAAGATTTGGGTTGGGGATATATTGAGTGGGAGCCCCAGAATCCTGGTTTTCCATAACACTGATCTGGTCCAGGCCTTCTACTGACTCCCAGTGCAGCTAACATCTCTCCAACCCCATCCCCCAGGAAACTTCCTAAAGTGTTAGATTCACCCTGCTCAAAGTTTTCAATGGTTTCCCACTGAATAAACAATAGATTCCTTCCTTCCTCCCCTCCCCTCCCCTCCCCCCCTTCCCTCCTTTTTCTTTTCCTTTTTTTCTTTTCCTTTTTCCCTTTTCCCTCTTCCCTTTTCCTTTTTCTTTTTCTTCCCTCTGTGGCCCAGCCTGGAATCCAGTCGGCTCGCTGCAGACTCCCTGCCTCCGGCTCCCGTGATTCTCCTGCCCCGGCTTGCGGGCTGCCTGGGATTGCCGGCGCGCGCCACCACCGCTGCCTGCTTTTTCTCCTTTGGCTGGAGGCGCGGTTTCGCCATGTTGGCCAGGCTGGTCTCCAGCTCCTGACCCCGAGTGCTCTGTCCGCCTCGGCCTCCCGAGGTGCTGGGACTGCAGACGGAGTCTCGCTCACTCGGTGCTCGGTGTTGCCCGGGCTGGAGTGCGGTAGCATGGTCTTGGCTCGCTGCAGCCTCCGCCTCCCAGCCGCCTGCCTTGGCCTCCCAGGGTGCCGGGATTGCAGCCCCTGCCCGGCCGCCGCCCCGTCTGGGAGGTGGGGAGCGTCTCTGCCCGGCCGCCCATCGTCTGGGAAGTGAGGAGTGCCTCTGCCCGGCCACCCATCGTCTGGGAAGTGAGGAGCGCCTCTGCCCGGCCGCCCCGTCTAGGAAGAAGTGAGGAGCGCCTCTGCCCGGCCGCCCCGTCTGGGAAGAAGTGAGGAGCGCCTCTGCCCGGCCGCCCCGTCTGGGAAGAAGTGAGGAGCGCCTCTGCCCGGCCGCCCCATCTGGGATGTGGGGAGCACCTCTGCCCGACCGCCCTGTCTGGGAGGTCTACCACGGAGGCCAGAAGCAATGTGGGGGCTGGACGTGGTGGCTCACGCCTGTAGTCCCAGCACTCTGGGAGGCTGAGGTGGGTTGATCACTTCAGGCTAGGAGTTCGAGACCAGCCTGGCCAACATGGCGAAACATATGAAAAATACAACAGACAAACCAACCAACCAATCCAGTGACAACAAAATAGGTCTACCCTGGAGTCATACTCTAATTTTTTCTATTTTCCTCCCTTTCTGATCCTTTATCCCACTTTCTTTTTCTTCCTCTTCCTTCTCCTTCTTCTTTGTTAAATAGAGGATTGAGTTATTATCATTGATCCATATAAAGTCTCTCATTTATTTTCTTTAATTCCCACTCCCCATTTCTATTCCCCGTCTTCCCATGTGCAACCTTCCTAATATGTTTGATATGCATCTTTTTGTTTGTATGTATTTTTAGAAAATGTTTATTGTTTTGTATGCAAAAAAAATTAATAATAAAAAAGAGAGAATTTAAAAAAAACAATAGATTTGAAAATATCTGGATTGATATATAGGAAATGCTTCACAATTTGGCCCCTGTTATGGGTTGAACTATGCCTCCCAAAAAAGATATGAAGTCCTAATCCCCAGTACCACAGGATGTGACCTTATTTGGAAATAGGGTCGTTGAAGATGTAATTAGTTAAATAAAGATGAGGTCATTCTGGAGTACTGGGGGCCCCTAATCCAATATGACTGGTGTCCTTATAAGAAGATGATCATGTGAAAACAGACACACGGAAAATGCCATTTGAAGGCAGAGGATTTGAGTGATCATTTACAATCCAAATAACACATGGGGCTCTTGGAAGCTAAGGAGAGATGCATGGAACAGATTCCCCCCCAGAAGGAACCAACACTGCCAACACCTTGACTTTGGACCTCCAGAACTGCCAGACAATATATTTCTGCTGTCTTTAGCCACCGAGTTTATGGTACTTTGTTAGGGCAGCACCAGGAAATTAATATGGGTCCCCAAACTACATCTGCAACCTCATCTTTCACTGTTGAACTCACTCTCTGTTAAAGTCAAACTGGTGTAAAATTCTTACACTATTGAGCTTTTCTTTCATAAGCACTCTACTTTTGGAATTCTTTTTTCACCTACCACAAAATCATACCATATGTTAGTGGCCAGCTCGTATTTTACTTTGTCTCGATGCTTCCCATCCATCCTGCTCTTCTCAGTAATGGCACCACATGCACAATACAACTAAATGCACAATAATTTACCAAATGCTGCAATGCACCAAGCCTTCTTAAATGTCTATATTCATTTGGTAGGACTGCCATAAAAGTATCACAGACTCGGTGGGTTCAACAACAGAAATTTATTTTCTCACAGCTCTACAGGCTAGAAGTCCAAGATGAAAGTGTCAACAAGTTTGGTTTCCTATGAGACCTCTCTCCTTGGCTTGCAGATGGCCACCATCTTACTGTATCCTCACCTGGTCATTCCTCTGTGTATTTGTTTCTGATGTCTGCATGTACAAATTTCCATTTCTTACAAGGACACCAGTCACATCAAATTAGAGCCCACCCTAAAGATCTCTTTCAATCAACTACTTAAAATTTTTTTTTCCTTTCTTTGAGATAGGGTCTTGTTCTGTTACTCAGGCTGGAGTGCAGTGGTGCAAACATGGCTCACCGCAGCCTCGAGCTCCTGGGCTCAAGCAATCCTCCCACTTCAGGCTCTGGAATAGCTGGGACCACAGGCATGTACTACCATGCCTGGGTAATCTGTACATTTTTTGTAGAGATGGGATCTCCCCATGTTTCCCAGGCTGTCTCGAACTCCTGAGCTCAAGCAATCCTCCTGCCTCAGCCACCCAAAGTACTAAGATTACAAACATGAGCTACCATGCCCGGTCTTTAAAGACCATCTCCAAGAATATTTTATGGTCATTTTCTTAAATATCAATACATAAAATCCTACCACACTGTCATTAATGACCACACAGTGTTCAAAAGAAGGGATGGGACATACATCAAGCAAATAAAAAGGAATGTGTGAACACACAACAGAGGCTAAATAAAACTGAAGAAATGCGAAGAACAAAAGAGTATTACAGGGCCAATGCTGTGGTCAACTATTAACGTTCATACAAGAAAAGAAAGTGAGGAGAAGACTAGTTTAAGAAATAGTAAAAGAAAAAACAGCAGGCCAGGTGTGGTGGCTCACACCTGTAATCCCAGCACTTTGGGAGGCTGAGGCAGGTGGATCGCTTGAGCCTAGGAGGTCAAGACCAGCCTGGCAACATGGTGAAACCCTGACTCTACTAAAAAATACAAAAATTAGACAGGCGTGGTGGCATACTCCTGTAGTCCCCAGAGACAGGAGGATCACTTGAGCTCAGGAGTTTGAGACCAGCCAGGGCAACATAGTGAGACCCTGTCACTACTAAAAATAAAAAAAATTAGCTGGGTGTAGTAGCGCATGCCTATAGTTCCAGCTACTTGGGAAGCTGAGGTGGGAGGATTGCTTGAACCCGGGAGCTTGAGGCTACAGTGAGCTGTGATGGCACCACTGAAGTCCAGTCTGGGCCACAGGGTGAGACCCTGTCTCAAAAAAAAAAAAGAGAAAAAAGATTAGGAGATAAAGTTATGACAATCTCAAGGAAAACAACCAGAAGCAAAGAGTTTTTAAAAAGGACAGAATAGATAAGAACATTATATGAGCAACCCAGGAAGCTCAATATCAGAAAGCTGCTGACAAAAGAACCAAAAAACGGAGAGCTATGAGTCTGCAGATCTAATAAGGGGCCCACCAAGTATACCTCTATGGAATTCCAGACTATATGGAACACAAAAGCTTCCAGAAAAGAAGAAAAATTAATTTCCTATATGAAACTTTCTATTTCTCATGAACAACAAGGGATGTCAGAAGAAATGGAGCAATGACTTCAACGTTTTGAGGAAAAATAGGCAACCTAGAATTCTATAGTCAACCAAACCATCAGTCGAACATGAGGGTCTTAAAAACAGACACCAGAGGCTGGGTGCAGTGGCTCACGCCTGTAATCCCAGCACTTTGGGAGGCCAAGGAGGGCGGATCAGCTAACACAGTGAAACTCCATTTCTACCAAAAATACAAAAAATTAGCCAGGCACAGTGACAGGCACCTGTAGTCCCAGCTACTCAGGAGGCTGAGGCAGGAGAATGGCGTGAACCTGGGAGGCGAAGCTTGCAGTGAGCCGAGATCACACCACTGCACTCCAGCCTGGGCAACAGAGTGAGACTCCGTCTCCAAAACAAACAAACAACAAAAAAAAAAAACAGATACCAGAAAGAGTCAAAATTTATCCGCCAGGTACCCTTCCTCTCAGTAAGTGACTTGAGAATGAACTCTAGTAAGACAGATAGATAGCTAGATTGATTGACTGAGACGGAGTCTCACTCCGTTGCCTAGGCTGGAGTGCAATGGTATGATCTCGGCTCACTGCAACCTTCACCACCCGGGTTCAAGCAATTCTCCTGCCTCAGCCTCCCAACTAGCTGGGATTACAGGCACCCACCACCACGCCTGGCTAATTTTTGTATTTTTAGTAGAGACAGCGTTTTGCCGTGTTGGCCAGGCTGGTCTTGAACTCCTGGCCTCAAGTGATCCACCTGCCTCAGCCTCCCAAAGTGCTGGGGTTACAGGCATGAGCCACCATGTCTCCTAGCCTCTAGTAAGATTTAAAAAACAAATACAAAGAAAGACTGATATCCAAGATCAGTGGACCCAACCTCCTCCGCACCCCCCTCGAAGAAAAACCAGTAAGGAAAATACCAATATGACTGTGTAGATAGCCTAAAAAACAGTGCAAACTGGTCTTGGACTGGAGTGTATGACTAGCCTAAATTTGGGCCACAGTGTATGGTTTGAACTAGCCTTGACAGGCTAGAGTGTATGATTGAGATCTTGGGGAAAAGTGAAACTATAATAACAGGCAAATAGACAAGAAAATTAGAAACTCCAGGGAGAAAATTTTATGAGAAAGTTATGGTTCAAATATAAAATATAAAGACATGATTGGAAGCAACTGATAGTTTCAGAAAGAGAATTCACTTTTTCTTCATTCTCTCATTTGAATAGCCCAGGGTCTATGACATTGAACCTAATGAGAAAGAAATAAAAACCCAGAAAATGCTGCTTGGCCTGACAGTGAACAATATTTATTTAGCTATAATGACGTAAATATTAAGTGGGTGCGGTGGCTCACGACTGTAATCCCAGCACTTTGGGAGGCCGAGGAGGGCGATCACGAGGTCAGGAGATCAAGACCATCCTGGCCAACATGGTGAAACCCTGTCTCTACTAAAAATACAAAAATTAGCCAGGCGTAGTGGTGTATGCTTGTAATCCCAGCACTTTGGGAGGCCGAGGCGGGCGGATCACTTGAGGCCAGAAGTTTGAGACCAGCTTGGCCAACAAGGCGAAAACCCGGCTCTACTAAAAATACAAAAATTTGCCAGGTGTGGTGGCGGGTGCCTGTAATCCCAGCTACTTGGGAGGCTGAGGCAGGAAAATCACTTAAGCCTGGGAGACAGAGGTTGCAGTGAGCCAAGATCACACCACTGTACTCTAGCCTGAGCGACAGACCAAGACTCTGTCTCAAAAACATAAAAATTAAAAAAAAAAAAAAAAAAAGGAAAAGGAAAAAGGAAAGGAAGAAAAAGGAAAGAGTGCTGAAAATTAACCTAAAAAAAGGAGGTTAAAGAGTACTTCTGGAAGTTAGAAATGTAATCACTTTATGGGTTTGTTTTTGTTTTTTTTGAGACAGAGACTTGCTCTGCCACCCAGGCTGAATTGTGTCCCCTAAAACATGTTAAAATCGTAACCCCCTACTCAGTTCCTGTGAATGTGAACTTACTCAGAAAGAGGATCTTTGCAGATGATCAAGTTGAGATGAGCTCATTAGGGTGGTCCCTAATCCAATGACTAGCGCACTTATTTTGAAAAAGAGACAGATATGCATAGAGGGAAGACAATCTGAAGACACAGAGAGAATGCCATCTACAATGTAAGGGATGCCTGAGGCTACCAGAAGCTAGAAGAAAACCATAGAACAGATTCTCCCTCACAGCCCGCAAGACTTCTAGCCTCCAAAACTCTGAGACAATAAATTTCTATTGTTTAAGCCACCCAGTTTGTGGAGTTTTGTTACAGAAGTCTGAGGAAACTAATAAACGGCAGCAGAACAGGAAATAATACAAATATTAAATGGGGGGATAGTGTAAGGTAAATTCCCATTTTTCACACTGGAGAGGCAAAAAATTATGTTGTCTTTTTTATTAATAAAAGAATTGGCTGGGCGCGGTGGCTCACGCCTGTAATCCCAGCACTTTGGGAGGCCGAGGCAGGTGGATCACAAGCTCAGGAGTTCAAGACCAGCCTGGCCAAGATGGTGAAACCCCGTCTCTACTAAAAATACAAAAAAAAAAAAAAATTAGCCGGGCGTGGTGGTGGGCGCCTGTAATCCCAGTCACTCAGGAGGCTGAGGCAGAGAATTGCTTGAACCCGGGAGGCGGAGGTTGCAGCGAGCTGAGATCACGCCACTACGCTCTAGCCTGGGTGACAGAGTGAGACTCGTCTCGAAAAAAAAAAAAAGAATTAAGAAGAAACAGCATATACATATAATTTAGAATTATGGAGGTCACCAAAAAGCAGAATGTAAAGAAACTGAAGACCTTGTGCATTGCTGGTGGGGATATAAAATGATGCAGTACTGTGAAAAACAGCACGTTGATTCCTCAAAAAATTAAACATGGAGTTACCATATGATCCAGTAATTTTACTTCTAAGAATATACACAAAAGAACTAAAAGCAGGGACTCAAACAGATGTTTGTACATCCACGTGATTTTTTTGTTTTTGTTTTTATTTTTTCAATTGAGACCGCCTCACTCTGTCACCCAGGCTGGAGTGCAGTAGCACCATCTGGGCTCACTGCAACCTCCACCTCCTAGGTTCAAGCGATTCTCCTGCCTCAGCCTCCCGAGTAGCTGGGAATTACTGGCACACAGCACCATGCCTGGCTAATTTTTGTATTTTTGGTAGAAATGGGGTTTCGCCACGTTGTCCAAGCTGGTCTTGAACTCCTGACCTCAGGTGATCCACCTGTCTTGGCCTCCCAAAGTGCTGGGATTACAGGCGTGAGCCACCACACTCAGCCTACACCCATGTTCATAGCACCATTAGTCACAACAGCCAAAAGGTGGAAGCAGCCCAAGTGTCCATCAATGAATGAATGGATACACATAAAGTGGTATAAACATACAACAGAATATTATTCAACCATAAAATGGAAATTCTGATATATGCTACAACATGGATGACTTGAAAAGAAGGTCATCCTATGTGAAATAAACAAGATACCTTTGTGAAATAAACCTATGTTAAATAAACCAGATGTCAAATGACAAATATGATTCCACTTATACAAGGTAACTATTATAGTCAAATTCATAGAGACAGAAGGTAGAATGGTTGCCAGCAGCTGGGGGAGGAGGAAATGGGGAGTTAGTGTTTAATGGATATGGAGTTTCAGTTTGGGGAGATGAAAAAGTTCTGGAGATGGATGGTAGTGATGGCTGCACAACAGGAATGTACTTAATGCCAATGAATTTTATACTTTAAAAGTAGTTAAAATGATAAATTTAATGTTATATATATTTTACCATGAGAAAAGTACGTATATGAACACATTAAGATGTAAAACCTTTTCAGGTCGGGTACAGTGGCTCATGCCTGTAATCCCAGCACTTTGGGAGGCAGAGGCAGGCGGATCATGAGGTTGGGCGATCGAGACCACCCCGGCCAACACGGTGAAATCCCATCTCTACTAAAAATACAAAAATTAGCTGGGTGTGGTGGCGCATGCCTGTAATCCCAGCTACTTGAGAAGCTGAGGCAGGAGAATTGCTTGAACCCAGGAAGCGGAGGTTGCAGTGAGCCGAGATCGCGCCACTGCACTCCAGCCTGGTGACATAGCAAGACTCCGCCTCAAAAAACAAAACAAAACACCTTTTCGGTGCTGCAGAGGCTCTCTCATACCTCTTTCCAGTCACAACCTCCCACCTCCTGTCAGAGGAAGTAGGGATCTGATCTTTATCATTGCAGTTTAGTTTTACTCGGTAATTCTGCTACATCTACTTTTTCTTGTCCATCTGGTTTCTTTCACTCAACCTTTTATCTACAAGATTCATCCATGTTGTTATGTCTACTGGCGTTATTTTCCCAGTAGTTTGTTCCTTTCTATTACTGAATAAAATTCCATGTTATCAATAGTGTATATCGATTTTTTTTTTTTTTTTTGAGACATAGTCTCATCCTGTTGCCCAGACTGGATGGAGTGCAGGGGCGTGATCTCACCTCACCGCAACTTCTGCCTCCTGGCTTCAGGCCATTCTCCTGTCTTAGCCTCCTGAGTAGCTGAGATTACAGGCGTGAACCACCACACTCAGCTAATTTTTGTAATTTTAGTACAGATGGGGTTTCACCATGTTGACCAGGCTAGTCAACTGATCTGCCCGCCTTAGCCTCCCAAGTGCTTAGATTACAGGTGTAAGCCACAACACCTGACCATATATAACTGTTCTCCTGTTTCTGGACACCTGATTAGGTTCCAGTTTTTCTGGCTATAATACACAGAGCTGCAGTGAACATTTGTATGTGCACTTTTGTGTAGACATGTATTTTTCATTTCTCAAAGGTGAATACCTAGAATTGAAATTCCTGGGTTATTAGATACATGTATGTTTTGCAGATATTGCCAAAGAGTTTTCTAAAACTATAGAGTTGGTTTACATTCCCACTTAAAAAATTTGGAGATCATCTGTGCTCTACTCAAGAAGCTTTAATTCAATGCTGGCAGGGCATTAACTTTGGTCTTTTTTTTTTTTTTTGAGACGGAGTTTCATTCGTTGGTGCCCAGAATGGAATGCAGTGTGCGATCTCAGCTCACTGCAACCTCTGTCTCCTGGGTTCAAGGGATCCTCCTGCTTCAGCCTCTCGAGTAGCTGGGATTACAGGCACATGCCACCACATCTGGCTAATTTTTGTATTTTTGGTAGAGATGGGGTTTTATCATGTTGGCCAGGCTGGTCTTGAACTGCTGACCTCAAGTGATCTGCCCACCTCAGCCTCCCAAAGTGCTGGGATTACAGGCGTGTCCACCATGCCCAGCCTGACTTTGATCTTTTCTTAAAAAAAAAAAAAAAAAAAAGCTCTTTAAGTGATTCTGATTCATAATAAGGTTAAGAAGTATCTTAAAGGATAATTACAATGTTTCTAATCATAAAGAAATAAGCTACTCTTACAGTTTAGAAACAAAATGAGGCAGGAAAGAATGTGATGTTAGCTTTATTTAAGGACACTACTTGACTGGCAAAAGCCTCCTCACAGTTCTGGTTTTATTTCTCTTACCTTAGTTATTTGAACTGCATCATCCATTACCACTCAGTGGAATTCCATAAATACTTTTGTTTTTTTTAGTTGTGTCACCTGCAACAAAAGGAAAAATACCTTTAGAAATATACAATATCCCTGAGCAGATTGTTCTAGCTTAGGAATTCAAGCCCAGCCTAGGCAACATGCAAAATCCCATCTCCACAAAAAGTAGCCAGGCAGGGTGGCACATGCCTATAATCCCAGCTACTTGAGGTGGGAGGACTGCTTGAGCCCAGGAGGCGGAGTTTCCAGTGAGCTGAGATTGTGCCACTGCACTCCAGCCTGGGAACAGAGATCCAGTCTCAAAAGAAAATAACCAGGCGCGGTGGCTCACGCCTGTAATCCCAGCACTTTGGGAGGCTGAGGTGGGTGGATCACTTGAGATCAGGAGTTTGAGACCAGCCTAGCCAACATGCTGAAACCCTGCATCTACTAAAAATAGAAAAATTAGCTGGGCATGGTGGCACGTGTCTGTAATCTCAGCCGTTCAGGAGGCTCAGGCAGAAGAATTGCTCGAACCCAGGAGGCGGAGGCTGCAGTGAGCCCAGATCGCACCACTGCACTCCAGCTCAGGCGACAAAGTCAGACTCCATCTCAAGAAGAAGAATAAGGCCAGGTGCGGTGGCTCATGCCTACAATCCCAGCACTTTGGGAGGCTGAGGCAGGCAGATCACCTGAGAAGTCAGGAGTTCGAGACCAGCCTGGCCAACATGGTGAAACCCCGTCTCTACTAAAAACACAAAAATTAGCCAGGCACGGTGGTGGGTGTCTGTAATCCCAGTTATTTGGGAGGCTGAGGCAGAAGAATCGCTTGAACCCAGGAGGGGGAGGTTGCAGTGAGCCGAGATCGTGCCAGTGTACTCCAGCCTGGGCAACAGAGTGAGACTCCATCTCAATCAATCAATCAATAAAACAGCCCTATTTAAACATTATGGATTGTTTTGGAGAGTGAAGTATATCCTAACAAGATGTTTCACAGAGGTGTGCTTAAAATTCCAGGAGCCACAGAACAAAGCTCCATCTTAAATAGTTCAGATTTCTGAATAGCTCATAGGTCTTTCCAGTAAGGGTAGTATGGAACACTCCTCCCTGTCCCACAACTTGGACTATGCCACCACAGGGTTGTTTATATACCATTAGGCCCTTCCCTAGGGAACATATGGCAGTGTCTAAAGATAGTTTTGACTGTCACAACTAATAGCAGGGAGGCTGGGCTACTGGCACCTAGGGGATAGAGACCTAGGATGCTGCTAAGCATCTTACAAATCACAGGACAACCCCCTTTAACAAAGTATCCAGTCCCAAATGTCAACAATGCCAAGGCTGAAAACCTCTACGTTGATCAAAGATCTCTAGTCAATGACTGTGCAAAGTGGTAGTACAAGAGCCTAGCCATTTCTACCTCTTGTGGTATTCCTCCATCAGGCAATCTGGGTGGGCAGAGACTTTGTCAGGTGTGCACTGCAGTCTGATGGCTCCCCATACCCAAACATGTTCTCTTCCCCTTTTCTTCACAGGCATTACTCCTCTAATAAGCCCTTTGCCCCTCCAACCCCATCTGTGTCTGCTTCCTGTAGAATCCAGCTGGCACATAAATTAACATTCACATTCACAATGAATGGAGTACGCATTCACATTGATGGAGAAACAAGAACCACTGGGGGGAAAAAAGAGTCCCAATAAATAAACCAAAATGTTAAAAATTCTAAACTTCTGTACTATCCAAGTATTCCATAACAACCATCTATTATTTATAATAATAAATAAAATATTAAAGTAAGACTTTATACTAGATTTTGCTCGTGAAGACATGTTCTAATGGTAGGCTAAATTGGTATACTTTGTATATACAGTGTACCCAAATTCAAGGAAGGGTGAACAACTATTGGTGTTCTTCAAAAAAAAAAAAAAAGCACATTCCCAGGTATTAAGGAAATAAAAGATCAGACAGTGGGCTTCACAGACATCTCATAAGCTCAGCTTCCTCATTTGTTAAATCAAAGTTGTACTATTAATAGTTTAAACTAAAAACTTTTAGAAGAGACTACAGAGCCCATTCGGTTTGCCCTCCTGCTTTCAGAGACGAGACCAATGTTCCAGACAGAATGACAGTAACTGGGCAAGCAAAGCACAGTTGTTGGCCTTGCTTCTCAATGCCTGGGTCCATTTCTTTTTCCAGGTGCAAGGTAATGCACCTAAATGAAGAAAGCACATTAAGCAAACAGTTCCAAAAAGGTTACAATACTAAGATTATTCCAAGAACTATTCAAAATCTAGCCCTTCACTCCATCATGAAAACTGAATGGTGTCATCTGATAATGCCATTCCAGGTTTTCTTTCTGAGTACTCACTCCCTCAGCACATAGATAGGCTCCAGGCTTTAACATCTTAAAAAAACCTCTCTAGAACTACATTCCCAATGCTCCCCCCATCCCAGCCATCGCTTTCCCCCCTTTCCTCCCTGTCAATATGCTCAATAGTTCATACTCTCCCACCTCAAACCAGGGGCCTTTGACATACACCCTCACCTGGCCTCTATAGAAACTGCTCTTGATTCATCAGTCAACGATGATCTCAAAATACAGGATCTGACTACCCTAAAATTCCCATCGTCACTCCCTCAGAATTTCCTCTCCTCAGCAGAAGTACCTAGAACTATCCCTTACATGTTGGTGTTCCTGGTGTCCCATCTTCCAATCTTCTCACTCTGTACCAGTGGCTGCACAGTAGAGTTGCTGGGGGAGCTTTCAAAAAATCCTGGTGCCCAAGTCCAGCTCAGGTGCATCATAAACTTGGGAAAGACGGAGTTGGGGTTGGGTTCCTGGAAATGTCTGTCTGGTTTTGTTTGGTTTTAAGCACTACAGGTGATTCCAATGTGCAGACAGGGATAAAAATCGCATTCCTCCATCCAGTCTTCTTAATCTCCTCCTTTCTTCCCACATCCATTTCCAGCCTCAAGCTCTTTCTAAACTCCAAACCTATAAATTCCCTTGCCTTCTAGACCTGCATATTCACAAGCACCTCTGATTCAAATAATCAACACTCACAGAAATGTTATCTTCTCCTATATCTGTTCTTCCTTAATTGCTTGTTTCAATGGATAAAAATTACCACCTACTCATTCAGTTAGCAAACTTTTTCTGTAAAGAGCCACACAGTAAATGTTTGGCTCTGCAGGCCAAACAGCCTTTGTCACAATTACTCATCTCTGCTATTGTGACAAAAAAGCAGTCACAGGTATGTAGTTTCAGCATAGCTATATTCCAATAAAACCTTATTTATGAACATGTAAATATTAATTTTATATAATTTCCACATGTTACAAAATAGTATTCTTCTTTTGATTTTTTTCCAACCAATCAAAGATGTAAGAAACATTCATAGTTTGTGGGCTATGCAAAAACTGGCATTGAGTTGTAGTTTGCCAACCCAGGTCTACCCCCTTGCCAAGTTAGAAATCCTAGTTGTCCCAATTACTTTCCTTCCCTTAGCCCTAGAGTCAATCATTAACTCTGTTGCAAACTACTTTAACTGTTTATGGCCTCCCCCAACTGACAGTAAGATCCTTGAGAGTGAGTGGAGGTTGCAGTGAACTATGATTTTGCTACTGCACTCCAGCCTGGGTGGCAGGGCGAGATCCCGTCTCTAAAAGACAAAAATAAAAAGATCCTTGAGGGTGAGGACTGTGTCTTAATAATATCCACAGAGCCTAGCAGAGTGTCTAGAACACTGTATGCAATCTTCCTTTAAGTCTTTCCCTTAGTTCAAAACACACAGAAATTCCACCACCATGAAAGGCCATTACATATCCTATTAATTTGAATCTTTCTTTATTCTAAGGCATCAGTTTCTTTTTAGTTTAACTTATTACTGAACTTGATAGTAAGGTTTAAAGGGAGGAAAAAACCCAGCAAATTTTAAAATGCATTAAATAAAGGCTCAGGCAGACATGGCCCGTATTTCTTATTAAGCACAAGTAGTAATGATCATTGCTATTCAATTCTTTAATAACTGCTTAATTTCTGTTTTCTGGGTACTTTTTCTGCTTGGAAATTTGAGACAATCAACTTGGTTAAATCTTGGAAGATGTCAGTAAAATGGGTGATTACCAATTATAGATAATCAACACATCAAAAAGCAGCAGCTCAACAAGGATCAGAATAAAAACAGGTATTATATATTAAAGTACTTACTATGTGTCAGACACTGTATCAAACTGTACAATGTACATTATTTAAGGTTACCTTCAAAACAGCACAGGAAATAGATACTTCACTTTGAAGATACTATCAATGAAGAAACTATGGTACAGAGTAGTTATTAATAACTTGTCCACAAACAACTGGTACACGGCAAGACTGAGACTCAAACCCAGGTGTATATGACTCCAAAATCTGCTCTTACCCACTAGCTAAACAAAGCCTATAATTCATGTATGTCAACAACCACATGAGGAAAAGAGCTTTATCCAAAAGGAGCTGGATGGAAAGTTTTAAAGCACTGTTTGAAATATGTAACTGTTATATACTCCTAAGTATGATGCAACGTACACAGCCAGTGAGGCTTTCCAATCATGGTCTAACTAAATGAATAAAACAAATGGGAAGAGCCCATTTGTGGATATGGCAGACCCTCCTACCCCAAAGATGGAAATAAAACCTTGTCCACAAGTTCAAACAGAGTCCACAAATCAAACAATATTACCATCCCCTACTGTTAACAGAGCCATTCATAGGAAGTCCCATGCTTACTACGGCAACCACTGGTCTTGCTACTCACCATGTTTCTGCCTTTTTGCTCCCTCAGGAAGCAGACAGGAAAATCGCTCTCCTGACATGTTTTGTAAAGAGGAGCTGTCATTTAAAAATAGAGTTTTATAAGTGAATATGTAGCTGGGCACAGTGGCATGTGCCTGTAGTCCCCAGCTACTCCAGAGGCTAAGGCAGGATCACTTGAGCCCAACAGTCAGAGTTTAGCCTGGTCACCCTGTCTCGTTTTAAAAAAAAGAAGGAAAAGAGAACACTTACAAAGTAATTAATACTTTGCCTGACACCCAGTATTTCTGTATACTAAACTCTATCTTTAAAAAACAGTCTTTTTTTTTTTTTTTTTTTTTTTTTTGAGACGGAGTCTCACTCTATCGCCCAGGCTGGAGTGCAGTGGTGCAATCTCGGCTCACTGTAACCTCTGCCACCCGGGTTCAAGTGATTCTCCTCTTCAGCCTCCAGAGTAGCTGGGATTACAGGTGCCTGCCACTCTGCCCAGCTAATTTTTGTATTTTTAGTAGAGACGGGGTTTCACAATCTTGGCCAGGCTTGTCTTGAACTCCTGACCTCGAGATCCACCCACCTCAGTCTCCCAAAGTGCTGGGATTACACTGCGCTCTAAAGTCTTACTTTTTTTTTTGAGATAGGTCTCACTATGTTGCCCAGGTTGGTCTAACTCCCAGGCTCAAGCAATCCTCCCACTTCATCCTCCGGAGTAGTTAGGATTACAGGCATGTGCCACTACACCCAGTTCTATCTTTTTCTAATCTAATAATACAGCAATCTAGAAAATTATTAAAACTCTCCAGCTACCAAAATCTAGAAATGTTGGATAAATGCAAACATCCTTTGAAAAGCTTAGCTAAGTTCTCAAGAGAGCAGGGAAAACTACCAGTGGCAAGAAAGCAAAAAGTGAACCAAAGCTAAGGCTGGAAGTGTGAGCTGACCTCTGTATTGGGCCCAGGAGCATTTGTTAAAGACTTTTGAATAGCAAGGGAGGTAAGGAGACAGGAAATAGGAGAAGGGTAGGAAGGGCTCCAGAGAAATAATCTCTCATGAAATTGTGGCTCTCTTAAGGCCCAAGGTCTCAATGAAAATAGATCAGAGAAAATCTACCTGCAAGAACAAGGACACCCTAAATAAATGGAAAGACATCTTATGTCCTTTTTTTTTTTTTTTTTTTTTTTTTTTTTTTTCAGAAATAAAAAAGCTTTCATGTCTGTAATCCCAGCACTTTGGGAGGCCAAGGCCGGCAGATCACTTGGGGGTCAGGAGTTTAAGACCAGCCTGGCCAACATGCTGAAACCCCATCTCTACTAAAAATACAAAATTTAGTTGGGCATGATGGTGTGTGCCTGTAATCCCAGCTACTCGGGAGGCTGAGGCAGGAGAATTGCTTGAACCTGGGAGATGGAGGTTGCAGTGAGCCAAGATCACACCATTGCACTCCAGCCTGGGCAACAGAGCGAGACTCTGTCTCAAAAAAAAAAAAAAAAAAAAAGAAATTAAAAAACTGATCCTAAAATTTATATGGAATTGCAAGGGACTCCGAATGGCCAAAACAATCTTGAAAAGGAAGAACAAAGTTGGAGAACTCATACTTCCTGATTTCAAAACTTATTGCAAAGCACTGGTAACCAAAGCTGTGTGGTAATGGTATAAGGAGTGATATATAGATCAATGGAATAGTTTTAAATGAGTCCAGAAATAAATCCACAAATCTATAGTCAACTGATTTTTATTATTCTATTTTTTAGAGACAGTGTCTCACTCTGTCACCGAGGCTGGAGTGCAGTGGCACAATCAGAGCTCACTGCAGCCTTCAACTCCTGAGCTCAAGCAATCTTCCTGCCTCACGCTCCCAGAAGCACACACCACCATGGCCGGCTGGTGATGAAATACTGGCCTCAAGTAATCTTTTCATCTGGGCCTTCCAAAGCTCTTGGATTATATGCATGAGCCACCATGCCCTATGGTCAACTAATTTTTGGGAAGAGTGCTAACACAACATTCAATGGGGAAAGAACAGGCTCTTCAACAAATGGCACTGGGACAACTGGATATCCACATGCAAAAGAATGAATCCTTACCTCATACCATATATAAAAATTAACTTGGGACTGAAAGTGGTGGCTCACGCCTGTAATCCCAGCACTTTCGGAGGCCAAGATGGGCATGGATTACTTGAGCCCAGGAGTTTAAGACCAGCCTAGGCAATAATAGTGAAACCTCGTCTCTAGAAAAAATACAAAAATTAGCCAGGCATGGTGGCACAAGCCTGTGATCCCAGCTACTTGGAAGGCTGAAGTGGGAGGACAGCTTGAGCCCAGGAGGTCAAGGCTGCAGTGAGCCAAGACCGTTCTACTGCACTCCAGCCTGCAGCACAGAGCAAGACGCTGTCTCAAAAAACAAAACAAAAAAAATCAAAGTGGATTAAAAACTTAAAAAGCTACAACTATAAAATTATTATTATTCTTTTTTTTGGAAACATAGTTTCACTCTGTGGCCCAGGCTGGAGTGCAGTGATGCAATCTCGGCTCACTGCAACCTCTGCCTCCATGGTTCAAGTAATTTTCCTGCCTCAACTTCCCGAGTAGCTGAACAGGCACACGCCATAGGCTAATTTTTTGTATTTGAGTAGAGATGGGCACCATCTTGCCCAGGCTGATCTTGAAATCCTGAGCTCAGGCAATCCGCCTGTCTCAGCCCCTCAAAGTGCTAGGATTACAGGCATGAGCCACCGCGCTTGGTCTAAAACTATAAAATTCTTAGAAGAAAACATAGGTAAATCTTCACGACACTGAATTTGAAAATGGATTCTTAGATATGACACTAAAAATCATAAGCAACAACAAAACTGACAAATTGGAATTCGTCAAAATTTTGAAAGACAACCTATGGGATGCAAGAAACTATGTGTTAATCAGATATATATCTGATAAGGGTCTAGTTATCACAATAGGTAAAGAACTCTTACAATTCCGTAACAAAAAAGACACCTCCCCTCAATTTAAAAATAGGCAAAGAATCTGAAGAGACATTTCTCCAAAGAATATATACTAATGGCCAACAAAATCATGAAAAGATTTTCAAAAGATAGCCAAATGGTGCAAATAACCTAAATGCCCATTATTGGATGAACAGATAAACCAAATGTGGTATTATACATACAATGAACTATTATTCAGCCTTAGGAAGGAACCTGGTACAGTGGCCCACAACTCTAATCTCAGCTACTTGGGAGGCTGAGGTGGGAGGATTACTTGAGCCCGGTGAAAGTTTGAGGCTACAGCGTGTATGATGGCCTATGTGAACAGCCACTGCATTCCAGCCTGCAACACAGTGAGAACCCCACCTCTTTAAAAAAAAAAAAAAAAAAAAGAAAAAGAAGAATGAAGTACTGATACATGCTATAAACATGGATGGAACTTGAAAACATATGCTAAGTAAAAGAAGTCAAAATGCAAAATATGTGGCACTAAGTAAACTGCAAAAGGGACAACTGTTTATAGTATGAGAACTCAAAGAAGAAGGCAGTAAACTGCCTTGCTTGGCCTCACCTATGAATACACATGTTACCCAATAGTGACTCAAATGTTTCACCCTTCTGTACGTGTTCATGAATGACCACAAAAGTGCTATGAGTACAGATTTTGGGGTTACACATAAATTTTAGCAAGTAGGTGAATTTGCAAATAAAAAAATCTGTGAATAATGAGCATCAACTGTACTTTTTTCATCTCCAAATAATTCAGTCTAAAAACTATTAGGTGGGGCTGAGCAAGGTTAGCATGCACATGATCTGATAAGGAAAGGAAAGACTGGGCACATTCAAGGGGATTGATCAATTAAGTAAATATTAATATATTAAGAATAACTTGGGCCCAGTTTCTCTGTCAGAGAAGGGAGTTACAAATACAAAAAGGAAGAAAAATAAAATGAACTCTGAGGTGTTGAGGTACTAGGTACCAGTGTGAACTCACAGTACACACACACATACAGAGCAAGAAATAAAAAAATGAGTGTATGTGTGTGGATATATGTTTGTGGATGTATATACATGCATATATGCTCTAGCTCTGTCTGCTGAGAAAGTCTAGGAGCTGTGACACCTCAGTGGAACAATGACATCTACTGTCCAGACCTGACCTCTAAATACATTCTCCAATAAAGGGAACCAGGGTACCTTGGTGAAATGATTCCAGAGGTAGGGCAGAAAAAGTATAAGAAGGGCTTTGATCATATCTGGTCCCAGAAAGAGGAAAGTGATCAAAGAATGATAGGACAATGTCAAAAGGATACAGAAGCCAGCTTGACAGGGTTTCCACTGACCAAATCTGGGACAAACTCAGCATCAAAGTACCAAAGTACACTAATAGATAACTTATTGAATAAAATATGAATCCGTAAGTCCATATTGATGTAAGTTAAATAAATGGGAAGAAAACAGTTTTTCCTTTCAATGAAATGTCAATGAATGGATGTAGAAAGGATGATGAAATTAGAAAATCATCATTTGGCAGCCATCATACCAATAATCCAGCAAAAAAATTTCAATGGGTGCTAAAACTAGAAGATGAAAGTTTGATGAGGAATGGGATACTTACATTGTCTCAAAGTACCTCCTCCTCCTCATAAAATACTGATTATAAAGGAAAAAATAGTTAAACGTATGGTAGAGAAAACTGGCAGACACAATCTTAATCAAGTGATCAAGGTTAACATCATGAGAAATGGGACACATGGAAATTATGTAGTACCTGGATGGATAAAATAAGAACACAGCACAATTTATATGGCAATTCTGATAAAATGCATAATCTGAATCCAAAGATGAAGAAACATCAGGTCCATGTTAATGACTTCCTCAAAATAATTAGCCTGTAATCTTCAAAAGTGTCAAGGCGATCAAGTCAAAGACAGACATGACAACTAAATGCAATGTGTGATTTTAAACTGGATCCTTCACCTTTTGGGGACAACTAGAATAACTCAAATGGGGCCTGAAGATAAGCTGGTAGTACTGTACTGGTATTAAACTCCAGATTTATTTTATTTCATTTTTGGAGACAGGGTCTCACTCTGTCATCCAGGCTGGAGTGCAGTGACACAATCTCAGCTCACTGCAACCTCTGCCTCCTAGGTTCAAGTGATTCTCGTGCCTCAGCCTCCTGAGTAGCTGGGATTACAGGTGTGCACCACCAAGCTGGGCTCATTTTTTTGTATTTTTAGTGGAGACAGGTTTTCATCATGTTGGCCAAGCTGGTCTCAAACTCCTGACCTCAAATGATCTGCCCACCTCGGCATCCTAAAGTGCTGGGATTACAGGCGTGAGCCACCGCGCCCGGCCAAACTCCAGATTTAATGCTCATTAAAGTATTTGGGGCTGATGGGGCTCACTCTCTAATGGTTCAGGGAGTGAAAAGACTCTGTAACTATTCTTGCAATTTTTCTGTATATGTGTTTATTTCAAAATAAAGAACAAAATGCAAATACAACAAAAAAGTGCACACTGATGTCCTAGTATTATAAAAATCTAATTCTTCCTTAGTAAAATTTCTGGATAGTCAAAGTACCCCATTACCCCTACTTATTTTTACTAGCTTTTCTAATGAAATTGTATTTCATTTTCACAGCATTCTGCAATAGAACTTTTGTGATGCTGGAAATGTTCTAAATATGTGCTGTCCAACACAGTAGCACACATGGCTAATGGCTATCATTTTGGATACTGTAGGTCTAGAGAATAGCAGTTTGGCCATGAAAAATTAAAGAGATTGTTCATAAAACATTAGGACTTTTTGTTGTTGTCTGTTTTTGAGACAGGGTCTCACTCTGTCACCCAGGCTGGAGTGCAGTGGTGCGATCTCGGCTCACTTCAACCTCCACCTCCTGGGCTTAAGTGATCCTCCCACCTCAGCCTGCAAAGGAGCTGGGACTACGGGCGTGAGCCACCACACCCAGCTAATTTTTGTATTTTGTGTAGAGATGGAGTTTTGCCATGTTGCCCAGGCTGGTCTTGAAGTCCTGAGCTCAAGCAATCCACTTGTCTTGGCCTCCCAAAGTGCTAGGATAATTAATAGGTGTGAGCCACCGTGCCCGGCCAAACATTAGTTTTAATACCAAATAGATTTTAACACAAATAAAGTTACTTCAGTTTTTCTATACTTCTGTATATTTTCAAAATTTGTTTTTTGAGATAGGGTCTTACTCTGTCACCCAGGCTGGAGTGCAATGGTGTGATGTCGGCTCACCGTAGCCTCAACCTCCCAGGCTCAAGTGATTCTCTCACTTCAGCCTCCTGAGTAGCTGGGAATACAGACATGTGCCTCTACATCCTGCTAATTAATTTTGGTATTTTTTGTGGAGATGGGTTTCATCAGGTTGCCCAGGCTGGTCTCGAACTCCTGGGCTCAAGTGATCTGCCCAACACGACCTCCCAAAGTGCTGGGATTATAGGCCTGAGTCCCCATGCCCGGCCTTCTAATTTCTTAATCAAATCTGAATACCTACCTATTAGAAGCAACCATCTATCTTTAGTTTGAGAGCAGTCTTTTTTTTTTTCACTGACTTCCGTTTTAGTATACAATTTCCACTGATTGCTATCCATGTCTTCTCTACTTCTTGAAATATGCCTTCCTAAAATCTAGGGGGCATGTACATATCAACCCATACTCCCACCCTGCTCTTACATAGTTAGATCCCATAGTCACTTTCTCTCATATTTACTATTTATATTTTATTTTTATTCCCTCTCAGAGCTGCTACAGTGTTTTTAATTGGTGCTTCAAATTTATTTCCAGCCATGCTCAGCATAATATCCTCCTGATCAGATCAGACTATTTCAGGGCAAACATATTCCTTTTCCACATGAAATAAACCTATTTATTACATAATCATTCCAATATTTTAAGCCAAGAACTAAAAGTCAAAGACAAGTTTAATGACATCATCTACATAGACTAGCAGAGAAGAATGACAGCATGCTTCACGTATATCATCAAAACAGGAATTTCAAACTCTACAACTCTTGATTTGAATACAAATGCAAAGGATTCTCATCTCTTATCATTCACCTTAGTAACTTCAGTGAATGCAGTTATCAGTGTGACTCACCTACCAGGTTCTGTTACTGTTCACTCAGAACAAGAAAAAAATTGGTTTGTATACAACAGGCCCATGAAGTTAACACCTATGCCAAACATCATTAGAAACACTTAACTAGGAAAATCTGGAATCCTACCAAAAGCAGAACTATTTTCAGGAAGAGTTTGATTTAGAAGATTTATCCACCCCTTGCTTCTATTAATAAATATTTAAAACAACAAAAATAAAAATAAAAGCAACTAAAAATTCCTAACATCAAAATTATTTATAAGATAGCCAGGCGAAGTGGCTCATGCCTGTAATACCAACATTTTGGGAAGCTGAGGCAGGCAGATTGTTTGACCCCAGGAGATTGATACCAGCCTGGGCAACACAGTGAGACGACATCTCTACAAAAAAAAAAAAAAAAATGTTAAAATAAAAAATAGGCCGGGCGCGGTGGCTCACATCTGTAATCCCAGCACTTTGGGAGGCCGAGGCAGGCGGATCACGAGGTCAGGATATCGAGACCATCCTGGCTAACACAGTGAAACCCCGTCTCTACTAAAAATACAAAAAAATTAGCCAGGCGTGGTGGTGGGTGCCTGTAGTCCCAGCTACTTGGCAGGCTGAGGCAGGAGAATGGCGTGAACCTGGGAGGCGGAGCTTGAAGTGAGCTGAGATCGTGCCACTGCACTCCAGCCTGGGTGACAGAGCGAGACTCCATCTCAAAAAAAAATTAATTAATTAAAAAAATAAAAATAAAAATTAGCTGGGCATGATAGCACACACCTGTAGTCCCAGCCACTCCATTCCAGCCTGGGTGACAGAGCAAGAGCCAGTCTAAAAAAAAAAAAAATTTATATATATAAATTATATATAATATACATTTTACTTATATCTTGTATATTATATATTATACATTATATATTATATATTTTTTATATAATATATAAAATATAAAATATATATAACATATAATATATAATAATGCATACCCTCCACTGTGCCTTATATATAATATATATTTCATATTATATATTGTATATAATATATATTTCATATTGTATATAATATATATTTCATATTACATATTATATATAATATATATTTCATATTATATATTATATATTTCATATTATATATAATATATATTTCATAATATGAAATATATATTATATATAATATATATTTCATATATTATATAATACATATGTATAATACAATATATATTATATATTTATTTATATATAAAATATATAAATATATACTTATAATTACACATATATTATATATAATATATAATTACACATATATTATATATAATATATAATTACACATATATTATATATAATATATAACATATTTTATATAATTTAATATATTTAATATAATTTATACATAAGTGAAATGGAAAAATTATATGAAATTCAAACTTCTGCATCCATAAATAATAAAGAATGTAGCTGCACTCATTCATTTACTATTGTCTGTGGCTGGCTTCAGATAACCTTTTGTAGTTTTTGTTTTGTTCTGGTTTTTTTTGAGATGGAGTCTCACTCTCATCCAGGCTGGAGTGCAGTGGCATGACCTTGGCTCACTGCAACCTCTGCCTCCCAGGTTCAAGCAATTCTCCTGCCTCGGCCTCCCGAGTAGCTGGGATTATAGGTGTGAGCCACCATGCCAGCTAATTTTTGTATTTTTAGTAGAGACGTGGTTTCGCCATGTTGGCCCGGCTGGTCTCAAACTCCTGACCTCAGCCTCAGCCTCCCAAAGTGCTGGGATTTACAGGCTTTGAGCCACCACACCAGGCCTGTTTTGTTTTGTTTTTTGAGACAGGATTTCACTCCATCACTCAGGCTAGAGTGCAGTGGTGCAATCACAGCTAACTGCAACCTCAACCTCCTAGACTCAAGGGATCTTCCCTCTCAATCTTTTGAAGGTTAAATAATGTACATTATACAGTCTGACACAGTGCCTTACACATAACTACTTAATAAATGGTACTTATATATTATTATTCTGATCCCTGTTGAACTGCTTTTTGATGTGTTCTGGTTATCCATAATTGGTAATCAGCCACTGTACTGACTGGCAGAGTGGAGTGGCTTATATAGCCTTCCACTGCTGCTCAGTATACCACAAATCACAGTGACAAAGTTATAACTCAACAGCATGTTTGGTGCCACACATGCATATTGTCATACTGTGACATTTTATTTTTTATTAATGCATAACTGTTAGTTATCAGTAACTAAAAGTCATTATTATGTTGACATGTTATTAGTACATAACTATCATTAGTTATTAGTGCATAACCATCATGTCAAAACAAAAACAAACGCACTTTGAATGTCATGTTTTTTTTTTAATTTTATATTTTTTAAAAACTAGAGATGGACTCTCACTATGTTGCCAAGGCTGGTCTTGAACTCCTGGGCTCAAGCAATCCTTCCACCCTGGCCTCCAAAAGTGCTGGGATTACAAGTGTGAGCCACCACACCCAGCCTGAATGTCATGCTTTTAAGGCACAGTGGAGGGTATGCATTATTTTATCAAGACAAGATAGGAAAGCATTTTGTTTATTATGCAATAACTCTACAGTCATCCCTTGGTATCTGTGGACCAACTGTGGATACCAAAATCTATGCATACTCAAGTCCCACAGTGGCCCAGAGGATACAAAAATTTCACTGTTCTGTATCTGGGGGTTTCCTCAAACAACATATTTTTGATCCACGTTTGGTTGCATATGTATAAACTGCTGATTGTAGTTATTGAAAAAAAATTCTCATATAATTGGACCTGTGCAGTCTGAAACTGTGTTATTCAAGGAGTCAACTGTCTATCTGTGCTAAAAGAATTCAAAATACATCAATGTTACCAAACTAAGGACTGATCACAGTATTTCTGATTCACAGGAAAGCAATGGTCAGAAAAACTTGAAAATTTAAAGTGGAATATTTCATTACAGCAAGGAGGGAAGGTAAGGAATAGAAAGAAAGTTTCTAAAGGAGGGAAGTTTCTAAGTAGCTCATTTGTTAGCAAAGCAAGAAAAGTAATATTCTAGTGATAAGTTAATTAAATTATGAAGAAGCTGAAGAAATGTATCCAGAGAAAATAAACTTGCTTAAGAATATTAATTAGCCCTTCTCTAGGCTTCTCCAGACAGGTAACAAAAAAAATTTTTTTTTTAATTTATATAAGATAATTTAAAAAGAAAAAAGACTATTAGCCTTTCAACAAAACCATTTGCTCTAAAAGTTGAAAATATTAGGAGCAAGATCAATAATCTCTTTAAAAAAAAAACCAAGGCAATTGAGGTTAAGTAGATTTCCATCTCTTTTGATGAGTTTGATAGATGTTACAACACTGTTCAGATGTTTATTCAAGGAGTCAGTGCCAAGTTCAAAACTGAAGAATTAGCTTCTATGAATAGTCTGTGTTGAACAACTACAAACAAGAAGTTGAAAAAGTACTAATTCCATATAACCTAAAGTGAAATCTGATATGTTATCATTGATAATGGTAAAAATATGTGTGAGGCAGAAAAAGTCTTAGTTGGGTAATTTATAAAACTTGTGAAGATGTAAGGTGGTTATTCATGTTTTTTATCAATAGGTATTCTATGAAAAATACCTGAATTTATCATGAATTATTAAACCAACCATGTTAATGGTGAATTTCATTCACTGTCATGGGCTTAACCATTGTCAGAAACAGAAGCTGAATAACCTGACTTGCCCAGGCACACAGCAGTTTGATGGCTGAGCTGTACTAAAGTTTTATCATGCTTTTTTTTTTTCCTCTTCAGCTTGGAGCTGAGATTGAAATTTTTCACAACAATAAGACTGCTTTCAGACACTATGATCAAACAACAAATGGCTTTGAGAATTAGCTTTTGCTAATTTTATAATAGTAAATTCAACTTAAAATTACGGGACAGAACAGCACTTATATATGAAACTTAAACTGTTGTTATTTAGACAACTAACTTTTGAATCATATGCAACGTTGAGCTGCTTTATACACTTTACATGCTATCAAAAGTTAAAATAACAAGTGAGATCTCCATTCCCAAACAAATTTGCAGTGGATATAGTTTCTTAGCTCAAACTACATTTCCAGAATAATTTTTAGGACCTTAATGTACAAGGAAATTTCTATATTTCAATATCTATTTAACAGTGCAATTGTGGAGCTTCTGTCTAACCTTCCATTGGAAGTAATTAAGCAGCAATTAATAATATACTAAAAGGTAAATGTTATAAGAAAAACTTAATTCTATAAATGCTTCCTGAGTTATTAATATGCTCAATTAAAATCATATGTTTATGGGCTGGTATCAATTATTTGACATGTATGTGTGAAGACGTGTCAAAGATGAAATATGTAAAACCTCATTACAGATCTGCATTAATAGATGAATACTTGCAATCAATTTTGATTATTATTTATTGAATAGGAAGCACTAAATCTGAACTCCAATTAAGCAAAATGTTATCACTCCAAAAAGAACTCCATTCTTCTCATTAGTATACCTGTATTTCAAAAAATTGTGTTTATTATTTTGAATTTAATCAATAAGAAATTTCTCAAAATTTGTTTTCTCTCTCGTTATATCAGAACTTACATATTACCCTTGATTCTACTTCAGCCTGCAAAATCTAAAATATTTACTACCTGGCCCTTTATAGGAGGATCAGATAATTACTTCTTTGGAGAAAGGTTTTCTTCAGCCGAAGCATATAAAAGCTTGTCCTCTATCTCCTTCTGGGATTGGTAAAAACTTACCTAACACAAATAGGACTCAGGGCTGACTGGTTACATGAAAAAGTACAGTATATCAGGTAATTTTAAAAATGTAACTGAAATATTTGATTTTTAATCAAAACAAATACATGTCACCTGACAATATTATAGTTAAAAAAACAAGGCCTCTTCTTTAAGTACATTTCTACTAATTAATGTTTCAATTGTTCTCTCTTGCATATTCATGACAAATATATCATATCCATAACCCATCATATCCATAATCCACATCTGTGATTTCAAATTTCAGTTTCTTTAAATGGAACAAGAATCTAGGCAACTGTAAGACAACTGAGTATAGAAAGTTTAAGAATTTTACGAGTTCAGGTGTGGTGGCTCGCACCTGTAATACCAGCACTCTGGGAGGCCAAGGCAGGTGGATCACCTGAGGTTGGGAGTTCCAGACCATCCTGACCAACATGGAGAAACTCTGTCTCTACTAAAACTACAAAAAATTAGCCAGGTGTGGTGGCACATGCCTGTAATCCCAGCTATTCAGCAGGCTGAGACAGGAGAATCACTTGAACCCAGGAGGCAGAGGCTGCGGTGAGCCAAGACCGTGCCATTGCACTCCAGCCTGGGAAACAAGAGAAAAAAAAAAAGAATTTTATGATTTCCACCCCCAATCTTTCAAAATATTCACACCCACAATTAATAAGACAGTAATTTGGTGAAAAGAGGAAAAGGGGACTTGTATTTATCCAATTTGTTCAAGATCTACAACTTAATTTTCCTAAAAACAATTACTTTTTGCAGTCATATTTCATTAGTTTATATAATGTTTAATTAAATTATAAAATTACAGTAATAAATGTAACTGGCATAAGCAGATTTGGAACAAACATACTGACCCCAGGAAATGTAAAATTCAACTAGTGACAGCTGAAAGCAAGATGTGCTAGAGAGCAGCCAACCAGCCATGAGTGTTCAACTTTTCTTAGGAAACATTCAGTATATTCTAGAGGAAGAATAGAGTGTGGTTATTTCTGTAATTTGATTATATATACTCTATATCAGCAGTCCCCAATCTTTCTGGCACCCAGGGACCAGTTTTGTGGAAGACAATTTTTCCATGAAATGGAGGGGTAGAGGATATAGTTTCAGATTTTGGGATGAAGCTGCAACACCTCAGATCATCAGGCATTAGATTCTCATAAGGAGCGCACAACCTAGATCCCTGGAGTGCACAGTTTGCAGCAGGGTTTGTGCTCCTATGAAAATCTAATGCTGCCGCTGATCTGACAGGAGGCAGAGCTCAGGTGTCATGTTCCCTGGCCTAAAGCTCACATCCTGCTGTGTGGCCTAGTTCCTAACAGGATGGTCTGTGGCCTGGAGGTTGGGGATCCCTGCTCTATATAATTTGGTGATTATTTGAATATAGTCTAAATTAGAAATCTTTGTGTATTTTTCCCCAAACAGCCTACTGTTACAGGATCATTCTTAGTAATTGATCATTTTCTCCCTGATTTTTGAATGCCACTTTCAATATATTCCTTTTTTCTTTCTTTCTTTTTTCATTTCACTCCTTCCTACACACTGACACTTTCATATTCTAAATTCCTATATATATTCAGGTCTGTTTCTGGACTTTCTATTTTTCTCTAATTACTTTATTTTTTTTTTCTTTTCTTTTTTTTTTTTTTTTTTTGAGATGGAGTCTCGCTCTCTAGCCAGGCTAGAATGCAGTGGTGTCATCTCGGCTCACTGCAACTCTGCCTCCTAGGTTCAAGTGATTCTCCCACCTCAGCCTCCCGAGTAGCTGGGACCACAGGTGTGCGCCACCATGCCCGGCTAATTTTTTGTATTTTAGTAGAGACAGGATTTCACCATGTTGGCCAGGATGGTCTCGATCTCCTGACCTCGTGATCCGCCCACCTCGGCCTCCCCAAAGTGCTGGGATTACAGGCATGAGCCACCGCGCCCAGCCAGTATTTTATATCTTTAAAAAAATCCTTCAGTAAAGCTTCATAGTTTTCTTCAAATTAGTCTTGCCTATTTCTCGTTAATTTGCACTCTCCCTTCTCTACTTCTGTATCATTTAAAAATTTTAAAAATTCTGCCAGTGTAGCACTTAACATGAATTTAATTTTGTAAGAATACATAGACTGGGCGCCATGGCTCACAACTGTAATCCCAGCACTTTATAAGGCGAAAGCAAGAAGATCACTTGAGCCCAGGAGGTCAAGACCAGCTGGGGCATCATAGAGAGACCCTATCTCCACAAAAAAATAAAAATAAAAATTAGCTGGCCATGGTGGCACGCGTCTGTGGTCCTAGCTACTCAAGAGAGGCTGAGGCGGGAGGACTGCTGGAGCCCACAAGATTGAAGTTGCAGTGAGCCATGATTGCGCCACTGCCCGCCAGCCTGGGCGGGTAAAAGATCCAGTCTCAAAAAAAAAACAGTTACGGAAACCCACCAAGCAAATCCTTAAAAGGGATAGAAAAACAGATGGCTTATTTACCTGGAGTAGGGAGGAGCTTCCTAAATCTGCCATCTCTTATAAACCTAAAACAAACATGCCTTACTTCCTTTAAAAGTATTTCACAAATAAGTTCCATACAAACCTTCTCTGAATTTATTTATTTTTCAGCCTTTACAATCCCATCAATAATTCTTTCTTTTTTTTAAGTTAGGGTCTCACTCTATTGCCCAAGCTGGAGTGTAGTGGCATTATCATGGCTCACTGCAGCCTCAAATTCCTGGGCTCAAGCGATCCTCCTGCTTCAGCCTCCTGAGTAGCGAGGGCTACACGCATGTAACCACCGTGCCCAACTAATTTGTTAATTTTTTTGCAGAGTCAGAGTCTTGCTATGTTGCCCAGGCTGGTCTTGAATTCCTAGCCTTAAGCAATCTCCCACCTTAGCCTCCCAAAGCACTATGATTACAGGCATCAGCCACTACACCCAGCCAATAATTCTATTTCTTATATATAAATGGAATAGCCAACATTTGCTAAGTGTTCCCTATAACCTAGGCACATCACACAACTTTGCTCATTTACTCCACATCACAACCCCATGAAGTAGACATTATTTACAGGTTGAGTATCCCTTATCCAAAATGCTTGGAACCAGAAGTGGTTTGGATTTCAGGTTTTTTAAGATGTTGGAATATTTGCATTATACTCACTTACCAATTGAGCATTCTTAACCCAAAAATCTGCAATCCAAATGCTCCATGGAATAAGCATTTCCTTTGAGCAGTCATGCAGGCATTCAAAAAGTTTCAGATTTTGGAGCACTTCAGATTTCAGATTAGGAACACTCAAACTGCACTATCTCCCATTTTGCAGATGAAGAAACTGAGGCACAGAGAGGTTAAGTAACTGGCACAAGGTTACGTACCCAAAAAGTAGCAGAGATGGGATTTGAACCCAGGCAGTCCAGCTTCAAAATCCACAAAATATTATGAGTCATAATATTTCATATTTTCATTTCATTAGTGGGTTGGCTTTAATGGGCCAGTTGAAAACCTTCATTGTGCTCATTATAAAGCTCAGCACATCTACAATTCAACATTCTGAACTCTTAAAAACAAAAAATAAAACCCTCAAATTAGTAAAATTCTCAAATGAAAATCTAATCTTCAATATCCTAAAAAAGAAACAAACCAATTGTTCTATATTTTACAGGTCCTTCTGTTTAAATTAGACACAAACCTTGGGTTAAATCACTGCAGTTTTGTTTAGTAACCTGTTAATACTTAACTGAATCATTTAAATCTATTCAACAATGTTCCCAAGCCTCCTCTAGGATGACCTGGAATCATTTGGCAACAATCTTCCCAATATGTATTATTAAAGAATCTCATGCTTTTAAAAGAAAGAATCAGACCAGTGCTGGCAGCTGCCAAGAATGAGTTTACTGCCTGGTTTCCATGACTGCATCAATCTGGACCAGCATAAGAGAGAAGACATATCCCTGGAAACCAACTCTTTGCTCCCCTCAATTAAGAAAGGGAGTAGGAAAAAAAGAAAGCAAGCAAGCTTCAGAATAATTTGATTTGTGTTGAATGTGCCCATTGCACATGATAACCACGGGTGAAACTTGTGCAATCAAAATTGTGGTAAAGTTATGAGGTGCTTAGTGTTTACCAAGAATATCTTATGATCTGTATAAAATATTTTGGTTTCAATCTTTAAAAAAATCACAATTGGCCAGGCGCAGTGGCTCACACCTGTAATCCCTGCACTTTGTGAGGCCAAGGAAAGTGGATCACCCGAGGTCAGGAGCTCGAGACCAGCCTGACCAACATGGTGAAACCCCATCTCTACTAAAAATACAAAAATTAGCCGGTGTGGTAATGCTCACCTGTAGTCCCAGGTTCTCAGGAGGCTGAGGCAGGAGAATCACTTGAACCTGGGAGGCAGAGGTTGCAGTGAGCTGAGATTGCGCCACTGCACTCTAGCCTGGGTGACAGAGCGAGACTCTGTATCCAAAAAAAAAAAAAAAAAAATCACAATAAAAGCTACACCAACAAGAACTTTATGAATAAAATATCTAAATGGGAACAATATTTACTGCTACTCAATATCTTTACTGTTCAATTGCATGCTAACACCTGAATTCTCCACATACATCCTGTATGCTCTAGAAGTACTCTTTGTTTTAGGTATTGTATATTGTAAAATTTCAAAACGGAAGATTTTTCCAAATTAGGGAGCAGAGTCAATTTACTTACAATAATACATATACTTTATAACATAAGTAACAGGTTCATTCATCTCAACTACATTTCTAAGGCAAGAACTTACAATGAAGTACAAATGAGTTTTAACAACATATATTAAATACAATCTCCCAGGTTTTCTTAAACCAGGAGTCATACTACCCCTCCTTCCATGGAGCTATAAATATACTTCCTGCCATCAATAGCAATGGCTGAAGCAACCTCTCTGTTCAAAGGAACTAAAAATACATTATTGTACATATCCTCCCTTCAGCTACCCACCCACCATTACAAGAGGAACTGACAGAGGGAAATGTAAAAGCTGTGTAAAGTTCAGCTGAGAGCAGTGCAGACTGTAATTTTCCTCAAGAAAAAAAAAAAAAGGCTGGGCGCGGTGGCTCATGCCTGTAATCCCAATTTGGGAGGCCGAAGCAGGTGGATCACAAGGTCAGGAGTTCGAGGCCAGTCTGACCAAGATGGTGAAACCCTGCCTCTACTAAAAATACAAAAATTAGAGGGGCGCGGTGTTGCGCGCCTGTAATCCCAGCTACTCTGGAGACTGAGGCAGGAGAATCACTTGAACTGGGAGGCAGAAGTTGCAGTGAGCTGAGATCGCACCACTGCACTCTAGCCTGGGCAACAGAGCAAGACTCCATCTCAAAACAAAACAAAACAAAAAAACAAAATTAGGCTAGCTCCAACTGAATGATGTCTAGGGAGGTAACAACTATTTCAGGGTCAGGGTAAATTTTTAAAATTTTGGAGAAGCTGTTTTTATTATTTTTTTTTTGAGAGACAGGGGTCCTCACTCAGGCTGGTCTCAGATTCCCGGACTCAAGTGATCTTACTGCCTCAGTCTCCCAAGTAGGAGCAGATTTTTTTTTTTTGAGATGGAGTTTTGCTCTTGTTGCTCAGGCTGGAGTGCAATGGCTCGATCTCAGGCCACTGCAACCTACGCCTCCTGAGTACAAGCAATTCTCCTGCCTCAGCCTCCAAAGTAGCTGGGATTACAGGCACCTGCCACCACGCCCAGCTAATTTTTTGTATTTTTAGTAGAGATGGGGTTTCACCATGTTGGTCAGGCTGGTCTCGAACTCCTGACCTCAGGTGATCCACCCGCCCTGGCCTCCCAAAGTGCTGGCATTACAGGCATGAGCCACCGCGCCCACCTGAGAAGCTTTTCTTGATCACAGGTTATATTTTGTATTTCATTAACTGCTATTTGAGAACTGGCATTATTTAATTAAACCACAGTAATGGAAATTTATGAATATCAAAACCATGCAAACTGAGTACTACCTGTATGTAACAATGGCTCATGGAACTTGAAGGAGTGATCAGCCAGCTCATTCAGTGGGGCTGGGGGCAAGAAAACCGGCCTACATAGTCAGGAGATTGTTACCAACAGGAAGGTGAGTAAAAAGGACAATGAGAGAGCCGAGCACAGTGGCATGTGCCTGTATGGTCCCAGATACTCAGGAGTCTGAGGCGAGAGGATGGCTTGAGGCAACAGTGAGCTATAATCGTGTCACTGCACTACCGCCTAAGTGACAGGGCAAGACCCCATCTAAAGAATTAATGAATGAATGAAAAAAAAAAAGGAGAGGCAGATTTTTCGTTTTGTTTTGTTTTTTTTTGAGATGGATTCTCACTCTGTCGCCCAGGCTAGAGTGCAGTGGCGCTATCTCAGCTCACTGCAGCCCCCACCTCCCGGGTTCAAACGATTCTCCTGCCTCAGCCTCCTGAGTAGCTGAGATTACAGGCGACCACCACTACAACACCTGGCTAACTTTTGTACTTTTAGTAGAGATGGGGTTTCATCATGTTGGCCAGGCTGGTCTCGAGCAACTGACCTTAAGTGATCTACCTGCCTTCGCCTCCCAAAGTGCTGGGATTACAGGCAAGAGCCACTGTGCCTGACCTTGGATTTTTCAATGTCAGAAAAGAGAAACACTAGAAGAAACCCTATTGTGTTGGATTAGAATTAAGAGTATTGGAATGAAATCATGGCTTTAATTATTTATAGGAAGATATAGATGTATATATGTATGTATAGACATGCATACATATCTATATAAACATTCTTGATATTCTGTAATTGACGATTTGGCATCTTGAAAGGATGGGCCAAATTAATGACCAAAGTTGTTTACATTCATACCATCTCTGTGTTTTTGAGGCTGCACAAAAATCATATTACAAACCCTCCAACCACAAATCTCAAAATTTGTTTCTCTTTCTGCTCAATAGGGGATGTCTCACCTAACAACTTTCTAGCACTTTAACAAAAAAAAAAAAACTCACCCATCCTTTCCTCTGGTTCCTTCTGCCTCTTGACCCACCCTGGTGCTTCCCCATGCGGTCCTGCATAGTATGGTGTGCCTGCTGTTTCAGAAGAACTGTGAGTAATAAATTTTCAATAATATTGGCCTCTCTGTGTCATTCATACGTATAAATTAAATTCCAGTATATTTTATTTGTTTACTTTTTTAAGTCAGGGTTTCTATCTCACTCTAGCTAGGACTGTAAGTGTGTGCCACCACGCTCGCTACTTTTTGTATTTTTTGGTAGAGACGGGGTTTCACCATGTTGGCCAAGCTGGTCTCGAACTCCTGATCTCAAGTGATCTGCCAGCCTCGCCTGCCTCAGCCTACCAAAGTGCTGGGATTACCCAGTACATTTTAAAACAATATCCTAGTTCTGTCCTCACATAGAGCCTAAAAGGAAGAACACCTCAGTAGAAACAACATACCTAGTAGTGCACACATTTTATTTTCTAAGTACATTCACTAATAAAAGGAACCAGGGTTCCCTGATAAAATTATTGATTCCATGACTGAGATAACGAAAGTAAAGATGAGCCCAGAACTTTTTTTTTTTTTTTTTTTGAGATGGAGTCTCGCCCTGTCATCCAGGCTGGAGTGCAGTGGCGCAATCTCAGCTCACTGCAGTCTCTGCCTCCCGGGTTCAAGCAGTTCTCCTGACTCAGCCTCCCTAGTAGCTGGGACTACAGGTGTGTGCCACTACGCCCGGCTAATTTTTGTATTTTTAGTAGAGACAAGGTTTCACTATGTTGGTCTCGAACTCCAGACCTCAGGTGACCCATCAGCCTTGGCCTCCCAAAGTGCTAGGATTACAGGCGTTAGCCACCTCGCCCAGCCCACAGAAAATCTTATTGTTCCAAAAAGTAAAAAAAAAAGTGATCAAAGAATGATGGGGACATAGCCAGGCGTGGTGGCTCATGCCTGTAATCTCAGCAGTTTGAGAGGCCGAGGCGGGTGGATGGATCACCTGAGGTCAGGAGTACGAGACCAGCCTGACCAACATGGTGAAATACTGTCTCTACTAAAAACAGAAAAATTGCCGGGCACGGTGGCTCACACCTGTAATCCCAGCACTTTGGGAGGCCGAGGTGGGCGGATCACAAGGTCAGGAGATCAAGACCATCCTGGCTAACACAGTGAAACTCCGCCTCTACTAAAAATACAAAAAAATTAGCCGGGCATGGTGGCGCATGCCTGGAGGCTGAGACAGGAGAATGGCGTAAACCCGAGAGGTGGAGCTTGCAGTGAGCCGAGATTGCGCCACTGCACTCCAGCCTGGGTGACGGAGCGAGACTCCGTCTCAAAAAAAAAAAAAAGAAAAACTAGCCAGGTGTGGTGGCAGGCGCCTATAATCCCAGCTACTTGGGTGGCTGAGGCAGGAGGATCGCTTGAACCTGGGAGGTGGAGGTTGCAGTGAACAAAGACCACGCCATTGCACTCCAGTCTGGACAACAAGAGCAAAACTCCGTCTCAAAAAAAAAAAAAAAAAGAATGATGAGGACATGGAAAAAGGACACAGGAGCCAGCTTGAACGGGTTCCTACTGGCCAAATTTGGGACAATCTGAGCATCAAAAAATATATGAAAAAGAGGCTGTGCTCATATGCTTAAAAGATTTTAAACAAACAAACAGAAACAAAAACAAAAAAAAGAGAGAGAAAGTTTTTCCTTAGAGTGAAATGGCAAGTGACTGGCCGGGCATGGTGGCTCAAGCCTGTGATCCCAGCACCTTGGGAGGCCGAGGTGGGCAGATCAGCTGAGGTCAGGAGTCCAAGACCAGCCTAGCCAACATGGTGAAACCCCATCTCAACTAAAAATACAAAAATTAGCTGGGTGTGGTGGCGCATGCCTGTAGTCCCAACTACTCAGGAGGCTGAGGCACGAGAATCACTTGAACCTAGGAGGCAGAGGTTGCAGTGAGCCAAGATTGCACCACTGCACTCCAGCCTGCTGACAGATCGACTCTTTCTAAAATAAATAAATAAATAAATAGTAATAGTATAGTTATTTAGGCTTTTAATTCAGTTTCAAAGAGAAAGACAAACTAAATCTTTTTTTTTTTTTTTTGGGTGACAGTGTCTCGCTCTGTCGCCCAGGCTGGAGTGCAGTGACGCGATCTCTGCTCACTGCAAGCTCCGCCTCCTGGGTTCACCCCATTCTCCTGCCTCAGCCTCCCGAGTAGCTGGGACTACAGGCGCCCGTCACCACGCCTGGCCAATTTATTTGTATTTTTAGTAGAGACGGGGTTTCACTGTGTTAGCCAGGATGGTCTCGATCTCCCGACCTTGTGATCCGCCCGCCTCGGCCTCCCAAAGTGCTGGGATTACAGGCGTGAGCCACTAGGCCTGGCCCTCAAACTAAATCTTATACGTACAACCTTTGACAGTCCCTTCACAGTTAAAGTGAAGATCACAAACTGGTAGCACAGTGGGCTAAAAAAAAAAAAAAAAAAATTGGCCAGCACAGTGGCTCATGCCTATAATCCTAGCACCTTGGGAGGCCAAGGCTGGAAGATCACTTGAGCCCGGGAGTTCAAGACCAGCTCAAGCAACACAGCAAGACTCCATTTCTAAAAAAAACACAAAAAAACTGAAGTTGAACTCATTTAGACAGGCCTTGGAAACTCCAGTGTGGCACAGGACCCAACAGATTTACTTGTCTCTTTCACACTGACTACATAGCCTTGAAAAACCTATTTGAGTTTGGAACCCCTGACTCACTTAATGCCAAAAATAAGCAGGATTATGGGGAGGAGAAGAGAAGGAAGAGGCATTTTCAAAACATGCTGAGTTTTGAGGGCATTATAGAGGCTGAAAGTTTCTGCTTTTAATATATTCTCTAGTTTTAAAATCAGAATACAAAACTGGAAGACAAACACTGAACCAAACATTTCTGTATCAATAAACCTCATATAAAATTATTCTGCTGTTTGATTATATAACTATTATGTTCTATGGCAACCTACTGATGAAATACGGGAATACCAAAAATAATTAACTACTTTTCTCCATGTCATTATCTCCACCATATTAAAAAAAACTTTCTTGAAAAAGATGCTATTGTTATTTTAATTACTCACATGAGACTATTTCAAATTCTTAATTTTAGTTCTAGTAGAATACTTATATATTTAATATATGGTATAAATATTAATTATATAGTATAGTCTACTGTATATATATCAAAATCTTTTTTAGGCAATATAGCAAGAAATAAGACACATCTAGAATGGACACAAGTAATCTTCAAAAGCAGTGTGCACCATGCTTTCACATACTCTTTGGTCATTGGGTTAGAAGACCATGTGCCAAGAAGGAAATGGTTCTGGGCTGTGCTTCAAAAGGCAGAGTGAAAGATTTCCCAAGTAACATGAAGATTTTCATGAGCCATGGATAAGCAACAATAAACAACCACCTGACAATAAAAACAGATCCATATACCATTTTGGGGATGAAAATATAGCTAAGGATTAAATGTGATTAAATATATGATATATATGATATACCATATATACATGATGTATCATATAGATACATAATACATTAAGTACAGCTAAGATTAAATATTTCTAATCTAAACTGTCACCTAAATGTAAGAAATCTCCAGCTCTCTTAAATGTCCAGTTGATGTGCATAACTCCATCTGCCAGCCATGCTATCTGGCTGCTCTGAGGGACACATGGTATTCTTGCTGGAGTCATGTAGTTGATTATACTTTATACTCAGGTCATGTCATCTCATTTAAAGGGAATACCAGTTCACTCTACAAAGCTATCAACTGTAATCCATAAGTGTAAGATCTTTAGTATGGTTCTACTGGAGTAAATCTCGCATTCCTACTACAAACCAGGCACTGTATTAGCAGCTGGAGATATAAAACTGCAAAACAAGTCCCATAAATCCCTGCCCTCAAAGAGCACCCAGTTTAATTGAGAAACAAACTAATACAACTTTGACATTCAAAGAAATGTTCACGAAAACCAAACTTTTCAAGTACTATTGGATACCATTATGATTTATTATACAGAATACAATTAAGACAGAATTGACAATGAGATTCCTTCAAATCTTGATAAATGTATAAAAACAGAATTAACGCTAGCTTCCTTCTGAATACCATTTTTCACACGGAAAGTCTTAATCCCTTCAGGAGAGCTGTGGCCTACCTAAAGCAGAAAATAAAGACAGAATTAGATGCTAAGTGAGGCTTGGCTCACTGAACAGCTAAACTGAACTTAGTCCTGCTGCCACTAAACTCAACTGGGTAAATACAGATGCTCCTTGCCCTACAATGGGGCTATATTCCAATATACCCACCATAAATTGAAAATATCATATAAGTAGGAAATGCATTTAATACACTTTACCTACCGAATGCCACAGTTAGCCTAGCCCACCTTAAATGAGTTCAGAACACTTACATTAGCGTACAGTTGGGCAGAATCACCCGGCAACACAGTACACCATGGAGTACAGTCATTTACCCTCCTGATCATGTGGCTGACTGGGAGGTGTGGGTCAATGCTTCTGCCCAGCACCGTGAGAAATTGTCACACTGCCTATCACTAGCCTGGGAAAAGATCAAATTTCAAAATTGGAAGTACAATTTCTACTGAATACGTATATCACACCAGCTTTCCCACCATCGTAGTATAAAAATCATAAGTTGAACCATCATAAATCAGGGACCATCTATAATGTGAATCCATGCTTCAGTAAATTACATACAGTTGGCCCTTTTTTTTTTTTTTTTTTTTTTTTTTTTTTTTTTTTTGAGACAGAGTCTCATTCTGTTGCCCAGGCTGGAGTGCTGTGGCAGGATCTTGGCTCACTGCAACCTTCACCTCCCGGGTTCAAGCAATTGTCCTGCCTCGGCCTCCAGAGTAGCTAGGATTACAGGCACCTGCCACCACGCCCAGCTAATTTTTCTATTTTTAGTAGAGACAGGGTTTCACCATATTGGCCAGGCTGGTCTCAAGCTCCTGACCTCAGGCAATCTGCCCACCCCAGACTCCCAAAGTGCTGGGATTACAGGTGTGAGCCACCGCGCCCGGCCCAGTTGACCTTCTCTATCTGTGGGTTGCACATCCACAATCAAAAAAATAAATAAATAAAACCATAAAATAAGAAACAAATTTAAAAATACAGTATAACAGCTATTTACATAGTATTTGCATTGTTTTAGCCATATAGGTAATCTGGAGATTATTTAGGGCCTATAAAGTACACAGGATGATGTGCATAGGTTACATGCAAATATGCCATTTTATATAAGGCACCCGAGTATCCCTGGATTTTGATCTCCATGGGGGATCCTGGAATCAATCACCCGAACATACTAAGAGACAACTGCATTACTATACCTTTTGGACTATCAGGATCCTTCTGAGACTATAAATGTTTAATCTACACATGCCAATGTGTGAATTATCATATGATGTAAGTGTATGAATTATCATACAATAAGTGATTTGACAGATATAAGCACAGAATCTACACTGGGTCAGACTTGGAGTAGTCAGTAAGGAAACGCTGACTGGAGGAGCTGATCTCTATCTGATAAATTATAATGTCAAGTAAGAAGGAGGGAGGTGGGCAGTCCAACCAAAGACAGAGAGCAAGAAAGAGCACAGCACCACCAAGGATCAAGGGGCAGTGGGCTCAGGGAAAAGATAAGGCTACCAACATTAAGAGGAGTTGGATCATGAGGGCTTGCTCTGTTAAGGAGTTTGGATTTTATTCATAGAATCTTAAGTTGGGAAGTTAAAGAGATCACTTTTGGCAGTCATCTAATCAATGACTTGGAATAAGAAACTAATAATGAGTAGACAACAAGGGAACCTGCAGCAGTCATCTAGGTGAGAAGCAGCCTGAATTAAGGGATAGGAGAAATGGTAGAAAATAGGCAAATTTGAGAAATGTTACAGATGTAAAACAGATAGGAACAGATCACCAACCAGATGAACAACATCCAAGTTTCCAGTTTGGGTCACTGTGTTGTGCCATTCATCAAGATAGAGATTACAAAAATAACACACTGAAAAGGAAGATGAGTCAGTTCTGAGACTGTTGCAGGTACCTGGGAGATAGCCCAATGGAGACCAGCAGGCTGTTGGCTGTCATCCAGATGGGTTCTGAGGACAAAGTTTCTCCTAATTAGCACGGAAGCTGAAACCATGGACATGTGCTTCCAGGAAGAATGTGTAGAATCAACACAAGAGGGCCAGAGATGGAATCTTTGGTAACGCAAACAAGGAGTGGTCAAAGAAGAGGGGCCTAGGGAACTGAGGAGTGGCCACAAAGATAGAAAGAGGAAAACCAGGAGAATGTGTCACATAACGCAGGGAAAGATAGTTCAGGGAATAAAGACTGTAAAGTTGATCACATTTACTCAGTTTTTTTCTCTCTTCCCTCTCCCATCCTTTTCACACTCTCCCCTGTTAAAATCAGAAAGGTAAAAAGTTATTCTGTGATAATTCAAATAATGCTACACTGTGCCCCAAATCAACTACTAGCAAGGGAAGACAGAGAATCAAGATCATTATATTTTCTAACATTTATTAAAGATTTACTATGTGCTAAGAACTGAGCTAAGCATTTACCACGCACTATCTAATGCTTAAAACAAACAAATACATAGAGTACTACAGCTGAACCCATTTACTAGGTGACAAAAGTGAGTCTCAGAAGAGCTAAGTATTTTGCCCAAGTTCACAAAAAGCATGGCAGGCATGGAATATGAACCCTCGTCTATCCAACACCCAAAATTAAAATAACTGTAGGGCCTGATAAGGAATATATAAAAGAAACACAAAATCCAATTTGACCAGGAAAAAAAACTGATTGAAGGGTTATTTTTGAAGAAAAAGCCAGGCATGGTGGCTTATGCCTATAATCCCAGCACTTGGGCAGGCTGAGGTGGGAGGACTGTTTGAGGCCAGGAATTTGAGATCATCCTAGGCTCATAGTTAGGCCTCATCTCTACAAAAAAAAAAAAAAAAAAAATTAGCTGGGCATGATGACGTAGATCTGTGGTCCCAGCTACTTACTCAGGAGGCTGAGGCGGGAGGATTGCTTGAGCCCAGGAGGTCAAGGCTGCAGTGAGCTGTGATTGCACCACCGCACACCAGCATGGGCAACCTGCCAAGACCCTGTCTCAAAAAAAGGTATGGGGGATTGCAAAACAAACTCTGAACATGGATTCCCCCTTTGATGCCACATTCAGGACTCTTAACATAAGGAAGGGCACAGCATCTCTCGAGTAGAATTATCCTGGAAACACAGAGCCCTTAGTTCCCTTTCCCAGTCTCAAATCTCTGACCAATAATAACTTTATCGTGATTCTGTATTTTTAATTTGATAACCATGGCTTTCTGAGATGATAAAACTGTCCTCCTTAATTGGGTAAGTGGCATCACAACCCCAGAAAGAAAAGACATGAGCAATAAAGTGAGGTATGGCGTATCAAACTCATGGTACTACTAGTACTTTTGTATTGTTTGGGACATGTGTTTTTTAAATGTTGGTAATTCAGATTCAGCTAACGAAAAGCATTGGAAGTCTTAACTGAAACCTGCTTTACTATATTTACAAATTTAATTTCTTAGTATCACAGATTGCCCAAGAGCTTAAGAAGATTCTGTTTAAGGTGGTAACTCTGACCTGTCAAGGACTGACTGTGTAAATGTATTTTAAACATCTAAGGAAATTTAATTCACTAAGTAAGGGCCCTGGAGCAATTAAATCTGTTAAACTTATATTAACTTAATTGACAAGCAGGTGAAAATTACTGTTCTTATTTCTATACAAAATGCCTATGCTTACAAGTACAGTAACAAGACTAAAAGAAAACTGGGTTTTAAATTTACCACTTTAATACATATTAACTTAAAGCCCAAGTAATTTTTAAATAGTCCTTCTGTACACAAAAGCCCCTTTCCCACATCAAAAAAACTTACACATATAACTGAGCTGCTCTATTAACCACTACTTGCTCAACAAATGCCCTCTTCAAAGTAGAACCTTTGAAAACTTACCAAGTACAACTGGATAAGTATGGATGGTTTAAGTAATCTCTCCCACTAACATTGGGGAAACCGAATTGAGCTCCACTTAAGATTCCACCCAAAGGTAAGAACATCTCATCTCAATCTGCTATAACATTCACCCCTTTTGATAAACATAAAACTCTCCTATCTTCCCTTATTGTTACTTGAAATACCAAACTTAAGTAACTCACATTTTATGGGCATGTAGTATTTCAGGATGGTTTCACAAATATTGCTCATAGTACTTGTGGATGCCTATGGAAAGGGAAAGCTGGAAGGCAGGGGGAGAGGAAACTACCTTTTACTATATATGCTATATATACTATTAGACCTACATACTTTTAGAACTATTAACATGGACACATATTATTCAAGTATATACATAATTTTAAATTAAGCAAAATTTTGAGACAAACACTAACAAACCTTTTTTTTTTTTTTTCAATGCTTTTTCTTTTTGAGACAGGGGTCTCACTCTGCTGCCCAGGCTGGAGTGCTGTGGTATGTTCACTGCAGCCTTGACCTCTTGGGCTTAAGCAATCCTCCCACCTCAGTCTCCCAAGTAGCTAGGACTACAGGTGCATGCGATTACACCTGGCTAGCTTTTATTTTTCTGTAGAAGCAGGGTCTCACTATGTTGCCCAGGCTGGTCTCAAACTCCTGGGCTCAAGTGATCCTCCCATGTCGGCCTCCGAAAGTGCTAGGATTACAGGCGTGAGCCACCACACCTAGCCTGAAAATGCATTTTCAAACTTACGTCTTCCCCACCATGTCAGTCATATTGAGAATCACTGACTTAGGGGTTCACAACTGCTGCTGATGGCACTACTGCTCACTGGGCATGAAATACAGGAAGAAAAGGGGTTTTCTTTGTCTTCCACCAGCTGGTAGCAAGAACCTAGCCCAGATATAGTCTCCCTGAGCTGCTTCTATTTCTCATCTGTGTTTGAGGGCTTTGAAGGACCATTCTACCTACCACCCCAAACTGGGGAGAGAGAAATACTGGCTGGAAATCACTGTGAAATCTGTCCCTGTTAACAAAGTGGGCAGGCCCAAGAGGTATGAGGCACTGGAAGGCAGTGATCTCACAGACAGCGTGAGCAGAGGCACTGAGTCAGGGACATTCACATCACTGGGGACATGGGGACCAGGAGAGCAGAAGTATCCCTGTAAAAGCTTGGGCCTCCAGTTCCTTTTAGACAGTGAAAGTCCTGGAACTATCCCATACTGCTCTGGTAACAGTGCTGCTAACATTATCAAAGGAAGACATTCTCTTAATTAATGGTAGTATCAATGCATTTACAATATTGTAATAAGCCACTTGTCAACCAATATTTGAAAACTAGTTACTTGTTAAGCTATCTGTCAATCAATATTTAAGAACTACTTGCACAATTCACAGGGGCCAGGTTTCAACTTCTTTCCACACACAAAAGCTCAGTTCATTAACTAGCAATCATCTCTTCCAAAAAGCTAGAAATCTAGAACCCTAACGCCTCTACTGCTTAAATCATACTTGTCCATGTATCTCCATCCCTATCACCACTCCTCCCACCCTAAGCCAATCCAGAACACCATCATCACTGGCAACATTTGCTCTAATAAACACCAAATAAGTCTCTGTACCCTGCCCAGTCCATTCTCCACAAACAAACCTTTTACTGCACATCCACCAATAAATAAGTGACAAACCTTTTGACTGCACATCCGCCAATAAATAAGAGTCTACATCCCCAACACATGTTCATTTATAAACAGAACAGAGGTACTAATACCTATAAATACTACAAAACATTTCAAACGAAATAAATAATGATCACAATAATAGTACTCCCATCAATTAAAACAGTAATATAAAACCCATCTTAAAAATATTTTAGTGTGCTCCATATGATTAAATATTTCTCATTATGTTTGAAAAATCTCATTTTAATATTTTACGATAGAGCAATTTAAAAGTCCTATTCCAAGTCAATCCTTGGTTTTAATGCTATCATAACCAAAAAGAAACATGAATCCAAAGGAAGAAGCACTATGGCTGTGTTTACTAAATTGTGATAATCATTTTTTCGCCCCATTATACAAATATTTGCTTTTAAATATGGCTAGCAAATATCCATCTTCTATGATATAATTACTTTTGAAAGTTAATCAAAGATACTACATTTTTTTTTTTTTTTTTTTTTTTTGAGACGGAGTCTCGCTCTGTCGCCCAGGCTGGAGTGCAGTGGCGCAATCTCGGCTCACTGCAAGCTCCGCCTCCCGGGTTCACGCCATTCTCCTGCCTCAGCCTCTCCGAGTAGCTGGGACTACAGGCGCCCGCCACCACGCCCGGCTAATTTTTTTTTGTCTTTTTTAGTAGAGACGGGGTTTCACCGTGGTCTCGATCTCCTGACCTCGTGATCCGCCCGCCTCGGCCTCCCAAAGTGCTGGGATTACAAGCGTGAGCCACCGCACCCGGCCTACATTTTTAAATTTTTCTTTTTTTTTCTTTTCTTTTTTCTCTTTTTGAGACAGAGTTTCACTCTAGTTGCCCAGGCTGGAGTACAATGGTGCGATCTCAGCTCATGGCAACCTCCACCTCCCGGGTTAAAGCAATTCTCCTGCCTTGGCCTCCCGAGTAGCTGGGATTACAGGTATGCACCACCATGCCCGGCTAATTTTGTATTTTTTTTTTTTTTTTTTTTTTAGTAGAGACGGGGTTTCTCCATGTTTGTCAGGCTGGTCTCGAACTCCCAACCTCACGTGATCTGCCCGCCTCGGCCTCCTAAAGTGCTGGGATTACAGGTGTGAGCCACCGTGCCCAGCCACATTTTTCTATTTCTAACAAATGGACTTGAAATCCACTAAAACTCTTCCCTTACAGTGGTTTCTCTTTTAATTTTTTACTATGGGAATTCTCAAACATATATAACAGTAGAGAAAATACTATAATAAACCCTTATATACCTATTATCCAGCTTCAATAATTATCAACGTATGGCAATTCTTGTCTCATCTGTAATCCTCCAAACACGCTGAATTATTTTAAAGCAAATTCCAGATATCAACATCATTTAATCCAAAATACTTCAGTACTTATCTGTAAGAGAAAGGAGTCTTTTATGTAACCATACTACAATAATACCTTTAAAAAATTAAAATTGTTTAAAAATCATCTAATATACAAGTGGTTTTCAAATTTAAATTACTCCCAATGGGCTCATAAATAACTTTTTACAGTTGGTTTGAATGAAACAGGATCTAAACAAGATCTATACTTATGTTCAATTAATATGTTTCAAGTCTTTTTTATTTTTTCCAAGATGGAGTCTTGCTCTGTCACCCACGCTGGAGTGCGGTGGCATGATCTCACTGCAACCTCCGCCTCCCGGGTTCAAGCAATTCTCCTGCCTCAGCCTCCCAAGTAGCTGGGATTATAGGTGTGTGCCACCACGCCCAACTAATTTTTGTATTTTTAGTAGAAACGGGGTTTCGCCATGTTGGTCAAGCTGTTCTCGAACTCCTGACCTCATGATCCGCCCACCTCGGCCTCCCAAAGTGCTGGGATTACAGGCGTGGGCCACCACGCCCAGCCTCAAGTCTTTTTTAATCTGTAGCAGTTCGTCTACTTTTTTTTTTTGCCATTCTTTTGAAGTAAATGGGTTCATTTGTCCTATAATATTTTTCACATTCTAAATTTGCCAATTATATCCTATAAACCGGTAATCAGATCTACACTAATCAGAGGAAGGTTTGACTCTGTTTGTTGGGGCAAGCAAGACTATTTCATGAATGATATGTTCTTCCTAGTATCACATAGAAAGAATGTAAGATTTGGTTGTCCCAATTTTAGAGATGTTATGATTGATCAGAAGATTGTCAGACTGATCCCTTTATTATAAAGTTCCCTAATGGTTTTAACAGCCACTGGTGATCAATGCCTAGATTCTTTATTTCATTAGATCATCTGGAAATGTTTTTAGAAACACATTTGGAGATTTTTATTAGGTTACAAAACTGTTTCTAAGTTTTTCATGTGTAAAATTATGAGAATTTTATAGATGCAACAAAATCACAGTGAGATCATGAGTCATTAAGGAAATGCAAATTAAAACCATAATGCAATACCACTTTACACCTACTAGGATGGCTACGGTTAAAAAAGCAAACAATAACAAGTGTTGACAAGGATATGGAGAAACTGATACACTCATACACTGCTGCTGGGATTGTAAAAAGGTGCAGGCGTTCTTTTTATTCCTCAACAAAGTTAGTGGTTCCTCAAACTGGGCGCGGTGGCTCACGCCTGTAATCCCAGCACTTTGGGAGGCCAAGGCGGGCAGATCACAAGGTCGAGACCATCCTGGCTAACACTGTGAAATCCCGTCTCTACTAAAAATTCAAAAAATTAGCTGGACGTGGTGGCGGGAGCCTGTAGTCCCAGCTACTCGGGAGGCTGAGGCAGAATGGCGTGAACCTGGGAGGCGGAGCTTGCAGTAAGCCGAAATCGTGCCACTGCACTCCAGCCTGGGCGACAGAGCAAGACTCCATCTCAAAAAACAAACAAACAAACAAAAAAAACCCAACATAGAGTTACCATTTGACTCAGCAGTTCCACTCCTAGATCTACCCAAAAGGATATGCCCACGCAAAAACCTGAACACACAACCCACAGATGGGAAAAAATATTTACAAATCGTATATATGATATGGGACTTATATCTAAAAATATGTAAGTAACTCAAAAATAAAAAGAGCAATAACTAAATGTTAAAATGAGCCAAGTATCTGAATAGACATTTCCCCAAAGAACATACACGAACGGCCAACAGCACATGAAAAGATGCACATCATAAATCATCATGGAAATGCAAATAAAAACCACAATGAGATACAACTTCACACCCACTAAGATGGCTATAATCAAAAAGAGAGTAACAAATGTTGGCAAAGATGGGAGACATTGGGACCCGAGCATTGCTGGGAGAAACTGGACCCCTATTGCATTGCTGCTGGAACCCTTGTGAGTTGCTAGGAATGGGTAGTCACTTTAGAAAACAGTTTGACAGCCCCTCAAAGTTAGTCACCGTTTAATCCAGCAATCCTCCTAGGTGTGTGTGTATATATATACCCAAGAGAAATTAAAACCTATGACTACACAAAAGTTTATACATGAATATTCATAGCAGCATTATTCATAAAGCCAAGAAGCAGAAACAAATAAATGTCCATCAATTGATGAACCAGTTAGCCAAATGTCATATATCAATATAATGGAATATTATTCAGCCATAAGAAGGAATGAAGTACTGATACATGGTACAACATGAATGAACCCCAGAAACATTATGCTAAGTAAAAGAAGCCAGCTACAAAAGGTCACATATTGTATGATTTCGTTTATATGAAATGTCCAGAATAGGCAAATCCAAAGAAACAGGAAGATTAGTAGTTGCCAGGGACTGGAGGGAGGAGAGAATGGGAAGTGAGGCTAATGGGTGCAGGGTCTCTTTTTGGGGTGATGAAATGTTCTTAAACTAGACAGTGGCAAAAGCTGCACAACTCTATGTATATACTAAAAACCACAGAACTATACACTTTAAAAGGGAGAATTTTATAATATGTAAGTTATAGCTCATAACGATTACGTGTAAAAAAAATTACAAGGAGGAAAATGCTCTACCATTGCACATTTCTTTCTAAGAAAAGAAGTAGTTCCTTTCTCATTCACTATTTAAATAATACTTTTACTTGAAGAAACAGATTAAGATATTATTTTTTCAAATGATATTTGCTAGGTTCAGGTTGAGTATTCCTTATCTGAAATGCTTGGGACCAGAAGTATTTCAGATTTCAGGTATTTTTCAGATTTTGTAATATTTGCATTATTCCTACTGGTTGCAAAATTAGCTGGGCATGGTGGTGCATGCCTGTAGTCCCAGCTACTCAGGAGGCTGAGGTGGGAGGATCACCTGAGCCCAGGAGGTCAAGGCTGCAATGAGCCATGATCATGCCACTGCACTCCAGCCTGGGCTACAGAGTGAGAACCTGTCTCAAAAAAAAAAAAAAAAAAAAAAAAAAAAGTGTTGGATTTGGGAGCCTTTTGGATTTCATATTAGGATTACTCAAACTGTAGCCACTTATCGTAACAAAAAGTTGGCATTTTTTTAAAAAAGAAAAATGCAAAACTCATCAACAACTCTACCACAAGATAATTAACAAATAAGTGGACTCAACAGCCTGCCCATAGAGAAGTAATGAATGAATTTCATTCTTTTGTTCAGTCAAAGCAGCTGTTCCATTAATTTACATTCAGTCTATTATTCCATATAGTAATGTTCTTATGAAGGCAATCATTTACTATTAAGAATATGTCTTCTCCAGTACAACTTTCCTCCAGTAGCTCACAAAAGAAGTGGTCCTTATTCTTGGATGTAACTATTAAAAGGTAATCTAGGCCTAGCACAGTTGGCACGGTGGCTCATGCCTGTAATCCCAGCACTTTGGGAAGTCTTTTGGCAGGTGGATTGCTTGAGCCAGGAGTTTGAGGCCAGCCTGGGCAACATAGTGAGACCTCATCTCTTCTAAAAATAAAAAATCAAAAAAAATAGGTATGGTGGTGCATGCCTGTGGTCCCGGCTACTTGGGAGGCTGAGGTAGGATAATCATTTGAGACTGGGAGGTCAATGCTGCAGTGAACCATGATGGTGCCACTGCACTCCAGCCTGGGTGACAGAACAAAACTGTCTCAAAAAAAAAAAAAAAAAAAAAAGAAAGAAAGAAAAGAAAAAAGAGAATCTAGCAATACTGAGACATGCTAGAAGCTTCTGTACTTTTATAACCATATACCAAACTTTCCACACTGCAAAATTTGTTCTAATATTGTTTGTTCACATATTCAGCAACGTTTTCTATACATCTTCCAATGGTATTTTGATTTCCTGACAAAATTATTTTCCATGTAGTACATCAGTCTGTCTTTTGTTTAAATGGGCCTTTTGGAGGTGGGGCAGGAAGAATCTGCCAAGGGTATGTGTTTTTTTTGTCTTTTTTTTCCCCCGAAACAGTCTCGCTCTGTCTCCCACGCTGGAGTACAGTGGCGCAACCTCAGCTCACTGCAATCGCCACCTCCCAGGTTCAAGCGATTGTCCTGCCTCAGCCTCCCGAGTAGCTGGGACTATAGGCACGCCCACCATACCTGGCTAATTTCTGTGTTTTTAGTAGAGACAGGGTTTTGCCATGTTGGCCAGGCTGGTTTCAAACTCCTGACCTCAGGTGATCCGTCCACCTCGACCTCCCAAAGTGCTGGGATTACATGCATGAGCCACTGCACCCCGCCCCATTTTGTCTTTTATAAGAACAATAAACTTAAAAACTGGCCAGGCATGGTGGTTCACATGTGTAGTCCCAGAGCTTTGGAAGGCCAAGATGGGAAGATCGCTTGAGCACAGGAGTTCAATGCTGCAGTGAGCTATCATTGTGCCACTGTACTCCAGCCTGGGCAACAGAGACCCTGTCTCTTAAAAACAAAAAACCCTCAAAATACACATTTTAATCACCGAAGTCAGCAAAATTTTGTAAAGCATCTGATGGAATATCCTTTATCTTTAAACATCACTGCAAAAAAAATGTAGAGGTTCTCTTTTGTTCCAAATTTTTGGTTTTCAAATGCCTTCATACTGGTGATAGCCTCATATTTTATTATTTAATATCTCAAAGTTTTATATACTTTTTTTTTTGGAGACAGAGTCTTGCTCTGTCACCCAGACTTGAGTGCAGTGGCGAGATCTCGGCTCACTGCAAATTCTGCCTCCTGGGCTCAGATGATTCTCCTGCCTCAGCCTCCCAAAGTAGCTGAGATTACCCAGAGGCACACACCACCACGCCCTTGTATTTTTAGTAGAGATGGAATTTCACTATGTTGGCCAGGATGGTCTCGATCTCTTGACCTTGTGATCCACACGCCTTGGCCTCCCAAAGTGCTGGGATTACAGGTGTGAGCCACCACACCCGGTCCTTTTTTTTTTTTAGACACAGTCTCCCTCTGTCCCCCAGGCTAGAGTACAGTGGTGCAATCACGGCTCAATGCAGCCTTGAACTCCTGGGTTCAAGCAATCTTCTGCCTCAGCCTCCCAAGTAAGTGAGACTACAGGCACGTGACACCACATGGCTAATTTTTTATTTTTGGTAGAGATGGGGTCTCACTATGTTGCCCAGGTTTGTCTTGAGCTCCTGGCCTCCTGCACCTCAGGCTCCCAAAACAGTGGGATTATGGGTGTGAGCCACCGTGCAGCTGGGTTCTACATACGACCAAAAGGAATCTTAAAGCAAAATTCCTATTAATGACAGATCATGAAAGTCCATGTTTCTTATAAATTTCCTGATACTTTCCAATTTAGTAAGAGCTGACTTATTTGAATAGCTCACCAAGAATTCATCACAGGAGTTGGACTAGTGTCAGCTCTGACATCTTGTTTGCTTGTGCTTGCATTATTAGTATTTTCTTCGATCACTGGTTTCTCTGCATGTCCATTTTGTAAAGGCTAGTTCAATGAAAACTGGTTAATATAAACTGTTAACAACATGTTGCAATACATGGAGAACAAATGTATAAATATGTCTCTGCTCACTGCAGAATTCAGTCTCTTCCTTCAGGACACCCAAAGGTCTACAGTTAACACTTTAACTGTTTGACCTATAGACCCAAGAAGATGCCAGTGACAATTCCCAAATTAAATGTTTTATCTTATCTTTTAGATAAAAACAATAAAAAGTTCTAAATTTTCTTCCAGTTCCCCTGGATCGTCTTATCTACCTCAATTTGAAAACTACTGCTCTGGACTACAGCCACAGCGAACTTTTTAACAATTGCAAATCAGATCAGTTCACCCTCCTGCTTAAAAATCCTTCAAAGATTTAGCTCTGCCTTCAGGATAAAGTCCAAAATCCTTGCATGCCATACAGGACCCTCAACTCTGCCCCTTGCCATTCTCTAGTCTCAACCCTGTCCTTAGTCTCTAGTTCTCAACTGTGGCTACACATTAGAATCACCTGGGGAGTTAAAATATATATACAGGTATGCATCACTTAACAATGGGAATACATTCTGAGGATGAGTCCTGATGTGATTTCATAATTCTGCAAACATCATAAATGATACTTACACAAAATGAGATGGTACATACAGCTTGCTACATATCTAGGCTATATTGTATAGCCTACTGCTCCTAGGCTACGAACCTGTACAGCATGTTACTGTACTGAATACTGTAAGTAACTGACACAATAAGTATTTGTGTATTTAAACATATCTAAAAATAGAAAAGGTATAGTAAAATTATGGATTATAATCTTATGGGACCACTGTTGTATATGCAGTCTCTCCTTGATGGAAACATCATTACACTGTGCATGACTGTATACACATTCTCAGGCCCCAACTGAGACCAATTAAATCAAAATGCCTGCAGGTGGGGCATTTGCAGCGCTGATTTTTCTAAGTTCCCCAGGTGAATCTAAAGTGCAGCCTAGGCAGAGAATTACTCTGTCACTGCAAGCCACCTGCCCCTTCCTGCTCACCATGGTCAGCCAGTTTTAGGTGCTCACCAAGCTCTCAATTAGGCCTTGCTACGCCAAGTGTGATCCACCCACCAGCAGCATCTGCCTCACCCAGGAGCTAGTTAGTAACACAGAATCCCAAGTCCCACCCCAGACCTACTGATTCAGGACTTGGCATTTTAACAAGATTCCCAGATGGTTCATGAGCACATTCAAGTTAGCAAAGCGCTGCCCTGAGCTACCAAATCCCTTCTCAGCTGAGGGCCTTCACAAATGTTTAACTGCAAATGTTGTTTAGCTGCTGAACTTCTCTGGCACTCCCAAGACACCCTATTCTTCCCCTTTCATCACATCTATAATTACCATAGATGATTTTAATGTCTGGCTACTGCACTAACCCAAAAGTGTCATGAGGACAGACATCACGTCCATGTTACTCTGGGGTGTCCCCAGCTTCCGGCACAATGCCTGGTATTTCCAACTGAACAGCATCTAGTCATGTTTTATACTGCTATGATCCTATTCTAAACTTCCACAATATTTCAATCTCATCAACCAAATCTTTCTTCAACCACAAGCTGGATTTAGTTACATAAATCTTGGAGATAATCTATATCACAGCACTGTACTTCTTTCAAAAAATCTAAATTAGCTACCGGTCTCTTTTTCCAAAGCAACGTAAATTAAACCTAATTCAAGGTATCATTACATCTCTTTGTAATAGCACTAGATGGGTTGTCAAGAAATGGCCCCATAAATTGCTGATAGTGTTGGAAACTAGTTCAACCTTTACAGATTGCAATTAGGCACTGAAACTGTATCCTCTGACTTGGTGAGCCCAGGTTGGGAGTAAGAGTCCAAGGAAATAATCCAAAAGAAGTATTTGAATAAAGGGTATAAAAGTACCATTTATAATAGCAAAAAGGTAGAAAAAAATAAAAGAATAAAAAGGATTGCACCAACTACAGCTGTTGGCTGAGAGTGGTGGCTCACATCTGTAATCCCAGCACTTTGGGAGGCCAAGGCGGGTAGATCACTTGAGTCCAGGAGTTCAAGACCAGCCTGGGCAACATGCAAATGTCTCTACAAAAAATAAAAAAATTAGCTGGTTGTGGTGGCACAGACCTGTGCAGTCCCAGCTATTTGGGTGGCTGAGGTGGGAAGATCATTTAGCCCAGGAGGTCAAGGCTGCAGTGAGCTGTGATCATGCCACTGCACTCTAGCCAGGGTGGCAGAGTGAGATCCTGTCTCAAAAAAACAAAAACAAAAACAAACAAATAAAAAAACTACAGCTGTCGATGCATGCAATACTATACTGTGATTTTTTTTTTTTTTTTTTGAGACAGAGTCTTGCTCTGTCGCCAGGCTGGAGTACAGTGGCAAGATCTTGGCTCACTGCAACCTCTGTCACCTGGGTTCAAGTGATTCTCATGCCTTAGCCTCCCGAGTAGCTGGGATTACAGGCACGCGCCACCACACCCAGCTAATTTTTGTATTTTTAGTAGAGATGGGGTTTCACCATGTTGGCCAAGATGGTCTTGATCTCTTGACCTTATGATCCACCCGCCTCGGCCTCCCAAAGTGCTGGGATTACAGGCGTGAGCCACTGCACCCAGCCTGTGATTTTAAATGAACAAATACTTAAATGAGTAAATATAAAATATTTTATGCTATTCAAGAATTCAAAGATCATATTCTATATGTACTGACTGCTACTATAAAAATTATGTCTTGTACACTGACACAAATGGATGTGAATTTAGAGTAAAATAAATATAGTTCTACATTTAATGGATTCTCTTTTCCATAGAGAATACATTAAAATAAATTTTAATGTTGGGCTATTTTTGGGCCTGCTGTTCAGTTTTATTAGTGTTATATTATTGCTATTTTTGGTGTACTCAGACTCAATAAAAAACCATTTCTTCACCGGGCACAGTGGCTCATGCCTGTAATCCCAGCACTTTGGGAGGCCAAGACCAGTGGATTACCTGAGGTCAGGAGTTTGAGACTAGCCTTACCAACATGGAGAAACCCCGTCTTTACTAAAAACACAAAATTAGCCAGTTATGGTGACACATGCCTGTAATCCCAGCTACTTGGGAGGCTGAGGCAGGAGAATCGCTTGAACCCGGGAGGCAGAAGTTGCGTGAGCCAAGATAGTGCCATTGCATTCCAGCCTGGGCAACAAGAGCAAAATTCCATCTCAAAAAACAAACAAACAAACAAACAAAATTTCTTCAGCTTTGTCATTTGGAAACATTTATTATTGCACTGGAAGTAAAATCACAAGATTCTATATTTGGCCAGTTTCCCTCTCATAACTCAAACTTCACCTGCATCTCATTTTTTTCCATGTGAAAATGGAGAAAAATAATGCAATAATGTTTACAAACTGACACTGAGCACCTCCAATGAAAGGTGCTGGCAAATACAAACATGAGGGGTGCAAAAATACAAAACAAAAAACCCACCACCACCCGCACTGATCATCTTGCACAAGTTACTTTTATCCTTCTGGGCCTCAACCTCTCCCTCTGTAAATTCAAAGAAACCGGCTAGATTCGCATAGGGTGGGGGAGGATTTGTGGAGGAAAAGTAGGCATATAATAGCTGAAAAAGCATCATAGTTGATCCTCCTGAATTCTCTGAAGATCATCTATCCAGCTATACATTTTGGGGGAGAGGATAAATTGGTACAGCCCCCCGAAAAGGGATGGCAGTCTGGCTCCATGTCTGCAAATAAAAAATGCAGACATATCTGTTGACCCAGTAATTCCACTTCTAAAAGCATACTGTTCAGATAACTTTGCAAATGAGCACATAACACAGTATGTACGAGGACATTCATTGCTGTAATAGAAGAACCTGGAAACAAATATTTAACCCAAAGATGTTACAGTACAGCCATACAACTAAGTAAGTAAAAGAATGTCAACAGAAAGAACAAATAACTCTCTATATAAGTTGATAATAGAATGATTTCCTAAATATGTTAAGTAAAAAAACCCAGTAAGGTGTGAGTGGTACGTCCCATGGTGGCAGAAGTATGGATAAGCAGGCACATATTTATAAAGGAACAGTGTCTATGGAAGGCCATATAAACTGAAAACTTCAGCCATCTCTGGGGAGGAGGTTAAGGAGACAGGAGACTTGGGGCCAGGGTAGGAGGGACATTTTTCTCTACATACTCTTTTGTATTGCTAGAACTTTTGAATTTTTCTCTCATCTGCATTAATTATCTTTTCCCAAAATTGAGCAGGATTCTCTCTACACCTTCCTCTGGGTCTAAGAGGCTGTGATTCTACCTCTGTCAGACCCAACCAGTGCCTCCTATATTGCAGGGGCATCTGCATTTGGCCCTATACTGCCCCCAAATGATCTTTCCAAAACTCTTTCAGCCCAAGTCCTTGACCTCCTTTAAATCTTCTAGTAGCTCTCCATTGTCCTTATCTGATCCAGCTGTGATTAACCTCTTCCCTCCTCCCCAAGGACAGTGGATTCCTTCCACCACCAAGTTTGCTTGTGCTGCCTCCTCTTGCCTATGTGTGCAGTCCACCACGCACAAACTCTTATGCGTCCTTCATGATCCGAAGGCCTTCCGTCCCAGGAAAGCTTTCCCAAATCACCCAGGCAGGGGATGCTCCCTGCACAGGCTGGCAGAGGCTCTGCAAATACACTGCCAAAATTCAAATCTTGACTATTCCCTCATTTGCCCACTGTTTGGCCTCAGTTTCCAACCCTGTAGAGTAAGCATAAGCCCTTTTATGACTGTTGAAAAGACTGAGGGAATTCATGGAAAACATTACATAGCTTGTCACAAGGCAAATAAAAAATAGCTATTATTATTATTACAATCTTATAGCACCTGTGATGTATTTATATCCACCTATCCTACATTAGACTCTGAGTTCCTCAAAGGTAAGGACTGACTTCTTCACTTTTGTATCCCAAGCAATTCATCTGGCAAAGGAAAGGCACATGAATGTACTTAAGTCAGAGGGTTGGTTTTTCTGGTTCTGTATTTCACCCAGATGTTAAGTGGCTAAACAGAGAACAGGCCCTGGGATCCTACCATGCCTTACAATGCACGGTATCAGCCAGGCCACTTTAAGCAGGCAGAGGTGAAAAGAGACTGAAGGGCTTTTAGTCTTTCAGAGACAGTTTTCTGGAGGCCAGTGGGATATGGGACTTACCAGTTCCCACCTGCTGACTGCTTATGGGGGCTGGGTGGGATGGACATGAGGAAGTGGGGAATCAGAAATACTAAAAGTCCTGGGCATGTACTCCAAGCAGGCCTTCAAAACACGAAAAAATCTCTTGGCAAGTGGATGCCGGGAAATAAACAGAGCCTAGGCATAAGAGAGAAGAGATTGGAAAGAATCTACAAGACAACTTGGAGGAAGAATTCTCCCACCATGGGAGACAGAAAGGTGGGCAAGACACAGCTCCTGCCCGTAAGAAGTTTCTCAAATGAGAAGAACTTTAAAAGAAAAAGTGGAGCTTGGCAGGTAAAGGTGGGGAAGAAAGAGGATCACATAAAACAAAAACATCCCAACATGTGAGGGGGCAGTCAAGCAGCTCTGAATACCAGCCAGCAAGCGGGATGAGGGGAAGGAGAATTGAAGGATTAGATTAGGCTAAAAGTAAAGGAGTAAAATGAGGCAAGATTGTCAAGGGCTTTGTATGACCTGATAAGGCATTTTAGGCTTCATTCATCCCATGGGAAAAAGAAAAGCGAGGGAGTTTTTAAGTAAACAAGTGACAGCATCAGATCTGTGTTTCTGAAAGGAGTGGCCAGGCAGGAAGATGTTCGCCCTTTCCTAGTCAGTCCTCCTCTCGCCCACCATCTTCTGTTTCTCAGGCTGCCTGCACAGCTAGCAGGTGGCAAACGAAGCCATCTCCAGGGTGATGTGACTGGTTCTAGAGCCGGAATCCCTCTGCTGAGCAAAGGCTTCTGATGGCGTTCACCCTGCAGAGGGTGGATTTGCACATTCTTCTTTTCCTGTCTTACAAATATCATCAGTGATCTCAAAAATAAAAACGAAACCCTCAAGACAGGACTCAGCTCTGCTATTTTTTTTTAATCTTCAGGAGATATAATTAAGAACGAATTTTTTCAAAAAATTTTTTTTATTTACCGAAAGTAAAAAGGGAGGGGACCTGCGTTCTCAATTGGCCTATTCTGAATTCTGGGCAGCTCTCAGCCCTTATTTCCCTTCTTAAACAGCCTCAACAGTTAGGAGAGGGCAGCAAGGAGAGGGACCTAGAAGACGGGCCGGGGGACCGAGGGAGGTGGACTTGAAGGGAAAGAAAAGTTGGTCACTGCAAAAGCAAATTTTCTCATGCCAAGAGTTTTCCTCTTTCCTCCTATTAAATGGACCTGAGCAAATTCTGCTCTCGCCGTTCTAAGTTTCTTCTCTGAGAATGAACTCTGGCAGTGCCCTGGCCTGGTCCCAGGAGGACGCACGCAAAGTTCCTGGGCAGTCGCGAGGGGTCGGCACCTGGGCCGGCACGTTTCCGGGGACCCCCTCCCCGCGACGCAAGGATGCACAATCAAACTGCAGGCGCCCGCAGGCTTCTACCCGGAAAAGAGGGCTTCGGTCTCCGGGCTCCCGGCTCCGGGCTCTGGCCCGGGACCCCTCCCACCGCCCCCGGGAGCCGCCCCCCTTCCGGAGCCCACCCGGGCGCAGCGGCCGCGAACACTCACAGAGTCGGGCGTTGGGCGGGACCGCTGGGGACGAGGACGGCGGCTCCGCCTCGGCTCCGCGGCGGCGTTTCGGGCCGCCAATCGCCCTCAGGGCCGCCGCCCGGCCCGCGGCTCCGAGCCCCGCGGCGGCGGCGGCGGCCTCGCCTCCATGGCGAGGGGAAGCGGCTGAGGGGCTACTGGGCGGGCAGCGGTGATGGCGGCAGCGGCCGGGGTCCGAGCGCGATCGCGCGCGCGCGCGTCTCTGTCAGCGCCGCACTCGCCGCAGCCTCGCTCCCGACCCGGCCTTGGCTGTAAGGCGCGTGTTCATTGGCTGTTCAGAGACAGGCGCTGGTTGGCCGACAGCGAACGGGCGTCTCCGGCCCGTGCGGGCCCCGCCCTTGCGCACCGCTGGGCGCTCACTCGCCGGCTGGGGCGCCGAACCCGGTCGCACGGTCTCCGGGTAGCTCCAGAGGGGTTCGCCCCGGGGCTGCCCAATCCTTCGGGAAGCTGGACCCCAGAAGGACCGGCTGCGAGTGCACCAGTGCCTTCCGCCACTCTACAGTCACAGGCCTCAGGACTTGGGCCTTCTTCCCAGTTTACAGATGAGGAAACCGAGGCCAGGCACAAACTACACCAATGTCTAGCCACCAGGGCGGCCTGGAACTCGACAGCCATCTTCCTAACCCTCTCCAAACGTGATACTGTGGGTCTTTTTTTCCCTCCCCTAATTGCTGCAAGGAACGACGGATCTCACTGGGGAGGGAGAGGAACCTGCCAAGTCCCTAGAACGGGTCTGGCTCCGTGGGTATCGTCTTACATCAAGTCAGCCCACGCGATCCCCACCCGAGCTCCAGGGTAATCTTCCCCGCTTTCCAGATGCGCATGCTGGGGCCCGGCTCGCCACCGAGCTGAGTAGAAGCACAACACATGGTGCTCTGCGATGGGGGTGCCTTTTGCGATAGGCCTGGCGGGGGAGGGGAGGCTCAAAACGCAGAGAGGAGCCAGAGTGCGCCCTCCTCCGGCCGGGGTTGGGGCGCGTACCCCCATCCCGGCGCTCCCGGCACAGCCTCTGGTGCGTGACACCCGCGAAGCAATCTCTCAGTGCATCCAGTGGCAGCAGGTTCCTACGCGGATCCCCGGGGGCGCTGCAGGACCTGAGCGTCTGCGGCTAAAAGCCGATTACGCAGTCGTGATAGGTGGTGGCAAATGCGACATTTCGCCGGGTTGTGATCCCCAGTAGGGACCCCTGGACATTCCGAGACCCGCGCAGGGCGAGCGGCTGGGCGTCTGCAGGCAAAAGACAGATTGCACAGTAGCGCACAAACCGAGCTTGCGGGTAGAGGACGCTTTATCCCAGACCCAGAGTCTGCGGTTCCCGGGGTAGGTGGCGGCGAGTCTCTCCTCCAGACTGGGCAACCCCTGAGTGCCCCTCACGCACCCCAGACCGGAAGGAGTCCCACATTCGGGGCGCCCCCGGGGAAGGGTTTGTGACTGGCGGCAACTCTTCATGGCAGGGAACATTTCGGCGCAAAAGGGGCTCACATCAGCAGCCCCTACCATCGCCAGTCCTAAAATCTCCGGTCCCCACCACTGCCTTCTGTTGGGGCGCCAGTTTAGGACTCTGTGCCCCACTCCTCCGTATTGTAGAATAAGTTAGTCCATGCGAACCAGAGCCATGGCCTGGGAATATGGGTGGGGCTGGCCTCAGGCCGTCCCCTCCCCGGCAAGGAAGTCACTCCTTGAGTGGGAGTTGTGACTCTCTCTCCTCTCAGCAGGGCCAGCTTAGAGGTGTAGGTGAAATGGCCGAACCCGACGCCTCTGACCAATAGACACTCCAGCCCGAAGGCCCAGAGTCCACACGCCTACTCTCCTAACGGTCAGACCCCAGTGAGGGTGGATCCTTCCCCACGCCCAACATTCACATACTCCCTTAAGTCTAAACTCAATCTATCCCACGACACTGAATGGAAAAGTGAAAAGCGGGAAGTCAAAGTGTGAAAACCCCTAACAAGTAATGACTGCAAGCGCAGGAGGTACCTCAGTAGCTAGGATGGCAGCCCTATGCTCTAGAACCAAACCCCACCAGCTTACTTTTGCCTTATATCTAATTTACACTATTATTTCCTAATATGTGTCTTTTAGTTGATTAGTTTTTTTTACTTGTAGTTTATTTGTATTACCCTAGAAGGGGTTGACATGCTACTTATATTTTTAATATAATTGAAATAGTGATTGCAGTAAGTGTTCATCTTTGAGATTATCTGAAGGACCCCTTTTGGATATGACCACACTTGGAAAAACTGTTGTTGGGCGTGGTAGTCAGAGAGCCCGGGGTTTCCAACCCCACCATGTGCTGGGTGACCTGAGCCTCCCTCTGCAACTCTTCCTGGAACTTCCCAGGGCTGTATTGAGAATTAGGCATGTTCAGCTTGGCAAGTAACCCATTCGCAGGAAATGAAAGTTCTTTCTCTCCCCATGAGACAGCTGCACTATGGTCAAAGCATTTGTGGGGTGTGCACAGGGGTGACAGAACTACAGACCAAGAATTACAGACCCTGGAGACCCTGGGAAGGAGGGTTCAGCTCAGCAACCACACAGATGCTGTTTCCATTGGAAGAAGACAGAGCCCCCTCCTCAGCTGCCTGCCTGTAGAGACCTGCCCAGCCCTCCATCCTACTTGGCTCCCAGAGTGTCCTGAGCTCCCTTGCCCATCATCATCACAGAGTAAAGGGTTATCCTGGGAGAGAAGAGAACTGAGGAAGGGAGGGGAGGCAGTCTCCTGTGCCCAAGCCTACCCAAATGGGGGAATGCAGAGCCCTCCTACTCCTAGCCCTGCATTAGTCTCAACCCACAGGAGCACATACCTACAGGCAGGCATTTCTCAGCCACCCCATAGGTGCCCCAACAGTCACAGGGTTTATGAGCAAAGGAGAGGACCAGGAGAGCTGGAGGATGGGGGGAAAGGACTCCTGTTTCTTTAGGCAAGTCATTTCCCCTCTCGGGGCCTCCTTTCCCCTTCTAGTAATGGAACAATGAGTCATTCTTGCAACAAATACTTATTGAGTGCAGACCATGTGCTGGACACAGCAGGGAATAAGACAGAAGAGGACAGAAGAGGCCTCTGCTCTCAGGAGCTTACATTCTGGATAGGAACACAGAAAATAAACAAAGGAACAAGAAAATTTCCTAAATGCTGAAATGAAAATAAAGCAAGGCAATAAGATAGAAAGGTGAAGTAAATGACAGCCAAGTCCCTTTGCAGGCCACTGTTCAACCCCAAGAGTTTTTTTTCTTTTTTTTTTTTTTGAGACGGAGTTTTTGCTCTTGTTGCCCAGGCTGCCCAGGCTGGAGTGCAATGGCACGATCTCGGCTCACTGCAACCTCCGCCTCCCGGGTTCAAGCAATTCTCCTGCCTCAGCCTCCCGAGTAGCTGGGATTACAGACATGCGCCCCCACGCCTGGCTAATTTTGTATTTTTAGTAGAGACAGAGTTTCACCATGTTGGCCAGGCTGGTCTCTAACTCTAACCTTAGGTGATCCGCCCGCCTCAGCCTCCCAGAGTGCTGGGATTACAGGGGTGAGCCACCGCGCCTGGCCAACCCCAAGAGTCACTGGAATTTTGTATCTAAAAGAGACTGGACATACAGCCCCTTACCCTGAGAAGGTGAGTTGTAGGAGTCTTTGCTCTAATGTTTTTTTGTTTGTTTGTTTTTTTGTTTTTTTAAGACGGAATTTCGCTCTTGTTGCCCAGGCTGGAGTGCAATGGTGCCATCTCAGCTCACTGCAACCTCCACCTCCTGGGTTCAAGCAATCAAGCGATTCTCCTGCCTCAGCCTCCCAAGTAGCTGAGGTTACAGGACCCGCCACCATCCCCAGCTAACTTTTTTGTCTTTTTACTAGAGACAGGGTTTCACCATGTTGGCCAGGCTGGTCTCAAACTCCTGACCCCAGGTGATCCACCCACCTGAGCCTCCCAAAGTGCTGGAATTACAGGCATGAGCCATTGCGCCCAGCCTTTGCCCTGATTCTCCCTGCACTGGCTACCACTGATACAAGGAGAAGAAATGTTTCCAGATTCTTTGCCTCCAGCTACACAGTCCTAGTCCTAGCCCCATACATTGGACGAAACTTGGCCCTGCCCATCCCTGTAGGCATAGGCCTGCTGTACAAGCTGCTCAGGGCAGAAGGCATCTCACACTAATTTCAATTGAGTAAGCAAGGATTTGAAAAAAGAAGATCCCAGTTCTGGTTTTTAAATGTCACAATTTATAGGCTTATACATCTGTCAAAACTCAGAAAATTACATTTAAGATCTGTGGATTGCATTGTATGTAGATTTTACCTGAAAAAAAAAATTGCAAACCAAAAATGAACTCTAGTTATTGAAACGCATTCTGAAGTATTTAGGGGGAGGCGTACTGATGTCTGCAACTTACTTTGAAATATATGAAAAATACGATGGATTGACAGAGGAATGGATAGATGAACAGATGTGTGATATAGTAAGATGCTAATGGTAGAATCCAGGTGGTAGTTATACAAATGTTCACTGTAAAATTATTTCTACCTGGCTGTATGTTTGAAAGTTTTTAAAATAAAATGTGGAGGTGGGGGGCAAATCAGTGATTAACTTTACAAAAAAGTATACAAAACTGGCTTTTTTAAGCAACTCTCCCCATAGACAATTCCAATGCTTCTCTACATGCACATACCTTTTATAAAGTTGAAATCACTGTTGATGTACATTTGTCATCACTGCTAAGAGTTATTTCTCACATATTTCTAAAACTTCATGTGTACAGTGTTTGTTTACATAGCCTATGAGTAAATATACTGTATGTTACTTCAGAGATGTGGGTTTTGTATTGTGTACATTCCAAAAGCACTGGCCAAGCCTCCCTTTCCAGAGAGGAAAACTGCGTTGTTTGGTAGCAATCCTTTTTCATTGAGAACTCGAAAAGCTGGGAAAATATTTTTTAAAGGCATCAAAGGCTACCAGGGCAGTGAGGAATTGTGGGGCCAAGACTGGGGACAAAAAAAAAAAAAAAAGCCCAGAATGATGAGCCCAGCATTGGGGATTATTTCCTTTCCTCTTGTCTGATTCCAAAAGGGAAAGCTGATGGGCTGTGCCAGATTGTGATTCCAAAACCTAGCCACAGTATTTCCAGAACCTTGCTACTCCCTATCAGGAGGTGGAGTCCAGGCCAGGTTCAGTGGCTCACGCTGTAACCCCAGCACTTTGAGAGGCTGAGGGAGGACTGCTTGAGCTCAGGAGTTTAAAACCAGCCTGGGCAACATAAGGAGACCCCCGAGACCCCGTCTCTACCATGCAAAAAAAAAAAAAAAAGAGGTGGACTCTATTTCCCCTTGAAATTGGTGGGGTGGGCCTGTATTACTGCTGTGACAAACACTCTAGCAGATGTGACACCATGTAACTTCCAAATCTAGGTTAGGAAGGCAGTCCAGATTCTACCTGGCTCCCTCTTGGGATGCTTGCCCTTGGGACCCAGCCACCATGGTGCAGGTGTTCTGGCAGACCATCCCAGCTAAGGTCCCAGTTAAGAACCAGCATCACTCACCAAGCATGTGAGTTAGCGAACTTTCACATGATTTCAGCCCCTAGCTGTCAACCTTTCAGTCTTCCAGCTGATGCCTCAGACACTATGAAACAGACACAAACCATCCCTGTTATAACCTGTCCAAATTCTTGACCCACATAATAAATGGTGAACACCATAGTTATTTTACCATTTGACTTATATCTCCTTGAAGGACTTTCACAAACTTTCATTTACAAGTCAGATAGGAAAAGGAAAAAAAGAAATACCTTCTCAGGCCCTGAGTCTCTCACTCTCTTTCTAAAAGCATGGTTAGCCCTAGGGGTGTTAAATAGGGAGAGGCCTGAAGCTCCAGTGAGGCCTGCGCTCCCTCTGGCTGTGGTTTCCTCCTTGTAGACAAAGTGGGGGCAACAAAGGAAAAGGCAATGCCCTCAGTGTTGGGTGGGGCCCTGGGCATGAAGCCAAGGTGCACTGGAGTGCAAATGGAAGGCTAGATAGGGAAAGCAGAGGGCCCCGTGGGTACACCTACTGATTGTGGGTCTGGTGTTCGTAGTTCTTTTTTGACAGAATTGAAATCTTCCATCCTCCTTTTCTATTTGGCCCAGAGACAACTTGGAATTGCTCACCACAGTTCAGCGGGCAAGAGTTCCAAAGGCCACCACCCCCTGACCCCTATGGCCTGCAGGCCACACACCTCTCATTAGTCCTCCAATCGCCACTGCAGTGCAAATTGGGGCCTTGCCTCAGGCTCCCTTCTTACAGAGGGCCCAATTCCAGTTCCAGCTTGCACTTGGCCCGGGGTTTCAAATCCCTGTTTTGCCACATATTTGTTATTATCAAACTCCCTGGTCCTCAATCTCCTTTCTATAAAGTGGGGTGATGTTACCTCACAGGGCTGTCATGAATAAATGAAGTACAAGCAGCAAAAGTGTTTAGCATGGTTCTTGCGTGTTTACACGCACACACAGAATGCTTTACAGTGTGTTCTTGGTGAGCTGATGCTTAAGTTTTTTTTTTTTTTTTTTTTTTTTTTTTTTTTGAGACGGAGTCTCGCTCTGTCACCCAGGCTGGAGTGCAGTGGCACAATCTCGGCTCACTGCAAGCTCCGCCTCCCGGGTTCACGCCATTCTCCTGCCTCAGCCTCTCCGAGTAGCTGGGACTACAGGCGCCCGCCACCACGCCCGGCTAATTTTTTGTATTTTTAGTAGAGACGGGGTTTCACCGTGGTCTCGATCTCCTGACCTCGTGATCCGCCCGCCTCGGCCTCCCAAAGTGCTGGGATTACAAGCGTGAGCCACCGCGCCCGGCAGATGCTTAAGTTTTGTGCCATCTCTCCCTATAATCTTCCTAGGAGCTGTGAGCTAGAGAAAGCTTTCCTTGTTAACTGTGGAGAGGACACGTTTCTTGCAAGTATGGCTGGAGAAGCCCCCACCTCCAGTCCCAACACAATGGAACACATGGAGTTTTGCTGTGGTGTCTGGAGGATCCTGTCTTGAGCTTGCCTTTGCTTAGGCTGGACTGTGTAAGACAAGCACTCTAAAGTGTTCCAACTTTATTTAAAACCAGACAGCCCTGCTACCAAGCGCCCCCCTCCTCAGCATTGCTCTAGGGGAGGAGCTGGATGAACTATGGCCCTTCTGCCAAGCCCAGGTGCTAGGGGAGGAACCCCTTGCTCGAGATGTACAGGATGGACTCCTCACTTCTTCTGGGCTTGTGCCCTGGCCCGTTGAATCTTGTCAGCTGTGGCCCCATCTGTGGCTCCCGTGCAGTGGGACAATACGAGGCTCAGCTCAGCCTCATTCCGGTGTTCGATGGCCACATCTGCAGCCTGAGCCACATCGCTGTGGTTTGAGCAAGAAAGGAGGTGGTGTTGGGGCTGCTCAAGGGCAGAAACCCTGCCTCTCACCAGCCCACAGCTCAGCCACTCAGCACCCACAGGCCCTCAGCTGACGCACCCAACAAGAAGCAAAGCCTTGACCTTCTGCTCGGGACCCACGCGGGAAGCATACTTCTTGGCTTCGTATTTGTTGTGTTGTTTCATGCAGATCTCCACAAAAGGCTTGGAGGAGAGGAAGCGGATGGAGGGAGAAGGTAACGCACAGCCCTCCTGTCCTCTCTCTTATGAGCAGAGGTGCAATGGATACATCGTCCATATATATTCTATATGTATACGCCCGTCAGTACATATAAACTCCCAGCCCCCATGCACAGACAGTTGTGATCTCAACATTGTTAGGGCAGAAACCACCTAAACCAAAGCTCTGTCAGAGCCTTGAGACCAAGTATTTCCACGCTTCTGCTCTACCACCCACCGTTACCCCTTGCAACAGGCGTTCCTGCCACCAGCCCTCACATTTCTTGTGTTCTCTTGTGACTGACATTCTCAAACCTGCTCTATACACCTCTGAACTACCCACCACAGAAAACAGCCCTCAGTATCTCCACTGCCTCCCATATGCACCCTCCCCGTCCCCCCTCCACCCTCCTCAAACAAGACTTTCCCTCCAGCACATGGTACTCCCTGTAGCCCTCCCTGGGGAAAGCAGCTCATTCTCCCTCCCCGTAATATCTGCCGGCAAACTTGGACCCATCCTCCAGTGCACCCAACACAGGGGATGGTGCCTGCCCACAAATGTGAATACAGGAAGCACTCGCTAACTATGCGGGCAGCTGAACAGGAGCATGAATGGGCCATCCTATCTGTCTCCATGCCTAGCCCTCTTTCCCGAAGACTACCCTCACTGGAAGTGGGCTGGAGGGAGGACCCTGCCTCACCAGGTAGCCAATGGGTGATTTCTTGCTCTTGGAAAACTTCTCTAGCTCTTCCCAGTCTTCCAAATCTGCCAGGGCAGTCAGCTTCAGCCACCAGAGCCTGCAGGAAAGCTGGGCTTGGAGGTGTTGCAGGAGAGGCAGGTGGTCTTGGGACGCACATGCAGCCTGGGCCCTCACCTACCTCTTGTCAGGGATGCGGAAGTCACGTGCCAGCTGCTCTGCACGCTTGTTGTGACCACCAAGAATGAGGGTGGTAACTGTGTCATGTAGAGACAGGTCTAGGAACTGGCCCCCCAGCTCATCTTCTAGGCGCCGCTGCAGCCGTAGGAGCCGCATTTGATCCTCTGTAGCCTGGGGACCCGGATAATGAGGCATGATGGGGATGAGGGACCAGGAGGGAAGACCAGGAGAGGAGGAAGCTCTTAGAAAAAGGTGGGCCAAACCTTGGCTGCAAATTCATTCTTGGCCTTGTAGAAGGCATCGGCGGCTGTCTGCAGAGCTGCTACTCGCCCCTCAATACGCTACAAAGACAAGAACGAAGGCCTGAACTCACAGCATGCAGGACCCTGGCCCTCCTCACCCAGGCTACAGTCTTTTCCCCCATCCCTGTGCCCAGGGTCGCCACGGTCAGCCTTGCCTGCTAGGTGCACTACTCTGATGTCCTAGAGGGATGGCTAGCTCCTCTGACACTAACCCCCATCCTGGCCCCACGTCAGAGTCTCCCTCACAGTGAGGACCAGATGGAGTGTGCACCCAACATGAAGGCCTAGATTCCTGAAGGATCTGGACCAACAGCCCTAGCCCACATGCCCCACATGCCCCATGGATCTCAGACCTCTTCTGCAGCATAGCTGGCTCGGATGTGGAAGCTGCCCAATTCCTGGTGATTGTCATCCTGATTATAAAGGTCCTTCAGCGTCTCTAGCTCCTGATGCTTACAGAACTGGGGCCACAGGCAGGCAATCAGTCAGCAAGACCAACTCAAGTGCTCAGAGGGCTCCACCACAACCCTGCCCACTACACACACCTGTCGGTACAAACTCAGGGCCGTGGGCTGATTCCGAAGGGTCATGAAAAAATCTCCTCGGTTCAGCTCGTTCTTCAGGTGCAGCAACACCGTGAACACTGCAGGAGAATAAGGTGGAGTGGGAACTCCAGCCAGGCTCCCACTTAGCCCAGGGGCCCCCCAGCCTTGCCCTCACCCAGGTCAGTGTCCCCGCTCTCGATGGCCTTGCTTAGTGCCAGTTTGCTCCTCTTCATCTTTAGGAGAAGGGGTACCTGCTCCCCTGAGCGTGGCTCATACTCCAGCAGCTGTGAGGTGAGAAGGAAGGCACAGAGAGAAGGAGCTAGCATGGGGGCCCTGAACAACCACATCAGAGTGTCTGTGGAGGGCTGGGCACCCACACCTTGATGGCCAGCTCCGTGCGGCCACAACCATAGGCTCGTGCAGCAATGTCGGAATAAGAGACACCAGGCGTGTCCCCCAGCTTCTGGTTAATGGCTCGAGCCACATCCTCATCTGAGACATCCTTCTGTTGCACCTGCAAGGGATGCGGGGTGTCACAAACATCTGAATGCCACTCCTCACTCTCCACTCCTGCAAGCCCTTAGGACCCACCCCTTCAGTTCCCTTCCTCCCTCCCTCCCTTCCTTCCTTCTTCTTTCTCTCTCTCTTTCCCTCCTCCTCCCCCGCCCCCTTTCTTTCTTTCTTTTTTTGAGACAGAGTCTTGCTCTGTCACCCAGGCTGGAGTGCAGCAGTGCAATCTCAGCTCACTGCAACCTCTGCCTCCCAGGTGAAGGCGATTCTCCTGCCTCAGCCTCCCAGGTAGCTGAGATTACAGGCATGCGCCACCATGCCCGGCTAATTTTGTATTTTTAGTAGAGACGGGGTTTCACCATGTTAACCAGGCTTGTCTCGAACACCTGACCTCAGGTGATTCGCCCGCCTCTGCCTCCCAGTGTTGGGATTACAGGCATGAGCCACCGTGCCCAGCCCAGTTCTACACTTTCTATTTCCTCCACCTCACCACAGCCTGGAATCCCCTAAATGCCCTTGTACCCCATCCACATCCTTGCCTTGTAGCAGGCCCAGTGGGCCAGGATCCTGCTGACGCCCTGTACTTCAGGAAGGCGCAGGTACTCGCATATCTGGATGGCCAGGGGGTAAAGTCTCCGCAACACAAGCCTAGTAGACCCGGTGGATAAAGGATACAAGAAGTGAGGTGGAGGAGAAAGGGAGCAGAGTGGCCTCAGCCTGCACATCAGGCCTCCCACATCCTAGATAGGTCAGGAGCAATGACCATAAGACCCCACCCAAGGCTGTAATGCCCACCCCCCTGACAGCCCCCTCACTGCACCCTTGGGCTTATCCTACCTGTCCAGCAGCACCTGGATGGTGAGTTGCTTGTATCTTTATTTTCCTCGGTTAAGGATCCAGTTGGAGAATAAGCCCTGCTTGCCAAGTACCTGCAGACTGCATCTCTAGCCCCTTCCCCTGCCACCCCCTGGCTGTAAGTACCCTTCTGGCGTGCACAGGGATACTGGCTATAGGTGAGCGGGATCCCGATGTGATAGTCCCGAACAGCATTGAGCACACGCAGGTCCTGACACATGTGCACAAAGCTGTCGGGTGGAAATCTGTCCAGGAAACACTTACCGAAGGAGGCGGCCTGAGAAGAGCCAGAGGGCGATAGGAGAGAGCTTCCCTGCTGTCCATCCCACCCCCTCCCAGCCCCGCCCTCCCCAGCCCGGCCATCCAGGCCAACCCTGAGCAGACTCTTCTGCATGTCTGGCTGATGCTCATGTCCTGCAGCCTCAATGCACTGCTGCACGGCCTGGGTCAGCTGGCCCAGCTCCTGGATCTCCCGCAGGTACTCATCCGCTTTCTGGCTCTCTTTCTGGTGGGGAGCAGTCCAGAGCCAGGGCATCATGACAGAGAACACTCCCACATCTGGCCCCTAACCATTCTGGGTTGTGGTTCAAATAAGCTGGGTTGGAGGAGCTGCACAGGCTGGGGCCCCAACTCCCTCAGCCCACTCAATCCACCTGAGGTACCCACAGACATCATCCCGTATCAGCCCACAGCTGCCACTGGAGGGCCTTGAGAACTCCTCCCAATAGTAACCCACACTGGGTGGGGATAGTGGGGATGTCCTGCCCGTCCCTATCACACCACATGGAGGACATAGTATCTCTTCAGTCTACCTGAGCCAGCCCTCCCAGCCCAGACCAGTGTCCTGCCTGAACCCTTCTCTTGACAGGTGGCACCTGGCTATGCTCACACATGCCTACGCAAAGGCAGGGGCAGGAGGAACCATCCTGGGACTGGGAGAGAAGCCCAGGGCTTTACCTCATACTCCTTCTGAGCCTCCAGGAGCAGCGCCCCGGGGGCCATTGAGGCAATTTTGAAGATCTCCTCGCTGGCCGCTGGGGAAGGGAGTTGGTGAGTGAGGGAGAAAGGCAGGGAAACCCTCAGCCCTGCCTCAACACCCTATTCCTGCTCTGTGGCACTGGCCCAGGGCAGCTGGGGTGCTGAGGAGTCCCCGCCTTGGGTTACATGGTGCCCTTGCGAAGGCCTCACCTGGAACCTCATGCAGGAACTCGTGGGTGCTGCGGGAGAAGATGCGGACCCCATCGAGCTCAGGCACCAGGTAGGAGTCCTCATCCAGCACAAACCTGAGCTTGGTTAAGGCTCCTAAGAGCACCTACAGATGGGACGGGGCAGGTGAACCCTCCCCTCCCCTCCCTCCGCACACAGGCAGCCCTCCAAGGATATTGGATGCTCTCAGGTGCATCGCCCACCACCATCAGCCGCCTTTCCCAGGCCACCACCACGGCCCTCTCCTTGCTACGAGGACGGCTGCACCTGTGAGCAGCATATACACACCGGCTAGACACTGTCTGATGGCCATGTCTCCCACATGGCTGCTCACAACCCTTTGTCTCGGGACAGCCTGTATACAGTTGCATCACTGACTGTACACCGACCTCTCCACTTCCCTCGTATCCTTGAGCCCTCAGCTCGAGGCAGATGTGGCCCACAGAGGACAATGTTTTCCTTCAAGCTGTGGCAGAGAAGGTAAGATCCAAACTCCACTAGGCTTGGCCAGCAGACATGACGAATCAAGGAACCGATTGTCCCAGGAAGCAAGCTATGTCTCACCCACACCCCCAGCAATAACACCCCCATCCTCACCAGACCATCTGCTTTGGAGGTGCCCGGATGTTGCAGTTGAACTCACATAGCTTCTCCTGAAATGGTGTGCGCAATGTCATGGCCCTGTCCCAGCAGTCACCATTCTAGTCGAAAAGCCCCCCCTACATCTCCAAAAGATCTTGTACCCTGGCCAAGGCACAGTACCCCTGTGTTGTCCCAGGATCACACCTTGAGTGATGCTGTCCCCATCCAGATGTAGCCTGTGTCTGTGAAGAGTGCCAGGTGTCGGTAGGTGAAGGAGACAGCCATCTGTAGGAAGCTGCTTACTCCTGGGGCCAGGCCAGGGGGCGTCTGAGGCAGAGCCAGGGTAGGGGTGGGACAGATACATATTGACTTTTCAGAGCCTTCCTATTGCCTAACCCAGCCCCTCCACTTCATTCCCACTCAGGGCCCTTACCACTGCAGAGCAGGCTGCATGGTCCAAGAGGTAAAGGTCGGGCCCCACAGCCAGAAGAATGTGTGCCACTCGGTCCTGGCACAGCGCAGCCCAGCAGGAGGGTGCACTTTGCAGAACTATGGCCAGGGAAAAGGACAGTGTTAGGATGACCAAGGCTCACAGTTTCTGCTTCTATGGGTCTCTAGCCACAGCTTCTGTTTTTATGGGTCTCACAGGCTAGAGGCACATCTGTGGGTACTGCTTGGCTATCTCAGCAGTGTCAGGGCTTACCTGGCACCTCTGGCATCCGGCGGAGTTTGAGGTCACCCACATTGGCACTGAGGGTGAAGCGGTGGGCCCCTGTGAGGATGGCCACTCCAGAACCAAACTCAGTGTGAAAGATCCGGGCATCCAGAACCCGGTTCTGGAGCACTTCCTGAGGAAAGGGGGCCATGGGTTAAGGGAGCCACAGGGTCATAAACTCTACCCCGCTTCCCCAGCCCTCTGTGACCCCTACATTGCCCATGCTGAAGTGTCTCCGGAAGTCACCATGAAGCCCATAAACCAGTACAGCACCATCTTCCTGCACACAGAGCAGCTCCTCCTCAGCTGACCAGCCCAGGGACACCACGGGTCCACTCTTCCACTGCAGGGGAGAGAGGTTCCTGAGGCTGTCCTCAGGTGAGGAAACCCTGTCCAGCCCTGAGCCCCAGGGACCGTCAGAAGTGCTCACCAGCAGGCTGGCCAGAGGCATGCCGGAAGCAGAGTATATATCGAGCACTGGCCTCACACTGGCAGCTTTCTCCTTCCGCCAGGGGTTCCTCAGCAGTGCTGCAGTTTGAGAATAGACCTTCTGTCCTAGCTCCCTAGGCCCACCCCATGTGAAGCTGGCCTCACATCCTGGCTCCCCAGGCCCCACCCCATGTGAAGCAGGCCTATAAAAACCAGAAGTAAAAGCATCTCAGCAGGGTGAGTGGGGGGTGGCAACAAGAACAACCTGACAGCAAGGCCCCAGGAGTCAAGGACCTTGAGTTCATCCCAGGGTCCCAGAGCAGGTGGTGGTGGAGGGGCAACATACCAATGGGGCCCCCATAGGGTGCAGCAGCCACCAGGCAATCCCTGAGTTCCTCCTTCAGGTCCCAGTCCATGCTGTACAGCTCATATTTCCTGCCCACACAGAGATGAGCAGAAATTAGCCTCATTACCCTGCATCCGGATGGAGTGAACCCCAGAGGAATTCCTAAAGCCTCCATTTGTCTTCCACAAGGCCGTAGAGGAGGCCTCCACCCCCTACCCCCAGAGGCAGGGAGGAGGGTGATGACCAGAAAGTTGGGTGAACTGACCACATGCATGCCTAGGGACAGCAGGCGAGGGAGCAGAGGGTGTTGGCAGGGAAGGATGTGGTTCTTGGGGCAAGTGTCCAAGGATGGCAGGAGCTCTTGAGCCAGGCAGGCTGTGTGGCCAACATCCAAGGCACAAACTGAGATGAACTAAAGTGAAGTGGCTGGCTCAGGCCAGCTTTAGCAGGAAATGAGACTCTCAGAAAAGGTCTCTCAGAAAAGAAAGCCTTTCTTCTATTTCTAGTTCTTTTTTGAGAGAGGGTCTCACTGTGTTGCCCAGGCTGAGGTGCAGTGTCACAATAACGGCTCTTTGCAGCTTCAACCTCCCAAGCTCAAGTGATCTTCCCATTTCAGCCTCTTGGGTAGTTGGAACTCCAGGGTGCACTACCACACCTGGCTAATTTTTGTATTTTTTGTAGAGATGGAGTCTCCCCATGTTGCCCAGGCTGGTCTCAAACTCCTGGGCTCAAGCAATCCTCCTACCCTGGCCTCCAAAGTGCTGGTATTACAGATGTGAGCTGCAGTGCCTGGCCTATTTCTGGTTCTTAATGAATCAGGGTGTGGGCTTTATACCCAGGGGTTCAGCTCTATGCTTTTTGATGACGAACTTAGTTTTAGAGGTACTGAGTTAGCAGTGCCTGAAAGAAATCCAAGAGGAGCTTTTCAGTGAGATGGTGCTGGGAGGAGTCCTGGATTGGGGATGTTAATCTGCCAATGCTTGGCTTATGGCAGGCAACCAAATCACAAATCACAACCAGGCATGAGACAATTGCAATATGAAATGCTCATGGATCACCGAGTGTGTGCTGCATGGGAAGTCGGAGTAGGGAACTTGAGGTATGTCATCATACCTCAAGAGCGGGGGGAAAGGGGTAGCAAAAGGGACTAAGGAGTGGGTACTATTCCAGGAAGCCAAGAGAAGACAGTGTTTAAGAAGGGCATTTCAGCCAGTATCATTTCAGGGACCTTCTCATTAATGATCAGGCATATGCCCATCATTACCTACTATTTGACATCTTTGTTGTGGTTCTAGCCAACATAATTTAAGAAAAAAAAATAAAGAGATGTTTATATTTTGATGAAGGAGCAGAGTTGTTTCTATTTGCAAATAATGTGATTGTCTACTTAGAAAATCCAAAGTAAGGGGTGAGGTGGCTCATGCCTGTAATCCGAGCACTTTAGGGGGCCGAAGAGGGCAGACTGCTTGAGCTCAGTGGACCGAGACCGGCCTGGGCAACATGGAGAAACCCTGTCTTTACAAAAAATACAAAAATTAGCTGCATGCGATGGCACATGCCTGTAGTTACAAGTAGCATGCCAGCTACTTGGGGGGCTGAGGCAGGAGGATCGCTTGAACCTGGGAGGTTGAGGCTGCAGTGAGCCAAGACAGCATCACTGCACTCCAGCCTGGGTGACAAAGTAAGACCCTGTCTCAAAAAAAAAACAAAAAAAAACAAAAAAAACAAGCAAAAAAAAAAAAACCAAAAAAACCCCAAAGTAGTCTAGGGAACAATGAATATGAGACTCTCACAAAGGGCATAGGGTGATCAACAAAAATCAATCTATTTTATATACCAAGAAATTTTCATACCATAGCAAGAATCGATTGGAAATACAATCTTTTTTCCAAGGTGAGGTGGACAGATCTTTTTCTTTTCAAGGTGAGGTGGGCAGATCACTTGAGGTGAGGAGTATGAGACCAGCCTAGCCAACACGGTGAAACCCTGTCTCTACTAAAAATACAAAAATTAGCCAGGCGTGGTGGCGGGCACCTGTAATCCCAGCTACTCGGGAGGCTGACGCAGGAGAATTGCTTGAGCCCAGGAGGCAGAAGTTGCAGTGAGCCAGGATCATGCCACTGCACTCCAGCCTGGGGAGCAAGAGCAAAACTCTATCTCAACAAATAAATAAACAAATAAATAAAATTAAAATAAAAATGCAAAAATTAGCCAGGCATGGTTGTGGGTGCCTGTAATCCTAGCTACTCAGAAGGCTAAGGCAGGAGAATCACTTGAACCCAGGAGGCAGAGGTTGCAGTGAGCCAAGATTGTGCCACTGCACTCCAGCTGCCTGGGCGACAGAGTGAGACTCCATCTCAAAAAAAAAAAAAAAAAAAAGAAAAGAAATACAACTTTTAAGAGATCCTAATAATATGGTGGCGATAAAACTATAAAATATCAAATAATACATCTAATGAAAATTTTACAAAATCAAATATTTTCCAAGGATATAGAAAACATGGAGCAATATCCAAAATGATCTATAAATATACAGGAATTCCAATAAACACCTTCTGCCAATTATCTGGCCTGTGGAGGGGTAATGCACAAACTGATTCTGAAGTTCAAATGGGGGGCTGGGCACAGTGGCTCACGCCTATAATCCCAGCACTTTCGGAGGCCGAGGTGGGAAGATTACCTGAGGTCAGGAGTTTGAGACCAGTATGGCCAACATGGTGAAACCCTATCTCTACTAAAAATACAAAATTAGCTGGGCATGGTGGCGCATGCCTGTAATCCCAGCTAGTCAGGAGGCTGAGGCATGAGAATCGCTTGAACCTGGGAGGCAGGGGTTGCAGTGAGCCAAAATTGTGCCACTGCACTCCAGCTTGGGTGACTGAGGGAGACTCTGTCTCAAAAAAAAAAAAAAGAAAAAGAAAAAAAAAGTTCATATGGGGGAAAAGATCATCTGAAAGAGGAAATACTACAAAATATTTAAGAACATTTTGAAAATATGAGAACAGATGTATACCAGATATCACACACTATATAAAATTAATTAAAACTATTATTTTGGCACAGGAATGTGCAAATAGATCAATGGAAGAGGATGGAGTCTAGGAAAAGATCTCAGAATTGAGCAAATAATAAAGATAGCATTTCAAATTGGTGCAGATTGATACTTGAAACGAGACCATGGGCCATATAGGAAGAACCACAATAAATGCTATTTCATTATTTTACTTCAGTGTTAATATACAGAAAAATACCCAAGAGACTTCCATACTAAACCAGACACAGCGATTACCTTTGGGGAGGGTGGTAGATGGGGTAGACACCTGCGGAGCTGTCCATTTTTATAATACAAGCATACATTATTTTGTTGCACTTTGCTCTATTCATTTTGCAGTTACTGCATTTTTACAAATTGAAGGTTTTTTTTTTGAGACGGAGTCTTGCTCTGTCCCCCAGGCTGGAGTGCAGTGGTGCGATCTCGGCTCACTGCAAGCTCCGCCTCTCGGGTTCACGCCATTCTCCTGCTTCAGCCTCACGAGTAGCTGGGACTACAGGCGCCCGCCACCATGCCCGGCTAATTTTTTTTTTTTTTTTGTATTTTTAGTAGAAACGGGGTTTCACCATGGTCTCGATCTCCTGACCTAGTGATGCACCCACCTTGGCCTCCCAAAGTGCTGGGATTACAGGCGTGAGCCACCGCGCCCGGCCACAAGGTTTGTGGCAACACTGAGTCAAGCAAATCTATCAGCATCATTTTTCCAACTGCATGTGCTCACTTCATGTCTCTGTGTCACAATTTGGTAATTCTTGCAATATTCCAAACTTTTTCATTATTATTATATCTGATATGGCGATCTGTGATCAGTGATGTTACTACTATAATTGTTTTGGGGTGCCACAAACTGCACCCATACGTGATGGTGAGCTTAACGGATAAATGTTGTATGTACTCTGACTGCTCCACCAATGAGCCATTCCCCAATCGTTTCTCTCTCTCTCTTCAGGCCTTCCTATTCCCTGAGACACACAGTGTGGAAATTAGGCTAATTAAAAACCCTCTAACTGTTCAAGTGAAAGAAGAGTGGCAAATCTCTTACTTTAAATCAAAAGCTAGAAACGAATAACCTTAGTGAGGAAGGCACGTTGAAAGCCAAGACAGGCCAAAAGCTAGGCCTCGTGTGTCAGTTAGCCAAGTTGTGAATGCAAAGGAAAAGTTCTTGAAGGAAATTAAAAGTGCTACTCCAGTGAACACAGGAATGATAAGAAAGCAAAGTAGCTTTATTGCTGGTAAGGAGAAAGTTTTAGTGAACTATGTGTAAGATCACAACATTCCCTTAAGCCAAAGCCTAATCCAGAGCAAGGCCCTAACTCTTAAATTCTATAAAGGCTGAGACAGGTGAGGAAGCTGCAGAAGTTTGAAATTAGCAGAGGTTTGTTCATGAGGTTTAAGGGAAGAAACCATCTCTGTAATATAAAAGCACAAGGTAAAGCAGTAAGTGCTAACAAAGAAGCTGCAGCAAGTTATCCAGAAGATCTAGCGAAGATCATTGACAAAGGTGGCTGGCTAAACAACAGATTTTCAATGTAGATAAAACAGTCTTATACTGGAAGAAGATGCCATCTAGACCTTTCATAGCTAGAAAGAAGTCAACACCTGGCTTCAAAGTGTGTAAGGACAGGGCTGACACTCTTGTTGGGGCCTAATGCAGCTAGTGACTTTAAGTTGAGACCAATGCTCATTTACCATTCTGAAAAGCCTAGGACCCTTAAGAATTATGCTACTCTATCTGTGCTCTAGAAATGGGATAACAAAGCCTAGATGACAGCACATTGTTCACAGCATGGTTTACTAAATGTTTTAAGCCCACTGTTGAGACCCACTGCTCAAAAAAAAAAAAAGATTCCTTTAAAAACATTACTGCTCATTGGCCAGGCGCAGTGGCTCATGCCTGTAATCCCAGCACTTTGGAAGGCCGAGGCAGGCAGTTCACAAGGTCAGGAGTCGAGACCAGCCTGGCCAATATGGTGAAACCCCATCTCTACTAAAAATACAAAAATCAGCTGGGCATGGTGGCGTGCGCCTGTGGTCCCAGCTACTTGGGAGGCTGAGGCAGAGGAGTCACTTGAACCCGGGAGGCGGAGGTTGTGGTGAGCCGAGATTGCGCCACTGCACTCCAGCCTGGGTGACAGCGCGAGATTCCATCTCAAAAAAAAAAAAAAAAAAAAAAAAAAAAAAAATTACTGCTCATTGACAACGTATCTGGTCCCCCAAAAACTCTGATGGAGATGTACAAGGAAATTAATGTTGTCTTTATGCCTTCTAACACAACATCCATTGTGCAGCTCATGGATCAAGGAAAGAGTGATTTCAATTTTCCTTTTCTTTCTTTTTTTTTTTTTTTGAGATGGAGTCTCACTCTGTTGCCCAGGCTGGAGTGCAATGGTGCGATCTCTGCTCAACGCAACCTCCACCTCCCGTGTTCAAGCAATTATCCTGCCTCGGCCTCCTGAGTAGCTGGTACTACAGGCATGCACCACCATGCCCAGCTAATTTTTCTATTTCTTTAGTAGAGACAGGGTTTCACCGTGTTGACCAGGCTGGTCTCGAACTCCTGACCTCAAGTGATTCGCCTGCCTCGGCCTCCCAAAGTGTTGGGATTACAGATGTGAGCCACCACGCCTGGCCTCAATTTTCAAGTCTTATATAAGAAATACATTTTTTTCTTTCTCTCTCTCATTTTTTTTGTTTTCTTTTGTTTTGTTTTTAGAAAGACATTGTCTTGCTCTGTTGCCCAGGATGGAGTGCAGTGATGTGATCATGGCTCACTGTAACCTTGAAGCCTCAAACTCCTGGACTCAAGTGATCCTCCAGCCTCAGCCTCCTGAGTAGCTAGGACTACTGGCGCATGCTAGTGCATCTCGCTAAAAGATTGTGTGTGTGTGTGTGTGTGTGTGTGTGTGTGTGTGTGTGTAGAGATGGGGACTCACTCTGTTGCCAGGCTGGTCTTGAAATCCTGGCCTCAAGTGATTCTTATACCTTGGCCTCCCAAAGTGCTGGGATTACAGGTGTGCACAACTGTGCTCGGCCTAGAAATACATTTTATAAGGCTACGGCTGCCATAGCTAGTAATTCCTCTGATGGATCTGGACAAAGTAAATTGAAAGCCTGAAAGATTTTCAGTGGTGCAATCTCAGCTGGAAAGGAGTCACCATTCTAGATGCCATTAAGAACACTTATGATTCATGGCTGGGCACGATGGCTCACACCTGTAATCCCAGCATTTTGGGAGGGTGAGGCAGGCAGATCGCTTGAGGTCAGGAGTTCAAGACCAGCCTGGCCAACATGGTGAAACCCTGTCTACTAAAAATATAAAACTTAGCCAGGTGTGGTGGCGGGTGCCTGTAATCCCAGCTAATCAGGAAGCTGAGGCAGGAGAATCGCTTGAACCTGGGAGACGGAGGTTGCAGTGAGCCGAGATCATGCCACTGCACTCCAGCCTGGGCAAAAGAATGAGACTTCGTCCCAAAAAAGAAAAAAATAAAAATAAAATACTTAAGACTCATGAGAGGAGGTCAAAATATCAACATTAACAGGAGTTTGGAAGAAGTTGATTCCAATCCTCATGGATGACTTTGAGGGGTTCAAGACTTCAGTAGAAGAAGTCTCTGCAGATGTAGTGGAAATAGCAAGAGAATCAGAATTAGAAGTGGAGCCTGAAGATGTGACTGAATTGCTTCAATCTCAGTACTTGAACAAATAAGGATTTGCTTCTTATGGATGAGCAAAGAAAGTGGGTTTTTTGTTGTTGTTGTTGTTTGTTTGTTTTGAGACAGAGTCTTGCTCTGTCACCCAGGCTGGAGTGCAGTGGCATGATCTCGGTTCACTGCAATGTCTGCCTCCCAGGTTCAAGCAATTCTCCTGCCTAGGCTTCCTGTAGCTGGGATTACAGGCACCCAGCACCACACCCAGCTAGTTTTTGTATTTTTAGTAGAGACAGGGTTTCACTATGTTGGCCAGGCTGGTTTTGAACTCCTGGCCTCAAGTGCTCCACTCACCTTGGCCTCCCAAAGTGCTGGGCCTATAGGTGTGAGCCACCATGCCCGGCTGAAAGTGGTTTCTTGAGATGGCATCTACTATTGTGAACACTGTTGAAATGACAACAAAGGATTCAGAGTATTACATATACTTAGTTAATAAAGCAGCGGTGTGGTTTGAAAGGATTAACTCCAATTTTGAAAGTTCTACTGTGGATAAAATGCTATCAGACAGCATTGCATGCTACTGAGAAATCTTTCATGAAAGCAAGAGCCCACTGATGTAGCAACTTCATTGTTGTTTTAAGAAATTATGATAGCCACCCTAACCTTCAGCAACCACAACTCAGATTAGTTAGTAGTCATCACTATTGAGGCAAGACCCTCCACCACCAAAAATACTACACATTGCTTAAGACTCTGATAATCACTAGCATATTTTAGCAATAAAGTATTTTTAAGTTACATACATTTGTTTAGACATAATGCTATTGCACACCTAATATACTACAGTACACTGTAAACATAAAACTTTTATATGGACTGGGAAACCAAAAAAATTCATGTGACGTGTTTTGCAATATTCATTTTTACTGTTGTGGTCTGGAACTGAACCTGTAATATCTCCAAAGTATGTCTGTATATACTTTGGCATTATTTGAATTTACAACCCATATGCATTTCTTTTGACATTCTATAACTAAAATCATTGGGTGAAAAAACATCTGATAGGAAAATAGATATTCATACAAATCTAGCATGCCAGTTATCAACGCATTGCCTTTCAGCTCCAAATTCACCCTTTAACCCATGTTCTGTGGTAATGGTCAGCATTCCTTTAAACATTTCTCCTTTATAGTGAGCATGTTAAGTTTTCTCAGCAGAGGGCGCTGGAAGGACACTGCACTAGGAGGGGGCCCTCCTGTGCTTCCAGTGTTGGTGGTCAGCCAGCAGTCAGGGTGTGAGAATATCTAGTACTGCTCCGCCCCAGCCACGCACCCGCAAAGCATGGTCCCTCAGCAACAACGCAGCACTTTCCAGATCACCTCAAACTGTCTCGACAGACGCTGCACTCCAGGCTTCCTGCCCACACCAGGTCCCCACTTCCTCTCTATACCAAGATGCCTGGCCACTGGCTGCGTCCTGCCTGTGCACTAGTGTTTCCACCAACGTCCTCTGCACACCTGTACGCCCAGCCACAGGTTTTTTGAGACAGAGTCTCGCTCCATCGCCCAGGCTGGAGTACAGTGGCACAATCTCGGCTCCTGCAAGCTCCGCCTCTCGGGTTCACGCCATTCTCCTACCTCAGCCTCCCGAGTAGCTGAGACTACAGGCGCCTGCCATCACACCCAGCTAATTTTTTTTGTATTTTTAGTAGAGACAGGGTTTCACCATGTTAGCCAGGATGGTCTCGATCTCCTGACCTTGTGATCCACCCGCTTCAGCTTCCCAAAGTGTTGGGATTACAGGCGTGAGCCACCGCGCCCAACCTGTTTTTTTGTTTTGTTTTGTTTTGTTTTTTTGAGATGGAGTTTTGCTCTTGTTGCCCAGGCTGGAGTGCAATGGTGCAATACCGGCTCACCGCAACCTCTGCCTCCCAGGTTCAAGCAATTCTCCTGCCTCAGCCTCCCAAGTAGCTGGGATTACAGGCACGTGCCACCATGCCCAGCTAATTTTGTAGTTTTAGTAGAGATGGGGTTTCACCACGCTGGCCAGGCTGGTCTCAAACTGGTATTGTTAGTAGAGACGGGGTTTCTCCATGTTGGTCAGACTGATCTCGAACCCCCAACCTCAGGTGATCCGCCCACCTGTGCCTCCCAAAGTGCTAGGATTACAGGCGTGAGCCACCATGCCTGGCCTAGCTTGCCAGGCCTCCTGCCTGCACCAGCACTCCCATTCACACTGTACACCCAACACCCCAGGCTAAGAGTTGCAGCTTGCCTACGTCTTCATATCCCTTGTGGCCCCAGAGGGTTGCTTCTTGCTTGTCTGATATTATAGGCTAGCTCTAACCTAGGCAAACCAACTTCTCTGCCATCCAGTGGGCTGCAACTGTATTTTTCCAATGAGGTCTGAACCTAGCCTGAAGACAGGCTCCCTCTTCCAAGTTTGTCATTCCTTGGGTACTCTTCCTTGGCCCCAGGCTATCATAAAATGTTCTTATATCTCATACTTTTTTTTTTTTTGAGACAGTCTTACTCTATCGTGCGGCTACAGTGCAGTGGTGTGATTGGCTCACTGTAGCCATGACTCCCAGGGCTCAGGTGACTCTCCCATCTCAGCCTCCTGAGTAGCTGGGACTACAGGTGTGCACCACCATGCCCAGCTAATTTTTTTTTTTTTTTTTTTTTTTGTAGAGATGGGGTTTCACCATGTTGCCCAGGCTGGTCTCAAACTCCTGGGCTTGTGTGATCTGCCTGCCATGGCCTCCCAAAGTATTGGGATTACAGGCGTGAGCCACCATGTCCAGCCATATCATATACTCCTTTATCACAGTTAAATAATTTTTTTTTTTTTTTTTTTTTTTTTGAGACAGAGTCTCGCTCTGTCGCCCGGGCTGGAGTGCAGTGGTGCAATCTCGGCTCACTGCAAGCTCCGCCTCCCGGGTTCACGCCATTCTCCTGCCTCAGCCTCCGAGTAGCTGGGACTACAGGCGCCCGCCACCGCGCCCGGCTAATTTTTTGTATTTTTTAGTAGAGACGGGGTTTCACCGTGGTCTCGATCTCCTGACCTCGTGATCCGCCCGCCTCGGCCTCCCAAAGTGCTGGGATTACAAGCGTGAGCCACCGCGCCCGGCCCTTTCTTTTTCTTTTCTTTGGAGATGGCGTCTTGCTCTGTTGCCAGGCTGGAGTGCAGTGGCACAATCTCGGCTCACTGCAACCTCCACCTCCCAAGTTCAAGCGATTCTCCTGCCTCAGCCTCCCAAGTAGCTGAGACTACAGGTGCACACCACCACACCTAGATAATTTTTGTATTTTTAGCAGAGATGGGGTTTCGCCACGTTGGCCAGATGGTCTCAATTTCTTGACCTCATGATCCACTCACCTCGGCCTCTCAAAGTGCTGGGATTACAGGCATGAGCTACTGCATCCGGCCTTTTTGTTTTGTTTTTTGAGACAGAGTTTCGCTCTTGTTGCCCAGGCTGGAGTGCAGTGGCGCGATCTGGGCTCACTGCAACCTCTGCCTCCGAGGTTCAAGGAATTCTCCTGCCTCATCCTCCCAAGTAGCTGGGGATTACAGGCGCCCGCGACCACGCCTGGCTAATTTTTTGTATTTTTATTACAGGTGGGGTTTCGCCATGTTGGCCAGGCTGGTCTGGAACTCCTGACCCCAGTTGACCCACCAGCATTGGCATCCCCAAGTGTTGGGATTACAGGCATGGGCCACCGCACCAGGCCAATAATTCTTTATGTTAAACTTTCCATGTTAAGTCTTCTGACTGGACCCAGACTGGTACAGACTTGGTATAGAAGGAATAGTCCCAGAAGATAGACCCCCTAAAGATGGGATTTGGGAACTGGCTTGGTGTTGAGCTCTTTGTCAATGGACAACTGATGCTATAACCCATTGTATGCACTTGCATCACAATTCATCAAGCCTGCAGTTTACTGTGGTGAAATGGTAACTGAAACATGTGCTGTAGGAGCGACTTCTATATTTGCCAGTGTGGCAGTAATGATGACTTTATAGATGGTGGCATGGGATGGATTGTTGTGAGTGCACTTGAACATTTACAAAGAGAAAGTGATCTCAGGTCTGTTAACATTCAGCTTGAGTCACGTTCTGAGAAGCAGAAGGCTTCTCTAACAGCGCCCCCCACCAAAAAAAATCTTATTTCAGCCGGGTGCAGTAGCTCACATCTGTAATCTCAGCGTTTTGGGAGGCAGAGGCGGGCAGATCACCTGAGGTCAGGAGTTCAAGACCAGCCTGGCCAACATGGAAAAACCCTGTCTCTACTAAAAATACAAAATTAGCTGGGCGTGGTGGTGCATGCCTGTAATCCCAGCTACTCAGGAGGCTGACACAAAAGAATCGCTTGAACCCAGGAGGCAGAGGTTGCAGTGAGCCAAAATCGTGCCACTGCACTCCAGTCTGGGCAACAAGAGCAAAACTCCACCTCAAAAAAAAAAAAAAAAAAAAAAGAATCTTATTCCCTGTAGCCACATAGCTGCTATTGCTGAAAATCAAACACAAATTTGGGTGAGTTGTTGAATTATAACAGTTGAATTCCCCCAATCGCACCATTTCTCACGTGAAAATTAGGGTATTGATAGGAAACAATGAGATCCTGAAACTTGGAAGAGGGATATCTGGTTAGATCCATATGAAACTGACGATTTTGAACTCCCAGGTCATTCTGAGCTTCCCTTACCAGAGGGAAGCCTTCCTGTTTCCAAGACTAGCTTTTCCTTGAAAGCCCTGCTAACCTAACTTGGGGTAGCTGTCTCAGAAGCCTCCCAATCCACGTAACGCTGCCAATAGCAAAGACAATATGTGACACCAATATGGCACCATTCCCAGAGGAACCAGCCTACAAGTTGATTATATTGGGTCTCTTCCATTTCAGAGAGGGCAATGACTTATCCCCACTGGAACAGATACATATTCTGAATGTGGATTTGCCTTTCCTGTCTGCAATGTGTTTTCCAGCACCCACCATCTGTGGATTTACAGAATGCTCTATCCAGCATTGTGGCATTCTGCAAAGCACTGCAGCTAATCAAGGACCTCATTTCATAGCAAAGAAAGGTAGCAGTGGGCTCACAGCCAAGGGATCAATTGGCCTTACCCTATACCCCATCACTCACAAGTGGCTGACCTAAATTTACTGACAACTTGGTTATAGCACCAATTGCAAGACAATGTCCTTAAAAGGGTGGGGTTCTTTCTTATAGGCTACAGCCTATGCTTTTAATCAGAGATGATTATATGGTGTTATCTCCTCCATTTGGGGCCTAGATTCAAGAGGTGGAAGTGGGAGTGGCTCTGCTCACTATTACACCTGATAACAACCTTACAAAAATGTTGCTTCAGACAGGCATGGTGGCTCACACTTGTAATCCCAGCACTTTGAGAGGCTGAGGTGGGTGGATCACCTGAGCCCAAGAGGTCGAGGCTGCAGTGAACCAAGACTGCACCACTGCACTCCAGCCTGAGTGATAAAGTGAGACTTTGTCTCTAAAAAATTAAAATTAAAATAAAAAATAAATAGAAGTAGAGCCCTTGTGGTGAGTGAATGCAGGCTGACTCCATATAATAGGATTGTGGGACCCCAGTTGGGTTTGGTGCCTGTGGATGTGTAGCAGTCCCAATCTGCCTGCTGTGTGAACCTCATGGCAGTGCTCATCAGCCTGGGTACATGTACAGAGGTGGTGAGAGGCTGGTGCACTGGAAGGCGGTTCTGCACCGTGCAGGGGTAACCAAAGGACAAAGGATCAAGGTTGCTAGGGAAAGGGCAAGAAAAAAACTGAAGCAACTGACTGTGGCTGTACTCTAAGGTGGACAGAGAGGGAAACATCTACAAAAGGGGGTTCTGCATGTAGACACCAAGAGAACAGAGGGCTCCATGAATGAGGATCCTGAGGAGGCTGAAGGATGGGTATATCATGGGGAGGTATTAGAGTATCGGTGCAGACAGGAGTTTATGGTAAGAGAGGGAGCGGGGTCGGGTGCGGTGTCTCACGCCTGTAATCCCAGCACTTTGGGAGGCCATGACAGGCGGATCACGAGGTCAGGAGATCGAGACCATCCTCGCCAACATGGTGAAACCTCGTCTCTACTAAAAATACAAAAATTAGCTGGGTGTGATGGCGCATGCCTGTTATCCCAGCTACTCGGGAGGCTGAGGCAGATTTGCTTGAACCCGGGAGGCGGAGGTTGCAGTGAGCCGAGATCATGCCATTGCACTCCAGCCTGGCAACAGAGCAAGAGTCCATCTTAAAAAAAAAAAAAAATAGAGGGGGCAGTTTGAATTTAGCATTTCAGAGGTAGAGCAGTTCCGGATGAGCACAAGGGTGGGGTGGGATCCAGGGAGGAGGTGGGTGAGATGGATAAAATCACTTGAGTAGAGGTCATAGAACCATGAAGCCAGGTGGCCACTTAAGTCTCCCTGGAAGGTGGCAAGAGCTGGGATGCCTAGGAGGCTGTGGGCTAAAAGAACAATCAGGGAGCAATGCAGTTGGTCAAGGATGTCGGCAGCGACACAGACCAGGTGGGAAGGAGACACAATGGACCCCCTAAAGGGGTACAAAAGTAAAGGTCAGGGAATGAAGAGCAATAACGTATAAACCACATCCTGAAGCCTTAGAGGTAAAGTGGGCTTCTAGAGGACAGTGAGGTGACTCAAACTGTGCCTGGAGGGTAGCACAGGGTATGGATGGGCAGAGTGAAGGGCAGCTTCTCAGAAAAGCCTAAGGGTGAGGACTCTGTGAAGCGAGGCCACACTTTTAGTGAGGAAGGCCAGCCCCATCTTTCTGCTCCACTCCTAGGTCCCAGAAGTGGGTATCTCAGCAGCAGTAAATGGACCTTGGAATCAAATACCAGGAAATTGTTAAACCTAAGGATGTAGTTAGGTACTGGTAGCCTCAATTCCAGTCCCCTGCTGGAAATAGTGAGGAAATTCCTGTGGCAGGGCAGCTGAGCTGCTGGAGAAGCATGGTCTACTGGGGTGTGAGAAGACCCTTGAGTGAAAATAGATGATCTCCAGCCTGTCCAAGCTAAGATATCAGACCATTAGGGAGGAAGATGCATGTTAGGTATAATCTGGTTGCCTTGGAGTATAATCCAGTAATTCCCAAATCCCAGGCCCTAAAGAGAGTTCACTGTCACTCCTGCAATCCCTTGTTTCCAGCCTGTCTCAAAAACATATATTACTAAAGAACTCCTGGGCATTGTTGCTGGGAATGTAAAATGGTACATCAGCTGCTACGGAAAAAAGTAAACATAGAATTACCATATGATCCAGCAATTCCACTTCTGGATATATACCCAAAATAATTAAAAGTGGAGTACAGAGGCCAGGTGCAGTGGCTTATGCCTGTAATCCCAGCACTTTGGGAGGCCAACGCAGGCAGATCACCTGAGGTCAGGAGTTCAAAACCAGCCTGACCAACATGGTGAAACCCCATTTCTACTAAAAATACAAAAATTAGCCAGGCGCAGTGGTGGGCGCCTGTAATCCCAGCTACTCAGGAGGCTGAGGCAGGAGAATCACTTGAACCCAGGAGGCAGACGTTGCAGTGAGCTGAGATCGCGCCATTGCACTCCAGCCTGGGCAACAGAGCGAGACTCCATCTCAAAAAAAAAAAAAAAAAAAAAAAAAAAAAGCGGAGTACAGAAAATATTGAAGAGATATTTGTAGACCCACATTCCTAGCAGATTATTCACAATAGCCAAGGGCTACCGGCAACCCAAGTGTCCATGGAAAGATGAAATGGATAAGCAAAATGTGGTATATGCATACAATGGAATATTATTCAGTCTCGAAAAGGAAGAAAATTCTGACACATGCTATAACATGGATAAACCTTGAAGATATTATGCTAAGTGAAATAAGCCAGTCACAGGAAGATAAGTGCTGTATGACTCCACTTACATAAGGAGTCTAGAGTAGTCAAATTCTGAGACAGAAAATAGAATGGTGGTTGCCATAGGCTGGAGGAAGGAAGAAATGAGGAGTTGTTTGAAGGTATAGAATTTCAGTTTCGCAAGATGAAAAAGTTCTGGAGACTGGTTGCACAACAACGTGAATATACTTAACACTACTAAAGGGTACACTCAAAAATGGTTAAGAGAGTCAATTTTATTATCATGTATATTTAACCACAATGTTTTAAAATGTTCATTTTTTTTTCAGCCTCCCAAGTAGCTGGGATTACATGCGCGTGCCACTACACACAGCTGATTTTTAAAAAAAAAAAAAAAAGTTCATGTTTATATATAAAAAAACAAAATGAAACAAAAATATAACTACTTAAATAGTTGCCCTCCCTTCCAAAAATAATTTCAGGAGTATATAATGTATCTTAACTCTCCTTTCTTTTACCATAAGATGCTTCTTAGTACCTGAAACTCAATGTGTTTAGAACCAAGCTCACCTCCTTCCCTGCCAAACTCACTCGTCCTTTCTCATGATTTTATTTAAGCCCCAAATCCAAGTCATGCTTGATTCCTTGCTCTCCTTCCTCCCCAAGTGCAACCATTACAAATTTCTTCCACTTTACCTCTAAATCTCTGAGACTGGCCCCTTCTCTCCACCTCCACCATCACCACCCCTAGTACTGGCCATCCTCAACTTTTTCCTGGTCTGTTCCATCAGGCTCCTAACCATCTCCCTTGCTTCTATTTTGCTTGTTCCTTCCAACTTTTCCCCAGCATTGCCTACAAAAGGAACTTAAAACACACACACACATACACACACACACCCCTTGCAAATCCAATTACATCACCCTTTTGTTAAGATCCTTTAATTGAGGCTTCCCATCGTTCTTCAGATAACGGTGGTCTACACGTCTCTGCAGGGTGTGACCCCTACACAAAGGGCATCAACTTCATCCACCACACTGGTTCTCTTTAGGTCACTGTGCATGCCTCAGTCCTTCCTGCCTCAAGACTTTTGTGTATATGCTCTTCTCCACCTCCATCCCACTTCCTACACCTAAATCTACTCATCCCCTGGATAGGGTATTATTACTTCTTTCAGAGTGTCTTCTCTACCTTTGACTCCCGGAGTCTGTAACATGTTCTCTTAGGTTATTTGCTCCTATACCTCTTTATAGTGATTATGATCAAACAAATACTGGGTGATTATCAACTGTCTCACCTGCTGGCTGTAAGCTCTATGACGGCAGGCAGAACCCTTCCGCATCTGTTTTATCATACTGGCTCAGCCTGCCAAAGGTATGGGACAAATTAATTAATTAGATTAGCCCAAGTTGCATTTTTAGGATTAAAAAAATGGCTTAACTTCTGGCGTCCCATAAGAACTGGTCACCGTTTCTCCTCCTTGCCTTCCCAAATTGAGTGGGTTCTCCAGAATACTACTCCCAATGCAAAAGAATCCTGTCAGGCAGATAGGACTTGAAATGCAATGTCTGCCACCTGTTTTATCACTCATTCACTGACTCAGACATGTATCAAGTCCTGCCTATGCATAAAGCTAGGCACATGTATGAACAAAACTAAGTACTTGCTCTTAAAGCATTTCTATTCTGGTGGAAAAGGTGAAACATGCTCTTATATTTTCCTGTTAACCTGCCCACCCCCAAAACCCTATTTTTTAACAGACGTCTAGAACCCGTTTGGGTTCAAAGCCTGACTCCACTACTCAATAGCTGTATAACCTGGTCACTAGTTCTATAACCTGGCCTCTCTGTGCCTCGGCTTCCTCATCAGTAAGATGGTGCCTACCTCCTAGGATTGTAAGGCTTAAGCAAGTTAAAACACATAAAGTACTTAGCAAGTGTAGTACATAAGAAAAGCTTAATAGCTGTTAGCAACTTAAAACATAAATATCCTCCCCAGCAAGCCTTAGACCCCTAATCCTTTCTGGCAGTACACCACAGGTAAGAGTAGGTTAATCATTCAGGTTGTGTCTGTGGCATGCACCCAACACATACATTCTTTTAAAACCTTATTAACATGTCAACAAAGCAAAGACTACATCTGATAAATAAGAGCTCTGTGGTAATGAGGTCAATGTCTGCAGTACTCTTTGATTTAATAAGCCTGGGTAAGCAACAGGTAACTTCAAAATAATACAAGTAAAGTTGATATTTTAACAGTGAATGTCGTATCAACTAGCTGGTGTGTAAATACTAAATGACATGGCTACCTTTGTCAGCTGATATCCCTTCTACGCAGAAACAAGTTGAAATCATTTCCTACTGATTTTATGGATTTTTAACGAAGTTTTTGCAATTTTTTCATATTGCACAGGCATATTTCTTTTCTTTTTTTTTTTCCCCGGAGACGGAGTCTTGCTCTGTTGCCCAGGCTGGAGTACAGTGGTGCGATCTTGGCTCACTGCAACCTCCGACTCCCAGGTTCAAGCAATTCTCCTGCCTCAGCTTCCCGAGTAGCTGGAATTACAGGTGCGTGCCACCACGCCCAGCAAATTTTTGTATTTCTATTAGAGACGGGGTTTCATGATGTTGGCCAGGCTGATCTCGAACTCTTGACCTCGTGATCTGCCTGCCTCAGCCTCCCAAAGTGCTGGGATTACAGGCGTGAGCCACCGCGCTAGGCCAATTGCACAGGCATATTTCTAAGAGAGAATTATAAATAAACAACAAATGCAACAGGTCTCTAAAAACTGCCACAGGGCACTTGTCCATCTAAGAAGTATATCACATTAGGTACCAAAAATTACATCTAAAAGTTTTAATATGTCAATGAGAATGGCATAGTTTCGTTAGCACAAACGTCTTCTATTTAAGTAAGACCCCCATGCAATATCTTTGTGATCTTTACTTGCAATAACATATATATATATATATATATATGTTTGTTGAGACGGAGTCTCACTCTGTTGCCTGGACTAGAATGCAATGTCGCTATCTCAGCTCACTGCAACCTCCACCTCCCGGGTTCAAGCGATTCTCCTGCCTCAGCCTCCCAAGTAGCTGGGATTACAAGCACCTGCCATCATGCCTGGCTAATTTTTGTAGAGGCAGGGTTTGACCATGTTGGTTAGGCTGGTCTCAAACTCCTGGCCTCAGGTGATTTGCCCACCTCGGCCTCCCAAAGTGCTGGGATTACAAGCATGAGCCACTGTGCCCGGCCTAAAATAATATTTTTAATTTTTCAGAGGGAGTATGCTATGTTGCCCAGGCTGGAGTGCAGTGGCTATTCACAGGTTCTATCACCGGTCCCTACACCCTCAAACTTTTAGGCTCCAGTGATCCTCCTGCCTCAGCCTCTCCAGTAGCTGGGACTATATGCACATGCCACAAAGCTTGGCCCAGTAAAATATTTTTAAAAAACTTTAACAGGCAATTATTACATAGCAAGCACTATTCTAAATATGCACTGGTGATAAAGAGAAGCAAGAAACATGCTTTTGGCTGGGATCCATGGCTCACGCCTGCAATCCCAGTACTTTGGGAGGCCAAGGTGGATAGATTGCTTAAGGTCAGAAGTTCAAGACCAGCCTGGCCACCATGGTGAAACCCCCACCTCTACCAAAAAATACAAAAATTAGCCGGGCGTGGTGACGGGGGCCTGCAGTCTCAGCCACTCGGGAGGCTGAGGCAGGAGAATCCCTTGAACCCGGGAGGCGGAGGTTGCAGTGAGCCGAGTGCCCTTGCACTCCAGCCTGGGCGACAGAGGAAGACTGTCAAAAAAAAAAAAAAAAAAATGCTTTCAGCCCTGAAGGAGCCTGGTTTAGCAGAAGAAACCTATATAAATGTCGCCTAAATATACAAATAGGCCATATCTAACAGACCCTAGCACTGGGCCCAGTGAGGCCCACAGGATTCTATTGGGGGAGAATCAGGCACAGTTTCAGAAAGAACCCTTGAACTAAGTCCTGAAGGATGCGCAAAATTCTTCAGTGAGATAAAGAGAGAAATGGCAGTATCCACAAAAACTGCAGACTAGTTAGGGCCTTGTAATTCTGCGCAGCTGGAACGCAAGATTTGGGTAGGAGAGCGGTAGATGAGGTTGGAGAGACAAACGGGCTGCCTTATAGACAGATGTTCCACGAGAAGTTCGTAGTTTTTCCTAATTAGGGAAGCTATGGGAAAATCCTAATCTGGGTAACGATGTAACGGGTTTACACTTTAGAAAGATCCGTGGTTTAGGACTCTACAACTCCCATGGGAGGGCTGCCCTAACCCAGGGGTTCCCACTTCCGCTGTTCCGGGATTCACGGACGACTCGCCCCCTTTTCCCAGCCTTGGTCAGCACTGTTACCCCGCCCGCCGTGCGATCCCGCCCCCCTCGGAGCGCCCCTGTGGTCTGACTTCAGCAGCACTTTCCGGCAGGAGACTGGGCACTCGCTGTCACCCGCGAGCTGCCTGCCTCAGCGAGATCTGAGCATCTTTCCGGAGGCTAATAGACCTGGGCTTCGGGGTTACCACTGTGCTTGCCTAAGTTTCCTTTTCTGGAGCAGGGGAAGGCCCGACTCCCTGCCCAAAGGCGGCTGTGCGCTAAGTGGCAGACGCTCGGGGAGAGCCGGCGCGGGGCGGACTCCAGCGCCAGTAGTGACGGGGGCGAGCGCCGCCGGGAGACTCCAGCCGGCGGGCGAGCAGGGTAAGCCAGGCCGTGGGCGGGAGGGCGGGGCAGCTCACCGGTAAAAGGCGGAGTCCCCAAGTGGGTTCCAGTTCGCCGTGTAGCAGTCCATGGCTGGTGCAGACCGCAGCTGGGAAGCACCGAGGGGACACCCACCTAGAGCGGGCTCCAGGCCGGCACTTCCGCTTCCGCCCGTCCGGATCACGTGGCGAGGCCGCCGCCGCGGCCATCACCACTGTGGGCAGCCTCACTTGGCCGCCGCCGCCGCCGCGACCCCGGCCCGTACCTGGGCTTCGCGCCCGCCAAGTGGGCCCAGCCCTGGCTCCTGCGCCCTGTGGCGGCCACCTCCATCGCCTTGCTTTCCCTTCGGGCACTGGGGGTCGCTAAGGGCGGGATATGGGTGAACGGAAGTGAAAGCTGTGAGCGTCGCAGCCTGAGGCGCCGAGGCCTGAGGCGCCGTCGGGGCCACCGCGACGCTCGCATGGAGAGCGCTGGGCGCTGGGCTGTGCACCGACAGCTAACCGGGACCCACGGTCTCTGCGGGGCGAGAGCTTTGCAGAACCGACTGGCCGACCGGGGCGCGGGAACATGAGGCTTGGCCAGGAGCCCGCTGCGGGCCAGGCGCGCGGTGCGCAGGCATACCCGGGTCGCGGGTGAACACCGCGGAGCCCCGGGACTTGGTAATTGCCGCGAGCGGGCGCGCGCATGCGCGGGACGGCGGCGGGCACGTGGCGAGGCGCAGGGCGGCGCCGCGCGGGAAGCTCCCACTGTCCTGGAGGCCTGCTGGCTGGACGACCTCCTGCCTCTGGTACCAAGTGTGACCAAGGCTGGCGCCACCATGGGTCTGCCGCCGTCACCTCCTACCTTTAGCATTGAGCAGCCCCGGAGGGGCTAGCCCTGAGGCTGACCTGCCCTGAGTCCCCACCTTCGCGCTGCTTAGTGGCCTCTCCCTGCAGCCTGTCGTTGCTGGTGGCGGCATGGTCTTCTGTCTGTCGAGCGAGGAGCCGCACCGCCCGCTGCGAAGCGACATGGTCCACTTCCAGGCCTCGGAAGTCCAGCAGCTGCTACACAACAAGTTCGTGGTCATCTTGGGGGACTCCAGTGAGTGCCTCTTCTAGGGTGACGCTTCCAGTCCCACACCTTGCAGCCCGTTCAGTGTGTCTTGACCATTTATTTCCATCTCACATCTCTTGTCTGTCCTCTGGTCTGTTCTCATCCAGTAGGTTTTCTCTTTTTATGTCCCACACATCTTCCACAGGTGTCCTGACAGGTGTAATAACCTGTGCACTTTTTAGCCCATCCTTGCTCAGCATTTCTCGCCCTGACAGCTCCCCATAATTTCCATCACGAAAACGTTGCATTGTGTAGTGTGTCTCCTGGGTGACTTGGCCGACTTAATTTCTGCCAGGTGATCTTGGGTCACTGTATACTGCTGGCCGGGAGGCATACAGAACAGAGGCAATGCCAGGACTTTTTAACCTCATCTTTTCTCCTGCGTCTAAGTCAACCACAGAGCTGGTGTCGGGCACCTCAGCCCTGGGAAAATGGGGTCCTGGACTTGGAAGGAGCTAGGGCAGGCCGAGGTCTACCTCAGCCTTGGGATCTCTGTCTCCTCCCAGTTCAGCGGGCTGTGTACAAGGACCTGGTGCTCTTGCTCCAGAAAGACTCACTGCTCACAGCTGCCCAGCTGAAAGCCAAGGTGAGGGAAGCTTGGTGGCCTTGTCAGTGGTGGGTGGGCACAGACCCTGGCCTGGCAGGGTTCTCCTCCCTGGCATGGGTCTGACCAGTAGGGTGGGGGGGGTGGGTAGGGGGAGCTGAGCTTTGAACAGGACCAGCTAGTGGCTGGGGGCCAGCTGGGCGAGCTGCACAACGGGACACAGTACCGTGAGGTCCGCCAGTTCTGCTCGGGCTCTGGCCACCACCTTGTGCGCTTCTACTTCCTCACTCGTGTTTACTCCGAGTACCTTGAGGATGTTCTGGAAGAGCTGACCTATGGACCTGCCCCGGACCTGGTGATCATCAACTCCTGCCTCTGGGATCTCTCCAGGTTGGGGCGAGGGAAAGGGAAATACTGGTTGGGGCTGGAAGTATGGCTGAGGCAGTCCACCCCTGTGCTCTTGCCCACCCTGTGTGTTACCCAACAGATATGGTCGCTGCTCAATGGAGAGCTACCGGGAGAACCTGGAGCGGGTGTTTGTGCGCATGGACCAAGTATTGCCAGACTCCTGCCTGCTGGTGTGGAACATGGCGATGCCTCTCGGGGAGCGTATCACTGGGGGTTTCCTCCTGCCAGAGGCAAGTGACTGAGGCCCATCAGGACAAGAGATGGGACGGCAGGCTGGTAGATAGGACACCCTGCTTTCCGACCCTGCTTCATTCTGTGGCTCTTAGAGGCTGCACTTTCTCACTCAGCTCCAGCCCCTGGCAGGCTCCCTGCGGCGGGATGTGGTTGAAGGGAACTTCTACAGTGCTACGCTGGCCGGGGACCACTGCTTCGATGTCCTAGACCTCCACTTTCACTTCCGGCATGCAGTACAGCACCGTCATCGGGATGGTGTCCACTGGGACCAGCATGCGCACCGCCACCTCTCACACCTTCTTCTGACCCACGTGGCTGACGCCTGGGGTGTGGAGCTGCCCAAGCATGACTATCCCCCTGGTGAGCCCTACCATAAGTGGGGAGGTAGTGATGCACTGGGGCCCTCAGAGGACAGGGCTCAGAAACAGAATGGGACACAGCCACTCAAGGGAAGTAGAGGTCCCTTGAAGGACTCCTGTGGCTTCTGCATGCACCTTCCTCAACCCCTGAGGAGGGTTAGATCATCGGAGCAATATTCTTTTCCAAGTTCCAGTTTTCTACAGTCTGGCTGTGTAGTCAATTCTGTGTGCTTGAAGGAGCTTGTACAAGTATTGACCACATAAGGCAGCATGTTGCAAGAGTCCTACCCAACAGATTAACAGGAAAGAAATGGGGCATAGGTGTGAGGAGTGGAAAGACAGGGAGGAAGGGCCATCCAGGCAGTGTGGCAGAAGCAAAGAAGCCCACAGCTGGGGGGCAGGGGTGCAGTCAACTGGCAGGGTGTGGAATAGGGATGTTGCATTGGGAAGGCCAGCGTTATTGACTTAGGCTCAATGGACAGTGTTCCATAGACTTCTTAGTTCAGCCTCAGAGTCCCACTGTGACTGGTGCAGCTTGGTGTAGCTCTCCTCTGGCCCCATCTCTGGGCCATTGGTGGAGGCTTCTGAGAGCCCTACTCCCCCTTGTTTTGAGGCACCACCCCATCACATCTCAACTGTAGCACTCTGCTGCAGAATCTCTGTTTCCATGTCAACGCCCTAGTCGCTGCATGCACAGAAAGAGGGCACCGTGGCTGATTGTCTCCATGGCTGCTTCTCCCCTGCATCATGTCCTTAAAGGGCAAGTTTCCTGCTGCAATTGTTGACGACTCACCCCTTTCAGCCCCAGTGTCTAGCACAATTTCCCTGTACACAGTATCAACAGAATTGGTATTTGTTGAATGGGAGGCACGAGTCATGTTAGAAGGCCGATTAAGGCAGCAAAAGAGGATGTGGGGGCACATAGAGTCCAGGAATATCGTAGAGACAGACCTGTAACACTTGGTAGCCAGGAGTTGGAGCATCAGGGAGGTGAATTCAGATTTTGGTTAAACATCCCAATTTTCTTGTTTAGATGTAATAATTGATCCCCAGGAAATGATGGGATGCTCTGAAGGTTGTAAGGCTAGTTTTGATGGCTTAGGCCTTTGAAATCCAATTTGGAGCTACAGAAGTTAGGGCCATGAAAAGGGAAAGTTGATTTGGGGTGGAAGGATGAGTTGGTGAGTTTGGTCACAGCAGATTTATTTGAGGTACTTTGGAAATACAGAGTAGATTGCGGTCATTGGTACCCAGCAGAGAGATTAAAACTGAGGTCACGTGGGAACTGTGAGGGAGACAGAACGATGCTCACGCTTTAGATTGGCAGGAAAGAGGGGCTATGGCAGAAACAAAAGGAGATGAGGGCGGGGCACTTTTAGGAAGGACTGAGGCTACTGCCATGTCACATGACTGTTGAGAAGAAGGGAATTTGTTAGCAAGTGGTAGCATTTAGTAGGAAAAGTGTTGAGGGCATGGGTTTGGATTAAAAGAGGGAGTGAACAATTGAGGAGGAAATGGAAATTGGGCAAAACATTCCTTTTGGAAGTTTGGATGGTGAAAGGAAGTTGTTGGGGAAGGGAATAACAGGATCTTTATGTTTGGCTTGTTTACTGGTCTGTAGGGGAGGAGGTGGGGAGGAGGTCTGTGGGGAGGAGGTGGGAGAGGAAAAAGCTAGATACAAGACCTGCGCAAACAAGGCACTGGAGGGAAATGTGAGGTTAGAACAAAGGTAGGTCTGAGAGGTAAGAGAGAAGGAACACACCTTGGGCTTGACCTGAAATGAGAGGGAATGAGGAAAACTGGGTAGAGGGCAAGGGTGCTCCAGCCTGGTGGCTCTGCTCTCCAAGAGGAAGGAATAGAGCTTTAGAAGTGTGGATGGCCAGAGTTCAGGGCAGCCTGGCTCCCAAGCCTACCTAAAACAACCATCCCATTCCTAGACCCGTGGATTGAGGACTGGGCAGAGATGAATCATCCATTCCAGGGAAGCCATAGGCAGACCCTAGACTTCGGGGAGCACCTGGCCTTGCTCCCACCCCCACCTTCTCCTTTGCCTCCTCCCATGCCTTTTCCCTACCCACTTCCTCAGCCCTCGCCACCTCCCCTCTTCCCACCCCTGCCCCAGGATACCCCTTTTTTCCCAGGCCAGCCCTTCCCACCCCATGAATTCTTCAACTATAATCCAGTGGAGGACTTCTCGATGCCACCCCACTTAGGTAGGTGCTTCTGCAGCTCCCCTACTCTCTTGTACCTCCCCCTACCCAGCCTCCTATGCCTAGGTGAGCTGAGAGGAGTTGGGTAGTTCCTTGTGCCCCTAGCAGTGGGTTTGGTCACGGCAGTCCCTGAGTCTGAAACATCATCTGTAGGTTCACTAATCAGCTCACTGGTTGTCACTGTTTTACCGTCTGAAGGTAGGGGAAGGGCTATCCCTTTTTTGTAGATAGGGAAGCAGAGAAGCTCACCTGGAGGACAAGAGTTGCTTGAAGGCAGAGCTGTACTCACTCTGGCCAGAAGCCTGCTCTTAAAATGACTGGTTCTTTTGTAGGATGTGGCCCTGGAGTGAACTTTGTGCCTGGCCCTCTGCCACCTCCAATCCCTGGCCCTAATCCCCATGGTCAGCACTGGGGCCCAGTGGTCCACCGGGGGATGCCACGCTATGTTCCTAACAGCCCCTACCATGTGCGGAGAATGGGGGGGCCCTGCAGGCAGCGGCTCAGACACTCAGAGAGACTGATCCACACATACAAACTGGACAGACGGCCTCCTGCCCATTCGGGGACATGGCCTGGGTAGACTGGATCTTGGGCTGGGACTGGATGTGCCAATGGCCCTGCAGGGCCTGCCTGGCACATCAGGTACTGGGCTAGGGTGTCTGCTATGCCTGGTATTGTTCTTGTCCATTGCTGTCACCAATAAAGGCATGGAAGAACAGAGTGACAAATTCCTGTGTGAAGTGGGTGTCCCAAACCATGATCTTAAGAGTGGGGGAGGTTGCCTCTGGGCTTTGTCCAACATGGGGCCTTTGACACCACACTATTTAGAAGTCATTGAATGTGCCCTCCTGTCTCATACGTATTTCTACCCTCACCAGAACATGTGTATTTAACAGAGATCCTGGAGGGGTCCCCTATTGTCAGCATCTCTTTGGGATTGGGGAAAAATCAAGGGCTAAGTGGAAATTGTTAATATTTTGTGTGGAATTTTGGATCTGGCTAGTTCTTACCTATACCTCCCGGTCTCATGCATTCATGTGTATATTCGTTATTCATCTACCTCTACAGATACGAAGACGCATAACCTTATCTTGCATAATTTTTGGCACATAGTGGACACACAGTAAGTGGTTGGAATGAAACCGGAAGCTCCCAAACCCAAGTGGGAGACGTATTCGAAACTTCTTTTTTTTTTTTTTTTTTTTGAGATGGAGTTTCACTCAGGCTGGAGTTCACTCACTGCAACCTCTGTCTCCTGGGTTCAAGCAATTCTCCTGCCTCAGCCTCCCAGGTAGCTGTGACTACAGGCGCACACCACCATGCCTAGCTAGTTTTTGTATTTTTAGTAGACACGAGATTTCACCATGTTGGCCAGGATGAGCTCGATCTCTTGACCTCGTGATCCGCCCACCTCGGCCTCCCAAAGCGCTGGGATTACAGGTGTGAGCCACCGTGCCCGGCCTCTATCCGAAACTTCTAACTTGATTGATGAGATGTGCAATGGAAGGAAAGAGAACACAGACCACCCTCTTTGGTACTGGTGGTGAGGCAAAAAAGGAGCTGAGGGAGACAAAATCCAAGGTGGGTGCCAGGATAGGGGTGGTGGTAGAGACACTGTTTTAAGCTCCATGCAGAAGTTAAAAGCAGGGAGGTACAGGATTTCAGCTTTAACAGGTAGTCTTGATCCCAGGTTCATGACCCTACAAAGAACGTCAGTAGTGGAGTGTGAGCTAAAATGTGGGGTGGTGTGAAGGATGGAGCGTGGCAGTGGACTGGTAAGTGATGTGAGGGCAGAAATATAAGGTAACATGAAGACCCCGTAAATAATTTTGAAGTAGAATGGATAGAAGAGAAGGATGCAGAATTCTTGTATTAACTTTCCATACTTATTAATGAAATTCTACCTTGTTAAAGGACATAACATCTCACACAAAAGGAGATGGAAATAGCAACCAGAAAAGTGTTGATCCTTGCTAGCCATCTACTAGACTAAATGCAAATGAAGGGAAACTAATGAATCAACACACTGGTGCTGGAAACTGACGCAGACAATGTGACTTAATAAAACCCTTTAGAGGAACCAAATGAGACAGTGTATAAAAGCATCAGCACAGTTCCTGAAACTAAGTTCAGCTTTCTCTGGTATAAACAAAAAGGAGAAGGGACATACAAAAATGAAAGAAAGCTTCTTGTTAGATAAGATTTTTAATCATTATTTGCAACATTTGATTTTTAAAATTTATTCTTTCACTTTTTTTAAAATGTAAAAACAAGGTCTTTATATGTTTCCCAGACTGGCCTTGAACTCCTAACCTCAAGCAATCCTCCCACCTTGACTTCCCAAAGTGCTGGGACAACAGATGTGAGCCACTGTGCTCAGCCCCCAAATTGATTTTTTTCTTTTGTTTAACAAAAACCCATCCTTGGAGCAGCTGTCTTCAGCTGTATCCAGTTTGGCCAATCCCTTGTCACTCTGCCTTTCCTTCTCAAAACGCTTTTCTCTCTTCAGACACCTTTGTACCTCTGATTCTGGGGCTTCTTGGTATTGCTGGAGAAAACTGTTACACCTGGATTGATTTGCAGGAAAAAGTAATTTGAGTGACGCAGCCTCAGTGAGATCTCTATTGTTTGCCATCCTGTTCTCCAGGAATCCTGTCACCTTCCCTACCCAAGGCTTTTTCACCTGCTTCAAACCCCATCCCAGTTCTGGAGCTTTCACGCTAAGAAACCTGGAGACTCCTCAAATGTGCTCAATATCCCCTTCATTCTGTTGCCATACATACATATTTATATATATACATATAAATATATTATGTATATGTATATACAAAATATATAAATATAATGTATAAATATATATTATAGAAATATATACATTATATTTCTATAAATATAATGTATAAATATATATTATAGAAATATATACATTATATTTCTATAAATATATATTATAGAAATATATACATTATATTTCTATAAATATATATTATAGAAATATATACATTATATTTCTAGAAATATAATGTATAAATATATATTATAGAAATATATACATTATATTTATAGAAATATAATGTATAAATATATATTATAGAAATATATACATTATATTTATAGAAATATAATGTATAAATATATATACATACACATACACACACACACACACACCACACACACGCATAGAGAGAGAGACAAAGTATCTGTTGTCCAGGCTGGAATGCAGTGGTGCCATCACAGCTCACTGCAACTTCCGCCTCCCAGGCTCAAGTGATCCTCCCACCTCAGCCTCCCAAATAGTTGGGACTACAGGCACACACCACCATGCCCAGCTTTTTGATTGAATGATTGATTGGTAGAGATGGGGTTTCACCATGTTGCCCAGGCTGGTCACGAACCCCTGGGCTTAAGTGATCTGCCTGCCTCAGCCTCCCAAAGTGCTAGGATTATAGGTGTGAGCCACCATGCTTGGCCCTGCCTCCATATTTTTAATTTCCAACCCATTTTACTATGTGGCTGGCCTGGCCCACGGTGAGGTTTCATAACCTTTATTGCAATGTGCCAACACTTTTGTCCTTAAAACTTTCTTACATTCCTTTAAAATTTATGGAAATAGCCTAATCTCTTTAAACTTGAAATTTATCATAAGAATAGAATAAAGCTGGGCGTGGTGGCTCATGCCTGTAATCCCAGCACTTTGGGAGGCTGAGTCGGGCAGATCATGAGGTCAGGAGTTCGAGACCATCCTGGCTAACATATGAAACCCCGTCTCTACTAAAAATACAAAAAATTAGCCGGATGTGGTGGCGGGCGCCTGTAGTCCCAGCTATTCAGGAGGCTAAGGCAGGAGGATGGCGTGAACCTGGGAGGCGGAGCTTGCAGTGAGCCGAGATCTCGCTACTGCCCTCCAGCCTGGGCAACAGAGTGAGACTCCGTCTCAGAAGAAAAGAAAGAATAGAATAAAGGAGGTAAATGTTTCTCAGTTTGTTGTCATATAAGCATATGGTACAAAATGCTTAAAATTTTGACTCCTCTATTGTAGATTTTATTCAGTCCCGACTGGGAAGCAAGAAACTTACAAATAGCCTTATATGAGTCATCACTTATATGAGTCATCACTTACATTTAAATTGTTTCCCTTTTTTTCCTTTTTTTTTTTTTGAGATGTGAAGATAATGGAAATCTTAAGTTGCCCTGGTATGTAGGCCCACTATTTGCTAGTTAAGCAAGAGAGAACTCAAACTTCATTCTCAAAAACCATTCATATTTGACCATTGACAGATCATTTAAGAAGACAATCTTACATTGACTTCCTCTCATTCATGGAATTGGTTTTAAAGAATGGACTCCGTATCCATTCATTTGCCATACCAAGATATTCCTGAAAGGAGTAAAAGATGCATGAGCACTTCAGTTGTGATGTCAGCACTTATTTTCCAGGAAAAAAAAAAATTCTCTTTAAGAAAAGTAAAATTTCAGCCAGGCGCAGTGGCTCACACCTGTAATCTCAGCACTTTGGGAGGCCGAGGCAGGCGGATCACCTGAGGTCAGGAGTTCGTGACCAGCCCGACCAACATGGTGAAACCCCGTCTCTACTAAAGATACAAAAATTAGTCGGGTGTGATGGCGCATACCTGTAATCCCAAGATACTCGGGAGGCTGAGGTAGAAGAATCACTTGAGCCGGGAGGCAGAGGTTGCAGTGAGCCAATATCATGGCGCTACACTCCAGCCTGGGCAACAAGAGCGAAACTCTGTCTCAGAAAAAAAAAAAAAAAAAAAGCCAGGAGTGGTGGTGCATGCCAGTAATCCCAGCTACTTGGAAGGCTGAGATAGGAGAATCACATGAGCCCGGGAGGCAGAGTTTGCAGTAAGCTGAGACCACGCCACTGCACTGCACTCCAGCCTGGACAACAAGAGCGAAACTCCGTCTCAAAAGAAAAAAAAAAACAAGAACAACAAAAAAATATTAGCCAGGCGTGGTGGTGCGTGTCTGTAATCCTAGCTACTTGGGAGGCTGAGGCAGGAGAATTGCTTGAATCTGGGAGATGGAGGTTGCAGTGAGCCGAGATCACACCACTGCACCCCAGCCTGGGCAATAGAGCAAGACTCCATCTCAAAAAAAAAAAAAAGAAAAGTAAAACTTGGCCAGGCGCAGTGGCTCACACCTGTAATCCCAGCACTTTGGGAGCCTGAGGCAGGTGGATCACTTGAGGTCAGGAGTTTGAGACCAGCCTGGCCAACATGATGAAACGCTGTCTCTACTAAAAATACAAAAATTAGCCGGGTGTGGTGGCACACACCTGTAATCCCAGCTACTTGGGAGGCTGAGGCAGGAGAATCACTTGAGCCCAGATGATGGAGGCTGCAGTGAGCCAAGATCACGCCCCTGCACTGCGGTCTGGGTGACAAGAGTGAAACTCCATCTCAAAAAAAAAAAAATAATAATAATAATAATAATAATAAAATCGGAAGTTTCCCAGCAAAAGCAGATAACTTGCCATCTATTGCATTACCCAGTTCCCTGCCTAGGTTGTGTGTTCAGTACAGTATTGAAATACATCTAAACAGGTACATCAGTGAAAGATAAACTCTCATTGCAAGGAAATGAGCCTATTCTTTTCAAAAAAAAAAAAAAAACCTGCTTGGGCCAGGCACAGTGGCTCACGCCTGTAATCCCAGCACTTTGGGAGGCTGAGGCGGGCGGATCGTGGGGTCAGGAGATCGAGGCCGTCCTGGCTAACTCAGTGAAACCCCGTCTCTAGTAAAAAATACAAAAAAATTAGCTGGGCGTGGTGCTGGACACCTGTAATAGTCCCAGCTACTCGGGAGGCTGAGGCAGGAGAATGGGGTGAACCCAGGCGGTGGAGCTTGCAGTGAGCCGAGATCGCACCACTGCACTCCAGCCTGGGTGACAGAGCGAGACCTCTCTCAAAAAACAAAACAAAGCAAAGCAAAACCTGCTCAGCCAGATGTGGTGGCTGGCACCTGTAAACTCAGCGCTTTGGAAGGCTGAGGTGGGCGGATCACTTGAAGGCAGAAGTTTGAGACCAGTCTGGGCAACAAAGTGACACCCTCTCCCCACCTTCAACTCTACAAAAAATAAAAAATTCTCTAGATGTAGTGGTGGATGCCTATAGTCCCAGCTACATGGGAGGCTGAGACAGGAGGATCACTTAGGAGGATTGCTTGAGCCCAGAAGTTTGAGGCTATGGTGACCCATGATTCCACCACTGCACTCCAGCCTGAGTGACAAAATGAGACCCTGTCTCTAAAAAACAAAACAAAAACCTTTTTTACTGAAGTGGGATTGACATGTAATAGACTTCACATACAAGTATATATATATATACACATCTATGAAATCATCACAATTAAGATAATGAAATTTATTCTTCTACCTCTTTATAATTCCTCCCTCTCATTCCTCCCCATAGCTTCCTCACGTCCCCCTGCTGCTGTCCCCAAGCAATCATGGGTACTTATTGCTTTCTGTTACTATAGATGAGTTTGTATTTTCTAGAATTTTATATGGATGGAATCTTTCAATAGGTACTTTTTTCTTTCTTTATTATTATTATTATTTTTTACTTTAAGTTCCAGGATACAAGTGCAGAACATACAGGCTTGTTACATAGGTATACGTGCACCATGATGGTTTGCTATACCTATCAACTGGTCATCTAAGTTTTGAGCCCTGCGCGCATTAGCTAGTTGTCCTAATGCTCTCCTTCCCCTCGCCACCCACCCCCTGACTGGCCCTGCTGTGTGTTGTGTCCTATGTAACAAGCCTGTGTCCTCATTGTTCAACTCTTACTTATGCATACTCTTTTTTTTTTAATCTGGCGTCTTTCACTCATCCTAATGAATGGGATTAATGGAACAACTGGAAATTCATCCATGTTGTATCAACAATTTATTCCTTTTTATAGCTGAGTAGTATTCAGCTGTAATGATATATCAACATTTATCCATTCACCTGTTGATGGACATTTGAGTTATTTTCAGCTTTTGACTATTATAAGTAAAGCTGTTATGAACATTTATATACAAGTCTTTGTATGGACATATGTTTTCATTTTTACCTAAGAATGAAATGGCTAAATTATATGGCAGGTGTATGTTTCACATTTTAAGAAATTGCCAAAGAATTTTTCAAAGTGGTTGTACAATTTTACATTCCCACCAACAATGAGAGTTGCAATTCCTCCACATCCTTGCCAGCACTTGGTATGATCAGTCTTTTTGATATTAGCCATTCCAATAGATGAGTAGTGGTATCTCCATTATGGTTTTAGTTCACATTTTTCTAATGACCAAATATGTTGAACATCTTTTCATGTGCTTATTTTTCATCTATATATCCTCTTCTGTTAAGTATGTTTTCACATTTTTCTCTTTCCCTCTATCCCCCTTTTTACATATTGGACTTTGAGAGTTCTTTATTCTGGATACAAATATTTTATCAGATATGATCTGAAGATACTTTCTTCCAGTCTGTGGCTTGTCTTCTTTTTTTCTTAACAGTGTCTTTTCAAGAACAGAAGTTTTTAATTTTGATAAAGTACAGTTAATCAAGTTTTTCTTTTATGGATTGTGCTTTTGGTGTCATATCTAAGAAATATTTTCCTAATCCAAGGTTACAACTATTTGTTTTCTATGTTTTCTCTTAGAAGGGTTATAGTTTTTGGTTTTACATGTAGGTCTATGATCAAATTTGAGTTAATTTTTGTTTATGGTGTGAAGTATAAATTGAAATTCATTTTTATATGAATATACAATGGTTCAGCACCATTGGTTGAAGACTATACTTTCTCCACTAAATTACCTTTGCACTTGCATTGAGACTCACTTGTTCATATATGTGTGGATCTAATTCTGGACTCTACTGTGTTCCACTGGTCTATTTGTCTGTCTTTATACCAATACCACACTCTTTTAACTGTACCTTTATGAAATCTTGACATTGGGAAGTGTTAGTCCTTCAACTTGGTTCTTTTTTTTTTTTTCTTTTTTTGAGACAGAGTTTCGCTCTTGTCTCCCAGGCTGGAGTGCAATGGTGTGATCTCAGCTCACTGCAACCTCCGCCTCCCGGGTTCAAGCGATTCTCCTGCCTCAGCCTCCCGAGTAGCTGGGATTACAGGCACACGCCACTACACCTGGCTAATTTTTGTATCTTTAGTAGAGACAGGGTTTCACCATGTTGGCCAGGCTGATCTTGGACTCCTGACCTCCTCCAAGGTGATGTGCCCGCCTCAGCCTCCCAAAGTGCTAGGATTATAGGCGTGAGCCACCGTGCCCGGCCTCAACTTTGTTCTTTATCAAAGTTATTTTGGCTATTCTAGGTCCTTTACATTTCCATATGAGTTTTAAAATCAGCTTGTTAATTCCTATAAAAATGCTGCTGTGATTTTGATTGTGATTGTATTGAATATGTAGATAAATTGGGGGAAATTGACATCTTAACAATATGTCTGATCCATATCTGACCCCATGCACAAAGTATATCTCTCCACTTATTTAGGTCTGTAATTTTTCTCAGCAGTATTTTGTAGTTTTCAGTGTACAGGTCTTTCACATATTTTGTCAGATTTACCCCTAAGTGCTTCATATTTTTCTATTCTTGGAAGTAGTCGTTTTAAAATTTTTTCTATTCTGATTGTTCATTGCAAGTACAGAGAAATACAATTGATTTTTGTATATTGACCTTATATCACAGTCATGACTGTGTACACGTGTTAACTACCTTGTTAAATTCACTTCGTCCTAGTAACTTTTTTATAGATTTCTTTGGATTTTCTACATAGATGATTCCTTTGTCTACCAATAAAGATAGTTTTACTTACTGCTTTCCAATCTGTATACCTTTTATTTATATTTCTTGTGTTATTGCAGTGGCTAGGACACTTAATACAACATTGAATAGAAGTAGTGAGAGTGGACATTCCTTGTTTCTGATCTTAAGTGGAAAGTATTCAGTTTTTCCACCATGAAGTAGCTGATGCTACTACCATGATACTAGCTGCAAGTTTTTCATGGATGCCTTCTGTCAAGTTGAGAATATTTCCTTTTATTCCTAGTTTGCTGAGAGCTTTTATCGAGAATAGATGTTGTATATTGTCAAATGCCTTTTCTGCATTTATTGAAATAATCATATAGTTTGTTTTTTTTTTTTATAGTTTGGTGGATTACATTAGTTGTTTTTTGGATGTTAAACCAAACTTGCATTCCTGGTTTTTAAAAGGAAAGAGGTTGTGCAGTTTGAAGATGATACAGTATTTCCTCTTCCTGTAAGAAATCACCCGAGCAAGTGAAAATGAGAAACAGAAATGCAAATATCATGTCTGATGAGACCTTGGAGAGCAGAAACTCCAAACGAATTAGGTGGACATGTTGCAAAAAAGCAGTGGAAATTGATATAAATTGATATAATAACTTTGGAGATGATTGGGCAACATTTACTAAAGTTGAACATTTGCATACTTTATGACCCAACAATTCTGGTGCAAAAAAAATGAGTGACTCTGTCCACTGAAAGACTTAAAAATATTCGTAGATGTTTTATTGATAGCCAAAACCTGGAAACAACCCAAATGTTTGTCAACAAGAGAACGGATAAATTATTGTATTTTCATCCAATGGAATAGTACACACTAATAATAATAATTAAAAAAAAAGAACAAACTGGCCAGCCACCATGGCTCACACCTGTAACCCAAGCACTTTGGGAAGCCGAGGCAGGTGGATTGCTTGAGTCCAGGGGTTTGAGACCAGCCTGGGCAACATGGCAAAACCCTGTCTCTACAATAACAACAAGAAAAAAATAACAAAAAGTTAGCTGGGCATGGTGATGGGTGCCTGTAGTCCCAGCTACTTGGGAGACTGAGGCTGGAGAATTGCTTGAATTTGGGAGGCAGAGGTTGCAGTGACCTGAGATCATGCCACTGCACACCAGCCTGGGCAACAGAGAGAGACTCCATCTCAAACAAAACAAAACAACCATAAAACCAGTTTAATAAAAGAAACAAAAATGTAATTCACTGAATAAACAGAATACGTAGAATAGTTCTCATAATATAGATAGAAAAAGCAATTTTATAATTCAACATCCATTCTTGACCAAAATTGTTAGTAAACTAGGTCTTGAAAGGAATTTCTTTAACTGAATAAAAGTTAACTACCAGAAACCTACAACAATGCACATAATTCTTAATGGTGGAAACTTAGAAGCAAGTAGTTCATTTTAAATCAATATCAAGTCAAAGAGATCTGTGAACCAGTTCAATTTGCCATTGTCTGGGAATCCCAGCTTGCACAGTAAGATGAGCACACAGGAAGAGGCCCTAACCTGATAACATCTGTCTTTTAGATTGATGTGGTCTCTCGGTTTAAAGAGGTTCATAATTTTCATACGTTACAAATATTTTGCAAGGATACAATATCACATATTAAGTTTAAAAACTGGTATTTTGGGAGTAAGACATTTGAAGACGCAACCTGGAAAATATGATAGAACCAACAGATGTTAAATCAAGTTCTTTTAAGATGGAAAATATTTTCAAGGTAGGGAATTGTCACCGCAGAGTAACCCCAAGTCTTTCAGCAAGCCCCAAAACCTGTGAAATTAACCGGTGTTCACAGCTGTGCTTGCTTTAAAAAACGGAGGCTGGAAGCCAGTAACCACAAACAAGCCACAAGATGAGAAAGGAGCTCAGCAGTGCTACCCTGACCTGAATCCTCACCTCATTATCACATTGAAATCTCCGCCCAGGGGGTTGGGGGATTGGGGGTGGAGGTGTACTTTGCCGGGGCACATACAGTGCTGGAGTGAAGGAGAGACTGCACACACTCCAGTTCTCCCTGGAAAGCCCCATCTTTCCAGGAATCCCCGCCCCTAGTCTCTGCCTACTGCCCTAAGACATCTTACAAATCCCCCTTTGCCCTACTCCCACCCCCTACCCCAAGAAGGTGCTTTGAGCACAGGCTCCCCTTCTCCATTCCTTGATCAGTGATAAAGTTTCTGCTCTGCTTAACCGAACCTGGTCTCAATCTATTGGCATGAACGGCACCAAGCAGGGAAAAAACCCCATGAGATCAAAGACCCCCTTGAGGGTCGGTAACAGAATCAGTACAAAGGATGCAAGTATGAGCTCCAGAACATAGATGAAAATGCTCAGCAGAAAAATACAAAAATAAACAAACCAAAAAACTTGTCCAAAGGTGGCTGCATCCAGACCCTGTCAGATCCTCACAAATGACAGCTCTTTACCTCAGGGGCATTGGATAATATCAGGCTCAGGCTGTTCCAGGAGTGGGGGTCCCAGCTCAGTTGGCTATATCGGGCTGTTCCTTCTCCAGCGTTCTCAGGAACTCTCAGGGTTCTCCCCGATGCCTCGGGGTCTCTAGTGAGGGGGAGTGGCGGCAGGCCGGCGATTTGGGGCAAGGAGTGAGAGTCAACGAAGCTGCCTCTGTGATGACAGTGGCCCTGAGATCCGTCTCCTTACCCTTCCGCCCCTCCCCGAGTGCTGGTGTCTTAGCCTGTGGGACACCCCTCCCCCCGCTCCCTCCTCCCACCCCCGCCAAGCCCGCCCCTTCGTTGCCAGAGCCAGAGGGCTCTCCTTGCGTGCCGTTGGTCCCCAGTCCGCGTGCGGCGAGTCTGGGGACATCGACGCTTCAGGGCTGCCAGCACATTCCCCGTGTGGATGCCCACGGCCTCCCAGCCGGGCCGGGCTTGGGATTTCCCTCCCAGCCTCAGACCCTGGCCTGTCCCCCTCCGCCCGAGGGTCATCGCTCCGGCCTCGACGCCCTCCAGCTGTCGCCCTCGCCCGGCTCCGCGCGCCTGGGCCTGGGGGAGAGCAGTGCCCTCGGCGCTCTGCAGCCGGCGGCCGGCCTCCGGTGTCCTCGCCGGGTTCCCACAGCAGGGGATCCCCCACCACGCCTTCCCCCGCCTCAGAGTAGCTGCTGTCTGACCAGGCGCTCCTGTCGCCTCAATGCATCCCGCCCGACGTGGCCCCTTCCCTCCCGACGGGTCTGTGATCACGGCTTCAGTGACCTTGTCCCTGCCCCCGGGCCTTGGTCTAGCGCGCGCTGCACAGGCGTTCTCCCGCTCCCTGACGACCCTGTCTCCTCCCTCATTCCTTGAGGCCGGCTGCCCCTCCCCTACCCCCAGCCTCACTCAGCCTCTCCTAGCCTCCCCCTTTCTCTGCACCCACGAGTCTAAAGGACAGCGCCCCCCTCGCGGTTTCCCGCAGCTGGCCCTTGGAGGTTCCTGGGTGTCGCACGGCTTCCTCCTTTCGGGGACCCCTGTCCTTTCCTGAGTGGCCACTGACGCTCCATCTCTTGAAGGGGTACCCCTCAGCAGCTTGCGCCCCCTGACGCCGCCTTCCCTGTTCCTAGGGGCCGAGGGACGCCCTACCCCAAGTATCCCCCAGCACATGTGTGCACCGCTGTAGATGCCCTCTCTCCTTAGACGCAAGGCCCCTTTCGCTGACACCGTCTCCGCTCCGGTTCCTTATGCTCTCCTTAACTTTATTTTTCCGGCCAGGCCGAAGTTGTTGCTGGATCCCCGGCCCACAGTCCAATCCCATGAGAGCAGTCTGCGGGGTGCGGTGGGGGAGGGCCGGCAAAGACATCCACCCAGCAGCCCAGGTCACACACAGGCCGATGGGAAGGCTCGCCCTTCTTGGCCCAAACCGAATGGCTTAGAACTCCATCATTTCACCATGCCCATTCTCCCCAGACTTGCATTTTTAAGCCTTTTAACTCTAAATGGACGACTTTTTCTACTTTTAAAGGAATTTCAGGAATTACGTTGATGGTATCACGTTTCGCCTCTGTAAGCTCTCTAGCTTTATTGCCTGTTATCTCTATACCCTACTCCCACTTGCCTGCCCCTAGAGTTGTCCATTCCATTCTGTTTATCTTTCGTTTTTATGTGTTCTTGCCAAAAAGTGTCTTGTTTTGCTGACATGCTTTTAAATTTGTGTAAGAGGAATTGTATTCTCATTCCATTTCTTTTTCAATGCTTAGATTTTAAGATTGGTTCATGTACCTTCTGCCCCTTCTAATTACTACCCTTGGGCCCATCTGCCTTGTTTTACCCTTCCCTTTACCTATCCTGCTCCCACTAGTAACAGTGCAATAGGCATTCTCATAATACCACTTTATGCTTCGCTTCTCAAACAGGGTGCAATGTATCACCTGGGAATCTTGTTAAAATGCAGGCTCTTGGCCAGGCATGGTGGCTCACGCCTGTAATCCCAGCACTTTGGGAGGCTGTGGTGGGCAGATCACCTGAGGTCAGGGATTCAAGACCAGCCTGGCCAACATGGTGAAACCCCGTGTCTACTAAAAATACAAAAATTAGTCGGACTCGGTGGCAGGTGCCTATAATCCCAGCTACTCAGGAGGCTGAGGCAGAATTGCTTGAACCTGGGAGGTGGAGCGCAGTGAGCCAAGATTGCACCACTGCACTCCAGCCTGGACAACAGAGCAAGACTCTGTCTCAAAAAAAAAAAAAAATGCAGGCTCTGATTCAGCTGGTCTGGAGCAGGGCCTGAGACTGTAGTTCCAACCAGCTTCCAGGTGATGCCTATGTTGCTGATTCTGGGACTACATTTTGAGGAGCAAGGCCCTTATGGACCTCTGTGAAAATTTTGGGTTTTGAGTCCTAGGGTATATGTAGATCTGATTTGATGAGTATTGCCCATCTGCTCTCTAGTCTGGCTGCACCTCCTTACCCCATACCAGCTGGGCAGGAGGGTAAAAGGTATATAGTCTGTGGGGAAAGGAAGAAGGTCTTCTCCTTGCTGATGCCCACATCTCATCCACCAGTGCAACTGGTCAGGGCCCAAAACTCCTCTCTCTCTTCATTGGAATGGACCCAAGGCTCCAGAGCAACGTCCCTGTCTAGCAATGCATGGCCAAGTCAATGATGGATCTAGGCCAGGCAGCCTGGTCTCTGCCCTCACCACATGGGATCCTGCATCCTCAGCCTGCCAGACATCTAGATTGGTTTGACTCATGACCTCCCTAGGCCTGGGCTTTAGCTCTGATAGGAGCTCTTGAGAAGCCATGGGGTCTTCAGTTAGTTAGGTTGTTTGTGTTTCCTTTGCCCCCTTCACCTTCCCTTGAGTAGCCTGGTAGGACTCAGATGGCCTGGCCTTCCCATTGGCAAATGGCTATCCTGGGCCTGACTTCTCATCTCTAAAATGGGATGGTCACAGCATAGCTATAATTTGTGGTGCTAGGAGCAGTCCCAGGTCCTTCACTCACATGCCAGAGCCCTAAGACAGGGATTCTTGCCTTAGTTTTACCCATGAGGAAAGTGAAGTTGAGGAAGGTTTAGCAATTTCCACTAAGGGCATAGAGCTAGTAAGTGAGAGTGCTGGGATTCAAGCCTAGCCTCAGCTCATACACCAAAACCCATCTAACCATGAGACCATGTCAGTCCCATGTCCTACCTCGCTCTCACTACCAGGCCATAATGCAGGGAGAAATACAAAGAAATAGAAAGGAAGGACTGGACCTTGGGTTTTGGCACTGATGCTGAAGGCATCTAATCAGTGGCATGGAGGGTTGCAAAACTCTAAGGCAAAAATGAACCAGGGTTCTAGGGGCTAGCCCCAAGGCCCTGAGTATTTATGGGGCAAAAGAGGGGGACCTTGGGTCTAGGGCTTCAAGAGCAAGGATTTTAGGGTCATATATAAAGCAGGGATCAGAACTGGGCAGGAGTTGGGGATGGCCAGGGATTGGGTGGGGATCAGGTGTGGATAAAGTTATCTATCATGTACCTTACTTGGTAATAACCGATCACTCAATGTTTTGTTGGAGGGGCCAGCAAGTGAACGAATGGCCAGCATTCAGGGCATCAAAGGATTGCCCTTTCCAAAGCCCTTCTGGTGCCTGAGCGGCTTGCTGAGTCAGTTTTGGAAACCCTGGGGCTGTGCTTTCCCCACTCACACAGCTGTGCAAGCATCTCCTGGCACCCAGCCCCAGGCCCAAGCATTTCATAATCAAAATAGTTCAACATCTGCACATTTTGAGATTTCATGGCACATGACCTTTTACATCTTGTCCACACTTAACCAACCTCTTGTTTACCATTTTAGGGCCAAAATTCTATCCAGGACAGAGAGTTGATCTGAAAGCCCAGAGAAGCTTCCTGTTCCTTCAACAGTCTTTGGGGTCAAAAGATCTTATGCGCCTGCAGAATGTTCTTAGAGCTCAAAACAACATCTTACAGGTTTTTGGCTTTTACAAAATGCTTCACAAATAGATATTGTCTTTGACTCACAACAACCCCATGACAGAAGTGGCCCACGTAACATTGAGGCTCAAATGAATTAATTGGCCAAGGCCACACATTGTGTAAGTGGGTGAAATGGGACTTCTTGATCATTTTTCCATAACAGACCTTGGGATTCTTAGAGAGTGAGTAGGTGCTGTCTGACCCCAGTTGGCCCATTTCTCAGAGTTGGGGATGTGGAGTGAGGCAGGAAGTAGGAAATGTAGGGAGGAGGATGCGTGGGCTGCAAGGTTTGGAGAGCAAGTGAGTTGAGGTCTTCTGGGGCTTCTGGCCAGCCTTCTCCCTGATAGATTTTTGTCACTGGGACCCTCTCTAGAGTCTGTATTTCTCCTGGAAGTGGAAAGAGGGGATTGGTGGGAGGAATGGCAAGGCCAGGGGTACCCAGGTAGAAGTTCTCAGTGAGTCTGAAGCTGAGACAGCTGAGTGGCGTGAGAAAAAGATGCTGTCAGTTGCCAAGGGGGCCCCATGGGTATCATCACATCCATATGGGTGCTATCAGTGGCTTGGTCAAGCTCTGCCCCTGGCTAAGCAATTTCCACCAATGGCTAAGCCATCTTTCTTGACCCCTCTTCTGAAAGCCCCCAGCCCCTCACACCAGGAACCTGCAGCATTGACTTGAGGAAGGAGTCTGGGGTCAGGCCAGTCTACTTGTTAGGGATTGGGGGTCTGGGGCCTGCCAAGGCAGGAGGCCCTGATCCCATTGTCCTCCCTCTCCCCATGGGGTCTCAGGCCCTAGGCCAGGGCTCAACAGACACAGGCAGTGGGATGGGGTTGCCCTTCTATTGATCCAAATCCTGAGTGTAGCCTGGGTGAGTCATGGAGGTGAGGAGGCCCACGAGGCTCAGCAGTGTGGAGAAGAGCAGCAGGAAGGAGGCCGTGAAGAGGAGGGCAGGCAGGGCACTGAGCACCAGCAGCAGGAGAGCCGGTAGCAGATGGCGCCACACCGCGGCCACGACGGGCCACAAGGAGCTCAGCAGGTAGGAGCCAGTGGTGAAGAGTGCATGGCACAACATCAGTGCCAGCAGCAGGTAGAGTATCCCCTCCAGACCCCACAGCAGGCGCTGCAGCGGTTGCCGCCAGTTCGAGGTGCTCCACCACTGGATCCAGCTCGGGGGCATGTGGCTCACCCACCAGCGCACCCAGCCGTGCCTTGTGACCCAGGCTGACCAGGGCACTGCCTGCTGTGGCCCCTCGCCAGCCCCGATGGTATCTGTCTCCACTCGCAGCTGCTGCATCATGGCTGGTGCACCTGGGGAGAGGGCCAGGGCCTTGGAGATGCCTGGGACCTCAGGTGGGGCAGAGAGGGGGTGCAGGGGTCAGGAGGGCACCAGTGTGGGTGGGGTAGGGCAACAGAATTAGGGCCTGGGACTTACCTCTGGGCAGTTACCTAAGTCATGTTGCTTCCTGCAGCGCCCAGGATGGCCTGGCAGGCAGATCCAAGTCCCCACTCTCATCTACCCCCACCCACCCCAGAGGAGCCCCTTTGTGACCCGGGCTAGGGTGGGGTCCATCCAAGAGAGGAGTCACTGTAGGGTGTGAGGCCCACCCAAGTCCCTCTGCACAGAACCTCCAGGCTGGCAGGGGAGCCTCAGAGCCCTGCAGATGTAGTTTCTCATGTGTTCTCATGGGAAGTCCTCCCTGGGTCCCTGTCCCTTTCCTGCTTTCCCTGCTGGCTGATATCCACCCCTTTCCAACCTGTTCTCTCGCAAGTCTTTCTGTCTGGACCTTCATTCTCTAGAGCCACAGAGGAGGCCAGAGTGGCTGCCCCCAACCCACAGGCTCTGAGAAGGCTGCCACATTCTTCCTCGGGCTCCCTGGCTAGTATCCTGCCTTCTCTTGCTGCCCCAAGACTCAGACCCAGGTATCTGATACCTATAATATGGGACTGGAGGTCCTGTGAGGTTCAGACTGGGAAGAAAGGGGTATCATCCCACCTGCCCAGCCAGGAAAGAGAAAAGGGGGCCTGAGGAAGCAGGGTGGCCATTGTATATTTGAAGGACACTGAGTTGTGGAGAGGGGCTCTCAGGCCCAAGGATGGAGGCAGAAAGCCAGGCCAAGCAGGGTCAAGGGCATGCCACAGGCTCTCAGGAGCGGGCCCAGCCCCATGAGCAGCAGCAGCAGTGCATCCTGGAGGCTAAGTTGTCCTGAGACTGTACCCATTTGCAGGAGTAGAGCCTCATGCTGTCCTGGACCCTCACCAGCCCCCTGACTCTGGCCCCTGGTGAGAAGTTTGCGCTGTGGCAGAGTGCCACCTGCGGGCCTGTGGAGAGAGAGGGTGTCGACTGGGTTTAGGGAAGTTGTCCACTGGCCTGCCCGCCTACTATGCCCATCTGCCAGGCTGCTGCCTACTTACCTATGGAGCAGGTCAAAGGCGAGGAAGCTGACCAGAAACAGCAGCAGGGCTGGGCCAGTCGTGGAAAAGACTGCCCGGATTGTCAGTCCTAGTGTCCCCAGCCCTAGGACAATGTAAAGGAGCTGGGCCCAGCTAGGGCCCCAGGGGGATACACGTGGACACACTGGTCTATCTGATCCCTCCCCAGCACCCAGGCCCCTTGGAGGAACTGGGATCGGATCCTCATGTGCTTCGGGTCTGGGTAAGCAGAGCCGGGTCATGGAGGGAGGTAGAGGTGACAGGAAGACCTAGTGCTGAAAAGGATTATAAGGGTGAGAGTGGGGGAAGGGGTAGGGCCCTGGCAGACACAAGGGTGATCTCAGAGTGGGGAATTAGGCTCCTGCAGAGTCTCCCCCTCCCCCATACCCACCCACCAAACCCTCCTAACCTCCTTCCACTTTGGTCAGCATTCGGGGAATGGGCACCTGGGGCATTGTGACCTGTTGCCAGGTGGGGCCGTGGGGTAGGGAGGAGGCTGCTGCTGCTGCTGCCCTGGTCTCACAAGCAGCTGGTGGTCTAGGTGCGGCTTAGCTGGGAAGTCAGGGATTTCTGAGAACTAAGACTCATCCTCTTGCCTTTGCTGATTCTCTGCCCTAGGGCCCTCCCTTGGGGATCTGAGTTGTCAGGAAGGCATTCTAACCCCATTACTGCTTGGGCATCTGTCCAAGGGAGCGAGGTCTGCTTTCTTCTTCCTGTGAGTTTGCAGAGCTGCAGGTCCAGGGCCAAGTCATTCAATATCTCTGTCCCCAGCTGTCTTCCCTGTGGGTCCTTCTGGGGGATTTTTCAGGCCTGAAGTTCCAGATTGCAGAGATGGGCTCTGCCAGGAGACTGCCTGAGGCTTCTGGGGCTGGGCTTCCGCATAACCTGCTAAATGGGGGTGAGAGAGGAGGGGGCTGTTCAGGTATTCTAAGCACTACAGTTTATAGGGGGTATTATGCATACTGAGGTAGAGGACATGAACTTAAGAGGACTATGACCTAGTAACCCCCATATTAGAGGTTAAGGTTACAGTCTGAGAATGGAGTTAAGGAAAATGAACATATAATGAAGGGGTTAGTCACTTGGACTATCAGTATATCAGATTATACTGATAATCTGTAAATGGGTGGTGGCCATAGGGGTCCAGCACATCTCAGTTTAGTGACTTGAGAGGCAAGAGCGGAAATGTGTCATAATAAGAGAACTTAATCTTTGCCAACATATCATACTTTGAAGGAAAACTGGTAGGGGTGGCAAAAGGGGAGACAGTGGCCATACAGCCCCTAGGAGAGGAGGAGACAGAACAAGAATCAGGCTGCATATCCACCTCCAGCAAGCCTTGCCCAGAAACGAGCGTCACCAGCCCTAACGACCATGCACTGATCGCCCTTGCTCTGGCTGTTCTTGCTTATCCAGCAGCTGGGTTTTAGGAGTAGATTTGTCCATAATGGGATAGGGTATAACAGAAGATCCCAGAATTTCTTTTTTGGCATTAAGTTCCAATTGTGTTTGTAAATGAACATTAAGGTTTTTTTTTTTTTTTTGAGACGGAGTCTCGCTCTGTCGCCCAGGCTGGAGTGCAGTGGCGCAATCTCGGCTCACTGCAAGCTCCGCCTCCCGGGTTCACGCCATTCTCCTGCCTCAGCCTCTCCGAGTAGCTGGGACTACAGGCGCCCGCCACCACGCCTGGCTAATTTTTTTGTATTTTTAGTAGAGACGGAGTTTCACTGTGGTCTCGATCTCCTGACCTCGTGATCCGCCCACCTCGGCCTCCCAAAGTGCTGGGATTACAAGCGTGAGCCACCGCGCCCGGCCAAGGAGCATTAAGGTTTAAGATTGCCAATTCCCTGAGCCTGATCAACCCTGGATGCATCCACACAAATGCATTCCTGGACTCAACCCTGGATGCATCCACACAATTGCATTCCTGGACATACAGACCTGGGGAGCATGTCCTGATGAGTCCACCAAGATGAGGCTACTCCATATTGCAGGGCATGGGGGGATCGGAGAGACTAAAGCTCCTTAAAGATTTACTATACACCAGGTGCTCTGTACGCATGTATAGGAGAGTTCTGTCTGTGATTTTCTCAGAGTTTATTTTTTATTCAACAATCATTTATTTAAGTGCTTCCTATGTGCCAGGCACTGCACCAGATGGTGAGTGTATTAGGCCATTCTTGTGTTGCTATGAAGAAATACCTGAGACTGGGTAATTTATAAGAAAAGAGGCTTAGTTGGCTTGCAGTTTTGCAGGCTGTACAGGAAGTAGGGTACCAGCATCTGCTTTTGGGGAGGCCTCAGGAAACTTCCAATCATGGCAGAAGGCAAAGGGTGAGGAGCAAGGCAGAAAATGGTGGTTGGGGGAGTTGCCACACACTTAAACAACCAGATCTTGAGAGAACTCACTCACTATTTCAAGGACAGCACCAAGCCATGAAGTATCCACCCCCATGACCCAAACACCTCCCATCAGGACCTACCTCCAACATTGGGATTTGAGATTTCAACATGAGATTTGGACAAATATTCAGACTATATCAATGGGTCATAATTTCTAAAAGTAGAGCCTGAGATGGGGATACTTGTACACATGGTTTATTGAGGGAGTGTTCTGAGGAGGAAAACTTTTTTTTTTTTTTGAGACAGAGTTTTGCCCTTGTTGCCCAGGCTGGAGTGCAATGGTGCCATCTCGGCTCACTTCAACCTCTGCCTCCCAGGTTTAAGCGATTCTCCTGCTTCAGCCTCCCAAGTAACTGGGATTATAGGCGCCCACCACCACACCTGGCTAATTTTTGTATTTTTAGTAGAGACAGGGTTTCACCATGTCAGCCAGGCTGGTCTCAAACTCCTGACCTCAGGTGATCTGCCTGCCTCAGGCTCCCAAAGTGCTGGGATTATAGGCGTGAGCCACCCTGTCCAACCAGAAGGGGAAGATTTTTAAAAATCAAGAGACTCTTCAGAATTGAAGGACATGATTCTCTAGACCGTAAGTTTCCACCAATTCACAGCCCAATACATGAAAAAGGGCTAACTAACATCAAGGCATATAATGAAATTCACATTAGCAGGGATAAAAAGACACTCCTAAGAGCTTCCACCAAATAAAAACATCACATACATCGGATCTGAAGCAAGAATGGTATCACACTTCTAAACACCAGTACTGGTAGCTGGAAGACAATAAATGCCCTCAAAATTATTTCCAATATAGAAATGTATATGTCTAAATGATTATTAATTGGGAGGGTAGAATAATGATGTTTCAATCATACAAGGTCTCAAAAATTTGACCTTGCATATACCCTTTCTTAGAAAGCTACTGGAGGATGTGCTTCAGCAAAACAAGGAATTAAACTAAGAAAGAGAGAAATATGGCATTCACTAAATGAGATTAAACACAGAAAAGGGACGATGAGAAAGACCTGGGATGTCAACTATACCCCCGGGTATGGAAAGTAACCAACCCAGCCTGAAACCAGAAGATGTGCTCCAGGAGTGATGTCTCCAGAGGAAAATGAAATCAACTGATTGTTAGCTATGTTTGGCTACATTGGGTAAATGTTCAGTTGTATTGGAAGCTTTGGGATTGAATTAATGATTGATGACTAGAAAACTAAGCAAATGATAAAAACAAAGTAATTACTAACTCCAGGTAGCACAAAAAGTTAAACATAATATTTACATAGTCGTAACAAAAGCACTGAATATTGATTCCAAATGGCAATTTAGCTTTACTGAAAATGGAAGGAGGGAGTGTAAGTTTGTGTATCTGGATGTGTGTATTGAGGGGAGGGTGGTAGAAAAACTAATTCCTCAATTTCGTAGCAGAAATCCACAGATAACAACTACATATAGAAAAATCAAGAAATGCACAGTGACTCACGCTGTAATCCCAGAACTTTGGGAGGCTGAGGTGGGCAGATCACTTGAGGCCAGGAGTTCAAGACCAGCCTGGCCAACATGGTAAAACCCCATCTCTACTAAAAATACAAAAATTAACTGAGCATGGTGGCAGGTACCTGTAATCCCAGCTACTTGAGTGGCTGAGGCACACGGATCGCTTGAGCCTGGGAGGCGGAGGTTGCAGTGAGCTGAGATCTTACCACTGCACTCTAGCCTGGACAACAGAGCAAGAAATTGTCTTTAAAAAAAAAAAGAAGAAGAAGAAAAGAAAAGAAAAAAGAAAAAAGGAAATAGCAAGAAATCTAAGCATAGAGATAAATACAGGAGAAATAACAAAAAGAACTAAAAGTGCTTGGCTTGGGAAAGGCCTAGAGCAGAGTCTTCCATTACAAGCCTAAATATGATTTACCTTTAAAACTATATTGTAGCCTGGACCTCTATGGAAAACTGTATGGAGATTTATCAGATAACTAAACATAGATCTACATTCAATTCAGCGATCTCACTACTGGATATCTACCCAAAGGAAAATAAGTTATTATATCAAAAAGACACCTGCCTACATAGTTTATTGCAGCACAGTTCACAATTGCAAAGATATGGAACCAATCTAAGTGCCCATCAACTGATGAGTGAATAGAGGGAATGTGGTGTGTGTGTGTGTGTGTGTGTACACACACACACACACACACACACACACCATGGAATACTACTCAGCCATAAAAAAGAGTGAAATAATGTCTTTTGGATGGAACTGGAAGTCATTATTCTAAGTGAAGTAACTAAGGAATGGAAAGCCAAATACCATATGTTCTCACTTATAAATGGAAGCTGGCCAGGCGCGGTGGCTCATGCCTGTAATCCCAGCACTTTGGGAGGCTGAGGAGGGTAGATCACGAGGTCAGGAGATCGAGACCATCCTGGCTAACACGGTGAAACCTGTCTCTACTAAAAATACAAAAAATTAGCCGGGCATGGTGGCGGGCGCCTGTAGTCCCAGCTACTCGGAGAGGCTGAGGCAGGAGAATGGCGTGAACCCGGGAGGCAGAGCTTGCAGTGAGCCGAGATTGTGCCACTGCACTCCAGCCTGGGCAACAGAGTGAGGCTCCGTCTCAAAAAATAAATAAATAAATAAATAAATAAATAAATAAATGGAAGCTAAGCTGTGGATATGCAAAGGCATACAGAATGGTATAATGGACATTGGAGACTCGGAAGGAGGAAGGTAAGTGGGGGGTGACAGATAAAAAACGACATGTTGCATACGATGTACACTACTTGGGTGATGGGTGCTCTAAAATTTCAAACTTCGCCACTATACAATTCTCCCCTGTAACCAAAAACCGCTTGTACCCCTAAAGCAATTGAAATAAAAATAAAAACTATGTTGTAGCCTGGATGACATAGCGAAAACTTGTCTCTTAAAAAAAAAAATGTGGCCGGGCACAGTGGCTCACACCTGTAATCCCAGCACTTTGGGAGGCCCAAGGCGGGTGGATCACAAGGTCAGGAGATTGAGACCATCCTGGCTAACACAGTGAAACCCCATCTCTACTAAAAATACAAAAAATTAGCCGGGTGTGGTGGCACACGCCTGTAATCCCAGCTACTTGGGAGGCTGAGGCAGGAGAATCGCTTGAACCCGGAGGTGGAGGTTGCAGTGATCCGAGATTGTGCCACAGCACTGCAGCCTGGTGACAGAGTGAGACTTCGTTTCAAAAAAAAAAAAAAGTAGAAATTAGCTGAGCGTGGTGACACGTCCCAGATACTTGGGAGGCAAGGTGGGAGGATCGCTTGAACCCAGGAGTTTGAGACTGCAGTGAGCTGTGATCACACTACTGCACTCCAGCCTAGGCTGTGGGAAAGAGAGTTTCTGGGGTGCCAGTTGAGTTAGTCTTCCCTGTGTGAGACACCCATTGGAAGCCATGGGCGGCCTCTGAGGAGAAAAGTCTCCTTATTGCCTTCATGTCTTTATGCCGGAGAGCATAACCCCTCAGCGGCATTCCACAGGTTGCTCAGGCAGATAGCACTCCCTTGAAGCAGTGGAGTATAATCAAACATCTTGGCTCCTCCTGAAACCCACTGCCACCCGTTTCAGTCCCGATAAGTTAAAATTTTGTTTTGTTTTGTTTTTGTTTGAGACGGAGTCTTGCTCTGTCGCCCAGGCTGGAGTGCAGTGGTGTGATCTCGGCTCACTGCAAGCTCCGCCTCCCGGGTTCACGCCATTCTCCTGCCTCAGCCTCCCGAGTAGCTGGGACTACAGGCGCCCGCCACCATGCCCGGCTAATTTTTTGTATTTTTAGTAGAGACGGGGTTTCACCATGTTAGCCAGAAGTGTCTCGATCTCCTAACTTCGTGATCCGCCCGCCTCGGCCTCCCAAAGTGCTGGGATTACAGGCGTGAGCCACCGCGCCCGGCCAGTTAAAGATCTTAAGTAGTTTAGACACTCGCCTTTGCTCAAGGAAATTCACAGAAACCGCCACTGCTATACATCTTATCGAATGACTCTCGAGTTCTCCTTCACTGATTAATCCTTTTCCTCATCCTTTCCTCCTCCTCCCATCTGCGCTACGAACAAAGAGCTTGTAAACCAACAAATTGGGCGGAGCCTGAGAGCTCTGGGCCGTGAGCAAGCCTCCGACGCTCCGGTCCCCTGGACCCGCCTTTTAAACGCTTATTCTGTCTCTTTCTAACTCCTTTGTCTCCGAGGGACTCGGGGTAACCGCTAGGTGGTATGGGGCTGTGTTCCCCAACATAGGCAACAGAGCAAGACAGTGTCTCTAAAAAAAAAAAACCAAAACTATATTTTGTACTATTTTAATAAAAATGCCTTAGATACAAAGAACAAATCAACAGATAGTTATGCTGTGGAGATCAGGAATATTCCTTCCCAGGGTAAATGAAAGACCAATTCCCTAAAGTTATGTGGATATACGCATAAGATAAAATTACCAGTGACAGCATCAAATACCAGGGATAAAACTCAGTCTTTAACACGCATATGTATCTCCTGGGGTTGAATCCTCTGGAGGTCTTGTTAAAATGCAGATTCTGAGGCCAAAGCGGGGGGATCACAAGGTCAGGAGATTGAGACCATCCTGGCTAACACAGTGAAACCCCATCTCTACTAAAAACACAAAAATTAGCCGGGTGTGGTGGCAGACGCCTGTAGTCCCAGCTACTCAGGAGACTGAGGCAGGAGAATTGCTTGAACCCGGGAGGTGGCAGTTTAGTGAGCCGAGATCGGGCCACTGCACTCCAGCCTGGGAGACAGAGCGAGACTCTGCCTCAAAAAAAAAAAAAAAAAAAAAAAAAAAAAAAAAAGAGGTGGAGCATCCTGCAGACCTGGCCCCTAAAAGATTGGTGGGAGAGTGCCAGCTGCTCCATCCTAGTCACTTTGGGAACTGGTCTTTCAGTTAATAGCCTGCCACGTCCTCTCCTGCAAAACCTGGCACTGTTGGGGAGATCCTTTCAGCCCTGCTTTGTCCCCTCTAACCTTGAATATATTATACACACACTTTATGAGAGCTGACTAGGGACCAGGTGCTGTTCTAGGCTCTGAGGTGCAGCTGTGGACATTTGGGTACAAAGTTCTTCTGGCAGGGTACTTACCTCCTGCTTGGGGCGGGGGAACCTGAACAGCCAACACATAAGTAAAGCAAGATCATCTCAGTGTTGAGTGCCTTGAAGGCAATAATTTAAACGGGTGGGAGGATAGAGTGTGTAAAGTGAAAAAGTTTGCTTTAGTCAGGGTAGTCAGGGAAAGCCTTTGGGAGCAGGTGATATTGAAAGGAAATCTGACTGAGAAGGCAAATTCCATGCACAAATTAAAAGGCCGGGAGGCTAGTTGGGCTGTTGCCTGGGAGGAGCAGCTAGAATGCCAGAGTGACTGGGGGGATGGGAGCCAGGGGATAGGGAGGCAGATGGAATGGGAAAGGCGTGGGCAGGAAGAACTTGGTCTTGAAGACCTTGCAGGTGAACCCACTGGGGGCTTAAGCCTGGAGGAACTTGACAAAATTTGCCTACTGGGTGGGGAACGGCTTGGAGGGGGTGTGGGCTTCAGGAGGCTGAGATGTCCTGTTTCTTGTGCCCCCTCCTTCCTTCCCAACCCCTGAGAAACATGGATGGGTGTGGGGACCAGAGACCTGGAGGTGGCCAGATTGGGCTTTGGCGGGAGGCTTAGCAGCCCTCGGGACCTGTTCAGACTTCGGCCTCCCACCTTCAGGAAGCATCGGCGCTGTCCATCTGCCCCGGCCTGGCGTCCAGGGAGTCCCGGCTATGCAGCGCTTCCCTTGAATGCCTCTCTGTCCTCCCATCCAGTGCCTGGGACCCGGCAGCGCCGTCGAGGCAGGGCGCTCCGAGGCGGGACCCAGTTGCACGTGCCCTGTGGGGTCACTCCCTTTCGGGGGTCCTCTAGCTCTTTACCCTGCGCGCGTGGGGCAGACCAGATGCCTCGAGGAGCTCCAGGACCGGTGCCTATGAGGCAGTCCCTGCCGGTGGTGGACCCCAGTCCCAGACTGCGGCGCGCTATTTCTGGGGTTCGTGTGAACGTGGGCCGCCAGAATGGTGCCGACAAGCTGATTTTGGGTGATTCAAATCATTTATATAGATAGTGGCCCCGCAAAAAAAATTTGCACAGGGCCCCGCTTACGCCAGAGGATTGCCGGCCACTTCTGGGCATCGCTTCTCGTGGGGATGGGAGCATCTCCCTGGAGAGCCCTTTGCCAAGGCCAAGCGCTGGCCAAAGGCACACCGCTGGACGCGTTTCCTTCCTTCTGGAGAGATGACCAGGAATGCAGGCTCCAAAGGGGGTCTTGGAGGGAGGACGGGAAGGGCATCTCCGGATCTGGGCAGACCCAGGGCTGCCGGCTGCTCGAGGAGAACACGGGTTGGGGGCGGGGAGCTGGAGGGGAGGTCAGGGCGCGCGTCAAGCCTTGGCTCCTCCACTCCAGCCCCAGCCCGCGGGCTATCGCTCAGGCTTCTCTCTCCGGGTTATGTAACCCCGGGACGGGACGTGGCAGCCGGGTGAGTGAGCGAAGGAGTAGGGGAGGGAAGGGAAAGGAGAGGAGGGGCGGGGCCGGGGTTGGTGATGGTGGTGGTGGGAAGCGCCGCCGTGCCGCCTCTTCTTGGTCCCCTTGGGTTGTCTTTCTGGAGGATTCCGGGAGCAGCCCTCTCTCCAGGCTCTGGGTCGCCCCCTAGCCCCCTGCCGCCTCATTTTCCCTTCACTCTTTTCCGCCTTCTGTCCCACCCGCCCTGACAGGGGGCCTCTGGCTCTGGATAGCTTTTCCTCTCGGATTGTAGTTTCCTTCCCAAAGTTCTCAGCTTTGCTACCTCGCCCAAGTCATTAGCCACTCTGAGCCTCAGTTTACCAGTTTGTAAAATGAAGTTTGATTGAGCGGCCACGTGTGAAACTCCTGGCATAGTGCATAGTACAAAGTAGATGTCTGCTGCGGGCTAAGGGCCTCGAGGGGCTAAGTGAAGTGTTGTGTGCCAGGCGGGGTGTCAGAGCCCCGGGAGCCGCAGCCACAAATGGTTGGCTCCCGGGTGGTAAAAGAATTTATCAATAGCAGTATAGGTTTGAAAAGTTTTATTAGATGGAAAGAACTCCACAGCAGAGCATAGCGGGGCGCTTCAGCAAGAGATGCCTGAGCTCACTTGCAGGGAACCGAAGGGTAATTTTGACCACATTAGTTATGTAGGTCATAGTAAATGATTCAATTTGTAGACATTTTGGTACCTAGATGACAGCAAAGGTTGCACAATGGGTTCCAACATGTGTGCATTCCGAAGATGTATAGAAATTCTAGGGAAAGAAGCCTGGCACCAGATGTGGCTTTAGATAATAGGAAAATATCATTCTGAGTTCCTTAGATAGGGGGCTTTGCCTCCTGATGGTCTGCTTGATGGCCACCAGGTGATCCTTGCTCTCCTCATTTTCCCCCTGATAAATATTTTGGGCAAATCTTTGACCCTTTGTATTTCTCCATGCTCATGTCTACTTGTCTGTTAGGATCCCAAGAAATGGAAAATGGCACAGTGAAGAGGGGTGTCCAGTCTGTCTGGCTACTTCCTGCTAAAAAGGGGCGTTGAAAGGATTAGTTGCATTTTTCCCTTTCTTGCTTTCTGTCATGAATGGAATGAAGGGTCATGAAAACTTGTTCATGGAGGGAAGACCAGATTTCATCAAGAGGCCCCAAGAAAATAGAAGTTGCTGTTGCAGGCTGGTAATGGGATTGCATAGTCATCTGTAGGTGGAATCATTGTAAGCTGGAAGATATAAGCATTAAAAGGCAGGAATTACAGGTATGCACCTCCATGCCCACAGATTTTTGTGTTTTTAGTAGAGACAGGGTCTCACCATGTTGGCCAGGCTGGTCTCCAACTCCTGACCTCAGGTGATCCGCCCGCCTTGCCTTGGTCTCCCAAAGTACTAGGATTACAGGCGTGAGCCACCACGCCTGGCCCCTGGGGTTTCAATTTGTGTATTTATGCATGGCCTCCACCAGTCTAGCTTGGAAAAGGGCAGGGCTTTCAGATAGTTTCACACATGCAAAATTATTATTTCTTTTTATTTTATTTGAGATGGAATTTCGCTGTTGTTGCCCAGGCTGGAGTGCAATGGCACAATCTCAACTCACCGAAACTTCCACCTCCCAGGTTCAAACGATTCTCCTGCCTCAACCTCCGGAGTAACTGGGATTACAGGCATGCACCACCATGCCCAGCTAATTTTGTATTTTTAGTAGAGACGGGTTTTCTCCATGTTGGCTAGGCTGGTCTCAAACTCCTGACCTCAGGTGAACCACTCGCCTCAGCCTCCTGAAGTGCTGGGATTACAGGTGTGAGCCACTGGGCCCAGCTATTATTTCTTATAATTTAGAAAAATTAACAGGTTTTATTATATATTTTTCAATCCTTCCAACGGAGAAATTACCATATGATTCTGTCTGCCCCTACCTCTGTTTGGGCCAGAATTGGTGGCCTGGTATTGCCAATAGGTTCTATGTTGGGGACAGCTTCTGCCCAGCTCTGTTATTAGGATTGGGAGCATGAGCTTCATCTGCCCACGCTAAAGACCACGTGTGACTTTTTTTGTGTGGGTACAGCAGGTAGTTAACACCACAAATACATCTTGCCAGGTTAAATCAAAGGTGACAGTTAAAGTCCGAAATTCTTGAATGAATTTAGAGGGATCCTGACTAAATGAACCCAACTTGGATTGAATTTGCAAAAGATCAGACATGATCAGAAAAGAGACATGAACTCGGCTTGTTCCCAAATCTTCATTAGCCACCTTAGGGAGAGGCAAAATATTTTGGGGATTTTTCTGAGGACTCTGTACTAGTAGCACATGTGACTCCCCTGAGAGTATGTGAAGGGGAGAAAGTATTTGGGTATGTGGGTGGGAGATTGACTAGGGAATGGAGCAGATGGAGAGGGTGTAGGTGAAGAGTGAGCAGGTTGAGGAGGATGTAATAGGCAAAACGAAGGATCATCTAAGACATCAGAATCGGGGAGGGAGGAAGTTCCTTGGAAGCATACATGACAATTTGTATGTAATTTTGGGTTTGGGTTTGGGGATAAAGCAACAAAGACCTGAACATATGGGACTTCTGAATCCTTTCCAAGGTTCCAGCAAAAAATCAGTTAAGTTGTAAAATAACATTGCAATCCCAAGTTTCATTAATTGGCCAAATTGATTGATTAGGGAGCTTGTATTGAACCCAAGCAATATTACAAAAAAAGTATATGCTTTTTAAAATCTTACTTATTTTTTATTTTTATTTTTTGAGACAGAGTCTTGCTTTGTTGCCCAGGCTGGAGTGCTGTGGCGCCATCTTGGCTCACTGCAACCCCCGCCTCGTAGGTTCAAGTGATTCTCTTGCTTCGGCCTCTGGAGTAGCTGGAATTACAGGTGCGCATCACCACGCCCAGCTAACTTTTGTATTTTTTTTTTTTTTTTTTGAGACGTTGTTTCACCCTTTTGCCCAGACTGGAGTGAAGTGGCGCCATCTTGGCCCATAGCAACCTCCGCCCCTGGGTTCAAGCGATTCTCCTGCCTCAGCCTCCCTAGTAGCTGGGATTATATGTGCCCGCCACATATAATTAGCCCGCTGGCTAATTTTTTTTTTGTACTTTTAGTAGAGACAGCGTTTCGCCATGTTGACCAGGCTGATCTCAAACTCCTGACCTCAGGTGACCCACCCGCCTTGGCCTCCCAACGTGCTAGGATTACAGGTGTGAGTCACTGTGCCCGGCCAATTTTTGTATTTTTAGTAGAGTTGGGGTCTTTAACTCCGGACCTCAGGTGATCTGCCTGCCTTGGCCTCCCAAAGTGCTGGGGTTACAGGCATAAGCCATTGTGCTCAGCCTTATATGCTTATTTTTAAGAGTTTGTGGGTCAAAATGAGACCAATGGGACCATTTTTAAGGAGGCAATCCAAGGGCGAGTTGGATGGAACTGAATTAATTGAACCGAAGTTGGGTTTAGACAAGGAACTACAAGACCCCTGAGGCATCCCTGTGTAGAATTGAGATCCACCGTTTCCAGACAAGGCTTACGGAGTGTTAAAATGAAAGTGCCCTGCCACTCTGACGGGCTATAGCTCTTTTGTCTTGGCCTTGGGGTAACACTGGGGGATGGCGCTTGGCCAGAAACTGTCAGTTGCTAACGAGAATTCAAGCCGGTTCACTGGCAGTCCGAAAACATAAAAGAGCCCTGGCCAGTACCTCACCCCTAAGGGCAAGGACAGCCAGGTATCCCTTCTCTAGGGCTTCAGGATCCCACAGAAGAGCTGCCTCCACCAGGACCGTCAGTTCCCCAAAGAGTAAAGAACCAGACCGTGGAAGGAAGCAGAGAGAAAAAGGAAGAGGGAAATCCCAGTGAAGTCCCCGTATGGGCCACCAAGATGCCAGGCGAAGTGTCAGAGCTCCGGAACTGGGAAGTGGTTGGCTCCCGGGTGGTGAAATAACTTATTAACAACAGTATAGGTTTGAAAAGGAAAGTTTTATTAGATGGAAAGGACGCTGCAGCAGAGCGCAGTAGGCGCTTCAGCAAGAGAGGACTGAGCTCCCTGCGGGGAACTGCAGGGTAATTTGGACCACATTAGTCACTTAGGTCATGGTAAATGGTTACATTTGTCGATATTTTGGTGCCTTGATGTCAGCAAAGTTTGCACAATGGGTCTTAACGTGCACGCATTCCGGAAATGTACAGAAATTCTAGTTACTTATAAATTCTTGGGAAGGAAGCTTGGTACCAGATGTGGCTTTAGACAATAGGGAAGTGTTATTCTGAATTCCTCAGATAAGGGGCTTTGCCTCCTGTTTGTCGACTTGATGGCCACCAGGTGATCTTTGGTCTCTTCAGTGTGGCTTTGCAGACTATAAAGGCGCAGCGCGCCAGTGAGGCGGGTTAGCCCCAGACGGCGGAGAGGAAGGGCAGAGTCGGCGGTCCCGAGACCTGGGGCGGCCCCTTGAAGGTCAGCCCCGCTCGCTCCTCCCGGCCCTCTCCTCCTCTCCGAGGTCCGAGGCGAGCAGCGGGCTGTGGGCGGGCAGGAGGCTGCGGAGGGGCGGGGGGCAGGAAGGGGCGGGGGGCTCGGCGCACTCGGCAGGAAGAGACCGACCCACCACCCGCCGCGGCCCGCGCGCCCCTGGCACTGAATCCCCGCCATGTGGGGGCTCCTGCTGGCCCTGGCCGCCTTCGCGCCGGCCGTCGGCCCGGCTCTGGGGGCGCCTAGGAACTCGGTGCTGGGCCTCGCGCAGCCCGGGACCACCAAGGTCCCGGGCTCGATCCCGGCCCCGCATAGCAGCCCGGCACAGCCGCCGGCGGAGACAGCTAACGGTGAGTTCCCCGACCGACGGTCCGCTCGCCCGCAAGCCGACTGCTCGGCTCCCCTGCCCCGTGGGGCGACCCCTCCCTAACACACGCGGGCACACGCACACTCACACCCACGCACACTCACTCATGCACACTCACCCCACACGCACGCTCGCACTTACACGCGCACACACGCGCGCGCACTCACACACATTCACACACTCACACTCACGCACACTCGCACGCACACGCGCGCGCATTCACACTCATGCACATTCACACACGCACACTCACACGTGCACGCGCGCGCACACACAGTGCACACACACACACACATACACTCACACACTCACAGTGCACACACACATATACACACTCACACTCCCTCAACTCCCTGCTGGGAGCAATGGCTGCTGACTCGGCAGCCCCGGTTCCCTGCCAGACCTAGTCAGCAGTCCCAGGACAGGCGCCAGTGGGATGCTGCCTCTTCCAAGCCCCAAACCTTTCCTTTTCACCAAAGACGAAACAGGCCAGAACTGGCAGGAGGGGAGACAGAGGGGCAAAAGCTCTCAAGGTGCAGAGCAAGACTGCGTAGGAGAGAGTTTGAAGGCGAGGGCTGGAGAGAAAGAACAAAAGGAAAGAAGGGAGAGCCCCTCGCTGAGGCTGCCGGGAGGATGGGGCAGAGCGGGAGAGGAAGGCAGCCCAACCTCCCAGCTTTCCAGATGTGGAATAGGAGAGGAGGAGCGCAAGTGGATGGCACTCAGGGGCTTCTAGAGGAGGCAAGTGGAAGACGGTCTTGAAGGGTGATGTTCCCGAGTCAGGAGAGTCTGGAGAGAGAGAGAGAGAGGGCTGCCAAGAAGGAAGCGGCGGGCAAAGGCACAGGGGCACCAGATGTGGAAATGGGCAGCCTGTTCTGGAGGCAGCTGTGGAGCTTTGATGGGTATCCCCAGCACCTGCCCTGTGCAGAACCTTGTGCTGAAGGGCAGGCGGGTGGGCAGGCGGGCAGGCCCAGCCCTGAAAGCCTCGACACCCAGGCAGACATGGATTCCAGGACAGGCCATCTGAGCCCAGAGGGCAGATACAACAATGGAAGCGGCACAGGGGTTTTGGGGCACGATGCTGAGTCTGGAGCTAAGAAAGCCTCCTTGGAAAGGCATCTGGGCTGAGGTGCAAAGGAAGAATGGGAATTAGGTGAAAAAATCAGAGGCGAGGGGTAGCATTACAGGGGAGGGGATAGCTAGTGCAGAGGCCTGAAGGTAAAGTGCCAGACTCAGTTCTTTGGAGCAACCAAACAGTTTCTAGAGGCTGGGTGCAGCTCTCCATTGGATTAGAGGTTCAGAGGGGAGGCTGGCCAAGCATGTAGTCACATCAGGGAGGAGAAGGAGGAGCCAAGGAAGTGGCTGGAGAGGCAGGTTGGGGTCAGATTGCAGGCCTTTGATGTCATGCGAAGGCTGTTAGATCCTGGCGGTGTGGCCTGCTGTGGGTTTGCATGTCTTCTTGGATTGGCAGACCTTTCCATCCGGGGTTTCACCATTCTTCCTTTCCCCCATGCTGTGCCTCTCGGACCCCAAGGGACCTCAGAACAGCATGTCCGGATTCGAGTCATCAAGAAGAAAAAGGTCATTATGAAGAAGCGGAAGAAGCTAACTCGTCCCACCCCTCTGGTGACTGCCAGGCCCCTTGTGACCCCCACTCCGGCAGGGACCCTGAACCCCGCTGAGAAACAAGAAACAGGTACTTCTTCTCCAGGGGCCCAGCCCAGACTTGCAGCCCCTGGGGCACTTTACCAACACAGCTCTTGGCCTCATGGGCACCGGCATGCCCCTTGCTTGCCTAGCACAGGAGCAAGCTTAGTCTCAGCTTCCCACCTGCCCTGGCTACCCTCCCTCTGGTCCTGTCTCACTGCTCTATCCCCACCCCAGGCTGTCCTCCTTTGGGTCTGGAGTCCCTGCGAGTTTCAGATAGCCGGCTTGAGGCATCCAGCAGCCAGTCCTTTGGTCTTGGACCACACCGAGGACGGCTCAACATTCAGGTCAGTAATCCTGGCTCAGAGCTATGGCCTCAGGGTAGGGAAGGCAGCCCCTGGGAGCTTCTCTGCTGCCTCCTCTCTGTCCTGGCCTGCCCCACTCTGTCCACCTGGGCCTGACCACCATGTCCTGTGTCTGCAGTCAGGCCTGGAGGACGGCGATCTATATGATGGAGGCTGGTGTGCTGAGGAGCAGGACACTGATCCATGGTTTCAGGTGGATGCTGGGCACCCCACCCGCTTCTCGGGTGTTATCACACAGGGCAGGAACTCTGTCTGGAGGTGAGGCAGACTAACCCTAGGTCAGGAGGTCACAGAAGGACTGGGGTGGGAGTCCTGGGGGCACTGATGATCTCTCTCCACCTCTGCCAGGTATGACTGGGTCACATCATACAAGGTCCAGTTCAGCAATGACAGTCGGACCTGGTGGGGAAGTAGGAACCACAGCAGTGGGATGGACGCAGTGAGTGGTCCCACTGTGTGGCTGGGCCCTCCATGCTGGGAGTTGGGCACCCAGTCCAGGCTAGGCTGAGGCTCCTCTGAGGACAAGGAATAGATGCCAGCTTAGGCTTCTCAGGGGGGTGGGGCTTGTTGTCAGGAGGGTGGCATGCGGCAGGCACCATTGGGAGCCAGCTGCTTTGGGACATGCCCACATCCTCCCCAGATAATGTCACCACAGGGTGGGTGCTGCTTCACGGTACAGCTTGCTCCTGGCATGCCCCTTCTGGCCTGGGGCCTCTGGTCCACATCACTTCTTGCCTCCTCGTGGTTCTGACTTCCGTGTCTCATGGACCTCTTTTACACCAGGCTACAATGTGGAGTCCTGACCAGCTCTAGGATTGGCTTCCCCTGAGTCATGTGGCCAAACTGGTCTAATGAACTGTGTCCAACCCAGAGAGCAAGGCTGCCTAGGGCTGTCCATTGGGAGGGGCTGTGGGCTGGGGTCTGTGTTTGATGCACAGTACAAGTCTCTAGCTGAGCCCACTGGGGTGGGGAGACAGTGAGCTTCGAGGCCTGAGCTCCTTCCCTGGGTCCTGGGCCAGGCTTCTGGGGTTTGAGCAGCCACAACAGAGAATTTGCTGCCCCCAGGTATTTCCTGCCAATTCAGACCCAGAAACTCCAGTGCTGAACCTCCTGCCAGAGCCCCAGGTGGCCCGCTTCATTCGCCTGCTGCCCCAGACCTGGCTCCAGGGAGGCGCGCCTTGCCTCCGGGCAGAGATCCTGGCCTGCCCAGTCTCAGGTGGGCAGTCAGGCCAGGGCTGGTTGGGCAGGGCCTGGATGCAGGGTGCATCCTTCACTGTGGACATACCCTTTACCATAAACTCAATCTCCACCAGACCCCAATGACCTATTCCTTGAGGCCTCTGCGTCGGGATCCTCTGACCCTCTAGACTTTCGGCATCACAATTACAAAGCCATGAGGAAGGTCAGATATAACCACTATGACCTGGGAAGGAGGGCTCACCCATCTCAGGTCCCCTTCCCACCGGGGCACAACCTGCTGTGACTGCGCTTATATGCCCCTGCTGCCTCCTGATGTCTCAGCCTTCTCTCCTGTGGACCCCTAAGCTCCATCCCACTTTCCCTTATTATGGCGCCCCCCCGTCTTGCCCCTTCCTCCCGGCTCTGCTGCCGCTGCCCTCTTATACCATGATGGGATGCCCCCTCTGTGTGGGCCATCGCTGACTTTTTAAGTCTTTCCATGGCACATGTGATCTGCCCCTGGGTGTACCCCTCCCATGCCTCATGCCATGCTACACTCTTCCTGCCAGCTGATGAAGCAGGTACACGAGCAATGCCCCAACATCACCCGCATCTACAGCATCGGGAAGAGCTACCAGGGCCTGAAGCTGTATGTGATGGAAATGTCGGACCAGCCTGGGGAGCATGAGCTGGGTACTGGCAAGGGGAGTGGGGAGAGGTAGGCACAGGGCAGGGCCCCAGGCATGAGCCCGCTGCAAGCCCCCATGTGTCCCCAGGGGAGCCTGAGGTGCGCTACGTGGCTGGCATGCATGGGAATGAGGCCCTAGGGCGGGAGTTGCTTCTGCTCCTGATGCAGTTCCTGTGCCATGAGTTCCTGCGAGGGAACCCACGGGTGACCCGGCTGCTCACTGAGATGCGCATTCACCTGCTGCCCTCCATGAACCCTGATGGCTATGAGATCGCCTACCACCGGGTAGGCCACCCAACATGAGGGCCACTCTGTCCTTCTGTCCTGGTGGCTGGACCTGCTCGACTTGAACAAGCTGCTTACCTGGCAGGGTTCAGAGCTGGTGGGCTGGGCCGAGGGCCGCTGGAACAACCAGAGCATCGACCTTAACCATAATTTTGCTGACCTCAACACACCACTGTGGGAAGCGCAGGACGATGGGAAGGTGCCCCACATCGTCCCCAATCATCACCTGCCATTGCCCACTTACTACACCCTGCCCAATGCCACCGTGAGTATTCTGAAGGTGGCAGTGGAGGGCTGTGGGGCGGCGGTGGGCACCTTGTCTCTGTCTCCTGCCCCTCCTGACCTGCCCCATCCAGGTGGCTCCTGAAACTCGAGCAGTAATCAAGTGGATGAAGCGGATCCCCTTTGTGCTCAGTGCCAACCTCCACGGGGGTGAGCTCGTGGTGTCCTACCCATTCGACATGACTCGCACCCCGTGGGCTGCCCGCGAGCTCACGCCCACACCAGATGATGCTGTGTTTCGCTGGCTCAGCACTGTCTATGCTGGCAGTAATCTGGCCATGCAGGACACCAGCCGACGACCCTGCCACAGCCAGGACTTCTCCGTGCACGGCAACATCATCAACGGGGCTGACTGGCACACAGTCCCCGGGAGTATGTGCCTGAGGGTGGAGTTAGCCCTGGCCCCGTAACCCCTGCCCTGATAAGACATTCTGCGGTTGCGTACAGTGCTGGCGTCTGTTCCCACCCTGAAGTGTCCCTCAGAGAGGGGAGGGTAGCGGGAGGATGGGACTGCATCTTGCTTGCTTAGGCACCAGTGTCTGTGGTACCCTTAGGCATGAATGACTTCAGCTACCTACACACCAACTGCTTTGAGGTCACTGTAGAGCTGTCCTGTGACAAGTTCCCTCATGAGAATGAATTGCCCCAGGAGTGGGAGAACAACAAAGACGCCCTCCTCACCTACCTGGAGCAGGTCAGATCTGCATCCCAGCCCCGGGCCTGCCTGAATCACTCCTGCTGTCCATTTAGGCTACAGCTCCTACCAGGGGTTCTTCTAAGGTCCAGCTGAGCATTTAGACTTACAAGATGCCATGGGCCATGCTTGGTATCAGATTGTCTTGGAAGCACACAGGACAGGAAGTGCAGTTTGCTGGCAGCGTGGCATCGTGTTAGAGCCGGTGGGAGGAGCCTCCACTGCAGTCTAGGTGGTGGTCCATGGCGCTGCCCCAGAGCTATCCTCGGGAGAGACTCGTGTGAGGCAGGTGCAGGAGCTGTCCTGGCATAGAAGCTTCATGTTCCATGGAGCTCATAACCCTTGTAATGGCTCCATAAGCAGAGCTTCCAAAGGGTCTACCAAAGATAAGCCCAATAACCTGGGAAAGCCCAAGGATAGATAAGCCTTCCTAACAGGCATTTATCGTTTTCTTAGTCCAGATGTGATTTATCAATCAAGATTTTTTTTTCCAGAAGTAGTGTCACCTAGGAACATAGTAGACCTACCACTTTGATCAGGTTTGCAGGGCAACAGAGCCAGCAAGTTAACTAAACGGCATGTTATCCTGCAGAAGGGGAAGGGCGCTGATAACCTCTTCCCACACAGGTGCGCATGGGCATTGCAGGAGTGGTGCGGGACAAGGACACGGAGCTTGGGATTGCTGATGCTGTCATTGCCGTGGATGGGATTAACCATGACGTGACCACGGGTGTGTTTGACCGGGAGGGCAAGGGAAGGGGCTGGAGGCCTGGAGGCTTGGGAAGAAGCAGAGGATCATTGATTGGGTCCTGATCGTGCCCTTCACTCTCCTCAGCGTGGGGCGGGGATTATTGGCGTCTGCTGACCCCAGGGGACTACATGGTGACTGCCAGTGCCGAGGGCTACCATTCAGTGACACGGAACTGTCGGGTCACCTTTGAAGAGGGCCCCTTCCCCTGCAATTTCGTGCTCACCAAGACTCCCAAACAGAGACTGCGCGAGCTGCTGGCAGCTGGGGCCAAGGTGCCCCCGGACCTTCGCAGGCGCCTGGAGCGGCTAAGGGGACAGAAGGATTGATACCTGCGGTTTAAGAGCCTTAGGGCAGGCTGGACCTGTCAAGATGGGAAGGGGAAGAGTAGAGAGGGAGGGACAAAGTGAGGAAAAGGTGCTCATTAAAGCTACCAGGCACCTTAGCTCATCTTCGTGTTGTCTCTATGCCCCAGGTCCTCTCCCTGGGGTGGGCCTCAGCCCACCCCTCAGTTCCTATTTTGCACACTTGCACACTCATCAGTTGGCTTCTGGACACATTGTGTGAAAAGAGGATCCCACCTGGGCTCTTCTTGAACCAAGGGCCTGGCAGAGCAACTCATTTCTGCTCATCAGCTTCTGCTACAGGTACCATTACATTGCTGCCAGGCATTCTGTAAGCACCTGCTCATTGCCAGGTGTGCAAGGAATCAGTATCAGCAGTGCCTGCACTCAAACTCCTGGGGCTTCTAGTCAAGGGAAAGGATAGTTCAGTACATTGTGAGGCATGCTAGGGTGGAAGCCAGGTGCCGTGAGAGTGCAGAGGAGCTGCACACGTGAAATACAGCACTGCAGATCAACAGGACTGGGGCAGTCAAGGATGCAATAGAGGTAGTGGCTCTAGAAGTTCAGGCGGGAGGTGGGCAGGGTGTGGAGTATGGACAGGGATGGCTCCAAGGAGGAGGGTCAGCCAAAGGTGGGTCAGCTGAGAACGTTTGAATTTGCTTCAGCCATTCTCAGAGTATTGATAACTGATAGGCTTTGCTGAGTTTCTATCAGACTGAAGGGGAAGTTGTGTATCAGTCTGCGTCTTGCCAGGTAAACAACCCATTCTAGGCATTTAAAGTGGAGGGAAATTTAATGCTGGAAATTGGATAGGAAGGTGTTGGAAGAGCTGGATGAGGCCGGGTGTGGTGGCTCATGCCTGTAATCCCAGCACTTTGGGAGGCTGAGGTGGGAGGATTGCTTGAGCCCAGGAGTTTGAGACCAGCCTGGATAACACAGCAAGACCCCGCCTCTACAAAAATAAGAAATAAGAAACATAGTCAGGTGCAGTGGCGCATGGCTGAGGGAGGCAGAGGTGGGAGGATCACTGGAGCCTGGGAGGTGGAGGCTGCAGAGGCAGCAGTGAGCCATGATGGCGCCACTGTACTCCAACCTGGATGGCCATAACAAAATAAACAAAAAAGAGCTGGATGAGAAAAAGGAAGGGAATTTTACCCAGAAATCAGGATAGCACCCTTGGTCTGGTGCTTATAACCTGTATTTGCTGATGGTGCTGGAGGCTTGTAATCACTTGTGACTACTTGCAACCACAAGCAATCACCTGCCATGGCTAGAGCCAGAAACAGGATCGGTTCTCATTTCCTCCCACTTTCTAGTCCCTGACCTATGAAGTCCACTGGCAAAATCTAACAGTAACTCAGCTGGCAAGGAAGCCTACAAAATGTAGTCTCCCAACCCCCTTGTCATTCAGAGTAGAGCTTCCAAGGACAGGAATGGGGCAAATACTAATAGGCAAAATCAGGCATAAAGACATCATGCAGCCTGTTGCCATGTAAGTTCTGCCTACTACTTGGCTCTTGCACTGTTTCTTGAGATGTCTCTGTCTCTCCCACACATCGTCAATATCCATTAATCACCACGAAGGATCTAGTGCCAAATTTCCCTGCACCTTTTTCCCTCACCTCCACTTATATAGTGTCATTTTTCAAAAACAGATTTTTAATTCATTGAAGTTTATCGTATATAATGAAAAGTGCATATAAGTTCACAGCCACATAAATGTACACAGACAGAGCACACTCAGGCACCCATAACCCAGGTTTAAAAAACCCCAATACTACCAGCACTCCAAAATTCTCCCTTTGTTTATCCTTCCAGTCAATACCCCTGTCTGTCAAGAGTAACCACTATCCTCATATCTAACATCATAGTTTAACTTTGCCTGCTTTTTTGTCTAAGATTTCTTATTGTATTCTTGAGTTTGTTCTACAGTTTCTTGGATTCTATTTTGGTTTCACTGGGCATAAGAGTTCTTAGGTGTAGATGATAGAATCCACTCTAAATAGCACTCTAAATAAGCAGAAAGGGATTGATTAAAGGGTCTTAGGAAGCTCACACACTCTCCAGGAGGGATGGAAACCGGACTTGGATGCTTCATAACCAGAAACGTTACAGTCAATGTCAACAGCGGCAAGAGGGAATCCCCAACCGTGTATGTCATGGGAATGTTCCTAGAGAAATAATCACTTTCACCATTGCTTTATATTTGGCAACTAAGATACTGGGGACTAGACGCCAGAACATTTCATATTTGTACCAAAGAAACCATACAGCTCCACTACCATGACTGCCAGAAAATCTGATCTCCCTGAATGTGGTTGCCACCTCCTTTTGCCCATTCTTAGCTCCAAGTTTAGGGCCAGTGCATCTGTTTGACAGGACCTAGATTACACGAGGAATGCCAGATAGAAAAGAAGTTGGGATATTTAGCTTTTAGCTTTCCAGCCTTTACATTATAGGAAGTCAAGCCAAAGAGAGGTTAAAATGAAGTTAAATGGGCCAGTCTCTCTCTATATTCCTTCCTTCTTTCCTTCTTTTCTTCCTTCCTTCCTTCCTTTCCTTCCTTCCTTCCTTCCTTCCTTCTTTTTCTTTTTCCAAGAGAGTCTAGCTCTGTCATCTAGGCTGGAGCGCACTGGCGCAATCTCAGCTCACTGCAACCTCCGCCTCCCAAGTTCAAGTAATTCTCCTGTCTCAGCCTCCAGAGTAGCTGGGATTACAGGCGTGTGCCACCACGCCCAGCTAGTTTTTGTATTTTTAGTGGATACAGGGTTTCACCATGTTGGCCAGGCTAAACTCCTGACCTCAGGTGATTGGCTCCCCAAAGTGCTGGGATTACAGGCGTGAGCCACCGTGCCTGGCTGGTCAGCCTGTGTTATCTGAAATATTGTAGAATATCCATGAGTAGGATCACAGTGTTGTACAACTTTAGGGAATACTGTTTGTAAAATGAACAGAGAATTTTATATCGGTCAGTCTGTTACATGTAACACATAATTTTTAAAATGAACCGAGAATTTTACATCAGTAAACTTGTTACTCAATTGTCATACAAATAATTTTTTAAGTACAATAAGCATCACATCAAAAATCAAGGAAATGAGGCAGCAGTAACAAATAGGAGATCTAGACCTACAAAGATTTAATAAATTTGAATCACCAGTTACAGATTATAAAATAACTATGTTCACATTGTGTAAAATAAAAGTCATACAAGATGCCTCCTCAGATTAGAGAAAAAAAAACTTTAAAATGAGCTATTTGGGTCAGGCAGTGTGGCTTGCGCCTGTAATCTCAGCACTTTGGGAGGTTGAGGCAGGCAGATCAACTGAGGTCAGGAGTTCGAGACCAGCCTGGCTAACATGGTGAAACCCTGTTTCTACTAAAAATACAAAAATTAGCCAGGTATGGTGGTGGGTGCCTGTAATCCAAGCTACTCAGGAGGCTGAGGCAGGAGAATTGCTTGAACACTGGAGGTGGAGTTTGCAGTCAGCCTGGGCAACAGAGCGAGACTCCCGTCTCAAAAAATATATATTTATATATCTATATCTATATAACCTAACAATTTCTACAAATAAAAATACAATAACCTAAAGTAAAAACTGAATGGGTGTGTATAATAGTGGGTTAGACAGTTAAAGAGAGAATTAATGAACTAGAAGTTAGGTCAGAAGAGAATATCCTTTCTGGGGAAAGGACAGAGAGAGATAGAGGAAAATGTGGAAAGAGATAGAAAATATTGAAGAGATGTTAAAAGACATGGAAGAAAAACTGACAAGTGAAGAGAGAAGAATGGTGAGAGACAGCTTTTTTTTTTTTTTTTTTTTTTTTTTTTTTTTTTTTTTTTTTTTAGACAGGGCCTCACTCTCACCCAGAGTGCAGTCATCAAAGCTCACTGCAGCCTCGATCTCCTGGACTCAAGTGATCCTCCCACCTCACCCTCCTGAGTAGCTGGGTCTGCAGGCATGCACCACCATGCCCAGCTAAGTTTTGTATTTTTTGTAGAGACGGGGTCTCCCTGTGTTGCACAGGCTGGTCTCAAACTCCTGGGTTCAAGTGGTCCTCCTGCCTCAGCCTCTCAAAGTGTTGAGATTATGGGCATTAGCCACCACCAAAGTCAAGAGCAATTTTTTATTTTTTATTTTTGAGACAGGGTCTCGCTCTGTCACATAGGGTGGAGTGCAGTGGCGTGATCACTGCCCATTGCATGCAGCCTCAACCTCCTGGACTCAAGCAATCCTTCCACCTCACCCTCCCAAGTAGTTGGAACTGCAGGCATGTACCACCATGCCCAGGTAATTTTTGCATTTTTTGTAGAGACAGGGTTTTGCCATGTTTCCCAGGCTAGTCTTGAAATCCTGAGTTCAAGGGATCCTCCCACCTCGGCCTCCCAAAGTGCTGGGATTACAGGCGTGAGCCACCGTGCCCAGTCCAAGAGCAACTTTTGAAGAGATGCTAACAGAATTTTTCAGAACTGATGAAAGACACTAATTCACAGGTACACGAATCCTGACAAACCCCAAGAAGAATAAATAACCCAATATAATAATGGGCAAAAGATGTGAACATGCGTTTCACAAGACTGAACTGGCATGTGAGCTCCCCAAGTGATGTCCAAGCTCTGGATTCTCCTGATTTACAGCTAAGACATTTCCATGGCCAGAGATCTTCATCTGTTGTTGCTAGTTTTCCAGGTGCCCCCAGCCCTCACTAGCCTTCATAAATATGTAGTGTCATGAAAAGTGGTCCACTCTCCTGGAACTCTTTCAACAGTGAGTTTAGCCCTGCCTGACCTAAGCAAGCTTCCTTTTGGATAAAGGGAATTTGGGGCATCATATACATTTTTTTCAACTCTTTGCCTGGAAGTTTCCTCTAGTAAACCCTTACCTGTGTCAGTACCACATGTCATTAGAGGTATTTGCTCTTGCATTCCGTTTGACATGTGTGGTATGAGAAGATGGAGAACACCTCAGCATAATCTAGTAGCATTAAAGGCACACATGCCCAATTCCTAGATATATAATATATACCATAGAGAAACTCTTGCAAATATACAAAAGATACATGTACATGAATGCTCATAGCAGTTTTGTTTGCAATAGATCCAAATTGGAGCAAATCCAAATGACCACTAAAAATAGAATGAAGAGGCCGGGTATGGTGGCTCACACCTTTAATCCCAGCACTTCAGGAGGCTGAGGTGGGTGGATTGCTTGAACTCAGGAGTTCAAGACCAGTGTGGGAACATGGAAAAATGCTATCTCTACAAAAAATACAAATATTAGCCAGGCATGAAGGCACCTACTTGTGGTCCTAGCTATGTGGGAGGAGGAGCTGGGAGGATCACAAGCCCAGCAGGAGGTTGAGGCTGCAGTGAGCAGTGATCATGACACTGCACTCCAGCCTGGGCAACAGAGTGAGGCCCTGTCTCAAAAAAAAAAAAAAAAAAAAAAAAAAAAGGAGAAAAGAATGAAGAATAAAATATGGTATATTTTGTGCAATCGAATTATACAAGAATGAAAATAAGTAAACTAGTACACACAACATAGATGATTCTTGCAAAACAATTCTGAGTAAATAAGCAAAATGCAAAAGGAAAAGAATTACATTTTTTAGTGATGCATGAATGATAAAAATATAAAGAACAGCTGGGCACAGTGGCTCACATCTGTAATCCCAGCAGTGAGGGAAGCCAAGGCGAGAAGATTGTGTGAGCGCAAGAGTTCAAGACCAGCCTGCGCAACACAGCAAGACCTGGTCTCTAAAAAACAAAATTCAAAAATTAGCTGGTGGTGGTGGTGTGTGCCTGTGGTTCAAGCTACTTGAGGGGCTGAGGCAGGAGGATCGCTTGTACCCAGGAGGTTGAAGCTGTAGTGAGCAGGAATTGCACCACTGCATCCCAGCCTGGCCAACAAAGTGAGATCCTGTCTCAAAAACAAAGAAACAAACAAAAAAAGATAAAAAATAACAAGGACATGATTATGATAAAATTTAGAATTGTGATTGAGTCTATGGGGGAGCAATGCAGCAACATTCAGGGAGAAGAACATAGGAAGCTTCTGGAATGCTCACAATATGCTTTTCCCTTACCTGGGTGAGAGTACATGGGTGTTCACTTAAAAATATATGTTCACGCCAGGTGTGGTGTCTCACGCCTGTAATCCCAGCACTTTGGGATGCCGAAGTGAGCAGATCACATGAGGTCAGGAGTTTGAGACCAACCTAACCAACATGGAGAAACCCCGTCTCTACTAAAAATACAAAAAAAAAAAAATAGCTAGGCTTGGTGGTGGGTGCCTGTAATACCAGCTACTTGGGAGGCTGAGGTACAAAGTTGAACCCGGGAGGCAGAGGTTGCTTGAGCCAAGATCACGCCATTGTGCTCCAGCCTGGGCAACAAGAACAAAACTCCACCTCAAAAAAATAAAATAAAAATACATATTCAGCATTGAGTGAACATACTATGTATTTTTAAAAATTATCAATTTTTGGCCGGGCACGGTGGCTCACACCTGTAATCCTAGCACTTGGGGAGGCCGAGGCAGGCGGATCACAAGGTTAGGAGATTGAAACCATCCTGGCCAAGATGGTGAAACCCCATCTCTACTAAAAATACAAAAATTAGTCAGGTGTGGTGGCATGTGCCTGTAGTCCCAGCTACTCGGGAGGCTGAGGCAGAAGAATCGCTTGAACCCGGGAGGTGGAGGTTGTAGTGAGCTGCCATCATGCCACTGCACTCCAGCCTGGGTGACAGAGCGAGACTCCATCTAAAAAAAAAACAAAAATTATCGATTTTCATTTATTGGCATTTAAAAAATTTGCATATGATAAAATTCACCTTTTCGATGTACAGTTCTATGAGTCACATGCATAGATTCTTGTATTGACTATCACCACCCTCATAGAAACAGACATCAAAGGGCTGGGCGCTGTGGCTCAGGCCTGTAATCCCAGCACTTTGGGAGTCCGAGGTGGGCAGATCACGAGGTTAGGAGATGGAGGCCATCCTGGCTAACACGGTGAAACCCCGTCTCTACTAAAAATACAAAAAATTAGCCGGGCATGGTAGCGGGTGCCTGTAGTCCCAGCTATTCGGGAAGCTGAGGCAGGAGAATGGCGTGAACCTGGGAGGCAGAAGTTGCATTGAGCCGAGATCGCATCACCGCACTCCAGCCTGGGCGACGGAGCGAGACTCCATCTCAAAAAAAAAAAAAAAAAAAAGAAACACACCAAAGAATTCCCTTATGCTGTCCCTTTGTATTCAGATCCTTCTCCCACTCCAACCCTAGGCAACCACTGATCTATTTCCTGTTTTTATACTTTTGCTTTAGTTCAACGAACTCTCAGCAGGACAATTTCAAATATATCCACATCTAGAAATATTATAATCAAACTGTCAAAAGCCAAAGACAAAGAGAAAATCTTGAAAGCAGCAAGAGAGGAGCAACTCATCATGTATAAAGAATCCTCAGTAATATTAACAGGTTACTTCTTATTGGAAACCATGGTGGCTGGGGTGGTGGAGGAGAAAGGAGTGGGAAGAAATATCCAAAAGAAAGAAAAAGACTGTCAACTAAGAATTCTAAATCCAGCAAAACATCCTTCACAAATGAAGTAAAGGCTGGGCGTGGTGGCTCACCCCTGTAATCCCAGCACTTTGGGAAGTTGAGGGGGGTGGATCACTTGAGATCAGGAGTTCAAAACCAGCCTGGCCAACGTGGTGAAACCCCATCTCTACTAAAAATACAAAAATTAGCTGGGCGTGGTCATGCTTGTCTGTAATCCCGGCTACTCAGGAGGCTGAGACACAAGAATCACTTGAACCTGGGAGGCAGAGGTTGCGGTGAGCTGATAGGGTGCCATTGCACTCCAGCCTAGGTGACAAAGTAAGACTCTGTCTGAAAAAATATATATAAAGAAAAAAAGAAAGAGAAAAGGAATGAAGTACAAATACATACTACAACATGGATAAACCTTGAGAACATTATGTTAAGTAGAAGATGCCAGACGCCAGTGACAAAGGCCATATAGTGTATGAGTCCATTTGTATGAAATATCCAGATTAGGCAAAACTGTAGAGACAGAAAGCAGCAGATTTGTGGTTGCTTAGGGCTGGGCATAATTGAGGAAGAGGGATGATAGCTAAAGAGAACACTTTTTATTTTTATTTTCATTTTTTTAAGAGACAGAGTCTTGCTCTGTCACCCAGGCTGGAGTACAATGGCATGATCATAGCTTACTGTGGCCTTGAACTCCTGGGCTCCTCCTGCCTCAGCCTCCTGAGTAGCTGGACTAGGTGGAGTCTTGCTATTTTGTTCAGGCTGCTTGCAAACTCCTGGCCTCAAGTGATAGTCCTGCTTTGGTCTCCCAAAATGTTGGGATTGCAAGTGTGAGCCACTGCACCTGGCCTTTTTAATTTTTTATTTTAGGTGATAAAAATGTTTTAAAATGGACTGTGCTGATGGTAATACATACCTATGAATATATTTTAAAAAGTTGAATTGTACATATTAAATGGATGAATTGTATGGTTGTGAATTTTATCTCAAAACTGTTTTCAAAAAAATCTGCGTTGATGAGTGTACAGTGTTTAAAAATGTAGTTTGTATTACAGTAAGAGCACAAAGGGGCGGGGAGAAATGGAACTAAATGGGAGAAAATTGAAATTAAGTTACGTTAGTATTAATTGAAATTAATTTGGCATTAATCCAATCTAGATGTTAAAAGTTAAGATGTTATTGTAATCCCCAGCACAACCACCAAGAAAATAACTCAAAAAATATATATAGGAAAGGAAGAACAGGGGAATTAAAATGATGCAATGGAAAATATTTATTTAACACAGAAGAGGGTAGCAATGGAAGAAGAAGAAGAAGAAAGACAGAAAACAAATAGCAAAATGGCAGATGTACATCTTACCTCATCAGTTTAAATGTAAGTGGGTTAAACCCTCGGCCGGGCATGGTGGATCACGCCCATAATACCAGCATTTTGGGAGGCCAAGGCAGGCGAATCATGAGGTCAAGAGATTGAGACTATCCTGGCCAACATGGTGAAAACCCGTCTCCACTAAAAATACAAAAACTAGCTGGGCGTGGTGGTGCGCACCTGTAGTCCCAGCAACTTGGGAGTCTGAGGCAGGAGAATCGCTTGAACCTGGGAGGTGGAGGTTGCAGTGAGCCAAGATGGCACCACTGTACTCCATCCAGCCTGGCAACAGAGCGAGACTCCATCTCAAAAACAAACAAGCAACAAACAAACAAACAAACTCTCTAATTATACAGCAGAGACTGACATAATGGGCTAAAAAATATGACTCAACTATTTGTTGGCCAGGCACGGTGGCTCACACCTGTAATCCTAGCACTTTGGGAGGCCAAGGCGGCCAGATCACTTGAGCTCAGGAGTTGGAGACCAGCTTGGGCAACATGATGAAACTCCATCTCTACTAAAGATACAAAAATTAACTGGGCATGGTGGCGCATGCCAGTAGTCCCAGCTACTTGGGGGACTGAGGCAGGAGGATTGCTGGAACCCAGGAGTTCGAGGCTGCAGTGAGCTGAGATCGTGCCACTGCACTCAAGCCTGGGGGACAAAGTGAGATTCTGTCTAAAAAAAAAGAAAAAGAAAAAGAGAAACAAAACCTATTTGTTGTTTTCACCAGACATGCTTCAGATTCGAAGACACAAACAGGTTGAAGGTGGGATGGAAAAAAAACTATGCAAACAGTAACCAAAAGAAAGCCGAAGTGGCTATAGTTTTGCCCTTCCCAGAGTGTGATGTAAGTGGAATCATAAAGTATGTAACCTATTGAGTCTAGGTTCTTTCACTTAGCATAATGCATTTCAGAGTCCTCCATGTTGTGGCGTGTATCAGTCATTTGTCCCTTTTATCTCTGAGCAGTATCCCATCTTGTGGATCTATTTACCCGTTGAAGGACATTTAGGTTGTTTTGACCATTATGAATAATGCTGCTGTGAACATGTACAGGTTTTTGTGTGAATATACTTTTCCTCCTTTAGGATAAATACCTAGAGGTGGGATTGCTGGGTCATGTGATAAGTGTATGTGTAACTATAAGATACTGTTCCTGAGTGACTGTATTAATTTGAATTCCCACAAGCAATTATGAGAGTTCTTGTTGCTCTGTATTCTCATCAGCATTAGGTATTAATAGTATTTTTAATTTTAGTTATCATAATAGGCATGCAATGATTTCTCATTTTGGTTTTAATTTGCATTTCCCTTAATGACTAATTATACTAAACGTCTTTTCATGTGCTTATTTGCCATTCATATATATTCTTTAATGTAATGTCTTTACATCTTTTCCCCACTGTTTAAATTTTTTTTTTTTTTTTTTGAGATGGAGTTTTGCTGTTGTTGCCCAGGCTGGAGTGCAATGGCGCAATCTTGGCTCACGGCAACCTCCACCTCCCAGGTTCAAGTGATTCTCCTGCCTCAGCCTCCCAAGTAGCTGGGATTACAGGCATGCACCACCACGCCTGGCTAATTTTGTATTTTTAGTAGAGATGGGGTTTCTCCATGTTGGTCAGGCTGGTCTTGAACTCCCAACCTCAGGTGATCTGCCCACCTCGGCCTCCCAAAGTGCTGGGATTACAGGTGTGAGCCACTGGGCCCGGACTTTTTTTTTTTTTTTATTTGAGACAGAGTCTCTGTTGCCCAGGCTGGAGTGCAGTGGTGTGATCTCGGCTCACTGCAACCTCCCCCTCCCAGGTTCAAGAGATCCTCCCACCTCAGCTTCCTGAATAGCTGGGACTACAGGTGCGCACCACCATACCCAGCTAATTTTTATGTTTTTTGGTAGAGACGGGATTTCACCATGTTGGCCAGGCTGGTCTCGAACTCCTGACCTCAAGTGATTGGCCCGCCTCAGCCTCCTAAAGTGCTGGGATTACACAGGTGAGCCACCATGCCTGGCCAACTTTTTATTTTGAAATAATTATAGGTTCACAGGAAGTTGTTCACATAGTGCAAAGAGATCCATGTGCTTTTGACTATTCCCCCAGTGGTAACATATAGCTGTAGTACAGTATCATATGGCCCTAATCGTCTTCCTCCCAAATTCATATGTTGTAGTCCTAACCCTACCTTCCTCAGAATGTATGTGGTGATAGGGTCTTTCAAGACGTAATTAAGGTTAAGTAAGGTCAAACAGATGGTCCCTCCAATATGACTGGTGTCCTTATAAGAAGAGGAGTTCGGGTGCATTAGCTCATGCCTGTAATCCCAGCACTTTGGGAGGCTGAAGTGGGAGGATTGCTTGAACCACTGCACTCTAGCTTGGGTGACAAAGAGAGGCCCTGTTTAAAAAAAAAAAAAAAAAGAGATTAGGACACAGATACACACAGAGGGAAGACCACGTGAGGACATAGAGAGAAGACATCCATCTGCAAGCCAAGAAGAAAGGCTTCAGGAGGAATAAAATCTGCTGACCTTGGACTTCCAGACTCCAATACTGTGAGGAAATAATTTTTTTCCCCCAAGACAGAGTCTTGCTCTGTCATCCAGAGTGGAGTACAGTGGTGCAGTTTCGGCTCACTGAAACCTCTGCCTCCCAGGTCCAAGCAATTCTCCTGCTTCAGCCTCCCAAGTAGCTGGAATTACAGGCGCCTGCTACCACGCCTGGCTAATTTTTTGTGTTTTTAGTAGAGACAGGATTTCACCATGTTGGCCAGGCTGGTCTCCAACTCCTGACCTCAGGTGATCCACCCTCCTCGGCCTCCCAAAGTGCTGGGATTACAGGCGTGAGCCACCGCACCTGGCAGAGAAAATAATTTTGTTGGTTTAAGCTACCCAGTCTGTGGTACTTGGTGTGGCAGCCCTAGCAACCTAATACAAACATCCAAATGAGAAAACTGACATTGGTACATTACAGTCAACTCGATTACAGACCTTGTTCAGTTTTTGGCATTAAAAAACCCCCCCAAACCCTGTATCCATTTGTGTGTGTGTGTGGTGTGTGTGTTGTGTTTAGTTTTGTGCAATTTTATCCTATGTATAGATTTGTGTAACCACCACCACAATCAAGATATAGAACTGCTCCCTCACCACCAAAGAACTCCCTTATGTTACTTTTTTGTATTTGTGTCCCCTGCCTCCCCCATCTCCATTTCTTTCCCTTGATTACTCCTAATTTGTTCTCTCATTTCTATAGTTTTGTCATTTAGAGAATGTTATAGGAATGGAATAATATAGCATGTAACCTTTTGAGATGGACTTTGTTTTCACTAAGCATAATGCCCTTGACATTCATCAAGGTTGTTGCATGCCTTGATAGTTCATATCCTTTTATTGCAGAGTGATAATTGCTTTACATGGGTGTTCCAGAGCTTGTTCAACCATTCACTCATTAAAGGACATTTGAGTTGTTTCCAGTATTTTGCTATTATAAATAGGGCTAATAGGAACATTCAAGAACAGATTTTTGTATGCACATAAGTTTTCATTTTTCTGGGATAAATGCCCAAGGGTGTGATTGCTGGATCGTATAGTAAGTGTATGTGAGTGTCTGTACCATTTACATTCCCATCAGGAATGTACGAGAGAGCCAGCTTCTCTGCATACTTGTCACCACTTGGTGTTGCCATGACTTGTTATTTTAGCTGTTCATTACGCACCTATTTTAGCTGTTCTAATAGGTGTATAGTGAAATAGTGTGGCTTTAATTTGCATTTCCCCAATGGCTAAGGATGTTGGAAGTCTTTTCACGTGCTTATTTGTCATCTAAATCTCCTCTTTGGAAAAATATCTGTTTATCTCTTTTGCCCATTTTATAATTGGATTGTTTTTATTTTTTTTAAACTGCAGAGTTTTTTTAAACTGCCCGTTTTAAAAAATTGCATTGTTTCTTTTCTTGTTTTTAAGTTTTGAGAGTTAGATACAAGTGCTTTGTCTGATACATGATTTGTAAATATTTTCTGCCAATCTGTGGCTTGTCTTTTCATTCTCTTTTTCACTTTCTTAAGGAAAAGAAAGAGACTTGTTTTATTTGAGTGATTGGTCTATGTAATTGCTGAGGCCACTGAGTACAGACAAGGTGGGTGGGGGCGCTTTTTTTCTTTGTCTCTTCCTCCTTGGACAGAGCCTTGATGAACCTTTTTGGACTGCAGGTGAATATATTTGTATGCTTCCTTGGTCTTAGACCTCAACTTGTGGATGTGTTCCATAAGAATCCGTGTATTTTTGAACATGTTCTCTTTCACCTTCAGGTATAGGCTGTGATACATGTGGTGGCCAGTCTTCTTAGATTCCCAGTATCTTCTGACCATCTGATGCAGAATTCGCATCCTCCCCATCCAGGGTAACCTCTTTGGCACTTGAGCATTGACAGTATCCTTTCATTTACTTATGCCCATATTCCTGCCCTCCTGGCAGGTCAAGGTGTTTTTCCTGCATGAAGCCCAGGAAAGGACAGTCAGGGGCTTGGGATTATCAGCCCATCTTTGATCAGCTTTCGAATCTGCTGGCAGGTGTTGGCATTGGCGATTTCGTTGGTCTTGTTAGGGTCTAGCCAGACCATCTTTTTGCCACAGTGGAGAATCTTAGAGGCAAGTCTCTTCTGAAGCTTGGACATACAGCTGTTGCTGCAGTGACAAAAGGAAATAACTTTTTATTCTCTTAATAGTGTTTTTTGCAGAGCAGAAGCTTTAAATTCTGAGAAAGTGAAATTTATCCTTTTTTTCTCTTATAGATAGTGTTTTTTGTGTCCTATCTGAAAGCTCTTTGACTAACCAAAGATCATGAATATTTTCTCCTAAGTCTAAGAGTTTTATAGTTTTACGTATTAATTTATGTTTATCATATATTTTGAGTTAATTTATATATATATATGAAATGTAAGTCTAGGTTTTTTTTTGCATGTGGAAGTCCAGTTGTTCCAGCACCTTTTGTTGAAACGGCTGTTCTTTCTTCATTGAATTGTCTTTACATCTTTGTCAAAAATCAGCTGACCATATTTATGTGGGTCTATTTCTAGAATTTTTAGTTTGTTGCATTGGTATTTGTCTTTTTGCCAATATCACAGTGCCTTGACTATGGTAGCTTTATGATACATCTTAGAACCAGGTAGTGTGCACATGCAAAAGAATGCAGCTGGATCCTTTTGTTGCACCATATCCAAAAATTAACTCGCGATGGATCAAACCCTGCACTGAAGAGCTAACACCATAAAATTCCTAGGAGAAAAAAACAGTGAAAAATCTTCATGACATTGAATTTGTCAATCATTTCTTGGATATGTCACCAAAGTACAGTCAACAAGAGAAAAAACAGATAAGGTGAACTTCATCAACATTAAAAACTTTTGTGCATCAAAGAGAATGAAACAACAGCCCACAGAATGGCAGAAAATATTTGCAGAAATTTAAACATCCAGAATATATAAAGAACTTCTACAACTCAACATCAAAAACAAAAAAAACAAAACAAACAAAAAACATAATTCAAAAATGGACAAGGAACTTTTTTTTTTTTTTTGAGACAGAGTCTCACTCTGTCGCCCAGGCTGGAGTGCCGTGGCGCTATCTCGGCTTACTGCAAGCTCTGCCTTCGGGTTCACGCCATTCTCCTGCCTCAGCCCTGGGACTACAGGCACCTGCCACCATGCCCGGCTAATTTTTTTTGTATTTTTAGTAGAGATGGGGTTTCACCGTGTTAGCCAGGATGGTCTCGATCTCCTGACCTCGTGATCTGCCTGCCTTGGCCTCCCAAAGTGCTGGGATTACAGGCGTGAGCCACCGCGCCTGGCCTGAGCAAGGAACTTTAATAAACATTTCTTCAAAGAAGATACACGAATGGCCAGTAAGCATATGAAAAAAATGCTCAACATCATTAGTCATTAGGGAAATACAAATTGAAACGAGATACCACTTTACACCCTAAATTAGAATAGCTACTATCAATAAAATTAACAATAAAAAGTATTGGTGGGCTGGGCACGGTGGTTCATGCCTGTAATTTCAGCACTTTGGGAGGCCCAGCCAGGTGGATTACTTGAGGCCAGGAGTTTGAGACCAGCCTGGCCGACATGGTGAAACCTCGTCTCTACCAAAACTACAAAAATTAGCCAGGCGTGGTGGTGCATGCCTGTAGCCTCAGCTACTCAGGAAGCTGAGGCATGAGGATTACTTGAACCCAGGAGGCGGAGGTTGCAGTGAGCTGAGATGGCACCACTGCACTCCAGCCTGGGTAACAGAGCGAGACTGTCTCAAAACAAAATAAAACAAACAAACAAAAAGATGTTGGTGATGATGTGGAGAAATCAAAACCTTTGTGCATTGCTAGAATGTAAAACATCACATCTGTGGTGGAAAACAGTTCAGTGATTCCTCAAAAAGTTAAACACAGAATTACAATATGACCCAGCAATTTCACATCTCAACATTCTTCCAAAGAATTGAAAGCAGTAACTCAAAGAGATACTCGTACACCAAATGTTCATAGCAGCATTATTCACAATATCCAAAAGGTGAAAACAACCCACGTGTTCAAATGGATGAATGAATACACAAAATGTGGTACACACATGAAATAGAATATTACTCAGCCTTAAAAAGGAATAAAATTCTGATACAAGCAGCTACAGCAAGGATGAACTTTGCAAATATTATGCTAAGAGAAATAAGCTAGATACAAAAGGACAAATACACGATTCCGCTTATATGAGGTAACTGGAATAGGCAAATTCATAGACACAGAAAGTAGAATAGAGGTTACCAGGGACTTGGGGGAGGGAGTGAGGTTAATGTCCAGTGGGTACAGGGTTTCTGTTTGGAATGATGAACAAGTTCTGGAAATAGATAGTAATGCTGGCTACACAACCTTGTGAATGTATTTAATGCCACTGAATTTGAATTATACACTTAAAAATGGCTGAGGGCTGGGTGTGGTGGCACAAGCCTGTGTTCTCGGCTACTCAGGGGGCTGAGCTAGGAGGATCAGTCTAGCCCGGGAGTTCCAATCTAGCCTTGGCAACATAGTGAGACTCCATCTCTTAAAAAAAAAAAAAAAAAAGCTAAATGGTAAATTTCATCTTATCCATATTTTACCACAATAAAACAATCTGGGAGGCTGGGTCCAGTGCCTTACGCCTGTAATCCCGGCACTTTGGGAGGCCGAGGCAGTTGGATCACCTGAGGTCAGGAGTTTGAGACCAGCCTGGCCAACATGGCAAAACCCTGTCTCTACCAAAAATACAAAAATTAGCTGAGTGTGGTGGCATGCACCTGTAATCCTAGCTACTTGGGAGGCTGAGGCAGGAAAATCGCTTGAACCTGGGAGGCAGAAGTTGTAGTGAGCCGAGATTGCGCCATTGCACTCCAGCCGGGGCAACAGAGCAAGACTCCGTCTGAAAAACAAACAAATACACATCAACCTGGGAAACACACACACATACACACACAAATGGGTAGTGTGAATCCTATGCCTTTTTCTTTTCAAACTTGTTTTGGCTATTACTGTCTTCTTACCTTTCCATACACAGTTTAGATTTACCTTGTCTATCTCCAAAGAATTTTGCTAGGATTTTGATTGGAATTGCATTAAATCTGTGGGTCAGTTTGGGGACAACTGGCATCTTAACTATACTGTGAGGCTGGGTGTGGTGGCTCACACCTGTAATCCCAGCACTTTGGGAGGCTGAGGCGGGCAGATCAGGAGGTCAGGAGTTCAAGACCAGCCTGGCCAACACAGTGAAGCCCCGTCTCTACTAAAAATACAAAAATTAGCTGGGCGTGGTGGCACGCACCTGTAATCCCAGCTACTCAGGAGGCTGAGGCAGGAGAATCGCTTGAGCCCTGGAGGTGGAGAGCCGAGATCGTGCCACTGTACTCTAACTTGGGCCACAGAGCAAGACTCTGTCTCAAAAAAAAAAAAAAAAAAAAAACAACAACAACAAAACAAAACTATACTATCCTTTCCAATCCTGGAACACTGTGTGTTTATTAGCTTATTAGGTCTTCTTCTATCTCTTTCACTGGTGTTTTGTAGTTTCTAGCATACAAATCCTGCACATCTTATGTTAGATTTATATTGAAGTATTTCATTTTTTGAGCTCTTATCTATGGCATTTTTATGGGCTGAATTATGTCACCCCAATTCATATGCTGAATTCCTAACCCCCAATACTTCAGATTGTGACTGTATTTGGAGACAGAACCTTAAAGAAATAATTAAGTTCACATGGGCCCTAATCCAGTATGACTAGTGTCCCTTTAAGAAGAGAGACAGGCTGGCGTAGTGGCTCACACCTGTAATCTCAGCACTTTGGGAGGCCAAGGTGGGCGGAGTCGTTGAGGTCAGGAGTTTGAGACCAGCCTGGCTAACATGGCGAAACCCCATCTTTACTAAAAATACAAAAATTAGCTGGGGGTGGTGGCGCGAGTCTGTAATTCCAGCTACTCAGGAGGCTGAGGAAGGAGAATTGCTTGAACCCGGGAGGTTGAGGTTTCAGTGAGCCAAGATTGCATTACTGCATTCCAGCCTGGGCGACAGAGCGAGACTGTCTCAAAAAAAAAAAAAGGAGAGGAGAGAGACACAAGAGTTTTCTCTGTCCACCATGTGAAGACATAGGGAGAAGGTAGGCACCTGTAGGGCCAGGAGAGAGGCTTTAAGAGAAACCAAATCAGCTGATACGTCAATCTTTGACCTCCACACTCTAGAATTGTGAGAAAATAAATCTCTGTCATTTTAGCCACCTGGTCTGTGGTACTTTTTAATGTCAATCCTAGCAAACAAATGCAGGTGTTATTTTTTTAAATTTTGTTTTTAATTGTTCCTTGCTAATATATTGAAATGTAGTTGATTTTTGTATATTTATCTCAAATCTTGTGATCTTGATAAACTTGAGTATTAGTTAGAAGCTTTATTTCTTTTTGACAGCTGTCTTGCTCTGTTCTCCAGGCTCTATGCTGCAGTGGCGCAATCCAGCTTACTGCAGCTTCAGACTCCTGGGCTCAAGTGATCCTCCTGCCTCAGCTTCCCAAGTAGCTGGGACCACAAGCACACACCACTATGTCTGGCCACTTTAAACATTTTTTGTAGAGATGGAGTCTCCCTGTGTTGCTCAGGCTGGTCTCGAACTTCTGGCCTCAAGCAATTCTCCTGTCTTGGCCTCCCAAAGTGCTGGGATTACATGTGTGAGCCACCATGCTTGGCCGTGGAGCTGTTTTCTTCCAAATATATATATATATATTATATATATATAATATTATATATATATAATATATATTATATATGTATATAATATATATATATTATATATATATAATATATATTATATATGTATATTATATATATATATATACATATTCCTTAGGATTTTATGCACAGATGATTATATTATTTGTGAGTGGGAATAATTTTATTTTTTCCTTTCAATATTAAGACTTTTGTTTCTTTTTCTTGCCTTATCACACTTGCTAGGACTTCTAGTACTATATTAAATGAAAGTTAAGAAACAATGGCTGAAAACTGCTCAAATTTTGTGAAAGCCATATATTTTCAGATCAAAGAAGCACAAACAAGAGTGATAAGACTGGGCATCCTTGCCTAGTTCCTGATTTTAGGGCAAAAACATTCAGTTTAGGGTTAGCTGTTAGGTTTTCATAGATGCCCTTTATCATGTGGAGGTTTTCTCATCCTAGCTGGCTGAGAATTTTTATAGCAGATGTTAGGTTTGTCAAATGCTTTTTCTGCATCTGTTGAGGTGACCGTATATTTTTTCTCTTTTAGTTTGTTATGGTGGTGGATTTTATATTAGAGTTCCATCCCAATTAGAAAAAAAAATCAGAAACAGTCCTCATTCACATAAATATTAACTCAGCGTTTTGCCCTAGGGCTATGTTAATTTTCCTGGTCTGTATCATAATATAGTTTGAAGGTCTCTGTACTATCCATATGTCATGCAGACACTGCAGTGATCCTTTATGTTACTGATGTCATGCAGGCGGGCAGGATAAGCACAACATGGCTAGCACACTGGAGGCCTTGGTGAGACGCATGCAATCCAGATGGTAGGAGATAAACCCTGGGAGGGTTCAGGGACCTGCCATTTTGGTCAAGTTTTACGAGGTCTGTTGGCCAAGGGCATGCCAGGATATCTCCTCCAAAGTTAGAGACTAATTGCTGTATTTTGTATTCCCTGCCACAAAGAAGGAAGCACAGCACTTGGTGGCCTCTGGATTCTGGAAACAACACATTTCTCACCTAGGAATACTGCTTCAGCTAATACATCAGGTGACACGAAGGCTGTCAGCTTTGGGGGAGGCGCAAGTGTTCCTGTATGTTTATCTTAATTATTGTTGTTAAGGAATAAATATTAACATAACACTTTTTTGGGGGGGGCTTGAGGAAGAGACACCTTTTTCTAATTTGTACAGACATCATATGTACTATGCCTGACATGAAACCTATTTAATTTCCATGGAGAGGAAGACAAAGGTGGCACCAGCCTCTGCGAGATAAGTCCCAAGCTCAATGCCCCCATGTTTGTGAAGCAATATGGAGGAAATAAAGAGTACAGGCTTGGCCAGATGCAGTGGCTCATGCCTGTACTCTCAGCACTTTGGGAGGCCAAGGCGGGTGGATCACCTGAGGTTAGGAGTTCGAAACCAGACTGGCCAAGATAGTGAAACCCCTTCTCTACTAAAAGTACAAAAATTAGTCAGGCGTGGTGGCACATGTCTGTAATCCCAGCTACTCGGGAGGCTGAGGCACAAGAATTGCTTGAACCTGGGAGGCAGAGGTTGCAGTGAGCCGAGATCACGCCACTGCACTCCAGCTTGGAAGACAGAGTGAGACCCTGTCTCAGAAAAAAGCAAAACAAAACAAAGCACAGGTTCAAAATTTAATGTAAAACTATCACTTACTAAAATCTGCATGTGAGAAGAAGAATTGGGGGAGTACGCTCAATATAGTGACCCAACCCCTGAGACAACTTAGAACTTTAAGTTACAAATGTTCTTTCAATTACAGCTTTATTAGAAACACAGCTATATGAAATATAGATATCTCTGATGGCTTGCTTGTATTAGGTTACTAATACAAGCTTCAAAAAGTGTTTCAGGGCTGGGCGCGGTGGCTCATGTCTGTAATCCCAAACTTTGGGAGGCCAAGGAAGGAGGATTGCTTGAGGCCAGGAATTCAAGATCAGCTTGGGCAGCATAGCGAGACCGCATCTCTACAAAAAATTAAAAAATTAGCTGGGTGTGATGGCACATGCCTGTAGTCCCAGCTACTCAGGAGGCTGAGCACGAGGGTTGTTTGAGCCCAGGGGTTCAAGGTTACAGTAAGTTATTGTCGTGCCACTACACTTCAGCCTGGGAGACAGAGTGAGAATGTCTCTTAAAAAACAAACAAACAAAAAAACCCAGAAAAACAGAGGCCGGGCAGGGTGGCTCAGGCCTGTAATCCCAGCACTTTGGGAGGCCGAGGTGGGCAGATCACGAGGTCAAGAGATCAAGACCATCTTGGCCAACATGGTGAAACCCCGTTTCTACTAAAAATACAAAAATTAGCTGGGCGTGGTGGCAGGTGCCTGTAGTCCCAGCTACTTGGGAGGCTGAGACAGGAGAATTGCTTGAACCCGGGAGGCAGAGGTTGCGGTGAGCTGAGATCGTGCCATTGCACTCCAGCCTGGTGATAGAGCAAGACTCTGACTCAAAACAAAAACAAAAAAACAAAACAGAACAAATCTGCCCACCCAAAAAAAAAGAAAACAGTGTTTCAGTGGCTGAAGGCCCTTATGACTTGAGTGATAAGTGGCAAATTTTCAGCCACTATTTCTTTGAGTATTTTTCTTCTTTTCTTTTCTTTCTTTTTCTTTTTTTTGAGATAGGGTCTCACTCTATTGCCCAGGCTGGAGCACAGCAGTGCAATCTCAGCTCACTGCAACCTCTGCCTCCCACACTCAAGCCATCCTTCCACCTTAGCCTCCTGAGTAGCTGGGACTAGGATGTATGCCACCACATGTGGCTAATTTTTGTATTTTTTGTAGAGGCAAGGTTTCACCATGTTGCCCAGGCTGGTCTCGAACTCCTGAGCTCACACAATCCTCCTGCCTAAGTCTCCCAAAGTGCTGGGATTACAGGCATGAGCCACCACACCCATCCCTGCTCTCCTTCCGGAACTCCAGTGACACTAATGTTAGCTCTTTCGTTATAGCTCCATAGTCTCTAGAGGTTCTCTTTATCTTTTTTTTTTTTTTTTTTCAGTTTCTCTTCTCTCTTTACAGATTTGGCCATTTCTATTATTCTGTCATTGAGTTTATGGATTTTTTCCTTTGTACCTTCCATTTTGTTGTTGAGCCCATCCACTGAATTTTAAAATTTTAGTGATTCTGTTTTTTCAGTTCCAATGTTTCCATTTGGCTCTTGTTATCATCTACTTTTTCAGAGACTTTCTATTTCTTTGCTGAGGCAATTTTTTCATTTGTTTTAAGCATATTCTTAGTTGTTTGTTGAAGTATCTTGATCATGACTGCTTTAATATCTTCATCAGTTAATTCTAGCATCTTGGTGTTACATCCAATAGATGGCCTTTCTTTATTTGGTTTGAGATCTTCCTGGTTACTGGCATGACAAGTGACTTTTGGTTGAAACTTGGCCTTTTTTCTTTTTTTTTTTGAGATGGAGTTTCACTCTTGTTGCCCAGGCTGGAGTGCAATGGCGCCATCTCGGCTCACCACAACCTCCACCTCCCCGGTTCAAGTGATTCTTCTGCCTCTGCCTCCCAAGTAGCTGGGATTACAGGCATGAGTCACCACGCCCAGCTATTTTTGTATTTTTAGTAGAGATGGGGTTTTTCCATGTTGGTCAGGCTGGTCTCGAACTCCCAACCTCAGGTGATCCGCCCACCTCGGCCTCCCAAAGTGCTGGGATTACAGGTGTGAGTCACTGCGCCCGGCCTGAAACTTGGACCTTTTTGTATTGTGTTATTAGACTCCGGATCTTATTTAAACTTTATGTTTTAGCCGGGCGTGGTGGTGCATGCCTGTAGTCCCAGCTACTTGGGAGGCTGAGCGGAGAGGATTGCTTGAGCCCAGGAGTTCATGGCTGCAGTGAGTTGTGATCGTGCCACTGCACTCCAGCTTGGATGACAGAGCAAGACCCTCTCTCTTTAAAAATAAAATTGAAAAATATGAATAAATAAATATAAACTTTGTGTTTTAGCTGGCTTTTTTCTGACACCAATATGTCTGGCAGGGCAAGGCAGGGTGGTGAGGGGTGGGGTTGAGTCTTCTCTGCCAGGTGGGAGTAAAAAATGACCTCTATCGACACCTGTAGGGGGCAGGTGCTCCTTTTTACTGGTGGGCAAAGGTGGGAAGTCTGACTCCAGCTGTGATCTCCACTGACACCACAGCTGCAGGGCGAAGAGGCAGGGTAGGTGGTCTAATAAATTGCTCTGGGCCATGGCGAAAATCCTGACTCTCCACAAGGCTTCCTGTGACACATCTCAGCAGGAAGCGGGCGAGGCGCCTCTTTACTGGGGAGTACAGGCTGGAAATCCAGGTTCTTCACGTGGTTCCCAGTGTGGTGGTGGTGCTAGTGAGACCGTGGAGCACGGAGGAGGCCGCTTTGCTGGCTGACACAGATGGTCGGCTCAACTCTCTGCCCGGTCTTCACCGGCACTGCTCTGGTGGTGGTCACTGGGGAACCTCATTGCAGCTTGGGAGGGTGGAATTTACGCTCCCCACTGGGCCTTTGCTGTGTGGATGTAGGTGGGGTCTCAGTTTATTCCATGGGGCTTGGCTGAAGTAAAGTGGTTTTTGTGTCTCGGTTTCAGCCTTACTAGGTTGCTGTTCACTTGGTCCTTTGGCTAGAGGAACAGGTTTTTATTGGGGCTTTTTTTTATTTTTTGGCACGCCTTGGCATTGCTGGGTTGCCAGTTTCTTAAGTTCCAAATCTAGGATATGTGGAACAGAAAGAAAACCCAGGGGACTCTCTGCCACGTCTTTGCTGGGGTGCAGAGGCCTCTAGATAATCTGCCTCTTTTTCTCCACCATTCAGAATCCTTTTTTCCCCCTAGAATCTGTTTATGCTTGTTGTATATATAATGTCCAGGGTTTTATTTTTCATTTTTATTTATTTATTTTTTTAAGCAACAAGGTCTCACTGTTGCTCAGGCTGGAGTGCAGTGGTGCTACTATAACCTCAAACTCTTGGCCTCAACAATCCTCCAGCCTCAGTCCCCTGAGTAGCTGGGACTACAGGCGCGTACTACTGAGCCTGGCTAATTTTTCTTTTGTAGAGTCAGGTGGTCTCACTATGTTGCACTGGCTGGTCTCGAACTCCTGGCTTCAAGTGATCCTCCTACTTGGGCCTCCCAAAGTGTTGGGATTACAGGCGTGAGCCGTTCAGGGTTTTAAATTATACTTAGCAGAAGAAATGGCAAAACTACATCATTCCATCTTCTGGGAAGTCTCTACTTTTCTTGTTTTGTTTGTTTTTTGGAGCATGAGGTGCTTTTCACACGTTTTCTTTTCTCTTCAGCTCCCTCCACCTCCTGTCATATTTCCTGTGGGGTGCCTCTTTCTGGGGCTCACCCTCCCAGAGGACACTGCTGTCCTTCCTCTCTGGGCACTGCATCGAGTCCCTTGGACTTCCCTTCGCCCCTTTGTTCTAATTTCTGTGAGCTTCCCCTACTTAGTCAGTAGTGTCCCTACTGCCTAAGGGAAATTAGTGTTGCTGCCGGGCATTGCAGAGGGAGAAACAGAGCAGACTCACAGTTTTTGTTTTGTTTGGGAAACAGATTCCTTTTTTTTGTTTTTGTTTGTGTTTTTTTTGTTTGTTTGTTTGTTTTGGAGACAGAGTCTTGCTCTGTCACCCAGGCTGGAGTGCAGTGGCATGATCTTGACTCACTGCAACCTCCGCCTACCGGGTTCAAGCAGTTCTCCTGCCTCAGCCTCCCAAGTAGCTGGGATTACAGGCTCGCCCCACCACGCCCGGCTAATAGTTTTGTATTTTTAGTGGATGTTGGCCAGGCTGGTTTCCAACTCCTGACCTCAAGTGATCGGCCCGCCTTGGCCTCCCAAAGTGATGGGATTACAGGCATGAGCCACCGTACCTGGCCTGGAAACAGACTCTTGAGTATGAAAAGGGAAGGCCACAGAGAAGCAGGAGCAGATGCCAAGGTGATATCTTGGAAAGAGACTAGAGCAACAGCAAGACTGCCAGCCCTCACCCTACCTTAGGGACTGGCTCAGCGTCGCTGATCTGGGAGGTAGAAGAGAAGGGAAATGGGGTTCAACCTGGGTAGGGGGTAGGTGGGAGGACAGGCAGAAGAGAGAGTCAGCTTTTAGAGACATCCAAGGCAATGACGCGAGTCCCGAGCCAGCAGAGCTGACGTGGACAGCACCCATGGCCCTCCCAAGCAGTGGCTACGATTGAGTCAACTGTGTGCTTGCTGTGTGTGTCCACCTCTGCTGCACAGCTCTGTTGAGCATCACCTGATCTCCCTGGGTGGATTCCTGCCCTTTGTTTGTCAATGGCCCAGGACATTCCCTATAAGCCCTACTTGCAACAGAAGAGGAGTCCTTGCCACCCAAGAAGTACGGCTGGTGTAAAGACGGGTGTTGCTCCTGGTCTCGGATTTACTAGGTAGAGGGGTGCAGTGGAGGCTCTTAGAGTTCCACCAGATCCTTACCAGCCAGTGTGCTCATCCCCAACTGCGGTGAGTGTTGGCTGCTGACAGCTCACAGCTGCCCCCTTCTCCTAAGTATTGCCCTTGGCCAAATGGGAGCTGCTTTGCCCAGGAGGTTTCACTCTCCACTCTCCTCTGGCAGCCTGCAGCCAGTGGCTGACAGGCTCAGAGATATTAGAGGCATCTCCTTGTCATGGCAAGGTCCAACTGAGGTGCCCTTCATGCTTAGGCTCCGCGTGGGACTGTGCTAGCCTCCTGCAGAGACTTGCCCAGCTCTTTCCCCTGCCCTGTTCTGCTTTCTTCTCTCCTTTTTGTCCAGAGAGCCCTTTCATGTGCACCCAAATCCCCATTTCAGGCTCTGTGTTCAGGGAACCCCACCTAAAATAATGGGCTGATGGTATGGGCTGAACAAATTGTGGATCTGGCTGGATACGGTGGCTCACATCTGTAATCTTGGCACTTTGGGAGGCAGAGGTAGGAGGACTGCTTGAGGGCAGGAGTTCAAGACTATCCTGGGCAACATAGTGAGACCCCTATCTCTATAAAAAATAGAAAAATTAGCCGGGTCTGGTGGCACATGCCTGTAGTCCCAGCTACTCAGGAGGCTGAGGTAGGATTGCTTGCGCTCAGGAGGTCGAGGCTGCAGTGAGCTGAGACAGTGCCACTGGACTCCAACCTGGGCGACAGAACAAGACCCTGCCTCCAAAAAAAAAAAAAAAAAAATTAAACTGTGGCTTTAACAGCAATGTAGCCCCATCCCACCGGGCTGTGTTAAGGGAAGAAGAGGTCTTGCCAGCACTCTTTCTCCTCCCCTGGCAGCTCCTGCTTTGTGCCCACACCCACACGGGCACACGCTCCTCCCTGTACCCCCTCCCCACCATGCCTTCTCCTGCACAGCCGCTTCCCAGAGGAAGTGGGTTGAGGTTTTCTGTCAACCTTCACACTTGATGATAGCCTTTTTCACTTTCAGTTGAGACCAAAAGAGAGGCTGCCCCGTCCTTACTCAACAAGGGACAGAGAGATGCCCAGAAGTCTCTCGGTACCTGCTCCTGGCCCCACCTGACTCTGTAGGGCTCTGTGTTGTGGAACCTGCGGGGGCACCACGGACAGACCTGCCAGGTTTGGGCCTGCTCTGCTACATTCCACCGGCAGCCACAGTTTGTCTTGGCAAGGTCAGCCTCCAGGCCCAGCTCCAGGAAGGCCCTGGGGAGCAGCCCAGACAAACCAGCTTTCACCACAGAAGCCAACGCTGGCTGGGCTTGAGGCAGTGCCAGCCTGAGAGTGGCTGGAGCCTCCCACACCCACCTAAAGGTGAACTCAGTTCTGGGTGAGCGGGTGGGTGCGTGGAAGGGGCAGGATCCTACATGGGTGGAACCCCCAGAGAGGCAGCAGTGGCAGGAGCCAAGCCAGAGGGTTTTTCTGCCCTACACGAATCAGCCCTTCAGGAACTGGACTCATGGGATGACTGCCCGGAGCCCCGGCAGCTTAGCCTGAGCCTCCTCCTCACACACCGCCAGATGAGGGTGCATCTCGGTAGCTCTCGCTCCCAGGCTGACAGGGGAGGGGCAGGAGAGGCTTTGGAGAATGAATATGCTGGGATGCTGAGCCCCAGGGAACAGCAAATCTGCTACTGGACGGCCAGCTTTCCTTCCCCCATAAACACTTGGCGCCTTCTCTCTCAAGGAATAAAATACTCAAAAAGGAATGTATACAAACAAAACGGTCTTGTTTCTGTTCCTGCCCTGCTAGGCAGCCTCTCCTGCATCTTTAGAGTCATGAATTCTCTTCCATTCTGTCTCCAGTGGGGGTCTCTGAGACCCTACTACCCATTCTGCTTGTCAGTCTCTGCAGCTCCAAACCCAGGACCTCCCACCCTCCTGAGGCTGCCACTCTGTGACCCCCTGCCAAGGTGAGGCAAGGAAGGGAGCTTTGAGTATCTTCACCTTTGGAAGTGAGCGGTCAGGGGCTCCTGAACAGAGGACTCACGAGGACTGTTCTGGATTTCCAACAGAGGGGACCCAGAGCTAAGGAGCCCAGCTGGGTTTGAATCTTAAAGGTTAGAATAGAATGGTAAAAGATGGGTTAGGATCAAAGTAGAATGACTTAGTGAGAGATTAATTTGTGTTTGTTCTCGTGTTTTTCCCTCCACTGCTCCCAGAAGGTAGCCAAAGCCAGCATAGCAGTGTGAGGTACTGAGGTGGTCTGCAGAAAGCCTAGCTTCTCCAGGAGAAGCAGGGAAGGGCAAGGGCCAGTGAGTGACTTCTTAGAGAGTAGTGCAGAGAAAGAAAGAGAAAATGGGCTCTGTGTTAATAATTGGTATACCCTGTATAAAGAATAAGGCCAGACATGGTGGCTCATGCCTGTAATCCCAGCACTTTCGGAGGCCAAGGAGAGCAGATCACTTGAGGTCAGGAGTTCCAGACCAGCCTGGTCAACATGGTGAAAGCTCATCTGTACTGAAAATACAAAAATTAGCCAGGCGAGGTGGTGTGCGCCTGTAATCCCAGCTACTCAGGAGGCTGAGGCAAGAAAATTGCTTGAACCAGGGAGGGGAGGTTGCAGTGAGCCGAGATCGTGCCATTGCACTCAAAAAAAAAAAAAAAAAAAAAAAAAAAGAATATATGGCCATTTATAATTAAACATATAATTAACTAATGCAGTGGCTTAAAATTAGACATGTAATTAATGTAATTCAGCACATTAATGAAATAACGGAGAAAGTAATTTGATTACTAATATATGTAGAAAAATATTTCATAAATTTTGGCATCTATTTATAATTTTTAAACATTTTTAGAAAATTAGGAATAGAAGGATATCTATAAACCAAACACAATGCTTAATGATGAAATATTAAAAGTTTGCCCTCCAGAATCAGGAGCAAAACAAAGATGTCCACTCTCACTACTTCTATTCAACATTGTATTGGAGGTTGCAGCCAGTGCATTTATGCAAGAAAAATAAGTAAAAATAAAAAACTAAGGACTGCAAGTGAAGAAATGAAACTGTCCTTTGTTTGCAGATGACATAACTATGTAGCTAAGAAAATTCAAGATAATCTAAGGATAAGTGGCTAAGCAAGATTGCTGGATACAAGGTAATTATACAAAAATCCGTTGTTTCTATATATTCACAACAAATAAATAAAATTAAGAAAATGATACTATTTATAATACCACAAAATAATCAAGTAGAAATAAATGAAATAGGTGCAAAACTTTCATACAGAAATCTATAAAACATTATTAAGAAAAGTTTTAAAAAATCTAAATAAATGGAGGGATATACAATATTCATAGATTGAAACACACAATATTTTAAAGACATCAATTCTCCATTAATTAGTTTGTAAATTTAATGTAATCCCAATGAAAATCCAGCAGATTTTTTTTTTTTTGGGAGATGGAGTCTCGCTCTGTTGCCCAGGCTATAGTGCAGTGGTGTGATCTTGACTCACTGCAACCTCTGCCTCTAGGGTTCAAGAAATTCTCCTGCCTCAGCCTCCCGAGTAGCTGGGACTACAGGCGCATGCACCATGCCTGGCTAATTTTTTACATTTTAGTACAGATGGGGTTTCACTGTGTTGCCCAGGCTGGTCTTGAACTCCTGAGCTCAGGCAATCTGCCTATCAGTTTAAAAAATAGAAATTAATAAACTGATTATAAAATTTGTATTGAAATGAAAAGGACCACATGTAGCTGACATAATTGTGAAGAACTAAGTTGAACAGGCCAGGTGTGGTGGTTTAAGCCTGTAATACGAGCACTTTGGGAGGCTAAGGCAGGAGGATCACTTCAGGCCAGAAGTTCAAGACCAGCTTGGGTAACATAGCGAGGCCCTATCTCTATAAAAAATTAAAAATAAAAACAAAAAAATTTGAAAAGAAGAATTAAATTGGATGACTTGCCATACTACATAGCAAAACATACTATAAATCTAAAGTTATTAAGATAATGTGGCATTGGTATAAGGATAGATAAAAAGACGAATGGATCAGAATAGAGAATCCAGGACAGACACATACTTATATGAACATTTGATTTATAACAAAGATTTCAGTTCAATGAAGTGGGGGAAAATGTACTCATTTCAGTAAATGGTGCTGGGCCAATTGGTTATCCATATGAAAAAAAATTAAATTTTATCTGTAGCTTACACTGTACACAAAAATAAATTTTAGTTGGATTGTGGACCTAAATATAAAAGCCAAAAAAAAAAAAAAGAAAAATTCTAAAATATCTTCTTGACTTTGGTGTAAGTGAAGATTTGAAAATTTATTTTATTTTAATTTCATTTAATTAATCAATTAATTTTCTTGAGATGGGGTCTCATTCTGTTGCCCAGGCTGTGGCATGATCTCAGCTTACTGCAACCTCTGCCTCCTGGGTTCAAGTGATTCTCTTGCCTCAGTCTCCTGAGTAGCTGGGACTACGGGCATGCACCACCATGCCTGACTAATTTTTGTATTTTTAGTAGAGACGGGGTAGACGGGGTTTCATTATGTTGGCCAGGCTGGTCTTGAACTCCTGACCTCAGGTGATCTGCCCACTTTGGCCTCCCAGAGTGCTAGGATTATGGGCGTGAGCCACTGTACCCAGCAGAAGATTTGTTTAAAAGCACACAAAAGGGGAGGGGAAGCGTGAAGCAAAATAATAAATAAATTAAAAGCATACAAGAAACACTAATCATAAAGAAAAGATTAATAACTTATACTACATTCAATTAAGACATTCTGGTTATCAAAAATCTAATGGCCGGGTGTGTGGCTCACAGCTATAATCCCAGCACTTTGGGAGGCTGCGGCAGGTGGATTGTTTGAGCGCAGGAGTTTGAGACCAACCTGGGCAACATGGAGAAACCTGTCTCTACAAAACACACACCGAAAAATTAGCCTAGCATGGTGGTACGCGCCTGTGGTCCCAGCTACTCCGGGGGCTGAAGTGGGAGGATCACTTGAGCCAGGAGGCTGAGGCTGCAGTGAGTTGTGATTGTGCCACTGCACTCCAGCCTGGGTGACAGAGCAAGACCCTGTCTCAAAAAATAAATAAATAAAGAAAGAAAAGAAAAGAAAAAAAATCTCATAATGAAGGCAGGCGTGGTGGCTTACGCCTGTAATACCAACACTGTGGGAGTCTGAGGCAGGAGGATCACTTGAACTCAGGAGTCTGAGACCAGTCTGGGCAATATAGTGAGACCTCCATCTCTTACCCTCCAAAAAATTAGCTGGGTGTGGTACCTGTAGTCCCAACTACTCAAGTGGCTGAGGCAGGAGGGTTGCTTGAACCCAGGAGTGAGCTCTGATTGTGCCACTGCACTCCAGCCTGGGTGACAGAGCGAAACCCTGACACACACACACACACACACACACACACACACACACACCTCTTAATAAGAGTGAAGAGAAGGGGAACATGGGAGAAGTGATAAGAGGATCCTAGGTCCGTATTTGTCGATGCCTCGCCCCCATCAGGACTCTCACGTTGAAGGTCTTCTTGTGAACAGCCAACTTCTAGGCTGGTGGCTCCAAGGAGGTGGCCCATTCCCTTCCATCACCCAGTGGGTGTTGTTACTACCACTGAGGTGGTAGCAGAGGAGGGAGCTGTGGACAGGGTGGGGAAGGCGGCTGCCCCAGGATAAGCAGTTAAGAGCTTCGGGGAATCACTAACTGTGAAGACCTAGTCTCTCCTCATTTAGAAAGACACTGTGAACTGTGAACTTTTTCCTATTTGGAAAAGTTCTCCTAGAGAAGTGAAAAGAGACTTTGGGGTCCATTTGAACCATTTCAAATATGTTCAGGGCTTGCTTTATTCCAAAGTTGGTCACATGGGTAGAGAAACAGACCTTGGTTATCACTCTGGCAAAAAGCTTCTAGTCTATCTTCAAGGGCATAAAGACTTATTGCTTTAGGTTTCACAGTTCCATCCACAATCCACCTGGAATTGATTTTTGTGTATGTGGAGAGGTCAAGTGTAATTTTTGCATATGACTATCCAATTAACCCAACACCATTTTCTTTTTTGAGAGATGGGGGTCTCACTTGTTGCCCAGGCTGGCCTCAAACCTCTGGGCTCAAGCAATCCTCCTGCCTCAGCCTCCCAAGTAGCTGCCTGGGCTCTAACATCACATTCTTAAAAGACCATCCTTTCCACACTGCACAGCAGTTTCCACTTCTCTAGGGGATTTTTGTTTTTGGAAGAGGTTGAAAGGCTCTGCCAATATGGGTAGGGGGCAGGGGGCAGGGATAATATTTTGCAGAATAGTCAGCAGAGGGCTGGTCAAAGCTGCTGCCTGGCTTCTCTTGAGCCAGTGAGACCTGTCTATAGCGGGTGCTGTCTGAGCCAAAATGTAGCCCCAGAAGCTCTCTGGTCCCCAGGGTCAGATGCAAAGTGTAGCAGCCTGGTTCTGCTGGGAAACATTTGTAAGAGGAAAGCAGAGGACTTACTGGAGATGTACTCTCTCTGAAGGGTGAGCAGCCAAGGGTCTGATGCCCTTTCTACTCCCATCCCCATTAGAAGCCTGGGGGTGGGCTGACACTGAGAGGGACCCCTTTGTCACCTGGCATCTTGGTACTTCAACAAGAAATAGCCTGGGCAGTTTCTGTCACCTGGTCCCAGGTAGAGGTGGGACCTGCAGATATAGGAAAAATCCATGCCTACTCCAAACTTACTTTAAGTAGAAAAAACCATCTTCCCCTGGATGACTGCCAGGGACCACCTCCAGGTATGTGCCCCACCCACATCCCCTCATCTGTACCTCCTCTGTGTACACCTGTCTGATTCCAACTGTCAGCTCCTGCTTCTCTTTGTCTGAGTGTTTTCTCTGGCTACTGGGACTGTTTTACCACCTGTGCGGAAGACTGGAGGTGTCAGAAAGCTAGTACTGCCTTCCCACTCCATCCAGAAGCCCTAACCCCTGACTGATGAGAATTAGTGTATAAGTACGCCAGCTGCCTCGCTCCTCAGGTGCGAAATTCCTGAGGTATGCATTTTATAGCCTCCCAGAGCTCCCAGCTGGGATTAAGCTTCAGAAAAACCCACAGTAGTAGCCTGCTCAGTAGCACTCTGTATTGGGCTTCCTTCTTTCTGCTGCCTCCCCTCCCTGCTCCCCTGACTGGTGCCTTCTGGGATTGTTGCCCAAATAAACCATCTGGACCCACCTCCTGTCCCAAGGTCTGCTGCTGGGGGAACCTAAACAAAGACAACTTCCATTCCAGGCGAATGATCCCACCCTGACCAATATTCACATAGGAATTGGAGCTAAGGTTAGGATTTTCATCACTGGCCTGGGATATCCAGGCTCTGTAGGGATGAATGCCAATGAGCCAATCAATTCTACTTGTGTGCAAGGCCTCAGGACTGAGCTAAACTAAGACCTGGTCATTTGATAGCATTTATTGGGTAGTGGGTCTCCACTACAGATTTATGTAAGCTCAAGGACAAGTTTCTGCCACTTGGCTTAATGTCATCCTCAGACTGAGGATTGCTGGTGCTACTGAGAATGGAACCTCTTTGACTACAGGATGTGGGAAGTCCAGAAAGGTGTTCCATTTGCAAGGCCCAGAAGATGCCCCAGTTGCTTTGCAGAAGGTGCCGCAGACCCAGACACAGGCCCAGGTTTGCTGGTGGGCCGGTCTTGTACTGACTCATGGTCAGCAGTTTGACTTGCTCCTCACTGATTATAGACTACAAGAAGGCCTGGTGTGATATTGACTTGGCTAATAGTTTTCATCTCAAATAACAACTCTGATCAGTAGCTTCGTTGAAAATGATTCTGTCATCATGGTGGTTTTGTGGCATAGCAGAGGCTCTTGGTGCCTTGTCCACATCATCTCAGATTACTGTCCTGGAATTTGCTGACAATATTCTACAACAAAGCCTAACTGGTGATTTTTCCTCCATGTAGATGGGAGGGGCAGGCCAGAAACACTAAAGGGTTAATTTCCTGGAAGCAGCCCTCAGCTCACAGATGGAAAAAAAAATGTTGTATTAGTTTGCTTGGGCTATCATAACAAAATACCATGGACTGGGTGGCTTAAACCACAGAATTTTGTTTTCTTACAGTCCTAGAGGCTGCAAGTCGCAGGCCAAGGTGCCAGTTGATTTGATTCCTGGTGAGGGCTCTCTTCCTGGTTTGCAGACGGCTGCCTTCTCTGTGTCCTTACCTGACAGAGAGAGCACACTCTGGTGTCTCTTCCTCTTCTTATAAGAGCACAAATTCTATTGGATCAAGACTCTACTCTGACGACCTCGTCCAACCTTAATCACCTCCTTAAAGGCTCCATCCTCAATACAGTCATGTGGGAGGTTAATGCTTCAACATATGGATTTTAGGGAGGCACAATCCAGGCCATCGCAAACATGGTAACTGGTTAGCTATGTCTGCTGTGGATGAAGGAAAAGGACAGTGTGGACTCAAATGGTGGCTTGAGCAGCATTGTGGGATTGTTAGGGACAGACATCATGTCTCATTTATATCCACCATGGCACCTGACCCATCCTGGGAACCAGAGTGTGACCACTATCCAGTTGTCACCTGTGTCCAGTGCAGATTAGAATTTTGCAGGGCCTCAGCTGGGAGGGCCCTGGGCAATGGGAGCTGCTCAGAGCCAAATAAAGCAGGGCGTGGGCAGGCAGGCTTTGGTGCTCTAAGCGGGAGGCCACACAAGCACAGAGAATGGGACAGGATGACCAGAAGGCAGCATGACCTCTTGCCGTGTGTCCAGGAGAGATGAATCCCAGGCGCTGGCCAAGAACACCAGAGAAAGAAGTAGAGGCCTCTGAAAGACAGGACCAGCCCATCTGCCCTGGCAAGTGTGCCTGTCCAGAAGGCTGCATTTGCAGGTCATGGACGCATGGGTTGAAAGGGCCAGGGTGTCCAGAGGCCAGAGCCCAGAAGCAGGGCCAGGAAGAGAAGGAGGAAAGCCTGAGGCTTGGGGCTAGACACGGGGCTCACTGGATCGTGGGTCAAAAAAGTGGCTTTCAGGGTCAGACAGCCAGACCATCATCCAGGGGACATATCTCAGGGGGACAACTGGGACTCATCCTAGAGGGGTGGGTGGTGGAGTGAATGGGCACAGGAATCTTGCCTCCTTACCCTCCTTCCACCCAAACTCTGAGGCAGGTGAGCCATAAGGTGCCTAGGCCTGGGGGTGGGGGCGGTGGGATGGGATTGGGTTGTGGCTCAGATAAACCACCCTGGGAGCCACAAGCTGCCCCACCCAGCCCAGGCGTGGCCCTGCAGCCTCTATGTTGGATTGGATCCAATTTCTGAGCCTCTGTACATCTGGGTCATATTTGGTTTGGTCTCTCCCGGTTCTCAGCAATGTCCTGACAACCACCACTTTGATCTTGACTAGAGAGCTGGGCAGCTGAGTCCTCAGTGGCCCTATTATGCTCCCAGGCAGAGCTCAGGCCTGCTAGCCTGCTCCCCCTCCCCCAACAGTCCCCAAGAACAGACGTGGGGCAGGGAATACTTGCTTAGTCGAACTCTGGGGCTGTTTAAAAAGCCCAAGGTGCAAGAGGGCTCCCCGGGGGCAGGGTTTGGAGCCTCCCCTAGAGCTGCTGAACTGCTGCTAAGAAAAGCAAACTCACACCAAGGAGGCAGGTGAGAGGCCAGGCGGGCACCACCTGCATCTGGTTTATTGTTCTGTTTTCTCCAAACTTAGCAGAGCAGAATGTGAGGCCACCTGGGGGGCGGCTGGGCCCGCTGCATGGGGCCAGCCAGAGTCATTGTGAGTGTGTGGGGCCAGAGTACATGAGACATCCACTGGGGGAAGACCCCAAATACAGGAGGCCTGGCACCCCCTCTTCTGCCTCCTCCATGCCCAAGGCCCCCACAGGGAGGCATGATGTGGCAGGCATGAGAGTGCAGGTCTCAAAGGAAGTGGGGGCAGCTGTGGGGCCAAGCAGCTGTTGGAAGCTCCACGGGAGCCTGGGCAGGCCTCCCGAGGCTGCAGGGCGCCACCCTTTTGCTGTAGAGAAGTTGGGATGCTGGGCCAGTTGAGATGGGTCAGATGCAAACAGGACCTTTTCAGGTCACTTCTCCCTGAGCTGTCCTCTTTCCCACGGTCCCCATCCCATGCTCCCCTCACTCGACATCCCTGGTCTGCACAAGATCCATTTCCTTCAGAGGAACCAAGACCCAGACATTGAGGCCCAGAATCCCAGCACCTCCCTGGGACGCTCTCCTGCCAAGAGCATCTGCACAGTGCTGGGGTTTCTGACCACCCCAAGACAGGGAGGCGAGAGAAGCCTGTGGGGCTGCTAGCGGGGAGGCTTGAGCATGGGGTGAAGGCCTCTCCCCGTTCAGCTCACGGGTTGAGGTCTGCCCATGGCCCTGGCCTTGCATCTGTCTGTGCCACCATCCAGGGTGTGGCTGTGAATCCCAGAGGGACCTCCAGTCCGGGCTCCATGGGAACAGCTGCAGACCTGGTGGGGCGAGAGAGGGAGAGAAGAAGGTCGGGGAGGAAGGCTGGCTGCCAGGGGACAGGAAGCCACTTCTCTCTACCTGGTCAGCTTGGGTTACTGGGGTGGGCTATGTACCTCAGAAAGCTGTCTAGATGGGCCCTGGGGAGGAAGACTTGGACCCCAGCTCCCCATCCCTGCGGGGCTGCTAGCGGGGAGGCTTGAGCACAGCATGAAGGCCTTTAGAGAGCAAGCCCATCTCAGGGCCAGGTGGGGCGGGGGAGGCCAGACCCAGTCAGAGACCTACCGTAATTAGGAGTATGCCAGGCCCTGAAGCCCCCGGGCTGGAGAGTGGAACTTGTCAGAATCCTCAAAAGACTGGTCTGCAGTAATCAAGGAGAAAGGAGCCATAAGCCATGCGCCACCTGGGGAGCCACCTGCCTGTCACTCTCTGGGCTGGAGACAGCAGGCAGGGGATATAGCACTTTCTGAAGGCAGTCAGCCATCCCTAGCCCTGGCCCACGGCAGCACTGCAGATCAGGGGTGAGGGGTGCCTCTCAGATGCTCAGGGGATGCAGCCCATGCTCTTGCTCCCTTACCTCCCTCAAGAGAGAGATGACCCCAGGCTCATTCTCCCAGGGTGGCCTCCTTCAGAGGGCCCATCTGCTTCCTCAAGCACATGGCCATGTACCAGGGCAGAAAAGGAAAGAGGCCAGCCTCCAGGAGTACTGATTGACATACCCACAGCAGCATCCTGTCTGCCTCCCACACCTATGAAATTCGTCACTTCACCACTCCCCACCCCTGCCTGACTCCCCGCCATGGTTCTCTTTGCTGGCAGAAGAAATCAGTGACCCTCTGTTCTCTCCATCCCTCACATTCTAAGCTCCAGACACACCTAAGAAAAATTATCCAAAACTTGGAAATAAGGCCAAAAAAGTGACTGTGTATCCTTTCAAAGTCACCCTAGAGCATTATCAAATAAGCCAACCTTAAGAGTCATCTTATTCTGGGGCATGTGACGTCTTTTGATTTCACGCTACTGGCTAGGGCCCAGGCTTTGCTCAGTTGAACGGATGTTCACTTGGAGGAGGCTGAGAAATGGCGGATGACTTCTCATTGGTAGAAAAGACAATCCCCAGAGGAAGGTTACAAGTTTATTGCTCTGTAGAAGCAGTTTGCAGCCAGCAATCTTATTTCAGCCCTCCTTGTTTTACTGGCTTCAGTCTGTCACTGTCTCCTTTAAGCCACTCTGTCATCCTGTTAGCTCCCTCACTGATGAGTTAAATAAATCTTTGGCCTATATTTGTATGTTATTTATTTATTTATTTATTGAGACAGAGTCTTGCTCTGTTGTCCAGGCTAGACAGACTGGAGTGCAATGGCGCAATCTCAGCTCACTGCAGCCTTGACCTCCCAGGCTCAAGTGATCCTCCCACCTCAGCCTCCCGAGTAGCTGGGACTACAGGCATGGGCCACCACACCCAGCTCATTTTTGTATTTTTTTTAGAGACGAGGTTTTGCCATGTTGCCCAGACTGTTCTTGAACTCCTGATCTCAAGCGATCTGCCCACCTCAGCCTGCCAAAGTGCTAGGATTACACATGTGAGCCACTGCACCTGGCCATGTTATGTTCTTAATGTTTTGAACGTGGGCTCCAAATCTCTGCCTTCCCACCCACACACCTTCAGCCCGAGGTCTACTCTATCTAGGGCATTCCTCCCCCACTAAGAACCCCTGCCTTCTTCTTCAAACCCTGCTTGGGCAAGTCCTTCCCTGAAGATGGGCTACCCCTGGATGGGTCACCAAGCAGCCCCCTTGCCCGCCTGCCCTTCCTGGCACAAAAGTCTGTTATTATTTGAGTCACCATCACAGGCCTGTCTGAACTGTGCAGAGGAGGGTCCCTGGTGGGAAGGGGCCCCATTCTGTGTGTAAGGCAGGGCATCAGCACAGTTCTCAGAAGTTTCTGGGCTGCACCTAGTTGCTCTGACTGCCCCCAGAGCAGCTGATTCTGCAGGACGCTGTGGACATGTATCATCCTCAGTTGTTCTCCCAGGCCCTGAGGTTTCGCACCCTCTTTCCAGCTTCCCTGGACTCTCATACAGGGACCCTGGAGCACAGAGGCTCCGTAGAGCATTGTCCACAGCCCCCTCCCCTGCCTCAGCCTGGAGGCTGCCCCACCTGCCCCTGCCTTGGATTTGGAGATGGCTCTGGGGCCCAGGCCATTGGCCTTGCTCTTGTGACAGGCATCCCAGCCTGATCAGCCCCCACATCAGGCTGAGGAAACCATGAGGGTGTCTCTTCCTGCATCTCAAGGTCATTCCCCAGGAACTAATCTCAAGATGCTGTTAGAAAAATACATTTTTGTGCTCAAATAAATTTGCATCTCCTGTTTCCTAGAAGGTTCACAATGTACCCTGGCACATGAAAGGCTCTGACAAATTCTTCAGTAGCCACTTACGTAATTTCAACACTGATTCTTTCCTAATGCTCTGTTGCTCTGACCCATTATTGTCTTGGGGAATAAGCGATAGGACATGCTCTAACCCAGCCTCTTCCAGATCAGTGCCCCACAAACTGCACTGCAGCCTTCTGTGTGGGTGTGAATGGTGCCCTTCTGACTCATATATTCATTCAATAATTCGACTATTTATTAAGCACCTGCTGCGTGCCAGATTGAGTCCTAGGGGATCCTGTGGAAGCATCCCTTAGCCAGATAAGAAAAACACCTGTAAGCCTCTTAGGGAAGACACTGGCCCTGGCCCCCACCATCCCCATCAACAAGGACCTGTTCTGCCCCACCCACATCCTGTTGCCTCCTCCTTTTCCACAGCCGGTCCCTTCCTCTGTCCTCCCAGTGAGTTTCCAATCACCACGTGAATAGGAAAGGCTCTGCTGGTTCAAAGGTTCTGCTGCACGTGGGTAAAGTGAGAGAACAGCCATTTCACGAATGGAATGTGGGAAGATGACTTGGTCTCAAGTCCTAATCTGTAAAATGTGGGGAGGGAAGCTGGGCTAAGCCTCTTCTAAGGTCAGTCCCCTTCCATCGTCAGCGACCCAGTCCCTCACAGTGGTGTGTGCTACCCTCTGGTGGACACAGGGAGGCACAGGTACAGGCGTGCAGCCCACCAGCTCCGAGGGTCTTTGCTCTGGGCTCAGCTGGATGGGGATGGCATGTTGGGGTAGTTTCTAGACCCCATCAACTGTGATTTGAGTCTCTTCTCCTTGGCCAAGTGGTCAACTGAGAGCATTCAGAATGGTGACCATCCCAGGCTGGGAGACCAGGGGAGTGGGGGCCAGAGGGACCTCCCTGGACCCCAGCAGAGCTCCCTGCTCTCCGTCCTCCAAGAAGAGCAGGTTAGCCAGCATGAGGCACTGGTGAGATGCGGATGGAGCAGGCTCCTCTAGCCCAGCTGCTCCACAAGGGCCCTTCCTTCCTGCCGCACTGAGGCAGGGTGGAGCACTCACCTGGAAGCCCCTCTCCGTGGGCTCTGGGGCAGGCCTGGGGTGGGGAGCTCGGGGGGCGCAGCACGGGGGCGAAGGCGCTCCTCTGTTTGACGGCGGAGATCATGTTGACAGGCGAGAAGGAGAAGACGCTGGTGGTGGGGGCAGCGGCCGGGAGGGACATGGAGGAGGCAGCCGCCAGCGGGGGGCTAGAGGGCATGACTCCGGGGCGGGGCGGGGAGGGGCAGGCGCAGCAGGGAAGGTGGTGGGAGACACAACAGGGAGATAGCACCAGAGTGAGCTTTGCTGGGGCCCCACGTGGGCTGCTGACCCAGGTACCAGGCTCAGACCTCACTGGGAGCTGTGAGGGTCCTGGGCCAGCCCTGACCTCTCAAGGGTTCTGGAGACCTTTTCGCGGGGCTGGGGATGACAGGGCCAGATGAGGTAAAGACAAAAGCAAAACCAGAACATTCAAAAAAACCAAACCAAACTCAAAAATGAGATGAGCAACAGCTGGACTACTTCAGGATTTCTGCTGAAAACCCCTGGGATTCTGAGATGCTAGGAAACGTTTATGAGCCTTGCTTGGGGTGCCAAGGCTATAGTCATAGTTCAGGGGTCACAGAAGAGCTGGAGCAAGTAGTCAGGGATGAAGTTTGGGGGAACGCACAGGCTCCTGTTATAAGCCTGTCTGCCCAACATCATAAACAGCACTCCAACTTCCTCCTCAAATATGCTCTCCTTGCCAATGTCCCCTATGCTCCTCTGTCCCTCTCCCACTTCCCCCTGCACCCTGGGGCACTTTGTTTCCTTACAGCTTAATGCAGGTCCTTGTCATCTCCAGCCTGGGCCCTGGGGGGTCTCCTGAATCTCCCACTTCCAGCTGGTCAATTTTAAAGCAAAGTGCAGGGATCTACATCCTCAGATCTTCCTGTTCTCAAACTCCCTAGCCACCCAGGCTGTGGCTTGCCCTCCTGGGAATGGCAAGGGAGCCTCCTGCACACAGGCTTTGCCTGCCCCCTCTTCCTGCAGCCTCCTCTCCTGGGGGCTCAGGCCCAGGGCATCGCTGGATCCCACCTTTCTACATCCTCATCTGAACCCAATTCCCTGCCTCTCTCCTATAAAGACTGGTAAGGCTGTGATTTGAGTATTGTCCAGGCAGCAGGCAGTGGGGTGGGTGGGGCTTCCTGGAAGAAAGCAATAGCCTGAGAAGGCTGCCTTTGGCATCAGAGGACCCTCCTACCTCCCTTGATACAATAACGCCTTGGACAGCTGCCCCTCTTCCAAATGCCCTCAGCCTCATCTCCTTTAAGACAACAGTTACTGCCAGCTGGAGAGGCCCCCAGAGCCCGATGAAGGGCTTGAGACTAATGCCAGAAAATGTACTATAGCTCTCAATGGCCAGGGCTCATAGCCACATTCTGTACCTTGGGTAGGTAGTGTGGGGAGTTGTGAGTCATTTCAGGGTTGCTGGTGGCTGAAGCAGAAAAACAAAGAGAGACCCAAGCAAACAGCCCCTGAGCCTCTGGCTGGGGCAGTTCTGATGTCATTCCAGGAATGTTCTGACAAACTCAATGAGAATGACACCCGTTGGAGTTGGGCCACAAAGCACCCTGAACGTGGGGAGTGGAAGGGTACCTGGGTAAGCCTTGGTCAAGACAATATCATGAAATAGGACCCAACCCTCCCTCAAGTCCAGTGTGTCTCCAGCTGATGCTGGGTTTAAGCAGCTCTAGAATTCTTGATCTTCTTGATGAGTCGGAAGACCCCAGGTGGGCTGGGTTCTGCACACTGGGGCGATGTGTTCCTCTACTGTTGACCACAGTGTATGTGCGGGAAGGAACTGATGTTCCAGACCCCACTAGTGTTGGCCCAAGGGGAAAGCTTCAAAACCAAGGGGGTGCCCACAGAGAGGTTGTGAGGGTACTGCCCCAGAACTGAGGGGAAGGAGGAGCAGTCAATCCTGGCCTGAGCAAAGAGCCAGGAGAGGCAGGGGCCTTAGGAGGGACACCAGAGGGCCATGGCCTATGTGGACTCTGGCTTATGGGGCCTTAGGACCCAGAAGTTGAGCCCAGGCCAGAGGAGAGGGCCAGGCTCAAGCCTTCAGCCAGAAAGCAGGCAGGACACATGCCCTGCAAGGAAAGCCAGGCTGGTGGACAGACAGTGCAGTGTCGGCAATGGCAAATATGGGACAGGGAGAGGGGAGGGCACCATGGGCAGAGCCATGACCAGTTCCTTCTGGGACAGCCTTCACCACCTCTACAGCTCTGCAGAGTCGCCTAGGACTTCAGGGACAATCTCTCTTATGATTGATAGGGAGGCTTCTTGCAGGTGACAGGAGTGGGGGGATCCCCCAAGCCCTGGGCTTTGCATACAGTGGGCGCTTTATAAATGCCTGCTGAATAGCTAAGCTAAAAAGAGCTGTGAACATGCTGATCTGGAACTTGATGATGGAAGAGTCTTGAGGGCAGTGTAAAATGACAAGGCATCAAAGCCGTTCGGAATGTCACTCACTCATGACACGCAGACATTGCCTGTCCACCCAGCTCTGAGCTCCCCACTCTAAGAAGCCAGATGGGACGTGGTCGGCGCCCACAGTCAGGGCTGGGACTCTGAAATCATACACTGGCCCTTTAGGCACAGTGGCACATTCAGATCCGAGATCAACCTTAAGCAGGGGGTAGAATTGACCCTATTTGACTGCGAGGAAACAAGTTCAAATAAGTAACTTGCTGAATGCCCGGCAGCTCCTGATTTGGACACTGAAACTCAAATTCTGTCTGATCATACAGAACTCGCTCGCTCGCTCTGCCGGACGACATCGCAGGGACCGCATCCTCCCCACGCCCACCTGGCCTCTGGAGTCCTGGGAGCTGGGGGCGGCTGGAAGCCGGTTTCCCTCGAGCCCTGAGTTTCCTTAGGCTTCCGGCAGGCGGCGCCAGCCTCCTCCCCAAGTCCTGGCGCGAGATGGGAAGGGGGCGGTGTCCCAGATTTCAGATGGACGCCCGCCACCCATTAAAGCCCACTTCAGGGGGACTGGAGGCCTAGAAGCGATGTGCATAACGGATCGGCAAAGAAGGCTAAAGGTGCACTAAGTACTCTGGCCCCAGGACCCCAGGATGTGCAGCCTAGGGGTGGGGTTGAGGTCCTGCGGCAGGGGAGGTGCCAGACGGGGACTGTGGGCCTGCCCCCGAGGGCTGAGCCAGGGTCGACTCTCACGGCGCCGGCGCCCCAACCTCTCTGGTATGGGCGGGGGCGGGGCTGAGTCCCGTTCCGCTCCCCGGCCCCCGACCTTCCCTCGCGGGCGGGGGACACTCACTGGCGAAGGGCGAAGTGGCGGTGGAGCCATTGAGGAAGCTAGGGGACCCAGGCACGCCGAGGCCGGCCACGCCCGGCGCGCCGTAGCCGCCCAGGCCAGCTCCGAGGCCGCTGCCGTAGCCGCTCTGCTGCGAGCCGGGGCTGGGCGCGAACCCGCGGGGGGACGCGCTACTGCAGCTGCGCGCATAGCCTGCGAGAGAGAGCGCGGCCGTCAGGGGGCGATGCCGGCCGGGGAGGGGCGGTGGCGAGGCCCGAGGACGGCGGGGAGGCGCGGCGCACGCACCCGGCTCGGGCCCCGGGGTGGCGTCCCCGACGGCGATGGCCAGCGGGCTGCTGAAGGCGTTGATGCCCACGACGGCGGGGTGTGGGTGGCTCGGGGCCAGGGGTCCGAGCGGCCCGGGTGCGCGGGGGGTGCTGTACAGAGCCTCGGCCACGTCCGCCGCGCGCTTCAGGAGGAGCTCCTGCGAAGACAAGAGCGGGGCACGGCCGGGGCAGCCGCGGGCGCCGCGTGCTGGGGAGCCCGGGTCCCGGCGGCGCTGGGAGGGCGGAGGCGCCATACCTGGTTACTGCCGGGCACTCCGTACAGGGCCTCTGCCAAGTCGGCCGCCCGCTTCAGCAGCACTTCCTGGGGACAGGGGGAGAGACAGCGGGACGGAGGGGCAGCCCCTGGGGGCGACGAAGGGGCCCTCGGGAGCTCCTCCTCACCCCCTTGCCCACAGGACACCCTCAGCCCCGCCCCACCCCTCTGAGTACCTTGGGCAGCCTCTCGGGGTCTCCGGGGTGTCTGGGAATGACTTTCTGTAGCCTCTGGAATCCGTAGTCAATGGTAGGCTCGTTCAGAGCTGGGGAAGGGGGCGGCGTTTGGAGGACGTCTCTCCCGCAGCCCCCCACTCCCAGGGTGAGACGCAGGGCGCCAAAAGCAGGCCAGCGCCCAATCCAGGAGCCTCGCTGCAGCCCTCTCCACCAGGCCAGCCCAAGTGCCCCGGAAAACTCCAGGCACGCCTGGCAGCGAGGTTCAGGGAAGTTTCAGTTCCTTCGTTTGTTTATTCAACAAATACTTACTGAGCCAGGCTCTGTCCTCGGCCCTAGGCGCTTGGCATGAACACACATGCACCCATTTGTGATTAGAAAAAAGGGAAACCGTATACACATATGAGTTATAGTCCTAAGGGCAGGACTCGATGGAGAGTTTTCTCTTTTCATCTGGTCAAATCAGGAGTTTATTATAAAAAAGAAAAAACTTAACAATCTTCATTTATCACGGCTCAAGTGGACTCTCTGCAGCATCTGAGAGCTAGAGGTTTGCATGCACCCTAGGGAAGCAGCTGGAGAAGTGGGTGGCTTGGGCTGGGGCGGGAGGATGGAAGTAGAGAAGATCCGGCCAGCAGCCAGATTCTACATTGCATCTCCACGTGTGTTGTGTTCACTGCTCACCCTGGCGTTGTGCAAGGGGTGTGTGTGTATGCGCGTCTGACCCAGCTCCCCACGCCCTTCTCCTCCTCCTTCCCCTTTTCCTGATCCCCGCACCGCCCTTTTCAGATAGCCTGGCCCCGACCTAATCCACCAGTCTCAAAGCCCTACCTTCACATCTAATTCTGACTTAGTGAATTTCCTTTAGTTTCCCGGCAAAGAGAAAGCACTCACTTCTGGGGCTCGGTCCTTGTCATTCCTTCTGCAACCGCCCTTCCTTCCCCAGGTCAACCTCCCCACTCAGCCCTCGGTTTCGGCTTAGCCGGGCTCAGCAGACACTCCCTACCAAAGGTTTTCCTTGATTGTCAGCCCCTTGACCGTGTGACCCCATCCACCCCATGCGGTTCTCTGCTCAGCCTTTCCGTGTTAGACTGGAGCTCCGGGGAGGGTAAGTAGGGTCACTACCGAGTGTCCCTCGAAGGGCTCGATGAGCATCGGTGCGGGGGGCGGCGCGATGGTGGGGACTGCGGTGGCGTGGAGAGAAGTGGGTGGCTTAGCTGGGGCGGGGCGGGAGGATGGAAATGGAGAAGACTCGGCCAGCGGCCAAATAGAGCGAGGCTGGGGGGTTCTACACTGCCTCTCCACGTGTGTTCACTGCTCGCCCTGGCGTCGTGCAAGGGATGTGTATGTACGCACGTGTGTGTGCGTGTACATGCAGAGTGAGGCCTGGGGTAGCGTGGGGGAACCAAGAGACCCAGAGAAGATTCGGGGAGCAGCGACCCCATTGGCATCTTTGAAATAAACATCCTTTTGGAGAGGCTCTAAACCCTGGAGAGTCTGCGGGCGGGAGACACAATGTTCAGGAGGTGAGATGGCCGAGGGAGTAAGAATGTTGGTTGTGGGGAGGACTTTGCCCCGGGGAAGGGACTAAGGAGCCAGAGGCCAGGGAGGGAAACACACAGAGCCAGAGAAAGACGGTCCTGCGAGCGGAGCGATCACAGGCATAGGTGGTTGAAGGGACCCGAAGCCGCCTAGGGGGCGTGGCCACAGCGTAGAGCTCTGCTAACTCCTAACACCAAGAACCGAGATCAGTGCGCGGGGTGGGCTCCCTCCGCGCACCTTAGACCTCCCCTCCCCCGCCGGACTCCTTACCTGTGTAGACAAAGCGGCCGGGGGATCCCTTGCAAAACTGCTTGGACTTGTAGGAGAGGGTCACCTCCACCACCCCGGGGATGTGCCGCGGGGGCGTCTGCACCCGGATGGCGTGGGGCGTGATGAGCTGCAAGGGGAGAGGGGAGGCCTGCAGGTCCCGCACCGGCGAGGGGAGGGCCCAGCCCCTAGGCCCAGAGGGAGACTGGCGGGGTTGGCCCACCTCGCTCCACACGAGCACGTTTCCGAACACGACCTGCAACCCGTCGAAGAAGTTGTCGCCGATGACAATGACGGTGGCGCCGCCCGTGGTCCAGCCCTCCCCGGGGCTGATGGCCTTGATGCAGGGGGTGGCAGCTGGGAGGCAGGAGAGGACCCAGGTCAGGGGACCGCGCTGAGGTGGGGCCTGGGGGCTGGCTGGGCCCGCGGCGGCCGGGGCTGGGCCAGGGTCCTGACCTTCGGAGGGGTCCAGGCGGCGCGCCCTGCGGCCATGCTTGGAGTTGTTGTGCACAAACATGTTGTCGGACACGGCCAGCACGTGTCCGTCCACGCTCACCGTCGTGGACACCACCACCTGCGGGGAGAGCCGAGGCCAGCCTGGCTGGGGCCCTCGGGGGCTCCCGGGAGGGGAATGTGGTGGGGAACCAGCACCTTGAGGCTGGTGGCTGGATGCTGGAATTTAGGGTCACTGGTGGGAGGAGGAGGGCTTCAATCCTGCAGTGTCTGAGCTGGTGGAAGGGGGCCAGCTGGATCAGGTGATACCCCCAGATGAACTGACTCCCCAGGCGCTACAAAAATAAAGACCCCTGAAAAAACTGGCTCCTTAGGCAAAGAATGGCTACTGTTTTTGCATACGGAGAATGCTGGGCTGTATCCACGGGCCTCCAAGGCAGGAATGGGGTCTTAGGCAAGTGGAGGTGGGCAGCATCAGCCGGAGAACCCAGCAGCAGGAGCCCCTGCCCTATTATGGGGAGAAAACTAGGGCTGCCTTCTTCCCCCGCCCTGCACTGGGAGGGGTGTGCAGCTTGGGGATGTGCTAAGGGCAGCTGCTCTCCGCTTCATGCTATGCAAATTGCCTGGGTCGTTAATCATGTAAAAATGTCACAATTAGCATCTTCTTAAGTGGGACTCTAATGAAGCCTCCCTTGGCAGCCAGCACAAGTTGAGAAGGAGCTGCCCCACCCCCAGCAGGCACCAACCAGGCCGGGGAGGCACAGGGCTGGGCAGAGATCTGCCTTGGAGGCCGTTCCCAGGGTGGCAGGGTCACAGTCTTCCCTTCCCCCTCGCCTCCCCTCCATTAGGAAAGGGTGGGGTTGCAAGGGGAAACCCTCTCTCCAGACCCACCTGGAAGCGGCGCATGTCTCTGGGATTCCCCGCATTCTTCAGGCAGTTCTGGTTGCATTTGAGGAAGAACTTGAGGAAGAACCTGAAACAGTGTGGTCGGTGGGCTCAAGGGTCTGGGGGTTCTGGAAACAGATGCAGATCCAACTGCTCCCTGCCATGCCCCCTCCCCGCAGGATGACTCTCCTCTGCCTGCTCCCACTCAGGCGCACATCCCATATTCCCATCATGGCCTCCATATACCAGGGTGCCTGATACACACCAAACAGACCCATCACAATGACAACTTTGCGACACAACCACACACACCATGTACTGATCACACAGTGCTTATTTATGCTACAAAGTGTATATTTAGCACTCCCACACAGTATATATTCACCATAAAGAGTAAGTCCATTATATACACTACATATACCTATTACTCATTATACCCAACACACTGTATACCCATCACACATACAATATATGCTCCGTATGTGGCGTGTATGCACACTTACCCAATGTAATTTTATCACACACTGAGTATATGTCACAGTATATGCTCATCACCCATATAGTACTTGTTACACAACACATCCCTCCCCAGAGTATACACATCACCCACACAACGTACACTCCTCAGACACAGCACATTCTTTGTAGACACTGTTTATGCCTTGTATACTATTACAAAATACAGCCATCACACACACTCGGGGTATAACCTTCACACACGCATAAACAACATGTACTCCACATATAGTCTGCACTCATCACACACATGGCATACTAATCAGACACAGAGCCTGTACCAATCATGCACGGTGTATGCCTGCCCTACACAGTATATGCACAGAGAAACAGGAAATACACAGAACAAATACATTAATACACATTTTATGTTGTAAATGATTACCCAAAATATAGTTATTGCAAATACTGTAAAGCCATCCCATATAGCAGATGCCCCCAGCAAATTCACCTCCCACATGGCATATCCTCCTCCCACACATTTTATATCCATTATACACGTAGGAAAAGCTTAATCGTACAGAGCACATACCCACCATATACACATGGTGTATCTGTCAGACATGTGGTACAGAGACACTGTGAATGTTTTCTTTTTTACATAGAGTTATTGGGAAAAAAAAACACATATGCGCTGATGAGGCTGCTTTTTAGACAAACACATGAGCACTTGGGCCTCCTCTCCTTCCCGGCAGTTGGCTGGGAGGGTGGGTCCTTGGTCCTGTCACCTACCAGTAAGGTAGCCATGGACAATATTCTGGCTGTTGTACTCTTTTTTTTTCCTGTTTTGTTTTGCTTTTTGTTTTGAGACAGAGTCTTGCTCTGTTGTCCAGGCTCGCTATGTCTCACTGCAATCTCCACTTCCCGGGTTCAAGCAATTGTCCCTGCCTCAGCCCTCAGCTTCCCAAGTAGCTGGGATTACAGGGGCCTGCCACCACGCCTGGCTAATTTTTGTAGTTTTAGTAGAGACGGTGTTTTGCCATGTTGGCCAGGCTGGTCTCGATTCCTGACCTCAGGTGATTCACCCACCTCAGCCTCCCAAAGTGTTGGGATTATAGGCATGAGCCACTGCACCCGGCCCTGTTTAACTCTTACTAAACTCGGAATATGATCAGTGTCTGCCTTATGCCTTATAGCACTCTGTGAGCATCTGGGAAGATGCCCTTTACAAACTGTAGAGCGCAGGGCTAACGTCTGCAATAGGTCCTGATATGTGGCACAGCCTCCTAGGCCACTGTATGAGTTTCTCCAGTCAGTCAGCTTCCTCATTTTACCTCCACCCAGTTGGGAGATATTTTTACCATACTATTTACTAAAGCAAATACAAGAGTCCCAAACCTGGGGTGGAACTTTAACCACTGTATAGTTACTCATGTACTACTTATATACCCCAAATTTGAATGTTCATTTAATTCACCAGAGTTGCCTCCAAAGTCTGCAAACATTAAATTCCTGTTCAGAGGAAGATTTGTTACAGGTCCTGAAAGCCTAGTCCCCAAAAAGGAGGTCACCAAGTGCTGGGAGGAGTAAGCACCAGCCCTGGAACTGAGGTGTCCCCAGGGGGCAGCCCCTCCTTGGGAGCTGGTGGCAGTCACCTTCCTAGAGATACCTCTCCCTGGGGTCCTGCATCTGTCTACATTCTCAGCACTTGTCATGTTCCCCCACAGTGGGCACCCCGTATATTTCCCAAATGGTGCACCCCTACAGTGTAGACAATCCATTTACCCCTACAGGATACCCTGCAGTGCAGACAGCTGTTATGCCCCCAAACAGTAGTCACCAATGTGTAGATGCCATATATACCCCTATGGGTCATCCCAAGGTGCAGACACCTCCAGTGCTCCTGAGAGGTACACCTGCACAGTGGACACACTCCATTTCTCTCTTATTAGTTACTACAGTAATCACTCCCTACACCCTTTATGACACCCCATGGTGTAAACACACTACACTAACATGTGCAACATGTTCCTCATCCATGTCCCACACTCACATGTGACAGACTGTAGACTCCCTACTCACACACACAGTGCAGACCAGTTCATTTAAATTAAGTACTCATGTGCTCGGTCCTTTGGCAGGTGCTAGATGGAGGGAAAAACACCAGGATGGGGCACGGTCTCTGTCCTAAAGGGATTGAAGGCTCACCTTTGGATACCACTGAAGATGCGACATGCATAGGACTGCACCAAAAGATGACACATGTGCCCACTGCACCGCACTCTACTCAAACCTACAGAATCAAGAGGAAGGGTCCTTGGGAAAGGGACAAGATAGGGGCTTTGGCCAGGCTCGGACTCTCTGCGTGACCTGGGGTAGGTAAATCCTTCCACACCCATGAAGGGAGAGTAGCGATTGAAGGCTGCCATGACACCTTCTAGTCCTGCCTCTGGGACATCCTTTACTTCTGCCCTCCCCAAGGCTGTGGTTTCCTGCTCCCTCACTGGCCCTTCCCCAAGCCGTTGCTCAGCAGGTCTTCCCACTGTCCCTTTCCAGCACAGGTTTCATTTGTCCTTTGGGTCCACACCAATTCTCACGCCCTGTACAGCCACCATTTTCTGGCCACTCTAGGTTTCAAGGACCACCCCTCCCTGAGAGCACTAGGGCCCTGCCAGCACCTCTGTCTATGGCGACACCTCAGTGTTTCAGCCTGGCTAGCATTACCTGCAGAGTGTGGGTGAGTAAAAGCCGCCGCACAAGGCCATGGCCTGTGGTGGGGGCTGAGGGTCAGTCCCCTTCTCCCTTCCCTCTGGGCCTGTCCTCAGAGCTAGCACATATTCGCAGCCATCTATGGTGTGGCTGAAACCTCACTCCCTTCCAGCTGGTAGTCCATGAGGCTGCTCCCAGTCAGAGAGCCTGCACCATCCCCCAAGACCAGCAGCATCAGCGTCACCTGAGACCTTGCTACAAGTGTAGAATCTCAGCCCCTATCTCAGACCTGCTGAGTCAGAATCACATTTCTGCGTTCATACGCCTTCCAGGTGATGCTGGTGCACCCTGAAGTTTGAGAACTACTGCACTGGAGCTGCGCTACCCATTACTATAGCCACCAGCCCCACGTGGCATGAACTCTTGCAGTGTGGCTAGTCCGAACTTGAGATGTGCTGTAAGTGTAAAATACACATCAGATTTCCAAGACTTAGAAAAAAAGAATATAAAATAATTCATCAGTAATCTTTTATGTTGATTTTATGTGGGAATGCTCATCTTTTAGATATATTGGGTTAAATAAAAAGTATTATGATAATTAGTTGTATCAGTTTCTTGTGGCTACTGGAAAATTTAACATTACATATGTGACTTGAGGCCCTGCTCGGTGGCTCATGCCTGTAATCCCAGCATTTTGGGAGGCTGAGGTGGGCGGATCGCTTGAGGCCAGGAGTTTGAGACTAGCCTGGCCAACGCTGCGAAACTCCATCTCTACTAAAAATACAGAAATTAGCTGGGCGAGGTGGTGCACGCCTGTAGTCCCAGCTACTCGGGAGGCTGAGGCACGAGAATTGCTTGAACGGGGGAGGTGGAGGTTGCAGTGAGCCAAGGCTGAGCCACTACACTCCAGCCTGGGTGACAGAGTGAGACCCTGTGGCAAAAAAAAAAAAAAAGAAAGAAAGAAAAGAAAAAAGCATATTTACATATGTGGCTTGCTTGCATTATATTAATATTGGACAATGCTTCTCTGGAGTGTATGTCTCTAGGGCAAAGTGACTCACATTTACTACTGATTGATTGGAGCACAGACTATAAAGTTAAGTGCTAATTTGTAGAAAACTGATAAGATACAAATGATATTTGTCAGTGGGAGCTAAAAACTTTGATGACCTGATACAAAAATTAGCTGGGCGTGGTGGCAGACGCCTGTAATCCCAGCTACTCGGGAGGCTGAGGCAGGAGAATCGCTTGAACCTGGGAGGCGGAGATTGCAGTGAGCTGAGATCACGCCATTGCACTCCACCCTGGGGGACAAGAGTGAAACTTTGTCTCAAAAAAATAAATAAATAAATAAATAAATAAAAACTTTGATGACCTGGAGGTAGAGCATGGAAAGACAGATAATAGAGACTGGGAAGGGTGCGTTAGGGGGCGGGGAGTGAAGAGAAGTGGGTTATAGGGTACAAACAGCAAGATAGAAGGAATAAACTTGATGTTTGATAGCAGAGTAAGGTGACTATACTAAGCCAAAATGTATTGTACCTGCGTGATGGACACCCTAAATATCCAGATTGGATCACCACACATTGTATACTTTCACTTGTACCCTGTGAATTTATACCCCCCCAAATTCATATGACTTGGAAACAAATGATATTTGTCAGGAGAAGTAAATAATTTCTGTTTGGTGGAGAAATTAGCCCTAAAGATGATAAAATTGTCCTATGGACATTAACTAGCTTTGTATCTAATTTGGCAATCTTATTCCAGTATTTTTCACACAATCCCTTGCCTCTCCCTCCCTCCCCTCAACCCCTTTCCATATACACACGCACACTCACACACTCACACATGTATCAGTTTCTCTTCGTCTTCTTTGAATCAGCTTTGTCATCCCATTGGTTACCTCACCAATAAGTTATAGAAAACTTCAACACATGCTCAGTAGCAATTTGTATGAGAATCATGCTTTTGACATTTTGAAGACTGTGCTTTGGCAAAGGTGACCGGCGCCCAAAGGCTCCTACCTTCCAAGGCTGGACCTGGAATTAGAGGACTTCCACTGGGGTCTAGAACCACGAGCAGTGCCCTGGCTCTCCCCTGGACATAGAGTGACTGCCGACCCTCCGGGTGCCGCTGCCTGGTCCTCTCCTTGCCCACCAGGGGAAGACAGACACACCGCGGAGGCTGGAAGGGCGAACGTGAGGACAACCCAGGAGACTTCTCCCTTGGCTGACACCCAGGGGTGACACTTTATTCCACCTGAGCAGTCAGGGAAGGATGAGAATGGAGTCAGGGAAGAAGAAGGCGGGGCAGCAGGTCCTCCAAGCCATGTCTGCACAGAGGCCAGATGCGGGGGCTGGGGACTGGGGAGAGTGAGGGACCTGGTGGGGAGGGGAGTTGGAGGGAGACACATACATACGTGGAACACATGTGGACATGGGAACTGCGGGCAGGTGCTCCCCTTGAAAGAAGAGAGCCTGGGAAGGGGCTGGGTAAGTGAGGACAAGGTTCTGGGCCTGGGACACCCTGTAGGGACTTGAGGCAGGAAGGGATGTGCACTTTGTTGAGGGGCTTGAAGCCCTGCTTGTCAGCATGGAACCACCCCCCACCTCTAAAGTTCGGATGAGCCTGGGGGTGTTCTCTGAGCAGCCCTCCCCGCTCCTGGCCCCTATGGGGCTGAAAAGGAGTCTAGGAAAGCCCCTTTTTCCTGACCAGGAAGGGAGCAGGGGGCAGGGAGTGGGGGGAGTAAAGTGAGCCCAAGTCCACAGCTCTCTCCGATCTGAGGATCCCCATGGAGGGTGACCACTGCAGGACCAGTGCCCAGTGCCATTCCACTGTGGCCATGAGGCTCTCAGAGGGCATGGCTTCCTAATCCAGACCCCACAGAAAAGGGAGTAAGGGAAAGGCGAAGTCCCAGAAGCTTCCATTAGGTTTACTGGAAGAAAACACCATAAATACAAGCATGACTTACAAATAAAATGCATTAGGGAGGTAACTATGCAAAAACAAAACAAACAAACAAACAACAAAAAAAGAAAAACAGGGAACCAGGTCTAACCCATCAGGCACTTAGCAGCTTAGCAAGTGCCCAGAACGCTGCTGAGTTTGTCCCTTTGGCATTATCTTGCTGAATCCCCCAGGTGGTGTTGCTCTGCAACCATTCCCACTTTACTGATGAGAAAACCAAGACTAAGCTATTGACTGTGACTTGACAAAGTCATCACAGTCAATGCCAAAGTCAGGATATGAACACGGGTCTTTATGAACCACTGATGCCGACAAGAGTCCTAATAGTCCTTCTAAGTGGGGCTCTCAGTCTGACCCAGGCTGGTACTGCAGCAGCAAACCCGCCTTCAAAAGCAGCTCTGAGAGGCAGGCTGTGTGGGGACCAGGATAGTATGTTGTGGGGATTTCCTAGAGGTTACAAATTCAACAGGGTTGCAAAGGACAAACTCAGGTCCTCTTGCTCCTAGTTTTGGGCTTTTGGCTGTTGTGACTGCTGCTGTCAGTCGAGAATATCTTCAATATTAAAAAACAATGGAACCAATGGTTAAAAATTGTCCTAGCTCAGGCCGGGCGCGGTGGCTCACGCTTGTAATCCCAGCACTTTGGGAGGCCGAGGCGGGCGGATCCCGAGGTCAGGAGATCGAGACCACGGTGAAACCCCGTCTCTACTAAAAATACAAAAAATTAGCCGGGCGTGGTGGCGGGCGCCTGTAGTCCCAGCTACTCGGAGAGGCTGAGGCAGAAGAATGGCGTGAACCCGGGAGGTGGAGCTTGCAGTGAGCCGAGATCGCGCCACTGCACTCCAGCCTGGGTGACAGAGGGAGACTCCGTCTCAAAAAAAAAAAAAAAAAAAAAAATTGTCCTAGCTCATTGGGGCTATATGGGCTTCATTATTCCATTCTGCCTATATTCCACATTCTCAATAAAAACTTTAATGAAAGACCAGAAGAAGAGCTGTGAACAGTGGTCATCCAACTAATGAAGTATCTAAAGGATGGTAGTTATGCATCACGACTCTGATGCCTGTGACTTAAAGGAAAGCTCAGAGTAGTTCACCCACACACCCACCTTACTACATAATCATGTCTATAAATGCTTTTTATTCCTCCCCGTAAAAACAGCTCAAGATGAAATGAAAAGACACATCTTGTCCATGGAGTATTTCCTACCAAAGAAGCAAATTCTGGGTTGAGTATGGCTGAAGTGCAAACATTTAACTTATACGCTACTTCTCAGGGGTGACACCATTGCATTAACTCCCCAGGCACAGTGCTTTACTCAAAAGAGACACTCAGTAGAGAAGGCAAGTGTGCAGGCAATTGATGTGAGTCCACTGATAAACTCTAGGTTTTCAGGGGGTAGAAGGCAGAATGGGATGGAGCTGTTTTTTTTTTTTTTTTTTTTTTTTTTTTTTTTTTTGAGTCAGGGTCTAGCTCTGTCTGGATTGCAGTGGCATGCACTCCAGGTCTAGCTCAGACTGGAGTGCAGTGGTGTGATCTTGGCTCACTGCAGCCTTGTCTCCCGGGCTTAAGTGATCCTCTCACCTCAGCCTCCTGAGCAGCTGGGACTATGGGTCACACTACCATGCTCAGCTAATTTTGTTTATTTTTTGAAGAGACGGAAGTCTCAGTATGTTGCCCAGGCTGGTCTCAAACTCCTGGGCTCAGGCGATCCTTCTGACTCAGCCTCTCAAAATGCTGAGATTACAGTCATGAGCCACCATGCCTGGCCTGGAGCTTCTTTTGGAAGACAATGTCCAGGAACTTTATCAACGTCCAGTGAGTTGATGCCTGCCTGATTCCCTCAGACCCCAGCTGCAATGTAGACTGTCAAATGGCTCACAGCTGCCCCGAGGTAATCTGAGAATTACCCTCAGCCAAGAGCATATACTCCCCACCAGTAGCCCACAGCCAATGACAGATTGACATTACAAGGAGGACCAACTCTCTGGCCACTCACACTCCAGACCGCCGCATGGATAGGCTGACGCTAGACTCCGACCGAGACCACATCCTTGTTAAGCTCCCTCTATGCTCATTCCTTTTCTCCTGAGAGCTCTCCTTCAATAAACCTCTTTCACAAGAATCCCCATCTCAGGCTCTGCTTCCAGGAATCCCACCCTAAGAAAACTTAGGTCACAGAGCTAAGGCTTTTCACCAGCTTTTTCTTCCCTGCATCCCCACGAGATATCTAGGGCTGAAATTATGTTCTCGCTTCCAAAGAGAAAGCTGTCAGTAACTCAAAGAGCTGGAAGGAGAGCCCGAGTGCATTGCCCACTACAGGACTGTCAGGGGCAAGGAAGAACGTGTCTAGATTACAGTGCTCCCTAAGGGAACTTTTTCCAGAATGATATGCACTAGCCACACATGGCTACTGAGCACTTGAAATGTGGCTAGTGCGACTGAGGAACTGAATTTTATTTCATTTTAATGAACATAAATCTATATTTTTTTTGAAACAGAGTCTCGCTCTGTTGCCCAGGCTGGAGTGCAGTGGCGTGATCTCGGCTCACTGCAACCTCCACCTCCTGGGTTCAAGCGATTCTCCTGCCTCAGCCTCCTGAGTAGCTGGGACTAAAGGCGACTGCCACCACGCCCAGCTAATTTTTGTATTTTTAGTAGAGACAGGGTTTCACCATATTGGTCAGGCTGGTCACGAACTCCTGACCTCAGGTGATCCACCCGCGTTGGCCTCCCAAAGTGCTGGAGTTACAGGCGTGGGCCACTGCGCCCGGCCATTTTAATTAACATAAATCTAAATAGTCACATGTGGCTTGAGACTACCATATTGGACAGTGCAGATCGAGAAAGAAGGCGTGCAGTGAATGGATATACGAGCCGGGGCAGGATGTTCCAAACAACAGTGTGTCCTGTGAAGGCCTTGGGAAAGACAACAGATTAACAGTGAAGGGTAGATTACATTGGATATGTGTTTCCAAGCCCAAAGTTGGCACTGCAGCCTGAGATGGGGAAATAAGGGGACAAGGGATCCTCTGCTAATTTTTATCCTAAAAGATTTGTCTTGGACTCCCATGAGCCTCAGAAGAAACTGAAGCAGTTTCTGGCTCTCCAGCGTGTTCATTGTCTGCCTCTCTCTACCCTCAGCTCAGGGACAGAGGAGGACACAGATGGCTGCGCCATTCATCCCCTCATTCATTCCATGCACCCACTTAAAAAGATTAAATACCTTCTATGTGTTAGGCACTGGGGCATTGTACAAAATCTTAAGGAAATTACAACCCAACAGGAAAGAGAAACTCAGGAAGACAGAGTGGTGGGCACGGCAGGAGGATGTGACAAGTGTAATCTGCAGTAGCCACTTATTTTGCCTAGGGGAGGTGGAATGCTTCCTAGAGCTCCGATTTGGTCTTGGGTGTTGGGTCTTGGAGGATCTCACCAAGAAGTAGGAGGCAGGGCCCTCCATGCAAAGGGACTAACAGCTCCACCATGGGGCAGATGGCTCACTCGTCCAGTGGTGCCTGATAAGACTGAGGAGGGCAGCGTGGCTTGGGGCCTGGGGCCAAATCATGCGGGACTGGGATCCTCTGAGTGATGGGGAGGCTGCAGGGGATGTCTCCCTCCAGGCAGAAACAGGCACCAAAGGGCCTAGGCTAGAGAAGGGAAGGGAAATGAGGAACTTACTGTAATAGTTCAGGCCCATGTGGGGTTGGCCCAGGCTGCTTCCTGGTCTTAGCCTGCAGTAGAAGCCAAGACAGACTGTCCCCAGGGCCATAGCCACCTGCCAGGCCTGGACCTGGCCTCCCCACCATGATCCCCACCCGGGTAGAGGTGGCTGCAGTGCAGATGGGCTGGGGGACTATAAATAGCCAGGGCGCATACATTAGCATGCCAATGCACCCGCACCCCATCCTCTATGCTAATGGCCCACCATGCGCCTGAACACCTTCTGTTCCCCTGCATGTATTTGCATGCACAATTAGCATAATCTTGTATAATTAATGAACAGCGTCAATTTTAGCTCCTAAGTAATTTGATTAACATGTTGATAGGGCACTTACTAGGCTCTCCAAACCTCAGGGCTGGGCATGGGGCCTGAGGAGAAGGGGAGGGGGTGTGGAGAGACTGCTAAGGGGCCCCCAGCTGCCCACCAAGAGTGGCAGTGGCTCCACTTCCCCCAAACTAGGCCTGAGGGGAGAGGAGGAAGGGTGGAGTGGCCACTAATGGGAGGCCTCTGGGCATACCACATGCAGCGGCAGGAAGGGGCTGGTGCATGGTCACCATGGTGTGTGCCTGTGTGGACACAGATGTACACACACACCCACACAAGTCCCCTCAAACCTGGGGAGTCTTCTGCGAATGCAGGCTATCAGAGTCCACAGGAGGAACAGAAGAGAAGGAGAGATAGAGAAAAAGGAGGGAGGAGGGGGGATGGGGCATGGACGGCAGCAGAAGTCACAGAGCTGGAAGGGGTGCTTGTGAGTCAGAAAGAGATTTAAAGGAGAAGGTGGAAGTCTGAAGGAAAGAAGTTGTGGGTTCCTCTGGCCTTGGACAGAGGTGGTGGTGGAGGTGAACCCCGGGCTCCAAGGCCAGAGACCTCGGCACCTCTTATCTATGAATCAGGTGAGAGGTGGGTAGGGGGTGTTAGCAAGGCCTAGCATCTTCTACAATTCACCAAGCACCCAGGGCAGAGAAAACAGACAGAAGATCAAGTGAGAGTGTCCCCCTTCCTATTCAGAGAAAGACCCATCCCCAGCCTGGGATGTCTACCCCTGACTGTGGGCTCTGGCTCTGGAGGCAGGACGTTCCTCCTTGGTTCCCACTAAACTTTCTTTTTTTTTTGAAACGGAGTCTCGCTCTGTTGCTCAGGCTGGAGTGCAATGGCGCGATCTTGGCTCATTGCAACCTCTGCCTCTTGGGTTCAAGTGATTCTCCTGCCTCAGCCTCCTGAGTAGCTGGGACTACAGGTGTCATTTTTTTTTTTCACATTTTTAGTAGAGACGGGGTTTCACCATGTTGGCCAGGCTGGTCTCAAACTCCCGACCTCAAGTGATCTGTCCACCTTGGCCTCCCAAAGTGCTGGGATTACAGGCGTGAGCCACTGCGCCCGGCCTGAACTTTCGTGCTGCCGTCCAGGCTCAGCTGCACTTACTCTAAGATGATTGGTAAGGGTGGGGCGGCAGGAGGGTAAGAAATGACTCTGAGGTGGTCACTGTGCTGGGCACTGCATGAATACATCCTACTAACTCCACAGCATCCTCTCCTTCCCAGAATCACAGGAGGCTCATTGGTCAGCTCTATTTTACACATTAGGGAACTGAAGCTGTGGGAGGTGAGAACTTGCTCCAAGTTACACAGCCAGACATCCCAGGTTGGCTTGAGTCCCCAACCCTCAATAACTTTCCGCTTTGTGGAGAAAGCTTATTATTCAAGTTGCAGGCGGTTCACTCACTAGCCGCCTCCACTCCACCTATTATGGTTCCTAGGCTGCCTCATGCCTGCGGTCCCCTTCTTCCCCCAATTTTCTTTTCTTTTCTTTTCTTTTTTTGAGACGGAGTTTCGCTCCTGTTGCCCAAGCTGGAGTGCAGTGGTGTGATCTCGGCTCACTGCAAGCTCCACCTCCTGGGTTCACGCCATTCTCCTGCCTCAGCCTCCCAAGTCGCTGGGACTATAGGTGCCCGCCACCATGCCTGGATAATTCTTTTGTATTTTTAGTAGAGATGGAGTTTCACCATGTTAGCCAGGATGGTCTCGATCTCCTGACCTTGTGATCCGCCCACCTTGGCCTCCCAAAGTGCTGGGATTACACGTGTGAGCCACCGTGCCCGGCCCTCTTCCCCCAGTTTTCTATGGAGGCACTGTCCAAATCTCTGCTCCTGTCTCAGCATGGGGGCCAATCTGGCCCTAAGCTTGGCTTCGGCTGCCCAGAGATCTCCTCATAAGTCCTTCCTCTTCATTAGGGGTCCTTTGGAGACCCTTGTCCTTATGACTGGCATCTCAGTCTATATGACCCTCAGAGCACATGAGCGAATCTCTCTTGAACCCTCTGCTTCTCCCTCTCTCAAATGCTCTCAGCTCTGAAAAGAGTGGTGGTGGTTGGGGGGAATGGGAAAGGAAATGCAGTGCATTCAGGTGGCAAGAGGGAAGACCTTAGTCTCACCTCAGCACTGACCCAGCAGGGAGGTTCTGGAACCTCAAGGGGGATTGCCAGAATGGATCTGGACAGAAGTCTGTGCTTGCACCATGAATGTGGGAGATCCTGCTGGAAAGGGTGGAAGGAGATGGATGACATTGGGCTAGTTTTGTGGCTGTAGAGGAAAACAGGGAATGTTGCATTGACCAGTGGATTAGGAAGGGGGCTGATTCTTTTGCAGTTCCCACAGCCCCTTTCATCTAATTGCACTTATAATGTGCCTGATCTAGGGTCTAAATTTGCCCCCAATAGAGTAGACCAGAGCTTACCTTTGCCAGGTGGCTCAGACCTAAACTATTCCAACAGTGTCACTGAACAACACTCACCAGGCAGCAGGCACAATTACATGCCAGGGAGTATCCATAGCCCCCAGCTCCTATCTATCCCTAGGAGCCAGAGAAGGGCTATGAGCCTCCCATGGGAGGGGATCTTTCCCCACCCCTACCATAGGGTCATCCTGGACAATCAAGCAAATATTTAAAGTCTTAGAGCTGTGATGTCAGATAGAGTAACCATGTGTTATTTCTTAAATTTGATTTAAATTAAACACAATTAAATATTCAATTCCTCAGTCACAGTAGCTACATTTCAAGTGCCCAGTAAATATGTGTGGCTATTGGCTACATATTGATTGGTACAGAACATTTCCGTCATTGCAGAAAGTACTATTGGATAGTGTGGTCTTCAAGCCTTACATTGTTCTCTATTTCTTCTTATCATTATGTAATTATAGATAATCTCTACTGACCTTTCTTCAAGTACACACATTTTTTTCAAAATTATAAAATGTTGTTTACATAATTATATTTGTCTTGTCAACTGCTCTGTATGCACTCAGAGGGCAGGGATCATTGTTTAAGCCTCTCTTCTCCCAAGCATCCATCATAATGCCAGCCCCACAACAGGTGCTAAGTGATTCATGATGGAATTCAAGAGTCAAAAATTACTGTGACTGGATTAATGCTGGACTAAAGCCCCCAAGTCACTTTTAACTTGTGCCCAGGTAAGAAATAACAATTACAGGGACAGGACTTTGGGAATTGCTAAGTAAAGACCTCTGAAAATCCGTTCTTCCATAAAGAAACAAGAACGGTGGCAAACATGGTCAAAATCAATTTTCTCAGAACTCTAAAAATTAACAAAATGTGTGCAACAACTCAAGGAGCATTGAGGCAAGAAAGATGGCTGAGTTGTAATAAGAACAGAAAGCTTTGTGGTGTTTTAATTTGCCCTATTCCCATCCCCTACTCCCCAGCCCTGTTGAAGACCAGCTACCTTGCAACCACTATTGTAGTTGTGAAAACTAGCAAGCTAGTAACCATAGGAAGGCATAGAGTGGGTTTGGAGCCTCTCAACAAGCTGTATTCCCAGTCAGTTTTCACTCTTTAACCTTTCTAGCAACTCCCTGACAGCTTTATTTGCAGAACTTCTTATTTGACCTGATTCAGAACTTACTTAGTGGGACAGACCCTATCTTCAGGGTGTTTGTTGAAAACAACTAGTGTCAACTGCTTAACATTGCAGCTACATGAGGCAGCAATACAAGTGGGGGGCAAATAAAAGTTTGGCCATAATATTTTAAAGGAAAAAGTGGGGAATAAGATGTTCACAGGGGGCTCTGAAAAGCTCTGACATATTCCTGGAGATCTAGAAAGCTATGCATATGTGCAGGGAGAGGCACATGCCCAAAAAAGGCATGGAAAGCCCCTGGTCTCTCACCTCTGGTTTATCCCAAGGCCCTGAGCAAGCAGGAAGTGAAGGTCAAGGCAGAGTTGTAAATTGCTGGAGCACTGAAGGCATGTCCTAACACACATACAGAGCCTTTTGGCAAAGGGTTGAACACTTATTGGCATTCAAGGCATTTAAAGAAATGCCTGTCCAATCATGGCCTGATAACTAAGCCAAGAGCAGAAACTTCAGTGATCATACATGACAGGAAATACAGACTTTATATAATTAGTCCAAGAAAGTCACTAAACAAACAAACAGCAATAGCAATAAGAACAAAATTGGGAGGGAGGATCTGATTTCCAGAGTGCAACATTATATGATTAGAATGTCCAGTTTTCAACGATTATGAGACATGCAAAGTACAGGACAGTGAGACCCATACATTGTAATAAAGCAGTCAATAGGAACTATCCCTGAGGAAGCCCGGAGGTTAGACTTTTTAGACAAATACTTTATTAATTTATTTATTTTTGGAACAAGGTCTTGCTCTGTTGCCCAGGCTGAAGTGCAGTGGTGTGATCATGGCTCACTGAAGCCTTGACTTCCCAGGTTCAAGTGATCCTCCCGCCTTAGTTCCCAAGTAGCTGGGACTACAGGTATGAGCCACCATGCCCAGCTAATTTTTGTAGGTTTTTGTAGAGACAGGGTTTCACCATGTTGCCTAGGCTGGTCTCAAACTCCTAGGCTCAAGCAATCTGCCCATCTCTGCCTCCCAAAATGCTGGGATTATAGGAGTGAGCCACTGCACCTGGCATAGACAAAGACTTTAAATGAGCAATTATAAATATGTTCATAGAACTAAAGGAAACTATGTCTAAAAAATTCAAGAAAAGTATGAGAATGAAGTCATACCAAAAAAATCAATAAAAGATTTCAAATCATATTTTTAAAAACTCATGAAATTCTGAAGTAGAAAAGAACAATAAGTAAAATTTAAAAATACCTGGAACAAGCTTCTCTAACCTGTGACCCACGGGGCACATGCAGCCCAGGTTGACTTTGAATTCGGCCGCGAATTTGTACACTTTCTTATTATGAGATGTTTTTGCTTTTTTTTTTCTCATCAGCTATCGCTAGTGTTAATATATTTTATGTGTGGCTCAAGACAAGTCTTCTTCCAATATGGCCCACAGAAGCCAAAAGATTGGACACCCCTGACCTAGAGGAACTCAACAACATATCTCATTTGGTGGAAGGAAAAAAAATCAGTATACTTGAATATAGGCCAATTGAAATTATCTAGCTCAGGAACAGAAAGAAAAAAGAATGAAGAAAAATGAACAGAGCTTAAGAGACCTGTGGGAGCCATCAAGCATACCAGTATATGCATAATGGGAATCTGAGAAGGAGAGTAGAGACAGAACAGCACAGAAAAATGTTCAAGAAAATGCCCCTAAATTTCCTAAATGTGCTCAGTAATGAAAAACATTATTGAGCACATCTTAAGAAGCTCAATAAACTCCAAGTAGTATGAACACAAAGTGTATGATCTATACAAAGACACAACATACTCAAACGTTTGAAAGCCAAAGAAAAAGAAAGGATCTGAGAAGCAACGAGAGAGAGAGAAGTAACTCGTCATGTATAAGGAATCCTTAATAAGATCACCACATAACTTCTGAAACCATGAAGGTCAGAAGGCAGTGAGATGACATATTGTGTTAAAAGAAAACAACTATCAACCAAAAAATTGCATGTCCAGCAAAACTATCAACTTCTAAAATGATCAACTTCAAAAATGAAGGAGAAATTGAGACATTTTCAGATAAACAAAAACTGAGAGGATTCATCACTAACAGGTTTGTCCTACAAGAAAATACTAAAGGGAGTCCTTCAGTCTGAAATGAAAAAAGGCAAGACAGTAATATGAATTAACATGAACAGATAAAGAGCACTGGTAAAAGTCACTACATAGGTAAACATAAAAGACAGTATAAATGTATTTTTGTTTGTAACGATTTTGTTTTCCTATCTAATTTAAAAGACAACTGCACATTTGTTGGGGTAGGGGATATATGGGAACTCTTCATAATTCCCTGTCTCAAAAAAAAAAAAAAAAAGAAAAAGAAAAAAAGAAAAGAAAAAGAAAACACAAAGCACAATGGCAGACATAAATCCTGTTTTATCAGCAATTACATTAAATATAAATGGATGAAATGCTTCATTAAAAGGAAGAGATTGGCAGAATGGATTAAAAAGAAAACTACAACACAATCCAACTATATGCTGTCTATGTGAGACATACTTTAAATTCAAATGTACAAAAGGCTTTGAAAAGAAAGGGGTGGAAAAAGAGATATCATGTGAACCCTAACTGAAAGATAGCTGGAGTGGCTATACTAATTTATGAATAGACATTAAGATAAAAATTATGAGAGACAAAGAAGGACATGTTATAATGATAAAAGTGTCTATTGTCAGAAAGAAATAATAATTATAAGCATATGTATCTAATAACAGTCCAGGTGTGGTGGCTCATGCCCATAACCCCCACACGTTGGGAGGCTGAGGCAGGCAGATTGCTTGAATCCAGGAGCTCAAGACCAGCCCAGGCAACATGGTGAAACCCCGTCTCCACTAAAAATACAAAAAATTAACTGGGTGTGGTGGCATGCACCTGTAGTCCCAGCTACTCAGGGGGCTGAGGTGGCAGAATCAGCTGAGCTTGGGAGGTTGAGGCTGTAGTGAGCCATAAGGCTGTAGTGAGTTGAGACTGCATCACTGCCCTCTAGGCTGGTCAACCGGAGTGAGACCCTGTCTCAAAAGAAACAAACAAACAAACAAAAAAGCATATGTATCTAATAACAGCTCCAAAATGCATGAAGCAAAAACTAACAGAATTGAAGGAACAAACAATAATAACTGACAACTTCAATACCCTACTTGCAAGAATGCATAGAACTATTAGGTTTGACTGGGGCCCGACCTAGCATGCAACTGGTAAAGAAACTCACATTCTGTGTGTTGAAGCTCTGTACACACAATATGAAGTGGCAAGTGAAAGGTGAGGTGCTCCTGGTTTTAGCTCTATTCCTAAGAATTCATGTTCACATCCCAGAAGCACAAGGCCCATCAAGTCACAGGCAGATGGAGGCCTGGGTTCTGTGCCAGTTCTCTGTTCTAAAAGGAATACCATAGATTACAGGGGCTTGCTTAAGAGGGAGAGGCACCTGGTACCCATGGACAGAGAAAAACTTGGTTTGTTCATAGTAAGAAGGACAGTAGAAGCAGCCAGACAGATGTCTGTGGCAGAGAATGCTGGCTGTCCCCGTTATCTAGCTTCCTTCCTTTCTTTTCATGATAGAACCCTCTGAGTCTTACCTAGGTTTAGGAATGCCCATTTAGACCCTACCTTTCCCAGCCTCCCTTGCAGCAGGGTGTGGCTAATGGCATGAGCAGAGGTAAGGTGGGACCTTTAGGTTATGTCTTTATAAGTAAGCTGCATGCCCCATTTCTTCTATCCCCTTGTGGTATCTCTGAGCCTGTTTGGGCTATACAGATGAGGGTGTCACCTTAGGGGAGAGCTGAGGAAAAGACTGCTTGGTCCTGGATGACTTTATGGAGAAGAGCCACCCTGGACTGATGCCTTGGATTGTTTTGAGAGAACTAAACAAATATTTAAGCTACTACATTTGGGGATTCTTTGTTACAGTAGATTACGCTAACTTATAGCGTCATCAAACAGCAAAGCTGGGCTGGGCACAGTGGCTCATGCCTGTAATCCCAGCATTTTGGGAGGCCAAGGTGGGTGGATCACGAGGTCATGAGATTGAGACCAGCCTGACCAACATGGTGAAACCCCGTCTCTACTAAAAATACACAAATTAGCTAAGCATGGTGGCGCATGCCTGTAATCCCAGCTACTCGGGAAGCTGAGGCAGGAGAATTGCTTGAACCCTGGAGGTGGAGGCTGCAGTGAGCCGAGATTGCGCCACTGCACTCCAGCCTGGTGATGGAGCGAGACTCCGTCTAAAATAAACAAACAAACACAAGCAAACAAACAAACAAAACCCAGCAAGGCTGGTAGGAGGGAAATGAGATGGGCTTTATGATTGGAGCACTGACTGATAGGATGGTATATAAGAAGTTTGGTGGAGGAGAAAGAGGATGCTTTCTACCAGCAGAGCTGCTGCACAGCCAACAGGCCCCTGCATGTCCTGTTTTTGCAGAGGATGGACAGGCCAGCTTCGCATGCCTAAAGGGAACAGTGCTTCATGTATGTGTGCTCATGAGTCTCTCCAGCAGTTAAGGGGACAGCAGAGTCCACAGAGCTTGTTTTGAGTGATGTGGTGGCTTAAGGATTACTTGTGTAGGGGATGTCATTGTTACCTCACCCCAATCCCCTTCACTGGGGGTAGTGAGTTGAATGGTGGCTCCCCAAAAGTTATGTCTATGTCCCAGAACCTGTGAAACTGACTTTATTTGGAAAAAGGGTCTTTGCAGGATCTGGAGATGAAATCAACTTGGATTATCTGAGTGGGCCCTAAATTTAGTGACGAGGTCCTTATAACAATAGGACAGAGGGAGATTAGACAGAAGAGGAAGAGGCACTGTGAAGATGAAGGCAGGGATTGGAGTGCTGCAGCCACAGGGACTGGCAACAGAATCCAGAAGCTAAGAGAGGCAAGGGAAGATTCACCCTTAGGGCCTTTGGAGGGAGCACGGACCTGCCAACACCTTGATTTTGGACTTCTGGCCTCCAGAATGGGGAGATAATTAACATCTGTTTTAAACCACCAAGTTTGCAGTAATTTGTTAGGACAGCCCTAGGAAACTAATACACTAAGCAAGTGCATTCATCCCCCAGCTGCAAAGTGTCCTCAGCCACGGGGCACCTGGAAATGCCAGGGGTGGTTATTCCCTCACCATAGGGCTGGCCGGCAGCCTCTGACTGACTTGCTCTCAAAGAGCTGCCAAAGACTGTGTCCTTGCCACAGAGTGGGATCCACACTCCAGAGCTTCCAGTGGCTCTGAGGCTAGAGGTTGGATTCCAGTTCAATGCACATCCTTACTCAGCTCTGCCTCCTGCCTCCTCCCGCTTCCTTCACTCCCTGTGAGGGAGGAACTTGAAAGAGAATCCCCATCTCAGGCTCTGCTTTAGAGGGTAACAATCTCTATAAATAGTAACAACCTCAACTTGCTACTCTTGGTGTAATAGGATGTGAAAATGGACTCTTTTTGTCTTGGTTTCAGCTGAGGTCTCAAAGTTAAGAACGACAACATAGCTGTTGGACCACCTATGCTACCCGGTCATAGACTGTCCTTGAGCTCATCATCTCTCTCTAGGGTGAAAAATAGGAACTGTAGTAGGTGGAGCTCTCAAGATGCTGTAGCTCCCCCCATCTCAATGGGGAGGAAGTGTGGGGTGTGTCTGCCTCACTTCGGCCTAGTGGGGGAGCTTCAAAAGGACGGCTTGCAGAAGTTGACAAGCATCCACTAGAATTCAAAGAGCAGAGAGATCCATACTAAATTCATACTTGGGAAGTTTAACAGCAAGAGGCTGGGGAAAGGCAAGCTCATCCTGAGTAGCTAAACGGGGCCAGACATTGGTGGGGGTGGCTTTAAGAACCGGATGCTGTTTCAGAGCTGATTAGGGCAAGGACCATGCCTGTTTTTCATCAGCCAGATTTGGGTTCTTTGAGTGTGGCTGGCTGTGAACTGTTGCGAAAATGCACTCAATAGGAGTCGGCGAAGGCTTTCAGTCAGGAGTTCTTAAGCTTTTTTTTTTTGGTGCCATGGACCCATTGAACCCATTCTCAGCATCTTGTTTTCATAAGTACAAAATAAATTCACAGAATTATAAAATAAACCAATTATATTGAAAGTTATCAAAAAACATTTTAAAATAGTAATATAGTTATATTCACACTTTATTAATTTATTAAGTAATAAGATCTAGCAGCTGTTCTAACAACTACAGTAATCTTGAAGTGGCAGTGAGTATAATGGGATTTCAAAATATCTGCAACAGCTCTACTATGATATGGTAATTAACCATTCTAATGACAAAATTACACAGAGTGTTAATACTATGGTGATCTGTTGCCCATTCCCACTATTGAAGGAATGCTAAAGATTAGCTAAAGGTTTCCAGGACTGGAAACTGTGTAAAAAAAAAAAATGGAATTTTCCCATCCAAGTTCCCAGAACTCTACCTATGGACTCACGGGAATTCTTGTAGACCTCAGGTTAGGAATCCTGCTGTGGATAAAGAACCAGGTCTAGAAGCTGAGGGGATCATAAAAGGCCATCAGAGGGTCCTGGGTGGGGGATCTGAGAGATCTACAAAAGCTCAGAAAGAAAGCCAGGGTTATTCACCATTTCCAGAGGCACAAATGACAGATTGCCACTGTGCCACCTAAGAACACCTTGTCCCTTCAACCCCCCCCCGAACCTCTTTTCCCTTCAGCCACCTCAACCATGGAGGTGACTCTAGACTACAGGTAATAAGTCGGGGTGAAGGTGAATGGAGAAAGGGAGAAGACCCTTCTACCAAACCCATCCCCACCACTAAACCCAAGGCAGGACCAAGCCAGGAAGATGAGATGCTTTAGAATCAGACAATCTCTGGAGTTTGTTACACTCCTCTGGACATTTTCTTACCTAAGTGATCAGAGAATTTTTATTTCATGAGAGCGATGGAAAAAAGATGAAGGAATAGTCCATTATTTCATCCAGGGATGGAGAGAAATGATCCCACCAAGCAGGTTTACAGGGCAGTTGTTAGAAATGGTAAAGATGATTTTGTCTGCACCCTTCTTAGTGCAACTTATACAATAAATGAATTACATTTTCAAAGCACTTTAAAGATTTGGCATCATAAATATTCCATTTCCTCCAGGTTAATCTGAGTTAAACATGATTTCAATAAAAGTGACACAATTAACAGGGTGAAAAGGCAACCTGTAGAATGGGAGAAAATATTTGCAAATCATATATCTGAGGAGGGGTTACTATCTAGAATATACAACGAACTCCTAAAACTCAACACTCAGAAAACCCCCAAATAACCCAATTTGAAAATAGGCAACGGATCTCAGTGAACATTTCTCCAAAGAGCATGTACAAATGGTCAAGAAGCATATGAAAAGATGTTCAACATCATTAGAGAAATGCAAATCAAAATTATAATCAAATATTACCTCACACGCATTAGGATGACTACTATAAAAAAGATGATAAGTGTTGGCAAGGATGTGGGGAAATTGGAACCTTTGTCGGTGGGATTTTTAAGTGGTGCAACCTTTTAAATAGAAAACAGTATGGTGGTTCTTCAAAAAATTAGAAATAGAACTACCACTGATTCAGAAATTCCACTTTTAGGTATACAGTTGACCCTTGAAAAACACAGGTTTGAACTGTGTGGGTACACTTACATGTGGATTTATTTTAACCAAATGCAGATTAAAAAATACAGTATTCAAAGGATGCAAAACCTGCTTATCAGAGGGATGGCTTTTCATATATGCAGTTCTGCAGGGACAACTGTGGCACTTTTGGTACATGTGTGGGCAGCATGGGAAACCTGGCCAATCCCTGCATATACTGAGGGATGACTGTATATCCAAAAAAATTGAAAGGAGTAAGATCTCAGAGAGATATTTGCACACCCATGTTCATAGCCAAGAGACAGAAGCAACTGAAGGGTTCATTGATGGATAAATGTAGTATATACATACAATGTGATGTATGTATATAATAAAATATATATACATGTTATAAACATATAATATATAATAAAATGTGGTATATACATATAATGGAATATTATTAAGCCTTAAAAAGGAAGGCAATCCTGTCACATGTTACATGAATTAACCTTGAGGACAGTATGCCAAGTAAAATAAGCCGGTCACAAAAAGATAAATGCTATGTGAGTCCACTTATGTGAGGAGTCTGAAGTAGTCAAATTCATAGAAACAGAGAGTAGGATGGCAGCTACCATGGGCTCGGGGGAGAGGGAGATGGGGAGCTGCTTAATAAATATAGAGTTTTGGGTTTGCAAGATGAAAAAGTTCTGGAGATCTGTTGCATAACAATTTGAATATAACACTACCAAACCATCCTCTCATGAATGTGAAGATGGAAACTTTTATGTTATGTGTTTTTTACCACAACCTAAAAAAATAACACCAAGAAGTTATGTTTTGGTGATCTAGACAATCTAATTGTAAAGTCTGTATAACAAATAATCAAGAATAGTTGGGAAAATTCTAAAATATAAGAGTAATGGGGGAAAAGGACTAGATCTACCAGTTATTAAAACACATTTTAAATCTTCAAAAATTGAAACAGCATCATATTTCTTTTCTTTTCTTTTCTTTTTTTTTTTTTTTTTGCGACAGGGTCTTTCTCTCTCACCTAGGCTAGAGTATAGTGGTACAATCATAGCTTACAGTAACTTTGAACTCCTGGGTTCGAGTGATCCTCCAACTCAGCCTCTTGAGAAGCTGAGGCTACAGGAGGACACCATCACCCCTGGTTAATTAAAAAATTTTTTTGCGGAGACATGGTCTCACTATGTTGCCCTGGCTGTTCTCAAACTCCTGACTTCAAGTCAGGATTCTCCTGCCTCAGCCTCTCAAGTAGCTGCTACTGCACCTCACCTCCTGCCTTGCCCTCCTAAAGTGCTGGGATTGTAGGCATGAGCCACTTTGCCTGGCCACAGCATCACATTTCCCCATGAAAAACAGATGGAATAATAAAATTGAATGAAAAGTCCAGAAAAACATACAATTACATTTAGGAACTTGGAATATGATGTGATTGATATTTCCAATTGATGGATTATTAAATAAATGCTCTTGGGGCAACTGGCAGCCATAAGAAAAAAAATACATGTAGAGCCTTATTTTCTACCTTTCACCAGTGTAAATTCTGAATGAATGAGTTCCTCTTCTAGGATAATAGCAGACTACATATCTTGAGGTCCCCCCGGCAACAGAACTAGATACCAGGCTTTCATAAAAACGGTAAGGGAAATTGCCAAAGATATTAAAAAACAAAAATAAGTGAGTTGAAATCTAATTGGGAGCCATAAGCTATGAGCTAACACAAATACACAAATATCGGGACTGTACTTGTGGCAAATGCCAGTATAAACACTGGGATGGAGAATAGGAACCACCTGAGAGGAGGGCCCTGGATCCTCTGAGGAACCTAGAAAAGTCCGAGGTTGGTAGCAACCCTTATTCCAGGCAGAATCAAACAAAATTCTTCTGGGGGAAAACACACCCGGTTTGGGGTCAGATTTGGTTCAACCAAATATCAACTAAAATAACCACCACCACATCAATAACAAAAAGACCAAACACAGAAACAAGCCACCATGAGTAATAGCAGAAATAATGGACAACAGATTTAAAGCCCCAAGGACTTCAGATATTGAAATTACTGAATACAGAATGTAAAATAACTACAAAACGTTTAAAGAAATAAAAATCAACTTAGAAATATGAGCAAGCAAGAAGAGACCATGCAAAATAACTAGACATATTGAAAAAGATCTAAATAAAACTTTCAGAAATAAAAAATAGAATCACTGAAATAAAAAACTCATGGGATAAATGAAAAATTAGATACAGCTAAAGAAATAATTAATGACTTGAAAGATGAATGAAAAACAATTACCCAGAATACAATACGAAGAGAAAAATAGGTGGGAAATATAAAATTGTTTAGGATACATGGAGGATAAAATAAAAAGATCTAAATTGGAGTGTTCTTTGGAGTGCCAGAAGAGAAATGAGAGAAAACGAATGAGATGTAACATTAGGAGAGACAAAGGCTAAGAAATTTGCAGACGTGGTAAAAGATGTATATCCATAGATATAAATAAGCCAACACATTCTAAGCAGAATTCTTAAAAATCCACACCTAGACATACCAGAGTGAAACTGAAGAACTTTAAAGACAAAAAGAAGCTCTCATATACTGCCAGAGAGAAGAGTGAGTTTATCTACAAAAGAATGACAATTATGCTGAACTTTTCTTTTTCTTTTTTGAGAAAGGATCGCACTCTGTTGCCCAGGCTGGAATGCAGTGGTGCCATCATAGCTTACTGTAATCCCCAACTCCTGGGCTCAGATGATCTTCCTGCCTCAGCTACTCAAGTAGCTGGTACTACAGGCATGCACCACAATACCTGGCTAATTTTCTTATTTTTGTAGAGATGGGGTCTCACTATGTTGCACAGGTTGGTCTCAAACTCCTGGGCTCAGGTGATCCTTGCACCTCGTCATCCCAAAGTGTTGGGATTAAAGGCATGAGCCATCGTGCCTGGCATGCTGGACTTTTCAACAACAAAAATGGAAATATTTTCAAAGTACTAAGTAAAAAATAACTGTCAATGTGGAATTGTGTTCCCAGAACAACCATCTTTCAAGAAATAGAGTCACATAAAGACAAAAGTGAGAACATTATTTACTACCAGCCAATCTTTTCAAGGAACTTCTAAAAGATGTACTTTAGAAAGAAAGAAAATGACCCTCCAAAAAGTTGCAAAATGCAAGAAGGAAAAGGTGAGCAGAAAATTTGGTAGAGCTAAAAAAATTATTCATATATAATAAAAAATAATAACAATGATATGCAGCTTTAAAAATAGGGCAGGTGTGATAGAATGGCCTAAGATCAGTAGTGTGCTGGTTAATGTTTAACAACAATTTCCAGATTTTCAGGGTGCAAAACTCTGATTCATAGTGTTGTTGACTTCCATGGTTATATGTTCCCAGCATGGTTGATTTCAAACTGCCAATGGGTGTCACTGAATATAAAACTGAGAAGAGATGCTAACAATCAGCTCTTGTGAGCCAGTACAAACCAGCTCCAACACATCACGGCTAAAAATTGTAATATTAGTCAGGAAAGGAATTATGACTTTCTTAAGAATATATAGTAAATTTCAAGGGCAATAACTCAAAGAATAGAATTGAAGTGAATACATTTCCAAACCATCAAAGAAGAGAAAATGAAATAAGAAACACACACACATCAAATGAAATACTTAATTTTTTAAATGACAAGAAATGAAAACAAAGAAACAGAAGTGGAACAAATAGAAAGCACAAAGCAATATGGTAGAAAATGGTTAAAATATATTGTACATATTAAATATATAAAATTTTTATTTGTCACCTATACTCCAATAAAATTGAAAAAAAAATCTCAATAAAGTAAATGAACTAAACTTGCCAGTTAAAAAATAGACTAGATTAAAAAAATCCAGCAACGTGCTATTAAAAGAGAAACATCTGGCCGGGCGCAGTGGCTCACGCCTGTAATGCCAGCACTTTGGGAGGCCGAGGCAGGCAGATCACGAGGTCAGGAGATCGACACCATCCTGGCTAACACGGTGAAACGCTGTCTCTATTAAAAATACAAAAAATTAGCCAGGCGTGGTGGCGGGCGCCTGTAGTCCCAGCTACTAGGGAGGCTGAGGCAGGATAATGGTGTGAACCCGGGAGGTGGAGCCTGCAGTGAGCTGAGATCGCTCCACTGCACTCCAGCCTGGGCGACAGAGCATGACTCCGTCTAAAATAAAAAATAAAAAATAAAAATAATAAAAATAAAAGAGAAACATCTAAACATAAGGACACATAATGGTTGAAAATAAATGCAGAGTAAAAAGTATCTGAGGCAAATATCACCAAAAGTGTGTTGAGGGAGCCTGTAAATAATATCAGATAAAACAGACTTTGAAGCAGAAGTATTATTAGAAATAAAGTATCAATAAATACTGATAAAAGGTTCAATTCAGAAGGAAGTTATAAAGTTTTCAAAAACCTGTCCACAATTTATCGAATAGTCAATAATATATATGTGTCAAAAATTGATGGAACAACAGGGATAAGGTGAAAACGCATGTGGGAGATTATAACCTCATCTCTCGGTTTCCAATAGATCAAGCAGACAATTATAAGTAACGATAGATCTGAACAACACAATCTTGATTTAATGGACATGTGTAACATAGTAGATCCAATAAGACACACGATTAGGTTAGAAATTAGTGACAAAAGATAACTAGAAAAATACTACGTATTTGGAAATTAAGAAACACACTTCTGCTCTAGCCAAGATGGAGTAACAGAGACCACATTTACCTGCATCCTGAAAACAAAACAAAACAAAACAAAACAAACCAGACAAAATAAATAAAACATTTTTCAAGACAATAGATATTACACCATGAAGGACAGTGATCCCCAAGAGATGAGAAATAAACAGGCTAAGCCTTACAAATATCCCAGCATAATGCTCTGAGAGTTTCCAGGCTGTGGCACAGGGAGAAGGAACTGAGGCACTTCCCAGCAGACTCCCAGAGTTGAGGAGATAGAGCTCAGCGTCTAGGGAGACCAAGGCAGCTAGACTTCTTGGAGAGGAGACAGCCGCATACAAAGAGTATCCTAGAGATTTGCGGAGGAACCTCCTTGAACATTTAGTAGAGTACTGATAAAGGCATGCATGTGAGAAAATTACCTGAAGCCAAGTAAAGAATCACTCAAAACGAATAAAGGAAGCATGACTTGGTGCTCACATAAGGATGAAAATAGTGCTTGTTTCTACCAACTAGACTGAACAAAAACCTCGTAATTCATAGGGCATTGGGTGGAGTACTCAGGAAGGTCTTACTTTAGTAGTGAGGAACAATTAGCCCCAGACTGAATACTGCTGTGGACCATCTAAGAAATCATAAAAGCAAGGCTCAATGAGGGCAGTGGCACATACCTGTAGTCCTGGTTACTTCAGGAGGCTGAGGTGGGAGGACTGCTTGAGCCCAGGATTTCAAGTCCAACCTGGACAACACAGTGAGACTCCCATCTCAAAAAAGAAAAAACAAAAACAAAAACAAGACCAAGGCTCAAAAAGACAAACTGGTTCCAAGTAATTTAACTATATCCCAGAACAAAGCTCAAGATTTACAGAAATACAAAAATATCTACCACCCAAGAAAAAGTTCACAATATCTGACATCCAATTACACATTACCAGGCATGCCAAAATGCTTTAAAAAAGATCTGTAAGGAACAGAATAATCAGTCAATTGAAACTGACTCAGAACAGACACAGATGTTAGAATCAGCAGAAAAATATAATAGAAGAGTTATTATAACTGTGTTTTATATGTTCAGAAAGTTAGAGACATGGGGCCAGGTGCAGTGGCTCACACCTGTAATTCCAGCACTTTGGGAGGCTGAGGCAGGCGGGTCACCTGAGGTCAGGATTTCGAGACCAGCCTGGCCAACATGGTGAAACCCCGTCTCTACTAAAAATACAAAAATTAGCTGGGCGTGGTGGCACTTGCCTGTAAACCCAGCTACTCGGGAGGCTGAGGCAGGACAATCACTTGAACCCAGGAGGTGGAAGTTGCAGTGAGCCGAGATTGTGCCACTGCACTCCAGCCTGGGTGACAAAGCGAGACTCCATCTAAAAAAAAGAAACTTAGGGACATGGAAGATATAAAAAAGATACAAATCAAATCAAACTTGTAGAGATAAAAACTACAATGTCTGAGATTTTTAAAATTGCATGGAATGGGATTAATGGCAGATGAAAACTGGCAGAAAAAAAGATTAGTGAACTTGAAGGCATAACAGTTAAAACTATTCAAAATGAACACAGAGGGAAAAAAATCCAAAAAAAAAAAAAATGAAGAGAATCAGTGAGCTGCAGAAAAACTTCAAGGAGTTCCAATATGTGAGTAATTGGAGTCCCCAAAGAAGAGGGGCAGAAAAAAATAACTGAATAAATCATGGTCAAAAACTTTCCAAATTGAATGAAAACTGTAAACTCCCAGATACAAAAAGATCAATGTACTCTAAGCACAAGAAACATGAAGAAAACTCTATCAATGTACAACATCATCAAGTTGCTCAAAATGAATTATAAGAATATCTTAAAAGCAGCTAGAAATGAAAGACATGTTATGTGCAGAGGAACAAAGATAAGGATAAACATCAGATTTCTTATCAGAAACTCAGGAGAGAAGACAGTGGAGCAACATCTTAAAAACCAACAAAAAAGAAACCCAACTATCACCTATAATTCTATACCCAGCAAAATAGCTTTCACAGACAATACAAGAAATATTTAAGGATGCCCTTCAGGCCTAAGAAAATTGATACCAGATGGAAATCTGGATCAACAGAAAGGAAATGGTAACTACATGGATAAATAGATAAAATATTTTAAACATTATTTAAATCTCATTAAAAGCGATTGACAAAGCAAAATAATAACAATGTATTGTGGATTTTATAACACGTAATAATAGTCTGTGACAGTAATAGCATACAATACAAGAAGGGGTATAATTGAAGGTAGATTGCAATAAATTTAGGATATATACAATAAGTTCTAAATAAACAACTGAAATAACAAAATATAGAGTTTTGCTAAGAAGCCAACACAGGAGACAAAAAATAAGATAATCTGAAAAACCCAAGTCATCTAAAGAAAGGGGGAAAAAAACAAAGAAAAAGATAAGGAAAAGAAGAATGGGCCGGGGGCGGTGGCTCATGCCTGTAATCCCAGCACTTTGGGAGGCCGAGGCAGGGGGATCATGAGGTCAGGAGTTCGAGACCAGCCTGGCCAACATAGTGAAACTCCGTCTTTACCAAAAATACAAAAATTCAGCTGGGCGTGGTAGTGGGTGCCTGTAATTCCAGCTACTTGGGAGGCTGAGGAAGGAAAATTGCGTGAACCTGGGAGGCGGAGGTTGCAGTGAGCTAGTGTGACTATATATTATCAAAGTAGATTTTGTGAATTTTATGATAAAGAAGTCAATTAAACAAGAAGACATAATAATTCTAGACATCCATGTACCTAACAATAAATTTTCAAATTATATGAAGGAAAATTGATAGAATCTCAAGGAGAAATAGACAAATGTACAATAATGGTCAGTGATTTTAATACCCTTCTTTCAATAATAGAATAAATAGGAAGAAAATCAGCTAAAACAGCACTTGAACAACACTATCAATTAACTTGATGTGTTTGATATTTATAGAACATTTCACCCAATAACAATAGAATAAACATTCTTCACAAGCGCAGGCAAAATATTTACCAATGTGGGCCATATTCTATGCCATAAAGCAAGTTTCAATAAATTCAAAAGGATTCAAGTCACACAAAGCACATGTTGTCTGACAAACAATGCAATTAAATTAGAAACTAATAATGAAGGGCTGGGCATGGTGACTCATGCCTTTAATCCCAGTACTTTGGGAGGCTGAGGTGGGCAGATTGCTTGAGCCCAGCATGGAAAACACGGTGAGACCTTGTCTCTACAAAAAATACAAAAGGCCAGGCACAGTGGTTCATGCCTGTAATCCCAGCACTTTGGGAGGCCAAGGCCTAGATTACTTGAGGTCAGGAGTTTGAGACCAGCCTGGCCAATATGGTGAAACCCTGTCTCTACCAAAAATACAAAAATTAGCTGGGCGTGGTGGTGGGCACCTTTAGTCCCAGCTACTCAGGAGGCTGAGGCAGGAGAATCGCTTGAGCCTGGGAGGCGGCGGTTGCAGTGAGCCGAGATTACACCACTGCACTCCAGCCTGGGCGATAGAGCAAGACTCCGTCTCAAAACAAACAAACAAACAAATACAAAAAATACAAAAATTGGTCAGGCGCGGTGGCTCACGCCTGTAATCCTAGCACTTTGGGAGGCCGAGGCGGGTGGATCACGAGGTCAGGAGATCGAGACCACGGTGAAACCCCGTCTCTACTAAAAAAAATACAAAAAATTAGCCAGGCGCGGTGGTGGGCGCCTGTAGTCCCAACTACTCCGGAGGCTGAGACAGGAGAATGGCGTGAACCCGGGAGGCAGAGCTTGCAGTGAGCCATGTTCACGCCACTGCACTCCAGCCTGGGCGACAGAGCGAGACTCCGTCTCAAAAAAAAAAAAAAAAAAAATACAAAAATTAGCTGGGTGTGGTGGCACGCACCTGTAGTCCCAGCTACTTAGGAGGCTGAGGCAGAGGGAGCGCTTGAGCCCAGGAGGTTGAGGCTGCAGTGAGCCATCATAATGCCACTACACTCCAGCCTGGGTGACAGAGTGAGACTCAGTCTCAAAATAAATAAGTAAATAAAACAAATTAATAATAAAAAGATTCTAGGAGAATTCCCCCAAGTTTTCGGAAATTAGGTAACACGTGGGTCAAAAAAGACCTCAAAAAGGAAATTTGAAAGCATTCTAAACTGAATAAAAATGAAAACATATCAGAATTTTGGGTATGCTCCTAAAGCAGTACTTGAGGAGAAATGTATGTCTCTAAAAGTCTATTTTAAGACAAAAATGAAAGATTTTAAGCCAATAACTTAGCTTCCACCTTAAGACACCAGAAGGAGAAGGAATTAACCAAAAGTAAGCAGAAGAAAGGAAATAAATACCAAAGTGGAAATCAATGAAACAAAAAACAGAAAAATGATAGAGAAAATGAATGAAAAACCTGTAGCCAGATTGATGAGGAAAAAGAGAAGACACAATTTGCCAGTATCAGGAATGAGAGAGGTGACATCACTATAGGTTCTAGAAATACTAAATGGATGATAAAGGGAATATTATGCCAAACATTTTATGCCAACAGATTCAACAGTTCATAAGAAATTGACAAATTCTTTGAAAGACATAAATTACCAAAGCTCACTCAGAAAGAAATGAATAACCTTCTTTATCTATTAGAGAAATTGAGATTACAGTTAAAATCCTTCCAACAAAGAAAACTCCAGCCCCAGATGGCTTTATGGTGAATTCCACCAAACACTTAAAGAAGAAATTATACTGATTCCACACAAGCTCTTCAAAAAAATTTGAAGAGAAGGAAATGCTTCCCAATCAATTCAAATGAGGCCAGCATTACCCCAATCCCAAAACCAAAGAAATTACAAGAAAACTACAGAAAAATATCCATTATGAACATAGATGCAAAAATTCTAACCAAAATGTAAAGTAGAATCGAACAGTATATTTAAAAAGATAATACATCCTTATTAAGTGGGGTTTATCTGGGAAATGTAGAATTGGCTTAACATTAACCAGCCAGGTGTGGTGGCTCATGCCTGTAATCCCAGCACTTTGGGAGGCTGAGGTGGGTGGATCATGAGGTCAGGAGTTCCAGACCAGCCTGACCAATATGGTGAAACTCCGTCTCTACTAAAAATACAAAAATTAGCGGGGCGTGGTGGCACGCATCTGTAATCCCAGCTACTCAGGAGGCTGAGGCAGGAGAATCACTTGAACCCAGGAGGCAGAGGTTGCAGTGAGCTGCAATCATGCCACTGTACTCCAGCCTGAGCGACAGAGTGAGACTCTGTCTCAAAAAAAATAAATAAATAAAAATAAAAAAAGAATGCCCACTACCACTGCTTGTATTTGAAGCTGTAACTGAGGTCCTAGCCAGTGCAATAAAGCAAGAAAAAGAAATAAAATATATAAGGATTGGATAGATAAACAAAACAGTATTTGTTTGTATAAGATGGCTGTCTACATAAAAAAATAAAAACGAGGCAAATTAAAGACAAAGATCAATGCAAAAATAATTGCATTTCTCTATAATATAAACAAAGAATTAGAAAACATAACAAAAATGCCATTTACAACAGCAACAAAATACAAATAGTACCTGGAAATAAGCTACCCATACAACTAAATAGCTCATTTCTTCATCTCTTCAGTGTTTCCTGTAACTCTACTTTCTCAATTTGGCCTAATTGACCACCTCATTTAAAATTGTACATTCCCCCAATCCTAATTTATTTTTCTCTTTTTTCATTTATTATCTTCTAAAGACTTATAATAATTATTTATTCCCCATCCCTATATATTCTCTCTCCAGAACAGGTTTTTTTTTGTCTGCTTTGTTTACTCTTGTATTCCTAAAGCCTAGAACCTGGTAGGTTTACTATTTACCTAGTGCCTGGTACATAGTATAATAAATATTTAAAAAAATTGATAAATAACAAATAAATAAATAAAATAAATACTGAATAAATGAATTAGTGAAAATAATGAGTATTTGTGGCCTTTATTGAAAAAATTATAAAACTATATTGAAAAGCATTAAAGAAGATCTACAAAAATGGTGAGATAAACCATATTAATGGATCAGAAGACTCAGTAGCATAAAGACAAATTCTTCTTCAAATTGACATATAGGTTCATTGTAATATTACTTAAAACTCTAAGAGGAGTGTGGTGTTTACATGGAAACACAAAAGGCCAAAATATCCAACATTCAACTGAAAAATGTTCAGGGAAGGTGGGAGACTTGCCCTATACACTTGTCCTTGCATTGGTATTATAAATATATAGTGATTTTAAGAAGTGATGATTACATAGGAGTTATCAAATAGATCAAAGGAATAAAATAGAGAGTCTAGGAACAGACCCACAAATAGCAGAAAACTTGATATAGGACATAGCTGGTACTACAACTCAGTGGGAAAGGATGAGCTATTTAATAAATGGTATTGGAATAATTGGTAGTTCCTAAGTAAAAAATAATCACATTGATTCCTTAATTCACAATACCCCTAATTAGTTCCATAGGGATGACAAACTTAAATGTGAAAGGGAAAACTGTGAAACCTTTGGAAGAAAATATAGAAGAATATCTTCATGACCTCAGCTGAGAAAAAGAATTTTTTTTTTTTTTTTTTTTTTTTTTTTGTTGAGACGGAGTTTCACTCTTGTTGCCCAGGCTGGAGCGCAATGGCATGATCTCGGCTCACCACAACCTCCGCCTCCTGAGTTCAAGTGATTCTTCTGCCTCAGCCTCCCGAGTAGCTGTGATTACAGGCATGCACCACCACACCTAGCTGATTTTTTTTGCATTTTTAGTAGAGACGGGGTTTCTCCGTGTTGGTCAGCCTACTCTTGAACTCCTGACCTCAGGTGATCTTCCCGCCTCGGCCTCCCAAAGTGCTGGAATTACAGGTGTGAGCCACTGCGCCTGGCAAGAATTTTTTTTTTTTTTTTTTTTGAGACAGGTTCTTACTCTGTTCCCCAGCTGGAGTGTAGTGATGGGATTATGGCTCACTGCACCCTCGATCTTTCAGGCTCAAGCAATCCTCCCACCTCAACCGCTAAGTAACTGGGACTACAGGCATGAGCTATCGTGCCTGGCAAGATTTTTAAAGTAAAATACAGAGTAAGGCCAGGCGTGGTGGCTCATGTCTGCAATCCCAGCACTTCGGGAGGCTGAGGTGGGTGGATCACCTGAGGTCAGAAGTTCGAGACCAGCCTGGCCAACATGGTGAAACCCCATCTCTACAAAAAAATACAAAAATAAGCCAGGTGTCAGCTAATCAGGAGGCTGAGGCAGGAGAATCGCTTAAACCCAGGAGGCGGAGGTTGCAGTGAGCCGAGATCGTGCCACTGCACTCCTCCAGCCAAAGTAAAAAAAAAAAAAAAAAAGATATTTGTGGCTAGGAACGGTGGCTCATACCTGTAATCCCAGCACTTTGGAAAGCCGAGGCAGGAGGATTCCCTGAGCCCAGGAGTTCAAGACCAACCTGGGCAACATAGTAAGACACTGTCTCTACCAAATATTTTTAAAAGTTAGACAGGTGCAGTGGCATACACCTGTACTCCTAGCTCCTTGGGAGGCTGAGATGGGAGGGTTGCTTGAGCCCAGGAGTTGGAGGAGTTAGAGAGTGCAGTGAGCTATAATTGTGCTGCTGCACTCCAGCCTGGGCAAGAGAGTGAGATTCTGTCAAAAAAAGAAAAAATTAAAACAAACTTGCAATGTACTACTCTGAGAAAGGATCAGTGTCTAGGATTAATGAAGAATCACTAAGGCAGGCCAGGCACGATGGCTTAAGCCTGTAATCCCAGCACTTTGAGGGGCCAAGGCAGGAGTATCGCTTGAGCCGAGGAGATTGAGACCAGCCTGGACGACACAGTGAGATCTTGTCTCTACAAAAAAAAAAAAAAAAAAAAATCAACCAGGCATAGTGGCACACATCTCTAGTCCCAGCCACTCAGGAGGCTGAGGTGGGAGGATTGCTTGAGCCCAGGAGTAGAGGCTGCAGTGAACCATAATCACATCATTGCTCTCCAGTCTGGATGACAGAATGAGACCCTGTCTCAAAAAAAAAAATAAATAAAAAGCCAGGTGTGGTATCTCACACCTGTAATCTCAGCACTTTGGGAGGCCAAGGCAGGCAGACCACTTGAGGTCAGGAGTTCGAGACCAGCCTGGCCAACATGGCAAAATCCCATCTCTGCTAAAAATACAAAAATTAACAGGGTGTGATGGCGCACGCCTGTAATCCCAGCTACTCGGAAGGCTGAGGCACAAGAATCACTTGAACCAGGGAGGCAGAGGTTGCAGTGAGCCGAGATTGTGCCACTGCACTCCAGCCTGGGTGACAGAGTGCAACTGTGTCTCAAAAATAAATAAATAAATAAATAAGCAAACAAATTAAAAGATGTTCAACTTCAATAGTAATACGGAAAACACAAATTAAGGCCATCACAAAATTCCCTGTACACCCACTAGATTGGCAAACGATAAGAAGTGTGACATTATTAAGTGTTGGTGAGGATGTGGAGCAATAGAAACTCAGTATTGTGGGTGGGAGTGTTACTTAGTCAAACCACCTTGGAAAACAGTTGACATTAACTTGTTAAGATGATCACGTGCATATCCCATGACCTGACAATTCCTGACCTAGTTTATATCCTAAACAAACTCTTGTACTTACTCAAATTAAGAGACACAAACAAGAATGCTCATAGCAGCTTTGCTTATAATAGCAAAAACTAAATACGACAAACTACAGCTAAATACAACAAGATAGATAAATCTTAGAAATATGCTGAATTTAAAAAGAGCCTTGCAGAAGGCTGCTGCAATATGATATCATTTTTTTATGAAGTTAAACACAAGCACAACTAAACTACGCCTACACACTTTTTTTTAGGATTATGCAATCTGTGATGAATTTTTTTTTAACAAGCAAGGTCATGATAAACACAAAACTTGGTTTACCTGTGGGAGAGGGTTGGGCAGTGGTATGAGACTGGGGGCAACCGGCTTCAATGGAATTTCTCATGTTCTAATTTTAAGTTTGTTGGTAGGTTCACAGGTGTACATTGGTTATTATACCTTATAATTTTTATTTTGTTTTATTTTTCTTTTGCATGTATCATATAGGATACAATAACAAAATATTTTTCAAATGAATCAAACATTTAAATGTAAACAATGAAACCATCTAAATACTGGAAGCAACCACAGGATACATTTTAAAAATAATATTGGAGTGATAAAGGCCTTTCTAAATATAATGAAAACCCAGAGTATGTAAAAGATTTAGGAACTGGGCAAATTTCACCATAGGCAAAGTTAAATGACTTGAATAAATACGGACAACTCATCACAAAGGGATAATTTCATTAATACACACTCCTACAAATCAGTTTTTTAAAAAGTCAGTAATTTATATAAAAATAAGCACATGGTGGGGTGTTGTGGCTCATGCCTGTAATCCCAGCACTTTGGGAGGCCAAGGCAGAAGAACTGCTGGAGCCCAGGAGTTCGAGACCAGCCTGGGCAACATGGCAAAACCCCATCTCTACAAAAAATACACAAGTTAGCTGGGCTTGTTGGTGCGAGCCTGTGGACCCAGCTACTTCAGAGGCTAAGGTGGGCGGATGGCTTGAGCCCAGGAGGTCAAGGTGCGGTGAGCTATGATTGCGCCACTGCACTCCAGCGTGGGCAACACAGCAAGATCCTGTCAAAAAAAAAAAGAAAGAAAGAAAGAGAGAGAGAGAGAGAAGGAAAGAGGGAAGGAAGGAAGGAAAGAAGGAAGGAAGGAAAGAAGGAAGGAAGGAAGGAAGGAAAGAAGGAAGGAAGGAAGGAAAGAAGGAAGGAAGGAAGGAAAGAAGGAAGGAAGGAAGGAAAGAAGGAAGGAAGCAAAGAAGGAAGGAAGGAGAAAAGAAAAATAAGCACAGGATATGAACAGACAGTTCACAGTAAAGGAAACATAAATAGCCTTTAAATAGCCCTGGTGGGCTCAACCTCACTCAGAGTAAGAGAAACGGAAGTCACTGGGATACCGCGGTTCGCTTACACAATGGAGAAATATGAGAAAAAACAGTTATGGTAACCACTGCTTGTTGTTGCCATTTATCTTCCCCAAGATCACTTACCTTCACTCCATGAAGCTTTACTCCTGGATCATTATATACACCCTTGAACATTTGTCCCTGTCATAATTCTTGGTTATTTCAATGTCAGTATAGACACATAATCCTTCCAATGCACTCTCTTCTCTATTCTGTGAGCATCTTTTCTCCAAGGATCTTGTCTCCACCTTCCCTGGTCAAGCATTACCAATTCAACCCTGAATCCCATTTGCAGGCAACCCATTCTCCATCCATCTAATATCCAGCTCAACCCCTGTCTCATATCTCAACTCCAACAATTCTTTGGCTCCATCAGAATCGATGTCCACACTCTCATCATACTCTTCTCTTTACCCACCTTAAATCCTTCCATTTTAAAAAAATAAATATCCCCTTGCACATACATTTCACTCTCTTGCCCTCTCATGTTTCCTTCTACTCAACTGACAAACCCCTAACTCTGGTTTTATGCAACCACTCACCTGTTCTGCACCTGCACCTGTGCAGCTCAACGTGCCTGGATAAAGTTATCACCAAATTTATGATCATAAATGTCAGGGGTACCCTCAGTGTGCTTGTCAATCACATGACATTCACCCCGCCCCCGCTTCACTCACTGTCTTGGATAACTATATCACGCCCTCTAGTGTCTCCCTCTCTATCCTTATCTTCAGCTGTTGACCTTGGTTCTTAGTTCATGGAGAAAACAAAGCAATCAGAAGACAACGTCCAAGCTCCCACTTGGATATACCCATTTATCCACTTCTATGTCCATGTTCTCTGTCTTCCCTGCTTTTCTATGGATGAACTGTCTATGCTCCCAGCTAAAACCAGCCTCTTTATCTGTGCACTAGGTCCCATCCCTTTTGCCACCTGAAGGATATTGCTTCAGCAATTCTCCCCTCTCTCTTGCATCCTCATTTTTCCCTTCCCTCCTGGCTGTTTCTCATCAGCATACAAGCAAGCTATATTTTTTCTTGGCCCTACACTGTGCTCCAGCCATCATCTGATTCCTTTGATCTCTTTAGAGCAAAACTCAAAGGAGTTCCTCTGCTCATTGTCTCCAATCTCTCTCCTCCTGTTCTCTCTTAGACACAATCCTATCAGGCTCCTGCCTCTCCGCGCCACTGAAATGGCTCCTGTGACAGTCACCAATATCCTCCTCATTGCTAAATCTAATGATCAGTCCCTAGTCTTTGTTATCATATCCATGAGCAGCACGGGACACAGATGCCTCCTTCTTGGAACATTTTCTTATCTTGGCTCCAGGACACGACACTCCCCTGACTTCCCTCTTACCTCACTGCTCACTTCTTCTCATTCTCCTTTGCAGGTTCCACATCTCCGTGACCTCTAAATACTAGACACCCCAGGATTCAGTTCTTAGGCCTCTTCTGTTTGCTATCAACACTCATCCCCTTGATGATTTCATTCATTCAAATTTACATCTGCAGCCTGAACCTTTCTCTTGAGTCCCATCCTCATGTTTTCAGTGGCTTTTTCAGCCCCTCACTTGGATGTTTAGTGAGCATCATAAACATAACACGTTCAAACCAAACTCCAGATCTTTCTCCTCCAAAACCTGCTCTTCCCCAAATCACACCCTTCTCAGGAAACTCCGTCCTTCTAAGTTGATCAGGTCAGAAACCTTGGAGACATCTTTGAATCTTTGACTCTCTCTCTCTCTCCTTCCATAACAAATCCTGTCAGTCCTGCCTATGAAATGAAATGTACACAGAATGCAGCCGCTTCTTACAACCTCCCCTATAGCATCCCTAGTCTCAGCTTCCATCATCCTTCACCTGGGCTATTGTACTGGCTTCCTAACTCATCTCCCTGCCTCGTACAGGTCATTGTCAACATGGCAGCTAGAGTGATCCTGCTAAAATATAAGCCAAGTCTTATCATTCTCAACACCCCTCAATGGCTTCCATGTCATGCCAAAGCCCTTACAATGACCCACATGTGTGGCCTACATGCAGCCTATAAGACCCTGCATGGTCGTGCCTTCCTCTGCCCCATTCATTATTCCTGACATCATTTCCTCCTACTACCTTCCTTGCTCCAGCCACCTGGGCCTCCTTGTTGTCCCTTAAACACAGCAGGCACACTCTTGCGGAGAACATTCTTCCCCCAGATGCATAAATACATCGCTCACTCTCTTACTTCCTTGAGGCCTTGAGGTCTTGGCTCAAATGTCATCTTCTCAGTGAGACCTTAAATACCCTAAAGCTTCAAACCTTCCTTCCTAGGCACTCCCAGATCTTCCTCAATGGCTTTATTTTTCTTAGCTGTTATCACCATCTAACCAGCTATGCATTTTTTTCATTTAGTTTGTTAATGTCTATTTCCCCTACCAGATTGTAAGCCCATGAACACAAGGCTTTTTGTCTATTTTGGTTATTGCTTAATCCACAGCATATAGAAAAGATCTTGGCACAGAGTAGATGCTCAAGAATTGTTGATTGAACAAATAAACAAAAATATTTAATTGGCCAGAGTGTAAGGAATAAGCATTCTCAAAATTGCTGGTTTCAATGCCGTTGATATAACCCCTACAGAGGTCGAATTGGCAGTAACTATCAAAACTATAAATGCACATATTCTTTGCCCCAGCAGTTCTACTTAGTAATAGCCTTCATATAAATTTACACATGTGTGAAATGACACATGGACAAAGTAATTCACTGCAGCATTTTAAAATCCCTGAAAAGGGATGAAAACAACCAAAACGTCCAGCAATAGCTGACTATTTAAATAAATTATGGCATACCCATACAATGAAATATTTTGCAGTAGCAAAAAAGAATAAGACTTCTTGTGTCCTGATATAAACTCCCAGATCTAAATTTTTCAAGGAAAAAGAAAGGTGCTGAAAGTTGTGCTTCCTGCCACCATTTTAATTTTAATTTAATTTTATTATTATTGTTGTTGTTGTTATTATTATAATTATTATTATTTTAGACAGAGTCTCACTCTGTTGCCCAGACTGGAGTGCAGTGGCACAATCACAGCTCACTGCAGTCTAGACCTCCTGGGCTCAGGTGATCCTCCCACCTCGGCCTCCTGAGTAGCTGGGACCACAGATGTACACCACCATGCCCAGCTAATTTTTGTGTGTGTATTTTTTGTTGAGACGGGATTTTACCCTGTTGGCCAGGCTGGTCTCAAATTCTCGGGCTCAAGCAATCCCCCTGCCTCAGCCACCCAAAGTGTTGGGATTACAGGCATGGGCCACTACACCCAGCCACTGTCACCATTTTTATAAAAACAAAAGGAAAGGGTACAAAAAGAACATATAACTATTTTGTTGTATATGCACAGACTATCTCAGGAAGGATACAACAGAAACTGCTAACAGTGGTAGCTTATTTGGTGGGGAATGGATGGGTGGGAGACAGAGGTGGGAGATAGTTTGCTGTAAACCCTTTTAAACTTCTTGAATTTTTGCACCTATGAATGCTTTTTCTATTAAAAGGAGAATAAGATATGGTTTATGTTCCTGTATGGAATATCTAAAATATATTGTTACCAAAAAAATAACATGTACAGTATGCTCTACATAGAGGTGGAGGGAGACTTACTTTTCATTATTTACTGTTTTGTACCATTTGAATTTTGCACCTTATTTATGCATTTCCTCTTCAAAAAGAAGTAGGCCAGGCACAGTGGCTCATGTTTGTAATCCCAGCACTTTGGAAAGTCGAGGTGGGTGGATTGCTTGAGCCCAGGAGTTCAAGACCAGCCTGGGCAATATGGCAAAACCCGGTCTCCAAAAAATACAAAAATTAGCCAGGTGTGGAGGCGTGTGCTTGTAGTCCCAATTACCTGGGAGGCTGAGGTGGGGGGATCACTGGAACCTTGGAGACTAAGGCTGCAGTGAGCCATGACCACACCACTGCACTTTAGCCTGGGCGACAAAACAAAACAAACACACAAAAAAGAAAATAAAGAAATAGAAATCATGGTGTGCAAATGCACTTTCACATGCATCACCTCGACAATTCTATGACCGAAACCTGCCAGCTCTTTCCCCACTTTTCCAGTGAAGGAAACGAACATTCAGAGAAGTCAAATCAGACAGCACAGGGGTGAACTGGGAGCCTGAACCTGGTTTTTGCTGACATGACCACGCCGGCCACTACACCTGGGCAGTTCCTGAGTGCAATTCCCCCCCTCCTTTCCCATACCCCTCTCAACCTCCCTGCCCTCCCTGGCTCCTTCTCTCAGGGAGTCCGGGAAAGCAGCTCCAGAAAGTTGGCCACCAGGGGCCTCACTCAGGGGACACGGCTGGAGGCTCCCTGGTGCCTGGCAGTTTCTCTCTCTGCTCAGAGCCACCCAACCTGGTGCCCTGGGCGGCTGCTCCACTCCTCCCTTGAGCCTTCGTGCTCTGCGGTTGAAAACAGCCGCCCCTCCCCAACTCCCCTCTGAGCTTCCAGGCCCCCTCCCTGAGCCTGTACCTGTCAATGATGACGGGGTCTGAGGGCGTCTCATTCCGGTTGCCACAGCTCTTCCGGTCACAGCACCGGCTGAAGGAAAGATGAGGAAGGAGGGAAGGTGGAAGCCAAGGAAGGAGGGGACCATGACAGTGTGTGAGTTGTGGGGGGCTCCCTGAGCTGAGGGTGCTGATGTCCTGTCTCTGGGTGTGGAATCCTTGGGCTGGAGGGGCTCACTCCCAGGGCCTTGGGGGAGAAAGGCTGTGGGCTCCTCCGCAGGGACCCCGAGAGCCTAGCCTGGGGATGAGGCTGGCCAGAGACCCCTGCCCCAAAGGCACCTCGTTCCTGGAGGACCCAGGAAAGGGCAGGCTGCAGGTCACCCACAGGGTCTCTATGGAAGCACAGTCTACGCAGAGACAGGAGCTCAAACGGTGAGCTCATGAATGACCACAAAGTGAATCTTTTTTTCTTTTTTTGAGACAGAGTCTCATTCTGTCGCTCAGGCTGGAGTACAGTGACATGATCTTGGCTCACCGCAACTTCTGCCTCCTGAGTTCAGGCAATTCTTGTGCCTCAGTCTCCTAACATAGCTGGGATCACAGGTGTGCACCACCACGCCTGGCTAATTTTTGTAATTTTGGTAGAGATGGGGTTTCACCATGTTGGCCAGGCTGGTTTTGAACTCCTGGCCTCAAGTGATCCGCCTGCCTCGGCTTCCCAAAGTGCTGGGATTACAGGCGTGAGCCACTGTGCCTGGCCAACGGATGGCCACAAAGTGAATCTGCCCGTGAAAGCAGCGTCCACACCAAGAAGTGCTGTGTGGCCAGCAGCCCAGATGCCGGTCATGCCTCTTCCTTGTCACTCCCCTTTCCAAGGGCAGCCACAGTTCCAACCACAGATTTATTTATTTTAAATTTATTTTACTTTATTTATTTTTTTAGAGACAGGGTCTGGATCTGTCACCCAGGCTAGAATGCAGTGGTGCAATCATAGCTCACTGCAGCCTTGAACTCCTGGGCTCATGCGATCCTCCTGCCTCAGCCTTCCAAGTAGCTGGGATTACAGGCGCCTAGCTACCAACTACAGATTTCAGAACCTTGTTCTCTTTTCCATGCATCAGGAACTGCCTCTGAGGACCCTGTATGACTGGCATCTCCTGGGGAGACCTTACTAGAAATGCCAAGCTCTGGGATAACAGGGAAAAGGGAGCCAAGAGCTGTGCACCCCCTCACTCCTGCCCTGCCCCACCAGAGAGCTGCCCTAGGATTCAAAATTTCCTCAAAGATTAGCTTCTGAGCTAATCCCAGAGGCCTTCCCAGGCCCTGTTCCCGCAACCCCAGCAGCCCTCCCCTGAGCTTTATTAGCTAAGCTTCCCAGCGGCGGCAGGAGGCCTCTCTTACAAAAACACTCAGAGAAGCCACATAAACAGGCCAGGCTAATGGGGCCTCAAGGACCCTCTCCTCAGCCAGTGCTGTGCCCAGGGGCCTCACCCCTCCCTTCATCACCTGCCACCAGGCTTCTCCAGGGAGCAGCAGCAGAGAGCAGCCAAGGGCAAGGGCGGCAAGGGGGCAGGGCCTGGGTGGAGTCCTCGGAAACGCCTTGGCAGAGGGGCGAGGTGTGAGTGACATGGCCATCTCACCTGCACATGATCTCATGGGTGAGCAGCACTCGGCACATTTCGGGGTTCTTGTCCTGCCCCTCATAGATGATGGCCTGGGGAGAGGGAGGTGCACAGGCTGGAGGGGAAGGAGGCTCCTCTGAGGTGCAGGTGGCAGCACAGATGGACCTGGCATCTCCCAAGCCTAGGCCCAGGGAGACGCTGCCCCAGGGAAGAGCATGCCCTCTGCCTTGCTCTGGGCTGCCGTGGCGGGGGATAACCCCTCCTCCCAAACCAGACCACCATCGGCTGGCAAGAATGGTATGAAGTCTGCAGATTCTGTCTGTCTGTAGGTGGCTCTTTCCAGAGCTGGCTCTGCTTGGGGCAGGGGGTTCCTCATGGTGCCAGGACAAAGGTCAGGTGGCTGGTGGGGTAGACATACTCCTGTGCCCACCCAGCACCAGGCCCCTCCCCTCCCCCAGCATCCTCCTGTGTGCATCCTCCATGTCCTGGCGGACCTCTGCTTCTGTTGATGAGTGTTGTCCTTCTCAGCTATCCCTGCCAGCCCAGTCAGCTCCAAGGGCTGCACGGCTGCCTCTTCCCCCTAGATACCTATTGCCTCTTCCCCCATACGATCCCCAGCCCAGCTTGGTCTTCCCCTGGGACTGCTGCATCACCTCCTCACCAGTCTTCCAGCCTCCCTCTGCCCAGAAGCAGGAAGTGAGCTTCCTAACTGCAAATCTGCCTTCCCAGTTTATAACCCTCTGTGCCTTCCCCCATTTGTGGGATCCCTCTCTCTGTGGACTTCCTCGAACCCCTTCCACACCCATCCCCTTGACAGTTCCACTTGGCACTGCCTGGCCTGCCACCCCCAGCCCAGTGGCCATGGGTATTCTAGAAATAAACCATTCTTCCCTCTGCCCTGGGATTGGGTGGGGGCTGCCAAAAGACCCTGCCTGTGTAGGAAGCCCAGATCTCCACCTTGCATTCCTAGCCCGCTAATCTGGCCCATTTGAGACTCAGCCCCCTCCTTGCCAGCATGCACAGCTTCTCTGAAAAGCCCTGAGATTTGGGGCCCTGTGTTGGCAGAATCCATCAGGGCCTATTCAGGTTTCAGTTTCCTCCAGCTCCTTATGCTGGCCTCTGAGCCTCCTTCCCGTAACCGTCACATCAGCAAGGTGCTGAGGGTCTGCAGTGGAAATTCCCAGGGCTGCACCCACATCCCCTTTACTGGACACGTGTACCTTCCCATGGCTGTGGCCGATGTCGGCTGCAGAGGGCTTCCTCCTGAGAACTGCTCTCAGTGGATAGGAACTGCCTGGTCTGAAAATGTCTGGGAGGTTACATGCTACCCTTACGAGTGGTTCCCAGCCAATGACTAGGATATGGGGATATCCAATGACTGGTGATACGGGGTACAAAATCCTGGTACTTGCTTCAAGGGGGGACACGTCTGGTGCCATTCCTTCTCCAGAGCTCCCTGTGCAGTTTTCTGTCCAGCTTGCCTCCCTCCCCTGCTCCTAGGAGCCCCTCCCATCTCCCCAAATAAACTACCTGCACCTGAATTCCCATCTAAAGCTGGGCTGCTAGGAAACACGACCCAAGCCAGGGTTTTTGTACAAATATTGTCTTTTCTAGAACAGAGGGCAAGAGCCACACACCCTCCGGCATAGGCTGGGGTGAGAACTGGGGGAGCTAGGCTGATGGGGATGAAGAGCATAGGGAGATGAGGGCAGGAACAAGGAGGCTCACTCAGACCAGGAGGAGGCAGGGTCCAGGAAGAGAGTGAGATGGGCCTCAGCACCCCCTGCGCTGACTCACCTGCTTGGACATGGAGTCGATGAGACGCACGTAGAGGTCTTGCTCTGTCCGCAGTCCTAGGATGAGAAGATGGAGAGGGCTTGCTGCCGGGGGAGCATGTGCAGCCTCAACGACCAGACCACATCACACCCTCCCCAGCCCTAGCATGTGGGGCATTAGGTGTCGCATGATGCTGCAGTGCCCAGACTTCAGGGGCAGGGCTGGGTAGGGCAGGGGCCTGCACTCACCATTGTTATACACCAGCCGGAGGCGGTAATGGATCCCATTGTTAGTCTTTTCTGCCCCGGGCTCCTGCAGGGACAAGATAGGAGGATGCTCGGGTGCTCAGGGATCCTCCAGCCTCCCTCGCCCACCCCTTCTCCTAACCCTAACTTCTTTCCCACCCCTTCCAGCCACTCAGCCAGCATCCATCCATTCATCTGCCCTAGTGTGTGTGTGTTTGTGTGTGTGTGTGTGTATGTGTGTGGTTGGGGGTTCCCTCCCGGGGCCAGTCCCAGCCAAGCCCACGAGCCTCTCACTCGGTCCTTTTCCACGAAGTCGATGAAGGCTGTGCGCTCCACCTCCACGGGCTGCCCTTGCCGGTCGTACATGGCCAGCACGAAGTGGAAGAAGTTGGATTTCCTGAGGTTGGAGGGAGGCTGCTTCTCAAAATGTGCTCGTGCCAGACCCACGCCACTGTGGGAGGAAAAGAGCTGGAAAACCACTGGAAGGCCCCCCAGTGAGAAAGACTCCAGCGCCTCAGGCCAGGCAGGCACGCTGGCCAGGACATGGCTCCAAGATGCCAAGAGTTTGGGCAAAAAATCCAACTAGACAGGCCCTTTCCAGCCTGACCAGGGCCATCTTGCTTCCAGATAGAGGTCTCTCAGCACGGAGGGCACCCCAGCCTGCCCCCTGGAAAACAAGAGGCACAGTGGTGACTGCAAAGGAGGAGGCCCTGTCAGTCTCCCTCCCAGGCTTGTCCCTGGGCAGCACATTTTGCAAGGCCAGTCTCAAAAATCAAAAGTATGAACCAATCCGTCTTTCTGACCAGAGGCTCTTGTGACTGTCCTTTAGGACTTCAAGGAGACCCGGGGGGCCCTAGAACAAATATCCCACTAAACCCCAGCCCAGGCTGAGGCTGTCATGAGCCTGTGGTGTTGCCTGGGGAATGACGATGTCCATCAGACCCTTGGAGGCATCAAACTGGCTCAGGACCACTAGTCTGCCTGGTCTGGGCCCTGGCTGAAGGTGGGGAGCACCCCCAAAGTGTAGAGGAACCTGCCTCCAGGCTTTGGGAGAGACAACCACAGGCTCCCTTGGGCAGGAGGAACTTCTCTTCTGGCCTTGCTAAGGGATCTCTCCTGGCTCATCAGAAACCATGCCCAGAAGCAAGGCCAGAGTGACAGCAGGAGGAAGGCATTCCCTCTTCCCCAAATATCCCCTGCATCCCACTGATACACCAAGCACTGGACACATGGCAACAACTGGGGCTAGGAGCAAATGCCTGGAAGAGGGGAGAGAGAGAGAGAGGTACAACATCAGAAAAAGGGGCAGGTGCCCCCCGAAAGATGTCACCATGCAAAAAAACTCGAGAAGTAAAGGAAGAAAACATTAATTCTTCTTATGGGAGATGAAGGGAAGGCTTCATGGAATGGTGGCTTTTCCCTAAGTCCTTGAGGAATAAACAGAAGCTCAACAGATGAACAAGGAAAAGGGCAGAATAAACAGCATAAGGAACGGCTGGATGTGCAGAGGCTGCTGCTGTACCGCAGGTGTCAAAAAGTGAAGTGAAAGGAGGAAAGTTTGTACTGGAAGTTCGTGCCAGATCATGGAAGGACACAGACACCAGGGGAAGGGGTTAGATTCTCTTCTCTGAGCCACGGCCTTCCAAAGTGTGTTCCTTAGATCTCTCATGGCTCCAGAGCCTCCCTTGAGAAAAGGGTGCTGTGGCCACATACATGGGTGTATTTGGGGGGCCCTAGGACACCCTCCAGGAATGTACCCTGCTTGAGTTGGCTAGGGCTGGTGCCCTGTCTATGCGGGAGCCAGCCTACAAGATGGTTCCCAGTGAGCCCCACCGCCTGGGATTCATGCCCTTAGCCCTCTCTTGTATTGTGTTGGGATTGGCCTGTGAGGTCAATAGACTATGGCAGGAGTAATAGCATATAACTTCCAAGGTTAGATCATAAAAGCGCTGTAGCTTCTGACTTCTTCCCTCTTTTGGATTAGTGATTCAGGGGGAAGCCAGCTGCCATGTCTTGATGACACTTAAGTAGCCCAATGGAGAGGTCCACAGGGAGAATAACTGAGGCCTCCTGCCGACAGCCAGCCCTGACTTGCCAGCATGAGTGACCTTGGAAGCAGATCCACCCGCCTCAGTCAATCCTTCAGACGACTGCAGCCCCAGCTCTCATCTTGCTGCAGCCTCATGAGAGGCCCTGATCCAGAACCACCAGGTTAGTCTGCTCCCTTATTTCTGACCTCAGAAATTGTGTGAGATAATAAATGTTTGTTGTTTTAAGTTGCTAAGTTTTGGAGTCAGTTTTTTTTTTTTTTTTTAGATACAAATTTGAAGACTTGGGCTCAAGACCTGCCCCGCCTTTTTTTCTTCAAGGCAGGATCTCACTCTGTCACGCAGGCTGCAGTGCAGGCTGCAATCACAGCTCACTGCAGCTTCGACCTACTGGCTCAAATGATCCCGCTGCCTCAGTCCTCCAAGCAGGTGTGACTACAGGTGCATGCCTCCACACCCGGCTAAATGATCCTTCTGCCTTGGCTTCCCAAAGTGCCGTGATTACAGGCATGAGCCACCATGCCCAACCTGGAATAATTTTTTTTGAGACAGGGTTTTGCTCTGTCATCTGGGCTGGAGTGATCATAGCTCATAGCAACCTTGAACTCCTAGACTTAAGCAATCCTCCTGCCTCAGCCTCCCAAAGAGCTGGGATTACAGATGTGAGCCATCATACTCAGCTTGGAGTAACTTTTTTTTTTAAAGACAGGGTCTTGCTCTGTTGTCCAGGCTGGAGTGCAGTGGTGTGATCTCAGCTCACTGTAGCCTCAACCTCTGGGACTCAGGCAATCCTCCCACCTCAGCCTCCTGACTAGCTGGGACTACAGGCATGCACCACCATGCCTGGACAATTTTGTTTACTTTTTGTAGAGATGAGGCTGGACTTGAACTTCTGGGCTCCAGCTTTCTCCCATCTTGGCCTCCCAAAGTGCTGGGATTACAGGTGCCAACCACTACACCTGGCCAACTGGCACACCCTGCTTGCCTGACTACGGAGCACATGGTTTGGGAAACATGACTAAAGGCCACTAGAAAGTTCTGAAGCCAGGCAGGGCTTAAAGATGCTATGGGGGAAAGGAGGGTGCAGTGTGGGGGACAAGAGAGAGGCTGCTGCAGGGATGCAGGGGAGCGCCGAGGATGGGGAACTGCCTTGAGGACCACTTAGGTCAGCTTGTCCAGGTGCCCATCATGAGCATGCTCCTGTGACAATGGCTGCCACAGTCACCACTAATTACTGTTTTTCTTCATATAACTTTAAACCAGTTTATTCTTTTACTTGGCTTCAGGCTAAGCCATAACACCTAGGATGTCATGGGCATGAGGGACTTGCTATTGTTTTACACATACAAATTATAATAAATAGTAAAATGGAAAATGTTTCCTCCTCTTGAAAGCTTGCCCCGGAGCCTCTCTCAGTGGTCCACATGAAATGCTGACTTAGGAGGCAGAAGCCATAAGTCTTCTTGTCCTTCCCTGATCAAGATGAGGGGAGGGGACCTCCAATATCTTTTTTTTTTTTTGCCCTGTCACCCAGGCTGGAGTGCGATGGCACAATTATAGCTCACTGCAGCCTCAACCTCCTAGGCTCACGTGATCCTCCCACCTCAGCCTTCTGAGTAGCTGGGACTACAGGCATGAGCCACCATGCCCAGCTAATTAATTTTGGAGAGATGGGGTCTCACTATGTTATCCAGGCTGATCTTGAACTCCTGGGCTCAAGTGATCCTCCTGCCTTGGCCTCCCAAAGTGCTGGGATTATAGTCTTGAGCCACTGCGCCCGGCCTCAACACCTTTCTTTCTGACCAGATTCTTTTTACAGATGCTCCTTTCCCTAGGGAATTCACTGTCCCTCCATCCTTCCCTGCTTCACCCCCTCGCCCTCAGGCTGCAGTCCTTTCAAGTTGAGGCCTTGATGGCTCCTCACCCGCTCCCCAGCCAGCAAGAGGCAGGGAAGCCCTAAGAGGGCTTTCGATCACAGCGGGGCCCTGATTACTGTTGATGAATATGCTAATGAGGCCTCAACCCTGAGCTCCTCCCTCCTGCTCCCAGGACCAGCTTAACTTGAACTCCACCGGGGATGGGTTCCAGGACCACCTAGTGGGAGAGAAGGCCAGAGGAGATGGGTTTGTGAAGCACTCCCAGGTCCCTGTGGCTTTTATCCTGTCATCTAGCCCAGCGAAGGGGCCTGGAAGGCTCTCAGGCAGCGGGGAGGGAGGCTGTAGAGGGAAAAGGAAGCCTTGCCAGAGGAGTGGTGGGTGCTGAGAAATAATGGAATCTCCCAGACCACTGGACATGCCCTTTCTACACAGACACCCTGCAAGTGCTCAGGCCAAATTCCAGACTGGTGCAGCATAAATCAAAGATGCTGGCCTGAGCTTCCTGTCTCACCCAAATATCAGCCATTCCTGGGTCCTGGCTGCCCCCCAGCTCCTGCCAGGCTGCTGAGGACCAGACCTGGGAAGTCTGGCATAAGCCCCAAGCCAAGCTTCCTTCCCAGGGCTCAGCATCCCTGCAGGAGGGGATTACACAGGAGCGAGGGCACAGGGACCTAGGGAGGGGGAAGACAGCAGGTTCCCCTGGGGTCTCTGGGCCAGTGTCTTCTGCCAGCTGGGGGCAAGGAGGGGCTGCCCTGCTTTGCACGCCTGTGCCCTGCCCCATAGTAGGTTTAGGCTCAGTCCATTGCCCCGAGGCAGCCCAGAGCGGCATCCTGCCCTTCCCCAGCATGGCTCAGTGGGTCTGAGGCACACTCACCCTCCCAGGCTCACACCCACCCGTGGAGCAGCACTGGTTAGTTTACAGCTGCAGGACAAGATCCGTGCCATGGACAACAACAGGGCAGCCCCAGCCCCTTCCAACCAGAGGAGGACTGCAGAGTGGGCAAGAGCCCTGCAGCACACATGGGGCTGCCCCTTGCCTGGGAATGTTTCCAGCTCACCCTGTTCGTAGCCCTGTCAGGCCTGGAGAAGCTCAAGGCAAGACGAGCAAAGGATACTTCCTATGAACAAGAGACGGAGAAGGACACGAGGAACAGCATGTTGCAGGGAATAGGACTTGAGGCAGGTGTCGACGGTGCCTCCTCCTTATTGACCCCAACGTGCAGGAGGTGACCAATCAACACTCGTAGAATGGAAATGCAAGTTCCAAAGAGACAGGGCTGGGGAAGGGGAAGGGGAGATTTCTTATTCCTTGGGGGTAGCTGATGCTCTTGTAATGAGAAAACAAACCCAGACTAAAGAACAGAAAGAAAGAAACACAGAGATAGAGACTCAAACAGCTCAGGAGGTGCTGAGTGGTCTGAGGGCCCCTGATGGGCACATCCTGGGTGCAGATGTGTGGGGACACAGGTGGGCGGTGGGGGCCACTGTCTGCCCTCAGACTGGCTTAGAGACAGAGAGATGTGGACCAAGGCCAATGTCTTTGATCCCATGGTGCTGCTCCAAAGTGATGCTGCCTAAGACAAACATTGGGGTGTGGAGAGAAACTGCAAGTATGTCTTTTGATATGTATCCTTAATCTAAAAGAAAGAAAGTGGGAGAGGGGGAATAGAGCTTCTGAAGCCTGGAGAGGCAAGTATTTTATTTGGGTTCCCCTAGAAGCAGACCTGGGGACAAGGATTCAAATACCAACAGTGTATCTGGGCAGTGATTCAGAAACACTGGGGGTTGGGGGTGAGACAAAGATGAGAAAGCAGCCTATAGAGGGTGCATTTTCAAGTCCCCACTGTGGGCACCCTGGAGCTCCATTCCATGGGGAACTCTGGAAACAGCATGGAATGTGTGCCTCAGCATTACCCCACCAGAGGGATGGGTGAGGGAGCTGGGGTATTTATCCACCAACTCCAGTCAGTCACTGATGGAGGGCTTCTAGGGCTGTTACTTCTCAGGTACTTCTGGGCTGAGCAGAGCAGGCCCTGGCAGCCTGAGCAAGTCCTCAAGTAAAGGGAAGCAGATAATAGCAAGGGAGGCAGACCCTTGACCAAGGGTCCTGAGGGGATGTGGGTGGGTACCAACTGCCAGTCATTCAGAGGTCTGGGGTACAATGGATGCCAGCAAAGCTACAGCCCCAAGGCCCTGAGTGCAGCTTGGCAGGTATCAGTTTATGACAAATACAAGTAAGAACTGCCTCACCTGGCACATGTACTGCTGGCACCCATAATTCAGAAACAGCTTATTCACTTAGCATCATTAGTGAACAAACCATGCCACATAAGCGCCTTTTCCAGAGAAATGCAGCTGAGTGACAAAATCAGCCACATTAACCACTTTTGCAAGACTGCAAAATGAATTATACATTTCCTCGCTTTCTTAAAAAGATTGTTTCAAGCACAATGTTCAAAACACTTTCTTCTCAACTCCAGAGTGTCCTGAGGCAGTGGGACATTTGCCCCTGTACGAAAGAACCCAGATTTGGGAAGAGAATATGCTCACTTTTGTATTTCCACTGTGCCCCACTCACTTCCTTCCCATCTTTTGTTCTTAAATAGACCGAAAATTAAAGGAGACTCTTTGAGACACCTAAAAAGATTTATGTTGCACAGATGCATTTTGGTCAGAGTCAACATACTTTGTAGTGAGCATGGGTGTGCATGGACATCCTGAGCACTGTTAAGAATCCAGGTTCAAGCCAACACCAAGGGCAACCTGACCTTCACAGCCTAGGCCATTCAGGTGGACTGTGCTCCAGAATGTATGCGGATGCCTGTGGGGAGATGCTGGAAGCTGCAGACGTGTCTGACTGCTACTGCTGGGGCTGCCCAGCAGGTCCTGGGAGATGCTCCTTTGCAAGGCTGAGCAGGACACTCCAGGGCCCTTTTCGCGGCAGCTGCTCTCCCCTGCCACAGCATAACTGTCTGGTACAGACAAAGCCCCCCTCACAGTCTCTGTTCTCTCTTCCCAAGGCCACTCACGGCTCTTCACATCCTTGACTACATGCTTGTTATAAATGTGAGCAATTTAACCACAGCCAGCTCAAATCCCACAGAGGACAAGTGACCAAGGCTGGAGCCTTGGCCTCCTCTCAGAGGCACCCCCAGGCGTCTTGCCTTCCCTTCTCCCCACCAAATCCTAACTCTTGGCTGCCTTGATAACTCAAGGTTTTGAGCCGTGCCTTGCCCTGGCCCTAATTTGTCTTTGAGTCTGGGATGCTGGGGCTACAGGGGACAAGCCCTACTTTCATCAGTAATAGGGGGAGGCTCTTTGTTGACACCCCTCAGCCCAGGAAGTGGAAGGAGCAAAAACTCCTGCATCTCATCCCTTTTCGCAGATTTCCCCAAAGTCTCTCTCTGCTAAGTCCAGCTCTTCTTAGCCCCATCCTGACAGGGCTCCATCAGTCCCTTTCCTCTACATCCCCCCTTCCTCCAAGCATCCCGTTGGCCCCCCGCTCTCCCCTGCAGGCATCCTCTGGACCCCGGGACTGCTGATGATGATCAAGCTGGGCCTGGCCTTCCTGCCCCAGACAAGATCTATTGGCCTGGCCCTGCCCAGCCCCTGACATGCCAACCCCTGACCATGGTGCAGACTGGGGAAGATAAAAGCAGCAGCTCAGTGGGGCACACCCACCTCAACAATGCTTGCACAGGGAGGACCTGGTGGCTGCAGGCAGCTGCCCAGAGCCTGTGTCCAGATGGTCCTGATGGAGATGAGGTTTGGGTCTGGGGAGGGTCCCTATCCCCTCTTCCCACTGTCCCAGCAGCTGCCCTGCTCACCTGCCCCAGGAAATTGGCACAGTGACCAAAGTCCCTGAAGGCAGGGGAAAGGGAGGGGGAAGGATCTCACAGGCCTGCTCTCCCCCTCTTCTTTTGGCCCTCAATTCTACCTAAAGACTCCCCACTCCACTGCTCTCTGCCCACCCTCTCGCCACCCACCCACAGGCCTGCCTGCCAGGTCCCAGGCTGAGAATCGGCTATGAATTATTAAAGCAAACAAAAGCATTTCCTAGCAGGGATGCTAGCCTGCAGCTGCTTACAGGAAAGGCAGCCCCAGCTGGCCTCCCTCTCCGGGGCCCTGCTAGTGTGCAGGGACCAGCTCCAGTGGGAGGTCTGGCCTGGGCCCTCCAGAGGTCTCCCCAGACTGGGAAGCACATCAGAAGGAGAAGAGAGCTACTTCTGTGTCGAGTGTGCCAGCAGGAGGACTTGAGTCTTCAGGGGAGTCAGGGGAAGATGGGCTGGGGCTGGGCAAATGGAGCTCAGAGATAAAGTCCTGTCGGCTCAGGGCAGGGGCAGGGGTCCTTGTGCAGACTACCCTGGTAGGAAGACATTGGTAGGGAGAGGGCAACCCTCTCCACCAGCCTTCCCATCCCCATTGCCTCCAGTTTAAGGGGAGGCAGCCCCTCTGCTCTCCCTACCCCTGCCCTTTTTTTTTTTTGGAGACAGAGTCTTGCTCTGTCACCCAGGCTGGAGTGCAGTGGCGCGATCTCAGCTCACTGCAAGCTCTGCCTCCCAGGTTCACGCCATTCTCCTGCCTCAGCCTCCCGAGTAGCCGGGACTACAGGTGCCAGCCACCACGCCCGGCTAATTTTCTTGTATTTTTAGTAGAGATGGGGTTTCAATGTGTCAGCCAGGATGGTCTCGATCTCCTGACCTCGTGATCTGCCCGCCTCGGCCTCCCAAAGTGCTGGCATTACAGGCATGAGCCATCGCACCCAGCCCTCCCTACCCCTCTTTTGCTCAGAACTTTCCTTCCTGTTGGCAGAGCCTCCCTCACTGATCTTAGCAGGCTTTCTGGGCCTTTTCCTCCCCACCCACCTTCTGTAAAATCTTAGCATTGTTGTAAAAGTCAAGTTGTACAACTGGACAAGAGAAACTGCTCCAGTAGCTGATTCCTGGGTCAGGTAGAACCTGGAGTCTCCCAAAGTCAAGAGGGGAACCCAATATAAGGGGACTTGGGAGCCCTCTGAGAAACATTACTGCTTCCTCCGGCAGACGATTATCACCCCCACCCCCCATGGACAGCTTGAGCCTGCCCTGGGTGCTGTGGACACAAGGATGAATGGACCGCTACCCTTGCCTTAGGGGAAGGCCCCAGCTGGCAGGGCAAGGAGGACCGGGACAGGCAGAGGACAGCAGATGCTGGCCTATGGTAAGCATTCGTAGGCAGCACTAAAGCCACTCCCCTGGGCAGGGTGGGAGGGCACAGAAAGAGCAGGTGCTGGGGTCAGTGGGTGTGGGAGGGAGTCCTGAGGCTGGTGAGACTTAATCCAGGGGATGTGCGGGTGCTGAGGACAGAGGGATTGTTTCAATAGACCATATAGCACTTACTGGAGGCGCAGCTAATTCTCCAAGTATCCACTGCCTGCCAAGTATCACGCAGAGGAGGCTGGGGAGGAAGGCTGGAGTCAGACCATGATAGGCCTTGAATGTTGGAGATATCCATGAGGAAGCAGTGGGGCTTGGGGGGTTGGTTGCTTTATTTTATTTTATTTTATTTATTTACTTATTTATTTTTGAGGCACAGTTTCACTCTGCCGCCCAGGCTGGAGTACAGTGGTGCGATCTTGGCTCACTGAAGCCTCTGCCTCCCGAGATCAAGCAATCCTCCCACCTCAGCCTCCCAAGTAGCTGGGACTACAGGCATGCTTCACCACGCCCGGCTAATTTTTGTATTATTAGTAGAGATAGGGTTTCACCATGTTGGCTAGACTGGTCTAGAACTCCTGGCCTCAAGTGAAACGCCCACCTGGGCCTCCCAAAGTGCTGGAATTACAGGCGTGAGCCACCGCGCCCAGTCTGGTCGCTTTATTTGTAATCGGAGAGAGACATGATCAGAAAAAAGTACTTTGGAAATACTGCTTTGGTCCCCAATACAGGGAAGATGGTTTTAGGGGAGTGGTGAATGGCTGGGGCTAGGCGCTGGGCCAGGAGGCTGAGGTGGTAACCAGGGTGCAGTTAACCTTCAAGCCAGGGAGGAAGCGGGTGGAGGGCCAGGGGGTTTCATTGCTAAAAGTGGTGGCTGAGGGCACTGAGATTGGGACTAGGACACAGAAAAGAACATTCCTAAGCCTTGACAATCAGGCAACTGTGGGGTGAGGCTGAGGAAGGTGTCAAAGCCAACTCTCGGATCCCGGTGAGTCTTTTGGGACAGCACTTCCATGAAAGTTTCTCAGAGATGAGAGGGAGAGAAACCAGGCAGCGATTAAGGCGGCGGCAGGGCCAGGGGGAGGAATTTTCATTGTTGCTGTTTTGGGATGAGAAGACCTGCGCAGAGGACTGACTGAGGAACAAGATACAACTGTAGTGATGACAGACAACACAGGGAAGAGTGGGGAGGAAGGATGAAGCAGCTCCCTCTGGGACAGGGAGGAAAGTCAGCTGAACAACAAAGCGAGTGGGGGCTCCTTGTCTATGTCCTGAGACAGAGAAGTCTCCAAACCTGGTGATTAGCAGACCGAGCCTGAAAGAAAGCCCGTTCACATTGCGGAAGCCCTCTGCATCCCAGCATGTGGCCCTCACAATGTGGGGACTCAGACTGGACACCCCAAGCCCACTCAACCCCACTATGCGCAGACACCACTGCTGTGGCCCATGCTCTGGGGGAAGCCTTATCCCCACACTTCTTGAACCCCACGCAGTCTCCAAGGGCACTGCCTCCTTCACGTCTGCTTCCCCTTCATCAGACCTGCCTCTGGGTAGGCAGAGGGAAAGGTTGCAGAGAAATGGAACCTTAACTCCCAGAGGCCCCCGTCAGCACTCCTCACCCACTCTTACTAAGAGCTCTCGCCACACAGAGGGGGCCATGTTAAGAAACTGACCTTCTCAAGTTGAAAAAAAAAAGACGAGAACCAACAGAAGAATAGGCAGGAGGTGGAATTGTAAGCATAGCACAGGAAAACACAAGTTAATGGGAAGAAAAATAGGAAGGAAATACACTAAAATGTTGACAGTAGTTGTATTAGAGAGGAGGGACTAAATTTTTTATTTTCCAGTTTTTCTGGAATATAGCTATATCCCTTGTAAAAGTTTTGGAAATTAACTCATCCACAAGACCCTTTCTCTTCCGGAAGAGATCAGCTCTAGAGCCCCCCAGCGTTCCCTGACAGCCAGGAAAGGACCGGCGTGCAGAAACGGCTTCAGTTTGCGCATGAAGCGCGGTGTGTGTCTGTTACACGGTGAGGTTGAGGCGTCCTCCGGGGTGTGAATGTGGGCTCCTGTGTCAGGCCCGGTCTGCCCTAAGCCCCCCATTCAGAATCCCTTTGGGCTGCTGGAACAGCTCAGACTTCTGGGAAGCCCAGTGCCCACCCTGTCCCAGCTGTCAGCATAGCTGGCACCTCCCTAATCCTAACCACAGTGACTCCCCATAGGATACCTAAATGCCTCCCTCCATGGTCACAGCTGAAGGTGCAAAAAGCCAGGGGGTGCAGGTGCTTTGGGGGCAGGTCAATCAACTTTTAAAGTTCGCCTTCAAATCCTGGAGTCAATCCCCTGCTGATTGCAGACCCCTGCAAAGAAGTCAGAGGAGACCGGCGCGGGTGCTGGGTTCCCAGGGACTCTCTGCCTTCCAAAAGACCTACCAGAAAAATACCTGAGGGAAAGGAAGGGGCCCTGCCCAGTTCCCAGGCCAATCAGTCCAGCCAGGCCGACTGCCCACCTCATCTCTTCGCCACTGTCCAGCCCCCAGCCGCTTCTCTGGCTCTGCACACCCCCATCCTCCAACTCTGAGGGGCGTGGGAAAGGAAAAAGGGGGCTGGGTTTCGTGCCTTTCCTGACAGAGAGCTGCGGAATTGGACAAGGAGAGTCACTGCGACTGCCCAGGAAGGAGGGGCTGGACGTTCCTAGACGGCCGGTGGCTGTGGGTCATGGCTCGGAGCTCTGCCTCTTCTCTCAGAGCCATAGACAGCCCGGCTGGGGTGGCATTCACCGCCGAACCCGCAAGCGGCCGTCAGAAATCTACCCGGGCAGCCCGGAGTGGAGGCAGAAGCCCCGCCCCGGCCCGCCCCACATCCTCAGGAGGCAGCACAGGCACTCCGGACGGGGTGGGCGGGGGAGCTCGCCGGGACCGTCCAGAGTTAGGGCTCCTACCGCCCCTGGCTCCAGCAGCTCCAGCAAGCTGAGCTGAGGCGGCGCGGAGCCGTCCAACCCGAGCGCACCGGGTCCGGTCCGAGCGCTTACCTCTGCGCCGCGGTGCTGGCGTCCAGGATGCCCGCGCCTTGCATCCAGGAGCGCACTGAGCCCAGGCCGGCGGGCAGCAGCGGCTCCTCCTTCAGGTTCAGCCCGCTGCGGGGCAGAGCGTCCTGCGCAGGGAACATGAGGGCGCGCGGTGAGTGAGCGCCCCCGCCGCCCCGGATCCGGTCTCGCTGAGGCTGCGGGCGTCTAGCTCAGCCCGACCCGACGGCACCAGGCGCCTCCAGCAGCGCAGCGCCGAGTCCGGGCGGCTCAGTGCGCGCTCTCCTCTTGGGCGCTCCCTCGGAGAAAGCGGGTCCGCGGGCGCCGGCGCTGTCCCCTCCCCTCCTGGGGCGCGGGGCGGGGAGATGGAGGGATTCCCCCGCGGCCTGAGCGCTGGCGGGCAGACTGCGAGCGGGGCGGGGAGGGCGGGGAGCGGAGCCCGCACCCGATCCGCGCGGAGGCGCCCCAGAGGCGCGCTCTGGCGGCTGCCCGGGGCCGCGGTCGTCGGAGGGGGGGGGGGGCCCGAGCGCCCCGGGAGCTGCCTCGGGCAAGGCGGGGGCGCGGGGCTGCCCGCCCTTTCCCCCTCGCCGCCCCCACCTCCCGCCCGCCCGCGGCGCCAGCGCGGGGCGCTGATTACCATCTGGGAGGCGGAGGCTGCGGGCGCGGAGCTCGGCGGCGGCGGCGACAGTGGCGGCAGCGGCGGCAGGAGCAGCAGCAGCCGCGCGTCCCGGGGAAAGGCTGGGGCCGCGCCGGGCCAGCAGACGCCGCCGCCGCCGGCGCCCCGCGTGCCCCGGCGTCCCGGCCCTGCCGTAGCCCCGGGCGGCAGCACCTGGAGCAGCAGCAGCAACAGCCCGGCCGACTCCCCCCGGGGCCCGGTTCCCGCGCCGCCCCTCCGCGGCCGCCGCCGCCCGCCGCTCCCCGGGGCCTGGCCTCGGGCCCGGGCCATCCCGCCGCCGCCGCCGCCGCTCCCGGGGGAGCGGTAGCCGAAGGGAGGGAGCGCAGGCGGGAGGAGGGATGTCGGGAGCGGGCGGGCCCAGGGGACGGGGGCCCGGGGGAGGCGGGGGCGGGGCGGCGCGGCCGGCCGAGGGGCGGCCGGGGACGTGACATCATCGGGGGAGGAGCGGCCGGGCCCGGGCCGCTGCGGCGGGGCGGACCCTGGCGAGTCTGTCGCCCGGGCTGGGGGCTGCGGCCTGCTCGAGGCCGCGGGAGGGAACGGAAGAGCCCGGCGGGGGCCACGGAAACCCGTGCAGGGAGGATCTGGGGCCGCGCGGCGAGGGAGCCCGGCCGGAGCGGGAGGTGCGCGACCCGCTGCGCTCGGGAACCTCCGCGGCCTCCCCGTCGCCGCCGGACGAAGCCCCGGCGTCTTCGCGGCCTCATCTCCCTCCCCCGGCACCCGCTGTACTCTCCGCGCCCCGACGCCTTGTGCCTGGACTTGCTGCTCGTTTTGACGCCTCCGAGCTTTCGCTCTTGACGTTTTTCTCCTGCGTGACTGTACTCCCGCATTTCCCCGGCGACCCTGACCTCACTTTAACCCCAGCTAAAGACTGAAACGTCTCTGCCTCGGGCTGGGGCCCCAGACAAGCTGGGCGAATTCCCTGCATCCAACCATCCCTATTCCTGATGCTGGGTTACCTAAGCCTAAAGCATTTTCAGTTTCCCTCTGTGCCTTTCAGGAACCTCCTGATTTCTCATTGCAAGTTGAACAGGTAGGCTCAGAGCCCATCTCACCTTCTGTTTCTCCCCAGCCGCGTCCCCTCTCAGATCCCATTCCTTTTTTTTTTATTATTAGTTCCTGGCACAGAAGTCGTCTGGCCCTTGACCGTGGGGCAGAGACATTTCTGCCCCTCTCCCCACGTTGTCCTGGCCAGGCTTTGAGCAAGCCCAGAATGAGTCCAGCAGTTTCCCGTAGAACAGCATGGGGGCCACCTGCCCTGCCTGCCATGTTCACGCTCAGACACCCCTGCAATAACACTTTCCTGCTCCAACTCACTCTCATCCTCTTTTGGGGGGCCTCCAAGTGTGAGTTATGTTCTGTCCCACATTGGCCCAGATGAGGCGTCCTGGGGGCACTGCTGGTTCTCCTACCATCACAGAGGCCCTCTCACCTCCTTTCCTGGTCTCTTTACCACCTCTTCTCTCTATGCCTCTCCCCATCACTCACAGGGGGCTGCCATTCCCACCAGGACTCCTTCAGGTCTCAGCTTTTACCCTAGGTGGGATTATCAAACATGGGCCTCTCCTTAAGACGATTCTTAAGCCAGTCTCTTTCTCCTTCTCCTGATCTGCCTCTCTAAATCTTGCTTCTCACAGTGTGGTCCCTGGACCAGCAGCACTGACATCACCTGGGAGCTGGTGGTGAGGAATGCAGACTCTTAGGCCCTGCCCGGACCTGCTGAATCAGAACCTGCAATTTTCCAAGACCTGTACACACATTACAAGTGAGAAGCCCCCCAGAGCTGTTCCACACTTGCTCCACTCCTCTCCCCAACATTAAGACCCACCTCTGGCTCTCATTTCCAGCAGACACCCTTCCTCTTACCCAGTGGAGAGGACTCAGGGAATCCTGGCAGAACTCTGCCGGCACCATCAGCAGCGCATGCTCCTCCTCGTTTCTGTCTTTTCACCCATTCTCTTCTCCCCGTCTTCCACTGTGGAGATGGATGTGGAACCTTTTTGCTCAGTCCTGTCTTCTGCCTTTCCTGAGGTTACCCCACCCATCTCCTATTTGTGTCTCAATATGTTCTTTTCTCTGCTCAGATCTCCCCATTCTTAAAAGAACTGTCCCCTCCTCCTCGCCTCCTTCTTCAATTTCTGCCCCTCCTGTGTCTGAGACCGTTCACAGGAACGCTCTGCCAAGGATGCCTGACTGGCCCCCAGCAAGCCACTCCTGGAGCCCTTGCGGGCTGGCTCCCTTCCAGCCCTGCCTTCCTGCTTCTGCTCTCAGACTCCGTGGTCTCTCTTGGGCTTCAGGCCCTGGGACCTCCTGGCAGCAGTGGGCTACCCCACCCCCCAACCCCACACACACATGGAAAACCACCCTGATGACCAGATATACATATACATATATATGTGTGTGTGTGTGTGTGTGTGTATGTATTTACACACACCTGGGAAATACATATATATATGTATATATATCTGGTGTATATGTATTTACACACACCTGGGAAACCGCCCTGATGACCAGAGCACACTGTCTTTCTCCTCTGCCCTCTGAGCACCTCAGGCTGCTGTGCCTGGTGCTCTTCTTCTGTTCTCCCCTCACAGAACTCACGTTCCTCCACAGTTGCAGAGAACATCTTTGAGGAAATAGTCTCCCTGTATGGGACTCTTGCTTCTGTCAGTCCTGAACATCAGTGGGTGAGGACAGGGCTGGGCTTGGCCCTCAGAGAGGAGAGGAGCACCTGCCTCCAGGGAGGGTCCCTATCCCAAGAGGCTCTGTCCCTAAGCCTGGATGGGGCTTCTTGGTCTCCACAGGTTCACTCTCCACCAGCTAGCTCTTCTTCCTGACTCCCCTGTATCTGTGCTGGGCATCCATCCTCCTCCTGCTGCCCACCAGGCTTGGAGTTTGGGAATCATCTCCAATACTTTTCTCTCCCGGTCCTGCACCTACCTGTTTGGTCTTAAGGGGTCTCCCTTCCCTTTCCTCCCTACCCCAGTGCCCACAGAGAATATCTAATAGCAAAACATACTTTTCCTCCACTGGACTTCACCTGGCTTGAAGCAGATATGGAATTCCCAGTTCTGCCCACAGCCTCCTCCCTTAGCTCCCATCCCCAGCTGCTCACCCCCAAACACCCCCATCCTCCTGCCACAGTTTTAAAAAGTGTTGCTTGGATTGGGCCATCGCCTGCTTAGAAACTTAAATGTATTTTTGTGGCTTCTCAAATAGACATTTAGGCCCTTAGTTTGGGAACATTCTAGGCCCTTTGATGCTCTATCCAATTTCTCTTGCTGGCCAGCCTAACCTCCACTCCCTTGCTGTGTGAGTTTCTTGCTTATCCAGCATGGGAGATCACACCGTTTCCCAAACCCAGCTCCCTCTCTCCCAGCTCCAGCCTTCATGCTGGCTGGCCCTTCCCGCCGGAATGCCCTCACTTTGCAGCATTCATTTTTGTGATGATTGAAGTGCTTTGGTTGGAATGCTTTTCATTCTGGAAGGTTGTCCCCAAGGTAGACTGGGGGATAGGTGCTCAGAATTAACCTGCGGCAGAAGGTGGAATCAGTCAGCCCAGGAAAGTGGCACTGAGTTAAGGCTCAGTCATCATAAGCTGGGGCAGTCTCCCAACTTGTGTGGGTTTCTGTTCTATCCTAACCACATGGAACAGAAAACTAGCCAGGATGGTGTTTGAGGCTTCCCAGAGCCTGCAGCCCCAGAGAAGGGCTCCTGGGTTAGAGCTGCTGAACCAAGAGGTGATGAAGGGAGGAAAGTCAATGAGCAGTTCTGGGGCAGCACTTAGGGGTCGGAGGTGAGTGTCTCTGCTTTAGACATGGCTTTAGATCCAGGTGAAAGTCTGTTGTTTCTTGGAACTCTCTGTGTGCTTTTATTTTGCATTAGTTATCTTATTTTTTAACCTTTTATTTATTTATTGTTTTAGAGTTAGGGTCTCACTCTGTCACCCAGGCTGGAGTGCAGTCGCACGATCATAACTCACTGTATCCTCAAACTCCTGGGCTCAAGTCCTTCCTCCTTAGCCTCTCAAGTAGCTGGGATTGCAGGTGTGCACCACCATGCCTGGCTAATATAATTTTTTTTTTGAGACAGAGGTCTTGCTATGTTGCCCAGGCTGGTCTCGAACTCTTGGCCTCAAGTGATCCTCGTGCCTTGGCCTCCCAAAGTGCTGGGATTATAGGTGTGAGCCACTGTGCCAGCCATGCATTATTTATCCTAGTTCCTTTGTATATTTTCCCGTTCCAACTGCTGCATCTTCTCGATGAGAAAGGAATTTGGTGGGTGGGGTGGGGCGAAGTGATGCAACTGTGGCCACAGAGAGCTACAGGGGTGGTAATGACAGAGGAAGCTTGGTGCACGCCTGCAGAGAATGCCACTCTCTTCTGGCAGGGGCTCACCACAAACCCTCAGGCTAGAGCCTCGGGTCTCATTCTGCGCTTTCATTGTGCTCATGTCCACGAGAAGGGCTTTTTTGTGAGTGGCCAGTGCTAGAGAGTGAGCAGATAATGAAACCCAGGTGGTGCCCTTATGAGCTCACAGTCAGGTGGCAGGAGACTCATGAATGCTCAGTGTCACTCTGGAGTGACCTGGGCTGTTACAGAAGCGGAGCAAGTCCTGGGACAAGCACAGAAAAAGGGCCTGAGCCTGAAGATGAGGAGGGGCCCAGGAGCAGCTTGTGTAAAGACTAGCAGAGCGGAATGAGTGGGTTTGCTGCACTTGCTTCAAGGTGGAGGTTTTAGCACCTAGCACCGGGAGGGTCATGCTGGTGCCTAACATGCCATGCTAAGGAGTTTGGACATTTTTTCTGTAGGTCTAGTCATAAAACAATGTTTTTTTTTTACATCAGCAGAACTCCCCCCCGCCTCCGCCTCATTAAGCGGGTGCAAACCATATAAAACAAATAGGAAGTGGTGAGTTATGCTGAGGCGCGCTTGGCCACGCTGTGTGTTGGGCCATAGCGCCCCCTGGAGGCCCCAAAGTGTGATGCCGGCACTTGGATCCACTTCCTGTCAAGTACCCTGACGGTAATTAAAATTAAAGGAGGAATACAAAAACTAAAGCGCGCATTAATTATGGAAATTCTCATAGTTCCATGAAGAAATCCAGAATGACAAGGGTCATCCAAGAAGGTGGTCTGGTAGGTATGCGCCAGCTCTGGGCCTTCCTCGCTGTTGATTCCTGAGGCCTCTTCAATTGCTTCAAGAAAACCCCACAGCACAAGTATTAGTCTTGCCCTAGGATCCATCCCATCCCACATCTAGGCTGAGTTATTCAATCTTGAATAATAAAACAATAGGAGCCATCGTGGTGGACCCTTTGGCAGGAGAGTCGAGCTCCTATCCCCAGGCTCTGGGATCATTGGTCCTGGTTGTTCACACACCTGCCAATCACAAACAACTTAAAAGACACCCGGTCTCAATGCCCACTGATGAAGAGGAAGGGAACCATTTTCCTAGTGCAGCAAGCGATGCCCACTCCCTGCTATTTTGCAGAGCATGGCTGTCCCCTGCAGTCTCGAACCTAAAACTGCAGCAGCACCCAACACTATCCCTGATGGCTGCCCCTTAGCTACTCATAGGCAATAGCAACAATTTTGAAAAATTATATATATATATATATATATATATATATATATATATATATATATTTACCAGTGGGGCAAGATCAAATTCATTTTCAAATTGCTGGGGAGGGCCAGGCACGGTGGCTCACGCCTGTAACCCCAGCACTTTGGGAGGCCAAGGCGGGCAGATCATTTGAGGCCAGGAGCTTGAGATCAGGCCGGCCAACATGGCAAAAACCTGCCTCTACTGAAAAAAACAAACAAAACGAAACAAAAACAATACAAAGAAAACAAAAGTTACCCGGGTGCAGTGGCATGTGCCTCTGGTTCCAGCAACACGGGAGGCAGGGGCTCAGAACTACTACAGAGTACTTGAAATAAATAAGTAAAAGCTCAGCGCAGTTAAATTCCAAGTACATTGGGAGCAAACCTGAGTTCAGGTTACTTGGTTTAAATCAATGTCTCGCCACTGGCATAAATTGAACTTCAGTACTATGGCTACACTGTCTTCATTCTTACTTGACCCAACATCCCGTTGGCAGTAGGCACATTTATTCTAGATCACATTTGAGTTTCTTTTGTTTTTTTTTTAGATGGAGTCTCACTCCCGTCGCGCAGGCTGGAGTGCAGTGGTGCGATCTAGGCTCACTGCAATCTCTACCTCCCGGGTTCAAGCAATTCTCCTTCCTCAGCCTCCCGAGTAGCTGGGATTATAGGAGTGTGCCACCACGCCCAGCTAATTTTTGTATTTTTGGTAGAGACGGGGTTTCGCCATGTTGGCCAGGCTGGTCCCGACCTTCTGACCTCAGGCGGTCCACCCACCTTGGCCTCCCAAAGTGCTGGGATTACAGGCATGAGCCACCACGCCTGCCTTGAGTTTCCTAAAATGCTGAACTTAAGTCAGAATCCCATCTCTGCCACTCACCAGATGTGTAAACTTATACTGAGCCTCAGTTTCCCATCAAATGAGAATGATAGCACACAGTTGTGAAGGTGAAATAAAATTAAACACGAGGAAAACAATTTTACAAACTTTTGAACACTATACCTGTGTAAGGTTGCTATTCTGGGCGTTCAGCACCTTGGGTTTTCTTGTGGAAGTAGGAAAGATATATAACTGTCTTTGGCCGGGCGCGGTGGCTCACGCTTGTAATCCCAGCACTTTGGGAGGCCGAGGTGGGCGGATCACGAGGTCAGGAGATCGAGACCACGGTGAAACCCCGTCTCTACTAAAAAATACAAAAAATTAGCCAGGCGTAGTGGCGGGCGCCTGTAGTCCCAGCTACTGGGACTGAGGCAGAGGCTGAGGCAGGAGAATGGCGTGAACCCGGGAGGCGGAGCTTGCAGTGAGCCGAGATCGCGCCACTGCACTCCAGCCTGGGTGACAGAGCGAGACTCTGTCTCAAAAAAAAAAAAAAAAAAAAAAATAACTGTCTTTGTTGGAGACATTAAGCAGCTTATTTCATTTTCCAAATGGATACTAGGGACAAATATTTATACTTAAACTATTACATTAAAAACAAAAAAACAAGAGCATAATATTAAAAAAAAAAAAGCATGAGAAGTGCTTGAACCCAGGAGGAAGAGGCTGTTGCAGTGAGCCGATCGTGCCACTGCACTCCAGCCTGGGCAACAGAATGAGACTGTCTCAAAAAACAAAAACAAAAACCCAAATTGCTGGGGAGGTAGGAGGAGGGTGGGGGAGTGGGAGTCAAGAAGAAAGGAAACTATTATCCTTGAGGTAGAGCAGGGTGGGGTAGGGGTAGGGGGTGAGGGGAATATAGGGGGTAGGCAGGAGGGAGCTATTTTTCCCCTTGTCCCGGGTGAAGTGGGGAGAGGACTTGGCAGAGGCTGATTCTCCATGAGGCTTAATCTTCAGGCTGTCATCTACACCAGCCCCTTCCCAGGACCCCCAAATGTTCCTTGTGACACGTTCACATGGTTACATGTAATTGTGTATTCATAATTTTGTATTCTTCTTAAGGAGTTACTCCTCCAATTGTATAAGCTTCAGGTCTCCCAAAATCTAGATCTTCTGGTGGGACCTGGAGTTGGGTAGGAACGGTTCAGGTAAGAGATAATAAAGATCTAAACTAAAACAAGGTCAGTGGGGAGGGATGCGTTTCTTAATAGAAAAGTGCTATCATTTACTGGCCTGTAGCTCTTGCAGATGAGGATGTTTGATTCTTTTCTTCTTTTCTGTAACCATAGTGCTGTGAATAGTCCTTGGAGGATAAATATTTATGGATGAATACTTGTCTGGGAGGTAGAGGTCAGAAACTCATGATTGATTGGCTATGTGGGGTCCCACAGGGTGCCCCAAAGAGATGAGCTCCCAGCTGGGTGCGGTAGCTCATACCTGTAATCCCAGCACTTTGAGAGGCCAGGGCAGGTGGATCACCTGAGGTCAGCCTGGCCAACATGGTGAAACCCCGTTTCTACTAAAAATACAAAAAATTAGCTGGGCGTGGTGGTACACACCTGTAGTTCCAGCTACTCAGGAGGCTGAGGCAGGAGAATTGCTTGAACCTGGGAGGTGAAAGTTGCAGTGAGCCCATATTGCGCCACTGCACTACAGCTTGGGCGACAGAGTGAGACTCTGTCTTTAAAAATAAAAAGAGTCCCTTGTCACCTATCCCTACTCTGCTGTGTCACCCAGGCCTATTCCTGGTGTTGGGGAGAGAGGTCTTAAGCTCTCTCTTTCCTTAGCCTTCAATGGCTGCTTGGCCTGGGGGAGCGAGGTCCTTGCAATGTGCCATGTGGTGGAAAGAACACCGGACTTGGGGTCTGGAGACCTGAACTCGGTAGGCAAGTTACTGACTTATTCTCAGCTGCAGTTACTTCGTGGATAAGCCTGAGGTACTGGTGGCCAAGTGGTGCAACCATAAGTGGTTAACAGCTTTCTTTTTTTTTTAAATTATACTTTAAGTTTTAGGGTACATGTGCACAACGTGCAGGTTTGTTACATATGTATACATGTACCATGTGGGTGCGCTGCACCCATTAACTCGTCATTTACATTAGGTATATCTCCTAATGCTATCCCTCCCCCTTCCCCCCACCCCACAACAGGCCCCGGGGTGTGATGTTCCCCTTTCTGTGTCCAAGTGTTCTCATTGTTCAATTCCCACCTATGAGTGAGAACATGCGGTGTTTGGTTTTTTGTCCTTGTGATAGTTTGCTGAGAATGATGGTTTCCAGCTTCATCCATGTCCCTACAAAGGTCATGAACTCATCACTTTTTATGGCTGCATAGTATTCCATGGTATATATGTGCCACATTTTCTTAATCCAGCCTATCATTGTTGGACATTTGGGTTGGTTCCAAGTCTTTGCTATTGTGAATAGTGCCGCAATAAACATACGTGTGCATGTGTCTTTATAGCATCGTGATTTATACTCCTTTGGGTATATACCCAGTAATGGGATGGCTGGGTCAAATGGTATTTCTAGTTCTAGATCCCTGAGGAATCACCACACCGACTTCCACAATGGTTGAACCAGTTTACAGTCCCACCAACAGTGTAAAAGTGTTCCTATTTCTCCACATCCTCTCCAGCACCTGTTGTTTCCTGAATTTTTAATGATGGCCATTCTAACTGGTGTGAGATGGTATCTCATTGCGGTTTTGATTTGCATTTCTCTGATGGCCAGTGATGATGAGCATTTTTTCATGTGTCTTTTGGCTGCATAAATGTCTTCTTTTGAGAAGTGTCTATTCATATCCTTTGCCCACTTTTTGATGGGGTTGTTTTTTTCTTGTAAATTTGTTTGAGTTCTTTGTAGATTCTGGATATTAGCCCTTTGTCAGATGAGTAGATTGCAAAAATTTTCTCCCATTCTGTAGGTTGCCTGTTCACTCTGATGGTAGTTTCTTTTGCTGTGCAGAAGCTCTTTAGTTTAATTAGATCCCATTTGTAAATTTTGGCTTTTGTTGCCATTGCTTTTGGTATTTTAGACATGAAGTCCTTGCCCATGCCTATGTCCTGAATGGTATTGCCTAGGTTTTCTCCTAGGGTTTTTATGGTTTCAGGTCTAACATTTAAGTCTTTAATCCATCTTGAATTAATTTTTGTATAAGTTGTAAGGAAGGGGTCCAGTTTCAGCTTTCTACATATGGCTAGCCAGTTTTCCCAGCACCATTTATTAAATAGGGAATCCTTTCCCCATTTCTTGTTTTTGTCAGGTTTGTCAAAGATCAGATAGTTGTAGATGTATGGCATTACTTCTGAGGGCTCTGTTCTGTTCCATTGGTACCAATGTTTTGGTACCAAATCAATAAATGTAATCCAGCATATAAACAGAACCAACGACAAAAACCACATGGTTATCTCAATAGATGCAGAAAAGGCCTTTGACAAAATTCAACAACTCTTCATGCTAAAAACTCTCAATGAATTAGGTATTGATGGGACGTATCTCAAAATAATAAGAGCTATTTATGACAAACCCACAGCCAAGATCATACTGAATGGGCAAAAACTGGAAGCATTCCCTTTGAAAACTGGCACAAGACAGGGATGCCCTCTCTCACCACTCCTATTCAACATAGTGTTGGAAGTTCTGGCCAGGGCAATCAGGCAGGAGAAGGAAATAAAGGGTATTCAACTAGGAAAAGAAGAAGTCAGATTGTCCCTGTTTGCAGATGACATGATTATATATCTAGAAAACCCCATCATCTCAGCCCAAAATCTCCTTAAGCTGATAATCAACTTTAGCAAAGTCTCAGGATACAAAATCAATGTGCAAAAATCACAAGCATTTTTATACACCAATAACAGACAAACAGAGAGCCAAATCATGAGTGAATACCCATTCACAATTGCTTCAAAGAGAATAAAATACCTAGGAATCCAACTTACAAGGGACGTGAAGGACCTCTTCAAGGAGAACTACAAACCACTGCTCAACGAAATAAAAGAGGATACAAACAAATGGAAGAACATTCCATGCTCATGGATAGGAAGAATCAATATCGTGAAAATGGCCATACTGCCCAAGGTAATTTATAGATTCAATGCCATCCCCATCAAGCTACCAATGACTTTCTTCACAGAATTGGAAAAAACTACTTTAAAGTTCATATAGAACCAAAAAAGAGCCTGCATTGCCAAGTCAATCCTAAGCCAAAAGAACAAAGCTGGAGGCATCACGCTACCTGACTTCAAACTATACTACAAGGCTACAGTAACCAAAACAGCATGGTACTGGTAACAGCTTCCTCTTAAAAAATAAACTTGCTTTGTAGCATTTGCTGAATTTGTGGTGACTACACATTCCTACCATGGCTGATTTCAAACTACTAATGTGATATCACTGAACATGTTAGGAGAGACACACAATAGCCTCTTCAGAGCCTGTGCAATCCAACTCCAGCACACTCCTGTGTGGGTCTCAAGGACTAGGGTCTTACTTTATTTGAACAAAATGTTGAATGATGGACTCCCATATTCTGTGCCAAGCTGTACATGGGAAATTCCTCTTCTTCTTCTTCTTTTTTTTTTTTTTTTTTTTCAAATACAGAGTCTCACTCTGTTTGCCCAGACTGGAGTGCAGTGGCTTGATTTTGGCTCACTGCAGCCTGGACCTCTGGGCTCAAGCGATCCTCCTGCCCCAGCCTCCTGAGTAGCTTGGACTACAGGGGTGTACCATCACACCTGGCTAATTTTCTAAAAAAAGTTTTTGTAGGCCAGGAGCAGTGGCTCATGCCTGTAATTCCAGCCCTTTGGGAAGCCGAGGCAGGTGGATCACCCGAGGTGAGGAGTTCAAGACCAGCTTGGCCAATATGGTGAAACTCCATCTTTAAAAATACAAAAAATTACCTGGGGTGGTGGTGGGTGCCTGTAATCCCAGCTACTTGAGAGGCTGAGGCAGGAGAATCACTTGAACCTGGGAGGCAGAGGTTGCAGTGAACCAAGATCGCCTAATCGCACTCCAGCCTAGGCAACAAGAGTGAAACTCCATCTTGAAAAAAAAAAAAGGTTTTTTTGTAGTGACAGGGTCTTGCCAAGTTGCCCAGGTTGGTTTCGAGCTCGTGGGCTCAAATGATCTCCCTGCCCTGGACCCCCAAAGTGCTGAGATTACAGGCATGAGCCACTGAAGCCAGCCCCCCTGCTCTTTTTGCTGGTAAGATCATTTTATGTGGGCAAGATGTATGTGGATGATCACTTTGGCCCAATGTCCATCTTTGTTTTTAGTTAAAAAATTATTTGGCTTTTAAAAATTATGACATGATTGATAGCAAAGTACCCAGATATTACGTGCGCACGTTGGTAAATTTTTACACACATATACCCCCATATAACCAACCATTCAGATTAAGATACAGGGCATTTTCAACATCCCCCAGTCCTCTCTGGTGCCCACTCCCAGTGAACACTTGCCCCTCAAGAGGTAACCCCCTCCTGATTCCTTGCATCATAAACTAGTGTTTCTCATTCTTGAAGTTCATGTAAATGACATCATGCATTATATAGTTTTTAAATATCTGGCTTTCACTCATTATTACCTGTCAGATTTATCCATGTTGTTGTGTATAAGGGTATAATTCATTTGTTTTCATTCCTAGGTAGTATTCCTAGCACAGACTTTCAATAGTTTTAACTTTTTTTTTTTTTTTTTTGAGACGGAGTCTTGCTCTGTCTCCCAGGCTGGAGTGCAGTGGTGCGAACTCGGCTCACTGCAAGCTCCGCCTTCCGGGTTCACGCCAGTCTCCTGTCTCAGCCTCCTGAGTAACTGGGACTACAGGCACCCGCCACAACGTCCAGCTAATTTTTGTATTTTTAGAAGAGACGGGGTTTCACCATGTTAGCCAGGATGGTCTCGATCTCCTGACCTCGTGATCCACCCGCCTCAGCCTCCCAAAGTGCTGGAATTACAGGCGTGAGCCACCGCACCTGGCCAGTTTTAACTTATTAAAACTTTTTTATGCTTCTCATGCCTGCTTTTGTCTCTCAACTCTGAAACTGTGGATCCCACTGGCCACATACTCAGTCCCGTAATGCCCTGTTTTTCCTTGGCCCTGACCTATCCTCCACCACTTTACCTCCAACATCTGCCATGCTCTTCAGAATCCCATCTGTAAGGCAGTGGCTTACAGATGCAAGCACTTCTAGAGGCCAAGGCAGGCAAATCGCTTGCGCTCAGGAGTTTTAGACCAGCTTGGCCAACGTGGTGAAACTCTGTTGCTCCAACAGATTAGCCAGGCCTGGTGATACATGCCTGCAGTCCCAGCTACTCAGGAGGTTGAGGTCAAAAAAAAAATGAATCCCCTCTGCAAAATTAACCAATTTTCTCATATTTTCAACATTTCTTTTAAAGCTTTCTCTCACCACCAGCCTTAACTGAAACCTCAATGACACCTGTTATGGAATGAATGTTTTGTCTCCCTTAAATGCATATGTTGAAATCCTAACCCCCTAATTAACTAAATTTGAAGATAAAGATATGAGGAGGCTGGTCGTGGTGGCTCACGCCTATAATCCCAACACTTTGGGAGGCTGAGGCGGGCAGATCACAAGGTCAGGATATTGAGACCATCCTGGCTAACCCGGTGAAACCCTGTCTCTACTATAAATACAAAAAAGTAGCTGGGCCTTGTGGCGGGTGCCTGTAGTCCCAGCTACTCAGGAGGCTGAGGCAGGAGAATTGCTTGAACCTGGGAGGCGGAGGTTGCAGTGAGCCAAGATCATGCCACTGCACTCCAGCCTGGTGACAGCGAGACTGTCTCAAAAAAAAAAAAAAAAAAAAAGGCTGAAATGATAAAGGTCATAAGGGTGGATCCCTATCCAATAGGGCTAGTGCCCTTATGTGAAGAGGAAGGGACACTAAAACTCTCAATCTCCACTATGTGAGGACACAACGAGAAAGTGACCATGTGCAAGCCAGGAAGACAGCCCTCTCCAGGACCCAAATAAACTGGTACCTTGATCTTGGACTTCCCAGCCTCCAGAACTCTGAGAAAATAAATTTCTGTTGTTGAAGCCACCCAGTCTATGGTGTTTTGTTATGGTAACCTGAGCCAACTAGGACAACATCCAAGGATGCCTTTTTGCCTAAGGCATTCTCTAGCAGTTACTGTTTATTCTCTTTCACTTTGCTACATATAAATATCTGGGATTTTATTTTGCCCTCCTTTCACGGTATGTTAATTTGTTACTGTTTCATGAATGCTGGCAGAAGACAAGAGATCCCTAGATTAGAGACAAAGCAAAACATATTAACACAGCATAGCAAGTAGCAAAAGCATCCTGTTTGCATCAGCTCCCCTTGTTCCCTAAGTTCCACAAGGAAAATGGGAAGGAGCCTTATGGATTCTGTGCATGCAATAGGTTTGTGTCCCACTTGAGGAACATTGAGCCTGGGGAACCCCCTCTTTCATAGACAGCAGTAAGCAAGTCTGCTCTTTGTCCTGGAGAGAGATATTACCTCATTCCTCAAGGTGGCTTACTGCAATGCACGACCCTGAGAAACAGCCCGGGGAAAGGGGGCTCAGGGCCTTATAGTCTTGACATACTCAGTAAAAATGTGCTGGGACGTTCAGGGCCTCTGACAGCTTTCCTCTCCCAATAATTGACCTTACACATTCTTGGCCAAAGTGGAATATTCCCATGAGTATACCACTCCATCTGCCACTCCAATCAATCTGATCACCCTAGACTGGGACCAAATTTGCTCAATTTGTCTCTTACAGAATTTACTACCAATAGAACCTCAAGCAAGATGAGGCCAACCTACAGTATTGGCTTCAACAATGCCACCAGGGGTCTCAGACTCAGTCACCTGTGAATAAGTCTCAAGGGGATCAGTAGGCCTTAGTAGGCCAGGATACAGTCTAAGGCCAAGTCATTACAACCTGCATAAGTGAGTTGTAGACTAATCTACTGGTTCTCAATGTCATCACCAGTAATTATATGAAGTGATAGATGGGCCAAAAGCAACCCTCATCCCTAATGGAGGGACATCATATGGCCCACATACAAACATACACCGAAAAGATTACATGTTACTTGAATTCAGAATTTGTTGTTGATTCTGATTTGGATTATCATTACCCTGGTTTGGTTTAGCCACATGGATGGTGCCACCTAACGGCTGCATCCTCAGACACCATACCTGAACCAAAGCCACTTGGGTGACAGGAAAAGTGCCTGTGTTTGTACCAATCAGACTGCAACAAGGTTGTGCTGGATGGTGTGTTTGTGCATGTATGGGGTAAGGGGAGGTTCCATATTTGGGAGCTGCCATTGATGGCTGGCAAAGGCCACAACTGAATAGTCAGGACTGGCCACCTCCTTATGAATTCCCCTGTTTTCATAGCATGCGGGCAGCATGATAAATCCAGAAAGGGTAAGACCGTCAGCTGCAGCTGCTGCTCAACTCAGATGAATGAGATGATGGTTTTTCTAGGTTTCAATGCTGGATCTAGGGGACAAAGGGCACACTGATCATTCTCCACTGTTTGCACCTGCTGGCATCTAAGGTGTCTTCTCACAGGCTTCCTGGCCATGAAGGCAGCATATCTCATTCCGGTAGCCACAACTTCATCATTTCTCCGATCTTTCCCTACTCATACCCACACCTTTTGTCTGCAAGGGTGAGGAGTAAGTGAGACAAGGACATTTTTACAAAATTTACAGACATCCATTGTATCTTGCACATTGGCCTGTGTGAGCCAGTGTGAGAGAACTTGGCAAGGAATGTACTCAACTAATGTACTCAATTTGGCAAGCAATTGTATTCAATGAGTAGTACACTGATCTGGGATCAGGTTAATCTGTCAAGAGAATCCAAGTGGCTAAACCAGAATTAGAAATAAGTTTGAATCCCCTAAGTCCCCTTTTGCCGGGCTGACACCTGGAGGGTGCACCAAGCAGGCTGGTGTGGGGTTGCTGTTGGGTTGGGGGTGGGGGAGGAAAGAAAAAAGAAGCACCATGCTCCCAACTTTTCAGAATAGATCTATATAGCCCTCCACCTGTTTTCATCCTGGTCAGTACCCAGGAAGTGGCTGAAAGATGATCTTTGGAGACAGCTGCATTCAGTGATCACACTGCCTCGCTGAAGTATGTGGCCCAGAAGGAGTTGATGGAGGTAGTCGGAAGCTTTGGAGGAGGCCATTCCAGTACTCAATAATACCAGATACTAGCAGATGGTAGGGAGCCTGGCATGTCCATTGAATACTTTGACTACTGGCCCACTGTTGGGCGTCTTTTGCAATAAAAGGTGCATCACTGTCAGACTGTAGGTGGTCTAAGAATCCAAAAACTTGACATGACTTAGTTTCAGGGGTCAAAATAGCGTGACTGGGGCCACAGACTCTATTCAGACTAGAACAGACAAGAGCAGCAACACTGTAACCTGAAAACGTTCTGACAGAGGTGAGGCACCAATGACACAGCCTGGAGAGGGGGTCAGCTATCTGATATATGGACAATCATCCAGGAGCAACTGGGGGCAATACTCTGTGTGCAATGCGGACTCCTTCCCTGCAAGACAAATGGCTCAAATTTGGGGAGGCATCACAGCTCTGGTATGTAGTGTTGTCTTCTGCATCAGAAACACGTAGTTGTTTTGTTGTTGTTGTTGTTGTTTTTTGAGACAGAGTCTCACTGTGCAGTGATGTGATCTCGGCTCACTGCAACTTCTGCCCCCCAGGTTCAAGCAAATCTCCTGCCTCAGCCTCCCAAGTAGGTGGGATTACAGGCACCTGCCACCACACCTGGCTACTTTTTGTATTTTTAGTAGAGACGGAGTTTCACCATGTTGGCCAGGCTGGTCTCGAACTCCTGACCTCAAGTGATCTGCCCATCTTTGCCTCCCAAAGTACTAGGATTACAGGTGTGAATCACTGCACCTGGCCTGAAACATAGTTTTTGACTTTGTGCTCAGTCCACGACGGTGAATGTGTTGCTATGTCTTGTTCAATGACGGATCTAGGTGGTGATGGTGGTGGTATGGGCAATGAAGTCTGGATCAGCAGCTTGACTACAGTTTGTCTCATTAGAGAAGGGCCCTTACCATGGGCATCTCTGTGAGTAACTTGGGTGTCTGATTGGCAGCTGAAATTATTTCCACAATATGCAGCTGCAATAGGGAATGTCTTTAATCTTCCAGTCTTGTGGGTAAGATAGCTAGGCCATTGGCAACTACACAAAAGGCAGTAAAAATGTAGAAGGGCTCATCACGGGGAGTATTGGCTGGAACTATCAGCACTCCCTTGAGCTCTATGCATTGAGTGGAGCGGTCATGCTTGCTTTTTTATTATTATTATTTATTATTATTTTTTAAAATTTGAGATGGAGTCTCGCTCTGTTACCTAGACTGGAGTGCAATGGCGCGATCTCAGCTCACTGCAAACTCCGCCTCCTGAGTTCAAGCAATTCTCTTGCCCCAGCCTCCCAAGTAGCTGGGATTACAGATGCATGCCACCACGCCCGGCTAATTTTTGTATTTTTAGTAGAGACGGGGTTTCACCACGTTGGCCAGGCTGATCTGGAACTCCTGACCTCAAGTGATCCACCCGCCTCAGCCTCCCAAAGTGCTGGGATTACGGGCATGAGCCACCATGCCCAGCCCATGCCTGTTTTTGGTTCTGCATATCTGGTGCTGAGGTTGAACGTGGACACTATAAGGTGTCAGCCTAGCCAAACCATCAGTGTACCAGGCCAGGTGCCTAGGGAACCCTCTGTGACTTGAGGGCCCCATTGAGCCAGCAGCTTTGCTTCAAGTGGTGAAGTGAGGAAAAGATATCCCCTGAAGGGATTTTTGCTGCCACTTTTTCATGTAAAACCCAGCTAATATTAGGACCAGGCCAGCTGTGTTCCTGAATACAGTATTTCCATTGGACTAATAATGCCTTTTGTGCCCCTCCCTTAATAGCCACCAAATCCAAGTTGACCCATCCCAAAATGGGAGTGTCAGTTTGGAGAGTCACAGGACCTTTTTGGGTCAGTAACAAGTTAGTGGGTACCTTTTTAAAAAGGGGATGGGGGCCTGGCATGGTGTTTCATGCCTATAATCCCAGCACTTTGAGAGGCCGAGGAGGGCAGGTCACTTGAGGTCAGGAGTTCAAGATCAGCCTGGCCAACATGGTGAAAACCTGTCTCTACTTAAAAAAAAAAAAAACAACCAACCAAACAAAAATTAGCCAGGCGTGGTTGCGCATGCCTGTAGTCCCAGTTACTCAGGAAGCCGAGGCAGGAGAATAGCTTGAACCTGGGAGGTGGAGGTTGCAGTGAGCTGAGATCATGCCACTGCACTCCAGCCTGGCAGCTGGGGAGACAGAGCAAGACTCTGTCTTAGTAAAATAAAATAAAATAAAAATAAAATAAAATAAAGAAGGGATGGGGCCGGATGTGGTGGCTCAGGCCTGTAGTCCCAGGGCTTTGGGATTACAGAGGGAGGATCACTTGAAGCCAGGAGTTCAAGACCAGCCTTGGGAACAAAGCAAGATCTCATCTCTACAAAAATGTATTTTTAAAATTAGCTGGCATGGTACGTGGTAGCAGGCACCAAGCTACTCAGGAGGCTGAGTGGGGAGGATTGCTTGAGCCCAGGAGTTCCAGGCTGCAATGAGCTGTGATTGTGCCACTGCATTCCAGCCTGGGCGACAGAGAGAGACTGTCTCAAACAAAAAAGGGGGATGGGGGAGGGATGGGGGAGGGATGGGGCCAGGTGTGGTGGGATGGAAGGATCACCTGAGGCCAAGGAGTTTAAGACCAGCCTGAGAGACCACGTCTATAAAAAATTTTGTAAAATTATCTGGGCATGGTAGCTCACAGTTGTTGTCCCAGCTACTCAGGACAGTGAGGTGAAAGGATGGCTTGAGCCCAGGAATTCGAGACTGCAGGGGCCTCTGATGGTGTCACTGCACTCTAGCCTGGGTGACAGATCAGCAACCACTCTCTAAACAATTTTTTTTTTCTTTAGACCGAGTCTCGCTGTCACCCAGGCTGGAACGCAGTGACATGATCTCAGCTCACCACAACCTCCGCCTCCTGGGCTCAAGCAATTCTCCTGTCTCAGCCTCCAGAGTAGCTGAGACTACAGGCGCATGCCATCATGTCTGGCTAATTTTTGTATTTTTAGTAGAGACAGGGTTTCACCATATTGGTCAGGCTGGTCTTGAACTCCTGACCTCAGGTGAACCACCCGCCTCGGCCTCCCAAAGTGCCGGGATTACAGGCGTGAGCCACTGTGCCTGGCCTCTAAACAATTTTTTTAAAGCGATGTGCTTGGTTTATGTGTCAGGCAGGTGGTGCTATTGTGCTTGAAAACAGCCTCTGAGTAATCTGGCTGCCTTTGAGACTAATTTTCAGATTTCCCTTTTCCCTCCTGATTTTTTTTTTTTTTTTTTTTTTTTTTTTTAGACTGAGTCTTGCTCTGTCGCCCAGGCTGGAGTGCAGTGGCACGATCTCGGCTCACTACAACCTCTGCCTCCTGGGTTCAAGCGATTCTTCTACCTCAGCCTCCTGAGTAGCCGGGATCACAGGCGCCTGCCACCACACCTGGCTAATTTTTGTATTTTTAGTAGAGACCAGGTTTCACCATGTTGGCCAGGCTGGTCTCAAACACCTGACATCGTGATCCGCCAGCCTCAGCCTCCCAGAGTGCTGGGATTACAGGCGTGAGCCACTGCACCTGGCCTCCCTCTTGAAAGTCTAAACTGTTTCTCCTGGACCATCTAAGAGGGCTCAGGAACCACCTTTCCACATGCGGCAGTCTCTGAAAGGGCAAACCTATCTGACACTTATGGGCATTGGCAGTACAAGCCGTTATGAGCATCAATACCAGTAATACATTTGCAGTGAAAGCCACTGAATTGGCCCAAGGGCCCCACATGGAGGGTTACTTAATTTGCCTTCTCCACTGCAAACTTTGCTGAAAGCCTATCAGTTGAACTTGGGGGATTTTTTACCTTATGGGAAAACAAACCAAGGTGTTTAGTGTGTGCACATCAGGAGCTAAAGTGACAACTGCCAGGAGCTCAGGCTAGCTCACAGGGTGCAGCTAGGAGGCTTTTATTTCTCCTTGGCCCCTGGCTTCAGGGTTGGCATTGCTGCTGCTTCCTCTATGTAGCTCCAGTGTCCATCCAGAGAGTTCCCAAGCCCCGAGGCCCCTTTCATTTTGTCCCCAGTCCACACTGCAGTCCTGGGGTGGTGCCTTCAGCCATCTCTGCACCCATCCACGGGACTAGGTAAGATGGTGAATTGGGCACTTGGGCCCAATAGAGATATACAAGTTTTGAGGACTTTGCCTCCATGAAGTTCCCCAGCATACTCAGCTTTTTCATTAAAACAGCTGAGCCAGACACGGTGGCTCACGCCTGTAATCCCAGCAATTTGGGAGGCCAAGGCAGGTGGATTGCTTGAGCCCAGGAGTTCAAGACCAGCCTGAGCAACATGGCAAAACCCCGGCTCTACAAAAAATACAAAAAATAAGCCAGGTGTGGTGGTGTGCACCTGTGGTTCCAGCTATTAGCGAGGCTGAAGTGGAAGGATCACCCAAGCTCAAGAGGTCGAGGCTGCAATGAGTCATGATCATGCCACTGCACTCCAGCCTGGGTGACAGAGCAAGACCCTATCTCAATAAATAAATTAATAAATTAAATAAAAGCAGCCGAAGGTGGAGTAGAGCGGGAATAGAGGGATTGGGGAACACAAGGGAGACAGCAAGCCTGTGCCAGTGAGCAAGGCTTCCAGTGGCCACCTGTGGGGCTTAGCCAAATACCTCGTAGTGTTTTGGGGTCACCATGAAGCTCTGTTTCAAACATGATGGCTGATACCATGTATTTCAGCTTTGGGGATTCTTTGACTCAGCAGCCACATCCATGTTGCCTTTTGGGTGCGCCTGTGGGGCTTGTTGCCCCCTTGTCATAACATCCCTTCCTCCTCCTGAGCAAGAAACAAAGCACCGTTTGAGTGGCTTGTTTCAACCCTACCTCTCGCTGCTTAACCTCATTAAGGTAGGACAGTGTGAGCTCCTTATCCTATCCACCCTCCCCCTGCCACCCACCATTTGGGTGAGAGGATCCACTAACATATGCCAAGGAGTCTTTTCATATCCCCTAATCTGGTCCATAAGGTTCTTATCCTTCCTCTTCCAGAAAGCCATGTTTATCAGCATCCTGTCCTCATTGCCAAAACTGTCAGGGCCTGGCATTTGAATTTTCCCTGCTGATGTGTGAATAATTCGCCTCTTACTGTTTCATGCATGCTGGCAAAGATGAGACTCCTGGGTCAGAGACAAAGGACTTTATTACGGCACAGCAAGCAGCCTAGGCAGCATGTTTATATTGACTCCCTTGTCCGCCTGTCCCCTTGTCCTCCAGGAGGGCAATGTGGAGGGCCCTGGTAGATGCTATGGGTTTGTGTGGCATCTAGGGGAACACTGAGCTTGGGTAACCCACCTCTTTCACGGCAGGGAATAAGCAAGCCTGCTGTTTAGGGAGATAGTTCCTCATTCCTCAAGGTTGCTCCCTGCAAACACAAGCAATAATATACTTTAAGAATAAATACAGACTGGATGTAATGGCTCATGCCTGTAATCCTAGCACTTTGGGAGGCTGAGGTGGGTGGATCACTTGAGGTCAGGAGTTCAAGACCAGCCTGGCCAACATGGCAAAACCTCGTCTCTACTAAAAATACAAAAATTAGCCAGGTGTGGTGGCACATGCCCGTAATCCCAGCTACTTGGGAGGCTGAGGCAGGAGAATTGCTTGAATCCGGGAGGCAGAGGTTGCAGTGAGCTGAGATTGTGCCACTGCACTCCAGCCTGGGCGACAGAGTGAGACTCTGTCTCAAAAGAAAAAAAAAAAAGCAGAAATGCATAATATGATGTCCCGTAGTAACTGGTATAATTGAGAAAATAAAGCTGGGTCAAGGTGATAGGTATCAGCAGTTTCACTTGGCTTGACCTAATATATATGTGGGAATTTGGTATTTGACAAAGGTAGAATTACTTATTTGGAGGAAAAAATAATGAATGATACTGGGCAATTAGCTTTGGAAAAATCATAAAGTTAGGCCTTTATCATTTATCTTTTGTAAAACTAAACTTCAGATAAATTAATCACTGAAACCACATACATACACCACACTAGGAGAGCATTAGAAAAAGTATTGGAGGATGTGCTTATCATCTTGAGGTAGACGAGGTCTTGTGAAACAATTTAGAGCCTAGAAGGAGAGGACCAGCACACTTCTGTTTCACATGGGAGGTAAGCAGAAATGGTGTGTGCAACTTCTGGGAAGTGCCAGTAAAGGTCTGTGGGCCTCTGCTCTTCTATTTCTGTGTCCTTCTTCCTGCCATTGGAATGCTGGAACTGAAATAACCATCTTGGATCTTGAATGACCTTGGGAATGAAGGCCATGGGAGGTGGGCCAGCAAGATCATGAGTCTGTGCCTTGACACCATGCAGGGCCTTCCAGCCCTGGACCATTGATCACTGAATTTTTTTTTTTAATTTTTGTAGAGGTAGAGGGTTCATTATGTTGCCCAGGTTGGTCTCGACCTCCTGGCTTCCTCTTGCCTCAGCCTCCCAACGTTCTGAGATTACAAAAATGAGCCACTGCACTCAACCTGCTGAACTTTTATGTGAGCAATAAATAAACTCTCTCTTGTTTAGGCTTGGTATGTTGTATGTTGTCACTTGCAACTGAATATAATCCTAACTTATACACCTGCCCAGCCCTAGATGAAGGATCATGATTGGTGGAACCCAGTGGTTCTCAACTCTGGTCAGTTTTTAGAGTCATCCACGGAGCTTTTCAAAACAGCAGTGAATAGGCCCCATCCCAGACCGATTATATCAAAACCTCTGGAGGTGAAGCCCAGATAGGTATTTTTTAGAGCTCCCAGGTGATTGTAATGTGCAGCTAGGATGTGAAGTATTCGTTTAAGCCAATCAGGGAAATCTATTCCTGTCTTTCCTAGACTTCCTTGCAGTAGGAGCGGTCATGGATTTGGTTCTGGCCTGTGAGTCCTAAGAAATCTTCTGGGAATGTTTTTACATTTCTGATAAGAAGAAGTGGTTGTGGCTGGGACTGTTATTTCTTCTTTTCCATCTCTGAATGCAGAAGTGATGTCCAGAGCAACAGCAGTCATATTGTGACTATGAAGCACCAAGGATGAGGACATCAGACAACACACTAAGGCTGGTAGAGCAGAAGGGAAGACAGCCTGTATCCCTACGGCATCACCAAGCAGCTAAACCAATCTCAGTAACTCCTTACCTTCAGAGGTGAAGGGGGAAAAAACAGCCCATATTTGTTTAATGAGTTTTCTGTTTATTGCAGCAGAACATATTCATAACTGAAACATGCACATGGTACAGGTGCTTTGTGGGCTCTTTGTGACATTCATCATGTGTACAAAGAAAGATGTACAGTAAACTAGTCCAACCCACAGCCCAGGATGGCTTTGAATGCAGCCCAACGCGAATTCGTAAAACTTTTGTAAAATACACGAGCTTTTTTTCCTTTTTTTTTTTTTTTTTTTTTAGCTCATTGACTACCATTAGTGTTAGTGTATTTTATGTGTGGCCCAAGACAATTCTTCTTCCAATGTGGGCCCAGGGAAGCTGAAAGATTGGACACCCTGATATAAAGATATGTACACAGCAATGTTGCTGATAATGGCCCAAACTAGAAACCACGCTATCATCAATTTAAGAAAGGCTCAGGCCAGGCTCGGTGGCTCATGCCTGTAATTCCAGCACTTTGGGAGGCCGAGGCGGGTGGCTCACCTGAGGTCAGGAGTTTGAGACCAGCCTGGCCAACATGGTGAAACCCTGTCTCTACTAAAAATACAAAAAATTATCTGGGCGTGGTGGCGGGCGCCTGTAATCCCAGCTACTCCGGAGGCTGAGGCAAGAGAATCGCTTGAACCCGGGAGGCGGAGCTTGCAGTGAGCTGCTTTCGCGCCACTGCACTCCAGCCTGAGTGACAGAGTAAGACTCTGTCTCAAAAAAAAAGGCTCAATAAATTTAGTAAATTCATATTACAGAATAAAACAATGAGGCTGCTCATTCTCTAAGACATGGTGTCTTAGATCTCTAAGACATCTGAGATACAGTGTTGAGTGAAGAAAATAAATTATAAAACAGTAAGTATATAGAGTATGAAACCATTTATTCCAATGCACACACTTATACACCAAAAACAATACTATATATTCCGTGTGTGTGTGTGTGTGTGTGTGTAAGAAAAGGGTTTTAAAGGGGACAACTAACTGATTCTGAGGTTAGGGCAAAAAGATTGGGGCTGTGGTTGGTATGTTAAGAACCTTCCTATATATATATATATATATATATATATATATATATAAAATATATAAAATATATATATTATATACATAAAAAATATATATTATATACATAAAATATATATTATATAATATATATTATATATTATATATTATATTTTTTATTATATATATTTATATAGTATATATATAAAATATAAATATATAAAATATATATTATATATAAATATATATTATATATAAAATATATAGTATATTATATATTATATATTTATAAATAAAATATATATTATATATTATATATAATACATAATATAAAATATATATTATGTATTATATATAATATAAAATATATATTATGTATCATATATAATACATAATATAAAATATATATTACGTATCATATATAATACATAATATAAAATATATATTACGTATTATATATAATACATAATATATAATAGATATTTAAAATATCTATTATATATTAATATATTTAAAATATATAATACATTATATATTTATATATTATATATTATATTAATATATAATATAAAATATTATATATAAATATATAATCTATTATATAAAATATATATTAATATATAATATATTATATAATATATATTAATATATTATATATTATATATTAATATATATTTTAAATATATGTATATTTAAAAGAGGGTTATCTAATTAAAAGTACTAAAGCAAAATTTTATATTAAAACTAACAGAAAAAAAGAAGTGTTCCCTTTTAGGAGCTCTTTCTGGTAACTGATATCACCTCTCTCATTCTCTGCCATCTCTCATCTCCTGGTCTCTTGCTTATCAAGAGAAGCCTATGTCACTTGGATCCCAGCTTTCCCCTGCCTCAGCTGAGGCCACTATCCTCGTTGACTCCCATGGTGACATGGATGCCTCATCAATATTGTGGGTTTGAGTCCTCATCTGCAGGGTCCTTGAGATCTCCTTGGCATCCACTCCCATTTCCTATCTGGGACTTCATTATCACCAGCATCTACTCCACCTCCAAAACCACTGGTGGAAGCAGCGTCCTCTCTTCCCATCTTACTTGCTCAACGACTCCCACAAGTACTACTCTTTGAGTATTTTGGGGGTCTTTGATTCTTTCCTCACCTGCCTATTGATTAGGTCTCTTCTGTCTTCACTTGCCTCCTGATCCCTGTTTGCCAACACTCTCAACTCCCTTGTACCACTCTCTAGCAAAATATCACTTTTGGATGAACTCACTTTTGGTTTGCTCTCGCCGTGAAATCACACAAAATTGCACCACAATAAATTTCACGGTCACCAACCTCAACAGGGTGCTTAGTATTGCTCACAAAACTCTCTGTTTCTCTCGGACCTTGAACTTGCACCAGTCCTACTTACTCACCAATCTTCACTATAACTCATCTCCTCAAATATGTCTGCCCACCTCACTGTTCGTCAGCATACTATGTTCACTGTCACCTCCACAAGGTAGTGTCTGCCTTGGCCAGATCCTCTTGGCAAGCTGGTGTATCCATTCCCCCAGTTGCTTCAGGTATTTGCCACTAACGGCTCACAGCTTCCTCCTTCTCTGAAGGTTTGGCCCTGGCCTATGCCATGCAGGGGCAAAGCAGGGTTGTTAAGCCTTGTCTCAAATCATGACAACCGTGAATTGTCACTCATGCTCCAGAGCTCCCCAGGAGATGGGGCTGAGGTGGACTCTGGCTGAGGCCACATTTTGCTGAGCTCATTCTCCTCCATCTTCTGCTCATTCACCTTCTGATGTATTTCTCCTGAGAGCACTCCTTCAACAGGTCAATTGCATAGAATCCCTATCTTGGGCTCTGCTTCTAGGGCAGTTGATCCGAGACAGTACCTTTGCTTTCATTTCCATTTCCCTGAGTGTAATCACTTCTCCTCTGTAATTCTGTTTATGCTTTCAATCACAGATCAAATTCTTTCTCCCAAGAAGCTTTTTCAGACTTTAATTTTCAAGGAATTGTCATTTGTTATATTACTCTTTTGATTGTTCATGGTTTCAGAAAAAGATCCAGTAGGCCTAATACACCAGAAATTCTGAAACTTTTGTGTGTAGTGGACCTGTTTGGAAGGCTGGTGAAGCCTGTGGAACCTTTCTTAAAAGAGGCTTTTAAGCTGGGTGCAGTGGCTCACGCCTGTAATCCCAGCACTTTGGGAGGCTGAGGCGGGCGGATCACGAGGTCAGGAGATCGAGACTATCCTGGCTAACACGGAGAAACCCTGTCTCTACTAAAAATACAAAAAAATTAGCTGGGCGTGGTGGCGGGCACCTTGTCCCAGCTACTCAGGAGGCTGAGGCAGGAGAATGGTGTGAACCCAGGAGGTGGAGCTTGCACTCAGCTGAGATCACCTGCTGCTCTTCAGCCTGGGCAACAGAGCGACTCCGTCTCAAAAAAAAAAAAAGAGACTTTTAAGTATATAAAATAAATAGAATTACAAGGCAAATATGATTAAGACAAGCCTGGGCAACATAGCAAGACCTCATGTCTACAAAATATTTAAAAATTAGCTAGGCATGGTGGCGCATGCCTGTAGTCCCAGCTACTTGGGAGGCTGAGGTGGGAGGATCACCTGAGCCCAGGAGTTTGAGGTTACAGTGAGCCGTGATCACACCCTAGCCTGGGGAACAGTCTGAAACCATCTCTCTAAAAAGAGAAAAGGAATAAAAGCTACCTTGTAACATACTACTATGTTTGCTGCTCTATTAATTCATAAATAACACAATCTAGCATTGGGTCAAATAATGTAAAAATAGGGATTAAAGTAAGTGATATTTTAAGATATCTACCACAACTAAAATGTGGTATGAAAATATCTATACTTTTTATGATTGACAAAGTCAAGAGTACTACAGGTAGCACTGTAATCTGTGACCTGCATTCATAATGAAAGGAAATGCTAAACTTCAGTTAGAGGTTAGTGAGAATAAAGATGTGATTTTTCGTTTTTCCCCATCCAGGTTCACAGTACTGATTCCTATTCATGGACACCTAGGGGGTTCTGTAGACCCCAAGTTAGGACTCCTGTGCTGGAGGATTTGCAGGCCTGGGAAGCAGACATTCAAGTCACTCAGCTTCACACTGAACACTCAAGTATAGGCAGCTTATCCATCATTATGGCCTCTTGTGCTAAGCAGAGGAGACTCTACAACAGTTAGAAGAGAACAAGATGGTATAACCTCCCTCCCACCCCCCACGAGATTGGTTAAGAAACTTTTCAAAGGTCCTGACAGGATTTCTCCATTATCAGGCAGTATTGGTCAAAGATGCCCTCGTGGGGACTTGAAGGCCAGGAGAGCTTGCTGAGTTCATGGGGAGAACACAGTGGCCTTCAGACAATAATGTTCTCATCTTTGACCTGTGTCCACTGGTAACCTCCATCAGTTCCTTTCACCCTGGTGATGGCCACTTAGTGTTTTATCAGTTAGCAGATATTTTTTGAGTGTTAGGTGGGGAACAAGTCTGTGCAGAATTTAGGGATGGAAATGATGTAGTCACCCTCAAGAAAATTAGATTATTATCAGAGATTGGATTAAGATGGTACATCTCTCTTCTTTCTTATCTTAAATTTCCTAACATAACAGAAAATGTATTTTTTTTTTTTTTTTTTTTTTTTTTTTTGAGACGGAGTCTCGCTCTTTCACCCAGGCTGGAGTGCAGTGACGCTATCTCAGCTTACTGCAAGCTCCACCTCCCGGGTTCACAGCATTCTCCTGCCTCAGCCTCCCGAGTAGCTGGGACTACAGGTGCCCGCCACCATGCCCAGCTAATTTTTTGTATTTTTAGTAGAAACAGCGTTTCACCATGTTAGCCAGGATGGTCTCAACCTCCTGACCTCGTGATCCGCCCACCTTGGCCTCCCAAAGTGCTGGGATTACAGGCGTGAGCCACCACGCCCGGCCGAAAATGTAGTTTTTTAAAAAGATTAAATCTGTCTGGGTGCAGTGGCTCATGCCTGTAATCCCAGCACTTTGGGAGGCTGAGGTGGGCAGATCACCTGAGGTCTGGAGTTCAAGACCAGCCTGGCCAACATGGTGAAACCCTGTCTCTAATAAAAATACAAAAATTAGCCGGGTGTGGTGGTGCGTGCCTGTAATCCCAGCTACCAGGGAGGTGGAGGCAGGAAAATCGCTTGAACCGTGGAGGCAGAGGTTGTAAATCTTCCATTTTTTTCTTAGAAGGAGAAATATTTGGAGAAGAAAAATGGTGACGAATATTAATCGTGATGTGGAAGCTGGGACTAGGGAGTCTATGGGAGCAAGATGGTGGTGCTCTCTGGTTTTGGTTGGTTTCATGGGATATATGAATGGAAATAGAGGAGTTGTTATACTAATATTATATTAGCTATAATAACAGCTCTATATTTACCCAGTACTTTTCATTTGTTCAAAACTCTTACACATTATCTAGTTTAATCTTCTCATCCTACTACTATATAGGAGAATGTCTCACCTAAAGGATTGCAGAGGAGGCACAAAACCTATGCTTGTTCCCCAAGATTAGAACCACTGGGAATGCCTTTGCCTTGCCACCTTTTTGGCTGGTTGAGGTATATACAAAGGAGGAACTTATCACAGAGAACCTAGCTAGTGGTTCTTAAATTTCAGTGTGTATTAACGGGCAGCCTGTTACAGATATATTTTCTGGGCCCCGATCACTGAGATTTGGATTCAGCAAATGAGGTATGACTCACAAGCCTGCATTTTTAACAAGAGCTCTGGTCCATCTGGATAGGTGATCCAAAACCATACTTCCAGAAGAGTGGGTGAGGCAAATCTTCCTGTACCAGTTTGTCTTTAAGTGTGTCAATTGTACACACCTAAAATCGTGACTGGAGGCTGGGCTTGGTGGCTCACGCCTGTAATCCCAGCACTTTGGGAGGCCGAGGCGGGCGGATCACGACGTCAGGAGATTGAGACCACGGTGAAACCCCGTCTCTACTAAAAATACAAAAAAAAAAAAAAAATTAGCCAGGGTGTGGTGGCGGGCGCCTGTAGTCCAGCTACTCGGGTGCCAGCTACTCGGGAGGCTGAGGCAGGAGAATTGCTTGAACCCAGGAGGTGGAGGTTGCAGTGAGCCGAGATCGCGCCATTGTACTCCAGCCGGGGCGACAGAGCAAGACTCTGTCTCAAAAAAAAAAAAAAAAAAAAAATCGTGACTGGAATTGTTTTGAGACGGGTCTCGCCCTGTCTCCCAGGGTGGAGTGCAGTGGTGCCATCACGGCTCACTACAGCTTCCACCTCCTGGGCTTAAGTGATCCTCCCACCTCAGCCTCCTAAGTAGCTGGGACTACAGGTGTGTCACCATGCCTGACTAATTTTTAAATTTTTTGTAGAGTCGAGGTCTCCCTATGTTGTCCAGGCTCTTTTTATTTTTTATGATTGTTACTTTAAGGATCAGTCTGAAATTTCCTTTAGTCACACTTACACGCTTGAACTCATTTCTGGCACTAGTTATGGGTCTGTCCTGGGGAGTTGAAGTCCGGGACACACTGTTAGGGAAATAACTTGTCAGAGCAAAGAACAAGACCCTGTAAGAAAAAAACTACGAGCCAACGGGTAATACAGAGGTACTGGGCACTCTGGGAGACTGGCGGAGAAACCCGACACACACCTCCCATGGTCTGTACTGTGTCACTCGAGAGCCTGACATACAGGTATTCAGTGAGTACTGGTTAAAAGAACAACAAACGCATTGACACAAAAATTTTAACAGCTTCCCAAGGATTTTCTCTTAATCTCTTTTTAAGCTCAGGTCCTCGTCTGATAAACATGACGCTACATTTTTCCCCCTAACGTTATTTTGAAGTTTCGACGCAGATTAAATATGGCGACTGAAAACAAAGCAAGAGACAAAGTGCTTGCGCATCCCATGACCTCCCCACCGGCAAGAAAGAGGAGAAACGGGCGTGAGCAAGCAGTGCTGGTTGGCGCAGAGAGAAGTGCCAGAAACTCAATACAGGCCGGAAGTCGGGGTACGGGGCCGCGCCAGCTTCAGGCGTCACTTCCCACGCGACTTCCTTCGGGAAACATGGCGGCACTGAGCGGTGTCCGCTGGCTGACCCGAGTGAGGCCCCGGGACCTGTCGTTCAGGGGCGGGCGAGGGAGCGGAGAGTTTGTCCTAGGGTTTCCTAAACAGGGCGAAGTCACATGTAGTGTTCGGGGTCTGGATGTCTCAAATCTGACCTTATATGCTTGTGTGTCCCTGTTGCAGGCGCTGGTCTCCGCCGGGAACCCTGGGGCATGGAGAGGTCTGAGTACCTCGGCCGCGGCGCACGCTGCATCGCGGAGCCAGGTATGCACGAATCTGGCTGGGGTCTCACTCACGACCCCGTCCCTTCCTCGCTGCTCCCTCCCCTGGCTTTTCCCCACCCCTCCCGGGTCTCCCCACTTCCCTACTCCCAGGATCCGTGCTCCCGCCCCAGCTCTATCTTTACTTCTGCCCTCTTCCCCCAATTCAGGCCGAGGACGTGAGGGTGGAGGGCTCCTTTCCCGTGACCATGCTTCCGGGAGACGGTGTGGGGCCTGAGCTGATGCACGCCGTCAAGGAGGTGTTCAAGGTGAGTGGCCTCGGGGATCAGACAGTAGAGGACAGTAGTGTGTTGGAAAGGACTTGGCCTTGACTGTGATGTTTTGGGAACCTGTCTCTGAAGGCTGCCGCTGTCCCAGTGGAGTTCCAGGAGCACCACCTGAGTGAGGTGCAGAATATGGCATCTGAGGAGAAGCTGGAGCAGGTGCTGAGTTCCATGAAGGAGAACAAAGTGGCCATCATTGGTATGTGTGCCCTCTTGCCACTTGTCCATGTGCCATTTAAAATCAAATGACCAAATGTTTATTAAGCCCTTCTCCCCACATGGCGTGTAATTATATTAACTCTCCAGGGCAACCACCACTGGTATTTGGACATTTGTTCCCTCCCATTGGGAACCCAGGAGTTGAGAGATCATGTCAGCTGTCTATGCAGAAAAGTTCCAGGGGTTCTGAGTCTGTCCTGAGACTACATCAACTGTCATCAAATCTTATTCATTGCATTTCTGGAATACCACTTTTAGCTGCCCCTTTTCTTTTCTTTTTTTCTTTTGCCTCCCTTCCTTCCTCTTTCTTTCATCTCACTCTGTCGCCCAGGCTGGAGTGCAGTGGCGTGATCTCGGCTCACTGCAACCTCCCCCTCCCCGGTTCAAGCAATTCTCCTGCCTCAGCCTCCTGAGTAGCTGGGACTACAGATGTGCACCACCACACCCAGCTAATTTTTGTATTTGTTTTGTTTAAGACAGAGTCTTGCTCTGTCGCCCAGGCTGGAGTGCAATGTTGCCATCTCAGCTCACCGCAACCTCTGCCTCCCGGGTTCAAGCGATTCTCCTGCTTCAGCCTCCTGAGTAGCTGGCTGGTATTACAGGAGTATGCCACCACGCCTGGCTAATTTTTGTATTTTTAGTAGAGATGGGGTTTCATCATGTTGGTCAGGCTGGTCTTGAACTCCTGACCTTGTGATCTGCCTGCCTTGGCCTCCCACAGTGCTGGGATTACAAGTGTGAGCCACCATGCCCAGGCTAATTTTTGTATTTTTAGTAGAGACAGGGTTTTACCATGTTGGCCAGGCTGGTCTCGAACTCTTGACCTCAAGTGATCCACCCACCTCTGCCTCCCAAAGTGCTGCAATTATAGGCATGAGCCACCGTGTCTAGCTGCCCCTTTTGTCTTCTGAGCTTTAATCTCCTCATTTGATTTTTTTGGCCTCTGGTTCTGCCCCCATAGTTCATTTTCCATATCTCTTTTCTTGGAAAGAACAGCCTGATTTTCCAGGCCCAGCCTTACCATAGGAAAGTCAGTACTTTATAAGTTGGCCCTTAACTTTTCTGCCTTGGTTCCACAACTCTTGTTCTGTGCTTCAATCACACTAGATTGTGTGTTAGATTCCAAATATGTACTACCTGACTTATACTGTTCCCTCTACCCAGAACGTTCTTTCTTTGATGCTACCTGTTAGAGTCCTTCTCACTCATTCACTGTATTAGTTTCCCATAGCTGCCATAACACACTACCATGAACCTGGTGGCTTATCATAACAGAAATGTATTCTCTCACAGTGCTGGAGGCCATAAGTCTGAAATTAAGGTGTTGGCAGGGCCCTGCTCCCTCTGAGGTTTAGGGGAGAATCCTTTCTTGCCTCTTCTGGTGGCTCCTGCTGTTTTTTGACTTGTAGATGCATCACTCCAATATCTGACTGTGGTTTTCTTCCCTCTCTGTCTCGGTATCATTTTTCTCCTTAAATATTTAGCCCTGGATGGGACGATTTTTTCTCAAGATCCTTAACTTAATTACATCTGCAAAGCCTCTTTTCCCAAATAAGGTCACATATGTAGGTTCTGGGGCTCAGGGCATGGACAGTCATCTCGGAGATCACTGTTCAGCCCATTGTGCTCACATAACTTAAGGCGTGGCTGAAGTGCCAGCCCCTCTGTGCTATATCTTGATATTACTGGAGAGGATTTCCTCTTTGTGTTGCTATGCAAGTTTGCCCTGGTATTTATCATGTCTTTGATATTTTCTGTCTTTCCCAGTGTTCTGTTTGCTTCTCGAGGGCAGGAGTTGTATGGTTTTAGTTGTTATCCTTATTGCCTGACATATAATTGATACTCATCAGTAGATGTTGGGTTAAAAAATGTCAAATAAGGGGAAGGCACAGAAACATCTTTAAAAGATCACAGATCTGCTAGCATTGTTTTTCAACTTGTTGTTAAACCCAGGCTCTTTTTCGATAAATAGAAAAAATCTGTTCTCCGTTTTGAAGTTTCAACATAAATATGTTGACTAAAAATAAAGCATTAAGGCCGGGGCGGGCGGGTCACTTGAGGTCAGGAGTTCGAGACCAGCCTGGCCAACATGGTGAGACCCCACCTCTACTAAAAGTACAAAAAATTAGCTAGGTATGGTGTCACATGCCTGTAATCCCAGCTACTGAGGAGGCTGAGGCAGGAGAATTGCTTGAACCTGGGAGGCGGAGGTTGCAGTGAGCCCAGATCGCGCCACTGCACTCCAGCCTGGGTGACAGAGTGAGACCCTGTCTCACACACACACATGCACACATACACAAAATGCAATAGATGAAATGTTTCTGGCTTTAACTACATTATTATCATGTGTCCCTTGCCCCCAGAGACAATTTAAAAGTTACTGATTTGGGAGTGGGAGATGGGAGTCTGGGTTACATTATGTTCCTAACGGGGTTAGACACTGGTCTGGGTTCCCTTGGGCTTGGCCTGTGCCTGACACTCCTTTTCCACTTTGTTTTCACAGGAAAGATTCATACCCCGATGGAGTATAAGGGGGAGCTAGCCTCCTATGATATGCGGCTGAGGTAGGTGGTCTGGGTGGGGCAAATGGTTGAGAGGTGCCAGGGCACCAGGAGCAGAGCTGATGGCCTTGCCCATCCTCAGGCGTAAGTTGGACTTATTTGCCAACGTAGTCCATGTGAAGTCACTTCCTGGGTATATGACTCGGCACAACAATCTAGACCTGGTGATCATTCGAGAGCAGACGGAAGGGGAGTACAGCTCTTTGGAACATGAGGTGAGGCCCCAGAAACTGGGGGAAGGCAAGGATGAAGATGGGAGAGAGGTGGAGCTCCTTGTTTCCCTTCCCAGTGTCACCTAGCTGCTGCTGTCTTCTTACCCAGAGTGCAAGGGGTGTGATTGAGTGTTTGAAGATTGTCACACGAGCCAAGTCTCAGCGGATTGCAAAGTTTGCCTTTGACTATGCCACCAAGAAGGGGCGGAGCAAGGTCACTGCTGTCCACAAGGCCAACATCATGTGAGGGACATAGCTTTGTGTAGGATGGATTCCTGGGAAGGTAGCCCCTGTATTTTCTTGGCTGATTCTGTCCCCTTTGGCCCATGGACAGGAAACTTGGGGATGGGTTGTTCCTGCAGTGCTGTGAGGAAGTTGCTGAACTGTACCCCAAAATCAAATTTGAGACAATGATCATAGACAACTGCTGCATGCAGGTGAGGCCTCCCCACATCTCCACTCATGGGGCGGAGGAGGAGGGTGGGGAGTGGAATTTACCTCATGCCTACATCTCACCCTCTAGCTGGTGCAGAATCCTTACCAGTTTGATGTGCTTGTGATGCCCAATCTCTATGGGAACATTATTGACAATCTGGCTGCTGGCCTGGTTGGGGGAGCTGGTGTGGTCCCTGGTGAGAGCTATAGTGCAGAATATGCAGTCTTTGAGACGGTGAGTGAGGCTGCTTTCTCCCTCGGCCCTTCCTACGTGCCCTTCCTCTGACCTCAAGTCCGCCATTCCTCTCCCATCCCAATATCTCCACTTCCTAAGTGATCTTGGCCTGTTCTTCCCCCACACTGCCCACCATGCCTCTTTTCAGTGACCCTGGCCTGAGCTCCCCCTCCCATAATGTCCTTTTCCAACCTAAGCCTCTGCGTACCCCTCCTGCCTCCTCCCAGTGTCTAGCCTGCCCCTCTCTCCACAGGGTGCCCGGCACCCATTTGCCCAGGCAGTGGGCAGGAATATAGCCAATCCCACGGCCATGCTGCTGTCGGCTTCCAACATGCTGCGGCATCTTAAGTAGGTCATGGGAGGCTGTGGGCAGAGGTTGGGTGTTGTGAGGAGGAGCCAGGTGGGGAAATTAGCGGGAGGTGTCTTGGGGGAATCACAGTTTCTTCCTGTCCATATCCACAGTCTTGAGTATCACTCCAGCATGATTGCAGATGCGGTGAAGAAGGTGATCAAAGTTGGCAAGGTGAGTTGAGAAGAGTAGTGCTGGCTTCAGGATTTAGAGTAGTTCTGGTGTCAGCACCTCAGCACTACTCTCTGGGGAACCTGAATGGGGGTCTCCTTTCCCCCCAGGTCCCCAGAACATCTGTTCCCTGACATCCCTGCATCCCTCAGGGCTGTTCTTCACCTCCCTTTTCTTGGCTGTTTCATCCTTTTGATCTCTTTTGCCTCTTAGATCCCATCTGCTGTTCCCTCTTTCCTGCTCCATCCACTGCCCTTTTCATGGGCCATCTGAATGCAGAACTTGCAGCTCTCCTTGGGGGTGGAACAGCAAGGGATACAGGCAGGCTGAAGCATCAGCTTCACCTCCACACCCCATCTCCTTTCCGCTGTGATTCTTTCCTTCCACCTGGTCTTGTCTCTATTTCTTCCAAGGAAGGTAGCCACATCCTGCCTCTGATCTGCATTTCCCATCATCTTTGCCTGCTCAGTAGCCACCTCCTGCCTCTGATCTGCATTTCCCATCATCTTTGCCTGCTCAGCCTCCTGTCCTGCCCTGGCTGCAGCACAGCTAATAGTGGCTTAAGAGGAGTGGCAGGTCCGTGTGCTTCCCATCCTGGCTCCTTCCATTCCTGTGCATTCCGTCTTTTTTCTGGCTGTCACGCATTCTTGGATTCCATTTTCTCAATCACATTGCCCTACCTCCCTTCATGGGCTCTCTTTTTTCCCTCCCCACGGCTGTTGCCGGTGGTGGCTGTAGGTGCGGACTCGAGACATGGGCGGCTACAGCACCACAACCGACTTCATCAAGTCTGTCATCGGTCACCTGCACCCCCATGGGAGCTAGAGCCCTTTATTTCTTCCAACCTTGCAAGGACCACACTCCCCATACCCTTCAGTGCAGTGCACCAGGGAAGAGACCTTGTGCCTCTAGGCAGTGGACCATGGTCACCTTGCTGGGTAGAGCCTAGGTTGTCCTTGGGCCGGCTTCCTTAGGGGACAGACTGTTGGGTGGTAATGGAGATTGTTAGGATGGAGCCCAGGCCACATAGATGATGATGATTCTCCCCCACAGGTTCGAACCTCTGACATGGGTGGCTATGCTACTTGCCATGACTTCACTGAGGCTGTCATTGCTGCCTTGCCCCACCCATAAGCCCTGTCCATACCCATGTAAGGTGTTCAATAAAGAACATGAACCAACTTTTGTGAATTTGTTTTTATTGGGGAACACGGCACAGGGTGGGAAATGTCACCTTGGGCTATGGTATGCCCCACCTCCCAGAGAATGTCCATTTGCATTCTAATCTTCCTGGGATGCTTTATGGAACTTTTTCTTCTTCTTGGAGCTGCTCTTGCCAGCCGCCTCTTCAGGCCCACTGCTGACCGGCTCCTCTTTGGAGAATTTCCTCTTTTTCTTGGAGCCACTTCTGTGGCCTGCCTCTTCGGGGTCATTAACTGTTTCCTCCTTGGGTGAAGACTTCTTCCTCTTGGGAAGACTGGTGCTGCCAGCGGTCTCTTCAAGATCACTACTCATCAACTCCTCCTTGGAAAAAGATTTCTTTTTCTTGGGTTTGGAGAAAGAGATAGATGGATCTTCCATTCCATTCTCCTGAGGAACCTCCTGGGGCTTTTGCTTTTTCTTCTTTTTGGGTTTTTCACTCATCTCCTAAAGGGAAGGACGGGAACAGGCTGTGAGAACAGTGCTCATTACATCTTCAGCAATTAAGTAGCCAAGGCAGAGGAACCTGGGGAACCTGTGTGGTTAACATTGCCCAGTTTCTGGGATAGTTTAATTGTGTGGGTATAACTTCAGAAATCCATCCCAAAGGCTGTCCCAAATTAGAAGGAAAACATGTAATGAGAAATTACCTCAGCCCATTAAAAAAAAAAACCTAAAGAAACACCCACCATGCTGGTCGCAACAGAACCATCATGCCAAGTTCCAGACAGGGCCCTGAAACACTGTTTAAGAAACTGGGTGCTAAATGAAAATCTCAGGGAGAATGATTGTAGCTTAGCACATTGGGGACCTCCCTGCCCCCATCCCCACTGTGAAACACTACCACCTCCGGACACACGTCTGATAATAAGCAGAGCAGGAATTTACACTACCCCAGGTTGAGGACTCCTGGGAGGCAGCCGAGGACAGAACACACATGCCCAGGGAACGGGTGTGAGCTACAATCAGCTCTCTGGGCTCTTGAGCAAGTTCAGCACCTATCTCCTTCCTATAGAATCAAGAGGTAGTTTTAGATGTTTCAGGTCCTTGTTTCAGTCCAAATGCCTGGACTCAAGACCATAGCTTGATGCAGCACATCCTTTGTTCTGCTGTTGAAAATCCTATAACCTAGGATCTGCCAGGGCCGTGCTGCCTACTGACCTCACACTCCTCTGGAGTACTACTGCTGTTTTCTGAAGATGCGAGGGCAAGTGCAGCCAGCCGTTTCTTTTCCTTCTTTAAGCGTTTCTTCTCCTGTTTCTCCAGCTTCCTAGTAATCTCTGCAGCCGCTTCCTCTGCCTGGTCAAAGAAAAGTGCTAAAGGCCTGAAGACCTCTGGTGCTCTGAGGACTCCTTTCTGGCTTTATTGGATCAGGCTCATTAAATCAGTTTTTTTGCCTCCATTCTACAAGGTCAGGCTCAGACAGTTCATCACCTCCAACAGCTAGCTATGCCACTCCACACCCAGCAAAGCCCAACTGACCTGAACCATTGCTTCCTTCATGACATCCAGATTCTTTCGTGGTATCTCTCCAGTCTCATAGAAGGACAGTCGCTCTTCAACTTGTTCTCGAAGCTTCTCCCCGAATACACTCGTGGGCACCTCTGGATGTGTGTGGGTGACAAAGCCTGTCAGCCCAAAGAGACAAACTACCCCAACCCTGTGTTCCCTCTGCCCTCAGCTTCACTCAGACCCAGAGTCTCAACACTCACTAGGTGAACTGCTGTTGACGAAAAATATTGCCATCATTGTGGAAGCTATGGTTGCAAGTCTCCCCACCCATCCACCCAGCCCCTTCTCACACCTGCCAACACCCCCCCCCCCCCATACCAGAGAAGCAATCGATTCGTGAGGCAATACTGCATTTGTTTGCCAGGTATCGGGAGATGCGGCCTTTGTTCTTGGCAGCTGCTCGGCCAATGAAGGTGGAGTGGAAAATGAGTCCATATTTTGGAGTGTTACCCCTTGTCTTCAGGGCTCTGAGAGAACATTCAGTGGAGAGTTTAAGATCAGAAATTTCAACCCCATTAGCCAAGGCAGCCCAGCTCCTCCTCTCCTCTCACCCCAAAGTCCTGAGTCAGCCTCAGGCCAGATTGGATTTCTACCTCAGTGCATGCCAACCCATAGCTCCCAGAGGCAGAGGGAAGGCATCCAATGTCGCTGACCTGGAGACTTGGTCCCTTTGCTGGGCCCTGGGAATCACTCAGACACCAGGACTGGCCATCACCCCTATAGCAGAGGCCTGTATAGGTCAGGGAGCCCTGGTCAGCCATCACCGTGATCCCCCAACAAGCTGTGGGCACCAGAAGTGGCACCTGATTGTGGGCAGGTGCCCTCACTGGTACCTGAACAGGGCCTTTTCAGCCCCAAGGATCTGCACTGTGGATGCTGGATACTTGGCCAGGTTGGTGAGGCTGCCAGCATGTGCGATGAGACGTGCACCTACCTGGAGAGAGAGTCAAGGAATCAGTCAGAGAAACGAACTGCTGACCTGCCAGTTGCATGACAGCCCTGCTCCCCACCTCCCCATCAAGCACAACTGGGGAAGACATGGTGGGTCAGGAAATACAGCAGTGCAGGTGCACATGGCAACAGTCCTTATTCTCCCATTTTTGTGTCCCCTGTGACGCACCGCTTCCCCAATTAGGGCTGACAGGCTGGGGGCTACTTGGCTCATCTTGGAGCGCAGGTAAGTGTGTAGGCTCTGGCGGTATTCAGATAAAGACACCACACGACTGGAGAAGCTCTCGATGTTTATCAAGTCAATGGCAGATATGTCCATGCCTAGGAAAAACCAAGTGTGAATGCAAGAGGCCAGATATTTAGAGCCCCATACCTTATGCAGGCTGCCAGGCTCTGCACTGACCCATGGAGGACCGTGAGGCATCCAGAATAGCCTTAGCCTTGGCCCCATCCATTGTCAGCTCCTCCAGCTTCTCCAGCTTTTCCTCATTCAGTTCCCTTCGGTTTCCAATAAACTGGGCAAGACGGCAGTATGTGGCATTGTCGTTGATGATCTTCACCAGCTCCGGAAAGTGATACCCGTACCACTCCCTGCAAAGAGCCACGGTCACTCTCTGGCCCAGCTGCTTCATCAAAAACCATAGAGCTACAGCCTTGCCCTCTCCACACCTACTCTGCCTGGAGGAAATGGGACAAAGATCCAAATCTTCCTCAATTCTATGTTCCCCCATTCACAATACAGACCAGGCACAGGGCCTGAGCTGAGGTGTATATGGGGTAGGTTTACTCTACCTCCTCTTTCTATACAGTCAGTGTAAGAACACAGCCTGTGGTAAGCACCAGGAGGCCTAGACCCAGCCCCAGCCCACATGGTTCTACCCACAGGATGGTCAGTCCTCATCAAGACTCAAAATTAAACTACAGACCAAAGGCTCCAGTATTATGGGGGGCCCCTGCACTTTACCTGACACGCATAGAGAAGGTATTGATGTCCTTATCCAGCTGGTCCAGGAGGCTAATGGACTGGATGATCATATTGTCCACCCGGTTCACATTAAACTTAACTTTGGCACGGGAATAGCTGTGTCCCAACCCCAGCTGTGCTTTACAAGCTGACAGATCGGTCAGACCCTTCACCAGATTGTGGAAGTGCAGACGAACTCCTAAGAAGAGGGCAGGACAGTTAGCAACAAGGGGCTCTGAGCTAGCTCCCGCACCCATGGACACCAGCCAAGCCCGAGGCCTTCCCAGAAGTCACAACAAGCACCCAAGTTTCCAGAACCTCCTCCCCCAAAATGTCCAGGATAACAGGAATATAACAGATGATGGTCTCACCTCGCAGGATCTCAGCTATGACGCCTCCAGTCTGGCAGTTGTACCCTAACTCCTCCTGTATTGCAGCACCAATCTTGGGATCCCCAACTCCCAAGAGTACTTTCTTCTTTTTGGACGGCAGGTGGGTCTCCAAGAGCAGGCGGAGGTCCTCATGAACAACCCCTCAGGGGAAAGAACACAGTTCTCACTAACAGGCTGAAGGATGATCAACTCTAACATCCCCTCAGCTGACTACCCTGGCCCCACCGAGCATGCTGGGATGGCATGCCCAGATCCCTCCCCATCAGGCATTGCTCAGAGACATGGAGACATCAGTGACTGCACTCAGGGGATTGACAGATTTGATTCGCAAGTCATCACTGCAAAGCCTGGCCCAGCCATGGGAACAATTGCATTCAGGTCTGATAGCACAAGTGTGCAATAAGTAATAGCTTGTAACACACCCTGGAGTATTTAGAATTTGCCTTCTGGAACCAAACCTTTTTTTCTCAGCCTGTGTTTATCCAACTGCCCTTTCCAATCAAATAGAAAGGAGAGAACCAGACACTTAATTGTGTTTAGGCAAAAACTCAGGCACAAGTAGGTGTTAAGCCAACCCCCTTTAAGAAACCCCCGCTTTGTCGAGCCAGGCACGGTTGCTAGCGCCTGTAATCTCAGCATCTTGGGAGGCTGAGGCGGGGGGATCACGAGGTCAGGAGATCGAGACTAGCCTGGCCAACATGGTGAAACTCCGTCTCTACCAAAAATACAAAATTAGCCGGGCGTGGTGGCTGGCACAGGCCTGTAATCCAAGTTACTCGGGAGGCTGAGGCAGGAGAATCGCCTGAACCAGGGAGGCAGAGGTTGCACTGAGCCCAGATCTTACCACTGCACTCCAGCCTGGGGGACAGACTCCATCTCAAAAAAAAATAAATAAATAAATAAAATAAAAATAAATAAATAAATAATAATTTGTCACTACACTGCCCACAAGGAAACGTAACACACATCCCACATCGTCTGCTTTAAACAGTTTGGTCTAGCACAGTTCCCAGACCTTGAGCTCTGTGAAGACAATTATTTCAAATTACACATTGTATGTCTCAAATACTGCCTCACACCTAACAGAATCAGAGCCAGCCAAGGACGGCAAATACTATCACAAGTTGCCCGAGAGAATACCGAAAGGAACCACATCTCTCTGTGATACTTGGCGGTGGCTTGACTTACCTTCAGACACGGCGTTGGCATTTTCCAAGGCAACCTGGGATGAGGCAAAGGGACAAAAGGCCACCAGACGAACGATGTTGTGGAATTTGCCCAGGTTGAGCACGGACTCCTCCACCTGGGGGAGAAAGAGGCTGAGTAGTTTCCTTCCCTCCCTCCTGCCTCTACGGCGCAGTAAAGCAGCGGTTCTCAGCCTTAGAAGCTCTTAAAATATGCTGATACCTGCGCCCCACATCCCAGCTTCTGCTTTAATCGTTCGGGGGCGGAGTCACGGAGGCTTATTTCTAATTGCTAGAGCGATTCTACCCATGAGTCAAGGTAAAGACCCCCGGATCTAGAGCTTTCCAGGCCCGCCCCGAACGGCTCGGCCGGCCACGTGGGAGCGCGCGGTGCATGCTGGGACCTGCGCGATGAGGGTCTGCGGGGCCGCCAAAGGAGCCCAAGGATCTCACCCACCTGCGGCTGCAGCAGACTGATCTCCTCCACTTCCTTCAGCGCCAGCAGCGCGTAGCCTACCGCGTGCTCAAACAGCACGTGCAACAGCACCTGGAACGGGAGCCGGGGCGCGAGCGTCAACGCAACCTCAGCGTCTGCTGGAACCCGCTCCCAGGGCAGGCGCAGGTCCAGGCCCAGGGCCAGGTTCAGGTTCTGTCTGCGGCCCGAACCCAGGCCGAAACCCCCAACGTCGCGTCGCCCGCGCCCCGCAACCACTCCTCACCATGGCGCCCGCTCCCGGGTTCGGCTCGCAATGCGGCTAGCGCGCTCCGGCGCGCGGAAACAGGCTCCAGAGGCCACGCCCTCGCCCCGCCGACCAATCGGAGACCGGGGACGACACCATCTCCGGCCTTTGGAGGGGCCGCCCGAGGTGGTATCGCCCGGAGCGCGGGCTGGTGGCGCCGAGCGCGGGCGAGCAAGCCTTTTCTGGCCTCTGCAGCTGCGCGGGCAGGCGGGCGGGCGCGGTTGCCGGGGACGCGCGGCCCCGGGTCGGGCATTGCAGGCGGCGAAACGACTCGGGAAGGCCCTTTCGGGATAATAGTCCGGTTCCTGATGTACTTGTCATATAAGTTGCGGGCAGCAGAGCTAGGTAAAGTCGGGGCGGGAGGTCCGCGTGGGGCGCGGCGTCCATTCGGAGACCGCTGTCTAGCCGGCTTCCCGCTTCGCCCGTGGCCTCGGGCCCCAGACCCTGCGCCCCACGTACCCGGGACCCATCCGTTCCCGTCCTACTCCGGGACGAGCCTCCCCGGCGCCGGGTGGGCCGCGCATCCTTTCCTCCCGCCCGTAACGGGAGCGGTGCCTGGCGCGCGCTGGCGCAGACCCTGCTGGGAACGTGGCTCGCGCAGTTTTCTTCGTACTACTAATTTTATTTATTTATTTATTTTAAATGACGGTGGCAGGCAGTAACGTGCGAAAGAAAGACGCTCCCACGTCTTCCTAGGCCAGTTTCTTGTTGCTGTGCTGCACGGGACCCAGCTCCTTTTGCTGGGCCACGTGTTGCTCCTCCGCTTGAGCGGCTCTGAATTCTGGGCGCTGGTGATCGCTGAGTGAATCGGAGCTGCTTCCCTGTCCTTGAGGGCGTTTTTTGGGCACTCAGGCGACTCTTTAGAAATGAGTTTTGCTTTAATAATTAATATTAACGTTATAAATCCAAAACCTAGTTATACTTAAGTAGCGTATCCCCTGGTATATTTTAAAGAGTCATTCGAAGGGGATTTTTAAAAATGCTGTATAGCTATAAACTGCATTTATACATTTAATTGTTATTTTGTTAAGCGATTGAGTTACTTGACAAAATCCAAGTACATAGTTAACTCACAAATCTATTATGTCAAACCTAAAAAATATGGTTGGTAAATCTTACTCTTATGATTTCAATATGGCTTACAGATGTGGTTGAATTCTGTTACACATGTCGACTTACGAGTCAGAATCGTTATTCCGTTTAATATTTTAAAATGGAATTGCCAAATTAATCCATACATTAGCATGTTAAATTATTTTAACCGTCATGAATACATCAAATTAGACGGTTCCACAGTGTAATGGAAAATACTAATGCTAAGACTTCAATTTACTTCATTATTTCTGTCCTTAATCCTGAATCTTCCTGGAGTTACAGGTGCTTATCCACTAAACCAGGCGTTTTCAAGCAAGAAGTCAGAATGCATTAATGGACAGCATTAAAAAAAAATAAGATTGGGTGGGCTATAATCCAGCACTTTAGGAGGCCGAGGCAGGCGGATCACTTAAGATCAGGAGTTCGAGGCCAGCCTGACCAACATGGTGAAACCCCTTCTCTACCAAAAAATAAAAAAATTAGCCGAACGTGGTGGCGCATGCCTGTAATGCCAGCTACTCGGGAGGCTGACGAAGGAGAATCGCTTGAACCCGGGAGGCAGAGGCTGCAGTTAGCCCAGATCGCGCGGCTGCACTCCAGCCTGGGCAACAGAGCAAGGCTCTGTCTCAAAAAAGAAAAAGGATTAAAGCGAATAGAAATAAGAGTGTGTTGCATAGAGTAAGGTGCTGTTCATTGTAAAACTTCTGTCTCAACTCTACATACATATATAGAAATATGTACACAAATATTATTCATATGTACACATATATGTAACTATATAAACACATTTTTGTGTGTTAAGTCAGAATATAAAAAACCTGAGGGTCAATCAATGAGCCAAAAGGTAACCAGTCATACTCTGGAAAAATTTGGGTCCTCTGGTTACAAAGGAGCTGTCATGAAGTAGTTTGCTGACTTAAAGAGATGGCTGAAGAAAAGTGCTTCTGCTGGTGAGATAACCAATGCTTGTGATCAGATATGGATGTGGTATGAACACTAAAAGGATTCCTTCAGTTTTCTCATCTCCATCCCTTCAATAAAATATCTTACCCTGATACTTGTAATCTGACTCCAGTGGGATAACACAGGATTCCTGTTATCCTTGACACTTATCCAGTTATCCAGTGGGCATCTCTGCAACCTGTGGTGGAGTAGACCATCTTTGCCTTCCCCTTGGACTGTCTGCTGGGTGCACTGCTCCTGTCTAGGCTCAGGTCTTCACCACCAAAGTAGACTTTTTACAAAACCTTTGGTTTCCCCTTCAAGGCCCTTTCTACTGCCAGAATGATCTTTCTAAGGCAGAATATCCAACCAGGTGCTATTTGTGGGTGCTCACAGTGTCGTGAAATATCACCTATGGTAGTTAGTTTCCAAAAATGGCCAAGATAGACGTGTGGGTGAAGCCATCCTGTGTGTCCCAGCCCCTGTCACCATCTGAGTGCAGCCGTGTAAGGCCCCAAACAAGACCAGCAGAACCACCCTCTGCATCTTGTCTACCCTGATTGTGACAAATAGTACATTGTGGTTTTAAGCCACTAAATGTAAGGGTGATTTGTTAAGCAGCAGTAAATTTGAATCAGTCAGCTCACCTGGGTTCAAGCCCCAGCTCTGCCAGTACTTACAATGTGATCTTAATCACTGAATCTTCCTGAGCTTTCATTTCCTTTGCAGAAGGTTGGGGTTTCGTTCATCCCTTTAACAAACATTTATTGAAGATCTCCTGTGGGCCAGCTGTGACAATGGTGTGATACCTGGCATGCAGTGGGAGCTCAAAAAATATTAGTGGTCTTTCATCTTCCTCTTTTGTCCTTTAATCAATAAATAGCACAACAAAATGTTATATCACCTGTTTTCCGTTGAGTCTCAGTTCTCTGCAGTTATCACCTTGCATAGAAGCTACCAAAACCTCATTTTTTCTTTTTTTTGGGACAGGGTCTCCTGTAGCCCAGGCTGGAATGCAGTGGCGTGATCTTTGCTCATTGCAGCCTTGAGTTCCTGGGCTCAAGTGATCATTTTTGCCTCAGCCTCCCAAGTAGCTGGGACTACAGGTGTACACCCCCATGCCCGAACTAATTGTTTTGTAGAGATAGGGTTTCGCCATGTTGCCCAGGCTGATCTCAAACTCCTGGGCTTGAGCTATCTGCCCTCCTCGGCCTCCCCAAATGCTGGGATTATAGGTGTGAGCCACCACGCCTGGCCTGTACATCTCTTTTTTTTTTTTTTTGAAGTGGAGTCTCGCTCTGTCCCCCAGGCTGGAGTGCAGTGGCGCGATCTCAGCTCACTGCAAGCTCTGCCTCCTGGGTTCACATCATTCTGCCTTATCCTCCCAAGTAGCTGAGACTACAGGCACCTGCCACCATGCCCAGGTAATTTTTTTTTTTTTTTTGTATTTTTAGTAGCAGGGTTTCACCATGTTAGCCAGGATTTTCACGATTTCCTGACCTTGTGATCCACCTGCCTTGGCCTCCCAAAGTGCTGGGATTACAGGTATGAGCCACTGCACCCGGCCACATCTCATTTTTTAACACACCCACTTACCCTGATTCATTTCTAATACTTCACCCATTAACTGACAGAGGTAGACACATAATCTCTAAACACAGTTTAGCTTCACACAGTAAAACAGTTACATAATTCCGTTTTGCAACTTCCAGTGGCAGTAGATGGACCCTACTGTCACTCTGATTAAATGTTCTTGGAAGCTGGAAAATTCACTCAGTGTGTAAATTTGCCAACTTTTGGTATCTCAGTCTTTTCTGCGATCGTCAGTACAACAGTCTTGTTAAGATAAAGAGTTGTCTTTCTTCTTTGGCTCTTTTCAAAATGGCAAAAGTGGTCCCGATGCAGACCCCAAGAGAGTATTCTTGGATCTCGGGCAAGAAAGAATTCAGGGTGAGTCCATAGAGTAAAGAGAAAGCAAGTTTATTAAGAAAGTAGAGGAATAAAAGAATGGCTACTCCATAGACAGAGAGCAGCCCCGAGGGCTGCTGGTTGCCCATATTTATGGTTATTTCTTGATGATATGCTAAACAAGGGGTGGATTATTCATGCCTCCCCTTTTTAGACCACATAGGGTAACTTCCTGATGTTGCCATGGCATTTGTAAACTTTTACGGGGCTGACAGGAGTATATCAGTAAGGATGACCAGAGGATTCTCTCATCGCCATCTTGGTGGGTTTGGCCGGTTTTCCTTTACTGCAACCTGTTTTAACAGCAAGGTCTTTATGACCTGTATCTTGTGCTGACCTCCTGTCTCTTCCTGTGACTTAGAATGCCTTAACTGTCTGGAAATGCAGCCCAGTAGGTCTCAGCCTCATTTTACCCAGCCCCTGTTCAAGATGGAGTTGCTCTGGTTCAAACGCCTGTGATAATGGGCACATTCTCATAGCCTAGATGCAGGGAAAAGGGGGCGATGTCTCAGGTCTCTGTGATCAGGCTCTAGTGCTGTGTCCTGGGAGCCATTAATCTCTGCTGTAACATGGCTGCTTTTGGGCTGGCCCGTTAGGCCTGTGACTGTCCTCTAAGATATGCTGCTCAGCCAGTTGCTCAAAATATCTGCAGGTCTCTAGTGGTTCCATGCTGTTTGGCATCCGTGGATTCTCTCACTGAGGCATGCATGATCTTTGGGATTACCTGCCTGCCACATTATGGGGACTAGACTCATTACCAGCGGGGACTTGATCATAGCTCTTGCCTCACCAATGCTGTGCTGGGTTTCCTGTGCTGTACTGACCATCACATTGGGTCGAGTGTGGGACCTGCCTGCCTTGGCCTCCCACGGTGCTGGGATTACAGGTGTGAGCCACTGTGCCTGGCTGGACCTCTATTTTTTAAATTTTTATCTTACTTTTATTTTATTTTATTTTTGAGTCGCCCAGGCTGGAGTGCAGTGGTGTGATACCGGTTCACTGCAACTTCTGCCTTCTGAGTTCAAGTGATTCTCCTGCCTCGGCCTCCCAAGTAGTTGGAATTATAGGTGTGTGCTACCACCCCCAGCTAATTTTTTTTTTTTTTTTGAGATGAGTTTTCCTCTTGTTGCCCAGGCTGGAGTGCAATGGTGCAATCTTGGCTCACTGCAACCACCGCCTCCCAGGTTCAAGTGATTCTTCTGCCGCAGCCTCCCGAGTAGCTGGGATTACAAGCATACGCCACCACGCCCGGCTAATTTTGTATTTTTAGTAGAGGCGGGGTTTCTCCATGTTGGTCAGACTGGTCTCGAACTGCCAACCTCAAGTGATCCACCTGCCTCGGCCTCCCAAAGTGCTACGATTACAGGTGTGAGCCACCGTGCCCAGGCTAATTTTTGTATTTTTAGTAGAGATGGGGTTTCACCATGTTGACCAGGCTGGTCTCGAACACCTGACCTCAAGTGATCTACCTGCCGTGGCCTCCCAAAGTGTTGGGATTACAGGCGTGAGCCACTGTGCCCAGTCAAGTGTGGGATTTCTATAGCAGGGGCCAGCAAACTATCAGCCATGGGCTGTGGCTTGTTTGGTAGGGCCAATAGCAAAGACCGATTTTTACATTTTTAAAGGGTTGTTTAAAAAAAAAAAAAAAGCCAGGCACACTGGCTTACGCCTGTAATCCCAGCACTTTGGGAGGGTGAAGTGGGCAGATCACGAGCTCAGGAGCTCGAGACCAGCCTGGCCAACATGGTGAAACCCCATCTCTACTAAAAATACAAAAATCAGCCAGGCGTGGTGGTGCATGCCTGTAATCCCAGCTACTCAGGAGGCTGAGGCAGGAGAATCACTTGAACCCGGGAGGCGGAGGTTGCAGTGAGCTGAGATCATGCCACTGCACTCCAGCCTGGTGACAGAGCGAGACTCTATCTTAAAAAAAAAAAAAAAAAAGACACAGAGACTAACAAAATCCAAAATACTATTGGGTACAAATACAAAGAATTTGACCCTTTACAGAAAAAGATGGCTGGTCTGGGTTCTTGAGGCATGGGGCTTCATCTGTGCCATGGTCAGGGGAGCAGGAAGACAGGAAGAAACAGACATGGTACTTGTAGAAGTGAGAAACCCACTGAAATTAAAAAGAAATGCAAATAACTCATTAGCAAATTAGGCACAGCCGAAGAGAGTTCAGTGAACTGGAAGAGAGAGCCAACTAATTTATCTAGAATGCAACACGGAGAGATTAAGGTCTCACTGTCACCCAGGTTGGAGTGCAGTGGAGGCAGGATAGCTCACTACAGCCTCTAACTCCTGGGCTTGGGCAATCCTCCCATGTCAGACTCCCCAAAGTGCTGGGACTGCAGGCGTGAGCCAGGTATCTTTTTAAATGCTGAGGATACAGTAGTAAAAGTTCTGCCAAGTTCCTGCCATTATGGAGTTTATGTTCTGGTGGCTTCAGAAAGTCAAATCAGTATGTAGTGCATCAGGAGTCCATAGTGTAGGGAAGGTTGTACTGTCTCAAAGAAGCCCTCAGTGCAGAGGGGACATTTGAGCAGAGATCTTAAGGGAGCAAGGGAGAAGCTTAAGGCACAAGGGTGGAGAGCTGGGAGAGTGAAAAGAACAATGGTAAAATGGTTGAGTATCTCTAGTCTGAAAATCTGACATCCGAAATGCTCTAAAATCTGAAACTTTTTTTTTTTACACGGAGGCTCACTCTGTTGCCCAGGCTGGAGAGCAGTGGTACCATGTCGGCTCACTGCAACCTCCACCTCCTGGGTTCAAGTGATTCGCCTGTCTCAGCCTCCCGAGTAGCTGGGATTACAGGCTCCCGACACCATGCCTGGCTAATTTTTTTTATTTTTAGTAGAGATGGAGTTTCACCATATTGGTCGGGCTGGTCTCGAACTCCTGACCTCAGGTGATCCACTCGCTTTGGCTTCCCAAAGTGCTGGGATTACAGGTGTGAGCCACCGCGCCTGACCCTAAAATCTGAAACTTTTTGAGGGCTGACCTGATCCTCAAAGGAAATGTTTATTGGAACTTCTCAGATTTTGGATTTTCTTTATTTTTTTTAATTAATTTTTTTGAAACAGGGTTTCACTCTGTCACCCAGGCTGGAGTGCAGTGGTGCGGTCACAGCTCACTGCAGCCTCGACCTCCTGGGCTCAAGAGATCCTCTCACTTCAGCCTCCTGAGTAGCTGGAACTACAGATGTGCACCACCATGCCTGGCTAATTTTTTCTGTAGAGACAGGGTTTTGCCATGTTGTCCTGGCTGGTCTTGAACTATTGAGCTCAAGTGATTTGCCTGCCTTGGTCTCCCAAAGTGCTGGGATTACAGATGTGAGCCACTGCTCCTGGTTTATGTTTTAAAAATTTCTTATTTTTAATTTTTGTGGGTACATAGTACATGTATATATTTATGGAGTACATGAGATATTTTGATACCAGCATGCAATTTGTAATAATCATGTCAGGGTAAATGAGGTATCTGTCACCTCAAGCATCTATCCTTTGTGTTACAGACATTCCAGTTATACTCTATTAGTTATTTTAAATTGTACAATTAAATTATTGTTGACTGTAGTGACCCTGTTGTGCTATCTAGATCTTATTCATCTATGTTTTTGGACCAATTAACTATCCCCACTTTCCCCACTGCACTACCCTTCCTAGCCTCTGATAACCATCATTCTACTCTCCATCAGTTCAATTGTTTTAATTTTAGCTCCCACAAATAAGTAAGAACATGTGAAGTTAGTCTTTCTGTGCCTGGCTTATTTCACTTAATGACCTCCAGTTCCATCCTTGTCTTTGCAAACAACAGGATCTTATTTCTTTATTTTTATTTTTTTGAGATGGAGTCTCACTCTGTTGCCCAGGCTGGAGTGCAGTGGTGTGATCTCGGCTCCTTGAAGCCTCCTGGGTTCAAGTGATTCTTCTGCCTCATTCGCCTGGGTAGCTGGGACTACAGGTGGGCACCACCACACCTGGCTAATTTTTGTATTTTCAGTAGAGACAGAATTTCACCATATTGGCCAGGCTGGTCTCAAACTCCTGACCTCATGATCCCCCCGCCTTGGCCTCCCAAAGTGCTGGGATTACAGGCGTGAGCCACCACGCCCAGCTAATTTTTGTATTTTTAGTAGAGACAGGGTTTCACCATGTTGGCCAGGCTGGTCTCAAACTCCTGACCTCGTGATCTGCCCGCCTCAGCCTCCCAAAGTGCTGGGATTACAGGTGTGAGCCACTGCTCCCAGCTGATTTTTGTATTTTTAGTAGAGACAGGGTTCACCATGTTGGCCAACCTGGTCTCAAACTCCTGATCTCAAGTGATCTGCCCGCCTCGGCCTCCTAAAGTGATGGGATTACAGGCATGAGCCACCACGCCTGGCCTGTATATCTTATTTTGAGAAATGTCTATTCAGATCTTTTGCCTATTTTTAAATTGGATTATTATGTTTTTTCCTTAAACAGTTGTTTGAGCTCCTTATATGTTCTAGATTTTGGATTTTTGAATTAGGGATGCTCAACCTGGTAAGTATTATGCAAATATTCTAAAATCTGAAAAAGAATTTGAAATCCAAAACACTTCTGTTTGCAAGCATTTTAGATAAGGGATACTCAATCTGTACTAACCCATGACCTCTGACTTCAGAGACTTTGCAATCCTGGGAGACTGAATATAATCAGGTGCTAAGATGCAGTTGTATGCAAGCTGACCGGAAGACAATCTGGCCCAGTGTTCCTGAGGTAGACTTCATGGCAAGAAGGGATTTAGGTATTCATAGAAGAGTGTGTAGGTCATTTAGAGATGGAGGATGGAAAGAGAGTGGAAGCAAATGCCAGAAACAAGAACCTGCTAGAGGTGTAAAATGCAACCTGGTCAGTAGTTGGACAAAAGACTGAAGGATCTAGAATGTAAGAAATCATGAATGAAAGTCAGGATGAGTGATTTGGGTCTGATGAGACTCTTGCTTTCCCATTAAGCAGTGTTTGGAGATTAATTTGGAGGTGATGTGCAGGACAAATTGCCCAAAGGACTCCCACTGAGCAAATGTCCTGTGGGGACAGCAGGTCTGAGTGGGAGCCGTGGGTTTCACAGATGTGCTCCAGGTTCCACCTTAAAGCCAGGTGGCAGGTGGGGCCTATTTCTTTTTCTCTGTCCATAAGACTGTTTGCCCATTGGGAAGAACAATATACTATATCATCTGACCTTTTTCATTTAGCCCAGCCTATGGCTAACTATGTCATTTTGGTGTACATTAGCCCAAGGTTTTTACTCTGGCAACATTAATGGGGACCTATGGAAGTGGAATGTGCTATTTAAATTTCAGTGCCAGGCCATGCACAGTGGCTCACGCCTGTAATCCCAACACTTTGGAAGGCCGAGGTGGGTGGATCACTTGAGGTCAGGAGTTCGAGATCAGCCTAGCCAACATGGTGAAACCCCATCTGTACTAAAAATACTAAAATTAGCTGGGCATGGTGGTGGGCGCCTGTAATCCCAGCTACTTGGGAGGCTGAGGCAGGAGAATCACTTGAACCTGGGAGTCGGAGGCTGCAGTGAGCCGAATTGCTCCACTGCAGTCCAGCCTAGGCGACAGCGAGATTTCATCTCAAAAATAAATAAACAAACAAACAAACAAACAAATTCAGTGCCTTGGGAGAGCTTCGGGAAAGGAAATTGCATGAAACTACCACAAGAGGGCGGCACTTTATACTCCTTTTGTGAGTGAGAAAATTCTCATAAAATTTAAAAGGCTTTCTAGCAATTCCTGGGCTCTTTTCTCAAAAGTGGAAAGAAACCCTACAGTATTCTTTGGCAGTGAGTTACATGTATATGCAGCATTTCTTTATAAAGACACAGGAGAATGAAAAGTACCTTGGGAAGGTGGTTTAGCCCAGCATTCCTTGTCTTTTTTGGCAGTGATGACCTGGCAGCTTCTGAAGCCTGGCCGTTGATTAGGATTAAAGAGCACAAGATGCTGTTGTGTTTATCCCCTGAGCCCAAGGATGTTAGATCTTATCCATGCCTGTGATGATATCTGTTATTTATTGAGTACTTAGCATAATGCTTGGCACGTTACAGTTTTACTTCCATCAACTTGTTGAATCTTCACAGACAAATCTGGAGGTTGGTTTTATATGGCCCATTTTCCAGACACGGTTCAGTGAAAGAGTTATCTGTATGCTCTATATACCTCATCTACCCCAACTATGACCTTGGGCCTTCCTTCATGTTTTTCAAACTAATACTATATTGAAAGATAAACTATCTGGCACAACACTGCAGACAGTTGTCTTTAATAGCAATCCTCACACTCTATAAACAAACCTGCTTAGAATATTTGATGGTACTCACACATCTGGTGATTTTGCCATTGAAAATTATACTTCAGTTTTTATTCCCTAGGAATCAAAAGGGATAAAGTTCCTATTTTAGTTTTGTTTATTTTAGTTTTTGAGACAGGGTCCCTCACTCTGTTACCCAGGCTGTAGTGCAGTGGTGTGGTCTCGCCTCACTGCAACCTCTGCCTCCTGGGCTCAAGCGATCCTTAACACCTCAGCCTTCCGAGTAGTTGGAACTACAGGCATGCACTGGCTACTTTTTGTATTTTTTGTAGAAATGGGGTATCACCATTTTGCCCAGGCTGGTCTCGAACTCCTGGGCTGAAGCGATCCACCTGCCTCAGCTTCCAGAATGCTAGGATTACAGGCATGAGCCACCATGCCTGGCCCCATCCTTAGTTTTAAAGGCATCTCTTGGAAACAGCTTATAGGATTTTAAAATCTCCATCAGATAGTCTTTGCCTTCTGTCTAGAAGTTTAGTCCATTTGCATTTATTTGATTCCTGATATATTTTGGTTTATTTCTTTCATCTTATGTGCTTTATATTTTATTTGTTGTGCTATTTTTGTTTATTTGCCTTTTCCTGTTTTGGAGGCACTATCAACCTAATGCCACATTTTTTTTTTTTTTTTTTTTTTTCTGAGACGGGGTTTTGCTCTTGTTGCCCAGGCTGGAGTGCAATGGCATGATCTTAGCTCACCACAACCTCTGCCTCCTGGGTTCAAGCGATTCTCCTGCCTCAGCCTCTCGAGTAGCTGGGATTACAGGCATGAGCCACCACACCCAGCTGATTTTTGAATTTTTGGTAGAGACGGGGTTTCACCATGTTGGACAGGATGGTCTCGACCTCTTGACCTTGTGATCCACCCGTCTTGGCCTTCCAAAGTGCTGGGATTACAGGTGTGAGCCATCGCGCCTGGCCTGAAAGTCTTGAAAAAAAATAAATTAAAATTTTCATTTGAGTTTTTTGGAACATACAGATACAGTTGACCCTTGAACAACATGGGTTTGAACTTCACAGATCCACTTATATGTGATTTTCTTCCATCTCTGCCACCCCTAAGACAGCCAGACCAACCCCTTTTCTTCCTCCTTCTCCTCCTCAGCCTACTCAGCATGAAGATGACAAGGATGAAGACTTACGATGAGCCACTTTTGCTTAATGAGTATTAAATATATTTTCTCCTCTTCATGATCTTCTCAATAACATTTTTTCCTAGCTAGCTTATTCTATTGCAAGAATACAGTATTAATACATGTAACATATAAAATATGTGTTAACCGACTTTATGTTATCAGTAAAACTTCCGTTCAACAGCAGGCTATCATTAGTTAATTTCTGGGGAAGTCAAAAGCTATACATGGGTTTTTGACTGCACCGGGGTCAGCACTCTTAGCCCCAGTGTTGTTCAAGGGTCAACTGTAGCATATGAATTTAGAGCCTCTGTGTAAGGGCTGCCTTGTGGCTAGAACTTCTCAATGGAGACTTTTTCTCCTCTACTTTCTGCCAAGGTCAAGAGAGATACATGTCTCTTTCTGCATGGCAGGTTTATTTTTTATTGCCCATTACTGAGCATGAGGAACTTGGTGCTCTAGCTTTGGGTGGGTCTCTGCCCACCCACTCAGAGCACATCTGAGGTGACTTTACTGATCTGAGGGTTACCAGCATAGTGAGTGCTATTGGTAACCTGCCCAGATCACCTTACTGGCTGGTGCATCACCCCTCCCCCTAGTTTCTGTGAGTGTGCAAATCAGTGGGAGACCAGGTATCCCCTTTGATCTTCTTCACCTAAAGTGTCTTTCTACTTATGTGATTCTGTGTACTATGGAGCTCTTAGGAAACAGAAATGGAAGTTGAGGTTATTAGAAGTGAAAGGATCAGCCTACAAAAATAGCTTCCAACAGATAAAATCCAGCATCTGCTCCATTTCTCTCCAGTTAGGAATGTGCAGCCAAACTAGGGTAATATCAGCAGGACACCAGTTATGTTTCTCTGGATAAATGGTTAATTTCCTTCTTTCTTTTTTTTCTTTTCTTTTCAGACAGAGTCTCGCTCTGTCACCCAAGCTGGAGTACAGTGGTACAATCTCGGCTCACTGCAACTTCTGCCTCCCGGGTTCAAGCGATTCTCCTGCCTCAACCTCCCAAGTAGCTGGGATTACAGAAGTGCACCACCACACCTGGTTAATTTTTGTATTTTTAGTAGAGACGTGGTTTCACCATGTTGGCCAGGCTGGTCTCAAACTTCTGACCTCAAGTGATCCACCCACCTCAGCCTCCCAAAGTGCTGGGATTACAGGCATGAGCCACCACGCCTGGCCAGAGTTTTCTTGATAGAGGTCTTGTAATTATTTGAATTAGAAAATTTTCTGTTAAAATATGTCCACAAATTCTTTGGTAACCCTCCCTTCAAGAAGTAAAGCCTAATTCCCTTCCCTTCCTGTGTGAGCTAGACTTAGTGACTCAGTTCTAATGAGTAAACGTGGTGGAATTGATAGTGTGACTTCTGAGACTAGGTCATAATAGGCATTGTGGCTTCCTCCTTGCTCTCCCTCTCAGATCACTTGCTCTGGGGGAAACCAGCAGCCATGTTGTGAGGACACTCAAGCAGCTCTATGGAGAGGCCTACATGGAGAGTAACCAAGGTCCCCTATCAATAGCCAGCAAGGAACAAAAGCCTCCTGCCAATAGTCATGTGTGAGCCATGTTGAGAGCAGATCTTTCAGTCCCAGTCAGACCTTCCAATAATTGTAGCCCTAGCTGAGAATTTGACTGAAATATCCGGAACCACATCTGCCTAGTTAAGCCACTCCCAAATGTGTAACCCACAGAACAGAAACTACATACATACAATAATAACTACATACAATAATACATACATACATACAATAATAATACATACATACATACAATAATACATACAATACAATAATACATACATACAATAATACAATAATAACTACATACAATAATACATAATTGTTTATTGTCTTAGGCTGTTATGTTTTGGGAATAATTTGTTATGCAGCATTAGATGACACATACATTCTGTCACATGAAATTACACTTCATCAGATCAGGATGGTTTGTTTGTGTTTGTGGTGGGTATTTATGTGCATTAGTAACCAGTGGAGGCCTGACAGTAATCACTAGGGGACCAATGGCTCAGGCAGGCAGAGTGTTCCCTGCCTCAGGGCCTGGCATTCTGATGCAGAAGGCCAGGTGTTGGTGTGGTGGCCATCTTTGGGCCTTCTGGTCCTGATTGGTTGGGTTACAGTGCCAGGATCACTGTATTGAGGTTTCAGGTAGGTTAGCTTGGGGGAAGGCATATGACACACAGGCAGTTTTGGATTTGGGGCTTGGACCTGGGTTCCATGGAAATCAGGCATTGCAACATCTTCATTAGCTTTGCCAGGAGAGATTGGTGTGAAATAATTTATCTTGTTTCTCCTGGTCACATGTCCCTATTATTCCACTGCAGTTTGTATATGTGAAGTTTTGGTGCTGGATTGAGAAGGGAAAGGATTTGGGAGGGAAGTTAGAAATTATTTTAATTGTACAGCTTATGAAATTGCTGTAAAAATATTCATTTCTCTACCAGGGCTTTGCCTGATTTTCTGGGTCTGGGGGATTCTCCTGAGAACCCCTGGGGACCTGGTTGGGTGGTGGCTGTAACAGTTGATGAGGTTAAGGTGGCTGACTCTCTTTAGAACACTCAGAGACATGGGTGAGAGGGTCCCTTCATCCTGAGGCCACACTGCTTACCTGGGTCTGGGAGCACAGAGTGGAGGAAAGGAAGGAGCTGTCTGCAAGATAGCTGGGCTGTTGCAGAGTCCTGGATTGTGACTCCCACCCTACCTAGGCTCTGCCCTTGCCATCAAGGCCTTCTTAATGGTCTGGCCCCCGGCCTCTTCCCCCTAAGAAATATTCTGCATAGAACCATGATATGACACTAAGTGAACATAGAATCCCTAGAGACAATGCTCTGCATTGTACCTTTTGCAAAACTCTTCAAAGAAACCATCTTCAAGGTCTCTTGTACAATAATCATGTTATCAAATTCCTTTTAGAATTTGGTGCATGAAAAAGATTTTTCTGTCCTGGGTAAGGCAGGTTTCCTTCCAAGATAAGAGGCACTGGGCAACTCACTTGCTCCTGTGATTCACTGTTTTCACTCCCTGTTTTGTGCTCCATGGTGTAAGCTTCCCTTGGGCTGGGTACTGGGGTATCACCAGTCTTCCCACCAATCCCCACTCTCCATGACTGGTCTTTGGTCCATTTACCTTTATTTTTATTCACTTTCATTTACTTTCATTCATTTATTTATTTGTAGAGACAAGGGTCTTGCTATGTTGCTCAGGCTCATCTTAAACCCCTGGCCTCCCACTTCAGCCTCTTAAAGTGTTGGGATTACAGGTGTGAGCCACCACTCCTGGCCAGACTTGTTGTTGTTAAGACAGTGTCTCACTCTGTTGCCCAGACTGGAGTGCAGTGACATGATCTTAGCTAACTGCAACCTCTGCCTCCTGGGCTCAAGTGATCCTTCTGCCTCAGCCTCCCAAGTAGCTGGGATTATAGGTGCATACCACCATGCCTGGCCAATTTTTTTGTAGAGATGGGGTTTCGCCACGTTGCCTAGGCTGGTCTCGAACTCCTGGGCTCAAGCGATCCACCCACCTTGGTCTCCCAAAGTGCTGGGACTACAGGTGTGAGCCACTGTGCCTGGCCTGGACCTTTCATTTAAACCAGCTCACTTCCTCTGGATTGAGAAATGTAGGCCCTTCTGCATCCCCCTCCTGGTTAGGGAAGCTGGCAGAAACCCGTGTCCTAAACTGTGTCCCATGGAAAAAGTCTACAAGGGTGGTCATGGCCCTTCCCCAACTCCCAAAATCCAGAGGCAAGGTCGGCCACTGTGAGTGTGGGGTTCAGAGCTGTCTGAACCAAGATATTTGGGAGGGCAGTTAGTGCAGAGATGGCTCCAGCTTCCCTAAAGGACAGGTGAAGCCACTGTCTTCCTCCTTTGGTAGCTGACAAGGGCCTGAAGGAATCAAAGTTCACACATTCCAAGAGAGGAGAGAGAGCATGTATGTAAGAGGAAAGAGGGGAGAGAACCTTGGTTTGGTATGTGTGAAACTGGGGTCCTTGAGGATCAGCCCTAGGGTCGAGGCTCCCTGGAGTCCTAGCCGTCATTGGGGAGGTCTCTGAGCACTCTTCCCAGTGGCTGACCTCCACGGATGAGTCTGAGATGGGGCGTGGCCAGAATCTGGTCCGATTCCAGGGGGCCGAGATATTGGAAGGTGTCCAGAGGCAGGCAGTGTGGTCCTGCTGGCAGAATTGGAGGTCCCAGGGCCCTGCGCCTTCTTTTCCATGGCCTGGCTTTGGCTGGCAGAGGGAGGAGTGGTCTCTGGAAAACGAACCAAGACAAGAAAGAGGAAGTGGGAGATTTTGTACAGGTTGAATTGGAGCTCTCTGGAGCCGCCCTGTGGTGTGTGTAGGTTTTAGTCCTATTTGGTGATGTGAGAGCTGTAGGATTGCACTCAGCTGTCTTGGGGTCACCTTGGCCTGGCTTTTGCATAAACACATCTGTTGGAGAGTATGGTCTTCTGGCTAGAGAACTTGATTTTGAACCTGGCCTTAGGCTAGACTCTCTGATCCCGGGTTTTCTAGAGTACAAAATAGGGACAAGAATAACAGCAGCCTTGCAGGGTGACTGCCGGGGTCAAATGTGATGATGGAAGGGAAGGGGCTCTGGGAATTGTTTGGAATCAGATCTACTTTCCAATCCTTCATTAACTTGTTTCCTTCCCCTCCTTTAACTCCAAGTTAGGGACAATGACTGCTCTTTACTAAACCCAGTCCCTCTTGTTCTGGGACACAGAAATGGGCTCTGGTTCCCTTGTGGATGAGTGTGGCCTGTGCTGGAGCTCCAGGCTTTGATGGGACCACATCCAGGTGTGTCCCCTAAGCTCTTCCCCTTGCACTAGCTTGATGCAGGCAGAGCCCCAAGATGGAAGGAGCCAGGGTCCCCATATCAGCACGTGTGGCTGTCAGGTGAAAACACCCAGTTTGGACTTTGTGTTGAGTGAGAAGTGAACTTTTATGGTGTCTGAGCCACTAGCCATTTTGGGCCTCTTTGTTGCAGCAGCTAGTATCATTTTATTATAGCTAATACTTAATAATAAAAAATGAATAAAATTCCAGTTACTGAGAAATTGGAATGCTTGTATATAAAAAAAGTTCAGGCTGGGTGCAGTGGCTCATGCCTGTAAACCCAGCACTTTGGGAGGCCGTTTGAGGCGGATCACTTGAGGCTGATCATTTGAGGTCAGGAGTTTGAGACCAGCCTGGCCAACATGGTGAAATCCTGTCTCTACTAAAAATACAAAAATTAGCCAGGTATGGTGGCAGGTGCTTGTAATCCCAGCCACTCGGAAGGCTGAGCAGGAGAATCGCTTGAACCTGGGAGGCAGAGGTTGCAGTGATCAGAGATCGCACCACTGTACTCCAGCCTGGGCGACAGAGTGAGACTCCGTCTCAAAAAAATAAAGTTCAAATTCCTAAACTGTCATTCATTCCTTATGCATCTCATTCACTTCTTACATCCAAGGCTAAAGTGTCTGCGTGTAGACACTGTTTAATTTTAAAACAGAGACAATCTTTGGAAAATGGGATCATCTCAGAGATGGTCTCTTTGAACTTGACCTTTCCTCACTCCTAATTTGAGGTGGTCTATGATCACTCCCCTTTGAAGCCCCAGGATATTTTCACTTGATCTTAGCCAAAAGGCCAAAGAGCAATAGCCCCAAGATACTTTCTTGGGAACTTTTTATGTGGACTTTTCTCACTCTGTTATTCTAGATATTCCAGTGCTTCTCTTTTCAGAGAATATAAACTATAGCATACATTGCTTAAGGATGCGGATACATTCTGAGAAATGCATCATTAGGTGATTTTGTTGTTGTGTGACCATCATAGAATGTACTTACCCAAACCTAGTGGCATGGCCTCTTATACACATAGGCTATATGGTTTAGCCTATTGCTCCTAGACTATAAACCTGCACAACACTTACTGTACTGAATACTTTGGGCAGTTGGAACATAATGGTAAATATTTGTGTATCTAAACATAGAAAAGGTAGAGTATATGAAAGATGACAAATGGTAAACCCGTCTAGGGCACTGACCATGAATGGAGCTTGCAGGACTGGAAGTTGCTCTGGGTGAGTCAGTGAGTGGGTGATGAGTGAATGTGAAAGCCTAGGACACCACTGCCACTACTGTAGACTTTATAAACACTGTGCACTTAGGTTACACTCAATTTACAAATATTTTTTCTAGGCCAGGCGCGGTGGCTCAGGCCTGTAATCCCAGCACTTTAGGAGGCTGAGGCGGGCGGATCATGAGGTCAGGAGTTCAAGAACAGCCTGGCCAACATAGTGAAACCCTGTCTCTACTAAAAATACAAAAAATTAGCCAGGCATGGTGGTGGGCACCTGTAATCCCAGCTACTTGGGAGGCTGAGGCAGGAGAATCACTTGAACCCTGGAGGTGGAGGCTGCAGTGAGCCGAGATCACGCCACTGCATTCCAGCCTGGGTGACAGAGTGACACTGTCTCAAAAAAATTTTTTTTTCTTTCTTCAATAATAAACCTTAGCTTATTGTAACTTTTCTACTTTATCTCTTTTATAATAACAGTTGGCTTAAAACACAAATACACTGACCACCTGTACAAAAATATTTTTTCTTTATATCCTTATTTGATAAGCTTTTTCTGTTTTTAAATTAAGAATTTTTTTCTTTTTACTTTTTAAATTTTTCTTGTTAAAAACTAAGATGCAACACACACATTAGCCTAGGTCTACAAAGGGTTGGGATCATCAATATCACTGTCTTCCACCTCCACATCTTGTCCCACTGGAAGGTCTTCGGGGGCAATAACACACATGGAGCTGTCATCCCCTATGATAACAACACCTTCTTCTGGGATAGCTCCTGAAGGACCTGCCTGAGGCTGTTTTACAGTTAACTATTTTTTATATAAGTAGAAGGAATCTACTCTAAAATAATAGTAAAAAGTATAGTATAGTAAACATGTAAGCCAGTAACATAATTATTATCATTATCAAGTATTCTGTGCCATATATAATTGTATGTGCTAGACAATTTTTTTTTTTTTTGAGACGGAGTCTTGCTCTGTTGCCCAGGCTGGAGTGCAGTGGCATGATCTCGGCTCACTGCAAGCTCCGCCTCCCGGGTTCACACCATTCTCCTGCCTCAGCCTCCCAAGCAGCTGGGACTACAGGTGCCCACCACCACACCCAGCTAATTTTTTGTATTTTTAGTAGAGATGGGGTTTCACCATGTCAGCCAGGATGGTCTCGATCTCCTGACCTCGTGATCTGCCCGCCTCGGCCTCCCAAAGTGCTGGGATTGCAGGCATGAGCCACTGCACCCGGCCTAGACTTTTATATAACTGGCAGCTCAGCAGGCTTGCTTACACCAGCTCACAACAAAGACATGAGTAATGTGTTTTGCTACAATGTTGACAGTTACGTCACTTGGCAACAGGAATTTTTCAGCTCCATTATAATCTTATTGGGCCACCGTTGTAGATGCGATCCATGGTTGATCCAAATGTTATTAAGGGGTGCATGACGGCACTACTGCCAGCTGGTATTCATTGGCTCCTTCTCTGTGCCAGGAATTCTGGTAGGCACTTTGCATGCATGATTTCATCTCATCTTCGCCATCCCATGAGGCAGGTGCTATGATTGACCCCTATATTCATCTGCCCAACTTCATAAGCTAATAATTGTTAGGATCTGATTTCAATCCCAGAACAGTCTGATTTCACGCTGTTTCATAGGCTCTTTACACCTTTCCATGTGGCCTTGTAAAACATAATCATTATGACAAAGAGCTTACCTTCCCTGGTGAGTTGGAGCTGGGTGGCATTTTTGGAGCTGCTTTTAGGTGTGTCCTCTGAATCTCTGGCTGTGGCTTTGCCTTTTACAGATTTGTGGCTCTTCTCAACTTCACGGAGCTGCAGGAAATAATGAACTGTTGGTGCTGGCCCAGGAAATGGATGTTTGAGGCTCAGAGGTGTTGACAGTGATTTTTTTTTTGAGATGGAGTCTCACTCTGTTGCCCAGGCTGGAGTGCAGTGGCGTAAACTTGGCTCACTGCAATCTCTGCCTCCTGGGTTCAAGCGATTCTCCTGCCCTCAGCCTCTCTAGTAGCTGGGATTACAGGTGTGCACCACCACACCTGGCTAATTTTTGTATTTTTAGTAGAGACAGGGGTTCACCATGTTAGCCCAGCTGGTCTTTAACTCCTGACTTGAGGTGATCCACCGGCCTCGGCCTCACAAAGTGCTGGGATTACAGGTGTGAGCCACCATGCCCGGCCTGTTTTCAGTACTTGGTGACTACCTTAAACTGCCTGTTACTTGTCCTCACAACTGATTGGAGAGGGCAGCCTGAGGCTCTCAGATTCACACAGCAATTGAAGGAACATGTGGCCAGAGGACAGCGATCTTTCCAATCCTCTATTTCAGTGATTTTCTGTACCTGAGCAGAAGCCCAGTGAGATTAACAGAAGAAGGGGCTGGGCACGGTGGCTCATGCCTATAATCCCAGCACTTTGGGAGGCCGAGGCAGGCAGATCATGAGGTCAAGATATGGTGACCATCCTGGCTCATATGTACTAAAAATACAAAAATTAGCTGGGTGTGGTGGTGCACACCTGTAGTCCCAGCTACTTGGGAGGCTGAGGCAGGAGAATCACATGAACCTGGCAGGTGCAGGTTGCAGTGAGCTGAGATCGTGCCACTGCACTCCAGCCTGGCGACAGAGCGAGACTCCATCATAAAACAAACAAACAAAAAACCAGAAGAAGGTGTGGATGGGGGGACCAGTAGCAAGACAGTTGAGATTCATTCCAGAAGAGGGACAGAGAAAGCAAGGACAGGGCTTAGGGAGGGTTAGGGTCTGAATTTTAGGGTGTGTGTGTGTGTGTGTGTGTGTGTGTGTGTCAGGAGACAGCAGTCAGAAATAGGGTGTCAGCTGGGATGTTGAGAGAGGCTTCCCATGTGTGAAGGGGACTCAGGAGATCTTTTAGACTAAAGAGCACAAGAAATATGTGATTTTGACAACATTTCTTTTAGTATTTAAATATTCACTTTAACCTGTAGGAATTATTGTGGATACTGGCTTTTTCTGTATGAGCATTGGTTGAACTCACTGAATTTCTCCTGTTCTTTAGCAACCCCTCGAAATTTAAGTCATTATTGTCACAAATCACCAAATAGCCTCAATAATATAAATGCATGCTGTTGAATCTCACAAGGCTATTTCCTATAATACAGATATTTTGGGATTTGGTTTAGAAGAAAGCCATTTAGATAACACAGCTGGGCTCACACAGCAAATTAGCAAAAACCAAAAACATGATCTCTTTTTACCTCCAGGATGAAAAACTCCCAACAGACTCACCGCTTGGATTTTCTTCCTCAGCTGGGCATTAGCTCGGGAAAGGCTTTTGGAAACTGAGTTCAGGTAGTAAATGGCCAAGCTGCAAGAGAAAAGCATGCCTCCTATGGTCCCATGATCTTGGCAGACGATAGGAGCTGGGCGCCTTTCTTGGGGAATCAAGGCAGGATTCCTGGAATAGTTACTGAGGCTTTGGGTGGGTGTCCTATCATCTTCTTTTCTCAATGTGAAGAAGGTCCTGGATGCCCCTGCATCCCCTCTGTTTTATTATGCGTGGGCATAGCTACATAGCTCTAGCTCTGAGAGTGCTCTGTAAAGGTTGGCTGGAGGAATCATCCCTCTTCTGGGAAATCTGAGGTTGTCAGAGGGTGGCAGGGTTTACTGACTGCAGAAGAAGCTGGTCATGTTTCCTGGGCATTTGCCCTGTGCCAAGCTCTGTGCCATGTGCACAATCCACCCCCACCCCACCCCATCTCATTGGCTTTGATGAAAATACCATGAAGCAGAGAGTAGACTTTATTTGACCTGGCTCAGAGCCCAATCAGTGTGAACCTTTTCTCTGAGATTGGCAAAAGCAATCAGAGGCAATTGTTGAACATCACGGCTGTGTGAAGTCTTGCGTAACAGTTGGGGCAAACAATAGGCTAACCAAAAAGCTTAAAAGGAGAACTGGAGAATGAAATGTCCAATGGGGGCTTTAAAACACTTTGAAATGTTCCTGGGAATCTAGAGAACTGTGTGCATGATGTGTAAGGCTGTGTGCCTGTCCAGGGCTGTTTATATGTCCCAGAAAGACTTGAGAAGGCCTTGAGCTCTCACCTCTGGTAACCTTGAGTCTCTGAACAAGCAGTCAGTGAGAGCTAAGGTAGAGTTGTAAACTGCCTGGTTGAATGTTGAAGGCATACCCCAAAACATACACAGAACCTCTTGGGAAATACTGGGAGTCTTACTGGTTCCAGATATGTAAGAAAAATCTCTGTCCAGTCAGTAGGTGACTACTAAGCTAACTGAGCACAGACTTTAGTGGCCACACACAACAAAGAAAACGGACTTTACATAATTAGTTCAGAAAAGTTATTAAACAAGGATAACAGCAACAATCATAACAACAAACAGCAACAACAACAAACCCATGGAAGGGAGGCGAACTTGATTTCCGTGGCTGCCATATAATACTATTTAAGATACCCAGTTTTCAACAAAAAATAGTAAGACATGCATGGGTGCAGTGGGTCACACCTGTAATCCCAGCACTTTGGGAGGCTGAGGCGGGTGAATCACAAAGTCAGGAGTTTGAGATCAGCCTGGCCAACATGGTGAAACCCCATCTGTACTAAAAATGCAAAAAATTAGCTGGGCGTAGTGACGGGCGCCTGTAATCCCAGCTACTCGGGAGGCTGGGGCAGGAGAATTGCTTGAGCCTGGGAGGCGGACAATGCAGTGAGCCGAGATCTCGCCACTGCATTCCAGCCTGGGCAACAGAGCGAGACTCTGTTAAAAAAAAAAAAAACCTAGTAAGACATACGAAGAAAGAAGAAAGTCTGGCCCATACACAGGGGGAAAAGTAGTCAATAGAAACCATTTCTGAGGAAACCTTCATGCTGTATGTAAGAGACAAAGACTTTAAATCAGTTATGTTAAATATGATCAAAATATGATCAAAGAACTATAGAAAACCATTTCTAAAGGACTGAAAGTATCAAAATGATGTCTCATCAAATAAAGAATATTAGCAAAAAGAAATAAATAAAATAACCAAATAGAAATTCTGGAGTTGAAATCTACAATAACTGAAACAATAAATTTCCTGGAGGTGCTCAACATATCTGAGTTGACAGAAGAAAGAACCAGCCTGGCCAACATAGTGAAACCCATCTCTACTAAAAATACAAAAATTAGCCAGGTGTGGTGGTGCATGCCTGTAATCCCAGCTACTTGACAGGCTGAGGAAGGAGAATCGCTGGAACCTGGGAAGTGGAGGCTGCAATGAGCCAAGATCACGCCACTGCACTCTAGCCTGGGTGACAGAGTGAGACACCATCTTGAAAAAAAAAAAAAAAAAAAGGAATCAATGAACTTGAAAATAGATCAATTGAGATTATCCAGTCTGAGGAACAGAAAGAAAAAAGAATGAGGTAAAATAACACAGCCTATGGGATAACATCAAATGTATCAACACATGCTTAATGGGAATCTGAGGAGGAGAGGAAAGACAGAAAGGGTCAGAAAGAATATTTGAATAAATAATGGCTATTTTTAATCAGATTTCATCCCCAAATATGATGAAAAAATATTAACTCACACAGGAAACTCAACAAATTCCATGCAGGATAAACTCAGAGATCTGTTCCTAGACATATCATAGCAAATTGAAAAAAACAGCCATAGTCAAAGAGAGAATCCGGAAAGAGAGAAACAAATAATCATATACAAGAAAGCCTCAGAAAGATTAACAGTCAATTGTTTTTTCATGTAAACCATGGAGGCCAAATGGCAGTGGGATGACATATTTGAAAGATTGAAAGAGAAAGACTATCAACCAAAAATTCTAAATCCAGCAAAACTGTTCTTCAAGAATGAAGGAGAAATTAAGTCATTCCCAGATAAAAACCATGAGAAGTAATCACTAGCAGACCTACTCTGTAAGAAATGCTAGACGGAGCTCATTAGGTTAAAATGAAAGGACACTGCACAATAACTTGAAACTACATGAAGAAATAAAGAGCACTGGTAAAGATAACTACATGGGTTAATATAAAAGCTAGTATCAACATAGTCTTTGTAGCTCTTTTTTCTTCTGTCTTACTTAGTTGGCATAAAATGTATAAGATATAATTTGTATGGCAGAAACAACCTGAAGGAGAGAGGAGGGAATGGAGTTGTATAGGGACAAGGTTTTTGTATGCTATTATAATTAAGTTGGTATTAATCCAAAGTAGTTTGTTGTAAGATATTAATTGTAATCTCCAGGGCAATCACTAAGAAAATAACTAAAACAAAATATAGTAAAAGAAATGACAAGGGAACTAAAATGATATACTAAAATATTTAACCCAAAAGAAGGCAGTAATAGAGGAATAAAATAACAAAAATACATAAGACATATAGAAAACAGCAGACATAAATGCTAACTTATTGGTAATTAAATGTAAATGAATCAAACACTCCATATAAAAAGCACAGATTGACAGAATGGATAAACACTATGCTTCAGCTATATGCTGTTCCAAAGAAGCACACTATATTTTATTTCATTTATTTATTTACAGAGAAGTTCTCACTCTGTCACCCAGGCTGGAATGCAGTGGCACAAACATGGTTCACTGCAGCCTCAACCTTTTCGGTTCAAGCAATCCTCCACCTTGGTCACCTCCCAGGTAGCTGGAACTACAGGCATGTGCCACCACACTCAGTTAATTTTTAAAGTTTTTGTAGAGATAGGTCTTGCCATGTTGTCCAGGCTGGTATCAAACTCCTGGGCTCAAGCAATCTTCCTGCCTCAGCCTCCCAAAGTGCTGGTATTACAGGCATGAACCACCACACCCAGCCTAAAAAGGCACACTTCAGATTTTTAAGGTAAAAGTAGATTGAACGTAAAAGGATGGGAAACATATTAAGACAGAAATTGTTAGAGACAAATAGGATTATTTTGTAATTGTAAAAGGGTCATTTCATCAAGAAAATGTAATAAGTAAAAACATATATGCACCTAACAACACAGCCTTAAAACATACGAAGCAAAAACAGAATTTAAGGGAGAGATAATGGACAATCCAATAATAATAGTTGGAAATTCAGTGCTTTACTTTCAGTAATAGAAACAATTAGAAGGTCAACAAGAAAATAGTAGACTTGAACAACTCTAAAAGTTCTATCCAATGCAATCAACTCCTTTTCCTGAGCCTTGAATTTATCAAGGCTCAAGTTCAAGATTTATTGTCTTCTACAATCCTAATCCCTTCTTCTTCTAAATACTTTTTGGACTTATTATTTGTCATTGTTTTTAAGTCTTACTGATTACGTGTTTTAAATTCAGTCTCAAAGCATATTTGAAAGTGGTACCTTATTGTCTGCATTAGGGATCAGCAAACTTTTTCTGCAGAGGGCCAGGCAATAAATATTTTAGTCTTTCTAGACAATACATTCCTTATCACAACAAGTAAATTCTGTCTTTTTCTGTGAAAAACAGTCATAGATAATAAATAAATGAATGAGCATGAACGTGTTCCACTAAAACTTTATTTAACAAAATCAAGTGTGGTCTGGATTTAGCTTGTGGACTACAGTTTGATGACCCCTGGTCTACACCAAAGGAAAAAGATTCTGGCTTAGATAGCCATTATACAGGCTGTTTACTGCACAAAAGGCACCTGACTAAGGGGTTGACTGTTGGCTGAAATCTATCCATATTCTGTTTGTCAAATGTGCCCCTCGGCATGGGCCTACCTGTGTCTGAAGGACTGGACACCTTTAAAAAATTTGCACAAGGTACTATATGGGCTAGTGGTGGCCCTAAATTCACCACCACCTTTTGAAGTCACTTTCTTTTTTTTTTACTTCTGTAAGAAATCAATAATTAGGAAAGTTACTCCACTTTCCTAATTATTGATTTCTTATACCTATGTTACAATGACTTACATTCCCTGGTTGTTTTCTTCCTTATTTCATGAATATACTTATCTCAACCCTCCAAAAAAGCAGCACTGTGCTTAACTGAAAACATTAAAAGCACTCCCCACCCTGTAAATGCAGGAAAAATACAAAAATATATTTTATCACCAAATATTAATTAACTTGTTTTTCCCATGGAAGGTACTAATTAATCGTACAGAGAAAAAAAGAGATCTAAGAATTAAATAAAATATAACATTTTCATTGTTTTTTTTTTTTTTTTTTTTTTTGAGACGGAGTCTTGCTCTCTCCCCCAGGCTGGAGTGCAGTGGCGCGATCTCGGCTCACTGCAAGCTCCGCCTCCCGGGTTCACGCCATTCTCCTGCCTCAGCCTCCTGAGTAGCTGGGAATACAGGCACCCGCCACCGCACCCGGCTAATTTTTTGTATTTTTTTAGTAGAGACGGGGTTTCACCGTGTTAGCCAGGATGGTCTCGATCTCCTGACCTTGTGGTCCGCCCGCCTCGGCCTCCCAAAGTGCTGGGATTACAGGCTTGAGCCACCACGCCCGGCCATTTTCATTGTTTACAAATGAGAAAATGACCTGGAAGATTCAAGAACTCTGGTTGAGTAAATATGATAAACAATACACTCATAGGGTGACTGTATTAGCCTGTTTTCTTTTTTTTGAGACAGAGTCTCACTCTGTTGCCCAGGCTGGAGTACAGTGACCCGATCTCGGCTCACTGCAAGCTCCGCCTCCCGGGTTCACGCCGTTCTCCTGCCTCAGCCTACCGAGTAGCTGGGACTACAGCACCCACCACCATACCCAGCTAATTTTTTGTATTTTTAGTAAAGACGGGGTTTCACCTTGTTAGCCAGGATGGTCTCGATCTCCTGACCTCATGATCTGCCCCCCTCGGCCTCCCAAAGTGCTGGGATTACAGGCATGAGCCACCGCGCCCTGCCTTATTAGCCTGTTTTCATATTGCTATAAGGAACTACCCAAGACTCGGTAATTTATAAAGGAAAGAGATTTAATTGACTCACAGTTCAGCACGGCTGGGGAGGCCTCAGGAAACTTACAGGTGGAAGGTGAAGGGGAAGCAAGGCACCTTCTTCACAAAGTGGCGGGAAAGGAGAAGTGCCGAGCAAAGTGGGAACAGCCCCTTATAAAACCATCAGATCTTGTGAGAACTCACTCACTATCACAAGAATAGCATGGGGGAAACTGCCTCCATGAACCAAATACCTCCACCTGGTCCCTCCCTTGAAATGTGGGGATTATGGGGATTACAATTCAGGATGAAATGTGGATGGGGACACAAAGCCTAACTGTATCAATAACTGAATACAAAATTTATATATAGAAAATAAATAACATTTACATAGAAAAACAAAACCTAGTTAGAAAGTATGATGAAAGAGCTATCCTAATTTAGTATAAAACAACAAGATGAGGCCGGACGTGGTGGCTCACGCCTGTAATCCCAGCACTTTGGGAGGCCGAGGCAGGCAGATCATGAGGTCAGGAGATTGAGACCATCCTGGCTAACATGGTGAAACCACGTCTTTACTAAAAAATACAAAAACAATTAGCTGCGCGCAGTGGCGGGCACCTGTAGTCCCAGCTACTTGGGAGGCTGAGGTGGGAGAATGGCGTGAACCCAAGAGGCAGAGCTTGCAGTGAGCCGAGATTGCGCCACTCCAGCCTGGGCGACAGAGCGAGACTCCATCTCAAAAAAAAAAAAAACAAAAAACAAGATGAAATGCAGAGGAATACATTTAATAAGAAATGTGCATGAAATTTATGAAGAAAACTTAAAAATATTATTGAGAGACATATATGAACAAATGATAAGGAATACAGTATTCTTGGATTGGAAAACTTAACATAGGCGTGCCAATTCTTTCTGATTTTTTTTTTTTGAGACAGAGTCTCGCTTGCTTGTCTAGGCTGGAGTGCAGTGGCGTGGTCTTGGCTCACTGCAACCTCTTCCTCCTGGGTTCAAGTGATTCTCCTCCTGCCTCAGCCTCTCAAGTAGCTGGGATTACAGGCACACACCACCACAGCTGGCTTATTTTTGTATTTTTAGTAGAGACGGGGTTTCACCATGCTGGCCAGGCTGGTCTCAAACTCCTGACCTCAGGTGATCTGCCCGCCTCAGCCTCCAAAAGTGCTGGGATTACAGGTGTGAGCCACTATGCCCGGCCTTCTTTCTGAATTCTAACAAAAATGATCACAGATTTTTTTGTTGTTGTTTTGGTGCTAGGCAACCTGACCCTGTGGAAAATCAAATAAACAAAGAAAGCAAAGACTTCTTTTTCTGGTCTTGACTGAGGGACTTGTATTGGGTCTTGTATCTGGTCTTGACTGAGGGACTTATATTTTCAGAGAAAAACAACTGTAAATGATGAGCAAAATTTACAAAACTGTAGTTTAAGACATGGGAGAGTGACAAAACAGGCAGACTAAAGGGGCTTGATGCTTGAGAGAAGGGAAGCATGTGAGGTGAGCTCCACATTCCTCCAGGGTTTCTCCCTGAGAGTATTTTCCAATTTGTGACCCAGAAGCAGAGTCCAAGCAGAAAGTGGAAATCTTACAATGTGGAGAAGACGCAGGTCAGTGTTAATTACTGCCAGAGTCTTTGGGACTTGAGGGGCAGAATCCCAGAGAAGAACAAATTGCAGATAAATAAGCCAAACTCTGTGTACAAATTGCCCTCAAATGATTGACCAATTCTTCAACTGCTTCAGGAAGCCCAGAAGAAAATGACACCAGGGAGGCTGAAGAGCAGAGCAGAGATTTCACAGTGGCTGTAGCAGTCTACTGGAGAAAGAGAATAAGCAAAGTCTGCAGAATTGGGAAAAGAGAGAATGGGTTTCAAGCCCTGCCAAGGTGGAGGGTGGTGGAGGCCGAAAGAATGAGGGTCGTGATCAACTCAGTGTACCACTGGAGGCTATATGAGTAAACAGCAAACTGTTCTCATGAATACAGGATGTTGGCAAGCTGACAACTATGTCGGCACCCAGAAGGAATGCTGAGGGCAGTCACGCCCCAGGCACAGTGTTTCTTGTGATTAGGCACATCTGAGGCCTGTTAGCAGTGATGTGAACCCGTGATCAATCAAGCAGCTGACCAATCGTTACCTCCTACTCCCTGCTCTTTCTACCCAATAAATATGAAGGGCTGTAGAAGCTCAGAGCTGCAGAAGCTCAGGGCTGCCTTTGCTCACTAGAAGCGAGGAGTCCCCTGACCCGTTCTTTAAAACAAATCCTTTTTTCTTTGTCTTCATTTCTGTGTTGGTCCTCCTTCGTTAAGTCCCGTAGTAACTGTCACAGGAGGGAACTGGTAAACACTGTAGGCTTTCAGTTGAGACCCCTAAAAGACTGTGATCAGTAGTAAGGATCACATTGTAAGAGAAAGGTCAGTGTCTTGGAAATAGGGCAAAACTGAAATAAATCAGCCCTGAGAAAGCCCAAAGCTAGCAATGGCAAACTATTTTCCAAAGATGGCCACAATACTATGACTCCCATCTTACATGTGCTTCTAGAATCTTGTCATTGCCTTATCAAGAGATGAGTCTATATTTCTTTCTCTTGAACCTGGGTATCCCTTTGTGATTGCTTCAATGGAGTGTGGCAGGAGTAAGTAAAGATGCCATGTATATCCACTGCATTCTCTTGGGATGCTTGCTCCTGAAACTCAGCCACCATACTATGAGGAAGCCCAAGCACCTTGTGGGAAGGAAGTGAGGCCTCTAGTCCATAGCCCTTGTTGAGTTCCCAGCTGACAGCCAGTGCTAGCTGGCCAGTCATGTGAGTGACCATCTTGAAAGTGGACCCTCCAGCCTCCAGCTGAGCTGACCCAGATGATGTTGAGTAGAGAGGAAAAGAACGATTCCTGCTGAGTCATACCCAAATTGCAGATTCATTAATAAAATACTATTTTTCAGTTTTGGGGGTTGTTTCTTATGTAATAATAGATAGCTAAAACATCAAGCCTTGACAGGATTAAGTGATCTCCTAGTATTCCATTTGCCTTTCAGGAAAAAAACCCATCCCTTTGGGGAAAGATAACATTATTGATACCCTCTATAATTTTTCATCCACATGTCTGAAATCTAGTAAAAATTACATGCCATGATAAAAGTAGGGCTGATGATAAACGAGGAAAACAAATGACAACAAAAATACACCCAAGTGATTCAGATATTGGAATATCAGACTGGGATTTTAAAAATAATTATAACCACTATGTTCAAGAAAATAGAAAGCTGGAGAATTTCACCAGAGAGTTGGAATTTATAAATAACAGTCGAAAGGAAGTACAACCACTTTGGAGAGCAATTCTGTAAGATCTGAAAAGATTGAAGAAACACATGCTGATGACCCACAATTCTGCTTCTAGATGTCTACCTTAGAGCAACTCTCAGAATTGTGCAAGGAGATATATACAAAATGTTGGTTGGAGTGCAGTTTGCAATAGCCGAAAAGTGGAAACAGTCTTAACTATTCCTATGCAGAGGAATGGATAAACTGTGGCTTATTCATGAGATGGAACATGGTAGAGCCTTCAAATGTGTGCTCATGTGTCCACACGGATAAATCCAACAAAATGTTGATTGAGGAAAAGCATGTAGTGTGAGTCATTCATGAAAAGGTTTAAAACTCCGGAAACGGTAGCATATACACGTGATTAAAAAATACAAAATATGCACGGAAATAATTAAATCTAGTCTGAATAATAGTTACCTTTGGGGAGGGAGGAAGAAAGAAGGATTGGGTGGGGCTTGAAGTGCATCTGTAATGTTTTATTTCTATTACGAAGAAAGATAAACCTGAAGTAAATATTGCAAAATGTTAACATCTGTTGAATCTTGTGATAGTGTACATGGTTGTCTGTGCTCATTTGTATGCTGGGAATATTTAATAATGTTTTAAAAAGCATGCCAAAATATGTTTTTTTTAAACAAAGAAAAAATGCTAACATTTTTACTAGCACATTTTTTTTATGGTAGCAATTCCAATCCAAGACTCTGGCTTCCTGCTTTCCTTCCCTAGTTCCTTCCCTGAGCATTTACTGTTTGCCTGCTATGCTCTAGGCATTAGGCTGGCACTGGGGATACAGAGATTTTCAGACTTATTCTCTAGTGGTTGTTGGGGGGGGACAGTGATGAAGGAACCAGCCTGTTCCAGTGCATAATCTGCTCAATTGGGTAGTGCCGTGGGCCCAGCCAGGATCAGGCCGAATCGCCGTTCAGCTTCCTGAGAAGCTCAGAGCCCACAGGTCTTTGATATTTCTAGTGAGCATTTTAGTGGGAGTTGTTGCAGATACTGTCAGGGCTCACCCAAATTTTCAGTGTGCTCCAAAAGACTTGCACTTGCTGGTGCCTTCATCTCTGTTACCAGAAGCTTCCCTTCCATCTTGGACCCCTCACTCACACCCCTTGAAGCCATTTTCCCCATGAATGATGCTGGGAGCTGATCTATAAATGCCTCGGATCCTCTGCCTTAGGGAGGGATGAGTCTGAGGCACACTGCCTCCCAGAATTCTCACAGTGGTAACCCTGCATTTTCCTTTCCCTTCCTTGTCTCAAGTCCTCGCCCCCTCCCCAATAAAATACTTGCACTTGAATCCTCATCATGGAGTCTGCTTCTGGGGAGTGCAGACTAAGAAGGCAAGATGAAAAGGACCTGCCAAGGAAATTTCAAATTCAAGGAGAGGTTTCCATGGGGTGGAGCCATGGGTCCTGGCTAACTTACAACATCAGCAGGATGGCTGGGATGATCAGGCCTGGATTGGCGAGGAAAGCAAAGATCTTGCCCAGGAAGGTTGGGAAATCATTTTCAATGGTCTCTTGGAGGACATCGTACATTCTGTTTTTCCCACTGGAAAAAGGAGAGGACACATTATAACATGCTGCCAAGTGCCTGTGGCATTCACAACTGTGTCCATGCCCCCCAACCCAGGTCCAGGGCTGCTGCTTGCCACTGCTTTCCTGGAAGAACCAGAGCTCTGCTGCAAATGAACTGCAAGTAAAAAATTCCCCTTGAGGGGCTGCCATTCTGGCTAGGGTGACAGCTGGGTCGGCACACGGCTCACCAGCTTTCTATCCTAAGTAACTTACAACCTCTTAGCCTTCACTGGTCTTTTGTGTCTGACACCTTCCTCAGCCAGAAAAAAATGGTTTTTCTCATATATTCTAACTGGAGAAGTTGTCTGTGTTTGTAGATACCAGACCAATATGGAGCTTCCTTTGGGCCTGGAAACAGTTCTGCTGATGTGCTGGACAACCTGAGTATCTCTCAGAAATACCTAGAATTAACCTTCAGATTTTAAGTCTAGGAGATATTGGATCACCTAGGACAGGCTCCTGGACAGTTCACAACTGTAATTTTTATTTTCTTCAAATACCTAAGAACCACTATGCAAATTTACTTCTATAAATGCTGGCCCAGAGACTCCTGGATGCTGCTGGCTCTTGGTTGGTAATTTTGGTGCCAAGAAGTGGAATATGGGGTTTGAAACTCCTGGTTTAAATCCTTGCCACCCCATTTATCACTTGTGAGACACGTGGATAATTATTCTCTCTCTTTTTTTTTTTTTTTTTTTTTTTTTTAGATGGTCTCACTCTGTCACCCAGGCTGGAGTGCAGTGGCTCAATTTCAGCTCACTGCAACCTCCACCCCCGGGTTCAAGCAGTTCTCCTGCCTCAGCCTCTCAAGTAACTGGGATTACAGGTGAGCGCCACCACGCCCACCTAATTTTTTGTATTTTTAGTGGAGATGGTGTTTCACCATGTTGGCCAGGCTGCTCTCGAACTTCTGACCTCAAATGATGCGCCCACCTCAGCCTCCCAAAATGCTGGGATTACAGGTGTGAACCACTGTGCCCGGCCTGACAATTATTCTCTTTCTGCTTGTATTCATGTCATGCCCTGGTTCTCCCCACGAAAGCTGTGCTGTCTGATGTGGCTATTAAAAATAAAAATTAAGATGAAGTAAAATTTAAAATTCAGTTCCTTAGTTACACATTTCAAGTGCTCAATAGTCATATGATTAGTAGCTGCTATGTTAGAAATGCAGATGTGTAATGTTTTCATCATTATAGTAAGTTCTATTGGATGTTCAATATCTGCAGAAGTTCAATACTTTTGGGCAAGATATTGAAAATTTCTCTGCCCCAGTTTCCTCATCTGTATGATGTGGTACAATAATACTATAGTATAATATGGTATTTTAAGTATAATAATTGTATTTATCTCAGAAGATTGTTTAGAGGATATAGATGAGAATTGATATAAAACATTGAGTATGGTGCTGTTAAGTTATAAGTGCCCTTCAAAATTTTGCAGCTAAACATTTTCTGTGCAGAGTATAGATGAGGAGTTGACCGACAATGGCTCATGGACAAATTCAGCTTGTTACCTGTTTTCTTTTTCTTTCTTTTCTTTTCTTTTCTCTTTTTTTTTTTTTTTTTTTTTTTTTGAGACAGAGTCTCTCTCTGTCGCCCAGGCTGGAGTGCAGTGGTGCAATCTCGGCTCACTGCAACTTCTGCCTCTGGGTTTCAAGCAATTCTCCTGTCTCAGCCTCCAGAGTTTACACACAATGCCTGGTGGATTACAGGCAGGCACCACTACGCCCAGCTAATTTTTGTATTTTTAGTAGAGACCGGATTTCGCCATGTTGGCCAGGCTGGTCTCGAACTCCTGACCTCAGGTGATCCACCTGCTGTGGCCTCCCAAAGTACTGGGATTACAGGTGTGAGCCACTGTGCCTAGCCTGTTACCTGTTTTCATATGGTCTGTGAGCTAAGAATCATTTTTACATTTTTAAGTAGTTGAAAGCTAATCAAAACAGGAATACTATTTTGTGACATGTAAAAATTGAAGTATAAAATTAAAATTTTGGTGTCTGTAAATAAAGTTTTATTGGAACACAGCCATGCTCATTCATCTTTTGTGCTATAATGACAGGGAAGAGCATTTGTGTCAGAGACCATTTGTGGCCATCTCATTGCTTACGACTGTTGCCCAGCACACCACAAATTGCAATGATGCAGTTATAACATGATGGCATTTCAAGTGCCAGGCACATCACTGTATCACAATGTTTAATTTATTATTATTATTATTATTTTTTATTTCCAGTGCATACCCACCATGTACAAAGAGAAAAGTTAAGTTTACATGTTAAGCTTTTATGTGACAGTTGAATGTAGATTATTTTGTCGTTGAATTAGATGGTGTATCAGATTCCAGTGCCTGCTGTTTGTCATGCTGGTGGCTTAACACAATAAGAATTTAATATCTTACAGTTCTGGAGGTGAGAAGTCTGAAAGGGTTTCACTGGGTTGAAACTAACCTGGGGCAGGCATAGGATAACAGTTATAAACATTCCAATACCAAAAAGGAGAAAATGGAAGGAAGAAAGAATCACCAACCTCAAGCAATTTTGAAATCCAATCAGCCAAGCTCCATTAGGGGTTTTATTTTTTTATTTTTTATTTTTTGAGACAGAGTCTTGCTCTGTTGCCCAGTCTGGAGTGCAGTGGCATGATTTTGGCTCACTGCAACCTCTGCCTCCTGGGTTCAAGTGATTCTCCTGCCTCAGCCTTGTGAGTAGCTGGAATTATAGGCACTTGCCACCACGCCAGGCTAGTTTTTGTATTTTTAGTAGAGATGGGGTTTCTCCATGTTCAAAACCAACAGCATAGAATCTTTAAATTTCTGCCTGCTTCTATGGTCATATCACCTTCTATTTTTCTGTAGTCAAATCTCCTCTGCTTCCTTTTTTTTGTTGTTGTTGTTGTTGAGATGGAGTCTCACCCTTTTGCCCAGTCTGGAGTGTAGTGGCATGATCTTGGCTCACTGCAACCTCCACCTCCTGGGTTCAAGCAATTCTCCTGCCTCAGCCTCCCAAGTAGCTGGGATTACAGGCACGCACCACCACACCTGGCTAATTTTTTGTATCTTTAGTAGAGACGGGGTTTCACCATGTTGGCCAGGCTGGTCTCGAACTCCTGACCTCGTGATCTGCCCGCCTCGGCCTCCCAAAATGGTGGGATTACAGGCATGAGCCACTGTGCCCAGCCTCCCTCCTTCTTGTAAGAACACTTGTGACTTAGGGCCCACCTGGCTAATCCATGATGATATCCCCATCTCAAGATTCTAGAAACTAGAAAATTAGTTATTTACTCTCAAAAATAAAATGGTGGGACAGGCGTAGGATAAAAGTTGTAAACACTCCATTACCAAAAGGGAGAAAATGGAAGGAAGAAAGGAATTACCAGTTCCAAGCAATTTTGAAATCCAATCAGCCAAGCTCCATTAAATTTTAAAGTCCTGAGAATAATCCTTTGGGCTCCAGACTCTGCCCTACTGTGCCCATAGCTTTGCCCTCTGGGTTCACAGTTCTGTCCATGGAAGAATCCTTCCTTTTTCTTGAAGGATAGCACGTTTCAGCTGAGTAAATTTTATGTCTATTTCCTGCCACAAAATTCTGAGAGGCCAATAGTCTGCCTTTATTCTGTCTTCCTTCCGTTTCTTTCAGTCCAAGTTGGTAATGTTTCTGCTGATATAATACTCTCAAAAACCTTGTGAGTTTTTCATGTATGTCATGAGAATTTACTCTGTTAAACAAGAGAGTTCCACATGATCTTTTCTGGATAATCCTATTTCTATTCCTGACTTCTGATGTGATGGCTGAGGAGATGCATTAGTCACATGATTAGTCAGAGTTTTCTGTGTGAATGATATTCAGATCTTTTGATCCTTCAGAAACACTAGTAAAAAGTTATCCAGACTCACTCTTGGCTTTCTTTTTACAGCACAGTCTCATGACAGTGAATCTAGTTTTAGCATATTTTGCAATCTAGATAAGGCTGAGAATTTCCAGAATCATCGAATCCTGGTACTTTCTTGTTTATCAGTTACTTACTCAACGTACCTCTTCCCTTGCACATTTTCTATAAGTAGCATGAAGAAACCAGGCTGTACCTTCAATACTTTGCTTGGGAATCTCTTAGCTAAATACCCAAGTTCTGTTCTGTTCTTCTCTTCTCTTCTCTTTTCTTTTCTTTTTCCTTTTTTGAAGCAGAGCCTTGCTATGTTACCCAGGCTGGAGTGCAGTGGTGCAATCATGGCTTATTGCAACTTCTACCTCCTGGGATCAAGCAATCCTCCCACCTCAGCCTCCCAAGTAGCTGGGACTACCGGCACGTACCACCATGCGTGGCTAGCCAAGTTCCTTTCTTATAAGTTCAGCTTTCCATACAACTGTAGGAGATGGTTCTTATCATAGTATAATTGTCCCTGCTGACCTCCTACCTAGTGACAGATGGGAAGCTGAGAAAAGGGATGCTGGCATTTGCACCCAGGGCCCAGCCCTCCAAACCTTGCTTAGGAAGAAGCCAACAGAGGCTTCTTCCATTCGGTTCTCCCTTCAGCCCGGCATCTCAGGCCATCTGCACTTTAGCACATTCCTTCTGTTCTAGACTGATCCCCTTCTTCTGTGTGAACACTGTTTTCCAGATCACACCCTGCTGGAACACTCCTGCTAACATCCCTGGGCTCCAACCATCACAGCTTTTATCTAGTTAAGTCCTTTATGAACTGAGAAGGACCAGATCAGCATTTCTCAAAGCGTGTTTGTGCAGGACATGAGTGACTTTATTTTACATGCTAATCTGCCTTGTAACTTCTAACTAACCCTGAGTCTGAGAGTGCCTCCCACATGTCTAGCAGATGTATTACTCTTTATGTAGGAACTCTTGTTCACTATAAGTTTCCTCCAAAACAACCCTTGATGCTGCTGCAGAAATCACAGGCTGTGATGTTCAAAGCCACCTACACATTCCTTCCAGAGCACGCATACTTTCCCCAAGATATAAGCCCTGGGCCTGGGGGATTGAGGTGTGGAGATCTACCTGTCTCACGGCTGCTTGCGACCATGCTTCTGTCTGTGTTACCCCTAATAAATCACCCAAAGCTGACAAACTGCATTTGTCTCTTTCCTCCTTTGGATTCTAGGCTCTTTGGGCATTTAGGGGCTGTTTTGCATATATGACCCTTTTATGGAACAGTGTTTCTCCTCATTGGTAGGCAGGGTTGGGACTAGAGTGAGGCGGTAAGGCCCTGAGTGCACAATTTAAGGAAGTAATGCACTCAGGGTTGCTCATGTGCAGTGTAGGGCGTCACTGACCTGCCTCACCCTATTTCCAGCCCTGGATGAGTGATCCATGCAGAAAGGGTTCTGTGGTCAATAAAGATGGAGACACTAGCTTACAAGTGTTACCTTATTGCATGATTCTTCAGAGCCTTTAACAAAGGAGTGTGCATCGAGCATTTCTCAGTGAGATAATGGCAGACAGAAGGGGCAGTATGTCCCAAACTGCTTTAACCACAGAACCTCTCTTTATGGAGCTGGCAGAGGGCTTTGTTTTCAGAAGGTCATGCATTTGGAAAGAGAACAGTAGATGCACATTATCTCTTGATCTACCTCCTTACATAACTATTTGTCCTTTTATACAATATCCAGTCTCCTAACCAGCTTGACTTATATCTTGAACCCCCAGGCCAATGCTCTAGAGAGCAGAGAGCTCAGTTGAGGTCTGTCAAGAGTCCACTGCAGCTGCTTCACATTTAAATGGTACGTGTAAGTGTATGGTAATTCATCCTCAGAATATCCACCATTACTTATCCTATGGTAAAGTAATCCCAGGTAGTAAGTTATCCATGTGTTAAAAGGGTAGAACTGTGCTGTCGAATATGGTAGCCATTAGCCATGTGTGGTTATTTTAATTGAAATTAAGAACGAAATCCTGTCATTTGCAGCAACATGGATGGAACAGGAAGTCATTACATTAAGTGAAATAAGCCAAGCACAGAAAGACAAATATTGCATTTCCTTACTCACATGTGGGAGCTAAAAAAGTGGATCTCATGGAGGTACAGAGTAGAATGACGTGACCAGAGGTTGGGAAGGATAGAGATGAGCGGGGATGAAGAATGGTTGTTTAACTGATACAAATATACAGTTAGATAGAGGGAAGAAGTCCCAGTGTTCCATAGCACAGCAGGGAGATGACAGTTAACAATAATTTATTGTATAATTTCAAAGTTCCCAAGACAAAGAAAAGATAAATGTTTAGGCCAGGCACGGTGGCTCACGCCTGTAATCCTAACACTTTGGGAGGCAGAGGCAAGTGGATTGTTTGAGGACAGGAGTTCAAGACCAGCTGGGCAACATGGCAAAACCCTGTCTCTACTAAAAATACAATAATTAGTTGGGCATTGTGGTGTGTGCCTGCAGTCCCAGCTACTCGGGAGGCGGAGGCATGAGAATCGCTTGAACCCGGGAGGCAGAGGTTGCAGTAAGCTGAGATGGCACCACTGCACTCCAGCCTGGGCAACAGAGTGAGACTCTGTCTAAAAAAAATAAAAAATAAATGTTTGATGTGATGGATATCCCAGTTACCCTGATTTGATCATTATACCTTGCATACATGTATCCAAATATCACATGTACCCCCAAATATGTACAAGTATCAGTTAAAAATTAATAAATAAATGAGAAAAATACATGAGAAATTAATTTTCCCAGTTCCTCATTTCAAGCACTCAACGGCCACAGGTGGCTGGTGGCTACTGAAATGAACAGCGCAGACACAGAACAACAGAACATTTCCATCCTGGCAGAAAACCCTCTTAAATGGCATCAGTGATTCACCCAAAGTTCCATGGCCTTTTACAGGCTGGCATGAAACCAGAACTGGAATTCTGGGCCAAGGCCCTCTGAGCAGACTGCCTCGGGAGGGGAGGTGCTCCCGTGCAACTGAGACTCTGCACCTGAACGGCCCGCAGTCAAAGGAGGGTGGGAGGCACATGATGGTGTAGGCCACCGGCAGGAGGCTGAGGAAGAGCACCAGCAGCAGGAGGCCCATGTAGAAGTTGTTGGATCGGGAGGCTTTGAACACGCGTTCATGGGGTACGTTGCTGCTCATCACCGCCCAGCACTGGAAGTACATGGAGGTCAGCAGGCGCAGCACATTAATGCCCACCAGGCCTGGAGCATAGAAGGAGCCCATCCTGGAATGGCAGAAACCAAACACCTGGTTGGCTGGACAGCAGGGAAGATGAGGGAAGGGTGATAGAAGGAAATGGGACGGATGGGTTAGGGGCATGAGGCTGAGCTGCTTTCCAGGCAAGTTCCCAGGTAAGGGGCCTCCCATTTAACCAGAATATTGATCATCAAGCCAGAACCATGTAGTCCTCAGGAGAGGGAGGCACTCCGAGCATTCCTGGCTTAAGCTCTGGCCAAGATTTTACCACTGACTCGCTCCCAGGCATCTAGCAAATTTTACGGTCTCCTGCCTGTTTCTCCTCGGTTTCCATAAAACAGCATTGCTGCTCAGAAGAGTATTTGAAGTCCTTCAATTAAGAGAATTGGACAGTGGCTTGCAGCGAGCCCTTGGCACCTTGAAAGTCTTTGGCTGAAGTTATGTACCTCCTTGAACTCCCTTTTCAGAAGAGGGTGTTCCATAGTTCATTTACCTTCCACCTTTTCTTCCTTCTTTTCTCCCTTCTTCCTTCTTTATTTTCCTTTCCTCCTCTTTTCCTCTTCTCTTCTTTACTCCTTCCTTTCCCCTTTTGTTTGTCTTTCTTCCTTCTTCCCTTTTTCTTCCCTTTTCTCCTTCTCTCCTGCCTTCCTTCCTTTTCCTTTTCTCCCCCACCACCCCCTCTCCCTTTCTCTCTACTTCTATGGTAGCACATGAGTGGGCCAGAAACTGTCTTGCTTCTCATCTAGTCCTGCTCTTGATTTTTCATGTGAAAGAAGGGAGTTCAGAGAGGCAAGATGACTTATCCAGCCTCTTCCAACTAGTTAAGTTGCAAAGTCTGGGATTCCAGTTTTTTGACTCCTTGGATGAGGCGATCACCAGATGAAATGGATAACTCACCAGATCATTCCTTGGTTGAAGATCAAACCCAGCACATTTCCACTAATATCAAACTCAGCATATGAAGGCTAGAGAGGGAGGGAAGGAGAGAGAGAGAAAAAAAAACAAAAACAAAAACAAGCACGTTTGGTGAATTCAGCCAAACCCTACTACCAACCAACTGGCCAAGCCAAGGCCGTTCCATCCCAAAGAGCCTGCTCTGGTAACTAGAGAAGAACCTTAGATTTAGCGTTCTATTTCTTTAATATGTTTTCAACTTTTATACAAAAAATTTGACATTCTCAAAGCTGAAACTTTAAAAATGCCTATTTCAGTAAACAAAAAAGTGAGAGTTTCCATCTTTCAGGACTTGCAGGCTGACAGTGTGTTTTTGGGAAGACCCTTGCCTCTAAGAGAACATTTTATCAACGTTTTAATCAGAAACATACCTTGAAATTATAATCAAGGAGAAATCTAATAAATAATGAAATGCAAATAATTAAATGAGGAGTCAAAAGAAAAGAAAGCTTAAAAACAAACAAAAACCAAATCATCCTTCTAACTCTTCTTTCTCCTTCTCTTCTTCCTCCAATCTGAGAGCACTTCATGGAAAGGAAAGCACCCAGCTTGGTTCATATTTTCAGCCTATCTGATTTTCAGTTTTCGTGATTTGTCCAATATTTGAAAGAACATAAAATCGGTGAGCACTGAGGATATGGGGGTCCTAATGAAGCATGCTAAAGCCCACATCCCAATTTGTCTTCCAGAAATGGAGATAAAGGGAAGGGAAATGAGAACACAAGAAGGAGAGATGAGAAGTTAGGAAAGAGACAAAGGAAGGGCCAGCATGCATGGATGGAAGGAGGAAACATGCATACATTAAATCCATGGGGTGAAGTCTTGGATATTTATTTATTGAGACGGAGTCTTGCTCTGTCGCCCAGGCTGGAGTGCAGTGGCACATTCTCAGCTCACTGCAACCTCTGCCTCTTGGTTCAAGTGATTCTCCTGCCTCAGCCTCCCAAGTAGCTGGGATTACAGGTGCACAACACCATGCCCAGCTAATTCTTGTATTTTTAGTAGAGATGGGGTTTCACCATGCTGGCCAGGATGGTCTTGAATTCCTGACCTCAGGTGATCCGCCCACCTCAGCCTCCCAAAGTGCCGGGACTACAATGTGAGCCACTGCACCCGCACCCAAAATTTAAATTTTAATATTTTAAAATGTTAAAAAAAACACATATCTACTGGGTTTCATGTCCTACTTAGACAAATCTTCCTCACTCCAAGATTCTAAGTTTGTGCATGCTTTCTTTTAGAAATTTATATTTTCATTTTTTTGATGTTTAAGACTTGGATGCACCTAAAATTAATCTAGATGAAATGAATGAGGGATATAGTCCCCCACATTTTTATATAATTTATATATATTTTAATGTAATCCTTTCCCCCCAGTGTGTTTGAAAGTCTCCCTTTATCATAAACTAAAGGCCCATATAGATAGTATCTATTTCTGGACTTTCTATTGTGTTCCATTTACATGTTGGTCCATTTTCTAGTACCAGTTTTAGTTATTATAGCTTTATCATATGTTTTAGTATTATGGTAAGTCTAGTTCCTTTTATTCTTCTTTTTATTTTTTCTTTCTTTATTTTTTGAGACAGGGCCTCACTCTTTTGCCCAGGCTGGAATGCAGTGGTGTGATCAAGGGATCAAGGGATCCTCCTGCCTTAGCCTCCTGAATAGCTGGGATTACAGGCATGCACCACCACACCCAGCTAATTTTTTATTTTTTGTACAGATGGGGTCTTGCTAAATTGCCCAGGCTGATCTTGAACTCCTGGACTCAAGCAATTCTCCTAATTTGGCCTCCCAAAGTGCTAGGATTACAGGTGTGAGCCACCATACCTGGCCTTATTCTTCTTTTTAAATATTTTTTCTGGATATTCTCACATGCTTATTTTTCAAATGAACTTTAGTATTATTTGGAAATCGTGGTGATCTTACAAACAAATTTAAGAACAATGACCTCTTAGTAATATTGTGTCTTTCTATCAAAGATGTCATCCTCTTTGAGCACAAAGTTCTTTCATCTTTGTTCTCAGACAAGATTATGAAGCTTTCCTGGCTGCCGAGGAGCTCAGTAGACTTGTTTAAAACTGAGACTGGTGACTGAAAGAAAAAAAAAATGTGACAGAAACCTGTACTGGGGCCCTTACCTGGGCCAGGCCAGGATGAGGGATACATAGGTCAACATCCTACGGAGCCTCTCACCAGAAGCTCAGGTAAGAGGTAGGTACCTTACATGCACACCAGTGACTGCAGGCTGGGCCAGTGAGGTGTTGTGGAAGAGACATGTACAGCACAGGTGCCTGAGCCAGAGGTTCTGCCAGAGCAAAGAAGGCCACTACAGAGAGGAAATGACACACATTTACCAGGTAGGTGGGGAAGAGGGCTATAAGGGAATACAAGTCAAAGGAGGTTTCTCAAAGCATCATCCAGAAGACAGGACCAATGGTTATTGTGTTCTTGGTGTGTTCCAGGACTTCCTGAAATATTCGCCTCCACTGTCAGATTTTAGCTCCCATAGTGAGGGTTGAGGCTGCTCAGGTGCAGTTCCCTATCAACCATCGGCTCAGTACTGGAGTGTGTGGTCCACTTTCCCCTAGGCCAAATGCCTCCATTTCCTAGAATAGAAGGTCACATTTTTCATTACATTGGGAAAAAGCAGTTTCCCCTATGAAAGCAAATAGGATCCTTAAAGGAAATACAAATTAAACACTTTACTACTCCACAGAGCAGAGACCGTCATTAAGCCTCCAAAGAAATGAAATGCCCAAGAATGCATCTGGCTATAAGTATCAAAGAGGATAGTTGAAATTCCTTTGTGCAGAATATCCATGAAGTGGTGACCTACAAATCCAGCCTCCAAGTCCCAGCACCAGCAGTAGTTCATGAACCGCACAAAACAAGCCCGTAGGAAGTCCCCCAGCAGGATGGTGATGTACGTTACCAGCATGTCGGACACCGTCAGCCTCATGAATTCCTGCAGAGGAACACAGGAAGAGGGGGTGGTTGGAGACCTTGCCCACTTCTCCCACCCTCCCTGAGAGTTTGTTGAGAGTCTAATAAACTCTCTCCCACCCACCTGACTTTGTCTCTGTGACCCTCTGATTCTTTGTGTGTGAAGAGAGGCGACCCCTGGCTCTGGAAAATGCTTAATTTAGGTTCCAGCTCCACATTACCAATTGTATGGCTTTGGAATAATCTCTGAACCTCTTGAAGCTGATATTGATATCAATCTCAAAAGGCTATTGTGAAACTTAGTAATTATGTATGCAAATGCAAATTGCCTGTTAAATTGGCTATGCCCAAGGCATCGTAGTCATCATCACTAGGACCCAAAGGCCTTGCTTCCCCACTTATTCTGAAGTGCCAGCTGCCCCCACTAAGACTAAATGTGACCATCAGTCACTGGAGACAATGCCTAGCTTTTTTCACCTCCTGCTAGTCAGATTTTTCTTTTTCTTTTTCTTTTCTTTTTTTCATATATAGAGAAAATAAAACAGGTTTTGCACAGAGGCACATAGAAGAAGGACGAAAAACTAAGGACAAAGCTTTCTCTGCATTTGTAGAATAGACATAATTTACTGTTTTTTTGGAAAAATTGAAAATATCTACCAGACACCAATCACAACCTTTGAGACACAAAAGAGATTTGGAGTTCCCAGGGGGCACAGGATCTGCTTTGGTCATTTTATTTCCTCCAAGATGATTATGAAATGTTTGCTGGATGAACAGCTGGTAAGTTTTCAGGGTAATTCCTCAAATGGAAACATCAAGGAGGGAATAACAAAGAACTGAGAACAGGGGTCACCTTTTCAGAGAGCGTAACTACTCACAATGCCCACAGCTGTCTCCCAGCAAGAACCCCGGGGCACATCTGCAGGGTGCAGGGGTGGTCGGGGGACACTCTCATTCCAACCAGAAGAGTTGTAATAGTTAAACAGAGTCCAGTGAGTGATGTTCTTTATTGTCTCTTCCTTAGCAAGCTAGAACAGAAGATGGAGGTGTGGGGTAGGAACGAGCCAGGGATGGTCCAACTGTTTCCGTAAGAACAATGAAAGCTAGCAATGCCACAACCGTACCATCTAGCTTCTGCTCTCCCCTGGACAGAGTCCTTCTGAAACTCCCTTCTCAGGCTTTCAATATGTAGAGGAGAGGCTGTAGTCCTTGGGTCTTTCCCATGAAGTTATCTTCTACGCTAAGTCAGCATTCATCTGTCTGTCTCCATCCATCCACTTGTCTGTTCATCCATCCATCCATCCATCCATCCATCCATCCATCCATCCATCCATCCAAGCATTGAGCCATCCATTCATGCATCTATCCAGTCATTCATTATTCTCTTGAAAATAATTTATTCAGGGCTTCTTCTGTGCATATAAAGTAGTGGCAATACAGGAGTGACCAAGAGAGATGGAGCTTCGCTCAGAAAGATTAGAGTCTAGTAAATGACAGAGATGAACAGGCAATTACAGAACAGACCGATACGAGCTGTGGGACATTCTCTCTGGGAGAAAGAGCATCCACATCACACAATGGGGGCCACAAAAGACTTCCTGGAGGCAGTGACAGCTGGGCCAAAACCTCAAGGAGGATTAGTCAACTAATCAAACATGAGGAGAGGAGTGGAGAGAGGGGCAAGAGAGAATTTTGCCCTATGGCAGAAATGTGAGGCTCAGGAGGGTATAGCAGTCTCCTGGGTAGGAGGGAAGCCACAGATAGGGGGGAGGAGAGGTTAGGGCCAGATTCAGTCACTTCCTTGCTTAGAACAGTTTTCTGTTAGCATCAGGAAAAAGTTCCTACAGCTCAATAACAAGGAGGGAAGGGGTGGAGAAGAGGGGCATCAGCATCATCGGGCCCTCCCTTGCTCTAATTTTTTCACTCTTCTGATCCACTCCATTGTTCAGCCATCATCCAGTTCCCTGTTGACCCAGCTGTTCCCTCTGCCTTTTCCAATGTCTGCTAAGGTCCCCAGGGTGGGATGTGGAGCTCCTCCTGTGCGCTGCCATGCTGCCCTGGGCTTGCTCTTACTGAAGCACATCCCACAGCATGCTGTAATGAAGTCTGTCTCCCGGCCCAGAGTGTGAACACACTTGGGACAGGACTGTGTCTTCCTGTTTGCTCTACCCCAGGGCCTGCCATTGTGGGTGCTCCATAATTGTGTGGTGAGCATTGATGAATGGTTAAGTCATGACATAGCATCTTAGAGGACAATTACTTGGCTGTTAATCATTTATGGCAGCTCTGAAACAGTGTGGAAAAGGCTGAAGATAAAATATTAAGGTATCAAATGACATGTATGTGATGTGAAAAAAGACAAACAGAGAAAAACACAGTAAAAAACTATAGGAAAAGGTTAACAATGGTCATCTTTGGGTCATAGATTCTGAGGAGTTTTTTTTTAATTTTATTTTTCTGAATTTACATTTATTTAATTAATACGAATTATATATAATGAAATTATTATATTAAAAAAATACTATGGGCACCAGAAATTGCAGTGGGGTGGAGGGTGTTGTGGTTTTTACCTTGAGGTGGACATCATCCATCAGGGCCAAGAGAAACGTGTAGAGGTTCCCCAGGAAGAGTGCAAAGATGCGTCCCAGCTGCCACTTCAGTCCAGTGCGTGGGTGGTAATTCTCCAGGGCGGCGATGGTTTCAAACAGAGGGGGACAAAACATTCCAAGCAGGGACATCACAATCTCTACCTGAGGAATCAGGAAAGCCTAGGTCGTGTCATCAACATTATACTTGTTTGGCCGCCATCCCTGCACTCCCATGGCCATCCATCTCCACTTCTCTGCTGCCCCTTCCGCTGCCCCTGGAGATGCCCTGGGGTCTATACAGCTTGCTGCATGACCCTGGCAAAGGCATCAACATGCCCCGAGCACTTGGCCTGTGCTTGCATATCATAATTGCTGCGTGACCAGATGCTATAATGGTTGTTGTTACTAGTATTGATGAAAATAGCACTTTCTGGCCAGGTGCAGTGGCTCACGCCTGTAATCCCAGCACTTTGGCAGGCCGAGGCAGGCAGATCATGAGGTCAGGAGATAGCCAGGAGATCCTGGCTAATGTGGTGAAACCCTGTCTCTACAAAAAATACAAAAAATTAGCTGGATGTGGTGGCACACACCTGTAATCCCAGCTACTTGGGAGGCTGAGGCAGGAGAATTGCTTGAACCCGGGAGGTGGAGGTTACAGTGAGGCGAGATCGCACCACTGCACTCCAGCCTGGGTGACAGAGCAAGACTCCATCTCAAAAAAACAAAAACAAAAAACAAAAACGAACAAAATCAACTGCTCACCCAGTGGAAAGTAAATCCCTAAACTGTTGACCAAACTGCAAGTTGGTCAACTCTTCTCGGCTGGTCCTGACTCTCCCACTCTCTCTCACACTGACCCTTGGCTTGGTTTCTCATCATCTCCATACCTGTCCATGTAGTTCTCACCTGGAGAGCCATCACTGCCCCATATCTACCACTGCCCTTCATTATATGTGTGTGTAATGTTCAGCCTAATTCGTGCCTTTGCCACAAAATTCCACTGCCTCTTCAGCTCTCGTGGGCAATTCCATCTGTAACCTAAAACATCTTATTTGATCACGGTATTCCTGCGTACTGTTGTTTGTGCTTTGGTTTATTCTTGTTGAGCCTTCATCCTAAGGAAACTGCAATCCCCTTAAGGGTAGAATTCATCTTGGGCATCTTTTGAGTCCTTCTCACAGCTTAGTGACCCAGTGAAGGCTTTGTGGAAGGGATGTTTCTCCCTTCTTACTCTATTCCTCAGTTCTCCCATCCTACAGAGGGGCCCCCAAAGTCCCTGTCTTTCCCATATCTTAAACCCATTTGGACCAGGTCAGGAGCTACATTGGGGCCTCTAATCCACTGTTGGGAGTGTCTGAGTTGATGTCCAGCTGCACTGATCCAGAGTGGGTTAGAGGTAAGCTTAGGCAATCAGGAATGAGGCCCCAAAGACAGACTCAGAGCCAGACAGGTACTGCATCCTAATCCTGACTCCATTGCTAATAAGCTGTGTGTCTTAAACTTTCTGGTCCTCAGATATTTATGTGAAAACTAGGACTAAGGATGCCTACACTGCCATAGTGCTATGAGGCATAAATAATGGGCATAGAGGTCTATTGTAGGTCTTCAGTTAATAGTTTTCTCCTTTGTCTTTCCTCCATCTCTCATTTATGAAGCACTTACTATGTGTGAGTCACTGTGCCAAATTCTAAAGATGCAACAAAGAATAAAAAGTCACACATGCTCTGCCCACAAGAACTTAAAGTAGATGTAAATAATTCCATAATAAGTTAATCATTACAAAAGTAAAAATGCTGCAAAGGGTAAATACTTTAAGTATATAATAGAAATAAGGATATAACATTTAAACTCATACCTGAAATTATTCAAGAGAGAGGAGAGTGTGTGAGAGAAGGCATCTCAGCAGAACAGAGGCCAATGTTGCTGCAGTTTAGTGAAAATGGGAAGAGTAAGAGTGACTAAAGGTACAATTGGGGGCTGGGTGCAGTGGGTCATGCCTGTAATCCCAGCACTTTGGGAGGCTAAGGCAGGTGGATCGCCTGGGTTCAGGAGTTTGAGACCAGCCTGGCCAACATGGCAAAACCTCGTCTCTACTAAAAATACAAAAATTAGCCAGGTGTGGTGGTGCATGCTTGCAGTCCCAGTTACTTGGGAGGCTGAGGTAAGAGAATCACTTGAACCCAGGAGGTGGAGGTTGTAGTGAACTGAAATCGGGCCACTGCACTCCAGCCTGGATGACAGAGCAAGACCTCATCTCAAGTAATAATAATAATAAATAAAAATAAAGGTACAACTGGGAGGGTAAGTCAGGGAAAGCCATTTAGGACTTTATCCTAAGAGAAAATGATGGTTTTCATGGTGAATGCATCTTCATACTAAAAATAATAACTTGGAGTTCTGGGAAGGTAACGATAGCCACAACATGATTTTTGAATCTCCCTGAATCCCCACGGAAAACTGGACAAAGCAATTAAATAATAAAATAAACACAGACAACAAAGCTAGGTGTCCTAATGAACCCTTAAATACAAGTGGCTACAATACAATACAAATTACCAACAGCCACAAGTTCCTACAGAGTTCATGTCTGGATGAGAGAAGGTCAAGAGAAACAGTGGGGTAGCCAATGAATCTGAGAACAGGAGATGTCAAAATGGCTAACAGGTACTCAATGAAAAGCATAGTGGAACAATCTGAAAACAGCAGCTGACACTGTGAGGAACTCCGCTCAGTCCGATAATAGGTGAGTGCAAGGCCATTCTTGGTTAATCTGGAGATGAGCTAAAACAGCCTGGGCCTCTTGAACTTTTGAAATTGATCAGTCAAGCTCCCTAACAGGACAGGGCACAACATGAAGGAGACTATTGTGAGAACAGAATTTAAATTGAGCAGACAGGGGGAATATAGAGAAAGGAATGGGAAGGTCTAGATAAAAAGTAGAAAAGGGATGAGAGGCAGGAGCTGTCATCCAGCAAGCCACCATATATTTTGAAGACTTCATAAAAACACTGGAAGAGAGAGCTCCGTTAAATTAGGAAAGTTACCCTGAACCATGCCTCACTAAAACTTCAGCAAAACTAACTTTATATAAAAATGAACAGTGGAACAGTTTTTTCTAGGTCAAATCCCATACAAAGTTATTTCAAGGAAAAGAGAACAAGAAGTAGGTTAAACTTTCAGATAATGAAAACGCACCAAAAAGTAAGTTGTATAAAACAGTTTTTTTTTTTTTTTTTGAGACAGAGTCTCGCTCTGTCGCCCAGGCTGGAGTGCAGTGGCGCGATCTCGGCTCACTGCAAGCTCCGCCTCCTGGGTTCACGCCATTCTCCTGCCTCAGCCTCTCCGAGTAGCTGGGACTACAGGCGCCCGCCACCACGCCCGGCTAATTTTTTGTATTTTTAGTAGAGATGGGGTTTCACCATGGTCTCGATCTCCTGACCTCGTGATCCGCCCGCCTCGGCCTCCCAACGTGCTGGGATTACAAGCGTGAGCCACCGCGCCCGGACATTTGTATAAAACAGTTAAAAAATTATAATGAGTATTCAAAAACAGAAAACTGAAAGATGTTAAGAAAATACAAGTCACAAAACAATATAAATAACAATTAGAAAAACCCAGTAAAAGGGTGACGGAATATTGCAAAAAAAAAAAAAAAAAAGAAATTAAGGGAAAACTATATTAAAATTGAAGAATACCTAAGAGAATCACAATTGAAAAACATAATGATAGTGACAAGAAAAAGATAAAAAGGGGGAGAATTTTAAAAATAAAAAATATATGAAGAAAGAAGTTAACAGGATTCAGGAGAAAACAAGATGTATTGAACAGAGACAAAGAAGATTCAACACAGGTATGATAGGAGGTCCTGAAGAAAACCCGAACAAGGGAATAGAACGAATTTTAAAAAACTAATAAATCTTCCCTTAAATGAGAAACAAGATTTGAATCTGCCTAACATTTTAAAAAACTCTGTGGTCTGGTATGGTGGCTCACACTTGTAATCCCAGCACTTTGGGAGGCTGAGGCGGGCAGATCATTTGAGGTCAGGAGTTTGAGACCAGCCTGGCCAACAGGGTGAAACCCTGTCTCTACTAAAAATACAAAAATTAGCCGGGCATGGCGATGCGTGCCTGTAATCCCAGCTACTCAGGAGGGTGAGACAGGAGAATTGTTTGAACCCAGGAGGTGGGGGTTGCAGTGAGCCAAGATCGTGCCAATGCACTCCAGCCTGGGTGACAGAGCGAGACCTCATCTCAAAATAAATAAATAAATAAATACACTGTGTATCTGAGAATATCAAGAATGACCAATACCAAGATGTATTCTTAAGTAAAGTTAATGGACTTTAAAGAAAAAGGAAAATAAATATTGGCATGTAGGTAAAAAGAGCAAGTGTATCATTTTGCCTTATTTTCTTGTATACCAGGTAACCTTTGACTTCTTTCTGGTCATTGACCTTTAATAATTATTTATGGAGTCCTTTGAGGCCTAGATATGTACATGCTGAATTAGAGAGGCTCTAAGCTTGGTTCTGCCAGGTACCTGGTACACTACCATCTACAAGGCTTCAAACCAAAGTCAAGGTCTGAGAGCCCCAGGTACAAGTCTGCTCAGTGGAAGGTCTGAGGCCACAGGCTCTGCGGACAGCACCTTTTCCTTCTCTTTTCCACTCCAGCCTAAACAGCAAGCTGCCCTCTTAGTAGTTACTGGAGGTGGGAGGAGGGTTAGATCAGGTTCACCCATACCTTGAATGCCTTAACTCCTGGGAGAGGGGTGGTGAGATCTATTTAGGGAGATTTTCCCCTCCTCCTAATGTGGAAAAGTCCAGGTTTGGAAACTTTGTCTCTTTGGACTTTATGGACTGAATCGTGTCTCCTCCTCCCCCTCCCACAAATTTGTATCTTGAAACCCTAACTCTCAATGTGACTATTTGGAGATGGGGCCTTTAAGGAGGTAATTAAGGTTAAGTGAGGTCACAAGGGTGAGACCTAATCCAATAAGACTGGTGATCTTATAAGAAGAGGAAAAGATACCAGAGATCTCTCTGTCTGTCTCCATGCGCATGCACAGAAGGAAGGTCACAGAAGGACACAGGGAGAAGACAGACACCTGCAAGCCTCAGGGGAAAGCAAACCTGCCAACTCCTTGATCTTGGACTTCCAGCCTCCAGAACGGTGAGCAAATCCATTTCTGTTGTTTAAGCTACTCAGTCTGTGGTACTTTGTTGTGGCAGCCTATATATTTTGCCTTCTATACTCTCAACACTTTACTTCCAGGACACTTCTGACACCAAATGTGTCAGACACATTTGACACTTCTGACACCAAATTTTTTCCCATACCAACCAATTTTCTGATACCAGCCAGGCTAGCGTACAATTCAATTCAATTAAGACACTAACCAGAGTGAGCACAGACTCCACAGGTGAAGGGCTCAGTCCCACAAGGCTGCCCCCACTTTGGATGCCAATCACAAGTATTAGGTCGCCAGGTTACCGGCAACTTCTGTTCGATTTGGCTATACAGCAGAGATTCTCACAACCCCCTTCTTGGGTTTGGTCATTTGCTACAGTGAGGAAATCATTCAGGAAAACAATTTAATTACTAGATTATCTGTTTATTTCAAAGGATATAACTCAGGAATGGCCAGGTGAAAGAGATGCATAGGGTAAGGTATGGGCAAGGAGCTTGGAGCTTCCAGGCCTGCTGGGCTTGCCACACTCCACGTATTCAGCAACCCATAAGCTCTTCAAACACTGCCCTTCGGGTTTTTATGGAGGCGTCATTATGTAGTCATGATTGATTAAATCACTGGCCATTGGTGATCAGCTCAACTTCAGCCCCTCTCCCCTCCCTGGAGGTGATGGGATACGGCTGAAAGTTCCAATTTTCTAATCACTGGCTGGTTCCCCTGGCAGCCAGCCCACATGCAGAGGTTATCCAGGAGCTTCCAGCCACGAGTCATCTTACTGGCTTACAAAAAACACTGATCACTTTGGAGATTCCAAGGGTTTTAGGGGCTGTGTGCCAGAAACTGGGAGCAGACCAATATATAATAAGAAATATATAATAATATCACAGCCCTAGCAAACTCATATATCATAATTTGTGATCCTAATGTCTCAAAATAGAGTCACTCATGTCAAAAAGCATTAAGTCCATAGTGAAGTTGTTCTGCCCTCTCTCAAAGTGATAAGCATGTATACAATGGACTGAGGTGATAAGCGAACACCTGCTGCTGCCTGGTATTTCCTGAAATGAACTGACAGAGAATGAAATGTTGGCTGAGATAAAGAGAACAGACCCATCTGGGAGGATCATAAAAGCAGCCAAGACCTGGCCTTGTTCAAAAAGCCTTCGGAGGCTCTGCCCATGGGAACTCTGGAACCTTCTCCAGATTTTGGCAGCGGCTGCTGGAAGCTCTGCAAGAGAGAAACAGCAATGCCCACATCTGCTGGCCAGTGCCTGAATGACTTCTGGACCCACTCCGCTCATCTGTTGATGTGTTGGTCTCCGGAGCCATCGCTGTGGTTTACCTCCCTTTTATTACTGCCTGTGTGTTGAATATTAGTGGAGTGACTGATGGGGTATGAAGGCCTCAAAAATAAATTGGGAATTCAAGAACTGCTAATTGGCTATTGTGAAACTTCCCACCTTAGGACAGAGTGAGCACATCAAGGCTGCAGGAACCTAATTAACACAACACAGGCTAAGACACTGGCACTAATGGGATGGAACTAGAGCAGAGGAAGAAGTGTTTGAAAAGTCAGCATTTGCCTTCAGAGCATAAGAGACTTGACACTAATACTCCCCTTACATTTCTGGTCACAGGCTTTCACTTAAAATTGGTCTTGGGGGCTCTCTCACTGTGTTTTCAGATTCTCAGTGTTTTCAAGGTATGCTTCTTCTTTAAACGAGCATTTTTAGTGCTTTTAATTAGTTACTTGATCCAAATAACCTAGGCCACCATTAGCAGAAACAACTGGCCCCATTCTTTTATTTTAAACCTTTCTGTGTCCCGATGTTTTAGATGAGTTAATTATAAACAGCACATAGCTTTAACAGTTTTTGATCTAATCATTATTGTCTTCAAACTGTAGCATCAAATCCATTTACATCTATTAGAATCACTGATATATTTAGATTTAAATCTGATTTTGTGCTTTATATTTGTCCTTCTATCAATTCCATATTTCCTTTTTTATATCCTTTCTTGCTTTGTTGGGGGAAGACAGGCTGTCTTCTTTTTTTAAATTGCAGTTTGAATGCAAGATAAACTCTTTCTTATTATTAATTTATTTAGCTCATGATTCTGTGGGGCAGCATTTTTTTTTTAAACTGGGGTTAACTGGGTGGTTCTTTTGTTGGCCTTACCTGCTGATAGCTGATGGCTCCATTCAAATATCTGGTGGTTTACTGGCTATTGGCCAGGGTGGGGAGATAACTGGACCATGTGTCTCATCATTCAGGAGGCTAGCCAGAGATTATTCACATGATGAAGGTCTCAGGGTTCCCAAAAGCAGCGAAAGAGCAAGTCGCAATACACAAACACTTTTTCAATCTCTGCATGTTTCATGGTCGCTATTGTTCCATTGGCTAAACCAAGTCACGTGACCAAGCTAAGGTGGATTCAAAAGATGGGAGACACAGATTCCACCTCTTCATGAATGTTCAAAGGAAAGCAAAGGGATGTGCATACAAGGATAGGAAGAATTTGTAGCCATTTTCACAAACGACCACAGATGTCAAATTCCCAAAAGAGGTTTATGGATTTTGTGTTATCACAATAAAATCTTAATGTGTTTTATTGTGGAGCTTGATGAGAGAACTCACTCTATCAGGTATTAAGACATAGTGTAAATGCATAGTATATCAGTTTGTTATTTGTGTTGGAATAGACAAATAGGAATAGAAAAGAGAGCCCAGAATCATACCCATGCCTTAATAAACACTTGATTTACGATATATGGCACTGCAGAGCTGTGAGGAAAGGATCACCTCGTTAGTAATTGGTGTTGCACAGGTGGCTATCCAGTTGCTAATCCAGTTTTTCTAGTTGTAAAAGCCAGTTCCCAAAACCTAATAACAGGTGACTTTTTGTTCAGGATATTCATGCTATTTGACTGGAAAGGGATGTAATTTCACTTATTAAAACAAGTCTATAATCCAGACTTTCAATAAATCAAATGAATGGCATAGGAACCAGAGATTTCAGTATTTGCCATCAACCTTCACTTCATCAGAGATATTTTTCTTACCTCATTCCTTTCATACCAGCTAACATTCTGCATTTTGGAGAATTGCTGGGATCGCTTAACCACAAAGTAAATGAGGTACCCACTTCCACACAAACAGCAGATGATGAGAAAGTTGGCCAGGACACGAAGAAATCTTGTCAGATGGACATTTTCTTCTTTGTTACTCTCTTGTTCATCCACTATTGATTCCTTAATGTGTGAAAATGAGATGTGCATAAATGTCAGTCCAGAAATGCCAGAACCATGGCTGTTGGGTCCCTGAAAATAGTACTTTCTGTATTTCCAGAAATGAAATAATACAGAGGAGATGATGTAATGCCCTGTGCTCCATGGAGAATTATTTTCTTTAGAAAAATATGTTTGTTGTTATTGCTATTCCAGTACATATAAGAAAAACTTAGATTTCTTGAATAGTCACCATGTGTCAGATGTGGTACTTTCTATGCATTGTCCCTTTTTTTTTCTTTTTTGAGATGGAGTTTTGCTCTTGTTGCTCAGGCTGGGGTGCAATGGCGCAATCTCGGCTCACCACCTCCCAGGTTCAAGTGATTCTCCTGCCTCAGCCTCCCGAGTAGCTGGGATTACAGGCATGCGCCACCATGCCTGGCTAATTTTATATCTTTAGTAGAGATGGAGTTTCTCCATGTTGGTCAGGCTGGTCTCGATCTCCTGACCTCAGGTGATCCGCCTGCCTCAGCCTCCCAAACTGTTGGGATTACAGGCATGAGCCACTGTGCCTGGCTGCATTGTCCCTCTAAATTCTAGCAACAAACCAGTAGAGTAGTTACTGTTATTACCCACATTACAGACCCTAAGGCCCGGAGAGATTTCAGTAACTGACTAGGATTGTGTTAAGTCTATAGGTCAAATAGACTCCAACTGAATCTTAAAATATTGAGTCTTCTAATCGGGGGTTGGCAAACTCATTAAAGCCAGATAGTATTTTTGGTTTGCTGGTCATATGGTCTCTCTCACAACCACTCAACTATGCCATTGTGGCATGAAAGCAACTATAGACAAGATATAAATAAGTTGGAATGCCTTTGTTTCGATAAAACTTTATTTGTAAAAGTAGGCAGCAGGCTGGATTTGGCCTGTGGGCTATAGTTTGCCAGCCTCTGTTCTAATCCATCAGCATAGCATATCTCTCCATTTACTTAGGGTTTCTTAATTTCTTTCAGCAATATTTTATACTTTTGGTGTAATGGTCTTGTACATTATTTTGGTTAAATTTATATCTAGGAATTTTATGGGTTTTTTTGGATACCATTAATAGAATTTCAACTTTTTTTTCTTTTTTTTTTTTGAGACAGAGTCTCTCTGTGTCGCCTAGGTTGGAGTGCAGTGGCATGATCTCGGCTCACTGCAACCTCCATCTCCTAGGTTCAAGTGATTCTTCTGCCTCAGCCTCCTGAGTAGCTGGGATTACAGGTGCCCACCACCACACCCTGCTAATTATTTTTTTTTTTTGAGACCGAGTCTTGCTCTATCACCCAGGCTGGAGTGCAGTGGCTCAATCTCAGCTCACCGAAAGCTCCACCTCCCAGGTTCACGCCATTCTCCTGCCTCAGCCTCCCAAGTAGCTGGAACTACAGGCACCCGCCACCATGCCTGGCTAATTTTTTTTGTATTTTTAGTAGAGACAGGGTTTCACCATGTTAGCCAGGATGGTCTCGATCTCCTGACCTTGTGATCTGCCCACCTCGGCATCCCAAAGTTCTGGGATTACAGGCGTGAGCCACCACGCCCAGCCACACCCGGCTAATTTTTGTATCTTTAGTAGAGGCAGGGTTTCCCCATGTTGTCCAGGCTGGTCTCAAACTCCTGACCTCAGGTGATCCACCTGTCTCAGCCTCCCAAAGTGCCGGGATTACAGGCATGAGCCACTGTGCCGGGACTTAAACTTATTTTCTAATTGTTTTCTGTTAGTATATAAAAATTGATTTTTGATTATTAAACTTGTGCCCTAGACACAGAGAGTAATTGGTAGAACCAGGATGAAAAATGAGCTCTCCCAGACCCCAAAGTCTTAATTCACAGAATTTTCACATCTATTCTGTTATACAAGTATATTATGTCTCTTTTAATAAAGTCACAAAAGAAGTCATTTTACTTCTCACATGTTCAAAGTGTTTCAAAGACATTGATCTTCTTTGTCCCTCTCTCACAGTCCTGGAGGAAAAGTCAAAGCCCACAATCATCCCTACCCTGGCTTTGGATGGAAGTGGCCATAAGCCCCCCATTGCTGTAAGAAGGAGAAGGAAAGGAGACAGAGTCAGCTCCCTGCTCCATGCACTGCAAAGCCCACCGGGTTCTAGGGCTGGGAAACCCACGCTGTGAATTGCTGAGCTCAAGCCCTTTTCCTAGTGGGTGTCCCTGCCATCTGCAGGCATCAGTCAGTGGACAGCAGGAAGGAATTCAAGAGAGGAGAAGGACAAAGAAAAGAGAACCAAGCACAGTTGCAGTGTAAATGTGAGCTTTGCTAGGTCCTGGGGGAAAGAAAGCTTGACTGATCAGACAGGAGAAATATTGAGCCATAAAGAACTTGGAATGGGAGCTGGGTGCAGTGGCTGACACCTGTAATCCCGGTGCTTTGGGAGGCCAAGGAGGGAGGATTGCTTGAGGCCAGGAATTTGAGATCAGCCTGGGCAACATAGTGAGAGACTTCATCTCTACAAAAAATAGAAAAACTTAACTGGGCATGGCAGTCCAGCCAGAGTGAGACCTTGTCTCCAAAAAAAAAAAAAAAAAAATTTTTTTTTAATTAAAGAAAAAACAAAACGAAGAACTTGGAATGGTTTTTACAATCACGGGGGCAAAGTACAATGTACAGTGCTTCAGCATTACAGCTTTGGCCTTCATTCATTTGCTTCCCAGCTCGACGGTTATTTTATATGAGCTGTAGTTCTGTAGACCTCCTCAAACCTCTCTTGTAGAGAAATTATTTGTGTGTGGATTGAAAGAGACATAGGGTTGATTTCATCTTTTTTTTTTTTTTTTAACATTATCCCATTCATTCATTCATTTTGAGCCAGAGTCTCACTCTGTCACTCAGGCTGGAATGCAGTGGTGCGATCTTGGCTCACTGCAACTTCTGTCTTTTGGATTCAAGAGATTCTCCTGCCTCAGCCTCCCGAGTAGCTGGCATTGGCAGGTGGATCGTTTGAGGTCAGGAGTTCAAGACCAGCCTGGCCAAAATGGTGAACCCCCATCTCTACTAAAAATACTTTTTATTTTTTAAATATGCAAACCCAACCACTCAATTGTACATATGCTTCAGCTGCAACTTAGAACCCTAAAATAGTCCTTTGTTTATTATGCACCCTCAAAAGGGTTTTTCTGCTTTGTTGTACCTTTTTTTTTGGACATGTACACACAGGAAACTTTATGGCTCTTTTATTATCTCATGGAACTGTGTTTTGTTTTGTTTTGTTTTCAGAATGCCCCATGCCTGGTTTTATACCAGTCACATAAATAAACAACACCCAGTCTCACTGGAAAATGATGGAAACTTTGTCAGCAGCACTTCACATAAAAAGAACTCTTGTTTAGAAAATAAATCGTGATTTTAAAGTAGAGACATGGGCTGGGCACGGTGGCTCATGCCTGTAATCCCAGCACTCTGGGAGGCCGAGGCGGGCAGATCACTTGAGGTCAGGAGTTTGAGACCGGCCGGCCAACGTGGTGAAACCATGTCTCTAGTAAAAATACAAAAAAATTAGCCAGGCATGGTGGTGTGCACCTGTAATCCCAGCTACTCAAGAGGCTGAAGCAGGAGAATCACCTGAACCCAGGAGCCGGAGGTTGCAGTGAGTTGAGATTTTGCCACTACACTCCAGCCTGGGTGACAGAGCGACACTCTGTCTCAATAAATAAATAAATAAATAAATAAATAAATAAATAAATAAAGTAGAGGCAAGGTCTGTGAAGGAACCCTCTTAGTCAGAATCCTACACACGTGCAAAGGTTTGCCCACCTCAGCCCCTATGGGACTGATCTGCACAGACCATATTGCTAGCTTTCTGTCACCAAGCTTTCACTCTGTCTCCCTTTCTCTCTGTTATTTTCCAACTACCAAGTTCAAATTCTTTTTTTTTTTTTTTTTTTCATTTCACCAGCTTTCTGGGGAACAGGTGGTGTTTGGTTACATGAATAAGTTCTTCAGTGGTGATTTCTGAGATTTTGGCACAGCCATCAGGGTTGATTTCTTTATTCCCACACCCCCAAACCAGGGTTCTCAACTCTTTCTGAGTATTCTAATCACTTGGGGAGCTTTTGAAAAATCAATGTCAGGACCCTACTCCAGGCCAGTTATATCAGAGTCTCTGTTAGTGGATCCCAGGAGATCTTTTAAGCTCCTCGGGTGATTCTAGTATGCAGAAAAGGTTGAGAAATGCTTTCCCCAAATGAGTCCTTCCACTTATTCCAGCAGAAAGGTGTTTCATGTAGAAACAGGCAGCATCCAGGATACTCTGTCATATTAAGAAACAGACAGGCTGGGCGTGGTGGCTCATGTCTGTAATCCTAGCACTTTCGGAGGTGCAGGAGGGCAGATCACTTGAGGTCAGAAGTTTAAGACCAGCCTGGCCAATATGGTAAAAACCCATCTCTACTAAAAAAAAAAAAAAAAAAAAAAAATTAGCTGGGCATAGTGGCAGGCACCTGTAGTCCCAGCTACTTGGGAGGCTGAGGCAGGAGGATCGCTTGGGCCCAGGAGGCAGAGGTTGTAGCGTGCTGAGAGCACACCACTGCACTCTAGCCTGGGCAATGGGAGAGAGACGCTGTCTAAAAAAAAAAAAAAGAAAGAAAAGAGAAGAAAAGAAACAGACAGTGGGTACCAGACACGAACATTCTTACTTAAGGGCTTGAAAACTGGGCTCACATTTCTGGGAAGGCTCTTGCCACAAATTATTTGAGGACCTTATTTTCTATGTCCCAGCTAGGAGAAGTCTCTCAATGACCAGAGGGACCTAGAGTTCTTCTGGAAGTGGGAACTGCCCTGGGGTGACTACCTTGAAGCTGGTGGTGATGGAAGCATATTTGTTGTCAGCTGTCTCTGAATTCCCGATCAGGTAGTCCCAGCTGGTGAACATCTTGAAGCTGAATGTGAAGTTGTCACTCTCCCCTTCACCTGTGCTTCCCTGGGTATTGCTGGCCATCCTGTAGGGTACACAGCACTGTTGTGACGTCTGCCCTCTTTCTGCTGTGTCACCCGCAGGGAACACTGGCCTAGCCACTCTTGGACACAGGTAACAGATAAACAGGTAGCTGACATTCAGTGACAAAACAAGCCAGGCAGGGACTTGAGCCAAGACAGCTTTGAGGATAGCCAGGGCACCTTTCCCTCCAAATTCAGAGTCCCCTGCAAGCACACATTGGTGTCAATTAGGTAATAAAAAGCCTGCAGGAGACAGGACACGTGACCATGTTTTCTTCCCTACACCCGATTTCCTGTGGCTTGACTCATCTGCAAATGCAGTTTGAGAACTCTATACAGGGAGTTTGTTCTCAACCAGGAACATCCCCTTCCAAGTCATCTATTTTCTTGGATAGAACACACATATACACACATATATGTGTGTGTGTGTGTGTGTGTGTGTGTGTTCTATATATATATATATATATATATATAGAAAATATACAGAAAAAAATATATTTTCTGATACAAAACGCAAAACACACTGAGGTGGCTGGTGCTACTTTGTTGTGCTACTTTTTTTTTTTTTTTTTGTAACAGAGTCTCGCTCTGTCATTCAGGCTGGAGTGCAGTGGCCTGATTTTGGCTCACTGCAGCCTCCACCTCCCGGGTTCAAGCAATTCTCCTATCTCAGCCTCCTCAGTAGCTGGGATTACAAACACCTGCCACGATGCCTGGCTAATTTTTTGTATTTTTGGTAGAGATGGGGTTTTGCCATGTTGGCCAGGCTGGTCGTGAACTTCTGACCTCAGGTGATCTGCCTGCCTCGGCCTCCCAAAGTGCTGGGATTACAGGTGTGAGCCACCACACCCAGCCCGGTACTACTTTTAATTGCAAAACCATCAATTACTTTTGCACCGTCCTAATACAATCAGGTCATATATCCTTTTCTTAAGCAAGTTTGGCTGAAAGCACCTTGGACCTTCCTATTTCATCCTACCTGTCTTCAACCTATGCTCCCTAGAGTTTGACCCTGTGGGAATCACAGAATTCCAAGCAGGGGTGCTATAAGATACTATGAGGGGTTCGTCATCTTCCCTAACACGTTGGCTTTCTGGATTTGCTGTTCCACCGGGCTTAGTTAGCTTTTTTGGTTTGTCACGAAAACTTTCCATATTTCTATACTTATCTGGGGTGAGAGCAGGGAAAAAGTAACAACATGAGGGCTAAGAATAAAAGCAAGCCTGTCTCCTTGTTCTTTTCCTTTTGCCTGATAGTGCTGTGCAGTCAGAGATCACCCAGTGGTCACTGTCGAGTGCGGGGCAGGGTCTTGGGAACAGCAGCATTTCCGCCTGAGACCATGTGATAGAAAACCAAGCCCTGCGTCCCCACTGCCCTTTCAGGGGCTGTACCCAGACTTCACTCTACCCAGTGCTCCACTCCTTTCCTGGAGACACAGCCACCCACACTCTTCTGGGAGAAGTGACCCCTCATGTCTGTGCTGAAGGGAGAGTGGGCCCCGGGGGGATAGGTTTGTGTAGGAGACAGTGCCTTCCACCCTGCAACCCCCAGCCACAGCTGATGGGGTCCCCTGATTCTGAAGAAGGCAATCAATCCATGGGCTGGGCCAACTTTTCAGAAAATATGAATTAAGAGTTACAGACATATTAAAAGGCCACTTCTGACCACAGAGACAAGTGGAGTTGGGGCCAGAGAGGCCACCAAGGTTAATCGCTGCCACATACATTTATTTAGTACAAGTTTATTTGGTTGTATCTTTCTATATGCCAGCCTTGGTTCTAACACACAAGCTAGAGTTTGGAGGAGCAGAAGAGTTTTTTGAAGGAAACTGAGCTCTGGAGAAAAGCAAAAACAGGCCTGACAAACCTCCAGGCTTACCTTACCAGGAACTATGCTCACTCTCAAGCCACACTGGCCTTTTGGCAGTTTGGGGAAAACACTAGGCTATTTGCTGCCTCAGGGCCTTTGCACGTGCTCTTCTTTTGTCTAAAATGCTGCTCCCCAGAATTTCAGCATGGCTGGCGTTCTCAGCCTCATCCAAAGGGGTTTCAATCCTATTTCCCAGCACATCCCACATGGCCTGGTTCATGTCTTTCATACCACAAATTATAATGTGCATATGCTTTCTGTATTCATTTCCTGTTTTCTCTCTGAATGCCCCACCAGAAGGGAGGTAGGCATAGAGTGGCCAGGGGAGTGAGCTGTGGCTGTGAAGTCAAAGCCTGCGGATGAGATGGTCATACTTACGATCGAATGACAATCATCAGGCTGTAGCCGAACACGCTGACCCCCACCATAAAGTAAGCCATAGGCAGCCGGTACCTCAGCCACCCGATGGTCCTCTGGTTGTTGTAGTAGCCATAGAAGAGTGCAGAGTACTTGATATAGCCCTGGGGGACAGCAAAGCCAAATGCTCTGGGTTGGTAAGCTCAGAGCTGGTGGTCACCAGACATGTCTATTCTACCAGGGATTTCTTTCTCAGAGTCTTAACCAAATCTAAGGGGCCGAAGGAAGAGTTCCAGATGTTCTTGTTCTTCCCTTCACCTCCTCCAGTGGCTCCAGAGCCCCTCCATGTCTCCCCTTCTTTCTCTTCTTCATTCCCTCTATTTCCTCATTACATAGAGTGCATGCAGACATGGGAGGGAGAAGAGAGTGTTGTTAACATTTGGGATAAAATTAGGGATAGGGGGTTGGGCACTGTGGCTCACGCCTGTAATCCCAGCACTTTGGGAGGCTGAAGTGGGCAGATCACTTGAGGCCAGGAGTTCAAGACCAACCTGGCTAATGTAGTGAAACCTCGTCTCTACTAAAAATACGAAAATTTGCCAGGTGTAATAGCAGGTGCCTGTAATCTCAGCTACTTGGGAGGCTGAGGCAGGAGAATTGCTTGAACCTGGGAGGTGGAGGTTGCAGTGAGCAGAGATCATGCCCCCACACTCCAGCCTGGGCAACAGAGGGAGACCCTGTCTCAAAAATAAAAAAAAAAGAATCCTTAGTAACAGTATAGTTGGGAACTCCTGTTCCAAATGACTTTCTGAAGGGTCTGCAATCTGACTTTGAGAGTGAAGGATGGCACCAGCAATGTCTTGCTGTGGGCAGCACTACAGCCATGCCTCCCAGCCTTAGCAAGCCCTTGGAGCTGCAGACTAAGCCTCCAGAGGCATGGGGGTATGAAGCTCACAAAGGAGGGAAGAGTGCTGCAGGCAGAGGGCCATAAACAAAGGCAGAGAGGCGATGACAGTGTGTGATGCACACAGGGACTTCTCCAAAGCTCGGTGGCATTGGGGCACTAAAGCGTGAGGTATTACATGGACATGGGACTGGAGAGGTAGGGAGCAGCCAGGTCATGAACAGTTCCTTTGTAAACACAATTAAGAACACTGGCTTTTATTCCACTGGGAATGAGAATCAATGAAAATTTGAGGTAGGGGAGTGACAGGGTCAGATCTGCATTTTATAAAGATCACTCCAGCAACAAAGGGAATGGAAATTTTAGGAGCCAAGCCAAGGCAGGGAGGAGAGGTAAATTATTCTGACAGTAGTCCCGGTAAAGGGAGGACATTATTCCAAGTGAAGGTAAAAGAGATGGAAAAAAGCATTTTGCCTGATGATGGGATCCTATTTGATTAAACCACTGGTTTTTCAATAATTAAGTCCATTGTTTCACATTTACACACGCAATCTTTAGGCCTTACAGTCACAAGTGGAAGTTCATTGGTACATTGGCAATAGCACCTTGAAATCTCGAAGGATGAAAAACTCCATGGCTTTTTCTTAGTCAGTCCAGATATTCACTGATTTTCTTCCTCCTCAGATATTCATTGATTTCCATTCCCAAATGGAATAAAAGCCAAGGTTCTTAATTGGTGATATGGTTTGGCTCTGTGTCCTCAGCCAAATCTCATCTTGAATTGTAATCCCCAGGTGTTGAGGGAGGGACCTGGTGGGAGGTGAATGGATCATGGGGGTGGTTTCCCCCATGCTGTTCTCACGATAGGGAGGGAGTTCTGGTGAGATCTGGTTGTTCTGATAAGTTTCTGGCATTTCCCCTGTGCTCTCTCTCTTCTGCTGCCATGTAAGAAGTGCCTTGCTTCCCCTTTGCCTTTCACTGTAATTGCAAGTTTCTTGAGGCCTCCCCAGCTACGTGGAACTGTAACCAATTAAACCCCTTTATTTATAAATTACACAGTCTCAGGTAGTAGTGTGAACATGAACTAATACAATTGGGTTTACAAAAGATTTAAGAAATATTTAGTAGGTAGGCTCAGATTTAGTGGTTGGTTGGATGGCAGTTGGGGGTGGTTGGCGAGGAAGAGGGAGAAGAGTGGGATGATTTTCAGGCTTCAGACATGGATGATTGGATGAATGGTGATTCCAATAAAGGAGTTGGGAAAAAGAGATGTGGGTTTTGGCTGGATAGGTGTTACATTTGAAGGGCAAGTAGGACATTCAGTTGAAGATGCCATGTGAAACTTGGGGGAAGCCTGGAGTGGAGATAGATCTGGGGTCTTAATGTGGGAATGAGGAAAAAAAACCATACTGTGAGATCACCTTACAGAGACCTGGCAGACAGAGAGGTGCAGTGGCTGCATGGGGGGCCCACATCTGTCAGAGTGTGGCTGGAGAGAGCAGTGCATGAAGGAGACCCGGGAGGACTGTGCAGAGACATGGTTTGCAAGCTCATTTAGCTTAGTGCTGGGATCCTATTTTATTAAAGCAATGGTTTTTCAATAATTAAATGCACTATTTCATACTTATCCATGCAATCTTTAGGCTTTATAATCACAAATGGAAGTTCATTGGCATGTTGACAATAGTACCTCAAAATCCCAAAGGACAGAAAAATCCATGGCCTTTTCTTCCTCAGCCCGAGGCACTGTCTTTCTGGGAATACTCCCATAGGGCATGCCCATCAGTACCTTGTGCAGAAACACAATGACACAAGTATGAGTGGAGGAAATACGAACCCACAGAGACATTCATATACTGGGGTAAATGCTTTCCTTCTCAGAGCGGAATACACCTATTTTCTTCTTTCTTTATGTATTTATTAATTTAATTCATTTTTTATTTTTTGAGATGGAGTTTCACTCTTGTCACCCAGGCTGGAGTGCAATGGCACAGTCTCAGCTCACTGCAACCTCCGCCTCCCAGGTTCAAGTGATTCTCCTGCCTCAGTCTCCCGAGTAGCTGGGATTACAGGTGCCTGCCAACATGCCCGGCTAATTTTTGTATTTTTAGTAGAGACAGGGTTTCACCATGTTGGCCAGGCTGGTCTTGAACCCCTGACCTCAGGTGATCCAACCACTTTGGCCTCCCAAAGTGCCGGGATTACAGGCGTGAACCACTGAGCCCGGCCCTATTTTCTTCTTTAAATAACATTGATTGCTTTCCTGATTTTAAGAGTAACACACACTCATTGTAAAAAACGTGAAAAAGCACAGAAGAGCGTTTCTTTTCTTTTCTCTCTTTTTTGAGACAGGTTCTCACTTCATCACCTAGGCTGGAGTGCAGTGGCTCCATCTCAGCTCATTGCAACAACCTCTGCCTCCCTGGCTCAAGTGATCCTCCCACCTCAGCCTCCTGAGTAGCGGGAACTACAGGTGTGTACCCCCACGCCCAGCTAATTTTTTGTATTTTTAGTAGAGACAAGGTTTTGCCATGTTGCCAAGGCTGGTCTCAAACTCTTGGGCTCAAGTGATCCTACCACCTTGGCCTCCCAAAGTGCTGGGATTACAGGCATGAGCCACCACGCCCAGCCAGAAGAGCATTTTAAAAATTACCTATCAGCGCCAAAACCCAAAGATAATGACTGTTAGATATTTATATATTTTCTTTCAGTTATTTCTGAGTTCTATATATATTTAGTCTAGTTATTTAGTCTAATATTATTTTGTGACCAATTTCCTACATCATAAGGTATTTCCCCAAATAAAATGACTTCAAAAATATCTAATAAAAACATGTACAAGAAACTTACTTAACAAATCCACTATTGTTGGACATTAAAGTATTTCTAATTCTACACATGTATATAATTCTGTTATTAATACCCTTATACATATGCCCTTATTCATATCCTTAATTGTAAAAAAAATCAGAAATGGATTAGATTTATATATTGATTTAGGAAGGATTGACTTTTTAATGAGATTAAATTTTTCCTTCCAAGAATATATCCTTCCATTTATTGTCTTATTTTTGTCCAGTAATTCTTTATAGTGTTCCTCATAGAAATATTCTGATTTATTAAATGTATTACTATTTATTTTGTAAATTTATTGCATTGTGTCAAAATTTTAAATTCTATTTTTAAGTGGACATTAAATATACAGAAAATCACTGCCATTTGTCTTTAAAATGACTCCAGTCACCTCAATATACTTGTTTATTAGATTCTAGTAGTTTTTCATACAATCATTGGAGTTTTTGGGGGGTTTACAATCATATCACCTGCAAACCAAAATAACTTTGTATATTTTGTACAAAGTGTATAAGATGTTAATCTTCCTGACATTGCATTAGGTGGTAGAAATTAATATTGAAAAGTAGTAGGGTTAGGGATATATCATGTTTTTTTTGATTTTTGTAATACAGGCTTTAGTATTTTTCACCATTTAGTATAAAATTACTTTGTTTCTTAATTTATAGGTTCTTCATTTTTAGGTAATTTCCTTTTATTTCTTTTTGTTTCTTTGTTTTAAATGTATTTTCTTATTGGGGAATATGTTATACATAAAATAGTATATGTATAACATCTATGTATAGTTGATCATAATAAAAAGGAAATTAACTACTATATATCCACTAGCTAGCTTAAGAAACAGAAAATCTCCAGGCCTTTATAGTACCATGGATAAGCCCCTCCTGAATTATATCCCTCTTGCATCCCAAGATGCAACCAAGATATAGTACATTTTATGATAACAATTCCCTTGTTTTTCCTTATATTTTACTCATTTATTGTTTAGTTTTGCCTGTTTTGCTTTAGTTTTGCCTGTTAAATGGAATCATGCATAAGTATTCTCCTATGAATTTTTTTCCATACAACATTACACTTTTGAGATTCATTGATATTGACATGTGTAGCTACAGTTCTCTAATTTTCACTGTTACGTAATATTGCATTGTATGGACATACTATAATGTATTTACACAGTCTACTCTTCATAGACATTTGGATTGTTTCCAGATTTTACTATTAAAAACAATACTGCCTGCCATGTGCGGTGGCTCACGCCTGTAATCCCAGCACTTTCGGAAGCCAAGGTGGGCAGATCACATCAGAAGATCGAGACCATCCTGGCTAACACGGTGAAACCCTGTGTCTACTAAAAATACAAAAAATTAGCCAGGCATGGTGGCGGGCACCTGTAGTCCCAGCTACTCGGGAGGCTGAGGCAGGAGAATGGCATGAACCTAGGAGGCAGAGCTTGCAGTGAGCCAAGATTGAGCCGCTGCACTCTAGCCTGGGAGACAGAGGGAAACTCTGTCTCAAAAACAAATTAACAAACAAACAAACATACTGCCAGCAAAAGCCGGGGAAGTTGCTTTGGACAAACTCTTTCACTGAGAACAACTAGACAAGTGGACAATCATGACTTGTGCTGCCAAGATCCAGGAGATAAAGAAATTCTGAAGAAGTGATTGTGCATTGCTGTTCCCCATGAGTTATTCGCTGATTTCAATCACAGCAGCTAAAAAATAAAGAAAGTATGCAGCAACTTTGGAATAGTCAAAGGGCTGAAGAATGAAATGAAAGTGAAATTTAAGGACAAATAGATTTGGGAGGTTGAGGCAGGTGGATCATTTGAGCTCAGGAGATCAAGACCAGCCTGGGCAACATGGCAAAACCCCATCTCCACACACACACACACACACACACACACACACACACACACAGACACACACACACACACACACACACACACACAAGGCAAACAGGAAGATATCTGGAAAAAGCCCAAGTTTTTAGTTGAGGCCTGGGAAGATTTTACTCAGAAAGTAAAATTAAACAAAAATATAGACCATCTTGCTTAGTTCTCCCACCAGAGGAATAAGTAAATCTCAATAATTGCTCACAAACAATGTCTAGCACTCAGTCAAAAATAACTAGTTATAAGAGAAGACAAGACTTGACTAAAAACTAAAAGAAAAATTAAACAATAAAAACAGATTCACAGGAAGTCTAGATAAGGGAGTTGTCAGTCATGAGCTTTAAAATAAGTTTGATTAATATGCTTAAGGAATTAAGGGACAAGATGAATCATTTTGGTAGAGAACTGGAAACTATAAAAACAATCAAGTGGAAGTTATAGAACTGAAACATGTGATCATTGAAATTAAAAGCTCAATGGACAGATTTAAGAACATATAGATCAGAAAAGAGAATGGCTAAATTTTAATACGGGGTTAAAAAAGTCCAGACTTAAATAGATAGAGAAAAAGATGAAAAATACTGAAAAGAGCATAAGGCATACATGGAAATACAGAGACAAGGCTCACTGAGACAAGACACACACACGTGCACACACACACACACACACAAATGCACATGCAAAGGCACACACATATATGTAGTCCCAGAAGGAGAGAGAAGATGGAATGGCATAGAAACAGTATTTAAAGGGATTATGGCAGAGAATTTTCCCAATGTGACAAAAGACAATTTAAGATTTAGTAAGTGCTACAGATCCAAAGCTGGATATCTACTGCTTTGGATTTCTATTGCTGTGTAACAAATTGCCACAAAGATGGCCTAAAGCAACACCCATTTATTAGCTCACAGTTCTATAGGTCAACAGTCTAGCATGGTGTGGCTGGATTCTCTGCTCAGGGTCTCACCAGACTGAAATCAAAGAGTCAACAGGGGCTAAGGGTCTCATCTGGGGTCTGGAGTCCTCTTCCAAGCTCACTTATTGTTGGCAGAATTCATTTCCTTGTGCTTGTAGGACTGAGGTCCCTGTTTCCTTGCTGGGTGGCAAATGGTGGCCATGCTCAGCCTCTTGAGGGCTCCCACATTCCCCATTACATGGTTCCCTCCATCTTTAAGCCAGCAGTGGTGTGTTCAATCCTTCTCATGTTTTGAATATCTGTGACTTCTTCTGCAACCAGCCAGAGAAAACTCTTGGCTTTTAAAGAGCTCATGTGATTAAGTTAGGCTCACTCAAATAACCTTGGAGTGATAGTTCGTTCCTAGGTTCTGTCCATACTCAAAGAGGAGGGGATTATATAAGATTGAGGGTCATTCTTAGAATTCTGCCTACCCCATATACAAAAAGCAACAAATCAACAATGACAACAAAAACTTCACTTAGGGAATTGGGGAGATTGGCAAATGTTGGTCAAAGGATACAAAATTTCAGTTAGATAGGAAGTATAAATTCAAGAGATCTATTGTACAACATGGTGACTATAGTTAATAATAATGTATTGTATACTGGAAAATTGCTATGAGAGTAGATTTTAAGTGTTCTCACCAAAAATAAATAAAAGTATAGGTATATGAGGTGATGCATATGTTAATTAGCTTGATTTAACCATTCCACAATGTATACACATTCCAAGACAGCATTTTGTACAACATAAATATATGCAATTTATATTTGTCAATTAAAAGAAGTAAATTTTAAAAAATTCACCTAAACCTACCACAGGAAACTTTACACAAATTCTTCAAGAGAATAATAAAAAAAGAAACATTCCCAAATCACTTTATGAGGTCTAATATTGATCCCCAAATATAAGAACATTATAAGAAGGATATTTACAGTCCAGTATCTCAAAAATAGATGCAAAAATTCTAGATAAAATATTCACAGATCAAAATCAGATGATATATGTAAAAAAATACATAATAACCTAGTTGGGTTTATTCCAAGAATGCAATCTGGTTTAACATTTGAAAATAAATCAATATAATTCATCACATAACAATCTTAAATTTGTATGGACCCAATAACATGTCATTAACATATATAAAACAAAAATAATAATTACAATGAGAAGAAGACAAAGGCAGGAGATTTAATTGATCTCAGCAATTGATCATGCTACTCTAAAATTAGTAAGATTATAGATAACTTGTAGAATACAAGTAATATTTTGAACCATGCAAAAAATATAAAAATTTAGGAAAATTAACCATATTCTAAGCAAATAAAGCAGGTCCCAAGTGATGAAAAAGTATCAGTTTCATACAAGATATACACTATGATCACTATAAAATTATACTAAAAACCAGTAAAAAATGCCACCAATCTTTCTATATATTAAAGTCTTGAAAATATATTCATAAATAACTTGTGGATTACAAGAAAATTAGAAAATACCTAAAAATAAATAATGGCAATGTATATCGAAGTATATGGAATGCAACTAAAATGGTATTGAGAGGAAAATTTATAAATGGGTGTTGTGTTATTGATGTCATTTGAATGTTTGTCCCTTCCAAATCTCATGTTGAAATGTGATTCCCCGTGTTGGAGGTGGGGCCTGGTGGGACATATTAGATCACGAGGGCAGATTCTTCATAAATGGCTTAGCACCATCCCCTTGGTGATAAGTGAGTTCTCACTCAGTTAGTTCACGTGAGATATGGTTGTTTAAAAGTCTAGGACCTCTCCCAATCACTCTCTTGCTCCTGCTCTCGCCAAGTGATGTGCTGGTTCCCCTTCACCTTCCATCATGATGTACGTTTCCTGAGGCCCTTAACAGAAGCAGATGCTGGTACTTTGCTTTCTGTACGGCCTGCGGAACCACGAGCCAATTAAACCTCTTTTCTTTATAAATTACCCAGCCTCAGGTATGTCTTCATAGCAACACAAGAACAGCCTACTACAGTTGTAGACTTGCTATGGGCCAATAACTCCCTTGTGCCTCCCATTTTTCTCCTGTTTGAACACAGGCATGTCTATAGCATTTATCTTATGCCTGTCCCACCATTTTATGTTTGTTGTGTTGGTGCAGATAACATCTCTTTAGTCTCACGGTAAAGAGAACTGCACTCAAGGAGTTGTATTTAAAGAACTACTCCATGGAGCCTCATCTGCACCTGAACTACTGATTTAGAGAGTGAGAGTTTGGAATCTGAGCTGATGCTGTGCCAGAATGAGATTTTTAGAGGCCTTGAGGAGCGACGAGTGTATTTTGCATGTGGAAGAGATATGAATCACTGAGGACCAGAGGATTCAATGTGGTAGGCAGCCTGTGAGGTGGCTCACATGATCCCTGCTTCTGGTATTTATTATTGTGTACCATAATACCCTCCCACTGAGTGTGGGCTTGATTTAGTGACCCACTACTAAGGAATACAATATGGCAGAAGTGATGGAATGTCATTTCTGAGATTAGGTTACAAAAAACGGTGGCTTCTATGTGGGAAGCTTCTTTTTGCTCTATTTCCTTCTTGGATTCTCTCATTCTGGGAGAAGACAGCTGCCACCTTATGAGCATGCCTGTGGAAAAACTCATGTAGTAAGAAACTGATGTCTCTGGCCAATAGCCACCGAGTACCTGAACCCTGGGAACAGCCACGTAAGTAAGGTTGGAAGCAGATTTTCTGAGGCCTGCCAGAAGCCACGTGAGTAAGCTTGAAATCGTACCTTCTGAGATCTGCCAATAGCCATGTGAGTGAGCTTGGAAGCGCATCTTCTTCAGTTCAGCCTCAAGATAATTGTAGCCTTGGTCAAAACCTAGATTGTAGCCTGTGGGAGACCACAAGCCAGAACCAATTCTGGATTCCTGACCCACAGAAATAATAATAAATGGTTGTTGTGTTCAGCAAAAAAATAGGGAGTAACTTGTTATACCCAGCAATAGATAATGAATACAAACCCCAAGAAATTAGAAGGAAAGAAATGAAACATATAAGAGTAGAAATTAGTAATATAAAAATAAAGATATATAAGAAAAAGACCTGAATGTGAATGTTTTATAGTAGAGTTATTCATAATCGTTTCCAAATAGAAACAACTGAAATGTCCATGAGCTGGTGAATGGATAACAAACTATGATATACTCATATGGTGGAATATTACAATCCCATTGTAATTTTCAATTCCATTTCAGCACTAAAGGGACAAATGATTGATAAAACTACATGAATGAATTTCAAAGACATTGTACCAACTGAAAGAGGTTAGACACAAAAAAACTGCCTACTACATATTTCTATTTATATGATATTCTGAAAAGGGCAAAACTTTGGGAACAGAAATCAGAAGTCAATCATTGGTTGTCAAGGGCTGGGAGCTGGGAGAGGAGATTGCTTGCAATGTAGGTACTAGAGAAATTTAGAGGGTGATGAAAAAGTTCTATATTTCAGTTGTGTGGTGGTTACCTGATCATACATTTGTCAAAAGTCATTGAATTGTATACCTAAAAGGAGTAAATTTTACTTTATGCAAATTGTGCCCCCAAAAGACTGAATTAAAAAAAAAGACATTTCAGAGAGAATCAGCAAAGCCAAAAGTTTTTTCTTGAACAAAATAACTAAAAAAGACAAACCTTTGCTGTAAATGGGACAAAAAAATTATACTGTATTGCAAAAGGGGATACACCTTCAGATACACTGTGATTTTAGAAAATAAGAAATGACTGTATTTAAGTCAATAAATTTTAAAATGTAAGTTGAAATGGAAAGTTCAGGATAGTGAGGGTTATGTAGGTAATAAAATTGGGGAAAATTAATTAGAGGACTTCAGTGTATATGTAATATTTTATTTTTTAGGCATGGTGATGAGCAAGTAGGATCATTCATTATATCTTTTCATATGTCTGAAATAATTTAGTAGTTATTTTTAAGGGGAAGTATCATATGAGGTTTACAGACTGAATGCTTGCTATGTAAACCTAGAGCACAGCTTCCTTAAAGACCTTATAATGTACACTAGCAGTTTTCAACCCTAGCTGCATATTAGAATCACCTGGGGAGCTGCATCATCCACTGCTATATAACAAATTACCCTAAAATGTAGAGGCTTAAAAAAACACACAATTATTATCTCACTGTTTCTGTGACTAGCATTTTGGGTATGGCTTAGCTGGGTCCTTCACTTCTGGGATCTTCCACAAGGCTGCAACCAAAATTTCTGCTTTGGTCTCATTTGAAGATTTGACTGGGGAAGAATCTGCCTTAAAATGTGCTTATGTGAGGCCGGGCATGGTGGCTCATGCTTGTAATCCCAGCACTTTGGGAGGCTAAGACTGGTGGATCACGAGGTCAGGAGTTCAAGACCAGCCTGGCCAAGATGCTGAAATCCTGTCTCAACTAAAAATACAAAAATTAGCAGGGCGTGGTGGCACATGCCTGTAATCCCGGCTACTCAGGAGGCTGAGGCAGGAGAATTGCTTGAATCTGGGTGGCAGAGATTGCAGTGAGCTGAGATCATGCCACTGCACTTCAGCCTGGGTGACAGAGCAAGACTCCGTCTCAAAAAAAAAAAAAAGTGCTTATGTGGTTGTTGCTGGGTTGCTGGACTAAGGGCCTCAGTTCCTTGCTGGCCATTGTCCAAAGGCCACACTCAGTTCCTTGCCAGGTGGGCGTCTCCAATCTGTCAGACTGCTTCATTAAAGCACCCAAAGCAAGAGGGGAATCAACAGAGAGTTCTGCCAGCAAGATGGAAATCACAATCTTTCATAACCTAACCATTCTATATTCTATTTGTTAAAAGCAAGTCTCTAGGTCTAGCCCATACTCAAAGGGAGGGGTTACATAAGCGCATGAATACCAGCAGAGAAGGATCATTGGAGGTTATCATAGGAGTCTGCTTTCCACAGAAGCTTTTATTTATTTATTTTACTTTTTTTTTATTATACTTTAGGTTTTAGGGTACATGTGCACAATGTGCAGGTTTGTTACATATGTATCCATGTGCCATGTTGATTTCCTGCACCCATTAACTTGTCATTTAGCATTAGGTATATCTCCTAATGCTGTCCCTCCCCGCTCCCCCCACCCCACAACAGTCCCCAGAGTGTGATGTTCCCCTTCCTCCACAGAAGCTTTTAAAACAGAGATAACAAGACCACACCCTGAGAGAGCCAAATTTATTTGATTGGGGGTGAGCCTAAGATCTGGTGTTTCTTAGAGTCCCCCAGGTGATTTTCACATACAGCCAGTGTTGGAAGAGAAGTACATAAACTTGTCATCCAGTGGGGCCTTGCCAGCCAGCTCCTGCAGCATAACTGAGGGTTCCTCAGGGATCACATAGACATCCTGGGTTGTGCAGGCAATGGCAATTAAAGATAAACAAGGCTCATTCTTACATTCAGAGCTGTTTAATTTCATAAAGTAGTATTGAGAGTTTGTGGCAAAAGGAAAATGAATATAAGGAGAAGTTTCGTTAAAGTTGCGTTCAACGCCAGGCATGGTGGCTCATGCCTGTAATCCCAACACTTTGGGAGGCTGAGGCGAGCAGATGGCTTAAGGTCGGGAGTTTGAGACCAGCCTGGCCAACGTGGCGAAACCCCATCTCTACTAAAAATACAAAAAATAGCCGGGCCTGGTGGTGCGTGCCTGTAATCCCAGCTACTTAGGAGGCTGAGGCACGAGAATTGCTTGAACCCAGGAGGTGGAGGCTGCAGTGAGCCAAGACTGTGCCACTGCACTCCTGCCCAGGAGACAGATTGAGGCTCTGTCTCAAAATATATATATAAAATAATAATTTTTTTAAAAGTCATGTTTGAGCACTTCTACTATTCTTATCCCTGGACCCTCTGGTTCACGATGCTTCATTTTAAAACATCCATGAGTCATGGGGATATCTCTGAACCTTAGCTTATGCTGAAAACCCTTGAGCCCTGAAGTTCTCTGTGTCTTTGACCAACAGGACACTTCCTTCAGATGTGCAATGAATCTGGATGTGTCTGATTCCCATATGGCCAATTTCCCATCATCCTAAATAAGAAAGCATCTTGAGACACCCCACACCCTAATTGCTGTTATCCAACCTGTCATCAAGACTTGTCCGTGCACTTCACTCTGATTCCTCTCTTTTAATCCATTCCCACTGATACTACCCGGATCTAGCACTGACCTACTGCAACAGGCTCCTACCTGGTCTAAGCCTCTTCCCTCTCCCCTATTTCCCTTCTTCCCTTCTTCTTCCCAAGCCAAGGCTCCTCTTTCCAGCAAGGCATCTCTCTCTCTCTCTCTCTCTTACTCTCAACCCACTCCAATATATTTTTCCCAATCACCTGCCAATCAAATCAAAGTGCTCTAGCACGAATGGTTCCGATCTTGGCTGCTTCATTGGAATGCACCAATCACTAAGTTTTTATTGTTTAAAATAAATGTTCCCTCATAAAAATATTTATAAACTTATATAAATTATACCAAATTTAGTGTTTTCTTTAAAAAAGCAACCAAGTGTCCTTAAAATTGCTCAACTTCCCCCAAAACTGCCTTTTATGGACCACTGCATAGCAAAATTTCAGAGATGTCTCATAGGCTTATGGCATTTAAATGTGCTCTCTTCTCATGGAATAAAAAGCTTCCAAGAAGAAAGCCAAGAGCTTTGTGAAGGTAAATTTCCCCATTGACTACTGAGGAAAACATTTCATATTTACCTGACTATGGAGGAGAGAAATGAGACTTCCTATTAGCTTTTGACAATATTTTCCCCTGGGGAGAACCAGACTTGGTGTAAGAGTGTTTGTGTACGCTTGACAGTGAAGTTTTAAAATGCTAACTTCTGGGTCAGAGAGTGATTTTGGCATAAGGATATATGTAGGGCTCAGTGGACTCAGAACCCTTGATTTCTAGGTGTGTATATGAAAGAGTACAAAGGTTAGTTAATGACATATTTGTAAGCGCATGTTTTGGGTAATATAGAAAAGAATTCAACAATTTTATAAATAATGTAACACTCCTTTGCTACCAAAGGCTATTATAATGCATGGTCAACCTCCTCCAATAAATCTGATTTAATTCACATTATGTGAAAGGTTTTTAATGTCCTGAAAGTGGCTGTGCAGAAAAGTTAAGCATGTAACTGCAGGTAGAATTGACTCCAATATGCTCACGGAACCATTTATAACAAAATAGGAGTCAATAAGTCATCAAAGAACCAATTAATACACCTGTGAGGAAGAAAATACTAAATGCAGACATATTGTTCCTCTGAAAGCTGTTGAAGTAGACCCACTTGTGTACCCAGCACCGGCACCAAGTATTTCAGTCAGGACTGTAGCAATTGTAGCAATTGCTGTGCTCAGTGCTTAGTGAGCCACAGGCTCCTTGGAGAAGACCCTAGGCCATCACCCTGGGGACCTGGGATCCAATTCACAATGAACTTATTCTGTGACTTTGCACAAATTGCTTATTACCCTTTTTTTGTTTCTCAATTAATCATCTGTAGATAAGAATCTATTTATGTCCATAATAAGATTATATCTGGGGCCAGGTGTGGTAGGTTATGCCTGTAATCCCAACACTTTGGGAGGCTGAGGTGGGAGGGCTACTTGAGCCCAGGAGTTCGAGGCTGCACTGAACCATGATCACATCACTGCCCTCCAACCTGGGCAACAGAGTGAGACCCTGTTTCTAAGAAAAACCTCCTTAAAAGATTATATATGGGAGAATAGTGAGGAGTGATAGTCAAATCCAAGTTTTTTTGGTGATAAATAATGATATAATGTATTCTATCCCTCTTTTTTGTTTGGGGGTAAAAGGAAAAATCTCATTGAAACATTAATTCTCCAATGATCTTAAGGTAAAATGAGAATTAGAAAAACGTAAGATTCACTTATTAATTAAGGAACAAAGTATTTTGGTTCCATTCTTTGTACTTAACTATCTGGGTAATTGATGTGAGTACATTAGGCCGTAGGTTGGTGCAAAAGTAATTGTAGTTTTTGCCATTACTTTTAATTTTATAAATTTGCTTTTCATGGCAGTAATTTATAAATTACTTTTAATGGCAAAATCCACAATTGCTTTTGCACCAGCCTAATAGCATTTTAAATAAATGACTGATTCTTTGTAAAACAAGAAGTTTTGGTTGATAATTGATGACAGTGGTCATAAGCCTTAACTCTATCCAAAGATTTAGGAATTTCTTTTCTTACCTCTGGGATTATGACTAAACCAAATATTAAGCCAAAAAGGACGAGGTTAACTCCATACATCCATCGGAGAAAGATGAAATACGATGCCACTGAAGAACCAAAGTGACCTAGAGAGAGAAAAGACAGTGGGTATGAGTGCTGCGGAAGGAAAAAATGGACACTATTGTGCACTTTATGTGTGTGGTGGATTCAATTTTCACATCAGTCTGTTGAATGACACCTGGATCTCCCTTTCTTTTCCTGGATAGATAACCTGAGGCTCTTTGGGGTTAACTAACTTGCCTAAGTGCCCACAGTCAGAAAGTGAAGAAGCAGAATTTAAATCTTGGTCCGGGATGGGTGCGGTGGCTCACGTCTGTAATCCTGGCACTTTGGGAGGCCAAGGTGGGTGGATCACTTGAGGTCAGGAGTTCGAGGCCAGCCTGGCCAACATGGTGAAACCCTGTCTCTACTAAATATACAAAAAAATTAGCCAGGTGTGGTGGCCCAGACCTGTAATCCCAGCTACTCAGGAGCTTGAGGCAGGAGAATCACTTGAACCTGGGAGGTTAAGGTTGCAGTGAGCTGAGATCACACCACTGCACTCCAGCCTGGGCAACAGAGTGAGACTCTGTCTCAAAAATAAATAAATAAATAAAAACAAATAAATAAATAAATGGAAAATAAATCTTGGCCTGACAAGTTCAAAACCCATTCTTTTTTCCTCATACAACAGAACCAATGAAATAATCTATTCAGAGGGCCAAGGAAACAACCCGAGCTCTTGGGAAACGCTTTAGGAAACCAATTAAAAAAACAGTGACACCAGCATACTCACTTTCAATGTCCTTGATCTTCATTTCCCAGGGGATACATTGAGTCTTGAAATTATCAAAGTCTCTCTTAAATTTGACCCATTTCTGAAATAAAAGAGGTAAAACTCTCAGTTCCTTAACTTGTCAACCTGGAGCACAAAGGGGCATGATGAGGGGCATGAGGAGGCCGACAGGTCAGCATGAGTCAGCATGGGTGAGGCTGCTGTCTTGTAGTCCCCAGCTCCTGCTGTCCTTGAGCCCAGGCTGCCAGAGGCAGGTGTTCAAACCTTTACTTCCCCAACATTAGGCATGGAGTGAGAGGCAAGCGAGGGCCACCCCTTACTGTGCTGATAAAATTTCTGGTTTGGACAGTTTATAGATAAAGTGAGAAATTATCTGTACGATTTCTGGTTTGGAGGGTCTGACTAAGTTAGCAACCTCTGATATGACTTTCTTCAACTTAAAACAAAAATTCAAAGATAAAAGGAACTCTGGCTACTCTCAGACCCACGTCTGGCAGACAGCCAAGTGCCTCTCTCTGATAGGAACTGTCGCAAAATTGCAAGGGTGGTGCAACTGATAAGGAGATCTCAACCCATAGCTGAACATTCTTCTCCTGGGGAAACAACAGGCTCGTTTTTCTGAAAAGAGTCAGAAAGGCATGTTGCCCCCTCCTGTGGTCTGTTCCCAGCTCAACACCCAGACTATGCACGAAACAGAAACCTGATCAGCCGTCTTTCTATGGCTGGGTGTCGTTCTGTCAACTCTCCAAGGGGCTGCTCTCCACCAACCCCACACTCTGGAAACAAATCCATTTGGAATAAAACAAATACTCATAGAAAGCTGAGGTAGAAATATTCATAGAAAGCGTAAGAGATGGTAGAGAGAAGATCCTAAGATCAGTTCCCATTATTATTATTATTGTTATTTTGAGATGGAGTCTCACTCTGTTGCCCAGGCTGGAGTGCAGTAGCACAATCTCGGTTCACTGCAACCTCCACCTCCCGGGTTCAAGCTATTCTCCTGCCTCAGCCTCCTGAGTAGCTGGGATTACAAGCATGAGCCACCACGCCTGGCTAATTTTTACATGTTTAGTAGAGATGGGGTTTCACCATGTTGGCCAGGCAGGTCTTGAACTCCTGATCTCAAGTGATCTGCCCGCCTCGACCTCCCAAAGTGTTGGGATTACAGGCGAGAGCCACTGCGCGTGGCCCAGTTCCTATTGTTAAAAGGTCTCCTTAGAACTTGTTCATGGAGGACATGAGGTTTTCCCCTGTAAAGTCACTAAAGTCTGCACCTGTGAAAAGAAGGGGCAGAAAATAAAGTCAGCAGAAGATGAAAGGGAAAGGTTTCTCTTTTCAGACATGGTCTCACTGTGCTGCCCAGGCCGAGTGCAGGTGGCGCAAACATGGCTCAATGCAGCCTTGACATCCTGAAGTGATCTTCCTGCCTCGGCCTCCTGAGTAGCCACCACATTCAGCTAATTTTTTTATTTTTTGTAGAGACAGGGTCTCACCGTGCGGCCCAGGCTGGTCTCAAACTCCTGAGCTCAAGTGATCCTCCTGCCTTCAGCCTCCCAAAGTGTTAGGATTTCAGGTGTGAGCCACCACATCCATCAAAACAGGAAAAATTTTGTGAAGGAATCAGACAGGCTTCCAGACCTGGTTTTCCAGATATAGTTTTGACCATCTCCTGATTGAATGATTGTATAAAGAAGGGAACTAGCTGTCAGAAGAGGGAGATGGTCCCAGATGCAAAAGAGAGGAGAAGCCCATCAGCAGACTGGTTGATAACAGTGGCAAAGCTATGGGGGATATGGTGATTGGCAGAACACAGACACTGGGCAGCCCAGTCTCATTGCTTCATCCACCCTCCCTAGCTCTGAGTCTGTGTTCAAAAATGCTCTTTGGGCTGGGCGTGGTGGCTCATGCCTGTAATCCCAGCTTTTTGGGAGGCCGAAGTGGGTGGATCACTTGAGGTCATGAGTTCAAAACCAGCTTGGCTAACATAGTGAAACCCTGTCTCTACTAAAAATAAATACAGGCTAAGGGCGGTGGCTGACGCCTGTTATCTCAGGACTTTGGGAGGCCTAGGCGGGTGGATCACCTGAGGGCAGGAGTTCAAGACCAGCCTGGCCACCATGGTCAAACCCTGTCTCTACTAAAAATATAATACTTAGCTAGGCATGGTGGCAGGCACCTGTAATCCCAGCTATTCAGGAGGCTGAGGCAGGGGAGTCACTTGACCCAGGAGGCGGAGGTTGCAGTGAGCCAAGATTGCGCCACTACACTCCAGCCTGGGCGACAGAGAGAGACTCCATCTCAAAAAAAAAACAAGAAAACCCCCCAAACCCAAAAATACTCTTTATTTGGCTTCCTATGTAGGTCTGCCTATAAAGAGAGCATTTGCCTTGAGTATTTTGGATTCTATGGCAGTGACTTTCATTGCAAATTCACAGATAGGAATTGGGATGATGGTTTCGCTTCTCGTATAACTAACTCAGCTATGGAAAATAAAAGGCATGGCTGCTGTGGACTTCAAATTTTCCATCTTGTATCACTTATGTCTTCTTGTAAGTTAATAATCCAGCATCTGGTTTCATGTAGCAGTCTCATAAGCTTTATTAATGTGAGTCCTCTCTTGAGAGATGGATCCCCTGTCAGGGTGCTGATAAGATCAGTATAAAATATATGCTCGCAAGGCTGAGGACAGGCAGGGGTAATGAACATTGCCAAGTGAGGTCCCTGGAGGCACAGCCTGCCAGTTGGTTCCTTGGCAACCACCTGACAGCCCCTCAAGGCTGTGGGTGTCTTGGACTGAAAAGTGAGGCCCCAGAACTGGAGCAGAGGCAGAGAGAGGCCTGGGAGATGCTCTGGCACGGATTCTCTTATCCTTCATTGGTTGACAGATACAGAAAACTGGACTGGGGCATGGGCAGAAGATTCCAAGCCCCATTCTCAGGGCTGTGTGAGGTGGTTGCTGCTGGTCCTAGGATGGGTTGTTAGTTGTCACGCTGTCTTGCCCTCCAGCTATATATAGGAAAAAAGTTTCAAGTCATGGTGGAGCAAGACACAGGCAAGCTACAAGTCCTGTCAATAAAATCAGGATCTGGGTGACTAAAATGAAAACAACCAGTGAGGCCTGGGAAATATTATTGCAGAACAGAGAAAAAGGAACACCATTCTTTGATATTTGTGGAAAACATTTCCTCCAAGATACATATATAAATTCTAGAAAGCAGTTCAGCATTCCTAATAGGATGCAAGAAATATGGCTTCTAAAGTAAAGGATGTCAATTTGAAAAGAATATAGATGAGATATGGAAGGATTACAAGGAAGCTAAGAGCTTACTAATTGAATGAAAAAAACATTAGACAAAATAAAGACTATAATTGACACAGAAGAAAATGGAGTCAATGATATTGAGAATAAACCTGATAAATTTCTGAGATTGCAGAGAGCTAAAAAATGTGGAAAAGTAAATATGGAGGATGGGGGTGGGGGGAGGCAATCCTTTTCCTAAGGGGGAAGCTAGAACTATGTGAACAGAAACATGGTTGAATAGAATCATTTATCAAAGATGTATTTGTCTAGAGACCTGCTGTACAACACGATGTTTATACTTAACAACACGGTATCGTGTACTTAATTAGTTAAAAAGGTAAATCTCAATTGTTCTTACTGCAATAAAAAAGCAGTGAATACAAATTAAAGAAAGAATAAAAACCTATTTTTTTTACCCAATAGATTAGCACAAAGTTAAAAAGACGGTAACACTCATAACTAGTGAAGATAAGCCATTCTCCGACTTTGTTCCTTTGAGTATGATTTGCTACAGATTGGGGAAAATAGTTTGAAAAATGTGTAGTAAAAGTTAAAATATACACACTTTTGAACAAGCATTACTGTTTGAGGGATGGTCTTTTTGTGATTTTAAAAATCACATGGATCCAAGATAAATGTATAAAGGTGTTTGTTGAAGCATTGTTTGTCACAGTAAAAATCTAGAAAAAAATATACTTGAACAGCACATTCTTCATTGGAAAAAATAAGATGCGAGTGTGCAGTTGGTAAGTGGTAAATAGTCTCTAGACAAAATTAATAAAATGACCCATGGAGAGTTGTCTGGCAAGTATAACTAGAAAAGGAGAAAAAATAATATTAGGAATAAGAAAGATTCAGGCCAGGCATGGTGGCTCACTCCTGTAATCCCAGCACTTTGGGACGCTGAGGCAGGAAGATCACCTGAGGTTAGGAGTTCGAGACCAGGCTGGCCAACCTGGTAAAACACCGTATCTACTAAAAATACAAAAATTAGCTGGATGTGGTGGCACATGCCCATAATCCCAGCTACTTGGGAGGCTGAGACAGGAAAATCGCTTGAACCTGGGAGGCAGAGGTTGTAGTGAGCCGAGATCATGCCACTGCACTCTAGCTTATGCGACAGAGAAAAAAAGAAAAAAAAAAAAGGAATAAGAAAGATTCAAACCCAACAGATATAAAAAGTAATTACAAAAATTATGGGGCTACCATATGCGACTTTCTGTTAACACATATGAAAATTTTAATTAAATGATCAAGTTTCAGGAAGTATATGAATTATTGAAATGGTCCCAAGAAAAAGTTAAAACTTGAGTATATCAATAAACTGAATACTTGAAAAAAAATTTCAAGGTATTCTATAAAAATGGCTCTTGATCTCTACTGTTGTAAGGGTATCATCTTTAAAATTAACAAAAAGTGTATTATCATGCTCCCAAAACTGATTTACAGCATAAAGAGGAGGTAATGCTATTCATTTACAATTATAAAGCAAGTGCAGTCCTAATGTGAAAATCTGCCAAGATACTGCACATGCATACACTTGTGTACAAACACACACAAATTCAGATCAATCTTATGAAAATGTATGTAAAAATCATAAATAAAATATTGGAAAATCAAACGCATCTATGGAGTTAAAAGTAATGTACCATGACTGAGGTTATCCCAGAAATAAAAAAAAATAATAACATAAAGGAAAAGGTGTTTAGTGAAACCTAATTATCTATTTCCAATGAAATGGAAGTCTTACTAAACAATAACTAGACAATAATTTTTTATGGTGACAAAGAAAATCTATTTCAAGCCAACAACTCCCATCAGCTTAGTGTGAAAGTCATTAGAGTCATTCTCATTAAAGTGATGCAAAGACAAGGAGAGCTATGATCACCATTATCAATTGGTACTGTTCTAGGATTGCTAGCCCACATTTTAGGATAGGAATGAGATGTCACATTTAGGATAACCCAACAAAAACATCTTTATGAACATAATCAGATGAAAAAGATTAGAATTAATTAGAGAGAGGCCAGGCGCAGTGGCTCACACCTGTAATCCCAGCACTTTGGGAGGCCAAGGCGGGCGGATCATGAGGTCAGGAGATCAAGACCACCCTGGCTAACACGGTGAAACCCCGTCTCTACTAAAACTACAAAAAAATTAGCTGGGCGTGGTGGCAGGCGCCTGTAGTCCCAGCTACTCGGAAGGCTGAGGCAGGAGAATGGTGTGAACCCGGGAGGCGGAGCTTGCAGTGAGCTGAGATCCTGCCACTGCACTCCAGCCTGGGTGACAGAGCGAGATGCCGTCTCAAAAAAAAAAAAAGGAATTAATAAGAGAGTACCATAAGAGAAACAGATATAAAATTAGGACACAAATTTGTAGCTTTCTTACATACTACCAATAGCTAGTTATTAAATAATTGAAAAATGATCGCATTTGCAAAAGCAACTAGGCTACTAAATGTGCAGAAATAAAACATGGAAAAGATCTATAGGGAGAAAATGACAAACTTTGCTTAAGGATATAATATAGGCTTGAGAAATGTATGGTATCCTAGATGTGAAGACTAAATATTGTATAGATAAGGAAGTCCCAAATTAAATACAGGATTAAAATAAATTCCAACCAAAATCTCAATATACTATGGTGGAACTTGGCAAAGGGATTTTTTTAAATGCATGTAGAAACATAGGCAAGACAGCCAAGACATTTTTTTTTAAAAAAAAACAAAGTTTTATCAGGGTGTGGTGGGGTGCATCTGTAGTCCTAGCTACTCAGGAGGCTGAGGCTGAGGCTGGAGGATTTCTTGAGCCCAGAGGATCTCTTGAGCCCAGGAGTTCAAGGCTGCCACTAAGGCTGGAGTGGTGACGCTGCACTCCAGCCTTAGTGGCAGAGTGAGATAATGACATCAAATGATTGTTCAGAATAAAAGCCCTGAAACAGGCTCTGTACTAGAATTGAGTGAATGAGAATGGTAGTTTTTCAAATCAGTGGGTAAAGGAAGGATACTTCAGTAAGTCTCACACTAAATATCCAGCATGAAACATTACCCTAACTTAAATCAGATGCCCAGGTTATGATACAACTCAACAAAACAGAGCTGCCCCCATCCCTGTGGGGACATCGTTGTTTATCATCCATGTGACCCTGATCACACCACAGCCCTTCTGGGTCTCCACCAACTCAACCTGTCTTGATTTGGGGTTTGGAAAATAAAATCCCAGTGGTTTTAACATCGTTAGTTCTCTAAGTGTATTCACTGGAGAGAAAACAAGTCTCAAATGTATTGAAGCCCTCACAGTAAGTATGGAGAAACTGGCAGGATGCGATTGGTTTCCATGCCTAGATGGATCAGAATGGTCAGGTGGCCCTCACACCCAGGATTCTGGGGGCAGCTGGACACAAATGGCGAAGTTGGGCAGGTGCCTAAGTTGGTCCCCAGATTCCAAAGCTGAGCAAGCCCTCCCCACAGATTTACCGCCTCCACCCCACACACCTTGGCCATCAGCATCTTGTAGGCATACAGTCGCTTGCCTTTCCCCTTTCCCAAGGCACCTTCATACTTCTCCACAAATTCCTGGGCCTCCCTGCTTAGAAAAGGAAAAAAAAAAAATAGCAGGAATTCAGTTAGCACCTAACCAAAGGAAATCTGAACTATGAAGGCTCAAACATACGTGTGAAGGCTTATGTCTTTGTATACCCCTGGTGAAAATATAAATTCCATGAAGGCAGGACATTCTGTCTGTTTTGTCCACTGAAGTTTCCCAAATGCTGAGAAGAGTGCATCATACATAACAGGCATGGTAGGCAGAACTGTGGCCCCTGTGACCTTCATCTGCTGGTGTTCCACCCATGAATATAATATGTTACATGGCAAAAAGGACTTTGAAGATGTAATTAAGATTACTGATTTTATTTTATTTATTTATTTTTAGAGATAGGGTCTCGCTGTGTTGCTCAGGCTGCTCTTGAACTCCTGAGCTCAAGCAGTCACCTGCCTCGGCCTCCCAAAGTGCTGGGATTACAGGTGTGAACCACCATGCCTGGCCAAGATTATTGATTTTAAAATAAGGAGATTATTCTGGGTCATCTGCATGGCCCCAGTGTAATAAAATCATATGAGCCCTTAAAAACAGAAGAGAAGTTTCTTAAGAAATCTCCAAATTGCTTTCCATGACGGCTGAAATAATTTACATTCCCACCAACAATGTATAAGTGTGTTTTGTTTGTTTGTTTGTTTTTCTGCACCCTCACCAGCATCTGTTATGTTTTGACTTTTTAATAATAGCCATTCTGACTGGTGGAAGATGGTGTGTCATTGTGGTTTTGATTTGCATTTTTCTGATAATTAGTGACGATGAGAATATTCTCATATGTTTGTTGGAGGCTTGTATGTCTTCTTTTGAGATGAGTTTGTTCTTATTCTTTGTCCACTTTTTAATGGAGTTATTTGTTTTTTGCTTGTTGAATTGTGTAAGTTCTTTACAGATTTTGGATATTAGACTTTTGTCAGATGCATAGTTTGAGAATATTTTCTCCATTCTGTAGGTTGTCTGTTTACTCTGTTGATAGTTTCTTCTGTTGTGCAGCAGCTTTTTAGTTTAATTAGGTCCCATGTGTCAATTTTTGTTTTTGTTGCAGTTGCTTTTGAGGACTTAGTCGTAAATTCTTTCCCAAGGCCAATATCCAGAATGATATTTCCTAGGTTTTCTTCTAGGATTTTAATAATTTTAGGTCTTACATTTAAGTATTTAATCCATCTTGTGCTGATTTTTGTGTATGGTGAGAGGCGGGGGTCCAGTTTCACTCTTCTGCATATGTCTAGCCAGTTATCCCAGCACCATTTATTGAATAGGGAGTCCTTCCCCATTGCTTGTTTTTGTCGATTTTACTGAAGATCAGATGGTTGTAGGTGTGCAGCTTTATTTCTGCATTTTCTATTCAGTTCCATTGGTCTATGTGTCTGTTTTTGTACCAGTACTGTGCTGTTTTCATTACTGTAGCCTCATAGTATAGTTTGAAGTTGAGTAATGTGATGCCTCTGGGTTTGTTCTTTTTGTTTAGGATTGCTTTGGCTGTTTGGGCTCATTTTTGGTTCCTATGAATTTTAGAATCTTTTTTTCTATTTCTGTGAAAATGACATTGGTAGTTTGGTAGAAATAGCATTGAATCTGTAGATTGCTTTCAGTAGTATGGGCATTTTAATGATATTGATTCTTCCAATCCATGAGCATGGAATTTTTTTTGGTATTACCTATGATTTCTTTAGTCATTGTATTGTAGTTCTCCTTGTAGAGATCTTTCACCTCCTTGGTTAGATGAATTCCAAGGTATTTTATTTTATTTTATTTTATTTTATTTTATTTTTGTGGCTATTGTAAATGGGATTGTATTATTGATTTGGTTCTCTGCTTGAATGTTACTAGATCAAGAAATACTCTTGATTTTTGTATATTGTACATTGATTTTTGTACATTTGTACATTGATTTTGTATCTTGAAACTTTGCTGAAGTCGTTTATCAATTCCAGGAGCCTTTTGGCAGAGTCTTCAGGGTTTTCTAGGTAGAGAATCATACAATCAGCAAAAAGAGATACTTTGACTTCTTTTCCTACTTTTATTTCCTTATTTCCTGCCTTTCATTTTTTTCCTCTTGCCTGATTGCTCTGATTAAGACTTCTAGTACTATGTTGAATAGGAGAAGTGAGAATGGGCATTCTTGTCTTGTTCCAGTTCTTAAGGGAAATTCTTCCAGTTTTTGCCCATTCAGTATGAATTTCACTATGAGTTTCTCATAGATAACTTTTATTATTTTGAGGTATGTTCCTTCAATGCCTGGTTTGTTGGAGGCTTTTATCATGAAGGGATATTAGATTTTATCAAATGTGAAGCAGGAAAATTCTTGACCCTCTGTGTCTGGGGCCCCTCTGGAGGGGCTACATAAAAAGCATAAGAAGGAAATGAATTCAGCCAACAATCAGTGAGCTCAGAAGAGAACCTTAGCCCTGGATGAGACGTGCAGCCCCACTGATACCATAATTCTGGTGTGATGAGACCTTGAACAGAGAATCCAGCCATGCCATGCTGGACTTCTGACCTACAGAACTGTGAGCTAATTAACGAGTGGTATTTTAAATTCTTAACCTGTGGTAACTTGTTGCAATAGCAATATAAAATTAATACAGATGTTCCTTGATGTACAAGGGGTTATGTTCCAATAAACTTATTGTAAGTTGAAAACATCATAAGTTGAAAATGTACTTAATACCCCAAAAAGGCCATTAAGTAAAAAATTGTAAGTTGAACCATCATAAGCCCATATGCTCCTCAACCTATGATGCAGTATATCCAATAAACCCACTGTAAAGTTGAAAAATTATAAGTTGAACCATTGTAAGTCAGGCATCATTAGATAGGTATTTGTGGAACGCATGGATGTTGAATGAGTGAGTGAATGAACTCCTGTTAAAGTTGGATGAGAAACAAATGAATCAATTTGTCTATTAAATGCAGTGGTTGCTGGACCGGTGAGGACAGCCTTTGAGAACAGATTGTTAAATCTTCAGGAACTTGGCCAACCAGTTGTTAAACTGTTAGTAGCTTTGAGTTGGCCATGGTGGGAGTATTTAGACCATGGAAATCAGCAAATACTATGACCAGGGCTCCTCCTCCTGTCCCACACCTCAGAGAGCTAGTTTATCAGCAACCACTAGATAAGCCCAATCATGTGAGTGAAGAATGAAGTCTATCTTAGGGCAGATGGAAGATGGTGTTGTGGAGCTGTGTGTCTGGCTGCTATTGCTACAGTCACCACTGCTCCTACAAAATACCTACCCCACTGTTCCTGCTGCCCCCAAGTTACAAGTGTGGACAGTTGATATGTGTGAAGTTGCATTCTAACCTTGAGGCTGGCTTTATTGGGATGTCTCAGTGTCTCAATGCTAGTGAGGCTGCCTGTCCGACTCCTAACCCCAGGGTCAAGAACTGGGCCGTATGTCCTCCTCAATGGGATCTTCTCCCTGTTCCCTCTCTTGGAAGGAGATGTCCTGCCAGTGACTTATCAGTGACCACCAATACCACTGCAACAACAAAGAATGGTTTCACAATATTCATATTTTTGTCTTCTTCCTGTATTTTACAAGTGGGCAAATACTCAAAGGCACTTGGAATTCTATGAGCTTAAATGTGCCAGGTCTTAAGATTTAGCAGCTTCAGATAACAATTCTCAAAAGTAGGGGCAGCTCTTGTGCCTGAGCCACTGAGCCCAGCAGCAAATGCTTCTCTTCTCTCTGTTCAGACTCTATGTCCAGACATCCAGCAAACCCCCAAGAGAACAGGGGACCCTACGAAAGGCTAGTTGCAAACTATGAAGACCAGTCACTGTGAAGAGTCCATCTTGTTTAGGAATTTCAATGGGCACAGCAAACTTTTTTTGAACTCTGTGAAGATATATAAATAATAACAACTAACATTTTTACAGTAAATTTCTCTTAACAAGTTATCTGCAACCTAAGATAACATGTTCTTCCTTATGAGAGACAGCATTTGGCTTATGGGAACACTGGCTCCTGCCCTGCACCTCCCAGTTGTTGTAAATTCTACATCTGTAAGGTGCTGTTGCCCCCTTTTTGTTAGCAGAATCCTTTTCAAATGGGAACCCTGCAAGCTCACCTCTACTTTTCTTCAAACCAAATGGTGGGTAGTAAATGAAGTGAAAAGGCAAAAGAAGAGGGATCCTTTGCTCTAGGGGAAGCTTCTAGGGAGCCTGGATCTCAAGGTGACTTTGGCCAGGTTTGTTAACTTCTTAGGCTCCCCCAACACTCAAAAGGAAAGGAAGTTACTGAAGAAAGGGCTTTTTTTTTTTTTGAGATGGAGTCTCGCTCTCTTTCCCAGGCTGGAGTGCAGTGGCGTGGTCTCGGCTCACTGCAACCTCCACCTCCTGGGTTCAAGCAATCATCTGCCTCAGCCTCCTGAGTAGCTGGGATTCCAGGCATCTGCCACCACGCCTGGCTAATTTTTGTATTTTTAGTAGAGACAGGGTTTCACCATCTTGGCCAGGCTGGTCTTGAACTTCTGACCTCATGATCCACCCACCTTGGCCTCCCAAAGTGCTGGGATTAAAGGCGTGAGCCACCATGCCCGGCCAAGAGAAGGAAGTTATCGCCACACCACAGAAATCACATCAGAATCCCCTCACATTTGCCTCTAGGGAGAACCTCATTATAGTGAAAGTGACCCAAATCACAGTTTGAAAAACACGTCATTGTGGCCAGTGATGACTGCTGGAAGGGAAAGAGGTATATGGTGTGACTTTTAGTACCAGAGAGACCCAGGTGGGATACTGTGCCTCTTAGAATGGGAATTTTCATCTAAAAATGGGGATAATGTTCTGAGAATTGAATGTGTGTACAAATGCATACAATGTATGCACAGCTATTTCACTTATCAGGCAGTCATCCTTTCTCCTTTTGAGGAAACAGTGGCTCCTAGACTGGGCAGGTAGTAAGGTTCTTTTTGAGCCCAGGAGGCTAAAGTGAGGAATCCTCTGCTCTGCCAGATGCCTGGCCTAGGGGCTTGGCAATGTGGCCTTCCACAATGGGTACACTTTGAAGTTGATCCAAGGCATCTATCAGAAATGGCATCTCCAAAAACTTCTCCCTGCAGAAGGAGATCAGATTCAAAATCACACATAATTTTGAGATGCGGAGGTAAAAACAGACATGGGGTGGCCTGCATTCGATGACATCCTTACAGAACTATGCTGCCCCATGCGGAATGTTAGGAGAATGTATCAGCCTGGTTGAAACCTGGAAGACACCTGGTTGAAGGTGGGGAACACAGGTGGCCAAAAGGAGGTGGCCAGAGGTTGGAGGTGGCCAGAGGCTGAAGGTGGTCTTCTTTTGTCCTGAAGCAATTGCCATTTTTAGTTGTGGAGACAAGGACCAAATAGATGCTGAGTTCAGTGTAAGTGGAAATTCCCTCCCTGCCTCTGAGGGGCAGAGTTCCTGGGGCTGGCAGGATAGGAAGAAGCTAAGGCCTGAGAAGCAAAGGAGACCTATGCCTCTCTCACTGGAGTGGGTCTCCCCAGCAAATAGTGGGTCTCCTACCCCTGAGCCTCCCTCCTGTCTCTTCCTAGCTTCTTCCCTTCCCCAAGGCTTCTTATCCTGGACTCAGGTTTAAGGTTCTCCAGCTTCTGGGTCTCCACCCAAGCTGGTGCCTCTGCCTAGAAGATCTGTGCTTTCTGCCACCTCTCCTTGCTAATTCCTACACACCTTGTAAGACTCGGGCCAAGTGCCTCCTCAAGGGCCAATGGCAAGTCCCCATTGCCCCTCCCCACAAGCAGGCTGATTGATTTACTGCCCCTCTCATCCCAAGGCACTGTCCCCTCTCTTGACTGGATGCTCTTGTTTTCAGAGCTGTGTCTTCTTCATCATTTACTATTAATTCCTTTTTATATATAGCCAGTCTTTGGGTATGTTTGTTGTACAGCTTTTTAGTAGTTGGTCTAGGTGTTATACTTACTTATTATGTTATCATATATTCTACTTAGCTTTCAAAGTCTACTGGTGCTGATATTTTACTAGTTAGAGTGAAGTGTAGAAACCTTGCTTCTCCTTATATGCTCTTACCCTCCCCATTGATAATGTAATTGTCTTAAACATTTCCTCTACATTTATTGAGAACTACTTTATATGATGTTATAATTTTTGCTTAACTGTCAAATATATTTTTAAAAACTCAAGGGGACATGTTCCAATATTTTTTTCTACCATGTTCTTCCTTCCTCATGTTCCAAAGTTCCCCTTTTTTAAAAAAAATCATATTCTTTCTTTCTGTTTAGAGAACTTCTTGTTGTCATTCTTATAAGGTAAGTCTGGTGACAAATTCTCTTAGTTTTCCTTCATCTGAGAATGTCTTGATGTCTCCTGTATTCTTAAAAGATATTTTCACTGTAAATACAGAATTCTGGGCTGACAATTCTTTTCATTTAGCACTTAAAAATTGTTATGCCACTTTATTCTGTCCTTCATGGTTTCTGATGAGAAATTTCTTGTCATTATAGTAGTGTTTTTTTCCCTGTAGGTAATGTTTTGTTTTTGTCTGACTGCCTACAAGTTTTTAGAAGTTTGACTATGATGTGTCTTAGAATGAATTTCTTTGCTTTGGGTTTATCCTGTTTGGGATTTGTTTTGCTTCTTGAATCTGTAAGTTTTGCCAAATCTGAGACAGTTTTAGCCATAATTTCTTTGAATACTTTTTCAGTCTCACCCTTTTTCTCCTCTTTTTCTGGAGTTCCAACGATACTAATGTTAGGTCTTTTATTATAGTCCCACACATCCTTGAAGCTCTGTGCATTTTTTTCCAGGCTGTTTTGTCTCTATTGTTTAGACTGGGTAATTTCTCTTGTTCTATCTCCAAGTTCACTGAGTTTTTACTCTGTTCTCTTCATTCTGTTGTTGAGCCCACTCAGAGTTTTAAAAATTTCAGTTATCGTATTTTTTTACTTCTAAAATTTCAAGTTGTTCCTCTTTATAGCTTCTATTTTTTTCTGAGACTTTCTGTTTTTTTCATTTGTTTCATGTGTTCACAATTGCTCATTGAAGCATTTTTATGATGCTTGCTTTAAAACCTTTGTCGGGCAAGGTGTGGTTCATGTCTGTGATCCCAGTGTCTGGGGAGGCTGAGGTGGGAGGATTGCTTGAGCTCAAGAGTTTGAGGCCAGCCTGAGCAGTATAGTGAGACCCTGTCTCTACAAAAATAAAAAATAAAAATAAATAAAATAAAACCTTTGTCAGACAATTCTAACATCTCTGTCATCTTGGTGTTAACACCTGTTGATCATCTTTTGTCATTTAGTTTGAGGTCTTCCTGGCTCTTGGTATGGCGAGTGATTTTTAATTGAAACCTGGACTTTTGGATATTATAAGACTCTAGATATTATTTAAATCTTATGTTTTACTGGGCCTCCTCTGGATTGCTGTGGTAGTTGAAGGTGATGTTGCCTGGTTACTTCCAGGTGGGGGTGAAAGTCCAGGTTTTTCATTTGGCCTCCTTTGACACCTGAGGCTGAGGAGAAGCTCCTTGTTACTGCTGAGCAGGGATGGGGTTCAGGCTTCTCACCAGACCTCCACTCAAGCCTGGTTACTTCCAGGTCGTGGTGAGAGTCTAGACTCCCCACATGGTCCTCACCGAAACCATGGGGAAAAGGAGGGATCATTACTACCCATTGGGGATGAAAATCCCTGCTTCCCACTCAGCCTTCTCTGACACACACTGGTTAGGGGTATTGGGGCACCTTGCTTTGGCCTGGCAAAGGTAGATATCCAGGCTTCCCCACTTGCCTTTGCTGCCAGGGTTGGGAATGGGGGCTGTTGTTTTCTCTGTGGTATTTGGCTGGAGAACAGTTTTTGTCCAAAAGTTTCCTGTCTTGCCAGTCTGTTTCTTTCCTGATCCTTTGGCTAGAAATAGCAGGTTTTTCTTGGGGCATTTTTTTGGCTGCATCCATTGGAGTTTTGGGGTTGCCAGCTTTTCCAATAGCCAATCTGGGATATAGAAGGTAAAAAAGAAAATCCAAAGAACTCTGTGCCCTGGTCATCCCTTTGGTCCCGAGGTTCTTAGCCAGTTTGCCTTCTTCTTTCTACCTTTTCAAACCTTATATTTGCTTTAAATATAACATTCAGGGTTTTCATTGTACTTAGTGGGAAGAACAGGGAAAAGCGTCTCTACCCCATCTACCTAGAAGCAGAAGTCCTCTAATCACTCTGAAGAAAGCAAGCAGTTTGGGTAGTTTTCTAAGACATCAGGCTTCGGACAAAGCTGAGAGACAGACCTGATTAATTCTATGATTAAAGCAAATATCCCTGATTCATGGGCACTAGAAGCTGTTATGCCAACTTCACATCCTACCGTGTATCATTATTGATGATGTCCACATGCTTCTCTGATTCATCTTTGTTCCCCAACCTCATCTCTCAGGGCTCAGCATAGTGTCAGGCATAAAAGATGTTCAAGCTTTAATAATAACAGTAATTGCTATTTATTAATTGCATATTATATGCTGGGCACTTAATAAAAATATTTTGAAATTGTTTGAACAACCCTGTGAGGCAGATGTTATTATTCCCATTTTACAAGTGAGAATTATTAGGCTCAGAGAGGTTAAGGGAAGGAAGTGATCCTGAGAGGGATTGGGTAGCCAACCAAAGCCTCCAGATGTGGCAGAGGTGTGAATTCAGGTTTGCCCCAACTCACTACTGTTGATTTTTATGTCCAGCCAGCCTTTTGTTTTCATATTTTTTTTGGAGACAGAGTCTCACTTTGTCACCAAGGCTGGAGTGCAGTGGCATGATCTCGGCTCACTGCAACCTCCACTTTCTGGTTCAAAAAATTATCCTGCCTCAGCCACCAAGCAGCTGGGATTACAGGCACACACCACCACGCCTGGCTAACTTTTGTATTTTTAGTAGAGATGAGGTTCCACCATGTTGGCCAGGCTGGTCTTGAACTCTCGACCTCAAGTGATCTGCCTGCCTCAGCCTCCCAAAGTGCTGGGATTACAGGTGTGAGCCACCACATCCAGCACTAGCAAGCCTTTTTAGATAGTCTACAGTAACCATGCTCAGGTCAGCCAGTGCCTGACTGGGCCAGAGAATGGGGCCCCCACACTACTATTTCTAAAAGAGAGGATGTAGTATGGGGATGCTGTCTGCAGCTGGAGACTTTATTTTCAGAATAAGATATCATACTGGAAGCAAAGGGGGTGCATTCTCGAATGTCTGGTAATTCTGGAGAGACGATTACAAATTAAGAGAGCAGGCTCTGTAATCCCAGCAGTTTGGGAGGCCGAGGCAGGAGTATCACTTGAGCCCAGGAGTTCGAGACCAGTCCTGGCAACATAGCGAGACCTTGTCTCTAAAAAAAAACCCTAAAACAAACAAAAAAACAGTGCAGGCTCTGGAGCCAGAATTCCTGAGTCCAAATCCTGGCTGGGCCACTTAACTTGCTGTGTGGTCTTAGGCAAATTACTCAATTGCTCTGTGCCTCAGTCTTCTCATCAGTAAAATGGTGACAATAATGGTAGTACCTACATCACAGGGTGATAGTGAGGATTAAATGAATTGTTATACATACCACACTCAGAACAGTGCCTGGCACAAAGGGCATGCCCAGCAAAGACTGGCTGTATATAAAAAGGAATTAATAGTAAATGATGAAAAAGACACAGCTCTGAAAACAAGAACATCCAGTCAAGAGAGGGGACAGTGCCTTGGGATGAGAGGGGCAGTAAATCAATCAGCCTGCTTGTGGGGAGGGGCAATGGGGACCTCCCTGCAGAGGAGGCACTTGGCCAAGGTGTGTAAGAATTAGCAAGGAGAGGTGGCAGAAAGCACAGATCTTCTAGGCAGAGGCACCAGCTTGGGTGGAGACTAGAAGCTGGAGAGCCTTAAACCTGAGTCGAGGATAAGGAGCCTTGGGGAAGGGAAGAAGCTAGGAAGAGACAGGAGGGAGGCCCAGAGGGAGGAGACCCACTATTTGCTGGGGAGACCCACTCCAGTGAGAGAGGCATGGGTCTCCTTTGCTTCTCAGGCCTTAGCTTCTTCCTATCCTGCCAGCCCCAGGAACTCTGCTCCTCAGAGGCAGGGAGGAGATGTCAGATTTCTCCTCTGGCAGCTGAGGAGCCCTCAGGGGTTGTCACGGTCCCTGAGACTTCCAGCCAGCTGGAGATCTCATTTCCTTAGGCATCAAGGCTGCACTTTTTCCACTGTTAATAAAAGATGTGTTCTGGTGACACCTGAGTGGGAGTGAGGTTCTATTAGAGTGACAGATGGCTGTTCTGCCCTGCTGGCAGGAGAAGGAGCCTGGCTTGGAGGGAGCAGGGAGAAAGGATTCAAAAAGAGGAGGCTGAGGGCCCCGCGCGGTGGCTTATGCCTGTAATCTCAGCACTTTGGGAGGCCAAGGCGGGCGGATCATGAGGTCAAGAGATTGAGACCATCCTGGCTAACAGTAAAACCCCATCTGTACTAAAAATACAAAAAATTAGCTGGGCATGGTGGTGGGCGCCTGCAGTCCTAGCTACTTGGCAGGCTGAGGCAGGAGAATTGCTTGAACCTGGGAGGCGGAGGTTGCAATGAGCGGAGGTTGCAGTGAGCCGAGATTGCGCCACTGCACTCCATCCTGGGTGACAGAGCGAGACTCCATCTCAAAAAATAAAGAGGAGGTTGAGAAGGAAGACAGCCCAGAGCTGAGCCTAGCTTCCACACTGTTGCCACCCACCACATGGGACTATTTAAATTTTTTAAATTAATTTGTTATTTTATTATTTAATTGACAAATGGGCCAGGTGTGGTGGCACATGCCTGTAATCACAATACTTGGGGAAGCTGAGGTGGGAGGATTGCTTGAGTCCAGGAGTTCGAGATCAGCCTGGGCAACATAGCGAGACCCTGTCTCCACAAAAAATTTAAAAATCAGCCAGGTATGATGGCATATGCCTGTAGTCCCAATTACAGGAGAGGATGTGGCAGGAGGATCACTTGAGCCCAGGAATTCAAGGCCACAGTGAGCTAACATGGCGGACTGGACTCCAGCATGGGTGACAGAGCAAGACTCTGTCTCTTAAAAAGAAATTGTATATATTTATGGTGTACATGATGTTTTGATATATGTATACATTATGCAAGCTAATTAACACATGCATTACCTCCCATACTTATTTCTTGTATGTGGTGAATAGAAATTTGCTTATAATCTATTAGCAATTTTCAGGTATCCAATACATTGTTATTAATTATAGTCATTATGCTATATATAAATTTAAGTTTAAATAAAAGCTAAAACAAAAAAATCAGTTTTCAGTTACACTAATGTGTTTTAAGCCTCAGTAACCACACGTGGTAGTGGCTGTGTGTTACACAGTGCAGATTTAGGCTGATTTCCATCATTGCAGAAAGCTCTGGTGCTTAGCAGCACTGGCCTAAAGCATAGGCCTGGAGGCACTACCAGGAGGTGTTTCTTCTTGCGGCCATATAAGAGATGACGTAATTAATTTGCAGGGCCGTGGAGTAAGCTCTGTTTTCCTTGTCAGGGTCTGCCCAGTGTTGGTGTAGCTAGATCTTTACTGTGCCTCTTGGGGTAAATAGTGCCAAAACACGGCTGCCAAAGTGCTCTGCTTAATAAAGGGTGAGGAGTTTGACTTGAGCAATGAGGAAGTTCAGGTATGAGAGGAGCCAGGGAGCATGGGCTTCCTATAGAGAAAACGGGGGGAGTGTCGCCCCCAACGCTGTGGCAAAAAAACAGAGGGACCTTGGGGCAAATGGTCATGTTGGATAGAAACTTTTTAGCAGAGACTCAAAAAGTATGTAATATGACTACTGCTCTTATTTCTTTTCTTTTCTATCTTTTTTTTTTTTTTTTGAGACAATCTCCCTCTGTTGCCCAGGCTGGAGTTCAGTGGCATGATCTCGGCTCACTACAACCTCTGTCTCCTGGGTTCAAGCAATTCTCCTGCCTCAGCCTCCCAAGTAACTGGGACTACAGGTGCCCGCGACCACGCCCAGCTAATTTTTGTCTTTTTAGTAGAGACAGGGTTTCACCATGTTGTCCAGGCTGGTCTCAAACTCCTGACCTCAAGTGATCCACCCGCCTTGGCCTCCCAAAGTGCTGGGATTACAGGTTGGAGTCTACTGTTTAAAACCGCAGCAAAGACCCCAGAATCATCAAATGCTCCATGCATCAGCCTTTTGCATGGAAACCAAAGAAGTGGCTGAGTAGAAAACAGGAGTCAAGTAGCATGAGCAGGAGGCCTGTTGCCATTCACAGAGTGATATTCATGTTGCATGGGGGCCAGCTTGGCCTTGTGCCAGGCAATGGGGATGTGACAGTGGCTCAGACAGACCCTCTCCCGCTCACTATGCAAATCACGCAAGCGAGAGTGTGTACACATGGAGAGACACTGGGTGCTCCAGAAACATGAGAGAGAGCTGCTCTTGAGGAGGAGGGGGTCTAGAAAGCTTCCAGGAGAAGGCATGTCTCTGTTGGGCTGTGAGGGAGGCACAGAAGCCACGAGATGAGGTGCAGCATGGGATAAAAGGGGCAGCCAGGCAGGGGAAGGCATGGGCGCAGGTTGGGAGTCCTCTGAGTCTTCTGTGGCTCCCCCTCCAGGCCCTGTGGTGCTGGTGAACAGCAGGGCTGCCTTGGCTCTCAGGGGGCTCCCTGAGTGCTGTGCTCCTCGCTGGAGCAACCCCCTTCACATCAAGCCCCTTTGGGGAAATGTGGAGGGAGGGGCTCCCATTCCCATCAGAAGGAGCTGTGGACACAGGAAGGCCCTGGCTGGCCCGCAGCCTGCTCACCTGAGCTCTGTCAGCTTCTTTGCCATGGGCCAGGGCTTGCTCCGCATGGTGGCAATGAGCTTCCTTTTTTCTTCCACCTGCTCCAGGATCCGGGCCAGTTCCTCCTCAGACAGGGACTCCCCACCAGAGGCACTGGAGGCCAAGGAGGATGATCTGGAGGCAGAGCCAGGGCAGAGGCAGAGGGGAGTTGGAAAGGAGGTGGTGTCCTCAGGTGCTGTGGAATGAGGAGGAGCCCACAGGCAAGATGGCACTCCTGCCCCCTGCTCAGAAGCCATCAGTGACTCCCATTGCCTGGCAGCAGAGGCCAAAATTCTATCCTGTAGCCCAGGGCCCTGGAGGGCTGCCTCCCCATCCTCCATTTCTCTGAGTCCTCCCACAAACCACACGCCAGCTCAGTGCTCCCCAACAGAAATATGACACAAGCCACTTACTGTAATGCAAATTTTTCTAGTAGCCACCTTGAAGTGATAAAAAGCAATGGATTAAAGCAATTTTAATAATAGTTTATTTAATCAAATATATTAAAAACTGGAATTTAACCTGTAATCAATATAAAATTATTAGAGATATTTCAGTCCTTTAAAAAATACTGTCTTCAAAGGTCGGTATTCATTTTGTACTCATACTGCAAGGCTATTCAGATGTTAAACTTTCATCAGATATGCTTAATTTGTATTTATATTTCATAAGTTTATAGGTGAAAAAAGTAGATTTGCCCAAATTGTTTTAGTTATACTTAAAAGATTACCAATAACTGAATCAAGTAGCAAAATATGATTTTCCTTTGATATTTGTATCTGCATTGACAACAGTGGTTAGTCTTTTTGTGGAAGAACTGTTTTGGCTTCAAAGTCAAATCAAATCAGTTTCAAAACTACATCTGTCCAAATTAAGTAAATTCACCAACTCTTACGTCAACTCAGTGGTATTAACATTGAGTTACAATTAAATGAGAAATTCAGTTGCTCAGTCACACTGGCCACATTTCAAGTGCTCAGCAGCCACATGCAGCTAGTGGCTGTCATATTGGACAGCAGGGCTGGGGAGAATTTCCAGCTGGGGACCTCCCCATCTCCCAGATAATACTATGTGCTCAATTGTCACAAAATCTAAGTGTCTGTGTGTGCTCCTTACAGCCTCCAGCCTATTCTGACTCCTTTAGTGATAAAAAATAGTGACTCTCAGCTGAGTGAGATAGCGCCCAATCGGGTAGGTAAAGGAAAGGACTAAGGAAGGGTTATGGCGGGGCAGCCTCAGTGTGTTTTATAAACAGCAGTATCAGGGTGTGGGCTTGGCTTACTGCAGGTTTTAGAGGCAGGTTTGCAGCAGCCTCAGGGTGTTTTGCTTCTAATTAACTCCTGGGGAGCAAAGGAGAAGTTTTAGGATGCCCTTGAAGGTTGAAAAGCCTAGAACACAGAGATATTTTTTTTTTTTTGCCATACTTCATGCACACCCAATCGATGATATCTCCCTTTGAGTCTCTGCGTAGGGTGTTCCCACAGTTTGGGGTGTTGGACATTCAGTCATTGCTTATTTAGATTCCACCTGTTATTCAAAGCCTCATTGGGATGTTCACCTTCTCCATGGAGGAACCCTGATGGCCCACCACCCCAGGAATTCAGCACTCCATCAAGTCCCATCTTGCATGCATATTGCTTTCTGCCTTGTCTTAGGATTACCAATGCCTATGTGTTATCTCCTCCGCCACACTGTCAGTATCTAGGCAAAAGGAACCTAATGTTTTCATCTTTCTAATGCCCTGGCATGGCCCTCAGCTGAAAATGACATAAATGAGTCTGTGGCCCACTGGGATGGTACAGGCTCCCTCTAAAGTTCAGGGCACCCAGGGCCCGTCAACGGTGCATTCACGTTATTTTTAAATGGCCAAGGGCACGATGCACCCTTTACCTCTTTAGTTCATGTGTGGGAGCAACCAGACAGTAGACAAAGGCTCTAACCAAGCCAGGATGGTTGGCATGGTGACAGGAAAAAATCAGTGGCCTTGTTTAAGAGCCTCTCTGTAAAGGTGGAGAGGAAGATGGAGCACCCAACTGGGGCTGTGGGCAAAAAGGATTTGCTACAAACCACCGGGAAAGAACATCAACTCTTCACCATAATCCTAATATTCCCAACTGTTGCAAAAGCCTTCCTATCCTATCACAAGGAATTCTTAAAACAATCTGAGCAACGAATAAGGCATCTATTATCCTCAGTGATTGAAAAAGGGAGGCAAAGAGAGAGACACCTATTAAAAGTGATAACAAAAACATGAACCCCAAATCTTCACTTTCTGATGCCATAAGCTGGCCCTGTCCACTAACCCACACGTACTAGTTGGTGCTAATGGTAATGGAACAAAAGAGGCAAAACAAATAAAACCTCCAAGCTCCAGAATTTCAGAGCCGGTAGCATCCTTGAAGGTCTCCTAGACCAGTGCCACGTTTCCGGAATAGGAAACTGGCCCAGATCCGGAATCCGGAAAGAGGTGTGCTTAAGCCCTCGGATGGTTCCTGAATCCAATTTTGTTCATGTCTCTCAGCTCCTCCTCTTCAAGAGCTGGAGTGAGTCACCAGCTGAAATTCAGCTTGTCCCACCCTGCTGCCCTGTCACCTCACCACCCGCGCTCCGCTTCACCAGTGTGCCATGAGACGCTGGAGTGGAGAGCCCGTGGCCACTCCACCTGCGAGGACCCGCGATCTTCATCCCGGTTCTGGGATAAAGAACCCACCGCAGAGTGGGGCAGTGGTAAGGGCTGGGAGACACGGAAGCCAGAGCAAGGGCACGGGCTGCCTCTCACCAGGGAGGGGGACATCAGTGCTTCATGGGGGAAGGAGAAGGGCCGCGAAGGAGCGGGAGCACGCGGAGCGAACGCCCAGAATCAGAGCCAAAACACACCTGGGTTTCTTCTGCCGCTTCGACTTCTCCCCCTTCCTCGGAATCTCCTTTTCCTTCTTTGGGGCTGCTGTCTGCTCTTTGAAGGAAGCCCTCTCGTCCGGCTTTCTCCTCCCCTCGCAGGTCCTCTCTGCCTTGCCCTGCTCCTGTTCCCCCAGCTCTTCTCTGTGTCTCCCGCGCCCTGTTTGCTTCCTCCGGGGAGACCCCGGGCTTGGGCTGCCCCCGGCGCGCTCCTTCTGGCTTCGCTGAGCTCCGCGCCTGCCTGGGGTCCCCTCGGCTTTGAGAGCCCGCTTGCTTGAGGATCTCCTTCCCAGCCTATCACCTGCAGGGGCAGGAAAATGGACAGTTCTGGTTCCAACGGCCTCAGGCCCAGGAAAATGTCCCTGGTCATGAGAAATCAAACGTCCGAGATGATTCCGAGAGCTTGTGAGCTCTGCGGGGCTCAGAACAGGACACCCCAAAATATGGCACCTTGGCATACTGAGTATTTTAAGCGGAAGGAAACTAAGAAAACTGCAGAAGCAGGGAGGTCACTCTCTGGCCTTCTCTCTCCCGTGTCCCTTGAAGACCTCCTGTGACAGGTGTCCTGCCCTATACCCAAGGAAAGGAAAGGCACACAGAGAGGCCAAGAGGAATCTGAACAAACAGGCCTTGCTACTTCCCCCTGGTTGATTACCATGACATAATACCCTTTTGTCCTCCAATCATACTTCTGCACAACTGTCCATAAAAATACAGTTTTCCGTGTGTATTTGGGTCTTCGTTTCTGAAGGCTCTTGTGTTCCCTGAAACTTACATTAAATCAAATTGGATGCTTTTATCTTGTTAATCTGTCTTTTGTTATTGGGGTCTCATCCACAAACCTTGCAATGGCTAAGGAAAGAAATCTCTTCTCCCTCTAGGTCCAAAGGCCACCTATTCTGAAAGCTTCTGGTCTGGGTGAGAATGACTGCCTTGGTGGGGGCACACTTTCACCAGTTTTACCTCCAGGAGCCCTATCAAATTTTCACTGTGAGGTCAGGAGTTGGAGACCAGACTGGCCAACATGGTAAAACCCCATCTCTACTAAAAATACAAAAATTAGCTGGGCATCGTGGTGTGTGCCTATAATCCCAGCTACTTGGGTGGCTGAGGCAAGAGAATTGCTTGAACCCGGGAGGTGGAGGATGTAGTGAGCTGAGATCATGCCACTGCACTCCAGCCTGGGTGACAGAGCCAGACTCTGTCTTTAAAAAAAAAAAAAAAAATTAGCTTCGTGTGGTGGTGCATGCCTGTGGGGGTTGGAGGAAAATTCTCTGATGCTTCCAGCAGGAAAAACAACCATTTTGAAATATGTCCAGAGCATTCTGATCTTAACAAAGGTCTGCTCTTAGGGGAAACTATTTTTGCCAGAGTGAGCCTAGCTGACTGGAGTTTGACTAGAGCATAACTGACCTGGGGAAAGGAAAGTACCCACCTCTAGTCCTTTCAAGCTTTCCTGTCTCACCTGAGGTGGGGAAGGAAGCTGAGAAGCATTTGTGAAGGTCACAGCCCAGGGGCACAGGCTCACTAAAAGACTGAGATATAGTTATAGAACTATAGAACATTTTTCCTCCCCCCTACACCTTACCACCACATCAATAGGACCCCTGTATAATGTCAGGGGATTATAACAGAAAGAACTGCAAGGCTCCGATTCTATTTAAGAAGGAGTTTTGAGGGAATCCCTAAATGAATAGAGAAAACAGTAGAAAGGGCTTTAGGGGAGATTGAATCATCTGACACCTACGACTACAGCAAACAGTAAACATAGCCTAACTCTTATCCTGTTAAACATAACACTTCACATTAATGGCATATTCACTGAAGTTCTTTTTTTCTAGCACATCATCCTCAGTTTCAACAAAAAAATTACAAGGCATACTAGAAGGCAAAAGACATAATTTGAAGAGACAGAGCAAGTACCAGAACCAGACTCAGCTATGACAGAGATTTTGGAGCGATTAGACTGGAAATTTAAAATAACTGATTAGGCCAGGTGCAGTGGCTCACGCCTGTAATCCTCGCACTTTGGGAGGCTGAGGCGGGTGGATCATCTGAGGTCAGGAGTTGGAGACCAGCCTGGCCAGCATGGTGAAACCCCATCTGTATAAAAATACAAAAATTAGCTGGGCGTGGTGGTGCACGTCTGTAATTCCAGCTACTTAGAAGGCTAAGGCAAGAGAATCGCTTGAACCTGGGAGGTGGAGGTTGCAGTGAGCCGAGATCATGCCACTGCACTCCAGCCTAGGCAACAAGAGCAAGACTCCATCTGAAAAAAAAAAAAAAAAAACAAAATAAAATAAAAATAACTGATTAATATGTTAACAGATCTAATGGAAAAAATGGACAACATGCAAGAACAGATGAGTAATGTAATCAAAGAGATTGAAACTGTAAGAAACAATAAAAAAGAAATGGTAAAAACCAAAAACACTGTAATAGAAGTAAAGAACATCTTCGATGGGCTCATTAGTAGGCTGGTCACAGTCAAGGAAAGAGTCAGTGGGCAGAGGATATGTCAATAGAAACTTCCCAAACTGAAAGCAAAAAGAAAAGAAATTTCAGAGACGGAACAAAATATCCCCAAACTTTGGGACAATTTCAAAAGGAATAACATATGTGTAATGGGAATGCCAGAAGGCAAAGAGAGAAAGGAACAGAAGAAATATTTGAATTAATAATTGCTAAGAATTTTCTAATATTAATGACAAATACCAAACCACGCATTGAGAAAGCCCAGAGAACATCGAGCAGGATAAATGCCAAAAATTTCCACCTAGGCACATCGTGTTCACACTGCAGAAAACCAAAGACAAAGATAAAATCTTGAAAAAAGCTGGAGGAAAAAACTCACCTTACCTATTGGTATAAAGATAAGAATTACACTAGATTTCTCTCCAGAAACTGTGCAAGTAGGAGAGTAGAGTGATATATTTAAAGTGCTGAAGGAAAAAAAAAAGGACAGAATTCTGTATCCATCAAAATTATCCTTCAAAAGTGAGGAAGATAGACTTTCTCAGACAAACAAAAACGGAGATAATTTGTTGTCAGTAGACCTGCCTTGCAAAAAAAGTTTTATTTTATTTTCATTTAGAAACAGGGACTCTGTTGCCTAGGCTGGAGTGCAGTGGTGCCATCATAGCTCACTATAACCTTGCACTGCTGGGCTCAAGTGATCCTCCTGCCTCAGCCTCTCAGCTAATTAAAAAACAATTTTTTTTAGAGATGGAGTATCACTATCTTGCCCAGGCTGATCTCAAACTCCTGGCCTCAAGAGATTCTCCTTGAGGGAGGCTGAGGTGGGTGGATCATGAAGTCAGGAGTTCGAGACCAGCCTGGCCAACATGGTGAAACCCCATCTCTATTAAAAATACAAAAATTAGCCAGGCGTGATGACACGTGCCTGTAATCCTGGCTACTGGGAAGGCTGAGGCAGGAGAATCGCTTGAACCCAGGAGGTGGAGGTTGCAGTGAGACGAGATCGCACCACTGCACTCCAGCCTGGGTGACAGACCAAGGCTCCGTCTCAAAAAAAAATAATAATAATAAAAAAGAATAAAATCCTTCTTTTTAAATTCCTAACTGGCCTAAAAGATAAGGGTTTGTTTAGGATAATAATAGCAACAGTATGTTGGATAATCATAGCTTATGGATAAGCTACATGAATTACAGCAATGTCAAAGAGATGGGAGGGAGATATTGGGAATACCCTTTTATAAAGTACCTGCGCTACCCATGAAGAGGTATAGTGTTATTTAAAAGTGGACTTGAATTAGTTAGAAATGCAAATTCTAGAACAAACCTTTCTTAAGAAGTAAAAAGGAAGCAAAATTAATATGCTAACAAAGGAGATAAACTAGAATCATATTAAATGCTTAATCAAAACTGCAAAAGGCAGAAAAAGAGTGGAAGATAAAAATAGGAACAAAGAACAAGGACATCAAAGAGAAACCAGCAAAAAATATGGTAAACATTAACCCAACTATATCAATAATCATTTTATGTGTAAATAATCTCAGTACACCAACTAAAGAAAGAGATTGTCAGAGAATGGATCAAAAACCAAGACCCAAGTATATGTTGTCTATAAGAATCCTACTTTAAATATAAACACACTTACAGATTAAAAGTAAAGGGCAGAGAAAGATAACCGTGTTAACCTTGATTATTAAAAAAAAAAAAGCTGGAGTAATTGTATTAATTTCAGACAAAGCAGATTTCAGAGCAAGTAAAATTATCAGGGATAAAGAAGAAGCCACCAAGAGAAGGCATGGTGGCTCATGCCTGTAATCCCAGCACTTTGGGAGGCAGAGGCAGACAGATCACTTGAGCCAGGAGTTTAAGACCAAAAAATAAAAAATAAAAGAAGGTGCATTACAAAAGGGTCAATTCTCCAAGAAGATATAACAATATTTAAAGTGTATGCACCTAACAACAGAATGCCAAAATACATGAGGCAAAAACATAATAGAACTGCAAGGAGAAAGGCCGGGCTTGGTGGCTCACGCCTGTAATCCCAGCACTTTGGGAGGCTGAGGTGGGTGATCACCTGAGATCAGGTGTTCGAGACCAGCCTGGCCAACGTGGTGAAACCCCATCTCTACTAAAAATACAAAAATTAGCTGGGCATTGTGGCGCATGCCTGTAATCTCAGCTACTTTGGAGGCTGAGGCAGGAGAATGGCTTGAACCAGGGAGGAGGAGATTGCAGTGAGGAGAGATGGCACCATTGCACTCCAGCCTGGGCGACAGAGTGAGACTCTATCTCAAAAAAAAAAAAAAACAAAAAAAAAACTGCAAGGAGAAATAGACCAATTCACTACTATAGTTGGAGACTTTAATATTCCTCTATCAACCATTGACAGAACCAGCAGGCAGAAAATAGTAAGGACATAGTTGAACTGAATAGCACTATTAATCAATTGGATTAAATTAATATGTATAGAACATATCATCCAACAACAACAGATTCTTCTCAAGCTCATATGGAACGTTCACCAAAATAGACCATATCCTGGAGCATAAAACACACCTTAACAAATTTAAGACAATAGATATCATACAGTATACTCTCTCAGATCACAATGGAATTAGACTAGAAATCTATAACAGAAGGATAGCTGGAAAAGACCAAAATATTTGGAGATAAAACAGCACACTTCTAAATACACACAGGTCAAAGAAGCCTCAAGAGAATGAAAAAAATATTTTGGACTACATTTAAATGAAAATACAACTGATCAAAATTTATAGGATGCAGCAAAAGCAGTGCTTAGAAAGAAACTCATAGCACTGAATGCATGTATTAGAAAAGAAGAAAGATCTAAAATCAATAAGCCAAGCTTCTACTGTAGAAAACGAAAAAAGAACAAATTAAATCCAAAGTAAGCAGAATAAAAGAAATAATAAAAATTAGAGCAGAAATCAATGAAATTGAACACAAGAAAACGATGGAGAGAAGCATGAAATCATAGAGCAGTTCTTTGAAAAGACTGATAATGTTGATGACCCTCTAGCCAGGCTAACCAAGAACAAAGGTGAGAAAACATACATTATTTATCAATTTATTTTTGAGACAGGGTCTTGCTCCATTGCCCAGGCTGGAGACATAAATTATTAATATCAGAAATAAAAGAGGGATCATCACCATTTATCTCAAGGACATTAAAAAGATAATAAAGGAGGCTGGGCACGGTGGCTCATACTGTAATCCCAGCACTTTGGGAGGCTGAGGCAGATGGATCACCTGAGGTCAGGAGTTCGAGACCAGCCTGGCCACATGGTGAAACCCCGTCTTCACTAAAAATACAAAAAAATTAGCTGGGTATGGTGGCAGGTGCCTGTAATCCCAGCTACTCGGGAGGCTGAGCCAGGAGAATCACTTGAACCCAGGAGGCAGAGGTTGCAGTGAGCTGAGATGGTGCCATTGTACTCCAGCTTGGGCAACAAGAGCAAAGCTCTGTCTCAAAAAACAAAACAAAACAAAACAAAAAGGATAATAAAGGAGTATTGCAGACAACTTGATGCCTATAAATTTGCTGGCCCAGATGAACTCGACAAATTCCTGGAAAAACACAATCTACCAAAACTTACACAAAGCGAAATAGGTAATCTGAATAGCCTATATTTATTAAATAAATTGTCTCGGCAATGAATAACCTTTTAAACAGAAAACACCAGGCCTGGATGATTTCACTGGTGATTTTATCAAATGTTTAAAGAAGAAATAATACAATTTCTTTAGCATTTCTTCCAGAAAATAGAAGCAGACAGAACACTTCCTAACCCATTTTATGACACCAGCATTACTCTAGTACAAAAAATAGACAAAAACATCACACGAAACAGACCTGTATCTCTTATAAACATAGATACAAAAATCCTTAATAAAATAGAAAATTGAATTCAAGAACATATAAAAAGAGTTGTATACCAAGGCTGAATGGGATTTAATCCAGCTATGCAAGACTGGCTCAACATTAGAACATCAATTGATGTAATCCATCATATCAACAGCTAATGAAAAGCAATCACAGGATCATATCAATAGACGCAGAGAAAACATTAAAAAAATACAACACCCATTCATGATAAAAAGAGTTCTCAGCAAACTAGAAATAGAGGGGATAGTTCCTCAGCCTGATGAAGAATTGCTGCAAAACCCCTACAACTAACATCATACTCAGTGGTGAGAAACTAGATGCTTTCCCCTCAAGACTGAGAACAAGACGAAGATGTCTCCTGTCACCTATTCAGCACTGTGTTGGAAGTCCTAGATAATGCAGTAAGACAATAAAAGGATATTAACAGTAGGCTAAATGGGAACAAAGAAATAAAACTGTCTTTGTTCATAGATAGTATAATTGTCTATGTAGAAAATCTCAAAGAATTGAAAAAAACAAAACAAAATAAACCACAAGAACCTCCCAGAACCAATAAGCCATTTTGTAACAAGGATGCAGGATGCAAGGTTAATATGTAAAAGTCAATAGCTCCTATATGCCAGCAATGAACAATTGAAATTTAAAATTAAAATCACAACACCATTTATATTAGAACTAAAAAGTGAAATACTTGGCAGGGCACAGTGGCTCATGCCTGTAATCCCAGCATTTTGGGAGGCCAAGGCAGGTGGATCAGTTGAGGTCTGCAGTTCCAGACCAGCCTGGCCAACATGGTGAAACCCCGTCTCTACTAAAAATATAAAAATTATATGGGCATGGTGGCACGAGTTTGTATTTCCAGCTACGTCAGAGGCTGAAGTGGGAAGATCCCTTGAACTCGTGAGGCGGACACTGCAGTGAGCCGAGATTGTGCCACTGCACTCCAGCATGGGTGACAGAACTCTGTCTCAAAAACAAACAAACAAATAAATGAAACTTATGTATAAATCTAACAACATATGTGTAAGAGCTATATGAAGAAGACTACAAAATTCTGATGAAAGAACTCAAAGACTTAAATAAATGAATGTTCCTTGGAACGAACATGGAACATTCAGCATTATTAAAATGTCAATTCTGCCTGATTGCTCTGGCCAGAACTTCCAGCACTATGTTGAATAGTAGTGGTGAGAGAGGGCATCCCTGTCTTGTGCCAGTTTTCAGAGGGAATGCTTCCAGTTTTTGCCCATTCAGTATGATATTGGCTGTGGGTTTGTTGTAGATAGCTCTTATTATTTTGAGATATGTCCCATCAATACCTAATTTATTGAGAGTTTTTAGCATGAAGGGTTGTTGAATTTTGTCAAAGGCCTTTTCTGCATCTATTGAGATAATCATGTGGTTTTTGTCTTTGGTTCTGTTTATATGCTGGATTACATTTATTGATTTGCGTATGTTGAACCAGCCTTGCATCCCAGGGATGAAGCCCACTTGATCATGGTGGATAAGCTTTTTGATGTGCTGCTGGATTCGGTTTGCCAGTATTTTATTGAGGATTTTTGCATCAATGTTCATCAAGGATATTGGTCTGAAATTCTCTTTTTTGGTTATGTCTCTGCCAGGTTTTGGTATCAGGACGATGCTGGCTTCGTAAAATGTGTTAGGGAGGATTCCCTCTTTTTCTATCGATTGGAATAGTTTCAGAAGGAATGGTACCAGTTCCTCCTTGTACCTCTGGTAGAATTCAGCTGTGAATCCATCAGGTCCTGGACTCTTTTTGGTTGGTAAGCTATTGATTATTGCCACAATTTCAGAACCTGTTATTGGTCTATTCAGAGATTCAACTTCTTCCTGGTTTAGTCTTGGGAGGGTGTATTTGTCGAGGAATTTATCCATTTCTTCCAGATTTTCTAGTTTATTTGCATAGAGGTGTTTGTAGTATTCTCTGATGGTAGATTGTATTTCTGTGGGATCGGTGGTGATATCCCCTTTTTCGTTTTTTATTGCATCTATTTGATTCTTCTCTCTTTTCTTCTTTATTAGTCTTGCTAGCGGTCCATCAATTTTGTTGATCTTTTCAAAAAACCAGCTCCTAGATTCATTAATTTTTTGAAGGGTTTTTTGTGTCTCTATTTCCTTCAGTTCTGCTCTGATTTTAGTTATTTCTAGCCTTCTGCTAGCTTTTGAATGTGTTTGCTCTTGCTTTTCTAGTTCTTTTAATTGTGATGTTAGGGTGTCAATTTTGGATCTTTCCTGCTTTCTCTTGTGGGCATTTAGTGCTATAAATTTCCCTCTACACACTGCTTTGAACGTGTCCCAGAGATTCTGGTATGTTGTGTCTTTGTTCTCGTTGGTTTCAAAGAACATCTTTATTTCTGCCTTCATTTCATTATGTACCCAATAGTCATTCAGGAGCAGGTTGTTCAGTTTCCATGTAGTTGAGCGGTTTTGACTGAGTTTCTTAATCCTGAGTTCTAGTTTTATTGCACTGTGGTCTGAGAGACAGTTTGTTATAATCTCTGTTCTTTTACATTTGCTAAGAAGAGCTTTACTTCCAACTATGTGGTCAATTTTGGAATAGGTGTGGTGTGGTGCTGAAAAAAATGTATATTCTGTTGATTTGGGGTGGAGAGTTCTGTAGATGTCTATTAGGTCCACTTTATGTAGAGCTGAGTTCAATTCCTGGATATCCTTGTTAACTTTCTGTCTCGTTGATCTGTCTAATGCTGACAGTGGGGTGTTAAAATCTCCCATTATTATTGTGTGGGAGTTTAAGTCCCTTTGTAGGTCACTGAGGACTTGCTTTATGAATCTGGGTGCTCCTGTGTTGGGTGCATATATATTTAGGATAGTTAGCTCTTCTTGTTGAATTGATCCCTTTACCATTATGTAATGGCCTTGAGCAATCAGGCAGGAGAAGGAAATAAAGGGTATTCAATTAGGAAAAGAGGAAGTCAAATTGTCCCTGTTTGCAGATGACATGATTGTATATCTAGAAAACCCCATTGTCTCAGCCCAAAATCTCCTTAAGCTGATTAGCAACTTCAGCAAAGTCTCAGGATACAAAATTAATGTACAAAAATCACAAGCATTCTTGTACACCAATAACAGACAAACAGAGAGCCAAATCATGAGTGAACTCCCATTCACAATTGCTTCAAAGAGAATAAAATACCTAGGAATCCAACTTACCAGGGATGTGAAGGACCTCTTCAAGGAGAACTACAAACCACTGCTCAATGAAATAAAAGAGGATACAAACAAATGGAAGAACATTCCATGCTCATGGGTTGGAAGAATCAATATCGTGAAAATGGCCATACTGCCCAAGGTAATTTATAGATTCAATGCCATCCCCATCAAGCTACCAATGACTTTCTTCACAGAATTGGAAAAAACTACTTTAAAGTTCATATGGAACCAAAAAAGAGCCCGCATCGCCAAGTCAATCCTAAGCCAAAAGAACAAAGCTGGAGGCATCACGCTACCTGACTTTAAACTATACTACAAGGCTACAGTAACCAAAACAGCATGGTACTGGTACCACAACAGAGACATAGATCAATGGAACAGAACAGAGCCCTCAGAAATGATGCCGCATAGCTACAACTATCTGATCTTTGACAAACCTGACAAAAACAAGAAATGGGGAAAGGATTCCCTATTTAATAAATGGTGCTGGGAAAACTGGCTAGCCATATGTAGAAAGCTGCAACTGGATCCCTTCCTTACACCTTATACAAAAATTAATTCAAGATGGATTAAAGACTTATATGTTAGACCTAAAACCATTAAAATCCTACAAGAAAACCTAGGCAATACCATTCAGGACATAGGCGTGGGCAAGGACTTCATGTCTAAAACACCAAAAGCAATGGCAACAAAAGCCAAAATCGACAAATGGGATCTCATTAAACTAAAGAGCTTCTGCACAGCAAAAGAAACTATCATCAGAGTGAACAGGCAACCTACAGAATGGGAGAAAATTTTTGCAACCTACTCATCTGACAAAGGGCTAATATCCAGAATCTACAATGAACTCAAACAAATTTACAAGAAAAAAACAAACAACCCCATCAAAAAGTGGGCAGAGGACATGAACAGACACTTCTCAAAAGAAGACATTTATGCAGCCAAAAAACACATGAAGAAATGCTCCTCATCACTGGCCATCAGAGAAATGCAAATCAAAACCACAGTGAGATACCATCTCACACCAGTTAGAATGGCCATCATTAAAAAATCAGGAAACAACAGGTGCTGGAGAGGATGTGGAGAAATAGGAACACTTTTACACTGTTGGTGGGACTGTAAACTAGTTCAACCATTGTGGAAGTCAGTGTGGCGATTCCTCAGGGATCTAGAACTAGAAATACCATTTGACCCAGCCATCCCATTACTGGGTATATACCCAAAGGACTATAAATCATGCTGCTATAAAGACACATGCACACGTATGTTTATTGCGGCACTATTCACAATAGCAAAGAGTTGGAACCAACCCAAATGTCCAACAACGATAGACTGGATTAAGAAAATGTGGCACATATACACCATGGAATACTATGCAGCCATAAAAAATGATGAGTTCGTGTCCTTTGTAGGGACATGGATGAAACTGGAAAACATCATTCTCAGTAAACTATCGCAAGGACAAAAAACCAAACACCGCATGTTCTCACTCATAGGTGGGAATTGAACAATGAGAACTCATGGACACAGGAAGGGGAACATCACGCTCCGGGGACTGTTGTGGGGTGGGGGGAGTGGGGAGGGACAGCATTAGGAGATACACCTAATGCTAAATGACGAATTAATGGGTGCAGGAAATCAACATGGCACATGGATACATATGTAACAAACCTGCACATTGTGCACATGTAACCTAAAACCCTAAAGTATAATAAAAAAAAAAAAAAAAAAAAAAATGTCAATTCTTCCCAGCTTTCTCTATAGACTTAATGCGATCTCAATCAAAATCCCAGCAAATTATTCTGTGGATATTGATAAACTGATTCTAAAGTGTTTGTTCGTTTGTTTGTTTAGAGACAGGGTCTCATTCTGTTGCTCAGGCTGGAGTGCAATGGCACAAATATAGCTCACTGCAGCCTCGAACTCCTGGTCTCAAGCAATCCTCCCACCTCAGCCTCCCAAGTAGCAGGGGCTACAGGCACACACTAACCATGCCCAGCTCATTTTATAATTTTTTTTTTGTAGAGTCTCTGTATTGCCTGAGTTGTTCTCAAAGCCCTGGGATCAAACAATCCTCCCAGTTTGGCTTCCCAAAGTGCTGGGATTATAGGCGTGAGCTACTGCACCCGGCCCTGATTCTAAAGTTTATATGGAAAAGCAAAAGACCCAGAATATCCAGCACAATCCACATCAAGACTATAAAGCTCTACTTCATACACATCAACACTATAAAGGTACAGTAATCAAGACGGTGTGATACTGGTGAAAGAGAATTAGATCAATGGGACAGAATAGAGAGCTCAGAAATAGACCCACACAAATATAGCCAACCTTTGACAATGGAGAAAGGATAGTTTTTTCAACAAATTGTACTGTAACAACTGGGAACCCATAGGCCAAAACCAAAAATCTAGATACAGACCTTATGCCTTTCACAAAAATTAACTCCAAATGGATCATAAACCTAAATGTAAAACACAAAGCTATAAAACTGTAAAAGATAACAAAGGAGAAAATTGAAATGACCTTCGATTTAGCAATGACTTTTAAAATACCACACCATAAATGAGAACAAAAATAAAAACAAAGAATACAATACCGAAAGCATGATCCATTAAAGAAAAAAAATTGGTGTTTTACTTCATCAAAACTAAAAACTTCTGCTCTGCAAAAGACACTGTGAAGAGAATTAAAAAAAAAAGCCACAAACTAGGAGAAAATATTTGCAAAACATGTATCTGACAAAGGGCTTGTATCCAAAATACACACATTAAAACTCAAGAATAAGAAAACAAACAATTAAAAAATGGAGAAAAGATCTGAGCAGACATCTCACCAAAGAAAGTATACAGATGGTAAATAGGCGTATGAAAAGATGCTCAACATGGTATGTCATTAGGGAACTGTGAATTAAAACGCCAATGAAATACTATTACATGCTTATTGGCAACACAAAATGCTATAAAAAATGTAGAACAAGAACTCTCATTTATTGTTAGTGAGGATGCAAAATGGTACAGCTACTTTGGAAAACAGTATGGCAGTTTCTTACGAAACTAAACATAGATTGACCATAAAATCCAGCATTTGCACTCCTAGGTGTTAACCCAAATGAGCTGAAAATTTATGTCCCAGAATAAAAGCCTGCACACAAATATTTACAGCCACCTTATTCATAATTATCAAAACTTGGAAGCACCTAAGATGTCCTTCAATAGGTGAATGCATAAAAAAACTGTGGTAATAAATACAATGGAATATTACTCAGTGATGAAATGAACTTTCAAGCGATGAAAAGACATGAGGGAAACTTAGATGCATATTTCTAAGTGAAAGAAGGCAATATGAAAAGGTTATATGCTGTATGATTGTAACTATACAGCATTCTGGAGAAAGAGAACACTCTAGAGACAGTGGAAAAAATGATCAGTGGTTGCTGAGGGTTCAGTAGGAGGGAGAGAGGGTTGAATAGGTGGGCCACAGGACATTTTGGGGGCATATTATTCCGTGTCATACTGTGATGATGGATACATGATATATTATGCATCTGTCAAAACCTATGGAATGTATAAAGAGTGAACTCTAGTGTAAAATATGCACTTTAGTTAATAATGTATCCGTATTGGCCCATCAATTGTAACAAATGCAGCACACCCAATAGGACATGCTAGGAGAAACATTGGGTGAGGGGAGGAAAGAAGGTCGTACATGGAAACTCTATGTAATTTTTTAAATTTAAATTTTAATTTTTTTGAGACAGGGTCTTGTTCTGTCGCCCAGACTGGAGTGCAGTGGCACAATCTCAGCACACTACAGCCTCTGCCTCCCACACTCAGGTGATCCTCCTGCCTCAGCCTCCCGAGTAGCTGGAACTATAGGCATGAGCCACTGCATGGAGCTAATTTTTTTTTGTTTTGAGACAGAGTCTGGCTCTGTTGCCCAGGCTGGAGTGCAGTGGTGTGATCTCGGCTCACTGCATCCTCTGCCTCCAGGGTTCAAGTGATTCTCTTGCCTCAGCCACCTGAGTAGCTGGGATTATAGGTGCGCACCACCATGCCCAACTAATTTTTGTATTTTTAGTAGAGATGGGGTTTTACTATGTTGGCCAGGCTGGTCTCCAACTCCTGACCTCAGGTGACCTGCCCACCTCGTCCTCCCAAAGTGCTGGAATTACAGGTGTGAGCCACCGCACGTGGCCAAAACTCTATGTAATTTCTGCAAAATTTTTCTCTAATCCTAAAAACTGCTCTAAAAAATGAAGTCTATTTTTTAAAAATGAAATGATTGCTGAATGAGATGCTCTGAGGAAACTCTCAAGAGGAAGTTTTTCTGAAGATAAAGGAGTTGCAAACTGCAGAAGGATAGGAAAAATATTTTTCCTATTTGGCTGGAGTGCAGTGGCATGCTCTCAGCTCACTGCAACATCTGCCCCCCGAATTAAAGGGATTCTTCTGCCTCAGCCTCTCGAGTAGCTGGGATTACAGGCGTGCGCCACCATGCCTGGCTAATTTTTGTATTTTCAGTACAGACAGGGTTTCACTGTGTTGGCCAGGCTGGTCTCAAACTCCTGACCTCAAGTGATCCACCTGCCTTGGCCTCCCAAAGTGCTGGGATTACAGACGCGAGCAACCATGCCCGGCTGGAAAAATATTTTTTTAAAAAGTCAAAAAATCATCAACAACAACAACAACAAAATAAAAGAACTCATTTAATTGGCTGAATTAAGATATTAAGTGCTTAGGCCGGGCACCATGGCTCATGCCTATAATCCCAGCACTTTGGGAGGCCGAGGAGAGAGAACAATTTGAACCTAGGAATTCAGGACCATCCTGGGCAACATAGCGAGATCCTAGCTGTACAAAAAACCTAAAAATTTAGCCAGGATAGTGGTAAGTGCCAATAGTGCTAGCTACTTAGGAGGCTGAGATAGCGGGTTCACCCAAGTGAGCTGTGATGGCACCAGTGCACTCCAGCCTGGGTAACAGAGCAAGACCCTGTTTCTAAACAAACACAAAACCAAAAAACCAAAAAACACAAATAACTTTTAAAAATTCCAGAAATTAGGTAAAAATTTGGCAAATGAACTAATTTATTGTGTTTAATTTCATAAAAACAGCTATGCCTTCTTTGGTTTTTCAACATTAAGTGAAAGACTAGCTTACATTTTTATTCTACTTGAGTATGTTGCTTCCAGACTTATATAGGTTCCTTGATCAAATATATTAGCATTACTTCTATTTGATGCTGAAGGTTATGAAATACCTAAATTTGTGCTTAACTAAAATGATTCATTACTCTGAACATTTTTGTGAACAGTAATTATATTTTGTAGTATGCCAGCTTGGAAATTAATTTCCAAGATTTTTAGATATTATAAAGCCTTGAACTGGTACTGAGTTTATGGATATTGATTAGATGCCTAACTAATGTCTTTCTTTCTTTTTTTTTTTTTTTTTTGAGATGGAGTTTCGCTCTTGTTTCCCAGGCTGGAGTGCAATGGTGCTATCTTGGCTCACTGCAATCTCCACCTCCTGGGTTCAAGCAATTCTCCTGCCTCAGCCTCCCGAGTAGCTGGGATTACAGGCATGCTCCACCACACTCAGCTAATTTTCTATTTTTAGTAGAGATGGGATTTCTCCATGTTGGTCAACCTCGTCTTGAACCCCTGACCTCAGGTGATCCACCTGCCTTGGCCTCCCAAAGTGCTGGGATTACAGGCATGAGCCACCACACCTGGCCACTAATTTCTAAGTAAGAAAGGATTCTGAAACATTGATTACTAAACATGATTTTAAGTTTATTTACTTTTGCTTCTTTTTTTAAAATATGCCACAGAGAAGTTATATGTTTGGGCCTGTTAACACACACGTTCATATCTGCCCTTTTGAGAAGTTGTATACAAGATGTGTGTGTTTGTCGAAAGTTGTGTTGTGTACATTCAGGAGCTCTGCTAGTCTAAAATGCTGATGTGCGACAGTTGACAATTATCCATCCTCCCAGTTTGTTCTGTGAAATGGAAGATCCTTTGGCTAAAAGCTATAATTAAATGATACTCTATTATGATCAATCTTGATAGAGAGGTACAACTTTGCATGCAAAGTAATAAAACGTGTTTTTGTTAAGAAAAAAAGAATAGTTTTGTCCTAAAGTAAAATGCCTAGTTGTTCCAGAATAGTAAAGAGAACTGTGAAGGACAAAACCTGAATGGAAATAGAAAATAGCAGGTTTGCAGAAAAGAAACTTTATTTAAGATAATAAAGGTTCTTCACTTATGAAAGAGTTAAGGTTCTTAGTGGGTGATCACCTTACCTTCTAAGCTTGTTTTTAAATATTTTAAATGTTTTATTGCCACTTTCAAATGAGTAGCCAAATGTTATTCCTGTGTTCAACTCTCCAGACAATTTTGTTTGTTTCTAAGATTGACTCTCAAATGAAGTTAAATACCTTTCAGAATACCTTTTTACCTAAGACTACCTTTGAGATTTCCCAGAGGGCCCCTAGAAGGCCACAGAGACTTGTTCTTTCACTTTATTTAAAATACAGGTGCCAGAAACAATTAGGATTATTTGATACATTGTTGTTAGGGTTTCGGGGGAAGCTAGTCAAATCGGAAGAGATGTTTAGCCTTCTCTAGGTTAACTTGTGTAGGTAAAATGCTCAAACATTTCAGCAATTATATGTTCTATATCCAGAGATTTGTTAATTCCTCCATTGTCTATGGTCTGTTTCCTTTTGTTAGAGTCCTGGTGGTGCTCTGCCTGATGTTAGGCAACAGTAGAATTATCAGTCATAATTCAGTTATCATTTAAAATGTTCATTTGGACACAATGTTTCCTCTTTAATTTGAATCTAGCCTCCTTCAGGCCAGTGCTTTTCTATTGGAGATGCACATCAGACGTATCTATGGACTTTTATTAAAATATAGATGTTTAGGACCTATTCCATACTTACTTACCGAATCTTTTTACTTGATATTCTTCATATAGTCTTGATATATTTTTCTTATATGTTTGATATTTTCTTGGTATGTCACGTACATTATGTTTTTAGATAATTATATGTTATACTTCAAGATTTTTTCCCTGTAAAAATTATGGTTATCCATCTTTATAAATTAGATATAGTGTACATTATCTATTAAAACGTGCTTAATCATTATAGACATTTTGACCAAAGCTTTTAGAATGCCTTCATTGTTTGTTTTGCATGCTATGGAAGCATCCAAATTTTCCTGTCAGTTTCTTCTTTTTTTTTTTTTTTATTGTTATTACTATTTTATTGTGGTCAAACATCTATAACAAAATTTACTATTTTTACCATTTTAAGTGTATAATTTAGTGGCGTTAAGTACATTCACAATGTTGTGTAACCATGATTACTACCATCTATTGCTAGAAGTTTTTCACTATCCCAAACCAAACAAAACCTCTACCCATTAAGCAGTAATTCCCATTGCCCTTCCCTCCAGCCTGTGGTAACCTCTATTCTAGTTTCTGTGTCTATGAATTTGTCTATTCTAGATACCTCATATAGGTGGATTATACAATATTTGTCCTTTTGTATCTGGCTTATTTCATCTAGCATAATGTTTTCAAGATTCGTTTATGTTGTAGCATGTATCAGAACTTCATTCCTCTTTATGGCTGAATAATATTTTATTGTATGTATATACCATGTTTTGTTTTTCATTCATCTGTTGATGAACACTTGAGTTGTTCCCCTCTTTCAGTTATTGTGAGTAATGCCTCTATAAATGGTGGTGTACAAGTATCTGTTTGAATCCCTGGTTTCACTTCTTTTATGTCTAGCAGTGGAAATGCTGGGCCATATTCTATATTTAACTTTTTTTTAGAGACAAGGTCTCTCTGTGTCACCTAGGCTGGGTACAGTGGCATGACTGTGGCTCACTGAAGCTTCGACCCACCTCAAGCGATTCTCCCACCTCAGCCTCCCGAATAGCCGGGACTGCAGGTGTGTGCACCAAAAGCACAGGTAACAAAACTAAAAAATTGACAAACGGGATTACATCAAATTGGAAAGCTCTTGTACAGCAAAAGAAAACTATCAACAAAGTCAAAAGTTACCTACAGAGTAGGAGAAGATATTTGGAAATCATATATCTGATAAGGAGTTAATATCCAAAATATATAAGAAACTTATACAATGTAATAACAATGAACAACCTGTTTTAAAAATGGGCAAAGGAGTGGAATAGACATTTCTTGAAAGAAGACATACAAGTGGCCAACAGGTATAGTCATATGGAAAAATGTTCAACATTATTAATCATTAGGGAAGTGCAAATCAAAACTACAGTGAGATACTATCTCACACCTGCTAGAATGATTATTGTCAGAAAGGTGAAAGATAACAGATGTTGGTGAGGATGTAGAGAAAGGGGAACCCTTGTACATTGTTGGTGGGAATGTAAATAGCCACTATGGAAAACAGTATGTAGGTTCCTTAGAAGTTAAAAACAGAACTATATTATGATCTGGCAATCCCACTTCTGGGCATATATTTAAAGGAAGGCTACCAGGGACTAGGGGAAGGGGAAAATGGGATGTTGGTCAAGGGGTACAAAGTTTCAGTTATACAAGATGAGTAAGTTCTAGAGATCAATGTATATAAGCATATCAAATCATCAAATTGTGTATCTTAAATATATACAATCTTTAATTGTCAAATATCCCTTAATAAAAAAGTAATTGAGAATAAAGTAAATAAAATAAAAAAATTCTATGAGATTCCCAATTTATTGTTTTAGCTGAAAAGGCTAAAAGCTAAAGACTTTTTTTTCTTTTGTGTTGTTTTTAAGCCCGTCAAATTTAGCAGTGGGACTTTGTAGAAATAGTAAAGAAGACATTCTACTCCTTTACATAGTAATAGCTAATGTTTATTAAGCCCTTACCATGTGCCAGCCAGTGTTATTAACACTTTATCTCTGTCCTGTCAGTTTCATTGTTATGAAATGTTTCACTTTTGAAAGTTTTCAGTAATAAGTTACCCTCAGCCAGTTTAAGTCTGTGTCACCTACAGATACTATTTGTTTTGCCCCCAATGCTTCCTTAAACTCTCCAGAGTTTTTGTCTTCAACAAAGAACTATTTTAGAACCCCAGTTGGAAGGACTCTATTAGGTAACGACTAGCATGCTGGTGAAACTCTTAAAGAGTTGACCATGTCCTTCAACTCAAGAGACATAAACCATCCTGAAATTACTAGAAAACCATTCCTATTGGTGACCTCAAGCTAAAGATTCTTAGGAGACCTCCCAAAGCAGACAGCGTCAGATGTAGACAACTTATGCCCGAGATCTACAGATAGCTACTCTATAATCGATATTCCTCTGTTTCCTATTCTTTTACCTACCTCCTATCCTCTCCCTGACTTAAGGCTACTTTAGTTATGTAACTTGTAAGACTTCTATTTTTAATATTTCTGTTTACATCCTTAATCACTCCTTGGTATGAGTTTAGTACCCAGCTACAATTAACCTATGAACTGTCTAGAGTGCATGTTTTTCTTCAGGAGCCACCCAGTTTCATTTGGTTCCAGTTCCTTTTAAGAAATCAGTTGGTTTCCTGGGTAACTGGACTCAACCATTGGATGACTTTTTAGATGGCAACTCCACAATAGGTCAGGTGGGGAGAAATCCAAAACCTTCATCATGTCCTAGAAGGGCCCTGCCTCCATGAAACACTACTTGGGGACCTTTTGTGAGAGCTAGTCTTTGTGATCAGACTTTCACTGACAGAATTATAAGCGGATTGGGGAACAAGTGGTATATTTTTGGAGATTGTCTACTTTCAAAGATCTTACAAGTAAGACATTAGTTTTATTTTTTCCTCTCTTTCTTTTCTTTTCTCTTTCTTTCTTTCTCTTTCTTTCTTTTTTCTTTCTTTCTTTCTTTCTTTCTTTCTTTCTTTCTTTCTTTCTTTCCTTCTTCTTCTTCTTCTTCTTCTTCTTCTTCTTCTTCTTCTTCTTCTTCTTCTTCTTCTTCTTCTTCTTCTTCTTCTTCCTCTCTTCTTCCTTCTTCCTTCTTCATCTTCATCTTCTTCTTCATCTTCTTCTTCCTCATCTTTTTCTTCCTCATCTTCTTCTTCTTTATTCTTCCTTCTTCTTTCTTCTTCTTCTTTTGTTTGCTTTAGATCTACTTAGTTATCTCAAAACTACACAATTAACTGCTTGACACCAAACTATTCATGATGAATGGTACCAACAGTTTACAGCATTATTTGACAATCCCATAGGAGTATTCTGGCCAAAACCAGATGACTGAATGGCCCCCAGTGACAGATACTGGATAAGGAACAGAAGCCTCCTGACTATTACTCACAAACTAGACAGGAACTTGTTACCTTTGTAAACTAATACCTACTCTCAGAATTGTCTATGATATCATCTATTAATTTGTTCTCTAGGAAAATGAGATCAGTAGATAGTTTCATTGAAGAAGGAGAAAAACTGGGCCCTGGTTTGAGAACTGAAATCCTAACTACCCTAGGGGTATTCTAGATTTCTTTCTTCTCCCCTCAAGACACTTCTTTTCATACTTTATGTATGTATGCATGCCTTTATGTATGTATTTATTTATTTATTTTTGAGACAGAATCTTGCTCTACCACCCAGAGTGAAGTGTAGTGGAGCCATCATAACTCATTGTAGCCTCAAACTCCTGAGCTCAAGTGATCCTCCCATATCAGCCTCCTGTGTAGTTACAAGAGATCTGAATAGTAGGGTAAATGTAGCATGCTGTGGTTGAGAGAATAGCAGATGATTTAGACAATGCCAGTAAGGCCATAAAACTCATTTGTCAAGAGGTTTATGAGATTGGGTGGGTGGTGGTCCAGAACAGAGCTGCCTTAGATAGGATATTGATCTCCCAAGGCGAGGAATGTGTGCTGTTTTAGTGGAAGAATGCTGTACTTACATTCCTGCAGACCTCTCTGAAATCTTTGATATTACTAAAAAGATCCAGGAAGTAAACAAAGAAATCAGAAATTGGGTAATTTGATGAGTAACCTCATATTTGGTTACATGGACTCCAGATTCGGGATGAGATCTACTTTCTTGTTTAGTTGGGGCACTCTTAGATCCTGGCTGAGAAGTAGATTATACAAACTCTGATGACAATCCGTCTCTTAGTATTTGTCTGTGTGCCAGCATTCAGATGTGGGATCTCCAGAGTTTTAAATGCTGCTGCACTGCTGCCATCATTCAAATCATCCAGCAAGGGTTATCCATTAAAAAGAACTGGAAGATCTGGCTGGGTGCGGTGGCTCACGCCTGTAATCCCAGCACTTTGGGAGGCCAAGGCAGGCAGATCACTTGAGGTCAGGAGTTCGAGACCAGCCTAGCCAACATGGTGAAACCCCGTCTCTACTAAAAATACAAAAAAAAAAAAAAAAAAAAAAAATCAGCTGGGCATGGTGGTGAGCGCCTGTAGTCCCAGCTACTTGGGAGACTGAGGCATGAGAATCGCTTGAACCCAGAAGGTGGAGGTTGCAGTGAGCCGAGATCATGCCATGCACTTCAGCCTGGGTGACAGAGCGAGACTCTGTCTCAAAAAAAAAAAAAAAAAAATCTGACATGCAGGTTGAAACAGCTGCCACCAGAAACTGGATGTGAAACAACTGTTAACAGACAATTGACATGAAATGATGACCCCTCAAATACTGGTGAATATCTAGACTAACATATGATGGCTTTTCCTTCAGCTTGGACTGAAGAATGACCGCAAGGAGAAATTGAGAACTTAAACCATCTTCCCTCATACTGAGTCTGGACACAGAGAGCCCAGCTATACCTTAGTGTCTGTATTAAGATGACTTTGTGCTACGCCTCTGCTTCATGAGCATGTCTTTATTATTCTAGGCATCTCCTACCCAGGCAAATGTTGATTGTTCATTACAGGATTTTCCCAAAGACCTGTCAATTCTTCAATTTGGGCTCTAAGACTCTTTGAATGCCTCACCTCAAAATCCTGGCCATGCTGTTTATTGTGGACTGTTATGTTGTGATTCTTACCCAGTCTCATTCCAGCTCTCACTTTGAAAGACCTGTCTTCAATCAAATTTCCAATTCTCAATAAGTTCTGGCCTTACCTTCCCCTCTGTAAGATACTGCCAAAGCTTTGCCTGCTATAAGCAATAAATCAGCTTTGTCTTATCAACAGGTTGTGGGGTGTTAGGGAGCCAGCTTTAGACAATAACTTAGATAAATGTATTTTGTTTTTATTTTATTTTATTTTTGAGACAGAATCTCACTCTGTCACCCAGGCTGGAGTGCAGTGGTGAGATCTCGGCTCACTGCAGCCTCTACCTCCCAGGTTCAAGCAGTTCTCCTGCCTCAGCCTCCTGAGTAGCTGGGATTACAGGTGTGTGCCACCATGCCTGGCTAATTTTTGTATTTTTAGTAGAGACAGTGTTTCACCATGTTGGCCAGGCTGGTCTCAAACTCCTGACCTCAAGTGATTCGCCCGCCTTGGCCTCCCAAAGTGCTGGGATTACAGGTGTGTGCCACCGCACCTGGCCTTGTATTTTTTTTTAAAAAAGAAAAACACAAAACACTAATACTAAGTATATTACTAAATATAATATACTAAGTATAAAATACTAACAATAGAAAAACTAGCCAGGCGTGGTAGTGCTCGCCTGTAGTCCCAGCTCCTCGGGAGGCTGAGATAGGAGAGTTGCTTGAACCCGGGAGGCAGAGGTTGCAGTAAGCTAAGATGCGCCACTGACTCTAGCCTGGGCGACAGAGCGAGATTCTGTCAAAAAAAAAAAAAAAAAAAAAGAAGAAGAAATAAATGGTGGACTGAAGAGAAAAGACTGTAAAAATACAGAAAGGGAGTGATAAATTATAGTTGGGATGGTTAAAAATGCTTCACAAAGAACTGATGTTTATGGAGGAGACTAGAAGATACCATTCCAAAATATGCCACTTCAGCATAAAGATTATTTCAAGCTGAAGGCAATTAGATATATGTGGCTCCCCTCCCCTGTTGGACTAAAAGCAGGCTGTATATTTCCTTTTGGAAGGGGCCTCCCTTTCCTATACTTGGAAGGTAACTACTCCAGAGACAACTCTTAGCACCTAAGAAGACTCTTACCTGCTTAACAAACCTTACTGATTAACACTTATTTACCACACGTTTCCTAGTTACCTTCCATAATTTACCCAGAAGCCCCAAAACGCTTTTCCTTTGTCAAGCCTCTTCTCCACACTCTATCGCCCTTTAAGATGGTATATATCTCTAAGATGGTATATAAGCCCCAAATTCTAACCACCTCTTTGAGTCATCTTCTTTGTGAACTCTCATTTGTACATATGTAATTCAATCCTTTTCCCCCCTCTTCTTGATCTGTCTTTTGTCAGTTTGATTCATACAGCCTGTAGTCACTGAACCTCAGAAGGTAGAGGAAAAAATTCTCCTCTCCAACACCTACTCTGAATCTTTTTTTTTTCTAATAAGAAAAATTGTTAATCAAACATGAGACTAATGGAAAGAACTTACATATCAATATGGGAGAGGACACAAAGACTGTTAAGCAAAACTTATGAACAGGTAAGTTACTAATGGGGAAATGCAACTAGGAAACAGGGGAAAATGCAGTTTTACTAGTTATCAAAGGAAATTTAAAATAAGTCAATTATGAGATTTCAAGTCTTGTTTATAGTATTAGGTTTTTAAAATTTTCCGTCCAGTACTAATGAGACTTGTTAAAATGTGTATTTATTACTGGGAGCAATATAAATTGTAATGCAGCTCTTTATGCAGTTTGGCAATATGTAACAAGAGCTTTAAAATACTTTCTTTTTTCTTTTCTTTTCTTTTCTTTTTTTTTGGTTTTGAGACAGAGTCTTGCTCTATCGCCCAGGCTGGAGGGCAGTGGTGCGATCTCGGCTCACTGCAATCTCAACCTCCCGGATTCAAGAGATTCTTGTGCCTCAGCCTCCCGAGTAGCTGGGATTACAGGTGTGCGCCACCACACCAGGCTAATTATTGTATTTTTAGCAGAGAAGGGGTTTTGCCATGTTGGCCAGGCTGGTCTCAAACTCCTGACCTTAAGTGATCTGCCCGCCTCGGCCTCCCAAAGTGCTGGGATTACAGGCGTAAGCCACCACGCCCAGGCTAAAAATACTTTCTATCTATTAATTCCACCTGTAGGAGTCAACCCAAGCCCAAGAATCTTCAACGCAACATTATTTCTATTATAAAAATGAGAAATAACCTAAATATTCCATAATAGAATAATGCTTAATTAACCTGTGATTTATCTACTATGTGGAATATTTTACAGCTCAATTAAAAATAATTACCATGAAGTCTTTAATACATGCTTAGGGGCTACTCTGAATCTTGAAGTATGAATAGGAGTTTGCCAAGAGAAGTGGGTAGAGAAATGGAGGGGGTGATTGTGGTAGCAAGTTAGGAGGATTCTAGGCAGAGGAAACGGGATTGAGGGGCCCCAGCAGAAATGCCATGGAGTCTGGGGCATAGGTGACCAACGCAAAGCTGCGTCCTGGGTGTGTTCTGGTGTGGGACGCAGGAGGAGAGGGGTACACGCCCACAGGGAGCTGGGTTGAAATCTGGAGGTTAAGGGTGTGATAATGGAGCATGTTTGCTGGGGCAAGGTCTGCATCAAAGGGTCACACTAGCAATGTGGAAGAAGGTGATGTGGGGAGGGTGACACTGCTCCGCAGCTGCTACAAGGAAGGTCTTGTGAGCATATTGGCTGTGATTGCTTCATTTATTTTAAAGGCAAAAAGAGGCACCAAACATGGGTCTGAAGCCATCATTCATAATCTCCATGTCTTTTTTTTGTGTGTGTGTGTGTGTGTGAGTCCCTCTCTGCCACCCAGGCTGGAGTGCAATGGCGCCATCTAGGATCACTGCAACCTCCGCCTCCCAGGTTCAAGCGATTCTCTCACCTCTGCCTCCCGAATAGCTAGGACTACAGGCATGCACCACTAAGCCTGGCTAATTTTTGTATTTTTAGTAGAGACAGAGTTTCACCATGTTGACCAGGCTAGTCTTGAACTCCTGACCTCAAGTGATCTGCCAACCTCGGCCTCCCAAAGTGCTGGTATTACAGTCATGAGCCACTGGGCCCGGCCATCTCCATGTCTTTGAGACTCGGTTTTAAATGCTGAGGTTACTGCCAGGACTGATGAGATAACTGGCATAGGTGCATTGAAAAGTCTTGCGGCCGGGTGCGGAGGCTCACACCTGTAATCCCAGCACTTTGGGAGGCTGAGACGGGTGGATCAGGAGGTAGGAGTTTGAGACCAGCCTGGCCAAGATGGGGAAACCCCGTCTCTACTAAAAATACAAAAATTAGCTGGGCATGGTGGTGTGCGCCTGTAATCCCAGCTACTTGGGAGGCTGAGGCAGGAGAATCACTTGAACTCGGGAGGCAGAGGTTGCAGTGAGCTGAGATCACATCAGTGCACTCCAGCCTGGGCAATAGAGCAAGACTCCATCTCAAAAAAAAAAAAAAAAAAAGAAAAGAAAAGTCTTGTGTGCTATTTGCGGGAGTGAGCTAAGAGAACCTGTCCTGTATTTATCATAGGGCAGGTTTCCTTAGCCCACTCCTGCCCCAACCTCTTTCTTCTTCTCACTCCCTATGGAAAAATAGTCTTTGATAAGACAACATAAAGAAAGACTATTTTTGCATAATTTATCCAAGGTAGGAAGCTAGTCAGTGTTAGCCAGTGAGGGATGATTTGTCTTACAAATGCTCCTCTGCAATGCTCTGGAAGGCAGTGGCCCCTGTTGGAAAAGGGACGGAGCAAAACAAATATTATCACAGCCATGACCCCTAAGAGAGCTCTAGGACTGAGTCCAGTGCTCAGAAAGGGCAGAGAAGTAAAGATCAAGGCAAAGGATCACGGAGAAGGGTTCCCTGGGCTCCCATAAAGATCAGCTCTATGTTGCTTGAAAGGACTGAATAGGAACGTCATTGTTTGCATCCTCTTCTGAGCTCTCTCTGTGTCCTCAGTCAGCTAATACAATGGTTTTCATTGTGGTAATGAACTGTACCAAGCATACTTCCCAGCACTGTAGATATAATCTGGTGTTACAATTTTTTTTTCTGAGCTGTAATTCCTGCTGTAATTTAGTTCTCCAACTGAACAAAATTCACATGGAATGTGGAAAACAAGCCAGAATTTGCCCTTCAGTCTTCCCCAGACCTCTTCTACACAGAAAATAAGCTAGTTTTTTCTCTTTCATAATCAGTTTTCAACAGACTCCACATAATGCATAATTTAGGAGCTGGAAAGGCAGCTGTCTAGCACACGCTCTCCTAAACGTAACAGGCCTCCTCCTGTGTAGCACCAGACTCGGTCAGAGAATTCACAGTGCAAAACACAGGCCGAGGAGAGGCTGTGGCAGCCCTCCAGTCCCGTGATCTCAACAGTTCAGTGCATTTACCAAATGATACAGGAGGAGGGAGAGTTCTCATCCTTCTTTTCTTTTTTTTTTTTTTTTTTGAGATAGAGTCTCGCTCTGTCGCCCAGGCTGGAGTGCAGTGGCACGATCTCGGCTCACTGCAAGCTCTGCCTCCGGGGTTCACGCCATTCTCCTGCCTCAGCCTCTCTGAGTAGCTGGGACTACAGGTGCCCACCACCACGCCCGGCTAATTTTTTTGTATTTTTTTTAGTAGAGACAGGGTTTCACCGTGGTCTCGATCTCCCGACCTCGTGATCCGCCCGCCTCGGCCTCCCAAAGTGCTGGGATTACAAGCACGAGCCACTGCGCCCGGCCTCATCCTTCTTTTCAACGAACACAGTAACAAACTGTAGCTATTCTGAGAAAAGAACATTGTATTCTTAAACTTTTATTCCCTCCTGGTAGAGTATAAAGGGAAGGACGAGAATATCAGTTCCCGTCGCAGGTGATTCCAGAGAAGATTTAAAATGGAAACCTTCATGGGGCTGGGTTTCAGTTAATTTAATATATTCCCAATGTTTAACTTTACTGCACCACTTCACCACTTAGATCTGTGAAGTGAAAATTCTGACCAATTTCCTGTGTTCTATGGGAAAGGGAAAACGGCAGAGGCGACGTGGAATATTTCAGTAGGAAAGGGTTTGTGTTGTAGGCAAAATGGTCTTCCATTTCAGTCCTACTCAAGGACTACTGCTCACAGGGGAGTCCCTCACAGCACAGCCCTGCAGTGGAGGTAGAGGGAGGCCAGGCTGGCTGCGGCAGGGACGGCGTCTGGATGGCAAAGAGGGGAGTGGAGTGTGGAGAACCAGCCCGAGCATCCTACAGGCAGTGGTCACCACAGGAACACCGTAGCCCGACACCTGGGAGGAAGGTTTCTCGTCTGGCCACCCTGGGGCATAGAACTTTCTCACATTTGCTCCTACATCTTTGGATTGAGATAAAGAGTGGATGAGGCAGGCAGGTGGGGTAGGAAGAAGGGACAGTGGCTGAGGCAAGTTCCGGGATGGGGGCCAGGAAGGGCTGTTGAGATGCCATAGCTGCATCCCCTGCCAGCCTCTGCCCATCGCCTCTGTGCCTCCTGCTCCTGGGTCTCTCCCCTTGTAACACAGCTGCCTCACTGAGGCTCAGGCTCCCGACAACCAGCCAGCAGCGGGTCACAGGAGTGGAAAGGGCAGATGAAGTGGCTCCTGGGGCCAGCCCCCAACTGATGGCGTGCCAGAGTGGGGCCAGGACACGGCCCTCTCTCCCAGAATGGGTGAGGAAAGAGATCTCTTCCAAACCCCCAGAACCCCATCGCTCCCCAAGATTCTGGTTTCTTGCCTACTAGTGTGGGGTGCAAGACCAAGCCCTGCCTGGGATGTGAAGGGGGAGAAAACAGCACCACATCCATAATATTTTGTGACATGAAGATGCCCAGCCTGTGAGTGTGGCTTCTGCCCCTCTTCTCTGAACCCTCAGTCTCAACCAATGGTTTTCTCTCCTGCCTATGGCTTCCTTGGCCTCTCCCACTTCTCCTGGAGCAAGTTGGCTCCCTCACTGGCTCACGGGAGAGCTGTAATCACATTCCCAATGGGAAGGTGATGGAGCACCCATTATGCCTACTACTTTTTGGAGGTTAAGAGTGTTCCCCCTGGAGTCCAGGGGCCTGGATGTGAGTCTGGCCACACCACCCACCAGAAGCCTGCACCGAGCTCCTCTGCCCTCTGTCTGGTGAATGTTCACTGCTTCCCAAGGGTCAGTTCAGAGTGTCACTAACCCTGGGAGTCTCCCCTGACACCGAGGGCCGAGCAGCACCTTGTCTGAGTGGTACTCTCCCCCCTCCCATGTTAAACACCTTGCCTCCCAGGAAGGCTCCATGCAGGGTGTTGAATGAGAGGGAAGGAGATGAAGGAGAATGTTGGATGGGTGGCTGGACTGTTGGGCTACGCAGAGGGTACCCAGGCACTGCAGGCTCCCCAGAGACCCTCCACCCCATCTCACCTGTGTGGGGAGAGCCGCTCCTCACCCGTCCTTTCACTCCGCCTCGTGCTGTAAGAGACAGGATTGCTGACAAATGGCTGACCTCTGGTGAGACCCCCTCCCTGCAGATCCCCAGTCACAGTGGGACCCCTCAGCTGGTTTGTGGCTGCCTCAAACTGGGACCCAGCTCCAGTGATTTTACTCAGCAAATCATAGAGTGCTTTGCCTGTGACATTTCTCTGATACTGTCAGAGAAATGACATGACCTCATGGTCAGAACATCCCCCACCCCCTGCCCTGGACAGAGACAGAGACAGATAGAAATCTCCTGAGGGGCTTGCTCGGAACAGGCAACCCTAACCAAGATAATAGGAGGCTGAGAGGTCCCAGCAGGCTCTGAGGAACATGCAGCGGCCGGGACAGTCTCCAGTGCTGGCCTGAACACAGGCACTGTGCACAGGTTGTCTTGAATCCTTCCAGTAGCCCTGCAAGGAGGTGATGACTACCCCCATCTCACGCATGAGGACTGGAGAGGTTGAATAACCAGCCGAGGTCGCTCAGCGCATAGGGGGCAGGCCCTGGACTCAAACCCAGCTCCTCCCTATGCCTCTTAAGACCACATGTGCTTCCTCCATGCCCTGCTGCTGCCCAGGAACCCTGTGGGCGGGCCCCGCAGGATCAGGACGTGGACTCACCTTCCTCTTTCAGGCCCTTTACCTGGTGGCTCATGGTCAGCAGCACTGCTGGGGTCCCGAACAGGCTCACTCAGCGTGCTCCCGTATGCACACCTTCAGCCTGGGCTGCTTTCCTGCCCTCATGGTGGCTGGCCTCCCTTCCTAGACCTGACAGCAGCCAGGGCTTCTTGGTTTGAGGTGGGTGAAGTTTGGGGAAGAGAGACGGGTGAAGGAAGGTGGTGAGTTCCCGGCCCATCAATCCGGCCAAACACTCCTCTTCTCAGGTTTCCCTGCAAAGAGGCAGCGTGGCCTCACGTTTCAGGCATCACTTATACATGAGGGACCCTGGAGGGGCCAGGAGCTGCAGGCTTATCTCCCAGCAATGATGCCACTGGCACTCTAGCCAGAGGAGGTTTGAGGAGCATCTCAGGCCCTCTCCCACCATCTTGAGTCCCCGATTGGGACAAAGCACCAGGGGAATTCTAGGATGTTTGTTTAAGTTATTACTTGGGCTTCTGTTTAAAATGCAGATTCTGGCATGTGGTGGTTCACACCTGTAATCTCAGCACTTAGGGAGGCAGAGGCAGGAGGATTGCTTGAGCCCAGGAGCTCAAGACAAGCCTGAGCAACATAGCGAGACCCCATCTCCACAAAAAGAAAAATAATAATAATAAATTTTTAAAAATAAAGTGCATATTCCCAGGAGTGGCACTGGGCATTGGAATCAGTTAGTCTGTGCTAGGCCCGGGGAGCCTGCACTGTGGATCCTGCTGCAGGAGTGCTGAGCCCACACAGATGAATGTTCCCGCTCAGCCCTCGCCCCCTCCCTCAGCAGCTTTTCCTCCCTGGCTTCAGGGAGGCACAGATTTGGCTGCTTTGAAAACCATCACCAAAGTGTCAGAGGGACCCTCTGGAAGGCAGTCATAAGGTCTCAGAGTGTGGAGTTCTTAACCTGGAGTCCCTGGAACCCCCAGAGTTGTAGATGGGATTCTGTGAGTTTGTGAATAGTGATGGAGAAAATATTACACCTTCACTTTTCCTAGCTTTAACTGAGATTTAACATTTCCCTCAATCATGAATGTAAGCAAAGACATGTGATTTTTGTCTCAGCAAAAGTCACAGATATTTTATTCCCCAATTAAACCACTGGGGATGTCTCAAAATATCTTACAAGTTATCACAACTTCAAAATTATGATAGCTAGAGACCTGCCATGAAATCTTGTTATTTAATTAGGAAGCCTATATTGTCATTATATGAGAGATATTTAAAGTGATTTTGATGCCTATTTCAGGATCATTGGTCTCTTTTGTAATCCTACTGTTTTATTTTATGGATTTAAAGTCTATGTTCTGAAAAGGGGTCTGTGGCTGGGCGTGGTGGCTCAAGCCTGTAATCCCAGAATTTTTGGAGGCCAAGGAGAGGGCTTGGGGCACCCCCAGCAGAAACCTTACTCACCAGTCCTCTGGGCCGGGCTGTCCTGTGGCTGCACAGCTGCCCATGCTGCTTCTCACATGGATGGGGGTCCTGCACTGGGATGGCCCTGGTGGGGAGAGGGATTCGCTGCTGCAGTCCTGCAGTATGGATGTCAGAGAATGCAACTGAGATCCTCTCTCTGCCCTCATGCCCCCGGGACTGGGGAGGCCCTGCAGGAACCAGTTGGGTCAGAGACCCTGGTCACCTAGGGTTGGGAGTTTGAGACGAGTCTGGCCAACATGGTGAAACCCCATCTCTACTAAAAATGCAAAAATTAGCCGGGCGTGGTGGGATGTGTCTGTAATCCCAGCTACTCAGGAGGCTGAGGCAGGAGAATTGCTTGACTCAGGAGGCTGAGACAGGAGAATTGCTTGACCCAGGAGGTGGAGGCTGCAGTGAGCTGAGATTGCACCATTGCACTCCAGCCTGGGTGACAGAGTCAGACTCTGTCTCAAAAATATAAATAAATAAATAAATAAATAAATATGAAAAGGGGTCTATGGACCTTACCAGGATTGCCAAAGGATTTTATATATAACAGAATCAAGAGCTTGCCCCAGGGCAAGTCTCCCATGGGTGTCAAGGACAGACCTAGCCTCTGATCATGCCCATGTACTTCCTCAGGGGTCAGGAGTAGGGGTGCCTGTCCTCATGCAACCTTGGTGAGGGAAGGGGCAAAGGAACTACCTCTAAAATGCACGTGCAACAGTTCATCTCAAGCTTTTAAGCTTTTCTCTTTGTCCCTCACCTTGGTCTCTGACCCAACTGGTTCCTGCAGGGCCTCCCCAGTCCCGGGGGCATGAGGGCAGAGAGAGGATCTCAGTTGCATTCTCTGACATCCATACTGCAGGACTGCAGCAGCGAATCCCTCTCCCCACCAGGGCCATCCCAGTGCAGGACCCCCATCCATGTGAGAAGCAGCATGGGCAGCTGTGCAGCCACAGGACAGCCCGGCCCAGAGGACTGGTGAGTAAGGTTTCTGCTGGGGGTGCCCCAAGCCCTCTCCCCTGATGAGTGAGGACCCCCAGCAGCCGTTTGCCCTGCTCTTGTTGTTCTCTGTTGCCAGAGGAGAAAGGCTTTCTACAACACCTTCATCTCTGGAGAGAAATTCCCTCCAGATAGGGCTATCAAATTCCCTTGTACCTGACTGTCCGCACTGTCGATAACTCCACTTTTCTCCTTCTGCCAGATAAAAATGAGCACCCGCTAGGGTCAGAGCCAGTTCTTGGCTCTGGGGATTCATCAGCAAATGAAACAGAGACCCTTGTCCTCAGGGGCTGATGTGTTTTTGCTGTCTGGTGGCTGGGTTTAGCCCTTGGTGTCTGAAGGAGTGATCTAGGAATTGGCAGATTTCTTCTCTCTCACAACAAATCCTGCTTTCCACAATTATTTCTATGGAATTCAAAAATCCAAGTTTGGAAGTCAGAAGCTGAGCACAGAGTATTTTGCTTTTTTCTTTGCACGCCACTTAGATCAATTCCAATGCTTCCTGAGACAAATACACATTCAGGCAAGAGGGAGCAGGTCTCATATCAGAGAGTGTCAGAAAGAAAACAACAGTGATATCTTAAAACTATTATCCTGTGGCATGTGTGTTGCGCACTGCTCTGTGCTAGGTCCTGCCCGGGGCACTCTTGCCCCAACCTCTCTATTTCTCACAACAGCCTGGTGAGACAATGTTGTCACTCCCACGTGTCAGATGGAGAAAATGAAAAAATGCAGAGAGCTTGTGTCTCCTGGGCAGGTCTGTGACAAGAGATCAAGAGTCTGGGTCTGGAAGTTGGGATATGTGGCTTTGACTTGGGCTGACCTTAAATCCCCAAGTGCCTTCTTGTGAAGGTCACTTCTGGGCTGTGGTTTCCTTGTTGTTCAGGGTTAGACTCTGGTGGATACTGCCGGTGATCTGCCCAGATTCCCTCTCAGGGCAAGTGCACCCATCCCCCAGGGCTAAGGCACATAGCGGACCCCTTCTATGGATGAGAATTGCCCTTGGCCGAGCAGCGGCTGCTGAACCCTGAGGTAATCCCATCACCATCCCCGGGTTAGCCTACAGCCACGGATGGATGAACAAGCAGGTATGACAGCCTGGCCTCTGTCAAAAATGGGAACAACTTGTTGATGTTATTCGCATCCCAGAGCTTCCTGTGAGATGAGCCAGAAGCTGGACTCCAGTGGGGTCTTTGCTCATCCCCTTCCCCTGCCCTGTCCTGCTTCTTGCCTCCTCTCCCGAGAGCACCCTCCATCCCTGCCTGCCCCATCTCAGGCTCTGCTGTTAGGGAACCAGGCCTAATGTTGCCTTTTCTAGAAAGGCAGCTGCTCATCCTCCTGCATAGGCTGGGGCGGGAACTGAGGGAGCTAGGCTGGTGGGGATGAAGGGCATGGGGAGGTGGGAGCGGGGATGCTGATGCTCACTCAGACCAAGGGGGAGACAAGGTCCAAGAGGAGGGTGGGACAGGCCTGAGTACCCCTTGGCTGGCTCATCTGCTTGGACATAGAATCCAAGGTGTTATCTCTGAACCAAATGCAAGGATTCTATAACATGTCTGTCCTTCTAGCCTCCAATGACTATTAGGATTCTACTGCCTTTTCCCCAGTCTTCACTCACCCACCCCCGAGGGTTAATATTAAAAGCCGCAGAGCAGCCTACATAATTTGCAGGGCCCAGTGGAAAATGAAAATGTGGGGTCCCTTGTCCCAAAAGCAAGAAAAACAAACAGTTAAAGATACTAAAATATAAAGCCTTTCTCTTTCTGCTATTTAATGTCATTCTGAGAAAATTCAAAATTTTAAATTATTTGCATGCATCCCATTGTTCATCTGTATATTAAGCAATACCAGGTTTCAGTGCAAGTATAAGAGTACTTGACTCCTATGTGGAATCACTGAAATGACGCAATTTGTATTTTGTAGCTTGTACATGTGCAGGATTTCAGGCTTATCAGGACTGTAGAAATGCTGCACAAAGCTAACTCAACAGTTTTACTTCATGTCTTGATATGTGCATATTCTACCAATGTTTCCTGCCTTTGGCTTACTGATGAGTGAAAAAGAACTGGGAAAAAAAAAAGGAATTATGGGTTGCTCTATCTTTTCCTTTTCTTCTGGGTCATTATTGTCAGCCTACGTGGTTGTCTAATCCAGGGAAGTAACTTGAATGAAAAAGAATAGGATAGGGTCCCTAAATTGTCATGCTTCTTAGAATACCACTGCCTTCTTTTAGTGTTTGAAGCAAGTTCTGGATTAAATGGGAAGTGTAGCCCCTCTGGGCTGGAAGCATTCCTACATATTTAACCACAGATATTCCACCCCTGCCTTGTATGGCTTTGAGTCTTGCTAAACTCCCATGCATCGTGGGCCCACTGGAATTATGTGCTCATGGGGCATCATATATGGGATATGCAAATAGGACGGCATATGTTCCTATCTCCTCTGCTCATGTACACACCCCATTGTCCCATCAGACTTCCCCTCCTCCTCCTTCTCCTTCTCTCCTTCTCCTCCTCCTCCTTCTTCCTTCTTCCTTCTTCCTTCTTCTTTCTTCTTCTTCACAGGCTCAGGCTAGAATGCAATGGCATGAACATGGTTCACAGCCACCTCAACATCCTGGACTCAAATGATCCTCCTGCTTCAGCCTCCCAAGTAGCTGGGGCCACAAACAAGCACGACTAGACCCAGCTAATTTTGTTGTTGTTGTTGTTGTTTTGAAACAGAGTTTTGCTCTGTCACCCAGACTGGAGTGCAGTGGCGTGATCCTGGCTCACTGCAACCTCTGCCTCCCAGGTTCAAGTGATTCTCTTGCCTCAGCCTCCTAAGTAGCTAGGATTACAGGCGTGTGCCACCATGCCTGGCTAATTTTGTATTTTTAATAGAGATGGGGTTTCACCATGTTGATCAGGCTGATCTCAAACTCCTGACCTCAAGTGATCCATCCACCTTGGTCTCCCAAAGTGATGGGATTACAGATGTGAGCCACAAAGCCCAGCCTTAATTTTTAGTTTTTTAAAATTATTTTTTATTTTTGAGATAGAGTCTCACTTTGTCACCCAGGCTGGAATTCAGTGGCATGATCTCGGCTCACTGCAACCTCTGCCTCCTGGGTTCAAGCAATTCTCCTGCCTCAGCCTCCCAGGTAGCTGGGATTACAGGCATGTGCCACCACCCCTGGCTAATTTTTGTATTTTTAGTAGAGATGGGGTTTCACCATGTTGGCCAGGCTAGTCTCGAACTCCTGGCCTCTAATGATCTGCCCACCTCGGCCTCCCAAAGTGATGTGATTACAGGCGTGAGCCACCACACCTGGCCCAATTAAAATTTTTTTTTTTTTTTAGAGATGGGTCTCACCATGTTGCCCAGGCTGATCGTGAACTCTTTAGCTTGTGCAGTACTCCTGCCTCAGCCTCCCAAAGTGCTGGGATGACAGGCATGAACAACCATGTCAAGCCCAAAAGAGAAAATTCTTAAGAATTTCACTATAGGCTGGGTGCGGTGTCTCACGCCTGTCATCCCAGCACTTTGGGAGGCCGAGGCGGGTGGATCACTAGAGGTCAAGAGTTCGAGACCAGCCTGGCCAAGATGGTGAAACCCCATCTCTACTAAAAAATACAAAAATTAGCTGGGTGGATGTGCCTGTAATCCTAGCTACTCGGGAAGCTGAGGCAGGAGAATCCCTTGAACCCAGGAGGTGGAGGTTGCAGTAAGCCAAGATCATGTCATTGCACTCCAGCCTGGGCGACAGAGCGAGACTCCATCTCAAAAAAAAAAAAAAAAAAGAATTTCACTGTGGTGTCAGCACAGTATTAGACCAAGTACAAGGCTTCTGAGTGTGGAGCCATGAGCAGCCACACGCAGGCTGCACTCTCAGGAAGCCCGCCCTTCAAGACAGTCACAGCTGAGAGTTACCTGTCACTGCCTTTCTGCCAGGCACTTGCCAACCCCTTTAAATGACTTATTGAATCATCACAACAACCATTTGAGGCAGATTGTCTTATCTTTCTTTACAGATGAAAAAATGGAGGCTTAGATGTGATGTGTCCCAGCAGTCCTTGGAGACAGGATTCAGCCCTGTTGACTGTTCTTACTCCAGAGCCCAGGCTTTTATTCCCTATACTCTTCTGACCTCTTGGGAAAAACCTGAACCATACCATATCCTCCTTTCCAAAGGTCCCTGTGTTTGCCTCCTACCTGGGCACTGGGCTGCTGGCCCTGCCCTTCAGTTTCTCTCTTGCATGGCAGCCAAGGCAGCCCCCAGAGCAGAGTTCTGACTTCATCTCCCCTCTACTTAAAACCCTTCACTGGGACTCCATGGCCTAGGGGTAAAACCCAGGCTCTCTAATGTGCCATCCAAGGCCCTGGAGAGCTCCAACGCCCTCAAGCTCCCTCTGCCTCTCTCTTTTAGAGCAGCTATTCCTACCGGCTAATGTGACTTGCTCTCATTCGAGGTACTAGAACTTCTCTTTGTCTTTGCTCCCACTATCCCCTCTGCCTGAGGCACAACTATGAAGACTGCTGACTTCAGGACATGTGGCAGACCCCTGGGCACACTGCCCAGCATTTTACAGTATGACTTGCAATGATGTTTCCTAGCAGAGCTATAACCCTAACAAACTGCCAGGTGGGGTCTGGTGTCTGAGCAGAGCATTCCAGCCTCCGGGAAGATTCCCTCTCTGCTCTGCCCTTGGGTTTTGCCTCATCAAGATTTGCCTTTTCTTCATGGTGGTCTTGACTTGTCTGTAACTGGAAACCTCTTGATTTCACACATTTGCAACTTTTAAGGGAAAAGTGGCACAAAAACATGTTTTTAACTTTTTGTGAAATATTCCTTTTCTTTTTCTTCATTCTTCTTAACACAATACTTTAGCCAATACTATTTGAGTAACATTTGTTGGACATTCAACTCAAACATTATTCTGAAAAGTAATAATATCAGAGTGTTGTGCCCTAATGTTATCAGGATAGTGAACGGCCCTATTGCTAGAACTGAGAAGGGTGAACTCTGTACTAATTCTCTTTCGTGGATATGGCTTGCTCAGAGAAAATAAAACTCCAGGACCCAGTATGACAGCAACAAAAATAACATGTGCAATCTCCATCAAAAGTCACAGGGCATTCAAATCCAGGGGTGCTTTTGTCCCCAAAGCCTTTATTTGGAGAAGCTTCTTGGGCCATCTTGTTAATTTATCTCTCCAATTAGAAGTATACACATATATATATATATAAAATTAGCTGTGGGTATCTGCTTACAAAACATCCAGTGTTGCTCACAGAATGTTGTAAACCGGCACAATGGAGAGGATCCAGTTACGCCAGCTAACACCCTAGCTGGATAACGTGAGCTGGCGCTATCTCAAGGATGCTGCCCTCCACCTACGAACCCACACCAATGAGCTCGGTGCTGGGGTAGTTTGTGGCACAGGGTGGGAGAGAGGCCATAGGGATCTGGATCGTAGCAGTGTGTCCCTGAAAGCTTTGGGTTGTGTAATATGAACAGTGCTTCTAAGTTTGTTTGGTCAGAGTCTTGGTTCCTTGACCTTTCTTGGTGAGCACTGAAGGTGGGGCAGAAGGGTCCTGTTTTCGAGAAACTGCTGAGGTTGTCTCTGCCATCTCAGACTCTTAGGCAGGAAGTTGGACCCATCCAGGCATCTGGGACCTGAGGGTGCCCCCCATTACTCCAAGGGCAGGGGGGATTACTGCGAGATATAAGCCAGACAGACTGAGAGGCACTGTCTACACAACCCACAAGGAGAACTGCAGCCAGCTGGTGACTGTGGGTCATAGTTTTTTTATTCATCTGCTTCTCCTCCACCACCCCAGGAGGCAGAGTCAGGGAAAGAAAGTAGGGAGCCTAGATTCAGGGGCTCTGTTACTTCTGCCCATACGGGATAAGGACAACTGGAATGCTCCTCAAAGCAAAAGTGTTAAATAAAGTCAACCCCCATTTTTAGGTGTCAGCTGAAATCAGATGGGTGACAAGCCCCTCTTCACCCCACACTACCACAAGCAAGTTATTGAAGCTTTCTCTGCCTCTGTTTTTTTCATCTGCTGGGTGGAGGTAATTCTGCTACAACTCCTGCAAGAGCCCTTTGGGGACTGAGTGAGATAATATGACCATAACCAGAACACCCCAAAGCCCTGAAGAGTTAGGAGAGCGCTCTGTGGGATTCCTGCTCACATCACCTTACTCCCAGCCTCAGTGCTTAGGCCTGCAGGGCCCCACTTTTGCCAGGGCATGAATGAGCCTGCCCCTTTCTTCTGCTCCACAATGCACCTGGTGCAAAGTTCCTTACTTCACTGCCTCATGAAGGTATGGCCACATGGTGGTAGAGATGTGGCCCTCGCCTTGTCAGCTGCTCCACCTCCAGCCTCTTCTGTATTCTCTCTATCGTATTGGGCTCTAGGGCTTCCTCTCTATTCCACAGAGCAGCACTAAGCCAGGCTATGATGTGCGATCGCTCATCACCAACCCTTTGGAGATAACCTGGTGTTGTGGTAGCAGAGCCCAGGGCAGCAAAGTCCCCAGCAGAGACAACTTAATTGCTTTAAGTTTCTTAGCCACTTTTGCCATAGGAAATACCTCCGGAACCCCTCTCCTTGGATGTTTGAATTCTACCTACTGTTTGTATCTAGAGCTCACTCACCCTAGCAAGATTCAGCTCATCTGATATCCTAGAAAGTCAGTGTATTCATGCATACAGTTTGGAGTGGAGAAGACCTCCAGTGAGCCGGAGAGTCCCCCTTTTTTAAGATTGCTTGTGAACCAGCAGTCCTGTGGTTGGACCACTGCTCAGTGAGCTTTGACCTTGGCAAAGGGAGTGGGAATGGATGCAGGGAGACTTCACCTTTGAGATGCATGTGTCAAGGACAACATTGGTCTCCCTGTCACTTGAGCAAACTCTTTTAAGTCATCACTCTTCTGATCTTTGTCTTACTATTTGGGGGCACTTGGCTATCTGCTCATATTTCATTGTGAGATGCTGAAAAGCTACGTGGAAGCATTCTGCATGTGGGCAGGTCTTGCTGATGGGTGGGCCTCACTTTAGGACAGTGTTTCTCAATCTCAGCATTAGTGACATTTTGGACCAGTTAATTCTTCACTGTGTGAGAGCTGTCTTTTGAGTTGTAAGATGTTCAGCAGCATCCTTGGCCTCTGTGTGATAGATACCTGTAACACCCACCTGCTGCCAGGTGAGACAACCCACAGGAGCTCCAGGCACTGTTAAACATACCAGGAGAAGGTGGGGCAGGGGTGGGGGGTGTCTCTCAAATTTGAGACCCACTGCCATAGGGTGATGAGGCAGGGATAAGAGATTCCCACTCCCAGTGTTTATGGGCCTTTTCTTCTGGGCAGGGCAGAATTCCCAGAGAAAAATCTTCCCATTTTCCCAGAGAACACACCTTGGCTGCCAGTGTTTGGGGAGCTGAGGAAGAGAAGGTGGCTCAGAGTCCCACTCTTCAGGAGGCAAATTTTCACCTAGTTCTCTTGTTTTCATATGGTTTCTCATTTTGCCCTTGGCTGTATCTAAGACCCCTCAGCCCAGTGCTTTCCACCTTGCCAGCATCTTAAAGAGCCAACACTGAATCTGCAGAAGTAGGAAAACCTGAGGTCTAACTAGTCTTTTTTTAAGAATAGCTTCATGGAGGTATAATGACCATACTACAAAATTTACCCTTTTAAAGTGAACAATTCTGTGTTTTTTAGTATATTCAATTCACACATCTGTCTCTGGTTTTCACAGGTGACTGTTTCATTAAGTTTTTCTAATTTGGTGCTGACTGTGATTATAGCTTACATTTTCCTTTTTGGTAACGTCAGAGGCATTTGAACCAGAGCCACTGGTTGAATAGGGGCTGGGTAAAATAAGGCTGAAACCTACTGGGTTTTATTTCCAGGAGGTTAGGCATTCTAAGTCACAGGATGAGATAGGAGGTAGGCACAAGGTACTAGCCCAGAGCGGTGGCTCACACCTGTAATGTCAGCACTTTGGGAGGCCGAGGTGGGTGGATCACCTGAGGTCAGGAGTTCGAGACGAGCCTAGCCAACATGGTGAAACCCCATCTCTACTAAAAATACAAAAATTAACCAGGTGTGGAGGTACGCGCCTATAGTCCCAGCTACTTGGGAGGCTGAGGCATGAGAATCGCTTAAACCTGGGAGGCGGAGGTTGCAGTGAGCCAAGATCGTGCCACTGCACTCCAGCCTGGGTGACAGCTCCGTCTCAAAAAAAAAAAAAAGAAAAAAGAAAAAAAGAAAAGAACGAACAAACAAAAAGACCAAACACCTTGCTGATAAAACAGCATGCCATAAAGAAGCCTGCCCAAAACCAAGACGGCCAGGAAAGTGACCTCTGGTCGGCCTCACAGCTCATTATATGCTAATTATAATATTTTAGCATGCTAAAAGTCTTTTTTTTTTTTTTTTTTTTAGCACCATGACAGTTTACAAATGCCATGGTAATGTCCAGAAGTTACCCTATATGGTCTAAAAGTGGGGAAGAACCTTCGGTTCCGGGAACTGCCCACCCCTTTCCCGGAAAACTCCTGAATAATCCACCCCTTGGTTGGCATATAGTCAGGAAGTAACTATAACCAGCTGAGCAGCCCACGCTGCTGCTCTGCTTATGGAGTAGCCATTCTTTATTCCTTTGCTTTCTTAATAAACTTGCTTTCACTTTACTCTATGGAATCGCCCAGAATTTTTGCCCAAGGTCCAAGAACTCTCTCTTGGGGTCTGAATTGGAACCCCTTTCGGGTAACAGTAACACCTTTCTGGTTAATGTTCTTAGCCACGTGTGCGCAAGTCCCTCTAAGGCCAGAAGCAGGGAGAATGGCTCAGGGTTTGGGGCTTCATCGTCCCTACGGTCCCCGAACCGTTTCCCCCGACCACCCCCCCTCCCCCGGAGGCCTCGGGGCTGTGCAGAGGGACAGAGGCTCCGGATGCCAGATGCTCTCCATCCTCACCTCCCTATGGAAGCTTGGAAAAGTCAGGTCTCTGAGGCCACTGAAGCTAAAAATGGGGACTTCGCTTTTGGGCGTCAAGCGGGGAGTCAGCCTACGCGGGGTGGCGGATGGGGAGGGAACGGGGACTCGGCGGCTGGCAGCCTGGGTAGGCACTACGGCGACAAATCGGGACTCCTTCCCCTAAACGCGAGGTGGGGGCTTAGCCTCTGGTAGGGCGGGTGGGGATTCGGCCGCCGGCGGCGTAGACGTCTTGGAGCGGAAGGCAGGGTAAGACCTAGGATCAAAAATGCTGAATTCCTTTTCTGGGGTGAAAACTGCGGGATCCGCCTCTGGAGGAAACAGCGGGGCTGAGCCCCTCGGGGAGAGGCGGGGACTAAGCCCCAGGAGCGGGAAGCCGGGAAGCGGGGATTCCTTTCGACTCCGGAGCGGGGAACTCCGCTTTCGAATGGAGAGCCGGGACCTTGGCCTCTGGGCCCAGCGGAAGATCGGGAGCCAGCGGGCGCGGTGGCTCACGCCTGTGATCCCAACACTTTGGGAGGGACAGTTCGAGACCAGCCTGGGTGACAGAGCGAGACTCTCGCTCAAAATAAAAATAATAAGAGGGAAGGGCCAAGGAAGGAAGGGCGGGCCTGTTGCAGAGCCGGGGCTGGGGTCCGGGCTTCGGGTCGTCCCTGCACCTGGCTTCCTTCCTGAAAGGCCTCCAGACCCTCTGCGAAGGCCCCTTGGGCTACCCCGGCGGGGCCCGCAGCTCTCGCCCGCGCTGAACCTGAGGAATTGGGCCCGGAAGCTCGCGCGTCTTGGTCCTGGCTGTTCGGCCGGGCGCCCCCTGTTGGCCAAGTTGGGACTTGGCATTGCGGCAAAACCTGCGATTCGCCACAGGGGCAGGCAGTGTGGGGACAGCCTGGAATCAGAACGCGAAACCCAGCCTCACGGTAGGAAGTGGAGACCTAGTGGGCATTAGCAGGTATGAGTGAAAGCAACCTCAAAATCACACGCTCTCTGCCAGTGTAAGCATTTGTTGTGAGTTAGAGCGACTTGAGATGAATTTAAGCAGCATAATTTATCTCTCTCTGAGACAGGGTCTCCCTTTGTCCTCCAGGCTGGAGTGCAGTGGTATGATCATGCCTCACTGCAGCCTCGACCTCCCCAGCTCAAGCAGATCCTAAGCCTCCCAAGTAGCTAGGAGCACAGGTGTGTGCTACCATGCCCAGCCAATTTTATTTTGTAGAGAGACAGGGTCTTACTATGTTGCCCAGTCTGGTCTCGAACTCCTGGGCTCAAGGGATCCTCCTGCCTAGGCCTCCCAAAGTGCTGGGATTATGGGATTGGGCCACCCCGGCTATCCTAAGCAGTATTTTAAAAGAGGCTCAGAATCACACTTCGATTTTTTTTTTTTTTTTTGAGACGGGGTCTCTGTCACCCAGGCTGGAGTGCAGTGGCACGATCTCAGTTCACTGCAACTGTTACCAGAAAGGTGTCCCATCCAGACTCCAAGAGAGGATTCTTGGATCGTGTGTAAGAAAGAAAGAATTCCTAGCTGGGCGTGGTGGCAGGTGCCTGTAATCCCAGCTACTGGGGAAGCTGAGGCAGGAGAATCACGTGAAGGACGTGAGAGGTTGCAGTGAGCTGCGATCGCACCATTGCATCCTAGCCCGGGCCACAGTGCGAGATTCTGTCTCAAAAAAGAAAAAAAAAAAAGTACATATAGCTATGGAGTGGGGTTTAGCTGGAAAAGGTGACCTTGCAACTTCAAGTCAACTTCTGGCTCCTCAAACAGTAGGTTGTCAGTAAGGCAGGGAAGTTGTTTTCCCATTTCTCACTGAGAAGATTGTGAATATTTCCATATGGATTTTCTATTATTAATGTTACTATGCTTCTTTGTTTTAAAATAAAAATTCTGAATGTAAAAAAAAAAAAAAGGAAAGAATTCCCTGCGAGTCCATAAAGTGAAGGTAAGTTTATTTAAAAAAAAAAAAAAAAAAAGGAATAAAAGAATGGCCACTCCATAGGCATAGCAGTGGCATGGGCTGCTGGACTGACTATACTTATAGTTATTTCTTGATTGTATGCTAAATAAGGTGTGGATTATTGATGAGTTTTCTGGAAAAGGGGTAGGCAATTCTCGGAACTGAGGGTTCCTCCCCTTTTTAGACCATATAGGGTAACTTCCTGACATTGCCATGGCATCTGTAAACTGTCATGGCGCTGGTGGGAGCATCTTTTGGCATGCTAATGAATTATAATTAGTGTATCATGAGCAGTGAGGACAACTAGAGTTAATTTTCATCACCATTTTGGTTTTGGCCAGCTTCTTTACCACATCCTGTTTTATCAGCAAGGTCTTTGTGAGCTGTATCTTGTGCTGACCTCCAATCTCATCCTATGACTTAAAATGCCTGACCTCCTGGGAATGCAGCCTAGTAGGTCTCAGCCTTATTTTACCCAGCCCCTATTCAAGATGGAGTTGCTCTGGGTCAAACGCCGCTGCCACAACCTCTGCCTCCCAGGCTCAAGCGATCCTCCCACCTCAGCCTCCCAAGTAGCTGGGTCTACAGGCACAAGCTACTACACCTGGCTAATTTTTTTGTGTCTTTTGTAGAGACAGGGTTTTGCCGTGTTGCCCAGGCTGGTCTTGAGTTCCTGAGCTCAAGCTATCCACCTGCCTCGGCCTCCCAAAGTATTGGGGTTACAGGCATGAGCCACCATGCCTGAGCTCACACTTTGATCTTAAAAGTAACTTCTTATTATGAGTTGGAGTAAATATAAATGTAATTAAGCAGCTTATGTTAAAATTGAAACTGAGCTAGATTGACTTATTGTGAACTACAGCACGTTAGCTCAGAAAGACAGACGAACAAACTGGCTCAGAAAGACTCATCTCCAACTAAGTATCTTTTTGTAAGTTTGAACAAATGAAGTAGGTTAAATACAAACAGTGTCGCATCACGTCTAAGGTTAACTCCAAAGTACCTTATTATTTTGAAACAAAAGTGTATGTTTACAAACAAGTACAGTGTTTGCAAACAAGCTAAGAATCAGACATTCCCTTCTAGGGAAACTTCTAATGGTGAGAAAGTAAATAAAATGAGTTAGAACCAATTTAGATAAATCTAATCAGTATTAAGGAATATGTCCTTAACCTAACTTGTTATGTGGAATTAGACTCAATGTAGTCAATACTAAGCATTTTAGGTGAAATCAAGCTCAAAATTACTCATTCATTTTACACCACACTTTTATTGCTCCTTAGAGATAATTCATATGTAACAGTTGATATTAAAACAAGTGCAGACTCAAGCATTCTCAAAAGGACCTTCTTAGAGTAACTTAGAGTATATCTAAGAGTTTATGTTAAATCAAGCTCAAAATAACTTATTCATTTTAAACAAATCTTACATGCTTCTTAAGTGCTTTGTAACTTTACATGTGCAAACAAGCTGAGAGACGCATTCGTTTCAAAGTGTCCTGCTTACGTCACTCACTAGGGGGAGCTCCTCCAGTTTGCATAAAGGCCGCTTTTGTGAAATTGATTTTGACCGACACCACCCACGTCTATGTCCCAGCTTTTCCCTCCAGAAGCTGAGTCCAGATTTTCAGCTTCAGAGGCTAAGACCCCATCTCCCATTTCAGAAGCTAAATCCCCACTCCCCACACAGAAGCTAAATTCCCATTTCCCATACCAGAGACTAAGACCCTACTTCTCCATCCAAAGGCTAAGTTTCCACCATATACCCACTGGCTAGGTCCACACTTCCCTCTCCAGAGGCTGAGCCCCAATTCTGACTGCAGAAGTCATCTCTTGCGTCAGAGACTACATCCCGCTACCCACACCTGAGGCTAGGTCTCTGCTTCTAGAGCTGGAAGCTGAGTCCCCAGAGGTCTCCCAACAGGCGAGGGCCCTATTTCTCCCTCCAGAGGGTGCATCTGGATTTGGGCTCCACAGGCTATCTCTACCTCTCTCCCTAAAGGCTACTTCTGTCTCCAGAATATAAAAAGTCCACTGTATTCTTCCCAACGCTGAGTCCCCGTCTGACTCCAGAGAAGAAGCCCCCACTGTTCACCCCAGAGGTGAAGTTTTCACTTTCTGCCCCAGAGTCTATGCCTGCCCTGATTTTGACTCCAGTGGCTAAGTTCCCAATGCTCGTACCATAAACAAGGTTTCCACCATCTGCCCAGGGGGTAAGTCCACTCTTCTTCCAGAGGCTGGGTCTGGATTTCAATGCCAGAGGTTAAGTACCTATCTTTTGCCCCAGGGATTACATGTTCATTTCCCTCAGCAGAGGCTACATTCTTGCTTCTCCCTCCAGACGCTATGTCCTCACCACTTGTCCCAAAGGCTAAGTCTACACTTATCCCTTCTAGAAGATGAGTTTTGGTTTCAGTTTTACAGACTAAATCCATGCCACTCATTAGAGACTTCCCACTCCAGAAGCTTCCTCCCTGCATCTCCCCCAAGAAGCTAAGTCCCCTCCCCTTGCCCTGGGGCTGTGTCCCCACCTCTCCCTCCAGAAGTGAAGTCCCCATTTTTTGCTTCAGAATCCAGTGCCAACCTGTGCTGCCAGCAACTGTCGCCAGTATTCTCTTCCAGAGGCTGAATATCTGCCACTTGCCCATGGTGTGAGTCACCACTTTTTGGCGTAGAAAACGGGTCCCTATGTTCACAAGTGCTTTACAGGGGGTGCCTGCCCAAGTTTCTGGGACCAGAGCTGACCAATGATCTTCCCAGACCTATTTCCCACTGATTCTCCTCTTTAAGATGAGTTAGAGCATATCTAGTAAAATAAAATAAAATAAAATAAAATAAAATAAAATAAAATAAAAATAAAATAAAATAAGCAGTATATTAATGAACAAGCTGAGAATCAGACATTGTTCTGAAAAGTGATTGTAACCTCTTAGGAATAATTAAAATGTAGCATATGTAGCACATATTTTAATTTAAAAAATATTTCTTTTTAATAGAGACAGGGCCTTGCCATGTTGTCCAGGCTGGTCTCTAACCTCTGGGCTCAAGAGATCCTCCCACCTTGGCCTCCCAAAGTGCTGGGATTACAGGTGTGAGGTACCACGCCTGGCTAGTAGTACATAACTTAGGTGATATAAATGAAGTCAAGTTCAAAATCACTCATCCATTGTAAATGAAATTTATACATTTAATAAATGATATGTAAACTTCATAGTATATACAAGCTAGCTCATAAAATGCATGTAGAATACAAACATAGAATCTTAAAGTGCATTAAATTAAGGTGAATCTAAGCAGTGTTAGTGAAACCTAGCTCAGAAGCAGTCATTATCCTCCAAAGTACTCTATTATGTTGAGTTAGTAGAAATATAGATTAAACTATGTACAACCAAGCAGTAAACAAGCTAAGAACCAGACTTTCCCCTCTTAATAAGTGTGAAGTGGTCAGACAGAGCAGATAAAAATAACTTAGAGGCAAATTACATGAATCTAAGCAGTATTCGAGAAAATAATCTTACAATCACATGTTCTCTAAATTTCCTTATTTTTTTTGTGACTTACAACAAATTAGGATGAACCTAGGCAATTTAAATCAGAGTCATCTCCCTATGGTGAATTCAATTAAATATATGTGAAACTAAACAGAACAGTTGAAAACAGGCAGGAAATCACACTTCCAACTATGGTTCAGATCCAGGTTCAGGAACATCTCAAATGAAATGTCCATTGTGTGTTAGGGCATATTTAGATGAAACCAAGCTGTTTATGTCAAACGAGTTCAGAATCTATCATTTTTCCTGAATGAGTCAGGGTTCTCCAGAGAAACAGAACCAATAGAATGTGTATGTATATGCGTATACACACACATGCACACACACATATGGAGATTTAGTATAAGGAATTCTTCACACAATTATGGAGGCTGGCAGGCTGGAGCCCCAGGGGAGCCAATGGTGCAGTTCCAGTCTAAAGGCAGTCTCTTGTTCAAGGAGGCTGGTCTTTTTGTTCTATTCAGTGAGGTGACGTGAATCTGAAGTCGAAGTCCCGAGTCAGTGTGAGTGTGAAGGTCAGGCTCATGGTTAGGACCAGAGTGAGTGTGAGAGTGAGCTGGAGGTACAGGGTCAGAGGGAGAGTCAGTGTCACAGTCAGGATTAGGGTGTCAGTGTCAGAATTATTATGAGAGCGTAGTAAAGGAGTTTGCGGCAGGGTGTGGGTAGTGAGTTGGTATGTAATGTGGGGCAGGTCACGGGGTATTTGAGGGAGTAAGTAGAGAATGAGTATGCATCAGAAAGTAGTGAATAGGTGGATTAGTCCATTTTCACACTACTATAAAGAACTACCCGAGACTGGGTAATTTAAAAAGGAAAGAGGTTTAGTTGACTCACAGTTGCATGTGGCTGGGTAGGCCTCAGGAAACTTACAATCATGGTGGAAGGTGAAGGGGAAGCAAGGCATGTCTTACATGATGGCAGGAAAGAGAGAGGGGGGCAGGGAACTGCCAAACACTTTTAAACCATCAGATCTTGAGAGAACTCACTATCATGAGGACAGCATGGATGAAACCACCCCCATGAGCCAATCGCCTTCCACCAGGTCCCTCCCCTGACATGTGGGGATTACAATTCGAGATGAGATTTGGGTAGGAACACAGAGCCAAACCATATCAGTGGGTGTGGGCTGCAAGGGTAGGCACTGAGTGGTTTATAGGTGAGAGGTAGGTGGTGTGTGGGTGATCGTCAAGGCATAGGTATTGAGTGGATGTGAAGCAGGTGGTGTAGGGAAGTGGACACGGGGTTGAGGGCATGTGGTGTGTTGGAAGGTAGTGTCTGTAAGGGAGGGTTGTAGGTTGTGAGTGAGTGTGGAACCGGAGGGGTAGCTATTTAGAAATCAGAAGTTAGAGTTTGGCACTTTTGAGTACTTTTGTATATTATGGAGTACTTTGGAGTACAAAAGACTATTTGACAACAGTTAATGATTTTATGTTGGCTTCAGAATTCTAGATTCTACTTAATTTACTCTAACTGGCAATAAGAAGGATCTTTTAAGAGCAACGTGACAATGAGCTCATTTACACGAATACTGCTTTTGACTCATTATAATTCTCCCAAATAGAAATAAATCTTTGAGGCTGGGCGTGGTGGCTCACACCTGTAATTCTAACACTTTGGGAGGCCAAGGTGGGCAAGCCAGGCCAAGACAAGCCTGGTCAACATGGCGAAACTACGTCTCTACTAAAAAAATACAAAAAGGTAGCCAGACGTGGTGGCGCACACCTGTAATCCCAGCTACTCGGGAAGCTGAGGCAGGGGAGTCGCTTGAGCCTGGGAGGCAGAGGTTACAGTGAGCCGAGATCGAGACATTGCACTCCAGCCTGGGTAACAGAGTGAGACTCTGTCTCAAAAAAAAAAAAAAAAAAAAAAAAGGAAGAAAAAGAAATAAATCTTTGAGTACTTTTAAAATTTTATTAAAGACAAAATGTGATTTTGAGATGTCTTTCACATATAATGTTTCCATTTGTCTTAGCTCTAAGTACTGTTTTGATGACGGTGTGTTCCTCACCTTTTATTACTATTATTAGATAAAACTTACTTTCATGTCAATTTATTCTAATAAGCAATAAAAAATTGAGGCCAAGGGCAGTGGCTCGCTCCTTTAATCCCAGCACTTTGGGAGGCTGAGGTGAGAGGATCACTTGAGGCCAGGAATTCAAGAACAGCCTGGGTGCAGAGGGGGACCCCATCTCTACAAAAAAAAAATTAATAACTAGCCAGGCATGGTGGTGTGTTCCTGTAGTCCCAGCTACTTGGAAGGCTGAGATGGGAGGACTGCTTGAGCCCAGGAGGTTGAGGCTGCAGTGAGCCATGATCATGCCACTGCATTCTAGCCTGGGTGACAGAGTGCAGAGTGAGACCCTATCTCACAAAAGAAAAAAAAAAAAAAAAGACCAGAGGGAATTCTTCAGCAAGGTGCCCCTTTGGACTGGAACTGCACTATCGGCTCTCCTGGTATATGTATATGTGTGTATACATATACATCATGTGTATATATATATACATCGGCTGAATATGTGTATATATGTGTGCGTATATTTGTATATATACCTGTGTGTGTGTATACATATACAAATACATAAACACATACAAATTCTGTTGGTTCTATTTCTCTGCAGCACTCAGTCTCATTCAGGAAGAATGATAGATTCTGAGCTGGTTTGACATAAACAGCTTGGTTTCATTTAAATATGCTCTAATGCACAATGAAACATTTCATTTGAAATATTCCCAAACCTGCACTTGAACCTTAGTTGGAAGCATGGTTTGCTGTCTGTTTTCAACCTGTTTTCAACTATTCTGCTTAGTTTCATACACATTTGATTGAATTCACCATAGTAAGTTACCTTAGATATGAATGTATGATTCTGACTTAAATTGACTAAGTTCATCCCAATTTGTTGTAAGTCACAAAAAGTAATGACCGTGACACTGACACTAATCATGAAGGACATCCTCAATGTCAACTCACTCTCATCTTCTCCTTGACCCTAAACCTCACGCCCACCTTTACCCTAACACTCTCTGGCCTTGAGCCTGACCTTTATCCTCAACCTGACCCTCAATGTAATCATAACCCTTATCCTGACCCTTGCCTTAAACCTGACCTAAGCCTCATACACTGGACCTGAATTGCACTTGACTCTCACTTTCTCAATCTCCCTTTCATCCTCAGCTAGACCTCACTCTCCCTCACTCTCACCTTCACCCTGACCATCAGCTTCGTCTTGACACTTGCCCTTGACTCTAAACCAGACCCTCATCATCACTGTTGCCCTGACCCTACCCTGCTCACTCATCCTCACTCTGAGTTGATTCCTCAGATGGACTCTTACCTTGACACTGACCTTGATCTCACTCTCACACCCACGCTCACACTCACTGTGCACTTGCTCTCACTCTGACTTTAATCCTCACTGGGACCTACTCTGATCCTAAATCAAACACTAACCCTCACCCTCAGCCTGACATTAACAGTGACTCTGACCCTCACAGCATCACTCTGGCCCCACCTTTACCCTAAATCACAATCCCCTCCCTTTTTTGAGACAGGGTCTCGCTACATTGCCCAGGCTGGCCTCTAATTGTTGGACTAAAGCAATCCTCAGCCTCCTGAGTAGTTGGGATTACAGGCATACACCAGGACATTTGGCTTCTAAATCATATCCTTAACGTCTCTGTGACCCTGACTCTCATCCTCACCTTGATTCTAGCCTGAACCAAACACTCAGCCTACTCTCTCCCAAACCCCAACCTTGATCATCACCCTAATTCTCAACCTCGCCCTCACCCTAGCCCCCATTCTCACTTCATCACCTCAATCTGACCATCACTCTCACTTTCAATCTGGCCCTGACATTGACCCTCACATTCACCCCTTTCTGAATCTGACCTTGACCCTCATTCTCACTCTGAGTCTGACTCCCCCTCCTCCTTTCACAGCCACTGACCCTGACACTCACCCTTACTCCAGTCCTCCTGATGATGCAGATATGGATCATCGCCCTGACTGGGTGATGCTCACTCTGGTACCATCACCTAAGCCTGTCTCTCACCCTCATATTGAACCTCGAAGTCTAAGGTTGAAGTTCATGCCCAAGATCAAAGTCAAGGGTAAAGGTTAAGCAAAGAACCTCAACCATACATTTCTGTTAACTGTAGCTTATTTCTTGTTCATATAACAGTGAGAACTATTGACAAGTAGAAATAACAAGATAACCCAGACTAACTAGGTAACTAGACATAATTAGAATAACTAGAGTATGTAAAAGAGAAGCTCCAGGACATACATGTGTCTCAAGTTATCACTAGTTATCTAGTTAGCAGTAGTAGTTCAAAAAAGAAGTTAGAGTTGGAGTACTTTTGAATGCTTTTGGAATATTTTTTGGAATATTTTTTAAGATTCTTTGGACAACAATTCTGAGCTGATTTCACAAATCTTGCTGAGTCATTGTAATTCTTCCATATAACAATACATATTTTCAACGCTTTTGACTACATTTGTAAATTTATTAAGAACAATATGGGATTCTTAATGTGGTAATATATTGAGGCTAAAAAAGAAAAAAAAATATGGGATTCAGAACTTGTTTTCACAAATATCATAAATAGCTCTGACAAATAATAAGTAAGATGAAGGTGTGTTTCTCACCTGGTTTGTTTAAAGTTTACATTAATATCGATGTATTCTAATCAGCAATAAATTGAATAGAATGTCTGAACTTGTGTTTACTAATACTGCAGTATTAGTTTTTTTCCTTTCTTTTTCTGATTTGGCGGCTTCTTCTTCTTCTTCTTCTTCTTCTTCTTCTTCTCCTTCTTCTTCTTCTTCTTCTTCTTCTCCTTCTTCTTCTTCTTCTTCTTCCTCTTCCTCTTCCCCTTCTCCTTCTCCTCCTTCTTCTTCTTCTCCTCCTCCTCCTTCTTCTCCTCCTCCTCCCCCTCCCCCTCCTTCCCTTTTCCTCCTTCCTCCTCCTTTCTTCTTCCTCTTCCTCCTCTTCCTCTTCTTCTTCTTCTTCCTTCTTCTCCTTCCTTCCTTCTTCTTCTTCTTTCTTTTTTTTTTGGATACAATGTCTTGCTCTGTCACCCAGGCTGGAGTGCAGTGCAGTGCAGTGGCGCAATCTCAGCTCACTTGGCTCACTTCAACCTCTGCCTCCTGGGTTCAAGCAATTCTCATGCCTCAGCCTCTTGAGTAGCTGGGACTACAGGTGCATGCCACCAAATTTGGCTAATTTTTTGTATTAATATTCTTAGTAGAGATGGGGTTTCGCCATATTAGCCAGGCTGGTCTTGAACTCCTGGCTTCAAGTGATCTGCCTGCCTTGGCCTCCCAAAGTGCTGGAACTACAGACGTGAGCCACCATGCCTGGCCTGCTTTGGCTTCTAATTCATTAAACACACAGTATTAGTCTTAAAAAAATACATTAAAAAGATACAATATATATAATATCGAGCTTTAAATTAGACTGCTTATTTTTACAAATACTGATCGGATTCATCTTACTTTGATTTGACTAGCAACAAGAAGGTTCTTTGAGAACATGTATGGTTATGGGCTCATTTACACAAATACTGCTTTGATTCACTATAATTGCTTATAACTCCCAATAAGAGAAATTCTAAGATCTTTGAAGTTTTGAGCATCTTAAGTACTTTTGAATCCTTTTGAAGATCCTTTTGAGAACACAGGCGATTCATGCTCATTTTCATAAATGCTCCCTAGCTACATTTAATTTGGTCTTACTTGCAGAAGAAAAGTGCAGTTGAGGCAAGTGTGTGTTCCTTGGCTTTTAGCTCATATAAAGGTGATATATATCTTAATTCATTCTAATAGAAGAAATTTCACATTTAATCATTTTAAGTTACACAGAGGCATTTAGTACATTCACAATATTGCCCAACAATCACCATTATCTAATTCCAGAACGTTTTCATTTTTTGTTGTTCTTTTTCTATTTATTTTCTCATTTTAAAATTTTTTTTCCCTTTTATGTGATTCTCCAATTAAGACATCCCGTTATGGCAATTCCAGAACATTTTCATCACCCCAAAAGGGAATCCTGTGCCCATTAAGTGGTCATTTTGCATTTCACCTTCCCACTAGACCCTACTACTAATCTAATTTGTCTCCATGGATCTGCCTATTCTGGACACATAAATTCATTTAAGTGGAATGATACAGGATATGGTCTTTTGTGTCTGGTTTCTTTCACACAGCATAATGTTTTCAAGGTTCATCCATGTTATACCATGTATCAGTACTTTCATGGCTGAATGCTCTTTGATTGTATGGATTTATCATATTTTGCTTATCCATTCACCAACTGATGAACATTCGGATTGTTTCCACCTTTCAGCTATTCTGAATAGTGCTGATGTAAACATTCTATACAAGTTTTTGTTTGAACACCTGTTTTCAATTCTTTGGGGTATATAGCTTGGAGTGGAAATGCTGGGTCAAATGCTAATTCTATGTTTAACTTATTGAGGAACCACCAAATGGATTTCCCTAACAGACAGAACACTTTACATTCTTATCAGCAATGTACAGTATAAGGGTTCTAATTTCTCCACATCTTTGCCAACAGTTGTTATTTTCCATTAAAAAAGTATTTTTATTATGGCCATTCTAGTGGGTGTGAAATGGTATTTTATTATGGTTTTAGTTTGTGTTTCTCTAATGATTAGTGACAATAAGCATTTTTTTGGTGTGTTCTTGCTGGCTGTTTTCTATGCAGTTATTTCTTTGAAATGTTTATTTGAGTCCTTTGCTTATTTTAAAATTGGGTTGTTAGTCTTTTTGTTATTGAGTCATAGACATCTTAATATATTCTGGACACTAGGCCATTATTAGATATATGATTTGCAAATATTTTCTCTCATTCTTGTGGGTTGCCTTGTCACTCTTCCAGAAGTGTCCTCTGGTGCACAAAGTTTTAAATTTTGATAAATTCCAATTTCTTTTTTGAGACAGGGTCTCACTCTGTCACCCAGGCTGGAGTGCAGTGGTACAATCATGGCTCACTGCAGCCTGGAACTCCCAGGCTCAAGCTATCCTCCCATCTCAGCCTCCCAAGTAGCTGGGACTACAGGTGCCTGCCACCATGCCCAGCTATTTTTGGTTTGTTTTTTTTTTTTTTTTGATAGAGAAGTGGCCTATGTTGCCCAGTCTGGTCTTGACCTCCTGAGCTCAAATGATCCTCCTGCCTTGGCCTCCCAAAGTGCTGGGATTACAGGGGTGAGCCACTGTGACTGGCCCAATTTATTTTTCCATTTGTTGCTTCTGCTTTTGGTGTCACATCTAAGAAACAATTTTTCAGATGCAAGGTAATGAAAATTAACCCTTATGCTTTCTTCTAAGAGTTTTAGCTTTTATATTTAGATCTTTATTGTCTTTGAGTTAATTTTTGTATACAGTGGGAGGTAGAGGTCCAACTTCATTCTTTTACTTGTGGTTATCCAGTGTTCCAGCACGATTTATTGAAAAGGCTATTCTTTCCCCATTAAATGGTCTTGGCATCCTCGTTGAAAAGCAATTGACCATTTCTCTATAGTTTCATTTCTGGACTTTCAGTCCTATCCATTGGTCTATGTCTACCTTTACGGCAGTACCACACTGTTTTAATTACTGAAGCTTTGTATTAAGTTTTAAAATTAAGAAGAGTGAGTCCTCCAACCTTGTTCTTTTTCAAAATTGTTTTGGCTATTCTGGGTCCCTTAAAATTCCATATGAACTTTAGGAACAACTTTTCCATTTCTGCAAAAAGGCCATTGGAATTTTGACAAGGATAGCACTGAATCTGTAGATTGCTTTGAGGAGTAATGCAATTTTAACAATATTAAGCCTTCCAACCCATGAACACAGTATGTAGTTTCATTTATTTGGAGCTTATACAGTTTCTTTCAGCAATGATTTGTAATTTTCGGTGTACAAATCTTGTGCCTTCCTAGTTAAAGTTATTCCTAAATATGTTATTCTTTTTGATGCTATTGCAAATGGAACTATTTTCTTATTTTCAAATCGTTTGCTAGTTATAGAAATGTAGGGTTTACTATATACAAGATCACATCATCGGCGAATAGAGATAGTTTTACTTCTTCCTTTCCCATTTGGATGGCTTTTCTTTTTCTTGTCTAATTGCTATAAATAGACCTTCCAGTAGAATGTTGAATAGAATTGGCAAAAGTAGGCATCCTTGTCTTGTCACTGACCTTAGTAGAAAAGTTTTCAGTTTTCACCATTGAGTATGATGTTAGCTGTGGGTCTGCCAAAATTGCATCCCATGCTGTGAATGTAGGCTTCAAGACTGCTGAAGAGCCAGGGAGGAAAGCAGGGTGAGGGGCAAGTAAAACATTGCAAAATTTTCCTAATTTTCTTTTTTATGAATAGACTTCATTTTTAGAGGAATTTTATATCCACAGCAAAATTAAACAGAAGGGACAGAGATTTCCCATTGATGTCACATCTGTCCTTGTATTTTTAACTCAACTGTTCCATAGATTTTATTCGCGTGATGAATAACAGTCACATGGAGCACAGAGGGATGCTGAGGGAGGGCTCCAGGTCAAGGGCTGGATTTGAAACTGTCCCAATTGTCCCACAGAATTGATGTTTATGGTTTCTTTGAATAAACAGAAATTGGTCCTTCCAGGCCAGGTGCAGTGGCTCATGCCTGTAATCCCAGCACTTTGGGAAGCTGAGGTGGAAGAATCACCTGAGCCTAGGAATTTAAGATCAGCCTGGGCAACACGGTGAAACCCCATCTCTACAAAAAATAAAAAAAATTTGCCGGGTGTGGTGGCATGTGCCTGTAGTCCCAACTACTTGGGGCACGTGAACCCAGGAGGTTGAGGCTACATGAGCGGTGATCATGCCACCACACTCTAGCCTGGGTGACAGAGCAAGACCCTGTAAAAAAAAAAAAAAAAAAAAAAAAAAGAAAAGAAAAAGAAAAGGAAAAGGAAAGAAAAGAAATGGACTCCCCCAGTCTTAAAACTTGAGAAGGTCACATTTGTCCTGAGTTCCTTTCTCAGGAACACCAACCATCAGGCCTCCCAGATAGTATCAAGGAGCTGCAACTTAACAAATCATTGCATATGGACAATGAGAACCCACACTCCTCATCAGTCATGATTGCCTAACCGATCACCTCTTTCCTGTTCCAACTTACCTCTCCCTAATTTCTGTTTTCCCACACATAGTTACATTTCTTCCCTGCTATACAAATCCCTGATTTTGGTCAATCAGGGAGATGGATGTGAGACTGATTTCCCATCTTCTTGGCTGCAGCACTCAATTAAAGCCTTCTTCCCTTGCAATACTCGTTGTCTCAGTGATTGGCTTTCTGACTGGCAACCAGCAGGACCTAGACCCAACCCCTGGTGTTTCAGTAAGAGATTCTGCCCAGTACTAACATGGCAGCCTCCAAGACAAGAGAAGGGAATTGGTCCTTTCTGTGAAAGGCAGGACAGAATATCAAGAAATGTTTGTCTGTCTCCTGGCTCACAATGGCCTTGGGGCCATGTTCTCTATCTCCTGAGTACTGGAGAACAGAGAAGTCTCAGGAGGCTGATATTGGGAAGGTGAAAAGAAATAAGAGGATGGAGGAGGTGTTGGAGAAAATAAAAACAAAATCTCCTGCTAACCCAGAAAATCCCCTTCACAAACGTAGAAAAGAACAGTTTTATTACCAAATAATATTGAACTGGACTGGGAAGCACATCACAGACAATCTGCTAATCAGATGCCAGACAGAAAGAGATCTTACTTTTTATCTAGTTGGGCAGATACAATCTATTACAAACATGTCCTCAAAATTAATGGTAATTTGCCCCCTTGTAAGAGGATTTGACATTGTTTGCTGTACAATTTTTCATAATTCATTCTAAATTCACCTGGTAATTGGAGTAGCCATCTACACTAGTTAATTGCCTTTATCAAAAAGAAAAAATAAAACTTTTATCTATGACAAGCGGGCGGTTACCAGTTTGGAGCTAGGCACCTAAGCTAAACTCCCAAGGTGACAGGGAGATAAGGGCACTATCTTCTTCATTGTTTACATTTCAAAGAGATGGCTCATCAGGCCTTTGGGGGAAACATTCCTATTTTGTAAAGCTGGCAGGTGCTGCATTCAGCCTTTCGAAAGTATCAGGTACATATCAAAGGAGCACTTATACATAGATTTCTCATGGAAATACTCCAAGGGCGTGAGGTCAGGTTTATTTCCCCTTCAGTAACAAGTAAAATTTAATTCAATTTGTATTTGCCATTAAGATTTAAACGCTCCTCCTATGAGCTGAAGGTCTGGTCCGCAAACCCCTAACTGCTGTGTTACAGAAGGTACCAGCGTAGCACTATGTAAGTGCTCACGTAAGGTAGTTCGCGTGCTATGGAGCCTCAGCCCAGGGAATTCAGCCGGTCCGGTGCAGGACACTCTGTAGTCAACGCACGCCTGACAGCCAGCGCACTGCTCCCGCTAGATTCGCCAATCAGAAATGACTTCCCTCGTTGACCCCCAACTTCCGGAAAGGCCTGCGGAAGCTGCCGCAGAGGCTTGTGGGGAGTGTAGTCTTTTTTTTTTTTTTTTTTTTTTTTTTTTTTTTTGCAGAACGGGCCGAGGGGACAGAGACTTCACTCGGTAGCCAGAACCTGTTTTCAGCATGAGTATTTTAAGCAGAGACGGAGAGGCTGTCACTGCAGTAGCCGCTGTCCTGGAAAAGTAACCTTTGCACGGCCCAGAAGCGGCTCTGTGGCGGCCAATGGGAGCCGAAGCCTGCGAGGATGTTGGGAACTGTAGTTCTGGCGTCGGTCGGCGGCCGAGGCCCTGGGCCCACTGGCTCTGGTGAGCGCGGCCTCCGGGGCTCCTTGGCCCCAGGATGCCCTCTCTCGTGGGGAAAGGAGGGTCGGGAAAGGCCGGGCGTAGGTTAGGTCGCGGGGTAGAGTGTGGCCGATGGGGAGTGCGGGTTGGAGATACTTGGTTTTCGGAGGAAGGGGCTCGGCTCGCGGTGCTCATTGGGGCGGGGCGATGGGGTGAGCCCCTGCTTGCCCGGAGCTCCGCGGACCTTTTTTCCCCCCGGGGGGACGAGAGGGACCTAGAACTCTAATGTCTGTCTTGAACCAGGCGGGATTATTCTGAGTCAACCAGTTTTCGAATAGGGAAGGCGGCACCACTCTTGCGTCCTGGGGTTTATTTGGGCTGTGGGGATGAGTTCTGCCAGGACCAAATGGACCAACATCCCCGCGGCTGGGGTGGCGACGTGGCTAGGTCCGCACATCCCTGGGGGGTTTTTGGCTGGAGAGCGTTTTGAGTCCTGCATCACCGAGTTTTTCTGTTTTTTGGGTGGGGCTGGATATGTCCCAAGTGGTGACCGGGGTGGTTAGGGGGAGGCCATCTCAGGCCTTGATGCCTGATGGGCCTTGGTTTATTAGGGGTTGGGGGGTGGAAGTGGAGGTGCGCTTGACGTGGTCAAAATATCCTGAGAGGGTCTGGGCGAGTGTCTTGGGTCAGGAGTCCCTGGGGTTTTTAGGGAGGTGAGGGAGGTTTTGTCCTCTGGTAATGGTGGGCTGTATCACTCTGACATGCATCTAGGCAGCTTTTTTGAATGGGGGCAGGCCTTTTCTCTGGGACCTGTTGTCTCAAGGTGTGTCATGTGGGAGGTGCCCCCTGTGCTTTGTGGCAAAGATCCTGGGTTTGGTCGTCATCGGGGTGGCCCGTCTGGCTGACTCCTTTCCTGGACTGCTTTTCCCTCACATGTTAGTGTGTCCGGAATTGGTGGGTTCTTGGTCTCACTGACTTAAAGAATGAAGCCGCGGACCCTCGCGGTGAGTGTTACAGTTCTAAAGGCGGCGTGTCCGGAGTTTGTTCCTTCTGATGTTCGGAATCGGAGTTTCTTCCTTCTGGTGGGTTCGTGGTCTTGCTGGCTCAGGAGTGAAGCTGCAGACCTTCGCAGTGAGTGTTACAGCTCTTAAGGTGGCACGTCTGGAGTTGTTCGTTCCTCCCGGTGGGCTCGTGGTCTCGCTGGCTTCAGGAGTGAAGCTGCAGACCTTTGCAGTGAGTGTTACAGCTGGTAAAAGCAGTGTGGACCCAAAGAGTGAGCAGTAGCAAGATTTATTGCAAAGAGCGAAAGAACAAAGCTTCTACGGTGTAGAAGGGGACCCGAGCGGGTTGCCGCTGCTGGCTCGGGCAGCCTGCTTTTATTTTTTTATCTGGCCCCACCCACGTCCTGCTGATTGGTAGAGCCGAGTGGTCTGTTCTGACAGGGCGCTGATTGGTGTGTTTACCATCCCTGAGCTAGACATAAAAGTCCTCCACGTCCCCATCAGATCAGTTAGACACAGAGTATCGACACAAAGGTTCTCCAAGGCCCCACCAGAGCAGCCAGACACAGAGTGTGGATTGGTGCACTCACAAACCCTGAGCTAGACACAGGGTGCTGATTGGTGTGTTTACAAACCTTGAGCTAGATACAGAGTGCGCATTGGTGTATTTACAATCCTTCAGCTAGACATAAAGGTTCTCCAAGGCCCCACCAGAGCAGCTAGATACAGAGTGTCGATTGGCGCATTCACAGACCCTGAGCTAGACACGGTGCTGATTGGTGTATTTACAATCCCTGAGCTAGACGTAAAGGTTCTCCACATCTCCACCAGACTCAGGAGCCCAGCTGGCTTCACCCAGTGGATCCTGCACCGGGGCAGCAGGTGGAGCTGCCTGCCAGTCCCGTGCCGTGCGCTTGCACTCCTCAGCCCTTGGGTGGTTGATGGGACTGGGCACCGTGGAGCAGGGGGTGGCACTCGTTGGGGAGGCTTGGGCTGCACAGGAGCCCATGGAGGGGGTGGGAGGCTCAGGCATGGCGGGCTACAGGTCCCGAGCCCTGCCCCGTGGGAAGGCAGCTAAGGCCTGGTGAGAAATCGAGCATAGCGCCGGTGGGCTGGCACTGCTGGGGGACCCAGTACACCCTCCGCAGCCGCTGGTCCGGGTGCTAAGCCCCTCATTGCCCACATTGCCCAGGGCCGGCAGGCTGCTCTGAGGGGGCGGGGGGGGGCCCACCAAGCCCACGCCCACCCGGAACTCCAGCTGGCCCGCAAGTGCCACACGCAGCCCCGGTTCTCGCTTGCACCTCTCCCTCCACACTTCCCTGCAAGCTGAGGGAGTAGGCTCCGGCCTTGGCCAGCCCAGAAAGGGGCTCCCACAGTGCAGCGGTGGGCTGAAGGGCTCCTCAAGTGCCGCCAAAGTGGGAGCCCAGGCAGAGGAGGCACCAAGAGCAAGCGAAGGCTGTGAGGACGGCCAGCACGCTGTCATCTCTCATTAGGGCCAAACATCTGGTTTGGGGCTGTGAAGGATTAGGTATGGTAGGGAACTCTGACGGCTTCTAGTCAACAATCCAAATCACTTCTGGCATATGGTGAGTTCTGGATATCAGGCGTTTAATTTTATTTTTCATTTTTTCATAGGGACAAATTTTAAACCTACCCAGTAGAGCCATTCAGTGAACTGCCACGGACTTGTCACCAGATTCCACATTTGTTAACTCATGACCAATTTTGTTTCATCTACATCCCCTCAACCCTGTGTGTGGATACAGTTTGAGAATCGTCAGACCCCACAGGGATTGGTCACTGCTGACATCATTACTGGCCCAACTGGCTAAGGGTGTGGCGCTCCACAGCTAGACTTCAAATCTAGGCACTTTCTAGCATTGTCAATTTGAGGAAGGTATATAACTCATGGAGCTTTGGGGAGGTAAAACTTGTATGGTGTCTGGAATTGTCTCTGGTATACAGTAAGAGTTTAGTAAGTGTTAATTATTACTAATAGTATTACAACTTGAGGCCCATAGGCATTAAAGGGATAAATATGTAATAGCAGCTTGACAGGGCAGACTGTATTCGGATGTCCCCACGTGGCTCTGTCCCCTAGAAACTGTTTACATTATTCTCTTCTCTGACAGATCGGAGGCTTTCTTGTTAAAGGAAAAGGAGGCCTGCTCTTTTTTTTTTTTTGAGACACAGTTTCACTCTTGTTGCCCAGGCTGGAGTGCAGTGGTGCGATCTCGGCTCACCGCCACCTCCGCCTCCCGGGTTCAAGCGATTCTCCTGCCTCGGCCTCCCGAGTAGCTCGGATTACAGGCGTGCACCACTATGCCCGGCTAATTTTGTATTTTTAGTAGACACGGGGTTTCTCCATGTTGGTCAGGCTGGTCTCAAACTCCTGACCTCAGGTGATCCGCCTGCCCCAGGCCTCCCAAAGTGCTGGGATTACAGGCATGAGCCACCGCTCCTGGCCGGCTCACTCATTTTATTTTTTTATTTTTTATTTTTTTATTATACTTTAAGTTTTAGGGTACATGTGCACAACGTGCAGGTTAGTTACGTATGTGTACATGTGCCATATAGGTGTGCTGCACCCAGTAACTCATCATTTAACATTAGGTATATCTCCAAATGCTATCCCTCCCCCCTCCCCCCACCCCACAACAGGCCCCAGTGTGTGATGTTCCTCTTCCTGTGTCCCTGTGTTCTCATTGTTCAATTCCCACCTATGAGTGAGAACATGTGGTGTTTGGTTTTTTGTCCTTGTGATAGTTTGCTGAGAATGATGGTTTCCAGCTTCATCCACATCCCCATAAAGGACATGAACTCATCATTTTTTATGGCTGCATAGTATTCCATGGTATACATGTGCCACATTTTCTTAATCCAGTCTATCATTGTTGGACATTTGGGTTGGTTCCAAGTCTTTGCTATTGTGAATAGTGCTGCAATAAACATACGTGTGCATGTGTCTTTATAGCAGCATGATTTATAATCCTTTGGGTATATACCCAGTAATGGGATGGCTGGGTCAAATGGTATTTCTAGTTCTAGATCCCTGAGGAATCACCACACTGACTTCCACAATGGTTGAACTAGTTTACTGTTCCACCAACAGTGTAAAAGTGTTCCTATTTCTCCACATCCTCTCCAGCACCTGTTGTTTCCTGACTTTTTAATGTTCGCCATTCTAACTGGTGTGAGATGGTATCTCACTGTGGTTTTGGTTTGCATTTCTCTGATGGCCAGTGATGATGAGCATTTTTTCGTGTGTCTTTTGGCTGCATAAATGTCTTCTTTTGAGAAATATCTGTTCATATCCTTCGCCCACTTTTTGATGGGGTTGCTTGTTTTTTTCTTGTAAATTTGTTGGAGTTCATTGTAGATTATGGATATTAGCCCTTTGTCAGATGAGTAGATTGCAAAAATTTTCTCCCATTCTGTAGGTTGCCTGTTCACTCTGATGGTAGTTTCTTTTGCTGTGCAGAAGCTCTTTAGTTTGATTAGATCCCATTTGTCAATTTTGGCTTTTGTTGCCATTGCTTTTGGTGTTTTAGACATGAAGTCCTTGCCCATGCCTGTGTCCTGAGTGGTATTGCCTAGGTTTTCTTCTAGGGTTTTTATGGTTTTAGGTCTAACATTTAAGTCTTTAATCCATCTTGAATTAATTTTTGTATAAGATGTAAGGAAGGGATCCAGTTTCAGCTTTCTACATATGGCTAGCCAGTTTTCCCAGCACCATTTATTAAATAGGGAATCCTTTCTCCATTTCTTGTTTTTGTCAGATTTGTCAAAGATCAGATGGTTGTAGATATGCGGCATTATTTCTGAGGGCTCTGTTCAGTTCCATTGGTCTATATCTCTGTTTTAGTACCAGTACCATGCTGTTTTGGTTACTGTCGCCTTGTAGTATATTTTGAAGTCAGGTTGCGTGATGCCTCCAGCTTTGTTCTTTTGGCTTAGGATTGACTTGGCGATGCGGCCTGTTTTTTGGTTCCATATGAACTTTAAAGTAGTTTTTTCCAATTCAGTGAAGAAAGTCATTGGTAGCTTGATCGGGATGGCATTGAATCTATAAATTACCTTGGGCAGTATGGCCATTTTCACGATATTGATTCTTCCTACCCATGAGCATGGAATGTTCTTCCATTTGTTTGTATCCTCTTTTATTTCATTGAGCAGTGGTTTGTAGTTCTCCTTGAAGAGGTCCTTCACGTCCCTTGTAAGTTGGATTCCTAGGTATTTTATTCTCTTTGAAGCAATTGTGAATGGGAGTTCACTCATGATTTGGCTCTCTGTTTGTCTGTTATTGGTGTATAAGAATGCTTTTGATTTTTGCACATTGATTTTGTATCCTGAGACTTTGCTTAAGTTGCCTATCAGCTTAACGAGATTTTGGGCTGAGACGATGGGGTTTTCTAGATACACAATCATGTCATCTGCAAACAGGGACAATTTGACTTCCTCTTTTCCTAATTGAATACCCTTTATTTCCTTCTCCTGCCTGATTGCCCTGGCCAGAACTTCCAACACTATGTTGAATAGGAGTGGTGAAAGAGGGCATCCCTCTCTTGTGCCCATTTTCAAAGGGAATGCTTCCAGTTTTTGCCCATTCAGTATGATATTGGCTGTGGGTTTGTCATAGATAGCTCTTATTATTTTGAGATACATCCCATCAATACCTAATTTATTGAGAGTTTTTAGCATGAAGCATTGTTGAATTTTTGTCAAAGGCCTTTTCTGAATCTATTGAGATAATCATATGGTTTTTGTCATTGGTTCTGTTTATATGCTGGATTATGTTTATTGATTTGTGTATGTTGAACCAGCCTTGCATCCCAGGGATGAAGCCCACTTGATCATGGTGGGTTAGCTTTTTGATGTGCTGCTGGATTTGGTTTGCCAGTATTTTATTGAGGATTTTTGCATCAATGTTCATCAGGGATATTGGTCTACAATTTTTTTTTGTTGTTGTGTCTCTGCCAGGCTTTGGTATCAGGATGATGCTGACCTCATAAAATGAGTTAGGGAGGATTCCCTCTTTTTCTGTTGCTTGGAATAGTTTCAGAAGGAATGGTACCAGCTCCTCCTTGTACCCCTGGTAGAATTTGGCTGTGAATCCATCTGGTCCTGGACGTTTTTTGGTTGGTAAGCTATTAATTATTGCCTCAATTTCAGAGCCTGTTATTGGTCTATTCAGAGATTCAACTTCTTCCTGGTTGAGTCTTGGGAGGGTGTATGTGTCCAGGAATTTATGCATTTCTTCTAGATTTTCTAGTTTATTTGCGTAGAGGTGTTTATAGTATTCTCTGATGGTAGTTTGTATTTCTGTGGGATTGGTGGTGATATCCCCTTTATCATTTTTTATTGCGTCTATTTGATTCTTCTCTCTTTTCTTCTTTATTAGTCTTGCTAGTGGTCTATCAATTTTGTTGATCTTTTCAAAAAACCAGCTCCTGGATTCACTGATTTTTTGAAGGGTTTTTTGTGTCTCTATTTCCTTCAGTTCTGCTCTGATCTTAGTTATTTCTTGCCTTCTGCTAGCTTTTGAATGTGTTTGCTCTTGCTTCTCTAGTTCTTTTAATTGTGATGTTAGGGTGTCAATTTTAGATCTCTCCTGCTTTCTCTTGTGGGCATTTAGTGCTATAAATTTCCCTCTACACACTGCTTTGAATGTGTCCCAGAGATTCTGTTATGTTGTGTCTTTGTTCTCATTGGTTTCAAAGAACATCTTTATTTCTGCCTTCATTTTGTTATGTACCCAGTAGTCATTCAGGAGCAGGTTGTTCAGTTTCCATGTAATTGAGTGGTTTTGAGTGAGTTTTTTAATCCTGAGTTCTAGTTTGATTGCACTGTGGTCTGAGACACAGTTTGTTATAATTTCTGTTCTTTTACATTTGCTGAGGAGTGCTTTACTTCCAACTATGTGGTCAATTTTGGAATAAGTGTGGTGTGGTGCTGAGAAGAATGTATATTCTGTTGATTTGGGGTGGAGAGTTCTGTAGATGTCTATTAGGTCCACTTGGTGCAGAGCTGAGTTCAATTCCTGGATATCCTTGTTAACTTTGTCTCGTTGATCTGTCTAATATTGACAGTGGGGTGTTAAAGTCTCCCATTATTATTGTGTGGGAGTCTAAGTCTCTTTCTAGGTCTCTAAGGACTTGCTTTATGAATCTGGATGCTCCTGTGTTGGGCGCATATATATTTAGGATAGTTAGCTCTTCTTGTTGAATTGATCCCTTTACCATTATGTAATGGCCTTCTTTGTCTCTTTTGATCTTTGTTGGTTTAAAGTCTGTTTTATCAGAGACTAGCATTGCAACACCTGCCTTTTTTTGTTTTCCATTTGCTTGGTAGATCTTCCTCTATCCCTTTATTTTGAGCCTATGTATGTCTCTGCACGTGAGATGGGTTTCCTGAATACACACTGATGGGTCTTGACTCTTTATCCAGTTTGCCAGTCTGTGTCTTTTAATTGGAGCATTTAGCCCATTTACATTTAACGTTAATATTGTTATGTGTGAATTTGATCCTGTCATTATGATGTTAGCTGGTTATTTTGCTCGTTAGTTGATGCAGTTTCTTCCTAGCCTCAATGGTCTTTACAATTTGGCATGTTTTTGAGGTGGCTGGTACCGGTTGTTCCTTTCCATGTTTAGTGCTTCCTTCAGGAGCTCTTTTAGGGCAGGCTTGGTGGTGACAAAATCTCTCAGCATTTGCTTGTCTGTAAAGTATTTTATTTCTCTTTCACTTATGAAGCTTAGTTTGGCTGGATATGAAATTCTGGGTTGAAAATTCTTTTCTTTAAGAATGTTGAATATCGGCCCCCACTCTCTTCTGGCTTGTAGAGTTTCTGCCAAGAGTTCAGCTGTTAGTCTGATGGGCTTCCCTTTGTGGGTAACCCAACCTTTCTCTCTGGCTGCCCTTAACATTTTTTCCTTCATTTCAACTTTGGTGAATCTGACAATTATGTGTCTTGGAGTTGCTCTTCTCAAGGAGTATCTTTGTGGCGTTTTCTGTATTTCCTTAATCTGAATGTTGGCCTGCCTTGCTAGATTGGGGAAGTTTGCCTGGATAATATCCTGCAGAGTGTTTTCCAACTTGGTTCCATTCTCCCCGTCACTTTCAGATACACCAATCAGACGTAGATTTGGTCTTTTCACATAGTCCCATATTTCTTGGAGGCTTTGTTCATTTCTTTTTATTCTTTTTTCTCTAAACTTCTCTTTTTGCTTCATTTCATTCATTTGATCTTCTATCACTGATACCCTTTCTTCCAGTTGATCCAATTGGCTACTGAGGCTTGTGCATTCGTCACGTAGTTCTCGTGCCTTGGTTTTCAGCTCCATCAGGTCCTTTAAGGACTTCTCTGCATTGGTTATTCTAGTTAGGCATTCGTCTAATTTTTTTTCAAGGTTTTTAACTTCTTTGCCATGGGTTCGAACTTCCTCCTTTAGCTCAGAGTAGTTTGATTGTCTGAAGCCTTCTTCTCTCAACTTGTCAAAGTCATTCTCCATCCAGCTTTGTTCCGTTGCTGGTGAGGAGCTGCGTTCCTTTGGAGGAGGAGAGGCACTCTGATTTTTAGAGTTTCCAGTTTTTCTGCTCTGTTTTTTCCCCATCTTTGTGGTTTTATCTACCTTTGGTCTTTGATGATGGTGACGTACAGATGGGGTTTTGGTGTGGATGTCCTTTCTGTTTGTTAGTTTTCCTTCTAACAGTCAGGACCCTCAGCTGCAGGTCTGTTGGAGTTTGCTGGAGGTCCACTCCACACCCTGTTTGCCTGAGTATCAGCAGCGGAGGCTGTAGAACAGCGGATATTGGTGAACAGAAAATGTTGCTGCCTGATCGTTCCTCTGGAAGTTTTGTCTCAGAGGAGTACCCGGCCGTGTGAGATGTCAGTCTTCCCCTACTGGGGGGTGCCTCCCAGTTAGGCTACTCAGGGGTCAGGGACCCACTTGAGGAGGCAGTCTGTCCGTTCTCAGATCTCCAGCTGTGTGCTGGGAGAACCACTATTCTCTTCAAAGGTGTCAGACAAGGACATTTAAGTCTGCAGAGGATTCTGCTGCCTTTTGTTTGGCAATGCCCTGCCCCTAGAGGTGGAGTCTACAGAGGCAGGCAGGCAGGCCTCCTTGAGCTGTGGTGGGCTCCACCCAGTTCGAGCTTCCCGGCCGCTTTGTTTACCTACTCAAGCCTCAGCAATGGTGGGTGCCCCTCCCCCAGCCTCACTGCCGCCTTGCAGTTTGATCTCAGACTGCTGTGCTAGCAATGAGCAAGGCTCCGTGGGCGTAGGACCCTCTGAGCCAGGCGCGGGATATAATCTCCTGGTGTGCCGTTTGCTAAGACCGTTGGAAAAGCGCAGTATTAGGGTGGGAGTGACCTGATTTTCCAGGTGCCATCTGTCACCCCTTTCTTTGACTAGGAAAGGGAATTCCCTGACTCCTTGCACTTCCCGGGTGAGGCAATGCCTCGCCCTGCTTTGGCTAATGCTTGGTGCGCTGCACCCACTGTCCTGCACCCACTTTCTGACACTCCCCAGTGAGATAAACCTGGTACCTCAGTTGGAAATGCAGAAATCACCTGTCTTCTGCATCGCTCAAGCTGGGAGCTATAGACTGGAGCTGTTCCTATTTGGCTATCTTGGCTCGTCGCATTTGAAACTTGGGGATTTCTAGCCTCCATATCTGGGTGCTAGGAGACAATCCTGAAGCTCACACTGCCTGTTTCATCCTCAGGTCCACCTTCTCCAATCCCTGCCTGCTGGGAGAGGACGATCTCTTGAGAAAGGAAAGATTTCTGTGCTCCTGAGAACCTCCTATCAGGTAGGTACCACTTACCTTTCACATTCCTGTAGTGTCTTTTCTGCTCAAAACCATGGCTGTAGTTCCTTTGCCCGTCTGACATCTTGTACCCTGAAGTGTCCCAGTTGAGGCTCAAGGCCTTGCTTGTTTTTCAACAATACTGGGGTGATTTTAAGGGCAAGGATCTCCACAGGGAATATTACCCCAGACTGGTACTCTCATTCAGGTTACCACCGTCCTTTCCCCAGCCATATTTCATCCTGGCTGCTGGATTCCCAGGGATTTGTCAGCTGCTGTGAAATAAAAAATGATGGTAATAACCATTTATTGGGCTGTTGTTCTGTGCCAGGCAACTAGGTTTATAGTCTCCACAATATTTTAAACTCTCAACAATTTGTAAGTTAGGAATCAAAACTCTCAATTGATAGAAGAAGAAGTGGCATGTTAAGAGGTTAAGAAATTTACTTGTGTAATATGACTGGGTTGGGTAGAATTAGGATATAGAGCTTCTTCAGTTATCAACATTCTATAATCCCTGTTTCATTGAGTCCCCCACCCCCTCATTTTCTTGTTTTTGCTGTTGGAGTATTTGGAAGGAAATCCCAGACATCACATAATTTTACCTATAAATACTATCATATGCGTTTCCAACAGAGAAGGACTATTTGTTAAAAATGTAACCATAATATTACCACATTCAACAAAATTGACGGTAATTCCTTAATGTCTTAATTCTAGATTGTTTTAAAAACTGCCCATTTCTTCTAAAAAAGTGCTATTGCTTAGTTCAAACTGTACACACTTCACAATTCGGGTAAGAACTATAAGAGGGAGAAGTATCTGGAATTCAGCAAGGCCAATTCTCCCGCTCCCTTTTCTCTTTACCTGTTGCTAATTTCTGTTAATGACTGTGTCTTCCATCCCTGGTCACCAGTGGGAGCTCTGAGTCTTTCTTGCCACCTTGTTCTTCCTGAAATTCTCATCCTTCTAATTAGTGATGGAGTCCTCTCAATTCTACCTTGGAATACCCCTTTATTATTTTCCCCTCATCTCACTGTTGTGCTACCAAAATTTTCATCTCTTCTCCACATTCTAGTTCACCTTCCACCCTGCCTTTTAAGTTGCTCCTCTGAAGGAAAAATAAGGATCATGCCACTCACCTACTCAAAAGGGCCATTTCTTATTACCTACCTCCAACTCTGTCCAAACTCAATAATTAGAGTGTGAGGCCACGTGCGGTGGCTCATGCCTGTAATCCCAGCACTTTGGGAGGCTGAAGGGATGAATCACTTGAACTCAGCCTGGGCAACATGACAAAACCCCGTCTCTACTAAAAATAGAAAAATTAGCCAGGCATGGTGGTGCACACCTGTGGTCCCAGCTACTCAGGAGGCTGAGATGGGAGGATGGCTTGAGCCTGGAAAGTGGAGGTTACAGTAAGCTGAGATTGCACCACTGCGCTCCAGCCTGGGTGTGCGCTCTGGAGAAGGATTGCCTAGATTCAAAGCCTGTCTTCACCGCACATTAGCTGTGTAACCTTGGAGACATTATTTCACTCTCTGAGCCTTCTAGTCCTCATCTGTGTAATGGAGAAAATAATAGTGCCCATCTCAGGGAGTTGTGAGGAAGAAATGTGGTAATTCCTATAAGGCCTGGCAGATAATTCCTATAAGGTAGTGCCTGGCACATAGTATATGCTTACTAAATATGGACTGGGATTGTTAATATTGATATCTGATTAATATCAGAATTATCTCTCAGCTCACCTTTTTAGTCTTGTCCCTACCACTTACTCCCTTTGTTGTAGTGCCCTTGTAGCTGTGTGGGAATAGATTCCATTCTGTGCTGTTTTATTCCTCTGTGGTTTTCTACTTGGCAGTTGAACTCCTATTGATTTAGTTACACATTTACTCCATTGCAAAGCATGCCTTGATTTTCTGAGGGAAAGTTGTCCTCAGCCTCTTCTTTAGCACCAAAGCACTTTTTATTTTTTTGGAGACGGAGTTTTGCTCTTGTTGCGCAGGCTGGAGTACAGTGGCACCATCTCAGCTCACCACAACCTCCGTCTCCTGGGTTCAAGTGATTCTCCTTTCTCAGCCTCCCAAGTAGCTGGGATTACAGGCATGTGCCACCATGCCCGGCTAATTTTGTATTTTTAGAGGAGACAGGGCTTCTCCATGTTGGTCAGGTTGGTCTTGAACTGCTGACCTCAGATGATCCACCTGCCTCAGCCTCCCAAAGTGCTGGGATTACAAGCGTGAGCCACCATGCCTGGCCTAAAGCACTTTATATATGAGTACTTTCTCTCACTGGACCATGAAGTGGCTCTTTAAGGATCAGGGACCTCTTGCTCATTTTGGGTCACTGACACAGTGCCTAACAACTAGCAGGACTAAATAAATCTTTGTGAGCATTTGAGCAGCCCTGCTTCTTGGCTGTGGAGAAGCCATATGGAGGAGCCATATGAAGGAGCCGGGGCGGGCGGGTACAGGGGGGTTCAGATTGAGAAGTAGGTTGGGCCATTATTAAGAAAGGCCAGGATACCAAGTTAGTGAGTTGGACTCACTCTGTGGCCATCAGGGAACCACTTGAAGGTTTTGAGCTACTTTTGAGTGTGATCTCTCCCTTTGGCTATTACCCCATTTCTCTGCTTTCCTTTATTGCAAAACTCCCCAAAAGAATGGTCTATACTTGTTGCCTCCAGTTCTATTTTTCCATTCTGTTTTAAATCCTTTTGTAGCTCACCCTCCAGAAACTGTTCTTGTCAAGGTCACCAGCAGCCACTACTGTGCTAAACACAAGAGTGAATTTCCAGTCTTTATTTTACTCTGTCTTCTTGGCAGCAATTCCTGTGGTCGATCTCTTCTTCCTCCTTGACACACCTTGTCACTTGGCTCCAGTACTCTATGTACCTCTCCTTTTCTTCCCTCCCTCACAGGCTACTTCTCTGTCTTCCTTGACAGTTCTTTTTTTCCCTGGCCTCCTAACTGTGGAGTCCTCCAGAGCTTAGTCCTTGACGATTCCTCCATCTTCCTCCTCTGCCTTGGTGATCTCCTCCACTCTGAGGACTTTAAATCCATCTATATGACTCTAGCGTAGACCTCTTCCTTCCCCTCCAGTGTTGGATGACTAATTGCCTACTTGTAATCTCCACTTGGATCTGTATTTAGCATCTCAAACCTAGTCTCAAACATCAAACTTTGTTCTCCCCCAAAATTTGCTCCAGTTATAGCTTTCCTCACACCTGTTGATGATAAATCTTTTTTTTTTTTTTAAGACAGAGTTTTGCTCTTGTTGCCCAGGCTGGAGTGCAGTGGTGCGATCTCGACTCACCGCAACCTCTGTCTCCCAGGTTCAGGGGATTCTTCTGCTTCAGCCTCCCGAGTAGCTGGGATTACAGGCATGCACCACCATGCCCAGCTAATTTTGTATTTTTAGTAGAGATGGGGTTTCTCCACGTTGGTCAGGCTGGTCTCGAACTCCTGACCTCAGGTGATCCATCCACCTCGGCCTCCCAAAGTGCTGGGATTAAAGGCATGAGCCACTGTGCCTGGCTGATGGTAAGTCTTATCAAGCTTCCAACTGCTCCAGGCAAAAATAATAGAATTGTCTTTGATTTTTTTTTTTTCATCTCACAACTCACACACAATAAGGAAATTCAGGATGTGATTGCTATTCACCACCTCCACTGTGTCCACTTTCGTCCAAACCACCATTATCTCCCACCTGAATTATTTCAACAGCCTTTACAGGATTTCCTTGCTTCTCTCCTTGTTCCCTGTCCCCTTTGTCTGTTCCTAGTCTACCAGCCAGAGACATCTTTTAAAATGTAAATCCAAGCTTGTCATTCCTCTGCTCCAAATCCTCCAATGGCTTCTCATTTCCCTCCACATCAAAACCAGCATGCTCAAGGCTGCACATGACCTGTGCCCTGGTACCGCTGTCATTGACTGCTCTTAACTGCCACCACTGTGTTTCACTTACACCGTCCTGCCACAATGAACTTGTTATTTCTGAAATAGCAGGGCTCACTCCTGCCCTAGGACCTTCAATTGGCTGGTTTCTTTCCTTATAGTTCTGCTGACACAGTTGTCCACATGAATCACTCCCTCACATTGTTCAAATCAAGTAATCACCCTCAAAAGGCTTTCCTTAAGTACTCGATTTAAAATTGCAACTCCTCCAGTCTCTGCCACTGGATCCTTCTGGTGCCCTCAGTACTTATCACCATCTGACATCTTGTGTCTTTTCTGAGGTATATATATATTTTTTGTCCATCTCCTTGCCCCTACCGCACTAAAATGGCGGCTACACGAATGCTGGTATTTTTTCTGTTGCATTTGCGGCAGTGTCCCAAATGTTGGAAATCTGCACTTAGTAGCCGGGCATGGTGGCTCACTCCTGTAATCCCAGCGCTTTGGGAGGCCGAGGCAGGCGGATCACAAGGTCAGGAGTTCAAGACCAGCCTGGCCAACATGGTGATACCCCATCTCTACTAAAAATTCAATTAGCCGGATGTGGTGGCAGGTGCCTGTAATCCCAGGTACTTGGGAGGCTGAGGCAGAAGAATCACTTGAACCTGGGAGGCAGAGGTTGCAGTGAGCCAAGATCGCACCACTGCACTCCAGCCTGGGCAACAGGGTGAGACTCTGTCTCAAAAAAAAAAAGAAAAAAAAAGTCTGCACTTAGTACAGATCTTGCTTTATAAATATTAGCTACAGATACTAGTGTTACTAGGAGAAAGGCTTTGTCAGCTTCAGCTACGTTGTACTGCAGGTACTATAGGTTGGCTTTAGCTTTGTACCATGACTTTTTACAGTAGAATCACAGTCCCTTTGGGGACATGCTGTTCTCAGAACAAGAGAAATGGTGGAATTATGCAATGCTTAGAAATGGCATCGTCGCTTTCACTCACATTCATTTTTCCAAGGCAAGTTACAAGGTCAAGCCTGATGTTTGGGACAGGGAAGTACCATCCTTTTATAGGGCAACAAATAATTGGGAACAATGATAAAATCTACCAGAAAGGCCTCTTTTGTCCTAATCACTAGAATTAGGTTAGCAAAAAGACTGAGAAGCATTTCATCTTACAAGAAGCTTCCCAGTTTAGTAAAGACCATCATGTAAATAGAGAAATTGCAATATGGTATGATGTCCAGGTTGGACAGAAGAGGGAGTGGTCATCTGTACCTGTGGTGTTGAGGGATGAATTACAAGAGCTGCTCAAAGACCCCAGCTAGTCTCAGAAGGGTACTAGGCAACAATAGGCCTGTAGTCATTTGGGCTGAAATCCTGGACAGCGTCTGAGGAGCTTCTGAAGGTGGCATAGCTCCTAATACCACTTGCCTTCTTTGGGACCGCATCAGTGTAGGACTTTGACTTGGGCCCATCAGGATACACAAATGCACATCTGTGGTAAGGTCATGTGGTAGAAACATGCATAGCAATGGAAGCTAGGAGGTTATCTCTTCAGAGTAATTGTGAGAGCTCTCCCTTAACTAAGAAGGACTGAGTTTTGATCTCCTAAACTCCTCACAATACAGGGACATAGAGATTTTTTTTTTTCTTGAGACAGGGTCTTACTCCTGCCATCCAGGCTAGAGTGCAATGGCACGATCTCAGCTCACTGCAGCCTCAACTTCCCGAGCTCAGGTGATCCTCCCACCTCAGCCTGCTGAGTAGCTGGGACTACAGGCACACACCACCATGCGCAGCTAATTTTTGTATTTTTCGTAGAGATGGCATTTCGCTATGTTGCCCAGACTGGTCTTGAGCCCCTGAGCTTAAGCGATTAGCTTGCCTTGGCCTCCCAAAGTACTGAGATTACAGGTGTGAGCGACTGTGCCCATCCAAGACATAAGGAACTGAATATAGATGGAACCTTGGGTTGGGGCAGGGGAATCAGAAGCTGAGTTCTGCATGCCCCGATTGGTCTACAGGAAACAGAGGCTCTCCACAGGCATTATGTTATATTCTGTCTTCTCTCTGACTCAGGCTTCAGGTAGTAGCAGAGACTGATCCAAAACAGTTTGTATCTGAGGTGCAGAGGCAGAAGAAGTAAAGTTTGAGAGCTAAGGGAGAGTCGCAGAACACAAGCAGGAGGGCCGAGAAATGAAGGTAGAGTGAATGAAGGTAGAAAATCCAGGGAACCCGTGTAGGTGGAGACTCCATGTTTGTCGAATGAGGAGGATGTGAGAGGACAGGATCCCTGTTGAAGAGGCATAGGCCTAGGGCCCACAGTAAAAGCCCCAGCAATAGCAAATTGCTTCTTCATCCCACAGGTCCTGGCTGCATGGAAACAAGATGGGCTTTTTACAATTAAGGTTGGAAGAAGTCACCACAGGCAGCAGAACTCCATCTTGAGATGAAATAACATCTACCTGGACCTCTGGCAGAATTTCAAGGCACACACTGGGCTGACTCTGGGGCCACGATGTTGCCTTACCCTTTAGCACTGGGAGATCAATACTGGGAAGAGATTTTGCTTTCAAAGAATGGGGAAAATGTAGAGACCATGAAGAAATTGACCCAAAATCATAAAGCGAAAGGTGAGAATTGTTGAGGGGTCAGAGAGATGAAGAGGGAGCCAAGGCCGGAAAATGCTTCAGAGGTCACCTCTGAGTAAAGTGACTATTTCCTTCATCATAAGGCTCGAAGAGCTGCTCAGGGAGCGACATGGTCAGGGCGGGGGGAGGTTCTGGTTTCTCATAGCTTCTTTTTCTTTCCCTAGGCTTGCCTTCTAATGATACTGACTGGTCCCAGAAAAAGGAGGGAAAGGCCCAAATAGTGGTGAGTCGGGGTTACATTTTTTTTTTTCCTGAAGTGCTGGCTCATTTCCCAGAGAATAGACATACATTCTCTTTCTTGGGAAGGGCAAGGCAGTCAACATCTGGGTAGATGAGTGAAGCATTAGGCTTTCTTGAAAAAAGTTGTTAAAGCACATAGCAAAGACAGGGATTTTACAGATCCCATTTAGTAACCTGAGCTTTTAAAAAATGCTCATTCCAGACCCCATCTGTTCACTCCCATTTTTCTCTGTAATCCAAGTTTTCTTCCATTCTCTCCTCTAAATCTTTACCACTCCCTACTGCCCAGCACAAGCCCCAAGTCCATGACGCTTTTGTTCCTTCTGCAGTCCATTCTCTGCTGTTTCATCTCTGAATTCCTTCATTATGAATCCTCAAGTTCACTGTCTTAAACACAGCCTGAGGTTTACAAATTAATTCACAAATCATTTCTCCGGTGAAACCATATATGTCAAGGGCCTAGAATGTGTTCTGTGCTCGGTTACGCTCCTCACAGGTTTTAACAGAAAGCCAGGCAGACAGTAGTGCTCAGAAGAACTTCATATGGAGAACCATATATTCTGACAAATTACATCAACTTGCATATCCAGGCTCTCCAGGGTCACCAGCTGTGCTCCACACACAGGGAAGATTGATGGTGGCTTGCTATACATTAATTTACTGGTTGTTTGTAGGTACCAGTTACATTCAGGGATGTGACTGTGATCTTCACAGAAGCAGAATGGAAGAGACTGAGTCCAGAGCAGAGGAATCTGTACAAAGAAGTGATGCTGGAGAATTACAGGAATCTTCTCTCATTGGGTGAGGCTGTGTTCTTTCCTTTCCTTCGTTAATTCAGTAGAGATTTATTGATCACCTAATATGTACCACAAAAAAATGTTCTAGATACTTACAACACGTTAGTAAACAAAATCGTAATCCCTGCCTCCATGGGGCTTACTTTCTAGTGTAACAAACAAAAAGCCTAATATACAGGGATATTATAATACGGTATGTTTGTAACAAACAAAAAGCCTATAATACGGTATGTTTGTAACAAACAAAAAGCCTAATATACAGGGATATTATAATACGGTACGTTAAAAGGTGATAAGTGCAACATAGTAAAAAATAATGAAATAAGGCAGGATAAAGGGGTATTGGGTGTGATAGGGTGGCTGGCTGAATTTTAAAACTGGGTATTTGAAATCAGTGAAGAAGTAATATTTGTCTAAAGACATAATGTGGTGAGGAGGTTAGAACTGTAGGTATCTAGGGTAAGAGCATTTCAGGTGAAGGGAATTATTGACACGAAGACCTTAATGAAGGGATGTACCTGCCCAGTATATGAAGCTGCAAGGAGGCAAGTGAGGCTGGGGGCATGGTTTGCAAGGGGGAGAGTAGGGAGAGATGCAGCTCTGTGACATAAGTTAAAATTAATAGTCAAGTTTATTGTGGTTTGGGGGTTTCATAAACCACATTTTTTTCTTTTTCATTTGTTTACAAACCTAAATGAGGTCAGGAGATCGAGACCATCCTGGCCAACATAGTGAAATCCCATCTCTACTAAAAATACAAAAATTAGCTGAGCATGGTGGCGTGTAATCTCAGCTACTTGGGAAGCTGAGGCAGGAGAATCGCTTGAACCAGGGAGTCAGAGGTTGCAGTGAGCTGAGATTGTGTCATTGCACTCTAGTCTGGTGACAGAGTGAAACTCAGTCTGAAAAAATTAAAAAAAAATAAAAAAATAAAAAAATAAAAATTATTTAAATCTGGGTTGATAAATGTTATCAATTGCAACATAACTCTAGATCGGGGTTGGCCAACTTTTTCTGTAATGGGCCAAACAGTAACTGTTTTTGCAGGTGATAAGGCCTCTGTAACAACCCTTAACTTGCCATTGGGTTGCAGCCATAAACAATATGTGAACGGATGAGCATGGATATGTTCCAAAAACACTTTCTTTATAGACACTGAAATTTTAATTTAATATAATGTTTATGTATCATGAAATATTACTATTCTTTTTACTTTTTTCTAGCCATTTAAAAATGTAAAAACCATTCTTAGCTTGTAGGTGATACAAAAACAGAGGACTGGATTTAGCTTGTGGGCAGTCATTTTCCACTCCTTTTTCTAGATCAGTGCTATCTAGTAGAAATATAATGTGAGCCACATAGGTAATTTTAAATTTCCTAGTAACCACATTTTTACAAGTATAACTACAGGTGAAATCAACTTTAAGAATATATATATTATTTAATCCAATATCTTAAAATATCATTTTAACATGAAATTAACATAAAAACTTATTAATTAGGTATTTTACTTATTTTTTTGTACTGTCTTCAAAACCTGGTTATATTTTACACTTAGAGCACATCTTAGTTCAGATTAGCCATGTTTCAAGTGCTCAGTAAACACATGGCCAGTGGCTGCTATACTGGATAGTACTGTTCTAGATATTCCTATATTTCTAGATAAAACATGTAGAGAAGAATCACATTTTTGGAGACACAAACCAGTTTCAGGGAGGAGTTTCTTCGGGAGTTTGCTCCAAATGGCATGGCTGTTTCCCTGATATGATTTAATCAGATTTACCTTATTCCATTTTCATCTTCTTTGATGTGTTTTGATCTGATTCCCTCTGGTTTGAACTAGCTCCCATCTGACCTGGCTCCATCTAAATCAGTGTAGATTCATCCATTTTGGACTGGTTCTGTGTGGGCCGTGTTTTTCCTTTTTAAAAAAATGATTTATAAGTTTTGTAAATGGTTTTGTGTGTTTTGATTTGGCCTTAGCTAGTTAGTCCAACTAAGTTTTGTTTTTATTTTTCTCTGGTCATACTGTTTTCTCTCCCACTGTTAATACATATAACTGATTCAGAGGAAAATGTTAAAAATGACCTGGTTCATAGCCAAGTGTGGTGGTGGGCACCTATAATCCCAGCTACTCTGGAGGCTGAGGCAGGAGATTCACTTGAACCCAGGAGGCGGAGGTTGCAGTGAGCTGAGATCATGCCATTGCACTCCAGCCTGGGGAACAAGAGCAAAACTCCATCTCAAACAAAACAAAACAAAACAAAACACCCCATAAAACAGCAAACAAACAAACAAATGACCTAGTTCAAATGAATCTTGATATTGAAAGCCTGGATCCCAATTGCATTTCTTGAAATTGTTTCCTTTGTCTTGCTTGACACCATTATGTTCCGCAGTCTCCAGCCTCTTACGTCTCTCTTTTGGGCTATTCTCTTCCTTCTTTTTCTTTTCTTTGGACTGCAGGGTCCACAGGAGTTAGTGTCACATACTTCTTTTCCGTGTTTATATTCACACCTTTTAACAATTTGTGAACTTTAATGATTTTCCCCATCACACATTATAACAAACCCATTATCTATCGCTGTCTGACCTGTGCTTCATCCCCATATTTCTCCTTGCCTGCAACCACAAGTTTATTCTCAAAGTTATAAAAACTTGAGAGCATACTAATTTTCCTCCTAAACCAGTCTCTGTCTCTTTCTTTCCTCTTTCCTCTTTCTCCTTTCCCCTTTTTTCACTTTTTCCCCTTTCCCCTTTCCTTTTCTTTCCTTATTTTATTTCTTTTTTTTCAGTCAGGGTTTTGCCACGTTGCCCAGGCTGGTCTTGAACTCCTGGGCTTAAGCAATCCACCCATCCTGGCCTCCCAGAGTGCTGGGATTACGGGTGTGGGCCATGGTGCCTGGCCCGAGTCTCTTTTTCTCTCTTTCTTCACATATTCATGTTAATGTCTTTTCTTCAAGGGCATTGTGAGAAATAAATGGGCCAATTCTTTCTGAAATAATCTTTAAAGCCTTCACAGGGGAGATAATTTAATAAGCTTAGGCCAGATAATACTGTGATAAACAACCCCATACTTTAGTGGCTTATAATAGCAAATGTTCATTTCTCACTTACATTTCCTCCTGGTTACTTCAGGTGTGGTTCAACTCTCTTGGTTCTGGATCATGGGGTTCTCAAGGTATAGGGAAAAAAGCAATGATGGGACCACATCGTGACTCTTAAAACTTGTTTGAAAGTGCACTAACTTCCCGCTAACCCTCATTGGCCAAAGCAAATCCCACAGCTAAGTCTGAAGTCATTGTGGTGGGAAAGATAATCCTTCTTCAGAGATGGGCTCAGTTGGGGAGGAACAGCAGATATTGTGACCAAAATACAGTTTGCTGCAAGAGGGTAGCTTAGGTTGAATCTTAGAAATAAGTGTTCGTAGGGCTGATAGGTCAAGGAGGAACACGAATTATCTAGACTTAATTGTTATTAACACATTGCCCGCTTGCATTATCATTCACTTCTCCCTTTTGGGCCAAATTATTTCAAAGTTAATTCTAAATATCACGACACCCTTAAATATACCACATTTCTTTAAAAAGTGAAAATGGATTCTTACATAACCACAATACCATTACTACATTCAACAAAGTTAATGGTATCATTTAATACCAAATCTGTGTTAAAATTTATTTGATTAAAAATATTTACATATATTTTGAGACAGGGTCTCACATCTATCATCCAGGCTGGAGTGCAGTGGCATGATCATAGCTCACTGCAGCCTTGACTTCCTGGGCTCAGGTGATTCTCCCACCTCAACCTTCCTAGTAGCTGGGACTACAGGTGCATGCCACCATGCCAGCTAATTGTTTGAATTTTTAGTAGAGACAGGGTTTTGCCATGTTGCCCAGGCTGGTCTTGAGCTCTTGGTCTAAAGTGATTCACCTGCGTGGGTGTCCCGAAGTGCTGGGATTACAGGTGTAAGCCACAATGCCCGGCCTCAAAAACTATTTTTATAGATTAAAATCAGGTTGTCAGTTATCCCTAAAGTAATTCATAAAGTTAACATATCCCAATAAAAAAGTGAAATTCTTTTGTGAAATTCACATGGAAAAATAAAGATGGAAAAATAGCCAAGAATACACTGAAAAATAAAAGCCATAACAGGGTACTATCCTTATCAGACACTAAAATATGCTACAGAACCTTTAGAATTAAAATGTGTCCTTTGAATTGAAGCTGCAAGGAGAAAGTAAAGAAAGAAAACATTGTGGTGCTGGCCCATGACTAGACAAATAGACCAGTGGAATCAGGGAGCAAGTCAAGAAGTCAACCCAAGTACTTATGGAACTTTGGTATGTGATGAAGGTGGCATCTCAAATCCCTGGAGTAAATATGGACATTTTAATAAATGGTGTTAGGCAACTAGATATCCAGTTGGAAAAACATAACATTGGACCATATACCACACACCATACACAAGAAAAATCCCAAATGACTAGAGATCTAAATGTAGAAAATTAAACCGTAAACATACTAGGATAGAATGGGGGTAAATATTCTATCACCTGGACATAAGAAAAGGTTTTCTAAATTTGACTAAAAATCCAGATGCCTAGAGGAGAAGAGTGATAAGTTTGACACTGTAAGCAAAGTCAAAAGAAAGGACTAATTTCCAGGAAATATTTGCCACATACAGTATTATCACATATAAAGAGTTATTTTCCATAACATAGAATGAATCTTAAAATTCAAAGAGAAGAACCCTAAAACCAGACAGGAAGAAAATAGGCAAAATACCTAAATAGACAATTCACAAAATAAAATATAACATTGTCCCTTAAATGTTTGAAAAGGTGTTCAACTTCACTTCTAATTACATAATGCAAATTAAAACTACACACCATTCTTAACATACCACTGGCAGCATTTCAAAAGGTTGACAGAACACTTGGCAAGGCTGAGGGATATAGGCAACATTATACACTGCAGATGGCAATGCAGAAATGCTGCAGCCATTATGGAGGGAAATTTGGCAATATGTAACAAAACTATATATGCATGTGCTTTGACCTGGCAATCCTACCTATAGGAATTTACCCTGAAGATTCATATCCAAAGATATTACACTTGTACAAGGTTACTCATTATAGCATTGTTTCTATATAAAAGGTTAGAGTAACCGAATTGCCCTTATGTAGTAAATTGGTTGAAGAAGTTATGATACATCCTTCCAAAATGGGGAAGAGCTCCTCTGAACTGATAGGGAGTAAATTCTAGGATATATTAAGTGAAAAGAGCCAAGTGCAAAGAGTATTTTTAAAAGTGAGAAATTATGAGCATATGCATATCTGTTTCTTCTTTTTTTTTCCCCCACAAAGTAATACAGGGTTAATAAACCAGAAACTAATGAGATTGGTTAGCTGTGAGGTTATATGTGGAATTTGGCTGGAAGGCTATGGAAAGGAGAGGCATGTCCTTTCTGAATAGTTTTGCACTTTTGGAGCGTATTAGTGTTTAAATACTCAAAGAAAGGAATTAAATCAACAAAGAGAGGGAAAATTCCTAAAACTGAATACAAAGAGAAACAAATCTACCTAACTATGTTCCAAAATAATAACACGACCACAGGTAACAGGGGAAAACAACCCAGTTAACAGAGAGCTTTGACCATACTCCATAGTAAAATGAGGGTTGGCAAACTAGGGCCTACAGGCCAAATCTGTCTCACTGCCTGTTTTTGTAAATAAAGTTTCTTTTGGAACAATGAATTATTTATGGCTGCTTTTCTTATACAATGGCAGAGTTAAGCAGTCATGATAGAGACCATGTCACCTACAAAGCCTAAAATATTTACTCTGGTTCTTTACAGAAAAAATTGGCCAACTCCTTCTCTATTGACAAAGAAGTGCGTGAACTATACGGACTATATTTTGTATATTTGTGTTTTGTAAGGATGTGGGTCCACAATTCTGAAACTATATTCCTTGCATTTTTTTTTTTTTTAAGACGGAGTTTCGTTCTTGTTGCCCAGGCTAGAGTGCAATGGTGCAATCTTGGCTCACCACAACCTTTGTCTCCCGGGTTCAAGTGATTCTCCTGCCTCAGCCTCTCGAGTAGCTGGGATTACAGGCATGTGCCACCATGCCTGGCTAATTTTGTATTTTTAGTAGAGATGGGGTTTCTCCACATTGCTCAGGCTGGTCTGGAACTCCCGACCTCAGGTGATCCACCTGCCTCGGCCTCCCAAAGTACTGGCATGAGCCACTGCACCTGGCCTTATTCCTTGCAGTTTAAGATTAAGCAAATGAGTAAATATATTGATGATGCAAGACAGATCTCTCAACTATATAGTTCTTTAGAAATATATACTGAATTATTATATAGCAAAGGGTCATGATAGAAAACAGAGTTCCCCAAAATGGCCTCAGTAAATCTAAATTATCTTTAGTGGAATGATGACACTTTCCTAGTAAGGCATAGGGATTAGAATCATAATGAGTGTACACGGGGTCCCTTTAACAGGGTGTTAAGTGTAAGGAGCTTTTGGTTCCAGTGTTTAACACAAAATAGACACAAATGAGATGTCTTCTCCTACTGAAATACTTCTCAGTGATGTAGGGTGTTACATCACTGCCATATATATATTCAGACTGCAGTCTGAATGACTTGGTATGCTTCTAGATAAGCCAAAAAGATGGCAGCGAATCACAGTCAAAATATCAAGACAAAAAGTTCATGTCACAAAATACTGGAATGACCACAAGTCTTACAAGAGATGACTGGACAGAAATAGAAACAAATAATGAGTTACTTTGAGAACCCAAGTAAACCAAATAAACTCAAGGAGTGCTCAGTGACAGCAAGCAGAGCCTGATGGCTACTGAGAGTCTCACCCATGGCAAGGCTGCCAGACAAGCAGCTTTGAGCATATACGGCTCAGTCTACACACAGCTGTGCTCCTCTGGCAGTCCAGCAGTTCCAGCACTGGTCAGTGCCTTGTCAAAGCAACCAAAGGGAAAACACATTGTCAAAAACTAAAAGACCACAAAAGGTCAAAAAATCAAATGGCACAAATCATTTACTTAATAGGAAAGGAGACACAACAGTGAAGAAATTCACTGTATAGTTTGGTAAGGGGGAAAAATAAAAGGTTTTAATTGATGGTTATGCTAATTAAGGTTTGAAAACTAGCATTCCGGATAGGATAGGATGAGTTTTTAAGGACAGATACAGTTGATTATAAAGATTCCAGGGTTCATTAGTTAGGCAGAAGTCTTCAATTAGGCCCCGTAGGGTCTGGGGCCAAGTATGTGGTCATTTGTCAGCATCAATTGGATAGATCATGTTGTGATGAAATGCAACATCTAGTTTTGATATTTTGTAGGCAGGTGCTGCTGTAAATGAAGTTTTTCTTTTTACTAATTTATGAAAAGTGGAAAGAAAGGCAGATTTTGTTGTTTTGGCTTGGTGCCAGAATCCTAAAATCATGGACCATGTCTTTCTTGTTCATTACTGAATTCATAATACTTAGTAGAGAACCTAGTACTTTGACATTTTCTAATAAGTCTTTGTTTACAGGTGGGCAGCCTGAAATTTATATTTGTTTTATATACAATAATTTCTTTAACCAGTATTCTATACACTTTCTCCTACATTCAGAAGCCCTCCAGAATTAGGGACTTTTTATGTCTATCAGACCCTTTTTTATATAATAAGAAAAGTCATGGAGGAGATATCCACATGTGTCATAGAGACCACTATCTCCAAGCAGAACAAAGAGTTGTGGACAGTGTATACCAATGTGAATGTCTATGGCTTAGGAGAAGGCTAACTATAATTGAAGCTGTTTACAGAGCAGAATACTTACTTGAGAGGTTCCTGGTTTCTCAAGATATTTTTGGTGTGGATTTTCTGGATTGCTATAGAAAATGTGATGGAATGTAAAGGAATCATTGTTCAGAAGCAAATTGTGTTGTACTTATATTATCGATTACAGGCATGGCAGTAAAACATTCTCTGTCCTAAGACAAGGCAGAACAACTCAGCAGCCCTACTTATGGCTACTCTAACTGAAAACTTTCATTCTTCAGCAGAACCAGAGCCAGAAATCTACACTTGTTCCTCCTGCCTTCTGGCCTTCTCCTGTCAGCAGTTCCTCAGTCAACATGTACTTCAGATCTTCCTGGGCTTATGTGCAGAAAATCACTTCCATCCAGGGAATTCTAGCCCAGGGCATTGGAAACAGCAGGGGCAGCAGTATTCCCATCCAAGCTGTTGGTATGAAAATGCAGAAGGTCAGGAGAGAGGAGGTGGCTCCAAACCCTGGTCTGCAAGGACAGAGGAGAGAGAAACCTCAAGGGCATTCCCCAGCCCACTCCAAAGACAGTCAGCAAGTCCTAGAAAAGGCAACATGGTGGTAGAAATAGAGCCCAGCTCAGCCCAAAGACCAAACCCTGTGCAGCTAGACAAAGGCTTGAAGGAATTAGAAACCTTGAGATTTGGAGCAATCAACTGTAGAGAGTGTGAACCGGACCATAACCTGGAATCAAACTTTATTACAAACCCGAGGATCCTCTTAGGGAAGAAGCCCTACATTTGCAGTGATTGTGGGCGAAGCTTTAAAGATAGATCAACCCTCATCAGACACCATCGTACACACTCGATGGAGAAGCCTTATGTGTGCAGTGAGTGCGGGCGAGGTTTTAGCCAGAAGTCCAACCTCAGCAGACACCAGAGAACACATTCAGAAGAGAAGCCTTATTTGTGCAGGGAGTGTGGGCAAAGCTTTAGAAACAAGTCCATCCTCAATAGACATCAGTGGACTCACTCAGAGGAGAAGCCCTATGTTTGCAGTGAGTGTGGGCGAGGCTTTAGCGAGAAGTCATCCTTCATCAGACACCAGAGGACACACTCCGGTGAGAAACCCTATGTGTGCCTGGAGTGTGGACGAGGCTTTTGTGATAAGTCAACCCTCAGAAAACACCAGAGGATACACTCAGGGGAGAAGCCTTATGTTTGCAGGGAGTGTGGGCGAGGCTTTAGCCAGAACTCAGATCTTATCAAACATCAGAGGACACACTTGGATGAGAAGCCTTATGTTTGCAGGGAGTGTGGGCGAGGCTTTTGCGACAAGTCAACCCTCATCATACATGAGCGGACGCACTCTGGAGAGAAGCCTTATGTGTGTGGTGAGTGTGGCCGAGGCTTTAGTCGGAAATCACTCCTCCTTGTCCACCAGAGGACACACTCAGGGGAGAAGCATTATGTCTGCAGGGAGTGTAGGCGAGGTTTTAGCCAGAAGTCAAATCTCATCAGACACCAGAGGACACACTCAAATGAGAAGCCTTATATTTGCAGGGAATGTGGGCGAGGCTTTTGTGACAAGTCATCCCTCATTGTACATGAGAGGACACACTCAGGAGAGAAGCCTTACGTGTGCAGTGAGTGTGGCCGAGGCTTTAGCCGGAAATCACTCCTCCTTGTCCACCAGAGGACACACTCAGGGGAGAAGCATTATGTTTGTAGGGAGTGTGGGCGAGGCTTTAGTCATAAGTCAAATCTCATCAGACACCAGAGGACACACTGACGGGAGAAACCTGTGTATGCGGGGGTCATGAACAAGACCTGAGTGACCAGTCAAGCCTCATGTTACCCCAGGGAGACACACGGGGAGTAGACCCTGTGTATGCAGATTGTGAGTGAAGTTCCAGAGATGTGTCAACTGTTATCGGGCATGGGAGGGACACGTTCAGGAGAGGAGCCTTATGAGTACAGAGTATGGGCAACTGTAGCCATCAGTCAGCCTTCAGCATGCACAAAAGAACACACTTAGGAGAGAAGTTTATGTGTAGGGACTGTGGGAAGGCTTTAGCAATAATCAACATTTACCAAACATCCAATGATAGCCTCAGGGGAAAGCACCCTTGTCTGGGGAGTGTTGGTGAGCATCAGTAAAAGAATGGACAGTCAGGCACAAAGTGGCCCTCAGGAAGGAGGTCTTTGTTTGCAGGATGTATGGGCAAAGCTTTTGTGATCACATACCACAGGGAGAATCCGCATGTGGGGACACTGTGGACTTCTGCCCAGATGACCTTTTCAGGGCTTAACACCCCAGCTGCTTGAGAGAACAGTGTTGCTGCTGGCAGAGATGCATTCCAGAGATGCACTCCACTCTGGAACTCGCTCTCAGCCACAGGGAGCTGCACACACCACAGGGGCGATGCACCTTTGCAGGGGTAGCTTCTGGCCCCAACCTTTGACTCAACGGGGACAACTCCAGAAGGTCATTCCAGGTCCAGAGATCCCCATCGAACTGAAGGACCACTGGGTTGCAGACACATTGCAGGTCAGTCTCTTCCTCTGTCCAGTCCTGCCCTGACTCCCCAATGAATCCTCAGTTTTCCATCTCATTGTCTCTCCAGATAATTGATTCTAAGACATGTTAGGTATATAAGGAGTGTAGATAAGGCTTCAGCCATGAGTCACCTCTCAGTAAGCCCCAGAGTATATAGAATAGAAATTCTGCATGTGTGGGGAGAATGGACAAGGACTTAGGAAAAAGTCCTCATCAAAGAACAGCTTTTTTGGGACAAGCTTTACATGGGTGGGGAGGGAAAATGTGAAACACATTAGCAATAAGTTAAACCTCATCTTGTACTAAAGGAGGACACACTCAGGGAGAAGACCTCTGTGGGCAGGGCTTGTGGGTGGAGCTTCATCCCGATGTCACTCCTCAACTGACTTAGGAGGACAGTGTTGCTACCCCAAGTCACTACCTCACTCGCCTCTGAGGGGTTTTCAGGAAATATCTTGACTCCCCCATGTACTCTGTATGTGAGTGAAGATGGCAGTAACTGTTAAATAAGCATTCTTTTCTACTTCTTGGAATCAGATGAAATAAAAAAGTAGGCTTTATTTAAGTAATCAAAAAATGATCAACTCGTTTTATTTTCATATACCAGTTCTTTCCCATGTTTTCTTATCCCTTTGTTTTAGTTCAAAATTTCTTCAATAAGTTCAGGCTGTGTGGCTTGGCCACTCATCTGACTGAAAAGGTGCAAGGAATTCAAATTCACAGTCAGGGTTTCCTGCATGAATTCAACCCTTGAGAATCAATCTAATAGATTTTTTGGAGAATCTGATCCTTTTCATGTGGAGGAGTGATTAGGTTCTAGAGACAGGCCAGTTGCAGGGAGGGGATTTTCCAGGTTTCCAGGACTGGGCTGTCTCTTCTCCAGACTGATCACTTTCTTCACCTTCTGTGAAAGCTTCCTTCCCTAGGTATTCTCTCTCTCTCTTTGTGTCTTTCTCTTTCTCTCCCCACCTCGCCCTCTCTCTTTTTCTTTCTTTCTGCAGGTGTCTTTCCTGAATACTTCTCTACTCCACTGAAGTTTTGCAGTCCTTAATGATCTGCTCATGTCCTCCAGTTCCAGGGACCCTTTAACCACATCCCCTCTGCAGCCTTCCAGATTGCAGAGGCAGGTCCTTTAACCATGCCCAAACTGTTCTGTAGTCATGAGTCATTGCCTTGGGCCTCTTAGCTACTCCCCATGTCAGATCAACAATAATAGATGTAAAGACCCCTAAACATAGCTCTGATACCATGTCCCCTTGGCCCTCCAATCCTAGGGCCCAGTCCTGCTAATGATACCCACACATCATCTCTCTAATAACTGGTCTGAGACAACCTAGCCATACTCCGTCCATTGTTTTTCAGGCCAAGGATCTGCCCTTTAGCCACACCCTTTTAAAATCTTCCTCCCTCAGAGCCCAAATTGCCCAGACTTTTGAATAAACTCCACATGCCCTGGCTCTGATTCTCTGTCTTGGGCCAATAACTATTCACTGGAGAGGGCCTTCCTAGGCTCCAGCAAATTTGTTTGCCCAATTAGAGTTTGCAAGATCCATAAAATGCTTATCAGGCTTGGAAAATCAGAAGAAGCATGAAGTGTTTTGGACACCTCATTCAAGGAGAGGATGAAAAAAGAAAGAGTTACTGGCTCCAATGCCTCTCCCCACTTGCCTCAACCCAGGCATGAAGTTAGCTGTCTTAATCTGTTTTCTGCTGTTATAACAGAGTGTCACAGACTGAGTGATTTATAGTGTACAAAAATTTATTTGGCTCATGGTTCTAGAGGATGGGAAGTCCAAGAGCATGGTGCCAGCATCTAGTGGGGGCCTTTATGCTGCATCATCCCATGGTGAAGACAGTAGAGCAAGCGAATATGTGAGACAGAAAAAGGGGGCTGGAATTACCCTTTTTATCAGGAACCCACTCCAGTATAACTAATCCACTCCTGTGATATTGGCATTAATCTGTTCATGAGGGCTCAGCCCTCATAACCTAATCATCTGTTAAAGGTCCCACCCATAAATCTCATCATAATGGCAATTGAATTTCAACATGAATTTTGGAGGAGACATTCACACCATAGCATCAATTATCCAGTGGCTCCTCAGAGTCAGGTCTGATGAGGGAAAAGGATGTGCATGTCTGGGAGTGTGGGCCACCACCCTTTGCCAGAACTACCCCTATAACACCAACTTCTGATCAGAATTGGAGGCCACTGAGGGAAAAGTATATGCAGGTATATAATCTCTAGGGTTTTGAAGAGGGAAGGGGTAGTCCCTCCCCATTCCAGACAATCCCAATATTCCTCCTACCATTGGGAAAGAAAAAAGCAAACAAGAAAACCAGCTCTTTTGAAAAAAGGAGTGGAAAGAAAAAAAATGATGCAAAATTATTGTTTTTTACTGAAATCCCCCATAACCTGTAGCGACCTCAGACATGGCCCAGGGAAAGGACTGCCCGCCCTAGCCCAGCACAGGGAGAGGGGCAAAGATGTCATCTTTCCAGCCCTGGAAGGGGCTTCCCCGGGCTATGCTCACTCCCCTCCTTTGTTTCTAGGAAGGGTCACTAACAGGACCTTTCCACTCCATCCCAGAAGGAAACAGAATTGAAATGTACTGGAGTTTCTCTCAGAAGAAAGAGAGGTGCAAATTCTCCACTCCAGGACTATGGCTTTGGTGCCTAAGAAGGAGGAGTTCAGTTTTTGTGTATGAACTTATTTCCAACATGAGATTGGTGTTCAAATGCCTGCAGCATCCAAACAAGTCCTATCAATGAGGGCACCAGATTGGGTGGGGTGGGGGGTACTTTAGAGAACTGGGGGACTAAAACTAAAGTCTAATTGCTACCTGCATCCTTTCTGGCCTTACCATCTAAGCCTCACTCCAAGAAATCTTGAGCTCCACCTCTTTTTGGCCTTTTAATTTGGCTATCCAAATGTCCTACCCATTTCTTCAAACCATGATCTTGAGTTCAGAACCCACCATCATTCTGCCTCACTTTTAGTTTTAGAATTTCTTTTTATATTGACTTTTGCTGAGTTTTCTGAAAAATTGGTAGTGGATTGCCAGGCATGGTAGCTCATACCTGTAATCCCAGCATTTTGGGAGGCCATTGTGAGAGGATCACTTGAGCCCAGGACTTTGAGACCAGCCTGGGCAAAATAGTCAGACCTTGTCTCTTTGGGGAAAAAAAAAAATCAATTTTAATTTGGAAACATTTGACCTAGTAATCGCAATGAGCAGAAACAACGAAATCCAACCAAAAAACTTGCAGAAATATGACTCCCTGGAGTAGTCATAAGGTGGTATCTTGTGTGATGAGTCCACAGAAAGGATTTGGGTTTAAGGGACTTTCAAGATGGCAGGCAATCTGACAGCACCTGGTTGTGAAATTAGGTAAAGTGATTCAGATTAAAGGTGAAATAGTTTATACATGCAAGCTCTAACCTAATTTCAACATATCTGTGCATATATTTCTCATATATCCAAAGTAAGTTGGCCGGGTGCGGTGGCTCACACCTGGTGCTGGGCTCAAATCCAAAACTCCCGAAGTGGTAGGTAGGTGGATCACCTGAGGTCAGGCATTCGAGACCAGCCTGGCCAACATGGTGGAACCCTGTCTCTACTAAAAATACAAAAATTAGCCAGGTGTGGAGGCACATGCCTGTAATCCCAGCTACTTGGGAGGCTGAGGCAGGAGAATTGCTTGAACCTGGGAGACGGAGGTTGCAGTGAGCCAAGATCACGCCATTGCACTGCAGCCTGGGCGACAGAGCGAGACTCCATTTCAAACAAAAACAAAGTAAGCACATATAATTTTTTAAATCATTTTTTTCTGAAAGGGAGCAAGTGGTAGAGGATTCTTGACAGACATGAGATTCTCTCATTGCATAATCTTTTTCCATGAGTAAATACCATGTTATAGCTTTTTTATTTTCTCTAATATGCATGAAATGTGTAAGGGATAAAATCTACCTTCTTGTGGAAAGAAGTATTTTTATCTAGCCCCATATCTTATTCATTAATTTTAACCTAGAAATCATTTTGGAGAATAGCCAAACACTCAGCTGCTCTTTGATTAAAGAGAAATTTGGGACTGGTTGAAGCACGACATTCTAGAATCCTAAAAAACAAATAATGAAACAAGATTCCTAGAGTTCTATCTAACTAGTGTTCTTGAAGGGTAAAAGCATTCGTTCTGTGAGTTATGGGGCAGTAGTTGATGACTAGAAAAATCTTACAAAGCCAGGTTACACATGAGGATAGGTGACGCTCTTATCTGCTGATGCAGACCCCAAGACCGAGTCCAGCTTCCCCAGCTCGGCCCGCTCTCAGGCAGAGCAGTTGCTCAGCAGCGCCCTTACTGCTGCCAGCCATCAGCTCTTAGCTTTTCCCTGCTTTCCAATTCCTTTGGGAACTAGAAAGCGATTTTTTGGCTGGGAGAAAGAGAGCTGAATTTTGTGAATTTTAATGCTACTTAAAATCGTTTTTGTCTTAGCTTCCTCTCTTCTGTGGTGTCTGTTCTAGTAACCTGTAACCTAGGTTAAAGAAGAAGGGCCTATACCTTCTCCTAAGTCACGGCCACTAAAAGTGGCTTATTTGTCTTTTTTTTTTTTTTTTTTTTTTTAATAGAGACAAGGTTTTACTATGTTACCCAGGTGGTCTTGAACTCCTGGGCTCAAGCAGTTCTCCCACCTTGGCCTTCTAAAGTGTTAGGATTACAGGCATGAGCCACTGCATCTGGTCACCTGTCTTGAGAGAAAGGCTCAACCTGTAAAAATCTTAGGGTAAATAAATTGTGCAGTATTGGAGGTACACTTGACATAGCTAGTAAGAATATGAAAACATTTCCAATCAGATTTTCTGCTGAATATATTGGCAAAGGAATTTCATATGGGGCTGGAGATCTAGAAGAGATATTGCAGAGAATCCGAGAGGAAACTTAATAGAATGAAAGGAAGTGTGATAAACAGCACTGAGACCAGTAAAAATTTGGGAAGTCAGAAGTATTGCAGTTGTCCAGGCAAAATTTATAACAAGCTATGGCAATAGCAGAGTGGACTGAAAGAGAAGATAGACTTCATAGGGTTTGTCTCCAAAGCACTTGGTGATTGCCTGAATGTAGAAGACAGGGAAGAATGTAAAAGAGGACTCACAAACACAGCTTTCGAACTGTAGACACATATGCAAAAGAGAAAAAGTTCTTGCCATTCCAAGAATCTAAGCAGAAAGTCAACACCCCTCTTATCTGTGTTTACCATAAGAATAGTTTCTTCTCTAGAGGGTAAGTCAAACTGGGTATCCTCTTTTTCCCATCTGCATCCAGGATTGTGCCTCTCTATGTGGTAGAGTACGTCTGTGTGTGTATGTGGAATTGTGCCAATTATCAATTCATTGTTTGAGCTTCAAATTCTCCTTTTGTTGCCTGGTCTGTGAAAATGGACCTAGGCCGTTTATGTGTTTCCTTTGCCAGCTGGCATAAGGTTTATCAGTAGAGGGCACCACAGCAACACTGCAGGGGGAAGGGCCCTCCTTCTTGGGTCAGGTGGCTCTTTGACCAGGTCCCTGGAGAGTACCTGTGTTTTTCTTTTCTTTTCTTTTCTTTTTTTTTTTTAAGATAGAGTTTCGCTCTTGTTGCTCAGGCTGGAGTGCAATGGCGTGATCTCGGCTCACTGCAACCTCTGCGAGAGTACCCATTTTTACTCCACTCCATGGCCACTGAAGTTTTCTCCCATGCTAAATGCCTGCAGGACACAGCTTTTTCTACCAATTGGCCACCACAGGAGTACGTTTTCTCCAGCTCTGCACTCAGGCACTGGTGGCTCAGTTGGGAGCCTAAACAGCACAGGCCTGTGCCCCAGCCCAGGCCACTGCTATACCCTCTCTGCAGCCCCACTGGTACAAATGCTGGGGGCCCCATGGGACTGGCTGTCTAGCAAGCAGACCACCTGACCTCCTCCTTTGCAGGGGCTTGAGCCTCCCCAGCCCACATTGACCCTCTCCTCAGCTCTAGTGCTTGCACACCAGGGCCCCGGTAGCCACTGTTGGCTGTCCCAGCCCAAGCTATGCACAGAAGTGTACTAGGTTCTTGCAGCTCTCCAGCCTCCATTTCCAGCAGTGCCCACAGCAGTGCCTTGGCCGCTTCCGCTCATCCACCCATTAACCTTGGCTCCTGTTGTTTCCTTAGGCCTTCCCCACACAGACACCGTGTGATCCAGGCCTTGTGTCAACATCAACACCCCCAGCTCTCTCTCTATTCCCAATTCCCTCTGTGTACTATTTGCCAGCTTTGGCTTGCTTGTGCCCCAGAGGGTTATTTCTGCTTGCCTAGTGACTGCAGACCAACTCTGGCCTGCACAACTTCCCCCCTCAAACTTTCTTGCTATCCAGTAGGCTGCAATTACAACTCCAAGAAGGACTGAACCCTAGGCTTGGGGAGGGAACCCTCCTTCCAAGTTTATCCTTGGGTAATCCCCCTCAGCTGTAGGATTTTCTTTTCGTATTTATATTTATCTTTGCAAAATAATTTTTTTTTTTTTGGGATGGAGTCTTGCTTTGTTGCCCAGGCTGGAGTACAATGGCGCGATCTCAGCTCACTGCAACCTCCACCTCCCTGGTTCAAGCATTTCTCCCTGCCTCAGCCTCCTGAGTAGCTGGGATTATAGGCACCCGCTACCACACCCGGCTAATTTTTGTATTTTTAGAGATGGGGTTTCACCATGTTGCCAGGCTGGTCTCGAACTCCTGACCTCAGGTGATCTGCCTGCCTCAGCCTCCCAAAGTGCTGGGATGAAAGGCATGAGCCACCATCCCGGGCAAAATAATTCTTTAATTTAAATTACTGTATGGTTTCTGTCTCCCTGTCAAACGCAGATTGATACAAGTGTGAACGTATATGTGTGTGTTTTTAAAATGAGGGAAAAGACATGAATTTTGACTGCATATATTTAGTGAGTGCAGACATAAGCCAAAGAAATAATGCAAGTCAAAACTATTAATTATGAATACTCAGCTGGGGCTGTGACCCTGAATCTAGACACAGAAATAAAATGGTCTACATCAGAGGTTGGCAAACTACAGCCTAAATGCCAATCCTTGCTGATCACATGTTTTTGTGTGGTCTTGAGCTAAGAATGGTCTTTACATTTTAAGTGGTTGCAAAGAACTTAAAGGATAATAATATTTTGTGACATCTATTTGTATCCATAAATAAAATTTTATTGGAACCCAGCCACACTCATTTGCTAGGTATTGAGTATAGCTGCTTCCATGCTACATGGTAAAGCTGAGTAATTGCAACAGAGACCAAATGGCTCGCCAACCCTAAAATGCTCTCTGGCCCTTAACAAAAAATTTATTGGAAACTAACCAGTCTTATACATATTTTAAAAAAATTTGCCCACCCCTGATGTAGACTGAAACTTGGGACCATTTTATCAAGTAAAGACCAAATGAATTGCCTGTTTAATCCCTGGCTCTGAATTCATGACCCCTTTTCCGTTATTTGTAGATTGGCAAACTAATTGAGTTGCAAGGCATCTAGAATAGCCAAAACAACCCTGAAAAAGAAAAAGGAGGAGGATTCACACTTTCTGACTTCAAAACTTACTATAAAGCAAATGGTAATCAGGATAGTATAGTACTGGCATAAGGACAGCCGTATAGATCGAAGGAATAGAATTGGAAGTCCAGAAATAAAACCATGTGTCAATGGTCAAATGATTTTCCACTAGGGTGCCAAGATTATTCAGTGGGGGAAAGAAGAGTCTTTTTAACACATGATGCTGAGACAACTGTATATCTACTTAGAAAAGAATACAGTTTGACCCTACCTTATACCATATGTAAAATATGAACTAAAAATGTATCAAAAATCTAAACGTAAGAGCTAAAACTATAAAACTGTTAGAAGAAAACAAAGGGGTAAACTTCATAATCTTAGATTTGGCAAAAAAGATTTTTCTTATTGCACCAAAAACATGAGCAACAACAACAACAAGATAAATTAGACTTCATCCAAATTAAAAACTTTTGTACAGGATATCATCAAGAAAGTGAAAAGGCCAGGCATGGTGGCTCATGCCTGTAATCCCAGCAGTTTGGGAGGCTGAAGTGGGTGGATTGCTTGAACCCAGCTTGGGCAACGTGGTGAAACCCTGTCTCTACAGAAAAAATACAAAAATTAGCCACCATGATGGCAAGCATCTGTAGTCCCAGCTACTCGGAAGGCTGAGGTGGGAGAATTGCTTGAGCATTGGAGGTCAGGCTGCAGTGAGCTGTGATTGCACCACTGCACTCCAGCCTGGGTGATGCGATGAGACTCTGTCTCAAAAAAAAAAAAAAAAGACAACTCATAGAATGGGAGAAAACCTGTATAAATCATATATCTGACAAGGAACTCGTATCTGTAATGTAGAAAGAATTCCTACAACTCAATAATAAAAGTCAAATGCTCCAATTAAAAAACGAGCAAAGGATCTGAATGGGCATTTCTCCAAGGATGATATATAAATGGCCAACAAGCACATGAAAAGATGTTCAACATCATTAGCCATGAGGGAAATGCAAACCAAAACCACGATGAAATTGATAGCACTTCACATTAAGATGGTTTGAATCAAAAAGATAATAACAAATATGGGTGAAAATATGGAGAAATCAGAACCCTCATACGCCACTTGTGGGAATGTATAACGGTGAAGCCACTTTAGAAAACAGTCTGGCAGTTCCTGAAGTGATTAATTAGAATTATCATATGACTCAGAAATTCCACTCCTAGCTGGATACCAAAGAGGAATGAAAGCATGTCCACATGAAAACTTGTACACGAATGTTTATAGCAGCATTATTTGTAATAGCCAAAAGGTGGAAACAATCCAAATGTTCATCATTTGATGAACTGATAAAATATGGTAGTCCCCTCCTTATCTGAGGAGGTTATGTTCCAAGACCCCAGTGGATTCGTGGAACAGCAGATACTACCAAACCCTATATATACTATTTTCTCCTATGCATACATAGCTATGATAAAGTTTAATTTATAAATTAGGTACAGTAAGAGATTAACAACAATACTAATAGAACAGTTATAAAAATATACTGTAATAAAAGTTATATGAATGTGGTCTCAAAATATCTTGCACTGTACTCATGTATTTTTATACCGCAGTTGATTGTGGGTAAATGAAACCACAGAAAGTGAAAGATGGATATGGGGGGACTACTGTACATCCATACAATGGAATATTATTTGGCCATAAAAAGGAATGGAGTATTGATACGTGTCATGACATGGATGAGCCTTAAAAACATTGTGCTAAGTGAAAGAAGGTAGTCACAAAAGACCACATATTATTATATGATTCCCTTTATATACATTTTCTAGAATGTCCTTCATAATATTCATCCTTCTGATAGATCTGAGTGTAGGTTCAGGTCTCTGCTCACATACCACTCCCCAGAGAAGTTTCCCCTGACCACCTAGCCAAAATTGTACCCCATCCCTCTCAGTCCTCTGCCTTTATTTATTTTTTTCATATCACTCTAATGTTACATTGCATACTTATTTATTTGGTTTACTATGTCTTTCTCAGTAGGATGTAAAGCTCCATGAGGGAAAGGACTCTATCCCAATAACAGTACATGGCCTTAGTAGATGCTAAATAAAAATTATTTTAAATGCATGCATGAATGATGTGTTAGGCAGCTGGGTAAGGTGGGGGCAAATGAACAGCTGAGGAGCCAGATGGACCTATATTCCCACTCTGACTCCGCCACTTTGGGCAACATAATGCATTTCTATGAGGCTTCACCTCTTCATCCACAGGTGACAGAAACGGGACAACAGAACATACCTTTTAGAGATGGTGTGAAGAAGACAAAGCACCAAGGTGGAAGCTTTCCTTGCTGGGTTTGAGGAACAGCAAGGAGATTAGTGTAACTGGAGAATGATGAATGAGGAAAATGTTGAAGGAGACAAGTGAGGTTGGAGAGGAGTGCAGAGCTAGATTTTATTCCATGTGTGCTGGGAAGTTTTTGGTAAGTGGAGACCAGGGCATGACATCATCTGATATCCTAGTACGTTTAGAAGGATCCCTCTGGCTGCTGTGAGAATAAGAAAGGAAGCAAAGAGACAAGTTACAGGCTTGTTCAATGATCCAAGACAGAGATGATGGTGGCTATGATTAGAGTGGAAGCAATGGAGTGTGTGACAACAGTCATATTCAAGATAATTTGAAGGTGGGGGCCACAGGATTTGCTGATGAATTTGATTATTCGATGGCAGAGAAAAAGACTGAAATATGCTTCAAATTTGTCATTTTCTTTTTTTTCTTTTTTAATCCAAGAAACTTCGGGGATGGGGTACACTGGTGAAGTGGTTTTAGAAAGAGTGAATAGAATCAAGAATTCAGTTTTCAGCATGTTAAATTTGGTATACCTATTAGACATTCACATCACGGTGGCAGCTGGATATAAAGGGCCAAGAGTTAAATGAAGAGACCAAGGTTAGAGGAACAAACTTGAAAGCCTTGGGTGTATATGTTGTATTTAAAAGTCACAGGAAAGGCCCAGTGTGATGGTTCACGCCTGTAATTCCAGCACTTTGGGAGGCCAAGGTGGGTGGATCAGGAGTTCGAGACCAGCCTGGCCAACATGGCGAAACCCCGTCGCTACTAAAAATACAAAAATTAGCTGAGTGTGGTGGCGCAGGCCTGTGTTCCCAGCTACTCGGGAGGCTGAGGCAGGAGAATCGCTTGAACCAGGGAGGCAGAGGTTGCAGTGAGCCGAGATTGTGCCACTGCACTCCAGCCTTGGTGACAGACTGAGACTCTGTCTCAAAAGAAAAAAAAAAAAGTCACAGAAAAAAAATAAATGTCATACGACTGGATGCGATTATCAACAAATATGGCTAGAGAGAGCCCTTATTTTGTGCTAAAGTGTTCTAGGCACTACAGCAATGAGTAATACACAAAGAGAAAAATTCACACCCTTATGGATCTTACATTCTAACGGGGAGGGGATAATAAAATAACTAACAAAAATATACAGCGTGTTAGATAGCAAGAGGGAAATACAGGAGAGATGAGGATGAGGTGGGTGGGAAGGTTATAGGATGGCTAGGGAAATCCTCACTGGGAAAGTGTTATTTAAGCTCAAGTCTTGAAAGAGGTGAGGGCAGCAGCCTTTTGGTATACGTTGGGGACTAGCATTCCAGGCAGAGGCAAAAGCAAATGCAGAGGGGCTGAAAAGGAGCACGTCCAGCCAGTGGAGGGAAGAGCAAGAATAGTGGCTGTAGAGGAGAGAGCCGGGGAGGGTGATGGGAAATGAGGACCGAGAGAGTAATGGGAAAGGTAGGGTGAAGAGAGAGATGAGTGTGACACAGAGCAGCCCTGAGTACGGATTTAAGCTAGGAAGGTGTCCAAACAGGAACTGCAGGCTTTCCTTACTTCAAAGCGGGATGTTAACGCCCAGTCCCCAGGCCCCGCCTCTGCTCGGCACAAGCTGCGCTCCGGGGCCGGAACTCTAGGGCTACTGAGCTGGACCGGAAGTAGATTTTTACCCGACCGCATTTTACTTGCTGCTGCACTTCCGGTAGCGGCGGCGGGAAATCGGCTGCGGGAGAGAGGCTAGGCCTCTGAGGAGGCGAATCCGGCGGGGATCAGCGCCATCAGAACCGCCACCATGGTAAGGAGGGCACAGGTTGGCGGCGCGGGAGCTTCCGAGTCTGTTGTGGAGTGGGAACCGCGACGGATTGGGGAGGAAGCCGTGGGTTGGAGCCACTTATGGCGGTGAAGGCCTGGGTCGAGGCCGCTCGGTCTGGGCGGGAAAGACCAGGACCTTGGCAGTTCGGCTAGGCATGGGGTCGAGGAAAAGGTTGGAACCGGGGACGGAGGCCGAGGTCGCTCGGCAGGGGCGAGGGTAGAACCGCGGCTCTCGACACCGCTGTAGCCTTAATTCCTGGGACCCAGTAGGCACTAAGTTAACTTTTGCCGAATAAATATATGTCCCGGGCTTCGGAGCAGGCACTGGAGCCGCAGGGGGACCCGGTAAAAGGCTCAGACTTGTGGAAGTTTATGAGTCTGAGAAAGAGTTGGCGGAAGTGGGTGGAAGGGGCTTGTGGACCACGCTAGAGTCTTGCTAGGTCTGCTGGATGGAGAGGAGGGCGGAGGAGGGTGATAGAGAATGTTTGGAGGAAGAGTGCAACTCAGTTGTTCATTATATGTCTGTGTTTGCCTGTGCCTGACTAATCAGGCGCTGGGGCAACTCTCTGAAATATGTTTGCTTCCTTCACAGAGATAGTTGGGGACACATAATATAATTCATTGTGGTCATTCAGTAAAAGTAACGGCAGCGGGGCGGGGTAAGAATGTTTTCTCAAATAGATGGTTCCTGAGCAGATTCCTAAAAGATTAGAAAGAATGTTCCCGGCGAAAATGGGGGGAATATTACAGACCCGGAGAACTGAAGGAACAAAGGCTGAAGGGTAACAAGATTTAAAAAGTTACTGGATTTTTCTGCGTTTGTTGACTGAGAAAAAGTTGCTGGAGGAGAAAGGAAGAAAGTAGGGAAGACGGGAAGAATTGGCAGGAGGCTAGTTACTAAAGGCCTTGCATGTTATTCTACCTCAGTGGTGTTGAGGCATGTCATTGAAGGATTTAATTTAATTTATTTTTATTTTTTTGAGACGGAGTTTTGCTTTTGTTGCCCAGGCTGGAGTGCAGTGGCTCGATCAGGGTTCACTGCAACCTCCGCCCCCCGGGTTCAAGCGATTCTTCTGCCTCAGCCTCCCAAGTAGCTGGGATTATAGGCACCCGCCACCACACTTGGCTAATTTTTTGTACTTTTAGTAGAGACGGGGTTTCACCATGTTGGCCAGGCTGGTCTCGAACTCCTGACCTTAGTTAATCCATCCACCTTGGCCTCCCAAAGTGCTGGGATTACAGCCGTGAGCCACCACGGCCTGCCCACTGAAGGATTTTAACCAGCAAAATGACATAAGCTTAGTGGTGTTTAGAAAGATTGGTCTAGCTCTGGCACGTATATTCAATGGGACTGGAAGCAGGGAAACCTGGTAGGATATTGTTGGGATAATTGGTTACAGTAGGCGCTGGATTCATTTTGTCTAGGTTCCAACACAGCTTCTCAGTGTGAAACTGGGCAAGTTACTTAACCTCTCCCGGCTTCATGACCTCATCTGTAAAACAGGGATAATAATGGTCCCAATTTTGGGGATTAAATGAGATGTACTGTGCTTATCACAGTGCCAGATACACAGTGAGCACCCAGTAAACATTAGTTCAGCTGGACCAGTGAATGTTGCCCTAAAGGTTCAGATCCCTTGTGGTTAGAAGCTGGTTAAAATGGTCATTGAATGGAAACTGAACCACCTAACCTGAGGGTGGCTCTCAGTATCTTTGTGTGGAGTCAAGTTTTGTTTCTGTTTTTTGAGATGGAGTCTTTCCCTGTCACCCAGGCTGGAGTGCAGTGGCATGATCTCAGCTCACTGCAACCTCCACCTCCCAGGTTCAAGCGATTCTCCCACCTCAGTCTCCTGAGTAGCTGGGATTACGGGTGCCTGCCACCACGTGTGGCTAATTTTTGTAATTTTAGTAGAGACAGGGCTTTGCCATGTTAGCCAGGCTGGTCTTGAACTCCTGACCTCAGGTGTTCTGCCCACCTTGGCCTCCCAAAATGCTGGGATTACAGGAGTGAGCCACTGAGCCCGGCCATGGAGTCAAGGTTTTGATCTGCATATTTGCAGGTTCAGAACTTTGTTGGCTGAGCTCACAGAGATGAACAGAGGTCCATAGAAGGCACTTGGTGGGTTAGGACTTGGGTATAGCAGTCAGACTGATGGGAGGATGATATACAGATCAAATGCCAGGTGATTTGTTTATAGAGAGAAATACAACTGCTTAGGGTACCTGACAGTTCACAAAGTGATACCTATATAGTCACTTCTTTATTTTAGCACATTGGAACCCAGGTTATAAAAGCAGAAATGTTTGTTGGATTAAAGACCATTATATGTCCAAACTGGTTAGCACCCTAACCACCAGAAGTTTCCCTCTGCCAAATATAGTCTTGGAGGCACACTAACAAATTCTTGATGTGTGGATTTCATTTTTCACCTTGAAGCTGATCTCCTTCCTGATAACAAGCTTCTTGTTGATTATATTTTTAGTTTCATCCCTATTCTAGCTCTTCCTTCACTCAAGTCTTTTTAATGAGTTTGAATGTTCCATAGCACTTGAGTCACATACCTATAATCTGCACAGTGGTAGATGGCTCTAGTATGTATGGATTGGATTATTTTGGGGACACCCTATACTCTCATCCCTGCAACTGACACGACATAGAGAAAGGCAATTATAATATGAGAAAGACCGATTTTAAGGGAAGAGAGAATAGCAGATTACTGGGTAGAGGTCAGGGCTAAAACAGGGTGGCATGGGAGAATTCCTAGGGAAGGGCTGTGGGTGGAAGACTGAGCTAAGAATCTGTTGAGAAAGTTGGACACATGGACAAGAAGGCCATGAGAAGTTTTGGGGAGGGCCAGAGGTGCTTGGGTCCAAAAGAGCAGAGTCTCATCCCTGTCCATTTCTCCTTGCAGACGGTGGGCAAGAGCAGCAAGATGCTGCAGCACATTGACTACAGGATGAGGTGCATCCTGCAGGACGGCCGGATCTTCATTGGCACCTTCAAGGCTTTTGACAAGCACATGAATTTGATCCTCTGTGACTGTGATGAGTTCAGAAAGATCAAGTGAGGAGTGGACTGTGGGGGGCGGAGACTGGAGGATGGGAATGGATTGAGTGGGTGGGCCAAGCAATAGACGTGGTGATGTAGCTAGTTGGTTCTTTTCTGTTTATTCTCCAGTTTTAGAGGGCAGACTTAAATGGGGACATTGAACACTAAGAAATCTTTTTCAGTCCAGCAAACCTTGCTCTCTAGGTCTAGCAAAGTACAAGTTGTGAAGGGCTGCTAGGCTTTTTGTTTCTCTGACTTTGTGTGCCCCTGGGTACTGGGGTAAAGGGCTCTCATGTTCTCCCCACAGGTGTGTGAGGGGGGAGAGCTTGAGTTTCTGGCCTCATTGCCTATTTGTAAAGCTGTAGCCTAAAGGGCTCTCCCAATGCAGCCTGGTCTGAAACTGCTTTAAGAAGCCTCTGACCCTCTTCAGGGTAAGTGCTCAGCTCCCCATGTGGGTTTGGGGCCAGTGATTTTTGTTGGCATTTATACAAACAATTGGAGATATTTTCTACTTTGCTACAATTCCATAAGTTATTGGCTAACTCCCTTGCCTTGAGTCTCACAGATCTTAAGCTTTTGGCCCATTAAAAGATATGATCTATCTTCCCATCATGTTTTACATTCAAAGCTACTTGAGGCACAGAAAGATGATGTGACTTCTGTGGTCATCAGCTCTTTTGTCATATGCAGTGTCCATATTATTCTGTGACTCACTTTGAATTCCCTTTTCTGTGACCCAAGGTCAAGAAGTATAGTTTAAAAATATGGTAGGGATACCTGGGTGCCAGGTACATATTAGAGAGGGGCCAGCAGATGAGCGTGGAGCTACTCCAAAGTTCCCTCCTGATAATAAAAAATGTTTATTGGAAAATATTTTTGAAAATACAAAGAAGTCTATGAGTAGAAACTAAAATACCCAGAAGGGTTTTTTTCTAATTATGAAAGGACAATACATGGTTATTATTTTAAAAAATAAGAAAATATGAGCCGAAAAAGGGAAAAACTGTCCATCCACAGACAACCAGTTAATATACTGTAAAATATAAAAGCAAAATCTTTTGAGTTCTTTTTTTAAATCAGGCTATTTTTTCCCCTTTATTTTTAGGATCTAGCTTTAGCTTTTTTCCCCACTTTCCTATCCTGTTGCAGTTATTTTTCCTACGTCACATTTATATTTTGTTCATCTGTTTCTGGTTGTTGCTTTTTGGGGGTTTCTGTTTTTGTGCTTTTGAGGAACAGATATGAAATTTCAATTTCTGTGTATGTGAAATTTCTCTTAACCTTTTCCTTCTATGGCTTCTCCTATTTCTGATGTAAGTTGAGGGGCAGAATTATAGGCCTGTGAGGTTGAATTGATATTAGAAGGACACTGCACGTAAGTGAGGTGGGTGGGAGTCATTTGACTGGAATTGTTTAGGTAGCCTCCTGATGTTGGCAAGACCTTAAGCTGAAGGGAGGGAATAGGGTCCTAAGAAAGAATACTTGGCTGAGGGAAGGGCCTTCACAGTTGCTGTGGAATAGCATTTGGGCCCGGGCTGGGCTTTGTTGACCTTGTCCTATCTCTTGGTCAGTGTGTCCTCTTGGCGTGGTAGGAAACAGGTAGATAGCCACCTAAGAGGTTATGTGTTCAGCCTGCAGAGACTATCCAGGCGGGCTATCTTGGGAAAGTTTGTGTACTGTTTGTTAGGAGATGCAGTATAAGCAAATCTTGGAGGCCACTAGGCAGGTGAACTTTATCCACCTCTAACACTTTTTTTGTTCCTTCTAAACCTCTCTTTAGGCCAAAGAACTCCAAACAAGCAGAAAGGGAAGAGAAGCGAGTCCTCGGTCTGGTGCTGCTTCGAGGGGAGAATCTGGTTTCAATGACAGTAGAGGGACCTCCTCCCAAAGACGTAAGTCAGAGCAGGAAGCCTTGTGGAGGAGGGGAGGCCCTACCGTGAGCCAGGCTCTGTGTTAGATTCTGTTTCATTGCAGTTCTCACAGGCATCCTCTGGATTTTGCCCCCTTTTTCAGATAATAAATGAAATCTTAAAGAGGTTACCCTGCAAGAAAGAAGTGGAAAAAGGGAACTAGAATTTGGGTATCTGACTTTAAAGCTCTACCTGTTTCTCAGTTGATGTACATAGTGAGTCAGTGGAGGGAGCACCTGAAGCCATCTGGGTCAGTTCTTAATGTGACGACAAAGCCTAGGTGGACCTTAAAAAGTTGTAACTCCAAAACAATAGGATATGTGTGTATTTTGTTTTGTACAGTTATAGTTCATAGTTACTGAGAATCTGCCTTGCACCAACCACTTCAGTATTTTATTTGATCCTTTAGATCTCTTTAGAGATAAATTCTCATCTTATAAATAGAATAAACCAGGGCTTAGTAACTTGCCCAAGGTGCCACAGCTACTAAGTGGTGAAACTGACATTTGATCTCAGACAATCTTGATTCTGTAAACACCAAGCTACACATAGAAATAGTGCAGGCTTTAGAGACCTAGTCAAATTTGTTTTCCCTTTCCCTTTTTCATTTGAAGGGTTTTTTTTTTTTTTTTAAAGATTTTTAGACGGAGTCTCGCTCTGTTGCCAGGCTGGAGTGCAGTGGCACGATTTTGGCTCACTGCAACCTCCGCCTCCCGGGTTCAAGAGATTCTCCTGCCTCAGCCCCCCGAGTAGCTGGGATTACAGGTGTGAGCCACCACACCCAGCTAATCTTTGTATTTTTAGTAGAGACAGGGTTTCACCATGTTAGTCAGGATGGTCTCGATCTCTTGACCTTGTGACCTGCCTACCTTGGCCTCCCAAAATGCTGGGATTAAAGGCGTGAGCCACCACGCCCTGCCAAGACATTATTTTAATCAAAAGAGAATAATCCTTTTAACTTTTTAAAAATCCACGTATATTATCTGGATTTTTTTGTACTTAACACATAGTAGGCATATATTATGTTCTGTGTTTTCACTTAATGTTGACATTTTTCTAGTTGCTGTACACTTTTAAAGTCAAGTTAATGACTGCAAGATTTTCTCAAGTGAGTACAGAGTAGTTTATCCTAGTCATTTTCGTTTTTGGAGATTTTTACGTTTCTGCCTTTTCCAGTTAAAAATGTCTGCAAGGGATGTTAGCATATCTTGGTTCAAAGTCCATGTACATATTCAAATCTCTTAGTACCTACTTCCAGTAGAATTGGCTGGTCTAACATAACCCCATCGTAAACCTTTGTGATCACAACCGTTGTACCATAACCATGTCATTTGCAGATAAGGCAACTCAGCCTGGGATTGTGGGATTATTTGCCCATTGTCACCTAGCGGATTAGAATCAGCTGGGAATGGATCTCATGTCCCTTTAATGCCTTGCCTGCTGAACCTTGAGTGGAACCCTGGCCCTTTGCTCTTGGTTTAACTTTTACAGGAGTGCATATAGGTGGTTGAGTTGTGGCATGTTTCTCTAGACTTACTCTTAAGTTCTGCCCTGCTTCAGGGATAACTCATAGTCTTGGATGGAGGAAGAATGGTGTTGGCACACATGGAGAGGTAGTATTTATAAGCTATTTCGATGCCCTCTAAATCTGAGGGACTCTCTTGGCAATGATATTCCAAAGTATACTTCTGATCTTTAGGCCACTGGGCATTAGAGCGTATTTGTTTATTTTTCAGACTGGTATTGCTCGAGTTCCACTTGCTGGAGCTGCCGGGGGCCCAGGGATCGGCAGGGCTGCTGGCAGAGGAATCCCAGCTGGGGTTCCCATGCCCCAGGCTCCTGCAGGACTTGCTGGGCCAGTCCGTGGGGTTGGCGGGCCATCCCAACAGGTGAGGAGTTGGGGAAAGGGTACCACCTCCTGGTGGCTAAAATAAAGGATAAAGGGGAGGGCCCATAGTTTCAAAAGGGTCCGGAGTGACCAACCTATGATTGTCAGACTATCAGTGTTTCACTGCGGTTTATACATGGCCCTAGAATCAAGTGAAAAGGATAATTTGCCATTGTAAATTATGTTGATGCTATTAAAGAGATGTACGAATTAGCCAACTGTATTTAAGGAAAATATTTCCATGACAGCATTTGAAATCATGAGTCATATTTGAAAATGCAGTTGCCTTCTCTCACTTGGATTGGACATCCTTGCATTCAGGTCTAGAAGATGGGAGTTGGGCATGTCAGGCTTGATCTTTCCCGACGTGGTTTTGGATAGGAAGTCTGGTGCTGAGAGTTATAGCATTAAGGGATTTGGTGTCTGCTATTTCTCGCTGTCCTTCCCCAAGTTGGGGAGAAGAGTGGGAAGCTGCATTGTACTGTACTCTTCTAACTCTTTCTTCTTATGTCCTCTTAGGTTATGACCCCACAAGGTAGAGGTACTGTTGCAGCCGCTGCAGCTGCTGCCACAGCCAGTATTGCCGGGGCCCCGACCCAGTACCCACCTGGCCGTGGAGGTCCTCCCCCACCTATGGGCCGAGGAGCACCCCCTCCAGGTGAGGAGCCCATAGGGAGACCAGTGCTAATTGACAGAAGATGCCTTAGCTGGATTAATGATGAGATACAGCCTTGACTGAAACTGATGATGAGTTTGTGTAATTAAGCAGGATTACTCTGAGATCCAGCGTGGCTGACTGATGAGACTAGGTGGACAAGAGCCATTGGGAGCCCTAGGTGTTAGGCTCAAATGTCAGTTTTCTGGGAGCTGCTGAGAGGGTGGAAGGGTCCATCTATCTCAGAACTTGGTGGAAAGCTTTGTAGATTTTTTGCTACCTTTTCAAGATAGACACTTGAGCTATATTCTTGGGGCTTTTCTCTTGCAGGCATGATGGGCCCACCTCCTGGTATGAGGCCTCCTATGGGTCCCCCAATGGGGATCCCCCCTGGAAGAGGGACTCCAATGGGCATGCCCCCTCCGGGAATGCGGCCTCCTCCCCCTGGGATGCGAGGTAAGTGCCTGCAGTGGTGACTTTGGCGTCTTTCCCTAGAGCCTAGTGGGATAGGAAATGGAGGGAAGATGGCATTTAGACCACATCCCATGGGCTTTCAAGCCTTCAATCTAGGGAAATCCAGAAAGCAAAGAGAAGAGGGAACATTTCTTAAATTGGGCTTACCTCCCCTCTTAGAACAGTTAGAGCAGCCCTGCACCCAGGGTGTTTCTCAGTATCTAAGGCAGCGGCCTCAGGACACTGAAATAATGCATTCTGAGGATCCTTAACAAAAGTTATGAGATTGTCTTATGCTCTTTGGTTTGACAGTGCCTAGTAAGTAAGAGGGGGCTCTGGGCTTTGCTATACTATTACGGATTTCTCTTTAACTTCAGTTGGAGAAATGCTGAGATCAGTCCCCACATGGATGAGAAAATAGGCCCCCAGAGAGTTTGGACTCCAAGCCCAGTGTTCTTTCCCCATAAGATAACCCATGGGCAAACTTGGTGACCCCTGTTTCTCTAGTCTGGGTTATTCCTCTATGGGTTTTTATAGGCATAGGAACCTAGTCAGCCTCAGAGTAGTCCCTAGTTAACACATATGCCATGTATACCCCTCACCTCACTCGAGTACTGCAGGGCGTGGGAGGCTGGGGCAGGGTTGGGGATTCAAGTTGCAGATCAGGCACTGACTAAACTTCTTACTCTTACTTCAGGCCTTCTTTGACCCTTGGCCACAGAGTATGGAAGTAGCTCCGCAGAGGTGTGGGCTCGATTCCTCAGGGCCACGTTACCACAGACCTGTTTGTTTCTTATGCTGTTGTTCGTGGAGTCTCATGGGATTGTCTGGTTTCCCTTACAGGGCCCCCTCCCCCGGGAATGCGCCCACCAAGGCCCTAGACTCATCTTGGCCCTCCTCAGCTCCCTGCCTGTTTCCCGTAAGGCTGTACATAGTCCTTTTATTTCCTTGTGGCCTATAAAACTGGTTTATAATAAACTTAAGAGAACATTGTAATTGCACCTATGTATCTTTATTTTTAGAAAAATATTTGATATATTGGGTGCTTAATAGAGTCAAGAAGGGTTGCCTTAGAAAAAATGAACCCTGATCTTAGCTTCTTCCCTATAAAATATTTTACTACCCATTTGCATCTGTACACCCTCATACACTTAAGATAATTACAAAATTCAACGTTTTCACTTATCAAATTCAAAGATCAGTTTTGTTGAAATCAATACCCATAATACCCTCTTGGGAAGGCACTTATCTAGATAGCTCCTCCATGAAGCAAATGCTAAAAATGAAAATTCTGCTGGGAGAGGAACAATTTTGGCATAACTTTCTGCCAGGGTCACACACATAACATATAACCTAACGTAACTTTTGAGTTGTGGTATCTTCATGATTTCGTCCACCCAAAGCCTGTGTTCACTGAGCAGCACTCTAGTACTTAGTGCATCAAGCTCTAAGGGTACAAAAATAAGGTGAACACTGTTCTAAAGTTACTGTGTAGGGGGAAAATAATCGTAAATGCAATCAGCGGCACTTAACACATTAATGGAAGAAAAAGCCATAGGATCTTCTCAACAGATGCAGAAAAAACATATGAGACGATTTCAACATCCTTTGATGATAAATACACCCAGCAAATTAGGAATAGCGATTTTTTTTTTTTTTTTTTTTTTAAAGAGATGGCAGGGTCTCACTCTGTTGCCCAGGCTGGTCTCAAAACTTCTGGCCTCAAGGTATCCTGCCTCTGCCTGGGATTGCAGGCATGAGTCACTGCACCCAGCTCAGAAGGCAGTTTTTAAACAAGATTAAGGGATTTATGAAACACAGCTAACATAATAGTGAAAGGCTGAATGCTTTACCCTTATGATTAGGAACAAGACAAGGGTTCCCACTTTGGCCACTTTGAGCATTGTACTGGAAGTTCTAGCCAGAACGATTAGGCAAGAAAAAGAAGAATTGGAATTGGAAAGGAAGAGGTAAAACTATCTCTGCAGAAGATATCCTGTATGTAGAAAACCCCATCTACAAGATAGCTACTAGAGCTAATGAATGAATTTGGCAACGTTTTAGGGTACAAGATCACATAAAAACTATTCCATACACCACCAACAAACAATCTGAAAAGGAAATGGAAAAGAATTCCAGTTAGAATAGCAACCAAAAGAATACCTAAGAATCAAAGCAAGCAATACCAGAATACCCAGGAATCATCAAACCAAGGTGAAAACTACAAATCCTGAAAGAAAACTAAGTAGATGAGGAAAGACAACATGTTCATGGATCCAGACTTATAGTAGCAAATAATAGTCTCCAAACATCCAGTGTAATCCCTATAATAATTGCAGGGGTCATTGCAGAAATGGAGAAGCTAATCCTCATATATATGAAGCTACAAAAGGCCCCAAATAGCCAAAACAATCTTGATCACATTAGAAGTCTCACAAAACGTACAAAATTGTATTCAAAACTGCATCTGGCATAAAGATAGACAATGGATGGATGAGAGTACAGAAAGAAACCCTTACATAAATGGTCAGCTGATTTTCTGCAGTGGTACCAAAACCATCTATTGGGAAAAGAATAGTCTTTTAAGATGGTGCTGGGACAACTGGATAAACACATATAAAAGAATGAAGTTGGAACTCTACCTCATATACCTTCATTTATCACTCATTAACTCAAAATTACCTGTTAAACAATCTATAAGAGCTAGATCTATTAGAAGAAAATGAGTAAGTCCTCATCACCTTGGATTTGGCAATGGATTATTGGATTGGACATTGAAAACAAGCAACAGAAGAAAAAATACATAAATGGGACTTCATCAAAATCAAAAACTTGTACACCCAAGAATGGTGAAGAATGAAAAAACAACTTACAGAGGGGGAGAATATTTTTGCAAACGATGTGATAGTCTGATACCTATAGTTTGCTATTTGAACTATAAAAAGAATTCTTAATCAAAAAGATAACCCTTTTCAAAAAAGGAATTGAACAGATATTTCCCCAAAGAAGATAGACAAATGGCCACAAAGCACATGAAAACTGGTTCAACATCATTGGTTATTAAAGAAATGCAAATCAAAACTACAATGAGATGCTGGTTCATACCCACGAGGATGGCTCATTTATGAAAAAAATAACTCTTGGTGAGGATGTGGGGAAACAGGAACCCTCATGCATTGCTGGTGAGAACGTAAAATGGTGTAGCCCCTATGGAAAACAGTGGCAGTTCCTGAAAGCTAAACAGAATTACCATATGGCAATTCCACTCCTAGGTATATTTATCTGTGGTAATAATATGAAATATATTTAGCCTTTTTTCCTGGTTCCTATCACAGCACCTAAAAAACACTTGGAATTTCCTGTGTAATGGGACAATACGTGAGTTCATGGCTTAGAGTGCGACCCATAGCTAGCCTCAGGATGGGGCCAGTCACCAGAAAGACCAAGTGATTAGAGGGTTGGAACTTTCACTCCCACCCACCAGCCTCCTGGAGTAGAGGTGGCTGGAAATAAAGCTATAAAAACTCGTCAACAATGAGATTTGAGGAGCTCTTTCCAAAACCTAAACTGCCTTTATAAAACCAGCGAAAGGCCCTCAAGTTAGGAGGATGAGAGGGGCCTGAATTCTATCAAGATGTAGGCCTGTGAGTTCAGAAGCAAGATGGAGTCAGCCATGTCAGATTTCTCTTAACTGTCACTTTTGCAAAGGTAGTCTGATACGCAGAAACTTGTATACAAGCAGAGTTCTTCCTAACAGCCCAAAGGTGGAAACAACCCAAAATACTTAACATATAATGGATAAACAAATTGTGGTATATACTGTCAACCTAAATAAACAGAGGGTGTAAAAGAAAATGATATCTATTCATGAATAGGGCATTGCAGTGGGAGTGCATGTGCCATACTATGCGTATTCAGGGAGGTTAAGGAAGACAGATTAAAAGGAAAAACAAGGATTATGTGATTGTCTTGGGATAACTATCCTTAACTCCAAGGATTAATAATAAGTCCTGGTGGCACCAGTCTGAGGTTGGACAAGCAGTGGCTGGGCAGAAGTCCTTGAAGAAATATTTTTATGTGTATATAAGGTTGCAATGGCCTTTGTGCAAGACTGTTTTACAGTCTTTTGTAATAGTTTTTGTTATCATTTATGCATCAGAATCCTCCCTTCATAGCCCTTTTGGGCTTTGTCAGGGTTTTTTAAAAGACATACAAGTGACTCCATTTTGGTTCTGACAACTTTCACAATACATACAATGGAATATAATAGAGCTGAAAAGAAAGAAATATTGATACATGTTACCATGTAGATAAACCTTGAAAACATTGTGTAGTGTGAAAAAAGCCAGACACGAAAGATCACCTATTATATAATTGCTTTTATATGGATATTTGCTACCCACAATAGACAAATCTGTAGAGACAGCAGATTAGAGGTTTCCAGGGGTGGGAGCAGCAGGAAATGGAGTGCCTACTTAATGGGAATAGGATACTTTCATAGGGTGAGAGCTGGTGGTTTCACAACCTTGTGAATACACTGAAGTTATTGAGTTGTAATTGTTAAATTAAAATGGGTAATTGTTGCTACATGAATTTCATCTCAAAAAAAAAAAAAAAAGTTTCTTCACAGAAAGTTTACTAAGGCTTTTTGTTGTGGAAAGGATATTCCCAGTGGAAGAAAAGGCTGAGCCAAGATGAAGTTGGTCCAGGTTTATTAGAATAAGGACATCAGGGAGGTGAGTTTGGCGTCAGCTTTTGGTAGAGCCAATGGTTGGCTCAGTGTCACAGGAACCCTGAGCAGCACAAACTGCAAAGCCAGCTAGCCTCCCACCTCCCTGACAGGTGTGATCCAAAAGTGTTTTTTACTCCCAGCCTGAGCTAAAAGGCAGTACTCTTTTTTTTTTTTCCTTTTTTTGAGACAGAGTCTTGCTCTGTCACCCAGGCTGGAGTGCAGTGGCGTGATCTCGGCTCCCTGCAACCTTGGCTTCCTGCCTCAGCCTCCTGAATAGCTGGGACTACAGGCATGCACTGCAATGCCAGGCTAATTTTTGTATTTTTAGTAGAGACGGGGTTTCGCCATGTTGGCCAGGCTGGCTTCAAACTCCTGACCTCAGGTGATCCGCCTGCCTTGGCCTCCCAAAATGCTGGGATTGCAGGTGTGAGCCACCGCGCCCGGCCAGTACTCTTATTTTTATTATGCAAATAATAAGGATAATCACACAAAGGAAAAGAAAAACATAGTCACATGTTGTCTAATGGTTAGCATAGTAAAAATTCTGTATCTTCAAACTACTCTTGAAAATCTCTGCTCAAACTCTCTGGAAGTACAGCATATGTGTATACAACCCTTCACAGAAAAATCTTAGGCACGCTGGCTTTGAGAATCACTGACAAAGAGAAAGAACAAAAGGAAAAGTCTGTAATCAGACATCTGGGTATTCTGACCATTGTATCGTTAAGGTAACTCCCAAGTCTCTGGTGGTGAAAGAAGTTTGGATGGAGAATTTGAATGTGCTCTCACCTATATGGACTCTATTCCAGTTTTCATAGTAAGCGTCTATAACCTTAGTTCACGTCAGTAAATTGGTCTGTGGCTGCGAGGACTAAGTAAGAGAGTAGAGGCACTCGGTTTGCTGTTGAACTTAAATTTGTATTCTGGCCAGGAACGGTGGCCACACCTGTAATCTCAGCACTTTGGGAGGCCGAGGTGGGTGGATCACTTGAGGCCAGGAGTTTGAGACCAGCCTGGCCAACATGGTGAAACCCTGTCTCCACTAAAAATACAAAAATTAGCCGGGCATGATGGTACACACCTGTAATCCCAGCTACTCAGAAGGCTGAGGCACGAGAATCACTTGAACCTGGGAGTGGGGGTTGCAGTGAGCCGAGATTGTGTCAGTACACTCCAGCCTGGGTGACAGAGCAAGACTGTCTTAAAAAAAGTTGTATTCTGCTTGGTCAGGCCCACAGGCATGCTATTCCATAGTTCATGTATTCTGTTTTTTTAAAAAATAAACATACTCATTAAAGAATGATTGTAGAAATAAAATACTGTGTCCCAGCCCCCCAAATATTCAATGCTAGCTTTTTGTCTACTTGTTGGGTTTCATCATCTTACTATATGCTCAACTATCTATTTCTCTTAACCTCAAAACATCAAAAGCCTATCCCCAATCTTTGCAAACATTATGATTTTAGTATCTCATTAAATGAAACACTTAACCAATTTACTTAACCAATCCTCTGTAGTTGAACATTTAGCTTAGTTTTTTTCACCAACAAATAATGTGATGACCATATTTTTGCAAAGATTGTTCTATTTTTAAATAATTAAAAATGGAATTTCTGAGTCAAAGGCTATAATAAAAGCTTGAGTCAGTTTGCCCTGTTACAAATCGGTCACAACTACACTTTTCACAACATGCTTCTCAGAATTAATGATTCTCATTAAGAAACACACTTTTCTAGTTTGACAGCTGAAAAATGGTACATCATTGTTATATTGTTACATTCTTTTTAAGGAATAGTTTTGACTTTTTTTTTTTTTTCTTTTTTAAGAGACAGAATCTCACTCTGTCACCCAGGCTGGAGTGCGGTGGTGCAATCTTAGCTCATTGCAGCCTTGAACTCCTGGGCTTAAGCCATTCTCCCGCCTCAGCCTCCAGAGTAGCTGGGACTACAGGCACACTCCACAAATGCCCAGCTAATCCTAACTCCCTCCCCAACTCCTTCCTTCCGTCCTTCCTTCCTTTCCCCTTTCCTTTTCTTTCCTGTCTTCTCTCCCCTTCCCTTCCTCCTCTCCTCTTCTTTTCTCTTTTCCCTTCCCTTCCCTTTCCTTTTCTTTCCTTTCTCTTTTTTTTTTTTTCATTTTTTTTTTGGTAGACACAGGGTCTCACTTTATTGCCCAGGCTTGTTTTTACTTTTAAATTACCTATGTCCTCATTTGTATATTGTCTTTAAAAAAAAAAAAAAAAAAAAACTTGTGATAGACATTTTTCATGTTGTTACACAAGTCTTAATGATTACTAGTGGGTGTAATCTAACTTGGGCATTGCTCTTATTTTGGGAGTTCATATTGTTTCTGATTTTTCATAACTGTAAATCAGGCAATGCTGGATAATTTGCGTAAAAGTATTTTTTATTTGGCGTTTCTAAGTTTTTAGGAGCAAGAATCATGATTCAAAGGCAGTGGCTGGAAAGAAGGAAACTGTCATTTATTGAACCGAGGCATGTGGATGACCTATCTCTGGAAGTCTGTATATAACGAATTGCCCAGTTTGGTTGCCTGTGGGGAAAGGAACCTGGTTTGAGAGGAGTAGAAAACGAAGGGGGAATTTTCACTGAATACCATTTAGAACCTTTTAAATATTAAGCCTGGTGCAGGTGGCTCATGCCTGTAATCCCAGCACTTTGGGAGGCCGAGGCGGGTGGATCACCTGAGGTCGGGAGTTCGAGACCAGCCTGACCAACATGGAGAAACCCCGTTTCTACTAAAAACACAAAATTAGCCGGGCGTGGTGGCGCATGCCTGTAATCCCATCTACTCGGGAGGCTGAGGCAGGAGAATCGCTTGAACCCGGGAGGCGGAGGTTGCAGTGAGCCGAGACTGCGAAATTCCATCTCAAAATAAATAAATAAATAAATAAATATTGAACCATTAAGTGCCTTACCTAGTTAAAAAATTTAATTGCATTAAAAAATGTGTGAAATAATGTGTGTTTTAAAAAAAACCCCATCAAATCCACAAGGGGGCAGCATTGCTTTACAAGGAGGAAGGGAGCGGCAAATGCGTGGGCTCAGCCTTAGCATGGGTGCTGGGATCGTGACTTAAATTTTTTTCTCATTTTCTGTATTGTCCCCATTTTCTACTAAGACCTATATAGAAATAAAATACATTTTATTTAAAGAGAGAAGGAAGTGTCAGGCCCTGTCCCTCTTTAGCCGTGTAGCCATACCTTTGTATTTAAATTCGTAAAAGTAGAATTCTGAGGAGCGAGGGGACTGGGGTTACATTTAAAGTATTGGTAGAGGCTCACGCCTGTAATCCCAGCACTTTGGGAGGCTGAGGCGGGCGGATCACTTGAGGTCGAGACCAGCCTGGCCAAAATGGCAAAACCTCATCTCTACTAAAAACACAAAAATTAGCCGGGCATGGTGGCACATGCCTGTAATCTCAACTACTCAGGAGGCTGAGGCGGGAGAATCACTTGAACCCAGAAGGCGGAGGTTGCAGTGAGCTGAGATTGTGCCACTGCACTCCAGCCTGGGTGACAGAGCAGAGTGAGAGTCCATCTCTAAATAAATAAATAAAATACAATAAGTATTGGTAGATATGCCGAACAGATAGCCCTCTAGTTGTATTATTCTGTGCTATTAATAACAGTATATACCGATGCGTGTTCCCAAAATACTTGCCAATACAGTGTATTGTTATTTTGCTAGATCTTGTTCAATCTGATAAAAAATATCTCCTTGTTTTAATTGTATATGTTTAGGTATAAAGGAGGCTAATAATGTTTTTATGTAGTTAAAAAGCAGTATTTTTCTGTGAATTACTTCCCCCACTCTAACGAGGGCAGGGAATTTGTCTATGTTGTTCCCACTGCTCTGTGCCCACAATACATATTGTTGAATGAATGAATGACAAATAACTTTTCTGAGCTCCAGTTTCCTCAGCTATAGAATGGGGGTGTGTCTTGTAGTTGCCTCACTGGAGGGTGGCATTGACCCTCCTGCTCCATCCAACTGTGGTTGGTCATCTGCCACGGAGGATTCTACACATGTTCCGAGAGGCATGAAAAGACTGACATCATGAGGCTTTCTGGGGAGAGCAGGGCAGGCTCCCTAGCAGGTCCAAAATGGTTTGAGGGAGTGATGCCTCGTATTGAAGCCCACACACAATGCTTCATGTAGGTTATGTCAGCAAATACTAGTTGACATGAAGGAAAGATTATATCCTTGGGGGAAGGATTGGTTGGTAAAGCTGAACATATGCATATCCTGTGATCCAGCAATTCCATTCCTAGATACATACCCAACAGAAATACTGACATGTGTTCACGAAAAAACAGGTACAAGAATATATGTAGCAACTCTATTCATAATAGCTACAAACTGGGAACTGCCCAAACAGCATTGTATAATGGACAAATTATAGTGTTTCCAAAAATGGAATATTACACATCAAAGAGCACAAAAGATCCACAATAACACACAGAGATATGAATGAATATACTATACAAAATGTCAATGACAGAAGCCAAAGGCCAAACACAAAAGCATACGTACTGTGTCATTCCACTCATATAAAGTACAAAAACTCATCTTTGCTTCTACAGTTTAGGATAATGGTTACCCTGGAAGGGGCACAAAGGGAGCTTCCAGGGTGCTGATAATGTTCTATTTCTTGATCTGAGGGCTGGTTCCCTGGGTGGGTTCAGTTTGTGGAAAAAATTCAGTGAGCTGCACATTTTTGATATAAATACATGTATGTTAAGCCCTTATAAAAATTAAAAAACAAAAGAAGCAAAAATAGACTAGTCTGAAGGTAGTGATATATTTCTGTTGATTGTTCACCGTCAAAGATTGAATTCTTTGGTCTACTTTTCCCTCCCTTCTCACTACTGATCTTGACTAGTCTTAAAAAAAGAAAAGCAAAATTCCTCAATGGCGAAAAACGTACAGGAAAAGTTGCCATCTTGTTAGCTGTGGTAGTGTCTGGGTGATGAGACTATGGCTGGGGTTTTCCCTTCTCTTCCTGTGTGCTTCCAGTTTGCTATAATTCACTCATTAATCCAAGGCATATTGAAATGCCTACTATGTGCTAGGTACTGTTCTGTTCAACTCTCCTAGGTATCAGAGGGAACAAAATAGAAGAATTCCCTGTCCTTGATAGTTTACATTCTAGAAAGGGGAGATAGACAGTAAATAATAAACATGTAAATAAACGATGTCAAATGGTAATAATTGTTATGGAGAAAAGTAAACAGGGAGAGGGAGATGGAAAGTCCTGTCAACACGGATCTGTTTTATTAGGGTGGTCAGGAAAAGCTCCAGTGATAAAGAGCAACTTGAGCAGAAACCTGTAGGAAATAAGGGGAAAAGCCACGCAGATATTGTTGAGAATTGAGAAAAAGAATTCCAGGTAGAGGGTAGAGTAACGGCAAAGGCATTGAGGTGGGAACTAGCTTCATTTTTCAAAGAATATCAAGAAGGTCACAATGCCAGTTACCAATTTATTGCATCTCAGCTCCAAATCCACCCTTCAGCGCCTGCTCTGTAGAACAGATAGACTCTTTAGATTTTGGTCAGCTGGCACAATGTAAAGGTTGGCCGGTAGAGGGTGCTAGAGAGACATTGGAGGAAGACAGGCTTTCTTTCCGGGTTCTGGAGTCTGGAGTTCCAGGTCTTAGCAGTTCTGCAGCCTGCCCTGCTTCCCTAGGGCCTGGCTCACAGCCTCAGTGATTTCTCCAGCACCAGGCTTCTGTAAGGAAGATGGCTTTTACAATGCATGGTGGCCATCAGCACCCAGCAACCAGCAGCTGCTTTTGGCACCTCCTGGGATGATTTTGTGACAGAGTGCCTCTGGGGAGATGGCTCACCATGAATGGCTTTCCCTGCTATCCCACTGGGCATATTTCCAGCAAGTTCCACCAGTGAGGCACCACAGTGACTTCTCTGAACACTGAACCACAGCATGCCCTGTCCAACGAAGCCTGGCCCTCAACCTTGTTGGGATGAGGGGAGCGTGCTCTTCCTTGGGCACTCTAGGGATAGTAGATGTTCCTTAATTCTGCAATTCCTGCATTCTTTGGCATTCTCTTTATTTCTTACTAGCTCACCCCTGTGAAAATTGACTACGCAAATTGAGGCCATTCTCGTCGTATCCAACTAAATCAGAGTTGAGGGGCCGGGGGAAAAAATCACACTGGGCACATAGCACTTACTCCAAGAATTAAATTTTCCACATACCCAGCTGCTAAATGTCCTGTTGTAACCCTAAGACCAGTGTTACCTAGTAGCTGCTGAAACAACATGCCACGCCTCTAAGACTGGTTTTACCCACAGCTGCCACTCACCAGTCAGAGCTTGCCAGCTCTCAAAAGCTCCTCTAGTGCCAATGAACTTTCTTTCAAAACGATATGTAACATTACTTTTTCCAGTTAAACTCCCAACCTTCTCTTTGTTCTTTCGACATGCTGAAGACACCTTGGTCTATGTGTGTGTCCTGAGTCGCAATTCTTGCTTTCCAAATAAAATGTTTTAAGTGTAGAGATTCATCTCTGTATTTTTATTTTGACCTCAACACCTTCCAATGCCTCCAACCCCCTGTTACAGTAAATAATTCTCTATATTAAATTTCCCTCCCACAAATTACTGTATGGTTTCTATCTTAGTAGACCCTGACTGATACAGTCACTCTGACATTAAAGGAACAAGAGAATAAAGGGTAGGAGATGAAGTCAGAGAGGAGCCAGGGTTCCTGGAGGACATTTGCTTTCACCGAGTGAGAGGGGTCATCCATGGAGGGGATTTGAGCAAAGGAATGATATGATGTGACTTAGATTTTTTCAGAAGCTCCCTGAGGCTGCTTAAAAGGAGGAGAAGGGACAGAAAGTGAGGTAGGAGCAGAAGCGGTGAGACCAGTGAGGAGGCTGTAGTCACGTTGCAAACAACAGATGATGGGGGCTTGGATCAGGCTGGGGTTGGTGGTGGTGTTGAGAGACAGATGGATTCTGGGTACCTCTTGAAGGTCAAACTGGCAGGATTTGAAGTTGGATTTAATAAGGTGAGGCAGAAAAATAGGGATAAAGAATAATTCAAGGGTTTGGACCTAAAAAGCTAAAATGATAGAGTTTTCATCGACAGTGAAAGGGGACAAGAATCGGAATTGCATTTTGGATTTATTAAATTACACACAACAAGTCGAGGAACATTAATTTAAGAAAATCTACCAAAGGATAGAAGGCTTATTTGCTCAAGGTGATTAAGCACAACCTCTGACTAATCATATGCTGATTCAGGGGTGACTTCTAGGAAGTCAGACAATAATAAAAACAAGAATTAAAAACAAACAAACAAAAAAAACAACCCACAGAGACATCAGCCCTCACCCAGGGCTAGGGAAACAGGTTCCACAGAATTAATCCAGCCAAATCCAGGAAACAAAAAACCAAATAACAGCAGTAACAACCACCCCTCCTGGGGGAATCAGAATTCAGAGTTGCAACAATATATTATGTAACATGTCCAGTCTTCCACAAAAAATTAAGAGGCACGCAGCCCTCTCCTCTCTCTCTCTCTCTCTCTCTCACACACACACACACACACACACAAGCACACGCACACCAGGAAAGTATGACTCATATACAGAAAAAAGCAGTCAATACACAAAATCTCTGAGGGCACCCAGATATTAGACTTAGCAGACACAGGGTTCACAGCAGCTATTATAAATATGTTGGCTTAACAAATCTATAGACATCCCCCAACTCCCAGCAACAGCAGAATGCACTCTTCTCGAGCACCCAATGAACATTCTCAAGAATACACATGCTAGGTAATATACCAAATCTCAATTAATTTTGTTATATTCATATTTTTATTTTTCAATCAGCTGCCTCAAGTTGAACTTTTTTTTTTTAGAGATGGGGTCTTGCTATATTGGCCAGGCTAGTCTTGAACTCCTGAGCTCAAGTGATCCTCCTGCCTTGGCCTCCCAAAATGTTGGGATTACAGGTGTGAGCCACTGCACCCTGGCCTGTAATTTTTTTAATTAAACTTTTTATTTTGAGGTAACTATCAATTCACGTGCCTTTGTAAGAAACAGTAGACAGACATACTTTTATATTACCCAATTTGTCCCAATGGTAACATCTTGCAAAACTATAGCAAATCAACACAACCAGGATATTGACATTGATACAGTCAAGATAGAGAACATTTGCATCATAACAAGGTTCTTTGTGTGACTTTGTGTGTATTGTCTTTTTATAATGCCACCCACTCATTCTCACTCCCACACCCTCCTTAACCTCAGGTAACCACTAATCTCTTCTTTAGATCCATAATTTTGTTGTTTCAAGAATGTCATATAAATGGAATCATACAGTATGTAACCTTTTAGGATTGACTTTTTTCACTCAGCATACTTCTATGGAAGTTCCTCCAGATGTTGCAGGTGCCAATAATTTATTCCTTTCTATCACTGAGTAGTATTCTATGGTATGGATGTACCACAGGTTAACTACTCACATGTCGAATGACATCCAAGTTGTTTCATTTATTGCTATTATGAATAAAGCTGCTACAAACATTCATGTACAGGTTTTTGTGGGAACACAAATTTCATTTCCCTGGGATGAATGAACAGGAATGCAATTGCTGGGTTGTATTTTAGTTGTGGGTTTAGTTGTTTTAAGAAAATGCCAAACTATTTTTCAGAGTGGCTGTAACATTTTACATTTACATCAGCAATAGATGAGTAAACAAGTTTCTTTGCATTCTTGCCAGGAAGGAAGGTGTTGTCACAATTTTTTTTTTTTTTTTTTTTTTGCCATTCTGTTCTTATATAGTGACATTTTATTGTGGTTTTAATTTGCATTTTCCTAATGACTAATAATATTGAACATCTTTTCATGGCAGATGGCTTATTTGCCATCTGCACATTCTATTCAGTGAAAAGTTTATGTCTTTTGGCCATTTTCTTTTTCTTTTTCTTTTCTTTTTTTTTTTCTGAGATGGAGTCTCGCTCTGTCGCCCAGGCTGAAGTGCAGTGGTGCGATCTCGGCTCACTGCAACCTCCGCCTCCCGGGTTCAAGTGATTTCCGGCGAATTTTTGTATTTTTAGTAGAGACGGGGTTTCACCATGTTAGCCAGGCTGGTCTTGAACTCCTGACCTCAAGTGATTTGCCTGCCTCAGCCTCCCAAAGTGCTAGGATTACAAGTGTGAGCCAATGGGCCTGGCCATTTTCTTAATTAGATTGTTTTTTACTGTCACCTCTTGCTCTGAGCCTCTTTCGATGTGTTAATGGAATTCTGGAACCGTTATTCATTGCTTTACCCTCAGCTTCTATTCCTTCATTTTGTTAAGTGCTTTTGCATCTACATCAGTGAGGGTTACTGGTTTATAATTTTCTTTTTTGTGCTGTCTTTGACTGGCTTTGGTATAAGGGTAATATTAACTTCATAAAATGGGATGGGAATGCCACCCCCGTCTCTTTTCTGGAGGAGATTGTGTAGAATTGGTGTTAATTCTTCTTTAATATTTGGTAGAATTCTCTAATGAAATAATCTGGTCCTGGAGGGTTTTTCTGAGAGTTAAAAAATTGCAAATTAAAACCTTAATAATAATAGGGCTATTTTAATGATCTATTTCATATTGAGTGACTTGCAATAGCATATTTTTCAAGAAATTGGTCCATTTCTTCTAAGTTGTAGAATTTTCTCTTTTTATTATTTTGATGTCTTCAGGGTCTATAGTGATATCCTCTGTTTCATTCCTGATATTGGTAATTTATGTGTTCTCTCAATTTTGGGGGATCAGTATTGCTAGAAGTTTATCAACTTTATTGATCTTTTCAAAAAATAACTCTTTGTTTCATTTCATTAATTTTCTCTATTGTTTTTCTGTTTCCTTCTTTCTTTTATTTTTTTTTTTTTGAGACAGAGTCTCACTTACTCTGCCACTGAGGCTGCAGTGCAGTGGTGTGATCTCTGCTTGCTGCAATCTCCGCCTCTTGAGTTGAAGTAATTCTCCTTCCTCAGCCTCCCAAGTAGCTGGCATTACAGGCGCCCACCACAATGTCTGGCTAATTTTTGTATTTTTTGTGGAAACATAGTTTCACCATGTTGGCCAGGCTGGTCTCGAACCCTTGACCTCAAGTTATCGGCTTGCCTCGGCCTCCCAAAGTGCTGGGATTATAGGCATGAGCCACCGCACTCAGTCTGTTTTTCCTTTTCTTATTTCGTTGATTTGGATGATTATTTCCTTTCTTATGCTTCCTTTGAGTTTACTTTGCTCTTCTTTTTCTAGACTCTTTTTTTTTTGAGAGGGTGTTTTGCTCTTGTTTCCCAGGCTGGACTGCAATGGCGTGATCTCGGCTCACTGCAACCTCCACCTCCTGGGTTCAAGTGATTCTCCTGCCTCAGCCTCCTGAGTAGCTGGGATTACAGGCATGCGCTACGCGCCCTGCTAATTTTGTATTTTTAGTCGAGACGGGGTTTCTTCATGTTGGTCAGGCTGGTCTGGAACTCCCAACCTCAGGTGATCTGCCCGCCTCGGCCTCCCAAAGCGCTGGGATTACAGGCGTGAACCACTGCGCCCAGCCCTTTTTCTATGTTCTTAAGGTGGGAGTTTAGATTGTTGATTTGAGGCTTTTCATTTTTTTCTGATGTAAATATTCTATGAATTTTCCCCTCAGTACTGTTTCAGTTGGGTCCCACAAATTTTGATATGTGGTATCTTCATTTTAGTTCAATTCAGCGCATATTTTAATTTTCCTTGAGACTTCCTTTTTGATCCATGAATTACTTGGAAATGTGTTGTTCAGTTTCCAACTGATTAACATAGATTGTATTTTCCATAAAAACCATATATGTGTGTGCGTGTGTGTGTGTGTGTGTGTATAATTTTTTTTTTTTTTAGATGGAGTCTCACTTGCTCTATCACCTGGGCTGGAGTGTGGTGGCTCACTGCAACTTCCACCTGCTGGGTTCAGGTGATTTTCCTGTATTAGCCTCCTGAATAGCTGGGATTGCAGGTGTGCACTACCACGCCCGGCTAATTTTTGTATTTTTAGTAGAGACAAGGTTTCACCGTGTTGGCCAGGTTGGTCGTGAACTCCTGACCTCAAGTGATCTGCCCATCTTGGCCTCCTAAAGTGCTGGGATTACAGGCGTGAGCCACTGCACCCTGCCAGATGGCAATCTTTTGTTGAATGGTGCTGCTCCTTGTGGAGCAGGGCTAACTTGTAGGCAGTGCACCCAGAGTCGGCAAGGTGTTGGCAACTGTATTTTACCCACTTACAATTATATGCAAATTAAGGGGCAGGTTGATGCAAATTGAGGGTGTGGGCTACTTAGAACTTTGTAGGAAAGGGGTGGTAACTTCTGCATTGTTGCCATGGAAAGGGGCAGTAACTTCTGCGTCATTGCCATGGCATTTGTAAACTGTCATGGCACTGGTGGAAGTGATTTATGCTAATGAGCAATGAGGGCAGCTAAGGATTACTTTTGTCACCATCTGCTGGTTTCAGCCAGTTTCTTTACTTCATCCTATCTGGATCAGATCTTATTTTGTTCAGCAGGGTTGTGACTAGAAAACAAGTCCTGCTGGTCTCTAACCTCAAATTAATCTGTTTTCAAGTTTGCTTATTCTTTCTTCTGTCAGCTCAAATCTGTTCTTGAGTCCCTCTATTAAAATGTTTATTTTATTTATTATACTTTTCAACTCCAGAAGTTCTGTTTAGCTCTTTCGTATGGTTTCTATCCATTATTGATATGCTTTATTTGGTGAGCCATTTCCTCATACTTAAAAATATTTTTTTACACATAGCTTTTGTTTTTTTTTTTTTAGTTCTTTGAACATATTTAAAACAGCTATTTAAACTGTCTAGTAAATCCAATATCTGGGCTTCCTCAGGAACAGTTATTGAGTTTTTAAAATTTTCTCGAGTATAGGCTATATTTTCTTAGTTCATTGTATGTCTGGTATATTTTTTGAAAACTGGACATTGAAAATAATGTGGCAACTCTGGAAGCCAAAGTTCACTGCTCCCCAAGGGCCTGTTGTTATTTTTGTTGTTCATTCAGTGACTTTCTTGTATTAATTCTTTAAAGTTGTGTATTGCCACTGGAGTCTCTGCTCAATTAGCTTGGTAGTCAGCTAATTATTGAACACAGATTCCCTTAAATGTCTTGAACCAGTAAGCTCCCCAGCCTTTGTTGAGGAGCTCCTTGTGTATGTTAGGACATACCTTCAATTCTCAGGCAGGAAGTTTACAGCTATTCCTTATCCTCCACTTCCTTCTTGTGTAACGCCTGTGGTCAGCCAGAGGTGAAAATTTAGGTCATCTTAAGTTATTCCTAGACGGGTGTATGTATAGGAATAACTTAGGAAGCCCTGGTCAGGTGTACAGTCCTATGCATGTAAATGGCCTCCTAGATTTCCAAATGTATGTTGGAGCTTTTTAAAGTCCCCTGTGGACATCTCATTTCTCATCTTTTAATATTTTTGGTCAGCTTTTTGTTTACCCTATGTTAGGTAGTTTTGATGCCCCAACTTTAGGTAGTTTTGATGTTAAACAATTTCCACTGCTTGTTTTCTTTTTTTTTTGAGACGGAGTCTCGCTCTTTCGCCCAGGCTGGAGTGCAGTGGCGCAATCTCGGCTCACTGCAAGCTCCACCTCCCGGGTTAACGCCATTCTCCTGCCTCAGCCTCTCTGAGTAGCTGGGACTACAGGCGCCCGCCACCACGCCCGGCTAATTTTTTTTTGTATTTTTTAGTAGAGACGGGGTTTCACTGTGGTCTCGATCTCCTGACCTCGTGATCCGCCCGCCTCGGCCTCCCAAAGTGCTGGGATTACAAGCGCCCGGCCCCACTGCTTGTTTTCAACAAACTCCTAGGGGAAAGAGTCTATTTGTACTGAGCAAGCTCTGAGTCAGCTCAGATAAAAAGAAACCCTACAAGTGAAGATTTTAGGGAACCACCAGAGAGGTCAAATAATCATCATCCACTGAGAATGATGTTTTGGAGGAGCTCAAAACCTGTTCTTCCCTTTCCAGTGTCTGCCAAGCTACTGATTTTCACTATAATTGCAGTGATGTTGGTTTTCAAGACAACCAAGGAGATGGGAAGTTAAAACACTACAAAGAGGTCGAGCAGGGAGGCCCATACCTGTAATCCCAGGACATGGGGAGGCTGAGGCAGGTGGATCTCTTGAGCCCAGGAGTTTGAGACCACCCTGGGCAACATGGTGGTACCCTGTCTCTACAAAAAGTACAAAAGCTGGGCATGATGGCACGTGCCTGTAGTACCAGCTTCCCAAAAGGCTGGTGGGAGGATCTCTTGAGCCCAGGAGGTGGAGGTTGCAGTGAGCTGAGATTGGGCCACTGCACTCCAGCCTGGGTGACAGAGTGAGACTCCCTCCCAGAAAACAAACAAACAAGAAAAAACCCACTACAAAGCCCTTACCATTCTAACTAATATTCATGTTTTTTTTTTAATTGAATAAGCAATCCTCAGATTTTTGGAAGCCTTTGGTTAATTTACAGAGTTCTGGACGTGTTGTTTTTGACAATTTTTGTCCATGTTCTTATTGCTTTAATGGAGGAGTGGAATTTGGAGGTTAGTACTCTGCCATTCCTGATGACATCCTGGGAATGTGGACATTTTGATGTCCCCCTTTCCCGCTCTTTTCCGGGCGCCGTGGCAGGCACCTGTAATCCCAGCTACTGGGGAGGCTGAGGCAGAAGAATCGCTTGAACCCAGGCAGCAGAATCGCTTGAACCCAGGCAGCAGAGGTTGCAGTGAGCTGAGACTGCGCCACTGCACTCCAGCCTGGCAACGGAGTGAGATTCCATCTCAAAATAAATAAAATAAAATAAAATAAAATAAAATAAAATAAAAACAATACAATAAAATACAGCCAAGCAGCCATTTGCTGACTAGAGGTTATACGTGTACTCTGCATTCCCAGAGGGCTCACACTTTTTTAACTTTGGGACTTACAGCTCTCACCTGAGCCAACCAATCAGAGGTCACCTGCCTTGACCAATCAGGGCTCAACTGTATTGACCAATCGGAACAAAGGAAGTTTGAATCCTTCATTTGCATAAATGGACTTAATTGGGAACTGGGGTGGGAAGTTTTGCTATAAAACCTGGGCTTTCCCTACCATCAGAGTGAACAGGCAACCTACAGAATGGGAGAAAATTTTTGCAATTTACTCATCTGACAAAGGCTAATATTGAGAATCTACAATGAACTCAAACAAATTTACAAGAAAAAAACAAACAACCCCATCAAAAAGTGGGCAAAGGACATGAACAGACACTTCTCAAAAGAAGACATTTATGCAGCCAAAAAAACACATGAAAAAATGCTCTTCATCACTGGCCATCAGAGAAATGCAAATCAAAACCACAGTGAGATACCATCTCACACCAGTTAGAATGGCCATCATTAAAAAGTCAGGAAACAACAGGTGCTGGAGAGGATGTGGAGAAATAGGAACACTTTTACACTGTTGGTGGGACTGTAAACTAGTTCAACCATTGTGGAAGTCAGTGTGGCGATTCCTCAGGGATCTAGAACTAGAAATACCATTTGACCCAGCCATCCCATTACTGGGTATATACCCAAAGGACTATAAATTATGCTGCTATAAAGACACATGCACACGTATGTTTATTGCAGCAGTATTCACAATAGCAAAGAGTTGGAACCAACCCAAATGTCCAACAATGATAGACTGGATTAAGAAAATGTGGCACATATACACCATGGAATACTATGCAGCCATAAAAAATGATGAGTTCGTGTCCTTTGTAGGGACATGGATGAAACTGGAAAACATCATTCTCAGTAAACTATCACAAGGACAAAAAACCAAACACCGCATGTTCTCACTCATAGGTGGGAATCGAACAATGAGAACTCATGGACACAGGAAGGGGAACATCACACTCTGGGGACTGTTGTGGGGTGGGGGGTGGGGGGAGGGACAGCATTAGGAGATATACCTAATGCTAAATGACAAGTTAATGGGTGCAGCAAAACATCATGGCACATGGATGCATATGTAACAAACCTGCACATTGTGCACATGTACCCTAAAACCTAAAGTATAATAATAAAAATAAAAATAAAAATAAATAAATAAATACAATTTACCAAAAACAGAAAAAAAAAAAAAAAATAAAACCTGGGCTTTCCTTTTGTTCTCTGGAAAGCATCTTCATTTTACATGCAGGGTGTGTTTTCCCAGTTTGCAAACTTTTCACTGGAATAAGTATCTTTCCTCCAAATTCCTTTTCTAAGAAATTTTGTTCACAGTGCATTTTTAAGTGTCTAACCCATTTTTAATTGAGTTATCTGTGTGTTCTTTATAGACGTCTATTGGATATAAACTTCCGCCCATTTTACGTGTCACATATATTTTCTTTCATTTTATAGTTTGCCCTTTTACTTTCTTAGTGGCATTTTTTGATTAACACAATGTCTTAAATTTTAATGTAGTTCAATTTATTAATGTTTTCCTTTATGGTTAATGCTTTTTTGTGTGCGTCATTTAATAAATCTTTCCTATTCTAAGGTAGCAGTTTTTTTTATGTTATCTTTATTGTCTTACCCTTCACAGTTAGATTTGCCATCTACCCGGAATTTATTTTTGTGAATGCTGTGGGGTAGTGTTCCACGAAAGGACCGTATAGGTAAAGTGACCCCTGACTGTTCTGTGAAAGGGCTGGATATGCAAAGTGACCTACAAATGCAGAAAGAGCCAATAAACCAAAGAATGAGGCAGACAAATCTCTTTGGTGAGTAGGGGATGGTTTATTAGAGAACTTATGTACAGAAGCCTAGTCTTAGGTTGCAGCAAGACAGGTAGATTTCCCCACTGTTACTCCCTAAAATCAGAGCTTATATACCATAGGGAAAGAGTGTATGTGTTCTATAAAGACGATGAAGGGCAACCCTGCAGAACAGGCAAGAATGCTGTGTGTGTCATAGCCTATAAGTTGTATGATAACATCAAGGTTGCTTTGATTTAAAGGCAGGATTTATAGTGAGTACATGTTCTCACACTATGGACAGTAAATAAAATAGGAATCAGGAGGCATTCATGGGACTGGGGTTAATCAGAAGTCAACATGGTGTATTAGCATCCAAGATGGAGTCACGTTTGTCTTCACAGGTACGGTTTGGATTTTAATTTTTTTCTTTTTTTTTTTTTGAGATGGAGTCTCACTCTGTCACCTAGGCTGGAGTGTAGTGGCACAATATCTGCTCTCTGTAACCTCTGCCTCTAGAGTTCAGGCGATTCTCCTGCCTCAGCCTCCCCAGAAGCTGGGATTACAGGCACCTGCCATCATGCCTGCTAATTTTTGTATTTTTGTAGAGACGGGGTTTCACCACGTTGGCCAGGCTGGTCTCGAACTCCTCGCCCCAGGTGATCCGTCCACCTTGGCCTCCCAAAGCGCTGGGATCACAGGCATGAGCCACTGTGCCCAGACGGATTTTAATTTTTTCTGTGGATATTCAACTGACCCAACATCATTCATTTAAAAAACCTTAATTATATTTTATTATAAATCAAATATCCATCCACGGATCTATTTCTGGCCTCCATTTTGTTCCATTGGCCTTATCTTCCTCCTGTCGTACCTCATCATATTAATCAATATAGCTTTATAATGAACCTTGATATCTAGTAGGGAAAGTCTTCTCATTTTGTTCTTCTTTAAAATACTCTTTGCTACTTTTGGGTTTTTGCATTTCCATATACATTTTAGGATAGTTGGATAGATAGTAATTTTTATTGCAATTGCACTGCACCCATAGAACAATTTGTAGTCTTCCAATTCATGAACCTGATATATTTCTTCACCTATATAGATCTGTCATTTTTCTCATTAATATTTTATAGTTTTCTGGGTAGAGGCCTTACATGTCTTTTGTTATATTCTTTTTTCCAAGTATTTCATGACTTTTGATGCTGTTGTAATGGTATCTTTTAAAATTTATTTTAAAAAATTTTTGTTGCTGGTATATAGAAATATGATTACTCTTTTATATTAACCTTATATCCAGTAATTTTACTAAATTCACTTATTAATCCTACTAACTATCCTTAGATACTTTTGGATTTTTCTATAATTGTACACAATCATGTCGACTGTGAATAAAGACAGTTTTAGTTCTTCTTTTCCAATCCTTACCCTTTTAATGTCTGTTTCTTACTTTATTGCACTGGAAGCTCCAGTACATTGCCAAATGGAAGTAATAATAATGAACATCTTTTCCTCATTCCCAATCACAACTCCCACTTCCTCCCTCTGGGTACTCAAGAAATGTAAGTGCTGGCCAGGCACAGTGGCTCATGCCTGTAATCCCAGCAGTTTGAGAGGCTGAGGCGGGCGGATCACTTGAGGTCATGAGTTTGAGACCAGTCTGGCCAACGTGGTGAAAACCCATCTCTACCAAAAAATAAAAAAATTAGCTGGGCGTGGTGTCGCATGCCTATAGTCCCAGTTACTCAGAAGGCTGAGATGGGAGAATCACTTGAACCCAGGAGGTGGAGGTTGCAGTGAGCCGAGATCGTGTGACTGCACTCCAGACCTGGGCAACAGAGTGAGACCCTGTCTCAAAAAGGCAACAGAGTAAGTGCATCACCATACCACCCTCTCATCTATCCAGGTCAGCTCTGAGGTTATGGAAATGGGGTTTAGCCCTTGTCTGGAGATTAAAAAGGCCACAGTCTCCCCTAAGCATAACCTCCCTGGGTTCACACAGCTCAGAAGCTCAACCCATTCCTTGTTGGCATCTTGGTTGACAACTTCTCTGGAGAGAAGGGAGAGTAAAGAGGGGCATATTTCTAGGCTAGGCTGTGTCACTTGACCTGGTCTAGTGAGACAGGATTCTGGAACCTCGCCCAGTTCTGGAGCCAGCCTAAAATTTGAGTGATTGTTGGGAAGTCCTGTAATCCAAATAGGTTCCCTTGCTAATACTTTAAATTCCCCCAAGACAGTAATACGTAATCCTGTAATCTGGATTAAGTATTGCCTTCTCCTGATACTTCTCTAAAAATGCAAATGCCTTTGAAAGAGGGAAGAAATGAAGTCAGTGTCACATGGTGTCCAAGTGTCAAACAGTTGCTATAATACCAGCAACACACATGCACATACATGCAAAACATATACTGTATGGCATGTTCACCGAACTGCCCTTTTCTCATTCCAGAAAGACGTTGGGGAAATGTCCCAGGCAAAGAAAAGAAATGTCCTTTTTGGTGGTTGTGCACATGGGCTCTGGAGCCAGACTGCCTGAATTCACTGTCTGCTTTGCCATTACTAACTCATTAATGAGAAGCTACTGAGAAGCTACTCGACATCTCAGGGACTCAGCTTCCTTCTCTGTAAAATAGAAATAACAATACTATCTATTTGTGAGTGATAAGTGTTCATTAAATATTGTTGTTATTAGACAATATTAGCTCCCTGCCTCCCGTGCCTATGTTTGATGCAAACCAATTTTACAAATAGCAATAGCCAACCTAGACTGCCACTGCCTTCTAAGGTCTATTCAATGGCCAACTTCATTCAGCACTGTGATGGTCAGTTATAGTGTGTCAATTTGACTTGGCCATGGGGTGCCCAGGCATTTGGTCAAACATTATTCTGGACACTTCTATGAGGGTTTCTTGGATGCGATTAACATTTAAATTGGTAGACTTTGAGTAAAGCAGATTGCCCTCCCTGATGTGGGTGGGCGTAATCCAATCAGTTGAAGGCCTGAATGGGACAATAGGCTGACCTTCCTCTGTGTTAAGGGGAATTCCTCATGCCTCACTGCCTTCAAACTCAGCTTTCCCCTGCCTTTGGGCTTGAACTGAAATGCTGGCTCTTCCTGGATCTCAAGCCTGCTGGCCTTTTGACTAAAACTACACCATTGACTCTCCTGGTTCTCAGGCTTTCAGACACAGATTGAGCCTACACCACCAGCCCTCCTGGGTCTCCAACTTGCCAACTGCAGATCTTGGGACTTGTTAGCCTTCATAATTCCGTGAGCCGGTTCCTTGTAATCAATCTCTTCTGTCCATATGTTGAAAGAATTAAACATAAGAAACAGTTATAACCTCCTTTGGCTGACCGATGAACAAGAGGCCAGGGATCTTTCTGAAGGACATCCCTTTAGGCCTGAAGAAACTACAAAGATGACTTGAACGAGAAGATGTTGGAGTGGTCAGAATCAAGGTATTGGCCTCTGAATCTCCTTCTTTGGTTACCATCTAGGGATTGAAGGTCAGGGCAACTGACCAGTGTCAAGAAGAGGGTGATAAGCTGCAGGACACTTCGGGCACATTGGCTTCACTCTGTTCCTTAGATGCATCCAGCTCATCTCTACGTCAGTGCCTGTATGGGTCAGCGTTCTTTGTCACAAGGAGAAGAAACTGACTCTTGATGGCTTAAGCAAAAGGGGATGGCGAGTGGAAATTAAGCACAAATTGGAGAGGATGCTAAGAGACAGACCAGACCTAGGGAATACTGGATCCCATGAATTTCCAGAGGGTCAAGAAGCAGGCAGCAAGAAACAGCATGGCAGATTGTATACTTCCAAAAATAGCTACAGCAATATTTCCAGTCCCATAAGCTCTTCCAGAATGTTTCCACCTCTTATGATGAGTTGGAGTCTACTGGAACTGGGAGGAGCTGCCTCGATGAATAGAATGTGGCAGAAACAACACTAGGTGACTTCCAACACAAGGCCATAAAGGCGAGATGGCTTTCCTCTGGTGCTCCTTCTCTCTGGATATACTTGGCCTTGCAACCCAGCTACCATGTTGTGAGGAAGCCCAGGCCATGTGGAGGGGTCATGGGTAGGTGTTCTAGCTGACAGCCACAGCTTAGGGCCCAGCCAACAGCCAGCGTCAACCACCAGCAAGGTGAGTAAATGAGCTTTCAGATGATTCCAGCCTCCAGGCTTTGAGCCACCCCAGCTGTTGCTGAGTTGACCAGAGATGACCTGTCCCCACCAAGCCCCACCCAAATTGCAGATTCAAGAACAAAATAACTGTCATTATTATTATTATTATTTATTTTATTTATTTATTTTTGAGACGGAGTTTCGTTCTTGTTGCCCAGGCTAGAGTGCAATGGTGCGATCTCAGCTCACCACAACCTCAGCCTCCTGCGTTCAAGTGATTCTTCTGCCTCAGCCTCCCGAGTAGCTGGGATTATAGGCATGCGCCACCATGCCTGGCTAATTTTGTATTTTTAGTAGAGATGGGGTTTTTCCATGTTGGTCAGGCTGGTCTGGAACTCCTAACCTCAGGTGATCCGCCCACCTCGGCATCCCAAAGTGCTGGGATTACAGGCATGAGCCACTGTGCCTGGCCAATAACTGTCATTATTTTAAGCCTTAAGTTATCATTTGCTTGTTACCAGCAATTGGTAACTGGAACACAGCAACTGTATCAGCAGAAATCACCTGGTTAGAAGACTGCCTAGGGCTCTACCACCACCACCACCTTTAGTGCCTTCTGAAGCTTCTCTCTGTTCTGCTCTCTTAAGATCCAAGTTCCAGGAGGGAGCATATGCATCTTCTGAGTCAAGGCGCCCACTGTGGGCTGTACTGAGGGCAGGCTGCAGAAAGATCTGTCTTCCTCAGCCTAAGGAAGAGAAAGGGGCCGTGGGAGATGGGAGCCACGGGTCACCCTCCCCACAAGACTGTGTGGGAAAAGTGATTCCCCGTAAGTGTTACAGGAAAGGCCTCAAACTGATGCATGTGGCCTCTGCCTGGAACATAGTTCTCTACATCTTCGCACAGCTGACTCTTCACGTGCAGTAAAGCATAGCAGCTGAGAGTACAGTCTCTGCTGGCCTGAGTTCAAATATCAGGTCTGCATCTTATGTGCTGTGCCATTGTGTATAAAGTGGCTTCATTTCTCTGTGCCTCAGTTTCCTCATTTGGAAAAAGTAAAGAATAATAGCACCTACTTTCTTACGTTACTATGAAAATTAAATAAATATGTGTAAGGCACCTGAAACAGTTCCTGGCAGGTAGGAAGCACATTAACTAAGTTAAATTTTAATCATTATTTTTATTGTAATTATTAACATTTCAGCTCAAACATCACTTCCTCAGAAAGTCTTTCTCTGGTGCCTCCATCCAAAGTAGGGCTATCTTGGCTGGGTGCAGTGGCTCAGGCCTGTAATCCCAGCACTTTGGGAGGCTGAGGCAGGCAGATCATCTGAGGTCAGGAGTTCGAGACCAGCCTGGCCAATGTGGTGAAACCCTGTCTCTACTAAAAGAAACAAAGAAAAACAAACAAACAAACAAAAACTAGCCAGGTGTGGTGGTGTGTGCCTGTACTCCTAGCTATTTGGGAGGCTGAGGCAGGAGAATTGCTTGAACCCGGGAGGTGGAGGTTGCAGTGAAACAAGATTGCACCACTGCACTCCAGCCTGGGCAACAGAGCAAGATTGTGTCTAAAATAAATAAATAAAGTAAGGCTATAGGGCTATCTTAACTCCACCACTCAGGGAGAGGTGGCTGTCACTTTTATTTTCTTTTTGGCACTTATTCACTAAATTTAATTAGCTTATTTATTCACGAATTTGTCTACTTGTTTACTTTTATTTCTCACTGTACTTTTCATATCTTTTCAAATGTGATTGAACACCTGTCTCCACCGGCTAGAGGATAATCCCTGTGAGCACGAGCCTAGGCAACCTATCATGTCACTGCTCTGTTCTTGGGGTGGGACAGAATGTAGGTGGGGGACATGGAAACACATGGCTCAGAGTCCCCTCAATGGAGGGCTCATTCCTCAAACTGCTGTGAGTGCTGCAGACAGATGATCCTTAGCTGTCAGCTGCTCCAGGGCTGGCCCCTGCTGTAGAGAGCTGTCTTACCCAAAGTCATGTCCCTTCCTGGGTGAATCGCTAACAGAGGCAGGCATAGGAAGGCCCAGCCATCGTGGCTCAAACTGGATAACTCAGATAGGCCATTCTAGCTCCAGAGCTGCCTGGGGTCAGGACAGGCTGTCTCTGGGCCTGCCCCATGGTTCGATTCTTCCCTCTGCACACCCATGCTCCCCCACTCCCTTCCATGGGTGTTGAACCCTAGATCACTCCTTGATCAACATCCTGCATCCTAAACTCCATCTCACAATCAGCTTTCTAGGAACTCAGCCTTCAGCAGCCGAGCTCGAGGCATACAGATAGTTGGCATTTGCTGGAAGGATGCGTCTGGAGCCACCACAAGGGGAAATGGATCTGGGACACGTGGAGCCTCCCTGAGGGAAGGAGCATCTTTATACGTGGAGTAGCAGATGGCCTCCTGTTCCAGGGAAGATGCTTACAGGGTTCCTTTCACTTGTGACAGATGCATAATAGGAGAAAGGAACCCACATGATGAGAGGAGGGGTCCCTGGTCAGTCGCTCCATAAGGATTGGGCCATGAATGCAGATTCTCACAGCGTGACAGAGCTAAAAGATCCAGGGGGTCACCATGCTTCTCAAATATTTCTACCCAAGTATCTCAAAAGGAAAGGAAGGTGAGCGCAGATCCCTGGCTCAGGGACAGGCTGTCTTCACCCAGTGACCAGGGATATGGGAAACTCAGATCAGAATGGAAATCCAAAGCTAAGGCCAGATCCATCTGGGATCTGAGTGAGGTCAGGGGTCAGCCAGAGCCTGGATCAAGGCTCAGTGTAGGCTCAGAGCTCAGTCTTGGATCAGAGCTCTGCTTGAGGTTAGGGCTTAGTGTGGGGTCAGGGTTCACTTAGTCAGGATTGGAGCTCAGTCTGGGGTCAGGACTTAATCTGAGGTTGGCATGAGAGCTCAGTCTGGGGTCAGGATTGTCTGGGACTGGACCAGGGCTCCATGTGGAGCCAGAGGTCTGTCTACAGCCAGAGTCAAGTCAGGATTTAGCTGTGGTAGGATCCAGGGCTTAGTGTGAGGCCAAGGTCTAGGGCTCATCTGGCATCAAGGTCATGACCTAGTTAGCCTCTGCGTCACGGCTGTCTCTGGGGTCACAAGCACAAGCTGGAGCCTCATCCTAGTTTCAGTCCGGGGCTTGTTAAGGGCTTGGCCTTGTTCAGGTTTGGGCTTGATCCTAGGGCAGGGTGTAGCCTGGTGTCAGAGCTCAGTCCTGGAGCAAGATTTGAAACGATGCGTTGTTCTACGGCAAGGTCAGCCAACTACAAGCTGTGGGCCAAACTTGGCCTGCCACCTGTTTTTGTAAATAAAACTTTATTGCAACACATCCAGGCTCATTTGTCTATGTACTAAGTATGGCAGTTTTCATGCTATAGCAGCAGAGTTGAGTAGTTGTAACAGAGACTCTATGGCCTGCAAAGCCTGAAATATTTACTATCTGGTCATTGACAGAAAAGTTTGCCAACCTCTGTTCTAAAGGTTTGGAGGCCCCTCTGGTATGTGAAAGCCCAGATCCCTGACCTAACTTGGTGTCAAGGGCCTTCATGAAGTTTCAGATAGTGTTTAAGAGACAGGGGGACTCAATGGAAGCAGGAGTCCTGAGGCTCAGTAAAGCCCTGTTGCTGGTGTCCTTCTGAGTGCCCCATGGCCAGCCAACTCTAAGGCTTTTCTCAGTCTTGAACTACCTGTTCTGCCCTTCCTGTGTTAAGGCCATGGTCAGGGTCTTGCCCTACCAGCTGAAAGGAATTCCCTACCTGCACATTTTTCTTTGTAATTTCCAAAACCACATTCCCACTCACACTCTCCCTTGGACTTCTAAGCTGTCTTCTGTCAATTTCTCCAGCTCTCCCACTCACAAGCAGGGCTTTCTCATTGGCTGTTGGGGCGGCTTCTGCTTTCCACCGGGGCTGGAATAACCAGGGAGGCCAGTTTTGTCCCATTAAAGCGCTACTCGAAGGCGCCAAGGGCAAGAGCATTGTGCTGGAAACAGAGCTACATGGCAGGTGGCCCTCACCACCTTCAGCGACATTCCCCTCCCTAAACACCTACAAGGGGACTTCAAAAGTTTCATGGAAAAGTAACATTAAAATATAAACATAAAAAGTAGAAACTTTATTTCTCAACATGAGCTCTGTCAAGTTCAAGATATTTTTATAAACAATAATACCTTCCATTTAGTCCATCCCTAAAGAACTGAGGGTCCAGGGGATTTAACCATGTCAACACAGTCTTTTTTTTTTTTTTTTTTTTAACACAACTGAAGAAAAATGGGCACCCTTTAAAGAGTTTGTTTTTAAGATTAGGAAACAGGCTGGGCACAGTGGCTCATGCCTGTGATCCCAACACTTTGGGAGGCTGAGGCAGGAGGATCACTTGAGGTCAGGAGTTTGAGACCAGCCTGACCAACATGGTGAAACCTCATCTCTACTAAAAATGCAAAAATTAGCTGGGCATGGAGGCACACGCTTGTAATCCCAGCTACTCAGGAGGCTGAGGCGGGAGAATCGCTTGAACTCAGGAGGCAGAGGTTGCTGTGAGCCGAGATTGCGCCACTGCACTCCAGCCTGGGTGACAGAGCAAGACTCTGTCTCAAAAAAAAAAAGAGGAAATAAAAAGAAGTCAGATGGAGCCAAATCAGGACAGTATGGTGGATGCTTAATGAATTCCAGTCAACACTCTCACAAAATTGCCTTTTTTTGATGAGAGGAATGAGCAGGAGCATTATTGTGGTGGAGAAGGACTCTCTGGTGAAGCTTTCCTGGGGCTTTTTCTGAAGGCTTCAGCTAACTTTATCAAAACACTCATAATAAGCGGGTGTTGTTACTCTTTGGTTGTCCAGAAAGCCGACAAGCAAAATGTCTTGAGCATCACAAAAAACAGTTTCCACAAGCTTTGCACCTGACCGGTCCACCTTTTTTTTTTTTGAGATAGAGTCTTGCTCTGTTGCCCAGGCTGGAGTGCAGTGGTGCAATCTCGGTTCACTGCAACCTTCACCTCCTGGGTTCAAGTGATTCTCCTGCCTTAGTCTTCTGAGTAGCTGGGATTACAGGCACACACCACAACACCTGGCTAATTTTTGTAGTTTTAGTAGAGATGGGGTTCACCTGGCCAGGCAGGTCTCGATCTCCTGACCCCAAGTGATCCACCCACCTCGACCTCCCAAAGTGCTGGGATTACAGGTGTGAGCCACTGTGCCTGGCTGGCCAGTCCACTGTTGCTTTGACTGAACCACTTCCCCCTCTTGGTAGCCATTGCTTCTATTGTGCTTTGTCTTTAGGACTGTATTGGTAAATCCATGTTCCATCCTGTTACAATTCTTTGAAGAAATGCTTCGGGATCTTGATCCCTTGTTTACAATTTCCATGGAAAGCTCTGCTCTTGTTTGCAGCTGATCTGGGGGCAACCGTTTTGGCACCTATTGAATGAAACATTTTCTCAACTTTAATTGTTCAGTCAGAATTGTGTAAGTTGAGCCCTGCGAGGTGTTGGCTGTTGTTTGTGCAGTTAGTCACTGGCCCTCTTCAGATTTGGGGCTGCAGATTTTAGGGAAATGCAATCCAGTTTGGGCCCTTCCTTTATCTTCTTAGATTATCCCAGGCAGCAGTCGCCCCTCAGATCCTGGGCCTCTGTCTTCACTGAGGGAAAATCTCCCTTTGCTTAAAATCTAATGCTTTTTAGGATCAGGACTTAGGAGGTATAAATGGCACACACACGGGCCTCAACTCTGCCTCTAGCTCACCCTGTGGCCTCTGTAAGTTTCCTTCTTCTCTGTAATGGGAGTGTTGAGGGATGGTTAGGTTCCAGCTCTGATACTTTTGGGTTCTCTGTCAGGACTGTGGGGAGGATCCTTGGCTCTTGATGTGGCCAGGGCATTTGAAAAGCAAGGAGAGTCCAAGGGTCAGCCAGGGTGACAGCGAGGTGGCAGGGCGGAAGATGGCAGAGCCGAGTGGGCCAGGGTTTCTCTGATGCTCGGGTCTGTCAGCCTCCCAGCCATGGGGATGACAGATGAAGGTTGGAGAGGATCCCTAGGTTCTTACATCATCTATGGTTGTCCAAAAGTTTAAGGATTACTGAGTGCAACCCTTCATTTTACAGAAGAGTAAACTGAGGCCCAGGAGGAGAAGGAACTTGCCTAAATTTACAAAGTAGGTCAGAGGTTGAAGCAGGATTAACTGAGGACTCCTGGTTCCCATGTGGAAGAGACAAAGAATGGGCAGGAGGAGGACAGGGTCCGAATCCACCCCTCTCAGTCCCTCATGATCCATCACTTGGCAGTGGCCACATGGACGATCACAAAGCCCTTGATGTCCGGGAAGTGCGGGCTTACAAGGTCCACCTGCAGCTGCCTTGGGCCACTCTTGGAGGGGGTGATGTCAAACTGGACTGAGGCCCTCTCCTGAGGCTCCAGGGTGGGCACACTGGAGGAAAAGGAGGGGAGAAAGGCAGACTGTCAGTCCTCTTGCCATTCTGAGTCTGGCCTGCCAATCCACGGCTCCCCATACTCCTCAGGATCAAGTTCACCTTGTGGCTTGACATTCAAGTCTTAACAACATGTTTCCAACCCAGGTGCAGTGGCTCACTCCTGTAATCCCAGCACACTGGGAGGCCGAGGCAGGTGGATCACCTGAGGTCAGGAGTTCGAGACCAGCCTGGCCAACATGGTGAAACCTCACCTCTACTGAAATACAAAAATTAGCCAGGCGCGGTGATGCACACCTGTAATCCCAGCTACTCAGAAAGCTGAGATGGGAGAACCGCTTGAATCTGGGAGGGGGAGGTTGCAGTGAGCCAAGATTGCACCACTGCACTCCAGCCTGGGCAACAGAGTGAGACTCTGTCTCAAAAACAAACAAACAAACAAACAAACAAACAAACACAACAACCAAAAAAACATGTTTCCAATTTAATTTTCTCTTCTACCACCCGCACTCTTCCCATCCAGCCAGGCTAGTTTTTGGTCTGTGCCCTGAACTTCCCTCCTCTGGGCTTTCACCTGCTCTGTTCCTCCCACCTAGGATGCCTTTCTTATTCCAATCCACCTAAGGCCCAAATCAAGTTCTCTTCTTCCAGGAGACCTTCCCTGACAACACCAGCCATCAGGTGTCGACACCAAGACCTTTGCCTGGCAAACCATCCTTCCTTCTTGATAACTGAAAATCCCCTGTCCTCCTCCTGCCCATTCTTTGTCTCTTCCACATGGGAACCAGGAGTCCTCAGTTAATCCTGCTTAAATTCATCATTTAAGGCTCAGCTCAAACACCAGCTCCACTGGGACTTCTTCCTGGCCTCACTCTCACTTAAGGGCTGCTTTTGCTCCCCCAGACCTTAGACAAGATCTTTTTCACAAATCACACTGTCCTCATGTGAAGGGCCATCTGTATCTGAGAGCCCTTCTCCAGGCAAAACGCCTTCTGTCCATCTTAGTTCCTAACAATTACACATGGGCCAGAGCACGGGTCAGTATAATCAAGGACCACATGAGTAGCAAGTGGATGAATAGAATAATGAAGGAGTGAATTAACGGTTGACAATGAATAAGTAAATAAACGAATCCATGAACGAATGGGAACATGTGTGAATGAATGAGTGAAGCATAAATGTAGGAATAAGTGAATGAAAAAATGAGTAAATGAGTGAATAAATGAGTAAGCAAATTGAAGAATGCATGAATAATGAGTGAAAGAGAGCAAATGAATGAAAGTGAGTGAATAAATGGTTAAATAAGTGAAATTATGAATGAATGATATGAGTGAATGAGTGAATGAGTTATATGATTTGACTAAATGAATGAATGAATGAAAGACTAAATAAGTGAATGAAGGCTGATATGTATAGGCTGTGGGCTGGTTCCTGGGGTGTCCAGAATCTCCCACACTCCCCCATCCCTGGCAACTTCTCTCTGGCTCATCCATAAGGAAGGGAGCCCCATTCCCTGCCAGCCCCCCAGGCTGGCACTTACTCGATGCTGAGCTGTTCCTGGAGAAGGCCACTGCCCTCCACCATCAGCGCACAGTCCTTCACTCTCTCTAAGAGGGGGTTGACTACCGTCACTTCCACCGTAACTGCCACTCCCACCACAGCTGGGCCCAGAACCTGAAGGGGACAACATCCATGAGCCATCGCGCCTACCCCTCCTCCCTCCAGGAAACCGATGGTCCTGGTTGAGTTAGAGGATGGATCATTAGTCATGTCCACCCCCGCCTCCATATACCCCATTGCTGAGTGCCACTGTTGCACCCATCCTCTTATGTCAACCCAGTCCTCCCACCCTGGAGAGCTAAAGCTGGAGTTAAAGGCACAAACCCCCCAGCTTCTGACGCCCTGCCCCAGCTCTGGGGAGTGGGTGCCGCTAGGAACAGCATGGTAGATGCAGGCTGAGGTCACCTGGATGGTGATGAAGTCCTCTAGAGTAATGTCCTTCTCCACTAGAAGCTTCTCTCCTTTGGTGACAAGGCACATGGCAGCCAACAGGATCTTCTTGTCCTCTGTCAGGTCTTCTTTATACTTAGAGTAAGATACTGTAATTGGGATTCTCTTCTCTGGAAGGGAAAGCAGAGGTGGGAGTTGGGGCTTTATGTCTTTCTTCAATGGCACTGGGAAGTAGGAAGGGAATGCCCAACTAATAGCTCCTTTTTCTCTGGTCCTTGCAACCATTCTGAGACAGGCTTTATTCTCTTCAGTTCTCAGATGAAGAAACCTAATGCCCAGGGCAGGTATTTTCCTGTTCAAACTCATATAGGAAGTAAACCAAGATAGTAAGATGAGGTGGGAGTCAAATTTAGGTCAGGGAGCTACCACAATACCAGATCATTTCTCCAAGAGCCCTCGGAGATGTTTCCAAGCTTTCCCTACCTATTCAAGATGGAAATCTCTCAGCCCATCAACCATTCATCTCATCCTTCACTGTTCATTGAGCACCTACTATGTGCTAGGTGCAGAGAAGAGGAAGACCAAAGGCATGCCTCAATCTTCCAATCCTGTGAGGCCAATTTCCCTACAACTTTTCCAAATGCCCGCCTCCGTGAAGGCCCAGTCCTGGTCAGCCCCACCAACTGAGGGAAGTCTTCACTGACACCTCCACCCAGTGCTCTCATGCTCTCTGAGCTCCTGTGGTCCTGGCCATCTCTATCTCCCTCTCACCAGTCACAAACATCCTGCCTAGGTACTCTTTTCTTGTAAGCATGGATCACCACGAACCTCAGTCTTTTTTTTTTTTTTTTTTTTTTTGGAGATGAGTCTCGCTCTGTTGTGAGGCTGGAGTGCAGTGACATGATCTCGGCTCACTGCAACCTCCACTTCCTGGGTTCAAGCAATTTCCTGCCTCGGCCTCCTGAGTAGCTGGGACTGCAGGCACATGCCACCACGCCCAGCTAATTTTTGTATTCTTAGTAGAGATGGGGTTTCACCACGTTTGCCAGGATGGTCTCTATCTCTTTTTTTTTTTTTTTTTTTGAGACGGAGTCTCGCTCTGTCGCCCAGGCTGGAGTGCAGTGGCGCAATCTCGGCTCACTGCAAGCTCCGCCTCCCGGGTTCACGCCATTCTCCTGCCTCAGCCTCTCCGAGTAGCTGGGACTACAGGCGCCCGCCACCGCGCCCGGCTAATTTTTTGTATTTTTAGTAGAGACGGGGTTTCACCGTGGTCTCGATCTCCTGACCTCGTGATCCGCCCGCCTCGGCCTCCCAAAGTGCTGGGATTACAAGCGTGAGCCACCGCGCCCGGCTTCTATCTCTTGACCTCATGATCCACTAGCCTTGGCCTCCCAAAGTGCTGGGATTACAGGTGTGAGCCACCATGTCCAGATCATATTTTTTTTTTTTCCAACTACTATATATTCTTTCTTTTAGGTTCAATGTGCTCTTTCTGGCTTGCTCCCAGGCCCTCTCATTCCCTACTGTTCTACTCCCCCTGCTTCCTTTATTTCTGTTTTCTTCCTGACTCTGAAGGCATCTGAATTTTTAACTCATGGAAAAGGTCCTTAAAGGGCTCAACTTGGCTCATGCACTCTGCTACCCCAGGGCTTTGCATATCGTAGATTCTCCCGAATGCCAGCAGGCTGATTCATGTGTTAAAGTATGATTTTGTTTTATGGGCTCCCTTAGTTCAGTAGGTCATTACTGGAAGAACCTTTACTACAATAACAGTAATAAATAATAATTATAGGCCGAGTGCAGTGGCTCACGCCTGTAATCCCAGCACTTTGGGAGGCGAAGGCAGGTGGATCACCTGAGGTCAGGAGTTCGAGACCAGCTTGACTAACATGTTGAAACCCTGTCTCTACTAAAAAAAAATTACAAAATTAGCAAGGCATGGTGATGTGTGCCTGTAATCCCAGCTACTTGGGAGGCTGAGCAGGAGAATTGCTTGAACCCAGGAGGCGGAGTTTGCAGTGAGCTGAGATTGCGCCACTGCACTCCAGCCTGAGAGACAGAGAGAGACTCTATTTCAAAATAACAATAACAATAACAATAATAATTATAATTATAAAAGCTAACTTTTACTAAGGGATTAAAGTGTACTGCACTTGGAAGTGCTTTCACAGATTAACTTATTTAATCCTTACAACAATTCCATGAGCAGGTATTATTATTTTTATTTTATTGATTTGTTGATTTATTATTTTATTGATAATATATTATTATTGATAATAATATCAAAAACACTGATAATAAACATCATAAATCGAATGTTCATTAGGTAGTAGGAATGATGCCAAATACTTTATATACATTATATCATTTACTCCTTGCACGGTGATAGACCACGGTTCTCCAAGTGTGGTCCTGGGACCAGCAGCATCAGCGTCACCTGGGAACTTGTTAGAAATGTAAATTCTCAGTCTCCAGCATGAAGAACCATCATATGCCACCATATGATACACATGAGCAGAGCTTTGGGCATCAGCTCAGACCCTGGGAGAGAGGAGGAGGAAAGTAGCCCTTTAAAATGTTTGGATCAGGGCTTCTTGAAGTTCTCTGACTCATAGACTCCACTAACAATCTAATAAAAGCTGAGACAGCTTTCCCTAGAACAATGGTTCTCAATAGCACCGTCACTCAGCTGGACATAACTGACTTCTGTAGAATATTGCATCCAACAACAGCAGGATACACATTCTTCTCAATCTCACACGGAGCATTAACCAAAAAGGATCACATTCTGTGGCATAAATGACACATTAACAAGTTTAAAATAATAGAAATTATGCAATATATGCCCCCAGAACACAATGAAATCAAACTGGAAATTAATGACATAAAGGGAGCTGAAAAATCTAAAATACCTAGGGATTAAACAACACACTTCTAGAAGAACACATGGGACAAAGAAGAAGTCTTAAGAGAAATTTAAAAGTATTTCGAAGTAAATGAAAATGAAACTACAACTTATCAAAATTTGTGGGCACATGCCTGTAGTCCCAGCTACTTGGGAGGCTGAGGAGGGAGAATCACCTGAGCCCGGGAAGTTGAGGCTACAATGAGCCATGATTGTGCCACTGCACTCCAGCCTGGGTTACAGAATGAGACTCTGTCTGAAAAGCAAAACAAAACAAACAAACAAACACCCCTCCCCCAACACACAAACTTGTAGGATGCAGCAAAAGCAGTGCTTAGAGAGAAGTCTATAATATTCAATACATATGATAGAAAAGAAGAAGGATCTAAAACCAATAATCCAAATTTCTGCTTTAGGAAACTATAAAAAGGAGAACACGTTAAACTCATCTTAAGCAGAAGAAAAGAAATAATAAAAATTAGAGCAGAAATCGGTAAAATTGAAAATCAGAGATCAATAGAGAAAATCAGCAAAACCAAAAGCTGGTTCTTTGAAAAGATCAATAAAGTCAATAAGCCTCTAGCAAGGCTAACTTAGAAAAAAACGAGAGAAGGCACAAGTTACTAATATGATAAATGCAAGAGAGGACATCTCTACAGATCCCATGGACATTAAAAGGATAGTAAAGGTAACAAGTTTGGGGAGTTAGGAAAAAAACAGACAGTAAAGGAATATTATGAACAACTTTATGCCCACAGGTTTGATAACCTAGATGAAAGGGAGCAGTTCCTGAAAGAAAAAATCTGCTAAAATTCATATAAGAAGAAACAGACAGCATGAATAGGCCTACATCTATTAAAAAACGGAATCAGTACTTAATAATCTTCCAAACCAGAACACATTAATCCCAGATGGGTTCATTGGTGAATTATACCAAGCATTTAAGAAAAAAAAAATTATAGCAATTCTCTACAATATCTTCCAGAAAATGGAAGCAGAGAAATACTTCCTAATTCATTCTATGAGGCCAGCATTACCTTTATGTCAAAAACCAGACAAAGACATCGCAAGAAAAAGAAAACTACAGACCAATATGAACACAGATGCAAAAATTCCCACAAAATATTGGTGAATTGAATCAACAATGTATAAAAAATTACATGCTATGATCAAGTAGGATTTATTCTAGGCATGTAAGGCTGGGTCAATATTAAAGATCAATTAATATAGTCCATCAAATCAACAGGAAAAAATAACATGATCATATCAATAGATGCAGAAAAAGAATTTGATAAAATCCAACACCCATTCCTGATAAAGCTCTCAGCAAACTAGGAATAGAGGAGGAATTTACTCAACTTGATAAAGAACATCTACAAAAAACCTACAGCAAACATTGTCCTTAATGGTGAGAAACTGGAAGCTTTCCCATGATGATTAGGAACAAGGCAAGGATGTCCGCTCTTACTATTCCTTTTCGACATCATTGGAAGTCCTAGCTAGTGCAATAAGATAAAACAAGGAAATAAAATGTATACATATTGGGAAGGAAGAAATAAAGCAGTCTTTGTTCACAAATGATATAATTGTTTATGTAGAAAATCCAAAAGAATTGTCAACGACAACAAACAAAAAATCCTGGAACTAATGAGTGGTAATAGCAAGGTTACAGGGTATAAGATTACTAATATACAAAAGTCAATCACTTTCCTATATACCAGCAATGAACAATTGGAAATTAAAATGAAAAACATAATACCATTTATGTTAGCACCACCAAGAATGGAATACTTAGGCGTTAATTTAACAAAATATGTACAAGATCTGTACTCTTGTACATAGAACTGTACATAGAAGAAGATCTGTACTTAGAAGAACTGTACATAGAAGAACTGTACATAGAAGAAGATCTGTACTCTTGTACAAGAAGAACTGTAAAACTCTGATGAAAGAAATCAAAGAACTAAATAAACGGAGAGATATTCTATGTTCATGGATAGAAAGGTTCAATATTGTCAAAATGTCAATTTTTCCTAACTCGATCTATAGATTCAATGCAATCTGAAGAAGTTATTTTGTGGATATTGACAAACTGATTCCAAACTTTATGTGTGGGTGGGAGGCAGGAATGAAGAGAAGTTGGATAATGGGTACAAGATAGTTAGAAAAAATAAGTTCTAATATTTCATAATATAGTAGGGAAATTATAGTTAAAACTGATTTATGGTATATTTCTAAATAGCTAGAATAAACAAATTGTATTGTTTCGAACACAAAGAAAAGATACAGAAAAATGTATAAGGTGATGGATATCCCAGTTACCTTGATTTGATTGTTACACATTCTATACATGTATCAAAATATGTGTACCCACAAAATATGTGCTATTATGATGTATCAATTAAGATTTTTTTAAAGAGCCATGACATAAAAAAGTTTATGTCAAGAGGCAAAAGACCCAGAGTAGTCAATAGAATTGTACAATTGTACAATATTGAAGGAGAGGAACAAAGCTAGAGGACTGGCACTACCTGACTTCAAGATTTACTATAAAGGTACAGTAATCAAGACAGTGTGGTATTAGTGAAAGAATGGACAAAGACAGGCATACCTTATTTTATTGTGCTTCATTTTATTGTACTTTGCAGATATTGCATTTTTTACAAATTGAAGGTTTGTGGCAACCCTGAGTCAGGCAAGTCTATAAGAGCCATTTTTTCCAAGAGCATGTGTTTGCTTCTATGATCAGTGATCTTTTTTTTTTTTTTTTAAGACAAGGTCTTGCTCTGTCACCCAGGCTGTAGGTGCAGTGGTGTGATCATAGCTCACTGCAAACCTCCAACTCTTGGGCTCAAGCAATCCTCCTGCCTCAGCCTCCAAGTAGCTAGGACTACGGAAGCATGCCACCACACCCAGCATATATTTTTTATTTTAAATTTTTGTAAATACGGGGTTTTGCTGTGTTGCCCAAGCTGGTCTCAAACTCCTAGCTTCAAGCAATTCTCTCACTTTGGCCTCCAAAAGTGATTGGGATTGGGATTACATATATGAGCCCCTGTGCCCAGCCCTTGATCAGTGATCTTTGATGCTATTATTGTAACTGTTTGCTGGCACCACAAACCATGCCCTGTAAGATGTTGAACTTAATTGATAAATGTTGTGTGAGTTCTGACTGCTCCACTCACTGGTCATTTCCCCATCTCTCTCCCATCCCTCGGGCCTCCCTATTCCCGGATACACAACAATATTGAAATTAGGCCAATTAATAAACCTACAATGGCCTCTAGGTGTTCAAGTTAATGAGAGTTACATGTCTTTCACTTTAAATCGAAAGCTAGAAATGATTAAGCTTAGTGGGGAAGGCACATAGAAAGCCAAGATGGGCCCAAAGCTAGGCCTCTTGTGCCAAATAGCAAGGTTTTGAATGCAAAGGGAAAGTTCTTGAAGGAAACTAAAAGTGACATAGGAATGATAAGAAAGCAAAATAGCCTTATTGCTAATATGGAGAAAGTTTTAGTGATCTCCATATAAGATCACACCAGCCATAACATTCCATTAAGCCAAAGCCTAATCCAGAGCAACGCCCTGATTCTCTTCAATTCTATAAGGATTGAGAGATGTTAGGAAGCTACACTATTCTGTGTGATAGTGGAATGAAGTGGAAGCTTCACTATTCTGTATGATAGTGGAATGTTAGATACATGCCATTATACATTTGTCAAAAGCCATAGAATGCACAACATAGAGTGAACCTTAATGTTAACTATGAATTTTAGTTAATAATACTGTGTCAATATTGGCTCATTAATTGTAACAAATGTACCACACTAAAGCAAGATGTTAATAACAGGACGAGAGGCGTGGTGGTGGGCAGGGATATGGGAACTCTCTGTACTTCCCACTCAAAGTTTTCTGAAAACCTAAAACTACTTAAAAACCTAATAATTTAATAAATTATATGTTTTAATAGTCTATCATTTGGCCAAAGAATTTTACTTTTTTTTTTGTTTTCTTAGACAAGAGTCTCGCTGTCACCCAGGCTGGAGTGCAGCGGCACAATCTCGGCTCAATGCAAGCTCTGCCTCCCGGGTTCACGCCTTTCTCCTGCCTCAGCCTCCCGAGTAGCTGGGACTACAGGCACACGCCGCCACGCCCGGCTAATTTTTTTGTATTTTTAGTAGAAATTTTAGTAGGGGTTTCACTGTGTTAGCCAGGATGGTCTCGATCTCCTGACCTCGTGATCCGCCTGCCTCGGCCTCCCAAAGTGCTGGGATTATAGGCGTGAGCCACCGCGCCTGGCCCAAGAATTTCACTTTTGTGATATAGTATGACAAAAGTCCAAAATCCAGAGGAAAAAAAATGATTTCTTTTTGCATCAAAATGTTTACTTGCTTGCCTGACACTCTGTAGATAAATTAAACAAAAGTTTAGTGTTATTTTTAGTAGCAATAAGCTGATAACTACCTAAAAGAAAAGATAGGTCACCATATATTTATTTAAAGATCTATTAAATTCTATTTATTTAAACATCCATTAAAATGATGTTTGTGAGGAGCTTATAAAAATATTCAAAATACAATGTAATATGAAAAGAGCAGGGCATTAATGACTATTTGCAATATTTAACTAGAACTGTTTTTCAAAAAGCAAACAGGCATTAAAGATTTGGAAGTAAAATACATTAACAGTTTGTAGGTGGGTGGTAGAATCATAGGTGATTTTTCTCTTTTGCTTTCCAAATTTTTATGAATATGTATTACTTTTAATATGAAAAAAATTGCTAAAAGCCAGAGGGAAGTGTATGTTAATTAAAATTTTATGATGAAGTGTTATTTTGTGATTTAGACTTTGTGAAAAATAAATGACAAAAAAAGCTAAAAAAGTGTGACACCTCCTTCATACATTTTCACACCCTATGAAAATCCACAAGCTTCACTTACCAGAAACTGGCCCAGAGCAGCAATTTCTTTGTTTAATTGAATCCTTAGAGTTCAGAAAGTATGTGAAAGAAGAGAGAGGCAAAGGAGAGATAGAGATACAGAGATAGACTGAGAGAGAGGAGAGATAGAGAGACAGATGAAAAAACCAAAGAGACAGAGACAGAGAGAGAGACAGGGAAGGAGAGACAGATGGAGAGGGAGATACGGGCAAAAAGACAGACAGACAGACTAGGAAAAAAGTGCAAGAATAATCAAAGAGGATACATTTAATAAATCATCCATGAAGTGCTATGTGTTCAAGGATCACAAAACAAATCCTTTAACCTCCGCCTCCCGGGTTCAAGGGAGTCTCCTACCTCAGCCTCCCGAGTAGCTGGGACTACAGGCATATGCCACCACGCCCAGCTAATTTTTTTGTATTTTTAGTAGAGATGGGGTTTCACCACGTTAGCCAGGATGGTTTCGATCTCCTGACCTCATGATCCACCTGCCTTGGCCTCCCAAAGTGCTAGGATTACAGGCGTGAGCCGCCGTGCCCAGCCTCGATATATTTTTTTAAGAAACAGTTGGAATGAGGTCAGTTAAAAAAATACAAAAACCTTTAAAAAGACTGAAGCTATTCTCTTCTGCTATGAAATACTAAGGATAAATTTTAGGCAAATGTACCATTAGGTGTGTTGAGCATATTTGGTGTGGGCTGACCTGACCATTCCATAACCTGCAGTCAAGCAATTGCATCAGCTGAGTAAATGTGCACTGTGGTCAACGTTCCTGGCCTTGAACCCTGGCTTTGCCCCTTTCTGGTCTTGGTCAGGAGTGTGTCTCTCATGCCAGACTGCCTGGATTTGGGTCCTGCAACTATGCACACTGACTGTGCGACCCTGAACTCGTGACTTCACCTTTCTTGGTGTAAGTTTTCTCCTTTCAAAGATGGAGCTAGCACTAGTACCATGCACAAGGTGGCTGGAGGGATTATGCTGTCACATGCAGAACTCTTGGGACAGGGCTTGGCACATGTAAGCACTTAATAAACATCTCTGGCCCGGCACCGTGGCTCAAGCCTGTCATCCCAGCACTTTGGGAGGCCAAGGTGGGCGGATCACTTGAGTCCAGCCTGGGCAACATCGTGAAACCCCTTCTCTACTAAAAATACAAAAATTATCTGTGGTGCACGCCTATAGTCCCAGCTACTCAGGAGGCTGAGGCAAGAGAATCCCTTGAACCCGGGAGGTGGAGGTTGCAGTGAGCTAAGATCACACCACTTCACTCCAGCCTGGGTGACAGAGCGAGACTCTGTCTCAAAAAAACCTGAAAACCAAAACAAAGAAAACCATCTGTTACCAGTCCAGCCCTCTCCCACAGAACACCTGGAGCCAAATGGGCTCCAGATTTTTTTTGGATTTTAGAAAAGTAATGCATGGCATATTCCATATATGCTGAAATACCCCCAGCATGTATTTATTTGGTGTGTAAATATTCATTCTAATTAAAAACATAGAAACTATAAATCACATCTTCATCAGATTGCCACCGGATGCATGTGGACTTGCATTACTGTTATTATTGTTTTGCCCCTCCGAGTCTCAGTTTTCTCATCTGTAAAGTGGGGACAAGAGGCAAGGCACTGAGCACAATGCTCAGGAATGTCCCCTTCCTTCCTGGGGATGAATGCAGTCCTGGGAAATCCCCCTGATCTCCACAACCCTCCTGAAGAAGGAGGTGGCTTGGCTTGATTCCACCAAGCCAGGGTACACTTACCTTCTTGCGGCCCCAGCCTCACGGCGTGGGATTCATGTAGGATCTCTGCCACTGGCTTGCGGGTGTAGAGGATGGTGGCACCGCTCAGGTTGACCCTCACCCGCTGGGCCCGGGAGCTGAGGTTGGCCAAGCACAGGGCCAGTCTCAGGTCGTGGCCCAGCATGGGAGGCTCTAGCACCTTGAACTTGCCAGCGATGCTGGGCTTGGTGGCAGGCTCTGGGAGGTCGTCACGCCAGAGACAGCGCCCCCCAGCCCTGCGGATCCGGGTTCTCCTTCCAGAGGCTTCCACGCCGAACAGCCTCTTCACCGCCTTGCTGTACACCTGCCTCTCTTTCCGGGACCCTGCAGGGCATCACACAACGTCAGCGGCAGGCACCCCCTTGCTCCTTTAATTTACCATGGCTCGTGGAAGTCAAACTGGCAGTTCAAGAGCCATACACACACCGGCGCCACATGCCTTGTGTTTGATTCTCTATGTAAATAAAATTTTAAATCAGTTGCCAGGAAATTTCACATAAAAATGCAAATTTCCAGCTTCTCTGACAGCTGGGTCAAAAGCCTCATATAATGATAGCTAGCACTTTTGCAGATTTGCTATGTGTACTCTAGCACTCGGTGCTATATTTTTTTTCTCTAGGAGCTACTACGGAGGTATTATCATCACCCACATTTAACAGACAAGGAAGCCGAGACACAGAGAAGTAAAGTAACCCCTCAATCACACAGCTTATGTGGTAAGTGAGGGAGCTGGGACTTGAACCAGGCAGTAAAGCTCCAAATTCCATTTATGCTCCCTTACCACTCTCTATATGGCAATAACAGTCTTGAGGCAGGAGGCGGGACTTGACTCTGGAGTTGGGGCTCAAACTCAGGACTAGATTAAAGACAAATGGAAACAGGGAGGAGGCAAAAGCACTTCTCTATAAGACTTGCCCACCAGTGCTATGGCAACACCCAGAACTTACTACCCCTTTTCAAGGTAATCACCTGGAAGTTACCACCCTTTTCCTAAAAATTTCTGCATAATCTGCCCCTTAATTTGCATTTAATTAAAACTGAGTATAAATATGATTACAAAACTGTAGGGTATAACAACTTCATTCTTTTGCATGTGGATATACAGCAGTCCCAACGCCATTTGTTGAAAAGACTGTTTTTATTCTTTCTCCATTGAATTGTCTTGACAGCCATGTAGAAATCAATTGAACATAATTTTAAGGGCTTCTTTTTGGACTCTCAGTTCAATTTCTTTGATCTATATGTCCCTTCTCATGCCAATATCACACCGTTGGGGTTTCTGTATATTTGTAGTACTTTTTGTTTGCCTGTTTGTTTTTGAGACAGAATCTCACTCTATCACCCAGAGCTGCTATGCTGGGCATACTGCCTGTGGGGTAGCCCTGGCCAACAAGGAGCAGCACCTTTGCTGTTACTACACACTGCTGCTTCAAGAAAAGTTGCTAACACCACTGGCTCATCCTTGAATTCTTTCCTGGGTGATGCCAGGAACCCTCCTGGGCTAAGCCCGCATGCCCTACATCAGTCTAGAGTTGAGCAATAGCAGCCCCCCTAAGAGGGAATGCACTCTCTGGTTGTCCATGATCTTCACCCTGTAATTCTCACTCACGGGGTTCTATCAGTGGGGCTCCTGTAGACATGTGAGTTTAGGGCCCCTGATACATCACTTTCCCCACTGCTAGCACAGACTCTCTTTTGAGCTCCAGAACAATACAAGGAACTGGACAGCACCCCCCAGGTGTCTCACAGGTGCCTCAAATCCAACCAAACCCACCAACTGCCCAGCAGCATTCCTCATTCCAGCCAATGGTGCAGCCATGAGCCCAGGTGTACAAGCCAGAAGCCTGGGGGTGTTCTTGACTCTTCTCTCACCTTTATCACTCACAAGAGAGCCCTCACCAGGTCCTGCTGAGCATCCTCCTTAGGCTCTGGAATCTGTCCTCTTCTCTCAACTCTCCTCCCCCATCAGACCACCATACAAACCGCCTCACCATGAGGTCAGTGTGTGAACTTTTATTACTGTTTTCATTACTCTGTCCCTGCAAGCTTCAGTTTTCCTATCTGTAAAGTGGGGACAAGAGGCCCACAAGCAAGGCACTGAGCACAATAATCAAGAACGTCCCCTCCCTTCCTGGGAATATAGGATCCATCCCATTCCAGTTCTGTTTCCACTCTGATGATTCCAAAATCCAATTCTGATGGTTCCCCTTCCCTACTTGAAACCTGCAGCATGTGGTCTTCACACCACTCTCCCCCGAAGGTATCCTGATACTGTGTGACCCTGGTCTGATCACTTGGTGATCGCTTGGTGTTGCTGTGGGCACCAAGGTTCTTTAACATTCCATGTTTTATTATTAAAATGTATGTGAATTCTGCTATTGCACAATATATTTTTACTATGAAAATGTTTCACTTCCCTGCCAAAGAATGTAATGCCACCTTCTCATGGAGGCCTTCTCTGACCACCTGATTTTTTTAACAACTTTATTGAGATATAATTCCATAACACACAATTCACCCATTTTAAGAGTGTAATTCAATGTTTCTTAGTAGTTTACAGAATTGTGCACCCATCACCACAATCTAATTTTAGAACGTTTTAGTCACTTCCCCCGAAAAAATTCTGTAACCATCAGGAGTCACTTCCCATTCCTTCCCACCCCAATCCCAGCCCTAGGCAACCACTAATATAATTCATAATTTGCCTATTCTGGACATTTCATATAAAGGGAATCATACAACATGTGGTCTTTTGTGAAATTTTTCCACTTAACATCATGTTTTCAAGGTTCGTTCATGTTGTAGGTAGCATGTATCAGTACTGTGTTCCTTTTTATTTCTGACTAGTATTCCATCTGATGGATATACATTTTATTTATCTATTGATGGGTATTTGAGCTGTTTCTACTTTTTATCTATTTTAAATAATGTTTCTATAAATATTCATGTAAAGTTTTTGTGTGGGTGTTTGTTTTCATTTCTCTTGGAAATGTAGCTGGGAGTGCAATTGCCGGGTCATGGTAACACTATGTTTAACATTTTGAGAAACTGTCAAAGTGTTTTCCAAAGTGGCTGCACAATTGTAAATTTCCACCAGCAATGTATGAGTGTTTCAATTTCTCCACATCTTCGCCAACACTAATTGTCTATCTTTTTGATGACAGTAGTTCTAGTGGATGTGAAGTGGTATCTCATTGCGGTTTTGACATGCATTTTCCTAATGACTTAATGATGTTAAGCATCTTTTTATGTGCTTATTGCCCATTTGTATATGGTCTTTGGGGAAACGTTCATTCACATCTTTTGCCATTTTAAAATTGGATTATTTATTTATTTCTTTATTTTGTAGAGATGGAGTTTTGTATGTTGCCCAGGCTGGTCTTGAACTCCTAGCCTCAAGTACTCCTCCCAGCTTGGCCTCTCAAGGTGCTAGGATGGACCAAGCATGGTGGCTCATGCCTGTAATCCTAGCCCCTTGAGAAGTCAAGGCAGGAGGAGCACTTGGACTTTCAGGTGCTCTAAAAAAAAATTATATTTTTTTTATGGTTGAGTTGTAAGAGTTACATATACATATATTCTAGATGAGAGTGCTTTATCCATTCAATACATGATTTGCAAATATTCTCTCCTATTCCATGGGCTATCTTTCCATTTTCCTGATGGTACTGTTTGCAGGACAAGTTTTTAACTTTGATAAAGTCCAATTTTTTCCTTTGTTACTTGTGCTTTTGATGTCGTTTCTGAAAAGCCTTGGTCTAACCCAAGATCATGAAGATTTACTCCTATGTTTTCTTCCAAAAGTTTTTTAGTTTTAGCTCTCACGTGTAAGTCTATAAACCATTTTGAGAATTTTTTGTGTATCATGTGAGATAGGAGGCCAACTTCACTCTTTTTATTTTCCTTTTTTTAAATTTTTCATGTAACCAGTGGGGTATAACAACTTCATTCTTTTGCATGTGGGGATATACAGTGGTCCCAACACCATTTGTTGAAAAGACTATTCTTATTCTTTCTCCATTGGATTGTCTTGACATGCTTGTAGAATCAATTGAACATAACTTTAAGGGTTTATTTTTCGACTCTCAGTTCAATTTCTTTGATCTATATGTCCATTCTCATGCCAGTATCACACTGTCTAGGTTACTGTATATCTGTTGTAATTTTTGTTTGTCTGTTTATTTTTGAGACAGAATCTCACTCTGTCACCCAGGCTGGAGTACAGTGGTGCAATCATGGCTCATTGCAGCCTCAACCTCCCAGGCTCAAGCAATCCTCCCACTTCAGCCTCCTGAGTAGCTGGTAGCCATGCCACCACACTCAGCTAATTTTTAAAATTTTTTGTAGAGCTGAAGTTGTCCATGTTGCCCAGCTGGCCTGAAGGGAGATTCCTGAACTGAAGGGAGTCTCCTGACTTGGCCTCCTAAAGTGCTGGGATCACAGACATAAGCCACCATGCCTGGCTGTAGTAAGTTTTGAATTTGGGAAGTATGAGAACTCCAACTTCTTTTTCAAGATTGTTTGGGCTATTTGGGGTTCCCTTGCGTTTCCAAATGAATGTTATGATTAGGTTGCTAATTTTGGGGAAAAAAAACTCAGCTGTAACTTTGATAGGATTTTGCTGAGTCTGTAGATCAATTTTGAGAGTATTGCAATTTTAACAATATAAACCCTTTCGATCCATGAAAATGGGATGCATTTTCATTTATTAGAACATTAATTTCTTTCAACAATGTTTTGTAGTTTTAGCATATAAGTCTTGCCCTTCTTTTGTTGAATTTATTCCTAAGTATTTTATTCTTTTTGATGCTATTGTAAACAGATTTATTTTCTTAATTTCATTTTTGGATTATTCATTGCTAGTATCTAGAAATATGATTAATTTTTGTATATTGATCTTGTGTTCTGCAAACTTGCTGAACTTGTTTATCATTTCTAATAGCTTTTTAATGGATTCCTTAGGATTTTATATATACAAGATTATGTCATGTGCAAATAGAGATAGTTTCATTTCTTTCCAATTTGGCAATCTCTCTATTTCCATTTCTTCTTTCCCTCCCTCCCTCTCTTCCTCCCTCTCTTCTTTTGTCTTCTTTCTTTTTATTTTAAAAATTGTGATAAAATACATATAACAAAACATTTACCATCTTAATCATTTTTAAGTGTACACTTCAGTGTCATTAAGTACATTCATATTGTTGTATAACCATCACTACCATCTATCCAGCGCTCTTTTCATCTTGATTGAAACTCTGTACCTAGTAAACAATAATGCCCATTCTCCCCAGATCTTAGCCCCTGGCAACCACCATTCTACTTTCTGTCTCTATGAGTTTGGCTACTCTAGGTACTTCATAGATATAAGCGGCATCACAGAATATTTGTTCTTTTATGTCTGGCTTATTTCACTTAGCATAATGTCCTCAATTTTCATCTGTGTTCCAGCATTTGTTGGTATTTTCTTTCTTTTTAAGGCTAAATAATATTCCATTGTATGTATATATCACATTTTGTTTATTCATTCATTCAGTGATGGATACTTGGGTTGCTTTCACCTTTTGGCCATTTTGATGAGATTGGGCGCATTCAGGGTGGTATGGCTGTAGATGTTTTGGCTACTTTGAATAATGCTGCTCTGAACATGGGTGTACAAATATCTCTTCGAGGTCCTGCTTTCAATTATTTTGGGCATATACCTAGAAGTTGAATTGCTGGATTGTATGATAATTCTATTTTTAATGTTTTTATTAAATATTTTGGCAACATATTCAAGACATCAGTGCCAAATCCAACATTATGAAACTTTTCTCCTACGTTTTTTTCTAAGAGTTTTATAATTTTAGCTCTCATGTTTAGACCTTTGATCCATTTTCAGTTAATTTTTCTATATAATGTAGGAGTCTAATGTTCAGTCTTTTGCACATAGATATCTAGTTTTCCCAATACAATTTTAAAAAAGATATCTATTTCTTTTTCTTGCTTAATTTCCCTGGCTAGTACTTCCATAAAAATGATGCATCAATGTGGCAAAAAAGGACATCTTGGTCTTGTCCCTGATCTTGGGGTGTAAATGTTCAACCTTTCACTATTAAGTATCATTTTAGCTGTGGCTTTTTTATAGGTGACTTATCAGACTGAGGAAGTTTACTTCTATTCTGAATTTGTTGAGTGTTTTTTTTTTTTATCATAAAGGGGTATGAGATTTTGTCAAATGCTTTTTCTGCATCTACTGAGATGATCATGTTGTTTTGTCCTTTTTTCTATTGATACGGTGTATTATATTAGCTGATTTTCAGTGTTAAACCCATCTTGTATTCCTGGGGTAAATCCCACTTGCTCATGGCATATAATCTTTTTTTAATATGTTGCTGAATTCAGTTTATCGGTAACTGAATTCATTTCATATTCATGAATTTTTGCTTTCATTGTTGATTTTTGCTTTTCATTGTTGATTTTTGCTTTTCACATTCATAAGGAAGATAGATATGTAGTTTTCTTTTTTTCTGATGTCATCTGGTTTTGGTATCAGGATAATACTGACTTTATAGAATGAGCTGAGAGGTATTCCCTCATCTTCTACTTTTTGGAATAATTCCTGAATAATTGATATTTGTTCTTTTAATATTTGGTAGAATTCACCAGCGACATAATCTGGGCCTGATTATTTCTTTGTGGGAAGTTTTCATATTACTAGCTCAATATGAACTATTACTAGTTCTTTACTTGTTGTGAATCTATTCAGATTTTCTATTTCTTTTTGAGATAGTTTTGGCAACTTGTGTCTTTCTAGAAATTTACCCATTTAATCTAAAGTTATCTAATGTGTTGTCATACAGTTGCTCATAGTATCCCCTAATAAACTATCATTAATTATAGCAATTCTGACTCCAAATGTGTGGGGGTTTTTCATACCAACCAATTCTCCAACTCTCTGGACACCAACTGGGTCTCCTACAATTCAATTCAATTCAATTATAACACTAACTACCTGGAGTTAGCATCAGACTCCACAGGTTTAAGGGCTCAGTCCCACAAGACTGAGACTTCAGACTCCAGTCACAAGTATTGGTTACTCAGGGTTGCTCACACTTCTGTCCAACTTTGCTACAGATTTGGGGTTCTCATAACTGCCCCCAGCCTTAGGTTTCATAATTTGCTAGAGTGGTTCACAGAACTCAGAAAAACAGTTTACTTACCATTCCTGGTTAGTTATGAAGGACAAAACTCAGGAAGAGCCAAGTGGGAGAGATACACAGGGCAAGGTATGGCAGGTGGCAGAGGTGGTGTGGGGTTTCCATCTCCTCTCTAAGCATGCCACCCTCTCAGCACCTCAGTGTTGTCCCCAACCTGGAACCTCTCCAAACCCCATTGTTTAGCAGTTTTTACAGAGTTTCATTACATAGGCATGACTGATTAAATCATAGGCCTTTGGTGATTAACTCAATCTTCAGCCTCTCTCCCCTCCCTGGAGGTCAGAGATGGGGTTTAAAGTCCCCAATCCCTAATCATGTCTTGATTTTTCAGGCAACCAGCCCCCATGCTGAAAGTGATCTAGGTGCACCTAGTCATCTCACTAATGTGCTATAGCTGATGATCTTCTCATTCTGAAGACTCCAAGGGTTTTAGGAGCTGTGTGCCAGAAACTGGGGATGATAACCAAATACTTTTCTTTAAAAACCACACTCGTTATAGTTCTTTTCATTTTTGCAGGGTTGGTAGTGACGTCCTCTCTAATTTTAGTAATTTGATTCTTTTCTTAGTCTAGCTAAAGGTTTATCAATTTTGTCAATCTTTTCAAAGAATCAACTGGTTTTGTTGATTTTCTTTTATGATTTTTCTGTTCTTTATTTCATTTACATTTATTTCCACTTTAATCTCTCTTGTTTCCTCTTTCTGCTTTTTTAGGTGTTTAGTTTGCTCTTCTTTTTTTGGTTCTTTTTTTTTGTTTTGTTTGAGACAGTCTCGCTTTGTGAACCAGGCTGGAGTGCAGTGGCCTGATCTTGGCTCACTGCAACCTCCACCTCCCAGGTTCAGGTGATTCTCCTGCCTCAGCCTCCTGAGTAGCTGGGACTATAGGTGCATGCCCCCACACCCAATTAATTTTTGTATTTTTAGTAGAGACAGGGTTTCCCAATGTTGGCCAGGCTGGTCTCGAACTCCTGACCTCAGGTGATCCACACACCTCGGCCTCCTAAAATGCTGGGATTATAGGAGCGAGCCACCACATCCAGCCATTTTTCTAGGTTCTTAAGGTAGAAGATTAGGCTATTGATTTGAAATCTTTCTTCTTTAATATAGGTTTTACTGCTATAAATTTCCCTCTGTGTACTGCTTTAGCTGCATCTTATAAATTTTGGCATACTGCGTTTTCATTTTCTTTCACTGCAGAGTATTTTCTAATTTGACTTGTGATCTTTCCTTTGGCTCATTGGATATTTAGATGTATGTATTGTTTAATTTTCACATATTATTAATGTATCAAATTCTCTTCTGATACTGATTTATAATTTAATTCTATTGGAATAAGATTATACACTTTGTATGATTTCAATCCTCTTAAGTTTACAGAGGCTTATTTTATGGCTGAGCATATGGTCAATTCTAGATTATGCTACCCTTGTACTTTCCAAGAATGTGTATATGTTTCTGCTACAATGTGGAGTCTTCTATAGGTGTCTGTTAGAGTCCACCTGATTTTAAATGACAAATGTTCGCTTCCTCTCAACCAGTCCCTAAACTCTTTCCCTTCTTTATTTTTCCCCAGAACACTTATCCGTATCTGAAATACTAGTTATTTTACTTATTTGTTTACTTTTACCTGCCCCATTAGAATGTCAGCTCCTTTATCCTTTAAGATAAAGATCATATGCATTTTGCTCATTGGTTGCCTGGCACTCAGTAAATGCTCAATAAACACATGCCAATAGAAAAAAATGTGAAAATGTGGCTTATATGTCCTGTAGCTTCACATAAGCCAGTCCTGCAGTCAACAAAGCAAGGCCCTTCTTGATACAACTCAAACTCCTTATGGCATTAAAAGCCCTTCATATGCTGTTGGCCCCAATTCATTCATTCCGTGAATCTGTACTGAGCACCTACTATGCAGTTGATGCTGCTGTAGGAGTTGGGGATACAGCAGTGAACAAAACAGTCAGGCTTCCTGCCATCCTAGAACTCTCAGTCTAGGAGCATTCTAGGGAGACAATAAAGATTCAAGCAAATATCAAGTTGGGATATGTGCTTAGAAGGAAGTCAATAGGGTGCTGAGACCCCTGGCCAGGCAAAAGTTTGGGGTGAAGTCAGCAGGTCCTTCCCAGGCAAAGAAAGCATCTTGTGCCAAGTCCTTTAGGTATAAAAGAGCTGCTAATGACCCTTCCCTTTTGCTGTTATCTAAACAAGTACTGCCCTTGCTGCTGCTGTTCCCTGATCATTCTGTACCTTGGCAGCCTGACCTCATCACAGTGCTTTGGGGTTGTCTGCTTTCCTGTGCTTCCTGTCCACTCTCCCACCTGGTACTTGGGGGTACCCACTAAATGCAAGAAGGGAGGGAGAGAGAAAGGCACAGTAGAAAGACAGAGAGCAGAATGGCTGGGAGAGAGGGAGTGTGGAAGGAGAGTGTCTTGTGCTGGTCACAGGGTCTCTGCATCAACCTCTCAGCAACTGTAGTCCCACAGCCACTGCACTCACTGTTTCCTGTCTGCTTGGCCAGCCAGGCCCCTGGGCAGTAGGTGCTTAGTCTTCCCACATAGGCTGCAGTGGGTTGAACAACGTCCCCCCCAACAATATGCCCAAGTCCTAACCCCTGGTACCTGTGAATATAACCTGTGAATAGGATCTTTGAAGATATAATTCAAGATTTTGGGATAAGATCATCCTGGATTTAGGGTAGGCTCTAAATCCAATGACTTTTGTCCTTGTAAGAGAAAGGAGATAGGAATTTGAAACACATAGGAGGAAAGAAGGCCATGAGAAGATAGAGGCAGAGATTGGAATGATGTGACTACAAGCCAAGGAATGCCTGAGCCACCAGAAGCTAGAAGAGTCAAGGAAAGAATCTCCCCTAGAGCCTTTGGATGGAGCATGGCCGAGCCAGCCCCTTGATTTTGGACTTCTGGCCTCCAGACTGTGTGTGAGAGAATAAATTTCTAATGTTTTAAGCCACCAAGTTTGTGGCAATTTATTATGGCAGGCCCAGGAAACTAATACACAGGCCCAGAAGCTGATGGCTGGACAGGTGCACCAGCCTTGCTTCCCTGCTGGCTACTGGTACCAGCCTCACCAGCTAAGATCTTGGCTTTATATTTTCTTTGTTTGGAAGGTTCATTCTCTGTTTGCTTAGTCTCCAGGCTGTCTTAGGAGTATGGGCAAAGCACATTGTACCCAGGGGCTCTGAATCTTTGTGCTCTAGCATGTGTCCTGGTTCCACAGACAGAGCAAGAGCTCATGACTCAGAGAGGCACAAGCCCCTGTCATTTCATCTGTAGAATACTGCTCAAGCAAGTCAAGGATGTCTTGGCTTCCATGAGCAGTATTGCCCAGCATGAGTCTGGAATCCCGCTGGACCCTGTCTTCCTGGAATGCCTTCTCAACCTTTCATCTCCTGGCTAAATCTTACTCCCTTCAGCATTCCCTCCCATAGGCTGCTTTTCCTGATACCTTCTGCCCTGGCCGAATTAGAGACTCCTCCTCTCTGTTCCTTTAGCCTCTGGACGCCCCAGTAGAGTGCCAGTCACTCCGAATTATTCTGTACTGTCTGCTCACCATGTGGTGAGTTCTCTGGGGACTTCTCTTTGTCCCCTTGCCTCTGAATCATGCCTGACACTCAGGAGGGTCTCTACTTTGAGAGCACATGAAAAAGCCTAGCATGGTGTACGGCACACCAAGGCCACTCAGCGAAGACGTGCAGTCTAGCATAGTAAGGAGGGCAGAGGCCCTAAGAGTAGACTGCCTTGTTAGAATTCCAGCTCTTCTGGGCTTTGGAAACTTGGGGAAGTTACTTAACCTCCCTGTACCTCAGTTTGATTATCCATAAAATGATTTTATTTTATTTTTTGAGACAGAGTCTCACTCTGTAGCCTGGAGTGTAGTGACGTAATCTCTGTTCACTGCAACCTCCGCCTCCTGAGAGCAAGCAATTATCTTGCTTCAGCCTCCTGAACAGCTGAGACTACAGGCAGCCACCACCATGCCCAGCTAATTTTTGTATTTTTAGTAGAAATAGGGTTTCGCCATGTTGGCCAGGCTAGTCTTGAACTCCTGACCTCAGATGATCTGCCCACCTTGGCCTCCCAAAGTGCTGGGATTGCAGGTGTGAGCCACCATGCCTGGCTCATAAAATGATTTTAAAATAAATATTAAATGAAATAATGCATGGACATTGCTTATCATTTTGCTTAGCAAGTTCTAGATACCGTTACTATTATTTTTGTTAATCTAGATGTGAAATTACGTTGCCCACAGTAGGCAGTCAATAATCAGTGGACAATATTATAATTAAATAGTGGCAGTGCAGTGCAGAGTGAGGAGCATGGGCTCTGGGTTCTGCAGGAGAGTTCTTCCTTACTAGCTATGTTCCCTGGCTGGGTCAACTTGCCTCTCTGTACCTCTGTCTTCTCCTCTGTAAAATAAACGTTGTACTAGTGTCTCACTTAAAAGCTCATGGTAAGGGCTTTGTAAACATTTGTTAAATAAAATAACTACATAACATGTGAAAATGGCCAGCCCACAGCAGGCGCTCAGTAACAGTGATTGCCATCACTGTCATCATGTAACAGGATGTTAATTTCTCCTATGGCCATGGTTTTTTTTTTTTTGAGGAGTTTCGCTCTTGTTGCCGAGGGTGGAGTGCGGAGTGCGATCTTGGCTCACTGCAACCTCTGTCTCCCAGGTTCAAGCGATTCTCCTGCCTCAGCCTCCCAAGTAGCTGGGATTACAGGCATGGGCCACCATGCCTGGCTAATTTTGTATTTTTAGTAGAGATGGGGTTTCACCATGTTGGCCAGGCTGGTCTTGAACTCTTGACCTCAGGTGATCTGCCCACCTCGGCCTCCCAGAGTGCTGGGATTACAGGTGTGAGCCACCGCGCCTGGCTGGTCATGGTTAAATCTTAGGACAAAAGACCCACTGACCTCATGTTCTTTTTTTTTTTTTTTTGAGACAGGGTCTCACTGTGTTGCCCAGGCTGGAGTGCAGTGGCACAATCTTGTCTCACTGCAACGTCTGCTTTCCAGAATCAAGCGTTCCTCCCACTGGAGCCTCCTAAGTAGCTGGGACTACAGGCATATGCCACCATGCCTGGCTAATTCTTTTGTATTTTTTGTAGAGATGGGGTTTTGCCATGTTGCCCAGGCTAGACACCATGTTCTAAGTTCCAGAAGCTCCCAGCAGAAGGGACCCAGCAATCAATCTGCAGGTCTTATCAGAGAGGTGCCAGCTCAGAAGAGGCCTTACCACATACTCCCCTCATCCATAGCTCACCCCCAAGACATTAAGAAGACGGCTAAAGTGGAAGATGTCTTTGACAGTCAAGAAAGTGCCATGTTCCTGGAGATAGGAGCTAAAGTGTGAGTTGGGGGTATGTGTAGGTGTTTAAAAGAATCAATATTAAGGTTTGGGGGTATCTTCAGCAAGAAATGACTGGCTGATCTAGATTGGGGGTGCCTACAGAAAGGGAAGTTGGTATTCCCCTCCCTGTGGGAGGTCTGTTTATCCTGTCTTGCTTACTAAGCCGTGTACTACCTGAGCAGGGAGAAGAGAATTGAAGGGAGAGAGCAGGTGGGAGACAGCCAGTCAAGACTGCTCCTCCTACCCACAAGTGTCAGGTTTCAGTTCCCAGCCTTGGAGTGGGACACAGTGGAGGTTAGGGTTGGGGGCCACAGCCTTGTAAAACCTCTGCAGAACTTGGGGACAAAAATCATCATGCATCAGAAAGAAGCTGTGTTGAAAGGGCCCAAATAGCACAAGAAATCAGCAGTGTCTAGAGGAACAGCACAGGGATTAGTCTGGATGGCAGCAGGTTGTGATGGAGCCACCATCTGTCCTCAGCAAGCATAGATAGGAAACTAGGGCAGCAGCACCCGCCCACTTAGCCAGCACTGAATCCTCACCCAGTTAAGACAAAGGCATCTGCTCTCCTCTCTCCTCTTTTCCTCCCCCTTAGCCTAACAGTACTCTCAGCATTGGTTGCACACTAAAGACCACCTGGGAGCTTTAAAAAGTCCCAGTGCCAGAACCACATCCCGTAGAGACTATGATTCAATTAGTCAGGGGTGGAATCTGGCCTGCTGTGGTAGATTAAAAATGGCCATAATGCCTTGCAGCTTCCCACCCCTTGAATCTGGATTGGGCTCATGAATTGCTTTGACCAATAGAATGTGGCAGAAGTGACATGGTGCACATTCTGAGCCAGGCCTCTAGAAACCTCACAGCTTCATCTCTCACCTTCTGGGAATGTTGCTGCTATTCAGAAAAGCATGGGCTGGCCTGTTGGGACATGAGAGGCCAAGTGGGAACACAGACCCAGCCATCTCAGCAGTCCCATGTGACAGACATATGTGAGATCCCAACCAGCACCACCTGGAGAAGATGAACCATCCCAGCTGAGCACAGCCCAAACTGCTGACCCACAGAATTGACCAAATAAGTAATTATTGTTTAAGATATATAACTGAAACAGCTCCCTGGATAATTCAAATGTGCAACCAGGGGCCGGGTGCAGTGGCTCACGCCTGTAATCCCAGCACTTTGGGAGGCTGAAGTGGGTGGATCACCTGAGGTCAGGAGTTCAAGGGCAGCCTGGCCAACCTGGTGAAACCCTGTCTCTACTAAAAATACAAAAATTAGCTGGGCATGGTGGTGGGCACCTGTAATCCCAGCTACTCGGGAGGATGAGGCAGGAGAATCGCTTGAACCCAGGAGGCGGAGGTTGCAGTGAGCAGAGATCACATTATTGCACTCCAGTCTGGGCAGCAAGAGTGAGACTCCATCTCAAAGAAAAAAAAAGTGCAACCAGAGCTGTAAAATATGATGCAAGAGAGCAGAAAAGGGAGGTGAGGAGGTGTTCAGAGCAGATTGTGTCTCCTCTTTAGCAACCTTCCAGGGTCACTTCTCTAGCTTGTGCTCAGGGGACAGGAGGAGACAGGGTCTAATTCAAGTTTGAGCTTGAAGTCATAATTACTTGGTGACATGGTTTTAACAAGCAGAAATGGTTGAAAATATGTTAGTCAGATCACAACATTGCTAAGGAACCTGTTACACAGTGGGAAAGGGAGATTTTTAAAGTATATAGTTGGAAGCAGCTATAAGAAAAAATACAACTGTTTTGTTTTTGTAGCCTAACAAGTAGGGGCTCTTCAATGAACCAGTGGCCATAAATTGGTATCATGGCACAGGCCCTGGCAGATGCTAAACAGGAGATGCTATTACTATTAGTCTGAATTGGGCCTGTGCCATGTGTTTGTCCTAGGTGTTCAATAAATAATACCTGCTACTATCATCATTATTATTATTAGCAGTGATTATTATTGTATGTGAACATACCTAATGCAGTGCCTGGTATATGGCAAGTGTTCAAGGAAATGTAGCTATTATTATTACAAATGGGAAATCTTCTAAGGCAGAAGAGGTGTTTAGCAAACAGAGGAAGCTATTAATGTAGCCTAAATAAAGGCACTTGGCTCAGAGCACAGAGACAATGTGAATGGAAGCTGCTGTCAGCGTCATATACATGGGGCGGGGCCTGGCCCCAGGCCACCCGCAGTGGGCTCTCTGCAGCAGATGGACCATCCTGGGGAAGGTAATAAAGGCCGCCACGTGGCCCTTACCTTCCGGATACTTGTAGAGGTCAGTGATGTCCACGCGGGAGTCACTGCCCACTGCCTTCGTGCTGATGCATCTCCCAATCTTCTTTGTGTTTGAGGTCACACGCTCCCGGCTCTCATCCTCATGCCACAGCCAGGTGATGTAGTCAGCGTTGACCTCCGCAAACACGAAGGGGCCATCGTGGGCCAGGTGCACATCGCCCTCGCGGATGGCGGTGACTGAGGCTGGGCCGCACCGGAACACACCTGGGCAGGAGGGGTGGGCATGAGCAGCATGGGTAAGGAAAAGCAGGGGTCTGGAACTTACCCCACCCAGTTGAGCATACCTTCACTCTCCTCCTGGGGGGTGGCATCCAGAACCTGCCAGCCATTGTAAGAGGGGCCTAGGTCCTGCCGGGCAAACCAGCTCTCATTCCAGACATGGAAATTCCTGCCACAGAGAGAGGATGGGTGAAGCTGCCTAGAGTGAGGGCATAGGAAGGGAAGATCCTACTGAGAGGCAGACCCTGGGCTCCCTACTCTGCACAAGAACTGTGGCTGCATGTTGTGAATCACTCATTCAACCACACTAATGAGCACACAGCATTCATATATGTTTGTGTATATGTGTATGTGTGTATATAGATGTGTGTGTATATTTATCAAGAACCTGTTGTCCAAGGTACTGCAACTAAGACAGAAGATCTTTACTCTCATGCTGCTTACATTCTAACAAAGGAGACAGTCAAAGCTAAGTCAGCAGATAAATCAAACAAATGTAAGTGACAATGTTATGAAGAAAAAGAGGAGCTTAAGCTAGAGAACAACCCCTATAGACCTACTCTAGGTAAATGACATTGAAGGTGAGACTTAAGTGAGAAAGAATAAGCTATAGGAAGAGTGAAGGGAACAATATTCCAGGCAGAAGGAACAGCATGTGCAAAGGTCCTGAGTGAGACAAGGAAAAGCATAGTGTGTTCAAGGAGCAGAAAGTATTCAAGTATCTCTGGGATATGGCCAGCAGAGGGGGTAGGTAGGGTTCTGATTATGCAGAGCACTATAGACTCTGGTAATTTCAGCCTTATTTTTAACTCCCTGTGTTAAAAATGAGAATATGAGTAGGAAACATGACATCACTTGTTCAAGGTCTTGCAGAAAGAAAGGAGCAGACAGAAACATGATTCCCGGTTTGCCTGACTTGGCATCTGTATAGTCAGCCTCAGAACTCCTCTTTGGCAGGCAACTGTCTTTGTTGGGGAAAGTATCTTGATTAGCATTTGAGGATTAAAGGTGGGACCCTGATAACCTGGGTGGTGACAGAGTCCCCATCATCAAAATGAAGTGTCTGTGCTTTCTGCATGAAGAGAAGAGAAGAATGTGAGTATTTTGTGCTTCCAGGGCAAGGGAATGAAGAGAACCAAAAAAGAGGAGAGGCCAAGGGGAGCAAAGAGATGGTCTGAGCTGGAGGCCAGCTCGGGAAGGGCTCCTGGCACGCTTCCCTGGGGAACAAGGATACAAGGCTCTCCATGTCTCTGTGTTGTGTTCTCTTCACTGTCTCTCCTAATCTTTATTTTTTAAATTTTTATTTATTTATTTATTTTGAGATAGAGTCTTGCTCTGTCACCCAGGCTGGAGTGCAATGGCGCAATCTCGGCTTACTGCAACCTCCGCTTCCGAGGTTCAAGTGATTCTCATGCCTGGGCTTCCCCAGTAGCTGGGATTATAGGTGTGTGTCACCACACCTGGCTAATTTTTTTTTTTTTTTTTTTTTTTTTTTTTTTTTTTTTTTTTTTTTTTTTTTTAGTAGAGATGGGGTTTCACCATGTTGGCCAGGCTGGTCTCGAACTCCTGACCTCAAGTGATTTGCCAGCCTCGGCCTCCCAAAGTGTTGGGATTACAGGTGTGAGCCACCGTGCCCAGCTGTCTCTCTTAATCTTTAGAAAGCTGGCTTTGAGTGGCAGACTTGCACATGTGTGAACAGACATCTGAACAAGGTTATTCACTGAAGCCTTGTTTGTAAAAGCAAAACTTGTTTTTAACTGAGGCAACTGAAATGTCCATCCATATGGGACGGTTCGATGAACAATGGCTTTTTCATGCAATTGAGAGGCAGACTGAGTTCATACCCTTATGCTTCCACTCACTAGCTGTGTGGCCTTGGATGGGTTACTTAACCTCTCTGTGCTTCAGTTTCCTCATCTGCAAAATAGAATCAATGATCTTAACTTATTCACAGGTTGTTTGAAGAAATACATGAGTTAATCTATATACAGCACTTAGAACTGGACCTGGCACAGACTAGGTGCTCAGTGAGTGTTATGTTACTATTTAAAACATTATGGAAAATAAGGAAAACTCTTTGTGTATTGATGTGGAATTGTTAAATGTCCCAGCAAGAACAGTATCAAATAAAGCTGCCAATACTGTTTAAGCGGGGAAAAGGCAGGGAGGCACTGTAGGTACGTATGTGCTCATGTCTGCAGAGCATCTCTCTGACAGGAGATGTAGGAGACAGTGATAGTGTTGCCTCCAGGAGGAGGATGGGGAGGCTGGGAAACTGGGTGGGAGGCAGACATCACCGCAACCCATTTTGTACCTTTCGAATATTAAACCACATGAATGTTTTTCCTATTTCAGAAAATTAAGTAAGTTAGAATGAATTTTTTTTTTTTTTTTTTTTTTTTGGACGGAGTCTCACTCTGTTGCCCAGGCTGGAGTGCAGTGTCATGATCTTGGCTCACAGAGACAACCTCTGCCTTCCAGGTTCAAGCGATTCTCCTGCCTCAGCCTCCAGAGTAGCTGGGACTACAAGTGCCTGCCACGACGCCTGGCTAATTTTTGTGTTTTTAGTAGGGATGGGGTTTCACCATGTTGACCAGGGTGGAGTGCAATGGTGTGATCTCAGCTCACCGCAACCTCTGCCTCCTGGGTTCAAGCAATTCTCCTGCCTTAGCCTCCTGAGTAGCTGGGATTACAGGTGTGAGCCACCACACCTGGCCTAGAATGAATTTTTAAAATCTTTATGTGAAGAATTTTGTTTTAACTGAGGAGTCTGTTTCCCACCTGAGACACACAGCACGGAGAACTGCAGCTGATACGGAAGCAGGAGCCTGATCCAGAGGTACCTGTGCGGGTGGAGTTCCCACCCCACCCCAGAAAGCCACAGATTCCCAGAGAGAGTAGAACCAGGCGTTCAAGGCAATCAAATCTTGAGGCCCCTCCTGACCTCTGAGTCTACATGTCTTGACCTCAGACCTTACATCTTGGAAGAGGTACCACTCTATCCGCAGGGTGCCTCTCGCTCCCTCCAGAGTTGGCTCAGACTCAGAAGAGCTGGGCTCTGGGCCTGCAGCTCCCTGGTGGTGTTATGGAAGATGATGCCTTGCTCCACCTGCTGGGCTTCCAGAGCCCTTGGGCCTAGGCTGGGGGCAGGACCCACCACATGCTGTCTTCTGTCAGGTCCTCCAGAGTCCGCCCGAAGGAGTCCACATATTTGTCCACGCTCAGGTTCTGGTCTGTGTCGTGGGCTGAGTTGAAGTTGGACACGACCCGTGTGGCTATCCCCAAGCACCTGAGGACTGCAGAGCAGAGACTGGGAGGCTCGGAGCCGGTGGGACCCCGGCCCCTAGGAGAGGGGACTGGCTTCCACAGCAGGCCCCCGGCTCATTTGTGGCCAAAGCCCTCTGCCACCCCATCTTTTTCTGTGTGTCTACTTTGTCAGGTTGCGGGGCTGAGATTCCCATCTCCACTCTCAGAAATGCCACCATCTCCTGCACATTCTCTCAAGGACTTCAGGAGACGTTGTTGCCACCTCATGTGAGCAGACAGGCTTTGAGGCTGGCAGGAACTTGGAAGCCATCTAATAGAGCCCTCATCTTCCTGAGGGGACTGGAGGCCAAGGGAGCCACAGGGCTCGCCCAAGGCACTCAATGAGTGAGAGACAGAGGGAGCTAGGACTCCTTCAAAATAAAAGATCAGATGTTAAGGAAATAAATTCTCTGGCTTCTCTCTTCATTAGCCAGACTTTGTTCTCCCCGTCAATGAATCCATCAATGAAGATGGGTTGCAGCATATGCAAATATATGTAAATACATATAGATAGAGGAGGCTGGGGGAGGGCCCCTTCTCTCCCAGGGTACCTGTGCACATGACTCCCGCGAAGACCCAGCACTGGCCATACTTGACTGGCTTGTACCTGCCCTTGAGCCACTTCTGCAGAATGGCCACGCTGCCGCGCCAGTGCAGTGGGCTGGTGCCGCTGCCGTACTTGCCCTGCCACTGTCCTTGCACCACACCTCGGTCATTGTTGCTGTTCACCTGGGCAGAGGAGGGCACAGGTCCACCACCAGGCAGGGCTTCCTACCTCAAGAACCACATCGTGGTAAAATCCTCTCCAACTTTGGACCACCAGGTCAATCGGGGTCACTCTTGCTTTTTAACTATCTGAAAATTAGGGGCATCTGTTGCCTTAAAATACCTACTTCCTGGCAGCACTTGTCATTTTTCAATTATCTTCCATTTGGATACTGTGTTGTAAAAATCATTACAACTTTAGAGCATTTCCTATGTTAAAGGATCTGTTTTGGAGGACTGTTGGCATTATAGGGACAGCTAACATTTATTAAATGCTTAGTGTGTGCCAGACACCACTATGCCAAGAATTTTGTGCACACTATATTAACCCGTTGAAGTTTACAGTGTAGGTTTATTATTCTCCTTTTTTTTTTCAGATGCAAAAACTGAGCTTCAGAAGCATTCATGGACCTGCCCAAATCACACAGCAAGTTAGTCCAAGTGGTGATCCATGAGTCTAGGACTTGGACTCAGGAGCCTTGAGTTCAGGACTTTCACTGTCCTCAGGGCTGTGATGCTCTGCTGTTTGGGATTGTCACTCATGTTAATTCTCTGTGCTCCAACTGCTCTCTGAGATCTTGAGGAATTGAGAGTATCAAATAGGAGAAATATAGCTTTGTGCAATTTTGGAATCTCAGATACCCACCCACTGACCTTAATACCTGCATGTGGTAGAGGGAGCTGGTGGGCCCTGCAGACACCTTTGGGAGGAAACACCACGGCCTGAGGCCTGTGATAGGTTAAAGTTGTCATGCCTCCCATGGAGAGGTGGGTCTATGTCCCACTCAAAAGGAGGGGTCCTCTTGAGTCTGGGCTGGCCTGTGACTACTTTGACCACTGACTATGGTGGAAGTGATGCTGTGCCAGTTTCCAGGCCTAGGACTTATAAGACTGGGAGCTTCCACTTACTCTTTCTTGGAAGAATTGCTTGGGGCAGGGAGGTGGGGGTGGGGGAGCCATTGCTATGCATGAGACTGCCATATTGTGAGGAAGCCCAAGCTAGCCACATGGAAAGGCTGTGTGGAAAGAGTGATGACTGGTGAGTCCCAGCTGCTCCAGCCTCCCCAGCCCAGGGCCTGACATGAGGGTGGGGAAGCCATCCTGGACATTCCGGTTCCAGGAGACATGACATGGATGGCAACCTAGGAACTGCCAACCACCAGAACCAAAGCCCCAGACAGAGGTCCTGTCAAACCATCCCAGACGCATGTAGCCATTAAGATACCCCCAGAAGAGCCACCTTGGAGCGGAGACAAACCATTCTCATGGTGCCCTGCCCAAATTCCTAGTCTAAAAAACTGTAAGCATAATAAAGGGTTGTTTTACACCACTGAGTTTTCGGGTGGTTGGTTATGCAACAACAGCGAATTAAAACAAGGGGTGATGGGAAGAATCACAGGGTGTGGTCCCGGGGTTGGCTGGGGGATCCTTGAGGAAGTACACGTGCAGGGACGGAGGGGCTTCTTACCATGGCGCTGATGACCCTGGTGACGTAGATGGGGTCGTGGCGGCAGGACACGTCGGTGGCTGGATTGTTTTGGTGACTGGGGCTTCGATCCAGGATGGAGAGGCAGATGTTCAGGATGTCCTCCTCAAACTGCTCCCCAGAGAGGCTGTGCTTAGAGGCTGTGCTCAGTCACCCATATTCCAGGCCCTCCCACAGCTCTCACCTGGTCAGTCACCCCATCTGTGCGGCTCAGTTTGCTGCCCCCTCCAACCACCAGGGGCATCACAGAGCACCCCCTAGTCTTGGAAACCCTTCCTCAAAGAGTCACCTAGGGAATCAGAACCGCAGCCTTAATCATGCCTCTCCCCTGCTCAACAACCTCCCGTGGCTCCCGACTACCCACAGTAAAGTCTGGGCTAAAATTGGTGGCTCTTGAGCCACATCTACCTGTCTGATATGCTCATTTGGTCTATATGATGTTTTCAAAGACATTTGAATTAGTTAGCAACATTTAAAAACTGGGGAATTTTTGCATACACATTTAGGTTTCTGGTCTCTGATAATTTGGAAGGTCTAGCAATAAAAAGTGGGTGCTGAGTAGTGGCTACCCCTTAGGGGGACCCTAAACTCTTCACTGTATCTTCCCTGCCCAGCACCCGAATCCCAAATGCTTTAAGCCCCTGGCCTGCAGGGCAGTGCGCGACTCCTCAGCCTGACAGTCAAGTCCAATCTTTCTTCCACTGGGCACCCGGAGCTCAGGCAGACAGAACTCCTCTAGCAGATTCAGGACTCCCTGCTTCCCACCTCCGTGCAGCTCTGCCTGCTCTTCCCTCTGCCTGGTCAGATCCTGCCTCACTGTAGAGACCCATCCACAATATCATGTAAGCCTCCACAATGGCCGAGGTGGAGGTTCCTTTCACCCTCTTCTGGACTCCCTTTGCTTCCATCCCTATCATTCTGACTTTTTCCTTCCCCTGTTGCACCTGGTATTGGAACTACTTATCTAAGCCAGTGGCTCTCAAAGCATGGTCCTAGGCCAGCAGCATCAGCATCACCTGGGAACTGGTTAGAAATGCACATTCTCAGGCCCTGCCCAAGACCTACTCAGTCGGCAGCTCTGGGGGTGGGGTCCGGCACGCCATCCCTCCTGGGATTCTGATGGATGCTCGAGTTTGAAAACCACTGATCAGAGCTATTCATTTTTCCACAACCATACTGACCTGTTCTGTGTCCAAACCATGTCCAAACCACCTCCCCTTCCCCAGGACCCGGCGCAGGCCCTGGCCCAGTGAATAGTAGATGAATGAATGAACAAGTGGGTTTTCTCTAGGAGAGAGCCCCCCTTGTCCCTCCTGAGAAGAGTGAGCAGACAGAGGGACTCCAGTCCCACCGCCCTCCCCATGCCCCAGCCCACATCCCTGTCTGGCCTGTGCCCCTGGAGACCTGCCCGTAGTTCCAGCCCTGGGCTCGTATGTGCTTCTCCACGCCTCGGAAGATGATGCCGCTGTCATTGAGCACGTACTCCTGTCTCTCCTCCTCTGAGGCCAGAAACACATCGTCCTCTGAAAAGCAGTCATCAGGCCCGGTGTGGACTGGGGCTCTGGCCTTGCTGGCCTGGGGAAGGGGCTGCATCAGGGATCAGCAGCAGGACAGCGCCCGGGGGCTGATTGGGGCAGGGGAGGTCAAGAGGGGGCTTGCAAGCTCCTGTGCTGCCTCCCTGCCAAACTCCATCCCTCCTGGCAAGTCTTTATCGAAGCAGGGACCAATCCCAAAACAGCCCAAGACTGGAGTTTTATGGGACCTGACACCTTTGGGTGGCCCTCCTTGATGTCAGTAGTGGCCTCATATTCTCATATTTCTCATATTTCTTTCTTTTTTTTCTTTTCTTTTTTTCTTTCTTTCTTTTTTTTTTTTTTTTGAGACAGAATTTTGCTCTTGTTGCCCAGGCTGTAGTGCAATGGTGCGATCTCAGCTCACTGCAACCTCCACCTCCTGGGTTCAAGTGATTCTCCTACCTCAGCCTCCCGAGTAGCTGGGATTACAGGCATGCGCCACCACAGCTGGCTAATTTTGTATTTTTAGTAGAGACGGGGTTTCTCCATATTGGTCAGGCTGGTCTTGAACTCCCGACCTCAGGTGATCCACCTGCCTCGGCCTCCCAAAGTGCTTGGGTTACAGGTGTGAGCCACTGCACCTGGCCATATTTCTTAAACATTGATAATAATACTGATCCTGGCCACCCCTTACAAAGGCCTTACGATGTATTAGCCCTGTGGATTTTCACCGTAGTCCTAAGAGGTAGGCACTGTTATTTTTCCCATATTACAGATGAGGAAATGGAGACTGGTAGAGGGGAGCAGCTCAGCAGAGCTAGGACTAAACCAAGGCAGTCTGATTCCCAAGTCCTGGCTCTTACCCACCCCTGGGCCTCTCCTACCCACTGGGTCCTCTGGCACAGGCTTTGAAGCACCTGCTACCAGGTTTCTCTGACCATTGCCTACCCCTGCCTAGGCTAAGTTCTTGCCCAGCTCTTGGCATTCAGCTTCTTGTCCTTTAACGCACCTCCCAGGCCCCCTCCAAGGGCAGGCTCTCCCCTGAGGATGTCTTTTGGAAAAACCTCTACATTGGACTTGGCCACTCCTACCTGCACACCATGGGTTGAAAAGGAGAACAAACTCGCCCAGCCTCCGGTTGCTGTGTTTGCGGTGAGAGGAAAGCCTGATGCTCAGCAGGTGGCGGCCAATGACAGCATTGGGAGGGCTGGCGAGACTGACGGTCAGAGTGTTCTCCATCTGAGCCTCCTTTGCTGCTGTCCAGCCCTCACCCTGCTCCAGCTCCGATGTCTGGAACACAGCTTTGGTGTGGAGGGCCTCAGAAGCCCGGGGTCCTGGAGGAGAGGAGAGGGACTCAGGAGACCCTGCCCCTGGGAAACCCGGCTTTAGAGAAGTGAAAAAAGCTCAGGCCTGGAAGCCCCACCTTCACCCCCTGAACTGCTGGGAGGCTTTGGGAAAAGGACCTGACCAAGAGCAAGAAGGCCAGTGGCCGAGTGAGGGTCCACCTCAGCTGCCCTGACACCCCAGCCACTTCCAGGCCAAGGAGAAAGTGACAGCATCCTTTAAAACCAAAGTCTGCCTATGTCGGGCCAGGAAAGGAAAGAAAAGCTTGGGCTTCAAAGTGCTTGATGGTTTTTCATACCCTTCCAGAGCCCCGGGTGTCTGGTACACACAAGGTTCCAGAGAGGTCCTCCCATCCATCCCACTGTCTGCTGGCAGCACCTCCCAACCACCCCCAGAAAGTCGCCACCAGAAGCCTCCAGGGTTCAAGGCTCTGTCTACCTACAGGGACTTGCTTCCCCCAGAGCCTGAGCTGCTGACTGCAAGGTCTCATGTTACTGGGTCATAAGACAGGTCCCTCCAGCTGCAGACTAGAAGGGGGCGCTGGTGAGCCCAGTTACCTGTCTCCACCGTGAAGATGAGGGTCTCCTCACAGTCCAGGGCTCTGCTCAGCTCCAGCGTGAGGCTGAACGACTGGCCCCTGCGAACCACTAGCTCAGGGCAGGGGTACTCCTGGGTGTGGTGGGCAGCGCCATTCCTTGACCGCTGCCAGTCCACCTTAGTGACTCTGATCCCTGGGTGGGGAGAGGATAGGGAGATGAGGCCACGGCCTTGTGTTTCTCACCCACTCTGAGCTTGTCCTCCCATTCACTCCCGGCCAGTCATTTGTTCATCCAGCTGCTATTTATCATATACCAGCGATTCTCTGTTTGTTTGTTTGTTTTGAGACAGGGTCTCACTCTATCACCCAGGCTGGAGTGCAGTGGCGTGATCTCAGTTCACTGCAACCTCTGCCTCCCAGGTTCAAGCAATTCTTGTGCCTCAGCCTCCTGAGTAGCTGGAAATACAGGTGCACATCACCACACCTGGGTAATTTCTTTGCATATTTTCGGAGAGATGGAGTTTTGCCATGTTGGTTAAGCTGGTCTCAAACTCCTGACCTCAGGTGATCTGCCCGCCTCAGCCTCCCACAGTGCTGGGATTACAGGTGTGAGGCATCTTGCCCAGCCTCTTAGTCATTAAGTTCTGTAAAATCACTGCAAAGGTTGAATTAATGAGAACTGACCCATTGCCCTTAGGGAAAATAAATACAGGTTTAGGTTCCTGTGAGCCTCTGATCCCAACTTATTCATCAATTGATCAGTATATAACCTTATTATATGTGCGTTTCTGTTTAAAGATACATTATTCAGGATGGGCGTGGTGGCTCACGCCTGTAATCCTAGCACTTTGGGAGGCCGAGGTGGGCAGATTGCCTGAGCTTAGGAGCTCGAGACCACCTTGGGGCCAACGTGGCGAAACCTCGTCTCTACTATAATACAAAAAATGAGCCGGGCGTGGTGGCGGGTGCCTGTAATCCCAGCCACTCAAGCAGGAGAATCGCTTGAACCCAGGAGGTGGAAGTTGCAGTGAGCTCAGATTGCACCACTGCACTCTAGCCTGGGCCACAGAGCGAGACTCTCCTTCTCAAAACAAACAAACATAATTTAATATATGTTGTTGATTCGTTAATATTGAACTTGTGGCCAGCAGTGCTATAGTTCATTCCTGAATGTTCACCTAACACATATTTTTCATGTAAGGCAGATCGCAGCTTTCCTGCTCCTAGGAACATGAGACAGCACTTCAGTCCTATGCTCTGCAGCCATTTTAAACAGAGAAATCACCAACAAAAAAAGCACAAAAATGCAAAAAAACCCTAGTTTTAAATGAACAGAGAAAGGTTATTTGTTTATAGTATGACAGCTGAAACAAGAAGGCAGAATATCGCCTGTTCAGCTTCAGCTGGGAATATGCATGTCAGGTCAGGTGACAATTTTTCTGCACTCTGTGCATGTCTGTGAATGGCCAATAAAGCGCAGAGTATCGATTTTGGATTTAAAAATAAATATTAGCAATGTGCATATACAGAATCCACAAGTGTTGAGGATTGACTGTATGATCTCTATGCCAGGCTGGTGTCTGGTGCTGAGGATATAGATGTGGGCTTGCCCTCAGTGCATGGTGTGGTGAGACTGTATGGCTCAATGGCTATGAGGAGGTCTTCTGGGGGCAGCTGACATGGGTTCAGATTCTGACTTGGCCATCTACTGGCTGAACCACCTTCCTTTCCTTTATTGAAACAGAGTGTCACTTTGTCACCCAGGCTGGAGTGCAGTGGCGCGATCTCGGCTCACTGCAATCTCTGCTTCCCAGGCTCAAGTGATCCTCTCATCTCAGCCTCCCAAGTAGCTGGGACTGCAGGCACATGCCACCATACTCAGCTAATGTTTTGTATTTTTGGTAGAGACCAGGTTTCGCCATGTTGCCCCGAACTCCTGAGCTCAAGCAATCTGTCTGCCTTGGCCTCCCAAAGTGCTGGGATTACAGGCGTGACCACTGTTCCCAGCCCGCCTTCTTGACCTCTCTGCATCTCAGTTCCCCGCTCTGCAGAATGGGAATAATGCCTGTGGCATGATTGTGAGGATAATGGCCCCTGTCGTTTAGAGTCCTCAGAACATGAGAGCTCAATAAATGTTACTTATTATGTTCCAGGGGTGACACGTAAGTAGGTGAGTCCACATAACTCATTCTTGCTTTGATACATGCTATCAGGGAGAAGGATAGGAGCTGAAAGAACAGTAACAGAGGGCTTGGCCTGGTCTGAAGGGGGACAAGCAAGGCTTCCTTGAGAAGGCAGAATTGAGGCTGAGTCCTAAATTGAATGGGGGTCCCCAGGAAAGAATTGAGTGATGGATCTAGTCTCAGTCCAAGCATCCTCTTCCTCTATTCAGGGTTCATTCATTCAAATGCTGGGCATTGTGCTGGATGCTACAGACCCAACAGTCTGTCAAATACCCACTATCACGCAGTTGATAGCCCAGTGGAGAAGACTGGCATTAAGCATATAGACCTCAAACGTTTAGGGGCAAGCTTTGAGATGAACCCTAAGGGAGAGGCATTGGGAGTCCCAGGAGCACAGAACACCTAAACTCAAGTAGTTAGATTAACAAAACTATTCACCAGAGTAATATAAGCAACAGCTTAAAACTCTAGGATGTGTGCAGTCTTGAATTCTAGCCAGCAGCTATGGTGCTAGACAGAGAGACAGGAGGGAGTACGGTGACTTCTAAAATTTGAGAGAAAGCAGATGTGTGGGGAAAGCAATGAGGTCGGAGGGGCCCATAGTCGGCAGACCACCAACGCTTGGAGTGGGATGAGGAGTCTGCCTTTTATCCTAAGGACCGTAGTCAGCCAAATATTGTTTTAAGCAAAGCTGTGATGTAATCAGATTTGCACCTTGGAAAGTTCATTCTGGTGCCATGTAGAAGATTAATTAGATATCTGGTGAGATGCTTTAGTAAGCAAAGGGATGTTCCATGAAACTGCTGTTTCATCTTGTCAAACATCTGCTGCCAAACCTCCACTGGATGCCCCATTGTCTGTTATGATCTGTCCAAGCTCCTTCATCTTGGACAAGGAACCAGGCAGGATCCCATTGCTTTCCATCCCTCCAGCTCACCCCCACCCTGTCACAGCTCCATTACTCTTCGCTCTGGCTGCATCAGACTCTAGCTCTGCAACCTCCTGCCCCGATGTCCCACACATCTCTTTCCTGCCTTGTGCTTTTCCTAAGGCCCCTCCTGGTTGGGTTGCCTGTGATTGTCCTCTGAGATGTTCCAGCCTCGGCCCTGCCACTACAGTTCATCTCTCCTTTGTCCACTCAGCTATTAGATTTGGGATAATACAAACAACAATAATAAAATCTTTGTATGTATTCAAGTGCTTATGCCTCCTAACATACACCTAAGGGAGGTACTATGACCCTTTGCATTTTCTAGATGCTGTCATGCTCACTGGGTTCCCTCTTTCACCTCCCCTGTGCCCCCAGCCCCGCATATCCTCAGGGCTCAACATGGAAGCCAGAAGGATCCTGTTAAAATCTAAGATCACTTCGTTGCTCTCAAGCTCTCCATTGGTTCCTGTCTCTCTCAGCAGAGTTGAAGTCCCGACAATGATCCACAAGCCCTTCAGGATTAAGTGCTTTGATATCTTTTTGGGCCTTCTGTTTCTCTTCCCCTTTCTCATCCCCTTAAGCCACACTGACCTCCTTATTTCTCTTTGAACCTGTGGACAGGCTCCCTTTTCAGGGCCTTTGCACCTGCTGTTCCCTGTATGTGGATCACTCTCCTTTCGGATTCCTGCAGAATCTGCTTGCCTTCAAGTCTTTGCTCAAATGTCACCTTTCCAGTGGGACCTTCCCTGACCACCCCTATATAAATTGCAAATCACCCCTACCCTCTTTCTCCACTATTTTCCTCCACGGCACTTACTGACATCTTACACTAATTTTATTTCTTTATTTTAATTGCCTACCTTCCGTTTCAAGAATATCAACTCCATAAGGGCAGGGAGCTGTGCCTGTTTTGTTCATTGATGAATCTTCAGTGCCTGATACATGGAAGGTGCTCAACAAATATTTCTTAAATGTATTAATGAATGAATGAGGAAACTGAGAGCAAGAGAAGTGAAATAACTTGCCAAAGGGCACACAAACAAGCAAGGGCTGGAGTGGAGTCTGTGGGCATTCTGGCTTCCAGCTGTTGACCACTGGGCCAGTGGTTATACTAGTTTTATTGTGGTTGACATAAGAAACAGTTTTAAATGTTCCATACTCCATATGCCTGCAAACATATATACATGCACAGATAAAAACTGAAACAAAAGTTTCGTTACCATTTCCCCTTATCATGAATGATGAATACTGAAATTTATTTTCTTTTTCTGTCAAAGCTCTCTAGCCAAAGACCATCAGGAACACATCAGTACAATGAACAGGAAGGGCTCATCGCTCGTGGCAATGAGAAAGACTGCTCACCACAAAGAACCACGGAACATCTCCGGAAGAGGATATTAGAGAGGACTTACAGGATTGCAGCTTGTGTTAGGTGGTTTTGGGGAGAGTTCAAAGAAGCAGGGCTTTGCTCGGGATTGGAGGCTGCTCTGGGAATGAGGCAAGTCTATGTCTGAGTATCTTAATAGTCCTTATGTAGAAGGTGGGAAGAATGAATCGAGGCTAGTGTCACAAGTGGTAAAGAAGCAGCCATTATTCATATCAGCCCAACTATAGGGCTAATATGTCAGTAAATCGAGACCAGTAAATGGAGACCAGTAAATGGCTTAGAAAATGTTCATGTTTTTGTCTGTGTTCACTCATGATTACAGAGTGGTCTTGTTTTTGTCTTGATTCACTACAGTCACAGGATGGCATCTGATCACTTCATCATGTCTTCTGGTAAAGTTTCAATAATCATTTACATACTTAAGTATGTTTAGTGAAAAATTGATTTCCTCTTATTTACTATTTATATTATAGTTAGGATACAATTTTTTAAAAAGTGGTGTAGAGGTAGGTAAGGAACCTGAAATTCAATTTCAGGTTGGTGAAGGGACACTATTAAATATTTGTTATATTGAGAGGGAGGGTATTAGGGACAAAAGAGTTGATGTTTTACTCATCTATTGCTTCTTAACCAATCTGTTTAACCCAGAGTTTAGCTTGGAAAAATGATAATCATATGTTATCTTTCATGGTTTCTGTGGGTCAGGAATTTGGGCAGAACTCCACTGGCCAGCTCTTAACTGGAGTTTCTTATGTGGTTGCAATCAGACATTAGCTGGGGCCATACTCATCTGAAGGCTTGACTGAGGCCGGAGGATACACTTTAAAGGAGACTAACTTACATGGTTGGCAAATTGGTGCTGAATACAGGTTGAGGCACCTTGCTTCCTTTCCATGTGGATCTTTCCATGGGAATGCTTGAGTGTCCTCCTGGCATGGTGCTTAGTTTCCCCTGAGCAAGTGACCTGAGAGACCATGGTGGAAGCTGCAATGCTTTTTATGACCTAACCTCAGAAGTTACACAATGTCACCTCCACCTTATCCTATGGGTCAAGGCAGTTACAAAGGCCTACCCAGGTTCAAAGAGAAGGAACATGCCCCATCTCTTGCCAAAAATGTACCAATGTCATGTCCCATTGTAAAAAGAACATTGAGCTGAGATGTATACTGATATGACTGCCCTGTGAAATATAATCTGCCACAGCTGAGAACCACTGAAGTTATATCACCAAGTACTCCCCACCCAAGGACACTTATCATGCAACTCTTTTTTTTTTTTTTTTTTGAGACAGAGTCTCACTCTGTCACCCAGGCTGGAGTGCAGTGGCGCAATCTCAGCTCACTGCAAGCTCTGCCTCCCGGGTTCTCGCCATTCTCCTGCCTCAGCCTCTCCGAGTAGCTGGGACTACAGGTGCCCACCACCACGCCCGGCTAATTTTTTAAATATTTTTAGTAGAGATGGGGTTTCACCGTGGTCTCAATCTCCTGACTTCGTGATCCGCCCACCTCGGCCTCCCAAAGTGCTGGGATTACAAGCGTGAGCCACCGCACCTGGCCAACTTATCATGCAACTCTTGGCTGTATCTTATTTGATGCCAAGCATACAGGAAATGTTCAGTAATTTTTGGCTAGACCATTGGATAGGTTTTATTTAATAAATCTTCCTATGAACCAAGTGCTTTTCCAAATATTTTACAAATATTAGCTCATTTAATCTTAATAAACCATATGAGAGAGGTACTATTGTTAACTCAATGTCACAGATGATAAAACTGAGGTACAGAGTTACACAGCCTGTTTTTTTTTTGTTTTTTTTTTTTTTTTTTTTTTTTTTTAATTTGAGATAGGGTCTTGCTATGTTGACATGTTGACCAGGCTGGTCTCCAAGTCCTGGCCTCAAGCAATCCTCCCATCTCAGCCTCACAAAGTGCTGGGATTACAGGCATGAGCCACTGCACATGACCCAGAGTTACATAGCCTTCTAAGTGATGGAGCTGGGAATCTGCCTCCTGAGTTGGTGGCTTGTCTATGGTGCCTTTATCTTTGACCCCATAGGAGTCACAGCCTGGAAGTTCCAGACTGTAAAATTCAACACGAGCTTCACCACAGGCATCAGATCAGTGGCTTGTGTGGGCAAGTGTCTGGACAGAGCTGGTCAAAATGTTTGACTTTTTAAAGATTCCAGCATCTTTGTGCAATCTTTTAGTTAACAGCATGTGGCAGATTGATTTTCCAAAAGTGGTTGCAGTAATATCTCCCATCCCACATACTCTTCTTTCAATATGATGTTGATACTCCTCTCATTGAGAAGTAGAGCATATATTCCCACCCTCTGGACCTGGAAGACTTGTGGCTAAGACAGAGTGACACATTGTGACTTCTAAGGCTAGATTATAAAAGTTAATACAGCTTCTTTCTGGTTCCCTTGGGTTGCTTGCTCTTAGAACCCAGCCACCATGCAATGAAGAAACCCAAATGGCCTATGGAGAAGCTCACCTGGAGAGGAACCAAGGCTTCCAACCCACAGCCCACTGAGCTCCCAGCTGACAGACAGAACTATTTGGAAGCCATGGGACTGAACCATCTGGCAAGTGGGTCCTTCAGCCCCCAGGCAATCTGCCCCAGCTGATGCAGACACAAGCTGTCCCTGCCATGCTCTGCCCAAATTGCAGGTTCCTAAGCAGGAGAATGATTGTTGTCTGAAGCCCCTAAGTGCTGGGGCAGTTTGCTACACAGGAATTGATAACTGAAACATGGAGAGAGCCAAGATTCTTGTCTAGACCACAACAGCCTCCCAACTGCCCTCCACCTGTGAGCTGTCTGGGCTGGCGCTGTGGTCTCAATAATCAGGCTTGAGATTCATGGAAAAGACTAGTTTTAGCTTAGCCTAGGCCAGAAACCCCTGCTGGCATCATGATATGGGGATAATGACTGAACATGTGGGTAGGAACTCACACGGCTGACACATGTATCCCAAGATTGGGAGCTCCTACAAGCCTCTGCTGTGGTGACTGAGCAAAGACTGTGCAGGACCAGTGTTCAACAGTGACCCCGTGTGGCATGAGCTGGAACAACAGTGCCAGGGGGCTTTCCCATTACCCTTGCCAATCCTCACAACGGAAAGTAGAACCAAAGCTTTCACATCAAGTTAGCCCCAGTCATTCTAGCGCAGGCACAAACCTCTGAAATTCCAAAACTTTGAGCTCAGATGACCTTGGTTTAGTCAGAAAACACAAGCAGGACCCTCTCCCCCAACCAGGTACCTTGTACATAGAATTGTCCAGTCTAATATCAGCAGAGCTGGAAGAGCCATTAGGAGCTCAGGTCTCCATTTACTGACATATAAACTGAGACCCAGAAATGGGAAGAAAGGGATTTCTTGCCTGAGGACACACTGTATTTGTAGCCCACAATTCATGTTGCTACTTCCCAAGCAATGTATGTAGGGACAGGCCAGAACAGGATGCTATTTTTTCAGTGGATGAGTCAGAAGCAGGCGACGAGGTTGCTGGATGGTAATTATCTCAGCCCTGCTATGCCCCAGGGCTGGATACAAGGGGAGTTTGGGATTGGATGAGGGCTGCTGGACCCTGAGTCATGGGTTCAAGCCCCATGGATCCTGCACTGGTTTTCCCCCTTCCCTGCCACAGCCCAAAGCAGCTCCCATCACCCTCTGAGGCATCTGCATCCTTATCACAGACAAGCAAGAGGAGGTGGTGGGATGAGTCAGAACTGCCATTATCATCATTGTCCTGGAATCTCAGAGACCATTTCTCTCACAACTTCCTGCCCAGGTGCAAATTCCCTTGGCCAAATTCTTAGTGGATACTTGATCATGGTCCCAGCTTGCCATACCTCTGAGAGGTAGCTCACTCACCACCCAATGTTAGAAAGCCCTTCCTTCTGCTGAGCCAAGCTCTTTCTTCTTGCAACTTCTCCCAATTTGTCCCTATTTTGCTCCCCATTACCCCCATAGAACACACTTCTTCCTTTGCTCCTTGATGGGGTTTTGCAGAAACTATCTAGAAATCCCAATCTGCCAGCCCCCGGCACCTCCCCTGCCCAACTCTACATTCGCCCCATAACCCAGGAGGTCACTGTTCTGATCCCTGTGGAATCTGTCCCTGGAGTTGCTGCTTTGGTGATCTAAGTTGTCCACACCCATCAGCATCACACCTCCATGACCTGCCATTTGTGGGGTAATGGCCAGGGCTGGGGGAACTACTGGTGATTACAGATAAGTTCTGTCCTAGCCAGTGTCCTTCCTAGTCCTCATGGGGACAGTGAGACTGATGGGCATGGGGAGAGGCTCCCAGGTATATGGCAGCCCAAGGCGAGGAGATAGATGTGCACTTGGGATGGTTTCCAGGCCCCTTGTCAAAATAAACCCAGTATCACCCCTTCCATGTACTCAGCTCAAATTCTGTTAAGACAGAGGCTTCTGTCCCTTATCTGTGATCAGGGATGCTATGTTATAGTTGTTTGCTTACATATGTCTCTCCCTCACTGGACTGAGAGCTCCACGAAGGCGAAAGCTGAGTCTCCTCCTCTCTGGGTTGCTAGAACCTGGTTAAGGGCCCAGGGCATATTAGGTGCTCAGTGAATGTTGGTTGGATGAATGAATGAATCTCCTTCCCCATCCCTTGGCTGGGGTACGGAAGGCAGAGCTGATGCTCTGCAGCGTCCTTGGGCCCGCCCTCGAGGATCAACACCCACACCCTGTCAGCTGCTCACGCTCCGACCGTCCACACCCCACCCACCCCATAATCCCTCTCTCAAGCTGTCACATTCCAAAGCCTGCTTTTCCTTCTTAACTTCTTTCCTTCCACAGAGTGAGAAAGAGGAGGGTGTGTGAGGCCTCTGACATGGGCAGGCAGACTGGCCACTGACCACCCACTCCCACCCACTGCCTCTCTGGGTCTGTTTTCTTCTCTGTAAAATGACCCAGAAGGACTCTTATGGTTTGGATAGTCTGTGGTTTGCTGAAGCAAGTGCCTCTGATTACCCCCAAGGACTCCTCTCAGCCCTCCTCCCTACAAGACAACCCCCGCCTCAACCTCCCCCATCCCTGGCCAAGAGTGTGCTGATGTGAAGATTGTCACATAGCCTCTAGGACATGGTTTTCCTGCACTGGTTTTCCCTCTTCCCTGCCACAGCTCAAAGCAGCTCCCATCACCCTCTGAGGCATCTGCATCCTTAACACAGACGGGCAAGAGGAGGTGGGATGAGTCAGAACTGCCATTATCATCATTATCCTCGAATCTCAGAGACTGTCTCTCTCACAACTTCCTGCCCAGGCACAAATTCCCTTGGCTGAATTCTTGGTGAATACTTGATTATGGTCCCAGCTTGCCATACCTCTAAGAGGTAGCTCACCCCCTGCCCAATGGAGGGGATGGGAGAGACAGCATCTGCTCTGAGACTGCTCCAGGTGACAGTGAACCCAAGGCCCTGAGGACAGAATAGGCAGCCTGTTTTCAGCCCCGGCGCCCTTCACCCTTGGGATATGCAGGATGAGCTCCCAGCCCAGGGCTAAAGTCTCGCCAACCCCAGGGCTGAGGCTGTACACCCCAGGCACAGGGAAAGGATGTGGTAAGAGTGCTCCCTCTACCTGCCTGTTACCCCAAGCCTCACATCCCCTCCAGCTTGACTGCTCTCCTCCCCTTCTCCCTCTCATTGTCTTCTCAGCGCTTCCTTTCACTCTGCACAGCAACTAGGACCCTGATTTCGGAGGCACACACTTGAGCTCACATGCAGGCTTTGCCCCGTGTTGGCTGTGTGGCAAGTGAGTGAGCTCTGAAACTCAGTCTCCTGGTGATAATGAGGGTGATGATCCTACCCGCCTCCTCACGTTGGGAGGATTAAGTGAAATAATTCACACAGAGTATTTAGACCAGTACCAAGCACATACTAGGTTCTCAGGAAATGTGAGTGGTATCATCATTAGTATTTACACAGGACCTCCTAGCTGCCATTCCTGTGCTCTGCCAATTCATGCCATCCTGAATCATCTACTTGTTGGCTGTGTGGCCCTGGATCTGAGGATCCGATTTCCTTCTCCGGAATGTGGCAATAATATCTTTCGTTTAGGGTTCTGAGGAGGATTAAATGAGGTAGTAATTATACATAGGGTAGTGATAAAATGCATCACTTAAACCAGGAAATTCTGAGAGTGAAAAGAGAAGCCATTAATAAACACTAAGGCAACGGGCTTCCACCAGGATCAACGTCTCCCTATTCATCAGGTACGTAGCCTGGTGCTGGGTCCACAGTGATGAGCTCTACAAACAGGGATTTTTTTTTTGAGACAGAGTCTTGCTCTGTCACCCAGGCTGGAGTGCAGTGGCACAATTTCTGCTCACTGGAAGCTCCACCTCCCGGGTTCACGCCATTCTCCTGCCTCAGCCTCCTGAGTAGCTGGGACTACAGGCCCCCGCCACCACACCCTGCTAATTTTCTGTATTTTTAGTAGAGATGGGGTTTCACCGTGTTAGCCAGGATGGTCTCGATCTCCTGACCTCATGATCTGCTCACCTTGGCCTCCCAAAGTGCTGGGATTACAGGCGTGAGCCACCGTGCTCAGCCTACAAACAGGGATTTTTCCATCATCACCTCCTTTCCCCACATCTCCCCCATCACTTTGGTCCTCCCCTCCCCAGTTCCTACATTCACGGGGTTTCTTGTTATTCTTCCCTCTTTGCTTCTCGCTTAAGCGACTGTATGGCCCCAACAGCCTCAGAGTGTTTTTCAGCTCGTCCTCTTCAATCCATCCCATCACTATGGAGAAACTGAGGTTCAGAGAGGAGAAGGGACTTTTCTGAGTGTCAGCATGTCATTTTCCCTGCTCAAGCATCATGGAATCTACAGCCATCTTGTTGGCATTGAAGGTCCTTGACAGTCAGGCCCTGCCCATCACTTCTGGCCCTCTGACCTCCTCCCCAACTCACTTGCTCACCAGCTGGCCCCAGAGCTCCACCTAAGAAAGGGAAGGGTCCATGTGCAGAACATCGCTTCCTGCCCACTTAGCTCTCCACCCATCCCCACCCCTAGGCCTAGCTCATCCATCTTCCTCCTCCTGCCGTTGGGTAACACCAGAGAGCTGAGTGATACAATCCTCCCCAATTCTTTGTCTCAGCCCAGTGGGGTTGAGCCCTGGAAGCTCTGTTGAAGCCAGCGGCAACTTCCAGACTCTGGACTAAGCATAATTGGTTTTTAATGGGCCCCATTTTAATCCTATGCTTAGTACGCATCATGGGCACCTGAACTCCATGACTAAATGATTAATCGGGAGTTGCCTGGGGCTTTTCTGGGGCCACTGCCCCATCTCCCTTTCCTTCCTGGTCTTGTTGGAAGCTGCTGGCCTCTCTCTCACCAGGAGGCAGTGACTCGTCAACTCCAACCCAATGTCCCAGCCAGAGCCAGCCTCACACACAGTATTCCCCTCAATTCTTGGAATCTCTGAGCTGAAAGATGATTGTAATTTAATCATGGCAAAAGGGTCTCACCTCCTTTGTCAACACTGATCAACTGGTACTTAAAGAACTGGGTTGAGCATTCTGGGGCCACATCCAGGCTCCAGAGGGAAGAGCTCTGGGGTCAACTAGGGATGTCCACCATGGATGGAGTGTGGGAGGGGGGATAGGAGGAGCTCCAGGAAGATGAATACACTGTCCATCTAGGATCTAATGTCTCAGTCATTCAGGCACAGAGCCTGTGGTACGCAGGACCTACTGCTCTGAGGAACAGATCCTCCCAAGAAGCCAAGAGGACCCAGAAGACCCAGGAATTGAATCCAATCCAACATAGTCCATTTACATAGGCATGACAACTCCAGTGCTGACATTTCACAGACGGAGAAACAGAGCTTCAGAGAGAGGAACCCAGCAACTTAGTTACAGACCTGACAATGGGCATCATCATCAACTTTTTTCCTTCCTCAGCAATTAAACTTGGCACTGTCAAGTTTAAGTCTGATAGGTTATCAAAGGCCCAGGGAAGAGGGATCATCTAGGCGAGCTTTGAGAAGCAGATCTTGGAGGAACAAAGGCAATCTCGTCTGCACCAGGGCCATCAGGGAGGCAACCCCAGCTCTGGAAACAGGCAGTCTGGGCTGTGAGCTGGGGTTGGCAAGGCCTGGTCTTCAGAGGAACAGACCTATCCTAAGAGCCTGAAGGGCACAATGTGTCTAGCAATGCTGTTGTTAACTGCCAGGAGGAAATATGAAGAGGAAGCTAGACTATGATGAGGAAATTAAAATATCTGCCTTTGAAAGTTAAAAAAAAAATTTTTTTTTGTAGAGATGGGGTTTTGCCAGATTGCCCAGGCTGGTCTCAAACTCCTGAGCTCAAGAATTCCACCCCCCTTGCGGGGCGCGGTGGCTCACGTCTGTAATCCCAGCACTTTTGGAGGCCGAGGTGGGCGGATCTCGAGGTCAGAAGATCGAGACCATCCTGGCTAACATGGTGAAACCCCGTCTCTACTAAAAATACAAAAAATTAGCTGGGCATGGTGGCGGGCGCCTGTAGTCCCAGCTACTCTGGAGGCTGAGGCAGGAGAATGGTGTGAACCTGGGAGGCAGAGCTTGCAGTGAGCTGAGATTGCGCCACTGCACTCCAGCCTAGGCAAGAGTGTGAGACTCCATCTCAAAAAAAAAAAAAAAAAAAAGAAAAGAATTCCACCCCCCTCAGCCTCCCAAAATGCTGGGATTAGAGGTGTGAGCCACTGTGCCCGACCCACATTTTCTGAGTCTACTGTTTACAAGTCCCCACTTGAGATGTGTGGTGGGAGACCAGCACACGTGGTCTCACTAACTCCTCACAGCAGTGCTGTGAGATAATTTGCATTATAATCCCCATTACGAACATCAGAAAATGAAGTACCAAGGGCAAATTTTCTTGCTCAAGGTGATATAGCTCTTTTCACTTGAGCCAGAGCTGCTCTTGCCCTCAAGTGCTTGGGGTGGAATCAGGAGAGGATGCAGCCTGTGGGGGCCTCTCACTCCTTCCCACCCAGGCCACAATTCCCAACTATGCCCAGGAACGTCTCTGGATCCATGGAATGTGCATGGGGTGCAAGAAGATTTTCTTTCTTCTGCCCCCGCCTTCCTGTGCCCGCCTCCTTTAGTCCTGCAAGGCACAGGGGTGAGATCTGGCCCCAGCCCAGGAGACAGTGCCTGAGCCAGCCGCTGCCATGGGCTTGCTGGGTGGCCTAGAGCTGGCTTTTTCATCCTGGGCCTCATGAACACACACGAAGAGTTCATGTGTTCATGGTGGACCGTCCAGCTATAAAATACTAACAATTGATGATCAAACGTCATCCCACAGACCCGTGTTTCTTGAAGCCCCTCTCATGAGCCCTGGTGCCCCAAGGCCCCAGGCTCTGCCCACTCACCTGCCATGCGATGGCCAGCTGGACTCCTCTGTTCCTCCACACAGTGGTGTGTGCACCGTCAGGACAGTGTGGCGTGTCGCGGCAGCCAGCCAGACCAATTTTAACAAGGAAAACCTTGGGACACTCCTAGGCAGGAAAGTCAGAATTCAAAAGAGGAGGCGTGGCCCTCCACCCTAGCAGCGACACCCACGAGACACAAAATCATCCTGTAATTGCACCTAGAGGGGTTCACTGTTGGAGTGGCTCCAGCCAGGAGACCTTGGAAACATGGAGTTGCGAGTGGGACTGTGGATAAACTGAGGCTCAGAAAGGTCACAAGCCTGGCAAGAAAAAGAACGGGGAAAGAGAGAAGAGTGAGAGGGAACTCAGATTTATGGTTGGCCATTCTTAGCCCTCACAACAACCCTCAGATGAGAAAAAGCAGGCTCAGCGCGAGGACCCCAAGGTACATGGTTACACGCTGCAGAGCTGGGTCAGTCTGAGGCTCCCTCTACCCTCCTGGGTGAGACCAGAAGATTCCTGGGCCCACAGCTCCTCTCTGTTCTGCAGGCATCCAAAGAGGCAGAGGTCCACGATCCTCCTTCAGGGCCACTAGACTCCCCTAGTGGACACTAGACTCTTGAGAGGAGGTAGATAAGAAAAAGGGGAGAGCTGGTTCTGATTCAGAAGCTAGGCCCATCTGCCCTGACTTTGTGAGTGGCCTCCAGCCAGGAGCTTAGAGGCCTTGTGGCCATGGGTGTCCCGTGACCTTGGGCAAGACCTCTCCCCTCCTGGAACCCTGGTGTTTCTACCTATAAACTAAAGGGACTGGACTCAATTATTCTCCAGGGCCATTCCAGCTCAAAGTCTAAGATTCTGGGCTTGAAGATGCTGGAATTCAAGGCATCTAAAATCTTTAGTGTAATGAACTAGAGGGGATTTTATTTTCATGGGAGCTGATGGGGTAGGTTTCTTTTTTGCCGGAGAAATGCTTTGATGGATGACTTGGGGCTATCGGAGGCTGGATGTGGCCTGGGCCAGTGAGGAATGGGAAGTGGGAGGGGGTAGAATCGAGGGAAAGAGACAAGGAAGGGCAAGGAGACAACTGTGTGCTAAGCTCCCTGGGATCACCCCAATATTCAGGAAACTGCATAAAAATCCCAAAGTGTTTGATGTGGTTGGATTTCTTACAGAAAGTGGCAAAGAGGCTGAGTTCTGCTTCCTGGCTTGACATAGATCAAGCAGCTTTAATGGGCTGTCTGCAGACCCACGTAGCCTTATAATTACTGACAACTGGCAACAGCCCAGGGCAGCTCCTTCCTCAACACCCTGCAGGCTGCTGCCCCACAGACCCCAGGCCCTGCTGAAGCTGCTTTTCTGCCTATGCAGGGTCAGGCTCCTCCCCACTAATGATCATCTTATTCAGGGCCCTTTTATCTTTCATCCTGGGCTTGCTTGGACGGGAGCTCCCAGAAGACAGGGCATCAAAATCACTGCCTGCCCCACTCCTCGCGACCCCAAATAATGATTCATATTCCTCATTTTTTTTTTTTTTGAGACAAGATCTTGCTCTGTCACCCAGGGTGGAGTGCAGTGGCAAGATCTCAGTTCGGTGCCACCTCTGCCTCCTGGGTTCAAGCAATTCGCCTGCCTCACCCTCCTGAGTAGCTGGGACTACAGGCGTGTGCCACCATGCCTGGCTGATTTTTTGTGTATTTTAAGTAGAGACAGTGTTTCGCCATGTTGGCCAGGCTGGTCTCAAACTCCTGACCTCTGGTGATCTGCCCACCTCAGCCTCCCAAAGTGCTGAGATTACAAGTGTGAGCCACCGCACCTAGCCCATACTCAGTTTAGAAGTGAGCATCATAGCCTGGCAGTAGAGTCCTGGGTTCTGTTATCTCTGGGCCAAACTGGCTGTGTGACCTTCAGCAGGTCACTTACCTTCTCTGGGCCTTATTGCCTTCATCTGTAAAATACGGCTGTGAACTAGATATTACCAGTTCCAACATTCTCTGATTCTGATGATCAGGCTGGAGATGACAGACAGGAGCCAAAGCCTTGGGCGGCTCAGGGTACCCCAATGCCAGGCATAAAGTGGGTGCTTCACAAATTAAAACCTGTGCCTGGGGAATAATCAGATGCTTTAAAAGCAGTTTAATTGCTCTTCTGGCTATAAAGATAATACATACTCAGGTACAAAATTCAAGCAATACAGGGAACGAAGAAAGTATACATGCATATGGCTGTATACACATGGCAATAAATTTACATGAATCGCATCGTACACAGAAGCTGTTTTGTAACCTGTCCTTTTTGCTTGACCAAATATGGTGCTCTCTTTTCTTTTCTTTTCTTTTTTTTTTTTTTTTTTTGAGACGGAGTCTTGTTCTGTTGCCCAGGGTAGAGTGCAGTGGCTTGATCTTGGCTCACTGCAAGCTCCGCCTCCCAGCTTCTCACCATTCTTCTGCCTCAGCCTCCTGAGTAGCTGGGACTACAGGTGCCCGCCACCACGCCCAGCTAATTTTTTTTTTTAAATTTATTTTTAGTAGAGATGGAGTTTCACCATAGCCAGGATGGTCTCAATCTGCTGACCTCGTGATCCGCCTGCCTTGGCCTCCCAAAGTACTGAGATTACAGCTTTTCAAATCATAGAATATAGCTATGCATTGTCATTATTAATGTCATCTCTTGTGTGAATTTACATAATTTTACTAACCCTTCTTAAATTTATAAGAATTTAGGTCATTTCCACTTTTTTGCCCTTTTAAAGAAATTTAATTTTTTTGCATGTGTTTTTGTGTGCTTCTGTGGTGGGACAATTTCTGAGAAGTGAAACTGTTGAGGTGAACCACTCTTCAAGGCAGCAATTCTATGTGCAGGAATTTGTCTGACAGATGGATCCAAAAGTGTGGAAAGATTTAAGTACAAGGATATTTATTGCAACATTAATTATAACAGAAAGAGTGAAAACCCTCCTGTCTTCATTAATGGGATAAATTATGATCTATCCATGTAATAAAATACTATGTAGCTATTTAAAAAGTGGAGGCAGACTGATGCACGTTGATATGAAACAGTCTCCTGGGTACATTGCCAAGTTAAAAACAAAAAGTAAGGTGAAAAAAAAAGGAGATGGTAGAAACGAGAAGTCAGGGAGAAACCTAATTTTTGAACTCTTAGAAATGTTTGACTGTGGGTATATACTACCTTTCAAAAACATTATTATTATTATTATTTGAAATAACAAGCCGGGCATGGTGGTGTGCACCTGTAGTCCCAGCTACTTGGGAGGCTGAGGTGGGAAGATACAGCAAACCCAGTTTGGGTCCAGCCTGGGCAACGTAGCGACTCTGTCTCTAAAAACAAATAAACAAGCAAAATTATGATATATTTTGCCAAATTTCCCTCTAGATACATACATATTCTCAAACCACCATTTTTATTCTGTGGCACTCCTGATTCCAAAGGCCCTGTGGTTTCTCACTCCCAACAAGGTCCCAAGTTCAAACTCTTTATGGTGGACTTCAAAGCCTTTTGCAATACATTTTTTTTTTTTTTTTTGAGATGGTGTTTCACTCTTGTTCCCCAGGCTGGAGTGCAGTGGTGCGATCTCGACTCACTGCAACCTCTGTCTCCCTGGTTCAAACGATTCTCCTGCCTCAGCCTCCCAACTAGCTGGGATTACGGGCATGTGCCACCATGCCCAGCTAATTTTTGTATTTTTAGTAGAGATGGGATTTCACCATGTTGGCCAGGCTGGTCTCAAGCTCCTGATCTAAAGTGATCTGCCCACCTTGGCCTCCCGAAGTGCTAGGATTACAGGCATGAGCCACCATGGTCGGCCAGCAATACAATCTTAATTTATCCCAAGTCTCTTTGTTTCTCTTCATGAATACTTGGCCTCACACAGGCTCAGCAGCACCCCCCAGAATATCCCCAAGTCCACCATGGCATGAAGATGCTGAACAAGTTACTTCCAGAAATCACGTTCTTCTATCCTATGTGCTCAAGTAGGAGACCACAGCCAACAGTCAGATTCATGAATCTAAAGTTTAGTGGGTTCCTGGCATGTAGTAGATGCTCAATGTATTAATGTTTAGATGGGTTACCTGTATTTAGACGGTTTCCTAAGATCTTGGCTCTGGAGTCAAACTGCCTCGGTCAAATTTCAGCTTCATCACTTAGTTCTCTATTGGCAAATAAGTTAACCTTTCTAGGCCTCAGTTTTCTTATGTGTAATGTGGGGATAAAAGTAGTGCCTACCTCGTAGGGTTGTTGTAAAAATTAAATCTGAATATATGTAAAGCACTTAGAACACTGCCTGGCACACACCCAACAAGTATTAGTTGTAATTATTTTTACTTTCTTCTTTTTATTTACTGTATTGCTTTACTTTTCTATACAAATCTGTATTATTTTTAAAGTCAGGGGAAAAAAATAAAAATTTCTCATTCATTTTGCCCCTTTTTCTCATCCTAAAAACTGAATTCCAGCTCCACGTTCTTCCAGGAAGCCTGATTGCCATAGTCTCCAGGGTTCTTGCCTGCTTGGAGCTCCTGGGCACGTCCATCATCTATACCTCTGTCTGTCTGTCTGTCCACACACCGCACACTGCAGTGGCTTGTTTCCTTCCCACCACAGCCTCCTTGATGAGGATGTCTTGAGGGATTCAGGTCTCTGTCCTCCCATCTGCTCCCCAGCACCAAGCCCTAAATCCAGTGAAGAGGAGGTCATGCTAAAGCACCCTGTCCTTTGGGGAGGAGTTAGGGTCTCTTGATGGGGAGTGAGGATGGAAGAGAGGCTTTCTCCAGGGAGCCAAGCACAGACGCCTGGGCAGGGCCCTTCCCCTTTGATCAGTGATGAGTTGTTCATATGCTTAAGACACCAGTAAAGTGTGGATACCAAACCATTTTTTTTTTTTTTGAGGCAGGGTCTTGTTTTCTCCCAGGCTGGAGTGCAGTGGTGTGATCTTGGCTCACTGCAACCTCTGCCTCCTGGATTCAAGCGGTTTGATTCTCCTGCCTCAGCCTCCTGAGTAGCTGGGATTACAGGCGTGCACCACCATGTCCAGCTAATTTTTTGTATTTTTAGTACAGACAAGGTTTCACTCTGTTGGCCAGGTTGGTCTCAAACTCCTGGCCTCAAGTGATCTGCCCAAAGTGCTGGGATAACAGGCTTGAGCCACTGTGCCAGGCCTGAATTTTAAAAAAAATTTTAACATTTAAAAAAAAATCAAAGGAATCACCTTGGGAAAATAAAAGCTGTGTTGTGTTTACTTACTTTCAAGTTTACTTTTGTTTTAATTATATGGATTGGAAGGGCATCATGATTTTTTTGAGGACTCAGAGCACCTCCCTAGCCCTGAATGTACAGTGGAATTTTCCAGAGGCTCCATGATATATAATGTTTAAAAAATTGAATGCAAAAGCAGCTATGAGAATCCAGCTCTTCTCTATTAAGCCTGCCATTTAGTTAAAGAAATTTGCAAAAAAAAAATGTATATCTAAAACAATGCCACTCTTACTAATGCTATTTTTGTTCTTGGAAAGTACAGTTATTTTTCATAAATACATGTTGTATGTGTTAAGATGCAATGGGTTTTTTAGTTTCTAAGTGAATTAATGCGTACATTTTTGTAAGTTTCTCATTGTTAGCTTCCAAATCAGTAAGTATCTATAGTAACCCACATAAGCAAGTGCTCTTTGGCATCTCAATAATTTTTAACAGTGTAAAGGGGTCTTGAGCCCCACATGATTGAGAACTGCTGTCCTAGAGTGCACTTCCCCTCTAGGATTCCAGGTCTGTCCCTTAAGAGAAAACTTCAGACTGACCCAAATCACAGGGGAGGGGGCCTGAGGCTGTGGACTCAAGTAAAGATGAGACTGAGGGCCAGAAAAATCCAGAGCAGCTCTGCCCTGTGGGTGGCACCCCAGGCCTCTCTGCTGCTTGGAACCCCCATTTCCAGAGCCCCATGGGTCCAGCAACCACAGACCTGGTACTGCCCATGGGTGAGTTCCAAGGTCCAAGCAACCAGCTGGACACAGGATCCCCTGTGCAGTCTGGCTGGGAGTCACCTGTGTTGTTTTGGGAATTCATCCTCACAAGACAATGAGTTAGAACAACCTATCACAGCTCGACCTGGACTGGTCGGGCAGCAGGATGTCCCTTCCCCTCTCTGGGCCTCTGTTTACCTGGCTATAAAATGGAAGCTGATACTGTTCCCTCTCACCCTTGGGCAAAGTCATCGGACAACTAATAAAAGACTGTGAAGCTCTAACTCACCTCTACATCACCTCATTCTGACGGCCATGCCTGTAGCCAGTGACATAGGTGATAGGCAGCTGGCGTTCATGCTCTTGCAGGGAGGTGCTCACCCAGTTGGAAGGCGAGGTGCTCACCCAGTTGGAAGGCGAGGTGCTCACCCAGTTGGAAGGCGAGGTGCTCACCCAGTTGGCAGGCAGGATGCTCTAGTACTGTCATCAGCAGACCTTGTCCTTGCCCACCTTATGTGGGCCAGAGCTGTGCAGCAAGCCTGGAGGTGAGAGGTGGCCTCATCCCCTGTCACCTGTGTCCTATTGTGGCCCCGTCTGTCTTTCCACACATCACACATTGTTAGCACCTACAAGCGGCTCTGAAGCTGCAAAGACTTCAGAGCTCACTGTGTCACTGCTTTGGATGCTCAGGAATCACCTCACTTATGATCCCCTCTTCATTCATTTCTTCCATTCTGCATTCATTCATTCCTGTCAAAACTCATTCAGCAAATACTTCCTCATGCTCATTAAAGGGAGAGTCACTGTGGAACCTATTGAGATGTCAGTGGTTCTAACACTTTTTCTATCAACTTCTCAATGTCATCTGATTCTAGATCCTCCCCTCGGTTCAGTTCGGCTCACTCACTCTGTGATGAGGATAGTGTTTTTGAAATATTTTCAGCCATATTTCTGGTAAATTTTGTTGACCTGAGGTTCCCCACCCACTGAAGCCAAGAGTCTCTGTGCTTCCGGGAAAGGGCAGAAGAGACTAATTATAATGGGTCATCATCCAGCACTGACTGCCCTATCAGGTTTTTTGGTTTCTGTTTTGTTTTGTTTTGTCCTTCATAAGACAATGTTGTTTTTAAAGCTAGGCTTTGCCAAGAAAGGGTTTAGTAAACTCTTTAAGTTTCCATTAACTATCATGATCCAGGCTTAATGAATCATAGCTCATTGCAGCCTGGATCTCCTGGGCTCAAGTGATTCTCCCACCACAGCCTTCCGAGTAGCTGGGAGTATGGGCATGTGCCACTATGTCTGGCTAATTTTTATTTTATTTTATGTTTTGTAGAGGCAGGGTCTCGCACCGTGTTGCCCAGGCTTGTCTCAAACTCTTGGCCTCAAGTGGTCTTCCTGCCTCGGTCTCCCCAGTTGTTGAGATTACAGGCATGAACCACTGTACCTGGCCTGGATATACCATTTCAGGGAAGTCCTTTCTACCAGGGCACTGAGGGGAGCCCACCTCTGTTGAGTATGGGGAAGAGAAGTGAGACCAAGGAAGGAGAAGCAGGCAGATTTTCTATCTGATTTCACCTTTCTGGGGCAAATTTCCAAAGTTTCAGGGAAAAGCCAAAATTAAAGGGCTTTTGCCAACCAACCTATGGTATGAAAAAAATCAGAACAGTGGTTGCCTTTGGGGGTGGTTAGAGACAGAGATTGGAAAGGGGCATGAGGGGAGTTTCTGGAGTGATCATTTTTTCTATATCTTGATTGGAATATTGGTTACATAGGCATTTATTAAAATGCAGCAAATGTACACTTTAGATTTGTATATCTCATTATATGTGAATTTAACACCAAGGAAAAAAACTGTAAACAAATTTCAAACTCTAGTTAACCATAAGCATGCTGAAGTATTTAGAAGGAATTGTACCAATGTCTGCAATTGACTTTGAAATGCACCAAAAATTTCTTGGTTGGATGGATGTGTGGATGGATTAATGGATGGATGGAAGAATGATAAAATAAGCATAGTAAAATGTTAATGGTAGAATCCTAGGTGAGGGGCATATGGCTTTCAGTATTAAATTCCTTTAACTTTGCTCTATGTTTGAAAATTTTCATAATAACATGAAAAAAGGGTTTTTGCTTCATGTAGCATCATGTTGTCTAGCTGTCCAGTTCTTTTAATTGTTATTAAATTTTTTTTTAAGAAACAAGGTCTATGCTATGTTTCCCAGGCTGGACTTGAACTCCTGGGCTCAAAAGATCCTTCCATGTCAGCCTCCTGAGTAGCTGGGACTGCAGGCGTATGCCACTGCACACGGCTTGCAGACCCTTTTGAATGCCTTTGCTGTATTTTGCAAATTTCCAGCTTCAATAGTCACACCATCCAAAGCCAGAACACAGAAAACTCAAAGCCCAGCCTCCCTGGTAGGTAGGATGCAGGCCTGCCACATGCACTCATCAGATCAAACCCAGGCAAGCAAGACTCCAGCTCTGAAGTGTGCCATTGGATGGCATGGATTACCTGCAGAGGGCAGGTCTGTTGGCATGAGTGGTGGCAGAGACCAGCTTCCATGGGGATTATGGTTTACTAGTAGCTGCAGGATGAGTTCCTGCCCCAGAGAAGCATTGGCAGAGCAGGGGCAGGAGCACTGGTAGCAGCTTCTGTTTCCTCGTCAAGCTGGTTCTGTGGTTCTGGATCTTATTCCCGGAAGCTGAGTGCTCCTGATGATTCTGCGGGTCCTCCTTTATCCTTTTATAAATGCATTTTTGCAGAGAGAGGAGCTTGAGAGGTAGGCCTGAAACAAGCCTCCTGTCCATGGCAGTCAGGGATCCAGAAGTTCCAATATGGTCAAGGGAGGGGAATGGAGACGCTGAAAGGACTTGTTGACCAGCGGTAGCCTGGAGTTGGGACAGAAGCCATGGAAAGTGAGGACTTCTCAGCTGGAGGCACAGGGCAGGGACCACAGCCTCCAGTGCTGGGAGCCAACACCACATCCAGAAGGCCAGATGTGATCAGACACACATCAACTGTCACCTATCAAGGACCAGGCCAAAGCAGACAAGTCTATAAACAGAGAACATGTGGGTCCCAACCTCCCTCACAGAAGCCCCCATTCCAGGCTCCCTAGATGCAATCCTGGAGAACAGAAGGAGGAGGAGTCTGAGAGATTAAGCACTTACGCCGCAGGGGCTGGATTATAATTACAAGACCGCTTGAACTGGAAGAGTCTAAGGTATGATTGATCCAAGTTTAAAATGTGTTTTTTTCTGGAACCCAGCAGGACCAGGGCTCATAAAGATTAGATCAGTGATAAAAATAAAGTCATCTTTTCATTACCCATTGGAGAACTGCAGTGCTACCATTTACTGTGCACTTTCTACGTGTCAGGAGCTGCTCTAATTTGCATCTTAGCTACTACTAAGCACCAGTGTTGTTCCCACTTTTCTGAAGGGAAAACCGAGGATCAGAAAGAATACGCATACTTCTCAAGTTCACAAAGTCGATAATGAATGGAGTCAAAAATTGAACCCAGAAAGTCTGGGTTTAGTATCTATATTCTTAACCATGGTGCTAGCTCTACAATGGGCAGGGATGGACATGGCAGAAACACAAGGAGGTTGCCATGCTCTGGCTTCGCTGCTCCAGTTATCACTTTGCTCAAGATTCTGCACTTCATTTGGCCAACCACCAAGCCTATGTTAGTGCCTATGTGGGTGAGGCATTGTGGAAGAGTGAGGAGTTAGACCCGATCCTGCTACCAGGCATTACCTTGCTCAGAATCTTTTCATTCATTCATTCATTCCAGATGATAATGGTGGGGAAGAGGGAAGGATTAAAAATGAATTAGACACAGCACAGTTTCTAGCCTTAAAGGCACTCATTATCTATAAGAAAGAAAAACAAATACACAAAAGTGACAGCCCGTGGTAGAAGTGGATGATTCCTAACAAATACATCAACAGAGAGCTGTGTTAGCGCAGAGCTGGGAGAGGACATTTCCAGCAAAACTTTCCTGGGAAAAAGAATGAAAGTAATTTAATTCTGTTGGGAGAATGATGGTCTTCTTGTAAATTCTAAGTGTTTTTTAAGGAAATCAGTTAAAAAAATATGCTTACAATCGAATCCCCAGTCTTTCTTGTGCTTAAAGAATGTTTCAAACTCTCAAGGGAGATGAACAAGGAAGAAAAAGATGAAATGGTTAGGAGTGATAATCTTCCAGCTCTGACTGTGTCCCAGCCAGTACAGCCTGGCTCATCCTCAGGCCAGTCACTCCAGAAAGCCAGACATAAATGCCACCCTCTAAAACACAAAAATGCCTTACCGAGAGCTTTGCAGAACAGAGGAGTGAAAGGGCTTCCAGGCATAGATATTGGCGTGAACACCTGCAGTCAGTTCCTGAAGCCTCATCAGTACGGCAAGAAGGACTTCGGGAGAATCAAAGAGAAGGTAACAGCAGCAAAACCTTGAAAGCTCAAAAGCAGGGGGAAGACAGGCAAATAATGAGCAGATCTGAAAAAACAAAAACAAAAACAAAAAACTGTTTTTCACCTGGCAATGAGAAATCCAAGCAGTGGTGAAAACCAACCCAATCTTCCTTCGCAGCAAGCCGAAAAGCTCTGGAATTTGACAGATATCTCTGTAGATGGAGGTTGGGATGGAGGGGTTTGTGTAAGAAAATAAGAATTGGCTGAGAGCTTATGTATGAAGTAGTGGGTCCCAGGTCCCCTCCACACTCTGTGAGCTGAATCACTGCCCCTTCCCTGGCCCAACAAAAGTCTGTGGCTTTGTTCTTCAGTGAGAGTAAAAGAGAGGGTCTCTGGGCTGAAGCACAGCAAGCTTAGCTGAGGTCTAGGGTCTACGCTGAAAATGGGGTATTCAAGGGACATTTGTCTACTGGATGCTGAGACACTGGCCCACCCACCTCCACCTGCCCACGTGCTCCACCATGATGCCGGCAGCCAGGAGGAAACAGTGCTCATGATTCCGTCAGCTCCAAAGGAAAGACTTAAAGATACTGACATGAGAGTTTCCTCAGCTCCACAGCCCTGTGTAGTCACCCTACAAGGACACCCTCAAGCACACACTCAGAACTTCCAGTTTTTTATTTGTTTGCTTGTTGATGTTTGAGAAAGGGTCTCACTCTGTTGCCCAGGCTGGAGTGCAGTGGCGCCATCTCAGCTCACTGTCGCCTGGAACTTCCTGGGCTCAAGTGATCCTCCCACCTCAGCCTCCTGAAGAGCTGGGACCACAGACACACACCACCACACCCGGCTAATTTTAAAATTTTTTGTAAAGATGGGGGTCCCACTATGTTGCCAGGCTGGTCTTAAGTTTAGCCTCGAGCAATCCTGCCTCAGCTTCCCAAGGCATTGGAATCACAGGCGTGAGCCACCACACCCAGCCCCAATCAGTTTTTTTAGCCCCTACTTTTAAATATCAGCAGAAAAGATTTGCCAGACATCTAAAGAAAATTTCTAACATGAAAGAGAAAGGAAAAAAAATAAACATACTAAAATAAGAAGCTCAGAGGAAACAGCCTATTTGAGGAGAAGAACATTCAGGAAAATAAACTATTCTTGATGTTTTCAGAGCTGTGAAAAAATATTGCAACCATAAAACAAGAGCGGGATATGATACAAAAAAGAAACATCCAAACCAAAAAAAGCTCTAGCAATTTACAAATATGATAGTGGAAATAAAATAATCTCAAAGTATACAGATAAGAGAATAAAGTTGAACATATTGCTCAGCAAGTTGTTTAAAAAGAAAACCAAGGATGTCCAAGAGAGAAAAAGACAATCAGAAGGCCAATCCACAAGGTCAGATATTAGAACAACAGGAGTTTTAGAAAGAATGAGAGATAGAGATAGAATAAGAGCCAGCAAGTGAGTGATGGGGTGGGCAGGGTCAGGGGGAGGGGTACTGTGTCAGCCAAAAGGGAGGAAATTATCAATAAAATATTTTAAGACAAATTTTCAGAAACAAAGGACGTGACTTTTCAAATTGAAAGGAGTCACTGAATGTCAAGCATAATGGGTAATGGATGAAAATGGGCACTTGCCAAGCCGTGTGAAATTACAGCCTACTGGAGACATAGAGAAGACTCTATGGGCTTCCAGAGGAAAACAATAGATCAGGTACGAGCGATTGGGATTTGAGGTGACTTTGGTTTTCCCAACAATAACACTAGAGTGCAGAAAATTCCAAGGGAAAATCATTTCCATTATAGGATTCTATACCCAGACAAACTATAAGCCAACTGTGAAGATAAAATACATTTTAGACATGCAAGGTCTCAAAAGATCTGCGTTTAAGGGCCCTTTCTTGAGAAGCTGCTGGAGGATATCCTGCAACAAAGAAGGAGTAAGCTAGGTAAGAAGAAAATATGTTTGCTACATGAAACAATAGAACCAACTTAGAAGGATACGAGTTCCAGGGTGATGCTGAAGGGAGACCCAGGCTGGCAGCTGACAAGTGGAGGATATCCTGCAACATAAAAGGAGCAAGCCAGGTAAGAAGAAAATATATTTGCTACATGAAACAATAGATCTAGCTTAGAAGGAGACAGATTCCAGGGCCATGCTGAAGGGAGGCCCCAGAACATCAGCTGGGAATTGGGTATAAAAACCAACCAGTCCAGGGCACAACAGACCAGAAGACTCCAAGCAAAACTTCCTCAGGATGTCAAATCTGATAGAATACCTGGTGCGTCTAAAAGTCTTGAGAGGCTTGGTGAATGTTTGGGATTGAAATAGTAGTGGGTATATAGAAAACTAAGCCAATATAAAGGCTAGACTTTGAATCATTAACTCCAGGGAAGGGAAAACAAAATGTTGCTGAGGAAAGGAAAAGTAAACATGATTTTACTATATGGATCAACTGTGAATTTACAAAGCTTAATAAGGTTAGCACCTGATAGTAATCTAACCAATGTTATAACTTAACAGTACCGGGAGGCTGGGAGATGGGAAGGCTATACTTGGCATGATGGTGGTGGGAATATGAGAGGGGTAAGCTCTTATTTACCATAGGGACAGTTGTCGCTATTTTTCTGGCAAATCAAGAAGTAGCAATTATTTTCCTCAGAGCATGTTATTTACAGTTATGAAGGTAAATTTAAAAATAATTAGGTAAAAAAGTTGAATTTATCTTGTAACTTTGTGTAGCAAATTCTCACAAACTTAGCAGCTTAAAAGAACATCTATGACAAAAGTCATTGTTTCTCAAAAGTTAAACAGAATTATCAAAAAACCCAGAAATTCCACTTGCAAGTATACACTCAAAAAAAGTAAAACTTCAAATAAGCACATGTACACATGTGGTTATGGTAGTAGTATTTACAATAGCTGAAAAGCAGAAACAACCCAAATGCCCATCATCAGATGAATGGATAAATGGTGGAACATGCATGGAGTATTACTCAGCCGAAAAGTGAAACAAAGTACTGATAACATCTTACAACATAGATAAGCCTTGAAAACAATTGTACTAAACCTTGAAAACATTATACTAAGTGAAAGAAGACAGACAAAAAGTCATATATTGTCTGATTCCTTTTATATGAGATGCCCAGAATAGGTAAAACCATACGGAAAGCCAATGGTTGCCAAGGGCTGGGTTGGAGGCGGGGAATGAGGAGGAATTGCTTTATGGGTATAAGGTGCCTGTTTAGGGTGATGAAAATGTTTTAGAACTGTATGGAAGTCACCATTTGCACAAATGCCACTGAATTGTCCTAAATCCCACTGGATTGTTCACTTTAAAGTGGTTACTTTTATGTTATGTGAATTTCATATCAATTAATAAAACGTAATCTAATTGCACAGTATTACCCTGGGTTAGTGTGTGCAGCACTCCACTAATGAGGTAGAATTATACCATGAGGTAGAATTATAACCTTATTTACTTTTTTAAATTTATTTAGACAATTCTATTCTTTTTCTTCAATTTAATTCCATTCCAAAAAATGGAGTAGTACGCACCTTTTTTTTTTTTTTTTTTTTTTTGAGACGGAGTTTCGCTCTTGTTGCCCAGGCTGAAGTGCAATGGCGCGATCTTGGCTCAGTGCATCCTTCGCCTCCTGGGTTCAAGCGATTCTCCTGCCTCAGCCTCCCGAGTAGCTGGGATTACAGGCACCCACCACCACGCCCAGCCAATTTTTTGTATTTTTAGTACAGATGGGGTTTCACTATGTTGGCCAGGCTAGTCTCGAACTCCTGACCTCAGGAGATCCACCCACCTCAGCCTCCCAAAATACTGAGCGTGAGCTATCACGCCCGGCCATTCCTCTTTAAAAACAAAACAAAACAAATAAACAAACAAAAAAACCCTAAGAGTGGAGGAAGGGGTGTGCTTATTGGTGGTGTCTTTTGCAAATGTTCTGGGTCCTTTTAACTTGAGTTATCAGCTAAATAGGACAAGTCTGTATTCTGCAGCATGAGGAAAAATATCCAGAAATCATGACCTTGTCTACGTGAAATAAGACTCTGTTTCTGAAAAACAAAAACAAAAACACCGCATGCATTTACTATTCCACAGTTTTGGAAGGTCCAAGCTATTTAATTGGATGCTCTGCTGATGTTCTCACATGGCTGAAACCAGGGTGCTACCCAGGGCCGCTTCTCATCTGAGGCTTGGGGTTCTCTTCCAAGCTCATGCAGATTGTTGGGAGAAACTGGAAGTTGTAGGACTGCGGCCTTTGTTTTTTTGCTAGCTGTCAGCTAAGGACCGCTCTCAGGTCCTAGTAGCTACCCACAGTCACTTGCCAAGTGGCTCATACAGGCTTTCTTCCAGGCCAGCTGAAGCAGGTCACTCTGATTTCCTCTTCTGCAACTAGACAGAGAAAACTCTTTGCTTTCTCAGGGCTCACCTGATTATATCTGGCCTACCTAGAATACTTTTCCTTTGGCCATATAATGTGACATAGTCATGGGAGTGATATCATACTCACAGTTTCTATCCACACTCAAAAGGGAGGGCATTTTATAAGGGCAAGGGTCATTGGTGGTTATATTAGTCGGGGTTCTCAAGAAAAACAGAGCCAATTGATTTTATTTATTTATTTATTTATTCATTTATTTATTATAAGGAATTGGCTCATGTGATGATGGAGGCTGACAGGGGCTAAAATATGCAGGGTGAGTCAGCAAGCTGGAGACCCAGGAGAGCCAACAGTATATTTCTAGTCTGAAGGCTAGCAGGCTCAAGAATCAGGAAGAGGTGATGTTTCAGTTTGAGTCTGAAGGCAGGGAAAAGCTGATGTCCCAATTCGAAGTCAGGCAGGCAGGAGGAATTCCCTCTTGTTCAGGGGAGAGTCACCCTTTTTGTCCTATTCTGGACTTCACCTGATTGGATGAGGGCCACCCACATTAGAGAGGGCCATCTGCTTTACTCAGTCTACCAATTTAAATGTTAATCTCACCCAAAACACCCTTGCAGAAACACCTAGAACAATGTTTGACCAAATATCTGAGAACTCCATGGTCCAGTCAAGTTGCCACATAAAATTAATCATCACGATGAGCATCTTAGAATTCTGCCTCCCATAGAAAGGGAAAGAAGTAGCTACTGGAGAGGGGGCAACTGGATGAAACAAAAATGGATGGGTGATGTTTTCCATGCAAACTTGTAGAGATATTTGACTTGTACTTAGGCCTGGGCCATACACCATATCCTTCCCTATAGGGTCAGGAGTCTGTGGGGCCAATAGGCCATGTCCACATGGAGCCTGTGACCCTATCTTCTGTCTCGGTCATGTCAGGGACCACTGAATACCCTGATCAAATAGTTCTGCGCCTGCATCTAAATTGTGAACTGGTGGTCTCTTTCCCAGGCCAGTCCTCTTGTTGGTGGACTGAACACTGCTGTGTGTACCTCCAGATCTGAGAAATGGACCAGGGCAGCTATTTGTGATGGGTACAGATAGCACTTGAACATGTTGGCTGAGGTGTCTTTTTAAAGTTAAACTTTCAGTTTTGGGGTAATTGTAGATTCACATGCAGTTGTGAGAAATAATACGGAAAAATCCCAGGTTACTGTTTACCCAGTTTCTCCCACTGGTAATACCTTGTAAAACGACAGTACAGTATCACATTGAAATTAACATTGATACAACCCATCAACCTTATGCACATTTCCCTAGTTTTTACTCCTACTGATGTGTGTGTGTTTATTTGTATGCAAATATTATCACATGTGTAGGTTTGTGTATCCACCACCACAGCCAATGTATAAAACAACCCCATCACTAAAAGGATCTCTTCTTTTTTTTTTGAGACAGGGTCTCACTCTGTTGCCCAGGCTAGAGTGCAGTGGCACGATCTCGGCTCACTGCAAGCTCTGCCTCCTGGGTTCATGCCATTCTCCTGCCTCAGCCTCCCTAGTAGCTGGGACTACAGGTGCTCACCACCCCACCCGGCTAATTTTTTTGTATTTTTAGTAGAGATGGGGTTTCACCATGTTAGCCAGGATGGTCTCGATCTCCTGACCTCATGATCCACCGCCTCAGCCTCCCAAAGTGCTGGGATTACAGGCGTGAGCCACCGTGCCCGGCCTCTTGTGTTCTTTTATAACCACACCGACTTCATCAGCTTCTGTCCTACACTCCCTCTGTCCTACTGGCAACCACTAGGCTGTTCTTCATTTCTATGATTTTTGTCATTTCAAGAATGTTATATAAATAGAAACATACAGTATGTAACATTTTAGGGTTAACTTTTTTTTCCTACACAGTGTAACTCCGATGGGATTCTTCCAATTGTTGTATGTATTAATAGTTTGTTCCAAATGCTGGCCAGGATGCAGAGAACCAGGATCAGTCATACATTTCCAGTGAGAATATAAAATAATACAGCATCTCTGGAAACAGTTTGGCAGCTTCTTACAAAACTAAACATGCAATTTCCGTATGACTCAGCAATTGCCCTCTTTGGCATTTAACCTAGAGAGATGAAAACATGTTCACACTAACACCTGTGCATGAATGTCCATAGCAGCTTTATTCTTAATACTCCAACCCTGAAAACAGCCAGTCCTTCAGCAGATGAATTGTTAAACCATGGTACATCTATACAGTGTTCCTCTAAAGCAGCTACAAAGAGGAACAAACTATCGATATGCATGACAAGTCAGAGGCCAGTATTACCCTGATAGCAAAACCAGAGAAAGGCAGTAACAAACAAACAAACAAACAAACAAAACTGGGGTAGTCCTCTCTTTTATATTTCCTGCAGAAACCCAAGCCACCTTCAGTTGCTATACTGGGGCTGGGGCTGGGTAACCTTCCTCTGTTGGGTGTGAGTTGTAAGATGCTTGGCTGCTGTGTTGTTCCTCCAGTCCTGGGATCTCTAACCAGTTCATCTTCTTCTTACCACCTCTCAGAGTTCTCCTTTTGTTGCCTCTTGAGTTATTTCTGGGGCTTATTGTTGTACTCAGTGGGGACAAGTGGGGCAATCAAGACTATGATGTGTTGTTTAAACTGGGAGTCCCGAGGTGTCATTTTTATACTCTGAAGGGTGACACAGAGCCACAGGCTAGGAAGGAAGATAGAGATGATCTAGGGCCAGGGGTAGGGAGCTTTTTCTACACTGTTATTTATGAAACAAAATTGGAGCTGTCTAAAATTTACACTGGGTCTTCTAGGTCATTTTGAATATACATATTTGTCAAGGCTGGAGTAGAGAATGCATATTTTTTAGCAGCTTATTAACATGACTTATGACTTTAAAATATTTGCATACTAAATTCATAAGCCTCCATTTCTACTCTTGCCCCAGCCTGGCAATTGCTAAGGGCAGGCTTGATAAGTGTAAGTCATTAATAAAAAGTAAAAATAGAAATACTTTCTTTAAAAGGGGGAAATACATTTTCTTGTCTCACCTTTTAGTAAGCTGATTAGAAAAAGTGAAATTCGGGGCCAGGCATGGTGGCTCACACCTATAATCCCAGCGCTTTGGGAGGCTGAGGTGGGAAGATCACTTGAGACCAGGAGGTCAAGCAATGTGCAGCATAGTGAGACCCTGTCTCTAAAAAAATTTCTTTTTTTTTAATTAGACAGGTGTGGTGGTGAGTGCCTATAGTCCCAAATACTTGGGAGGCTGAGGCAAGAGGACTGCTTGAGCCCAGGAGTTCAAGGTTATAATGAGCTATGACGGTGCTACTGCACTCCAGCCTGGGCAACAGAGTGAGACTCTGTTTCTAAAGAAAGAAAAAAGTTAACTTTATTTTTATTTCATTTTTTTCTTTGCATGTTTCTGAAAGACTCATGAGGAATATGATGGGTGGTCCACTTGGAGAATGAGGCCTGGTGTCAGTTCAGAGCTGGGTCTGGCTTCCCATGAAAGATATATATTATTGCTTAGTATGATGCTAAGAAAAAGTGGACAGTTGCTATAAAGAAATATATTAAGTAACAAAATTAAGTAAATAGAAGATTCTAGGGCCATGAAAGGATAAGAAGCACCAGGAATCTGTCTCCTCACCTAGGCAACAATTGAACTGCCAGACTCTGTCTGATATAACTATTTTGAAACTCTGGAGTCTACCTAAGGCTTGTAAATTCCAAAAGAAGGTTTGGATGATAAATTGCAATTAATTTTGTTAAATTTTAGCTTTTAGTGCAGTAGCAACTACCCATTCTCCATGGTAGGAAACTTTGCATGTATACTGGGAGCAGCTTAAAAGAGCCAGAGTGGGCAAAAGGGACCCTGTCCTCCAAATACCAGGAGTCTGTGCTCTGATTGCTGATTGCTGCTTCTAATCACAGAGGTGCAGCCAAAAAGGTAGGCAATCGTTGTTACACCTCCTCTCATTGCTGCAAGCCCCTCTCTCTCCAGCTGAAGCAAATTCCAGGGTACTTAAAGGGGTGGGACATCTGACTTTCCCTTCATTTTTCTGTTTTGTGCTTTTGGGGACCAGACATTAGACACTAGGATATTCAAAAGCAACTGTATTTATGGAGGAAATTAAAAAACGACTGCACATGCTCCCAAAAGGGGCAGGCTCAGCAAAGACCTGATACAACCTAAAGTTTATACCTTAGGCTGATTTTCAGCACAGAGACAGTCTACAAGAAAAAAAAATCAAAAGCCATAAACAAAACAAAAAAACAGCAAACTCTGGGTAAGGGGGAATTGGATTTCCGGAGCTACCACATTGTTAGATTCAAATGTCCAGTTTTCAACAAAAAATTATAACGCATACAAAGAAACATGAAAGTATGGCCCATTTAAAGGAAAAAATAAATTAGCAGAAACTGTCTCTGGAAAAGGCTTGATCTACTGGACAAAGACTTTAGAATAACTGTCTTAAAGATACTCAAAGAACTAAAGAAAAATGTAGTGAAAATAAAGAACAAATGTATAAATAAAATGGAAATATTAATAAAGGAGATAAAAACCAAAAGAGAATCAGAAACTCTGGAACTGAAAAGTACAAGAAAGAAAATAAAAAACATTTGATAGAGGGATTCAAAAGCAAATTTGAACAGGCAGAAGAAAGAATCAGCAAACTTGAAGACAGGACAATGGAAATTATTGAATATGGGAAACAGAAAAAAAAAGATTGAAGAAAAGCAAACATAACCTAACAAACCTGTGGGACACCATTAGGTGGGTCAACAAAAGCACTGTGGGAATCCCAAAAGGAGAAGAATGAGAGAAAGGGGCAGAGACAATATTTGAAGAAATAATTGCTGAAAACTCCCCAAATTTGATGAAGATATGAATATAAACATCCAAGAAGCTCAATGAACTCCAGGTAGAATGAACTCAAAGAGACCTACACAAAGACACATTAAAATCAATCTCTCAAAAATCAAAGACAAAATCTTAACAGCAGCAAAAAAACAAGCAACTCATCACATACAAGGGAAATCTCAATAAGATTAAAAGTAAATTTCTCATTAAAAACTTTAGAGGCCCAAAGGCAGTGAGCTGATATACTATTTTTTTTTTTTTTTTTGAGACGGAGTCTCGCTCTGTCGCCCAGGCTGGAGTGCAGTGGCGCAATCTCGGCTCACTGCAAGCTCCGCCTCCCGGGTTCACGCCATTCTCCTGCCTCAGCCTCTCCGAGTAGCTGGGACTACAGGCGCCCGCCACCATGCCCGGCTAATTTTTTGTATTTTTAGTAGAGACGGAGTTTCACCGTGGTCTCGATCTCCTGACCTCGTGATCCGCCCGCCTCGGCCTCCCAAAGTGCTGGGATTACAAGCGTGAGCCACCGCACCCAGCTGATATACTAAAAGGGCTGAAAGAAAAAACTATCAACTAAGAATCTTGTATCCAGCAAAACTGTCCTTTGAAAGTGAGGGAGAAATTAAGACATCCCCAGATAAACAAAAGCTGAAGGACTGTGTCACTGCTGAACCTGTTCTAGGTGAAATAAAAGGACACTATATAGTAACTCAAAGCTGTTTGAAGAAATAACAATCTCGGTAAAGGTAAACACATGGGCAAGTATAAAAGCTAGTATTATCGTAACAATGGTTTATAACTCCTTTTTTGTTTTATACATGATTTAAGAGACTAATTTTTTGACATTTACAACTGAAAGGGTGGGGATTGAACTGTAAAGATGCAGAGTTTTTGTGTATTATTGAAGTTAAGGTGGTATACATTCAAATTAGAGTTCAATGACTTTAGGATGTTAAATGTAACCCCCATGGTCACACCAAGAAAATAGCCACGGGGTGATTTCAGTTATATGAGGTACTTAGAATAGTCAAATTTATACAGACAGAAAGTAAAATGGTAAATTCCAGGGGTTCAGGGAAAAGGGGAATGGAGAGTTATTGTTTAATGAGTATAGAATTTTATTTTTGCATGATGAAAAGAGTTTTTGAGATGAATGATGGTGATGGTTGCACAACAACATGAATGTATTTAGTACCACTAAACTGTACATTTAAAAATGGTTAAAATAGGCAATTTTATGCTATGCATATTTTACCACAATAAAAAATTTAAAAAAATTTAAAAAAATTCTATTTTAGGGAGGAGATGGAAGTGTTCTAGACATCTTGATTTGGGTGGTATTTACATGGTGTGTACAATGATCAAAACTCATCAAATATAGGAAGAATCAATATTGTTAAAGTGGCCATACTGCTCAAAGCAATGTACAGATTCAATGCTCTTTCTATCAAAGTTCTGGTAATATTTTTTTACAGAATTAGAAAAACTATTCTAAAATTCACATGGAGCCCAAACAGCCTGAATAGCCAAAGCAATCCTAAGCAAAAAGAACAAAGCCAGAGGCATCATATTACTCAACGTCAATCTATACTACAAGGCTACCAGTAACCAAAACAGCATTGCACGGGTACAAAAACAGACACAGACCAATGTAACAGAATGGAGTACCCAGAAATGAAGCCACACACCTGCAACCATCTGATCTTCGACAAAGTCAACAAAAACAAGCAATGGGGGAAGGACTCCTTATTCAATAAATGGTGCTGAGATAACAGGCTAGCCATGTGCAGAAGATTGAAACTGGACCCCTTCCTTACACCATATACAAAACCAACTCAAGATGGATTAAAGACTTAAATGTAAAACCTAAAACTACAAAAATCCTAGAAGAAAATCTAGGAAAGGCCCTGGCAAAGATCTCATGACAAAGAAGGCAAAAGTAATTGCAACAAAAACAAGAACTGACAAATGGGACCTAATTAAATTAAAGAGCTTCTGCACAGCAAAAGAAACTATCAACAGAGTAAACAGACAACCTACAGGATGGAAGAAGATATTTGCAAACTATGCATCTGACAAAGGTCTACTATCCAGAATCTATAAGGAACTTAAACAAATTAACAAGCACAAAACAAACAACTCCATTAAAAATTGGGCAGAGGACATAAACAGACACATTTCAAAAGAGGACATATATGGGGCCAACAAACCTATGAAAAACTGCTCAACATCACTAATTATTGGAGAAATGCAAGTCAAAACCACAATGAGATACCATCTCACACCAGGCAGAATGGCTATTAGTAAAAAGTCAAAAAAATAACAGATGCTGGTGAGTTTGTAGAGAAAGGGGACACTTGTATACTGCTGGTGGGAATGTAAATTAGCTCAGCCATTCTGGAAAGCAGTTTGGTGATTTCTCAAAGAACTTAAAATAGAATTACCATTCGAACCAGCAATCCCATTTTTGTATATATACCCAAAGGAATATAAATCTACCATAAAGACACATGCACGTGTATGTTTATTGCAGCACTATTCACAATAGCAAAGACATGCAACCAACCTTAATGCCCATCAACAGTAGACCGGATAAAGAAAATGTGGTACATATACACCATGGGATATTATACAGCCATAAAGAAGAATGAGATTATGTCCTTTGCAGCAACATGGATGGAGCTGGGGGCCATTATTTTAATTTAGCTAACACAGGAGCAGAAAACCAAATACCACATGTTCTCACTTATAAGTGGGAGCTAAACTTTGAGTACACATGGACACAAAGAAGGGAACAATAGACACCAGGGCCTACTTGGGGGTGGAGGGTGGGAGGAGGGTTATGACTGAAATACTACCTATTGGGTACTATGTTTATTACTTGGGGGATGGAATAATCTAAACATCAATCCCCCATGACACACAATTTGTCTGTGTAACAAACCTGCACGTGTACCCCTGAACCTAAAGTAAAAGTTAAAATAACAAAAACTCATCAAATGGAACACTTAAGATTTATATTCTATTGTATGTTAATTATATCTCAATAAAAATATAAAAACATTAAAAAGTTAAGTAAAGACAGAATCAGTAGTTCTCAGAGAAAGGTGAAAATTGTGAGGATGGTTCACAACTGACAGAAGTTTGGGATTCATAGATCACCTTGAGGCCATCCTCCCTGAGAGTTCATGAAGCCTTATGCTTGTGAAGAAGCCATTGCTGGTGACAACAGTTGGGTAATAATAACAAACCCCTTGTTAGTGTTTTCAGCACGTTATAATTTACACCAAAATTTCAGACATATAATCCTATATGACTTTGCTCAAAGAGGCTGAAAAATATGTGTAATTATCGATGCCTATCTTGGGAAACTGCCCTCCAAAACATTCCAAAGGGGCTTGGCAACTGTTGGGTGGTGACTCTGTAGAACAAATAAAGCTTTTGCCTCCCTCGAGCAAACCCCACGGAATGCAGTGTCTGGGCACCGTGCTGGCCAGACCTGGCATAGCTAATGTCAAGAGGATAGAACAAACCTGCCCACTGAGTTGGGCCATGTGTTAGGAAGCTGGCCCCCCTCCTACAGGTGCTGAGAGGATGTGAGAAGGGTGCAGCAGGTACAACATGGGAGGGTCTTTGTCACCATGTCTTTCACTCTTTTCTGTCACTCTCAACTCCTACAGATATGTATATATTAAACAACAAATCAAAAGTGTATAAAGTGAAAATAAAAGTTTCTTCATTCCAATACCACTAAAATCCACAAGTCACCATGGTTAAAAGACAGTGATTCTTAAATTCTTTTTCTGCTCTAAGTGTTTATTTTGAGTGATCTCATCCATGCCCATGACTTTGATAATCACCTGTAGTTTGATGTGTTTCATATCTCCTATCTTCTGAGTTCCAGAAATCAATAACCAATGTCTACTGGAGAAACGCCACCAGGATATCCCTCAAGCACCAAAAACACATGTCCCAAGCTGTCATTTTGTCTTCCCTTAACCTGCTTTGATGGTGTCAGTTCCTGTCTTCCAACTCCAGCTGGAAGCCTGTGGTCCTCTTCTACTCCTCCTGCCCCTCAACTCCCACATCCAGGCACCATGGCCTGTTTATCTTATTTTTCTCATACATAAAGAATTTAAAATATTGTATGAAGTCAACTTTTCCCTGAGTCCAGATGGCTTTCAGAGGTGAGGAGCAAAAGGTTAAGATCATTGAGAAGCACAGGGAAGGAGAGCTTAGGGTAGTGATTGCCACACACATTCCACAAAGGAGCCTTCAAGTGTCTTGGGAGACATGTTGGGGGCAGGGTGAGGGGTGTCTTAGTCTGGGTTTCCTTGGAAGCAAACCCTAAGATAATCATGGGTACATATAGTTGATTTGGGAGGTGAGTCAAAGAAGCAGACCTGAAGGAGCATTAGGAGTGATACTGGGAAGGGAGGAATGTCGGTCAAGTGTTTGTGAATGAGCAGATCACTGTGGGTAACTGGGGCTCAATCTTACTGGGACTGCCTGAGAAGCTGTATGGAATACATCCTAGAACTGTCCCTCTAGAACCGTAGGGCTGATACCAGTCTCCATCGGTTGTGGGTCACCTCCAGAGGTTAACAGCCCCACACTTCTGGAATGCACAACACATGGCTGAGCAGTCTTCTCAAGCTCCTCTGAAAGCAAAGCAGAGAGATGCCATGGCATGCACTTGATATGGGATGCTACAGTGGTATACGGAGGAAGACACAGTGCATGACAAATGTTTACTACAAGGGGAGGTAGAATGAGCCCAGCTCCTGGCCCCAACACCCACTAAGTCATAGAACTTCCCTGACTATTTTATGTACATCGAAGTTTCATTAGCTGTTTGATTTGAGGAAAGCATTTTGCAGCTGGAATCATTTGAAAGACACTGTTCTTTACAGTCTGATTTCAGCCTAATTAGTAGCTTCACTGTGTGTGCCCCTACTTGACATATATGACTGTATATCCCCAATTCCCTGGCAGATACTGGAATTCCAGCATTAAAATCTCAAGCACTCATTCTATTCATATGAAATCTCTGTTAAGATGCATGTACCCCTGACAGGACCCTCTCTGAGCTGCCATTTACATTTAATGTAATTACTGATAAAATAGGATTTACATCTGCCATTTTGCTGTTTGTTTTCTGTCCCGAGTCTTTGTTCTTTTATTCCTCTGTCACTGACTTATTTTATGTTGAATATTTTCTATTGTACCATTTTAATTTCCTTGTTATTTATTTCACTACAATTCTTAACTCATTTTCTTAGTGGTTGCCCTGGGGTTAAAATTAGCATCTCAACTTTAAATATAATCTAGTTTAGATTAATACTAACTTAATGTCAATTGCATACACAAATTTTGCTTCAATAACGCTCAATTTCCTTGCCCTTCCATTGTGTAATTATTGTCATACAAATTACATTTTTATACATTATAAACACATAAACATAGTTTTATAATTATTGCTTCATGCTGTTGTCTTTTTAAAATAATAGATTTTTTAAAAAATTTGGGCAAAATATACATAACATAAAATTTAGCATTTTAACAATTTTAAGTGAACACAGTTCAGGCATTAAGCACATTCACATTGTTGTTCAACCATCAACACCATCCATCTCCAGAACTCTTTTCATCCTGCAAAACTGAAACTCTGTACTCATTAAACAATAACTCCTCATTTCCCCCTACCCCAAGCCCCTGACAACCACTATCCTAGTCTTTGTCTCGATGAATTTGACTACTTTAATCACTTCCATGAGTGAAATTATACAGGATCCTGTGAGGAATTGTCATACAGTTTTTCACAGTGGCTGTCCTGTCCAAAGTGCCATTTTTGCCAACACAAATTATTTTCTGTGTTTTTTTTTATAGCAGCCATCCACATGAGTGTTATTTTCTTAATTATTAGTCATGTTGTGCATCTTTTTATGTGCTTATTGGCCATTTGCATATCTTCTTTGGATAAATCTCTGTTCAAGTCTTTTGCTCATTTTAAAATTTTGGATTGCTTTTTGTTCTTGAGTTTTAAGGATTCTCCATATATTCTGCATATTAATCCCTTATCAGAAATGTGATTTGCAAATATTTTCCCCCATTCTTTGGGTTGCCTTTTTACTCTATGGATAGTGTTTACAAAGTTTTTAATTTTGATGAAGTCCAGTTTGTCTATTTTTTCCTTTATTGCTTGTGCTTTTGGTGGCGTTACCAAATCCAATGTCATGAAACATTTGCGCTCTGTTTTCGTCTAAGGATTTTATAGTTTTAGCTCTTAGATTTAGCTCTTTGGTCCATTTTGAATTTGTTTTGTATATGTTATTAGGTAAGAGTCCAACTTCATTCTTTTGCATTTGGATATACAGTTTTCTCAGCACCAGTTGTTGAAAAGACTGTCCTTTCCGCCTGCTGAATGGTTTGGGCACCCTTGCGAAAAATCATTTGGCTATATGTGTGAAGATTTATTTCTGGGCTCTCTATTCTATTCCTTTGAGTCCATATGTCTGTCTTTAATGCCAGTACCACACTATTATGATTACTGTTGTTTTGTAGTAAGTTTCAAAAAATCAAATAGGAAAAAAGAGAATTACAAAAAATAATACACTTGTACTATCTTTTATATCTATCTAAGCAGTTAACTTTACCAAGAATCTTTGTTTATTTATGTGGATTCATGTTACTTTCCAGTGTCCTTTCATTTCAGTCTGCAGATTCTTTTTAGTATTTCTTGTGGGGCAGGTTGGTTAGTGATAAAATCTGTTTTTATTTATTTGGGAATGTCTTAATTTCTCTTAATTCTTGGTTGACAGCCTTGCTCTTTCAACATTTTGAATACGTCATCCCACTAATCTCTGGCCTCTATGGTTTCTAATGAGAGGTCACCTTTTAACCTTATTAAAGATCCATTATATATAATGAGTTCATTTTTTAATTTTCAGATTCTTTCTGCCTTTGAGCTATTTGATAATAATATGTTTAAGTGTGAATTTCCTTGATTTTCTCCTATGTGGAGTTCATTAAGCTTCAGAAAAATTTTATCCATTATTTCTTCAAATATTATTTCCATTTCTCTCTCTCTCTCATCTCCTCTGAGACTCCCATTATATGTATGTTGGTGTGCTTGATGGTGACATACAGGTTCATTTTTCTTTATTCTTTTTTTTCTGTTTCTTAGCTTGGATAATCTCAATTAACTTGTCTTCAAGATAATGGACTCTTTCTTCTGCCATCTGAAATCTGTTGTTGAGCCTCTCTAGTCAAAATTTCATTTTACTTATTTTATGAAAAGTCACTGTGCTTTTCAATGCTGGAATTTCCCTTTGGTTCTTGTTTATAATTTCTATCTCTTTATTAATATTCTCTATTTGGTTAGACATCACCCCTATACTTTAATTGTTTAGACAGGCTTTCTCTTAGTTCTTTGAACATATTTATAAATCTGATTTTAAAGCCTTTGCCTAGTAGGCACAATATCTGTTTCCCTTTGGGGACAGTTTTTATTAATACTTAATTTCTCAGTATGGACATATTTTCCTGTTTCATGTGTGTCTCATAATTTGTGTTGAAAACTGGACATTCTACATAATAGAACCTGGCAATTCTGGAAATCATATTTCCACACTTTTTTGCTGTGCTGCTATTGTTGTCTCTGTTCAGTTGGCTTAGTGGTCAGCTAATGATTGGCCAGAGATTCTCTTAAATTCCTTGATCAATAAGTGTTTGTATCCTTTGCTAAGGGGCTCTATGTGTGTGTTGGGGCACATCTGCATCACTTGGCAGTTCTACAATTTCTGCTTTAGCCTTTACTTCCTGCTGGCATAAGACCTCAAGGCCAAATATATGTGAAATATTGAGGCTTTCTCGAGGCCTCACACAAGCCTGCTCACAAAACAGCCTTCTAGATCCTCAGGAATATGTCAGATCTTTTCAATGTGGATATTTCACTTCTCACATCTTTCTTTAAGTTTTTTGGCTAGGCTCTTGTTTGACTAAATTGGTATCACCGCTCCAGGCGGCTGTGATGTTAAACAGGTGCTGCTGATTGTTTTTGAAAAACACTCTGGGACTAGGACTTTTCCTCCAGGGCAAACTTTAAGTCAGATCATATAAAAACAACACCTTTCCAGGGAGCTGCAAGATGAATCAAATAGTGACAATGTTCTGGGGATGAGACTACATGAGGAGCTTCAAACTAGTCTGCCCCATCTGGTGGCTGCGTTACCGGTTTTTAAAGATATGGGTGATTGTGAGGCTTCTGGGTTATAAGGCTACAGAGAAGAGGAAGGGGGAGGGAAACAGGTCAAATTACAAAGTCAGAGATCTTGGTGTTTTTATTGAGATTTTGCAATTTTTCTTGAATGAATGCTCCTCAGATTATTGTAAATTTGGTTAATTTTGAGTTCTATAAAATTGATTTTGACAATTTTTGTCAGCATTTTCATTGTTTTTACAGAGGTCTTTATTCCTGAATTTCCATCTCCAGAATATGCATTGTATGTATGTACGTATTTTCTGTTATGGAAAATTTCAAATACATACACAAATAGAATAGGATAATAAAGTCCCATGTACCCATCAAGACAGGTTCAACAAATTTTAACATATGGCTGGTTTTGTTTCATTTTGTTGTAGTCTGCATCCCAAGAAAGCAGAGGCTCAAGTGAAGATGTAGATACTTTATTAAGGAGGGCTTTCCTAGAGAAACAGCCAATACTAGGGTGTTATTGAGCTAGCCACTGCTAAGTGCAACTGATTGCCTTTTTTTTTTTTTTTTGAGATGGAGTCTCGCTATGTTACCCGGGCTGGAGTGCAGTGGTGTGATCTCAGCTCACTGCAACCTCTGCCTCCCAGGTTCAAGTGATGCTCCTGCCTCAGCCTCCTGAGTATCTGGGATTACAGGCGCACATCACCACACCTGGCTATTTTTTTTTTTTTTTTTGTATTTCTAGTAGAGATGGGGTTTCACCACGTTGGCCAGGCTGGTCTCGAACTCCTGACCTCAAGTGATCCACCTGACTTGACCTCCCAAAGTGTGAGATTACAGGTGTGAGCCCCAACTGATTGCCTTTGATAAGTCATTATAAGCTGCTTTTCAGGGCTGTGCGCCTCTGTGAAAGGTGGAAGAATGTATCCATTGAGCCCTATCTCTTTGATGAAAGGATCATCATGCAGGGTATTAACTCCTCTGTACTTCCAGTTTCAAGTGTGTGGCTGCTTACGTGGCTCCTTGGCATCAGAAGGAAAGTCACAGACAGGGAACAAGAGTCCAAAGTACAGGTGCAAAGGGAGATGCAGTCAGGTGCCAACACCAGTTCCTGCAGCAGCGACTGGCACAAGTGACAGGTGAGGCCAAGAGATTGGAAGGCCTGATACACATCTGTATGTCACCCCAGCTCCCTGTCCCCGCCTCCCATGTTGGATTAGGATCTGCATTTATAACAAGCTTCCCAGCTGCTCTCAATGTACTCTGGAGGACGCTTATCTCACCTTTTTTTTTTTTTTTTTGAGACGGAGTCTCGCTCTGTCGCCCAGGCTGGAGTGCAGTGCCGCGATCTCGGCTCACTGCAAGCTCCCGGGTTGCACGTTAAAATCACTGGGTTCCTGAGTCTGGGGTTGACTAGTTAAATTCTGGAGGCTGGCTGTAGTAACTAGGGCTCCCTCTGCTGGTTGCAATTAAGATTTCAGCAGGCTGTCGCCAGCCCTCAGCATCCTTGAGTCTTAACATTCCAGCCACAGCTATCCATGCCTACCCCTGTGATTCTCCAGAAAAGGGGGCCTCTGCTGTGCTCTAGGCAGATCCTCAGATTCCTCAATCTAGGGATCTCCCTGATGTCACAGACTCAGCCCTGATTAGACCACTTCTGACTAAAGAGAAATCCAAATCTCACCTCTGTCAAAAGTCCTCTCAATTACCTCCAGTCAGAATGAATTGTACTCTCAAATCCTGGTGCTGTGGGGTGGCAGTAAGGACCACTTTGACAGAGATGATGCTTTAGCCAATGCCTGGCCCTGGCAGTAATAATTCAATCTGACCTTTACTGAGCACTTACTATCTGCCAGATGCTATTCTAAGTGTTCAACATATATTAACTCACTCATCATCATGAGTCTATGAGGTGAGCACCATTATTATCTGTGTTGTACAAATGAGGAAACTGAGGTGCAGAGAGTTTAAGTAATTTCCCCAAAGTCACACAGCCAGTTAAGGGGCAGAGCCAGGATCCCTAGGCCGTCTGGTGCAATAAATATTATTTGTATTATGACTGCTCCCACCGAGGCACTGTTAAGGCCTTGACATCCACGATCACATTTAGCTTTGCAGATGAGAAGCTGGGACATGGAGAGGAAGAGGAAGACATTGCAGCTGACCAGGATCTCCCTGTGCCTCTGCTCACCAAGTCTGCCCAGTGGGCCTCCTGCATCAGACATATCTGTATGCCATAAAAATGCTTATTCCTCATGAGTCTCAGCCAGTGAGCTTGGGGATGGATTGTGAGAATCTGCATTTTAATAAGCACCCCCAGTTGATCCTGATTCACACAGAAGTTTGAGAAACCTTACCACCCTGCCCATCCCCGTCCATTAGAGCACTTTATACCAGTCACCTTAGATAAAAACTACTCGAGCGTGGATCTCTTTTTCTTTGTAATGGTTAAAAATGCCTTCTCTGCAAGTAACAGAATCTTTGACAATGGTGGCTTAAAATCCTAAAGATCTTTATCTGTTTAGTTCATACAATGTCCAGAATTTGACAGTCTCAAGACTGGTGTAGCAGCTCAGCAGTGGCGTCAAAGGGCCTCGTTCCTTCATCGTCTGTGTTTCACTATCTTTGACTCTTGGCTGTTTTCTGTGCTTGTTGCTTCATTGCCACCAGGTGGTTGCTGCAGATCCAGGCATCTTATCTAAACAATTACTTTCCCAGTTTTTGTTGCAGCAAGGGCATGGTCACATGACAGGCTTAGCCTAGAAGATATTCTCACCTGGAATTTTTACCTGGGAGCTGGTGTCAAGAAGAGGGCACGGTAGGGACTCCATTCTGGGGGACAATGGTGATGGCCCTGGGGGCCAAAATGGATTCTCCTGCCACCTTATTCTTAGGTCAAGCAATGATGTCCTCACCTGATGGGTTTTGTGGTGCAATTTTGGCTGTAGTGCTTGGCTTCATGGTCACTCTTTGCTCCTGTGTGTTTTCTAAGCCTGATTCCCTAATATTTCCAGTTAGTCTGTGAGTTTCGTGATATCCTTTCAATATTTTCTCCTCTCCTTGATTCAGCCAGTGAATGTCCATTGCTACAGACAGACTTACCAGGCTTGGATCCTTCAGGTCTCAGCTGAAACACAATTTCACAGAAACGTCCCCGGGGCTCAGAGAAAAGTTGCCTATTATTCCTGGAACAAAACCTGTGTCTTTCCTTCATCACACTTATCACAGCCTGTCAGCAATTTGTTTGATTACTTGCTTTCTGACTCCCCACTAGGATAGAACTCCATGGAGCAATGGACCACTGTCTCCTTGTGTGGATAGCATAGATCCTGACACACAATAGGTGTTCAAAATGGTTGTGGTTGAGTAGATGAATGGATACATGAATGATTGAAGAGGGCTTGTTTTGAGATGGGGCTGACCTGGGAGTCACCAGATGGGCAGATAAGCCCCTTGCTTCAGGTCACATTCCTTCCTGCAGAGTCACATGGAGACTCCAGTTTTGTTCTTTTGCCATCATTGACCACAAGAAGGCATCATGAAGAGAAAACTCTATTCTTAAGCAGAGTCACAAGGGTTGTCCCTGCCCTGGGTGGGGAGGGTGCCCGCCACCCCAACAAACACCCACTAGCCAAGCATAACAGGGAATAATAATAAAATAGTAATTAGATATAGGCTGTAATTTGGCTCTAATGCTTGTGCATAATGCCTAGACACTGATAACCCTGGAAATAATAGGGGGGACATTAATGATACCAGGGACTTTTTCACCAGGCTGACCTGTGTTGGGGCTTATTCCAGTTGCTGTTGTTGCATAACAAACTATCCCTAAATGTAGTGGTGAAGAATATTCATTTATTATTCTTATGGGTAAGGATTTCCGACAGGGCACAGTGGGGATGGCTTGCCTCTTCTCCACGCTGGGTTGCAGCTTGAAGACTTGAGGGCTGAGGACAACTCAGTGTCTGGCGCTGACGTTACCTAAAGGCTTATTTACTCACATGATTGGTGGTTGATTAGCTGATTTGTTGGCTGAATGCCCACATAAGGCATTTCCATGTGATCTGGACTTCCTCACTACATGGTGGCTAGGTTCCCAGGGTGAGCGCCAGTGGAGGTTGGGGCAGGTGGGGAGAGAGAGAGAGAGAGAGAGAGGCAGAAGCCATATTGCCTTATAATTGATCAGAAGTCACATAGGACCACTGCCACTGAACTCTACTAGTCAAGGCAGTCTCAGAGGACAACCCATATTCCAAGGGAGAAATTAGACTCCACCTTTTGATTGAGACAGGAGAGCATACAGAATTAGAAATACTATTGTGGCCATTTTGGGAAAATATGATCTGTTACAGCCCCCCTCCCCACCCATCCCGCACTGCTCTAACCCACTAAATTGGGATTAATTCCAGCCAGTCGAGGTCAGGCTCTTCCCGGTCCCTTCCATCTGCCTCTCAGCCTCATGTCACTCTGGTTCATTAATACATCTTCCCTTCTCATGTTTCTCCCCCTGCCTGAATTTGAGGAAATCATAACGTTCTTCAAGGCCAGCTCTTACGAGAAGTCCTCCCTGATTGCTCCAGCCTCCCAGCTGGGCCTTAGGGCTTCTTTTCCCTCTGAAACCTGCTTTTCCTTCCAGGACTGGTGTGGAGCTCTGAGCACCAGGGAATTTTATCAAAGAGGATGCAGCTTTGGCATTCTGGGCTGAGGCCAGGATCGCAGCACAGTGATTAGGGAGTCAGACACAAAGAAGTGGCCGAAGAGGGGCCAGAGTGAGCCTGGAGAGGAGGGAAGTAGCTTCCCACATCACAGTTCCCTACGGCCCGCCTCATGGAGGAAGAGCAACAGAGCTGTGCCCCATGACACCTGGAGTCCCTGAATTGCTCAGGTGGAAAAGCACTGGTGTCAGTTGCATGCTTCCTTCCTTCACAGCCCACAGCCAGTCCCTCATCACATCTTGTGGGCTCTGCCTTCTCCACTTCCCATGCACCCATCGCTACCAACCCGGATCACACCACCCTCATCTCTTACCTGGGTGGTTACAACAACCTCCTTCATGGACTCCCTGCAGCAGCCAGAGGGTTTCCTTTAGAACACAAGTCATATCCTGTCACTTCTTTGCTCAAAACCTTCCTGGGCTTCCCATCTCAATCACAATAGGAGCCCAAGTCCTTATAACAGCTTACAGGGCTCCACAGGATCTGTGTTCCCCTCCAGTTACCACTACCCTCACTTTTTCACTGCAGGACCATTGCCTCCTTTATCATCCGCACACACACTGGGGCACTCCCAACTGGCTTTGCTCCCCTGCTCCAGAACCTGCTCCTTCAGATGTTCACATGGCTCTCCCTCATCATTCGTGCCAAATTTCTACCCAAATACCACCTGTCAGAGAGCTTGCCCTGCCCATCCCGCCCCCGACATACCCCCATCCTGACTTTTATTCATCAGTGTACCAATCATTACTTGAATTTATATTCTTTATTTGATTATCCATCTTATCATCTCCCCCTACCTTCTCCCACTTCCATCCCACTGCCCACCTTCCCACCCCCTTGATGATAAACTTTCAGAAAGCACTAATCATCTGTGCTGAATCCCCAGAACCTGGTCACAGGAGGGGCTCATTAATCACCTGTGATTCAATGAAATCTTGGCCATATAATTTAATGGCCTGGTGTCCTTGGGAGGTCACATATTGCAGAATCAGATGAGGGGGATTGCCAGTGTCAAACATAAGATACCAAAACGTTTTTATAGAGTTATCCTCCCTACCCCTACATGCATTTCATGATTAAACAGAAGGCTGGTCAATTAGCAGGGCACAGTGGCGGGCACCTGTAGTCCCAGCTACTCGAGAGGCTGAGGCAGAAGAATGGCGTGAGCCTCGGAGGCGGAGCTTGCCGTGAGCGGAGATCGCGCCACTGCACTCCAGCCTGGGCGACAGAGCGAGACTCCATCTCAAAAACAAAGAAACACGAGAAAAAACAAACAAACAAACAGAAGGTTGGTCCTTCAGTCTGAAGCACTGGCAGTCAGATGAATTTACAAATACCTGTAATTCCCCCATCTACCAGTAGAAGGTGCCCTACTGTCATTCCTAAGGGTTAAGAAATATTGGAAGGGGCATACTTCATACTGACAACAGGCATGTCCTCTGGGGGAAGGAGTGGAAGAGGAGTGGGGAAGGGGGAACTGTCTATTTCTTCACTCTCTTACCGGCTTACATATTTAAGGAATTTTTATAATGTGAATATATTTGTATAAAAATAGTTTAATGCATCTATATACTTTTAATTTTTTTAATAGAGAAAGCAAATTTACGACAGAATGGCCAGAAAGTCTGACGACATAAGTAATATTACTTAATTTCGTTCCAGATTGAACCCCCTTGATTACATCTTCTGAGGCATACTAAAACTGCAGGTTTATTCCATGAAAGTCAGAGGCACAGATCATCCAAGGCAGTGTGTGAGAATGATGGAGTTGCTGCATAACACTCCACTTTCATTGCAGTTTTGCACAGCACGACCAATTATGCCCTGAGGAGGGACAACACGTGGAACTTATCATGTTAAGGTCACTGAACATATAATGTATTGTAATGTGACATCAATACATCATTTTGTATATATTTACCTGTGTTTCCACCTGTAGATTGGCAACCATTGACACATAAACAAATGATTGCAATAAAGTATGGTAAGTGATTATAAAGGTATGTGAAGACTAGTATGAGAGCAAGGAATGGAGAGACTTTGCTCTAAGCCTCAGCTTCTCCACCGGTACCAGTGTGTAATAATTCCACCTTCGAAGGTTGCTAGGAGGAGAAATGACATAATGTCAGGGGGAGTCCCTGGTACTAACATTCATTGTAATGGGACATGTTGAATTCAGCTCTTTGAGGCTGGCTTCCCCAGGCAAGTGTGATCAAGGTTGGGAGGAGGAGTGGTTTAGAGCCAGAAGTAGGACGGGCAAAGAGGCTGCTTCTGGGAATAGGGATGCTCATCAGCATAGGAATGAGAGAGCCAATAAACTAAGCAGTTGAAGGAAAGGAGGTTGGGAGGAGGTGTCCAAGAATGCCTCCCTAGGGCTGGGTACCACAGCACAGACACACTTCCTTGTTTCTGCTTCATTTTTCCTCTGTATCTCTTTGTAAGCCTGTGATGGGATTTATCACTGGATACCTCTTTAGAATTTGTGTAGGTAGTACTGCATAACATGCAGATTAGGCACTAGGGCCAGTCTACCTGGGTATGAATCCCAGCTCTGTCATTTACTATTTTGTGATCTAAGTAACTCTCGAAATCTCTGCTTCCTCATTTGTAAAATGGGTATAATATTAGTACTTTCCTCAAAGGATTGTTGGAAGGATTAAATACTTATGATAACCTTAGAACAGTGACTAATGTATTGTACACTCTCAATGAATATTAGATATTAAAATTCAATCAGTCACTTCATTCGTTCATTCGTTCCCAATTTCATTTACTTTTTGGCTCTTTTATGAATTCTTATGGGTGCTTGTCTACACCAGGCACTATGCTAAGTGTGGAGAATGTAGGGCTAAAGAAGACATGGTTTTTGCCCACGACAAGCACATAGTCTAGGACAGGGGAGGAGAGAAGTCGGCTGGATGACTTTAAGCCAAAGTGGTCCAAAAAGACAATGAAGGGAAAGCAGAGAGAGAGAAAAAGAGACCTCGTGTGCTTGGATGCAGCGATTTGGGAGGAAGATGGGGAAGGTTTTGCGGAAGAGGAAACATTGGAACTGAGTGCTAGAGAGTGAATAAATATTTTCATGGCGATAATATAATACAATAATAAATAATATCCTATGCTGCATAAAAAACCACATGAAAATGTGGTGACAAAACAACAGTAGTTCTGTGGCCAGCAATTTGTGTTACACTCAGCTGGAGAGTTTTCTGCTGAACTTCACTCCAAATTCAAATTTTAAAATAGATATGGGGATACTTTGGATATCTATTTCTTCTTCAATGGGTTTTGATAGTTTGTGTCTTTCAAGGAATGTGTTGATTTTATCTAAGTTGTCAACCTTTTTTTTTTTTTTTTTTTTGAGACAGGGTTTGGCTCTGTTACCCAGGTTAGAGTGCAATGGCCCGATCTCGGCTCACTGCAACTTCTGCCTCCTGGGCTCAAACCATCCTCTCACCTCAGCCTTCTGAATAGCTGGGACTACAGGTGTGTGCCACCGTGCCTGGCTATTTTTTTTGGTACAGCCAAGGTCTTGCCATGTTGCCCAGGCTGGTCTTGAACTCCTTAGCTCAAGTAATCCTCCAGCCTTGGCCTCCCAACATTACAGGCATGAGCCACCATGCCCAGCTAAGTTGTCAAGCTTTTTTGCATAAGTTTGTCCATAATATTTCTAAATTATTCTTCAAATAGCTATAGGGTCTCTTATTCCTGATATTAGTAATTTGTGTCTCTCTTATTTTTTGCTGATCAGTCTGGCTAGAGACTTGTCAATGTTATTCATGTTCCGAAAGAACCCACTTTTAGTTACATTGAATTACTATTTTGTTTTTCTATTTTCTGTTTTATTGATTTATGCTGTTTGGTATTTCCTTTTCCATTTATTTTAGATTTTAGGTTTAATTTCTTTCTTTCTTTCTTTCTTTTTTTTTTTTTTTGAGACAGAGTTTTGCTCTTGTTGCTCAGGCTGGAGTGCGATGGCACAATCTTTGCTCACTGCAACCTCCGCCTCTCAGGTTCAGGTGATTCTCCTGCTTCAGCCTCCCAAGTAGCTGGGATTACAGGTGCCTGCCACCACACCCAGCTAATTTTGTATTTTTAATAGAGACGGGGGTTTCTCCATGTTGGTCATGCTGATCTCGAACTCCCGACCTCAGGTTCTGCTGGCCTTGGTAATCCACTGGCCTTGGCCTCCCAAAGTGCTGGGATTATAGGCGTGAGCCACCATGCCCAACCTGGTTTAATTTCTTCTCTTTTTAGCTGCCTAAGGTGGAAGGTGAGTTCACTGATTTTTTTTCGTTTCTAATATAGACATTTTAGTGCTATAAATTTTCCTCTGCTGCATCCTATGCATTTTCATATGCTGTATTTTTAGCTTAAAATACTTTATAATTCTCTTTAAAAATTTCTCCTCTGACCCATAGGTTATTCAGAAGTCTTTTTGTTAGTTTCCAAATGTTTGGAGACTTCCAGATATATTTATGTTATTGCCATCTAATTTAATTAATTTGCATTCAAAGAACATTGAGACTATTCATAATTTTTATTCTTGATGGATTGATTCTTTTGTCATTCAAAAATATTCTGTTTTTAAGTGACAATCTTTGGCTCTTCTGTTTAGTATTTGTATAGCCACTCCAGCTGTGTTATGGTTACTATCTGTATGGTATATAATTTGTATTCTTTTACATTTAACCAATTTCAACTCTATATTCAAATTTGATTTTTTGTAGCAGTATATAGTTGGGTCTTGCTTTTTTATCCAATCTGACAATAGCTGCCTTTTAATTGGGTGTTTGGGCCATTTACATTTAATGTGATTATTAGTATGGTTGGGTTTAATCTACCATATTGCTACTTATTTTTAAAATCTGTCTCAACTATTCTTTGTCCCCTTTTCTCCTTTTCTGCTTTCTTTTTCTATTAATTGAGTATCCTTTACTATTACATTGTGTTTACTTTGTTAGTTTATTATTGATAACTGGGTTTTCTTGTTGTTTTCTTTTTTTTTTTTAGATGGAGTCTCACTCTGTTGTCCAGGCTGGAGTGCAGTGGTGTGATCTCAGCTCACTGCAGCCTCCAACTCCCAGGTTCAAGAGATTTTCCTGCCTCACCCTCCCAAGTAGTTGGGATTACAGGTATGCACCACCACACCCAGGTAATTTTTGTATTTTTAATAGAGACAGGGTTTTGCCATGTTGGCCAGGCTGGCCTCAAACTCCTGACCTCAGGTGATCCGCCTGCTTCAGACCCCTGAAGTTCTGGGATTACCGGCATGAGCCACCATGCCCAGCCGGTTTTCTTTTCTTTTTCTTCTCTTTCTTTTTTGAAACAGGGTCTCACTCTGTCAACCAGGCTGAAGAGCAGTGGCACCATCTCGGCTCACTGCAACTTCTGCCTATCAGGTTCAAGTGATTCCCCTGCCTCAGTCTCCTGAGGAGCTGGGACTACAGGCACGTGCCACCACGCCTGGATAATTTTTTTTTTTTTTAAGTAGAAATGGGGTTTCACCATATTGGCCAGGCTGGTCTTGAACTCTTGGCCTCAAATGATCTACCCATCTTGGCCTCCCAAAGTGCTGAGATTACAGGTGTGAGCCGCCACGCCAGCCTTCTTTTCTTTTACTGGTTTCTTTAGGTTTATAATACAGATCTTTCACTTGTCACAGTCTATCTTCAATTAATATTTTATTACTTCATGTATTATATAATAAATTTACATCAGTGTATTTGTTTTCCTTCCTGGCCATTGTGTTATTATTTTCATACATTTTATTTCTACAATGTTGCTATTATTTTTGCTTTAAATGTAGGGGATGCCACCACTGAATTTCTTAGTGATGTTGATGCCTCTATCACTGCTCGTGTCTGATGGCATTGGTGAATGGTGGGTGGGTCCTCTGGGCCCTCTGAGGGAACACAATCCTTTGGAAGATGTCTCCTGGCCCCTCATAATATGTCAACACCAGCACACCCATTTCCCTGAGCCTTTTAATTCTTTCTTCTATCATGCAGCATAGCAACTCAGCCATTTCAACTGTACTTAGCATAAGTCATCACTTCTTCCGGATGTTTGGAGCCACTAAGCCAGTTTGCACCAGCTCTCAGGATCCTCACCTGGGTGTTAAATCTCTTGTCACAAAAGAATGGCCCCAAGTCAATAAATTCTTCATTGTTTAGGCTCATGTTATGGCTTCCTTGTTTAAGCACCCTCAAATCCACTCCCAGAGTTCTTCGGATCCTTTGAACTATAGTCCCTTTATTTCTTTATCAGATATGGCACATCCCCAACTGAGTTACGCTGCAACTTAACATGACTTATCATCCTGGAGGCCAAGAGAAGAGGCAGAAGTAAATCCTGAGTAGGGCTCCTGCTGCAGGGGAGAGATTTCTTCAGTGTCTTCCCATATGGGGCATGGGGTGGGGAGAGAAGTGAATGGATCTTAATAGGAAGGAGGCCAGGCCTGTCTATGGGCTCTGAGGGTCCAGAGGAGTTTGGAAGTCAAAATGTTTGAGGGCATCCACCCAGATGTACCCAATCCATATTGCCTGGGATAATATGGGATGAGGATGGGTTCATGGCAGCTAGATGGTGAGTGATTCAACCCCAAATCTCTAATTTACTGACTGCTTTTTTTTTTTTAAGAGATGGGGTCTCCCTGTGTCATTCAAGCTGAAGTACATTGACACAATCATAGCTCACTGCAGCCTTGAATAAGCAGTACAGAAAGCCTGCATTTAAACACTGGCGACACAGAGACCATCATTGGCTGTATTACATCAGCACCAGTGAAACAGACGACTGTCACTTTTCTTCTTCTCTCTCTGCTCCAACTCTGAGGGATCAAGCAACTCCCCAGTTCAGGGAAGGAAGGGAAGGAAGGTGAGAGATGGACAGCGCCTCCTCTGCGGGCGTAAGTTAAGGCCTGCACTGCACCCAGGGGAGAAGCTTTGAGCTGGATGTGAGGTTGAGGTTTCTATTTAGATTCTACTGGTCTCCTGAGTTCAGAAAATGAGGCAGAGTTGTCAAAATGGGATTAGTCAGCACAAGCGACAGGAAAGCTAATGGGATTTGCTTGAGGTTATTTTAAGGGACAAAGGCTGAGGAACCATCAGAGTGTGTATAAAGGCAGAGAAGGTTCAGGTTGAATTAACAGCGCTGTGGCTGGCGGAAGCATGCATTTGCTTCTGGCCATAAGAGGAGTGTGGAGCCCTGTGTGAGCAGAGGCTGGGCCACCCCCGGAACCAGCTCTGCTAGAGGGTTCCAGCAAAAACTGTGAAGTCCCCTCTCACTCTGATGCATGTAGAGACGCCTGAAAAGTTTGCCCAGCCACACAGAGAATGTTTGAAGCCTTCTGTGACCAGGAGCTACCTCCCAAGGCAGCCTCATCTATTTTTGGACATCATGTTAGAAAGTTTTCCTAAACTGGCTTGAAATGTTTCCCTATTTTTGCACCTACAGCCTTGCAGATCAAGCCCACTCCCTTTGGACATTGAAACACAGAGAATGTGGCCTCCTCAAATTTATTCCCTGCTCCAGAAAGTCACGGCCACAGCCTCCTCTCTCCTTCACCACCTTAGGTGCAACAGCAGTCAGGTAGAGTGCTGTGTGATCACACTTACTTAACATTTATTTTGAGTTAGGGTGTGAGTGCTGGGGCAGGTGGCTAACCATCCCCTGTCCTCTGTGGTGGCCTGAGAGAGAAGCAGGAATGCCCCGTGCAGGTTGGGGATCAGCAAACAGTCTAGACCAGCTTCTCTCCTGTATCCTGTTTGGAGAGTCCCTGGGTCAGGGGCCAGTCCATCCTGCAGCATTGAAGGGCGTGAGGGATGAGCAGGGCTGTGGGGCTCACAGAGCAGGCAGCCCTGAGGAGAAGCAGCCAGGGAATGTGCAAAAGTGATCGAGTCATAGGACAGGGTGGACCCAGCCCCAACCTGGGGGAGAGGGGAGGGAGATGTGCTGGAGGAGCCTGGAGGTCCATGTCTGGCAGCCTTGGGAGATGGAGAGGGTTTCCCAGGCTGCACAGCATGGGCAGGGGGTTCATTGCTCGGTGAGCTCTCCCTGCTCCGTGTTATCCAAGTTTGTACGGGAGGCCACCAGGGCCCTTCATTCGGCTACGTCGATGGACAGCATGGCCTTGATTGCATGGAACTTGTTGCAGGAGAAGTCGGCGAGCAGTTGCTTGGTGCCACTCCGGGTGGGCAGGATCTCAAAACGGACCCGGGACCGCTCCTTGGGCCGTAGGGTCGGCACGCTGATGGGGAGGGCACAGATCAGTATTGATATGAGACACATGGACCTTGGGCTGGACAGGCCTTCTGCGACCTCTTGTCCTGTTCTGATGGAGACTGGGCAAGGCCACTGCTACTTTAGCTCCCTCTAGCTGTCTGTCTGGGTTACGGGGCCCCTCCAGCCCTGGGACACTTCAGCAGGGGAAGCGGGAGGGGGGTCCCATGATCTCCCAAATATTCTAAGCCCTGAAGGCCAGCTCTTAGCTCTGGTGACCTGGACTTCTCAGGAGTTCAAGTTTCGTGAACCCCCAAACCAAATGTAAAAGCAGATTCTGAAGTTCCAAGACCCCCAAAAGAGTAAAGAACCCAAGGTCAGAGGGAGCTCTGTCTGTCCCACCCAGGGGATCTGGAGGGCCCCCCTGCCCCCTCCTGCCCTCCCGCACCGGCCACTGAGGCCCAGGACTCACTCGATCTTCAGGTTACCCAACAGCAGGCCGCTTCCCTCCACCATCAGCACGCAGTCCCTCACCGGCTCATCCAGTGGATTGGAGAAGAGCATCTGCACGTTCACAGGCTTCTGCACACGAGCCTCGTCCAGCACCTATGGAGGAGAGGGGATGCCGAGTCAGGACTCCAGCTGCTCAGCCCCTACCTGCACCTTGGTGAGGGCTGGGAAGGGTGACTGAGTGCAGGGGGTGATGTCACTGAGGACGAAGAAGGGGAGATCATTTAGCCCTCCTAGGTGCCAGACACATTGTGTCTGACGCCCCCTGCCCCCCAATACACAGGATGGTCCTAGGACTTTATCCTGTGCTGTGGATGAGAACCTCAGCTTCGAGGGGGAAGGGGCCCCCTGCAGCAGCCAACAACACTGTGACTTCCCTGACCCGACTCCAGTTCAGCCCCTGCTTCCCAGGACAGCCCAACCCCACTGTGGGCTCTGTGAGGGTCAGGACATTTTTCATGCTGAATTTGTTTTTTGCAGGGACAGGGTCTTGCTATGTTGTCCAGGCTTGCCTCGAACTCCTGGCCTCAAGTGATCCTCCCGCCTTGGCCTCCTAAAGCACGGGGATTACAGATGTGAGTCACTGTGCCCAGCCACATGCTGGATTTAATATTACTTTCCTTGGCTTTCCTGCTTATGGGTCCTGTTTCTTCCCTTAAAGCTTGAACCTCCGTCTCTGGGAGGCCCCACAGGTGTTGAAAAGGGCAGCCCCAGGCCCTGCAGCTGCTCACACCCTGGCTCACACTGTAGCTCCTTTAACTCTTTTTGCAGGGGTTGGGTCCCCCCAGCTCAACCCAGGCTACTGTTCTCTGCTGACACCCCAGTCTACCAATGTCCTTCTAAACTTCTAGAGCCCAGAGCTTCCCTGTGCACCATTTATAGTCTGAGAGGAGCTCTAATACCACGCTGTCCTTGCTCAGGGATCAGAACAGGTGAAGGCTGGGTCTGGGGTCAGAAAAGCAATTTGGACTATTTATTCAGACCAAAAGATGAAAGCTGTTGTGTTTCTGCCAAGAAACAGCCGTAATTCATTCTGGGCAGACAAGTCATCTCTTTGCGCCTCAACTTCCTCATCTGATAAAGAAGGACAATCATCTCTCCCCGCCCAGAAGGGGCCAAATGAGATCAAGGATGGGGAAGAAAGCATTTTGGACATAGAAATTGAAATTTTATGGCTATTGGATTTCTTCTTCTTTTGAGGATGACTGGAGGTTGCTGGGTTTTTTGTTGTTTTCGTTGTTGTTGTTGTGTTTTGTTTTTCTTGTCACTAATCCTCAGAGCAACCATTTTACAGTGACAGAGCTGAGGTTCAGGCTGATTCAATAACCTGGAACATTCACGCACAGGGAAACAGCAGAGCCCGGCTGGGTCTAAAGCCTTTGCTGTTTCTGATAGGTCTGCAATACCTCCCAGTAATTTGTGAATAACTGAAGCATTTTAGACATCATGGTCTATATTTTCATTTCTTCCATGAAACTCATTTAAGTGTATGACATAATTTGAAGAGTGCAGCATAATTTTATGCTACTGGGTTATAACAAAGCTATACAGATGTGGCCACATTTTTCATGGTGGTATTTAATTTGAGATTTCCATGCTTTTTTTTCTTTTTTTAATGCCGCTTACCACTCTCTCCTATTGACCCAAATCTGTAAATGTACCCAGAGGAAAGGATAAAAGCCACCAAAAACCTGAGTTTGCTTGTCACAGATGATGGATCAATTGGGAGGACATCATCCTTTGGAAACAATGTTCAGATTGTTTTTGGCCTGGTTTTGTGGTCTAAGGCCCTCAGTGCTAATTGCCAGTCAGTACCAGGTTAGATAATGGGGTTTTACCCAAATTATTATCTTTGCATACAGATCACCTTCTCCAGTTTAAAAATCCGCTCTGAGTGAGCTATGCATTGATCCGTTCAATAGAGGCAAGAATGTCTTGATTTTCTGAAGGCTTAGGTGGAGGAAAGAATGTGCCTCGAAGAAGGAAGATCAGGAGTCATTTAAAAAGATTAAATTTTTAAAAAGAGTCAGTGATGGCACATTTCTAGCCCGTATATATTCTGATTTCCTTTCTAAAGATATTGTAGTATCTTAAAGATAAGTAGACTTGCCATGGAAGTCTGGAAGATGTATAGCTAAAGTGTTGAATAAAAGATAACGCTGGAGGAAGGTTTGAGGACATTGGATAAGGGAATATAGTGGGGAATATATTGGGGAAAAACACTAATTTTTTTTTTTTTTTGACAGAGTCTCACTCTGTTAGCCAGGCTGGAGTGCAGTCTCGGCTCACTGCAACCTCTGCCTCTTGGGTTCAAGCAATTCTCCTGTCTCAGCCTCCCAAGTAGCTGGGATTACAGGTGCCTGCTACCATGCCTGGCTAATTTTTTACATTTTTAGTAGAGACGGGGTTTCACCATGTTGGTCAGGCTGGTCTCGAACTCCTGACCTCAAGTGCTCCACCCATCTCGGCTTCCCAAAGTGCTGGGATTACAAGAGTGAGCCACCGTGCCTGGCCAAAAACTAACTTCTTTTAAACACTGATCACTTTAGTACAGAATGTTTTCATAACTGAACTGGCAGCCACCCAGTATCATTTTCTAGCCTCAGGAGCTGGAATGGGCACTCTGCTGTCCATCATGTCTAGAGAGATGGGGAGTGTTTCTCAGAAATGTCTTATGAAGCAGGAGAGGCTGTCACACGCAGGGCACAAGCCCGGACTGACTTTCCTGTGCAGGGAAGAATGCAAGTCCAGAGCCAAGGGGCTCTGTTCCAGTCCTGCCCCGAGGAAGGGGCTATTTCTCTTTTACAAATAGTGGCTATCCACTAAGACATTGTGCTAAGGGAGACAGTGATGAACTCAGAACAGAGGTAATGCCTGCCCTCGTGGAGTTTACGGTTGGGTAGGGATTCACAACCAAATAATTGCACAAAGAAAGATAGTATTCCAGCTGGGACAAATGCCTTGAAGGAAAAGGATAGAATGTTCTGAGGGTGTATAACTGAGACCAGTTTGGGAGCTCAGGAAAGGCTTCCCTGAGGAAATGACACTCTCCAAAGGAAGTAATTTATTGTCCCAGTGACAGAGTTGGAGCAACTAAGACTCAGATTAAGGGACCTGCTCAGTGTCACCACTGATCAATGGAGGGATTTAGATACAATGCCAGATCTATTTGGTTACATGGCCCAAGGCCTGAACGACTGCCCGTCTCAGCCCCCAGACTGGCTGCCCAGTCACTGGCCCTCTAGCCCCTGAGGTAGGGGACCAACTCCCCCATCCTGAAGCACAGTCCAAACTAACCAGGACAGTAAAAGGGTGCAATTGCAGGCCAGCTGTGTGGGAGAACCAGGCCCCGCATCAGAGCCAGCACCCTAGATCCCCCTGCCCTCTCTGAGGTCAGGAACCCCTGCAGCCAGCTTACAGCTTAAGGAGGGGTGGGCCAGGGCAGCCATGATTATCTGGCTCCTCCTGGTTTCTGGGGCTTGGGAAACCTGTGGCATTGTGATTGTACAGGGAAAGGCAATTTCTATCTAGAAAACTGGGGCAGATGGTGGGTACAGCAGATGAGAGAGGGCAGGGCCTGGCCCACGAGGCTCTTGATTGGGCCCCAAGGGAAAACCTCATGTTCTCTGTCCATTTGTCTGCCTGTCCTTGTCCAGCCTTTTACCCTTCAGACCTATACTCCCTGGTTCCAGCATCCTCCACCTTGGGCTGTGGGGATCAGGCACAGGGGCTACAGGGTGAGGGACAGGCTTGGAGTCCGCACAGGTGCTCCTACCAGTGCTGAGGAAGAGACAGAGTGGCACGAGGGGCCTCCCACAGATCTGCAAGCCCCACCTTCCTGGGCTCCCGAGAGGGAGCCCGGGGGTGAATGCTGCAAGGTAAAAGAAGCCCTATGAGCAGAGAAAGAGGGGTCTTTTTTCTCAGCCACTTTGAAGATGCTGTTGCTGGCTGGTGATGTACCAGGACGCCTTGGAGGGGCATGGGCTGGGAGTCCCAGGGTCTGAGGCCTAGCCTTGACTCTGGCGGTAGCCAGCTGTTCACTTCTCTCTGGGCCTTGGTTTACTTGTGTGAAATGAGAGTATAGGAGTATGTGACTAGGCTCCTAAGAGTCCACTATTCTGTAACTCCAGGGTCTAGACAGTGGAGAGATGCTGTGGCTCAGGCCTGTTTCTGATCTGTCCATGACAGGGGACTGGGCTGTGGCCCTGACACGCCAGCTGGCTGTGTGTGAGACCCATACCTGTGCCTGTCTGTGATTCTCAAGCCTGGCATGGCCCAGAACACAGCAGATGCTCAGTAGCTGAGTGAGAGGGGAATGAGCTGAAAAGAGTCCCTCCAGACCCCTCCTCAGCTGATGCCCCCACTGGTTCCGAACTAGAGTCCGAGAAGCAGCCAGGCAAATGCACGCGTTTATCTCACCAGACAGGGAGCAGGAACACGGGCCTGAGTGGGAGCTCTTGGCTATTTGGCCGAGGCTGGACCCAAGCCGGGCCCAGTTCTCTGCCCCTCCCAGCAAGAAAAAACTCTCCTTTGCCATCTGAGAGAGCTGTGGCTCACAGGGACGGTGGGGCTCCTGGAAGCTGGGCTGGCTGGGGGCAGAACCCCTTCCCACAGGATGGGGAACCGCATTACCTCCAGGGTCAAGGTGGGGTTGTCCAGGATGACGTCCCGCTCCACCACTACCTCAGACTCATCTGGGACCTTGCACACGGCTGTGATCCGGATCATGTTGTCTGACTTCAGGTACTTCTCATACTGAGCGTACGAGATCTTTACGGGATGCTCTGCCTCTGGAAGGAGAAGCCAGGGGATCCGAGTGAGGGGGAGTGGGGATGGCTTCTGAACCTTCCTCAGAACAGACGCCAAGCCAATGCAGGGTGAGCTGGTGGGAGGATCTGCAGCCCCGGGCTTGACTGAGCCCTCCTTGGGCCAGGTCCTGTGGGAAGCAGCCCCCGGTCAGGGTGGGCTCCAGAGCAGGGGACAAGGAGGCCCCAGGACTCTCTCTGGCTGGGCAGATTCCCAGGAGGATGGGCTCACAGGGGCTAAAGATACCGCTGCTTCCTCCCCACCCCGAAAAATGTTGGAGGGCATGTGTCCTTTTTTTTTTTTTATTTTTTAAATTATTTGTAGAGATGGGGTCTCTCTATGTTGTCTGGGCCGGTCTCAAACTCCTGGGCTCAAGTGATCCTCCCGCCTTGGCCTCCCAAAGTGTTGGGATTACAGGCATGAGCACTGCGCCCAGCCACAAGTGTCCTTCTGAGGAGCAGTGGAAGAATACAGATGCCACCTGATTGCCAACAACAGTAGCAATCATGACAGCAACACAATAATAGGTAGGAAGGGAAGCCAGGGTATCGGCTAAACAAATGCTTAGGATCCTCCCCGTCATCTAATAGCCTGGGGTTCTACTGCCACAGCATCCCCTTCATTCCTCTGGTCTCTCCTGCTTCTAAATCATCCACACACCAGCCAGACAAAGCTTTAGAAGGCTGATTTTGTTTTGTTTTGTTTTGTTTTCTAAATCGCTATTCTTCCGTGTCACATGTCACTTCAAAAATCTTCCATGGCTCCTCATTGCCTTAGATAAAGTTCAGACCCCTCAGCCTGGCCCTGCATCACCTGTTCCTTAAAAGAACCTTCCACACTTCTTGTTCTGCAGACAAAACAGGCACCTTTTTGCCCCCATATTTTGACTCACATGGTTCCCCCAGATGGAAATGTCTCCCCTGGCTTCTCTCCATGCATCTGGCTCCTTCCCCATGCTTTAAGTCCTTTCTTCTGACCCTGGGGGCCGCAGGGCCCTCTTCCTACCCTGATGGGCTTAGGTGTTCCCTTCCCTCAGGCTGTCATGCTGGGTGGCCTGGGGGTGCCCCAGCACCCACAGTATTACATACTCTTGCAGGTAAGACTGTGAGGAGGAAGCTGCCTCTGCTTTTAGCACTGGAGGAATTTGCCATCCCTTCCCCAAATGTGGAGAGGACAGGCCCTTGCATCAGCTGGTCCAACCCTCGCCATTAGTGACCACCGGGGTTCAGAAAGGGAGGGAGACTTAACCAGGGTCATCTAGCAACTACTTGGCAGATGACCAGACTCTAAGACCTTTACACCTGCCTTATCTCTCTTTTCCATTCCATTCTGCAAAAGGGTTTTTTTTTTTTTTTAACCATTCCCATCCCGTGAATTTTTTTTCACTTCCAAAATTAGCTTTTTTGGCCAGGCATGGTGGCTTATGCCTATAATCCCAGCACTTTGGGAAGCCAAGGCGGGAAAATTGCTTGAGGCCAGGAGTTTGAGACTAGCCTGGGCAACATAATGAGGCCCTATCTCTACAAAAAACTTTAAAAGTTAGCTGGGCATAATGGCATGCCTATTGTCCTAGTTACTTGGGACTACAGCTACTTGGGAGGCTGAGGCAGGAGGATTGCTTGAGCCCAGAGTTTGAGGCTGCAGTGAGCTATGATCACTTCAGCCTGGCAGACAGAGCAAGACCCTGTCTAAAAACAAAACAAACAAACAAACAAACAAACAAACAAAAAAAGCCCTTTCTTTGAGTTTCTAACGTCAGTAACAGCCAGGCAGTTGCTTCTGATATTGAAAAGATTTCTGCTAAAATTCTGCCAGAAGACAGATTGCTAGGGGATGCTGCTTTCTGACAGGTGTGACACCTCTCAGTTTCTCTGGAGACAGAATTCTTTCAAGACGGGCAGTATAATTAATCAGTTTCTATTAGTTCCTTATGTGAAGCAAATAACCACCCCGCCCTGTTAATCTGGCTTGTAAGTCCAAACTTTTCATAACAGCTTGAAGGATTTTACCAATGTGGGCACACCTGCATTCTAATCCTTCCACAACACAATCTTTATCTGCTCCACCTTGTTCCCTTCCCATCCCTGCTACCCAAGGGCAAGAAGTCACTGTTCCTCCCAAATGCTCAGACTTCTAAGAAAACCTGTCACTGTTGTCAGGATTCCAGAAGGTCCACCCACCCCGTGGCAGCTGTGGGAGAGCCATGGGCCAAGGTTTAGGGCCCCGTGGTCATTGCCACCCTCCTGAGGTCAAATTTGAAAAGCGATTTGTTGTGGGCGTGGGGGTGAGGTGGGTAAGAACAATACAACATAGAAAACAGGGGGTGGCTCTGGACTCAGTATCAGGAAACCTAGGACCAAGACCCAGCACTGCCACCACTATCTATGACACTTTATCTCTGAAGCAAGTCACAAATCTCTCCCAGCCTCACTTTCTGCCTCTGTAAGATGGATACTGAAAATCTGCCTTTTTTTAGAAGGTCAAACTCTGTGAGGTGGTATATACTTGTAAGGGATATTGTGCCATAGCTATGACCTGCCAAAGCCTCCCTCCTTCCTCCCTAGGGGCACAAAAGGATTTTGGTTGGCACCACCCTGACATTTGGTTGGCATCACTCTGTTCATAGAGACAGCAACTTCCAAAGCATCAAGACATGGCTTAACCACAGGGGCCGCTGGCTGCTCCATTGTTAGCTGACTAACCCGGAGCCCGGCAGACACCCTGCAGCCGCAGAAGGCCGTTGGCTACCTCGGATTCATGGATCCCCTCCAACTGCGGGATGCGTTACCTTCCTCGGGGTCCAGGGACATTGTGGCAGAGTCCTTCCACACTTCATGTACAAGCGTGCCATTGTAGACGATGGTCCAGGCTGTCATGTTCACTGTCACTGTCTTCGTATCCCTGCTCAGGTTTTTGAGCAGTAGGACCAGGTTGACTTCTTTGCCTACTGCCAGCATGCTAGCGACCTTCAACTTCCCGATGATGCTGGGCTCCTGTTCCTCTCTTTCCAAACCCATTGAAGACGTTGCGCCAAATGACGCATTGGGTCTAAGTTTCCCCAAAGCCTTTTGGAACACTTTTCTTTCCTGGTCAGAGCCTGTGTGGTGGGAAAAGACAGAAACATGCCAGGGATGTGGTGGCAACCTGGGCAAAGGACAGTACCCTGCCTGGACAGGTGGTCTAGGACTGGTGCTGGCTCCATTGCTGCCCTAGCAGGCATTCGACTTTCGCAGGTCTCCAGCTTGCCTGTCTTAACCAGAGACTTACAGACCAGTTGGTCTCTGGCGCTTTTCCAATCAGCTCTAAATTTCCCAAAATCTGTAGAAAAGCTTTATCAGCACCTGCACACATTTACTATGTGGCTTGATCATTTGCTTGTGTTAATTAGGTTAGATTTCATTTTTTTTCTGATAAAATGTCTTTTGTGAGACTTAAAAAACAGATAATTTCAAAATAAATCATAAGAACTGAGCTGAAAAAGATTAGAATACATTCATAAGCCAAAAAACAAGGTGATGATTTAGAACTGACTTAATTAAAAAATTTTTTTTTGGTAAACCATGTTTTTCTGCCTTGTTTCTAAAGGTGCTTTGAGAGTCAAGGAGTGACATTTTGATCTGTGCCGGTTGACAAGGACTTCCCATGGTTGGTATGGTTCCAAGTTATGACTAGTTGAAATTGTCAGTTTTCAAAACTGCAAGGGCTGGATAAAAAGATGGGTTTTCTGACTCTGACTCAGGCTATGGGTGCTGCTGAGTGTGATGGCATAAGTAGCCCACAGAGAATGACAGGGATATACCTGAGAATGGCTCTCAGGGCACACAGGGCTGAGTAACCGACTGCAAGCCTCTGAGCCAGGGCTGACTGAGCAGTTCCAAAAGGCTTGACCTGAAGATAGATCTAGGAGAAGGTGTTGACCTTCCAGGGACACAGGCAGAGGTACACAAGGAAGAGCGACCATGTTGACATCTGCAGACCACACTTAGTTCTCCCACCTTCCCCAACAACCTGTGAAATGCTTAAGGCACTGGATTACTTTGTTTTCTTTTCTTCTTTTTTCTCTCTCTCTCTTTTTTTTTTTTTTTTTTTTTTGTGGCAGGGTCTCACTCTGTCACCCAAGCTGGAGTGCAGTGGCATGATCTCAACTCACTGCAACATCCACCTCCTGGGTTCAAGAGGTTCTCCTGCTTCAGCCACCCGAGTAGCTGGGATTACAGGCGCCCGTCACCAAGCCCAGCTAATTTTTGCCTTTTTGGTAGAGACAGGGTTTCACCATGTTGGCCAAGCTGGTCTCAAACTCCTGACCTCAGCTGATCCGCTCACCTTGGCCTCTCAAAGTGCTGGGATTACAGGCATGAGCCACTGCACCTGGCCCAGATGACTTATTGTAAGCATTTTATGATACAGCAAGCCCCTTCCCATAAATTACATGTGATTTGCAGAGACTTCAGAGGCCGACTCGTCCATGCCTATCAAGTTAAGGCCCTAAGAAGAGACACAACTTGTCCAGACCACTCTGAGATGGACTGGGCCAGTCATCCACAGAGGCAGAGAGGGGGCCAGTTCCCTGGTGTCTGGACCCCTGGTCTAAGTTTCCTCCCACACACCCTGCTAAAAAGGAGGCAGGCAGCCAGATTACCTAAGCTGGTAGTTCCTGGTGGGCTGGGTTCCTTTTGATGCCTTCCCATCCTCTATTCCAGTTGTGAGTCCAACCCAGAGCTGAAGGCAGTGCATGGATCTGAGCCTTCTGTGCCTGCCACCTTGAAGCAGGTGTGTTTGCACAATGAGGCTCGGAGCCTCAATGCCTATATAGGTCACCTGCTGGGTTTACTCAAGACTAAGCTTCCTCCTGCTGTTTTCTCCCTTTGCTGTTGCTACACTACACTTGATCTTAGCCAAAAGGCCGAGAAGCGATTGCTGTTGGCTATTGCATCAATACTTAGCAACCTATTTTATGAGCTTTTCCTCCCTGGGGCCCTCAGACAGAAGCTAGAATCATTAGGTAAGAAGATCTGGGTAGCATCAGGCAGGGTGATCTGTCCTGTCACGTAAGGGCTGGGGCATTGCTAGGAGTCCTGCAGGGACCCCCTCCCCCGCCCCCACAACGGACCTGCCCATTCTCCATTGTTTAGGAGGTTTGACTGAGACAGCCAGAGATTAAGGTGTGGGGTAAGGTGAGGAACCCCACAGGATCGTACAGCCATGTAAGCAGCGCCTGCAAAATAGTCACCTTGGGAAGTCATTGTTCCAGTGAGGCTATAGAGGTTCAAATTGATAAAGATCACCACTGCTATTTATCAAGTCTTGACTATATGCCAGGCATTGCACTTGGCACTTTGTATACCTTAGCTCATTTAAATGCCGCTGAAGACAGGCATTGTTCTTCTCATTCTTCGGGTGAGGAAGCGAGGGCTCGGAGATCAGAGGAAACTTGCTCGAGGTCACACAGTTATGGCTGGTAGGGCTAGAGTTCACCTTCTGCCCCTGAGTTTTTGCTCCCTGGCCCCCTGTGTTTGTTTCTACATCATAACATTGTTGAAAATACTTGCCCTACATCTCCACACCCCCAGCCCATCTACAGTGTCCTCTGTTGCATCCCCAAGGCCCAGCATGAAGCAGGCACTCAGTAGGGGCTCAGAATATGTTTATTGACTGAGCAAAGGTCTATCTGAGCTCAGTCCTGGGAATGACCTGCAGAGGAAGACTGGGGCCAAATTGAGGCCACCAATCTCATAACCCTAAAATTGTGCCTCCAAATGTTCACAAATACCAGCACCTGGGGGGGCACCCACCTGGACTTGAAGTCAGACCCCATCACCTGCGCTCAGCTTTCCTTTTTTGTAAACTTGGCCAACACCAATAGCCAACAGTCACTTAGAGATTCAGGGCTTACTTTAGGGGGATACTGTGTGCACCTTTACGAGGATGCTTTTCTTGACCCCTCAGAACCAACTGTGAGGATCAATGGAATGAACAATTTCAAAGCATTTTAGAAAGAGTGAAATGTTGACCCCATTAAGGAGTGACTGTGGCCTGCAAGAGCAAGCACTAAATTACTTTTGGCTGTTTCTAAAAATGAACTTTGTCTTCAAATGCAGAACTTTTACCATCATTGAGAATTCTCCAAGAGATGCGCTGCTGGTTTCAAAAGAAACTCTGGGCAGTGAATGTAATTGAGTCGAGGCAGCCTCGCAGCAACTGGCCTTCCAAGGTGACTTTAGGGGGACGAGCAATGTATGCATGCCTGAGATTTCAGGAGCTCAGGCATTCATACCATGTAATCACACCTCATCTGGCTTCTTGGGAGACCTCCAAATGAGCACAGTGCGAGCCCAAGTCTCTGTGTTTCTTTGTCCCTTTCTTTGTTCAGATGGTTTTCTCCCTGAGTTTCTCAGAGGCTAGGGGAGCAGACTGAAGGAGAAATCTCTCCCAAAGCTCTTGGGGGCCTTTCATGGGGGCTGTGTCTCTCCCTGTGATGTTCAGTCATGGTGCCGTCACCCTAGCTGTGTAGTTGAGACAGAGACACAGCTGGAGATGGGCTGGGTTGACAGCCACCTGTGCCCTGCAGCAAACTTGCACTGGCACAGCAGCTGCCCATAATGGTTTTATTCCCTCTGGAAACAGTCCTGGGAGGTGGGTGTTAGGTGCTAGGGAGCAATCCCATCATTCAGGCAGAACCGGCTGCCAGTGCGGGGGAGGGTGAGGCCTTTTCTCCTCTCCAGCCTCAGAGCCATCCTCCCACAATAGAACCTCTCGCGGCACTGCCCTGCCAGCGTCCCTCCTACCTTCTGGGTACTTGTACTTGTCTGTGACGTCCATGCGAGCGTTGCTGCCCACCGCCTTGGTGCTGATGTACCTGCCAATGGTGTGACTGTTCACGGAATTCTTCCTCTGTATGCCGGTGGTGTCATCGTACAGCCAGGTGATGCGGTCGGCATTAACCTCCGCAAAGACAAAGGGCATGTCGAAGTTCAGCTGCACATCACCCTCTCGAACACCAATGACTGAAGCGGGGCCGCACTGGAACACCCCTGGAGGCCAAGATGCAGAGACTGGATATATGCCAAGGCCACAGCCTGCCCAACGCCCAATTCCCCAGGGCCTTCCAGGACCACTGCAAACCCCTGCCTCTGCCCCGCCCAAATTCCTTCACCCCTGACTGTGTGTCCCACTCATTTGGCATTCTGCAGACACCCTCCTGGGCTATGATTCTCTTGCTGGTCGAACTGAACCTCTACATAAGACTACACAATTCCACATTCCGGGTGCCTAATCCATGCTGACCCACTGTCCTTGGTCTGTTTCCTAAAGAGGAAAGTCTTGTTGTCTTGTGCTCAGGGTGGCTACTTCTTTTCTACCTCTGCAAATCATTCTGGCCTAGAAGCTCATCACCTTCCTATTCCAGGAAGACTTCCCTGAACAGGCAGCCTGCAGGGACCTCTTGTTCCTCTGAGCTCCCAAGCCTGACCATTTCTTCCCTCTTCTTAGCGCTCAGCATAGGAAGCTTAGATAGGTAGACAAATAGATGTTAATGACTTCCAACTTTTTTCACCACAACCCCTAGAAAGAAATACATTTGACATCTTGGCACACATATGATAGAGAAACAAAAGTTTCACAGGACAATGGTCTTTAGTCTAACTATATCTTTTTTTTTTTTTTTTTTTTTTGAGATGCAGTCTCGCTCTGTCACCCAGTCTGGCGTGCAGTGGCACAATCTCGGCTCACTGCAAGCTCCGCCTCCCGGGTTCACGCCATTCTGCTGCCTCAGCCTCTTGAGTATCTGGGACTACAGGTGCCCGCCACCACGCCCAGCTAATTTTTTTTTTGTAATTTTAGTAGAGACGGGGTTTCACCATGTTAGCCAGGATGGTCTCAATCTCCTGACCTCGTGATCCACACACCTCGGCCTCCCAAAGTGCCGGGATTACAGGCGTGAGCCACCGTGCCTCAGCCTAGTCTAACTATATCTAATGAGCCTTCATAGTTTATGTTCTTTTCCCTGCTTTCCATTCCATTCCATTTCATTTTCTTTTCCTAAAATGATGGGTACAGCCCACTAACTAGATTTATAACCACTAATGCGTTGCAATGAAACTTTCGGAAAATAGTGGCCTAGCAAACGTCTCAGTTACCTCCAAGCCCCCAAATCCAGTAACATGCACTGATTCTGGTAGAGGAGCTAGGGGTTGGGGGTGGGTAAGACTTAATTTTTATTGTTAGTCCTTTTAGAACAGTTTGAATTTTTTTCAAATACATGCATGTATTACTTCATAAATCACTTTTTTTTTTTAGACGGAATCTTGCTCTGTCTCCCAGGCCGGAGTGCCATGGCATGATCTCAACTCACGGCAACCTCCGTTTCCTGAGTTCCAGCAATTCTCCCACCTCAGCCTCCCAAGTAGCTGGGATTACAGGCATGTACTATCATGCCTGGCTAATTTCGTATTTTTAGTAGAGACGGGGTGTCACCATGTTGGTCAGGCTGGTCTCGAACTCCTGATCTCAAATGATCCACCCTCCTTGGCCTCCCAAAGTGCTAAGATTACAGGTGTGAGCCACCATGCCCAGCCCCATAAATCACTTTTTAAGGTTTCAAAGAACAACTGAAAATGAGGGTAACAGACAAGACATGCTCTAGAGGTCAGAGAAGGGAAGAGGAAAGGCTCCAGGAGAGCCTGGGACCCAACCCCTGATGGGGCAGGAGACAGAGGGAGGCCAGAGGAGGAAGCAGAGGCCCCGGATGGGGATGGCAGAGGCAGCCTGCCTAAGGGGGAGCTTGGTGTGGCAGAGAGAGCTGCCGTGGGTGGTGACCAGTGGAGAATGTGAACTAAACCCCAAGGGCAACAGGGAACCACAAATTTTCTGTGCTGGGAAGGAGAGGCTGCTGCAGTTGGTGCAGGAAAATCATTACTGGCAGAGGAAGGCTGCTCTCTCTGCTCACCTGGCCTGTGCCAAGGCTCTGTGCAGCAACAGTGGCCATTGTGGGTGCAGGGCAGACACTCATTTAAACAGCAGCCAGAGCCAAACAAAATTAGCAGGGGAGATCTATTTTTAAACTATTTTTGTTTTAATCCCATCATGCATTCCAGAGGGAGAGGGCTTTGGAGTTACTTCCCTATGCTGCTGTCCACGACTGTAAATAACCGTGAGGCTCATGACTTAGAACAACACCCAGAGAAGTTACCTTGGCTTCTTTCCTGCGGGGTAGCATCCAACACCTGCCATCCACCGTACGAGGGGCCCAGGTCAGATCTCACAAACCAGCCTTCATTCCAGACATGGAAATTCCTGCAGATAGAACCAGAGACTGCAGCACTTGCCCAAGACCACACAGCAGATGAGTGGCAAGACAGCACATCTTTGCCCTGACAGTGCAGCATGACAACGTGCATCGAGTGAGTTTGCCCTGTGACAGCTGTTATGCTAAGCTCTGGTGAGCATCATCTCGTGGAAATCCTCACAGCACTGTGAAATGGGTACTATTTTTATGCCCATTTTATAAAAAGGGAAACTTGGGCTCAGAGAAGTTAAGCATGTAACAATGGCAGGGTCAAAATGTGCCCCCACCCAGGGGCAAACCCACACAGCTTTCTCCCTATGCCTGGGGGGGTATGTTTCTGTGCTCGGTGTGGGCCGAAAATGAATGGGGTTGCTGCAGAAGTGACTGACTTACCTAAGAGCCACACCGTCTCTTGGCTGAGATCTGAACTGAAGAATGACACCTGCCAGTCCTCAAATGTTCTTCATCTTGTGTCTCAATTTGTAAGCCTCAGTCACCACTCACTCCTCACCAGGCACAGCCAGGTAGCCAAGGTCTTACTCATTCTGTCCCCCAATTCTGCCCTCTTCTCTCCTCTCCACTCCCATGGAAACTACAGTCACACTGGTCTTGGCACTTTTCAGTTCAACATGAAGAAAATATAAGTTCGACATAAATCCAAGTTCTAGTCAACACGGAAAAAATATTTCTATACTCATGAGATGGAAAAGATAGTTCTAAGCAGACCACCCATCTCAGAAGGCATAAAGAAAGAGACTCATATATTTGAGTATGTAAAAATATTGAAGTTACATGCAAACAAACAAACAAAAAAACCTGTAGCTCTGTTTCTGGTATGGAGGATAAGCTCAAAACAGATGAATCCTTTTGCATATAATGATAAACTGTGGTGAAAAAATGAAAAACTAGAAAAGACACCTGAGCATGAACAAAGCACAATGATTTTGGAGAGGAATCAGAACATAGAGGAAGCTGCACTTTTTATGAGTTTGCTCTAAGGAAAGGCCACAGTTGAGGTTAAGTACATGGAACAAGAACTCAACAGGCAGCCCAAAGCTTTCTAATCTGAGGAACCAGGAATAGCCTGAACCAACCTGGGTTGCTGGAGAGTGAGGCGGGAATTCTGAAAAGAGTCAAGGAAGCTGCCCAAACCTCTAGGTGACCCTCAATCATGCATGGATGAGGCAGACCATGAGCCGTTCAGCTGGAGATAAAAGCCCTGAACTGAGAGCAGAGCCACTGCCTGCGCAAGGGAGACAGTTTGCATGTTGAGTCACCCAAGATAAGCAGCTAAAACAAGATAACAGAATTCAGACACATCCAACGTCTGGGGTATGAGCCAAAATTACTCAACAAACAAAGAACCAGGAAAATGTGGTTTATTCTCAAGGGAAAAGATAATCCACAGAAATCAACCATAAAATAATCCAGATGCTGGAATTGTCAAAGACTAAAGCAGCTACTAGAGCTAGGCTCAATGAAATAAAGGAAAATATGCTCATAATTAATGGAAAGAGATAAACTTTGGGCAGAGAAATAGAAAATATGAAAAAAGAACCCACTGGAAAATTTTAACTGGAAAAAGGACGAATATCTGAAATTAAATGATAAATAAACTTAATAGCAGGATAGAGATGATAGAGGAAAGAGTCAATAAATTTGAAGACAGATGGCTAGAAATTATCCAGTTTGAAGGCAAAGTGAGACAAATGATTGAAAAAAAATCAATAAAGCAGAGAAAACATATCCAACACACATGCTAGAGATTTACTGTATCAATATTGTAATGTACTTACAAATTGGTAAGAGAAAGCATACTTTCCTTGAACTAAGTGATGAAAAAATAAGAAATAGAAAAAGAAAAACATGCCCATAAATAGCAACGAGCAGGCAATTTTTATAAGAAATACAAATAACGACCAAACATATGAAAATAGTTTTAACCTCAGTACTATTAAAAGAAAATTAAAATGACAAAGAGATAACATGACAGAGATACATAGATGACACCTATTAGACTGACAGAGATTAAAGCATAGGGTGATACTCATTGTGGTGCTCATTTCCAGGTGGGAAAACAAGCACGGTCATACCCCACTGGTGGGAGTTTAAATTGCTATGACCTTTGTGGAAAGCAGTTTGGCAATGAGTATAAAAACCTTTAAAAATCTACATACTCACTGAGCCAGTAAGTCCACATCAAGGAATTTCTCCCATGGAAAAACTCATGTAAGTGCACATAGATGTATATCTAAAGGTGTCCACCGAGGCATTGTTTATAATAGCAAAAATGTTGGAGCAAAAGTTCATCAATAAGGGAATTGGCAGATAAATGGTGGCAGAGCCATGGAATGGGATATCAAACAGCTGTCAAAAAGGACAAGCAAAATCAATCTAGTACTTACATGGAGAGATGTCTAAGAGATATCATGAAATAAGAAAATCAGTGTGACCAAACATCGTGTGTTCACACTCATAAGTCAAGGCTAAGCTATGAGGATGCAAAGGCGTAAGAATGACGCAATGGACTTTGGGGACTCGGAGAAAAGGTGGGAAGGGGGTGAGGGATAAAAGACTACAAAGTGGGTTCAGTGTATACTGCTCAGGAGATGGGTACAACAAAATCTCACAAATTGCCACTAAAGAACTTATGTAACCAAATACCACCTGTTCCCCCAAAACCTATGGAAATAAAAAGGAAAAAGAAAAAAAACCTATGTGTATATACGTAGATGTATGATAAAGCCATTCGTTAAAAAATTGTACATAAAACATTGAAGAAAGTCTCCAATAATTCTATTTTCTTAGGTATCCACCATTAACAGTTTGGTGTATGTGTTATGTATACAGTGCATACAAACTAAGTTTTATGTTACTTATTTCTGTAATGTTTTTATTTTCTATCATGTGAATTACTCATTACTTCTATAATTAGAAAATATATGTAAGTTGGATGATCATAGCTAACACAGTGTTAACACAGAAAGTTGTGTTCTGTGTTAATTGCATGTATTAACTTATTTAATCCTTACAACACCCTAAAAGACAGAAATAATTATTATTCTCCATTCAACAACTCTGGAAACTGAGGTTCAGGGAAGTTAAATGACTTGAGAAGGTCTTACAGGGAGAAATTAAGCAGAGTGGGATTTGAATCCAGGCAGCTGGGGTTAAAAAAGGGAAACAGGTTAACAGTAGGTTCCATTTTATGTAACCTGATTTTACATAGGTTCCATTCCATATAATAGAATATGATGGATTTATGATGTATTTGAAATGATCTTATTTTTGACGATTTTTTAATGACATAGGGAGAATGCTCATGATATAATGTTTAGTAAAAAACACATGACTAAAACTAATGGTGAAGTGGTTGGTTTCGAGGTGTGGGAAAAAGTGGGATGCATCTATTACATGCTCTGTCTTCTACTCATGCCTTGTAAAATGTATCATCCGAATTCTATAAATAACAATAACTCATAGAGAAAAGATGAACGGAAAACTACCAAGTGTTGAAGATATGTGAATAAGATCATAAATGATTTTTATTTCTTTATGTATTTTGAATTTTTCTATAATTATTTTTAAAAGGGCATCATAAAAATGATCTCCAGGACCCAGGAAGTCTTTTTGAACAGGCCTTCATGATCAGTTAGAACTCACCAAGGAGAAGGCAAGGGGAGTGTGGGAAGATGGTCCTAGGTGGGTGAAAGGGGCAAGGGAGGGATGAGAAAGTGAATGAGAACACCAAGTTTCACATTCAATTTGCTCCTGGCAGAGCACCCAAGGGGAAGGGCAGGCTGGTTAAAAAAAATTGATATGTAGCTGTATTTTAATATTTGCTTGCAAGGCAGGAATTTAAGGCAGATCAGATAACAACTACATCCTGGTTCCTCCCTCATGCAAAAGCCAGCCACTTCAGTTACACAGAAATATTTGGGATGTGCGTCTTTCCAATGCCCAATGGCGCCATGTGGAAATTCCGGTGTGAGTTTCTGGTTGTGTGCCACACTGTCTCCCACCCCCCAACCTCGGGCTCCACTCCTTTCCTGAGGGTTTCAGGACATAAGCTCAGGAGAGGACAGGCTGTGGGCATCAGAACTATCCGAGACATTTATTAAAAAGTGCAGATTTCCGCTGCTCTCATCTTTCCCCACCCAAATTAATTCTCAAGCAGTCTTTGACGTTTATAAACCACTGCTCTACAGACACCAACTGAGCTATGCTTACCTTTGAATTCACAGAGTTAGGACACCTTGCCTAGAAAGCGGCCCCAAACCCCACCATTCTGTAGGTAAACTCCCATTTGTCCTCCCAAAGTTTCTTCAGATACTACCTCTGCCAAAAAAGCCTTTCCTGACACGCCAAGAGAGTGCCAACCATACCTCTGGGCTGTCTCTGAATCTTGCAAATAATTCATTGATTCCATTGCTACTCCATAATTGCCAAGCTTTTAATGCAGCTGTAGACTCCTCTATTCAGTCTCTAAGGCCTAGTTGTAAAACAAAACAAACAAACAAAAACCCTCCTCCAGCACAGTTCCTGCATCTTGTTCCTCTTGGTGCCCGGAATCCAGTGCAGGTGTGCATGGAATCATGTTTGCTGAATTGAGTTGTTTCTGGGCTGAAACCACTCTCTGTCGCCTCCTCACTAAGGGCCTAGGAGCCAGTTCAGGATTAGTGGAAGCAGGTATTCAGAGGCAGAGGCCGTGGAGAGATTGCATGAGGAGCCAGGGGCTTGGCTGAGGTGTGGGTGCTGACAGCTGGGGGCACTGCCTGACTCCACCTCCCTGGCACGGCTGGGCAGTCTCTAGGCCCCTTCTACCTCAGAGTTCTGCAAAGTCTACAGATAGAGTCAGATCTATGACTCTAGAAATTGGGAGATCAAGTCAAATAAATGAAGAAAACAAGCCAGAAAAGTCAAGATAACTTTGGCTAAACTGTTCCAAATCATTCGGCTGCTGCTCGGTGGCTGAATAGGTTCCAGAGACTTCCTTTGCAGTGGCCCCGAAGGAGGACATCTCAAAGAAGCATCCCAAACTAAGCTCCTCCGAAAAGTGTCCTCACTCTGAAGAGAGTGAATACTCTGGAGCTGTGTACCTCTTAAGCCAAACCATTGGCATGAGCAGAGTGGCTTAGAAAAAAATTTACCCCACTGGCTGCTGTGAATCTGATTAAAAGAAAGGCCTAGAAAATGTCACTGAGGTCCCCTGATCTGGCCTTTTGTTTTACAAGTGGGAAATTGAGGTGTAGCAAAGGCAAGGAACTTACATAATGTTATGCGCTTAGAATGTCTACATGTCTCCAAGTATTTACCCTTAGACAAGTTACTTCTCTCGGGGCCTTTGTTTTCTCATCCATAAAAAATAAATTGGGGATGAACATAACAATGCCTACGTCATTTGTGAAGACGAAATGTAAGCACTTAAAACAGTACCTGGCAGTAGGGTGGAGCCAAGATGGCCGAATAGGAACAGCTCCGGTCTCCAGCTCCCAGCCCCAGCGACACAGAAGACGGGTGATTTCTGCATTTCTGCTTGAGGTACCGGTTTCATCTCACTAGGGAGTGCCTAACAGTGGGTTCAGGACAGTCGGTGAAGCGCACTGTGCGCGAGCCGAAGCAGGGCGAGGCATTGCCTCACTCGGGAAGCGCAAGGGGTCAAGGAGTTCCCTTTCCTAGTCAAAGAAAGGGGAAACAGATGGCACCTGGAATATCGGGTCAGTCCCGTCCTAATACTGCGCTTTTCCAACGGGCCTGGAAAACGGCACACTAGGAGATTGTGTCCTGCACCTGGCTCGGAGGGTCCTATGCCCACAGAGTCTTGCTGATTGCTAGCACAGCAGTCTGAGATCACGCCGCAAGGCGGCAACGAGACTGGGGGAGGGGCGCCCGCCATTGCCCAGGCTTGCTTAGGTAAACAAAGCAGCCAGGAAGCTCGAACTGGGTGGAGCCCACCACAGCTCAAGGAGGCCTGCCTGCCTCTGTAGGCTCCACCTCTGGGGGCAGGGCACAGACAACCAAAAACTCAGCGAGAACCTCCACAGCCTTAAATGTCCCTGTCTGACTGACAGCTTTGAAGAGAGTAGTGGTTCTCCCAGCACGCAGCTGGAGATCTGAGAACGGACAGACTGCCTCCTAAAGTGGGGCCCTCACCCCTGAGCAGCCTAACTGGGAGGCACCCCCCCAGTAGGGACAGACTGACACCTCATTCAACCGGGTACTCCTCTGAGACAAAACTTTCAGAGGAACTATCAGACAGCTGAATTTGTGGTCTCACGAAAATCCGCTGTTCTGCAGCCACCGGTGCTGACACCCAGCCAAACAGGGTCTGGAGTGGACCTCTAGTAAACTCCAACAGACCTGCAGCTGAGGGTCTTGTCTGGTAGAAGGAAAATTAACAAACAGAAAGGACATCCACACCAAAAACCCATCTGTACATCACCATCATCGAAGACAAAAAGTAGACAAAACCACAAAGATGGGGAAAAAACAGACCAAAAAAACTGGAAACTCTAAAAAACAGAGCACCTCTCCTCCTCCAAAGGAACGCAGTTCCTCACCAGCAACGGAACAAAGCTGGATGGAGGATGACTTTGATGAGTTGAGAGAAGAAGGCTTCAGACGATCAAACTACTCTGAGCTACGAGAGGAAATTCAAAACAATAGCAAAGAAGTTAAAAACTTTGAAAAAAAATTAGAAGAATGGATAACTAGAATAACCAATGGAGAGAAGGGCTTAAAGGAGATGATGGAGCTGAAAGCCAAGTTTCGAGAACTACGCGAAGAATGCAGAAGCCTCAGTAGCAGATGCGATCAACTGGAAGAAAGGGTATCGCTGATAGAAGATGAAATGAATGAAATGAAGAGAGAAGGGAAGTTTAGAGAAAAAAGAATAAAAAGAAATGAACAAAGCCTCCAAGAAATTTGGGACTATGTGAAAAGACCAAACCTACGTCTGATTGGTGTACCTGAAAATGATGGGGAGAATGGAACCAAGTTGGAAAACACTCTGCAAGATATTATCCAGGAGAACTTCCCCAATCTAGCAAGGCAGGCCAGCATTCAGATTCAGGAAATACAGAGAACGCCACAAAGATACTCCTCGAGAAGGGCAACTCCAAGACACATAATTGTCAGATTCACCAAAGTTGAAATGAAGGAAAAAATGTTAAGGGCAGCCAGAGAGAAAGGTCGGGTTACCCACAAAGGGAAGCCCATCAGACTAACAGCTGATCTCTCAGCAGAAACTCTACAAGCCAGAAGAGAGTGGGGGCCGATATTCAACATTCTTAAAGAAAAGAATTTTCAACCCAGAATTTCCTATCCCGCCAAACTAAGCTTCATAAGTGAAGGAGAAATAAAATACTTTACAGACAAGCAAACGCTGAGTGATTTTGTCACCACCAGGCCTGCCCTAAAAGAGCTCCTGAAGGAAGCACTAAACATGGAAAGGAACAACCGGTACCAGCCCCTGCAAAAACATGCCAAATTGTAAAGACCATCGAGGCTAGGAAGAAACTATAGCAACTAACGAGCAAAATAATCAACTAACATCATAATGACAGGATCAGATTCACACATAACAATATTCACGTTAAATGTAAATGGGCTAAATGCTCCAATCAAAAGACACAGACTGGCAAACTGGATAAGGAGTCAGGACCCATCAGTGTGCTGTATTCAGGAAACCCATCTCACGTGCAGAGACACACATAGACTCAAAATAAAGGGATTGAGGAAGATCTATCAAGCAACTGGAAAACAAAAAAAGGCAGGGGTTGCAATCCTAGTCTCTGATAAAATAGACTTTAAACCAACAAAGATCAAAAGAGACAAAGAAGGCCATTACATAATGGTAAAGGGATCAATTCAACAAGAAGAGCTAACTATCCTAAATATATATGCACCCAACACAGGAGCACCCAGATTCATAAAGCAAGTCCTCAGTGACCTACAAAGGGACTTAAACTCCCACACAATAATAATGGGAGATTTTAACACCCCACTGTCAGCATTAGACAGATCAATGAGACAGAAAGTTAACAAGGATATCCAGGAATTGAACTCAGCTCTACATAAAGTGGACCTAATAGACATCTACAGAACTCTCCACCCCAAATCAACAGAATATACATTTTTTTCAGCACCACACCACACCTATTCCAAAATTGACCACATAGTTGGAAGTAAAGCTCTTCTCAGCAAATGTAAAAGAACAGAGATTATAACAAACTGTCTCTCAGACCACAGTGTAATCAAACTAGAACTCGGGATTAAGAAACTCAGTCAAAACCGCTCAACTACATGGAAACTGAACAACCTGCTCCTGAATGACTATTGGGTACATAATGAAATGAAGGCAGAAATAAAGATGTTCTTTGAAACCAACGAGAACAAAGACACAACATACCAGAATCTCTGGGACACGTTCAAAGCAGTGTGTAGAGGGAAATTTATAGCACTAAATGCCCACAAGAGAAAGCAGGAAAGATCCAAAATTGACACCCTAACATCACAATTAAAAGAACTAGAAAAGCAAGAGCAAATACATTCAAAAGCTAGCAGAAGGCTAGAAATAACTAAAATCAGAGCAGAACTGAAGGAAATAGAGACACAAAAAACCCTTCAAAAAATTAATGAATCCAGTAGCTGGTTTTTTGAAAAGATCAACAAAATTGATGGACCGCTAGCAAGACTAATAAAGAAGAAAAGAGAGAAGAATCAAATAGATGCAATAAAAAACGAAAAAGGGGATATCACCACCGATCCCACAGAAATACAATCTACCATCAGAGAATACTACAAACACCTCTATGCAAATAAACTAGAAAATCTAGAAGAAATGGATAAATTCCTCGACAAATACACCCTCCCAAGACTAAACCAGGAAGAAGTTGAATCTCTGAATAGACCAATAACAGGTTCTGAAATTGTGGCAATAATCAATAGCTTACCAACCAAAAAGAGTCCAGGACCTGATGGATTCACAGCTGAATTCTACCAGAGGTACAAGGAGGAACTGGTACCATTCCTTCTGAAACTATTCCAATTGATAGAAAAAGAGGGAATCCTCCCTAACACATTTTACGAAGCCAGCATCGTCCTGATACCAAAACCTGGCAGAGACATAACCAAAAAAGAGAATTTCCGACCAATATCCTTGATGAACATTGATGCAAAAATCCTCAATAAAATACTGGCAAACCGAATCCAGCAGCACATCAAAAAGCTTATTCACCATGATCAAGTGGGCTTCATCCCTGGGATGCAAGGCTGGTTCAACATACGCAAATCAATAAATGTAATCCAGCATATAAACAAAACCAAAGACAAAAACCACATGATTATCTCAATAGATGCAGAAAAGGCCTTTGACAAAATTCAACAACCCTTCATGCTAAAAACTCTCAATAAATTAGGTATTGATGGGACGTATCTCAAAATAATAAGAGCTATCTACAACAAACCCACAGCCAATATCATACTGAATGGGCAAAAACTGGAAGCATTCCCTCTGAAAACTGGCACAAGACAGGGATGCCCTCTCTCACCGCTCCTATTCAACATAGTGCTGGAAGTTCTGGCCAGAGCAATCAGGCAGGAGAAGGAAATAAAGGGTATTCAATTAGGAAAAGAGGAAGTCAAATTGTCCCTGTTTGCAGATGACATGATTGTATATCTAGAAAACCCCATTGTCTCAGCCCAAAATCTCCTTAAGCTGATTAGCAACTTCAGCAAAGTCTCAGGATACAAAATTAATGTACAAAAATCACAGGCATTCTTGTACACCAATAACAGACAAACAGAGAGCCAAATCATGAGTGAACTCCCATTCACAATTGCTTCAAAGAGAATAAAATACCTAGGAATCCAACTTACAAGGGATGTGAAGGACCTCTTCAAGGAGAACTACAAACCACTGCTCAATGAAATCAAAGAGGATACAAACAAATGGAAGAACATTCCATGCTCATGGGTTGGAAGAACCAATATCGTGAAAATGGCCATACTGCCCAAGGTAATTTATAGATTCAATGCCATCCCCATCAAGCTACCAATGACTTTCTTCACAGAATTGGAAAAAACTACTTTAAAGTTCATATGGAACCAAAAAAGAGCCCGCATCGCCAAGTCAATCCTAAGCCAAAAGAACAAAGCTGGAGGCATCACACTACCTGACTTTAAACTATACTACAAGGCTACAGTAACCAAAACAGCATGGTACTGGTACCACAACAGAGTCATAGATCAATGGAACAGAACAGAGCCCTCAGAAATGATGCCGCATAGCTACAACTATCTGATCTTTGACAAACCTGACAAAAACAAGAAATGGGGAAAGGATTCCCTATTTAATAAATGGTGCTGGGAAAACTGGCTAGCCATATGTAGAAAGCTGCAACTGGATCCCTTCCTTACACCTTATACAAAAATTAATTCAAGATGGATTAAAGACTTATATGTTAGACCTAAAACCATTAAAATCCTACAAGAAAACCTAGGCAATACCATTCAGGACATAGGCGTGGGCAAGGACTTCATGTCTAAAACACCAAAAACAATAGCAACAAAAGCCAAAATCGACAAATGGGATCTCATTAAACTAAAGAGCTTCTGCACAGCAAAAGAAACTATCATCAGAGTGAACAGGCAACCTACACAATGGGAGAAAATTTTTGCAACCTACTCATCTGACAAAGGGCTAATATCCAGAATCTACAATGAACTCAAACAAATTTACAAGAAAAAAACAAACAACCCCATCAAAAAGTGGGCAGAGGACATGAACAGACACTTCTCAAAAGAAGACATTTATGCAGCCAAAAAACACATGAAGAAATGCTCCTCATCACTGGCCATCAGAGAAATGCAAATCAAAACCACAGTGAGATACCATCTCACACCAGTTAGAATGGCCATCATTAAAAAATCAGGAAACAACAGGTGCTGGAGAGGATGTGGAGAAATAGGAACACTTTTACACTGTTGGTGGGACTGTAAACTAGTTCAACCATTGTGGAAGTCAGTGTGGCGATTCCTCAGGGATCTCGAACTAGAAATACCATTTGACCCAGCCATCCCATTACTGGGTATATACCCAAAGGACTATAAATCATGCTGCTATAAAGACACATGCACACGTATGTTTATTGCGGCACTATTCACAATAGCAAAGAGTTGGAACCAACCCAAATGTCCAACAACGATAGACTGGATTAAGAAAATGTGGCACATATACACCATGGAATACTATGCAGCCATAAAAAATGATGAGTTCGTGTCCTTTGTAGGGACATGGATGAAACTGGAAAACATCATTCTCAGTAAACTATCGCAAGGACAAAAAACCAAACACCGCATGTTCTCACTCATAGGTGGGAATTGAACAATGAGAACTCATGGACACAGGAAGGGGAACATCACGCTCCGGGGACTGTTGTGGGGTGGGGGGAGGGGGGAGGGACAGCATTAGGAGATACACCTAATGCTAAATGACGAGTTAATGGGTGCAGGAAATCAACATGGCACATGGATACATATGTAACAAACCTGCACATTGTGCACATGTACCCTAAAACCCTAAAGTATAAAAAAAAAAAAAAAAAAAAAAAGTACCTGGCACACAACAATTGCTCAACAAATTATTAGTTGTTGCTGTTACTATTACTAAGCACTTCTAATGCTTAATCTCCCTTGATTCTCACATTCTATTAGTTTAGGCAAATCTGGGCACAGTTCTAAAGCTTTCAACACTTTTTGGAAACATACAAAGATTCATATCAGAGGTTTTCTGTCCGAACTCCAGTTGCCCTTATAATAATAGCTTAGTAATTTCACTCCAGGCAGAAACTGGCTCTTGGTTTAGCTCTCCCCTGCATGGGATTCAAGGAGGAACAGCAGGGCTCCCTTGGGAGGGCTAGCTCTCTTATAGAAAGTGGAGTGGGCTGAAGCTCCCGAGAATTTAAACATTTAAGCTGGCAAAGGACTTAAGAAATCATCTAGTCATAGACCAACCCTTATATTTCACATATGAAGAAACTTGGGACCAGGAGGATAAATTGCCTTGTGCAAGCCTCACAGCAATTTGGCAGTAGGGCTGGAGCTAGTGCTTGGGACTCCCTGTCCTCATGCCCTCCAGGGCTGGCTCCCCCAACCATCAGCTGTAGGGAATGGTGTAGGGAATAACTATCAGCTCCCTTGGCTTTCTGAGAAGGTTCAGAAAAGGGGAGAGGAAGGGAGGGGTGACAAGATCCTCAGGAACAGTCAGAGCTTCTGCGCCTGGTCCCCTCCCATGAGGCCACAGAAATGACCATGGAGCCACCCTGGAATGTCTTCATCAGCTCCTACTTCTCCCAAAGGTGATGTTAAGCTTATGTGGGAGGCAGTGTGAACCACTAACCAGGAGACCTGGGTTATAATTCTAAATTTAGCTTAAAAGTCTCACTTTCCTGTTTCCAGGACGCCTTCCTTGAGAATTTCCTCCGAGTTCCTGGTATCCCTGTCTGAATCACTTGCCTGGGCATCACACACCATGGTGTGTTGCTAATCAGCCTCTACTAGTGGCTTCCCCACCCCGTCTCCTAACAGCACCATAAAAATACTTTCAGTGGAGGAACTGAGACTTAAGCTTTCCATGTCCCTGCAGTTCCTAGTGTACAGGATAATCACAGAAAGGATATGCCGAGGGGACCCCCAACTTGTCTTACCAACCATCTCCTTTTGTAGAAGAAACTAAAGTTAGGAATGGCACAGCCCCAGTGATCAGAGCTGGTTGCGATGGGATTTTGGACACAAGAACAAAGAAGCCCAGGGAAAATAAAAGACAGTCATTCATGAGAAGTTGGAAAACAAAGTCTGGCCACAAGTAAGCAATATCATTAGAGAGAAAGTTGTGTATGTGCGGATCAAGAAAGAAACTCCTTAAATAAGCTTTCTCTCCCCCAGTAAAACCCCAGAATCCATTGACCCTGGGGTGAGTTACATAAACCTCACTCTCCTTCAGAAGGGAAGGGATGCTTTTATTACTCAATTCGGTTGTTGGCATGGAGTTGTTATTTATTTGTTTTAACGGTGTTTTCCATTATTATCAATTTTCCTTTCATTTTATACCCTTAGTTACATTAAGCACATTTCGGATAAGTTAGATATACTTATTCTGGGAATGATAAGTAATACAAATATTTTATGTAGACTGTCTCAAAATTGAACATCTGAAAATAAGATGACATCTGTCATATGATTATCTAGCCATATACATGCATTTGAGCAATTATGTGTGTGTGTAGCCTTTGAAATGGATCAAAACAATAGATAGATGGGTATTTTATATAGACACATAGATACCTCTGTGTATATACAGATATAGACATCATTGCCAATTGCCATCCAGTAATAACTTGGTATATGATATAACCTTAAACAGTTGTAACAATATCTATTTTTATCTATATAATATCTATCTATCTAGTGCTCTATGCAGTTACAGGTATATGTCTACACATTTCATATAACCTACTTCCGGTGGCATCTATCATTAAATTGCATGTGTGTGTGTATTGATAGTGTGCACATGGCATACTTATGGTTAGGAATATAAATGCCCAAATATATATAAAACATTTTGGCTGGGTGCAGTGGCTTATGCCTGTAATCCCAGCACTTTGGGAAGCTGAGGCGGGTGGGTGGCCTGAGGTCAGGAGTTCAAGACCAGCCTGACCAACATGGTGAAACCCTGTCTCTTGCCGGACATGGTGGTGCATGCCTGTAATCTCAGCTACTTGGGAGGCTGAGGCAGGAGAATCACTTGAACCTGGGAGCCTGAGGTTGCAGTGAGCCGAGATTGTGCCATTGCACTCCAGCCTGGGCAACAAGAATGAAACTCCATCTCAAAAAAAGTAATTGTTTTCATCCAGAATCCAGAATAAACTCTGAACTTTTGATGTCAAACAAGGTATATAACAGGTATATATATATATATATATATATATATATACACATATATGTATATATATATATGTATATATGTATATATATGTATATATGTATATATGTGTATATATGTGTGTATATATGTATATATGTGTATATATATGCTTTTATATATATGCTTATATATATATGCTTTTATATATATATATATGCTAAGGGAAGATATGTTGCTTTTCTTATTCTCTTTAAGAAAGTTTGTAAGTCATATGGATTACCTGAAATGAAACAAACGTATATTTCTTGCTGGAAAAGTGATAGTTTCAACTTGTATGTTCTATAGTAGTACAAGGTCCAATGGATCCCATAAATTCAGAGTGAATTTAGGGGCCCTGTCTTTCACTGGGATCAGATCCTTCGTCTGACGGCGGCAAGATAGACCAGACTAGCAGACCGCAGAGCACAGAGAAGAGGTGTCTTGGGTGCTGCTAAGTGTGTAATCAGCGTTGCCAGCATTTCCATTCTACACCCTGTGATGACATGTTACTTGCCTTGCAACTCCTGTTTGGACCTGGGTCCCAGGAGGATGGTGAGAGCGAGAAGCCACTCAAATGTGGTGCTCGAGGTTCAGGGAAAAGGTGAGATACTTACCATACACTATCACTACCCTTGTCCAGGGGGTTTCCCATGCGGTCGTAGTACACATCCACGCTGAGATTTCGGTCTGTGTCATGAGCTGAGTTGAAGTTGGTGATCACCCGGGAAGGAATCCCCAAAGACCGCAGCGCTGCAAGTCAAGGTGGGTGTGAGGACTCAGGTGATGGAGATGGTACCTTGGCATAGCCCACTGCCACCCACTGACCCAGCCAAGGCACACCACACCCAAGGTACCTGTGTTGAGGGTCCCAGCAAAGACCCAGCACTGGCCATATCGGACTGGGCTGAAGCCAGATTTTTTCCAATTTTTGAGGATCTCCACGCTGCCGTTCCAGTTCCTTGGGTCCCGGCCACCCGTGTAAGTGCCGCTCCAATTCCCAGCAAGCACACCATTGTCATCATTGCTATTGATCTGGGCAGAAACCACCCCCCGCAAAATGAGTCAGCACTAATGCCTTTCCTAGGGAGACTGACATCCAGAATTCAGAGGACAAGGTGGAGAGATGAGGAAGGAAGCCAAGGACCGTGATTGAACTTTTCTTTACCTTTCTAGGTGACTTGGGGATGGTCATTGTAAACCAACCCTTAGGGGTATGGAGTGGTTTATGAGTTTAGAGGTGCTTTCCCAAACAGGCCATGTTTGAGTGTCCTTGATCCATACGTCATTCCTATGCGGCAGCCTGACATGGGAAACAGACAGCACAGCTTGTCTGTGGCAAGGCAGGGCACAAATCCAGCTTGCAGAGGACTTCTGGCAGGTAAGAATTCACAGGCTATCACTGCTATCACAGTCTGCCTGGGAGTCCATGGTTTGAAACTCTTTTTTGGTGTATGGTCTTACAAAAAGATCACTTTATTTTTATTTTATTTTATTTTATTTATTATTATTTTTAAATTATTTTATTATTATTATTATTATTATTATTATTATTATTATTATTATTATTTTCTGATGCAGAGTCTCTCTCTGTTGCCCAGGCTGGAGTGCAGTGGTGTGATCTTGGCTCACTGCAAGCTTCGCCTCCAGGGTTCAAGCAATTCTCCTGGCTCAGCCTCCTGAGTAACTGGTATTATGCGTGCCACCATGCCCGGCTAGTTTTTATATTTTTAATAGAGACGAGGTTTCACCATGTTGCTCAGGCTGACCTCAAGTGATCCACCCACATCAGCTCCCAAAGTGCTGGGATTACAGGTGTGAGCCACCGCACCCAGCCAAAAAGATCACTTTAGAACTTTAGCAACTAACTTCTTCTTGGAGAGAATAAAGACAGGGTATTTCTTTTCTTTCATTCATTTAGCTATTTGTTCATTTGTTAGTTTACTCATTCATTTATTCAGTTTAAGGCGAGGTTCTAATCTAAGTGACACAACCAAGAGGCAGCCTGGAAAGATCACTGGACTAGAAATCGAGACCTGAGTTCCATTGTCTTTCAGGGACACACTTGGAAATATTTACAAGTGAAATGATGGCAAATGTGTAATGTCTAAGATTTATCAAATCATCTGTGAAAGAGAGGGTCGGAGATGAAATGACACCAGCCTTGAAGAGGCAATTGCTGAAGCTTGTGATGCATACACAGGAGTTCATTATGCTTTTCTCTCTACTTTTATATAGGTCTGAACTTTTCCATAATAAAAGTTAAAAGAGAGAAGGAGACACCGAGGTTACAAGCCCCACCTTGCCACTTGCCAACCTGATGACACAAAGGTCTGTTCACCTCTCTAGGCCTTAGTTCTTCACCTTCCAATAGGGAAGGGAATTTTCAAGGGAAAGTTAGGACAAAGGCGCTCTGAGGTGTCTTCTGTAGCCAAGGGTCAGGGTTTATGAAACTTTGGCTGTCGTTTATCTGAACTGTGCAATGAGAGGCTGGACCAGGATCTCCGAAGGCTCCTCCAGCCTGTGTGTCCTACCCTTTCTCCTTGGAGTGCCTGTAAGTGGCAAGGCCTATGAGAATGGACAGTCTGGACACAGAAGGATCCTTGCCCAGGACAGGCCATGCCCAGCCTTGCCAGCCCCTCAGTGCAGTGGTGAGTTCTGCACCCCTTCCAGGAGGGCCTGGGCTGTCATGGCAGAGTCAGGCAAGAAAGGGCCTCCTTAGAGATGGAAGGTTGCGCAGCCCTTCCCCATCTCCTGAGTCACTGGTGCTCCAGCCTCCAAAGTGGCTATCAGCACAGTCATCTCTGGCTGAAAGCTGAGCATTTCAAAGCTCCGCACAGGCCATAATTAGTTCATGGCCCAGCCCAGCTGGGAGGTCTGAACGGAGCATCTGGGAGGTGCAGCTGAGGAAATTGGCTCCACGATAGAGTCGTTTGGCCCTGGGGTGCAAGTGAGTCAGCAGCTGCAGGAGCCACTGGCCTCACCCACTCTCTCCTAGGCCAAAGAGGCTCAGCTTTCTAAGTCGCCAGGGCTTTAATCCCACCTCTTCTAGGCCATTTTGTTTCAAGATTCTGCCCCAGGCTCACTTTCTCTCCATACCCTCCCTCGGCTACTCTGGTCCCCATTCATCTCTTTAGAGCTTCTAAGTTCCCGAGGCCCACCTTACTCCTTTCCTGCCAGGCTCAGTCTAAGACTCAGCTCTTTCCAAAAGCCCTCTCAGATGCACCCCGGATATTTATCATGCAGCTGAGAAGTTGTTCACCTTTATAACCAAGTAACTAGCTCATTAGCATGGACATATCCAACTCAAAAGTCAAGAGATCAAGAAATGCCTAAACCATGAACCACAGAAATAAATAAATAAAGGTTACAGGATTTCTGGGTAATTACTTAGTTTAAGAAGGTTAAAGTAAAGAATTCACTTTGACTTTTCGCCTTTTGTTTTTGGAGACAGGCTCTTGCTGTGTCACCCAGGCTGGAGTGCAGTGGTGCAATCACAGCTCACTACAGCCTGCAACTAATGGACTCATGCAATTCTCCCAGCTCAGCCTCCCAAGTAGCTGGGACTACAGGCATGTGTCACGATGCCTGGCTCCTTTCTGTGTGTGTGTGTGTGTGTGTGTGTGTGTGTGTGTGTGTGTGTGTGTAAATGAGGTCTCACTATGTTGCCCAGGCTGGTCTCAAACTCCTGGGCTCAAGTGATTCTCTGCCTCAGCCTCCCAAAGTCCTGGGATTACAGGTGTGAACCACTGTGCCTGATCATGACTTTTTGCTTTTTAACTTACAACTTTTGAGCAGATTGATCTAGGTTTAGATATTTTGGATGAATATTTTTGGAAACAGGGTCTTGCTCTATAACCCAGGCCTGAGTGCAGTGGTGCCATCATAGCTGAATGTAACCTCAAGCTCCTGGGTTCAAGTAATCCTCCTGTCTCAGCCTCCTGAGTAGCTGGGACTACAGGTATGTGCCACCATGCTTGGCTAATTTTTGTTTGTTTGTTTGAGATAGGGTCTTACTCTGTCACCCAGGCTGGAGCACAGTGGCATGATCTTGGCTCACCACAATCTCCACCTCCTGGGCTCAAGTGATCCTTCCACCTCAGCCTCCCAAGTAGCTGGGACTACAGGCACATGCTACCATGCCCTGAGAATTTTTTTTTTTGTAGAGACAGGGTTTTGCCATGTTGTCCAGGCTAGTCTTGAACTCCTGGGCTCAAGTCATCCACCCACCAAAGTGCTGGGATTACAAGTGTGATCCACCGTGTCTGCCTCTGCTTGGCTAGTTTTCTTTTTTAAATTTCTGTAGAGATGAGGTCTCACTATTTTTACCCATGATGGTGGCAAACTCCTGGGCTCAAGCCATCTTCCCACCTCCATCTCCCAAAGCACTGGGATTAGAGGCGTGAGCCACCACGCCCAGACTGGATGGAGACATTCTCTACACAATGAGTGCAGAGCCATAGATGCCTCCTAGGGGATCTAGCTTGTGTGTGTGTGTGTGTGTGTGTGTGAGAGAGAGAGAGAGAGAGTGTGTGTGTGTGTGAGAGAGAGAGTGTGTGTGTGTGCGTGTTGTAGGGGCACAGGCCTTTTCCATGGAGGCCTTGTTCTGGTCTGACTTGCACGCCGTGTGCTTTGAGCAAGCCACTTCAGTTCTCCAAGCTTGTTTCCCCATCTAGATCATGAATGAGGCAGCCTACCATCTGACACTCTGGGCTGTGCTCTGGGCCGTGGAAGAGATGAGGTAGGCAAAGGAGGTCACCACCTCCAGCTCAATAGGGGGTCTCGCTTCCTTTCCCAGGAGGCCAAATGATGGAGCAGAGCCCTAGCTTTGCATTCTCCCATCCTTGGCAGGCACTCAAAGAGCAAGTTCCCTTTTCCTCTGAGAAAGGCTTCATGATGTGGTGGAAAGGGCTTTGAAGCTGGCTGGACCTGGGTCTGGCTCTGCCTCTGCCGCATACTCACTGTGTGCCTCAGGCAAGCCCTGTAACTTAGAGGGACCTTGTGCTCCAAGTTGGTAAAATGCAGATGTTCTAACCACCAGCTGTAATTGGTGAGGCTTTAATGAGATGACATATATAAAGAGTGTGCGTGCCTAGCCCATAGGTGGTGTTCAATCTATGATGACAACTAGTTGTGATCGTTTTCCTGTTACTCACCATGGCACTCAGCACCCGGCCAACGTATTTGGGGTCATTTCTGCGGGCCACATCAGTAGCAGCGTCACGGCGGAAATTCAGACTCCTATCCAAGATCGAGAGGCAGATGCTCAGAATGTCTTCTTCAAACTGTTCAGAATGAGAACATACATTACAATGAAAGAAATGACAAGGAGAGTTGGCTCAAGAAGGGAACTACACTGGAAAGAACCACAGGAACTATCAGATCCTTTGACTCTGTGGCCTCTGGAACTGAGAGCTACTGAGGACAGCCACCACACCCAGCCCTCAACCCCGCAAACTCATCCAGAGCACTCGCTACACACAAGACCCTGTGTATTTCCTCAAAGGCAGCTTTTGAAACAAAAAAAAAAGAGAAAAGGATAATAAATAAAAATTATTAAAAAGAAAAAAGCATAAGACCTTGTGCAAACTCTCTTAAAGTGAATGCATGGGAGGTGGCCTGGTCTAGCCGATGCCCTGGCTGCCACAAACCTCAGGAGCAAGCTGTTTAGCCTGTCTGGCCTCGATTTCTCCATCTGTATAATCAGGTCAAACTCATCTCAGAGTTTCCTTCTAGCTCTGCCTCCTGTCCTTTTTTTTTTTGAGATGGAGTCTTGCTCTGTCACGCAGGCTGGAGTGCAGAGGTATGATCTCGGCTCATTGTGACCTCCACCTCCTGGGTTCGAGTGATTCTCCTGCCTCAGCCTCCCGAGTAGCTGGGATTACAGGCCCGTGCCACCACACCCAGTTAATTTTTGTATTTTTAGTAGAGATAGAGTTTTGCCATATAGGCCAGGCTGGTCTCGAATTCCTGACTTCAGGAGATCCACCCACCTCAGCCTCCCAAAGTGCTGGGATTACAGGCGTGAGCCACTGCACCTGGCCTGCCTGCAATCTTGAGCATGTTACTGAGACACCTGGAGAACTAGTTATAAAAATAAAATCTCTTGCTAAAGTATATGTATTTGAAGCCTTTTTCACAAAATAAGACTTAATTGAAGTCATTGCTTCTCAAACTGAGAAGGCCGAGCTCCTCTTGCCTTAGGTCTTTGCATTTGCTTTTCCTTCTGCCTCATGCTCTTTCCCAAGGTCTCTGTCTGGTGCCCTCATCTCCTTCCGGTTCCTGATCAAAGGCTCCTTTCTAAGTGAGGCCCTCCCTAACTATGCCATCAAAAAAAAAAAAAAAAAATAGCCTCTCTTCCACTCCTAGGTGCACTCTGTGTCCTATCCTTCTCTTTTTTTTCTTCCTCCCAGTAAAGGAGATAGCCAACTTGCTCCAGTTGACTACAGACAGGGTCTGTAGATGGTCCAAGCACACATCTTTCTGATATCCAAGGCACTCTGCCCGAGGTGCTTTATTCTAATGCTTTTGGCTGGTGGATAAAATAAAAGGTGGAGGGCATCCCTGAAAGTTTTCTAAACTGACCAAATCTGAGAACTCTGTAGACTCAAATGGGGATTGCTATAATAAAGGACCAAGAGGGTGTGGCTTGGAAAGGCTGAGTGGGCACACTAAGGAAGTTTCATCACATTGTTACATGGAATGAAAAACAGAAGCTACATTACTGTCCCAGTGTCTCTAGGGGGCCTTATATTTATTTGTGCATCCTGGCACCAATACAACTTCATCGCATCAATTGAGTTATGTGTGTCTTCTGTCTTGCCCACTAGATTGCGACCCCCTCAGATCTGTCTTATTCATCTCCTGTATCCTCAGCGTGGATCCCAGGGCCTGACACATAATAGGTGGCCAATGAAAGTCTTCTGAATGCATGAACAAATAGAAGGGCAGGCAGATGGATAGATGGGGGACTTCCTATTGATCTGTGGGGCAAGCTGCTGAGATTCTTGGGTAACAGGGACATTACCCTTAGCTTCCTTATGATCCTTTTACCTGTCCAAAGTTCCAGCCAATCATGCCAATTCTGTTTGTGCTTCCCACATAGATGATGCCAGCATCTTCCTGAACATACTCTTCTCTCTCAGCGTGGTTACCCATAAAGACGCTATCCACTATTTGATACAAAAAGCAGACACCAGGGGCTAGAATCCTCGGAGGACTGTAGGGATCGTTCCTCCTCTCCTCCCACTCCTGAACCGGCCTGGGGGTTGGAGCAAGCCCCACCCTTAGCCCTCCCCTGACCCTTGGGCTGTAATTCTTCCAACTCCAATTGTGGGAACTATGAACTGGAAAGAGAAGCTAGGATGACCTGAGGGTCTGAAAATGAGACCCCAGGGATAAGACACCTGCTCTTTCTGGCAGAAAGCTATCTCCATGCTGTGGAATTATACTGTGGTATTGTCCCTTAAAATGAACCATGCTATGTAGTTTGTAAAAGCTCAATGTGATCTCAACAATATTCCCAGAAGAAACAGCAGGATATCCATTTAATGGTGAGGACATTGGGGCTTAGAGAGATAGAGGGACTGCCCAGACTCAGACAGTTGCTTAAGTGTTAGAGCTCCTCATTTCTAGCTTCTGCGCCCTTTCCACATCCCATGGACTTTCCCTAATCAAACTTGAGCCTGTGAAGATCATTTCCCCCATCCCCTTTTTCTTTTCTAGCTTAGGCCAGGGCTGAGAGTGTGGGTGGTTAGACACCTACCGTTCAGCCAGGGGTTAAAAAGCAGTATGAACGTCCCAAGTTTCACAGAGGAGACGCCGCCCTGGGAGAAGATCTGCAGGGCCATTGTGTACCTTCCTATGGGTGCGCTGGCAGGACTGGAGATGGTGATAGTCAGAGTATTGCCATTGCTGGCCTGAAGCACCGCACTCCAGCCACCGCTACTGCCATTGGAGAGTGGAAACACAGCTTTCGTCATGGCCGACTCTGAGGGGTAAGGCCCTGTCAAAGAAGACAGAGGTTGAGAAAAACCAGCAAGCACTGGTCAGACTGTGGAGAGACCAGGTTCCAATACAACCCCCCTCTGGGGGACATGAGCCAATGAAGCGCCATATTCTACCACTGGAAGTAACTGGAACGAACATACAGGCCAGATCCCTCTTGATTTGAGGAGGGTGATTCTCAGGCTCAGAGATGGACAGCAACTTGCCCAAGGCCACACTGAATCAATGACAGAGCAAGGCTAGAGCCCAATGCCAGTGGCCCCAGTGTGGTCCCCATCAGTCCTTGAATGCACAAGGGCTACTCAGGTATGTGTGTGTTTGGGCAAGGAGGGGAATGAGCAGGTACCTGTGGAGACAATGAACTCCAGTCTTTCGTCAGAGCCAAGGCCTTTGTTCATGATCATTAAGACCTGGAAGTTTTGGCCTCTCCGCAAGATGAGCTCCTGGGTGGAGAACTTGTCTGTGTGATGCGCTTGTCGGTTGAAGGCCGTCTGCCAGTTGATACTTTGGACTCCTAGAGCTGTGAGGCAGAAAGGAGAACCTGAAGTCCTAGGAGGCAAGGGATGGTGGTGTGGGGGAAGGGTGTAAGTTACCAAAGAGCAGCTTTGGGCTGAGGCTCGTCAAGGGCAGAGCCAAATTCCTAGAAAGAATCACATTAAAATCCAAAGACCTTTATCTTGCATAGCAAGAACATCACAACCTATTCCCATTCAATCTTTCCAGACTCAATATGCCAGCTCACAGGATGCAACATCATAGAAAATGCTCTGCCCTTTCAGACAGCTGAATCTCTGTGCATCCTGTTCCCACAGCTGAGAGTGTCTTTCCCCCCTCCATCTGCTGAGCTGTCACTCGGCCCTTAAGGAACAGGCCAAATGTTCAGTGGAGCTCCATCCAATAAACAAGGAGAACTATGTCACCAGAGCATCTACGTTCTGTCTGCTTTCAGCATTTCTCATTGCTTTGTGGATGGGGGCTCCAGCAGAACTGAAGGGAGGCACTGGGCATGGTGGCTCACGCCTGTAATCCCAGCACTTTGTGTAGCTGAGGCAGGCAGATCACCTGAGGTCAGGAGTTTGAGACCAGACTGGCCAACATGGTGAAACCCCGTCTCTACTAAAAATACAAATAATTAGCTGGGCATGGTGATTCACCCCTGTAATCTCAGCTACTCAAGAGTCTGAGGCAGGAGAATCACTTGAATCTGGGAGGCGGAGGTTGCAGTGAGCCAAAGTCACGCCATTGCACTACAGGCTGGGCATCAACAGCAAAACTCTGTCTCAAAAAAAAAAAAAAAGAACTGAAGAGAGGATACCTCTCTCACACCCATCACCGTGGTTTGGCTTCTTTGTTGTCCCCTTGTGTGTCCCCAGACACCAAGCATGTTTCGCCTCTCCAGTATCCAGCAAATGTTTACTTTTGCATCCTTTACCTTCCCTGTATTTGCAACACCTTGGTGTTGGCCTGGGCCTCTGATGCTAGGGAGGCTGGCAGAGACTCTGAGCAGTGTTTCTAGGCCTAGTGAATGGGGAATCCTCTGCCCAGAGGGGGCTTGCAAATGCTCACTGGCAAGAGCTGTTTATAGGAGCAGGTCAAAGGCCATGAACGACCTGGGTAAGACCCGAGGACAAACATCTCAAAATCCACCCTCCTGATTCATTCTCACATGGTTGTGAAGATGACTGAGCTAAACTGAGAAGGGTTTATGAGAGATGCCATGATGTACCAGGTGTTCACTGATATAAACTTTTTGGGAAATCTTCCTACCAGTTATGTTTAAGAGGTTACATCACCCATTCTTCTGCAAACCAAACTGGTCTCTGTCTCTACAAAGAGGCCACGGCTCCAATGAGAGTGTGAGGGTGTGTTCCAGTGCCAGACACAGCTCTTTTTTATATGTGTCCATCTCTCTGCATCAGAACATCCCTTCTTAATCTTTTATTCTATTTTATTTTTGAGGCAGGGTCTGGCTCTGTTGCCCCAGGCTGGAGTGCAGTGGTGTGATCTTGGCTGCAACCTCTGGCTCCTGGGCTCAAGGGATTCTCCCACCTCAGCCTCCCTAGTGGCTGGGACTACAGGCCTGAGCCACCACTCCCAGCTAACTTCTGTATTTTTTGTAGAGACAGGGTTTTGTCATGTTGCCTAAGCTTGTCTCAAACTCCTGGGCTCAAGTGATCTGCACGCCTTGGCATCCCAAAGTGCTGGGATTACATGCATGAGCCACTGCACCCGGCCCCCTCTTGATCTTTATATTCTGATGCCTAGCACACTGCTTGACTGTATTAGGATAATTAGATAAATAAATGGATGAAAGAATAAATGAATAAAGAAAGAAAAGACTAATGTCATGAGATGACCATCATGACAACAGCTCAAAATTTAGTCTACAAGGAAAAGTGAATATGAAGTATTCATTCAATAAAAATATTAGAGCAACTATTATTCATAGGACATTGTATGAGACACAATGTTGGGAGTGTGCACGTGTATGAAGTGTAGTTATAACTCTCCAAGAGCTTCAGCAGTGGATAAGACAAACATAAGTGATCATGAATGATGGAATGGGGTAAATCCAGGAAAGGTGTATGCGAGATGCAGGCAGGAAAAAAAAAAATCACTTTCAGTTGTAGGTATCAGGAAAAGCTACACTGAAAATGCTGGTCCTTGAAAGGAGAGAGAATGTTGTCGGGTGCCCATAGAGCTGCCTGCATTCTAGACAGTGGGAAGGAGAGGCCCAAAAGCACAAGAGAAGGAGTGATGTTATTTGTCTGGAGCATGGGCCCTGCGTGGAGAAGAGAGAAAGGTGAGACGGGAGCGAGTGGGGGCCAGGGCAGGACTGGGGAGGGGCTTCCACTCAAGAGCACTGGAGATGGGGCAGAGGGTCACCATAGGTACCCTCTCCAGTAAAATGCAGGCTCCCTGGGATGGTGAGCCAACCTGCCATTGGAAAGAGGGGACTTAAGAGGTGAGCTTACTCCCAGCTCAGGGGCTACAATTCATTCATTCAAACATCCACTCACTCATTCATTTAACAAATATTCATTGAAAGAATAAATTAATAGGTTTTTTCACAAATTCAGGGAAACTGAGACATTTGTGCAATCAATAAGGATCTGTTGAATGAAGGGAAGAAATAAGGTAGGACAGAAAGGACAGAGGGAGCAGGGGGAAAATGAGCATTCCTGTACCCGAATAACCAACAGAGACAGCCCAGAACTCAGACACTGGCAAACAGTGAGCCCTAGATGGCTGTGTACAGCTGATAGATGCCAGATCTCTCTAGGGAAACGGCCCCCAACTTTCTCCCCTCTCCTCCTGCCAACCTTGCTCACTACTTTCTGTGCATCCCAGCCAGTTGAGATTTGGTAGAGCTTTACTCACTTTAGAAAAAAGAAGGGCTGGCTGGGTGCAGTGGCTTACACCTGTAATCCCAGCATTTTGGGAGGCCAAGGTGGGTGGATTATTTGAGATCAGGAGTTCGAGACCAGCTTGGACGATATGGCAAAACCCCGTCTCTACTAAAAATTAAAAAATTAGCCCAGCGTAGTGGCGCACGCCTGTAATCCCAGCTACTCAGGAGGCTGAGGCAAGAGAATCACTTGAACCTGAGAAGCAGAGCTTGTAGTAAGTTGAGATCATTTCATGCCACTGCACTCCAGCCCGGGTAACAGAGCGAGATTCCATCTCAAAATTAAAAAAAAAAATAAGAAAGAAAAGAAAAAGAAAAAAGAAGAGCTCTAAAATAAGAACCTCTGGAAATATTTATATTTAAGAAACAGGAACTCTATGGAACATGTGGTTTCAGACCTCTTGAGCCTTCCAAATCCCAAAGGATGCATGTCGTTTTCCAGATAAAGCTCACTCTAGACCATGAGTTCTTTGAAAGTAGAAAGTCTGTCTCCAGATGGCTCTTTGTCCGGCACAGTGTTAAGGAAAGAGGGGCGGGGTACTCAGCATCTCTTGCTGGCACCTGCCTCTCCCAACAGGCCCACACCCTTCTTTGTTCCACCAAAGCTCATGCATTGTTTGCTGTGGCTGTGTCAATAGTAGAGGCCCCTCCCATTCATCCCAGAGACCAATGTCTTGTCCCTAGAGAGGATGAAAAAGAAAAAAACTGAGCTCCAGGGTGCCTCCCAACAGGGAAACCTGCAGAAAGAACATAAGGGGCACTTTGCACGCCCCACTAGGTCAGACCTGGGGTGACTGTGGTGGTGGTGATCATACTATTAGCTGAAGTTTACTGGGCATTTGTGTGCCAGCCATCTTCCAAAGTGTCTATGTGCATTAGCTCATTAACTCTGTGAGGCAGGCACTTGTAGACGTCCTGTTTTACAGACAAGGAAGCCAAGGTGTAGAGAAACCAGGTACCTTGGTCGTTGTCACCACACTCCACAGTGGAGGACTGCAGGCTCCAGAGCTCGCGTTCGCACTCATCATCTCTGCCTTTTCTGACACTAAGTGTGAGCCCCAGCAGCACCAGCGAGCCTTGCTCCCTGTTAGGGTGGCTGTGGGATGTGCGAGACTGCTCCGAGCTGGGGGAGGAGGAAAAGTGGGGCTCACTTTTGTCATCAGCCTTCTTTATGCCAACTGCTACGTGCAGTCCACAGAACACATTATGTATGTGGTCAATGAAATCTTACACTGAGGAACCAAGGCTCAGAGAGACCAGGTAGTTTAACTGAGGTTCTTATTTGAGAGCTCTTCTTTTTTCTTTTTCTTTTCTTTTCTTTCTTTCTTTCTTTTTTTTAATTTTGAGATGGAATCTCACTCTGTCACCCAAGCTGGAGTGCAGTGGCATGATCTCAACTCACTGCATGCCTGGAAATTGGCAGAGCCAGGATTCTGAACCCAGGTGTGGCATAATGAGAAATATGTATTTGATCTCTGCTTTTTCTTGGCACAAAGTTCCTGAAACCCTTGGAACCTCCAAATTGATGGGTGACTTTTTGTATGCTAATGAGATGACTGGTACTGGCAGCTCCTGGATAGCCTCATGATGGGAGCTGGTTGCCAGGGGAACCAACCAGTGATTAGAGACTTGGGACTTTCAGCCTCATGCCCACTACCCACTTCCATAGAGGGGAGAGGGACTGGAGGTTGATTTTGTCACCAATGACTGATGACTTAATGAATCATGCCTATAAATGAAGTCTTCATAAAAACCCAAACCCCAAAGGATGGGGCCTGAGGAGCTTCCAGGCTGAACTCATGGAAGTGCTGGGAGGGGGGTATGGGGGCTCTGTGCCGCTCCCCACACCTTGTCCCAGGCATCTTTTCCATCTGTCTGCTTCTGAATTGTATCCTTTTATCATAAGCTGGTCGTCCGTTTTCCTGAGTTCTGTGAGCTGTTCTAGCAAATCTTCGAACCTGAGAAGGGGCTGGTGGGAACTCCCGATTTAAATCTGGTCCGTCAGAAGCACAGGTGACAACTTCTGAAGCACTGGCATCTGAAGTGGGGGCAGTCTTGTGGGACTGAGGGGTGCGTGCACTCCCTGTGGGCTGTGTGCTAACTCCAAACAGTGTGAGAATTGAGTTGAAGTGTAGGACACCCGGTGGGTGTCCACTGCAAATCGCTTGGTATGAGAACAAACCCCACACACTTGGCGGTTAGGAAGTATTAAGAGTAGTCTGGAAGAAAAAATGGTGTTTCCTTTTCACCAGGCCTTACTGACTCTACCCTGTCACTGTGGTCCCGGATCCTCCTTCTGGAAGAGGGTCTCATGCAGGATTTTGAGTCCAGAAGTTGCCCTAAGTGGTGAGGGGCCCTCATGCTGCATCGTCCACCTGCTAGCATTTGGATTCTGACAGAGGGGAGAGAGCAAACTCCTGGAAGAAAAACATCTCTTCCAAAAGAGCCGTCTTCAGGGGAGCTGGACAAAGGGGACAGCCTGCCCTGCATCCCCGAGTAGGGGCTGCCAGCTGAGAGCGTGCTCATCAACCTTCCGGTGTGGTTCTGAACCCTTCACAGGCTGCCTCCGTCAGTCATCGTCCTGTCCCTTAACCCTAGGATTGCTCTGCCAGCCCCCAAATCAAGGATCCAATGATCTTGTCTCCCCAACCCCAAAGCCCTTGATATGTCACTCATCACAGCCCACCCTGTCCGAATGTGGAGGGAAAGAGAGGAGGGGAAGGTACTCAGCTGTCTAAGGTTCTCAAGTTTACAGCTTTATGTATATTTCCAAGCCTCAGGGCTGTCTTCTGCACCAGTCTGGGTGAAGGGAGGAGAAGAAGAGACAGGAGTCACATGAGTCTTAGAACTGACTCATCAACGTACACACTTAAAAGACATGAGCGGGAAAAGAAACCTTAGAGACCAATCACATACTCCTAACCCTTATTCCAGATGCAAGCACATGGAGGCCGGAGAGGTGGTTTGCCCACAGTGTGACATCTCCAAACTCTGATTCCGTGCCACCTCCCTGAGTTAATGCTTAACTCCAGTGTCAGGCCTGGGGCAATTTCTCAGATTTTTTTTCCTGAGAACATCAGTGCCAGCAGCAATTCTAATGTGGTGGACTGCCAGATAAATATCTATCCCGATGTTCACTCGCTCCTTCTTTCCTGGTAATGAAATCCCCCATGTGTACAGGCACTACTTTCCCAGGCTCCACTCTGGCTCGGTGGCTGTGGGGTAAATTTAGGCCAAAAGCTTATAGGCAAAAGTTATAGGTATTAACTTCCAGGAACTCTGTCTTTTAAAAAATTGAGGTAAAATTCACAACATAAAAATTGCCATTTAAACCGTTTTAAAATGTACAATTCAGGGGCATTTAGTACATTCACAGTATGCAATTATCTCCACTGTCTAGTGGCAGAGCTTTTTCATCACTCTCCAAAGAATCCCCCACTCCATTAGCAGGAACTCCCCATCTCCTCCTATCCCCAGCCCCTGCCAACCCCAACTCTTTCTGTCTCTATGGATTTGCCTATTCTGGGCATTTCTTTTTCTTTCTTTTCTTTTCTTTTTTTGAGACGGAGTCTCCCTCTGTCGCCCAGGCTGGAGTGCAGTGCTACGATCTCGGCTCACTGCAACCTCTGCTTCCCGGGTTCAAGTGATTCTCCTGCCTCAGCCTCCTGAGTAGCTGGGATTATGGGCATGCGCCACCATGCCCGGCTAATTTTTTTGTATTTTTCTTTTTTTTTTTTCTAATTTTATTATTATTATACTTTAAGTTTTAGGGTACATGTGCACAACGTGCAGGTTTGTTACATATGTATACATGTGCCATGTTGGTGTGCTGCACCCAGTAACTCATCATTTAACATTAGGTATGTCTCCAAATGCTATCCCTCTCCCCTCCCCGCCCCCCCACAACAGCCCCCGGTGTGTGATGTTCCCCTTCCTGTATCCATGTGTTCTCATTGTTCAATTCCCACCTGTGAGTGAGAACATGCGGTGTTTGGTTTTTTGTTTTTTGTATTTTTAATAGAGACAGGGTTTCACCATGTTGGCCATCCTGTTGTCGAACTCCCGACCTCAAATGACCTGCCCACCCCGGCCTCCCAAAGTGCTGGGATTACAGTCGTGAGCCACCTCGCTTGGCCCTATTCTGGGCATTTCATAAATTAACAAATGGAATCACGCAATATGTGATTTGGGTCTGACTTATTTTACTTAGCGTAATGTTTTCAAGGCTCGGTCATGTTGGAGGACGCATCAGTAGCTCATTCTTTTCTTATGGCTGAATGAGAGTCTATTACATGAATATTCCATGTTTTGTCGATGCATTCATCAGCTGATGGACATCTGGGTTGTCCCTACGTTTTAGCTACTGTGAGTAGTGCTGCTATGAATGTGCACATGGTAATATTTGTTTGAATACCTGTTTTCAATTTTTTTTTTTTTTTTAGGAAACCTCTTTATATAAACAGTTGGCAAATGCCTTTTGCCTGTTTTCTTCCTCTTCTTCCATTCTGCTGTCTGGAGTGACGTGAACAAGCCTCTAGCAGCCATCTTAGACCATTCAGGGTCATACATACCCTAGCGATGGTGGAGAGGTGACTGGACAGAGCTGGGGCCTGAGGATGGTGCCACCACCTGGCCTGCCCAGAACTGCCTGCATCCAGGCCTCTCGTGTAAGGAAGAAATAAGCTTCTGTCTTATTTTTCTAAGCTATTGTTTTTTGGGGGGGTTCACTGTCAATCATAGCCAAACATAATCACAAATATGTTAGTGTAACCCCTGCCCATTTATTCTGTGGTCCCTCTTTGGCAGGGGTCACTTGAAAAGCACAGAGAAAGACTCCAGACTGTGAAAGGGAAGTTGCTAGTCAGCCGTCTCAATCCTTATCAGCCTGGCTCTGTAATTGAATCACCTGTAGCAGACGGGTGAGAATGACTTGGTCGCCGGGTGTGTGATGGGGCTCCCATCTCCTGTTCTAGGGAGGACCACACCACAGAGGGGCTGACAGGGGGCCCAACATGGAGTGATGCTACTCTAGTGGCTGGGACTATCCCTAGCCCCCACCCAGACTACTTCCCACATCTTTTCTCTAGACATAGATGCATTTTTATTTTACAGAAGTCTGGAGTTAATGAGGGCTGATAGAAATACTAAAAAGTGGCTGGGCACAGTGGCTCACACCTGTAATCCCAGCACTTTGGGAGGCTGAGGCAGGAAGATCACCTGAGGTCAGGAGTTCGAGACCAGCCTGGCCAACATGGCAAAACCCTGTCTCTACTAAAAATGCAAAAATTAGCTGGACGTGGTGATACATGCCTGTAGTTCCAGCTACTTGGTAGGCTGAGGCAGGAGAATGGCTTGAACAGGGGAGGTGGAGGTTGCAGTGAGCTGAGATCTCACCGCTGCACTCCTGCCTGGGCGACAGAGGGAGACTCCGTCTCAAAAAACAAAAACGCTGGCCGGGCGCGGTGGCTCACGCTTCTAATCCCAGCACTTTGGGAGGCCGAGGCGGGCGGATCACGAGGTCAGGAGATCGAGACCACGGTGAAACCCCGTCTCTACCAAAAATACAAAAAATTAGCCGGGCGTGGTGGCGGGCGCCTGTAGTCCCAGCTACTTGGAGAGGCTGAGGCAGGAGAATGGCGTGAACCCGGGAGGCGGAGCTTGCAGTGAGCCGAGATCGCGCCACTGCACTCCAGCCTGGGTGACAGAGCAAGACTCCGTCTCAAAAAAAAAAAAAAAAAAAAAAAAAAAAACGCTGAAAAGTATCTAGCTGGCTGGTTAAGCTCTATTGAGAGAGGCCAAATCAAGAAATCTATTTAATAGTCTTTACATACATGGATCTGGAACGGACACAAGGTTTCACATGGCTAATGCTTACTATGTATCAGTGTACTCTGATATTTTTTCTTCCGCCTTTTTTTTTTTTTTCTTGATGGCTGGTCACAGTCCACTAAACTGATTTCACAACCTGCTAATGGATGGCAACTGGCAGCTTGAAAAACAGTGATGTAATCTAGTATGCCCACATGACAGGTCAGAAAGCTGAGGCCCTGAAAGGGGAAGCCATCTACAGAGGTCACATAGTTGAAGCAGATCTTAGCCCAGAAGCCGGGTCTCAGATCCTGGTCACCGACAGGCTGTAAGTCATCCCCCTTCCTACTCCTAGACGCTGGAAACATCTTTAGCTCCTGGCTGGCCCCTCCTCTGGTTCCAAAGACACAGGTGCTTTCCTGTTCAGCACCCATCTCTCTCTCCTTTCTCTCTTTCTAGCCTGTGCCATTTCCTTTTAACTTCCCCCACATATCCTGACATTTTCAAGCCCTGTGCAGCACAGGTGGCACAATTTCTTGGCATTCAGGCAGAGTAAGGGGCTGGTGAGGATGAAGAGAAATGAGCCCTGGATTGGTACCTGGACCAGTGAGAGGCCCTGAGCAAGGGTCTCAATGTCTCTGAATTGTACTTTTCTCACCTGTAGAAGAGGGACAGTGAGACCTGGAACATCTTCCCTCTTAGGGTTATTGTTGGGATTCAACATATACCCATCACTAGCACCGGGGCCCCCAGAGATTGGGGGAAACTAATATTGTTGGGATCCCATATGTAATGGCAAAAACAACCCAAGAGTAGAAGAGGCTTTGAGCTTTTAATGGGCTGCTATTGAGGACCTCTTATGTGTCAGACACTGAGCTAAGCATTTCACCTGCGTTATGTCTTTTAATAGTCACGAAATACTGACTATTAAAATGATGTTGCTATCCCCATTTCACAGATGAGGGCCTTGGAAGTCCAGTCAGGTGAAGTCACTTACTCAATATCACACGCTCAGGCAGAGGCTGGACTCAAGCCCAGACTGAAAGTCAATTTTGCCTGACCAGATATGACCCCAAGCTGCCGCCCTGTAGCCAACCAAGGCAGCAATGACTTAGACACAGGTCTTGGAGGGGCCATCCACAGCCTACTCCCTGCCTAGACACCCTATGGTCAGGGCAAATGGAGAAGACAGAAGGACTTCTCTTCCTAAGAGAGAGTTTAGAATCTCTGAGACCAGAGGCTCTCAACTCTAGCTGCCCAGAAGAATCACCTGGAGAATGTTCTATTGGTCTGAGACCCATCCCAGGCAAACTCAATTAGAATCTTTGGTTAGGGATGACACTGGCATTTTCTTTCTTCTCTTCTCTTCTCTTCTTTCTCTTCTCTTCTCTTCTCTGCCTTCCCTTTTCTTTCTTTCTTTCTTTCTTTCTTTCTTTCTTTCTTTCTTTCTTTCTTTCTTTCTTTCTTTCTTTCTTCTTTCTTTCTTTCTTTCTTTTCTTTTTCTTTCCTTTTCTCTTTCTCTTTCTCTTTCTTTCTTTCTCTTTCTTTTCCTTCCTTCCTTCCTTCCTTCCTTCCTTCCTTCCTTCCTTCCCTCCCTCCCTCCTTCTCTCCCTCCCTCTCTTCTTTCCTTTATTTCTTCCTTTCTTCTCCTTTTTTTTTTTTTTTAAACGGAGTCTCTCTCTGTTGCCCAAGCTGGAGTGTAGTGGTGTGATCTCAGCTCACTGCAACCTCTGCCTCCTGGGTTCAAGCAGTTGTCTTGCCTCACTGTTACCTCAGCCTCCCAAGTAGCTGGTACTACAAGTGCGTGCCAGCATGCCCCACTAATTTTTGTATTTTTAGTAGATGAGATTTTGCCATATTGGCCAGGCTGGTCTCGAACTCCTGACCTCAGATGATCTACCCGCCTTGAACTCCCAATGTGCTGGGATTACAGGCGTGAGCCATTGCACCCGGCCAGCATTTTCTTTAAAGCTCTCCTGGTGATTCTAATGTGCAGCATGGACTGAGACCTCACTACCTTAGGCCTATTTATCATCTACACTTATAAAAGCTCCTTCACATGAATTACCTGACCAGAGCCACCTGGCAGCTATAGGAAGGAGGCAGGGGAGGAGTCGCTGTCCTCTTTTTACAAATAAGGAAAATCAGCCTGAGGGAGGGGAAGGCTGACTCCTTCTGACTCCATCTCTCAGCTCCTACCAAGATCCTAGGGCCTTGTGCCCTCCACTGCTAATCGAGATTTCCTAACTTCAGCACACACCCCAGCCTGGCACGTGGGCCCTGGGGAGGATAATGATTGCTCCATCTGCAGAGACAGCCCTGCGGGGCGGAGCCAGCATGAAGTTACTTGAGGTGAACAAGGGAGGTGCTCAGGTATGAAGACTTTGGACTTGGGAATGGATGAAGGGAGAGCGGGGAGGACTTGTGCTAAGAGACGCTTAATGGAGAGGGTACCCTGGGAATCACCCCTGATTAGAAAATGTAATTCATCTCATAGGGTTTTTCTTAAATCCCCCCAAGACAAGGAGAAAACAGACTCATGAAAAAAGTTTCCAGGTAATCATAAGCACCCATGAGGTGGATACTGCAATAACCCCATTTTGGAGATGAGGAAACTGAGACACACCAGTTAAGTGACCTGCCCAAGACTACTCATCTCGTAAGGGGCAGAGTGGAGACTCGATTCAGAGAGCACCTCTGAACCTGCACTCTTAACCCGTCAGCTATCCTGTAAGGAATCCTACAGGAACAAACGCTAAAATACGGGCAGCTGTCATTCCCGGTGGAATGAAGCTGCTCATGGGCTGTCTCTAAGGAACAGGGAGTAGCCACTGTTCCAAGTGGAAGAAGGCCACGGAACCGGGCAGAGAGGAGGCAGCTGGTCCTCATTTCAAACACTGAGCAGCTGGAGTCACAAGACTCTGAGCCCAGAGGGGCGATCTCCTTTTCAGAGAGAGAGTAGATATTGCCTTGGTCCCAGTGCCAGATACAAAAATGTGAGGATGCCCCAGGAAGCGCCTAGAAGATTTACAGAAGAGAAGGAGGCCAGAACCCAAGAGCAATTCCTGACCGCTTCCATGGGAGGAAGGGCGACTGATGTCCCAGCTCTAAGGAGAACGGTTTCGTGGCAGACCCAGACGCTGGGAATGTTACAGGTCCTTTGAGGGTGGAAGAAATGAGGCCTTGAGATGGGAAGTCCCTGAAGCCAAGGCCGGTGCTCTGCCCGGAAAAGCAGTTGGCAAGAAAGCTCGCTGCCCCAGTGGGACAGAGCCATTAGTCCCCAAAACAGAGGTTCTGGTCATTTGCAGGCAGAAGCCTGTGGTTCAGGTGTGTACCCCGAGGACTCTGCCACTAACCCAGGGCTTCCAAGTGGCTTTGGGGATGGGGAACCTTGCCTCCCCTCCACACTGGGGCCCTCGTCTGTGCTCACAAACTGCTCTCCCATCCACTCTGGGGATGCCAGGCCACTTGGTGCAGATGACTGCCAGGCCTTCCTCCACTACTTTCATTTCCAGCCACAGCCCAGGCTGCCTTCTCTACCAAGGGGTGGAATAATGGAACCCCTTCTGATTGCAACAAGAACCTTAAATTAGGAGCTGGACACAGAGTCCTCTCAAAGCAGCACACATGTGATCCTGATAGTCCCCTGCCTCACACCTGCTCACACTGACATTTATTTTCCTGTTCCCTCTGCCCTGCAAAACCTCTCCAGACCAAGTCCAACTCATTGTCCATGACCAAGTGCCATTCATCTCTCAGAGTCTTCCCTATCCCAAATTCCAGACAAGACTAATCTCCTTCTCTTGTTGGTCCCCATAGCACTTGTTTTGTATTTGTCATGCAGCTTAATAACAGTCTGCCTTGCATGCTACTTACCTAAAAAACTGGTGTTACAAAAAAATACCAGACTAAAAGCTACAGAGGACAGAAACCGCATCTCATTCACCTCCATATTTCCCACTGCACCTGGCACAGCTCTTCTCCCTTAGGTGTTCAGTGAATAAATTCATTCATCCAAGAAACACTGATTGGGAACTTCCTGGCTGAGTGACTCGGAGCTGAGCTAGGAACTGCAAGTGGGACGAATTTAAGGGACTGAATGTATTCACCTGTCTCTCCACCACCTTTTCAAAATTGATTTTCTCTCAACCAGCCTCATTCTGTTGTGACCTTAGAACATCTCTGGTTGTTAACAGAGACATTTCATCATGGCTAACAGCGGGTAGGCCATTCCTGGGAGTTCACGGGAGGTCCTGCACAGGCATGGGAGTGCACATTCCTGGGGGCTGGGCACGTGCCTGTCCACTCCCTGGCCCTGGTTTCTTTTTGTGGAGAAAGAAAAGTCGGTACTGGAAGGAACCTCAAAACGCATTCATTTCAAACCTTTCATCTTGAAAACTTGAGGCTCGGGGGTGGCAGAGAACACACAAGCAGTTGGTCACAAAGCTCAAATCAGAAGCCAGGTTCAGAATTGCTTTTTCATGTTCCAGATGTTGTGTGCACTTATGTAGGAGCTCAGCTCTGGCAGCAGGACATGGTGGAAAGGGCACTGCTGACACCTAGCTGGCTCTGTGATGGATTCACTGTGTGTAAGGTTCCACTCCTTCCTGGGCCTCAGCCACCTCCTGGAGGGAGGGAGATGGACTAGATGACATCTGACCTCCCCTCTTGCTACAGTGTGTAGGGTCCAGAGATCCTCTTCTTAGCATCCCAGCCATGCTGTACATTACGGCAAGGAATGGGAGACAGGGGAGGGGGCCTAATGTGCAATCACCTGTCCCAGTTTTTGTGGCTTCCGAAGTAGCCAGCATTTGCCTCTTGCATCTGGCTCAGTGATTTCTTTGGCCAATCTTCCAGCAGCCCTAATCGCCATTCACAATATTTTACAGGTTTGACTCATACCTTGTTTGTATTTAGTGTCCCTGTCAACCTACTAGGCTGAGCACACAAGACAGATAATAATTAGCATGCTGCTTAGCAGGGCTGCTGATTAACAAAGGCCCAAATCCTGGACAGTAAGCACAGAGCGGGGGAAAACCTGCACTTCCTGTTGTTCTTTGTAACCCCTGTTCCCTGGTGCTCTCCTGCGGACCAGGACATCTTGTGGCACACCTGCTCCTGCTATGGGGAGGCTTCAGCTCATCAAGTCACTTACACAGAGCCTGTCTGATGCTTCCGATGTGTAGTTTACTTAGGAGCATTCCTAATGCTCCTAAGTAAGTTGATTTGAAATAAACAATGGTTTCTTTCAAATCAACTTACCTGTTGCCACTCTCACTCCCTGGCAGTTCTGAGATGTGCTTCTTTGCTGACACTGCTGACAGCTAGATACAGCTACACTGAGAAACACGAGACCTGAGTCCTGTCTGCTTTGGCTTTATGGGTGGCGACGGATGTGTAAAAGAAACACAAACACAAACAAGGCAAAGCTTGTCCTCTGCCTAAGGAGATGCGATCTCCAGCTGCACTGAACACCCTGCCCATTACTCAGAGCTACATTCCAATGATGTTCTACCCCAAGAATATGCTAGAGGGACCCAACCACCACTGAGAAGGAGCCGTCTCTGGCAAGCACCCTAAAATACGAAGTCTGGCCTTCAGAGCCCCCAAGGCAGGCAGCTGTCCTGGCCGGACACTCTGGCTTCGCAGGCTGGCCCAGGGGAAGCACAGGCTTCTGGCAAGGACCTGATGGAGAAGATGCCGTGCACTCACCAGCCATGTTTCGCCTTCCTCTGCCTCTTCTCAGGCTCCTCTGGGAATGGCACGGACAGTGCTGACAGACAGGCTGCCAAGGATTGCCTTACCATTTATAGGAGCCTCTCCTACACACCCCAATTAGAATTCTAATGAGGTGGGCGAGGCACCAGGTCATTCCTGTAGTGCCTGTAAACGTTTCACTTACGACAGACTTGTCACCCAATGGACGTGCATCATGTTTGTACAAGACCAGCTTGGGGAGAAGGGGGCAGATAATAAAGAAACTCAAATAGTTCGCTTTTATAATTTTATAAAATGATGGACTATTTCCTGGATTGTAGGGCTTAGGAAATGATGACATGCTTTTCTTGCTGATCCTGGGAAGTTCTCTCTGAATCAAAGAAACGTCTCAGCAGAACCCAGACGCAGAAAATTGTGAGGTCCTTTCTCATGATACACATATATTAGCATCTTCCACTTGCACAGGGAAGTGAGACACATCACAGTCCATTTGTTTAGGGTTGTAGTGTGGCATAAACCATTTGATCTGGAATTAGAAGCCATTGGTCCTGATGCTGGCCGAGCCCTGGGTGGTCTCCAACCCTTGAAGCCTGGAAGCCTTGCTTGTGGTTGGGGATAATCACTCCCACCGCTGTCAACTCACAAAGCTGTGGACACGATCACATGAGATGGCGCACATGGGAAGTGTATGCGTGTGTACCAGGGCGGGTTATACTGAGATCACACCTAGCATCGAATGTCAGTTTCAGTCCAGATTTGGGGGAAAATTGTTGTTTTTAATGAGGCAGCAGGAACAGCCTCTAACCTTATGCTTCTGCCATGTCTTTCTCAGACTGCAAGGTCTGTCGCTGACCCTCACTGGGCCCACGTTGGCCTCAGTTTAAAGGAAGGGTGTGGAGCGGGGAGAAGCTCTGACATTCTACATGTTTGGTTTGCTTCATTGTTTCTAAGGGCGTATGTTTTTTCAAAGTTCCTATTATTGATATTTACAAATATCAAGGTTTACAATGGACAAAGGAGCGAGTACATATTTTTTAAAGTGATGCTTCAAGGATTCACGAGAGAACAGAAATGTCCCAAGGCTTCCCCCAGCATCGCAGTGGGGAAGGAAGATTGAGCACCGTGATGACAAGGTCTTTAGGGAGAAGTGAGAATGTTTGATCTCGAGAAAGGGAAGACCGAATAGACAGGTGGCTTGGAAAATTGAAAAAGAGAAAGCAGTGTCCTTTCTCCGTCCTTTAGGCCCCTGAAGCCTTTTGTACATCTTAGGACCTCTATTACTGTTTGTATCCACTGCACTGGAATTATCTGTTTATATATGTCCCCATCTCCAGACTGAGCTCCTTGAAGGTACAGGTTGCATATCATTCAAATCTTCTTCTCAGAATCTAGCACAGGGCTTGACACATGGCCGGAACATGCACATTCTTGAATAAGTGAATCAATATCACTATAAAGATGGGAATCATAACCAGCGATTTAGTGCTTACTAATAATAACTAATTGATTTAGTGTTTACTGTGGGCAGGCACTGGCTAAACACTTTACATATATTATCTTTTCTCATCTTCATAGCAACCCTATGCAAAGGGGCTATTATTATTTCCATCTTATGGGGGACAGAGGGATTAACCTGAGTCTCCAACTACGAGATTCATACCCATATGTAAATGGCTCCAGAGCCTGTGTTTGCTTAACCTTGGAGGTCAGTGCCTAAATGAGGCAGCCTTTCCCAGGCCTCTGGGGCTCTAAGACAGCTGGCTGTGCACCCACGCCAGGCAGAATGGGATGCACTGTTGGCTCTGGCAGATGACTAAGAAAAGAGCAGAGGGTAGAGAGGGACATAGAAAGAGCCTGGACCCAAGAGGAGACTCGTGTGTGGTCTTGGCTCCTACCACGGGCACTAGCTGTGACTCTGGGTGAGGCCTCATGACGCCAAGTTCATCCTGCCAGAAAGCTGGAGGATAGCTCCATGAACGGCATGGGATGAATGGGTGTGAAAGTGCTCTGTGTGCTTCTGAGTGGGCTAAAGGAAAGGAGGGGTTTTGCTTATTATTGTGGTTGTTGCTGTTGGCCTGGGAGCCAAGGAAAATCAGACCCTGGGCACTCCTTTCAATGACCTGACAAGGAAAGCTGCAGAGGTGACAGGGAGGTGGTGCTCCCCTGAAAAGGGAACCTGAAGACACACAGTCTTGGCTCTGCCAAGTCTCCTCACCTCTCGAAGCCTTTGTTTCCTCAACTGTAAAACTGAGTGGAATTGCTCTGAGAATCAAAGGAGAAGGCAAGTGTAAAAGGCTCAGCACAGTGTTGGGCACAGCCCAGTGTAAGAAGTTAGTATTAATAATATTATATTATTAGCCTGGCCAGGTGCCATGGCTCGCTTCTGTAATCCCAGCACTTTGGGAGGCTGAGGTAGGACCTTGAGGTCAGGAGTTTGAGACTAGCCTGGGGAACATGGTAAAACCCCGTCTGTACTAAAAATACAAAAATTAGCCAGGCATGATGGTGCGTGCTTATGATCCTAGCTACTTGGGAATCTGAGGCACGATAATCACTTGAATCTGGGAGGTGGAGGTTGCAGTGAGCCAAAATCGCACCACTGCACTCCAGCCTGGATGGCAGAGTGAGACCTTGTCTCAAAAAAAAAAAAAAAAAAAAAAAAAAAAGTATATTATTAGCCTGAAAGGCCCTGAGTGCCACAGGTTTTGCAAGGGGTCCCATAGGTTTGGACAGTGGTGTCTGACCACTGACCACCTGGTCTTCTCTAGAAGGGTCTGTAGCTGGTCTTGATCCCAGAGTAATGTAGTAAAAAGACCCCTGAGTTGGAGTCAAAAGACCTGGATTCAAAGCCAGGCTTTGGAACTTGTCCACTGTGTGACGTTGGCTGAATTCTTTTACTTCTTTGGCCCTCGGTATCCTCATCAGCATGATCCACACACCTTCCAGGGCTGTCTTGGGGCTCAAAGCCATGGTGACATTGCGGGTATGATGCTCCTCTGTAGACAGGCTAGTGTTATACAGCCAGCTTCCCTTCTCCCCTCCACAGCTCCTCCAGCCAAGCTGCCTGTAGTCTTTGCAACTGACCAGCAGTAGGGCCCCAATAAGAGTCTGCCCTGAGTTACTTAATGTTGGGTACTGGAGGATTGCACCATGGCCACAGCCCCAGCCCCAGCCTGCAGGCAGACTGTAATTTGCAGCTGTGTCACAATTTCAGCTAAATGATTTTCAATTCATAGGTGGAGCCACCCAGCTACACAAAGGATGAAATTCCTGCTTGGCCACACTCTGCACCTCAGACCGCAGTGAAGACGAAGCATGCAGATATGGGCTTTTAAAAGAAGCCAACTGATCACTTGCCAATGTGGTGAAACCCCGTCTCTACTTAAAGTACAAAAATTAGCCGGGCATGGTGGCGCATGACTGTAATCCCAGCTACTCAGGAGGCTGAGGCATGAGAATCGCTTGAACCCAGGAGATGGAGGTTGCAGTGAGCCAAGATCGCACCACTGCACTCCAGCCCGGGCAACAGAGCGAGACTCTGTGTCAAAAAAAAAAAAAAAAAAAAAAAGAGAACAACAATGACCATGGGCAGGTCGTTGGGATTGTGTAAATTCTCAGAAAGGAGATGGACCAGAGAAGTCATCCAACCCAACCTCTTCATTTGACTAATGAGGAAACCCAGGTCTGCAAATACATAATTTGCCCAAGTTCACAGAATAACTGACCCGGATCCCAGAGCCGGAAGAGAGTGTAGGAGTCATTTTGTCCAACTTCCTCCTTTTACCCACGAAAACACTAATGTCCAAATCATCTGGAATGAGAATGCAGGCTTTCCAGCTCTCTGAGTGTGGTTCTTTCTGCTATGTCATTTTAGTCACTTCCTTTCTTTCATTTGAGAAACACATCTTAGAAAGTCCTATGGGGCCAGGTATGCAGGATAAGGGAAATATTTTTCAGCATGATCAATAACGGCAAATGTTGTTGTTAACATAGTTAAGCATTTGTACAATAAGTACAAAACTTACTTTATAGTCACCGTCTTATCTGATCCTTACAAGGCTCCCGGGAAGCAGATATGAATATACCTGCCGTTTTACAGGGGAGAAAGTATATGCCCAGATAGGTTGTCAGCTCTTTAAAGACAATGTCTTATTTTATTAATACTTGTTTGGAAAAAGAAAAAGAAAGCTTACTTTTCCTTCTTGTTATGTCACTTATGCATATTCATTATAGATACTAGAAAATAGAGCAAAACAAAATCATAGCATACAAACCATTTGTATTTTGTTGTACAGCATGCTAGGGGTTTCAAGTTCTTAGACTCAAATTTAAACTTTTGGATTCCAAATTTCATGTTCCTTCTCCTTCACCTCATGTTAGACATTAACAATTATAAATTTTAGTGGGGGGAAATGATTAAACCACATGTCTGCTGCATGCTTTACAGTAACTTGTACATATTGTACTTGGCTTTGTTTTTGCCATCAGAAATAGTATAAGCTGCTTGAGTATAAACGTGATTTATTAAGAAATCGAAAGGTTTGGGAAAGGGTGAAGGGCTGCCCAGGGGAGTGTGGTGAATGAATGAGGAAGGCAGAGCTGGGAGTCTGATGGCCTCAGGATCCCTCTCTAACCCACGCCCTGCGGCTCACCCACTGGTAGATTCAGAAGAAGGTGCTTCCTGTGCGGGCCATTTTCTCAGTTTACTAAAGTGACAAGAGAACTAAAGTCTGAGCATGGTGGCTGGCTGGGCGCGGCGGCTCATGCCTGTAATCCCAGCGCTTTGGGAGGCCGAGGCGGGAAGATCACGAGGTCAGGAGATGGAGACCATCCTGGCTAACACGGTGAAACCCCATCTTTACTAAAAATACACACACAAAAAAAATTAGCTAGGCATGGTGGGGGGCACCTATAGTCCCAGGTACTGGGGAGGCTGAGGCAGGAGAATGGCTTGAACCTGGGAAGCAGAGCTTGCAGTGAGCGGAGATTGCACCACTGCACTCCAGCCTGGGTGAAAGAGCAAGACTCCATCTCAAAAACAAAAAACAAAAAACAAAACAAAACACCAAAAAAGCAGTTGGTTTACCCAGGCCATACCTCTAGTGGCTCCTCTCCCAAGGTACCTGATGACTAAACAGATTTTCCGCTGATGTCTCAAAGAAAAAAAAGAGTAGAAGGAGAGGAAAATTATTTATTCTGGAGTGCATTCATCCTACTACTCTATGTTTATTATGTCGTTATAGGCTAAAGCTCTCTTTAGACATTTGGGGAAATTTAAAACAACATAGATTATGGAAAGCAATTTGTGTTAAATCCTTGAAAGTGCAAATTTACCAATGCATATACTAGGATGATCCATAACATTTGTTAAAGAAGTATTTTAGAAAAATGTAAGCAATCAGTAGTAGAAAATTTATTAAAGTGTGACAGATCCACACATAATCTATGCAGATACTTTAAAAAGATATAGATATCTTAATTATTTGACATTGAAAGATGTTCACAATATCTTTGTACAAGAAATTGCATGTATAAATGAAGATATTCAAATAAATATGTATTGATGTGATACACACACACACCTGCTCCACGGGAAAAAATATGAAAGGCTGTTTACTAGAATATGAACGGCTGTTTACTAGAATATGAACAGTAGTCTATGTGGTGTGATTAAGACATAATTTTTATTTGATTCTGTATGCAATTCTACATTTCTTCTCATTTTTTTATGATGGGGACATGTTTTTATAATCAGAGAAAAAAATAATTCCATTTTTAAAAACATGATATTAACACAGAAAAACGTTAATAATATGTTGTAATATAAAAAGTAGATTTAAAAAGTTTATTTGTAGTATGACCCAATTTTGGTATATCTTTATGGCAAATGTAGGAATTTTAAAAGCCTAGAATGTTGGACAACAAAATACAAATGGTTTGTATTCGTTGATTTTGTTTTGCTGTATTTTCTAGTGGCTTATAATAAATATGCATAAGTTATGTAACAAGAAAGAAAAGTAAGTTTTCTCTTTCTTTTTCTAAACAACTATTAATAAAACCAGATTTGTGCCAAAAATAAAGATATAAAATAAGATAAACATGGTCTTGCCTTTAAAGAGTTGACAACCCAAAAGAAGAGATGAAAGCAAAATGTATGTAACTAAAATATGCAAGAAGGCTCAGTAGGTTTACCTATTGAATTGATAAAAGATTCATGAAAGAGACAACATTTGGCACAGGCCTTAAAAGATAGATATGAATAAACAAAAATTGGAGGAGGCCAGGTGCAGTGGCTCATGCCTATAATCCCAACACTTTGGGAGGCCAAGGTGGGGGGATTGCTTGAGGCCAGGAGTTTGAGACAGCCTGAGCAACATAGCAAGACCCTGTCTCTGCAAAAAGACAGGTGAGTGTGAGTGGTGGCTCATACCTGTAATCCCGGCACTTTGGGAGGCCAAGGTGCATGGATCACTTGACGTCAGGAGTTCAAGACCAACCTGGCCAAAATGGTGAAACCCCATCTCTACTGAAAATACAAAAATCGGCTGGGTGTGGTGGCACACACCTGTAATTTCAGCTACTCAAGAGGCTGAGGCAAGAGAAATGCTTGAACCTGGGAGGTGGAGGTTGCAGTGAGCCGAGGCCAAGGAGCTACTACACTCTACACTACAGCCTGGGCTGTGACAGAGTGAGACTCCAACTCAAAAAAAAAAAAAAAATTAGCCATGCCTGGTGGCATGAGCCTGTGGTCTTAACTTCTTGGGAGGCTGAGGGAGGAAGATTGCTTGAGTCCAGGAGTTCAAGGCTGCACTAAGATATGATAGTGATACTGCACTCCAGCCTAGGCAATAGAGCGAGACCTCATCTCTAAAAAAGAAATTGGGGGGAAAGGGATTTGTATCAGAGAAAAGGCATTCCTGCAGCAATGTGAGTATGTCCAGGGAGCAGCATACGCAAAGGGCTTGGTGGCACATCGCCACCTCCCTGATTTGCTTCCTGCCGTACCTACCTACTGTCATGCTTACTACCAAGCTCTTCCATATCTTTTCAAACAAGGCAGCTATGAAAAAGTGCAAAGTATGCATTTTACATTCTGATTTTATCTTATTACATACTGAATTAGGTAAATAAAAATGGATTCAGCACTAGAGAACTTTAGTGAATTATTTAATAGTTTGAGAATGTATTGGCTATTGGCTGGATTTAATTAGAAATTTTGGTCTTCACCAAATGGATCCAACACTAAAGTCTCTTTAAGTGTCAAGGAATTTCCCATGCAGTAAATTTAGATCTTCGTTTCATGCATCCATAAAGAGAGCTATAAATTTCAGAGGCCCAAGTCTTGTCCCAGCATAAGATGGGCCTTCACAACAAGTAAATAAATAACTTGAAACTGGAAGGGTGACTTCAAATGATGCTATCACCCTCTCTACTGGAAGACAGTGTGGACAACAACAGGAAGTGGAGGATGTCTGGGAAATGTCTCTGGTCACCTCTTTGGAAAGTAAAAGTCTGGAAAGTCCAAACAAGATTTGCTCTTAGAGATATGGCAATATCTATAGGACTCATACACAGGAAACAGGAAAGGAAATGGAATCATTCGTTTATGTTCATCACAACACAAGACCAGGTAAGTTCCTAGCCACTCTCTACTTTCAGGCCCCAAACACGTGGTCTCTCTTGACTTTCTACCCTGTAGCAAAGTGGCTGGGAGGACTTCCTCTGGCTCAGAGTCTCTGTCCTCAACAGTTACATCTTGGTAAAACCGGAGCAGCATGTTAGAGACCTGAGACCTTAGAGTCTAGCTAGGCTACATTCTTGGGTCTGTCACTAACTCACTTGGAGACCTTGGGAAATGGTTTGGCCTAAGTCAGTAGGTCTCAGCCTTTGCTTCAACCTTCACATTATCTCATGTTCTACATGTGCTCACCAAAAACATCTCTGAGGCCAGGTGCTGTGGCTCATGCCTGTAATCCTAATGCTTTGGAAGGCCTAGGTGGGAGCATCACTTGAGCCCAGGAGTTGGAGGCTGCAGTGAGCTATGATCATGCCACTGTACTCCAGCTTGGGCAACAGAATGAGACCCTGTCTATAAAACAAAACAAAACAAAAACATCTTTCATTAGGCATAGATTGTCAATGAGTGTGGCCGCCTCCACGCATTTTCTGATTCTCACTGAGATCTCTGAACAAGATGATCTTAGTGTGTTTCACACATCCCCCTCCTTGCACTTTTAAGTCTTAGGATTCTAGATATAAATTCTCATCAAAAGAGCCTTGAAAAAAATAGGCTCCTACACAATTATGCTTGCATATACTTAGAAAGAAAGATTTAAAAGAAGATGTTAACAGTTGTTTTCTCTGGGAAAGGAACCTGGGGCCTAATAGTTAAGGAAAAAAAGAGACTGACTCTTCACCGTATACTCATTGATTTTTTTTTTTTTTTTTTGAGAGAGGGCCTGACTCTGTCACACAGGTTGGAGTGCAGTGGTATGATCTCAGCTCACTGGAACCTGCACCTCCTGAGCTTAAGCAATCCTCCCATCTCAGCCTCCCAAGTAGCTGGGACTACAGGTGCACGCCATCATGCCTGGATAACCTAGTAGAGAAAAATAAAATTAAATTAAAAAATATTTTTAAAAAGAAAAAACAAAAAGGGAACCTTTGGAAGAAGACGAGTATGGTTGAAGTGGACATACAGGCTAAGTAGGTAGACAAATAAGCAGGTCTGTTTCCTTCCTTATTCCCTCCCTTCCTTTTCCAATCCTCTTTACTTTCTTGGAAATGACCTTCAGTGCCTGCCACGAACCAGACACCATGATTGAGTGGGTATTAATTCAGTTTCCCGTACTTCAGTCACTCACACAGCACCTTCTTGAGTTTTGCCACATCTGCCCACCAGCTATATCGTAATTAACTTAAAGTTTTTCTTTAAATTAACCCCATTTCCCTTTTTTCTTTAACTTACAGGGTGCAGTAGCTCACACCTGTAATCCTAGCACTTTGGGAGGTTGAGGCGGGCGGATCACCTTGGGTCAGGAGTTCGAGACTAGCTGGGCCAACATGGCAAAACCCCATCTCTACTAAAAATACAAAAATTAGCTAGGCGAGGTGGTGCATGCCTATAATCCCAGCTACTTGGGAGGCTGAGGCAGAAGAATCGCTTGAATCCGGGGGACGGAGTTTGCAATGAGCCAAGATTGCCCCACTTTACTCCAGCCTGGGTGAAAGAGCGAAACTCTGTCTCAAAATAAATAAATACATTAATTAATTAACTTACCTAACTACTTTAGTCTTGCACTAATCAATAACATTCATAAATTGATTTGGTATGTCAATTATTTTTCTAATGCCCATGAAATTAAACATTGACTATTAGAATTTAAAATGTCTGCCCCCGTGTCTGGGTTACATGTGCCACACTTTGGAATTCACTAACAATAACTCATTCGGTTCCTGCAACTACTCTCTGAGTAGAAATTATCTTCCTCATCCTACACATGAGAAAACTAAGCTTCAGAGGGGTTAAGTAACTTGCCCAAGGAGACAAAACTAGCAAAGGCAGAGTAAGACTTAAAACCACTCTTGTCTCCAAGGCCTGCATTCTTTCTTTTTATTTTTTTTTTTAGACAGAATCTCACTCTGTTGCACAGGCTAGATTGCAGAGGCATGATCTCGGCTCACTGCAACCTCTGCCTCCCAAGTTCAAGTGATTCTCCTGCCTCAGCCTCCAGAGTAGCTGGGATTACAGGCGTCCGCCACCACCCCAGCTAATTTTTTTGTATTTTTAGTAGAGACAGGGTTTCACCATGTTGGCCAGGCTGGTTTCAAACTCCTGGCCTCAAGTGATACATTCGCCTCAGCTTCCCAAAGTGCTGGGACTACAGGTGTGAGCCACCACACCCCGCCCCTGCATTCTTTCTTCTAATATTGCCCTAAAGTGGAGGGAAGGGAAAAAAAAGAGTAATAGAAAAATGAGACCAGTCCACAGAGGTTCAATTCATTTGATCCAACTCACTGGTTCAGGCCCTGCAACAAGCCAAGCCCCAGCATCCATTCTTGCCTCCCTGGCAGATGTCTTGCTTCCTCCACCACAATCAAGTCATGTGTGGCGCAAACTTGGAGATTGAATTGTGTTTGCCAAGTGACGGCTTTGCTCTGAGCGCAGATCCCCCCGCCATGGCTCTCCTGGTGCCAAGGCTCCTAAAAGCCTTTCTAAGCCCTGCCCTTTCAGGTTCCTAACCCTGCCTTCTCACTCACCATCCGTCAGATCCCACCTTTGTGCTACCTTCCTGCCCAGGCAGACAGGCCAAGGCTTTGCCCTCATGTTGAGGCTTGGGTTTGCTATTTTAGGTAGTGGATTTATGAGAGAGGGCGGTCATTCTGTAAAGTTTGAAGGCATCCTTTCATCTTCTCTTGTTACTAACACCATCTAGTTGCCTAGCACAGAGAAGACACATTCGCTTGGCAAAGGAAGGAAGGATTCTCTGCCACCTCCCCCTTGGCCCCTTCACCTTTGGTCCCCCTAGCAAAGAGGAGGCTGGGGTGTGGTCCTTCCTTGAAACTGAGAGAGCACTATTAGGGCCATGTGAGGACCTGGACTCAGCCTGCCTCCCTGCTGCATTCTCTGTCTGCCAACAGTACGCTCTGAGTTTGGTGGTAGGGGTAAGGGGTGGAAGTAGAGCGTTAGAAGTAATAGAGCAAAGGAACTAATACTTATTATGGGCCTACTGTTTGTCAAACACTGTTGTTGATACTTCATATCTGTTACCTCATCTAATACTCTCAACAACCTACAACCATAACAAACAGATATTATTAGGCTCATCTTACAGATTAGTAAATCCAAGTCTGGAAATCTAAATAAATTACTTAAGGCCACACAACTAATAAAAGGCAGAGTCAAGATTTAAGCCCAGTACTGATTTCAAAGTCCACACTGTTTTCACTATACCAGGCTACCTCCTCTATGGATGAAATATAGTTACAAGGGCACTTAGAAATTATTTAGTTCAGGCCAGGTGTGGTGGCTCATGCCTGTAATTCCAGCACTTTGGGAGGCCAAGGTGGGCGGATCACTTGAGGTCAGGAGTTTGAGACCAGCCTAGCCAACACGGTGAAACCCTGTGTCTAGTAAAAATACAAAAATTAGCTGGTCATGGTGGCAGATGCTTGTAATCCCAGCTACTTGAGAGGCTGAGGCAGGATAATCTCTTGAACCTGGGAGGCGGAGGTTGCAATGAGCCGAGATGGTGCCACTGCACTCCAGTCTCAGTGGCAAAGCAAGATTCTGTCTCCAAAAAGAAAAAAGAAAGATGAAAGAAAGAAATTATCTAGTTCAGTATTTCCCAGGTTGTATGCTTCGGAACACCAGTTCTCAGATATAAGGAGAGGGAGGCCAAAGAATTTTGGAGAAACTTGGTCTAAATAAAATTAGATAGATGTCTTTACTGCAGGCCTTCTCAGAGCCTTTAATATTCAAATGAGCATCTGAATCTCCAAGAAGGAGCTGCAGTGTGTCACATCACCCCAGTTACCCAGGGAGGTTGTTTGTTTTGGCTGCAAAATATCCAAGAAACTAGTGTTTTACAGAACAGTTCGGAAAACACTTAATCTGTCAGACTCCTTTATTTTACATATAAAAAGGGAGGCAAAAGACCTGCCCAAGTGATATGACAAGCTAAAGCACCATATTTCCAAACACACCACAACCACAACCTCACTCCTGTGCTGCTTTCCTGTCTCAGTAGAGAGGCTCTGCTCATTTCGTCAGTCATTAAAGAATGCAGTAAATACCTACCACGTGCCAGGTCTGGGGGTAAACAAGACATCATAACAAGATACAGTGGAGAGGCCACCACCTGGGAATGTGGTGGTGGCATTAAGGCTGGGGCTGCACGTGGGACTGCACTTGAATCAGGCTTAAGGGGGTGGGGAAGCCTTCCTTGGGGACCGTGCAGGTCACAGGATGTCAGCTCCTGTGAGGTGCCAGCATGTTTCCTGAGCATCTGAAATACCTGCCCCCTCACCCACACTTCCATCATAAACAGGAGGGCCATTTTGGGACCAGTCCCATCCTCAAAACTCTTCTTTCTCTTGTGACAGTAAAAGAAGCAATTGGCATGAATACAGATTCCTTTTTAATTCTGCTACCATTGGGTGAAATCTCTCTGCAGTGTAGGCTAAACAGATTCCTGAGGTGCCTGACCACAGAATGATCGCAGAATGTCCGTGCAGAAAGAGATCTCAGCGACCAGCTAACCCAGACCGTATTATAAATGGGGGAAATGAAGCTGGAAGGGCTTGCCTTCATGGCCTTGCGGTCATGTCCAGTGTGGTGTGCCTGATCTCTTGCTAACCCACAGTTTATGTTCAGGGTGGCACTTAAGCTCTCCAAAGCGGGAAGTCAAAATGTAGCATTTGTGAGCCTGCATCCCATATGTGGGAAATAGGTGGAGGAGGGGAAGCACCCACATCCTGTGCCCTCCTGCTAGGAGCCCTCACAGTAGATCCCAGAAAAGCAACACTGGCTGCCCCAGATTCCAGGAAGTGGGTACTGGGTCCTTGTATAGGTAGACTCTGTGTGTACATCACATTGTGCCCTTGGGTGGGTCAGTACTCTTCTCCGGGCCTGTCTCTTCACCTACAAGAAGGAGGAGGTTGGGTTTGGAATGTTTCCTTTAGCTGTAAAGTTCTGTGGATGGTCCAGGGAGGAACTTAAAGTCGAAGACCAAAGCACTGCCGATACCACACATCCTCTCAATGCCCCTGCTCTGCTGTCTCAACCTTTTAGCCCCTGGACACTTACTGGGCACATTTTCTCTCTGGAGGTTATAGAACCTGCCATCAGGAGACTCAAAACCCAGGATGGGTGGGCCTTGCTGCTGGCGGAGTGTAAATTACAAAAACTTGCTGAGGCAAGAGTGGGCCTGATGGGGCTGATCTGAGAGCTGCAGGGAGGGAGCATCAGCCTGCCCTGAGGGATTCTGGAGAGCGTGGCCCCTCACCCACTGCTGGGCCTACAGCTGCAGCATGGACCAGGCCCAGGCCCCATAGCTACAATGCGGAGGTGTTGAAATGGTGCTGCCTGTTGCCTTGACAACCCAGCACATGGGCCCTAGCCGTTCTCAAGCATCCGTCCCTGAGAGCAGAGACCATCCTTCCATCCTGCACTTCCTCCTTACTTAGTGGGCATTTTTCTGAGGGCAGAGGTGGGTGTTAAGTAACCATCCTAGAGGAAGTGCCCTCTGCAGTTCAGACTATCTCTGGAGTCCAGCTTTCAGTCCAGAAACTTGGCCAAAAGGATGGCCATGATGATAACAGATCTGGAAACCCCATTCTTTTGGGAATGTGTTAAGTCATTACCCTCTGGCTGGAGATGTGTTGCTGCCGGAAATGGGAGCATCATGGTTATGGTCTTCTGTGGTTGATGAAATGTGACAGTGAAGAGGGGTTAGCTTGGTTTGGAGTGGGCTTCCAGGTAGAAGTACCTGGGAGTAGGTTTGGGCTAAACGTAAGGACAACACCTTCTAGAACTTGGATAAAAGGAAATAGTACTTCAAGTGATAATGATTTGTCTAGTACCCCAGAAGGACAAACAGAGGCTTAATGACAGAGACGGAAATGTTCTGGAGACAATTGGCAGACTGGCCAGAGTCAGGAGTGTTATGCTAGATGGTTCATTAAGATCCTCTTTGGTGGGGCGTGATGGCTAATGCCAGTAATCCCAGCACTTTGGGAAGCCAAGGCAGGCGGATCTCTTGAGCTCAAGAGTTTGAGACCAGCCTGGGCAAAAAAGGAGATCCCTTTTCTACAAAAAATACAAAAATTAGCCAGGCATGGTGGCACGTACCTGTGGTCCTGGCTACTGGGGAGGCTGAGGTGGGAGGATGGCTTGAGCCTGGGAGGCAGAAGTTGCAGTGAGCCGAGATCACACCACTGCACTCTAGCCTGGGTGACAGAGCTAGACCCTGTCTCAAAAAAAATTCCTCTTCAATGGGAGGCTTGAACCCTGGAAAATGCCTAATAGGAAGATGCTTGCCATTCCCAGCCGAGGTTGTCCAGAAGTGCCTTCCTTCCTCTAAGACCATTTGTACACTCTTCCAAACACCTCTGGATTCATAAACCCACATCGTTTCCCTCACCACTGACTCTGTCATTCCTACTTTAGGGGCTTTAGTAATAAACACCCTTGAAACCATTTTTTGAGATTCTAATTTATCTTTTCAGTCTTGAAATTCCTGGAGAATAAAGAAGCTCTCTTCTCTGTTGAGACATCTGGCTCCTAGGCTGGGATTTCAATACCAGGTGCTGCTTGGGGGTTTTTCAGTATATAATGTTTTCCACTTTCTTTGCCAAGCTGGCGTTATTTTATATTTGTGATTGGTGGCTCACAGATTAATCCTTCTGCTTTGATTTCTTGATGAGAAAATTAGAAATTTGGCTACTATTCACTGCCATCTTCACTCTGCCAGGCTGTTTGGGAAGTGGAATGCTAATTTGGTGTTTTTCCATCTCTTCTAGAGAAAGTGAATAATGATTTAATTTACAGCAATATAAATGATCGGCGAGACCTGAGATACCCCCAAATCCCTACTTATTGAGAAACTGTTCAGGGAAAGTGTGACTATTTCCCCTAGTAATATTCTGTGGTGCCTGTCCAAAAACTTATATAGGAGCATAATCAGACTTGAACTCGGAAAATACGGGTTTTGGTCATGCTTCCCTCACTGTGATAAATCACTCAGCCTCTTTGGACCTCTGCAAAATGGAGATTGAGCCATTCATTTATTCAACAAATACCTGATTTCCTACAATGCACAAAGCACTGCGTGCAAGACAGTTCTCTAACTTATGAAACTGACGCATGCATGAATTGATTAAGTTATATCTGTAAAAAAGCTTTGTGAATTATGAAGTGCAATGTGAAGAGAAGGGGTTGTTATATATAAGATGGGATCTAGAATGTTTTGTCACTTCTAATAAAGCCCATTGTGTCCAATAGTAGGGAAGTCTTTCTGAGCAATGATCCCACTCCTTTTGTGGCTGATAGTACTGGAAATAAGCAAGAACAGCCACTTTTTCTTCCTCCTGTCCTGTCCATACTGAGAAGTCTACATATTTGTGAGACAATGGAGGCCTGCCTTCTTCTCTGCTTGAGTTCTGATCAGTTAGCTGAAAGTCTGTTTAACTACTAGGACCTCTCTAGACACAAAGAAGCTCCACACATGTCCTAAGTTGGATAAGGCATCAGGGCCCTTTTTCTGTACTGGGGAAGCTTAGGAAGGCAGCAAGATGTGGAGTGGCAGACAAAAACAAAATTTTTGTTTTTAGAGAAAAGATGGTACATATACATAATGGAATACTATTTAGTCATAAAAAAGAATGAAATAATGTCTTTTGCAGTAACTTGAATAGAGCTGGAGGCCACTACTCTAAGTGAAGTAACTCAGGAATAGAAAACCAAATACCATATGTTCTCATGTCTAAGTGGGAGCTAAGCTATGAGGATGCAATGGCATACAGAGTGACATAATGGACTTTGGTGACTCCAAAGGAGAGGGGAGAGGGTTTAAAAAAATGACATATTAGGTACAATGAACATTACTCAGGTGACAGGTGCACTAAAATCTCAGACTTCACCACTATAAAATTCATCCATGTAACCAAAAACCATTTGTACCCCAAAGCTATTGAAAAAAGAACCCATCACTCATACAGACATCTTTACAATTCATTAGTCCTATAACTTTCACCTAGTTACTTAACTGTTGAGCCTCCAGCTCCTTCTCTGTAAAATGAGGATTATAACATACAGCCTACTCACCATGCAAAGCTGTTGTACAGCTTCAATGAGACAATGTTGTGAAAACATGCTATAGAATGAAAAGACCATGTACCAATGTCAGGGGTCTGTTCGGTGCTTACCACCTGAACTTGCAGTAGCGATTGTCATGTCTGTGTGTCCCCATGCATCCAGATTACTAATATCGGCTTGGGCTACAACCACAAGTGATGGTATCTGATTTTATAATCATTATCTATTTAAAGAGTTTCCAACACTTCTAGATACCTATGTACAACACTTCTAAATACCTATGTAGAATCATTTTCCAGGCACAGAAGTTGAAAACTGATTTTACCTGACAGCCCAGCTGTATGGCAAATATTGCCCAATTCCTAGGAAAGGTAACTCTATTTACTTTTCCTACTTAAGCTATAATCATTCCAAAGTCATGGCCACCTACAAGTTTACAGATGTGACTTATTTCCAAGCCTAATGAGAGTACTAAGCCCTAGCACCACTCCTTGCAAAACCTCCTGGATGTCTCCCCACAGTTAAATCTACTGATAGACAGGAATGATAACTTAGCATGTATAACACACTTGGAATTTATGACTTGTTTTATTAGTTCTCCTTTAAACCCTCCTTTACAAAGATGGCCAATAAGACACTGGTGAATAAATCAGATCCCAGGTGATACCATGAGCAGGATAAATCACTGTTTCCATGGATAAGACTTGTGTGATTAATTCCTCTACTAAAATCCTACAGAGCCGGTTGGTTTTGACATTAATAATAAAGGGGGCTGGGTCCAGTGGCTCACACCTGTAATCTCAGCACTTTGGGAGACCAAGATGGGAGAATCGCTTGAGCCCAGGAGTTTGAAACCAGCCTGGGCAACATAGCAAGACCCCGTCTCTACAAATTTTTATTTTAATTAGCTAAGCGTGGTGGTACGTGCCTATAACCTCAGCTACTTAGGAGACTGAGATGGGAGGATCGTTTGAGTCCAGGAGTTTGAGGTTACAGTAAGCTATAATCATGCCACTGCACTCCAGCCTGGGCAACAGAGTGAGGCCCTATCTCAAAATAAAATAATAATGATAATAATAATAGTGGGATCGTGAGAGCTTCATCCATGGAATCAATGAAACCAATTGGTGCTGCCGCCTTTCAGAACTCCACTGCTAATGATTTCTAGAGGCATTTCCCTCTAGCTGGTACAAACATTTCTCTCCTTATAGACAGGTATCCTCATTTTCTCCAAGGTGGAACAGGGAGTTTGGGGTTCTGAGAAGGGAAGTGATCTGTGCAAAGTCATGAAATGAGCTGGCTGCAGAGCCAAGACCACAGCACTTGGCACAAAGTTAGTGCCCAAGAAATACTTGATGAATGAATGACTGCATGAACCCAAATCTGGAACTCACTTTTCTCCCCTGACTGTCCTCTACACAAAGCCACTTAGATTCCAGCCACATTTTCTCCTCTTCAGGGATGAAGTGGCTTTCCCTAAGCCTTACAAAGTCCTCATCCTGTACTGTCCAATAAAACAGCCACATGTTACGTGTGGCCATGAAACACTTGAGATGCAGCTGACTCAAATTAGAATGAGCTGTAAGTCAATCTCAAATTCTGAAGGCTTACTGGGAAAAAAAGTAAATTATCTCATTATAACTTTTATATTGATGACATGTTAAAATGGCAATAGTTTAGATTAACTGGCTTTAATAAAATCTAATAATATCATTAAAACTAATTGTTCCTGTTCCTTTTTACTTTTTAAAAGTGGCTACTGGAACATTTTAAATTCCATTTACAGCTTTCATTTATGGTTTGTATCCTCCTTCTCTTGGAAAGCACTGTAATCTAGTCTATAGAAGTTTTGGAAAAAGAATTACATATTGAATTGTTAACCTTTCAATAACAATTACTTCTTCAGGCTAGCCAAGAACCCAGGAAACATAGGTAAGGGTAATAATTTTCTTTTCAACACAAAAGAAACATTTCTCTCTACCCTTATCCTTTCCCTAAAGTTTCCACTGGACCCTCCTTAATTGTGTAACTGAAAAGCTGGGACACCCGCTGAGGTACTGGTAGTGGGCTGGCAGCTGGCTGGCCAGCCCAGGATGTGGGATGCCTAATCAGAATAGCCACCACCCCCATCCCAGCTGCCACAGGCACAGACCTCCCCTGTGAACAGGGGAAGTGTTTTTCAATATACTTTTGGTGAACAAGTTTTAATAAAACTAATTACTGTAATAGCTAACATTTATATAGCACTTTGCAATGTAGAAAAATACTTTCCCATATGTCACCACATTTTTTTTTTTTTTTTTTGAGACATGGTCTTACTCTGTCACCCAGGCTAGAGTGCGGCCTGATCTTGGCTCACTGCAACCTCTTCCTACTGGGCTTAAGTGATTCTTCAGCCTGGGACTACAGGCATGAGCCACCAACATCCAGCTATTTTTTGTATTTTTTGTAGAGACGGGATTTTGCCATGTTGGCCAGGCTGGTCTTGAACTCCTGAGCTCAAAGTGATCTGCCTGCCTTGGCCTCCTAAAGAGCAGGGATTCCAGGCATGAGCCACCATGCCCGGCTTCCTCATTTGATTTTCATGGCAACTCTGTGATATGGGCATTACTATGATCCTGTTTGGCAGATAAGACACTAAACTCAAAGAGGTAAAGAGGTTAAGAGGCTTGTTCATGATCACACAGCTTAAAAGTGGTAGATCTCGTTTTAAATCTTGGTCTTCTAATACAAGGACTTTAGCTCTTATTTCAAGGTGTTTCAGAATCCAGTGTGTGAACTCTGACTGGCCTGACCTAGAGCTCAGTGACCTCAAGTTTTTCTTCTGCAGAACCTCTCTAGCATAGATCAACAATGAAGGAAGAAAGGAAAGATGTAAGAAGTAGTAGAGAAGAAAGAAACTCAGAGAAGGGAACACATGTCTTAAACCTTAAAGAGAAACTTCTCTACTGGCACACCATAATCCCCACTGTAATTACCTTCTGTGCTGGGGCACAGAGAGGGAAGGGCTCTACCATGGCTAAATCCTTTTCTTTTTTTTTGGACAGAGTTTTGCTCTTGTTGCCCAGGCTGGAGTGCAATGGTCTGATCTCAGCTCACTGCAATCTCCGCCTCCAGGTTCGAGCGATTCTTCTGCTTCAGCTTCCCAAGTAGCTGGGATTACAGGCACCCGCCACCACGCCTGGCTAATTTTTTGTATTTTTACTAGAGATGGGGTTTCATCATGTTGGCCAGGCTGGTCTCGAACTCCTGACCTCAGGTAATCCACCTGCCTCGGCCTCCTAAAGTGCTGAGATTACAGGCGTGGGCCACCCCGTCTGGCCGGCTGAATCCTTATTGGTGTAAGTCCTACCTACTGCTGGGCAAAAGGAGGTTTTATCCCCATTTGGGAGGTGAAGAAACTGAGTCTCAGAGGTCTTAAGTTATTGATGTCTAGTGTTCCACTATTGGAACGCTAAGCTTGTGGTAGTTATTTGCATCCTACTGCTCAAGGTCATCACCAAGGTCTGATTTTTCCCACAAAAAATTTGTAACCTCCAGCATAAATGTGTTAAGTCCAATGTCCATTCCACCACCCTAAGTTGCTTTTGTGCATCAATATATAAATCGCATGCATTTTTATTATTGCCATTTATTATTGTTGTTATTAATTATTTCATAATAATATCCTTCTAGATCTTTGCATTTATTCTGCTTTCTTTGTTTGGCTTTTTAGGACACATTAGCCTCTTTTAAAATACAATGTTTGTTTTCTATTTTTTTTTGCTTTTGTTTTTGAGACGGAGTTTCACTCTTGTAGCCGCGGCTGGAGTGCAATGGTGCGATGTTGGCTCACCGCAACCTCTGTCTCCTGGGTTCAAGCGATTCTCCTGCCTCAGCATCCCAAGTAGCTGGGATTACAGGCAAGTGCCACCACTGACAGCTAATTTTTTGCATGTTTGGCAGAGATGGGGTTTTGCCATGTTAGCCAGGCGGGTCCCAAACTCCTGACCTCAGGGGATCTGCTTGTCTCGGCCTCCCAAAGTGCTGGGATTACAGGCGTGAGCCACCGTGTCTGGCCATGTTTGTTTTCTGATCAACATACTTAAGGTTATAAATTTTCCCCAGATATTATTTTTGCTGCATCCATGGGTTTTGATATTTCCAGTACGTATAATAGTATCAAAACCTATTTCATTAATGATATTTCATGAATACCTTCATTATCGTTCAGTTCTAAATATTTTATGATTTCCACTGGGTTTTCTCTCTAGCCCATAGATTACTTATAAGGATGATTTTTACTGTCCAAAACTGTTATCTATTTTTTGAATAGATAATATGTACACATAAAACAAAATTCAAGAAATAAAAAAATACAGAAAAAAGTCTCTCAGAAGCTACATCTGTTTGAGCCCACGCATGTGACATAATGGAAAAGGCAAAACTGTAGGGACAGAAAACAGATCACTGCTGTCAGGGGCTGAGGGTGGTGCCAGGGCTTGGCTATAGAGGGACAGGAGAAAATTAGGGGTGACGGAAGCAGTCTATATGTGCATTGCTGTGTGCCCCCATGGCTGCATGCATTTGTCAAAACTGCGGGAAATGTATATTAAAAGGGGCAAATAGCAGTGTATGTAAATTATACCTTAATTTTAAAAAGTAAGTCTCCGTCCCCTCTCCTGCTCCCCAGGCACCTTGATTCTCTCCGTAGAGGCAACCACTGTTACCAGCTTCTGAAGTATCATTTTAGGGGCTATTTTATTCATTTTCAAGTGTATACCTATTTTTTAGACACAAATGGCAACATTATTTATTAATTATTTTTTCTTTTTTAAAAAAGCTGTATTGAGGTATCACACCATATAATTCACTTATTTAAAATGTATGATTTAGTGCATTCACAGTTATGTGGGCAACACCACAATCAATTTTAGAATATTTGTATCTCCCCCAAATAAACCTTGTACCCTCCCATCCTTAGACAACAACTCATTTCCCCTGTACCTAGGCAACCAGTAATCTACCTTCTATCTTTATGGATTCGCCCATTCTGGATATTTCATGTCAGTGGAATCATACTATACTTGGTTTGTTTAGAGAGAGGTGGTATCTATCCATTAGTACCTAGCTTCTAGATTCAATAGATACCAAGTTATTTGGTAAAGGTGGGGGCTATAAGATCTCTCCAATGTAAAGATACATTTCAAGTTTGTAATTAGTAACAAAACTGTGGGGTAATATTTTGAGACTATGAATATTCTGTTTCCTTACAGCATTTCATCTAGTGGTTTTAGTGTTCATTGAAGCTGCTTGTGTAAATCAGTGAGACATTGGGATTACAAAGTAGTCATTTTCTATTACTATCATATCTTCAGAATTATGTAGTTCATAGTATTTCTAATTCAGAGGTATTGTACACAGTTTGTTCTTCTGTTTTGTGTTTGTGCCTCTTTTCTCTCACTGTGAAAGTCTTGGTTCCTAATAACAAATAAATGTTTTATTTTAAATATAATTAATCATATCAACATATTTACATTATCCTATAATGTACATTATAATGGTCCGGAAGTCTTGTCATATCTAAAATGTTTCACATTACAGTACCAAGTAGGAATGCTGGATCATAGGATAAAAGCATATATGATTTTGTTAAATAGTACCAGACTCACCCAATAGGGTTTTACCATTTTGCATTCCTGCCAGCAATGTAAGAGTTTGTGTTTTCTTACAGCCTCATCAGTATAGTGTGTTGTTAAGCTTTTGAATTTTTGCCAAATAGATGAGAAATGGTATATCTGTGTAGTATAGATTTAAAAAACTTTTCTATTATGGAGATTTGTGAACATCCACAAAAATAGAATAGTGTAACCAATCCCATGAACACCATCATTTAGCCGCAGCAACTACCAACCCAACCACCAATGCCTCCTCCGTTTATTCCCTTCTCTCAAATTATTTTGAAACAAATCCCAGATAATATTTTTCTTTTCTTTTCTTTCTTTCTTTTTTTAAACTTAAATTTAAATTTTTTTATTATACTTTAAGTTCTAGGGTACATGTGCTCAACACGCAGGTTTGATACATAGGTATACATGTGCCATGTTGGTTTGCTGCACCCATCAACTCCTCATTTACATTAGGTATTTCTCCTAATGCTATCCCTCCCCCAGCCCCCCACCCCCCGACAGGCCCCAGTGTGTGATGTTCCCCACCCTGTGTCCAAATGCTCTCATTGTTCAATTCCCACCTATCAGTGAGAACATGCGGTGTTTGGTTTTCTGTCCTTGTGATAGTTTGCTGAGAATGATGGTTTCCAGCTTCATCCATGTCTCTGCAAAGGACATGAACTCATCATTTTTTATGGCTGCATAGTATTCCATGGTATATATGTGCCACATTTTCGTAATCCAGTCTATCATTGATGGACATTTGGGTTGGTTCAAAGTCTTTGCTATTGTGAATAGTGCCGCAATAAACCATACGTGTGCATGTGTCTTTATAGTAGCATGATTTATAATCCTTTGGGTATATACCCAGTACTGGGATTGCTGGGTCAAATGGTAATTCTAGTTCTAGATCCTTGAGGAATCGCCACACTGTCTTCCACAATGGTTGAACCAATTTACACTCCCACCAATAGTGTAAAAGCATTCCTATTTCTCCACATCCTCTCCAGCATCTGTTGTTTCCTGACTTTTTAATGATTGCCATTCTAACTGGCATGAGATAGTATCTCATTGTGGTTTTGATTTGCATTTCTCTGATGACCAGTGATGATGAGCATTTTTTCATATGTCTGTTGGCTGCATAAATGTCTTCTTTTGATAAGTGTCTGTTCATATCCTTTGCCCACTTTTTGATGGGGTTGTTTGTTTCTTGTAAATTTTTTTGAGTTCTTTGTAGATTCTGGATATTAGCCCTTTGTCAGATGGGTAGATTGCAAAAATGTTCTCCCATTTTGTAGGTTGCCTGTTCACTCTGATGGTAGTTTCTTTTGCCATGGGGAAGCTCTTTAATTTGATTAGATCCCATTTGTCTATTTTGGCTTTTGTTGCCATTGGTTCTGGTGTTTTAAGTCATGAAGTCCTTGCCCACGCCTATGTCCTGAATGGTATTGCCTAGGTTTTCTTCTAGGGTTTTTGTGGTTTTACATCTTAACTTAAGTCTTCAATCCATCTTGAATTAATTTTTTGAGGTGTAGGGAAAGGATCCAATTTCAGCTTTCTACATATGGCTAGCCAGTTTTCCCAGCATCATTTATTAAACAGGGAATCCTTTCCCCATTTCTTGTTTTTGTCAGGTTTCTCAAAGATTAGGTGGTTGTTGATGTGTGGCATTATTTCTGAGGCCTCTGTTCTGTTCCATTGGTCTATATATCTGTTTTGGTACCAGTACCATGCTGTTTCGGTTAGTGCAGCCTTTTAATATAGTTTGAAGTCAGGTAGCATGATGCCTCCAGATTTGTTCTTTTTGCTTAGGATTGTCTTGGCAGTGTGGGCTCTTTTTTGGTTCCATATGAACTTTAAAGTAGTTTTTATCAATTCTGTGAAGAAAGTCATTAGTAGCTTGATGGGGATGGCATTGAATCTATAAATTACTTTGGGCAGTATGGCCATTTTCACAATATTGATTCTTCCTATCCATGAGCATGGAATGTTCTTCCATTTGTTTGTGTAAACTCTTTTATTTCATTGAGCAGTGGTTTGTAGTTCTCCTTGAAGAGGTCCTTCACATCCTTTGTTAGTTGAATTCCTGGGTATTTTATTCTCTTTGTAGCAATTGTGAATGGGAGTTCACTCATGATTTGGCTCTCTGTTTGTCTGTTAATGGTGTATAGGAATGCTTGTGATTTTTGCACATCGATTTTGTATCCTGAGACTTTACTGAAGTTGTTTATCAGCTTAAGGAGATTTTGGGCTGAGACGATGAGGTTTTCTAAATATACAATCACGTCATCTGCAAACAGGGACAACTTGACTTCTTCATTTCGTAATTGAATATATTTTATTTCTTTCTCTTGCCTGATTGCCCTGGCCAGAACTTCCAACACTATGTTGAATAGGAGTGGTGAGAGAGAGCATCCTTGTCTTGTACTGGTTTTCAAAGGGAATGCTTCCAGTTTTTGCCCATTCAGTATGATATGGCTGTGGGTTTGTCATAAATAGCTGTTATTATTTTGAGATATGTTCCATCAATACCTAGTTTATTGAGAGTTTTTAGCATGAAACGCTGTTGAATTTTGTCAAAGGCCTTTTCTGAATCTATTGAGATAGTCGTGGTTTTTGCCATTGGTTCTGTTTATGTGATGGATTACTTTTATTGATTTGCATGTGTTGAACCAGCCTTGCATCCCAGGGATGAAGCCAACTTGATCGTGGTGGATAAGCTTTTCGATGTGCTGCTGGATTCGGTTTGCCAGTACTTTATTGAGGATTTTTCCATGGATGTTCATCAGGGATATTGGTCTAAAATCCTCTTTTTTTTGTGTGTTTCTGCCAGGCTTTGGTATCAGGATGATATTGGCCTCATAAAATGAGTTAGAATTTCCTCTCTTGCTATTGATTGGAATAGTTTCAGAAAGAATGGAACCAGCTCCTCTTTGTACTTCTGGTAGAATTCGGCTGTGAATCCATCTGGTCCTGGACTTTTTTTGCTTGGTAGGCTATTAATTATTGCCTCAGTTTCAGAGCCTGTTATTGGTCTATTCAGGGATTCAACTTCTTCCTGGTTTAGTCTTGGGAGAGTGTATGTGTCCAGGAATTTCTTCTAGATTTTATAGTTTATTTGCATAGAGGTGTTTATATTATTCTCTGAAGGTAGTTTGTATTTCTGTGGGATTGGTGGTGATATCCCCTTTATCATTTTTTATTGCGTCTATTTGATTCTTCTCTCTTTTCATCTTTATTAGTCTTGCTAGCAATCTATCAATTTTGTTGATCTTTTCAAAAAATCAGCTCCTGGATTCATTGATGTTTTGAAGGGCTTTTTATGTCTCTATCTCTTTCAGTTCTGCTCTGATCTTAGTTATTTCTTGCCTTCTGCTAGCTTTTGAATTTGTTTGCTCTTGCTTCTCTAGTTCTTTTAATTGTGATGTTAGGGTGTCAATTTTAGATCTTTCCTGCTTTCTCTTGTGGGCATTTAGTGCTATAAATTTCCCTCTACACACTGCTTTGAATGTGTCCCAGAGATTCTGGTACGTTGTGTCTTTGCTCTCATTGGTTTCAAAGAACATCTTTATTTCTGCCTTCATTTCATTATTTACCCAATAGTCATTCAAGAGCAAGTTGTTCAGTTTCCATGTAGTTGTTTGGTTTTGAGTGAGTTTCTTAATCCTGAGTTCTAATTTGATTGCACCGTGGTCTGAGAGACAGTTTGTTGTCATTTCTGCTCTTTTACATTTGCTGAGGAGTGCTTTACTTCCAATTATGTGGTCAATTTTAGAATAAGTGTGATGTGGTGCTGAGAAGAATGTATATTCTGTTGCTTAGGGGTGGAGAATTCTGTAGATGTCTATTAGGTCTGCTTGTTGCAGAGCTGAGTTCAGGGCCTGGATATCCTTGTTAACCTTCTGTCTCATTGATCTGTCTAATATTGACAGTAGGGTGTTAAAATCTACCATTATTATTGTGTGGGAGTCTGAGTCTCTTTCTAGGTCTCTAAGGACTTGCTTTATGAATCTGAGTGCTCCTGTGTTGGGTGCCCATATATTTAGGATAGTTAGCTCTTCTTGTTGAATTGATCCCTTTAACATTATGTAATGGCCTTCTTTGTCTCTTTTGATCTTTGTTGGTTTAAAGTCTGTTTTATCAGAGACTAGGATTGCAACCCCTGCTTTTTTTTTTTTTTGCTTTCCATTTGCTTGGTAGATCTTCCTCCATCCCTTTATTTTGAGCCTATATGCGTCTTTGCATGTGAGATGGGTCTCCTAAATACAGCACATTGATGGGTCTTGACTCTTTATCCAATTTGCCAGTCTGTGTCTTTTAGTTGGGGCATTTAGCCCGTTTACATTTAAGGTTAATATTGTTATGTATGAATTTGATTCTGTCATTATGATGTTCGCTGGTTATTTTGCCTGTTAATTGATGCAGTTTCTTCATAGCATTGATGGTCTTTATAATTTGGCATGTTTTTGCAGTGGCTGGTACCAGTTGTTTCTTTCCATGTTTAGTGCTTCCTTCAGGAGCTCTTGTCAGGTAGGCCTGGTGGTGACAAAATCGCTCAGCATTTGCTTGTCTGTAAAGGATTTTATTTCTCCTTTACTTAGGAAGCTTAGTTTGGCTGGATATGAAATTTTGGGTTGAAAATTATTTTCTTTAAGAACTTTGAATATTGGCCCCACTCCCTTCTAGCTTGTAGGGTTTCTGTCGAGAGATCCGCTGTTAGTCTGATAGGCTTCCCTTTGTGGGTAATTCGACCTTTCTCTCTGGCTGCCCTTAACACTTTTTCCTTCATTTCAACCTTGGTGAATCTGACGATTATGTGTCTTGGAGTTGCTCTTCTCGAGGAGTATCTTTGTGGTGTTCTCTGCATTTCCTGAATTTGAATGTTGGCCTGCCTTGCTAGGTTGGGGAAGTTCTCCTGGATAATATCCTGAAGAGTGTTTTCTAACTTGGTTCTATTCTCCCCATCACTGTTAGGTACACCAATCAGATGTAGATTTGGTCTTTTCACATAGTCTCATATTTCTTGGAGGCTTTGTTCATTTCTTTTTACTCTTTTTTCTCTAAACTTGTCTTCTTGCTTTATTTCATTACTTTGATCTTTAATCACTGATACCCTTTCTTCCACTTGATCGAATCAGCTATTGAAGCTTGTGCATGTAGTTGTTGTGCCATGGTTTTCAGCTCCATCAGGTCGTTTAAGGTCTTCTCTACACGTTTATTCTAGTTAGCCATTCATCTAATCTTTTTTCAAGGTTTTTAGCTTCCTTGCAATGGGTTTGAACATCCTCCTTTAGCTCGGAGAAGTTTGTTATTACCGACCTTCTGAAGCCTACTTCTGTCAACTCCTCAAAGTCATTCTTCATCCAGTTTTGTTCCATTGCTGGCGAGGAGCTGTGATCCTTTGGAGGAGAAGAGGCACTCTGGTTTTTAGAATTTTCAGCTTTTCTGCTCTGGTTTCTCCCCATCTTTGGGGTTTTATCTACCTTTGGTCTTTGATGTTGGTGACCTACAGATGGGGTTTTGTTGTAGATGATCTTTTCGTTGATGTTGATGCTAGTCCTTTCTGTTTGTTAGTTTTCCTTCTAACAGTCAGGTCCCTCGGCTGCAGGTCTGTTGGAGTTTGCTGGAGTTCCACTCCAGACCCTGTTCCCCTGGGTATCACCAGCAGAGGCTGCACAACAGCAAATATTGCACAACAGCAAATATTGCTCCCTGATCCTTCCTCTGGAAGCTTCATCCCAGAGGGACAGCCACTTATATGAGGTGTCTGTCGGCCCCTACTGGGAGGTGTCTCCCTGTTAGGCTACACGGGGGTCAGGGACCCACTTAAGGAGGCAGTCTGTCCATTCTCAGAGCTCAAATGCCATGCTGGGAGAACCACTGCTCTCTTCAGAGCTGTCAGATAGGGACGCTTAAGTCTGCAGAAGTTGTCTGCTGCCTTTTGTTCAGCTATGCCCTGCCCACAGAGGTGGAGTCTAGAGGCAGTAGGCCTTGCTGAGCTGCGGTGGGCTCTGCCCGGTTCAAGCTTCCTGGCCGCTCTGTTTACCTACTCAAGCCTCAGCAATGGCAAACGCCCCTCCTCCAGCCAGGCTGCCGCCTCGCAGATTGATCTCAGACTGCTGAGCTAGCAGTAAGCAAGGCTCCATGGGCATGGGGCCCACCAAGCCAGGCACAAGAGAGAATCACCTTGTCTGCCAGTTGCTAAGACCTTGGGAAAAGGACAGGATTTGGGTGGGGAGTGTCCTGTATTTCCAGGTAGTCTGTCACGGCTTCCCTTGGCTAGGAAAGGGAAATCCCCCAACCCTTTGTGCTTCCCAGCTGAAGTGACACCCTGCCCTGCTTCGGCTCGCCCTCCGTGGGCTACACCCACTGTCTAACCAGTCCCAATGAGTTGAACCAAGTACCTCAGCTGGAAATGCAGAAATCACCCATCTTCAGCGTTGATCACGCTGGGAGCTGCAGACCGGAGCTGTTCCTATTTGGCCATCTTGGAATGTCCCCTAATTATTTTTTAAATTAAGTATTAATTACAAATTTTTGTGTCTAAAATGCGTCTAAAAATAATAAATACTTAATTTTTAAAATAATTAATAAATAATAATTACTAATAATATTTTATATTATTATATAAATAATGTTATGTTTATATGTCTATATAATAATTTATATAACATAAATATAATATTACACTATAATAATAGTTTATAATAATTTTTAATAATTAAAAATAATAATACTTAATTTAAAAATAATTAATACTATTCTGCATTCCTTTTGCTACCTCTGCCTCCCAGGTTCAAGCGATTCACCTGCCTTAGCCTCCCGAGTAACTGGGATTACAGGTCCCCGCCATGATGCCCAGATAAGTTTTTTGTATTTTTAGTAGAGATGGGGTTTCAACATATTGGTAAGGATGGTCTCGAACTCCTGACCTCAGGTGATCCACCCACTTTGGCCTCCCACAATGCTGGGATTACAGGCATGAGCCACTGTGCCCAGCCTTGCAAACTGAATATCTTGAAGATACTTTTCTATGTTTTTTGTTGTCGTTGTTGTTGAGATAAAGTCTCACTCTATCACCCAGGCTGGAGTGCAGTGGCGCAACTTCAGCTCACTGCAACCTCCGTGTCCCGGGTTCAAGTAATTCTCCTGCCTCAGCCTCCCAAAGTGCTGGGATTACATTGTGAGCCATTGTGCCTGACTTCCATGGCTTATTTTTAACTATTTTGCCATTTCCAATTTTATTGCACTGTAGTTAAAGATCATGGGCTAGCCGAACAATAGATGTTTTGTCTAAGGACAGGAAAGACGTGTGGCTCTCTGTACAGAGCACTGCAGAATCAGGGACTATCAGACCATCGCTGCCTCCTCTGGCTGATGAACTCCAGGCTCAAAGATGGTATCCTCTAAGGTTTCCTGGACTCTCTCTCCTGCTGCGCCTTTGGCTGCTCTCTTTACAGCCTGCTGGTGCTGTCCAGCAGTTTGCCACTAGGCTGTGCTGCTCCAGGGCAAGGGCCTGGCCCTGACCTTCCCAGGGCCTTCCCAGTCCCTGAGAGGGCGTGGGCTCTGCAAAGGTCAGCTGAGCACAGGATCAGTGTGGGAAAAATGCGCACAGGCCAATGGGTTCATGTGCATTTGATTATGGTTCAGGGAACTTTGTTGTCATTTGTTAAAAATCAAATGTACAAGGTAGGTCTAGAAACCAAAGACAAGGTCTGATGGGGAGCGGTGGCTCACACCTGTAATCCCAGCACTTTGGGAGGCCAAGGCAGGCCCATTGCTTGAGCTCAGGAGTTTGAAACCAGCCAGGGTAACCTGGTGTCTCTACAAAAAATACAAAAATTAACTGGGCATGGTGTTGCACACCCAGCTACTCAGGAGGCTGAAGCGAGAAGATCACTTGAGCCTGGGAAGTCACGGCTGCTGTGAGCCTAGATCACACCTCTGCACTCTAGCCTGGGCGACATACTGAGACCCTGTCTCAAAACAAACAAACAAACAAACAAAGCAATGCAAGGCCTTCAAGGAGAAAGGAAATAACATAGGTCCTTAGGAAATCCTGGCAACTCCAGAACTCTGATGGTGGTTTTCCCTTTCATCTCAAATTTGCAGCAGGGATTTTTCTCCTCGTACTAGAGCAACCTCTATTTTAGTTACAAGGAAACTTCTAAAAGTAGTTGATTTTTCTAAAAGCCAATTCACAGACCAATATTCTGAATTAGGACAGATCCTTCACAAGTCTCCACAATCTACTCTGATTCACTGGAAATAAATTACCTTGAGCACATGTGCTCTTCTACCTGGGAGCTACTGTATCTGTTAGAATCTACCAGCACTGCCTGGAAAGCCTAGGGGGCTCCGGCAAAGCTCACTTCCCACCTCTCTAAGTCGCTGCTCAAAACCCCACTGAAAAAGTCAGGCTGGCCTTGTGCTTAAGCCTGGACATGATTAGATCTACTGTGATGTCTTCCAAGTTAGAGTTAAGTGGTCAGGCTGAGCACAGTGGCTCACCCCTCTAATCCCAGCAGTTTGGAAGGCTGAGAGAGGCAGATAGCTTGAGCTCAGGAGTTCAAGACCAGCCTGGGAAACATGGCGAAACCTCGTCTCTACAAAAAAATACAAAAATTAGCCGAGTATGGTGGCATGCATCTGTAGTCCCAGCTACTTGGAAGGCTGAGGTGGAAGGATCTCTTAAGCCTAGGAGGTCGAGGCTGCAGTGAGCTGTGAGAGTGCCATTGCACTCCAGCCTGGACAACAGAGCAAAACCCTATCTCAAAAAAAAAAAAAAAATAGGGGCAAGTGGTCACAAGAGAAGCTTGCTAAAATGACATGATTATAATTATCCATTGCCAAACTAAAACCATCTAATTGTCATTAATATTCCTGGGTTGTGATAGCGAAACAGCTGGGATTAAGCAGGAAGTGAACGAGGTACGTAATAATAATAACCCCTCCCTTAAGTCTATATATAGCAGGCAGATGTGATAAAAGAAAGCCCTACTTTGGGAGGACTATTTATTAATCCATTTTTCACTTTAATCAAGAAAGTATTTTAAAATGCTGAGTCCTTGCTTAGCCATCAAGTGCATGAGTGTCGATGAAGTCAATCTCTCTAAACCTTGGCTTCCTCTTTTATAAAATGGAGAAAGTTCCATCTATTTCCCAAGTTTCTGGGAGACTGAGAGAGATCACAGATAGACATATCAGCGATAGAGAAGATTCCTTCAATAACCACTGTGCTTGTCAAATGAGGGCCTCTGATTCTCTTGCTGTAATGATGAGGAAGTTTTCCATCCTAGCCCCTTGACACTCAGTCCATTGAATGAAAATAATCTATGAATAATCTGTGAGCTTTCTAGCCAGCATCATAGTAATACCAAATGAAATAATGGATGGATAAGGGTGTTGGACCATATAAAACAGTGTAATGACATCGCCACCTCCCTCCTTTCACATCCACACACCCCTTTCTACCTGGGTAATTCAAACCCGTCCTTCATAACTCAGTGCTATCTCCCCCAGGAAGCCTTCCTGGAGTGCCCAGCCTCAGTTTTCAGGACGTCTGGGCTCCCAGAGCCTCTCACATGACAATGTGATGGCATGTTTGCTCATCTGCCACCTCCTCTGGTCTGGAGGCTAAAGGGCAAAGTCTGCGTCTTTCCTGTTGGCATCCTGTGGCAGGGTGTGGTTTCTGGCACAGGGTGGGCATGCAGTAAGTGCTTGTTGACAGATACTGATGACATTGAAGTTATTGTTAAGAGCAGAAGGCTGTAAGGCCGGGTGTGGTGGCTAATGCCTGTAATCCTAGTACTTTGGGAGGCTGAGGCAGGCAGATTGTTTCAGCCCAGGAGTTCGAGACTAGCCCTGGCAACATGGCAAAACTCTACTAAAAATACAAAAAATTTTAGCTGGTCAAGGCAGCATGTGCCTGTACTCCCAGCTACCCAGGGGGCTGAGGCAGGAGGGTTGCTTGAGCCTGAGATATGGAGGTTGCAGTGAGCTGAGATTGCATCACTGCATGCCAGCCTGGGTGACAGAGTGAGACCCTATCTCAAAAAAAAAAAAGTAAAGAAAGGAGAGGGCTCTATCTCATGAAGTATGGCTTTCACAGTCTTCCCCCATCTCTTGTTTGTTTGTTTGTTTGCTTTTAGAGACAAGGGTCTTGCTCTGCTGCCCAGGCTGCAATGCAATGCCCTGATCATAGTTCACCGTAACCTCCAATTCCTGGGCTCAAGCGATCCCCCTACCTCAGCTTCCTGAGTAGCTGAGACGATAGGTGCTCACCACCATGTCTGGCTAATTTTTTTGTTATTTTTGTGGAGATGGGGTCTCGCTGTGTTGCCCAAGCCAGTCTTAAACTTGTGGGTCAAAATGTCCTCCCGCCTTGGCCTCCCAGAGTGCTGCGATTACAGGTGTGAGGCATAGCGCCCGGCCCCTCCCTTATCTCCTGACCAGATGTATTCTCACCTTACTCAGAACAACCCGGAGTTATTTTCTGCTGTCTTCTTTCCCACAACTTGCAGCAAGGCACTTCACCCTCTAGGCCTGATGAGCACAGCAGTGCCCAGCTGGGGCTGGGGGAGCCAAGAGATGGGAGGTGATTTGAAGGGACTGAAGGAGACGGGCTCGCAGATGGAAAAGGTGAGACCTCTTGCTTTTCCCCACCTACTGTTTTCCTGTGGCACCAGGAACACATTGTAGAGACTGAGTTAGGATTAGTTCTCAGCTGACTGTGCACTTCCCCCCCTGCTCTGGAATATCTGGCTCTTCCCTGGGCTGATTTCTCCTCCACAGAGGCCCGCAGTCATTCTCACTGGCTTCCTGTGGGTAACACACACCTTGGCGATCTCCCAGCATCCTCCAAGACAGTGGTTCTCAAACCTCACTACACACTGGGATCACTGGTGCACGTTCCGAGAGACTTCTCTGCAGCCCTGCTCCAAGATTTGATCAATGTGTTGTGGGGCCCATGCCTGCCCCAACTTACATAGGCCACAGCTGGGCCCACTTTAGAGGAGGCTAACGTATCGCTTAGAAATCAAGCCAAATGGCCTTCAGAATGCCTCTAAGCCTGTAACGTATTTAAGCACGTTTCCTGCTCCCCAGACACGTAGATCTTAGAAACTGATGCTGAAATGGCCGTTAGAGGTCATCTGACCCAACCTCTTCACTCAAGGATTGGGAAACTGGGGCCCAGAGAAGGTATGTGACCTGGCAGGACCAGGACTTGAACCCAGGTCTCCTAACCCTGGGTTAGGAGGTGAGCACTTCCTTCATTAACCCAGGCCGCCTTTTGGGATAATGCAGAGCTTTAGGGGATTAGGTAGGGGAGATTCTGAACATTGCTTTCAAATGAACTGCTAAAGCTCAGAATAAATCTCCATTCACCACTGCAGAAGCCCATGGCTCCAGAAAGCACAGTTGTGCACCTTGGCCAAAGCTGTTCGTGGCTGTTGTCCAGACAGTTATAAACAGAAAAATGCTGGAATTGGTGGAATTAGGAAGGCATCAATCAGGGCTGGTGTTGAGACCCAGCTCTACCATTTACGAGTTGATTGATCTGGGATAAATTACTTCTGTGAGCTTCAGTTATCTCATCTGGACAACTTAGTAGATGGTGGCATCGTGATGACACAGCCCAAGACAAAACCTGGGAGTCATCCTGGATCCCTCTGACTCCCCACCCCTCAGAGCCATCAGTCACCAAGTCCTGATAGTTTCTAACTCTTAAATCAATTTCTTCAGTGCATCAATTTCTGTGTTTCTCCTGACATTGTCCTAGCTTAGGTGCTATTCTCACTGCTGTGAATCACTGCCGTTCCCAGCTCATCTCCCTCCTCTAGTTCTACCCCCTCCAGCCCACCCTCCACGCCAAAACCAAAGTTTCCCTTAGAATTGGGACATCTGGCTGGGCGTGGTGGTTCACACCTGTAATCTGAGCATATGGGGAGGCTGAGGAGTAAGATCACTTGAGGCTAGGAGTTTGAGACCAGACTGGGCAATATATGGAGACCCATCTCTATGTAAATAAAAAATAAAAATATTAGCCAGGCGTGGTGATGCGTGCCTGCAGTCCTACCTACTCAGGAGGCTGAGGACAGAGGATCAATTGAGCCCAGGAGGTCGAGGCTGTAGTGAGCCATGATCACACCCTGCACTCCAGCCTGCGCAACAGAGAGACCCTGTCTTTAAAAAATAAAAATAAAAAAAGGCCAGGTGCGGTGGCTCACGCCTGTAATCTCAGCACTTTGGGAGGCCAAGGTGGGTGGATCACCTGAGGTCAGGAGTTTGAGACCATCCTGGCCAACATGGCGAAACCCCGTCTCTACTAAAAATACAAAAATTAGCCAGGCATGGTGGCAGGCACTTGTAATCCCAGCTACTCGGGAGGCTGAGGCAGGATAATCTCTTGAACCTGGGAGGCAGAGGTTGCAATGAGCCAAGATCGTGCCGTTGCTCTCCAGCCTGGGTGACAAGAGTGAAACTCCATCTCAAAAAATAATCATCATCATCATAAAGAAAAATAAAAACAAAAAAGAATAAAGACGTCTCATCCTGTCATCCCGTCACTTAAAATCTTCCAACGCCCTCCACCTCGAATCTCCATCTTAGGTGAAATGCAAACATCTAACCAGGTGCTCTGGAGTCTGGAACCTGCCGACCCCTCTGGCCTCATTTCTCATCTTCCCTGCCCACTGACCTCTATCCTCACATCCCATTCTCTGCTCACTCCAAGACCTGAAAGCTTCTTCAGGAAGACCTCCCTGACTTTTCCCAGCCTGAGGCAGGACCCACCGCAGTGCTCCCAAAGCATTCTGAACTTCTATTATAACCACAGAAGGCTTGATAACTGCCTCCTTACCTGACTCTCCCCCATAAAAGCACCACAGGGCAGGGACCACCTTGATCTTGAACTTGATCTTCATTGTATCCCCAGGGCCAAGTACTGTGCCAGGCAAAATGGTTGGCACTCCCTTAAAAAAAAAACAGACCAAACCTGTAAAATGATGTGATATTGATTTAACAAGATAATTACACAGAGGAAACGAGGAAGCACACACACACAAACCCTGCACAGTGTCTGACATGCGTAAGTGATCAATAATCTGCTTTGCCTCATCCCCATTTCCCTTGCAGTTCCTAGATTTTATGATCTGGGTTCTAGTTCAACTTTTGCTTCTAACCAGTTACTTGGTTTTTCTGGTTCTGTATTTCCTTTCTATTAATTTGACAATCTGGGCCAGGCACATAGTGGCTCACACCTGTAATCCCAGCACTCTGGGAGGCTGAGACTGTAGGACTGCTTTAGCTCAGGAGTTTGAGACTGAGCAACATAGTGAGACCCCATCTCTATTAGAAAAAATTATACATAAAAAAACTTGACAATATGGTCCTAAGAAGCTAAAAATTATATATATTTAGGAGTCTGTAGGCCTTTTCCCCTTTCTCCTTCCCTGTTAACTTCCTCTCCCTCTAAGGATCAGGAATCAGGAAGGACATAGCCCTTCCATAGCTCTTCCTTTGCTGTGGGATAATTAAGGAATCAGCGAGACCGAGGGGTTGAGGAGGAATTATTTAATTATTTAGGTGCACCAACCCAGTCAAATTAACATCCAAAGGACTGAGCCCCAAACAAAGAGTCAAGCTACCTTTTAAGCATTTCATGGGGTGGGGAGAGATCTGTGCAGGAGGAAGTGTATTACAGAAGCGAGAAACAAAGATGGTTATTCAATTAAGACATGCATTACATTATTTCTTACTTTCCAAGGAACAACATGTTTTACGACTTGAGATTATCTGTCTAGTGACCTTGCAGCTGCCCAACTAGAGAAACAGGGTCTTCACAATGCCTGGGAAAGGGAAAGATAAGGCTCACTAGCCACTGAGAGAAAAACAGCCAGTTAATTTTAAAGGACTCCAGCCCTTTCTCTTCCTCAGGGAGAATTGGATTTTCTTACATACAACTGAGTTTTTGCTTACACAGTCTTTAATTTCTTTTAATTCTTGTTCCACCCCAGGCCTTCTCAGTCCATCGTGGGGACCACTTAACAGGCTGCTGAAAAGATTTTTTTTTTTTTTTTTTTTTTTTTTTTGAGATGGAGTCTTGCTCTGTCACCCAGGCTGGAGTGCAGTGGTGCGATCTTGGCTCACTGCAACCTCCGCCTCCCAGGTTTAAGCGATTCTCCTGTCTTACCCTCCTGAGTAGCTGGGACTATAGGTACGTGCCACCACGCCTGGCTAATTTTTTTGTATTTTTAGTAGAGACGGGGTTTCACCATGTTAGCCAGGATGGTCTCGATCTCCTGACCTCAGGTGATCCGCCTGCCTTGGCCTCCCAAAGTGCTGGGATTACAGGTGTGAGCCACCACGCTCGGCCATAAAAGATTTTATTTTATTCATATTCCCAAGTCCAAAGAAATTCTTCCTGAGGTCAGGACTGCTACCTTAAAGGGCATATAATGTACAACTCCCGGATCTTGGTGTATGACAGCCCCAGGGACTTCAAGTACCTCTGTGTTTTCCAAGGCTGAGCCCTGCCCAAGTGGTGACAGGACACGTTTTGCCCACACCCTGTGCCTTGCCACTCTGCAGTCACCTTGCGTGCAGGGAGGGTGAGTGGTGGAGGAGAGGGCAGGACAGGACAGACCAACTGCAAGGGAAGCTGAGGAAACATGCGTGCACACGCCCTTGCTAGTACTGTCATGCAGCTGTGGCTGCCAGCTGGGGGCCTGGGCCCCCCGGGCAAGAAGCAGGAAGGAAGAAGGAGACAGGAAACCTTAGCCTTCCATGGCATTCTTCCTCTTTCCGTTCCTCTTCATTCCTCCACCCTAGCTTAACTTAAGAGTTCCAAGACTGCCCCAGAGTAGCTCTTGAGTCTACACTGGAACCACGAAGTGACACAGAAGCAGGAAAGGGGTTAGCCACCAACTCTGGGCGTGGCAGGGAAAGCAGCCGTCACATCCTTGAGCATCCTATCAAGAAAGTACAACCCAGGGTCTCTATCTACAAAGACTCTGGGGCCCATTATCCCATTGTCGAATGTATACTACTGTAAAACAAAGACATTTGTAAATTCAATATGAATATGCCTGTCAGTTGCTTCAGGAAACACGGAGTTCCTCAGGCCCTTTCTCCTTAGAAGCAACACAACTCAATTTGGTCTTTTACTGAGCAACTAATTTATATAAGCCTCCCTCTCACCATCGCCAACAAAAAGAAACAAGCCAAGCTTGTCTTCCCAGGAATTTACCACATATCTCAGGAGACAAGACATGTGTACAAATAGTCCAAGAGAGAATGAGGTAAATACTACAACCCAATCCAGGACAGAAGTAATAGGAAAAGATTGACGCTGGCTGGAAAGATCAGAAATGTTTCATGAAAGAGACCGCATCTGAGATGGACCCTGAAGGAAGAGCAGAATTTTGACAATCAACATTTTCTCACTGGCTCTATTGATTGAGGCTGGGTTAGCTTGACTTAGAGAAAACCTCTTTGTGTTCCAGTAAAGTGTGTTTTTAGTCTCTGCTGCTGTTTTTGGATACCTTGGTAAAAGCATCTGATAAGGGTGGGTAGCCTTATCTCTCCAGGCCTCAGTTTCCTCTTCTTGGTGTGTGAGATCGACCTGGGCTGTATGCCTGGCTCCTCCTTCTCTATTTTGTTCTCATTAGAGGCAGAAACACAATCCAAAGCTAAAGACACAGGATGTGCCCTGGGAAATAATTTATTGTTAGGGTATTCACAGCTCTCCAAGGCTCCTTCTAGGATGTTAATCCTAGATATGATTTCATCATCTCCTACGTCTCCAATACATTTTTCTGAAAAAAGAAAGAAATAATAAAGGAGTTGTAGGCTGGGTGCTGTAACTCACACCTGTAATCCCAGCACTTTAGGAGGCCAATGTGGGCAGATCGCTTGAGATCGGGAGGTCGAGACAAGCCTAGGCAAGAAAGTGAGACCCCCCACCATCTCTACAAAACATACAAAAATGAGCTGGGTGTGGTGGCACATGCCTGTGGTCCCAGCTACTCGGGAGGCTGAGGTGAGAGGATGGCTTGAGCCTGAGAGGCAGAGGTTGCAGTGAGCTGAGATCGCGCCACTACACTCCAGCCTGGGCAACAGAGAGAAACACAATCTCAAAAAAAAAAAAAAAAATGCACTTGTACCTGGAAAAAATTGTTACAAAAATCATGACTACGTTATCATGTTGGGGAAAATTACTATTTTAAAGGCAGATTAAAAAAAGGCAGACACCCCAACAGAAACATGGGAAAAAACCTTGACAAGCTCTTCATAAATAAGGACATTCAAATGATAAATAAGCATATAAAAATGTGCTCAACATCATTAGTCATCAGGAAATGAAAATTAAAACCACAATGTAATAGCATACCCACTAACTACATGGCTACAGTGAAAAGAACAGACAATAGCAAGTGTTAGCAAGGACGTGGGGCAAATAAAATTCCCATACATTTCTTGTAGGTGTATAAAACAGAACAACTACTTTATAAAAATGTTTCAGAACATTTAATAAAATGAACATATGCATACCCTATGGCCCAGCAATTCTACTCCCAGGTGTATACCCAACAGAATTACATAAACTCACCAAAAAACAGGTACAAGAATGTTCATAGCAATACTTTTCATAATAGCCAAAGACTGGAAACAATCCACATTTCCATCAACATAAGAATGGATTAAAAAATTATTGTTTATTTACGGAACTAGAATACCACACAATGATGAGTAAATTTAATGGATATTTAAAATGAAAAAAGAGGCCAGGTGCAGTGGCTCATGCCTGTAATCCCAGCACTTTGGGAGACCGAGGCAGGCAGATCACCTGAGGCCAGGAGTTCGAGACCAGGCTGGCCAACATGGTGAAACCCCGTCTCTACTAAAAATATAAAAATTAACCAGGCATGGTGATGGGTGCCTCTAATCCCAGCTACTTGGGAGGCTGAGGCAGGAGAATCCCTTGAACCTGGGAGGAGGAGGCTGCAGTGAGCCGAGATTGTGCCACTGCACTCCAGCCTGGGTGACAGAGTGAGACTCATCTGCAAAAAGATAAATAAATAAAATTAGAAAAAGAGGCCGGATGCCGTGGCTCGCACCTGTAATCCCAGCACTTTGGGAGGCCAAGGCGGGTGGATCATGAGGTCAGGAGTTCGAGACCAACCTGGCCAACATAATGAAACCCCGTGTTTACTAAAAATACAAAAAATTAGCCGGGCGTGGTGGCAGGCGCCTGTAATCCCAGCTACTCAAGAGGTTGAAGCAGGAGAATGGCTTGAACCCAGGAGGCAGAGATTGCAGTGACCCGAGATCGTGTCATTGCACTCCAGCCTGGGCAACAGAGTAAGACTCTGTCTAAAAAAAAAAAAAGAGAGAGAATGAACAAACTTGCACAACATCATGGATGAATTTCACATAGATCATAATGAAAAAAGAAGCTGAACAAAAAAGAGAAGATGCTACATGATTTCATTCATATGAAGTTCAAGAACAGGTAAAACAAATTATAGTGTTTGAAGTCACAATAGCGGTTACCCTTGTGAAGTGATCTCCACAGGGTTGACAAGAATTACCTGCCAGGCACTGGCCAGAAATACAATTAAGCATTAGGCTATGCTTTGGCCCACTTTCTTGTTGCTAAAGGTCACGTACTGCTAGATACTGACCATTTGCATCTTTATTGTTCCTATCAATAGGAATTCTGACATTAGCATCATAATACTGTTTAAGAATCATTTCCCCATTGCATCCTTATTGTTCCTATAGACAGGATCTCCGACATTAGAATCATATGGCTTTTGTTTGAGGATCACTTAAGATGTTTTTCAGACCCTGAATTCCAGCAACCTGTTTGAAGACCCCTACAGATGAATGGGATCAGCATGAGACTACAGCTTCTTCATCTCCCTGCCCCGTGGCCTGACCCTGCACTCCTCAATCAATCAGCAGTCTCCAAACTTTGGCCCATTCCCAAACCCTCAAAAATCATAACTCCTCAAGGAGAGGAAGTTGAGGTTTCCTCCCATCTCCTCATTTGGTGACCCTATGATTAAACCTCTTTCTCTGCTGCAACCCAGTGTCTCTCGGTGTAGATTGACTTGCTGTGTGCATTGGGCAATGAACCTATTACAATTACACTTGGGGAGATGAATTAATGACTGGAAGGGGACACAAGGAGGGACATTAGGGATCTTGGATTTTTTTTTTAATCTAGTTGACAGTTACCCAATATGTTCACTTTGCGTAAATTTATTGCGCCATATACTAATGATTGTGCACTTTTCTGTAGGTATGTTATATTTCAATAAAATCTACATTAAAAAAAAGCAAGTCAGAACTGTTTTGGCTCCATAGCTACATTTCAAATAATAGGAAAACAATTTATGGCGAGAGAGAGAAGGGGTGTTCCTATTCTCTCATTCTCTCTACTGAGATACAAATTGATTTGCACTATAAATTACAAATGATAAAATGATAAAATTCACCAATTTCAAGTGCAGAATTCAATGAGTTTTAAGAAATATGTAGTAGGCCGGATGCAGTGGACAATACCTGTAATCCCAGCATTTTGGGAAGCCAAGGTGGGCAGATTACTTGAGGCCAGGAGTTTGAGATCAACCTGGCCAACATGGCAAAGCCCTGTCTCTACTAAAAATACACACACACACAAAACTTAGCTGGACATGGCGGCACATGCCTGTAGTCCTAGCTACTCAGGAGGCTGAGGCATGAGAATTGCTTGAACTTGGGAGGTGGAGGTTGCAGTGAGCGGAGATCAGGCCACTGCACTCCAACCTGGGTGACAGAACAAGAATCTCTCAAAAAAAAAAAAAAAAATATATATATATATATATATATAGTAATGTAGTAGTATACCCCCAACTCCAATGATGATAAACAGTATTTCCATTACTCTAAAGAGTTCCCTTGTTCTCTATAGCCAATCCTCTCCCCACCCTGTGGCCACCGCTGATCTGCTTTAGAAATTTCACAATAGTTTTGTCTTTTCTAGAATTTCATATAAATGGAGTCATGGAATCTTATCTTTAAAATTATTTTATTTAAACATTACAATGTATGGTAGGTCACAACTAGGTTGAACTGAATGTGTCACAAGGCATTTGTCCCCTAACACCACTCTATCCACTTTGGCAAAATACACAGGCTCTTTACTAAATGTCCTATTTTAAAGCAAAATTGGCTGGTGGGAATCTGCATATCCTAATACCAACAAAAGATTATATAAGAGATGGGGTATATCCTGTGCAGTCCCAGAAGACAGAGTAAAGACCTGGGGGCTGTAGCACAGAAGGCCATCTGCAGCTTAATGGAAGGGAGGTTACTCCAAAAGCTAGAGTTTATCAACCCCTAGAATGTGCTGCACCCACAATAAGTCATTTCCCTGTCCACAGTGGACAAACAGAAAGGTGAGATGTCTAACTATCAAGGTGTCAGAGAAGGGACCCAGGCAGGACACTTGACTCAATGGCTTCTGATGTCTATTCCAAATCTAATATCACACTGCAGTTAATTGAGCTCTAAAGCAAATCACAATTTTTTTTTTATTTGAGACAGAGTCTTGCTGTGTTGCCCAGGTGGGAGTACAGTGGTGCAGTCTTGGCTCACTGAAACCTCTGCCTCCTGGGTTCAAGTGATTCTCCCGTCTCAGCCTTCCGGATAGCTAGAATTACAGGCACCTGCCACTACACCCGGTTAATTTTTATATTTTTAATAGAGATGGGGTTTCACCATGTTGGACAGGCTGGTCTTGAACTCCTGACCTCAAGCGATCCACCCACCTCAGCCTCCCAAAGTGCTGAGATTACAGGTGTGAACCACTGCACCCAGCTGGAAATCACAAATTTTTTTATATCAAGTAGGATAAAGCAAAAAACTGCATTGGTCAAAGCATACACTTTGCAGCAACACTAGAACATCCCACTACCAGAAAGGGATATATCGAGATGAGGGAAGCTATGAAAGGGCAACAAAAACACATGAAACCCAATGAGAACAACTAGAAGATAAAGAGCCTATTCTTTTTTTGTCATCAATTTTATAAAGAGCTTCCAGGCTGTGAAATTAAAAAGGACATAGAAGAGATGTTTTTTCTTAATTTTTTAAAATATCATCCACAGACTCAGCAGGTGAAAGAGATGTTTTTTGAGGCAACTTCTCAGTGTTCACTAGACTCTAACCTCCTCTCTCCAGTTAACACAATGGGTCAGGCGAAGCCCATCCATTTCAATAAAATTCAGTGAACATTTGCTGGACCTTGAAGGTGCTCAGCTAGGCATTGCACAGAGTAGGGCATAAATGAGCTACAGTACCTGCCTTTGAAGTAAAATAAAAATGTGACAACCTCAGCCCAAAGCCAGGCTAGATAGCTGTCATGGAGGAAAGGTGCAAACTCTCACAAGGGTAGAAGGGAGAGCATCACGGCCAGAGAACTTAAGGCTTGAAGGAGAATGAGCTGCTGGACCCAAAGAACAGTCTAGGTTGGGTGCAGTGGTTCAAGTCTGTAATTCTAGCACTTAGGGAGGCCAAGGCAGGAGGATCACTTGAGCCCGGGAGTTTGAGACCAGTCGGGGCAACATAGTGAGACCCCATCTCTACAAAAATAAAAAAATTAGCATCCCTTGTGGTGGTGTGTGCCTGGAGTCCCAGCTACTTGGGAGGCTGAGGTGGGAAGATCGCTTAAGCCCAGGAGTTCAAGGCAACAGTGAGCTATGATTGCACCACAGGACTCCAGCCTGGGAAACAGAGAAAGACCCTATCTGTAAACAAAAAGAACAAGCTGATTGTCCATAATGAGATGCAACAGCATGGCTTACTTTTGAGAATTTTCCAAAAGCCAGATCATTTGTTTGTCTTTTTTAAAAAATCTGTCTTAAGAATAAATGTACTTAACAGGAGATTACCAGGAAATGTTGGCTTTCACCCATTTTCTTCAAGGGACACTTAGAATTTACTGAAAATAGCACAAGAACAAAATGAGGCTAGGTGCAGTGGCTCACACCTGTAATCTCAACACTTTGGGAGGCTGGGACATGTGGATCACCTGAGGTCAGGAGTTCAAGACCAGCCTGGACAACATGGCGAAACCTCGTCTCTACCAAAAATATAAAAATTAGCTGGGCATGGTGGCAGACATCTGTAATCCCCAGCTACTTGGGAGGTTGAGGCAGGAGAATTGCTTGAACTCAGGAGGCAGAGGTTGCAGTGAGCCGAGATTGTGCCACTGCACTCCAGCGTGGGCAACGAAGTGAGACTCTGTCTCAAAAAAAAAAAAAAAAAGCAAATGAGCTGGGATTCCAAATAAATGGGTTCTATTTCTAAGACTATGAAACTTTAGTTAGCTGGGCCTTGATTTCATCATCTGAAAAATAAGAGAGACGGTACCAAATCAGTGGTTTTCACTTGCGCTTCATGGAACCTCAAGAGTATGGGGAAGCAGGGTACGACCCCAGACCCACTAGGCTCACAGTGGCTCAATTTCTGAGGCTTAATTGGGCTTCTAAGTAAGGCTTCATTTTGAATAAAGAATTTTGCTACTTTAAAAAGTTAAAATAGGCTGGGTGTAGTGGCTTATGCCTATAATCCCAATGCTTTCGGAGGTTGAGGCAGGGGGATTGCATGAACCCAGGAGTTTGAAACCAGTCTGGGCAGCATAGCTAGATCCCATCTCTGAAAAAAAAAAGAAAAGAAAGAAAGAAAGAGAGAGGGAGACAGAGAGAGAAAGAAAGAAAGAAAAGAAAGAAAGAAAGAAAGAAAGAAAGAAGAAAGAAAGGAAAGAAAGAAAGAGAGAGAGAAAGAGAAAGTGAGAGAAAGAAAGAAAATAGGGTTTGCAGCCAGGCGTGGTGGCTCATGCCTGTAATCCCACACTCTGGGAGGCCAAGGTGGGTGGATCACCTGAGGTCAGTAGTTCGAGACCAGCCTGGTCAACATGGTGAAACCCAGTCTCTACTAAAAAATACAAACATTAACTGGGCCTGGTGGTGCGTGCCTGTAATTCCAGCTACTCAGGAGGCTGAGGCTGGAGAATCACTTGAACCTGGGAGGTGGAGGTTGCAGTGAGCCAAGATGGTGTCACTGCACTCCAGCCTGGGCAACAGAGCAAGACTCCATCTCAAAAAACAAAAACGAAAACATAGGGTTTGCTAAATACGTTGGTGGGGTTGTCTTGCATCCAGAGTCTGGGACTAGAATGATCTCCTCAAAGTACAAGTTCAGGGTATTCCATGATTTTGTGTGTTTATTTTTATTTCTTATGACATTATTATACAATAATTTATTTTCTCTACAATGTTTTTAAAATCCTCAGACAATGTTTTCTTCTTTTCCTTTTCAACCTCGCTCTTTTTTTGTGTTATTTTTCTCTTTTCTTCTCTATTTTCCATTCACTTTCCTTTCTTTTTAGATATGTGTGTAGAAGGCTAGGCGCGGTGGCTCATGCCTGTAATCCCAGCACTTTGGGAGGCTGAGACAGGCAGATAGCTTGAGCTCAGGAGTTCGAGCCCAGCCTGGCCAACGTGGTGAAACCCTTTCTCTACTAAAAATACAAAAAATGTGAATGTTGGTGCACATGTGCAATCCCAGCTACTCGGGGAGGCTGAGGCACAAGAACCCTGGAGACGGACAACAACAACAACAGATGTGTGTAGAAAAGAATTAACATACCATGCTGGAGACTGTTAACGTTAGAAAGCCCTGCTGGTAAGGTTGGCACTAAACTGTTTGTACAAACAACGTAGTTTATTCTGAACACCTGCTTTCCTTCTGGGAATCTGAAAATTTTGGTGTGTGCTAGGCAGAGGTGCCTACATGACTGATCAGATAAAAGCTTTGGAACCCCAGGCTCAGACAAGCTTCTCTGGAAGGCAACTTTCACAGATGTTGTTACAGTTTGTTGCTGGAGGAATTAAGCGCATCCTTACGTGACTCCACTGGGAGAAAACTGGAAGTCTGCACCTGGTTTCCTCCAGACTTTGACCCATACACCTTTTCCCTTTGCTGATTTTGCTTCATATCCTTTGACTGTCATAAATCATAGCTGTGAGTTCAATGACATAGTGTGTCCTGGGAGTCCTCCTAGTGAGCCACTGAACCTGAGGTGGTCCTGGGAACGCCCGGCACAGAGCGTCATAAGTGGACCTCACTAGAAGGACCTTGGCTCGGATATATGGTGAAAATGCTGTTTGAGAAAAGGAAGGATGAAGGAGCAGAAGATCTGTGGATATGAATGATGTGAAACCCCAGCTGAGTTACTGTCTGTTGCAAGAGGTGAAAGTTACCGATGAAATTTGAAAATGATGGCTCCAATCCCAGAAGAATCGGCTTGCTGGACATCCTGGCTGCTTTTGGCAGTGCTGGCTAAAGTGAGGGGAAAAATGTTCAGCTTGCTCAATGTCTTTCATTCTGTTCTATCCTCCAGGTGGGAGGAAAAAGGCCCAGCCATCCCAAAAGTTTAGCTTTGGGCCAAAGATGTTAAAAATTTACCAGCCTGGCCAATATGAGGAAACCCCGTCTCTACTAAAAATACAAAAATTAGCTGGGAGTGGTGGTGCGCACCTGTCGTCCTGGCTACTTGGGAGGCTGAGGCAGGAGAATCACTTGAACCCAGGAGGTGGAGGTTGCAGTGAGCTGAGATCGCGAAACTGCACTCCAGCCTGGGTGACAGAGTGAGACTCCGTCTCAAAAGAAAAAAAAATTACATCACTCTCTTTTCCAGGTGGGAGGAAAAAAAATCAATTCCCAGGAGCAACACTTAGATACAGCAGAGAGGAAGCAGATGGTGGGGGCAGGGGGGGCGCGGTGCAGCCATTTCTATACACCTTTCCCTTCCTGCACTCCAGCCAGAGCTCCTGGCAGCTGTAAATGCTGAATTTACTGGTAAGGGTTTGAGTAAATATGCAACAAGAAAACAGTTTATTGTTTTTAATGGCTTCGCATTTGTGGCTATTGGATCTGGATGTATGGTAAGAATGGATGAGAAGTATTATAGGCTTTGTAATTTCATAAATGCTAGAGTGATCATCCCAATTGGGAAAAGCTGCAAAAATATATAGAGAGAGATGGGACACATCTTTCTTGGTTTTTGCCACTGGTGAGCAAATTAAACTGTTTTGAGTATTAGAAATAGAGTAAGTCCCCGTAGAGAGGATTTTTACCACCATGTTTGCCGATCAGAGCCTCTAGGAAAAGGCAATCAACATGAAAAGAGAGCCACTCACCAGATTAAAACAACTTTTGGAATTTTAAAAAGCAGGCTTTAATTGCTAATGAGCTCCCATAAATCATATCAGATGTTGTGAAATCTGATCCTTACAGGCTGATAGTTTTCCAGCCTGCTGTGGGTCAACTTGGACTGTAAGAATGGCATGGAGACAAAGGGTTTAGGAAAGCCTCGCTTGTCATTCAGACTTGGAACACAGCGATTTGGCCCTCCAGTGTCTTGCGTTTTTTGCAGTCAAAGAAATACCCTTGGTTTTTTTTGGAATCTTGCATTCTCTGCCCCTAATTTCCTGGGCTCCATCGAGCTGAAACCTGATGCTGTCTGCCATGGGCTGGTTCAGCCTCTGCTCCAGCTGTGCTGAGCTGAAAAGAGGCACAGGCTTGACTTTGACTCCGGGATTGCCGTAGATACTGGACACCTCTTTGGGGCCCTAAACTATGAGAACATTCTGGCTGGATCATCTGGATCCCATACAAATGTCCACAGGAAAAGGCTTACACACTGTTGGGACCATCTGAAATCAGGTAGCAGATAGGCTCTGTATTTCTGATACTGGGACAACTTGCAGTCTTACTTGGGATTACTGCTGAAAGCTGCAGGTCAGGGAGGGCACATCACAGGGACCAGGGCCCTTCGCTCACTCCTGATAGGTGGACCCTCGACCCCCTCTTGGAGATGCCTCACTGCTGTTGATTGTTGTGTTCAACTTGCAGGACTAGTTGCAGTTTGCAACAATGGACCGATAGCCTGGCTCCATGCCTCTCTGTCCTGGGACACACACCTTAGTGAGGCATTTTGGTTACTAAGTGCAACTGTGCCCAGTAGGTGAGTGATCTTTTCCAGGCTGCTCAGGATAAAAGGGACGGGAGGTTATATAAACCTAGTTTGAAAATTTTTGAAAATTCAGGATTCCATCCTTGACCCATTCCTGAACATGATGTATCTTTCTGGTTAAGTTATATAAAAACGTTTTTTGATGAAAATGCTTTTGTCCCTCTTACATACAACCCTTCCAGGTGAAAGGTCTGGATGACAGCAGGGGATGGTTTTTAAAATGTAAAGTTATGATGGCTGAATGCGGCACACTGATTTTGAAACAACAGAGAGATGACAGAAACCCTAGTACCCTGGGAGGTGCAGGGGAGCAGTGAGGGCTTTAATATCCTTTGTCTTTCAGAACTGTTTCTGGAAGCCCTCCTTTCTTCCTGAAGGGAAAACTCCCAGTGCTGCCTTTCCCAATTCTGGGAGAACTCTGAACTCTGACACGCTGAGCAGCAGGAGGTGACCCAGCCCCTCCACTTCTGCACAGAACACCCCCGTAGGTCCTGCACACTCAGGAAGCAGGCGAGCTCCTGTCACAGACAACCACACCATTGGTAACTGACATCCTCAGGCAGTCCCTCTGAAACCAAGGACTGAACTGATTTAATTGGATGAAACTGAAAGCCTAGAATGGGAGCCCTGCGATGGGAGGTCACACCTCCCAAGAGGGCCTTGTCAACCTGTTCTGCTAATGTATGCAGCTTGGGGTGCCCCAATAATTGTCCACTCTTTGTTTCCGGGGTACAACATGTGCCCTCTGGGGCTGGACTTCTTGTGTGTGTATTCTCCTGTGACAACACTGCCTTAGCCCTGGAAGGGATTCAGGTCAGCTTCAACTTACTGTACAGAGCTGCACTGTGTCTGAATTGCTGCCTTGGGCCAGGTAAAAAACGTTCATAAAAAGACTTTAAAGTTTACCTTTAAAGATCTTTATGGCTGATGGGATTTGTTTTAACTGGCTAAGTACAGGGCCCCTAAAAGGCATATAACTGATAGGATCAGTACCGCAGGTTGGTCTCATCCTGCTGATGGGTCCTAGTCATAATTTTGCTGTAAAGATGCCTTGTCCAGAAAAGAGTTGGCATAGCAGGCCTGAGACTGCCATTCTTAGAAGACCTGCTCACGAGTTTGGCTTTTTTTTTGGCCGGGAGCGGGGGGGTGGCGGATGCGGGGTGCAGTGGTGTGATCTTGGCTGACTGCAATCTCTACCTCCCAGGCTCAAGCAATCCTCCCACCTCTGCCTCCCAAGTAGCTGGGACTACAGGGATGTGCCACCACGTCCGCCTAATTTTTGTATTTTTGTAGAGATGAGGTTTTGCCATGTTGCCCAGGCTGGTCTCAAAACTCCTGGACTCAAGCAATCCACTGGCTTTGGCCTCCCAAAATGCCAGGATTACAGGTGTGAGCCACTGCACCCAGCCAAGTTTGGCTTTTGATGGCCATTTGGGAACACAGACTTGGGAAGGGTTCTCACCATTCCCCTAGTGCAGAGTGGCTCACTGCACTAAACCATTTGTACAGACAACACAGTTTATGCTGAACACTTGTTTTCTTTCTGGAAATCCGGAATTTTTGTATATGGTAGGTGGAGGGTACCTATGTGGCCATCAGCCAGAAGAAACCTTGGGCACTGAGTCTCTAATGAGTTTCCCTGGTAGACAACATTTGACATGTGTTGTCACAATTTGTTGCTGGAGGAATTAGGCATGTCCTGTGTGACTCTACCGGGAAAAGACTTCCAAAAGCTTGGGCCTGGTTTCCCTTGTCTTTGCCCCATCCCCATTTCCCTTTTTGGATTTTGCTTTGTACCTGTTCCCTGTAATAAGCCACAGCTGTGGCCAGGCACAGTGGCTCGTGCCTATAGGGTCCCAGCTCTTTGGGAGGACAAGGCGGGTGATCACCTGAGGTCAGGAGTTCGAGACTAGCCTGGCTAACATGGTGAAACCCCATCTGTACTAAAAATACAAAAATTAGCAGGTATGGCAGCACACGCCTGTAGTCCCAGCTATTCGGGAGGCTGAGGCATGAGAATCTCTTGAACCTGGGAGGTGGAGGTTGCAGTCAGCCAAGATGACAGCACTGCACTCCAAAAAAGAAAAAAGCCAAACTCGTGAGCAGGTTTTTCTAAGAATGGCAGTCTCAGGCCTGCTATGCCAACTCTTTTCTGGACAAGGCATCTTTACAGCAAAATTATCACTAGGACCCATCACACACACACACACACACACACACACACATACACACACACACACCACACAAAAGAGCAAGACCCCATCTTTAAAAAAAAAAGTCACAGCTGTGAGTACAACTAAACGCTGAGTCTTCTGACATCTCCTAGTGAAGCAGTGAACCTGGGGGTGGTCTTGGAGACCCCAACGTAGTATGAAAAAAGGTAAAAAAGGATGAAAGAGATGTATAGGAAGGGAGAAGAAGGAAGAAGATAGTATAACACAAGAAGGTGGAGGGAAAGGGACGAAGAAGGAAATGGGGGTAAAAGTCAATATACTGGTAGAACTGAACTTAGCGGCTTCCGGGCTGCCATACCTAATGTGAATTCAAAGATTCACAAAATCAGAAGACAATCCTCAGACATCCCTGGCACAACACAATTGTCCCAGCAAAACAGAATTCCCAACACTCCCAACTCTGCTAGGAAACATGAACGAAAATCATCACAATCAATCCTTTACAGATGTGCAAGACTTAAGAGCTTTTGTCCATTTTATGGAACTTTGACACCACTCTGTGAGGCAGGCCGGACAGGGATTCACAGAGCATTTAAAGGCCTCCTGCTCCTAGAGTCCAAATTAATTGCCCCATCAGTTTGTATTTCTTTGATAAAACTTCCCATGATCTGATCTGCGTTGTGTGTTGGTTTACTGTGCACATCTGCCTTTTCCACTAGACTTGATTTCCTTGAAGGGGCATGGTCTGACTTTTTTTTTTTTTCTTGTCTTGTCTTTCTTTGGGTGAGAGATAAGATAATCTTTTCTTTCTTTCTTTCTTTTTTTTTTTTTTTTGCGACGGAATTTAACTCGTCGCCCAGGCTGGAGTACAATGGTGCCATCTCGGCTCACTGCAACCTCCGCCTCCTGGGTTCAAGCAATTCTTCTGCCTCAGCCTCCTGAGTACCTGGGATTACAGGTACCTGCCACCATCCCCAGCTAATTTTTGTATTTTTAGTAGAGACAGGGTTTCACCATGTTGGCCAGGCTGGTCTCAAACTCCTGACCTCAGATGATCCCCCAGCCTCGGCCTCCCAAAGTGCTGGGATTACTGGTGTGAGCCATTGTGCCTGGCCAAGGTAATCTTTTCTTTTCTTTTCTTTTCTTTTCTTTTCTTTCTTTCTTTTTTTGAGACAGAGTCTCACTCTGTCACCCAGGCTGGGAGTGCAGTGGCATGATCTCAGTTTACTGCAACCTCTGCCTCCCGGGTTCAAGCGATTCTCCCGCCTCAGCCTCCTGAGTAGCTGGGATTACAGGAGCCCACGACCATGCTCAGCTAATTTTTGTTTTAGTAGAGACAGGGTTTCATCATGTTGGCCAGGCTGGTCTTGAATTCCTGACCTCAGGTGATCTGCCCACCTTGGCCTCTCAGAGTGCTGGGATTACAGGCGTGAGCCACCCAGCCCGGCCAAGATAATCTTTTCTAGTGATAAATTCATTGTGGGAAAATAATAAAAATAAAACAAAAATCACATGGGATCCCTATTTTAGTCAACTCTCTATCCTATTCAGATTCAAGAATAACCTGGCATACAGTAGGCATTCAATCAACATTCGTTGATCTGTTGTTAGCTAAGATTCTAGTTATGAGGACACCTTCCTCAAGGGATTATCAGGAGAATTATATGAGAGTGGACATAAGTGAATTTGGTAAACTGCAAAGCATTTTTTAGATCTAAATTAGCCATTATAATAATGCATCCTCAACCTTACATTCATTTAAGAAAATCTTTGAGCTGGCTGCAGTGACTCACAACTATAATCCCAGCACTTTGGGATGCTGAGGCCGGAGGATCACTTGAGCCCAGGAGTTTGAGACCAGCCTGGGGAACATAGCAAGACCCCTGTCTTTACAAAATTTCTTTTAAAAAATTAGCTGGGTGTGGTGGCATGCACCTATAGTCCCAGCTACTTAGGAGGCTGAGGTGGGAGGATCACTTGAGCCCACGAGTTCAAGGCTGCAGTGAACCATGGTCATGCCACTGCACTCCAGCCTGGGCAATAGACTCTATCTCTAAAAAAAAAAAAAAGGGGGGGAGAAAGAAAAAAGAAAGAAAGAAAGAGGGAGGAGGGAGGGAGGGAGGAGGGAGAAAGAAGGGAGGAAAAAGGAAAGGAAGGAAGGAAAAGTAAAAAGAGAAAGAAAGAGGGAGACAGAGAGGGAGGGAGGGAAGGAAAGAAGGGAGGAAGGAGGAAAGGAAGGAAGAAAAGAAGAAAGAAAGACAGAAAGAAAGGGAGGGAGGGAAGGAAAAAAGGGAGGAAGGAGGGAGGGAGGAAGGGAAGAAAGGAAGAGAGAGAGAGAAAGAAAGAAAGAAAAAGAAAAGAAAGAGAGGGAAGGAATGAAAGAAGGGAGGAATAAGGAAAGGAAGGAAGGAAGGAGGGAATGAAGGAAGGAAGGAAAGAAGGAAGAAAGGGAGGAAGGGAAGGAGGGAGGGAAAGAAAGAAGAAACAAAGAGAAAGAAACAAAGAGGGAGGGAGGGGGGAAGGAAGGGAAGGAAAGAAGGGAGGAAGGAGGAAAGGAAAGAAGAAAGGAAGAGAAAGAAGAAAGAGAGAAAGAAAGAAAATGAAAGAAAGAAAGAAGAAAAAAGGAAGGGAGGGAGGGAAGGAAAGAAGAAAAGAAGGAGAGAGAGAAAGAAAGAAAGAAAGAAAGAAAGAAAGAAGAACGAGAGAGAAAGAAAGGAGGGAAGGAAGGAAGGGGAAGGGAAGAAGGAAGGAAAGAGAGAGAAAGAAAGAGAGAGAAAGAAAGAGAGAAAGAAAGGAAGAAAGAAAGAAAGGAACAAGAAAGAAAGAAAGAAAGAAAGAAAGAAAGAAAGAAAGAAAGAAAGAAAGAAAGAAAGAAAGAAAAAGAAAATTTTGAGAAGATGACTACATTTTCCAAGTGAGCTGATGAACCGCCGCTTGTAGGAGGGTGCCTTGATTCTCCCATTTGTAGATAACAACACTGAGGCTCAGAGAGTTTGAACGATTTACCTAAGGGTCACATAAACATGTTTGTATCTATGTCAATTGGTGACTTCCTCTCAGAAATTAGATTTGACTTTATAATTTATTCTCACTTAATTTCCTAGTACAGTTGTAACAGATTTTAAGTTAATAGCTTTTTCTCTTCTCTTTCCCTTTTTGCTTTTACTTATCAAAATTGTCACAAATCTTCAACACCTCCCAAAAAGCATACTATCTCTTCATGGAGAGGTGGAAAGAACATGAATATTGGAATGAGACAGACTCGGGTTTGAATCTAGGCTCTGCTTCTTATTAGCCAGGCAACTTTGGGCAAAGAACTTAATTTCCATGAGACTTAACGCATTTGCAAAGTAAGGTCAATAATATCTATTCATACTTTCTAAAGTCATGAAAATGAAGGATAATATACGTGGAGCACCTAGCTCTGTGCTTGGCGCCTTGTAGACACTTTATAAATGATAGCTGAGTGTTGTAGTTGTTGTCATCATTACTATTATTAATAAGTTGAAACAGGAGAATAAAGAATCACAAATTTTGTGGGATTTTTTTTTTTTTTGAGACAGAGTCTTGCTCTGTCGCCCAGGCTGGAGTGCAGTAGTGCGATCTTGGCTCACTGCAACTTCCGCCTCCTAGGTTCAAGCGAGAATCACAAATTTTGGCTGTGTTACCTACCACTTGGTAAACGCTAGTGAAACTGGACTGGCAGGTCACTTGTGAAGCCAGCATCAAAAGGTCTTTCCCTTAAGAGACCACAAAAACAAAATATTGAAGTCAGCAACTTCCACTTCTGAGGTGAGGCATTGAGTAGAGTCAACAGTCCCATCCAGGTGTGACATTTCTTTTTAGCATCAGCTTCACTGCTCATGACTCACTAAACTTGGAGACAAGGGATAGGAATTACTGAATTTGTCATAGCATCTCATGAATGAATGTGTATGGTAAGGACAAAAGGGGCTGAGAACCAAGCCCTGTATTGGGGTGGGGAAGGGAAAATGAAGAACTTAAAACTTCAATAAAGAGAATGAGGAATGATCTGAATCAAGCAAAGTACAGGGGCGAAACCTGCCAGCTTGTGATCGAGTCATGGAGAGACCTTCTTAACTCAGTTACATCTAAAAGAAACACCAATACTTGGGGTCAGTCTTCAGTAGATAAGAAATGTGGGGGGGAAAAATAATAACCAGGAAAGACACAGGGTCAGAGAGCTGGGAGGGAGCTCAAGGTCACCAGTGTAGTCATTTTTATACTGTGGCCCCAAGTCTTCAGAGATGCTTCAGGGACACCACACATCATGAAGTATTCCTTGCCAAGAGGATGGCGTGCTGTTTCGGGAACCTATACAAGCTTTTGTTCTGTTTTTGTTCCAGTTCTAAAGAATTTAAACACCAGTGTTATATACCAATGCCTGTCTTTTACAGAAGAGAACCTAAAGTCCAGAGAGGACAATTAACTTGCTCAAAATAACACAAGGGAAGGCTTGGGTCTTCAACTCGTAAGTCTTGCTCTATCCCCAAATAGGAATATGAGACAGACACACTGGCTATTCATTCCAGTTTATACATGCTGCCAGATGTGGGGCTCTGCCTTGCCTAAACTTAAAGGAACTCTTCTTTTTTCTGGAGACAGGGTCTCACTCTGTTTCCAAGGTTGAGTGCAGTGGCAGAATCACAGTTCGCTGCAGCCTCAACCTCCTGGGCTCGAATGATTCTCCTGTCTCAGTCTCCTGAGTAGCTGGGACTACAGGCATGTCCCACCATGCCCGGCTAATTTTTTATTTTTTGTAGAGACAGGGTCTCTCTACGTTGCCCAAGCTGGTCTCAAACTCCTGAACACAAGTGATCCTCCCTACTCAGGCTCCCAACATGCTGGGATTACAGGCATAAGCCACTGTGCCAAAGTCATAATGAGAGCCCTTCTCTTGTCATTAGGAGGTGAGGTTCAGTAGGGCTTCAATGTCTGGGCAGTGGAGGGTTCCTGCTTCTTGAAAGGTGACCTCTTAAAATAGCACTTGCTTATTTACACCAGGACTGACCTCTCATCTCCAGCCTCCTGATCCATGCTGGTCTGGCCCAGTTCCCTGTTACTTTCCAGCTCTCACCTTTCTGCCCCTCTAGGCTTGTCTTGGGCCCATAAACTATAGGATTGAGTGAGAAGTGCCTGGATTTCTCCATTCCCTGTTTTACTGGCTGTCATTGGGCCTGAATGGGCTCCAACTCCTCGGAATTCCCTAATGCAGCTAATTGATTCCATTCATGAGAGTCCTCAAGTTCTTAAAGCTGGAAGAAAATTTTGAGACCATTTCATTGAGTCTCCTAATTTTATAGATGAAGAAACTGAGGTCCGTGCAATTCACACAAAGTCACTTGGTCATATCAGGATTCAAATTCATGTTTTGTAACTCTAGATCCAACACCCTTTCTGATAGCCATACCATCATTTTCCCATTTAATTCAATTCAGTTTAAATCAAAACATACTTATGGAGGCTGGGAGTGGTGGCTTAGGCCTATAATCTCAGCACTTTGGGAGGCTAAGGTAGGTGGATCACCTGAGGTCAGAAGTTTGAGACCAGCCTGACCAACATGGTGAAATCCCATCTCTACTAAAAATACAAAAATTAGCCGGGCATGGTGGTGGGTTCTTGTAGTCGTAGTGACTTGGGAGGCTGAGGCAGGAGAATCGCTTGAACCTGGGAGGCGGAGGTTGCAGTGAGCCTGTAGTTCTAGCTACTTGGGAAGCTGAGGTGGGAGGATTGCTGGAGCCCAGGAGGACGAGGCTGCAATGAGTCGTGATCGTGCCACTGCACTCCAGCCTGGGTGACAGAATGAGACCCCTGTCTCAAAAGGAAGGGAGAGAGGGAGGGAGGGGGGAAAGAGGAAGGAAGGAGAGAAGGAAGGAAGGAAGGAAGGAAGGAAGGAAGGAAGGAAGGGGAGTGAGCAGATGGAAAGAACCTGGTTCCTGGATGGAATCATTCCTGAGCTGCCATGCCGGCCCTAAACTGCCTGTCCCCACACTTCCTGTTGCATGAGATAAATGAATCCCTCTTTGGTTCAGCCAAATAGCAGCACTTCTCTTATACGCAGCTGAATACAATTGTGAATGGCTCATGGGCCTTGAAAAAGTCTTGGGATTTCAACAAACAGAGGCAGAAGACAGCGCCAGGCAACGCTCAGGACAGGGAAAGCTGGGGGCATGTTCTTGACAAAGTAGGCGGAGCAGATAGGGAGGTCAGAAGAGAAGTTGTGATAGGGACAGAAGACCAGGGAGGCTTAGAGGATGGATGTGGATTTCATTCTGAAAGGAGGGAGGAATTGCTGGGGGAAGTGAGCAGTGCCGTTCTTGGGGAGTTGACACGAGTTCCTTGGCACTGAGTGAGCCTTGGGCCCCCGGATGAGCAGGCAGGGCAGCTACTGAGGAGCCTGGAGCGAGAGTGGGTGGCCTATTTCATTCCAATCTGCTGTGCTTGTATTACATTCCTGTTAGCTTAGTATCTGCACAGAACACCAGGAACCGCAGTACCGCAAACTCTTTGGCATTCTGAAGGCCCTGCTCTCACTGTGTCACTTTCCTCCCACTGGCAATTACCAGACTAGCAAACTGCAGCCAGCCGAACCTCGCCCTCTGGCTTCCAAAGTGTGCCGTGCTTTGACTGCAGCATGTTGTAAGCCATAGACATCTTCGCCAAGAAATGATTAGAGAAGGAAGCTACGAGAAAACAAATGTATATAAAAATAAGACATGGTCTTGAGTCATTGATAGGAAAATGGAAGCGGAAAAGATATCCAACCTAGAATGGCCTTGAACAAGCTCAAGGATCCACAGGCAGCTACAAGGAAGGAAGTGTTCCCTGGTTTTGTCTTTTTGTGTGAATGGATTCTCTGATTTTGATACTTGAGCCTCAGAGGCAGGTGATGCAGTGGAAAAATACAATATTGCTCCCAGTCTGCCCCTGACTACCTGTTTGAGCTCACAAAACAAAACAAAACACCTACCACTCTCTAGACTTTAATCTCCCCACCTACGCACCTAGACACTGAGAGGATTGGACCAGAGAAATCAAAGCCTCATCCTTTTCAAAAACGTTCGAGCCCCCATCTCCCTGTGCAGCCAGCAGTGTCCCGGCTCTCTGCCCATCTAACATACCAGGCTTCATGTTGTATGTGTTTGACTCTGTCCCGAGTCCCCAGCTAGTGGCTCGAGGGCAAGGATCCTGTTTTCCTCACAGTCAGTACACATAGCAGAAGCTCAATACATCTTGACTGAATGGATTCGTGAGCTGCACAATTGTTTCCTGATAAGGGTTTCAGGAGGGAAGCAGAGATGCTGTCAGGGCCTGAGACCAGGGCAGGAAATGGCATGTAAGTGACACTCCCAGGCTCTAGGCAAATCAGCTGGAAGAGAGAATGAAGCTAAGTTAGTGCAACTTATCAACAACTATATTCCATAGAATTAACCCACTAGATGTTTTCACCTTGTGTGGAAAAAAAAAAAAAAAGGTGCTCTGGTCAAAAAAGGTTAAGAAATTTACTAACCGAATCCCACATTCCACTTATTCCTCTATGGACATGAGCCTAGAAAAGGCTCTAAGATATCTGTTTACTTTTATGTAACCTAGAATTTCCCAAACCTAGGGAACCTGTGTTTGGAAAATGCCCATAAAGCATGAACGCAGTTTGAGAAGCACTGGTTTAGTGTCAACGGTTTCTACAGTGAAGTTTTTATTTACAAACCGTGTTGGGGTCTGTGAAAAGCCCCTCTAGGACCAAAAATCATTGGTCACTGCATAATCAAATAAACAGACAGCTATAATAATTCAGATTGTTATATTATAATGATTATCTCATTCAGTTAACATCTATTCAACAGCAACTGATTGTCTAGTATGCATCCCAAACAAAGGATATAAGCACAAATAAGACAGGGTCCTCTCTGCAAAAGAGCGCATCCCTAAAGGGGAGTAGAAAGTACAGAATATTGTGCTGAGTACTGTAAGCAGATGCTATGGGAAGGCAGAAGAAGGTACCTGGGAGAATCATGGAAACTAGACCTTGAATAATAAAAATAATAACATTAACAACAATACCTTCATCAAGTGCTAACCACGTACCAAACACTGTTCTAAACACTTTACGTATATTAACCCACCTATACCTCACAACAGTCTTACCAGTTACTTTCAGTACCTACATTTTACAATGAGATCATTGAGTCTCAGAGAGGCTAAGTAACTTGCCCGAGATCACACAGCTAGAAACATGACATGGTCAGGATTCAAACCCAGGCAGTCTGGCTCCAAAGTCCATACTTTTCAGCAGTAGGCTGTACTTACTGCCTTTTGGGATGAGTAGTAAGTATACCAGATGGAAAAGGACAGAAACCTTCCAGGCAAAGGGAACAGGAAAAATAGCAAGTAGTTCTATGTGCATCAAACGTGGACTCTCAAATCTATGCCAGTAGGTTCTGGCTGTATCCTGTGGACTTGGGTGCTCAGATCTTTCCACTGATGTCCTTCAGGCAAGAAAGGAAAACATGAGCCTTTAGGGGAATCTGGAAGTGTAGCTTGAAAAAACCTCCACAAATTTCTTTTGAAGTCTCCCACCACCATCTGAAAAATTCATGAGAATTCTATATTTGACACCATAATAGAATTGTGTTGACTCCATATAAAACATTTTAACCACTTAGCAGTTCAATTAACATTTTTACGTAGAACTCCAGGAACACATGCCATTATTTCTCTTGAGGCCTCCGGTATCCCTGGCAACCTGCTCGCATCCATGACTCCCCAGCTGGAGGCCTAGCTGCAAACAGCAGGAAGTCATTTAAGATGCCTGAGCTGGAGATGGACCCAGCACATTTGCGTTTTCAAAAGGTGACTCTTCACAATAGCAGGAACCTAGGAATAATTTAAATATCCATCAAGAGAAAACTGGTTAAATAAATTACATTCAGCCACTGGAATACTACAGTGCTCTAACAGAATGAGAGCCCCAGCATGTACAGATGAGAAAAGCTCTCTAAGGTAACATATTCAATGAAAAGAGCCAAGTGCAGACCAGTGTGTACAGTGGATTTCCACTTGTGTGTGAGGTGTGGAAAACACGTATGTTTTAAGGATATGCTTTTAAAGGCAGAGAAAACTTTTAGAAGGAGAGACAACAAATGTCAACAGTAAGGATCTCTGGGGAAGGAAACCATGAGAGAACTTACTTTTTTTGTTGTTTTTGAGACGGAGTCTCACTTTGCTGCCCAGGCTGGAGTGCAGTGTTGCAATCTGGGCTCATAGAACCTCCTGGGTTCAAGTGATTCTCCTGTCTCAGACTCCTGAGTAACTGGGACTACAGGCACCGACCACCACACTCAGCTAATTTTTGTATTTTTAGTAGAGATGGAGTTTTGCCATGTTGACCAGGCTAGTCTCAAACTCCTGATGTCAGGTGATCCGCCCCCCTTGGCCTCCCAAAGTGCTGGGATTACAGGCGTGAGCCACCACTCCCGGCTGAGAACTGACTTTTTATTGTGCACCTTTCAGTACTATTTGGATTTCTACCATGTGCATTTATTACTTTTTTAAATAAAAGAAATAGTTTGGCTGGGCGAGGTGGCTCACGCCTGTAATCCCAGCACTTTGGGAGGCTGAGGCAAGCAGATCACCCAAGATCAGGAGTTCAAGGCCAGTCTGGCCAACGTGGTGAAACCTCATCTCTACTAAAAATAATAATAATAATAGTAATAATAATAATAATAATACGAAAATTAGCCGAGCATGGTGGTGCACACCTGTAATCCCAGCTACTCAGGAGGCTGAGGCAGGAGAATCACTTGAACCCAGGAGGCAGAGGTTGCAGTGAGCCGAGATCATGCCATTGCACTCCAGCCTGGGCAACAGGAGCAAAGCTCCACCTAAAAAAAATAAATAAATAGTTTAGTGAATCTCAGAAAGTTAAAAAATAGTTTTTAAGAAAAAGAAAAACTGAGAAAAAACTGCTAGCGGTACAGCATAGATGATGAGTGGGGAGAAAAGAGTGATTCTAGTTGTCCCTTGGTATGTGCAGAGAGTGGGTGAAGGGAGGAATTGGTTCCAGGACCCCGATGGGTATCAAAATCCATGGATGCTCAAGTCCCTTGTATAAAATGGCATGGGATTTGCATACAATCTACACACAGCCTCTCCTGCATTTTAAATTATCTCTAGATCACATATAATACTTAATACAATGTAAACTATGTAAATAGTTGCTCTACTATATTTTTAAAGTTTGTATAATTTTTTATTGTATTGTTATTTAATTTTCTTTTTAAAAAAAATACTTTTCTATTAAAATAATTTTTTTATCCTAACCCAACATAGATGTATTGTTATTTTTTATTGTGTTTTATTTTTCAAAGATTTTTGATCCAAAATTGGTTGAATCTGTGGGTGTGGTGTGGAACTTGCAGATACAGAGGACCACTATATAGAGAAAGACCCATTACTGGCAGGGCGAGTTAGCTCACGTCTGTAATCCCAGCACTTTGGGAGGCCGAGGCAGGCGGATCACCTGAGGTCAGAGGTTTGAGACCAGCCTGGGCGACATTGTGAAAACCCGTCTCTACCAAAAATACAAAAAATTAGCCAGGTGTGGTGGCAGGCTGAGGCATGAGAATCTCTTCAGGAGAATCCCTTGAACTCTGCAGGCAGAGGTTGCAGTGAGCCGAAATCGCACCATTGCACTCCAGCCTGGGCAACAAGAACAAAACTCGTCTCAAAAAAAAATAAAAAGAGAAAGGCCTATTACAAAGCCACTGTCCTACAGCAAGATGACAAAATTGAACTAAGGAAGTGGCAGTAGGGCTAAGGAAGAAAACCGAGAGATATTTAAGCAGTAAAAACTCCGGGACTCAGCAACTTGTTAAGTTGCAGAGGGTATAACAGAGGTAGACGTTAAGAGTAACTTCGGCAATAGGAGAGACGGGGGAGCTGTTCACTAGGAACATGTGTGCAAAAGAAACAGCCAGAATGTGGGGAGGATAACGAGTTCAGTGTTGGACATGCTAGGTTTGAAGTATCTTAGGACATTCAGATAGAGGTGACCTATTAGAAAAGTGAGTGTAAGGTTTTTGATCATAAACAATTCCATTTACCTTATTGATGGCAATTTACTAAGTTCTAACAATGAAGAATGAAATGAGATTACCTTTCTGCGTAGTAAAGCATCCACATAGAGGGCCTGAGATTGCTATCCTGAGAAAGGCCTGCCTCAAAAGGCTGGATCTTGGCTGACTTCTGCGAACTTGCCTGGTAAAGAGTTCCTATACTGATATGAAACTAAATGATAAGAGTGGCTCACTAGGCCTAGGTCATATTTGTGCAAACAACATGGTTTATACTTATACTGAATACCAGTTTTCCTTCTGGAAGTCTGGAGTGTTTGTACATGCTAGGCAGAGGGTGTCTATGCAACCAACCCCCGTGTAGAAACCTTGGGCACTGAGTCTGATGAGTTTCTCTGGTAGACAACATTTTCCTTTTTTTTGAGATGGAATCTTGCTCTGTTGCCCAGGCTGGAGTACAGTGGTGCCATCTTGGCTCGCTGCAGCCTCTGCCTCCCGGGTTCAAGTGATTCTCATGCCTCAGCCTCCCAAGTAGCTGGGATTACAGGCGTGTGCCACAATGCCCAGCTAATTTGTTTATTTTTAGTAGAGATGATTTCACCATGTTGGCCAGGCTGGTCTTGAACTCCTGACCTCAGGTGATCTGCTGGCCTTGGCCTCCCGAAGTGCTGGGATTACAGGTGTGAGCCACTGTGCCCGGCCTGGTAGACATTTGTTGTGTGTTGCCATAATTTGTTGCTGGAGGAATTCAGCACATCCTTTGTGACTCTACTGGGAGAGGACCGTGGAAGCTCCTGGTTTTCTCTGGACTCCCCGACATACCTCTCCCCTTCATTGATTTCTCTTTGTACCCTTTCCCTGTGATCAATCTTAGCCACAAGTATAACTATATGCTACACCCTGTAATTCCTTCTAGCAAATTACCAAACCTGTGGGTAGTCTTAGAAACCCTCAACACATCTTCCTTCAGGTGGGGCTGAGGAGGGAGACACACTCAAAATCTAAATCTGCACGGTCTCTCTGTTCTCCTCACCATCCACCAATGTCTCTCTGTCATAATTCCTAATGAAGATATAACTTAAATGTTCATTTTTTTAAAAGCCCAGAGTTTCTCATAAAAAAGATGTGGTGCAGTGGCTTACACCTGTAATCCCAGCACTTTGGGAGGCCAAGGCAGGCGGATCACTTGAGGTCAGGAGATCGAGACCAGCATGGCCAACATGGTGAAACCCTGTCTCTACTAAAAATACGAAAATTAGCCAGGCATGATGATGCATGCTGTAATCCCAGCTATTCAGGAGGCTGAGGCATGAGAATTACTTGAACCTGGGTGGAGGTTGCAGTGAACCGAGATTGTGCCACTGCAGTCCAGCCTAGGTGACAGACCGAGACGCTGTTTCAAAAAAAATAGGTGTGGTGCAAGCAAGGGGTGCTCCTGCAGCGTAGGCCTGTCCCATAACATGGGTCTTACTGACTCCGTAGCGTGCCTCAAACCAAGCTGCTCATTTCTGAGCTTTGGCAAAATGTTTGGTGATGACTGCATGGGCCTCTAAGTGCCTATTAATTCTGACAGTCTATGCCTTTGTGATTGTTACATATTGGAATGGTTTGGGATTCTCCCGAGACAAATCTCAACCAAGGAAACAAAGGCTGATTGACACAAAGCCTGTAAAAGGAGGTGCAGGAAGAATTTTCCACCCCTGGCCAGAGTCCAAACTAGCCCCTATTAACATGTGATGAATGAAGGGTGATGCACCCAGGACTTTTGATCTTTATAATCCCCAAGCTGTCCAGTTCAGGAAACTGCTCATTCTCCCAGCCAGGCCCTGGCTCCAGGAGGTCTCAGTCATAAAGGCGTGTCTGAGGGAGGAACCACTAGGACAAGCAGTGGTTCCTTATGCTGGCTCTGCTCTGAAAACTGCCAAAGCATCACTTAGCAGTGATGCTTGTTTGAGAAACATGGGGGTTGGATGGCCTTTTTGTGTTATAAGTCAGAATTTTTGTTGCAGCCACACCTTGTAAGGCCATATCACCAGCTGGAGTAAAAGATGAGGCCTCACAAGCCTTTCATCATCCACCTCTGTCATCCAAGGGACTGACCTCCTTCCTAGAGCATTACAGTAGTCATGTCATCTTTTCCTTTTTATTCTCTCTGACAACGCTTCACTCCTCCCAGGAAGATATAACAACGCCAGTCTTGAAAGTAACAACCCTACTCAGCTCCAGATAGCAGAGCTTATTGGGCTATGAAAGGTACGGCGAGAATGCTACTCACACAGTTTCATGCGTGCATAGATAAGTCGGTCATTGATTTTCCCATGTAATTATAGAGACCATCTAAGTCTTTGTAAGTCCTAGCCTTTTCTTAGAGAACCCTTAATCTTAATTCTCTCATATAGTTATCTGAGTCTAGCATTGCCTGTAATCTGGGTCTTTCTCTTGGCAGTTTATTAAGAGATCTCTACTTTCTTCTTATTCTATTTCTACTCAGACTAGAATAGTCCTGCTATATTCCATTACCTTGCAGAAACACCCTTAGTTCTGAGTCATTAAAATCCAGAAAGACTCGGTTTCAAATACCACCTGTGGACTTTGGAAGGCTACATAATGTCTCTGAACTTTGTCTTCCTCACCTATGAAATACGGGGCTATGAGGAATAAATGCAAGAATTAATGTACCATACTTGGCCTCATGCCTTACATACGGCAAGCACTGAATACAGGGGAGCTAGTTTATTATACCACTTGCCACAGCTAAGCCCTTCTGAGCCTCCAGTTGTCTTTAATCTCTGAAGCTCAGGTTTTAGAGGCCCCCATATTGACAAAAGCATTGGCTTTTTCTTCCATTTCTTTCTCTTATCTTTGATAACTTGCTATGTATTTTCTCTTTTCTTATCTCCTTATAGATAATTCTCTGAGACACCTGAGTTCTGTTGGCACTTGTACCCTTAGCTTAGATTTTTTTTTTTTTTTTGAGACAAGAGTCTTGCTCTGTCGCCCAAGCTAGAGTGCAGTGGTGCTATCTCAGCTCACTGCAACCTCCACCTCCTGGGTTCAAGCAATTCTCCTGCCTCAACCTACCAAGTAGATGGGATTACAGGCACCTGCCACCATGCCCAGCTAATTTTTATATTTTTAATAGAGACGGGGTTTCACCATGTTGGCCAGGTTGGTCTTGAACTCCTGACCTCAAGTGATCCACCCACCTTGGGGTCCCAAAGTGCTGGGATTACAAGCATGATCCACTGCGCCTGGCCGCAATCTTTATTATAAGTACACACTATACTTCCTTCTTACCCATTCATTCTTAACACTGCCATCTTAAGTCAATCAGCATATGCTCATAGAGAACAAGACTACAGGCAGCACTTTTATGTCAAATAGGACACCTTAATTTTTCTTCACATGAATCACTAGGAGTTAGTGATAAATGAGGGCTTCCAGTCAAAAAAATTGTTTCCTGATTTAGTTTGAGTTTTGTAATGCTTGTAACAAGGGTGTATGATTGATTGAGATATCTAAACAATGAATTTTCTTTTTTGGACATATGCTGCACACATTCTAGATTCTTTTTTCCTCCTGAGATTCTGTTTAGGCCTCACCCCTTCGGCAAGAATAACAATAATCATATGGCACGTTGTCTACATGTGTGGGTTTCTGGAATCTACAGAGAAAAAATAAGTGTGAAACCCCTATCACGAATCTAGCCAGGATAGCTCCAAGGAAAGGCAAAAGAGAGCTCTTAAATGTTAGAGTCAGCCGGGTGCGGTGGCTCATGCCTTTAATCCCTGCACTTTGGGAGGCCAAGGCGGGTGGATCACTTGAGGTCAGGAGTTGGAGAGCAGCCTGGCCAACACAGTAAAACCCCATCTCTACTAAAAATACAAAAATTAGCCAGACATGGTGTTGGGCACCTGTAATCCCAGCTACTCGGGAGGTTGAGGCAGGAGAATCACTTGAACCTGGGAGATGGAGGTTGCAGTGAGCCAAGATTGCACCACTGCACTCCAACCTGGGCAACAGAGTGAGACTCTGTCAAAAAAAAAAAAACAAACTGAGTCAAGAAACAGTAAGGTTTAGCCATCAGGAAAATACAAATCAAAACCACAAGGAGGTATCACTTGCCACCCACTAGGACAGCAATCACCAAAAAGACAAATAATAACAAGGATTGGCAAGGTTGTGGAGAAATCAGAGCCTTCCCGCAATGCTGGTGGGAATGTAAAATGGTGCAGTTGATTTGGAAAACAGTTTGGCAGTTCCTCAAAAGTTTAAACATAGAGTTACCATATGTTTCAGCAATCTCACTCCTAGGTATATACCCAAGAGAAATGTCCGCATATGTCCACAGAAAACCTTGTATATGCATATTCATAGTAGCATTATTCATAATAGTCAAAAACTATAAATAAATCAGACGTCCATCAACTGATGAATAAGTCAAATATAATGTATCCATATAGGAGAATATTATTCAGCAATAAAAAGGAATGAAGTACTGATACATGCTACAACACAAATGAACTTTGAAAACATTGTGAGAAGTGAAAAGAGCCAGACACAAAAGACCACATAGTGTATTGTTCCTTTTATAGGAAATGGACAGAATAAGCAAATCCACAGAGACAGAAAGTGGATTTGTGGTTACCGGCGGCTGAGGAGGATTGGGGGAAATGGGACTGACTCATCAGTACAGAGTTTCTCTTTAGGGCAAGGAAAATGTCCTAAACTCAATTGTGGCGATGGGTGTTCAACTCTGTGAATGCACTAAAAACCATGTAATTGTATGCTTTCGTTAGGTGAGTTGTATGGCATATGAATTATATCTCTAGAAAATGGTTATATTAAAAATAAAAAGGCCAGGTGTGGTGGATCACCCCTGTAATCCCAGCACTTTGGGAGGCCAAGGCAGGCAGATCACTTGAGATCAGGAGTTCGAGACCAGCCTGGCCAACATGGCAAAACCCCATCTCTACTAAAAATACAAAAAATAGCCAGGCATGGTGGCACATACCTGTAATCCCAACTCCTTGGGAAGCTGAGGCAGGAGAATCACTTGAACCTGGGAGGCAGAGGTTGCAGTGAGCCAAGATCACACCACTGTACTCCAGCCTGGGTGACAGTGAGATTCCACCTCAAAATAAATAAATAAGCAGTACAAGATCTTATCTTGATGACAAAGACCAAAGATCAAAAGATAGTTTGTATAGCTGCAAGCCCTAGGCTAGTAGCAGCATGAAACTGGTAATATGTGCTGTAAGGAAGGCACTCTAAGAAAATCCAAACCTTCTTAAACAGATAAAAGTGGATCATCTAAAAAGATACTTCAATACCACCTTGCCTAGGCTGTTATAAATTATTCTGCAAACCAATCTGGATTGTTCAGGAATAATATTTATAAGTTAAAAGCTAAATCTGTATCCAATGCTGTTTAGCAATCACACCAGGTAAAGGTGTTATTGGCCCATTGTGTGTACTTCACGCCCTGTGAACAACCCATAGGTCATTCTAATCCCTGACTAGGAGTTGTTTATAGGATCTGATTTAGCACTCTGCCTGTAACATGGCAGCTAAAATCAGCTTAGCCATCTGTCTCAAATGTTCTCAGTTCACCTCTTCCTATGAGTAAGTAGCAAAAGTAAAAAATGGTGTTCCTATATTCAGTAATAACCAACTGAAAAAATATAATAAATAAGGCCCTACTGACAACGGCAACAAAGAATACCAAATGCATGAGACCTACGTATGGGAACTATAAAATTGTACTGAAGGGCATAAAACAGAAGGCCTGAATAAAAGGAACGATATTCCATGTTCTATGGGAAATTTGGTACTGAAAAGAAATCAATCCTCTCCAAATTATTCCAAAGGTTCAATATAATTCCAATGAAAATTCTAGTGGAAGCATGAGTGTGTGAGAGTGTTGTGTGTGTGAGCATGTATGGGCATGCATGCATACGCATGTAGACAAGCATGTTTGCAGCGGTTGAGGGCACAATTTGGACAAGCTAATTCTCCAGTTTTCTTGAATGAGACTATAGCCAAGGGTTTTTTGGAAAACAAAAACAGTGAGAATGAAATGAAGAAAGATCTTCTACAGAATTAGAGGAACACAATAGAAACCAGAAATAGGCCCTTATATTTATGAGAAATTTGTAAACGATATTGGGGTAACTAGCTAGCGTGAGAGGCCATGGCCTGGCCTGCTACTGAAGAGGCCCCAAGATGGAAATCTCTATTGCATGGAAAGCCCTTATATTAAATTGAAAAGCTCTAGGCTCATAGCACAGGTAAAAATCTGTTAACAAGGATGCAGACATCGAGACATCTAGAAATCAAGTGTAGATCACAGGGCGGTTATGGAATAGTGACACTGTCACGTGAGGCAGAGCTGGAAGCTATTGTATTAATGATATGACTCCCCATAATCCTGGGTTTGAAAGCAGGGGAGATACAGCAGACTCCTCTAATTCAGTCCTGGCTGTCTAATCTCTGCAATCTCGGTGAGACTGAGCAATAGGTGGGCCTTAGGGAGCTGTGACATCTTCCCTTTAAGGAACTAAGTAAATGCTTGCCACCACTAACTACATGTTAAGTGTCTTAATTTCTGCAGACTCAGAAACTAACAGGGGTGCCCAGGTGTGGCGGCTTATGCCTGTAATCCCAGTACTTTGGGAGGCCGACGAGGGAAGATTGCTTGAGCCCAGGAGTTCAAGACCAGTGTGAGAAACATAGTGAGACCCTGTCTTTAAAAAATAAATAAATAAAAATAAATATTTAATGAACCAACAGAGGTCTTGGCCTCCCACACCTCTCCACTGGGAAAAGTGAAAAATTAAACCTCTCTCTCACTCCTTTTTTAAAAATATATTTTCTTCTGTCATTAGGGTTAAATATGAACTCTCCCTCACTCTAGACACAAAAATTAATTCCAAATAAATTAACCTTCTGATGCAACAATTCAACTTATAGGAATTTCATCTACTGAACACTCATAAAAAGTGGATCAAAATATGTAAAATATTTACTACAGTAATATTTCTATTGGCCAAAAGAGTAGAAAATAATAGTTAATCTATGTTGAGGACTTACTATGGCTTTGATTGAAGCTCTTTACACAGAGTCCCTCACTTGATCTTCACAATAACGCTATGAGATAGGTGTTATTGTTACTTCCATGTTATAGGCAGAGAAACAGTGGTGCAGAGAGGTAATGATACTATCCAAGGTCATGTGTCTGGGTTCGCACTCCGAATATCTGGCTCCAAAGCTCACTCTCTTAACTAGAACTCTTCACTGCCTCAGTCCAAATGTCCATTCTTCATTCATTTATTCAAGAAACGTTAACTGAGCCCTGCCATGCTCTAGGCATTGGGATAAGCACTGGAGACACTGTGAACAAAAGTAGATATGGTCGGGTGCAATGGCTCTCAAAATCCCAGCACTTTGAGAGGTTGAGGCGAGTGGATCACCTGAGGTCAGGAGTTCAAGACCAGCCTCGCTGACATGGTGAAACCCCATCTGTAATAAAAACACAAAAATTAGCCGGGTATGGTGGCTTACACCTGTAGTCCCAGCTACTGAGGGACTGAGGCTGAGAAAGGCAGGAGAATCACTTGAACCCAGGAGGCGGAGGTTGCAGTGAGCCAAGATCACTCTACTGCACTCCAGCTTTACAGCGAGACTCTGTCTCAAAAAAAAAAAAAAAAGTAGATATGGTCCCTCCTGTCATTGAGCTTACAGTCTAATGGGAGAACAAGACATACAACAATGTATACTTATAAACTGTGATGAGTGCAAGGAAGAAGGATATACAGTGCTTTCCTGTGAGACCATTTAATAGGTCACATGATGAAATGCAGGGTTTGGGGAACGTTTCCCTGAAGATGCCACATCAGAGCTGAGATCTGACAGGGGAGTAGGTATGTGTATGTGTGGAGAGCGTGAAATGTATTAGTGAAGGGAACAGCTTGTATAATGACCCTGTGGCAGGAGGAAATGTGGTATAATCACTTACACCAGTCACCACAAGCACGATTTTAGGGCCCTGGCTTCTAAGAAACCTATGCATGCCATCCTTTTTGCAACCTCCAAGCCAGAGGGTACTAGAGCTTGGAAGGGTGAAGGGTTACAGCAGTTTGGGCTATGCCTCTAGGGGATGGGAGAGAAGAGTTGATGGGCTGGGACTTAGCATTCTTTGCGTGCAAACAGCACTTTGAGTAATACACATCTGCAAGATGGAATGAGTCTGTTCTGGTCTAGAGGAAGGCCACTGTAGACCAGGCCTTCAGACATGTTCCCCTCCAGAAAGGAGACACAAAGACAGATGGGAACAAATAAATGACCAGAGACAGAACTCAGTTCCAAAGATACACCATGGTAACAGTGGGAGGTCCTGGCTGCTTCCAAAAGTCAGACAAAATCACACATCCACCTGCCCTCCACTGGAAAAGAAGCTTCTCCAGACTCAATTCCCTGTTCACTCCATAAACACTCGGTAGCAGCAAAGCACAGGACTGCATGCTGCAGGCAACAGAAAGAAATACTGTATGTACTTCTATATCTCATAGTGTTACCAGAAAGGGGTCTTGATCCAGACCCCAAGAGAGGGTTCTTGGACCTCGTGCAAGAGAGAATTCGGGACGAGTCCATAGAGTAAACTGAAGTCAAGTTTATTAAGAAAGTAAAGGAATAAAGAATAGCTACTCCACAGGCAGGGCAGTAGTGTGGGCTGCTCGACTGATTATAGTTATTTATTGATCATATGCTAAACAAAGGGTGGATTATTCATGAATTTTCCAGGAAAGGGGTGGGCAATTCCCAGAACTGAGGGCTCCTCCCCCTTTTTAGACCATATAGGATAACTTCCTGATGTTGCCATTGCATTTGTAAACTATCGTGGTGCTGTTGGGCGTGTCTTTTAGCATGCTAATGCATTATAATTAGCATAGAATGGAGAGTAAGAATGACTGGAGGTCACTTTTGTGGCCATCTTGGTTTCAGTGGGTTTTGGCTGGCTTTTTTACTGCAACTTGTTGTATCAGCAAGGTCTTTGTCACCTGTATCTTGTGCCAAGCTCCTATCTCATTCCGTGATTTAGAATGCCTAACCTCCTGGGAATGCAGCTCAATAGGGCTCAACCTTATTTTACCCAGCCCCGATTCAAGATGGAGTCGTTCTGGTTCAAATGCCTCTGACAATAGGGCCTCAAGTTATTTTTGAATAACGAGCAGTACAAATAAATAAACACAACAAGAAAAACAAGGCATACACACAAAAAGGTCAAATTCTGCATAAAATACTTTGTGAACAGACCATATTAAAACAAAGCAACCAAAATGCCATAAATAATAAAACAACTGGAAAGAAATATTTCTTAAAAAGTATAAATTATGTTTTGCCTCTCAAATGTGGAATTATATAGGGCTTTTTACTTTTTATTTTTATTTTTTGAGGTGGAATCTCGCTTTGTTGCCCAGGCGGAGTACAATGGCATAATCTTGGCTCACTGCAGCCTCTCTGCTTCCCAGGTTCAAACGATTATCCTGTCTCAGCCTCCTAAGTAGCTGGGATTAAAGGCACGTACCCAGCTAATTTTTGTGTTTTTAGTAGAGACAGGGTTTCACTATGTTGGCCAGGCTGGTCTCGAACTCCTGACCTTAGGTGATCCACCTGCCTTGGCCTCCCAAAGTGCTGGGATTACAGGCGTGAGCCCCCACGCCCAACCTATAGGGCTTTTCAAAGCTACATTTTTATATTTCCCGAAATTCTAAAATAAGCACAGACTTCATTTTTTATGGCGAGATAATAAACTTTATTTAAATTAATTAATTCAATAGACATTCATTGAGTGTTCTAGGTACTAGGGATTCAGAAGTGTGTTTGGCATCTGAAGGAATGGAACAGGCAGTGTGGCTGAGGCCAAGGGAGGGAGGAAGGAGGAGTAGGGAGTTTGGAAGGTAGCAGGATTATAAAGGCCCTTGTAAAGCATGAAAATATTTTGGGTTTTATTCTAAATGGAATTAACTAAAACACTAAGCAAGGGTTAAATGAGGTTGGGTGTGGTGGCTCACGCCTGTGATCCCAGCACTTCGAGAAGATTGCTTAAGCCTAGGAATGAGAGACAAGCCTGGGCAACAAAGTGAGATCCTCATATCTATGAAAAAAAAAAAATTATATAGGCGGTGGTGGCATATGCCTGTAATCTCAGCTACACAGGAGGTTGAGGCAGGAGGGTCACTTGAGCCCAGGAGATCGAGGCTGCAGTGAGCCATGATTGTGCTACTGCACTCTAGTCTGAGTGACAGAGCAAGACCTCGTCTCAAAAAACACAAAAAGGGAAAAAAAGAGTTCAAATGCCCTTGCAGGAGAGATAGCAAAACAGTATAAAATTACATAGTTCAGATAGTGCAGTTAGGACTTCAGAGGAGGGTGAGGACGCTGGGAAGGAGCAGTTAGGGAAGGCTTCAAAGGAGGAGGAAAATGTTGGCTGGACCTGAAGGATGACGTCTCAGGCCGATGAGGAAGGTCATATGGGCAGAGGACATGCCACAGCCCTTTCCTTAACAAAATCAAAACCAGAAGCCTAGCCTTAGAGATGAATATTTTAAAGGAAGGAAGCTCTGTATTGATAATGGACAACAAGACCTTTTACTTGAGATAAAAATAAGTAAAAAAAAAAAAAAAAGATGGCTGGGAATTGTGAAAATGTTGTCTGATATACCCATATTTGCTCCCATAAAAACCCAGAGTTTGTTAAGCCTCCTGGCTCTTAAGAATATTCACACTAGGGAGGAAAAGAAAATCCCACTAGAGAGCTGCCCAGAGTTTTTGTGCTTTTCTGAACCTATGGAACAATGAAGAAGAGCTTTCAATCAATGAAGAAGAGCTTTCAATTCTTTTTTTTTTTTCTTTTCTGCTTTCTTGTTATTCTTTTAAGTGAGACCTGCCCAGCCATCAAATACAGGCTTTTGACTGAATGCAACACAACACAACCATAAGATATGTGTTCTGAAAAGATAAGTAGGGCTTGGCTCCCCCAAGTCATTGTAATGGTACAATTTTAGAGTACTTCAGGGACAGACAAAGTGCCAGGCACAACATCAAGTCAACCATGAGGGTCACTCAACAAGCAATTACTGCACAAGGGGCCAGAGAAGCAAGGAAGGGGAAGGAGGCCAGGGTAGTGTTATAAAAGTAACTGAAGAATTCTTGTGTTTTGTCCTCCCACCAAACAGAAGGCAGCGTGGGCCCAGCATTACTGATCCCCAACCTAGCAACAGAAAGCAGCTCAGTGGGCTCATTCCTCCCTCAGATCTAACAAGAGCCCTTCCAACAACACCAGGTGAGCCTGGCAGTACTCACACAAGGTATAGAGGGGGAGTTCTGCTTCAAAAAAAACGAAAAAAGGCAGCCAAGGGAAGTGCTCTTCTTACCTGCTGGGCCTGAGACTTCCATACCTCACCAAGAGATACTAGGGTAGTGGGGTGGCACTGGTGGGAGGGACTCAGCCATAACAAGCAGCCCAGCCCAGCCCAGTCTAGGAAGCCTCTCTATCCTCATAGGCCTGAAACTCCATTCCCCCAACCCAGGGACATAGGAGGTAGCCCATGGCACCAATAAAAGAGATTCTGCCGGCCAGGTGCAGTGGCTCATGCCTGTAATCCCAGCACTTTGGGAGACCGAGGCAGGTGGATCACAAGGTCAGGAGTTTGAGACCAGCCTGGCCAATATGGTGAAACCCCGTCTTTACTAAAAATACAAAAATTAGCCAGGCATGGTGGTGGGAGGCTGAGGCAGGAGAATCACTTGAACCCCAGAGGTGGAGGTTGCAGTGAGCCAAGTTTGTGCCACTGCACTCCAGCCTGGGCAATAGAGTGAGACTCCATCTCAAAAAAAAAAAAAAAAAAAAAAAAGAAAGAAAGAAAAGAAAAGAAAAAGAAAAAAGAAAAAAGAAAAAAGTGATTCTGCCAAAAGTACATGGCCTAAGAAGCCTCTTTGTCTCCACAGACCTGAGACTCCACTCATCAATGGAGAGAAATCTAGTGGCCCTGGTCTGGGGAAAGTCCTTCTGCCCCCTCAGGCAGCACCAGCAAAGACCTGTGAGAGCCCCAGCAGTGCCAAATACACCAAACAGACCCGAATAACATTGTAAAGACTCTGAAAATGAAACTGTCATGTAAACCACAGTCCACGAAAGTGGGCCAGGACCTGTGTGCTAAATGTAAACACAGTGAGTGCCTACTAAAATAAAATATTTAAATAGGACCCTGAATATCCTAACATAACAGACAAAATGTCTGAGATACAATTTTAAAAATCATCTGTTATACCAAGAACCAGAAAAATCACAACTTGGATGAGAAAGAACAACCAATCAACTGATCCCAACCAAGGTGAATTAAATGTCAGAATTATCTGAGAGGATTTTAAAGCAGTTGTCATAAAAATGTTTTAAAAATCAATTACCAATTCTCTTAAAACAAATAAAAAATAGAAAATCTCAGCAATAAATAGAAGTTATAAAAAAGAACCAATGAAAATTACAGAACTAAAAATACAGTAACAGAAATAGAATTCTCAACAGATAATCTCAATATTAGAGGGGAGATGACAGAACAGAATCAGTGAACTTTAGGACAGACCAACGAATTTAACCAATGTGAGAGTACAGAAAATGGACTGAAAAAAGAATGAACAGAGCTTCCAAGGCTTGTGAGACTATAACAAAAAAGCCAACATTTGTATCACTGAAGTGCCAGAAGGAGAGGAGAATAAAGGGCCTAAAATAGTATTTGAATAAATAATGGCTGAAAACTTTCCAAATTTGGCAGACACAAATCTACAGATTCAAAAGCTGAGCAAACCCCAAAGAGAAACCCAAAGAAATCCATACCACAACACATGATAATTTAACTTCTGAAAACTGGAGACAAACAAAACATGCTAAAAGCAGCCAGGGAGGAACTATGCACCACTTATAGGGGAACCCAATATGAATGACAGCAGATTTCTCATCTGAAAGCATGGAGGCCAGCTGGAAGTGGCACAACATTGTTCAAGTGCTGAAAGAAAAGAACTGTCAGTCATGAATTCCGTATCTGGCAAAATTATCCTTCATGAATAAAGGGGAAATAAAACCATTCTCAGACAAAGGAAAGCTAAAAGAATTTGACATTAGCAGTTAAATCCTTAAAGATTGGCTAAAGAAAGTTCTTCAAATAAAAAGGAAATTATAAAAAAAGGAATCTTGGAGGATCAAGAAGGAAGAAAGAGCAGTGGAAACAATCAGAAATACGTGTACATATAATAGACTATTCTCATCATGAATTTTACAAGTCATATTCACCTATTCTAACAAAAAATAAAAGCCTATCTGATACTCATGCAAATTATATTTAAAATCATGGAAGGTAAATAGACCTAAATGAAAGTAAGATTTCCACACTTCACTCAAAAGGGTTAAGTCACATACGTATAGTGTAATACTGACAGCAACCTCTAAAAGAATTATACAAAGAGATACACTTGAAAGTCTTGCAAATAAATCAATATGAATTTCTAAAAGATGTTCAAGAAACCCAAAGAAAGACAAGAGAGAGAAACAGAGGAATAAGAACAAGAGGGAAAAAAACAGAAAACAATAAAATTGCATACCTAAGAGGTAATTAGTAATATCAGTAATTTATCAGTAATTAGTAATATCAGTAATATTAGCTAATATCAGTAATTATCTTAAGTGTAATTTCACTAGATACAACAATCAAAAGACAGAAATTGGCAGAGTGATTTTAAAAAGATCCAAATATATGCTGCTTATAAGAGACTCATTTGAAATTCAATAACATAGGTGGGATGAAAGTAAAAGAATATAATGTTAATTTTAAAAAATCAGGAGTAGCTACATTTATATCTGATAAGGTAGATTCAAAGCAAAGAAATTTACTAGAGACAAAGAGGAACATTACATAATGATAAAAGAATCAATTTACCAGAAAGACATAACAATTCTAAATGTGTATGCACCAAATGGCAAAAGCAAAAGCAAAAAATGATAAGAGTTGAAAGGAGAAATAGATAAACCCACATTATAGTTGGGGACTCCAGCATCCCCCTCTAAGCAACTGATATGGTTTGGATTTGTGTCCCCCCCACCAAATCTCATGTCGAATTGAGTGGGAAGTGATTGAATCATGGGGTGATTTCCCTCTTGCTGTTCTCATGATAGTGAGTAAGTTCTCATGAGATCTGATGGTTTAGAAGTGTGTGGCACTTCCCCCTTTGCTCTCTCGGGCTCTCCTGCTCTACCATGTGAAGATTGTGCCTACTTCCCCTTCGCCTTCTGCCCTGATTGTAAGTTTCCTGAGGCCTCCCAGTCATGCTTCCTGCCAAGCATGGGAACTGTGAGTCAACTAAACCTCTCTTCTTCATAAATTACCCAGTCTCAGGTAGTTCTTTATAGCAATATGAGAACAGACTAATACAGCAACTAATAAAATGACTAGATGGAAGATCAGCAATGATAGAGAAGAGCTGAACAACACGATGCTCATTTTAGGACACGCTTTTCCTCCTCTGGGAGAAACTTGTCTACCTCAAAGAGATTCGTACTTTGGGAAAATCCCTTGAGGAGCTCACCATGTCCCTACCCACTGAGAGCACAGACAAGCACAGAACAGGCTATGTTAGAATCAGCACAGAAACTTCATATGTATAAGTATCATACATAGGTCCTTAAGGTTGGAGGAAACCTTAAAGGTCATTAGCCCAATGCAGATCCCAATGCAGTTATTTATTTCTTAAGTTATTGCCTCCACCAAGCAATCTAGCTCTGTCATGTCCAACTAAGGGCAAGAGAAGGCAACTTTCCCCTTTATGGGCCATCGTAACTAATGCTCAGTGTCAGTGAGGGAAAAAGAATCGCCACCATGGCTATAGCCCATACTCCAACAGGCCTCATGACAGAAAGCTTGCTGCCTCCCATTCTTTCTTTGGTTGTTAGAAAGTTTTTTCTTATAAAATGAGAAAAATGTTTCCTACAATGTTGTTAGGTAGTTCCAATTAGTACAGTTTCAAGAAGATGACAATATGGGCCAGGCATGGTGGCTCACGCCTGTAATCCCAGCACTTTGGGAGGCCGAGGTGGGCAGAACACCTGAAGTCAGGAGTTTGAGACAAGCCTGGCCAACATGGTGAAACCTAGACTCTACTAAAAATACTAAAATTAGCTGTGTGTGTTGGTACACAACTGTAGTCTCAGCTACCCAGGAGGCTGAGACAGGAGAATTGCTTGAACCTGGGAGGCGGAGGTTGCAGTGAGTGGAGATCACGCCACTACACTCACTCTGTTGCCTGGGCAACAGAGTGAGACTCCATCTCAAAAAAAGAAAGAAAGAAAGAAGATGAAAATATGTATAAATTGCCCTAAAATATTTATACCTCCTCAACCAGCAAATCAGAAATGTGCACTAAGACTGATTACAGATGTTTATAGCAACATTGCCTATCACAGACAAATCTTGATTAAACCTTACTGTCCAACAAAAGAGGACTGGTTGAATTAAATTACAGTATACTCATGGGATGAAATCCCATCCAATCACAATAATTACAGATCCTATTTTAAAAGAATACTTAAAGGCAGGGCACAGTGCCTCATGCCTGTAATCCCAGCACTTTGGGAGGCCAAGGCAGGATTTCTTGAGCCCAGGAGTTCAAGACCAGCCTGGGCAACATGGTGAAACCCCACCTCTACAAGAAATACAAAAATTATCTGTGTATGGTGGCACATGCCTGTAGTCCCAGCTATCTGGGAGGCTGAGGTGGGAGAATCACTTGAGCCTGGGAGGTCAAGGCTGCAGTGAGCTGTAATTGTCCCACTACACTCCAGCCTAAGTGACAGAGTGGGACCCTGTCTCAAAAAAAAAAAAAAAAGTACTTAATGACATGGGGAAAGCTTCATAATATATTTTAAAGTAAAAAAAAAACAGATGTTACATATACATGTATACATATACAAGTATAAACAAAATTAATAAAATAAAATATGCAATTAATATACTATTAACAGTGACTATCACTAACATTAGAGGGAGATTTATTCAGTGCTTTTGTTTTCCTCTTATTTTATAAAAGTTTCACTTCTGTAATCAGAGAACAACACAGTTTTTTTTTTCGTTGTTGTTGTTTTTTCTTTTCTGAGACAGGGTCTCACTCTGTTCTCCAGGCTAGAGTACAGTGGCTTGATCATGGCTCACTGCAGCCTCAACCTCCTAGGCTCAAGCAATCCTCTAGCCTTAGCCTCCTGAGTACCTGGGACTACAAGTGTGTGCTACAACGCCCAGCTAATTTTTACTTTTTTGTAGAGATGGGGATCTCACTTTTTTGCCCAGGCTGGATTCAAACTCTTGGGCTCAAGTGATCCTCCCACCTGGGCCTCCCAAAGTGCTAGGATTATAGGCATGAGCCACCACACCCAGCCTTTATTTTGATTTTGACTTAAGAATTTTACTCTTCCTCACAACAGCAATTGGCCTACCTCTTGCTGTCCCTTTCCTCCCATCCATCCTTCACCAGTCCCCTGGGGCTCTGAAAGTTTGAATTCCACTGCTCTCACCTTGCCTGGCCCCAGGATGCTCCTGTCTCCCTAATTATTACTTTAGCCCAAATACAACCCACAATCCCCTTTCTTCTTTCTCTTCAGCAGGCTAAGACAGGATGGCATTTTCTAAAATCAATTGGGAGAATGAAAAGGAAATAATTAGAGAGAATACTAGCAGCAACAAAAGGGGCGTGGCAAGAATCGGCCTGCTCACCCAACATGCCGTCTACCCCTGTGCTGTCTAATATGGCAGCCATTAGTCACATGTGGCTACTGAGCACTCGAAATGTAGCTGGTCCAAGCTGAGATGTGCTGTATGTGCAAAATATGCATCAAATTTTGAAAGCTTTATTTATTTATTTATTTTTTTGAGATGGAGTATTGCTCTGTCGCCCAGCCTGGAGTGCAATGGCACAACCTCAGCTCACTGCAACCTCTGCCTCCCGGGTTCAAGCAATTCTCCTGCCTCAGCCTCCCAAGTAGCTGGGATTACAGGTGCCTGCTACCATGCTTGGCTAATTTTTGTATTTTTAGTAGAGACAGGGTTTCACCATGTTGATCAGGCTGGTCTCAAACTCCTGACTTCTCAGGTGATCTGCCCTCTTCAGCCTCCTAAAGTGCTGAAATTACAGGTATGAGCCACTGCACCCGGCCTGAAAATGTTATTTTAAAAAAGAGTGTAAAATATCTCTTAAGTAATTTTTATATTGATTACATGCTGAAATGATTTTGGATATATTGGGTTAGATAAAATAAATGTTTAAACATTGATTCACCTAGGTTTCTTTTTTTACCTTTTAAAAAACGTGGCTACTAGAACATTGAAAATTATGTATGTGGCTTTATTTCCATTGGACAGTGTTGCCCTAGGGGTTCTTCCCCCTTTCTCCCTTGTCTGCCTCTCCCAGACGGGTTACAAAACTAAATACTCATTTTCCCATCTCTCTTTCAGCTAGGGATGGTCATAGTGACATAGTTCTGGCCAAGTGGAAGGCTGCTGGGGTGGGGATTTGGATGGGATTCTGGGAAAGTTTTGGCTTTCCTGATTTAAAAAAAGACTGACACAATACACCTATTAGAATGAGTAAAATCTGGAACACTGATGACACCAAACACAGGTGAGGATGTGGAGCAACAGACACTCCCATTCATTGCTGGTGGGAATGCAAAGTGGTACAGTTATTTTGGAACACAGTTTGGCAGTTTCTAACAAAACTACACATACTCTTACAATCTCACTGCTTGGTATTTACCCAAAAGAACTGAAAACTTATGTCCATATAAAAACCTGCACACAGATGTTTGCATCAGCTTTATTCATAATTGTCAAAACATGCAAGCAACTAAGATGTCCTTCAGTAGGTAATTGAATAAACTATGGTACATCTAGACAATGGAATATTATTTAGTGCTCAAAAGAAACGAGTTATCGGCCAGGTGCGGTGGCTCACGCCTATAATCCCAGCACTTTGGGAGGCTGAGTCAGGCGGATTGCCCGAGCTCAGGAGTTCACAACCAGCCTGGGCAACACAGTGAAATCCTGTCTCTACTAAAATACAAAAAAATTAGCCGGACGTGGCAGCGTGTGCCTGTAGTCCCAGCTACTTGGAGGCTGAGGCAGGAGAATTGCTTGAACTCGGGAGGCAGAGGTTGCAGTGAGCCAAGATTGTGCCATTGCACTCCAGCCTGGGCAACAAGAGTGAGACTTCATCTCAAAAAATAAAAACAAACAGACAAACAAGAAATGAGTTATTAAGCCATAGAAATACATAGCTTGATATGTATTGCATATTACAATATGCATATTACTAAATGAAGAAAAAATCAGAAAAGGCTGCCTACTATATGATTCCCATTATATGACATTCTGGAAAAGGCAAAACTATGGAGACAGTGGAAAGATCAGTGGTTGCCAGGGGTTAGGGGAAGGGAGGGATGAATAGGTGAAGCATTGAAGAGGACTTTTAGGGCAGTGAAACTACTCTCTATAAGACTATGAGACTATAACGGTGAATGCATGTCATCACAGGAGTATCCAAACCCACAGAATGTACAACACCAAGAGTGAGCCCTAATGTAAACTGTGAACTTGGGGTGACTGTGATGTGTCAATACAGGTCCATCAGTTGTCACAGATACACCACTCGATTCAGGGATGTTGATAATGGAGAGACGGTGGGTGTGGAGGGGTGGGTGGGAGGTGTATGAGAAATCTCTGTATCTTCCACTCAATTTTGTTGTGAATCTAAGAAAAAAAAAATCTAAAGCCACTTAAATAAATAAAGTCTTAAAAGAGAACAAAAATGTTAAAAAAAAAAAAAAAAAAAAAAAAGACCCAGCTGGCATTGTCCCTTCCTCCCTCGTCCCATTTCTTCCTGTCCTGAATGAAGGCTCAATGCCCAGAGCCGAGGCAGGCAATTCGTGGCCATGAGAACAAAAGCCAGCCTGCCAAGTGAGGGGAGATGTGAGGCCTGAATTCTTGCTGGCAACGTTTTGCAACTGAACCAAGACCAATTCACATCTCTTGTTATGAGAGAAAAATAAAGCCCTGCTATTCTGAAGGCACCTTAAGTGGTATTCTGTTTCTTGCAGCTGCACATATTCCTAAATGACAGAACAGGCAAGTCTCCATAGGACAGGCCTCTGGCCCTAAGCCAACACACATGTAGCCTCTGTAGCTGCCACAAGCTTCCTAGCTGCCTCCTCTAGGCTCTTCCCCCTGGACTCCTCTACTCGCACAAGGCCCCCACCTTCATTCATGCCCACACGGGAGCTATCTTATCTCCTTGTAGATCAAGACCCAAGAGGCCCAGTTTTAAAACTTCTGAAACCCCCTAGGCTGTTTCAGTTTTTGATCTGGGGAACCGTGGTGGTGGGGTATGCTAACCTCATCTCTAGGTCACACGCCTCCAAGGGGAAGTAGTCAACACCATCAAGATCTACAGGATAATACTTTAATTACGAAAAGCACAAATAATGTATCATTGGAACCAGCAAACACACAGTAGCAGGAAGGATGCTCCCAAGGCTTTTCAGTCATCAGAGGACACACTCAAGCCCCACCTGAGTCTTCTCCCCATTCCATCGGCCGTCCCTGCTCAGGATGTGGTGCCAGGGCCATTCCCAACAGACTCTTCCAAGTAGACTCCAGTTCGTCTAATTCTCCTTCAAGGGTGCTCCCGGGAGAAAAGAAAAGGCTGCTAATTTTCATGACACAAACTCTTCTCACAGCATGGAACTACCAAGACATCAAAATACACCAGCTGCCTGAACCTGAAGTGCAGCCAAACAGAAATGAGATTTTTGTGGATGCTAATAGGCACTATGCAGCTTTAGCACCAGGGATCATTTGCTCTAGTTCTAGATCCAACTTGTGTGACTGCGGGCAAGTGACTGTTATGAGAAAACCTCAGCTAAAACACCCTCCTGGTCTCAGACCTTCTGACACCACCTTAGAGCAGTTCCTTCTCCATCGTGAAAAGCAGCTGAATTGGCAAACTGTGACGGTGACAAATGTCTCATTAAACAGCGCCCTTCATCCAGGTGTTCAGGCCCAAGTCTTGAGGTCACTGTCGATTCCTCTTTCTCTCCCACCCAACATGGAACTCATTAGCAGAACGTATAAGGTCTGCCTTCAGAATGCATCCCAAGTCCAAGTGCTTCTCACCTTTCTTTACTATGCCAGTCCAAGCTATTGTCACCTCGCACCTGGACCCTTCTAAAAGCCTCCTTGGTCTTTGCTTCCACTCTCACTACCCAGTAGCCAGAATGTCCCTATTAATCAAGTCCTGTCATTCCTCTGCTTTCACCTCTCCAATGTCCCCCCATCTCCTTCTGAGTAAAATCTAAAGTCCTTTCCATGGCTCCAAGGTCCTGGAAATCTAGACCCCGCCTCTTGTCTACCTCCATTGGCTCTGGCATCCTACCTCAGAGACTCTGCACAGCTCTTTCTTCTGCTTAGAAGATTCTTCCACCATTTATGAGCCCTCGCTTCCTTCAGCCGTCTGTTCATTCTACATCCTTGGAGAGGCCCTGCATGGCACATATTTTACTGTCTGTCTCCTCCCACTAGAATGTAATCTCTTTGATGGCAGGATCTTTATTTTGTTTCTTGCTCTATCTCCAGCCCCCTAGTAGAGTGTCTGAGAATGTGCTGAATGAATGAATAAATACTGCAAATGCATAAATAGCTTGCTCAAAGTCCAACAATGGTGCTGACTGGCTTTCAGAGTCTCTACTGAGGAATAAAAAGAAATTTGTTCTTTAGTGTTCCAGAGATGTCACAGGGCTCACTTTGGTTGAACCACAGGTAGGATGCCCCAAGCTCTACCTGTATAGGTAGTTCTTCTCCCCAGAAGCAGCTCCTGGCAGGATGAGGGAGTCCTACGAATTCTAAAACCCCCACAGAACCGTATTTAAAAAGTATAAATTAGAGGTTTCTAAAGGCTTCTCTAACCCAAAACTCAAATACAGTGAGTGGATCAGAAGAAGCAAAAAGACCTTCCCTGGTCTGTCCTTCCCCTACAGCTGCTACACTTCTCTGGAAGTGACCACAGAGGGACAAAAGAAGGAACCTGATGCCCTGTCACATTATCACCCTGATAGAGTTGCAGTGCTAAACTCTTGATTGAGCCCTGCTGTTTCAGAAGTGTAATGTCAAGCAATGCACTAATGAGATGAGGAAACTGCATCAAGGAAGCCAGCTCATCCTTGGGGAAATGAGAACATACTGCATGACGTCAGCATGACACCCAACTCCTATCTTAGCACAGGCTACGGATATTATGCTGCTGTCAGCTTCATTACGGAAACAATACAGAAATCTGCAGCAGACATTACTCCCAGCCTTCTGGACTGTGAATCAATGACACCAATGTTTCAGGAGCCAAATTGGAAGGCTAGACAAAGTCATCAAACTTGAGGATTCAACAAGGTAATGGGACTGAATATGGTTTCTGGCGCAGAGCTGCTATTAGTCAGGGCAATGTGAAATTCACTGCTACTAGAGCTTCCTGGGTGGATTCACTCATTCATTCAACAAACATTTGCTGGCAATAAAGAGATCTGCCAGGCAATAAAGAGAAGAAAAAGACTACAAAAGATTACCCTGCCTTTTGTAAACTAACAATGTAATAACCATGATGACAGTGCTAAAAAAGAGCAGCCAGCTGGGTGTGGTGGCACACGCCTGTAATCCCAGCACTTTGGAAGGCCGGGGCAGGAGGATGGCTTGAGGTCAGGAGTTTGAGACCAGTCTGGGCAACACAGTAAGACCCCATATTTATTTACGTATATTTTTAAAAAGAGCAGCCAATATTTTTTTTGAGCACTTGTCCTAGCAGGTGCTATTTGTTTATTTGTTTGTTTGTTTTTTATTTTTTGTTTTTGAGTCGGAGTCTCTGTCACGCAGGCTGGAGTGCAATGGCAAGATCTCAGCTCACTGCAACCTCCGCCTCCCGGGTTCAAGCAATTCTCCTGCCTCAGCCTCCTGAGTAGCTGAGATTACAGATCTGCGCCACCACGCCCGGGTAATTTTTGTATTTTTAGTAGAGACGGGGTTTCATCATGTTGGTCAGGCTGGTCTCGAACTCCTGACCTCATGATCTGCCTGCCTCAGCCTCCCAAAGTGCTAAGATTACAGGTGTGAGCCACCATGCCCGGCCATGCTGGATGCTTTAAGTGCAAGATCTCACACTGTCATCACAACAGCCCTGAGTATTACTGTCCTTGTTTTGAAGATGAAGAAACTGAGGCTCAGACATTGATTCAAAATCACAGCAGGGCTCAAATCCCCTGACTATAAAAGCCAATGCCCATAACTGCCAGGAAACACTGCTTACTCTAACCTAGTGCATTAATCTAAGTAGGATAAATAGGGACCTCACATTCTGGTGAGTGAAGGGAGGGTTTCTGAAAACACAAAGAAGGCCAGGTGCAGCGGTTTATGTCTGTAATCCCAGCACTTTGGGAAGCCAAGGAGGGAAGATCCCTTGAGCCCTGGAGTTCAAGACCAGCCTGGGCTACATAGAGACACCTCACCCGTTCCTACAAAAAATGAAAATATAATTAGCTGGGCATGGTTGTGTGCGCCTGTGGTCCCAGCTACTAGCGAGGTTGAGGTGAAAGGATCACTTGAGCTCTAGAGGACGAGGCTGCAGTGAGCTGTGACTGTGCCACTGCACTCCAGCCTGGACAACAGGGTGAGACCCTGTCTCAAAAACAAACAAACAAAAAACAAAGGGCCAGGCACAGTGGCTCACACCTGCAATCCCGGCACTTTGGGAAGCAGCCAAGGCGGGCAGATTTGAGATTAGGAGTTCAAGACCAGACTGGCTAACATGGTGAAATCCCATCTCTACTGAAAAATACAAAAATTTAGTCGGTCATGGTGGTGCATGCCTGTAACTACTTAGGAAGCTGAGGCACAAGAGTTGCTTGAGCCGGGGAGGCAGAGGTTGCAGGTTGCAGTAAGCCAAGATCATGCCACTGCACTCCAGCCTGGGCGACAGAGCTCAAAAAAAAAAAAGAGAGAGAGAGAGAGAAAGAGAAGAATATGGTGAATATGATGTTCTTGCCAATGGAAGAAGTCAGTCCAGGAGTCCAAGTCTGGGAATCCATAACAGGGGCCGGATTACACTGCAAGCAATAATGAATGTAGCTGCCAACATACATCTTATTTCCAACTGAGAAATAAGAAGGTCTCAGTGGGGAAAATTCACTTTCCCAGACTTTTTAGTGGAGTGGAGGGGTAGAATCATTCTCATTTGACCCCCGTACATCTTAACATTTCTACTTATTAGAGATTAAAGTATAAATTAAGAAGCTTACTCTCCCTTCTCAGAATCCCATAGCTTTTCATTTGTAACTTCCTCAAAGCACCTGCCATCTTCTCTACCCTGGAGAGTTGCTGACAGATGCTAATTTAGTTTTACTAAATATATTACCTTACCGGAAAGGCTAAACATGCATAATCGATAATACCAGCTACCCTTTGTTGAAAGAGGCTTACAGTTGGATGAGGAAACAGTGACCTGCCCAAGTAGCATAACCAAGACCAAAATCCACCTGACTCACAGCCCAGTGATCTTTTAAGGACACGATCCTGCCTCTTCTATAGAACCATGTAAAAGGCTGAAAAACTTTGGGAAATAAAAGGAGAAATGCAGGCAAATGTTTCTGTAATCCAGCCAGAGGCTAAGAGTCCTTGTAGCAGGACAAGTGCAATCCTTCCCAACCTCACAAGGCAAACAGACGATAATAGTTGTCAAAAGGCAAAAATTACAAGAAATTTAGTTTAAAATCTTAATTGGCTTATATTTGCATTCTAGAATCAGCCGATGCCTCGTTCTATAAAACAGAGTGAGTGCTCTGATGAGCTGAGCTGAGGAGGCTGGCTTTATAGACAGAAAAGGGCTGAAGAAAGCAGAAACACAGAACAAAAAGCGAATTGGTTGTTTCAAAGTTATTTTCCTTGTAAAGGTTAAAGCAGAGAGGACTTCCTCATCATGCCAGCTAAAGCTGGTTTATTTGGGGATTTGGCTATATTAACTGTCTCTCCTAATTTCTAGGAAAGTCAAATAAGCAACTTAGTTTCAGCTTGGTGGCATGGAACTTCAGCGTAAGTGACTCCATGTTGGGTTGATCTGTTGGACATAGTGCAGAGCTCAGTCCAAACCAATAGCCTCTTATAAATTTTATTTAACGTAGTGATAACAACAATATGACCATGGCAATAATAGAGGCAGCTTACTATGTGCCTGGCACCATTCTAGGGACTTCACAATTTTTTTTAATGTCCTAAGTTCCTGAAGGCAAGGGACTTTACAAATATTAACTCCTATAATTATTATAACGATATTAAGTGGGTACGATTATTATCCCCACTTTTTAATGAGGCAAGGTTGAGAGGTCAACTAACTTGCCCCAGGCAAGCCCATGAGCGCTTGCCATGTGCTAGAAACTAAGTCCAGAAATTGTACTAAGTACAATTAACTCGTTTAATACACAAAGCAACCCCAAGATACCTGCTATCATCATCACCACTTTCAGAGGGAAACAACAGAGCTCAAGGCAGCCTGAACCCGGAGCCCGCGCTTAGCCACCAGCTGCGTGGCTGAGGGCAGGGCGAGCTGACCCAGGCTGGGTGCGCGTGGGGCGGGGGCTGGGTAGAGATCTGTTCGCTCGAGTCCTCAGCAAGGGCCGTACTGGACGTCAGCTCTGAGTGTGACCAAGGCCCTCGGCTTCTCCAGATCTGGACGCCCCAGCCCGGGAGCTCCGTGCCAGGGAGCCTCCGAGCAATGCGGGCCTCTGCTGCCCCCTGCCGCCGCCCGGGCCTTGCAGGGAGAGCTTGCCCGCAGCAGAGGCGCACGGCCACCAGGCCCCGGCAGCTCCCAGCCACGACCACCCAGATACCCCGCAGAGGAAACAGAAGCCGCCGCCCGGCACTTTCTGAACTCCTCTCTCCGCCCTCAGGTCCCTGCGGCCTCCCGTCGCCTTCGTCACTTCTCGTGGGCTGGCGGATAGAGCCCAGCGGCTCCCCACCCACTCGGCTCGCAGCCCACGCTCCCAACGCCCGAGTTGCCATGGTGAAGGACGCGGGAGAAACGCCGGAAGGGGCACGGACCCCAGGGGGAGCGCAGAGGAGGCCACGCGGGGCCTTCCTCCACCTGGGCTCAGGCACTTCCGGTCTCGTAGGCGTCGGGGAAAGCTCTTTGCGGACTTCGCTGCGGGCTTAGGATCTCCGACATGAAGGGAAGCGGGGGCTGGAGGACGCAGAGTCTCTCCCTGGGCTGCTCGAAGTCCAAGGCTGTAACCCGGCTCCGGTCCTCATTTTCCCGCCGTCAGTGCTGGCTGCCTGCAGTTGCCATGGTGACGCGGGCCGCGGAGCAGGGCAAGGTCCCAAGTCGCGTGCAGTTGCTTCTCGCCGTCGCCACTCTCCTACCCCAGGCTGTGGGTAGTAGACGTCAAAAGAGATACACCAGAGCGCGACGCAGACTCAGGACCGCCGGGGTGGGGGCTGCTTCAGGCATTGGACACACTTCCTGGGCCCCTCGTGACCGCACCCTCCCGGCCTCACACCGCGGGGTGGGTTTGCACGAGGGTGGGCCGAGCCCTGTCGCTGAGCAACACTGACCTTTTCAAGGCCGCCTAACTTTGGGTACAATGGATGTCTCATACTGAATTCTAATCAGCTTCTTACTGGAGGGCATTAATATTTGTTCAATCTTTTGTTACTACAAAAAATACTAGAGTAGTGTGGTAATATCCTTGTATGTACGTGCACACGTGCAACTTTCTCTGTAAATTTCCAGAAGTAAAATTTCTATGTCAAAGGCCAAATGCAATTTTAATTTTCATGAATATGACTAAATTGCTCTTCAAAGACACTAGCAAATTTACATCTCCACCAAAACTGGAGTCCGATAATTTTAATTAGGATTATATCAACAGTGATGAACTGTTGCAAAAGAATTTTCCAGAGCATTTGCCATTAAACCAATTCTTTGATCAGTTTTTTTTAAATACAACATAGTTAAATAGTATCCATATCCATTTTTATTTTACGGAAATTGTCTTTACTGAGTGATTCTTTTACATATAAATTTCATGATAAAGATTTTACTTCTTTAAAATTTGTATGTCGAATTTTACTTTGGTTTCCATCATTGTGATATTTTGTATTTCATGCTCATTTTATTGAAAAAGAAAAAAAAAGGCAACCCCGACATTCAGAAGCTAGCCTGGCATCACAGGTCCACCATGTTATCCTCCTATTGTACATAGCATCACAAAATAACAACCTCAGATACGGTTACAGACAGCATGATAAAGTGAGACATAGCAAATCTACTTTGAAATTTTGTCTAAGCACAGACAAAAACACGGTCACTGTGCCACTCACAAAATACCAAACACCCCTCTTGGAGAAAATGATTGTCAGTCTTGCTGTGTCGCCCAGGCTAGAGTACAGTGGCAGGATCTCGGCTCACTGCAAGCTCTGCCTCCCGGGTTCATGCCATTCTCCTGCCTCAGCCTCCCAAGTAGCCGGGACTACAGGTGCCCGCCACCACGCCCAGCTAATTTTTTGTATTTTTAGTAGAGATGGAGTTTCACTGTGTTAGCCAGGATGGTCTCGATTTCCTGACCTCGAGATCCACCCGCCTCAGCTTCCCAAAGTGCTGGGATTACAGGCGTGAGCCACCGTGACCGGCCCCCTGCTAACTAATTACAGTTTTATCTTTCTTCTAGTTTGCCTTCTCTATAGATTAGATTTATTGAGATACCCAGTCATGGAATTGGCTCCTGCTTCTTGACCATGTCCAATCTAGGGCGAATTCAACTTCCATAGGCCCTCCTTAAATTACCCATAAAAGCTCAAATCCAGTAATAGGTTCTTTATAACACCTCTTTTCGAAGATGCCCCCCATAGTTCTGTCACGGTATGTACTCTCTCTCAGTGCAACCCAACTTGTTCAACTACAGGTGTGTCCTGGTGGTCTTTGGCTAAAAGGCATTGACACTAGCAAGTTCCATTTTCTTTTCTTTCTTTTTGAGACACAGTCTCACCCTCTTGCCCTAGCTGGAGTGCAGTGGCACCATCACAGCTCACTGCAGCATCAACTTTCAGGCTCAAGCAATCTTCTCACCTCAGCCTCCCAACTAACTGGGACTACTGGCGTGCACCACCACGCCCGGCTGATTTTCATTTTTGGAGACAGGCTTTCACTATGTTGCCCAGGCTGGTCTCGAACTCCTGGGCTCAAGGGATCTGCCTGCCTTGGCCTCTCAAAGTGCTGGGATTACAGGCATGAGCCACCACGCCCAGCCGCCATAGTTCCATTTTCTTCGGCAAAATTTTGTGGGTCCAAAATCCTGTCAATGGCAGTCCTCTATAAATGTTTAGTAAGGAGCAAATTTTACATGGGCAGTCTGTTTTAGTTTGCATTGATTATTTCAACCAGATCTGATTTCCTTTGCTTCTTGTAACTTCCAGTGTTACCTTTAAGATGTGAGTCTTCTGAGTTCTTTTTTTTTTTTTTTTTTTGAGACGGAGTCTTGCTCTGTCGCCCAGGCTGGAGTGCAGTGGCGCAATCTCGGCTCACTGCAAGCTCCACCTCCCGGGTTCATGCCATTCTCCTGCCTCAGCCTCTCTGAGTAGCTGGGACTACAGGCGCCTGTCACCACGCCTGGCTAATTTTTTTTATTTTTAGTAGAGACAGGGTTTCACCGTGGTCTCGATCTCCTGACCTCGTGATCCGCCCGTCTTGGCCTCCCAAAGTGCTGGGATTACAAGCGTGAGCCACCGCGCCCGGCCTGAGTTCTTTTCATAACAAATTTCACAGGTGCCATCTTAACCATTGTCAATTTTATTTTGTATGATTTGTAGACAAATCATACAAAATAAATGAATACCGGTGATAGTAATTATGAATCAGACAGAAGGTTGATAATTTTTTCATCTGCTGCTTGACTCAAGAACCTTCAGTAGGGCAGTGATGTAGGACCTGGATACATAGCGAAGTAAAAATGGTCTGCTTCAACTGGCAGGCTTACTGTGTGCACCATGCCCTTTACCAGGCACTGGGAACACAGGTCCTGCCATGAAAGTAATTCACAGTCTAATCAGAGCGATATAGCAGCTGGCTGGCCTCAACTTGCCAGATGGATGAGAATGAAAAGGGCCTTCCAAATGGAGGAAACTCATTGCCAAATGCAATGAGTTTATTTATTCATTAAATATTTATTGAATACTTACTTTGCACCAGGAATTGGGCTGAGCATTGGGGATGCAGGAATGAGCATCTTCCATGTGGCCCCTGCTCTCCAGAAGCTCTTGGTCTGGTGAGGGAGATGCATATGAAACAATCGCTCTAGTGACTGCAATGTGTAATAACCACTGCAGAGAAAATCCAGAGTTCTGTGGGAGCCTGGGACAATGGCAACCTGACAAGTGGGGGTCAAGGAGGACTTCACTGAGAAACTCACTTTTAATCTATATGAAGGATGAGCCAGACAAAGAGGAGGTTGTTCTTGGCAGAGGACATAATTCATACCCTGAAGTGGGAAAAGACTTGTCCCTTCTCATGGGATGAAAGCAAGCCAGTGTGGCTGGAATGAAGTGGGTTGGAGGAGGCTGTTGGGGTATGAATGAGGTGGACTGCCGATATCTGATCCTGCAAGGGCTTGTCCACCACCCTAAGTTGTTTGCATCTTAATTCAAAAGCAAGAAGTCAGGGAAGAGTATCAAGATAAGGAGTGGGGCGATTAGATTATAAATGCATTTTTACTATGTCTATGGGAGAATGGATTGGGCGGCGGCAGGGGGGATGATAAACACCATGGAACCAATTAGAAGAACACTGTAGTTGTTTACAGGAGCAACAATCACAATTGACCAGTTGGCACTCAGAGGAGGGAAGTATCCACTGGAGCATTGAGGGTGGAAATGAGATTGGAATGGATTGAGGAGTGTGTGAGGTGAGGAATATCTGTGAAAAATATGAGAAACCAACTCAGTTATGGACTGAATTGCACACCCCCAAATTCATCTTAAATCCTAATGATTCTGAATGCCACTGTATTTGGAGATAAGGCCTTTAAAGAGGTAATTAAGGTTGAATGAGGTCATATGGGCAATGACCTCATATTGACCTCATCCAATATGACTAGTATCCTTCTAAGAAAAGAGACACCCAGGGTGCACACACAGAGGAAAGACCACGGGGGGATACATTGAAAAGATTGCCATCTGCAAATCAAGGAGAGAGGCCTCAGGAGAAACCAAGCTGCCAACACCTTGATCTTGGATTTCCAGCTTCTAAAACTGTCAGAAAATACATTTCGGTTGTTTAAGCCACTCAGTCTGTGGTTATTTTGTTATGGGAGTCCTGGCAGATTAATACGAACCCAAATGTCCATATAATGAACAGTTGGGAAATTATAATGCATCCATACTATGGGAAAGAGTCTTACCCTAAAATATGCCCATGCAAGTTCAAGATTTTGACTTTAGAAGGAGTTTCATTTTCATTAAATTTCTTTTCTTTGGCCTGTGAGGATTTCGCTGCCTTAGCAAAAACCGATACTGAGCCTCTGGAGCAGCCTCCACACAGTCTTCTCTACGGTGACATAGTTAGTGCAGGTTGTAAGTAACAGACTCAGGCATCACTTGCATTGTTTCCTTTGTCTCTCTTATACTGTTTTTTAAAAAAATTTTATAACTTTGAGAATCTGTGTGTATTTTGTTTCTGAAATTGTGCAGTACCTGTGTACCATCGGTTGAAGTAGTAATTATCTTTTCCATTTATGAAAATTCACCCTATGAATTTTCTTAGGAACAAATTAACCTTGTAATGAGAGGGACGACTGCTGAATTCTATGCAAATATTTAAAAGAATAAGGTGGGGAAAAATGAGGTAGAGCTATATATAGTGACGTGAAAAGATGCCCAAACCATATGGCTGAGTGAAGAAAAGAGGTGTATGTAGATTATGAAGCTTTTTTTGTTTTTTGAGGCTTTTTTTGTCTTTTTTTTTTTTTTTTTTTTTTTTAGATAAGGTCTCACTCTGACTCGCAGGCTTGAGTGCAGTCGTGTGATCATGGCTCACTGCAGCCTCAACCACCTGGGCTCAAGCGATCCTCTTACCTCAGCCTCCCAAGTAGCTGGGACTACAGGCACATGCTACCACGCCCAGCTAATTTTTGTATTTTTTATACAGATGGGGTTTTGCCATGTTGGCCAGGCTGGTCTTGAACTCCTGGCCTCAAGTGATCTGTACACCTCAGCCTCCCAAAGTGCTGGGATTATAGGCGTGAGCCACTGTGCCCGGCTCTCTTTTTGTTTTCTAATACATATAACTATTTGTTAGTAGATGTTTAGGGGAAAAAATCTGGAAACAGATACAGCCAATTTTTAAAGTATTGTAAAAATCATATCATTTAGGGATCTAGGTTTTGCCACATGAGCCCTGTTGATGAGTTGATAACCTCCTCTAGCAGAGAAACTGTAACACGTGGTAATACACTGAAGGCCAAGAAGTCAGTGAAAGAGCCACGGGCTACCACTCTGACGCCCCCATGCTTACCACCCATGACACATGACCCAGTGTGGCCTTTGGGGTCAGGCCACGTAGCAAACACTAGTAAAACTTAGTGTCTCTCCTAGTTTCAAATAAACATAACCATGAATATAAATGCTAATATTTTCTCATCCCAGTGGATCATCTTGAGCGAACACTGATATTTCTATAACTCTACAGGTAGTGCACTCTACAAATGGATTGGAGGGTGATTCATTAGCATATGTATATGCAATCAGAATACAATTCTGGGTGTAAAACATCCACTGTGTATGATTCAGGGAACACAACTGTTCTGAGAAGGGAAGCACCAACACTATCAGGTATTTGTTTTCTGAGAAAGGAGGAAGATTGACATTGATGAACTCTAGGATGGCTTCCCACTGACTCTCTAAAACCCCTGGACCCCTCTAAGCCATTGAGGAAGCAGTTGAAGTGGCTGTAGTGGAATGAAGTGGTCTCTTTAAAGAAAATTGTATCCAGAGTGACTGTTAAACAGTGTGATACATGGCAGTCTTTGAAGTAAATGTCTTAAAAGTCATTCGGTGTGATTCTATGTAGCTCTTCCACATTGAAGATGTTCTGTTTTATAAAAACTTAAATTTAATAAAAGAATTTAATAACTATCCCCTTATGATACATCAAATATTACTTTTCAGACTTTTAGCTACTTCTCCTGGAGGCAGAGTTTCCATAAAGAAGTCTCAGCTAAATGCTAAGCACTGTTGCCAAGCAAAGAAATGAAGATTGAACATCACCAAAGCAATTGTGTACATTTTTGGAAAATAATTTTATTTGTCAGAATGAAATTCACAGCCCTTTTAAGCAAAAAGTAGGCACATGATTAAAATGGCATTGAATTAGAAGAAAAAAGTTAATCAAGCAATCTTTATTGAAACCGTCTGTGCTAGGGTTCGTGAACGAAGCATTGTAATCCTGGCTGACATTTATCATGACATTTATTGTATCTTGTGCCAAGCGGACCCAGATCAAAAGGTGGGTTATCTGTGCAGCTGCCCAAAGCACTAATCCATAAGCAGCACTGAAATGTCAAGGGAACAAATGGGAAATTGGTGCCAGTTACCTGAGCATTTTACAGGATTCCTTCAAAGTTGGCAAACTAAGTTGGTTTCACTCCCACCAATTGTAGGCAGCACATTCGAGTGATGTGACAGGGAGTAGGGGTGTGTTGGGGAAGGGGGTGAGGTCAGGACTTTCAAGCTGGGACTACCCGAAGTTGAAGGAGGAGCCAGCACGTGGAGACATCAGGCACAGGGACAGTGGTGTAGACAACCCCATCCCAGGTGATGAGGGGCTGGAGCACAGGGAACCTGGGAGAGAGGCGCCAGTGAGGTCGGGAGGTAGTCGGAAGCCACAGGAAATAATTTTAATATTATCTGAGCTGTGATGGGAAAGCATTGATGTTTTCAACAGGGAAGTGGCATGAGCTGACTCACCTTTGAAAGGACCCATTTGGCTAACGGCTGGAGAACGGCTCCAAGAAGGCAAGGGTAGAGGCAGAGAGTGCATAATGAGAGGCCATGGAGGTGAGAAGTGAGGGTGATGCACTTGGGATGATACTTCTCTTTAGAGCCAGCAGGGTTTGCTGAATACAATAGTTGCTTCCTAACTGGGCAGGGCTGGGCTGGGGCTTCCATGCTCAGTCTGCTACACTGCAGCCTCCTGGCAGCAGCCAGAGAGATTTTTCTAAAATATAAATCAGAATGTTACCTTAAAACCTTTAAGTGAAATAACCTAAATGGTTCTCAATAGGGAACTGGGTAAATAAATAACAGTACCTTATGCAATGCAATACCATGCAGTCAAGACAAACAAATGACAATGCAAACACTCTACCAATACTGCCACAAATGCTCTCCAAGACAAGAATTCAAAAAAACAGAGTGTGAATATTATGCTACCATTTGTAAAAGAAAAAGGGAGGATGCATGTGTGTGCACATTTGATTTTATATGTGTGTAACATCTCTGTAAGAAAACACAAGAACCTTGTACCTAAATGGCTTCCAGGGAGAAGATCTGGACAGTAAGGGGTTAGGGTGGGAGGGAGACTGTCTGCCTTTGGTACTTTTGAGTTTTGAATCCTATGACTGTAAATAGTCATATCATCTGTTTAACAATAAGTCAAATTAAAATTTTTACATGAATTTGGCCAGGTGTGGTGGCTCATGTTTGTAATCCCAGCACTTTGGGAGGCCAAGGCAGGAGCGTTACTTGAGGTCAGGTGTTCAAGACCAGCCAGGCCAACATGGTGAAACCCCATTTCTATTAAAAATATAAAAATTATCCGGGTGTAGTGGTGTGCACCTGTAATCCCACCTACTAGGGAGGCTAAGGCAGGAGAATTGCTTGAACCTGGGAGGCGGAGGTTGCAGTGAGCTGAGATTGTACCACTGCACTCTAGCCTGGGCGACAGAGCCAGACTCTGTACCCTACCCCCCACAAAACTTTTTTACATTAATTAAATAACTAACTCACTTATCTCCCTTGCTGTCTTCACTTAACAGAAAATCTAGACTCCTCAGTTACAAGGCCTCGTAACTCAGCCTGCCTGTCTCTGCCTTCATCCTCTAGCACTTTCTCACTGAGTTCCAGCCACACCAGCCTCCTCTTGATCCTCACTATGGCGAGCTTCGTTCCTTCTGAGGAGTTTTGCTCTTGCAAAGAGGAGGTGTGTACTTTGACCTCTCAGGATAGCCCTATATGGCTCTACTCAGAAGTCATTTCCTCAGAAAGGACTTTCCCAACCTCGATTTAAATTTGCTACCCCTCACCTTCATTATTGAAAACCCATCTTCCAGCCAGGCACGGTGGCTCACACCTGCAATCCCAACACTTTGGGAGGCTGAGGCGGGCGGATCACTTGAGGCCAGGAATTTGAGACCAGCATGGCCAGCATAGCAAAACCCTGTCTCTACAAAAATTAGCTGGGCATGGTGGTGCGGGCCTGTAGTCCCAGCTACTCAGGAGGCTGAGGTAGGAGAATCTCTTGAACCCAGGAGGCGGAAGTTGCAGTGAGCTCAGATTGGACCACTGCACTCCAGCCTGGGTAACAGAGTCAGACCCTGTCTCAAAAAAGAAAAGAAAAGAAAAGAAAAGAAAACCCATGTTCTACTGTCTTCACAGCAATCGCCCTATCTGAAATTATGTCATTTACTTGCTTATTTACTGTATGTCTCCCCATTATGCTCAGCTGCCACCATCATCTTGATGCCAGGTGCCAGGAACGGTGCCAGGCTCATACTAAACAGCAAATATTTGTTAATGAATGAATATTTTTCTTTTTACTTCAATCTCTTGGTGGTCCTTACTGTCATAATATTTTAATAGCTCTCGTCGTATTATTTTGTAGTGTATAGGGACAGCATACAGACTACAGTTTTAATCCTGGCTTTGCTTCTTTTTAGATCTGTGAACTTGGGCAAGTCATGAACCTCATGGATTCTGTAAAGATTGAAAAAAGATCCAAGGAATAAAGAGCTGGCTCTGAAAAGCCTCAGTGTGAACAGTATGAATGGGAAGGACTGCTGCCTATTTCAGGACGAGAGATGGGTCTAGTCAGGGCAGGTGACCCGCCCAAGGTCACGTAACCAGGGGCCCAGAGGTCTCCACTTCCTGGGCTTCCAACTCCACGCTCTGTGTGTGATTGTTGGCGTTGTCTCCTTATCATTTCTAATCCTACAAGAGCCCCTGCCTCTCCTCCGCTGGGAATGGAGTCTACGTTTATGATCAACAAATAACCCTCATTACTGGGAATTGGTAGTTTGTCTTTTGATTTTCTTCTGGTAAATGAGTGATATGTTTGGGCCTGGAAAACAGTACACAGAGTTTCTAGACAACATCATGAAATTAAATGCTGTGACACACTGACTTAGGGAAGCTGTTCATCTCGCCATTTCTTAAAGGAATGAAATGGTCGATCAGCTTTGCCTCTGCATATTTATTTGTTATAACTGATAGAAACACTAACATTTGGAGCCAGAGAATTGAACCTGTATTCTACTCTAAGTGCCTAAATACAAAGTCATTTTCCAGACATAGTGTTCATATTTTATTTTCTCAATTTAGACTGTAGTCCGCAGGAATAAGGGCTGGATTTGTAATGACCTGGAGGAGGTTGTGAATCTCTGAAATTTGACAACAGATGTCACTAGTGCCACATTGCTCACAGAGCCATCATGCTACCTGGCATTTCAGAATTCGTACATTTTCTTTGGCATGATAAAACATTTTTACAAAAATGCAGCAGCTTATTGTAAAAAATGTCTGCCTCCTGTGCCAGGCACTAATACCATGTCTGACCTCATTTATCCCTGCAATGGCTTTAGGAAGTCACAACATAATCCCCATTTTATAGGCAGGGAAACAGGCTTAGAATGGCCTAGTATTGCCTAAGGTCATGCAGAGAATGACCCATGCCTATTTGTCTCCAAAGCTGTGTTCTTCCCATGCTGCTATCTTTGATTAAAGTTCAGCATCGCTATAAACAGCCCCCGAAGTGTGCCATCCTTGAAGGGTGTCTACCTTGCAGCCGTCCATCTGAGCCAATTAGAGCTACTCAAATTAGGAGTGTTGCACTGAAGCAGATGAATAGAGGCGGAGTGGGCTGAAATACAGAATTTAATCGAGCAAAATGATGGCACAGAAGTTCCCAGAAGCAGAATCCCAATAGGCCCCCTAGCCTGCAGCTCCCTGATGCTAAGTCACTGACATTTGAAAAGCTTGCTCCTTAACAAATTATGCATCCCATTTTTTTTTCCACCTCCTCTCTGTGAAGCAGCAATCAGCTTTGTCATTCATTCTTCAGGAAACTAGCCAGGATATGCCAGGGAGAGTGCAACTGAGAGCTTAAGATGTCTCTGTCTTGAAAAATCTGGGAACAAAGAAGCTGTTGTTGTGCCTTTGACTCATGTCACTTTTCAATATGGTGTGGAGAATGTGTTCATCGTACAACCAAAACTCACATGAGGTTGGGGATGGAAAAGGGGGAGGCATGGAGGTCATTCTTGGTGTTTGGGGGTGCAAGGGGGGCACTAACATTTACTCTTCCCTACCTGTGGGGCAAATGCCTTACACATGTGCTCCCATTTAATCCAATGGCCCTGCTGAATAGCTATGTGTGCCCTTCCCATTTCAAGGATGGAGAATGAGAGGCTGAGAGGTTGCATGACTTAATCAGGACCCAGAGTCTGGATTTAAATCAAGTCCCCCTGACTGAAACCATCTCATTCTGCTGTGAATCCCCATCTTTTGTATTACCAGTGCCAGCCCCTCTCCCATGCCCTTCTCCATGGTAGATCACCAGAGATGTGACTCCCACATCCAAGCTCTGATCTAGGCTGGGCAACCATGGATGGACACGCCATCCCTCTGATCCTCAGTTTCCAATGATAAAAGTCAAATGTTAGTTGTTAAAGGCTCAAATCAGACATGGTCTATTCAACATCGTTGCTGGAGCTCCTGCCTTGGGTTGGGCGTTAGTGCCAAGCTTAGAGGAGCAGAGTCTTACACTTGTTCGTGGGGCCTAGGTGATGTTTTGCAATCTATAAAGCACCATCCAACAGTAAGTTCCTATGAAGTGAATATCGTTACCTCCCTGAAATGTGGAGGAGGTTCCTTTTCTTACAGAATCCTAAGACTAGGTTGGAATTTTTCAAATAGAGCATCAACTAAGAAACTAGAGAAAAATATACTCTCCAGAAAGCAAAGAAATAAGAGAGTTTGCCAAAGACAGATTCAGGGTCTCACCCTTTAAAAGCCTTTAAGTCTAGTGGACAATTATATGGGCAACGGGCGAGAGAGGACAGGAGGAAGAGAGTTTTCCCCTACAGGGGTCCAGATGCGATCTTGGTGCAGAGCGTCTCTGCTGCCCACTTCTTGTTGGGACTGCTTTCTTTGCTCAGGCAAAGGACTTCTGCCTGTTTATTAATCAGTTCATCATCCATAGATTCATTCATTCATTCATCATTCATTCATTCATTCATTCATGTCATTTCTCCTATATCCAACATTTAGCATTAACAGCTTACACGCTACAACTAACTTCAGAAGAATAATTGCTGTTCAAACACAAAGAAAGGATGCTTTTTCGCATGAAGGTACTTACAACAGGAAGCTGCAAGTGTAAAATTTCTCTGTGATTCTGTGTCCTCCATTAACCCAGCTCTGTTCCCCACATAGGGCTCCTCACTCCACAGGTATTAATAATCAGGGAAGGAAGGAAGAGAGAGAACAGGGCCATGTTTGACAAATGGGAACCCAGGAGGGCTGAGCCCACCAGAGTCGTCTGGGTGACTCTGAGGCCGATTCTGGTAGTGAGGAGGAAGTGTCCAGTGCGGACTTGGCCCTCTGGAGGAGACAGAGCCACCAGGAGCCCACAGACACATGGTGGAGCACTCCTGGCATGTCAGGGGTGGGCCAGAGGGCTGAGGGCTCTGTGCACCGGGGCATCTGCACCCTTCATTCCATTAGTATGTGAGGCTCCACTAGCTCCCAGCAAAGTACTTTGCTCAGGGCCCCACTGGCACTGAGTAACACAAACCCGGACTGCAAGGTGATTCAAACCTAGACTCATTTAACTCCACTCTGCTCTCCAGCCTACTCTGCATAAAAATCACCCAGAGGCAATGGTTTAAAAAAAAAAATGCAGAATCCAGAGACTCATCTGCTCCCTCAGCTTAGGACCCTGCAGATCTGGGCTGGGGAGCACAAATCCGCTTTTTTTGGGGGGGCCCGGAGGGGGAAGGAGTCTTGCCTTGTCGCCAGGCTGGAGTGCAGTGGCGCAATCTGGGCTCACTGCAAACTCCGCCTCCTGGGTTCAAGCAATTCCCCTGCCTCAGCCTCCTGAGTAGCTGGGACTACAGGCACGCACCACCACGCCCAGGTAATTTTTTGTATTTTAGTAGAGAGGGGGTTTCACCATGTTGGCCAGGATGGTCTCGATCTCCTGACCTCGTGATCCACCCACCTCGGCCTCCCAAAGTGCTGGGATTACAGGAATGAGCCACTGCACCTGGCCAGAAGTCCTCATTTTTGAGAAGTAGCCAGGTGATTCTGATAAGGGCTGTCCACTCTGACCCAGGTACAAACAAGGAGGGTTCAACACACCTGAGCGTTTGTCAGAATGACCCCAGAAAAACCTGAGCAAAGATTAACTCAACACCTACTATGTACCAGGCACTCTTCTGAGGACAAGGGAACTCACTAAATCTTCCCAGCAAATTCATGAAGTGGGAGCTGTCGTCATCTCTTACCTCATATTCTATTATATTATAATAATTGTATTATATGTTACAAATCAGGAAAGGGAGCAATGTAAATTGAGGTCAAGGAAGACCTCTCTGACATATAAATGAGGAAACTGAGGAATACAGGGGATACCTAACTTGCTCAATGCCCCAGAACTTTTTTTTCTTTTTTTTGAGACAGTCTTGCTCTGCCACCCAGGCTGGAGTGCAGTGGCACCATCTTGGCTCCCTGCAACCTCTGCCTCCCGGGTTCAAGAGATTTTCCCACCTCAACCTCCCAAGTAGCTGAAATTACAGGCGTGTGCCAGCATGCCTGACTAGTTTTTGTATTTTTAGGGGAGACGGGGTTTCACCATGTTTTATTTTTAGTAGAGAAGTGGTTTCGCCATATTTCAAGACCAGCCTGGCCAACAAGATGAAACACTGTCTCTACTAAAAATACAAAAATTAGCTAGGTGTGGTGGCTCATGCCTGTAATCCCAGCTACTCAGGAGGCTGAGGCAAGAGAATCACTTGAACCCTGGAGGAGGAGGTTACAGTGAGCTGAGATCACACCACTGCACTCCAGCCTGGGTGACAGAGCAAGACTCTGTCTCCCAAAAAAAATAAATAAATAAATAAAAATTAAAAAATAAAAATAAAAAAAGAAATGCATCGCCTGTATTGTAGGAAATTCAGGCAGGCCCCCCCAAGACTCGCTGAATCAGACACTGTGGGTGCGGGGCTCAGCCATTTGGGTTTCATCACAGCTTCAGGTAATGCCAATGCCTGCCCAGGTGTGAGAACCACTGAGCTATTAATAGATCATCTCGTGGGTAGGTAGGTGATGTCCTGCAACCCCCAAGTTGGCCTCCACCATGTCCTCTTGGCCTTGAGGTTTCTGAGGGTTTTTCTTCATCTCCTAGTTGAGTTCTCCAGTTCATTCCACACATAATCAATAGATTGACAGTGGGGGAAGGCGGAATTCAGAACGTTCTTCTGTTTTGAAAACAATCCCACAGCCAGAAGCACCTCCAGAGAGAGACATCCTGAGTGAGTGTGACAGCGGCCTGCTTGACCCGCCTGAGGTGTGGGCGAATGGGCACAAGTGGCTCTTAAACAGATTAATTTCTGGCTCCATTGTTTCTGAATGCAGGTTTCTGGCAGGACCTCAAAGAGGTGGCTCCGAACTAGTTTAAGCACACAGCGACAAAGATGTGCAGCTGTCAACTTGCTTGCCCTCTGAGGTTGGGGTGTGATGCCCTGCGCTCTACCCTCAGGCTCTAGCCCAGGGCCTTCCTGCCCTTTGGCAAGTGTGTGCCCTTCCCCTGCATAGAATATTCTTCCCCAGGTCTTTGCAGAGGTCTGCTCTGTCACTGTATGAAGGTCTCTGTTCAAATGCCACCTCATTAGAGAAGCCTCCCTGGCCACTATAGCCAAAGTAACCTCCCCCCAACTCCACTCTACTCAATCTATTTTAGTTTTCTCCCTCTTGACATTATTCAACCTACTTATCTGTTTCTTTTTCTTCCCTTTTTTTTTTTTTTTTTTTGAGACAGAGACTTGCTCTGTCTCCCAGGCTGGAGTGCAGTGGCACGATCTCAGCTCACTGCAATCTCCACCTCCTGGGCTCAAGTGATTCTCCTGCCTTAGCCTCCTGAGTAGCTGGGACTACAGGAACACACCACCACATCTGGCTAATTTTTGTATTTTTAGTAGAGATGGACGGGGTTTCACTGTGTTTGCCAGGCTAGTCTCGAGCTCCTGACCTCAGGTGATCCACCCACCTTGGCCTCCCAAAATGCTGGGATTACAGGCATGAGCCGTGGTGTCCGGCCTGTTTCTTATGTACTCACTCAGTCCCCCACAACCAGAATATATTTCATGAAAGCAAATACTTTGTTTTGCTCACCACTGAATCCCCACCTGCTAGAACAATAGTAAACACATGTTAGAGACTGAATAAATCTTTGATGAATAAATGGATGAGGCTATCAAGATAAACTTGGCTGAAGTAACCAGCTGCTTTGGGCAAGTTTCGGCACAGCTTTGGGATTCCTGCCCTTGGCCTGGTGCTATAGTCCAGGTCAGAATGAATAATCTTTCATTCATATTCCAAAAAATATTAAGTGAATCCTTACCAAGTACAAGGCTCTAACTAGGCATTAGAGATATAATGATTATCAAAAACAAGCAATGCTCCTGGAGCTTACAGTCCAAATGCTACCAAACAAGCACACAAACAAAATACGAATGTGGGGTGAGGAAAGATAACTGCTGCCCCAAATCCCTCTAATGGAAAGACGGTGAATGTGGGGCAAGGAAAGGTAACTGCTGCCCCGAATCCCTCTAATGAAAGGACCTGATCTGGTTTGGGGAGATAGGGACAGCTGCCCCAAGGAAGTGACGAATAAGGAGTTAAGAGTGGAGAGGAGTGAGGCCGGGCACAGTGGCTCACACCTGTAATCCCAGCACTTTGGGAGGCCGAGGCAGGCAGATCACGAGGTCAGGAGATCGAGACCATCCTGGCTAACACGGTGAAATCCCTTATCTACTAAAAATACAAAAAAATTAGCTGGGCATGGTGGTGGGCACCTGTAGTCCCAGCTACTCGGGAGGCTGAGGCAGGAGAATGGTGTGAACCCAGAAGGCGGGGCTTGCAGTAAGCTGAGATCACACCACTGCACTGCAGCCTGGGCGACAGAGCAAGACTCTGTCTCAAAAAAAAAAAAAAAAAAGTGGAGAGGAGGAAGGATGATGGGGAGAACATTCTAGACAGAGTGAACAGTATATGGAAAGGTCCTATGGCAGGATAGAGAAGCCTGGTAGTGTGAGAGAGCAGAAGGACGCTAGAGTGTCTGGAGCAGAGACAGTAACAGGGAGGGTGATCTGAGAGAGCCCGGGTGGATGAGGCTCATCAGTCATAATAGGGGATTTTGCTTTGATCCTAAGAGTGGATTAGAACTACTGATACATTTTAAACTGGGGTGGCAGTGGCAAGTGGGTGAAATGATCAGATTTTTGTTTTAAAAAGGTCTCTATGGCAGACGATTTTGCATGCATATATTGCTCAAAGGGCCATATATACACATATTATAGGTGGTAGGTAAGAACTCTGGAACGGAACACTTAGGTGCAAATCCTGGCTTTATTACTTACTATCTGTGTATCCTTGGGTGAAATTATTTAACCTGTCTATGCCTCAGTTTTTCTTTGTGCAAAATGGGGATTGGCCAGGTGCCGTGTGCTCACACCTATAATCCCAGCACTTTGGGATGCTGAGCGGACGGATGACTTGAGGTCAGGAGTTGGAGGCCAGCCTGGCCAACATGGCGAAACCCTGTCTCTACTAAAAACACAAAAATTAGCTGGGCATGATGGTGCGTGACTGTAATCCCAGGTACTCGGGAGGCTGAGGCAGGAGAATCGCTTGAACCTGGGAGGTGGAGGTCGCAATGAGCCGAGATTTCTCCACTGCACTCCCACCTGGTCGACAGAGCGAGACTGTCTCAAAAATAAAATAAAAAAAGAAAGATGAGGATAATGATAGTTAATGGTAATACGTATCCTGTAGGGTAACTGTGAGGCTGACAGCAGCTAATAATACATGTAAGGAGTTTAGAACAGTGTTTGACTCACAGTATACATTCAATAATGTTTGTTACTATTATTATAGCATTTAATGTTGACTGGTATTGTTATGCTATTGAGCAGATTAAAAACTGAAGTACAGAGAAGTTAAAGCATGGGCCCAATGTTTTTAGGCAAAGTAACAGAGACAAAATTCAAACCCTAAGCCCTACATTATCAGACTTCTCAGTAGCAGAGATAAATAGGACCAGTTGGGTAGGTCAGTTCCTGGTCCGAAGCACCAAAATGAATCAAGAACATTTGTGGGGACAGACCAAAAGGCAAATAGCTCTAAAGTAATTAAGCTACCCTGACAATAGTTATTCATTAGTTTGCCAATATTTTATACATATACTAAGTAACAGCCCCAGTGCTGGAGAGTGGAAATTCTAAGACAAAATAGACATGTGCTCTTGACTTAAAGAGATTACAGTCTAGTGGAAGAGATATGCCAATAAACAGAAAAATGGAACGCTAGAGTGTCACAGGTGTTGTGAATGAATATCTTTTAGGCTAGGCCTTACCTGCTGCCACCTTTCTAGATGGAAAAAAACTCTGCTGGCCTTGGTTCAGTCCTCATTAAGTTTAAGATCAATCAGGATGCTATTGGCCATGAGCAATAGAAATGTACAATAAGGATTTTAAAAAAACTTTTTATGTTTATTTACTTATTTATTTTTTTGAAACAGAGTCTCACTCTGTCACCCAGGCTGGAGTGCAGTGGTGTGATTTCTGCTCACTGCAACCTCTGCCTTCTGGGTTCAAGCAATTCTCCTGCCTCAGCCTCCCAAGTAGCTGGGATTACAGGCGTCCACCACCATGCTTAGCTAATTTTTTGTTTTGTTTTGTTTGTCTGTTTGTTTTTTGAGATGGAGTGTCCCTCTGTTGCCAGGCTGGAGTGCAGTGGCACAATCTTGGCTCACTGCAACCTCCGCCTCCTGGGTTCAAGCGATTCTCCTCCCTCAGCCTCTCGAGTAGCTGGGACTAGAGGCACGTGCCACCATGACTGGCTAATATTTGTATTTTTAGTAGAGACGGGGTTTCACCATGTTGGCCAGGATGGTCTCGATTTCTTGACCACATAATCCTCCCGCCTCGGCCTCCCAAAGTGCTGGGATTACAGGTGAGAACCACTGTGCCCAGTCAGGAATTTTTTTTAACCTCACATAACAAGAAATTGAAGAAGTCAGTAGGCAGGGAAACTCCAGGGTTGGCTAATTAAAAGATCTGAGTCCCATCTTTGAAACGGTTTCTGGAATAGCCGTCTGAGGAGCTGTGTAGATATTTCCCTAGTGAATAAAACAGTACCTTGTAAAAATTATTTTTAAAAAGAAGCATTTAGAGTCTCTGGAAACTGTCTTAAACATATATAGCAAATAGTGCAGGCACGGTGGCTCACGCCTGTATTCCCAGCACTGTGGGAGGCTGAGGCAGGCAGATCACGTGGAGTCAAGAGTTCGAGACCAGACTGACCAACATGGTGAAACCCCATCTCTACTAAAAATACAAAAATTAGCTGGGTGTGGTGGCACACACCTGTGTAATCTCAGCTACTTGGGAGGCTGAGGCAGGAGAATCTCTTGAACCTGGGAGGCGGAGGTTTTAGTGAGCTGAGATCATGCCACTGCATTCCAGCCTGAGCGACGGAGCGAGACTCCATCACTCTATCACTCGCTCTAGGAAAAAAAATAAAATAAAGAAGAAAAAAGGCATATAGCAAATAAAGAAACATTTCATGGTAAGAATAGCATGCATCTGGGGTATCTGAGCCATAGCCTGTTCCTTTCCCCTTCCCCCAGCTCAGCACGATGAAGCTCTGCCACAGGTGGGTGCAGACAAGAACATAGGATTTCCTCTTCCCCCAGATCCTAGCTGAGGGCAGGAATATATTGCAGGTTACCAGAAACACTTATTCCCCTAGCTCTATGTTGTAGAAGCTAAATTCCAGGCAAAAGCAGCTAAGAGATCTGGAGTTCCTTTCTCTACCCAGTCCCTGCTCACTCACAGGGTAGGATCTCTACCCGAGACTTGTCAGTCTGAGAATACTGGGACCCTGATTGCCCTCGTTTCATGTTGCTTATAAGGGGGAAATTCTGCACTGGGAGAGGAAAACTGAGGAGACCAGAGACAACCACCACCACAAGCACACTACTTGTAAAGTCTGGATGTTGCTGCAAGAGGAAGAGGCTGCTGTCTTCACCCCTAGCTCTGAAGCAGTGGTGTAGAGATTTTGTCCAGAGGGAGAGAGAGGCCTTCAGAACAGAGAGCTTCAATGTTCTCCCCCAGGGGAACAGGCTTTACTGTGAACAGAGTGTAGAGGGAAGTTCAAATCAAATGATATGAACAAAGTATGAATGTGGGGCAAGGAGAGGTAACTAGTGGTAATTAAACAATGGATCTTTTGGTGGTAAGCAATTACGAGGAGACAAGTAGCTTCTTGAAAAAAAGAAGCTAAACCTAAACTATCTAGTAGTTTAACATGAAGAATCAGGGAAAGAGACAGTTAAGAAGAGCTCTTTTGGGATCAGAACAAGACTCAAAAACTGGCCTTAAATACTACCCCTGTAAAGGGGCCCAAATGTCACAGAATCCTATTGTAGAGCAATTTTTGCCTCACAGCACTGTCAAAAACAATAGAACAATCAACCATCAATTGGTAGAGGCTAATATCTAGGTATGATACCAACAGAGGCAGACAGCATAACAGAGATAAAAGAAAAAGACAGTCAAAGACAGCCCTGCTAAAACCAGTGGCATCCTAGAAAGGCTGTGCTCATGCCCAAGGCTGAGCTCTCTGAGGAACAACATCAGATGCTGCACCCTGTGGGGGAAATAGACTTTCCTGAAATATAAAAAGAATATTTATTATGGAAGTAAGCTTTATTTCTCTTGTCCTTTCAAATTGGGAGAAATATTGAATACATAGAAAGAGTCCTGGATTTCTCTAGCAAAGTTACTAACCAAATAAACAAGCAAACAACAAATCTGTGGGCGCATGGAGAATTGGTATTCAGAGTTGCTACAACATATTATGTAAAATGTCCACTTTTCAAAAAAATTGTTCAGTACCATAGGAAAGGTAAAAAAATATTGTGAGACATGCAATGAATTATATAAATATGTGGACAAGCAACAAAACACTCTAAAGCAGCACTCAGATTGGAATTTATAGCTGTTAATATGTATATTCAAAAAGAAGAAAAACTTCAAATCAATAGCCTCATGCTCCACTTTAAGAAACAAGAAAAAGAAGAGCAAACTAAAGCTAAATGAAAGAAATAGTAAATATAGAGTAGAAAGAAGTGAAATAGATAGAAAAACAATAGAGAAAAACCCAACAAAACCCAAACTAGTTCTTGGAAAGATGAACAGCATTGATAAACTTTTAGCTAGATTGATCAAAAAACAAAAAAGAGAGAAAAAACTCGTATTACTAAAATGAGGAATAAAAGGGGGAACATTACAAAATCTAAAAAGGAATATTGTTAACAATTATATACCAATAAGTTAGGTAAACTACATGAAACACACAGATTCCTAAAAAGAAACAACCACCAAAACCATCTCAAGAAGAAAGAAAATCTGATAGATCTATAACAAGTGAAGATACTGAATCGGAAAACTTATCACAAAGAACAGTTCTGGCCCAGATGGCTTGGTAAACTCTACCAAATCTTTAAGAAAGAACTAACATCAATCTCTCACAAACTTTTCAAAAAAATACAGAAAGAGAGAACACTTCCCAACTCCTATGAAACCAATATTACCCTGATACTAAAATCAGGCAAAGACATTACAAGAAAATTACAGATCAATATCTCTCATAAATATAGATGCAATAATCTTCAACAAAATTCCTGTAAATCAAGTCTAGCAACATATAGAAAGTAAAGTATTATAAACCACAACCAAGTGGGATTTATCCCAGGAATGCAAGGCTGGTTTAACATCCAAAAATCAATTCATGTAATATACAATATTAACAGAATAAAGGAGAAAAACAACATGGTCATTTCAACAGAGGCAGAAAAGCATTTGGGAAAATACAACACTTCCATGATTTTAAAAGATCAACAAGCTAGAAACACAGAAGAATTTTCTCAACTTGATAAAGGGCCTCTATCAAAAACCCACATTTACCATCATTCATAATGATGAAAAACTGAATACTTTCCCCTTAAGATCAAGAACAAGAAAAAGATGTCCATTCTCAACACTTCTATTTGCCACTTCTTTTTTTGTTGTTTTTTGTTTGTTTGTTTTATCCTTAGCAAACTAACACAGGATATTTGCCACTTCTATTCTGGAGGTTATAACCAGAAAAAATAGGCAAGAAAAATAAATACAGACATTTAACTTGGAGAGGAAGAAGTAAAACTATTTTTACTAAACATGACATAATTTTGTATAGAGAAAACTGTTAAAAATCCATTCAAAACTATTATAATAAATAAGCAAGTAAGCAACTATGCAGGATACAAGGTAAATATACAAAAATCAATTTTATTTCTATATGCCAGCAACAAACAATCTAAAAATGAAATTTAGAAAACAATTTAAGAGATAAACCTGGAATCCTTTTTTTTTTTTTTTTTTTTTTTGAGATTAGTCTTGCTCTGTCACCCAGGCTGGAGTGCAGTGGCGCGATCTCGGCTCACTGCATTCTCTGCCTCCCAGGTTCAATCCTGGGAAGCTGGGATTACAGGTATGTGCCACCACGCCCAGCTAATTTTTGTATTTTTTAGTAGAGACGGGGTTTTGCCATGTTGGCCAGGCTGGTCTTGAACTCCTGACCTCAGGTGATCCACCCACCTTGGCCTCCCAGAGTGCTGGGATTACAGGCGTGAGCCACCAGGCCCAGCCCAAAACCTTCTAGATATTTAAATAACACCTGTAATATATTGACCCTTAAGCCTCCTTAAATGTACCAAATCAGTTTACACACTTAACAAAATTGCTTATACTTTTTAATGTAAAATCATAAATCTAAACCAATTACTCAATTACACATTTCAATTAAAATAATGAATTAATCTCTTAGATACTCCAATATGCCCCCAAATCTTAAATATTACAAGTATTAAAAAAATACTAGACATGAACAAAACTAGTCAGATAATTAAAGTACCTAAAAAGAAAACCAATTATATTAAATTTATTAATACAGTTAAAAATGTTTAAGTTAATTGCAAAGGCTTCCTTAAACTTGGTTATTAAAGTTTACTAGATCTAGAGGTTAAAAAAGTAAGAATTATAAGCTGGATTTAAAAGTTTAAAGAACTAGGATTTTCTTAGAACTAATAATTTCTAACCTTAATACATTTAATATTAAATCTAAAGTAATCAAAAATAGTTTTATCCATGTATAAAAGTCATCCTCAGGAGTCGTAACTGATGTTTCAGGGATGGGCACATGACTCACTGGAGCCAATGAGATAGAAGAAAATGCCAGGATTTCTGGAAAGGTGAAGTTTTTTTTTCCCCCATAAAGCCTACCAGCACATGACTTTTCTCTTCCCTTAGTCAATACTGTAGATGATACGAGGTCTAGAACAGGAGAACCATCATCTGCCCAGGAGAACCATCATCTGCCCAGGAGAACCAAGACCTATTTTATGATGGTGTAAATGTAGGGCCAGAGGAAGAAGCTAAGCAATACAATGCTGTGAGAGCCAAAGGAAATGGGCCCTGGGTGACATCATTTGATGTCATCAACCTTTACCTGAACCTACACCTAGGCTCTTTGGTTACATGGTCCTATAAATCTCCTTTCCTGTTTAATTCCATTTTAGTTGAATTTTCTGAACATGTCCTGACTAGTAGAAGGATCCAGCGGAGTGCAACGGATTGAACCTGGATTTGGATTTAGACATAAATGGGTTCAAATCCTGACTTAGCACTCACTCGCTGTGAGGGCTTGATCAATACTTCTCCTCTCTGGGTCGCAGACCTCTTCTGAAAAATAGCAATAACTCCTCCACCCATATACCTAAGGTACCCACCATAGTGCCTCTGCAATACCATACATGCCTAATCAGTGTGTTCATTTAGCATGTTATAGGTGCTAGGGACCAATCGGGAGCAGAGTCCCTGTCCTCATGGATAAGCCCATTCTTGCCCTCTTTCTCCTTTTAGTTTTGTATGCTCACATCATGTATGTCCCAAAAGTAATTGAGGAGCTGAACTGAGTCACTTCTTCCCATCCACCAGCAACGCAGAGTCCAAGTTATTTCCCTCCCCAAGACACTAGTGCATTTTCTTCCTCTGACAAGACTCCCAGGATCCCTTTGGTTGATGTTGTAGTTATTTGCTTTCACAGTTTATTGTCCTCACTGAACTCAGGGCATCTCACTGACACCCAGCATAGGACCTGGTGTACAGCAGGTACTTAATAAGTGTTTGATGAATAATCAATTTAAACACAAACAAAGCTCTTAAAACTCTCATCTTGTCTGTTTTCTTATACATATAAGATAGGGACAGTAGTTACCTGCTCTTGATGGATTCTTCTTGCCCATGAATGCCTACTCTGGTTCCTGCAAGCTAGAGGCATTGCACCCCTTCTCAGCTGTCTCACCTCATGTTTGATCACCCATCTCTCCAGTGGGATCCTGAAGCTGTTGGTGATTAAGGGACTAAAACCATAGCAAGCTAACAGCTGATGTGGTGGCATCCATCACTGGAGTCATTTTTCTGCCTTGGATATGCCAGTGGATGAGATTGAGATACACCATTAACTTTGATGCTTCACTGGAGGGCTGTTTTGTGCCTTCAGTAATGAGACTTGGCAGTTCTTTTCTATTCTCTACCGGGGCTAGAGCTCAGCCTGTGATTCCAGGCATCTGATTAAATTGTCCTCTGAATTTGTCTTTAATTCTCAAACATGAGTAAAACCAAGTCCTTTGGGAGCAGTTTCCTTCATCCACCTCTATACCAGTTAGAAATGTGTTCAGTGCAAGAAACAGAAAAGCTAACTGTATTGGTTCTAAACCAATAGAGGTTTGTTTTTCTAATATAAGAGGCCAGAGGCAGATGGCTGCTAGTTTTGGTTCAGCAGCTCAACTATGTTAAGATGCATGACTCTGATTCTCTTGACCTTTCACTCATGGTAAAGAGATGGCTGCCACCACACCAACCATCGTGCCTGTGTTCAAGACAGAAGGGGGGAAAAAAAACTTCAAGAACACCCACCCTCACCCTACATCCAAATTGGCAGACTTTTCCTTAGGTTTCATTAGCCAGAAGTGGCTCACAAGGCCACCCTTAGCTAGCTTTGAGCAATTGTGATTCATGTCTCTTCCTGGGTATGTCTACCTCAGCCTTCTTCAGATGCTGCTGCAGCTGTGCTCAGGGATTAGTGCTTGGAGTTGCAATCTTCTATGTTCTCATCCAACCCCCGTGTGAGCTGGGGCCTCCTTGCCTCTCAAGATCTAAATATGATTGGCTAGAACACTTGGCTGTTAAAGATTTCCTCAAGGTATCCTTGAATTTCCAGGGTTGGGTAGGAAGATGGCTGATGCCCTCAGTGTCAGTTCCAGCTTTGGGCACCTGCTTTCCCAAATGGTGTTTCTGTTTCACACTGAGTGCCTTCCAATGTCTCTCATTCTGCTCCATCCTCTCCACTATCACCACCCTGTGCTCCTTCAGCCAAAGAAAAGAAAACAAATGAGTAACAGTCAATCATAAAGTCTTGGGACTTTGATATTTGAGACAAAGCTCAGCCAATCACAAAGTCTTATCACACCTCCCCTTCACCATGACCTTCTTTATGTATATACATCCTGAGGTGGAGAGTTTCATCTTCTTTTTGTGTGCAGTGAGCATGTATAAATGAGTATGAGTTCATATATAATCTCACACAAGGCTTCCATGCCCATCATCTCACCAGATTTCTCAGGAATCCTTGGGTAGGTGTGAGAAGGTCCCCCCTGCACCCGGACCTGCCTGACTTTGAGCCCATTTGCCTTTGAGTTTCAACCCTGAGTCTTAGAGAATCCCATTACAAGAGTTAGGATTTTTTGTTGCAAATAACAAGACCTTGCCCCACAACCCCCACCCAACTTCAGCTTAAGGGAACAAAGTATACAGTGACACAGCTGTTTTTCCTGATGCTCCAAGGACAAAGGTAGAGCCCAGACCTGGGACCCAGAAGTCCTGCAAGAGACTGTCACTCACTTCATTCTGCTGTACCCTTCCTTCAATGTGAACTGGCTTTCTCTGCTTCTCTGCCACAACCACCAAGAGCTGTAATGCTTTTATATAACAGCTCCTCCGTTCAAGAGACCAACCCAAACTAAGCTCTTTGTCACAAATCAATATTCCCAGGAAAGAGATTGGTTCAACCAGGATCAAGGATCTAATCAGCTATGGTGGGAGGAATGGGGTCACATTGTTTAAATATGACAGCCTAGTGAGCTTAAAACCAAGCTCTGGGAGCATGCAGGCTATTAAGAATTTCATTTCAGCTGGGCCTGGTGGCTCAGGCCTGTAACCCCAGCACTTTGGGAGGCCGAGACCAGTGGATCACTTGAGGTCAGGAGTTTGAGACCAGCCTGGCCAACATGGTGAAACCCCGTCTCTACTTAAAAAAATACAAAAATTAGCTGGGTGAAGTGGTGCATGCCCATAGTCTCAGCTACTCTGGAGACTGAAGCAGAAGAATCACTTGAGCCCCAGGAGGCGGAGGCCGCAGTGAGCTGAATTGGCACCACTGCACTCCCGCTTGGGTGACAGAGCAAGACTCAGTCTCAAAAAAAAAAAAAAAAAAAAATTCCTGATAAAATTGAGGAGCATTGCAAGAAAACACTTCCTTTTTAATCCATCCCCTTCTTCCTTCTTTGACTTTGGTTTTATGAAATGACAGCAGCTATTTTGCAACCATGAGACAGACAACAAACCTGAGGACAAAAAGCCAACACAGCTGTATCAGTTAGCTTTTGCAAACAAAATATTCTAAAATGTGGTGGCTTAAAATAACATTTATTGCTCAGGATTCTGTGGGTCAGAAATTTGGGCTGGATTCAGTTGGGCTGACTCATCTCTGCTCCATACGGTATTGCCTGGGATTCTTTTTATGTCTGGGGTGTCCAATGGAATGGCTGAGTCTCCCTCCGTGAGGTGGAGGTTGACCTAGGCTTGTTCACACAGCAGCAGCACTTCAGGAGGACAAGAGTGGAGGCCTAGGCTTAGAACATTCACACTCTCACTTCCATTGCATTCTACTGATCAAAGACAGTCACATAGCCAGCCTGGGTTCAGGAGGTGGAGAAATAGACTCTATGTTTTGATGGGGCCATTTGCAATCGAGCACAACAGACAAGGATGGTTAAGAGAAAAACAGAAAAAGTCTGGCCAGAGATGACACCTTTCTTGAGCTGTTGCAACAATGTAGAACAGCCCTCCTTCAGACTTCATTATATGATTATACAGTTAAATGTCCTGTTTTAAAGAAGGCAGTCTTTTACTTGCAAAGGTGATCTCTAGCTTATACACAAGAGATAAAAATAATATCTATTCATCAGAGTGTTGGGAGATGAAACGAGATACGTACGTAAAGCCCTTAGCAGAGTTCCTAGGATATAGTAAGCACTCAGGAAAAGTTTACAGGTATTGGCAATTATGGCGGACTGGTCCATCCCAAAAAGGCATTAGCCGTTCTCATCCTAAACAGAACACACACCCGTTATGGACTTCAATTAGCAACTTCCAAAGGGGACAAGCATATGCTGAGCCTAGCCCCACAGGGACCATACAGGCCAGTTACTAGGGGTCAGTATGGACTGTGGTTAGGAGGTCAGCTGCTGCAGAAAGCTGGGGTCCCATAGGAAACTAAAACTTCAGGCCCACAAAGAGGGGTTCCAGCTCCAGTTCTAAGCAGAGAGGCTGGAGGAAATCACTGAGGTTTTTTCAATGGGGAAACTGAGGTCCAGAGAAGAGAGATGACATGTCCAGACTCACACAGTGAGCTAGGAACCAAGTCACAAGAGAACTCAGCCTCCTGACTCACAGCCTAGAGCTCTGATCATTAAACTATGTCCACTCAGAAACTGTTTTGCTCTTTCCCCACCAAGAATGGAAATTCTTGAAGGGTTACACCTTGGGGATAAAGATGTGGCTAAAAGGCAAAACTGGAAGTAAAAGTACTTGCCCATGAATAGTGATGGGTTGTGGCCAAGCTTCTGGAGGACATGGTCTGTTTCTTGGCCTGGATGTTGGGTGCTGGATATATGGGTGTGTTCATTCTGTGAAATCCATAGAGCTGTGTGTTTATGATCTATGTTATATTTCAATTTAAAAATATTTAAAAACTGCTTCTGCAAGATCTTATCCCTATTAGAGCGCTCATGGAAGGCAGACACAGCCTGGTGTCATGGAGAAGGCATTGAATAAAGGCTCAGGAAATTTGGGTTCTAGACTTGCCCAACACTTGCTAGCTGGGCAACCTTGTCTTAATGGCCTCAATGTCTGCTTCCTGATTTCTGAGACAGGAATACCAACACTTCTTCCACTAAAGCTTAGGCTGGTTTGGGGGCAAACAAGATCATAGATGTGAAAAGACTTAAGAAACAATCAGGTATGTGTGCTACGTGCTGTGCATGTGAGCATGCATCATTCTCCTTTTGCAAGTGATTGTGTGGGGCAGTGGGAGGGGGGCTGTTCCGGCTCAAAGTGGGTGACTCAGTCCTCACAGAAGCAAATTAGAATCTGGCCTTGTGCATCAGCTGTGCTGAACCTCAGAATCCCGTTTGTGTGAGGGCTGCAGATCAGGGCAAAATCAAGACAAATGTGATTTCACTGGGGCAGCCGGTCTCTGTGTCTCAGGCATGCGTACCCTCTGCGGAAGCTGAGGCTCCGCTGACATCACCGTGATTAGCACCCTCTTCCACACCGGGACAGTAGGAGGCTGTTCCAGGTCATCAGGCCTGAGGGAGGGGTAGATGGAGCGCTCCTAGATTGGCAGGGCCAGTGGAGGGACTGTCAGCAGCAAATTAAAAGTCTCTGGCAATCTGGGTCCTCATCTCTCATGCCATCAGTGTCTGTGAAATTGTAATTTATGGCTAGAATTAAAGGCTAAAAGGAAAATACCATGGCATGAGACCAAGGGCTGAGGTGGGGCAGGAGTGCAGGTAGGTTAGGGACTGAGCGTCGGGGGCACCGGCTGCTGCCAAGAGCTGTGGGTGGACTGAGGTCTGGGAGGTCAGTTCCAGGTCAAGTGCATTCTGAGGCCCCTCTCCACATGCACACCCAGCCCCCTTCACTGTGCTCCACTTACAGCTCTCACTAAGGCCCACTTCATTTTTAGTGTATTTCTGGCACTCCTGCATCCCTCAGGGCCCTTCCACCCTTCTCTCCGCCCATAGCTGCTCACGGCAGCACCACTGACTCTGCCTGAGGACTTCCTCCAGCTGCAGGAGCCGCTCAGCCTGCACGGGGCAGCCCAGAAGTGCCCAGGAGCTGAGGGCCCTGGGAGCAGCCCTTGGCCACTAAAAGAACAAAAGGTGCTGGATAGATACCACCATTCCCCTCGCTCCGCAGGTGAGATCTCAGCCCTGTAGTCATCAATGTTCTCCAGAGAAACAGAAGCAAAGGGAAATCTACACACAGACATAGATAGAAAATGATTTATTATGAGGGATTGGCTCATGTGATTATGGAGGCGGACAAGTCCCGCTATCTGCCGTTTGCAAGCTGGAGGAGGCCCAGGAAAACTGGTGGCGTCGTTAGTTCCAATCTGAGTCTGAAGGCCTGAGAACCAGGTGCTTCCTGTCTCTCTCAAACAATCTACTTATGCTCAAAACCTAACTCAGGGTCTGCTTCTGAGAGAACCCACTGCAAAGTGTGCCCTGTGTGTCTTCCCTGCTGGAGTGTACACGCGTAGGAGCCAGGGACTCTGGTCCACTGATGTAGTCCAAGTACCTAGGATTGTGCCTGGCACATCAGAGGCTCTGGAAAAATATTTGTTGAACAGATTGTTTACACAGTGAATGGCAATTCAACAAATAGTTCTGAAGTGCCTACTTTGCCAGCTCTATGCCAGGCATCCAGGACATACCTGGAACAAGACAGAAGGGAGTCCTACCCCCTGGTACTCATCGTCTAGCAGGAGGAGAACAATAGACAAACCCATTGCAGGCGATCAGTACTGAGACAAGGACAAGCAGAGGGCTGTGGGGGCACAGAGGGGGCCCCAGGTGGACACTCTGGGGTGATAGCCTGGAGCAGGGCTGGCTTTGTGGGCATGTGACCTGTGTGGTCACATGGGGCCCTGCCCTTGGAAGGGCCCAAAACTTGGTTTATTTTTTTATTTTTATTTTTTTGAGATGGAGTCTCACTCTGTCACTCAGGCTGGAGTGCAGTGGCGTGATCTCGGCTCACTGCAACCTCCGCCTCCTGGGTTCAAGCGATTCTCCTGCCTCAGCCTCCTGGGTAGCTGGGATTACAGGCATGTGCCACCACACCCGGCCTCTAAACTTGGTTTATTGCTTTGCTGTTGCCATCTTGAAATTCCTAATTATTTTTGAACGTTTTCATTTTGCACTAAGTCCCACAAATCACGTATCTGGTTCTGCCTGGAATGATATCCCCACTGAGACCGGGGGTGCTGCATGAAGCGAAGTAGGCTGCAGAGCTCTGTGTTCCATGAAGGAGACACAGCATGTGTAAAGGCTCAGAGATGAAAGGAAGCCCAGTATGTTCCAGAAACTGTAGTACTTTGGTTCGGTTGGAGCACAGAGGGTATGGGATGCCAGAGAAGGTGGCAGGGGCCACACTGAAGGGCCTTGTGGGTCTCCCATGCTCAGGAGTCTAGACTTTATCCAAAGGCCATATCACGTGTTAAGAGTGGGGCAGGAGGGCACAGGGGGCAAGACCGGTGGCAGCGAGACCTGTTTGAGCCTGTTCCAAGAATCTGAGGCAAACAGATAGTGAGCCTGGCAGATTTGAATGACACTTAGCGGGTGGAAGACAGTACTCAGAGGCTGATTGAATACAGAGGGAGAAACTGCCAAAGTCTGTTTAGACTTCATATTCAGAACCCCTAGGGAGGGGTCCCACAGGCCTGGGCACTGTGCCTTTTGGATGCTGGCATGTGACGATGCATTTCTGTTCAAGCTGGGGGAGATGAAACCCCCGTGGGGAGAGGCTTGGCTCTGGCCCCTCTTCTCCCAGCACAAACACAGGCTTCAAATGAGCTTTCTGTCCAGAACTTTAATATGTTAAAAATGACTGTGGAGCTGGACTCTGCCTCCCAGTGCCTGATGCTGCAGGAGTGGAAGCCGCCCGGGGCATGAGAGGGAGAGAGGGGATGATGAAGGGGACCTGACTTGATCCTGCTAGAATCCCCAAGGTCAGACTGTTCCATTCTGGAGAATCCTGGAACACAGAGTGTTGGAGCCAGAAGGAAAGTTAACTGTGGTCTCATCTGACCTCCTTCCCATGACAGATGGGAGCAGACTCTGCAGAGAAGAAATGAATTGCACAAGGAGGGTTGGAGAATCCTGGGCTCCTAGCCCCTGTTCTGGTGCTCTGATTCCCAACCCCTGGCACTCCTTACTCCAGAGGGTTTGAAAGGCACATCACTCAAGGTCACAGGATGCCTCTGGCTTTTTAAATAATTAAAGATGGGGGTCTCTCTGTGTTGCCCAAGCTGGCTTCAAACTCCCGGGCTCAAGTGATCCTTCTGCCTCGGCCTTCAGAGCAGTTGCAGGTAAATTGCAGGTGAGCTCTACCATGCCTGGCTGCTTCCTTTGTTAATAAACGAACACTCTAACTTAAAATGCTTTATACTGATGATTTTCCAAGTGTGGTTCCCAGACCAGCTGGCATGAGCATCACCTTGTTAGAAAGGCCAGTTCTTGGCTTTACCCACTGAATCAGAAATTCTGGGGGTGGAGTCCAACCACCTGTGCTTTAACAGGTGATGCTAATGCCCACTCCAGTTTGAGATCCACTGCCTTAAGCAGTAAAGATGTCTATCATCACACAAATCAAGACGCCCAGGGTTGGTTATCTCAGTGGCCCAATGACTATAGGGTCCCAGGTTATGCCTGTCTTCCCATTCCTCCATCCTCAGTGTGTGGGCCTCTGACTTCAGGCTTGGACTCTCCCAATCACTAGGTGGCTGCTCCATCCACAGCTTCACCGTGACTTCAAGAAACTGAGGAGATGGCCTCCCCAGACATCCCTTTTCATCAGTGAGAAAATCTTGCCTGGAAGTTCCCTAGCAGACATCCCCTCATATCTCATTGGCCAGAATTGGGCTGTGTTCCCTCCTCAAACCAATCACTGCCAAACCAATCACTGGGAAATGGAGTTATGATTAGTTAGGAGTAATCTTCAGCTACAGAGAGGAAATACAACCTAGTAATACAAAGGCACAGGTCCTTTGCAGCAACCTGGAGGGAGTTGGAGACGATTACTGTAAGTGAAGCAACTCAGGAATAGAAAACCAAACATTGTATCTTCTCACTTATAAGTGGGGGCTAAGCTGTGAGGACGGAAAGGGATAAGAATGATACAATGGACTATGGGGACTTGGGGAAGGGCAGGAGGGATGAGGGACAAATGACTACCCACTGGGTACAGTATATGCTGCTCGGGTGATGGGTGCACCAAAATCTCAGAAATCACAACTAAAGAACTTCTTCATGTAACCAAATACCACCTCTTCCCCCAAAACTTTCAAATTAGTAATAATAATAATAAAGCTGAAACAAAAAACACAGCTACTGGAGCCCCTTCCTCTTCAAATCCGAGTTTTGCCATTTACCAGCTTCCTGACCTTCATCAAATTACTAAACCTGCTGGGTGTGGTGGCTCACGTTTGTAATTCCAACACTTTGGGAGGCCGAGGCAGGAGGATGGCTTAAGCCCAGGAGTTCAAGACCAGCTCTGGCAACATAGCAAGATCCCGTATGTACAAAAATATATATATATATATATATGTTTTTTAATTAGCTGGGCATGGTGGTACACACCTGTTTTTTAAAAATATTACTTAACCTGTGTGCCTCAGTTTTCACATCTGTAAAATGGACATAATAATATTTATATCAGGAGTGTCAGGAGGACTAAGTGGATTCATATTTGTAAAGCACCTAAGACAATACCTGGCTATAGAAGAATTTGTTAAAGAAATATCATATGTAGTTCTTTATCTTGCTTTTTTATAACTCAACTATAGGGCTTGGAGATCACCCAGTAACAATACAGAGGCCACTTCCTCATTCTCCTTTTTATTGTTATTATTGTTGTAGGATATTCCATTTCATGAGTGTATATAATTTATTTAACAATTGTTTTAATTTATTTGCTATTACAGAGTTGCAGCAGATAAGCTTGTCATGTTGTTTCATGTGTATGAGTATCTATTGTAGGACAAAATCCTATAAATACAATTGCTGGGTTGAAGGATTTGTGAATTTGTAATTTGATAGACATTGCCACATTGCCTTCCATAGAATGTTATGCCAATTTACACTCCCACCAGCAGTGCATAAAGGTGCATGCCTCTCCACAGCCTCACCACCAGAGTAGTTACCATTTCACCACACCCCTCCACCCATGACAATCCGTGTGTGTTGTTGCCTTCAATTGCCAGGAAGAAATAGACCCACGAGGAAAGACAACTTGGCTGAGACGGATCAGTGAGCTGCAGGAAGTCCCAAATGAGGACCCTCCTCAATCCCAGTACCACACTTCACAGTTTACAAAGCACTTCCCATCCTAGAGTAGACCATCCCTTGGGTCCCATACTGTGTACAGCAGCTCCCAGGATGCTCTCACTCCCAGCAGCCAGCACCTGTGTCTTTCAGAGGACAGTTCGTAGCCTGCTTGACCCAGCTTTGCCTGCACGTATGGAGAGCTGGAAGTGCCTGGAAAGGTATGTCCTCCAGAGGGGAATTTACTCCCTCTAATTACCAATGAGCACAGGAGTATAAATACCCCAGCTCCCTTGACCCCCAAATGGGCCAACTCTGAGGTATGACCTATGCCACCTGCTTTGCAGGACTGACCTGGTGGGGCTTGGCGATAACACACCCTTGCTGGCCCTGCCTGCTTCCCCTTCCTCTAGCTGTTCCTGGAAATACTTCACACACAGTAAGTCATTTTCACAGGAATCCTTGGTTCAGGGCCAACTTCTGGAGATCCCAACCTAAGACACCTCCATGGTCTCCTTCATGCTTCCCTGTCATTGGACCCATGGTACAGACGAGAATACAGTGGCTAGTTAGAATTGACACAGCTACCAAGTGGCTGTGGTGGGGACTAGTACCTAGGACTTCTAGCTCCTCATCCATGTTCCTTCAAAGGAAGGACCGTAACTGCAGCCAGAGCTGAAAATGAAATCTGTCTCTTTTTTCTTCTCACCTCCTGAATGCAGTAAATTCATGAACACCTGCCCGTGTGTGCATCTCTCCATATGGTGTGTCCCTGGGCCTCTGCCTCTTCTCGTCTCCAAAGTGAGTATGCTGTCTGATACTAAAATCAGTTCAGTATTTCATGTGGGTCACATCCTACATGTTGAGTTTGACTATAATTGCGACAGGCAGACCATAATACATTTATTTAACACTAACATACTTTAAATTCAGACCTCTTGCATGTTATTTGCATCTATCTGATTGGGGAGGGGGATCAACAGATACAGCTCCTGCGTTGGTCAAGCTGGCCTCTCATGACCTAGAATGGGAGCTGAGGACCAACAGGCTTGCCCCTGCCCCAGGGTCTGTACTTAAATCAGTGGCTTGGTTGACTCCCACCCTGCTCTGTCTACATACAGGGCAGAAGCTAAGGCGCCTATGTGAGCCTTATGTTGCCCCAGGACTCACCTTGCCTAGGACTGGGGTGATGCCTCCTCTGTGTCCAAGTGTCCACTCCCACACATGTCACTGGAGACCATGAGCTCCATGAAGTCTAACAGCACCTCTGGTCACTGCTGCATTCCCAGGGCCTGGCACACAGAAGATATTTAAAGCACATTTTGGTTAGATGAATGAATGAATGAACGAATGAGTGAACGCATGAATGCACACTGGCTGGTTCATTTTTCCAAAGCACAGTTCGGATCCTGTCCCTCTCTTGCTCAGAAACTCTTAGTGGCTCCCAACGACTGCAGGATAAAATCCAAGGCTTCATTCTGGCATTCAAGACCCTTCATACCTTGTTCCAAACCTATGAATGTACAAACAATTATTGCACATGATTCGTGTCAGACCTGTGACAATGATCCTGAAACTGAGCCTTGCAGAGGGAAAGAGGTGAATGCTCTTACCTGCGTCACAGTTTCCTCCCCTCCCCTCCCCTCCCCTCCCCTCCCCTCCCCTCCTTCCTTCCTTCCTTCCTCCCCACCTGATTAGAACATACAGCCCAGGCCCTAGGCCAAATATCGGAAATGGTCTGAAGACCATGCCTGGGCAGGGACAGCTATCCGCAAGGAAGGGGAGTTAGGATTAGCCTGAGGTTAGCATTGGAGTGGTTTCCCAGAAAGACTCTGGCTGTACTTTCCCAATCTTTCCAGGAGGGGGCGGCAGCATCCCTGGTTACAGGCGCTCACGCATCTCGGAGCTCCCAGGCAGGATGTGTCTAGGGTGGAGAAGTGTGTGTGTGTTTGCAAGTGTGGCAGAGGGTCTCAGCATATGATTGAGTGGACACGAGTGAGAGCGCTCCGGGTGAGGTGTGTGTGTGTTCATTCGACTCTCACTCGGCTTTATTGTGTGTCTACTCTGTGCCAAGCCCTGACTCTGATACTTCGGACCAGCTCAAGAGACCAGGGCTCAGTAGAGGGGAGCAAAGAAAAAAGCAAGTAATAAATAAATAAATAAAGTGATGTCACCAGATAATAAAGATCGAAGGTGGGGGTCGGGACTGATTTGAACCACGTGGTCAGAGCACCTCACCAAGAAGGCAACCTCCATACTGAGACCAGAAGGACAAGAGGAAACCAGCCAAGCACAGATAGATGTGGGAGATGGTTCCAGGCAGAGGGAGAGCAGGGAGGGCAAAGGTGAGATGCAGTGCTGTCTTGTAGGAGTTTGAGTTTGAAGATTTCGAATTTAATTCTTTTTTCTTTCTTTTTAATTTCTTTCCATCCTTTCTCCTTCTTTCTTTCTCTTTCTCCTTTTTTCTTTCTCTCTCTCTCTCTCTCCCCTTCTTTCCTTCTTTCTTTTCTCTCTCTCTCTCTCTCTCTCCCTCAGACTCTCACTCTGTCACCCAGGCTGGAGTGCAGTGGTGCAATCTCGGCTTGCTGCAACCTCCGTCTCCTGGGTTCAAGCGATTCTCCTGCCTCAGCCTCCCGAGTAGCTGGGATTACAGGAGCACACCATCACGCCCGGCTAATTTTTCGTATTTTTGGTAGAGACGGGGTTTCACCATGTTGGCCAGGCTGGTCTCGAACTCCTGATCTCCAGTGATCCACCTGCCTCGGCCTCCCAACATGCTGGGATTACAGGTGTGATCCACCGTGCCCGGGCTGTTTTTGTTTCTTGTGTTCGAATTTAATTCTAAGGACAAGAAGTCCTCAGATGTTTGAACAGCCAAGTGATGCGATGTGATGTTTGATTTACACTTTCAAAAGATCTTTGGCTGCTGAGTGGGAATGTGTTAGAATTGGGCCAGTGACAGTGAGGAGGCTACTGCACAGTCCAGGCCAGAGCTGCGGTGTGACTGTGGGGGCTGAGGAAGTGTGTGGACGCAGCACATTTGGGAGGTGGCACTGTTGACAGTGGGGGCGAGAGGCAGAAGCAGGGCAGCTCCTGGTTCTTGGCCTGAACCAAGACTTCTAAGGGGAACAGCTGTACCAGGGGCAGTCTGGCATTTGAAAGGCTCATTTCTGCCTGAAACCTCTATGGTTTGGCTCCCTGACCTGACCAGTTCAGGACTTCCAGGGCCAGTCCCTTCTCCATCCTCCTCTTTTTTGGAGGGAGGTTCTGGAAACAGCTGGTTCCATCCTAACCTCCAGGCTTACCAGAGCCCTGCAGAGCTCAGGAACAGAACATTCTGCTTGGATCCTATACGGGGACTTTTCAGTTCCAGGCAGCTCTTTTCCTGCCCTTCCTCCGTCCCTCCCTCCCTCCCTCCCTCCCTTCCTTCCTTCTTTCCTGCCTGCCTGTCTGCCTGATTGCCTGCCTGCCTGCTTGCCTTGCAATCATAGTTCACTGTGGCTATTTTGTTGTTGTTGTTGTTGTTAGAGACGGGGTCTCATTATGTTGCCCGGGCTGGTCTCGAACTCCCAGGCTCAAGCGATCCTCCTGTCTCAGCCTCCCAAAGTACAGGTGTGAAACACTGCCCCTGGCTTAATGCTTTATTCTTGACTCATTCAATCCTTGATGGGAGGGAGAACGCTGGCTCTGGAGACAGGTAGCACGTTGTGAGGAAGGAACCCAGACCCTGTGGAGAGGCACTCAGCTAAGGTCGCAGGGGACAGCGAGACCACTCACCCAACACATAGTGAACGAGCCTTCAGAAAACTCCATGCCCAGCTAATGCCAAGAGAAGCAGAGATGAGCTCTCTGCCAAGCCCTACCCAAATTGTACATTTATGCACACAGTATGTGTTCCTATGTTAGTCATTATGTTATGGGTTTGTTATGCAGCAATAGATAACTGGAATAAACAACCTTGAATCTCAGCCCTGCCTTTTCCAGCTGTGTGAGCTTGAGTAAGTCACTTAACATCTCTGAGTCTCAGTGGCCTCAACTGTGGAATAATACAAATAATAACAGAAGGAGAATCATGCTGCTATAAAGACACATGCACACGTATGTTTATTGCGGCACTATTCACAATAGCAAAGACTTGGAACCAACCCAAATGTCCATCAGTTATAGACTGGATTAAGAAAATGTGGCACATATACACCGTGGAATACTATGCTGCCATAAAAAGGGATGAGTTCATGTCCTTTGTAGGGACAGGAATGAAGCTGGAAACCATCATTCTCAGTAAACTATTGCAAGGATAAAAAACCAAACACCGCATGTTCTCACTCAGGTGGGAATTGAACGATGAGAACACATGGACACAGGAAGGGGAACATCACACCCCGGGGCCTGTCGTGGGGTGGGGGGAAGGGGGAGGGATAGCATTAGGAGATATACCTAATGTAAGTGACGAGTTAATGGGTGCAGCACACCAACATGGCACATGTATACATATGTAACAAACCTGCACGTTGTGCACATGTACCCTAGAACTTAAAGTATAATTAAAAAAAAAAAAACAGAAGGAAGATAGATGTCTCAGGAGAAATTCTCATAATACCCAGAAAGGGGAACTCGTTTGTGAAGCATCCCCCAAAGACAGCAAGCAGAGATGTGCAGGCTTGAGCCCGAGGTTTGTGCAATACACAGTGCAGGGGTTTTTGTTCAATACTCTGAATCACTCCCTAAGGATCCAAGCTGGGTTGTTGTGGTGTTGGATATGGTGGTGTCTGAAGAAATAGTCAGTATCCAGAGGCTTAGTGCTTCCAGGCCCATGATCCTGAGCCGGTTCACCAAAGGGCCTGCCTCCCCAAGCCATGGCCCAGGTGCCATGCAGGCCCATCCCACCGCAAGGAGCTCAGGGCCTTGAAAACTTCACCTCTGGGACCACCACCACCATTGCGGTCACACCCGGGACTTGCAGTCCTTATATCAGCAGGACTCAGGGGGTATCAAGCCCACAAACGCTGTTTCTAATCACCTTCTGCTCACCTTCCAATTCCCACTGAACCCATTCTGAACCCTACCTAGGAGCTACAGACCCTTCACCCCTCTTCCAGCCACAGTGGAGGGGCTGTGCTGCAGACTCAACACGCAATCCTGGCAAGACATTCGCCAGGCTATCTCGTTTCTCTGATCTATAAAGAGGGCAGGGTGACCTTATTTGCGGCGTTCTCATCAGGATTAAAGATAATAATAACTACACAGTCACTGGCCCTTCTAGTAGGTGCTAGAAAGCTGGAGGTCGGGAGAACTACACACAAGTGCTCCTACAGACGGAAGCTTTGCTTCCATGCCTCCAAGGACACTCGCCGGCCCTCTCCAGCACCCAGGCAGATCTGGGCTAGGCTGGAGGCGTGGGTCACCACCAGAGCCCTTGCTGCCCATGGTGTGTGATGCTGGCTGTTGCTGAGCAACAGGCCTCAGCTCAGGCCCGGAGCCCCAAGGTCAGCTGCCCACCAACTGGCTTGCTATTTCTGGGCTGTGGGGGCTGCCAGTGCTCCTGGATTCCTTGCCTCAATGGAGCCTTGTGGGAGGAGAAGCATACCCCGGGCTCTGCTTTAGGAAATCCATAAGTTGCCAGGCCCCTTTTATTTTTTTTATTTTTTTTGAGACGGAGTCTCGCTCTGTCCCCCAGGCTGGAGTGCAGCGGCGAGATCTCGGCTCACTGCAAGCTCCGCCTCCTGGGTTCATGCCATTCTCCTGCCTCAGCCTCCCGAGTAGCTGGGACTACAGGCACCCGCCACCACGCCCGGCTAATTTTTTCTATTTTTTCGTAGAGACGGGGTTTCACCATGTTAGCCAGGATGGTCTGGGTCTCCTGACCTTGTGATCCGCCCACCTCGGCCTCCCAAAGTGCTGGGATTACAGGCGTGAGCCACCACGCCCGGCCTGCCATGCCCCTTTTAGAGATGATCCAGGAGAGGCTAGAATGAGAAATCCCAATCTGTCACCAGGTTTGGGGCCCAGAGATGGGGAGAGGCTCACCAAGACACAGAGCAAATCAGTGGTACAACATGGGCTGTGGAACATATATCTGATCTCCTAATTCCCATCCCCACTGGCAAGATGATGCAGACAGCTCAGAGAGGTCAAGGGACTGACTCACAGTCATGCAGCAAGTAAGGGGCAAAGCTAGGATTCCAGCCAGGTCTGTCTATTCCAAGATGACTGTAGCATCCTTGTGATTTGCAGGTGGGACTCCTTGGAGACTCAGGTATCTGCAGAAGTGTCTCAGGGCCTCAGAGGGAAGGTAAAAGAGACGCTGAGCTCACAAGTGACACTGTGGTATGCCCTCCTCATTTTCATCTATTTTATTTGGGTCTCACAAGGAAAAAAAGAAAGGCTAAAGTGTTTTGGGGAAATTGATGATCCATTCAGTGCCTTAATTGCATCAATGTGAAAAATGAGGCTCACAGAGGGGAAGGGACTTGCCCAAGATGCACAACAAGAACTGGAAGCTGGCCAGGCACGGTGGGTGGCTCAGGCCTGTAATCCCAGCACTTTGGGAGGCCGAGGCGGGTAGATCACGAGGTCAGGAGATCAAGACCATCCTGGCCAATATGGTGAAACCCCGTTTCTACTAAAAATACACAAATTAGCTGGGCATGGTGGCACGCACCTGTAGCCCCAGAGACTCAGGAGGCTGAGACAGGAGAATTGCTTGAACCCAGGAGGCGGAGGTTGCAGTGAGCCGAGATGGTGCCACGGCACTCCAGCCTAGTGACAGAGTGAGACTCCATCTCAAAAAAAAAAAGAACTGGGAGCCAGGATCCCTGACCTCCCCACTCCCCACCATGGGTTCCCATTGCTCCCCATCTTGTGGATTGGAAACAACACGTCCAGAGGACCTACGTGCTGCCAGCTCCTCGATAGGGACTGTGCAGCAGCTACTAACTGCTGAATCACTCCTTTTAAACCGGCATCATGAGACTTCTTTCATCCCCATTCCACTCCCTAAGTAGCATCTTGTCCCTTTTTTTCTCATGCATCTTGGACTTGGTGCACTCAGAAATGACCATGTGATTTATTGATTCACTTATTCATCGCCAGCCTCTCCCCAGCTAGAAGGCCAGCTCCAGGGGAGCAGGGACCAAGTCCCTCTTGTTGACACCTGTCTCTGCCTCGCCTGCACTAGGCTTGGCACACAGTAGGTGCTCAGGAAGAGAAATGATAAAGATGGAGCCTCACAACACCGCTAGAGGGGACAGTTGTCATTTTTAGTCACCCAGTATCCCACTCCCCTTCCTAATAGTGCCCTGATCTCCACATCCTGTGGAGTCTTAGTGATTTGCTACATCTCCCAAAATATAGTTCTCCCCTCCTCCTGCAGTATAAGTTAATAATAATAAATAATAATAATAACACTAACATTTATTGAGTGTTTTCTGAATGCCAGGTACTAATGTTCTAAGCACTTTACATAGATATTTCATTGAACCTTTACCATAACCTTAAGCCCAGACACAGATGCAGCTCCCAGCTCTCTTCCAGGGAAAAAGCAAGCCTCAGAGAAACAGAAACTTGCTAGGAGGTAGCAGACTGGGATTTGAACCGAGATCGACTGGTTCTGGGGGTGCCAGGCCTTTTTACTCACTTGCGAGTGCATTTGCCTTAGGCCCTGCCTCTCACTGCACTCATACAGCCGAAGCGTGATGTGTGACCTCACCATCTCGCCATATGGGACTTTATCGTCTGAGTGGAATGATGAAGGGTGGGAGAATTAGTGGAGATGCTAATCCCATAGTTGGGGTCCTGACAATCAGGTAACTTCTTCTCTGGTTCCTGCCTGATTCCAAGCCAGCCTCTCCAGCCTTTGCATCAATTCTGTGTTCCCTAATAATCTCCCAATAATTTCTCCATTCTCCCAAGAACCAAAGATTCTAACAGGTACAAGAACAAGAGGGGACATATCAGTTAGCTCCTATTGTGCAACGAAACATCCCCTAAATTTAATGGATTAAAACAATAAGCAGACCAGGTGAGGTGGCTCACGCCTGTAATCCCAGCACTTTGGGAGGCCCAGGCAGGCGGGTCACCTGAGGTCAGGATTTCAAGAGCAGACTGGCTAACATGGTGAAACCTCATCTCTACTAAAAATACAAAAATTAGCTGGGCGTGGTGGCGGGTGCCTGTAATCCCTGCTACTTGGGAGGCTGAGGCAGGAGAATCTCTTGAACCCAGGAGGCAGTGGTTTCAATGGGCCAAGACGGCGCCACTGTACTTAAGCCTGGGCAACAGATTGAGACTCCCTTTCAAACAAACAAACAAAAACAATAAGCAATTATTTCTAACAATTTCATGGATCTTCTGTTCTAGACCAGCTCATCTAGGATGGCCTTGCGCATCTGTCTGGCACAGCTGGGAGGGCTCACCTCTGTCTCATGTTGCCTCTCACCCTCCGACAGGCTAGCTGAGGCCCATTCATGGTGGTCTCAGCGTTGCAAAGAGCGGGGTGCTTCCAAGCCTCAGCTTGCATTATGTTTGTTATTGTCGCCACTGGCCAAAGCAAGTCATGTGGCCATGACCATTGTTGGGGTAGGAAGAGATTTCCAAAGGGCATAGAGAGAGGAATGGGATCGCATGGCCATTTTTACCATGTACCACTGCCGGGAATTACTGGAGGTGGTGCTGTGCTGATCACTACTGTACAAATGGGGAAACTAAGGCATGGAGCAGGAAAGCGGCTCTCCCAGCAACACACGGTGAGTTGGACACAGAGAGGAGGCTTTCGGAACCCCTGTGGAATCTCTAACCTCAGCCACTGTTTAAGGCAGGGCTTGGTTTTTCTCACTCTGATGGGAAACAAGCTGGTACAACAATCTCTCTTGCAATAAGGAAAATGCAACAGTGAAACATTTGTTGTGCAAAATTAGAGTCCCATTTCCTGTGGGAAGTGCTGACCTGGGATAATTGCCTTTATGCGCAGAAAAATAAGAGAGGGACCTGAAAGTGTTTTCCGGAATCCAGAAAGGTGGCTTTCTTTAAAAAATCAATTACCTATTCCCACTTCAAAGAAAACACTTCACAGACGCATTTTACATTCTAAGTAGAATTCAGTGCTCTCGGCTGAATTCTACCTGAAAATTCTCAAGGACTGAGCGGCCAGACAGAGGCCCCCAATTACCTCTGCTATCGACGTTTCAGGCGCAGGACGCAGTGGCTATCTCAATAATGAACTGCTTTTTTTCATCCAGAGGAAAACTCAAAATTGTAAAATAGGCCTCGGACTTGGCTTTCCCTCCCACACCTGAACTGCAGTCGACCGGGCTGACGCCTCCCTGGCGCATGCTTAATGGTCACATAGGAAAGGCACTGAAGGGACTCCCTTCATCTAGGTCTGCTGCTTTGGTGTTGGGCTCAGGTTCCCTCCTTCTCATTGTGGGGAACTGGCCGATGATCCAGTAGCGCTGGTTTTCTCATTTGTAGAATAGGGGCAGTAACAACACACCTAGCAGCGTGCAATCGTGTCACAGTGTCGTGTCACAGTGAGGCTTTCCAGGCTGCAGTATTTTGTCTGAAGGCAAGGACGAGGGAGCTAACATTTGTCAAGCACTTCATATGCACCTTGGGCCTCCACCTCCCCACAGTCCCATCTGGGCTCAGCGGGCAGCGAGCGAAGGGTCAGGCTCTGGAGTAGGACTGCCCAGGTTCAAATCCCAGCTCTGCCAGTCACCCGCTGGCTGACTTCAGGCAAGTGGGTTAACATCTGTGTGCTTTGCTTTTCTCATCTGTACAATGGGGTTACCCATGGTGCCTAGCTCCTACAGCAGATGCCCGCAGCGAGTATGTTAATACCTGCCAAGGACTGGGAGAAGCATATGCGCCCTTGTCCCCAGGGGACAGGAGGAGGAGTATGATGGAGGGTGCAGATGGGAGAGGAGGTTAGCTCCACGTTTCACCTGTTGAGCTGAGGCGCCCTTGGACAGGTGGGTGGAGGTATGGGCACATTTGGGGGAAGCGGGAAGGCACAGATGGGTAAAAGGCATGGAGATGTCACTGGCCCTGCAATAGGGTAGGGAAAACCGTGATGGGCGCCCATCTTCTCAGAAGAAAGTGCTATGTGACTCTAGAGAAAACAGTTTGAGATGCTGATGGGGTGGAGGTGAGCCCTGGCCTCAACCACAGCCTCTTGATAAAGGAGGTCTCTGAGAAAGGGAAGGACGACCCTCATGCTGGTGCCTAGGCTGAGCCAGCAGCCCTTGGTTCAAGTCATTCCCCACTCATCGAGCCTCAGTTCCTCTCTATTTAAAATGAGGACCACAGTGTGCGGTTTCAGGGGGTGCTGTGGAGATTAGAAGTGCACCCAGTACATCAGGGCATGACACAAAGAAGGTGTTAAGAGTCAACAGCTCTGCTCCCAACACCCCATTCTCCCCTCCTCCCCAGGACGAGGGAGCTAACATTTGTCAATCACTTCCTATGCACCTTAGGCCTCGACCTTTCCACAGTCCTGTCTGGGCTCAGGGGGGCAGCAAGTGGAGGGTGAGGCTCTGGAGTAGGACTGCCTAGATTCTATTGTCATGGCCAACCTGTCGGCCACTCCCGGAGCTCTCCAGGCTCTGGCCACTTCTCACGTCTCCACCCTGACAGCCCGGCCCAAGAACCTCCAGCCCTTCCGAGTTCATGGGGCTCCTCCTGGCCCATCTGCCTGCTTCTTCAGCCATCTCCATCCCAATCTATTCCTAATATAGAAGCCAAGGGGCCCTTTGAAACTGGAAGCCAGATCCTGCCACTCTGCTCAAAACCCTCAAAGTACCCCTCCCTACTTTGGAGGAAAAGCCGGGGACCATGCAAAGGCCTGCAAAGCCCCTGATCTGATGCCTCCGACTTCTCTTCTTCCCCTTGCTTCCTCTGCTGCAGCCAGCCTGGCCTAGACGCCCCCAACCCTCCACTCAGGGCTTCTGAACCTGCTGCTCCTACCTCCAGCCACTGCCTGGCTCACCCCAGCTCCAGTCAGGGCTCTGCTCAGCTGTCACCTCTGCAGGGAACCCACCCTGACGGCCTGGCCCTCCATATCCCATGACCTGACTTCTCTCTTCAAAGCTCTCCCTGCCTGATGTATACGTATACGTTTGTTTATGTATATGTATCTCCCTGTACTGGGCTCCACGTGCCGACAAAGCAGGGACTGGAGGGATGGATGATTCTGAACCCCTGGGAGCTGGCATGGCCTTGCTCACCATGGACCCTTGGGGACTGTGACTACAACAATAGCTGTCACTCACTGACCTTTGAGAAGGAGCTGGACTCCTGACATGCACCGTGTCCCCATAACTCTGAGAGGTCAGTGACAGTGCTAGTCCCCGGTGGACAGAGGATGAGCTGCCCTGAGACACTCTCTGGGTAGGAGGAGGCACCTGGTTGTGCCCACAGGGGCAGCTCAGGCCGTGAGTCGAAGCTCAGGAAAGCTCAGAAGGCAGCAAGGCAGCGCCCAAGGGAGCACCTGGAGCCCCGCGCGCGTGCAGACAGGAGGACGGGGAGGCTCGGCCTCACAGGGTCATCATTGCCTGGGTGGGGCTCAGGCCCCAGGCAACAGCATCCGGAACATACCAGGGCCTGGGCTCCTCCCAAGCTCCGAGCGTCACCCATGCAGGCTTCTTTCAGAGCCAGTGGGCCGGGTGAATGGGTGGTGGGACCTGTCAGGGCAATTAGAGAGCACAAAGCTGAAGAGCTGGCAGCTTAGGACATGACCTGGGGAAGTTTCTCTGGGCAAACACAGAATAAAGGCTTTGCCTGCCCCTCACTGCTGCCCGGTGCCAGATTATGTAATGTGTTGATGCTGCAAGTGGCGTCCTCACAGCCCTCTGAGAACTCTGTCTGCACCCCAGGAAATGAGTCCCAGAGGAATGACCCAGCTGACTGGACACTCCCCAACCTGCCCAACTGACACGCGCGCGCACACACACACACACACATGCACACACAGACACCACTGTCCAAGGGAAAGCAGAAACCTGGCTTTGGAGTCATTCACTCACAAACTCTTTATTGAGCACCTACCATGTACCCTGCACCCTACTAGATGCTGGGAATATGGCAGCGAACACAGTGGACAAAAACGATGCCCCTGGGGAACTGGCATGTGGGGGGAGAGACAGACAAGAAGCGTGACACGCAGGTGGGATGTCACATGGTGATGGTGTCCTCTGGAGAAAAACAAAAACAAAGCCAGCAAGGAAGACAGAGGCAAGGGTGTGGCTGGGCAGACATCAGGGCAGGGGCAGGGGGAAGCAGTGCAGGAGAGTGAACAAGTGCGGGGGCCCTGGGGCAGGCCTGTGTGTCCTTGCCATAACACAGCAGCTCGGGGCAGGGTGGGGGTGTGGGGAGGCTGGAACGGCGTGAGTGAGGGGAGAGGAGAGTACAGGATGTATGCATGGTGAGGACTCGGAGGGATGGACACCACTGCAGGCTTCCAGCCAGCAGACCTGAGGGCAAGTCTGGTCCTATCAACGCGCACAGAGTGGCAGCTGCAGGTCTGTCATCTACAAACAGATCTGGGGGTCCCCTACCTCCTGAGGCCATGCTCCCTCCCATCTGCAGCCTGCCCATCTATTACTTCTCCATATTTGCTCCCTCCCCTGCAACTCACCTATGCTTTCATTCTGAGCTATGGGCAGGAGGAGGTGACCTCCTGCTCCCAGTGGTCCAGGTCTGGCAGGATGGACAGCACCGTGGCTGCTGGGAGAAGGAAGATGCCGCCAGGTGGGCAGGAGGGGCCCAGGTACTGGCAATCAAAGGTCAGAGCTGGTAGCAGACTCCTGGAGCTGGAAGGACCCTTCTGGACCAGCCAACCCTACCTTTCCCCTCCAGCTTTTATTTGTTTATTTAAATGATGTCTCGCTCTGTCACCCAGGCTGGAGTGCAGACGCACGATCTCAGCTCACTGTAGCCTCCGCCTCCTGGGTTCAAATGATTCTCCTGCCTCAGGCTCTTGAGTAGCTGGGATTGCAGGTGTCTGCCACCATGCCCGGCTAATTTTTGTAATTTTTTTTTTTTTTTTTTAGTAGAGATGGGGTTTCACCATGTTGGCCAGGCTGGTCTTAAACTCCAGATCTCAAATGATCCACCTGCCTCGGACTCCCAAAGTGTTGGGATTACAGGCGTGAGCCACCATGCCCAGCCTGCCCTCTAGCTTTTAATTTGAATATTTTTGTACTACAGAGAAGTTAAGAGAATCATGCAGTGAATACCCTTACACCCTTCGCCAAGGCTCCCCAGTTAGCATTTTGCCACATTTGTGCTGTTCTCTCGGTAGGCAGGTACGTGGCTGGGGTGGGGCAGGGTGGGAGAGAGCGAGAGAGATATCATAAAGCTTCACCCCTAAAAACTTGGGGATGCATCCGTGTATCAAGCAGAATACTAAAACAAGTGGCATTCTCCCACACAACAAAAATACTAACTAAATACCAAAATAACCAAAATGTTTAACATTGTTACAAGGCTGTCCTCATACAGCTCATATTCTAGTTCCCCAAATGTCTTGGTAATGTCCTTTATAGCAGTTTTACTTTTGTTCTTTTCAGTACGGGATTCCATCAAGGATCAGGCACTTCCTTTGGTTGTTACATTCCGTTAAGGTCTAATCTGGAATGAATAGTCCCCACTGTACCATCCCCCCCACCTTTCTTTTCCTTTCATGACGTTGACATTTGTAAAAGAGACAGCCCAGGTGTCTTGTAGAATGTTCCTCAATTTGAGTGTGTCTGATTGTTTCCTTGTGATTAGACTTGGCTAAGCCTTCTGGGCACAAAATCTGCAGAGGGGAGGCTGCGTCTCCCATTGTATTATATAAGGAGGGGCCTCCTGCCAGTTTGTCCCATCATTGGTAATGCTAGGGTGTGATCATTTGACTAATGCGTTCCCAAAGATCTCTCCATCATAAAGCTAATCTTTCCTTTTGTACGTAATAATTCATCTGTGTGATGAATTATGATATTTGAGATATGTGAATATCCTGTTTCTTCACGAAATTTCACAGTGATTTTAGCAGCTATTGATGCCTTGCCTGAATCAATTATTTCATTAGTAGCTGCAAATAGAGATTTTTCCATTATCCTTTCTACGTTCTTCTGTAAAGTTTTCCTCTCCCTTCCCTCTCCCCTGCTTTTGTGGTATCATCATACACAGATTTAAAAATTGTTATTATTGTTCGATGTGTTGTAAATCCATTATCATCATTGTTCTTATTTGATGCTCAAATTGTTCCAAGTTTGGCCTCCAGGTAGGGGCTCCGTCAGGCGAACTCTTATGTCCTTCCTACTTTTTAAAAACAATTTGATTGAGGTAGAGTTGACACATAATGAATTGCTCATATTTTAATATACAACTTAATAAGTTTTGACGTATGTGTACACGCATGAAATCATCACCATATTCCAGGGAGTGAACACACCCATCACCCCAAACTCTCCTCAGGTATCTTTGTTTTCTTGTTTTGTTGAGACAGACTCTTACTCTGTTGCCCAGGCTGGAGTGCAGTGGTGCGATCTCAGCTCACTGCAGCCTCCGCTTCCTGGGTTCAAGTGATTTTCATGCCTCAGCCTCCCTAGTAGCTGGGACTACAGGCGCCCGCCACCACGCCCCACTAATTTTTGTATTTTTGGTAGAGATGGGGTTCCACCATGTTGGTCATGCTGGTCTCAAACTCCTGGCCTCAAGGGATCCACACGCCTCGGCCTCCCCAAGTGCTGGGATTACAGGCGTGAGCCACCGCCCCTGGCCCTCCTCAGGTATCTTTTTAATAGTCCCCTGCAGCCCTTCACCATCTTGAAGGAACAACTGACTAGCTTTCAGTTACTATAGATTAGTTTGCATTTTTTAGCGTTTTATGTAAATAAAATCATACTGTTTGCGTCTAGTTCCTCTCCCTCAGCATTGTTACTTTGAGACTCCCCCATGTTACTGCATGTATGCCTAGTTTTCCTATGTGTTCTTGAGTAGCATTCGGCTGTGTGGATATACCACAATTCTTTTATCCACGCATTGATATGCGGATGGACAGATGGGTTGTTTCCAGTTTGGGACTATTACCAATAAAGATGTACTTATCTAAGTCTTTGCATGTACATGGATTTCCTTTTCTTTTGAGTAAGTACCTGGAAGTGAAATGGCTAGAGTTTATGGTTAATTTTTGGAAATTGCTGAAGTGTTTCAAAAGTGGTAATACCATTTTCCATCCTACCAACAGGGCACAAGAGTTCCAGTTCTTCCTCCTACTTACCAACATAGGTGTGTAGCAAGTAGCACCTTATTGGAGATTTAATTCGATTTTTTTTTTTTTTTTTTTTTTTTGAGATGGAGTCTTGCTCTGTCACCCAGGCTGGAGTGCAGTGGTGCGATCTCGTCTCACTGCAACCTCTGCCTCCTGGGTTCCAGCAATTCTCCTGCCTCAGCCTCCTGGGTAGCTGGGATTATATATGCATGCCACCATGCCCGGCTAACTTTTGTATTTTTAGTAGGGGCGAGGTTTCACCACGTTGGCCAGGCTTGTCTCCAACTCCTGCCCTCAGGTGATCGGCCCACCTCGGCCTCCCAGAGTGCTGGGATTACAGGCGTGAGGCACCGTGCCTGGCATAATTTGATTTTTCAATTTAAATTTAAAATGTATATAAATTAAGTATAAAACAATTAAATTTAAATTTAAAACTTTTAAATTTAATTTTTCGTGATGGCAAATGATGTTGAGCATCTTTTTATGTGCGATTTGCCATGCTTATGGTCTCTGGTGACATGTCTGTTCAAATCTTTTGCCAGCTTGTGGGGGGATGTTTTATTATTATTCAATTTTGACAGTTCTTTATATTCTTGATACAAATTCTTTTTTTTTTTTTTTTTTTTTGAGACGGAGTCTCGCTCTGTCGCCCAGGCTGGAGTGCAGTGGCGCAATCTCGGCTCACTGCAAGCTACGCCTCCCGGGTTCACGCCATTCTCCTGTCTCAGCCTCTCCGAGTAGCTGGGACTACAGGCGCCCGCCACCACGCCCGGCTAATTTTTTGTATTTTTAGTAGAGACAGGGTTTCATCGTGGTCTCGATCTCCTGACCTCGTGATCCGCCCTCCTCGGCCTCCCAAAGTGCTGGGATTACAAGCGTGAGCCACCTCGCCCGGCCACAAATTCTTTATTAAATATATGCTTTGTAAAGATTTTCTCCCAGTCTGTATTGTCTGTTTATTCTCTTAACAGTGTCCCTTGAAATGCAGAAGTTTTTAGGTTTTTTTTTGAGACAGAGTCTTGCTCTGTCTCCAGGCTGGAGTGCAGTGGCACTATCTCGGCTCACTGCAACCTCTACCTCCCGGGTTCAAGCGATTCTCCTGCCTCAGCCTCCTGAGTAGCTGGGACTACAGGTGCGTGCCACCACACCCAGCTAATTTTTGTATTTTTAGTAGAGACGGAGTTTCACCATGTTGTCCAGGATGGTCTTGATCTCTTGACCTCATGATCTGCCTGCCTCAGCCTCTCAAAGTGCTGGGATTACAGGCATGAGCTACTGCGCCTGGCCGAAATATAGAAGTTTTAAATTTTGATGTGGTTCAATTTATCCATTTGTTCTTTTATAAATTGTGCTTTTGCTGTCATCTAAGAGATATCTGCCAGTGCCATCAGGATTTTCTTCTATGTTTTCTCCTAGAAGTTTTGTCATTTTATACTTAAATCTTTGATCCACTTCAATTTAACTTTTGTACACAGTGTGAGGCATAGATTGAGTTTATTTTTTTAAAATATAGTTATCTGGTTGTTCTAGCACCAGTTGTTAAAAACGCTAGCCTTTTTGCACGGCATTGCCTTTGTAACTTCGTCAAAAATCAGTTGTCTAAATATATGTGGATCTAATTTTGGACTCACTGTACTTGTCTATTGATCTATATGCCTATCTTTATGCCGAAACCATGCTGTTCTGATTAATGTAGCTTCATAATACTTCTTCAAATCAGATGGTGTTATCCCTCTGTTCTTTTTCAGAGTTGTTTTGACCATTTTAGGCCCTTTTATTTTTTTATATGAGTTTTAAAATCAGCTTGTCAATTCCTACAAAAAAAGCCTGCTGAGATTTTGATGGGGATTCCAGTGAATCTATAGGTGAGTTCAGAGAGAATTGCCATCTTAATGACTTTGAGTTTTCTGGCCCATGAACAAAATATGATTAATTCTTGTTATTCATGGTAGTTATGTTTTGTAAAGTGTCCATGAACACTGAATTAGCAAATACTGAACCATTGATCCCAGGGGAAGTACAGAGTGCAGTTCCTATGAGCCTCTGGTTCCAACATTCTCATCCACTGATAATACATTACTTTGCTTTGTGTGCGTTTCTCTTTAAAGGCACCTTATGTAATAGCTATTTTCTTTCTTTCTTTTTTTTTTTTTTTGAGACGGAGTTTCGCTCTTGTCGCCCAGGCTGGAGTGTGATGGCATCTTAGCTCACTGCAGCCTCCACATTCCAGGTTCCAGCGATTCTCCTACCTCAGCCTCCTGAGTAGCTGGGATTACAGGCGTGTGCCACCATGCCCAGCTAAGTTTTGTATTACTAGTACAGATGGGGTTTCACCATGTTGGTCAGGCTGGTCTCAAACTCCTGACCTCAGGTGATCCACCCACTCGGCCTCCCAAAGTGCTGGGATTACAGGCGTGAGTCACTGTGCCTGGCCTATAATAGCAACTGTTGATTCATCCACATTCAGCTCACATCCAACAGCACCATAATTCCCCCCTGAATGGAGCTTTCCTAACACATGTGTCTTCTCCATGAGGCACACTGCAGCCTGCTTGTACGTGGGAACATGAGGCAGCACTTGGGCACTATGCACAGGGACAGTTTAAAGTCACCAGCAAAAAGAATACATGTGAAAAACATGGCACTAAATAGACTGTGGAAAGGATCCTTGTCAACAGTTATAAGACCTGAATCAAGAAGGCAGAGAGTTGACTTCAGCTGGGAACGTGAGCATCTGGCTACTCACATTTTTGCTGCCTGTAAATGTCTCTGAGTGACTGCTACAGCACTGTGGTTACTGATTTGGGGGTTACAAATAAATTTTAGTGAGTAGGTTAATTTGCAAATACAAAATAGTGAGGATCGACTTATATTTCCTCATTTATTTAAATTTCTTTAATTTTCCCAGCAATATTTTGTAGACCGTGCAAATCTTTGATTTCTTTTGCCAGATTTATCCATATGTAGTTCATACTTTTTGATGATATTTTAAATGGGTATAATTTTTTCCATTTCAATTTCTGATTATTTATTGCTAGCATATGGAAATACAATTGATTGTTGTATATTGATCGTGAATCCGGCAACCTTGCCAAATTCACTTAGTTCTAATAGCTTTTTAATAGATTTCATTAGATTTTCTACATAGATGATGATGTCATCGGCAAATAAAAAGTTTTACTTCTCTTAATCTCATGCCTTTTATTTCTTTATTTCTTGACTGATAGCACTGGCTAGAAACGCTAGTACAATGTTGAATGATAAGGGTGGACATCCTTATTCCTGATGTTAGGGGGAAGGTATTCAGTTTTCTACCATTAGTATGATGTTAGCTGTAGTATTTTCATAAATGCCCAAGGAAGGACAAACTTGGAAGGAGTTTGGACTTTATTGGAAAAGCTGTAGTTCAGCCACTGGATAGCAGAGAAGTTTGATGGTGTAGCCAGGCTGGAGCTGGCCTGGAGCTGCTGGGTGAGCAGTAGACCCTCCAGAGTGTGGTTAAGGAGACCAGGCCTTCAGCAACCACTGCTATGGGCACGCAGCATCATGGACATGCAGTGGGAGTCCAGGCACCAGTGGGAGCAAGAAGTCTTTAGACAATCAGGGCTGAACATGAACTTGCTCTGCTGCTGGGGATGTGAGACCCCAGCCACAGTCCACTGTGTGCAGGCCACACGAGGGCTTTGGTTTTATGAGGCTGTAGAAAGGTTACCACTAAGCTAAGGCTGCAGGGTCGCAGAGAAATTGTGTTCTGGGCCTATGGCTAGGGTAGGAATCCACTGCAGACCCCTCCCCACTCCTCCATGTAGGCTATTGTAGGGAGCCTTTTCCTCCTGCGATGTCCTTCCAGCGTCCTCCTAGTGAGGGCTGTAAACCATGCATAGTGGAATTCTGTTGCTTACCATGGAACATATATTGAAGGAATGCTTGGAACTGACACAGTCGGGCAGAACTTGCTATTTTAACTGTTCTCCAAAGCTGGCTGGAGAGTGGGTGTGAGACTCTCAAAGGACAGTCCAGGGAAGCGAGTTTGGGGTCCTGAGAGCAGAGCACTGGCTGGGTTCCGGGGTGCAGGCAACTGGCTCAGCTCGGCAGGCATCCATGGCTAATCATCTTTTGTTCCCAGATTACTGCTCATTTGATGACCCAGGAAAATACAGTACTACTTTTCTGTGCTGGAATTGGGTGTCCTCCTCTCCCAGGCCCCATCTACAGGTCAGGCTTTGCTGCCTGTCTAGAATTATGCAACACAGATGTCCACACGCTGCCTCCCACCAACAGAGCTGGGACCAGACCCACCTCTCTTAGCCCCTTAGATCCCTCTTGCTTGGAACAGAAGTTCTCAAGGTATGTCCTCAACATATCCCACACCTGCCTCCACAACTCTGCCAAGTCTCTTTCAGTATTGTCATCTGGTGCATGGAGTTTTGCACATAGCAGAGGCTCAGGAAACATTTGTGTGATTAGGGGATACAGGTCTACATGCATTTCATCTGTGAATCCCCAGTACCTAGCAAACTACGGGCTCAGTGAATACTTAAGGCAGGCATGGTGAAAGCAAAGTAAAGCTTTGTAAAAGCAAAGCAAGCTGCTCCACGGACCCATGGAGCAGCTTTATGGGTCCATTGAAAGAATCAGAGCCTTCTCCCTCCCAGTATTCAAAGCCCTGTATTTGTATTAATGTATTTCACCCTGAGAATAATCCTGTGATGGCATTCTTACCATCTTCCTCATCTTAGAGATGAAGACAACAAAGCCCACAGAAGTTACATCCATTTCTCAGGATCACATAGAAAGTGGCCAACATGGGGCTCTAACCCAGGCTCTGTATTTCAGACCCCACTCTCTTCATCACAAGATACTGCCTCTTCCCACATCTCTTCTATTTTCCCAGCCCTAAAAGAGAGCTGACACTTAGATGCCATGCATATTTACTGAATAAATGGTACACCAACAGACAAGGCCTAGGCAGTTTTCTTGTCTTTGCCTAGGTCTGCAGAGCTAATATTAATAATGATAATACCTAGCCATTATTGGAATGAGCCAGGGGCACACTCCGTGTGGCAGAGCAGCTAGTTGCCTACCCCAGCGTCCAGTCTCCCCTTGGCCTTTGTGACAGGACCATTGCCCATTTCCTGGCTTCCTTGGCTTCAGATGGGGCCATGTGAGCAAGTTCTAGCCAATGAGATATAAGTGGAAGTTTGGTTGTGTCTTCAGGAAAGTTACTTAAAAAGAGGGGCAAGTTCTCTTCCTCTCTCCCTTTCTGCTGCTATTTGGGATGAGGATGAAATGCCTCAAGCTCCAGCAGCCATCCTGGCCCAGGAGGTGACCTTGAAGATAGAAGCCACTTGTTGAAGACCAGGAGATGGGATCCCTGAAGACTCTGGGTAACCAGCATGGAAGTCCTGGATTGCCACCATTTCACATGAGAGAGAAACCAAGCTCTAGCTTTTTCTGCGGCTGCTGTTTGGGGTCTCCCGTTTGTCCAGCAGTACCTAATCCTCAAAGACACAGGTGCAGTTTCCTGTTGTTTTATTTTACTATTTTACTTTATTTTAGAGACACAAATAAAAAGCCCGTAGTTTGCTAGGTACTGGGGATTCACAGATGAAATGCATGTAGACCTGTATCCCCTAATCACACAAATGTTTCCTGAGCCTCTGCTATGTGCAAAACTCCATGCACCAGATGACAATACTGAAAGAGACTTGGCAGAGTTGTGGAGGCAGGTGTGGGATATATTGAGGACATACCTTGAGAACTTTTGTTCCAGGCAAGAGGGATCTAAGGGGCTAAGAGAGGTGGGTCTGGTCCCAGCTCTGTTGGTGGGAGGCAGCGTGTGGACATCTGTGTTGCATAATTCTAGACAGGCAGCAAAGCCTGACCTGTAGATGGGGCCTGGGAGAGGAGGACACCCAATTCCAGCACAGAAAAGTAGTACTGTATTTTCCTGGGTCATCAAATGAGCAGAGCTCTGGCACCAAGGCTGGAGTGCAGTGGTGTGAACATGGCTCACTACAGCCTCAGTCTCCCAGGCTCAAGGGATCCTTTTGCCTCAGGCTCCCAAGTAGCTAGGACAACAGGCTCATGCCACCATGCCTGGCTAATTTTTTTATTTTTTGTAGAGACGAGTTCACCCTATGTTGCCCAGGCTGGTCTTGAACTCTTAGGCTCAATGCTCCTCCTGCCTCGGCCTCCCAAAGTGTTGGGATTACAAGCGTAAGCCACCAAGCCTGGCCCAGGTACAGTCATTATCCCCATTTTGCATATGAGGAAACTGAATCCTAAGGAAGTAGAGTAACTTGACTCGAAGCCGGGCAGTCTCATGGCAGAGCCCGTGTACGGAACCACTAAATGATAGGTGCTCCCCAGAAGAATGCTAATTGCACGTATTAGGCACTGGGTAAACACTAGTTGGAGGGTGGCTGGGGTCTGCCAGTGTGGGAACTAGGAATGCAGGGCTTTTGGCAGTGTCTGTGGTCTGCTGGCTGGGGGAACTGCACTCTGTGTTCTTACCACATTCAAGTGGTTGAGGCCTGGGCCCTACAGCATTTTGGCAGGGCACTCACTGCGGTTATTAAATTCTTCATATTCTGTCTGTCCTTAAGGAACAGTAGACCAAGCAAAGGCAATTTTTGGAGGCTTCCACAAGAGAAAAGTGATTCTAGTCCCATGTGAAAACGGTGGGGCAGCTAAAGTCCTCGGAAAGGGAATTAGGATTTTAGAGCTGCAAAGACGATCTTAGTTAGCATCTCTCGAAGTGGGCTCTGCAGCATTTCCCCCAAAACACTAGAATTAGAAGATGTTAATAGGTGTTCAATGTAGAAGCATCACGGATCCAAGAAGCTTGAGAAACTGGGTTATTGCAGGGCTTCTCAGAGCCGTTAGCATGCATTGGCACCTTCTAGGAAGGCAAGGAAATACACAGTATTCCTTAACATCACTTGAAGTTGGAACCCTTTTATTTGAGAAGCACTTCACAGGATGTCTTTCTGGTTTTTTAAAAATACTATCAATAGATAATATTTATGAATAATTTACTGCATGCCAAGTATTGTGTTATGTAGTATATATGCACTATCTCATTAATTCTCAGAAAAATTTATGAAGTGGGTACTTGTATTGCCATTTTATAAACGAGAAAACAGGCTCAGAGAGTAACATGGCCAAGGTCACAAGACTAAGTAGTAACGCAGAGGTCAAACCCCTCTGTCTGATTACAGAATCCGCCACGCTGTTAGACTCAGGAGGTAACTTGCCATATCCGACACTGTTGGCAAGAGGCCATGATGGATCTGGATTCAGGTATTTTGACTCCTTTTCCAATTACCGTTTTGTACTTTGCTGCTTCTAGGTCACGGATGTGCCAGATGGTGGGTGATGCCCATCTCCCTACACTGTACTTCTCTCCCACACACCCAGAGCTGTGGCCAAGGGACCAGCTGGGGATGAAGCAGAACCTCTGGGCCTGCCCATCACCAACATGCACATGGCCTCTCCTTCCCCCTATGGACCTGACACGTGGACTAGTCCCTGAACTGAACCCATCTGTCATGGGCCATGCTGTCCAGAAGCCAGCACTCAAAAGCAAGCCCTGCACCACTCTAGGTGTGTGGTTTTTACATTTTTAAATGGTTGAAGACAAACAGAACAATATTTTGCGACAATTTGGTGAAAACTATGTGAAATCCAAATGTCAGTGCCCATAAATAAAGCTCTACTGGCACGCAGCCCTGCTCATTTGTTTACATGGTGTCTATGGCTGCTGTGTGTTGGGACAGCAAAGCTGAGGAGCTGCTGCAGAGGCCCTATGGCATGTAAAGCCTAAAATATTTGCTTTTTGACCCTTCACAGATAATGTCTGCTGACCCCTGTTTCCAGATGAAAAAAATCAAAGCCCAATAATATAATCATTCACATCTGGTGATTTCTTTCTCAAGCAGCTGGTTTTATTCCTACTTCTCAGGGGTTGGCGGGAATGAAGTGGACTGTGACTAAGCCTCAGGAAAGAAGAGAATTTGCAGGCCAGGCACAGGGTGTGGGCCAGGGCTCAGGAGGCCTAGATTCCTGTCCTGGCACCGCCCTCTACCCTGCAGGTACCCGAGGAAGTTTCTTCTACTGGGGCTGTGAACTAGCATGCTCTGATATGATATGCAATCAATAAATACATATTACACATTTACTATGTGCCTTCTCAGGCACTGCTTAAGCATATCTATATCTATCTATCTATCTCACATACATACACACAGATTTATATACACACGTGTATATATACAATATATAAAACTTTCTGCTAGTGATAAGTGCTATAAATAAAAATAAAGCATGCTGAAGAGGTGGTGATGGTGAGGTGTTTCTTTAAATAAGGGTGCCGGGAAGGCTCTCTCAGGTGAAATGAGCAGAGACCTGTATCAGGCAGTGAAGAAAGAACGCATTCCAGGTAGCAGAAACAGCCAGTGTGAAGGCCCTGAGACGGAAGTGTCCTGTGTGCTTAAGCAATAAGGTCAAGATGGCCTGGAGGCAGAGCCTGAGGGGGTACTGGGTAGGAAATGGACCTGGGAGGCCATGGAGGGGGGGTCTGGAGATTATCTTAGGAGTAATAGGAGCCTACAGTGTCCGGTGCCACAGCATGATCTGTTCTGATGATTTAAAAGGAAATCTGTTAGTTGGAGACTGGATTGAGGAGTGGAGCTCAATGCCTCAGGATCTCTTTTGGATTCTCAGGGTGAGATATCACAAGGTAAAGACCCCCTGGGAGGCCAGCAGACCCTGCAGCTCTCCAAGTTGAAAGGCTCAAACAGGGTGAGGGCGCCATGCCCACGCCTCAGAACAATGGGTAGTGAGCAGTCTGTCAGGGGGCACTGCAGGCTGAGGGGCAGTGGCATGGCCTGGAGAGGGGCAGGCTCAGGTCAGGCAACAGGGTGGACTGAGTGTGGCCCTTTAGACCTCACCTCTTCCAAAAGTTTCCCCGAGGGCCCTTGGGTTGCAGTGGGGCCTTCTCCACGCTCCATAGCCCCTGGAGCTTCCCTCTCTGTTATACCTGGCATGCTATGAGGATGTACCCGTCTTCGGACTCCCCTTCCGTGGGCCAGGAGCTCCTTGTTGGCAAGGCCTGACTCACAAGCACTGAGTAGGTGGCTGGGAGTGGGTATTAATCCAACGACTAAGGCAGAGGCTGGAGCTGGACAGCCAGCAGCGGCTTAGGAGAGGAAGATCAGTGAGGGCCCGGATGTCTAGTTTCTTCCACTGGCACGGACACTGGCCTGGTTCTGTATTCCAGATCCTTCCCTCCAGGGTCTGGGTGACACACCTCAGACCTTGCATTACAGTGATAACGTCCCACGTTCCTCACCGTTTATCTTTGAGCCCTGCCCTAACTCCGTAGGACACAGGGAAAGGAGATGCTCACTGAAGGGGTGCCCGCCAAGCATTTTGCAGGGAGAACCTTTAGTCCTGGGAAGTGGATATTTACTACTTTGTAAATGAGAAAATAAACTCAGAAAGGTGATCTGTCTCAAAACGAAGAGCAGAGTCAGTTTGTGTTCTTTTAACCCTCCTAGGCACAGGCTATGCCCGCAACAGTTGCTGGATCCATCAAGTGTCTGGGTCAAGAGTCTAGAGCATCTACTGTCCATTCTCCCCTTATCCGCTATTAACCTGTAGTACAATGGCGTAGACCTAGCCTGTAACAACTTGTGACCACTTTACACCCACTCAATTGACTACAATAAAAAAGACAATATAGCAAAAATGTGGGGCAACAGGAATCCTAGTGCATTGCCGGTGGGAATGGACAACGGTGCAGCCACTCCGGAAAAGCCTGGCAGGTCCCAAAAAACTAAACACTGACTATATGACCCGGCAATTCTACTGCTTGGTATATACCCAAGGAAATTAAAAACATGGAGGGACTAGGAAGTGACTGCCAGTGGGCATGGATTTTTTTTTTTTTTTTTTTTGAGATGTTCTGGAATTAGCTAGTGTAATGGCTGGCCAACTTTGTACATGTACTAAAAACCACTGAATTGTACTCTTCAGAAGGATGAATTCTCTCAATAAATCTGTTAAGAAGAAAACAAATTTGTGGGCTGTCCTTCAAGCTCCAGGTTACCGCGCAGGCTAAGGATAGAAGTATCCTTTACTAGAAGCCCCATCCCCAGCAGCCACTGGACACCAACTCTGGGTGCAGAATGTAGCTTATTCACTCACAGATTAGGCAAGCCAGTCTTATGTCTTCCTCTAACTCACACCTTCCTAAGTCCTGACTCTATCCTCCTGTAGGAGTTTTATTTTTCCTGGGTTCCCTGGGTCTCCCTGGGAGAGCCCCTGAATGATGCGCTCCACAGTAAACATCAACCGTCACCAGACTGGGAAGCCTCACCAAGGCTGCACGATGCCAGGAGTCGGGGCTTAGTGCTCAGCAGACTCCGGGAGAATCCCAAACCTGTCTCTTTGGGAAAATCAAAAAACCATTTGAGTGCCTACTATGTGCTGGGCCCAATATTAGGTTCTTATTTAGCCTGCAACTTGTCTGAAGGTAGCTGTCATCACCCCCACTTTCGTTGAGGAAGTAGATGTTCAGCAAGGCTCAGTTACCTGTCCCGGCTGGCAAGTGGCGGGAGCTCTTTCCCCAGCCCGCCTGGCACTCACCCAGCAGTCTTGATTTCTCTGGGTTTTAGTTCTTTTATGCGTAGAGGGGCACACATCACACCTACTATGCAGTACGATGGTCACAAAAACATCTGGCTTTTCATAAATTCCAGTCCCTGGTCCTCATGGAATCCGGCTTTTGTTGGCCCAGGCAGAAAGGGAGATGGACTATGTGCTTTTTCCCATTCCCAACCCAACCAGGATGGCCTGGCTTGACTGGACCCTTTTGCTTTTTGGACATGGATGCTACCAACCTCAGGCCACTGAGCTGACCTCTGACCTCTGATGGAACCAACCTCTCTGCTGAGCTTTTCCAAAACTTGATCCTTATACCCTTGCTGCTGTGGTATGGAGACCCACGCTTTTTAGCTCTTTGTTAAAACTCTCTCAAAGGTAGAACTTGCAGAATCACAGGGTTGGGGGTTGAGGGGGCTTCTGAGATGTCTGGAGGAGGGGCCCACAATGTTTGCTTAGGCCCCGGACCCCCTGAAAGGGCAGACTAGGCTTAGTTTGGATCCAGGATCCCCCAGTCGCAGCTGCACAATTTCAGATAGCTTCCTGTGCTTCCAAGTGCTGGTTTCTCAGGTGTAGAACGGGAAGGCCAGTCAAAGGCCATCAGGCAGCTGCTTCAAGCACGGGGACATGGAAACGGCCAAGGATCCTTCTCTCCCACCACCCACCGGGTGGGATGGGGGGGCCGCAGCATGGGCTGGCCTTGCCGCCCTCCCAAACAGGGGCAACAAACCACAAAACACTCTTTTTCAAATCACATATGGCTTCTTTGACCCCATCAAATAACTTTATTCACACAAACGTCCCTTAATTTACAAAGCCTCAGTCATTCATACACATTAGGGGATCCACAGTGTTCAAAGAACTTAAATATAATGTATCATACCAACCCAAGTAAACCAAGTACAAAAAATATTCATATAAAGTTGTTCACACGTAGGTCCTAGATTACCAGCTTCTGTGCAAAAAAAGGAAATGAAGAAAAATAGATTTATTAACTAGTATTGGAAACTAACTTTGTGCCTAGCTTAAAATCTCCCTCACGCTCGTCTGTCCCACACAAATGTTTAAGAAGTCAGTGAAATGTACTCCCCGGCTCTGATGAAAAGAAGCCCCTGGCACAAAAGATTCCAGTACCCCTGAAGAGGCTCCCTTCCTCCTGTGGGCTCTCCTAGAAAACCACCGGGACGGCCTCCCTGCTGATACCGTCTATAACCTTAGGGGGCCCTCGGGCAGACAACGGCAGCGGACTCATCTCTTGGTGATGGCTGTAGATGCTAACACTGGCCAATTCAATGCCACACCTACTGGTTACCCTTTGAAGGCATTTCTCCAGACAGAAGCCCCTCGAAGCCTAGGGTAGGGCAGGACCAGAGATATACCTGTGTTGTCTCGAAGGCTGTGCCACAGCCCAGTATGACAGCTTGGCAGAGCCAATATCTCTGGACTTCTGCCTCCAAAACCCAGTGGCCTAAAGAGCTAAAAAATGTCAGCTTGGCTCTTCCAAGGTTGCCAGGGCCGAGACTCCCAGGAGCTACGTCTGTCTGGGGGCTGCTAGACAGGCCTAGGAGGGAAAACCAGCCAAGGGGAGGGATAGTCTGAGACCCACCTAGAGTAAGTGCCACCAGCGCCCCCAGATGTGGGGGGAAGAGGGGCGTATGGGCAGGATGGAGAGTGGGAGCTGCACTTGGTGGGCAGGACTGGAAGGAGCCACATGGAACCACGCAAGGGCAGAACGTTAGGGTCCCTCCTTAGGGGGTGGCAGCCTGACTCCTGCTTTTCTAAGTTTCCAAAAGATACCCCAAGGCTAAAACCCAGACATCCATCCTATTAAGATGTCTTCTAAGAAGGTAAACAGCTAACAGCATAAAAAGAAAATTCCCACAATGCCAGCTCTTTTCCTTCTCTTAGAAAAAGATTCAAGCAAAAATAATCATCTTATTGCTCCAAACACTGGTTTTCTAGGCTAAGAGACAACTGATATGTTAAGGAGCTGAGATCTTGGAGGAAGGGAATGTGGAGGTGGGGAATGTGCAGGGCGAGGAGGCCGTAAGGAAGGCGGGGAGTGGTCCTAGCACCACAGGGTCAGGAGCAGAGGGAGCAGAGGGTGTTTGCCCCTGCCCCGGGCATCTCTGCCCTCATTCGCTCTGGGGCCCCCCTGGCAGTGCCACTAAGGAGGCCAGGCCCTGTCCCGAGTCAAATCTCCACCCAGTGTTGGGTATTTCTCCTCTGGCTGTAAACAGGGTGTTTCTTAAGTAAACATTTAATATACTCCCTCAGAAAGGCAGCCACAGGGGCAAACTATGTCCAGGTGGGAGGAAAAAAATTCCCATTCTCCTGACCCAATGCCTCTGGGATGAGACAAGGCTAAGGCCTGCAACCTTAGTCCCCAGCGCCCAGAGAGGGTTCAGACAGGGCCAGTCTCGAATGAACAGACTGAGGCATCCTCCTGGCTAGAGGTAAGAGGCAGAGAGTGTGCACCTGTCCAAAGCACAGTTTTTCTGTCCTGGGCTATAGCTGCGAGTGAGTGCCCTGGTGGTGGTGGGGAGATGTGGACCTGGCTACAGCCCTCAGGAAGAGGGTGTGGGGGGTGAGAGAGTGATCCCTCCCCCGTGGCTCTCTGGGAATGAGAAAGACAGTGAAAGAGCAAGTGACAGAGGACACAGATAGGGAGAAAGAAGCCATGCACTTCCAGCTGAGCCAGGAGGCCTGGCCAGGGGAGGACAGTGGAATAAGGCACTACGATCTGTCCTGCTGATTCTTCTGATGGGAAAACTGAGTTCAGATCCCTAACAGCCGAGGTCAAGAGTCCCCCTCCAAAGGGCTATCCTTGCCACAGAGCCGAGGAGAACGAATGACTGCCGTTTTAAGGTTTGAATACTACTAGAACTGGGGCAGGTCCTACAAACTTGGTGGTGTTGAGATGATGCACCAGAGAGCTGCTGGCAGCCTGAGACCCAGTGAAGACGCAGGAGTGGGGACGTGACAGTGAGTGGAAGCCAATCCACAAGGGGACAGTGGAGAGTGGCACTGAGACTACAGGTGCTACCCGGGGCTGAGCCACGGCCAGTTCTCTCACCACGGCGGAGCCCGCTGAGTGCCTGAGGTGGGCAGGTGTTTGAGAAAGCAGGGGAGGGATAAGAAGCAGGGGCAGGCACTTGGGGCTAAAACGGTGGCCTGCATTTATGCTACGGAAAGAGGTCGTGCCACTAAGCAAGAACTGGAAGATGAGGGGGCATGGAGGCTGGCGACCCCTACCAGGCTGCCCACCTGTCACCTACAGGGGTGCTGTTTCTTGCTGCTCTGATAGCAAGAAAAATAACAAAGGGGGAGCACGATGGCTCCAAGAACTTTTTAGTTAGAGCTACGGGACCTGGGGAGGGAAGAAGAAGAAAATAAGGGGCTCATTAGGCTGAAGCCTCACTAGGGATGTTACAGTGTGGGCTGCAGCCAGGGAGAGGGGGGTGCTGGGTTTGGGGACTGTTTTTTCCCATTTGCTCATGTACAGAGAGACCGCTGCCCCCAAGAGAAGGCAGGGTGGCGGGCGGAAAAGGAACCGTGTACTGCAATTAGGGGATGCTGCTATTCCCACCCTCTCGGATACAACTCAGTGCACTCAGGAGGCTGCCTGAGAAGTCAGAGACAGGAGAGACAGGCAGTCACAATGGGTTTTGGCCTAGGAAGGGAAGGGCCTGGTTATCACCTGTGGGATCCTGCTAACAGCAGCCAACCTTCCGCTCACAAGGAAGAAAGTCTGGTGTTGAGGGGGGTGAGAGAAGGCTGAAAGAATGTGAGCAAACATATTGCTGAGCCTGGCCTGATGTACTGTTCTCTCCCAAATTCTCAGGGCCAAAGGATTGCTTCTTAGTGGGTAAAGCCCCTGCCTTGGTCACATAGAAAAGGAAATGCCCTCCAACCGTCTCCCCTATCAATCCTATGCTGGTTTAGGTGAAACAAAAAACAAAAATGAACACAAAAGGATTCCCTTCCCCCTCCCCAGTGGCCCTATACTATTTGGCCATAATGGGGTGAAAAGCCTTCAGAGTGGCCAGGCGCGTCCAGACAGAGGGACAACACAAGAGCATTGCCCCTTCTTGCAGGGGGAGAACAGATGGGCTCAGAGCAGCAGCCCAGGGGGAGGGAAGCTTCCCCTAGGGAGGTGCGAGAGTGTCGCTGGAGAGTGCAAGGATGGCTGCAGCAGACAGGCATGGGTGGCGGGGCTGAAGTGTCATGGCTGGGGAAGCCTGAAGGTGGCGAGCCCGCAAATGGGCCCCTAACGCTGCAGGGGGTCTACCCAGTTCCACAACACCTCTCTGCTCTGGGCAGGTCCGCTGTTTTCCCATTGGATACGTCTATACTGAGGGCAGGCACCTAACAGTAAGTCTCCAGGGGTGAGGGAAATGGCGCTTGACAGTGTGTGTCACTGCATATGACACCACGGACCCCGACACACAGGGCACGCCCTTCACTGTGAGAACACGACAACGGCAGCCAGTTCAGGACACGCTGTTATCATGGCAAAGTCACAACCAGATCTTAGGGCCTCAGGCCGTCTCTGTGACACCTGGACACTATGGGACACATCTGGGAAGATGACAATCCAGGAGGCAGTTAGGTGAGAAGTGCTGACCTCACGGCAGTGACAGATGCCTGCTGAAGACCCAGCTGTGTTCCACACAAGAGTTTGGCACAACAGTTTTTCCCAACAGAAAGGCAGGGATGGCTGCTCCACCGCCAGCAAGTGCGAGATGGTCGCCCTCCACCCTTACCTCCTAGTTCCCTGCAACACAGGGCGGAAGAGGAATGCATTCGCACCACTGTAAGTCCTGGTGTGGCCTGGGGCTCCCAATAGCTTAAACAGAACAAAGCCTGGAGTTGAGACCTTCTTAGTTCTCCTGGCCAAACCCTGGCCTTCCTCTTCCAGGCGGTTCTTCGCCTCTGATCATCTCTGAGGCCCAAGGGCTAGCCAGGGCCAGCCCACCAAGGAGTCCAGGAGTTCCTGCATCTGGTAGGGAGGCGTGGCCCAGAGGCCTCCTTGTGTCCTCATGCCCCATTCCAGAAGAAACCCCCAGATTCCCTATGGGGAGGCAGGCCTTCTCTAGGGAAGTGAGGTGTCGTAAGTAGAACTGAGAGAAGTATAAAGAAGGAAGACAGAGGGAAAGTGAAGGACAAAACCAAAAATAGCTCCCTAACCCCTTATAAAAATTAAAAGTGAAATTTATACATATGCCTTGCCCATACTGAATTTCTTTTAAGAAATTGGTGCCTGTCCACAGCATTGCGTCCTGCTCTTCTGAAGTCTCAACGGTTTAAATTAAAAAAAAAAAGGGAAGACGAAAAAAAAAAGAAAAGGAAAAAAATAAAGCAAAACTAAAAAGAAGCGGGGAAACCCAAACAAAAGCTTCACATTGCCGGATCCAGCTGTCGGGAGATCGCCAACCGGCCAGGCCACCACCTGTACCCTCTGCCGTCCTCTGGAGGAGACGTGGTGAGACTGTGGGTTCCGAGGAATCGACCTGGAAGACAGAAGGCAGATAAGGGGGGACATTGGTCAGCAGGCCTGGGCACCAGCCCTCAACCCAGAGGAACACTGAAGCTGTGTGTGCTGGGGGCTGTGGGGCAGAGCTCTAAATAGATGGGGTAAATCTAGCTTCACAACCTCCCTGGTCTAGACACACATGCTTATTTTTCAGATAGGCAAACTGAGGCTCAGGTTAAGTAACTTACCCAAGGTCACACTGACTAAGGGGCAGACGCTAGCTGGGAACCCAAGCTTGCTGGCTCTAGCTGTCAAACCAATCGTGAATCCTGGCTTCCCCATACTATTAGGAGCAAGACACCGCAGGGCCCACCCTGGAGAGTCTGTCCCCACAGACCTTGCCAGCATTGCTTCCACCCATGCTTTCTTCCCCACTCTCTGTGACTAATTGTGCTGTTTGTTATAAACGCCACAGCAACCCTCTCTAGGTTCAGTAATCCTGTTTTACAGAAGAGAAGAGTGAAGCTCAGGCCTCTGAGAATCCGAACCAGGCTACCCGCTAAGGTCTTAACAAGGGCCAGAATCCCACACCCAGGGGCAGGGGTGGACTGGGCCCGCACTGTCTGCTGCAGTGCACTGTGGGGGTTAAGAACGAGGGCTCTGGAGCCAGAACGGGTGACTGAGTAAACATGAGCTGCCACTCGACTGTGGGGGAATTTAAGTCCTCTGTTCCCTGGTCTCATCACCTGTACCTGCATCACAGGCTATTATGAAGATTAAATGAACGTAAAACCAAGAAGAGTGCCTGATTCTATCAGTATTGGCTATTATTTGGAAACTGCCTTAGTGCCAGGCCTCAGGAATAAGACAAGAAGCCTGCCCTTCAGTGACTTATTCTACTGGAGGCCTAGAATACAAGGGCCCACAGAGATTAGTCTTGGGCAGCCCCCGCTCTGAGCTATCGGATCAGTGCTAAGTATAGCGCTGTCCTGGGCAGGGCGGGCCATCTAGGGCAACAGTGCTCCAGCCTCGTTGCACATGGAATCATCTAGGAGGTTTTTTGAGACAGGGTCTTGCTCTGCCACCCAGGCTGGACTACAGTGCCTTGATCACAGCTCACTGCAGCCTTGAACTCCTGTGATCAAGTGATCCTCCCACCTCAGCCTCCCGAGTAGCTGTGACTACAGGGCACATGCCACCATGCCAGGCTAATTTTTATATTTTTAATAGAGACGAGGTTTTGTCATGTTGTCCAGGCTGGTCTTGAACTCCTGGGCTCAAGTGATCCACCTACCTTGGCCCACCTAGGAGTTTTTAAAGTGCCTGAATGACCAAGGCAGACAAGTCTTTCACTGTGCGTGCAATCCCCCAGTGGCTTCCTTTGTCAGGCAGAGCCAGCACCGTGGCTGCCATGACTTGCCACCTGCGTAGGCTGACACCACCAGCTCATTGTCCTCAGCTCCTGGGAAGGGACCTGGCTAGTCCTCCCAAGAAGCAGCAGGATAGGACAATATTGGATAATTTACTGCCTGCTGGCCTCAGTTTCTCCCTCTGAACACTGGGGACTCTTGGTTGAGGTCTGAGTGGAATGACTCAGGTTCCCGGCCCACATCAGGGACGAACATACTCAATGAGTCCACCCCTTCCTAGCCAACTGTCCCCAACCAGAGACTATAAACCTGTTAAATCTGAACAGGCCATGGTTCTCAGCCACACAACCATTAAAAGTGTTTCTGGCTGGTGAGGGTGCCCTGCACACTGCTGGAGGAGGGGATCAAGCTTCTGGAAGGTAGTCTGGCACTGTTTTTAGGGCTTCAAAGATGTTTAGATTGGTGGCTCCCTGAAATTCCACTCCTGAAAGCCAAGCTTAACAGATAAACCTAAATATGAAAAGAACTTTATGGATAAAGAAGTTCACTGAAATATTTAAATTACAAGACAGTAACTCACAAGTCCAAAAATAAGGATAAAGTAAGCAAATGATCCTTCAACGCACTGATATACTACAGAGGAAATGAGATCATTGCATGACATTTGAAGATTATGACAAAAGCACTTCCCTGGGGTAGGTGGAAAAGAGTAGGTTACAAAGTTGTGTAGCGCACAGCACGACCATAACTATGTAAAAACACAAACCCCTCAGTGTAGGAAAATCTGACAAGAAATACACCAACATGTTGTGCTTGTTGTGACTGATTTTCCTCTTCCCTCACTTCTGATTTTTAATACTGAACACACACCAATGTCACATTTTACTTTTTAATAGGAAAAATAGGGTACTTTAACGAACAAGAAAAGCTGGCAGCTCCAATAGAAAGGTCCAGATGTGGGGTCTTGTCTGGACTCTTCCATGCCCAGTGGACAAAGGAGAGCTTCCACACTGCCAAATGGGAGGTTAGACTATGTGACTCCCTGCTCTACTGCCCAGGGAGCGGGTGACCAAGAAAGTGGGTGTGGCTGATCTGGAAAGAAAATACAGGATTTCTCGGGCCCAGTCTTTCACTCTGCTGCTTCTGTTCCTTGGTCTGTTAATTCCCCTCAAAAAAATCCACTGGTGGGTCTTGTATCCCAGTTTTTGACTTGGAAAAAGAAAATCATCATAAACATATTCCCTGATGATTCAGCAGCCATCTCAAACTCTAGCTCTATTTAGCATGCCTACTGCTTTCTCTCCGTGCCTTCCGTAGACACAGATCAACCTGAAGATGGGGGAAGAGGGTATTTAGGGTAGGCCCTCACCATCTGAGACATTAAGACCTTGTGAAATACGACGAGAAATTATACAGCCACATGTGATGTGCTAAAATAATCTTTGGGACCAGTTATGATTTTCCAGCATTCCTTTCCTCCCTCCCTGCTGACAATCTCCTGAAAAGGATGCCCATCAGCAGGAAGGTAGCACGTGGCAGCTGAAAAGCAGTGTTGGCAAGGAGGCAGGTTCAGAAACTAGAGGTTCTTTTTTACATAATAAACTAGCAGAACACAGTATGACTACAGAAGGTCAGACCAACAGCACAGCACTCTGCAAGAACTCCTGAGACACCAGCTTGTAATGACCGCTGTAATCACTGGGTCCCATGCCAGGAAGTGAAGCTGACATTTCCCAAAGGCTCCTCCCTGCTCCCTCTAGCTCTGGCACTGGCTCTGGCCCTCCTGTTGGAAGCCTCAGAACAGCCTACAGGTCTGAGTCTGGTTCTCTCTTGTGGGTACATAGAAGGAAAATATGAGGGCTCTCTATTGGGGAGAGGATCTTGGCTTGGGGTTCTTTTCCAGTCTGCCATCACAGAAAAAGCACTTTTCCCAGGGAGCTAACAGCACAGTAAGCTCACCGAAGGTAGTGGAGGTGCTTTCTGTAGCTATGAACAGGAATGGCTCAGACCACATGGTTCTGAGTTTAAGCAGCAGACCCTCCCAGGTACTTGTGGGCACAATAAAGGGTGTAGGTCTCAGCCCCAGTGGGCCCTTGGGGAGGCCTTAGGCTTGTGGTGCTTCATCCTAGCAGATGCCACATCTCAGCTTCCTGACCGCTTAGGCTGTGCCTGACTGCCTGGCTACCAGCTTCTACCGGGGCTCTTCTCATCCCTCTTTGTGGAATCCCTACCTCTGACCAGAGCCTGCTCCTTGAGGGCAAAAATCACACCTGCTAAGCATAATGAAAAGTGGTGATGTGATAAACCTGCAACTGACATCTGTAGTGCCCTTCCATGATTACTGTGAGGAGGGATTTGGCCAGTTTTCACAAGAAAACGGGCCCAGAGAAATGGAGCAACTTGCCCCACACCAGAGTTGCTGAGCAGTAGAACCAGCACTTAATCCAAAGTTTTCCAGCTTCACTACCCAAAGTCTCTGCACTATGACAGTCTTCAGTCAGTGCTTCTAAAGCCGGCTCAGTAATGGTTCCAGCAGCTTGCACCTGAGATGATCCTGGGGGTGGAAGGTGTCAGTGATCTGGGAAAATGTGCTATGAATCCTTACCTTTCTCATTTCAGCTCTTGGACCAAGTTCTCTCAGTGCATCCCACCTTCTTATTTCTCTGTAACTGGCATAACAGCAATCACTTATTGAGCAGTCTGTATGTGCAAGTTCTAACTGTGTTATAGGGAACAACCTCGTAAAGCAACACTGCTTTCCAATCACTGTTAAAGGATCGAGTGTTTTACATCCATCGCCTCATTTCACCCCAGCAACCCTAAGAGGTAGGGGTTATTGTGTCCCTAGTCCTAGAGATGAGAAAACTGAAGCTCAGAGAGAACAGCCTCATAGCCAGTAAGTGGTAGAGAAAAGGGTTTAACTCAGGGCAGTCTCACTCCAAATCCCCTGCTTTTGACATGTAACGATGCAAAATCCCTTCCTAGAGAAGACAAGAAGAGTCTTAAGTGGAATTTAAAACCCATCTAATCCCTTCATTTATAAATAGACTCACTCAGAAAAAAGGCTCATGGAAGGCTTACGTGCCTGTGCACAGGTCTAGTGCTCGGGGGACAAAGGGGGACATGGTGCCAACCAGGCAGTGAACAGTCTTCCAGCAAGCTCCTCTGCCAGTCAGGCAGGTGTCTGGTCTGTTTAAGGAGACTGAGAAACTGAACTACTTTCATGAAGGCCATTAGCAGCTTGGAGAACAGAAGCCTGGGAGATCTGAGGGGAACATGCACAGGAGGATGGGGCTGGAGACAAGGATGGCACATGTTCGCCTCCTTCCCCTACTCCTCAGCCTGCAGGCACAGAATACCTTGGTGATTATCCCTTACTCTAAAAGGATGGCCTTCCTACTTTATTAGTGTCAAAATGTCATTACCTTTTGCTTTCTTTTCTAAGACACAGGGTCTCACTCTGTCACCCAAGCTGGAGTACAGTGGCACAACCATAGCTCACTGCAGCATTAAATTCCTGGGCTCAAGCAACCCTCCTGCCTCAGCCTCCTGAGCAGGTAGGATTATAGGCACATGCCACTACACCTGGCTAGATTTAATTTTTATTTTTGTAGAGACGCGGTCTCATTATGTGGCCCAGGCTGGTCTCAAACTCCTGGCTTCGTTCATGCAATCCTCCTGCCTTGGTCTCCCAAAGTGCTGGGATTATTATAGGCATGAGCTACCATGCCTGGCCTAAAATGTCATTTCTTTGATGAAATGATGATGAAAGCAAATAGGAATGGTTTTAAAAATTGCTTCCCTCCTGGACCTGCCTCCCCAGGTTTTAAAATTGCACTGTCTTAGGAAATGTGGAAGTCTGGTAACCACGAGGTTTATCGTCACTCCAGTGCTCTCTCAGGGAAGAGCACAGGCTCTATGGCAGACAGTCCTGGTTCAAATACAAGCTCTGCCATTTACTAGCTATTTCCATGATCTGAGTCTCCTTCTCCTAAACTAGAAAATGGGCATGGAACTCTTTCCTCTTCAGGGGCCTGCTGTGAAGAGTCAAGAATTCTTCAAGTAAATTGCCTGTCATGGCACCTGACACAGGGTGGGGCATTCAGTAAGATCGATCTTGCTGTTATTCATGTTAATGGTCATTTTGGTTCTTACGGTATCATAGACTGGGACTCCAAACCCAAAGCCCAGTTTTCTCTTTCTATCCTGCCTCTCAGATCTAGTTAACAGAAAAGAAAGTCATCCCATTGGCATAGTCATAGACTAAGGCACAGTATAAACTCAAAGTGGGTATTATTGGGTGGCTAGCCAAGAATTCACTCCTACCTAAATTCACCCGCAGTCCTGTGTAGTGATATTATCACTGTAGCTAATGATACCTATGACATGCTAGCTGCCGTGCAAACTTAATATGCAATACCTCATTTGTCCAAAGGACCATGTAAGAATTATCCTCATTTTACAGATGAGCAAACTGAGGCTCAGGTTATTAATTTTCAGCACATCGTGCTGTGGAGCAAGCAGGCCTCACAAGGGCACAGAGGGACAGTCATCTGTCGGGGTCACAGACGGCAGTCCTCTCCTTCCTCTAAGTGGGGTTAGTCATTCTTCACTTGTTTAATACACCAAAGCATCTGGCTTTTCACATTCAGACATCAACATGCCAGCCCTGGGGGTTCGGTGGCCCCAGCACGAATGTCTCCTCCAATCACTCAGCGGCACCGAGGCCAGGGAGTCACGCTTCCTGGTGCATCATTCCTCTAAGGCTGCGCTCCCAACTGTGGTGCTTAAAAGTAGGGCAAAAACAGGGATGACTGTGCTGTGAACGTGCCTGTTGTCAGGGTCGAAGGAATGGGAGTACTGACAAATGGGATAACACTGTTTTCACTCTTCGGGTATACAGAAGGGGCAAGATGTTAGGAAAAAGAGGAGCAAGAGGGCAGAGATTATACAACACATACAAGAGCTTCGCAGTGCTCCATGACAACCCAGAAGACCACAGGTCCACGCCTTACGACATCTGAGCCCTGACCAGGAGACCAAACCAAGGCAGCTCACCCACAGGCAGATATCCAGGGGCAGGCCCCAAATGCAGAGGAGGGTGGCTCGGAGGTGGTGTTCTCTCGAGGCATGGGCTTTGGAGTAGGAAGATCCAAAATTTACATCCCAGCTGACCTTCACCAAGTCAGGGTCCCCCAAGCCTCAGTTTGCTCAGCCTAAAATGAGGAAATGCCTACTTTGCTGGGTACAAAGACCAGTGATAGTATACATAGCAGGCAGAGTGAGGTGCACAGGAGGTACCTTAATAAGCTACGACAGTGGCTGCAAATCACATCCAAAAAAACACAAAACCAAACCCACAAAACCTCACTGCAGTCACTTGCCGGGGCAAAAATTCCAGACAAGATGCCTTGGCCTCAAGTTGATCTTCTCTTGAGGTGACAGCCTCCCTCCTGCTTTGGGTCTTCAGCTCCTGCTGGTCTGGCTATCCCAACTCTCACCCCCTATCTGTCACTCAGATCACACTCACCCTTTGGGTTCCCATCCACACACCTTCCCCAGGAAACACTCCCAGAGGGCCCAGTCTCTATGGGAACTCTTCTGTCCCCCAGCCCAGTGAAAAGGCATGGATGACCTCAGATCCCACTAGCCTTGTTGTGTGCTCCAACCTTACCATCTTAGACCCTAAGCTTCCTGCAGGACAGAGAGAGTCTGCTGCTTCTCTTAAGCCTCTCAGGTGACCAAGCAGCAGTGTTGGGTTTTTAGGAAGAGCTCAAATACCAGGTGATTGCTAGAAACTGGGAATTAGTACACAGCAATAAAACTTCACAGAATCATTCATTCCACATGATAGGGTTTTAACATAAACACATGATTATAAAAAAAATCTCTGCCTTTGGTTGAGTTCCTGCGTCACTGCCAAGTGCTCTGCACACATTCCCACAGAAAATCCCGGCAAGCCAGGTGTGGACAGTGATGCTGAGAGCTGGGCCACTTCTCCAAACTCCAGCAGCTGGTAAGGGACAGAGCTAGGACTGTGTCCAAGTCGGAAGCCCATGCTATTTTTCTACCATGCTACAGGGTGCTGCTCCCCTCTCACACCTTCAGAGCTGGGTAAGAGAAATGAGGCATGCAGGGATTACAGATTTTCCTGACATTATATAGCCTATCAGTTACACAACCAGGGGGCTCCTGTCTCGATTTCAGCTCTCTCCACTACTATTCCCCTTACTTCTCAACAGGAGGCCTTCTTTCAAGGGGAAGACGACGGCCAACTTTGGCAAATACATCTGTTTTACGTGGAGGGGTTCCTTGAAATCCAAGTGTGGCTATTTGGAGAAGGCCCGGCCTCAGAATGTGTCCCCTGAGTCTAAGTTAGGTATGGTAAGAGGTTAGTGAGAAGAGTAGACTTATGACTGAAACACTGTGGTTTAGTCTGAAGGTATGGACTTCTCAAGATGTCTTTTTACTTTCTGAGATAGGGCTTTGCTCTGTCAGGCTGGAGTGCAAAGGCATGATCCTGGCTCACTACAGCCTTGACTTCCCTGGCTTAAGTGATCCTTCCACCTCAGTTTTCTGAGTAGGGACCACAGGTGCATGCCACCGTGCCCAGCTAATTAGTCTTATTAGTCTTGCTGTCGCCCAAGCTGGAGTGCAGTGGTGCAATCTCAGCTCACTGCAACTTCCGCCTCCTAGGTTCAAGTGATTCTCCTGAGTAGCTGGGACTACAGGTGTGCACCACCACGCCCGGCTAATCTTTGTATTTTTAGTAGAGACAGGGTTTTGCCATGTTGGCCAAGCTGGTCTTGAACTCCTGGGGTCAAGTGATCCTCTTGCCTTGGCCTCCCAAAGTGCTGGGATTACAGGTGTGAGCCACACCACCCTGCCCAAGGTCTTAAAATGCACAAAGCCTCTTTCTAGACCCAACCATTTGTAAAATGGCAAATACATCCTACAAGTCTCTTTAGCTAACAAGTGGTCCAGGAGGTGGAGTCCTGGCTGAAGTCCTGCCAGGTATGGTGGGGCTGGTGGAGGACTCCTATATGCCACATTCGTAACACATGGATTGTTGAAAGAGGTGGCTGGGGCAGCCCTACAAGGAACTGAGCACCAGCCCGTGCTCAGCAGGGGTCCACCCTTTACCTAGCCACCCCCCCCTGCCGCCATCTTCCACATTCTGTTCACCCACTTAAGTGTATCCAGAGGAAGCCAGTCCCACGGATTCTCTGAAAGGCAGACTGTCGCCCAGGCTGTAACAGCACAGATGCAATCATAGGAATGTGCTCCCAGGAGGCAACCTACTGAGAGGCACTGAAGTGAAACACGGCAAGATGAAGGATCTTGCCTGGTGCTAAGAGTAAAGGTGGCAAACCTGGTTCCAGGCCCCTCTAGCTCTCTCCTTACTCCCCTCTGGAGACTTCATTTCTTCACCTGCCAAATGAAGGACTTGGGGCCAGCACAGGGGTTCTTAACCTGGACTCCTTCTAACCCCAAGGATGCACAGGCTCTGCAAAGCCCCTGAGGGCTGGGAAGTTTAATGTACAGCCCAGGCATTTTTTTTTCTTTTTTTCTGACACAGAGTCTCACTCTGTTGCCCAGGCTGGAGTGCAATGACACAATCTCAGCTCACTGCAACCTCCACCTCCTGGGTTCAAGCGATTCTCCTGCCTCAGCCTCCCGAGTAGCTGGGATTACAGGCGAGTGCCACGACGCCCGGCTAATTTTTGTATTTTTAGTAGAGATGGGGTTTCACCATGTTGGCGAGGCTGGTCTTGAACTCCTCACCTCAGGTGATTCACCAGCCTCGGCCTCCCAAAGTGCTGTGATTACAGGCCTGAGCCACCACACCTGACCCCAGGCATTTTTTTAATGGTAGAATAACACACCATTCAGATTCTGAGAAAGGAACATGGCACAAAGAATAACGAGAAGAGGCCCTTTGTAGGCCCCTTATTTATTAAGGCAAAAACTAACTGGACAGAAGCACATGAGTGCTCTAAACAGGGCACCTCCAGCACAGGTGAGACGTATAACTTCTGTGGCTGGGGCTGAGGGAAATCACGCCAAAGAGTGTTCGGAGGGAGGCAGACTTCAGCTCAATGCACCAGAGCCCTTTCCAACAGGGCAACAGTGAGGCCCCCCTCCTCCTTGAAAGTTTCTAACAGAACCTGAGACCCGCCCCATCTTTTTTTTTTTTGGAGACGGAGTCTCGCTCTGCTGCTCAGGCTGGAGTGCAGTGGCACCATCTCAGCTTTTATGTGGACTTTTTTTTTTTCGGTTTTCTTTCTTCCTTTCCTCCTTTCTTTCTTTTCTCTTTTCTTTCTTTCCTTTTTCGACAGAGTCTTGCTCTGTTGCCCAGGCTGGAGTACAGTGGCATGATCTTGGCTCACTACAACCTCCGCCTCCCAGGTTCAAGCGATTCTCCTGCTTCAGCCTCCCTAATAGCTAGGATTACAGGCGTGCACCACCATGCCCAGCCTGAGACTCCCCTTTAAAGTGGATGAATGTTATCAGGAGGAGACAGGCTCTATGCTGCATCCCTGAAGCTCAATCCACGCCCCACTTATACAAGGAAGACACAAACTATTGCAGCAACAAGTGGCAGGCCCATGTAAGGCCCAGTAAGTCAGCAGGGTATGACTTACTGAGGGAAAGGGTCTGAGCAAAGCTTAAAGCCGAGACAGCATGCTGCTTGCAAAGAGATGTCAGCTGTATCTCAAGTGTGCCAGAAAGTCAGGGCAGTGGAGCAAGCAGTTACTGTGAAAGCTCCTAGACATGAAGACTTGCTTAATATTGTTTTAAACAATTTGATTCCTTGGAGTATACTGCCAAAAGTGCTAGTATTAAAAAGTTTGCCAAATGCACACAGAGAAACAGTAGGCAAGACTGCAGATTCTGAGATTTAGAGGTCTCTGTGGTGACCAGCAGGCAGGGCTGCACACTGAGTCATCTTGTCTGTGTCTGAGAACCCAGACTCACTTAAACCTTGTCTTTCTGGCCTTGGGAGGTCAAGAGGCAATAGGGCACTGGGATGGTAGTTCCTCTAAGCACTTTAGTTAGTACACAGGCACTGGGTGAAACCCAACACCAACTAAGGGGAACTATTTGTCTCTAGAAACAACCTGGGTAATTGGCAGTTAGCTGTGTGGATACCCTAATTCCCTTCCTCAACTTATTAAGTGTGGGGCTGAAAATAAAAGCTGCCAACTGCCTCAATTGGTCCCCAGAGACAGATTCAGCTGTGGCTGCTGTGATTAGCAAAGAAAGAGCCCAAGGGAAAGGCTGAGGTCCTCAGGGCCCTTGCCAGGAGGAAGATGCTGAGGTGCCATTACTAGCTAAAGGGGAACGGTCACTCTTCCATATGGGGACAGAATAATTTGTGGTTATAAAAAGAAAGATGCCAACAAGATCGTGCCTACAGAGAGGTCCATATGGACTTTTGGTTACAACAACCAGTTAAAGCCCACTAAGCCAAGGGGAACTCACTGGAGGCACTTGCTAAGGGGTTTGGAGATCTCTTTGGGGGAAAGAATGCTATCACAAATTGTTAGTGAGAAGCAAAGTGAAAATGTATGATTAGCCTATGAGGATGTGGCAAAAACAAACAAAATAGCAGGATGGGGGCAATACACAGAGCCACCTTTGACTCAACTCTAATCAGGAGCTAGGAACTGTGCCGGACACAGCCTACAGTGAGGAACACTTACTGCACTGACCAGACAAGGAAATGGGGGCCCAGGGAAGGTAGATCACTTGCCCAAAGCTGCCCAGCTAGTTAAGTAGGAGAGCTGCCGTTTAAACCTAGATTGACCAGTCCAACAGGTTCAACAGCAAGTCTCTTGATGTCTTGACACCAATATAGAAGCAAAGGTTTCTCATCTTCCTATTTAGATGCTACCCTTTCCACCTTCCCATGTGCTCTGGAAGGTGCCTGTGCAGTCTCACACTTTCTGGAGACATGTACTGCCGGTGTGGCATCTCATCTTCCCCTCCTGGGGTACTGACAGTTCTCCCCTCATTGTTACTGACTCACCTGCCTAAAATATAGCCTTGCTCACCACCACCCACTCACCCTCGTCTTTTTTGGCAGGATGAAGTTCATTCTCCTCAGGCTGGCATTCAAGGCTCTTGGCAACTTAGCCCTATTTAGCTTTCTACTCTAGCCTCTGTGTGAACCCGCCCAGGGATAGGCACTCTCCACAAATTCCAGTGTTCTGTCTTTGGACGTGCTATGGCCCCTGCTTCAAATATCCTAATCTGTTCTTCTTTCTTCAAGGTCCATCTTAAGTCACGTGTCCTCTACTTTGCCATCACTTCCTTCTTCGGCAAAAGCCAGCTCCCTTCTCTGAGCTCCTGGTGGCCCTGAGACAGTGCGGTGCATATGGACTTGCTCACGTGACCGCTCTTTGGTAGCTCAATGGAGCGCATGAGCACTGGAGCTCTGGCCCTTGAGCTGGCACGAGCTAGCCACGTGGCCAGTGCTAAATCACTTCCTTTCTCTGGAGTGGGAGTTGGGCGGACAATAATACTCAGGACGCAGGTGAGGATTTCACAATATTTAAAAAAGAGTGGGGAGTACTGACGCCAAGACTGCATAGGCCTAAGCTAATGTGTGGGTTTTTGTTTGTAAGCAAAAAAATTTAAAAAGTAAAAAAAAATACTTTTTTAAAATAGAAAAAAGTGCACAGAATAAGGATATGAAGAAAGAAGGGCCAGGCACGGTGGCTCGGGCTTGTAAGCCCAGCACTTTAGGAGGCTGAGGCCGGAGGAGAGCTTGAGCCCAGAAGGTCGAGGCTGCAGTAAGCCAAGATCGTGCCACTGTACTCCAGCCTGGGTGACAGAGCACGACCCTGTCTCATGTTTGTGTTTTACGCTAAATGTTAATGAATCAAGTTTTTAAAAAATTTTAAGTTTAGAAAGCAAAAAAGTTATAGTAAGCTAAGGTTAATTTATTTTTAAAGAAAGAAATTCTACAATAGTATACACTAATGTCCTAGGCCTTCACACTGACTCATTACTCACTCACTGACTCACCCAGAGCAACTTCTAGTCCTGCAAGCTCTATTCATAGTAAGTGCCCTATACAGGTATACCACTTTTAATCTTAAAAAAAAAACCAAAAAACTTTAATTCTGTAGAGATAGGGGTCTCTCTCTGTGGCCCAGGCTGGTCTCAAACTCCTGGGCTCAGGTGATCTTCCTGTCTCGGCCTCCCAAAGTGTTGGGAATATAGGCATAGGCCAGCAAGCCCAGCTATTTTTTATCTTTTATGCCACATTTTCACTGTACCTTTTCTATGTTTACATGTTTAGATAAACAAACACCACTGTGTTACAACTGCCTATAGTATTCAGTACCACAACATGCTGCACAGGTTTGCAGTCTAGGAGCAATAGGCTCTATCTACCATATAGCCTAGGTGTGTAGGAGGCTATACCATCTAGGACTGTGTAAGAACACTCCATGATGTGTGCACAAAGACAAAATCGCTTCACAATGGATTTCTCAGAATATATCCCCATCATTAAGTGACGCATGAGTATATCGTGAATGCAAGATGATAGGCAAGCTCCTAATTCTCAGCAACCATTTGCTGAATTTGAATAAAGACCTAGGTCCCCAGGGGGTTCCAGGGAAGGGGGTCTGGTGAGCAGGCAGATGACCCAACCTCTACCCACTCCCTATATTGTCATTCAAACCACGGTGTGACGGGATGGCCAAAGGAGTGACTCCGAAGCCCCTTCCCCACTGGCTGACCGTCCAGATAAGGTTGGAGGGCCACCCCTCAGCTCCTGGTGCTTGCACTTAGAAACCTGAAGATCACTGAAACCAGGGACTACAGACCTTCTTCCCCCACCTCCCTCCCCTGTATGCCTTTCCCTAACCCAAAATAGAAAGTATTTCCCAATTTACAAATTAAAGTAGTTCTCAAAATCAATTTTACAGCCAGCAATCATGACTCTGATGTTATATAACTAGTAAAAATAAATAAATAAAGAGAGAGCGAGATGCCCATACTGGAGAGCTGCCCCGTGACAGGATCACCAGGCTGCCCATGTGACAAGACCCTGCACAGGTTTTCAGCTCTAAAAAACAACAAAACGCCATGTTCTTGAGACACAATTATAGCAGAGTACAGATGCAAATAAGGACAGAAGAGCAACACACCATAACCTAATGAGAAGCTGATTACCAAGAAAAGAACAAAACGCAGCAAGACTCAGCCATGAACGCAGCCCCGAGTCCAAGGGGCCATTCTGTGCCTGTGAAGGTGCTCTTTGTTCAGCAGCAAAACTGAGATCCAACAATCCTCTAAAAAAACCCAGATAAACGGGTGCCACTTACCACAAACACCCACGCAGGAGAGAGAGTACAGTCTGATGTCTGCCCGTCCAAGACACATTTATGTATCTCCCTACTCCCCTAAACCCTCTCCTGCTGCAGCATTCACTCTTACATGGCTCTGTCCCCACCACCCAGTCACTCAAGCCACAGATGATGGAGTCAGCTCTGAGCCACTCCTTCCTACCTTCCGAATTCAGTCCATCTGAGAGCCCTTTTGAATCTCCAAAATGTACCTTGAATTCACTCCCACTTCACCATCTCCCCTAACCTGGACAGCTACAGCCTCCTACCCGGGCTCCCTGCTTCCACACCTGCCTCTCTCCAGTTCTACTGGCCACAGAGCAGCCAGTGACCTCCTCCTGGCCTCCCACGCCTTGACCACTGCACTCCAGCCAGCTCCCTCCTCCTCTGCTTGGCAGAGGCCTCATCCTTCAGGTCTCGGCTTCAATGCCACCTCCTCAGAGAGCCTTTCTCTGACCGCCTTGGGCAGGTCCTCTCTTTCTGCTATTTTCTTCATTTACACACGACAACTGAAACTGTACCTATGGTACTCTCGTATGACATGTCTCTCAAACTCAGTGCCTCAAGGGTGAGGACCATGTCTGCTTTTTTCACCCATGTGTTATTAATAGAGGCACCCACCACAGTGCCTGACACACAGTTGATCAAAAAATTAACGGGCCCCCTCGGGCACACGTTTTCCTTTTTATTGGTGGGGGAGGGGGAAGCACACGAGCCTGCACACATTCTGAGATGCTAATTCTCGCTCTGCCACCAGCATGCCTGAGAACTGGCATGAAAGGGCAGCAGGACCCAACACCTGTGTGGTACCTGCTGCATGCCTGGCAGGCCTATGCCAGCTTTTCATTCACGTTCTGTGTAATCCCCACGGCAATCCCTCCAGGTGTTAGCAACCCCCCTTTACGGAGGCGGACTCGGAGGCTCAGAGAGATGCCCAGGGTTTACATGGACTGAGGATGGGAATTCTCATCTCCATGGCCCAAACCTGGCTCACAGCGGGTGCTCAATACATGTCTGTGGAACAGAAAAACGAAGTTTGCTAGTCATGATTTAAAGTCATGTTTAAGATTCCACTTAGAGGCCTGGTGCAGTGGCTCAAACCTGTAACCACAGCACTTTGGGAGGCCAAGGCGAGTGGATCACGAGGTCAGGAGATTGAGACCATCCTGGCCAACATGGTGAAACCCTGTCTCTAATAAAAATATGAGAATTAGCTGGGCGTGGTGGCATGCACCTATAATCCCAGCTACTCGGGAGGCTGAGGCAGGAGAATCCTGTGAAGCCAGTGAGCTGAGATTGTGTCACTGCACTCCAGCCTGGCAACAGAGTGAGACCCTGCCTCAAAAAAAAAAAACAAAACAAAAAAAAAAACCCCCACAAAGATTCCACTTAGAGACCTAAGTTCCACCTGTGCCTCGGTGGGGCTTCCCTGTTTCCTATGCCCTGTTGCTTCTCAATTTCTCCTTCCTCTAGGGGTGACCTCCCTACCATTCAGACTTCACAGGAATCCTGTGGTTGCCCTGACAGTACTCACCAGAGATCACCTTGAGACATTCATCATTATTATGGCTCAGAAGTCCACTTCCCCAGGGAAGCCCACGGAAAAGTTAAATTGTTTCCTCCTACTCCCAGGAGCAAGAGGCCACAGGGCTTCGCCCCATCCTAAAGACAAATGCACTGAGAGAGAGCCTGAGCGGGAGTCAGTTGTCCCAGGGTCCCAGAACCACATCCACCATAGAACTAGGAACATGCCAGGGCAGAAGGAACGGGGGAAAGGGAAAAGAGCGGTCCCTCAGGTACCTTGGTTCTCTGGAGGATTGACTTGTCCAAGTCACAGTGCTAGGTAAGTATACAATTACTGATGGAATTATAGAGGCCAGGACCTTACAGGCCCTCCCGATTCTCACGCTTAGGTCCAAGCTTTTTGAAGGTAAAAGGATAAAAGGTGAGGGCAATGGTCTGCATGTCTAAAAGATGGCAGGGTGGCTGATTGCACATTTACCCTCTTTTGCCAGAGTAGTTCTGAAGCTTTTGTGTTCATCAGCCATCACCCGGAGAGCTGATACAATACCACTCCCCAGTTTCCAACTCAGTAGGTTTGAGGTGCAGCCAGAAATATGCATTTTTAACAAGTTCCCAGGTGATGCTGCTGGTCTGGGAACCACATCTTGAGAACCACTGGTGCTAGGGTTTCTCACTGACACTGTGTGTTGGGGGGTGGGATTGAGTGAGGAGGAGCAGAGAGGAGACAAGGGCTTGAAGATATCTTCACCAACACTCCTTACTCATAACATCCTCTGTTCCTGCTGCAGATAAAATAAAAGCAATCTTTTAACCATGGTTAAACTTCACCCAGGTTCATATAATTAGGCTGAAGACTCACATCTGGGTCTCCCTATGGCAATGATCCCAACTCAGTTCTAAGAGCAGGAGCGAGTCTGGTATTATCGTGACAGCTATTGTCCTGCTTACAGGACTCCAGAGCAGCAGGAAGGAGCTATGTGCTCTCTGAAGACTTTTCCTGCTATACCTGCTGGTACTCTGGCCCTAAGATGCTCAGGTCAGAAGAGGGAGGAGGACCTCTAGACCATGTCAGTGGTGACATCTGGATTTCAGTTTAGGCACTTGGCCTAAACTCCAAAATATTTTTAAAAGTTAAAGTTAGCCTGTTTGTCTGGGGTGTGGTATAATCACTTATTTCTGCTGTTCTATGCAAACCAAGGGTTCCTTCCAAACGTCATCAGGTCCAAGATGCAATCTGGTTACTAACAACAGAGTCTTTACTTGTGACTTCCAGTTCTCTTTGTGTCTGGTACAAGGCCGGGCTGTGCTGGTAATGCCCACACAACCTGCCAAGATCTGACAACACTATACTCCCAACTCCATGCCTTAGATTTGCCCTAGGCACACCTAGCTTTCTGAGAGGGCATGTCTTAAGCACATCCAAAAAAAGTAGAAAAGAAAAAACAAAGGGGTGCTGTACATGGTGAAGGGTTTTCTTTCCCCACAAAGATGGAATTAAATGCACAATGAGTCAATTGGTTCACATCATCTTTGTGATTTTCCCATTAAAATAGATAATCAATACTAAAACCCAACACGATATAACAAAGCCAACCTGCCTCCCATTACAGCTACCCTACCATGCCTGAGTTCAGGGGAAAAAAAAATAAAGGTGACCATTCATAAGGCAACTTCCCCAAGCCCCACATCAAGATGCTTTTTGCAGCCTGGGAAAATGGAAGCATTTTCATCTTCCTCACTATGGCCTATGGAGTGCCTGGGTGGCCCTAATCCATTCCTCCCATGTCCCTAGACATCACTTTCTTTAATAAAGAAACAAAATATAGAGTTCTGACCTGTGTACGATGCAGGCTGAGTTATAGCTTTCCCCTGGCACCTCTGAAAGTGAAATTTCTTTAAAGTTGGGAAATTCATTGCAGTGTTTTATGGTATTGATTTATTTTAAACTTGCTTGGCAGTTTTAAGGCCTGCCATGCCTCTGAATCCTAGAAACGCTGGAGGAGATCTCCATTTCCTCTGATTTTGCAATACCACGGTGGACTCACTAGTGGAAACGAAAAGAGGGGCTGGGAGCACGAATGCGGCTGCCCTAATCAAGACAGAGCCTTGGGCACTCTCCCTAGGTCCTGGGTCCACAATATATCTCCAGTTGGGAATTTCAATACCTCAACAGTAGTACCCTTTCCTCCTGTAGCTGAGAATACTGTAATCAAACCAAACCTGAGTATGTACCCTGAGATGTGGCCCCTGCGCATCTCACCTGGCTTACAAGGTACCCCTAAAACCTACCTTCAAGAACCAGCCTGGAATACCACCTCCTTCACTCTTTCCTGTCTTCCTGTATCTCTACTGAGCCATCTATAACCCATTACAACCAAGTGTCCGTATCTCATCTGCATAATTAAACTAAGTTCCTAGGAGACCATACTGGGGTCTAAACAATCAATGCCTCCACTGGGCAAGTGCCTACCATATGCCAGAAGGGCTCTTGCCCACCAAATCTGACTTGGCCCCAGAATCCTTCGACACAGGGCTATGGGCAGCCACATCAATTGGAGTAAGCATGAGTGACGGAATCCCTTGCTTAAGTCAGGATTCAATGAGTGAGCTGGAAGATTTGTCAGAAAGAAACAGAGCAACCGCTGCCATTCTGCTGGGTCCTCATCAACTTTAAATCCCTGGGTTCACTCAGAATGGGCTTCTGCCAGGGCACCAGGACCACAGACACGTACGATGCCTTTGGCTCTTACTGGAGCCCTTTCCTTGTAGCTGGTGCCAGACGCTGGCCTAATGACAGCATTCCCTCAGTGCCGGGTGCTTTCCCAGCTGCCTGTGGGTGGAGGTGTGCTTTGGATCTCCTACTTTCCAACCTTTTGGCAATTTTGACCTGGCTGCATACGTGGCTCCTGCCTTCTCTGCTGCCAGACCTTGGTTATATGGGCACCTCACACTATCCCAGCCTTGCCTCCTCTGCCAACGTTTGGGGCAGTCATTGTAACACAGGAGGAATCCACATGCAGGCTGATGTCACCTGAAGGGATGGCTGATGACCCTGCCACAGTGTGCCTGTGCTGAAACCAGTGTCAGACTGTGAAGGACACCCATGGCAGCCCTGGGTGCTTTACTGTGTGGTGCTATTGGAGGGGAACCCACCATCTGCCTCAGAATAGAAACTCATTAAAAGTGGCTTTAAGAGGCTGTAGAATGCAGAATGGAGCAGTAGAATTTCCAGACAGATACACCTTGTCTCAAATCCTGGCTCTCAAAACCTTAGGAAAGTCATTTTCTGCTTCCTTATCTGCAGAAAAGAGGGCACATAACAGAATAGCTAAGCAGATGATGTATGATAATGATACATGTAAAGTTAATTCAGGGCTTGGAATAAAAAGGCAGGGTCTCTGCCCTGCACAAGTCAAGGGGTCCCTCAAAGCAGGTTTTGATAACCAGCAGCTGTTGGTGGGAGTGTCTTTGCTTCCCTGGGGTAAGAGGAAATGGGAGTTGGAAGCACCCCTGAACCATCAGGCAGCTTTGCTCACAGCTGGACGATTACAAGAGCCACTTTGATTTGCCCAAAGGGATGCTATCTAGGTTAGGTGGAGCCAAGGATGCCACGAAGGAAGAACATGTGAGCAGCAACTGGGCCTTGACGTCAACAGCCCCGGGCCAGGCCTGTCCCTTCATGGATGCTTTCATGTCCTGCAGAGCTGCAAGGGACAGATTATCCCTGGGGGGGCCATCGGCCCCATTACATAACTGATAGCTCAGCTTCCTGCTGTTGATGCGGCAGAAACAATCAAGAGATGGCAACAGCAGGTCACTGGGGAGCTTGTGGGGACTTACAAAAAAAATAAAATACCTTCCCCACCTGGAGAGGAAAACTCCTCAGAAAACACCAGCAGAGAGATGAGGCCCCAAGCGACATGTCTCTTTGTATACAGGTATCTAGCGCCACTAGGGTCTTCACAGTTGAAGACTGAGCTTCAATTTCCTGAGAGAAAAGAGAACCAAACACTCTGACTCTTCACTCATAACCCCCACCTCTTGTGAAGCTGTTTAGTGCTAGTGAGATGGGTTGTGGCAAAGCTGTGACCCCTACCATATGGGCAGGGACTCAAAGAATCTCAGGGGTTCTGGATCTGCCTGGATTAAAGAATTGATCATCATCAAGAGATACCACCTCGACCCCATGATCTCTCTGCTCTTAATAACACCTCCATTCTTACCCACTTCAGGGTACAGCTTAGCGTTTCCCTTTTCCCATCCTCCCTTTGGGAAATTCAAGGCTCCACCAAAGACTAAGTAGGGATCAGCTTCTGGGGTGCAAAACCAAACCACTGACTTCGACCCCTTGGCAGTTACACCTTCCCATGAAGGAAGAACCTTCCTTGCTTCTACTTTCCCTTGGGCTACCTGGCTGCTTATCACCGTATTCTGGACTTTTCAGAGTAGGAGAGGAACTATCTCCTCTTGAAGCCTACTAAGTGTTCCATACCATGCATCTCATAATGCTCTGGGCTTGGTGGGCAGGAAATTCTATCTACTTTGATGCTCAGTTATTTGTTGAATTCAATTAGGAAAACATTTTAAATTTAAAGATGATTCAATGAGGCAATACACCAAACTGGTTAAAGCCATGGACTGAGTCCTGGGTTCAAGGCTGGGCTTTACCCCTTCTTAGCTATGTGACCTTCAGGAATTTACTTGAAAATAAGTAAATGAATTATTAGTCATAAAGCACTCAGCCCAGGGACGACCATGAATCATTGCCGTTTTGGTCATCTTTGGCGCTGCTGTCCTTCTTCACAGCCTAACCCCTCAGGCTGCCACTCTCCTCAGCCAGGCACCAGGTACAGGCAAGGGAGGGCAGTCCTGTAAGGCAGGAGCTAGTTCCTGGCCAACCTGAGAGCTGGGCCAGGAAGTCATAGAGTGGACCTATCCAGTACTGGGGGTCCCAACTTCTCACCTAAAACCATTTTAAAATTTACCCTACAGAGACTGTTTTGAATACTTTGCTGTTTAAAACAAACCATGTTAATTAAGCATTTCTTTTCCATTTTTTAGTATCATTGCTGATTAATTTGACAGCTACAGTGTAACAACACAGTTTGTGTGTAATTCTAGCCCAAAGCAAGAAATTGGTCATTGAATTGAGCTTCTATGGCTTCAACAGGCAAATATACTCTTGCCTGTCAGATAAGCTGAAAGGCTTGTGAATTCCTGTCTTTGATTAGGGTCGTACTAGGGTTAGATCTTGCAAAATAGAAGTAAAATCTGAAGTGCAGGTCAAGGGGCCAACGCAGGTCACCCAGTATGTTAGCCAAGAGCCACATCTTAGGACCCCAGGCCAGGGATAAATGTATCAACTATTACTTCAACAGAAATTGGGCCTGATTTCCTTCTCTGATGTTAGGCAGCTACCAAGATCTCATATGGAACTAGAAATACTTTCTGTGACCCCTCAGGTCACACCAACATCTGATTTCCTTCAGCAAGCCTTAGCTGCCCACTCCAAAAAGACGTCATTCGAGGGCTTTGGCTTCAAAAGGCCCTAGTAACGGAGGTTTGTATATCAGACAGCAGACTTGGCCATGAATGCAGATTCCCTCATCCCACAACACTCTCCCTGGTAACACGTGGGTGGAGGCACCTGGAACATCAGTTTGGCTGGCTTCCTGCTTGGGATAAAAGGCTGTGGCTAGCTGGTAGGAACCATTAGGAACTATTAAATATCTTTTGAAAGTGACAAATAAGAAAGAGATCAGACCCATCATTGAATGGTCTTTAAAAATAGATATACTTTTCTGGAACAAGTGATTGGACAGTGTGGGCCTTGACTACAGCTTTGTTTCAAAAGAAAAGCTATTTGGCAATCCACAAAAGTGAGGCTACCAAAGACTACTGTCTTCAGAGGGAAATGGAAGCCAACACTTCTACCTAGGCCAAAGTATGGATCTAAACAATGCTACTGTATTACAATTAATTCAGACTGTTTACATAGGGCACTTTCACAACCTCTTGTGATTCCCCCCAACAACCTCAATAAGATATACAGGATCAACTCCATTTTATAGATAATAAAACTGAGGCCCTGATAAGTGGAATAATTTGCCTAAGGCCACACAGTCAGGAAAATGCAGAAATAAGACTCCATCCCTGCATTGTTACTAGACACCACTTCTTTCAGGGGAATCCCAGGTTTCCAACCCAAAATGAATTTCCTTTTATTTTTGCAAAAAACTGAAACTAGTTAGTCCTGACTTAAATGCGACTCTGAAATCTACAATCCTAAAACATTGAGGTGTTTTTTCATCTTGGTGGCATAGGGGTCAAGTGTGTTTACTTATGCAACTGGAGTTTTTTTGTTTTTTTTTTTGACAGGGTCCCTCTCTGGCACCCAGGCTGGAGTGCAGTGGTGCGATCTTGGCTCACTGCAACCTCTGCCTCCCTGGTTCAAGCAATTCTCCTGCCTCAGTCTCCCAAGTACTGGGCCTATGGCATGTGCCACCACACCTGGCTAATTTTTGTATTTTTAGTAGAGACCAGGTTTCACCATGTTGCCCAGGCTGGTCTCAAACTCATGAGCTCAAACGATCTGCCCCTACTCGGCTTCCCAAAGTACTGGGATTACAAGGCATGAGCTACCACGCCCCAGCCTATTTTAATTTTTAATAGTACAAACATCCACAGATATAACCCAAAACAAAAGCTCTTTGGAGTCCGTAAATTCAAAAATGTAAAGAGGCTTTCAGACCAAATACTTTGAGAACTACTGGTCTATTCTTTCACTGTCTCCAATTCCTCTCCTCTTCCCCTCTCAAATCCACCCTAGTTACAGGTTTCCCCATTACTCCACCAAAATTGTTCATGAGTACTGATGCTTTCCCATTTATTAAATCCAATGATCAATTCCTCTCAATCAACTAGCAGATGATGCCACAGCTGGCTCCCTCCTCCTCTTGATGTCTTTTCCCCTCTCTCTGGCTCCTTTCTTTCTTCCCACCCTCAATGTTGCACCACCTGGAGCTCAGTCCTCTGACCTCCTCTTGTCTATACCCACTCCAGTACTGTGGCAAATCTCTAAATTTGTATCTCTAGGCTGGACCCCTCCCTTGAACTCCAGACTCATCCAACTGCCTACTCTACATCTGTAGTTGGATTCTAAATAGGCATGCCAAACTTTCAGATAACTAAAACCTAACTTTCTCCTGCCAACCCTATTCCCCCAATGTCTTCCCTATCTTATTTAATGGCAGCTCTATTCTCCCCATCACTTAGGCTGACACCTTGAAGTGATGATTAATTCCTTTCTCTCACACCTCACATATGATCCAGCCGGAAATCCTGCTGGCTCTGACTTCAAAAAAATACCCAAAATCCAATAATCACTTCTCTGTTCCATTGTTTCAAGCCATCATCATCTCTCACCTGGATTACTGCAACAGCCTCCCATCTTATCCCGTTATTTCAAGATGCAAAGTGATCCTTTCAAAAGAGCAGATATCACACAGCTGAAAACATCCCCATGGCTTTCCATCTCATCCAAAAACACAAGCCAAAATCTCTACAGAGGCTTACGAGGCCTATTTGGCTCCTAGTTATCTATCTCTTCCTATATATTCCTTGCTCACTCTAGCCAACTTTCAGGACCTTCACAGTGGCCATTATCTCTGTCTGAGATGCTCTTTCCCCAGAAATCCTTGTGACTCACTCCCTCAACTCCTTCTAACATTCGCTCAAAGGTCACTGCCTCTGGGAGACCCACTCTGATATCTTCCATTGAAAAGTACAACCCCACCCCTCCCCAACACCCAAGCTTCAGATCTCCCCTACCCTGCTCTACTCTTCCCATCCTACCCTCTCACCGCACCCAGCACCAAGCACTTTCTTATACATTACCTATGGGTACTGTCTTCCCAACAGAACGAATGTTAAGCTCCACACTGCAAAAACTTGTCTGTTTTGTTCACTGATGTATTATCTGTGTCTAAAATGGTACTTGGAAAGAGTTTCCAAAGAACATGTTGAATGAATAAATGAAATTATCTTGTCCATCTACAAAACTTGGCAGGGGAAAGCGAGTTCGGACTCAATGTTCTTCCCAACTCAAGCCTCAGATTCTCTGACCAGCCAGATACGGCGCATCTACAGAAGCTGATTTGAAGCTTCTGGCAACACAGGGTTTGGCTCTGGTCACAGACCTGGGCCCAGGCCCACAATTCTAAGTGCCCACCTAAGACAGGGGAGGATAGGCTACGGTCAAATTGGCACCACCAGTACTGTAAAGATTAGCTGTAAGAACCACAAAATGAATTAACAAAACAGCCTGGGACACTCACCAGTAACCATATTCCTAATCTTTTCCCCTGTTCTCAAGGTCGCCTATTTCTCCTACATGAAGGAATCACTCCAATTTAGCCAAAACTGCCCTGCAAAACAGCACAAATCTCAAGTGCGGATATCCAAATGGAAGCCCTGATCTCAATTAGTTATGACAACCCCATAATCGTAACCTAAATTCAGGTCCCTCTTCCAATGACAACCTTCCTATGCCAGAGCAAATCTGAATTTTAAGAGGTCTTTCAAAAGCAGAAAGCATGAGATAGAAATGGGAAGTGACAGCACAAAATACATTTAAAACACTGTCTAGCCAATCCTTTTGGTTTCTAATACAGCACTACCCTAAACCTAGCTTTGGGGAGTGCTGTTCTCCTACCCATGGGTGGTAGGACCAATTGGTTCAGCACCTGGAATACATGTTTGCGGAATGAAAGAATTAAACCTAAGTGACTCACTCCAGAAATACATTCACTGAGAACACGACACATGAAACAAAGCTCAACTTGGTATGAGCCAACCCCACCTAGAAACCAGAGGATAATGAAGAGAAAGGGAGGGAACCCACCCAAGTGATGGAAAGCTCCGTGCCTTATGGCTCCTGAGGCTCCTTGTGACCAGGAGGATCAGCACTAGCTCCATCACCTCGTCAAGACTTCAGCACAACGTAAGAGCAGCTTACTTCTAGCTCACCATATTAAGGGAAAAGGGGGTGGGGGATGCTTGAATAAGATATACCCGTCCTTAACTTAGTAGGATCTGGGGTAAATTACTTAATCCCTTGCAGGGTTGTAAAGGTGAAACAAAATGGTTCATGTGAAACTACCTAGCATATATGCTGGTCAATTTTTCATCTTATTTCTCTTACACACACATCAAACTTCAGTCCAACTATTCTGCTGTTCCTATAAACACCTTTGGGTTTTCCAGTTCAATTTCTGTCTACACTGTTCCCTGTCCTCTCTAATTTCCATGTCTACTATCCTCACTAACCCAAATTGGTCTAGTTTCTCCAACGTGCCAGGCTCCCTCTGGTTTCAGGTCCTTCGCAGAGGTTGGTCTGTCTATCTGGGATGCTCCCTCACCCCCAATTCCCTCCTCTTGACTCTGTGCATCAACACCCGAAAGGTCAATTTCCCTGAATACCTATTCTCCTTAAACAGCTATAAAAAAATTATGATTTGAAGAATTAGACCTAGTGAGTCACTACAAAAATACCTTCATTGAGAATACTACACATGAAACCAAGTTCAACTTGGAGTTTCTCTCCCTAATTAAGATGCAGAATTCATGAAGATGGGGAAAGTCTCTGATTTGGCTTATCATGTCACCCCAGAGCCTAGCACATACAGTCATGGGTCGCTTAACGATGGGCTGCTTAACAATTTCTGAGAAATGAGTCATCAGGTGATTGTTGTGTAATGTCAAGAGTGTACTTACACAAACCTAGACGGTGTAGCCTACTATACACCTAGATGACATGTATGGCCTATCATTCCTGGACTACAATTCTGTACAGCATGTTACTGTACTGAATACTATAGGGAGTTGTAACACAATGGTAAGTTTTTGTGTATCTAAACACAGAAAAGGTAAAACACTGCACCATAATATGCACTATAACATTACAACAGCTACATCACTAGGTAATAGGAATTTTTCAGTTCCATTATAATCTCGTGGGACCACCGTCATATAGGCCATTCCTTTTTGACCAAAACATTGTTCATGCGGAGCATGACTGTACTTGACAAAGGAAAGCTCACATTTTTTTTTTTTTTTTTTTTTTGAGACGGAGTCTCGCTCTGTCACCCAGGCTGGAGTGCAGTGGCACCATCTCAGCTCACTGCAAGCTCCGCCTCCCGGGTTCACACTATTCTCCTGCCTCAGCCTCCCGAGTGGCTGGGACGACAGGTGCCCGCCACCACACCTGGCTAATTTTTTGTATTTTTAGTAGAGATGGGGTTTCACTGTGTTAGCCAGGATGGTCTTGATCTCCTGACCTCGTGATCCGCCCACCTCGGAATAAATTTTTTAAATAAGCAAAGACTTCTACATAAATATTCACTAATACATTATTTAAGTATCTAAAATGGAAAAAATCTGTTTTCTGAAGTAAGAGAATGGTTAAATTATGGTACATATAATAGGAATGTCATACAGTCCCTGAAAAGCCATACTTCCAAAGTATGACATGGAGGAATGCTCAGATTAGTAATGAGTAAAAAGAAAAAGACCTCGACCAACTAGGGCAAGATCTAAACTATGTGGAACTGGATGTATGAGTAGGTGGGATACAATTAGAGATAGTGTTTATTCTCTGAAAACCTGTCTACCTCTTATGCACGTTTTCTACAGTGAGCATTTATAATGATGAGAAAGAGCGTTTCTAAAAAAAGGGAGACTCGGCTTAAATGCAACCTCCTCTCAGAAGACTTCTCTAGACTTTCCAATGTGTACTCAGATAATTGCACATTTCTCCCATCAAGGCATGGGGGGATCTTTGAAAAGAAGCACTTCGTTTTCTTCAACTTTGTATTCCACTCCAAGTTCACAGGGCCCATGCCAGGGTCCAGAATGAAGAACCCAGTCCAAGAAGCGGGCATACAGAAAAAAAAGGGAGGCTGGGCATGGTGGCTCACGCCTGTAATCCCAGCACTTTGGGAGGCTGAGACCGGCAGATCGCTTGAGGTCAGAAGTTCGAGACCAGCCTAGCTGACATGGTGAAACTCCATCTCTACTAAAAATACAAAAATTAGCCAGGCACGATGGCGGGTGCCCGTACTCCCAGCTACCCAGGTGGCTGAGGCATGAGAATCGCTTGAAATCGGGAGGTAGAGGTTGCAGTGAGCCGAGATCCTGCCACTGCACCCACTGCGCTCCAGCCTGACCAACAGAGTGAGACCCTGTCTCAAAACAAAAAACAACAACAGAGAGCACTCACCTAGTTTAAAATCACCCAAAATGCTTAGCCCTGAATTTTAAGCAGCACATGTGACCTGGTCCATTCTGGTTTCAAGTTCAAAGGCATCAGGCCGGTCCTGTGGGTTAGCAGCTAACATATCTTTCAAGAGCTGCTTGATCCCCTCAGACATGGAAGTCCTGCGTTTTTGGGGGATGTGCAACTCCATCTTTGGGTTTTCTAGCAGCGCCTCACCAACAGGGACGATCTCAGTCCCCTGTTTAATGTAGGTCCCCAGGAGCTCCTTCTTGGTCTCAGAGTCAATAAAAGTGATTCTTTCTATCATTGCCCAGATGATAATGCCCAGGGCAAAGATGTCTGCCTTGGCTGTGTAGTGTCCCTCCCAGACTTCAGGAGCCATGTAGAAGTCCGAGCCGCAGGCTGAGGACAGCCAGTACTTATTCACATTCACATTTTTGTTGTCTTGATTGCCCTCTTTGCCTCGGGGTGCCAGCCCAGCACAGACCTTGCTTAGTCCAAAGTCGGCCACTTTGAGGATGGGGGTGCCAGACCGCTCTGTGATGAGGATGTTGTCTGGCTTCAGGTCCCTGTGCACAATATGGTTTTTGTGCAGGAAGGCAATGGCGCTCGTGAGCTGTAGCATGAAACTTTTGTTGGTGGCTGGGTCCGGCCTCCGGGACAGGACATACTGATTCAGGTCTCCACCTTCACAGAACTCCATGACAAACCAGAGATAGCAGGGCTCCTCAGCATAACCCAGGATCCTTTCTCCTAAATCAAAGAAGATAGGAAGGAGCTTGAGTGAGATGGACACAGTCACACTTCTTTTGAACTAAAGGATGCAGTGTATTCAAGAGTGATATTGGTGACAAACAACTGCTCCAAGGGGACCTGCACAACTGACACTGAGTCCCTTTCTAAGGTATGACACAGGCACCAGGGACTGGTATCAGGAACCTGGGTTTGGAATGAGGCCCAGGTGGAAACTCAGGTTTACTGCTGTCTGGTTGACTGCGAAGCCTTTTTGTTTCATTATACTGTCTCCAAACAGGCAGTGCCATACCACCCACACCTCCCAAGGCTGCTGGGCAGATGGGACAAGGGAAAGCATGCAAGAAGGCTGTCACGGGTCTTTGCTTCTAATATCATTGTTACTCCAAGCTGAGCAAATGACTTTCCCTCTCTTTTTTCCTGACTTGTAGAAGGATTCTTGTTAACGTACCTAGAATGGCACTACAATTTCCTTTATTTCAGAAGCACACTCCGATCCATCAATATTTTCTGTAAGCCCACCACATGCCTAGCACAAGTTAGGTACATAACATGCCCCCATCTCTATGAGGCTTAGTTTCAAGGAGATGACAGGTATCCACAGCAGCAATCATCAAAAGCTGTACATCTCCATCAGGGTCAACTCCTACAAACAGTGAAGTGGAGACAGGAGCCACCAGATCTGAATGCACATCTCCATCAGGGTCAATTCATATAAACAGTGAAGGGGGGGCAGGAGCTGCCAGATCTCAAGGTGTCAGAGGGGGCAGGACTGAACTTACCCTGTAAAAGGCAGGCAGTAGATCAGTGGGGGAGAAGGAAGGTAATTCTAGGCTGAAAGATGGAATGGATGATGGAATGCAGGACAAAAAGACCAGAAAGGTGTAAATTGGAAGTCTGGTGGGAACAGTGGAGTCTAAAGTTGATGTACAAGACAGATTTAGATTGTGTGGGCTTGAAAGTCTAGGAAAGCTGGTGACCAGCCTCTCCAAGCAAATCTCAATGTTCTTTATAAAGCAACTGACAGTCCAGTGACTCTTTATGTGGATGTTATCTGATGACTACAACTGCTCCCAAAGCTAAGCCTAAGAAGGCAGATTATTTTATCTCACTGATGAGGAGAGGCTGGGTCTGCAAATGTGCTGGCTTGTTCTGGGTGGTCACAAGGTCATCTGTAACTGAGCCAGGACCTGAAGAGAAGTCCTCTCTCTGGCCCCAGTATGGTGTATGCATCCTACCAAAAATGACTGCACTTCCTCAGACAGCTTCTGGCAGAGGGTTCCTTTTACTAGTCATTTACTCTATTATGAAGAAAACCAGTGATCTGGGTGAGACTGCTAACCCAAACAGCCCTGAAATTACTAAGGCACACAGTCTACTAAAGTTAATGGTCTGAGAGTTCTGGGTTCAGCCAAGATGATGTGACATACAAAACAAAAGCTTTACGTTTCTGATCACAATCGGATAGACTTCACTTCCCTTGTAATTATATAATTTATTTGCTTATATTACTCACAATCAAAGTAATACAGGTAGAACCAGTTTAGGGCAGATGTTTTTTGTTCTTTTCAAATCAGTTATTTTCCCTCTCATAATCCTCTATCTAGGTCATGGGCAGAGGCCCTCTATGTAAAAATACTGCACAATGAAGCATCAGTCGGAAGCCCAAGTCAATCCAGATGCTAAAGACCCACAAAAAGGAGAGCAAGAAATGTATACTACAGGTAGAACCAGAAAGGAAAAGATTAAAAAGCCATCCAATTCCTTTTGCAAAGGCCACATCAGAAAACACTGAAACTTCTGGTGGGTGAATAAAGGAAGAGGAATGATGATTATTTTATATACAAAGTTAGTAACTATGGCAACCTAAGGAAAAAGAAAACAAGTCTGCAAAACAGACTATAATCTAAGTCCAGGTTATGAGAATCCAGGGAAAGAAAAAAACGCTAAAAAAAGAACCCAAAGTTTGTGAGTGGTTGGGGGAGACTGGACCTTCTGACTGAGGAGCTGCTCTGAGGAAGGAGCTAGACTCAGGAGATGCTACAGGAGGGGCTGTTTGTTGAGAGGAAAATTCTGGACAGGAAGAAGTATTCTCAGAATCACACCCAGCAACAGTGGGTATGACAGAATGGAAAACTGGGAGCGCAGCTATTTGTCCCAGATACAAAAGTGTTATTATTTTTACGAGTCAAGGTTTCACTCTGTCACCCAGGCTGGAGTGCAGAGGTGTGACCATAGCTCACAGTAGCCTCCAACCCCTGTGCTCAAGTGGTCCTCCCACCTTGGCTTCCCAACGTACTTCCAAAAGAAGTACTTTTGAGGCTGGGTGCAGTGGCCTCAATAGTCCCAGCTTCTCAATAGCACCTGGCCTCAAAAGTACTTCTTTGTGTAGGAAAGGCCTCTGGACTTACTTCATGAGAAGCTGCAGCGTGTGCTTTCACACACGAACTCCTAGCTGCCCGGGAGAAAACAAACATGTCAGAATTCTAGTCCTTTACTCCAAGCAGACTGGCTAACGGGGTCTCAGCTACCTCACTACCAGATGGAAGGAGGGGACATGGATGATGCCAGGCACTCGGAGGCACTTGGTGAAGTTAACAGGAAAAACACAGACCAGGAAACAAAGAGTTTGGGTTTAGACCCCAACTCTGACCACTGCCTCACTGAGTGGATTCTTTGTTTCAAGGAAAACACAGGGAGACTGAAGTGTGATGAAAAGATGGCTAGAACCCTGGGCAAGTACCTGAACCTCTCTGAGCCTCCGCATTTTTGGTACCTCAGTCCTCACATCTATCAAATGAGAGAATGAAACTATACCACATGAGTACTGTGAATTAAGTCAGATATGAACTACATTTGGCAGAATGTAAGATCTTTTTGGGGAAATGAACCACTAACCATCACTAACATCATCATTCCCACTCAACCCCAACCAAATCCTTGGAAGTCACCGATTTCAATAATCCCAGTGCTGTAGGCCATACAAGTAAGTTTTTACATGTTAGGCAAAAGATGAAATTTAGATCTTAGAATGAAAGTGTATTATTCCATCTAAGACATCATACTTCTTAGGCTGTAACAGCTGAAACCCATGTTCTAGGCAGACCAGGTTATTCCTATTTGAGGTGAGCCCTCTCCCTAGGCCCGCTGCCCCCACAATCTCTGCAGGTACAATTGAAATGTGCACCTTAAGGCTAGCTGCAACGCCAATCTATCTTACACTCACCTGATTTCCCAGTAACTTCCCTCTTCTGACCAGCCAAGGCCCTAGTTTCATATTTTTATTTTAGTTTTTATTAAATTATACCAGATATTCTGGTTAGCAATCTATGGCTTAACTCTTCTACTTAACCCTGAGAAATGCTGGCTCATTCTGCAGATGTTTTGAGGTCGGGGGACTAGATTTCTTACTCAGTCTTCCGGCCTCCCCAGGGAGACCTGCAGTCATTTCCAAGGTGCCTGTGCATTGAGGAAGGGAAAGTAATCGAACTTTAGGGATTACTGAACACCAGTTCCAAAAAGACACTAATTCCCAAAGAACCAAAGTGTCACTGTGGTCCACCAGTCAGAACAGGACTGATGGAGGGCAGGTGATCCATGGAGTTTCAGCTCAGGCCCATCTCACAGCGGGCTCCCGACCCACCCACAACTGCAGGTATTTCCCCAGTTTCAGGATATATAGTTGTAATAGACATATGCAGCAACCACTAAAATCCCCATGTGAAATTCAGTTTTTTGAGCTGAGAGGAACAAATAAAATTTACTTAAGTTTTATAATTCCGTTGTCTGGTATAATCTGACAGTTGTATAAGATTAATAAGAGTTACAAATTTAGCTTCCTTCCCAGAGAGGGAGAAAACAGGCAGGTTATTTGGAGATAGTAAGGATTTGAGGTGAATTAGCCTGTGAAAGCCTACTGGGTTCCAGGTACTATTTTAAAAGTTTATTATGTGAGCTGTCTCATCTTACCAGGCACTGTTTTACAGTTGGGGCAACTAAGGCTGAGAAAGGCTTCAGAGTCTGCCCGAGGGCCCTACCATGAGTAACTGGGGAGGATAGGAGAGAACCCCCACAGCAAGTCCTCCCCCCAGACCATGCTGTCTCCCAGCTCAGAGGGCTAAAAAGTGTACTTCCAAGAGAGGCAGGCCTGCCTTTGGGGACAGTTTTACTACCTTTCCCTCAAGTCTGACAGGTGACCACAATATAAATTATGTATTTCAAAACATATCCTATGCCACAGTTCACAGGGAGAGAAGATGCTTAAAGTAAACCCAAGAACAAAACCAAGCAGGTGTCTTGCATCTCATTAGTCATGGAAATTGATCAGTAGTGCTGAAGTTCCCAATAAAAACATGGCTTGCTTCGCTGAAAAACGTGAGGCCAGCAGGCTCAGCATAAGGACAAGCCAGTAGGAGCTTTGGAAAGACAGGCACTTCCTGGAAAGAAATACAAAATGCTCTAGATTTTTACAAGCCTATCCTTAAGCCTTCTCCAGAAGTTAGATTTCCAGGTTTTAGTCAGTGCCACTTAAACAATTTCTGAGCACACATTGCTCTTGAGACAGAGGTGCGGTGAGATGAGGGGCATCCCTGCCCTTACACAGGCTTCTGGTCATTAGAAGCAGAATGACTACAGCTGTGAGAACTAGGAAGCGGGCCCGGATCTGCCATTAGAGTCCGGAGAGAAGCTGGGATGAGAGGAAGGCAGGCTGAGAATAACTGCGAGAGGCCCTGCAGCTGTGTCTCCCAGAATGAGGGGAGTGGGCACAGGAGCACGTGGGTGTGCGCCAGGGACACGAGTAGTCTGGGTAATCACAGAACAGTTTCTGTAGATGTGCTGGAATGAGGCTGGATATCTTCTATGGTGGATTTAGACTCCAAGAAATGGGAAGTGACTGAAAGTTCTTAATACATTTTATTTATTGACTTATTTTGAAATGGTCTAGCTCTGTTGCCCAAGCCAGAGTGCAGCCAATCACAGCTCACCGCTGCCTCTACCTTCTGGGCTCAAGGGAGCCTCCCGCCTCAGCCTCTTGAGTAGAGTAGTGGGAACTACAGGCATGCGTCACCATGCCCAGCTATTTTTTTCTATTTTTAGTAGAGACAGGGTCTCCTTATGTTGCCCAGGCTGGTCTTGAACTTCTGGGCTCAGGCAATCCTTCCACCTCAGCTTCCTTAAGTACTGGGTAATTACAGGTATGAGCCACCACGCCTGGCCACTGACGTATTTTAGAGATATATTGCTTACAGAATCTACAAGTCACCAATTTTAAGACATACTACTTAAATAAGCCATATAGGCTGCTGACAATGCTATGGGCACACCACTGACTAAGTCAACTGCTGATTTCAGAGACGTTAAAGTGTGAAAGAGCATATCTTGGACAATGAAACAAGTTCCTTATGGAGGCATGAGGGGTTGGCGATGGGAGACAGACTAGTGGCCGACGGACTTATCAAGAGGCTCTGAAACCTGGTGAAGTGAGGGCTGGCAAGGGAGGAGGTGAGAAGAGGATGTGAAAGGTCTTAGAAGTTTACGATAAATAAAATTTAATAACCTGTCACATAAGATGGAAAGGAAGAATTCAGAGAGTGCTCTGCCATTCCTCTCTGGTTACTCGAAACTGCTATCTATTCAGATAATAATTACATTTCCTCTCACAGGTGAGGAAACTCAGGAGCAAAAGATTAAGTAACTTGCCTAGTTGAGGGCAGGATCTTGAGTTTCCATAGCCTATATTCTCGGCAGAAGCACTGTGACTGCCTTAGTGCCAGCAGCAAAATCGCACACCTGGATGTGCTAGTTCCCACAGCGGACTCTGATGCGTGCCCCCAAGAGTTTAATGTTCATCCAGTCCCTCGTGATGGTCCAACCACACAACATGCAGATCTTTCAGCAGAGGACTAATTAGGACTTTGACTTACGTGCACTTTAGCAATTCAGCAATACATATACGAAGTCTTAAAAATGCTCGATCCATTTGAAAGCAAAATCCCACTTGAGGAATTCATTCCAAAAGTGTCAAAAAGACACAAAACAAACAAGCCTCCCTACCCAACAAAAAAACACACACCAAACACCAGAAACACTCAGAACTGGTATTGCATACAGAGTAAGCCAAAGTGGAGGATTGGAAAACAACTGTCCAAGAATGAGAATGAGTAACAGTTAACTATGGTAATACCAATTGGCTGAAAGTCTTAAAGGACCATATTATACTTCAACAGAAGTTTACTTAAAAAGCCAAAACAGAAAGTCACATAGCATGTGATAAGCAAGTTTTAATGTGAAGGGGGGAAAAAGGCAGAATATTAAAATTATAAAGTTATGTCTTAAGAAAAAGGATGAGGGAATCCTGAAAAATGAAGTTTGAATAAATTATGACTATAGCCATCCCTGTTTAATTAGGAGTTGTACATTAAAATATTTTAGTTAAAGACCTAGCTCAGCCGAAGATCTGTCCTGAGAAGCTAAAGACACGGAATCATCCTGGCACATCTTCCCAAAGAAATACGAACATGCGGACCAAGAATTGGTCCCATTCTCAATGATTTTGGGCTGTTATGTCATTATAAAGAGGCTGGGTCCCATAGCAACACCACAGGGTGTGTCCAAAGTACTTCCTAAGATTAACAGACTTGTTCTGCTGGCTGCCAGGGCAAAACACAGTGTCCAAAAGAGGACAAGAGTAAACCCACCGGCCGGACAGGGGTTGTAAAGCCAGCCAGGCCTGGGGTCAACATGCCCTCTACTACCTGCCCCCGACTCCCCAATTACATAGCTATATGATCCTGGGCAAATTTCTTAGGACGCTAAGAATCTGTTTAGTTTTTTATAAATTGAGAAGAAACACCTACATCACTGGACTGCTCTAAAGCTTAACTGTGACATACAAAGCACCTTGAATGGTGCCTGGACACTAGAGCAGACTGCTACTGGGTGTGAATTATGCTAACGTCTCTGGACACCACTGGCAGCTGTCCAATACAGTCACAAGGCAGCCTGTCAAGAACATGGACACTGGAAAGAGCATCTGGATGTAAACCTAGGCCTTGACCTTTCTCTAGTGTTGTGCTGGACAAGCAACTTGACCTTGATGGATATTGATTTTCTTGTCTGTAAGAACAAGTTATATAAACACCAACTTTACAGTGGCGATGATTAAATGAGAAAAGGAATATGAAAATACTACGAAACGCTAGCTATTACTACTTGGAACATTACAGGGGTTTGTTAAAATGTAGAATCCACCAGCCAGGCAGAGAGTTGGGGTACCCCTAATCAATGGCAGTCCAGGCTCAAGTATCTCTCTCCATATGCATGGGCCTTGTCACACACCTAAGCCTCAGCTCTTGCCAGGGTTGTTTCTGATTTACCCTTTTACAACTCATCCTTCCTTTTGCCAGATTTAGTCCACATTCCTGGCAGCTGATTCACCCAGAGCACCTCTTACAGGCTACAGTAAAGTAACATCTCTTGTACTGTAACCATCTCTTCCGTTAGACTGGGCACTCACGGTGGAATGAAATCAAGTCTCTGGGTTCCCCACAGTATACCACACGCACACCTAGGTGGTCGATAAGAGGGTGAAATAAATCAAGATAAAAGTCATGAGCTGGAGAGGTGTAAAATGAACATAGAAAGTAGTAGTAGGGTATGCAGAATATGCAAGTTAAAGATAACTGGGTCAGGATCCAGAATTTAGAAGTCACTAAGGAGGGTTCCTAGCCCTACAGATACCAGCAAAGGCCACATTTGAGGTGAAAATGAGCAGACTACTTCAAGTTCTACTTAGGAAGCACTCCTTGAGAGTTTACACTATAAAAAGCCTTACCCTACGCAACCCCAATTAACCAAAGCTCTCAATTAAGGAAGGGCTGCTTCTATCTCCTGGGGCTGGTACCTAAAATCCCCAATGCACATAAAAAGCAGTCGGTCAGGAGCAAGAAGTCTGTGTGGTTGCCCCGAGTCATTCAAAAGTAGAGCAGAGAGCAGGTGGGGTCCCTGGCAGCTGAGACACACAGAAGGAACCAACAGAAATCAGCAGTGCCACAAGCACTGATCAATATACAACTAAAAACAAAGAGGAGCCATTAGTTTCTTTTTTTTTTTTTTTTTTTGGAGACAGTCTTGTTTTGTCGCCCAGGCTGGAGTGCACTGATGCGATCTCAGCTCACTGCAACCTCTGCCTCCCGGGTTCAAGTGATTCTCCTGCTTCAGCCTCCCGAGAAGCTGGGACTACAGGCGCCCGCCACCACGCCCGGCTAATTTTTTGTATTTTTAGTAGAGACAGGGTTTCACCACTTTGGCCAGGCTGGTCTCGACCTCCTGACCTAAGGTGATCTGCCCACCTCGGCCTCCCAAAGTGTTAGGATTACAGGCGTGAGCCACCGCACATGGCCTGAGCCATTAGTTTCGGAGTAAAATATGATTATGCCCATTTTACAACCAAGAAAAACAGAGGAACCTAGAACTTAAGCTACCTGTCCCAGCAGTACCCCACAGCGGTTAAGAAAGCATACTCAAGTTTGAATGTCTGGCCTTGAATCCTGACTTGGTTACTTGCTTAGCTGTTTTACATTGGACAATTTCACTAACCTTGGTACCTCAGTTGCCTCACCTGTAAAATGAAGATAATCACGGTACTGACTTCACCTGATACATAGCAGCCTGCAAGTTTCAGCTCTTATTTACAGGGTGAAATCGGGATTAAAACCTTCTGACTCTGAGCCTAGCATTTTATTGTATTGTGTTAACTTGTATTTCTCCAATGCCAGCCAGCTCTCTGCCTCTTGACCTGGCGGCTCTCTAAACTCTTGAGACCCAAGCCACAGAAGAGGATTCAGAGTTGCTTTCTAAGGGCCGGGGAGGGAACAGCCTTGCTCTGCTCTGAAGGTCCCCTAGGCACTCGACAAGTTGGGGAAGTTTGCGGGCTGACAACCCATCTATTGCTAAGACCCTGGTCTATCCTATGCTATTATAGTTCCTCCCTCAGCTTCTTCCTTCCCCTGCTTCCCCCCAATGCCCCTAACTAAACTCCCAGACAACTGTACTGTTTTCTAAGATGCTACCACTTGTGACCCTGCATTATGTTCATATGGGCATGAGTCCTCTGCATGCCTCATGGAGGAAAAACTCTGCATGGCCTCTTATAGTAGCCTGGCTCAAAGCCACTTGGTGTGCAGGCAAGATTACTTTCCAAGGCCTTGGTTCCCAGCCACCTAAAGGCATCAACATCAAACAATTGGTAAAGAACAATTAGTGTCTTACAAGTTGAGTGTAAGCTAGGCTCCCAGCTCTTCCAAACTTCTAACTATTCTGTTGTATGAGTCTTGAGAGTTTGTCCTGGATTAGTGTGTGTGTGTCCTCACTTGCTATTTGTCAGAAGAATCAGTGTGTACCTTAGACAAAGCAACAGAATTTCTGACTGACAATGACTCAGGCTTGCCCGCTGTCTAAGTGGCAGTAATCTTGAACTTTGTTTTAGGCACATTCAGGACAGGCATTCTCGCAATGGAGAACAAGGGGATAAAAGCAAACTGTTGATGCCTTCACCCCCCTCTCTTTATGTGAGAAGTATTTCAAAGCTAAAAACATAGGCACCAACCCTTCAACCAAATAATTTACAGGATTGTAAATGTGGTTTTAAAAAGCCTGGGAGGCTGGTTTGAGTGCTATCACTAACTCATTGCGGATAAAAGTTTTGTCCCTTTTCTGGGCTTCAGTTTCCTTCCTTGTGAAACAGGCAGCCAGGTCACACATCTAAGACCTCTTTCTATTCCTCCAAAGCTTCTGCTGTCTTAATATTTCTGGGCAGGAGACAATGCATTTAAGGCTATCAAACAAAATGGGGTAAGACCAAGAACAGCATTTCAAGACATTTCTCTTTTTGATACTGGATTATTTTATTGGCCAAATAGTGAAACGGACTACCTTTGTCTCTTCGCCTATCCACAGTCCTAGGCACCCTACTTTCAAGCCCACCTTCTCCCTAACTCCTGATTCTCTTTCCTCTTAATTCTTGTACAAAGCCCTTGCTTATGAGTTGACTGGTCATTTCCTCCAGTGATCTTGAATAGTATTTAAGTCTTCTTCCAGTTCTCAAACTTTTCAAATGTAAGTTCCATTGGGGCAAGGTGTGGTGTGTTTTGCTTTGCTTTTTTTCTTTCCCTTCAAATACCACAGCAGGGACTCAGCATTAGGTTTAGTTGAGACTTCAAGGCAGATTCACACTTTTTGGCCTGTTCAAAATCATTCTGAGTTTTAGGAGGCAGGGCCAAGGGTGACTGCAAAGGACTTTTCTATTTAATGAGAGAGCTGAACCAGATTATCTCTAGGATTCCTTCCAGCTTTAACATTACTGGGTGGTATTTGCATGCTGTAAACCCAAGGCCCCAGGACAGATCAAGACCTCTAAATTTTGGAATCCAGAATAAGGAAAGTTTAACTTGGAGTAATTTTGGTCTCTGTTCTCTATTTTAATATTAAGAAGCAAAAATGATTACCTATTTACTACTTGAAAAATCAACATATTGCAAGTCAGCTTGAATGTCATTTTCATAAGCAGAAACAACACACATTTTCTTCACTGCTCTGTCTCTGAGTGCTGAACACCGTAGAGGTTCAAATATTTTAAAGACTCCAAACAACTGAAAGGGACAAATCCAATCCAGTGTATGGCCTAAAGCAAAAGATTTCATTTTTCTAGGTCTCGGTTTTAGTTCGCAAAGAGAGGATGAAAACACCAGTGTTTCTGTCAACTTGGTGTGCCTGACAACACAGAAAACAAGGTGTGTTCTATGATGAAACAAGTTTGGGAAACTTGAGCAAGAACAATGTGAATCTTGAAGGGAGTGAGGGTAGAAGAGTACAGAACATGGTGCTAACTTACGTAAGGCAGTGAATTCCTCCCTATGTGAAGCACTTGCTGACATTAACAGTTTGCACAGTGACCCTATGTACCTAATGTCATGGGTACATACCCACTATCTTACAATAAAGGAATGCTCCTCACAGGGTTCAAACAATTTGCTCCATGTTTTGTGCAGTCAGTCCTCGGATGAGCCAGAGGGTCTAACCCCAAAGTCCATGGTACTAACCACTATGCTATGCTGCCATGGGGTCACTTCGGAATTTTGACGAATTCTTCAGGTGAGGAAAGTCTATATAGTATTTATATGTTGAGAGAGTAAGCAAGAGCTTCAAGCTGAGGTTGAAGGTTCGAGACTGGCATCAATGAACTGAGGACACAAGGAATAAACATTTGGCAAGGCAAATTCCCACATCCCAAGGCAATCTTGTAGTAGGAGGTCCAGACCATTCATTGGCAGTAAAGGAGAAGACTAAGAGAAGTCTGAGAATAGAAGGACTTCAAAATAAGTGATGCGCTCCTAGAATATAGGTAAGATGAACGAATCCCCTAGGGAGTCTTTTTTATTTTTTGAGATAAGGTCTTGCTCGGTCGCCCAGGTTATAGTGCCATTGCACGATAATGGCTCACTGCAGCCTCAACCTCCCAGGCTCAACTGATCCTCCCGCCTCTGCCTCTCAAGTAGCTGGGACTATAAGCCTGTGCCATCACGTCCGGCTATTTTTTTTTTTTTCTATTTTTTGTGGAGACCAGGGTCTCACTTTGTTGCCCAGGCTGTTCCCAAACTCCTGGGCTCAAGCCATCCTCCCGCCTCAGCCTCCCAAAGTGCTGAGATTACAGTCGTGAGCCATTGTGCCCGGTGGAAGTCTTTTCAAAACAAAAACACTCTACCCTGGGGAGAGGGTAGGCTTCTCAGAACGGATGGGGCAGGGATGGACTTTATAAAGTTAGACATCTATTTAAAGGACTCTAGGTGATATTGATTCATGTTTCCAACTCCACTGTCAAACAACTGATTTGCAATGGTACAAAGCATTCTCTTGGGAAAGACTTGGGGGATCTTTAAGTTGTGCAAAAGCTCCAAACAAGATTTTGGGAAACCACCCCCTCCAAACTCATCCCAAATCCTAACCACTCTTAAAAGTTCATCCTCAGGGTATGGAAAACAGCATTACGCCTTTGAAAGGATCCAGGCCTTGAATCAAGACATATCTGGGTTCCCCGTCACTTAAGCTCTGAGAAATGTAAGGAAACCAGGAGTACAGTCTAACTTCCCTTTCAAGCGGATTAACCCTGATCAAGTTATTTGTTCACTTCTAAGCCTTAGTTTCTCTATTTATAGAAACAGGATAGAATTTACTTTTGAAGTTATTACCTAAAAATCACTTCAGCACTGAGACCACAGCTGGGACTCGGATTAGTAAACTTTCTTCCCCTGGATCCTCCTGCCTCAGAAAGTCTCCTCAAACTTTCTACCGCCCCTCTCCTCTCCCAGCAGACACTTAGCTACTGGTAGTATGAAAAAGGCTTGTGGGTACTGAGTAGTTAGGATGAACACATTCCCTAACTGCAGTTAAAACCCGGAAACTAAGATAATTAGTTCTTCCAGGACTGCAAGACCTCTTGCCTCAATGAACCCTATTTTCCTTTTAAGTAAAACCATTTCCCAGCCAGCCTCTGAGGTTAAGAAAAAGATTAAGAATGTAAAACGGAGGGAAAAGATGCTGGATGCTTTGTTATGTGACAGCTCTCAGGCCACCTGTGAGGGTTGTCAGCCTGCATCCCTCAGAGGACCAAGCCAGAAAACCGTCAGTTTGCTTGGCTGCCTGGGATGAAGGGCTGCGGGCCTCAGAGGAAAAAGCAGACGAGGAAGCCACAAGAGTTTGGGGGTTGGAGCTGGAGGGTGTCAGGAAACTTGGAACCAGACAGGGAGAGGGTGTGGGTGAGTCCAGTAAAGTTTTTTCTTTTTGTTTGCTTTGGGAGGGAAAGAGAGAGGCCCTAGGGGGGTGAGGAGGGGGGTGAGGGGGCTCCGCAGTTCTGCTACTAACTGAACCCAACCCCTCCTCCACTCGCCGACCGATCTTAAAAATAGAAGACGTTTAATAACCATAGCTCACAATTACTGAGCACTTATTAAGTTAATGGTTAGCACTTAAACGAGCTCTTGTTATGGAAATACCAGCCAACTTTAGGCCCAGGGACTGATCTCGGGACCTGAGAAGAGAGGGCCGAATGCCTGGGCCCAGGAAAGGAGGGTGTGTCTGGGCACAGAGTGTCAGGGACCAGGTCTGAGGCCTAGGAAGGCCGGGAACAGTTTGGGCCAAGCCGTCCGGAGAGCAGGGGGGGTCCAGGCCCTGCGTGGGTGGAAAGGCCCGCGGTGCTCCTACCTTTGAGTGAGGTCTCCACCAGGCGCAGGTAAAGCTGCGAGCTCTTGTTGCCGTGACTCATGCGCTGGGCTAGCCCGTTGCGCTGCAGGACGCACTCCTCAAACTGCACGACGTTCTGGTGGCGCCGCTTGAGGCTGGTGAGGGCCCAGAATTCAGCCAGCGCCAGCTCCACGTTCTCGGGGGCGTCGCAGCGGATCTTCTTGACCGCCACCCGGGCCCCGCTGCGCCCGGCCACTGCCTCATAAACCACGCCGTAGCTGCCGCGCCCGATCTCCGCCAACAGGCTGTAGCGCGGCCGCGCGGACCCGCCACCGCCCTCAGGCCGTCGCCGCGCCAGGAAGGCCTCGCCCGGGGCCTCGGCCGCCACCGGATCCATGGCCTGGGCCGCCGCCGCCGGCCTCAGCTTCGTGCTGGGCGCCCGCGGCACTGGGCTTCGCCTTTTCCGCTCCGGGCTTTGTGTACCTCTACGGGCGCCGTCCTTCCCCGTTTCCATGGCTGCGAGCGGCGGGGGGAGCAGCAACGGCGCTGCCCGGGCCCCCCCTGCCTCATCCCTCCGTCCGGCCCTGGGACGCGGAGGAGCCGGACCTTGGATTGTGACCTGCGGGCGAAAGAATCGGTTAAACGGCCAGGCCGAGGCGGGGAGGCCAGGAGCGTAGGCCGCGGGGCGTCCCACCTCCTCCTCCCCCGGCCGCCGCGGCCCCTTTAAGACGGAAGCCACCGCGCTGATTGAACGGGGGAGGGGAGGGGAAAGCGGGAACGACCGAACCACTGGGCAGCGGTTTAGAGGGGGAACCGGAAAGAAAAGCACAAACTCTCCGCTCTCTCTGTTAGCTTGTCAGGTAGCGATAGGAAAAAGAAGAGCCAGCAAGCCGCACGCCTTCTGAATACCGCTTAGAGACGCGATTTGGCCGGCGGAAATCCTTTTCTTTGCTTGGCCCGCTCTGTGACGCTCCTCCCCGCGCCCGCCTTGTGTTTGCCCGGGTGTAAACAGTCCATTGAATTAAGCCCCAGCGGAGCCCGGCGGATCGACCCAAGTCCCCGAGGGCGACGGGTAGAAGGGACTGGCTGAAAAATTCGGCTTCTCGGAGCGCGACCGGCCGAGGACCCGATTTCCCTTCCCAAGCGCGGAGGCAGTGGCAGTAACTCCAGCCTCGGCGCTGGCCTTGAGTCCTCGAACCGCGCACTTACCTGGCCCGCGCACCTCCACTTCCGGGCGGCCCGTTTCCCCCCTGGAGCCCCTGCCTGGGGATGGTCTGCTCCGGGCCCGGGCTGCCTCCGGGACCTAGCAGCGCGGGAGGTGGTGGCCCGAGTCCGGCGTGCAGCGGCTCCTTCTGCTGCCGCGGCGCTCGCTGGGGAGGCCTGGGCTCCTAGGCTCCCGTGGCTTTCCACGTGTTCGCGCCAGCTGAGCCCTTTACATAACCTCTTTACATAAGCTGCACCTCCCGCCGGCGCTCGGGCCAGCGGAGACTCCTGGTGGCCCATCCCCCGGGAGGCCAACCGAGTGAGTCCTGCACCGCCGGGTCCTGCCAAGGTCGACGGAGCAGCCGCAGCCGAGCGCACCGGCACGCCTTGCCGGGACCCAATCACCGGCGAGAACACCCAGCCAACAAAAAATAGGCGCCAAATTCCCGTGATCCGCGGCGGGCTCCGGGTCTCCGCAGCGGCCCGCGCATCACTACCCCTTCTCGCCTGACCTGCGTGAAGACCAACCGTCTGCAGTAGGCGCCTAATAAATACTGATTGGGTGATTGTCTTGGTCGTTTTATTTATAGCTCGGGCCTGGGAACCTCAGGGATTAGGTTGGAATCCCGACCTTCCCTTCTACCAGCCCAGTGATCTTGTGCAAATCATTGACCCACCCTGAATATCCGTTTCTCTAATGATCCTCTGCAAAATGGATAGAATGGGCTTTAATTCTCAGGAATGATAGACCCAAATGAAATACCTAGGTGGAGGCTAATTGGGTTTTGGGGCTGAGTGTTAGTACTCAAAGCTCTCATTTAGGCACAGATTTGTGAATATTTTGTTCTGTACTTTGTATTCCAATGTAGGCCTAGTGGGTGCCCAGTGTTTGTTAACTGAATCTACAGATGTTTATTGAACACCCGTAATGTGCTAGGCACCATTCCAAGTCGCTGGGGAAAGAGCATAGACAAGGCAGTTTCTGCCTTGGTTGAGGTTATGTGCCACTGCAGGAGACAAACCACATGGGCGGCCTTGGGCAAGTTAACCAAACTTCTTGTGTGTTTGTTCTTTACCTGTAAGAAGATTCACAGAAGTTATACAGGTAAAGTACTTAGGACAGCCTTGCACACAATGTTAAGTATTAATAAATGCACAGGATAATTTTTGCCAGTGTTAAGTGTGATGGAGAAAAAGAATGAGCTAAAGAGTGCTCACTGGGGACAGGCCATTTCTGATAATGTATTTGGTCGCCGAAAACCTCTAACTTTTTTGTGATTAAATTTCAAATTTACACATAAATTTCAAGAATCGTAAAGATCATATACTTTTCCACTAGAATAACAAATTGTTATATTTTGCTGCATATCCATATCCTCTCATGTGTATGTGTATATATATACACAAATACATATTGTGTGTGGATATCTATATGGTATATACCCCAAAAGAAAGGAAATCAGTATACGGTATATAGATATTCACACACGCACACATATATAATGTATATATTCTTTTTTACTACATCATTTTAGAGTTTCCAACATCAAGCTCCTTTATCCTAAATATTTGTGTGTTTCCTTAAAAAAAAGACATTATCTGGCATAATCTCAGTACAGTGGTCAAAAATCAGGAATTTTAACAGATACAATTGTTTTATTTAATACACTCCATCCGTATTTAAATTTTGCTAATTGTCCCAATAATGTCCTTTATAGCTATTCCCCAGGATCCAATTCAGGATCACACGTTGCACTGAGTTGTCATGCCTCTTTAGTTTCCTTTAATCTGGGAGGGCAGTTAGTTACCCAGCCTTTCTTTGTCTTTCATGACCTTGACATTTTTGAAGAGTACTGGCGAGTTATATTGTAGAATGTCCCTTAATTTTTATTCCTCTGATGTTTTCTTATGATTAGTTTCAGAGTATCCATTTTTCTCTCCTTCCCCACCCCCCACCAACCCACCCCTTGCTATTCTGAGAAGGTATGCATTTTTTGGCAGGACTACTACTGGAAAAACGTTGCCTCCTCAGGGCCTTTATCAGGAGGCACATGGCATTGTGTTTGTCCCAGTATTCGTGGTGTTAACTTCCATCATTTGGTTGAGGTGGCGTAGGGGTAGTTACACTCCACCATAAAGTTACAATTTTTCCTTCTGTAACTATTAAGTATTCTGTGGGAAGATATTTTGAGACTATTTAAATATCCTGTTCTTCAGACTCTTACCCACTGGTTTCAGAATTCATGGTGATTCTTACTTGAAACAATTATTATGTTTGCAAAATGGTGATCAGAAGGTCTTTTTAACCATGACCATTAACCATCCCCACATGCTCATTCCCCCTCCACCCTTCTCAGCCTCCGGTAACCATCATTCTACTCTCTATCTCTATGGGTTCAATTGTTCTGATTTTTAGATCCCACAAATAAGTGAACATGCAGTGCTTTTCTTTCTGTGCATGGCTTGGTTCACTTAACATAGTGATCTCTAGTTCCATCCATGTTATTGCAGATGACTGAATCTCATTCTTTTTAATGGCAGAATAGTACTCCATTGTGTGTAAGTACCACCTTTTCTTTATCCATTCATCTGTTGATGGACGCTTAGGTTGCTTCCAGATCTTGGCTATTGTGAACAGAGCTGCAACAAACACAGGAAAATCGAAATACTAATTTCCTTTCTTTTGGGTATATACCCAGCAGTGGGATGGCTGGATCATATGGTGGCTCTATTTTTAGTTTTCTGAGGAACCTCTAAACTGTTTTCCATAGTGGTTGTACTAATTTACATTCCCACCAACAGTGTATGTTCTCCACATCCTTGCCAGCATTTGCTATTGCCTGTCTTTTGGATAGAAGCCATTTTAACTGGGATGAGATGATATCTTATTGTAGTTTTGATTTGCATTTCTCTGATAATTAACAATGTTGAGCACCTTTTCATATTTCTGTTTGCCATTCGTATGTCTTCTTTTGAGAAATGTCCATTCAAATTTTTTACCCATTTTTAATTGGATTATTAGATTTTTTCCTATAGAGTTGTTTGAGCTTTTGATGTATTCTGGTTATTAATTCCTTGTCAGATGGATAGTTTGCGAATATTTTCTTCCATTCTGTGGGTTGTCTCTGTTGATGGTTTTCTTTGCTGAGCAGAAGCTTTTTTAACTTGATGTGATCCCATCTGTCCCTTTTTTCTTTGGTTGCCTGTGCTTATAGAGTATTACTCAAGAACTCCTTGCCCAGACTGACGTCTTGGAGAGTTTCCCCAATGTTTTCTTATAGTAGTTTCACAGTTTGAGGTCTTAGATTTAATTCTTTAATCCATTTTGAGCTGATTTTTGTATATGGCAAGAGATAGGGTTCCGGGGTCACTCTTCTGCATATGGATATCCAGTTTTCACAGCACCATTTATTGAAGAGATTGTCTTTTCCTCAGTGTATGTTCTTGGTACCTTTGTTGAAAATGAGTTCACTGTAGGTATGTGGATTTGTTTCTGGGTTCTCTATTCTGTTCATTGGTTTATGTGTCTGCTTTTATTCTGGTACCATGCTGTTTCGGTTACTGTAGTTCTGTAGTATAATTTGAAGATTTGAAGTCAGATAATGTGATTCCTCCAGTTTTGTTCTTTTTGCTTAGGGTAGCTTTGGCTATTCTGGGTCTTTGATGGTTCCATTTAAATTTTAGGATAGTTTTTTCTATTTCTGTGAAGAATGTCATTGGTATTTTGGTAGGGATTGCATTGAATCTTTAGATTGCTTTGGGTAGTATGGACATTTTAACCAATGTTGATTCTTCCTATCCACGAACATGAAATATCTTTCCATTTTTTGTGTGTCCTCTTCAATTTCTTTAATCAATGTTTTATAGTTTTCATTATAGAGATCTTTCATTTCTTTAAATTAATTCCTAGGTATTTTTATTTACGGCTGTTGTAAATGGGATTACTTTTTAAATTTCTTTTTCAGATTGTTCACTGTTGACATATAGAAATGCTACTGATTTTTGTATGTTGATTTTGTATCCTGCAACTGCACTGAATTTGTTTATCAGTTCTAACAGTTTTTTGGTGGAGTCTTTAGGTTTTTCCAAATATAAGATATAATATGCAAAAAAGGATAATTTGACTTTTTCCTTTTGTGTTTGGATGCCCTTTATTTCTTTCTCTTGCCTGAGTGCTCTAGCTAGTACTTCTAGTACTGTGTTGAATAACAGCGGTGAAAGTGGGCATCCTTGTTGTATTCCAGATCTTAAAGGAAAGGCTTTCAGTTTTTCCCCATTCTGTATGGTACTAGCTGTGGGTTTGTCATATATGGCTTTTATTATGTTGGGGTATTTTCCTTCTATTCCCAGTTTTTTTTTAGGGTTTTTATCATGAAGCCATGATATCAAATGCTTTTTCAGCATCAATTGAAATGATAGTATGGTTTTTGTCCTTCATTCTGACAGCCTTATTTTATCTTAATTACCTCTTTAAAGACCTTATCTTCAAATATAGGCACATTCTAAGGTACTGGGAATTATAACTTCAACATGAATTTGGAGTGAGGAGGGACACAATTCAGTCCATAATAGCCTCTTTGGCATTCGGCATTTGAATTGAAACCTGAACGTCAAGAATCCAGCTCTGAAACCTAATGGGAAGTCATTCCAAGAAGAGAGAAGAACAAGTACAAAAGCCATGAGATGGATACAAGCTTGTGAAACCAGCCATGTGGTAAGATTTTAAAATGGTACAACCACTTTGGGAAAAAAAAACAAAAAACAGTTTGGCAGTTTCTTATAAAGTTAAATATATGTCTACCCTGTGGCCCAGCAATTCCATGGGTCTAAGGTAAATGAAAACTTCTGTTAATAAAGTGACTTGTATAGGAATTCACAGTGGCTTTTCCCATAAGAATTCCAAACTAGAAAATGCTTCAATGTTCAGCAATAAATGAGTGGATAAACAAATTGTGGTATTCCCATACAATGAAATGTTGCTGAGGGTGTGTTGGTGGGGGGAGGAATAAAGTATTGATACAACAGCATGTATGAATCAAAATAATTATGCTGAGTGAAAGAGGCCAGGCACGAGAGAGTACCTGCTAGATGATTCTATATACAATTCTTTTTTTTTTTTTTTTTTTTTTTTTTTGAGACGGAGTCTCGCTCTGTCGCCCAGGCTAGAGTGCAGTGGCGCAATCTCGGCTCACTGCAAGCTCCGCCTCCCGGGTTCACGCCATTCTCCTGCCTCAGCCTCTCCGAGTAGCTGGGACTACAGGCGCCCGCCACCGCGCCCGGCTAATTTTTTGTATTTTTAGTAGAGACGGGGTTTCACCGTGGTCTCGATCTCCTGACCTCGTGATCCGCCCGCCTCGGCCTCCCAAAGTGCTGGGATTACAAGTGTGAGCCACCGCGCCCGGCTCTATATACAATTCTTAACAATGCAAACTAATTTGTAGTGACAGAAAGCAGATCAGTAGTTGGGGTAGGAAGGGTGGATAGAAAACAAAAGGACATAAAACTTTTTGGGGTGATGGGTTATCTAGACTATAGTAATAGTTTCAAGATAGGAATATATTAAAACACTTCAAATTGTACCCTTTAAATTAGGTGTATTTATGTAAATCAGTTTTACAACTTTAACTCAATAAAGCTATAAAAAAAATTGGAAAAGAACACGTACTATAATTCCATTAATATAAAGTCAAGCAACAATAGTCTAAGGTGGCAGAAATCATATCAGTGGTTGTTTTTCAGGTGGGAATTGATTGCTGAGGGCCACAGGGGAATTTTCTGGGTGATGGAATTTTATTGTGTGTAAATTGTACCACAACAAAGTTGAATTAAAACATGAAAAAAAAAACCCAAAACACTGTAGCCACGAACACTTGTGTCTTTACTTAGCAGTTTCTAAGGCCAGAAGGCTACACTGTGTGGCCCTGGCCCCATTCCTATATCACTGGCTTCGTAGGTTGAGCACAGCCAGCAGTGTCTTTCCTCCTGGCTAGTTTTCCTACCTGATTTTGTTTTTTTTTTTGTTTTGTTTTCTAATACACATATACATGTTTTTATTTTGTTTTTAGGCATCTTATCTATTCATCCATCTATTTGAGACAGGGTCTTGCTCTGTTGCCCAAGCTGGAGTGCAGTGGCATGATCATGGCACACTGCAGCCTCAACCTCCTGGGCTCAAGTGATCCTCCCACTTCAGCCTCCTGAGTAGCTGGGACTGTGGGCGCATGCCACTAGGATTTTACCATGTTGCCCAGGCTGGTCTCGAACTCCTGGCTCAGCCATCCTCCCACCGTGGCCTCCCAGAGTGCTGGGATTACAGGCATGAGCCACTGTACCTGGCCTATTTACTTTTTATAATTCCAGCTTTTTTTTTTAGATTTTGGGGTACCTGTGCAGGTTTGTTACTTGCATATATTGTGTGATGCTGAGGTTTGGGAGACAATTGAGCCCATCATCCAGGTAATGAGCATAGTAACCAGTAGCTTTTTCACCCTTGCCCCTCCATCCCCATCCTAGTAGTACACAGTGTCTATTCCTGTCTTTATGTCCATGAGCACCCATTGTTTACTCCCACATATAAGTGAGAACATGTGGTATTTGGTTTTTGGTTTTCTGTTCCTGAGTTAATTTGCTTAGGATAATGGCCTCCAGCTGCATCCCCTACCTGAATTTTGAGAGAGATTGAATATAAATTCTGGGAGGACCACAAGGAGTGTGAATCCTTTTATATGCTGTTAAGAGGGCCGGACTACTTGGTAAATCACTGATGGCTTGACCAAATTTTTAGTTTTTGTTTTTGTCTTGCTTAACTTATGGAAGTAACCTACACTTTACTGTTAGGACTAATAGCCAACATTTACTAAAGTTTTCTTTCTGCCAGGCACAGGGATTAACAAAGAATTATGACAATTCCATGAGGTAGTGACTTTCATTAGCCCCATTTTACAGATGAAGAACTGAATGTGAAGCTGGCACATCTGGGTTTCAAACTGAGGCCCCAGACACTCCACACCTCTTTATCTCACTCAGCCCCTCACCAAGCTAAGCAGTGTAAACATTACAGCGAGCCCTCTTGTACATCTTTCTTGTTGACAAACATGCCTGCCTCAGTATCCCTGGAGCCTCAGACAGTGCCAAACATCTGACTGAGCTCAATATTTAGTGATAGAAAAAATGAAGAAGAGAGCAGTGAGGTTTTTTGTTTGTTTTTGAAATGGAGTCTCACTCTGTTGTCCAGGCTGGGGTGCAGTGGCATGATCTTGGCTCACTGCAACCTCCACGTCCTGGATTCAAATTATTCTCCTGCCTCAGCCTCCCGAGTAGCTGAGATTACTGACACCTGCCACCACACTTGGCTAATTTTGTATGTGTGTGTTTTTAGTAGAGTTGGGGTTTCATCATGTTGGCCAGGCTGGCCTTGAACTCCTGACCTCAAGTGATCCATCCACCTTGACCTCCCAAAGTGCTGAGATTTCAGGTGTGAGCCACCGCACCCGACCAAGCAATGAGGTTTTCAGCCCTTCCAGCAGGCCAGGGATGCGGAAGGAAGCCCTTCCTCTGCTGAGCACAGAGAGCTGCATGGAATGTCACATCATTGGTTGTGCTCTCTACACCAAAGGAGTCACTGACACTGGCTGAATAAAGCAAGAGCTACACTTTTACTGTAAGAAAAGTCATTCATTTAACATTTTTTGAACCCTTACTCCTTTATGTGCAAGGCAGTTTGGGAGCTGATTGATGTATGGGGATGAGCAGGAGAAAACTCAGTGTCTGCCTTTGAGGGGCTGATACAGACAATACGACAGTGCAGTTATGCAGTGCCACATCACAGTAGTCCCATGAGGGACCAGAAAGTAAACAAAAGTTAGCAAGGGATGGAGGCTGGGCACGGTGACTCACGCCTGTAATCCCAGCACTTTGGGAGGCTGAGGCAGGCGGATCACCTGAGGTCAGGAGTTTGAGACCAGCCTGACCAACATGGAGAAACCCCGTCTCTACTAAAAATACAAAATTAGCCAGGCGTGGTGGCACACACCTGTAATCCCAGCTACTCAGGAGGCTGAGGCAGGAGAATCACTTGAACCCAGAAGGCAGAGGTGGCAGTAAGCTGAGATTGCACCATTGCACTCCAGCCTGGGCAACAAGAGCGAAACTCCGTCTCAAAAGAAAAAAAAAAAGATAGCAAGGGATGGGGTCGATGGTATTTTAGAATGGGTGGTTTGGGGAAAGCTTTCTAGGGAGGTGACCAATGAGCAGGGACCTCATTTAAGTTAAAGAATAGGTCAATTGCATCTCTACTGGAAGAGCATTTCAGATCAGAGGGAAGAGCAAAGGCCCTAGGTGGGAGGGAGCAGGCAAGCAGGCCAGTGGGGCCTGAGATGAGTGAATGGGGGAAGAGTGGTGGGAAACACGGGAAGAGGGATATGTGGGGCCCCATAACAAGGCAGGGACTCGGGGGCCAGGAAAAGAATGGTAGACTTACTGAGCACTTGCTATATGCCAAGCACTTGTGGTCGGTGATGTGGCTGGACACCACTGGTCCTCCTTTCACACGAGAGTGCCGAAGCTCAGATAGATAAGAACGGTCCCAAGTGAGAAGGCAGAACAGTAAGGCTGAGGCTGGTGATCCATCTCTGTACTTCAGGGGGCTGAGGACATCCGAGGGGCAGCCAGCCCTGGGGGTGGTGCCATGGGAAAGCAGGGAGCTTCATTCTGGGAGGGAAGGGTGGATGAAGTGAAGGAGTGTGGAGGAATGGAAGGTAGGAGACAGGGGGCCGAGACTGCTCCAGGGGGCTGGAAGAGGGATTATGCGGAGTGAGGAGGAAGGATTGGGGCTGAGGATTAAGGCTGGAGGTGGCATGGGGGTAGGGGCTAGGAATCCGGTGGTGTGGTGGCTGTAGAAGGGGGAGCCGAGGGTGGGAGAGGGTTAAAGGCAGAGAGGCTGGCACGGGGGTATAGGAGGAGGATCTCAGGAGCAGGAGGTGCTGAAGACAGAAGCTTGAGGTGGCTGCCTCAATGAAGGAGCTCCCCCGAGCAGGGAGTACTACGGAGGCCTGGGGTAGGAGAGTGTGCCGTGGCCTTGAAGAGCTCCCCTCCCATAATGGCTCTGGATTTCAGAGGGCTCCAGGAAGGCTGTCTCCAGGAAATGCTGGAACTTGTCATGATGCCTAACACCACACAACTCGCAATAACTCTACATGGGAGAGGCTGTTTTCGTCCCCATTTTATAGATGGGAAGACTGGCCGCATGTGGTGGCTCATGCCTGTAATTCCAGCACTTTGGGAGGAAGAGGTGGGTGGATCACCTGAGGCCAGAGTTTGAGACCAGCCTGGCCAGCATGGTGAGACCTTGTCTCTACTAAAAACACACAAATTAGTCAGACGTGGTGGCGCATGCCTGTACTCCCAGCTACTTGGGAGGCTGAAGTGGCAGAATTGCTGGAACCTGGGAGGTAGATGTTGCAGTGAGCCAAGATCATGCCCTGCACGCCAGCCTGGGTGACAGAGTGAGACCCTGTCTCAAAAGAAAAAGAAAGACAAATAGGAAGACTGAGGGTTGGAAGTTGTTACATCGCCAATGACTGGAATACCTGGTATTTGAACCCCAGTAGCCTTAGGTTTGGGTATCCATGTTTTCAACCATTAGACCTATGGCTCTCAAGCTTGAGTGCCCAAACCACTGGCATCACCTGGAGAGCTGATTAAAACCAGATAGCTGGAGCCACCCACAGTGCGACTAATTCAGTAAGTCTCAGGTAGAGCTTGAAAATTTGCATTTCTGACACGGTCACAGATGATGCTGATGTTGACGCTGTTATCGTGGAACCATGCTTTGAGAACCACTACATCACACTGTCATGTTCCTAGACTGAGCACAAAGCAGAGGGAATTGAAGAGGATTTGAGTTCTGGTAAGAATTCGAGGATGAATAGGAGCTGAATGAATTACCTAGGAAACTAAGCAAATAAAACATGAAGTGATTATTAAAGCCAGGAAAACAAAAATAATTGATAAGAAAAACATTGTAATCATCATAAACTACAACACTCAGCTGGAAATAATATTACCTTGTCATTGTCATGTAAAACAGCACTTTGACTTAACCAAAAACTATGATATAATTATATTGAGAGACTTGGAGAGGGAAAGTGTGCCTGTGTGTATGGTGGAGGTGGAAGAAAAGGAGAGATAACTAAATCCTTATCTTCCATAGCCGTGAGTTAATAAAAAGAAATTTTAAATCAAGGAGCGATCCCATAATCAAGCATGGAAAAATAACTACAGAATTAAAGTTATTGCTCCTGGGATGGGATCAGAGGTGAAACAGGATTTTTGTGATAAGCTTTGCGGTAGTATTTAACTTGTAATGGTATCTAACTCTTAAACATTATGTCTATTTATCATTTGGATTAAAATTGAAATTAAAAATAAAAGTGGGCATGAGCTTTAGCCACCACTGAAGCAGCCTGTCAGCTTGGTGGCGCTGTTCAGCTTCTGGCCAGGGGTTCACCTGTCCTCTTTGTATTACCTAAACACATCTGGAGGACTAACAATAGTACCCTCATCACACTCGGGGAACACTGGATTAGAGACACTGCATCAAGTAAGACTCAACAGAGAGGCTTCTTGTCTGTTAAATGAGGGTCTCAGTTACAGAAAACGAAGATGGTTGCAGATAACAGCCACCCTGTCTCCAAAACTTAATAGATGGGTCTAATTTCAAGTGTTCTTCCTACTGGCCACTGAAGAGGCTAAGAAATGTCTGACATTTCTTCCTCTCCCATTTGGGAATGGCATACACATTTTTGTCAGGCTATGTATCTGAATATTTGCTGCAGGAAATTGGTTGCTAAGTTCTTAGGAGTTGTTTATGATTTTTGGAAAGATAAAGGGCTATAATGCCAAATGAGCAGGGCAAAGTCCTTAATTCTGTAACTACTGGGACATTCAAAATAAATTATTGGGGCGTCTGGTTAAAATGTACACAACCATAAGGCAACAAAGTACACTCATTCATCAAAATGTAAAGTGATACAGCCTTTTAGAAAGGCAAATTGATAACTCATTGTTTATTAATATAATTAAAAATTAATACACTTTGATCAGCAATTCTATTTCTAGGAATTTATTCCATAGAAGTACTCACCCAAGTGTGGAAAAATATATGTGCAACAAGGATTTTATTGTGGTGATATATATATATATATATATAATAATAAAATATTAGAAACAATACCAAAAGTAGAGGCTTGGTTACACAGGGTCATATATTTAAATACAGTATATGCCCATCAAAAGAAGGAATTAGCTCTGTATGTACTACCATACAATACATATACACAATATTTTGTTACATAAAAAAGCAAATGCAAACAAGCATCTATAATATGACCTCATTTTTTTTAAACATGTATACATAATTGCTAACCTTCATTGAGTTACTTCTGTGTATTCTCATGGTTCTAAGTGCTCATATGTAATAACTAATTAATTAATCCAATAAGCCTTAAGGTAGGTTTTATTTTTATCTCTATTTTCCATAGAAACTGAGGCACAAAGAGGTTATTACTTTCTCAAGGCCATACCACTAAAAAGTGATGGAGCTTGGATTCCAACCCTGGTGTATCTGATTCCAAAGCTCTTGATCTTGAACTAGCACATGATATGGTGTTTGTACTTACATGTTAGTTTTTGTATACATAATGGAAACATTTGTATAAATAATACTCTAGATGCCAAGAATTCTCCCTATGTGATTCTTTCAGGATAATTTTGTATGATTTGAAGTTTTTGTGTGTATATTTGGGTATTAATTTGAGTTCTTTTTTGTAGGTATTTAAAAAAGTAAAATTCAGTTTAAAAAACAAGTAATGTACAATAGTGTAGAATGTACTTCATCACTCATTTGGTCAGTGAGTACTTATTAAGCCCCTACTGTTTGCCAGACTGGGGACTGAGATGAATTGAACTCAGTTCCTATTGTAGAGGAACTCTCATTGTTTAGAGAAGACACGAAGAAACATCCAGTCTTGAGTCTTTTCCAGCTCTATCGCACTGTGATGCTGTTTTAGAGTTTGGTTGGTCAGTGAGAAATGAGGCTGAGCCAGTTATCAACACTCACAGTGAGCCTCTTTCAACTAATGGGAGCCAGGGTCTGTGTTGGGCCCCAAACTTTATATACTACCTTTCTTTCTGTATAGAAATTATTATTGGTTCAACAAACATTTACTATATGTTAGCCTCCATGTTTGAGTTGGGGATCCCGGGATGAGTAAGGCACAGTCCCTGGTGGTAAAATCTCACCATATGGTAAAGAAAACTGATGTGTTTACAAACAGTTACAGTTCTCCGTTGCTGAAAATAATAACTAACGTTTAAGAAGCATTTACCAGACACTGTTATAAACACTTCTCAATATAATGATTTATTGAATTCTCAATCCTGTTATTATCTCTATCTGACAGATGAGGAAACAGAGACACAGAGAAGTTATGCAGCTTGCTTAAGATCACACAGCTAGGAAATTAGCCGGGCACGGTGGCTCATGCCTGTAATCCCAGCACTTTGGGAGGCTGAGGCAGGTGGATCACCTGATGTCAGGAGTTCAAGACCAGCCTGGCCAACATGGTGAAAACCCATCTCTACAAAAAATACAAAAATTAGCCAGCCGTGATGGCACATGCCTGTAATCCCAGCTACTTGGGAGGCTGAGGCAGGAGAATGGCTTGAACCCGGGAGGTGGAGCTGTATGAGCTCTGTCGCCCAGGCTGGAGTGCAGTGGCGCAATCTCGGCTCACTGCAAGCTCTGCCTCCCAGGTTCACGCCATTCTCCTGCCTCAGCCTCTCCAAGTGGCTGGGACTACAGGCGCCCGCCACCACGCCCGGCTAATTTTTTTTTTTGTATTTTTAGTAGAGACGGGGTTTCACCGTGGTCTCGATCTCCTGACCTCATGATCCGCCCGCCTCGGCCTCCCAAAGTGCTGGGATTACAAGCGTGAGCCACCGTGCCCGGCTAGCACTGAGAAAGTTTCTAAACCACCTTCCTAATTTAGACTGCTGGCCCTCCATAAGCATGTGAAGCTGTGCTGACAGAACGCTAACGCTGATTAATTTATGATTCTTTTATTGCCTTACGGTTGTATAGCTGTGTGCAGTATTTCATAAAGACAATGGCAAAGCAATTTGCAAATATAAAACCCAGATGCTTAATTTTAATTTCTGGGTTTCTGTTTCAAATCCGTTGCAAAACAATGTGGGTTGTTTACACTATAGCTAAATTCCCCAGTACTTATGAGGATCGGGAAAGCTGCTTTTAGGCCCTGAAGTGATGTATTTGCTTGCGTTTCTTTAGTTCTTGGAAACCAACTCTTTCAGGAATGAAGTGGGAAGAGACAATGGTGCCTTCCTTATGGGTGCAAGGTTCCCTACAGTGGTGTATGTGCTGGAGTTGGCTCTTCTGTGCTTCTGAGAGCTGACTGTGAGCTTCTCTTTCCAACTCTGTTCAGTGACATCATGCTGGGAGCTTGACATCAGCCACAGTGAGAGTATTTACACTGTAGAAATGGGCAGCCCTACAAATCAAGTGTCCCCTCCCCTCTTTCCTGCAGCCCCTCCCCAAAATGATTTAACCTCCCTGTGCCTTGGGAATAATAAGAGTGCTTCCCTTCTACGTTATTCTGAAGATTTAGTGAGATAAAGCATGGAAGGCACCTGGCACTACCTGTGTGTTTATGTATTTAAACAAGTACTGCATACCTGGAGTAGTAAAAATCAAACAAGTAAACAGAAGGTTAGAGTGAGAAGGAAATTTCCATCTCAACCTGGACCTCTATTCCAATTCCTATCCTCAAAGGCAAACTATCTCTCTAAATCCTTCCAGAGATGTGCTCTGAGATGTATATATTCTAAATGGGCTCATGTAGCTCTAACTTAATATTTTTAAAGCCTCGTCTATTATTCCATTTTTGGATGCACCATGGTTTGTTTAACCAGCCCTCTGTGGATGCCATTTAGGTTGTTTCCCATCTCTTTCCAGTAAAAATTATGGGCATTGAACAAATTTGTCTTCTGCAAATAGACATGAGTGCATCTATAGGCTCCATTCCTGGAAACAGAACTGTTAGGTCAAAGGATATAAGCATCTTAATTCTGGTTTGATTGTCAAATTGCCTTCTAGGGGCCATGCCAATTCACTCTCCAGCCCACAGTGTAGGCAAGTGCTGGAGTCTCCACAGTCTCGGGACATTGTCTAACTTTTTGATCTGTGTCATCTGATCATTTTTGGCACCCAAGACAGGTTAATGGTCCTCATTATTATTATTGATGGAGAAACCCGGGTGCAGGGAGGAAAGGGAGTTTCCCCACACCACCCATATCCAGACTTCTGCACACAAAGCAAAGAAATGATAGTTGAGGCTGATGCCATTAGCCCTGCCAGGAAGTGGGGAGTAATCCTTGAGCCCTGGGCAGTTGGAAATTCTATGAACTTGCTTTGCAGGCTGTTTATCATCCCTGTTTTTCTTTTTCTTTCTTTTTTAAAATTTTATTATTATTATACTTTAAGTTTTAGGGCACATGTGCACAATGTGCCGGTTTGTTACATATGTATACATGTGCCATGTTGGTGTGCTGCACCCATTAACTCATCATTTAACATTAGGTATATCTCCTAATGCTATCCCTCCCCCCTCCCCCCACCCCACAACAGTCCCTGGAGTGTGATGTTCCCCTTCCTGTGTCCACGTGTTCTCATTGTTCAATTCCCACCTATGAGTGAGAATACGCGGTGTGTGCAATTTCTCAGGAACATGAAGGATCAAGAAGGTGTGAAGCTCTGGTGCTCTGAGAAGCTTCAGTATGGCTTGTTCTCTACTGTAAGAGACAACTTCCTGAAATACAGATGCCATTTCTCTCTTCAGAACTTTCTGTGGCTCCACATTTCTCAAAGTTCCTGGACCAGCAGCACCTGGGAACTGGTTAGAAATGTGTATTTTCGGCTGGGCGCGGTAGCTCACGCCTGTAATTCCAGCACTTTGGGAGGCTGAGGTGGGCTGGTCACGAGGTCAGGAGATTGAGACCATCCTGGCCAATGTGGTGAAACCCTATCTCTACTAAAAATACAAAAAATAGCTGAGTGTGGTGGTGCGCGCCTATGGTCCCAGCTACTCAGGAGGCTGAGGCACGAGAATCGCTTGAACCCAGGAGGCGGAGGTTGCATTGAGCCGAGATTATGCCACTGCACTCCAGCCTGGTGACAGAGCAAGACTCCGTCAAAAAAAAAAAAAAAAAAAAAAAAAGAAAGAAATGCGTATTTTCAGGCCCCTCCTAAGACCTATGAAATCAGACACTCTGGGGGTGAGGCCTAGTAATGTGGGTTTTAACAAGTCCTCCAGGTGCTACTGATATATACTCAAGTTTGGAAACACCGATTTACGAAATAAAGTCTGTAGCCCCACAGTCTGGGGCAACTGTGGCCCCAACCTACCTTTCTTACTGTATTTCTTTCCTCCAACAATTTTTAAACATACTTAGCTACTGGCTCCTTCTAAAACCGCCCTCCACTTCCTCATCCCTGTGCTTGGAGCAGAAACTTCTAGTTGTCTCCCAATTTTTTCTACAGCAACAGAGGCCATCATTTAAAGACTGTGTTTCCCAGTCTCCCTTGTAACTGTATTCTGGCCAATGGGGCAAGAGTGGGAGTAAAATGTGCAACTTCTGAAATGTGCTCTTAGGAGGGAAGAGTATGCCTGCTATCCCCTTTCCCTACTTGCACTGGCTGGAACACAGATGTGATGGCTTTGGGCCATGCAAACAAATGAGGACTGGGGCTCAGGTGTGGTGGAGCATCAGGAAGGAAGGAGTCTGGGTTCTTGATGCTGTGGGGTCACTGTGGGAGCCATAGAATACATAAGCCTGGAGTGTTATAAAAGAAAGAAACCTATTGTATTTGACCACTGTGATTAGATCTATGTCAAAGCAATTAACTATCTTCCCTAATACAATACCTTCCCGTATGCTGTCCTCCCTCTATTGGCGACATCTCTCTCTTCCTTTCAAAAACAAAATCAAATGCGAACTTCCTTTCCCCCATCCTAGGAGAGTTGATTTCTCTTCACTGGTTGCTCATTCCACTTTAGAGTTCTTGTTGCCGGCCAACTGGAGTCAAGTCATCCCACCATGAGATCAGGAGCAATTCGAGGCAGGGGCCAAGCTGGGTCATTTTGGAATATTCCCACAGTTCTGACTCAGTGTCTCCCACACAGTAGATACCAACAGACATTTTTCAGGGGCAATTTCAAGTCAGCATCTGCGTTTTTCTATGCTCCTGGTTAAATTGTGCTTTGATGAGTACTTTAGATGAGAACTGAGAATCAATTCATAATCCGAAATTGTGGCCTGAAATTCTCTTCTACTTCCCAGAGCAGCTGTGGACCAAGTGGACTGAGACTGGCCCCTAATGGGTGCTTTGGGGATGGACAGGAGTCGGGAGTTACGAGGAAGGTAGTAAATTAGGAGGAAATCATTTACTATACTTCTGCATAACCCACTAAGCTCCTTTCTCGCTGTGCTTGGTCTGAATGATGTGGAGAGGCCTCAGGGTCAAGACTTGTGAGAAACTGTGACCTTTTTCAAAGGCCACTCCATCACTGCACACCCATGTTTCATGCCCCAGGAGCATGAAACTGGTTTCTTAGAACAGTGTTTGTTCCATGAGACCAAGCTATATCTGAACGCTCTGACTTTTACTCTGACTCAGAACTAGAAGTCTAAAGCAATATGCTGTCAACCAGATTGGTGCATGCTCTCTCTCTCACTCACTCCCTCACTTTCTCTCTCACTCCCTCACTCTCTCTCTCACTCCCTCACTCTCTCTCTCCCTCTCTGAGTGCCAGGCACTGTACAAGGCACTTGGAATACAAAGATGAAAAGATGCTCTCCTTGCCCCAACTCACTTGTAAGGGCCAGAGCACGCATGGACAAATCATCACCAAATGTGATCAGGGGTTACCTGGGGGACCCTGAGACCCTTTAAAGGGATCCGTGAGGTTAAAACTATTCTCATAGTAACACCGAGGCATTATTTGCCTTTTTCACTCTCATTCTTTCACAAGTATACAGAGGGTTCTACCCCAGAATCGAGCCCAGATGCATACAGTCATCCCTCTGTATACACAGGGGGTTGGTTCCAGAACCCCCGAAAATACGCCAATCAGTGCATACACAAGTCCCGCAGTCAGCCCTGTGGAACTCCTGTAAACCAAAGCCCTCCATACATGCTGTTTTCACATCCTGTGAATACTGTACTTTCAGTCTGCGTTTGGTTGAAACAAATCCGTGTCTAAGTGGACCTGCGCAGTTCAAATCTGTGTTGGTCAAGGGCCAGTTGCGTACCTCCAGAAAACCCTGCGGAGGCTACATGATGTGTGGTTATCAACACATCATAATAGAGAAGCAGACATGAGAATCCGGTTGTCCATGAAGCCAGACATTAAAGAGGTTTACAGAAATGTAAGGCAATGTCACTCTTCACACTATGTTTTTTGAAAAATATACTCATATTTCACAAAAAATGTTTTGTTTATATTAGCGTGTAATGGATTTATTATTGCCTTAAAAATAGACTAATAAATACTTGTAAAATGTCTGTTAATTTCTGGTACAGTAAATATTGATATAAAAATCTCTTTGGAGTCCTCAATAGTTTAAAAAACTTTTAATTTTGAGATTATTGTAGACTCATGTGCAGTTGTAAGAAATAATACAGAGATCCTTTATACCCTTCACCCAAATACAGTGGCTGTACCATTTTACATTCCTACCAGCAATTTATGAGTGATCTGTTCTCTCCATTCTCATAATTCTCTGCATTCTTACCAGTGGTTGGTGTTATTATGTAAAATCTTGCATAACTTTAGCGCAATATTACAACCAGAAAATTGGCACTGTTGCAATCCACCCACCTTATCCAGATGTCATGTGTGGCATGCACTCGTGTGTGTGTGCGTGTGTGTATTTAATTCTATGCAACTTCATTACATGTAGATTTGTGGGACCACCACCACAGTCAAGATACAGAACAGTTTCATCACGAGGATCCCTCATGCTACCCTTCTGTAGCCACAGCCACCTTCTTCCTTCCCTCATCCTTAATCCCTGTGTGCTCTCTCTCTCTCATTTTGTCATTCCAAGAATGCCATGTAAGTAGATTAACACAATATGTAACTTTTTTTGAGATTGTCTTTTTTTTCACTCAGCATAGTTCCCTTGAGATCATCCATGTTGTTGCATGTATCAATAGTTCATTCCTTTCCATGGCTGCATAGTATTCCATGGTGGCCATGTAACACCATCTGTTCAATCATTCACCTGTGGAAGAACATTTGATATTTTGATTTCTGGGTATTATGAACAAAGTTGGTATGAACATTCATGTGTGCATATGGGTTGAGTTTTCATTTCTCTGGGATAAATGCCCAAAGTACAATTGCTGGCCTGTATGGTAAGCACGTGTTTAATTTTGGAAGAAACTGCCATGTCTTTTTCCTGCGCGGCTGTACCACTTTACATTCCTACCAGCAATTTATGAGTGATCCATTCTCACCATTCTCACCAGCATTTGGTGTTTTTGTTTTTGAGATGGAGTCTTGCTCTGTCACCCAGGCTTGAGTGCCGTGGCGCAATCTCGGTTCACTGCAACCTCTGCCTCCCAGGTTCAAGCAATTCTCCTGCCTCAGCCTCCCGAGTAGCTAGGATTACAGGTGCCCACCACCGTGCCCAGCTAATTTTTGTATTTTTAGTAGAGAAAGGGTTTTACCATGTTGCCAGGCTGGTTTCGAACTCCTGACCTTAGGTGATCCTCCCGCCTTGGCCTCCCAAAGTGCTGAGATTACAGGCATGTGTCATTGCTTGCGCCCGGCTGCTATTATTATTTTAGCCATTCTGATAGTTATGTAGTGATATTCATTATGGTTTTAATTTACATTTCCTTAATGGTTAATGATGTTGAACATATTTTCACGTGCTTATTTACTAGCTGTAGATCCTTTTCAGTGCAATGTCTGTTCATGTCTTTTGTCCATTTTCTAATTAGATTGTTTTCATTCTTGAGTTTTGAGAGTTCTTTATATACACCTAGATAGCAGTGCCTTTTCAGACATGGGGTTTGCAAATACTTTCAGTGTTTTTGTCTTCTTCACAGGGTCTTTGAGCAAAAGGTTTTCATTTTGAATGATCCATCTTATCCATTTTTATTTTATGGATCATGTTTTGGTATCAAGTTTAAGGATTTTTCACCCAGCTCTACATTTCAAAGATATCCTATGGTTTTGTTTAGGCTTTTTCCTAAAAGTTTTATAGGCCAAGTATGGTGGCTCATGCCGATAATCCCAACACTTTGGGAGGCTGATTTGGGAGGATCACTTGAGGCCAAGAGTTTGAGGCCAGCCTGGGCAACATAGCAAAAGCTCATCTCTACAAAAAATAATAAAAAAAAAATTAGTGGGGCATGGTAGCTCATGAGTGTAGTCCTAGCTACTGGGGAGGCTAAGGTGGGTAGATCTCTTGAGCCAGGAGGTTGAGGCTGCAGTGAACTATAATCACACCACTGCACTCCAGTTTGGGAGATAGAGTGAGAACATGTCTCTTAAAAATAAAAATGAAAAAATTGAAGTTTTATAGTGTTGTGTTTTATATTTAACCTTTGATCCATTTTGAATTAATTTTCTTGTGTAAGGTTTAAGTCAAAGTTTATACTTGCCTGTGAATGTTAATTATTTTTAAGAGGCCCTGGGACCCAAGGTTTGAGAACTTGTACAATAAAGTCTGTGAAGTACTGCAGGACTGGTATGTGCAAGGTACTATGAGACAGTTAACTTTGAGCAGGGCAGTCCTGGAAGACTTCCCAGAGGAGGTGGCATTTGAGTTCTGCTTAGGAGGAAGAATAGGATTTTGCCAAGCAATGAAGACATTTTGTTTTCTTTTTTTCTGTTCTTCCATAGTCAGTGAAGATGTTAATTTTTAAAAAGTGATGGGGCAGGGCACGGTGGCTCGTGCCTGTAATCCCAGCACTTTGGGAGGCCGAGGCAGGTGAATCATGAGGTCAGGAGATCGAGACCATCCTGGTCAACATGGTGAAACCTTGTCTCTACTAAAAATACAAAAATTAGCTGGGCATGGTGGCACACTCCTGTAGTCCCAGCTACTCAGGAGGCTGAGGCAGGAATATCACTTGAACCTGGGAGGCGGAGGTTGCAGTGAGCCGAGATCGTGCCACTGCACTCCAGCCTGGTGACAGAGCGAGACTCTGTCTCCAAAAAGAAAAAAAAAAAAATGACATATGGAAAATAAATAGAAGACCCTAAGAAGTCAGACAGACCCGTGGTTGAAATCCTTTTTACATAGCTAACTTGCTTACCTTTTTTAAACCTTAGTCTTCTTATCTGTAAAATGGGGGAAATACGTCTTTCTTTTGAAGGAAACTGAAGATTAAATGAGATACATGTGTAAACTGGGAAGCATGGTACCTTGCACATCGTAGGCACTCAATGAATGGCAGTTACCTTTTCTTTTCTTTTCATGATTTCCTTTAGCTTTTCTCCAGGTTATGAAGTTGGACCCTTCCTTTGACCTTCAACCTCCTTCATTTGTTTTTCCCACATATTGTTCTAGATGAGTGGTTGTCAAACGTTAACTGGGCATCAACCGTCACAAAGCTGGTCATCTTTTGTCATGGAGAGCTTGTTAAAACACAGATCGCTGGACCTTGCTCTCAGAGTTTCTGATTTAGTAGGTTTGGGGTAGGGCCCAAGAATTTGCTTTTCTAACAAGTTTCAAAGTGCTGTGGCTGCTGCTGGTCCAGAAACTACACTTTAAGTGGCACCACTCTAGATAGTCCTTGTAATAGCCTCAATAAATTGTTTAGGAGGAATTAAGATGTTCATGTTGTATGTGTAAATAAATTTCAAAGGAAATGGCTTGTGTTTGTTTTTCAAAATTTATGGAAAACTCAGTGGAGACACTTCTGGTAAGATGGCTGAGTTTTGCTTATTTGTCTTGTATTTAATTGTGGTTAAAAAAACACACACACACAGCTTAAATTTACCATCTGAACAACTTTACAAAGTGTAAAGATCAACAGTGTTAAGTATATTCAAGGAGGGCCAAGTTTTGTTTCTATCCACTTCTCTTCTCATTAAATCCACTTCAGACAATTAGGAGAACATGCAACAGAAACACCCTTTCCATCTTCGGTGAAGCCCGTAGAACATCTCTAGCCCTGCAACACTGTAAAGGAGGATAGAAACTGTGTTGGGGAATGGTAAACAATTTGGCAGAGTGGAAGAAGGTTAACCCTGCCGCCTTAGAAGGGGCATCTATTGAGGAACATCCAATTCACCCCAGAATGCCAGAAAGCCTCAGGAATTGGCAGAACAAGACATTGAGGAAGTGGAGGGAAAGCAGGGTGCTGAAAACATGAGGATTGACTGAAAGTCTTTGTGGGGGCATTTTGACCTTATGCAGCCATGCACTTCTGTCCCCGGAGGCCACCAGAGATTTGATCTCTGGGAAATTTGAATCAGACAGGTTCCAGATTTAGCAGCCACAAAGAGAGCATTGACTCTTGGCTGCGATACAGGGGAGAGGTGGGAGGGGGCTGAACCAAACATAGGGGTTAACTAAAAAGCTGCCTCCCGAATGATGACACCTCCAACCTGTTCCTAGCCCAGCATTAGAACATTACATCTAGGCTCATTGGGCAATGTCCCCCATCCCCTAATAGGCAATGGACTGGAGCTTCTTTCTATGAAGAAATTGAACTGCCCCAGAGAATGGACATGCAATCATGACCTTTGGAACTTTTCAGTGAAAAATCTGGCTGGACACTCAATTGCCTATAAGGAAATACATCAGCTGTGAAACCCTCTCCGTGCTTACTAAGCTTTCCATCAGCTTTTACTCGCCTCCCTTTGAGATAAAGATCATCATTCCCTTGAGGTAAGTTTCCAGCCTGAAAGAGAGACCAAACCAAATCTTGTTGCAGAAACAATGCTTTGCTGTGACTTCCACTTTAGCCCTCTCTGGGGCTGTTGTGCATCTGCAAATGAAGGGTTGGGGACATAATGGATTCTTAATCTTGGATCCCTGCATCCCTTGGCAGTGTGCCGGTTTCTGTATATGCAGGCATATGGGCTCAATTTTGGGGTAGAATTAATCAGATTCTTCAAGGGGGTCTCAGACCCCCTAAGAACTGATGATCCACTTATTGTCTGAGTCTCTAAGCTCTCTCCCTGGCTTTATTCCTTGAATATATCTTACCTTTACACATCTCCAGGCCTCTGCACATGCAGGTAATTTGACTAGATCATCTTTTTCCTATTAGGTGGAGTTAATTCCTACTCTTCCTTCCAGACTTATCTTAAATATCAGCTTTTCCAGGAAGTCTTTCCTGGCCCCCAACCTCTCTTCTGAGTTTAGGTGACCGCTTGGTGTTTCCTCATCTGTTGACTTTCCCCATTACCTTTAGAGGGATGTGCCTCCTGCCTCTGGGTGGAAAAGCCCAACTTCTCCCAGCAGCACCTGCGTTCGTTCCCAGTCTCAGGATGAAGCATTTGTTAATTGGGCTGAGAGCTGGTCTGGATAGGAGTAAATCAGCTCAGTACTTTGAATTACACTTCAAAGCCCAGAAGAAGGCAGAGTTCGTTGTCTGAAAAAAGTAAAAGTGGAAGGCAGGGCAATTATCACAACTCTTTGTGCCTCTGCCCTTAGGCTCCCTAGTAGGGCTGGGTTTTACTGAAGCTCTTTTGAATACTGTAAAAGTGAATCTGAACTTGGTAAAGGAAAGTCAATGTCAAGGCAACACCTCAACCGTCTGTTGCAGCACCAGATGCTACCGCTTCTCAGGACAGGGGAATGAAGTATCCGAGTGGGTCCAGCCCTAACCTGTGTGATATGTGGGATGGATGTTATTTATTTGGGGGCCACCCTGCCTCTATTTGCTATATTTGGAGAATTCCTCATATTATGAGTCTTAATGGGAGGCAGACATCACTTGAGATTTGAAAACCTCCAAGGAGGCATATTCAATTTCCCAGCCTCCCTTGCAGCTACAGGATGATCACGTGAGCTAGGCTTAGCCAGTCAGGTACACTTACCCACACTTTGGAGAGAAAACAAGTGACACAAGAAATGAGGAAGGTGAGGAAGGCTTGCATGACAAGGGCAGCAGTCACAGGAAATTCATGTTCCTGCAGCAGGGGTGGCCGTGGTGCTGAGGCAGCATCCAGGCTCCCAGGTGGGAGGGGTCAGTGATGCACTTCACCATGTCTAGTGCTCCCCCAGATCAGAGGTGTCCTTCTTGGACCACTTTGTCTTGTACTTTGATTTTCAGCATGGTTCCCTGCTGTAGAGTCTCTGTCTTCAGGTTTTTCCAAAAGCAAAGCTTGAAACAAGAACCTCAGGTGGAGATGGTTTATCTAGGAGGTGATCCCAGGAAGTAGGTATGAGGAAGTAAGGAGAATGACAGCGGGAAGGAGGAAAAGCCTAGAAAAGGTGCATTCTCCAGGTGGCTCCTAAAGGAAATGGGGCTTAACTCCAGAGACCTCTGAGAAGCAAAAAGAATAGTAGGCATTTATGTGCCAGAGTCCTTCCCCATTGGATTGCCTCCAGGAGTGGTCATGTTCTTGCACTTCTGAACTGAACCTATGCATGGGCTGAGCAGACTCCTGAGATTTCAAAAAAGTCCCAAGGCAGAAAAGCAGAGATGGAGTAGGCCCCTGAAGTAGAACATGATCAATGTGAATAGAACTATTCACCACAGCTGGGGCCAAGCAATTGTAACGTGGGGCACCTGAAGCACCTGTTTCTGCCCCTAGCCTGGTTAGTCAGTTCTGGCAATTTTCTGTACCACCGCATATCTTCCTAGTTTCTTTCTTTTCTGCTTACATTGATCAGAGTTGGTATCTGTGGCTTGTGGTTAGGAACCTTCACTGATAAGGAGTGAACTGAGACAGGTGAGTAAGTTGCCTGGACACCCTTCCTCCTGCCCTGGCAATGCACTTAGTCCTGGGCCAGGGGGATTCTTCTTCCTAAATCCTCCACTCCTCCCAGGCATTGCCCAGGTTCAGGCCACCCCATCTCTCATCTGGATGCCTGCTCAGTTTCCTGGCTTGCTTCTCAAATGCCATTCTCCTTTTCTTCTATTCATCTCCTATATTGCAGCCAGAGTCAACTCTTGAAAATCCAGATCTGGTTTTGCTGAGAGGCATGAAAATTCTTTCAATGACTTCTGCCTCATACTTCTGTCCTCCAGAGGGATAAACCGTGGTTAATTCTTTTTTTTTTTTTTCTTTTGTTGAGACGGAATCTTGCTCTGTTGCCCAGGCTGGGGTGCAGTGGCATAATCTCGGCTCACTGCAACCTCCACCTTCTGGATTCAAGCAATTCTTCTGCCTCAGCCTCCCGAGTAGCTGGGAGTACAGGCATGTGCCACCACACCCGGCTAATTTTTGTATTTTTAGTAGAGATAGGGTTTCACCATATTGGCCAGGCTGGTTCCTAACTCCTGACCTCATGATCCGCCTGCCTCACCCTCCCAAAGTGCTGGGATTACAGGTGTGAGTCACCGTGCCCAGCCTAACCGTGGTCAATTCTAAGACTCCTGAGGTCTTTCACAGCTCAATTTTGACACACAATTTCATTTGAAGAAGTATACTCCAACCCAGTAATAGAACCATCTTATAGCATTGTTGTGAAAATTAAATTATGTGTACATAGGCCGGGCGCAGTGGCTCACGCCTGTAATCCCAGCACTTTGGGAGGTGGGCGGATCACCTGAGGTCAGGAGATTGAGACCATACTGGCTAACACGGTGAAACCCCGTCTCTACTAAAAATACAAAAAATTAGCCGGGCGTGGTGGTGGCCACCTGTAGTCTCAGCTATTCGGGAGGCTAAGGCAGGAGAATGGTGTGAACCTGGGAGGCGGAGCTTGCAGTGGCAGTGAGCTGAGATCGCGCCACTGCACTCTGGCCTGGCCAAGAGAGACTCCCTCAAAAAAAAAAATTAGCCGTGCGTGGTGGCAGGTGCCTGTAATCCCAGCTACTCCAGAGGCTGAGGCAGGAGAATCGCTTGAACCCAGGAAGCAGAAGTTGCAGTCAGCCGAGATCGTGCCATTGCAGTCCAGCCTGGGCAACAAAGCGAGGCTCTGTCTCGAAAATAAATATATATATATATATATATGTGTGTGTGTGTGTGTGGTGTGTGTACATAGTGCCTGGCACACATTAAATGCTAGCTTTTTAAAATTTAATTTTAAAATACATTTTCTTTTTAGATCACTTTTAGGTTCATACCAAAACTGAGTGGAAGGTACAGAGATATCCCATATTTCCCCTGCTCCCACATACACACAGCCTCCCTGACTGCCAATATCCCAAACCAGAGCGGTATGTTTGTTATAATCAACAAACCTGCACTGACACATCTTTATCACTCAGAGTCCATAGTTTACCTTAGGGTTCTCTCTTGGTGTTGTACATATCTTGGGCTTGGACAGATCTAGAATGACATGTATCCACCATTACATTATCATACAAAGTAGTTTCACTGCCCTGAAAATCCTCTGTGCTCTTCCTTATTCATCTTTTCCCCGCAACCCCTGGCAACCACTGATTCTTTTTACTGTTTCCGAAGTTTTGTCTTTTCCGGAATGTCATATAGTTGGAATCACACAGTATGTAGCCTTTTCAGATAGTCTTCATTCACTTAAGAATATACATCTAAGTTTCTTCCATCTATTTTCATGTCTTGATAGCTCATTTTTTCTTAGTATTAAATAATATGCTATTGTCTGGATGTACCACAGTTTTTATCTATTCTCCTACTGAAAGACATCTTGATTGCTTTCAAGTTTTGGCAATTATGAATAAAGCTGCTATAAACATCCATGTGCATATTTTTACATGGACATAAGTTTTCAGTTCCTTTGGGTAAATACCAAGGAGTGTGATTGCTACATCATACAGAAAGAGTATGTTTAGTTTTATAGGAAACTGTCAAACAGTCTTTCAATGCGGCTGTACCATTTTGCATTCCCACCAGCAATGAATGAGAGATCCTGTTACTCCACATCCTCACTAGTATTTGATGTCATCAGTGTTTTGGATTTTTACCATTCTGATAGGTATGTAGTGATATCTCATTGTTGTTTTAATTTGCAGTTCCCTGGTGACATATGATGTGAAGCATCTGCTTAGATGTTTATTTGTTATTCATATATCTTCACAACACAACACACAAAGGTGTGTGTGCAGGTCCTTTGTCCATTTTAAAATCAGGTTCTTTTTTGTTTCTGTTGAGTTTTTAGCAGTTCTTTGTATATTTTAGATAACAGTCCTATATCAGATGTGTCTTTTACAAATATTTTCTGTCAGTCTGTGGCTTGTCTTTTCATTCTCTTGACATTGTCTTTTCAAGAACAGCTTTTAATTTTAATGAAGTCTAGCTTATCAGTTCTTTCTTTCATGTTTCATGCTTTTGGTGTAATAATGTAAATAGTATCTAAAAAGTTATCACCATACACAAGGTCATTTAGATTTTATTTTATGTTATCTTCTAAGAGTCTTATAGTTTTGTGTTTTACATTTAGGTTTATGATCCATTTTGAGTTAATTTTTGCGAAGAGTGTCAGATTTGTGTCTAGATTCATTTTCTTTGCATGTGAATGACCAGTTGTTCCATTATTATTTTTTGAAAGACTATCTTTTCTCCATTGTACTACCTTTGTTCCTCTGTCAAAGATCAACTATTTTTATGTGGGTCTATTTCTAGGATGTTTATTCTGGTCCATTGATTTATTTGTCTATTCATTCACCCATACTACAGTCTTGATTACTGTAATTACTGTAGCTTTGTGTGTGTGTGTGTGTGTGTGTTTTCAATTTGAGAGCAGGTACTGTTTATTAACTGACCAGATTAGAAAAACAATCATGGTAGACACCTTAGTTCATTCTTCTAATAAGCCTGTTGATCTGGTCCTCCCTGTTGCCAGCATCTCCACCTTCTATGAAATAGGTGGTCTGTTACTTCATTCCACCTCGTGGAGAGAATGATTTGAAGGGCCACAGGAAGTTATTTGCTTCTTTGAAGTGTTTCCCAGCAGTATAGATCTCATAATCAGATCCTCCATGCAGATGATGCTGTATTTGCCAAGATATCGAGCAATCGAAGTGTTATCTGTCAAAGCAATTCTCTTCTTATTGATTATATCTATTTAGTGCTGTGACATGATCATAGCTCACTGCATCCTTGAACTGCTGGGCTCAAGAAATCCTCTCACCTCAGCATCCGAAGTATGTAGCATTCATTACATTAAATCTTGAAATCGGATAGTGTCAGTCCTGACACTTTTTCTTCTCCTTTAATATTGTTTTTCTCCTTTGATAGTGTTCTTGTCTTTTAATGTTGTGTTGGCTATTCTGGATCTTTTGCCTCTAAATATAAACAATTTGTTGATATCCACAAAATAACTTGCTTTTGATTTTGATTGATATTGTATTTAATCCCAACTAAGTTGGGAAGAGCCAACATCTTGACAATATTGAATCTTCCTATCCATGAATATGAAATATCCCTCAATTGATTTAGTTCTTTTTAGATTTCTTTTATCATAGTTTCGTAGTTTTCCTCATATATATTTTGGACATACTTTGTTAGATTTATACCTACGTATTTCATTTTCGGAGTGATAATGTAAATAGTATTGTGTTTCAAATTCCACTTGTTCAATGCTGGCATATAGGAAATTGATTAACCTTTAAACATAAATTTTGTATCGTGCACACTTACTATAATCACTAATTAGTTCTAATGTGTTTGTTTTTGTCAAAATATGTTTTTAGCTGTAAGGCTTTTTATCTGTTCTTTATCAAGTTGAGGAAGTTCCCCTCTGTTTCTAGTTTGCTGAAAGTTGATTTTTTTGTTAATTTTTTCCCCTTCCTTCCTTCCTTCCTTCCTTCCCTTCTTTCCTTTTTCTTTTCTTTACTTTTTTTGAAAAAAAAGTTATGTTGCCCAGGCTGGACTAAAACTCCTGGGCTCAAGTGATCCTCCTGGCTCAAACTCCCAAGTAGCTGGGACTACAGGTGTGTGCCACTGTACCCAGCTAGTTTGCTGAGAGATTTTATCATGAATGGATGTTGAATTTTGTCACTAGCTTTTTCTGCAGCTGTTGATATGATTATGTGATTTTTCTTCTTTAGCCAGTTGATGTAGATTACATTTATTTATTTATTTTTAATTTGCTTTTAGTATCTGTCTGTTATTGAAAAATTAGTTGATTTTTGAATGTTGAACCATCTTTGCATATCTGGGATAAATTTTACTTAGTCATGGTGTGTATAATCCTTTATCTACATTGTGGGATTTGATTTGCTAATATTTTTTGAGGACTTTTTTTTAATACTGTCTTTGGTTTTTGTATTGGGGTAATGCTGGCCTCATAGAAGGAGTTAGGAAATAGTCTCTCTGCTTCTATTTTCTGAGAGATTGTTGAGAATTGCTATAATTTCTTCTTCTCTTTCTTCTTCATATTCCTCCTCCTCCTCTCCTTTCTTCTTCTTCTTCTTTTTCCTCTTCTTCCTCTTCTCCTCTTCCTCTCCTTCTCCTCCTCCTCCTCCTCCTTCTCCTTCTTCTTCTTCTTCTTCTTCTTATTCTTATTCTTATTCTCCCTTGTCTTCTTTCTTCCCCTTCTTTTCTCCTCCTTCTCCTCCTGCTCCTCCTCCTGCTTCTCCTTCTTCTTCTTCCTCTTCCTCTCCTTCTCCTTCTTATTCTTCTTTGCTGAGACAGGGTCTCACTCTATCACCCAAGCTGGAATCCAGTGGCTCCATCATGGTTCAATGCAGCCTTGACCTCCTAGTCTCAAGTGATCCTCCTGCCTCAGCCTCCTGAGTAGCTGAGACTACAAATGTGTGCCACCACACCTTGCTAATTTTTTTTTTTAATATATCTTGTAGAGACAAGGATGTCGCTATGTTTTCCAGGCTTGTCTTGAACTCCAGGACTCAAGGGATCCTCCTGCCTTGGCCTCCCAAAGTAGTGGGATTACAGTTGTGAGCCACTGTGCTTCACCAGTATAATTTCTTCTGAAATGTTTGGTAGAATTCAACAGAGTGCATCTGGGCCTGGTCCTTTTTGTTTTGGAAGGTTATTAATTATTGATTCAATTTCTTTAATAGATATAGGCCTATTCAAATTGTCTGTTTTTTCTTGTGTGAGTTTTGGCAAACTGTGTCTTTCAAGGAATTGGTCTGCTTCTAAGTTATCAAATTTGTGGGCATGGAGTTGTTAATAATATTCCTTTATTATCCTTTCAATGTTCATGGGATCTGGAATAATGGCACCTCTTTCATTTCTGATATTATTAATTTCTGCCTTTTCTTGTTTTTTCTTAGATAGTCTGGCTAGAGGCTTATTTATTTTTATTTTTTTGAGACTGAGTCTTGCTCTGTCACCCAGACTGGAGTACAGTGGCATGATCTCGGTTCACTGCAACCCCCAGCTCCCAGGTTCAAGCAATTCTCCAGCCTCAGCCTCCCCAGTAGCTGGGATTACAGGTGCCCACCACCATGCCTGACTAATTTTTTTTGTATTTTTAGTAGAGAAGGGTTTTCACCATGTTGGCCAGGCTGGTCTTCAACTCCTAACATCATGATCCGCCCACCTCGGCCTCCCAAAGTCTTGGGATTACAGGTGTGAGCCACCGCACCTGGCCAAGGCTTATTTGACCTTGGCCAAAACTGATCTTTTCAAAGAACCAATTTTTTGTTTTGTTTATTTTCCCTATTGACTTCCTATTTTTAATTTCATTGTTTTGTGTTTTATTTTTAATTATTTCTTTTCTTCTGCTTACTTAGGTTTAATTTGCTTTTTTTAAAATTTCCTAAAATGGGAGCTTAGATTATTGATTTTAGTTATTTCTTTTTTCTTTCTTTTTTTAGAGACAGTGTCTTGCTCTGTCACTGAGGCTGGAGTGTAGTGGCGTAATCTCAGCTCACTGCAACCTCTGCCTCCTGGGTTGAAGCGATTCTACCGCCTCAGCCTTCTGAGGAGCTGAAACTACAGGTGTGTGCCATCACACCTGGCTAATTTTTGTGTTTTTAGTAGAGACGAGATTTCGCAATGTTGGCCAGGCTGGTCTTGAACTCCTGACCCTTAAGTGATCCACCCGCCTCGGCCTCCCAAAGTGCTGGGATTACAGGCATGTGCCACCGTGCCTGGCCTCTTTTCTCTAACACATATATTCAATGCTATTAATTTCCCTCTAAGTACTGCTTTTGCTGCATTTCACAAATGTTGATAAATTGTATTTTCATTTTTACTTAGGTCAAAATAGTATTAAATTTCTCTCAAGATTTCTTCTTTGACCTGTTATTCAGAAAGTGTTGTTTACTCTCCAAGTAGTTTGAAAATTTCTGGCTGTCTTTCTGTTACTGATTTCTTGTTTAATTTCATTGCAGCCTAAGAGTAGACATTGTATGACTTCTATTTCTTCTATTTTTTTGTTTTTTTAGATGGAGTTTTGCTCTTGTTGCCCAGGCTGGCATGCAGTGGCACGATCTCAGCTCCCAGGCATAACCTCTGCCTCCCAGGTTCAAGAGATTCTCCTGCCTCAGCCTCCCGAGTAGCTAGAATTACAGGCATGTGCCACCATGCCCAGCTAATTTTGTATTTTTAGTAGAGATGGGGTTTCTCCATGTTGGTCAGGCTGGTCTCGAACTCCTGACCTCAAGTGATTTGCCTGCCTCGGCCTCATAAAGTGCTGGGGTTGGCCGGGCGCCGTGGCTCAAGCCTGTAATCCCAGCACTTTGGGAGGCCGAGGCGGGCGGATCACGAGGTCAGGAGATCGAGACCATCCTGGCTAACACGGTTAAACCCCGTCTCTACTAAAAATACAAAAAATTAGCTGGGCGTGGTTGCAGGCGCCTGTAGTCCCAGCTATTTGGGAGGCTGAGGCAGGAGAATGGCGTGAATCTGGGAGGTGGAGCTTGCAGTGAGCCGAGATCGCGCCACTGCACTCCAGCCTGGGGGACAGAGCAAGACTCCGTCTCAAAAAAAAAAAAAACAAAGTGCTGGGGTTACAGGCGTAAGCCACCGTGCCCGGCCAACTTCTATTCTTTTAAATGTGTTTAGGTGTGTTTTATGGACCAGAATGTAGTCTATCATAGTGATATTCATCAGAAATTGAGAAGACTGGGTATTCTATTGTTGTTGGATGAAGTAGTCTGTATTTGTTAATTATTTCTTGTTGATAAATGGTGTTATTGAGTTCAACTATATCCTTACTGACTTTTTGCCTGCTGTATTTGTCCACTGCTGATAGAGGAGTATTGAAGTCTCTATCCATAATAGTAGATTCATCCGTTTCTCCTTGCTTTTTTTTTTTGGAGACAGAGTCTCTCTCTGTCACCCATGATGAGTGCAGTGGCACAAACACAACTCACTGCAGCCTCTAACTCTGGGGCTCAAGAGATCCTCCCTCTTCAGCCTCCTGAGTAGCTGGGACCACAAGTGTGAGCCACCATGCTGGGCTAATTTTTTGTTTTTTGTAGAGATGGGATTTCGTTACATTTCCCAGGCTGGTCTTACACTCCTGGACCCAAGTGATCCACCTGTCTTGGCCTCCCAAAGTGCTGGGATTGCAGGCATGAGCCACTGTGCCTGGCCTCTCCTTGCATTTCTGTCAGTTTTTGTCTCATGTATTTTGATGCTCTGTTGTTAAGTGCGTAGACATTAAAGATTGTTATATCTTCTTGGAGACATAATTGTTATGTCTATTCTTGGAGAATTGACCATTTTATCATTATGTAATGCTCTTCTTTTTCCTGATAATTTTTCTTGCTCTGAAGTCTGCTCTGCTTTTGTTTGTTTGTTTGTTATGAGATGGAGTCTTACTCTGTCGTCCAGGCTGGAGTGCAGTGGCACAATCTCGGTTCACTGCAACCTCTGCCTGCCAGGTTCAAACGATTCTCCTGCCTCAGCCTCCAGAGTAGATGGGACTACAGGCACGTGCCACCATGCCTAGCTAATTTTTGTATTCTTAGTAGAGACAGGGTTTCACCATGTTGGCCAGGATGGTCTTGATCTCTTGACCTTGTAATCTGCCCGCCTCGGCCTCCCAAAATGCTGGGATTACAGGTGTGAGCCACCTCGCCCAGCCTCTATTTGAAATTAGTATAGATGCTTCAGCTTTCTTTTGATTGTTGTTGTCATGGCATATTGTTCTCTACCCCTTTACTTTTAATCTATATGTGTCTTTATATTTAAAGTGGATTTTTTGTAGACAATTTATGATCCAAATGGTTGGGTCTTCTTTTTTTTTTTTTTTTTTTTTGCGATGGAGTCTCGCTCTGTCACCCAGGCTAGAGTGCAGTGGCACAATCTCGGCTCACTGCAACCTCTGCCTCCCGGGTTCAAGTGGTTCACCTGCCTCAGCCTCCCGAGTAGCTGGATTACAGGCACCTGCCACAATGCCTGGCTAATTTTTGTATTTTTAGTACAGACAGGGTTTCACTATGTTGGCCAGGCTGGTCTGAAACTCCTGACCTCATGATCCACCCACCTCAGCTTCCCAAAGTGCTGGGATTACAGGCATGAGCCACCACACCCAGCTGGGTCTTATTTTTTAATCCATTCGGATTATCTGTCTTTTAATTGATGTATTTAGATGACTGACATTTACATGATTATTGATGTAGTTGGATTCATATCTACAATATTTGTTACAGTTTTCTATTCATTGCCCTTGTCCTTTGTTCCTGTTTTTGTCTTCCACTCTTTTTGTGTCTTTTGTAGTTTTAATTGAGCACTTTATATTATTCTATTGTGTCTCCAATATCATTTGGATATTTGCTCCCATCAAATCTCATTTTGAAATGTAATCCCCAGTGTTGAAGGTGGGGCCTAGTGGGAGGTGATTGGATCATGGGGGTGGATTTCTCATGAATGGTTTAGCACCATTCTCCTTGGTGCTGTTCTAGCCATAGTGAATGATTTCTCATGAGATCTGGTTGTTTAAAAGGGGCACCACCCTCCACTTGCTCCCGTTTTTGGCCATCTGATGTTCCTGCTCCCACTTTGCCTTCTGCCATGAGTAAAAGCTTCTTGAGGGCCTCACCAGACGTCAAGCAGGTGTTGGTGCCATGCTTGTACAGCCTGTAGAACTGAGAGCCAATAAACCTCTTTTCTTTATAAATTACCCAGCCTCAGGCATTTCTTTACAGCAATGCAATGAACGAACAACCTAACATACTCTCCTTTCTTGGTATATCATACTTCTTTTTTTATACATTTGTTAGTGGTTGCCCTGGAACTCACTTACTCTCTCACCCTCTCTATACATATATATAATACATATACAGCTATATATAACGCATATGCATTCTAGTGGTTGCCCTAGAATTGTGTCTATATATAAAATACATATGCAATGAATACAAGTCCCCTTTCATATAACACTATACTACTTCACAGGTAGTGCAAGTACCTTATAATAACAAAGTATTCCTAATTTCTCCTTCCCATGTCTTACATCATTGCTGTCACTCATTTTATTTATACATAAGTGTGTGTGTATATATACACACACATAAGCATACATAATTGAATACATCTTTGATATTTTTTTAACCAACTATCATCTGTTAGATCAATTAAGAATAAGAGAAATAAAAGTTCTATTTTACCTTCACTTATTCCTTGTTCAATGTTCTTTTCTTTACGTAGATCTGAGTTTCTGACCTATATAATTTTTCTTCTCTCTGAAGAAATTTGCTTAACATTTCTTGCAAGGCAGGTCTACTGGCAACAGATTCCTTCCATCTTTGCTTGTCTGAAAAAATCTGTCTTTATTTTTCATTTTGATGGATGCTTCCACAGAGCACAGAATTCTAGGTTGCTTTTTTCTTTTTTCTTCTCTCAACGCTTTAAATACGTGACTCTACTGTCTTCTTGCCTGCATGGCTTCTGAAGAGAAGACAGATGTAATTCTTATCCTTGCTTCTCTGTAGGTAAGCTGTTTTCTTCCTCTGGCTTCTTTCAAAATTTTTTCTTTATCTTTGATTTTCTGCAGTTCAAATATGATACGGCTCAAATGTCTTTTTTGGGGGGGTTGTTGCTAGATTTTTGGCACTTATTTTGCTTGATGTTCTCTGAGCTTCCTGGGTCTGTGGTTTGGTGTCTGCCATTATTTGTGGGGGAATTATCAATGATTATTGCATCAAATATTTCTTCCGTTCTTTTCTGTCTTTATTTCTCTTCTGGTATTCCCTTTATGCATATGTTATACCTTTTGTAATTGTCCCACAGTTCTTGCATATTCTTGTCTTTATTTCGTTTTGTTTTCAGTCTTTTTTTTTTTTTGATTTTCAGTTTTAGAAGTTTTTACTGACATGTCTTCAAAGTCAGACATTTTTTCTTTAGCCGCATCCAATCTACTACTGAGCCCACCAGAGACATTCTTTATTTCTGTTACAGTGTTTTTAATCTCTAGTATTTCTTTTTAACTTTGTCTTAGATCTTCCATCTCTCTGCTCACATGCCCTGTGTGTTCTCTTGCATGTTGTCTACTTTTCTCATTAGAGCCCTTGGCATAGTAATCACAGTTGTCTTAAATTTCCAACATCCCTCCCTGCTATATCTAAATCCGGTTCTGATGCTTGGTCTCTCTGCAAATTGTTTTTTGCCTTTTAGTATGCTTTGTAATTTTATGTTGAAAGCCAAGCCTGATGTACTGCATAAAAAGAACTTCAATAAATAGGTCTTTAGCAGTGTGGTAGAAAGGTGTAGGGTGAGGAGAAACATTCTGTAGTCCTATGATTAGGTCTCAGTCTTTTAGTGAGTCTGTGTCTATGAGCTGTGAACTTCACATGTGCTTCTTAGTCCCCTCTGCCCCCTTAAGTGGGACAAGATGGCTAGCGTTGGGGAAGTTGGCTATTTCCCTTCCCCTAGGTTGGTTTGGTTCTGTTAAAACTCCAATAGGTCAGGCTCTGGCAAAATAGTTTCTCCTGAGGGCAGACTTGCTTTTGAACAGAATGCTCTGGTGTATTTCATAATGGTTCCTTTCCCCATTCCACCTGCAAGAAGCCTTTATTTTTCTTTAATATTCACTGTGAGAACCCCATAGAGCTTCTGGAGGTAAAAAGGTAAGAAGTGTGGGGGGGCCTCCCTATGACTGGACCCTTCTGACGTTTTTATCTCTCAGACTTGTCCACATAGAGCCTCCATTAGTTTGTCAACTGCAGGTCAGGTTTTCCTATCTAGTACTGATTCCTGCACAAGTTTCTACTGGAGGAGTTTTGCTCTGGTAAATTGTGATTCTGTGTATCTGCCTCTCTTTCTCCAATTTAGAGGGCAGCAGTTTGTCCTATGATCTCAGTTCTCTGATAAATCTAAGAAGAGTTATTGATTTTTCAGTTTGTTCAGTTTTTGGCTTGTTAGGATGAAATGACAACTTCCAACATCTCACATGTTGAACTGGAAACTGGAAGTCTGTGATTAAAAAATTTTTTTTTCATTGTGGTAAAATAGGTAAGTTAAAATCTACCACTTTAATCATCCTTAAGAGTTGAATTCAGTGGCAATAAAGACATTCTCATTGTTGTACGACCATCATTGCCATTCATCTCCGGAACTTTTCTATCATCCCAACCTGAAGCTCTGTACCCATTAAACACTAACTCCCCATTAAGTAACTGTGAGCTTTTATATGATTGCTGATGCTGTCGCTACTATGTAGTAAGCAACTGCAGCTCTTCTACTGGGACATTGGGCATCATTCTCAAGAACATATGTGGGGTGGGGCATCGTGACATACTTTTGAGAAGGGAGCTAATGAGGTCAATGTGTGTGTTTTAGGGAGAAAAATCACTAATAGAGAAAAACTGTGGTGGAGCATGTTAGTGATGCTGCTTCAAGTCAGAGCTAAGCAAGCTGCCCTGAAAATTGGTCTAAATGGGAACATTTATCAAAGTAAATGTCTTGGCTCCACATTGACTTCATTTCGCTGGTTTTGTTTTATTGTTTCATCTGCCCAGGAATGGAACCTTGAAACTTTTAGCGAGATGAATGGGAAGATTCCTTGTACTAATCTCATTTCCAAATGTAATTGGTGTCTGAATTATGAAGCTCTCTGCTTCCAAAGGCTACGTTAACAGAACCGTCTATCCTCCTCTCCATGTAAGAGGGCCAGGGTGCCATTGTGATGCATGTTCATTATTCCAGCAATGGAGAAGTAACGGAGTTGGTACAACCTTTCCAGAGGGCAATTTGGCAATATGTATCAAAATGTAAAATTTGCAGAACTTTCAGTTCAGCATTTCAAGGATCCCAAAGAAGTAATTGGACAAATGGTCAAGGGTGTTTGTATAAAGATGTTCAATGCAGCCTTGTTTATAATTGTGAAATATTGGAAACATTCTAAATGTTCAACAGTAGGGGACAAGGTACATTAGTTATCCACACAGTGGAATGTTTACTATGCAACTCACCAAAGATAAGGTGGAGCTGGAGGTAAGGAAAAGCCTCCACAGTATTCAGGGATATCCTGCAGAATATTTCTCTGGTTAACATTTTCCCAGTGGAATCGTTCTTAGTTTATAATATCCAAACTTGAGAGAATACACATCTCTCAAGAACAGTGTCTTTTTTGGCAAATGTTTGCATAGGAAAAACATTTATATTCATATCCCCAAAACGCAATAGAATATTTTAAAATTATGTTGGGTAAAAAGTTACTCATTATATCCCAAATAAGTTTAATGAAGGTTAGAATTACATATAGAAGGATAAAAACGCAACTGAATGACCCAAACCCTCCAGTACCAAGGAGTCCTGGACGATAAAGTGCAGTGGAAGTCACTGGGTGAGACTTTCAGGGATGCTTTTATGGAAGGAACAGCCCCTATTCCTTGCCTCTCTTTTGCCTTTTTGCCCCTTCCCCATTCTCCCTGTCTGGAACATGGAAGTGTTGTCTAGAGTGCAGCAAACAGCATACAGCCACGAGACTACAAAGCCTGAAGATGAGTCTTCACACTGTACAGAGAGGAAAGAAGGAAAGAGGAGGCATAAGGCATACCTAGCACTTCTTGTTACATAAGACATAAGCATTTTAGTAATTTATATCTTTTTTTTTTTTTTTGAGACGGAGTCTTACTCTGTTGCCCAGGGTGGAGTGCAGTGGCGTTATCTCGGCTCACTGCAACCTCCACCTCCCGGGTTCAAGCGATTCTTCTGCCTTAGTCTCCCAAGTAGCTGGCACTTAGTCTCTCCAAGTACAGGCATGCAACACCACATCTGGCTAATTTTTGTATTTTTAGTAGAGACGTCATTTCACCATGTTGGCCAGACTGGTCTTGAACTCCTGACCTCAGGTGATCCACCTACCTTGGCCTCCCAAAGTGCTGAGATTACAGGTGTGAGCCACCGCGCCTGGCTGATTTATATCATTTTTTGGTCATAGCTTCTTGCATGTGCTTCTAAACATGATCCTGACACTGTGTTTATTATTTTCCCTTTTTTTATTTCTAAAACAAAATTATAAAAATATATCATGAACTAATAATAAACAATACCTGAAGGAGTTAAATAGAAAGAAGTTTAAAAAAACTGCCAGGGTCAGTGACTCATGTCTGTAATCCCAGCAACTCAGGAGGCTGAGGTGAGAGGATCGCTTGAGGTCAGGGGTTTAAGACCAGCAACATAGCAAGACCCTGTCTCAACAAAAATAAAAATAAAAAATCAGTTGGGTGTGGTGCCACTTGCCTGTTCCAACTACTTGTGATGCTGAGGCAGGAGGATTGCTTGCACCTAGGAGTTAGAGGCTGCAGCGAGTCATAATTATGCCACTGTACTCTAGCTTGTACTAGTTAGGAAGCTTTTGGCTGTATATAACTCAAATGTGAAAATGCAAATGAAATGCTATCTCACTCAAGAAGCTAGAAGTAGAGTGTTTCCAGGGTTGGCTAATTCAACCTTAGATACATCATCAAGGATTTGAGTTCTTTCTACATACTTGTTCTGCCATCCCCAGATCATTGGCTCATCCTCTTAGTCCAACCTTTTTTGGCACCAAGGAACAGTTTGGTGGAAAACAATTTTTCCACGGATGGCAGGGAGAGGGGGAAAGGTTGGGAGGGTGCTGCTGGTGGTTTCAGGATGAAACTGTTCCACCTCAGATCGTCAAGCATTAGATTCTCACAAGGAGCGTGCAACCTAGATCCCTTGCATGCGCAGTTCACGATAGAGTTTTGCTCCTATGAGAATCTAATGCTGCTGCTGATTCTGACAGGAGGCGGAGCTTAGGCAGTAAGGCTTGCTCACCCCGCTCACCTCCTGCTGTGCAGCCCGGTTCCTAACAGGCCACGGATAGGTACTGGTCAGTGGCCCAGGGGTTGGGGACCCCTGTCTTAGTCTTATTCCCTCCAAGGCCCAGGATGATCGCCATTGCTCCAGAAGCGCCATGCTAATGGCAATATAAAGAGGCAGAAGATATTAATATCTTAACCACGTCCCTTTTTGAGATTGGGGAAAACTTTTCCAGAACCTCCATCAGCGGGTAAGGGGAACAGGAATATAACAATTCTTAAACCAGTCAGTGGTAAGAACAGGACTGTAACAATGAGTTGAGACCAGTAGCTCTCAACTCCAGCCACATGTTAGCAATACTACCTGCAAGGTTTAGGCTCCTGAGTCCACAACACACCAACTGTCTGTAGTGCAGTATCTCTGGGGGTGGGACCTGGGCCATGTATATATTTTTAATTCCCTCGGTATTTTCAATGGGTAGCAGAGTTCAAAGCTACTCTTTTGGCTGGGCGCGATGGCTCACGTCTGTAATCCCAACACTTTGGGAGGCCGAGGCAGGTGGATCACGAGGTCAAGAGATGGAGACCATCCTGGCCACCATGGTGAAATCCCGTCTCTACTGAAAATACAAAAAATTAGCTGGGCATGGTGACGGGCGCCTGTAGTTCCAGCTACTCGGGAGGCTGAGGCAGGAGAATCACTTGAACCCGGGAGGCAGAGGTTGCAGTGAGCCGAGATTGTGCCATGGCACTCCAGCCTGGGGACAGAGTAAGACTCTGTCTAGAAAAAAAAAAAATCCTACTCTTTTATGCTAATTATACTTCACCTCCTGGGACTAGGGAAGGGGCTGATTTCCCCCTTGAAGAATATTGGGATTGTTAGCAGAGGAAATGATCAAGAAGTGTTTGTTATGTATGTAGACTACTGATAGTATTTGACACATATGTTGTGCTCCTATTTCTGCAGTTTAAAAAATTGTCTAAGTACATAAAATGACATATATGACAAGAAAAAATCTGGAAGTCTATAGACCAGAATTTTAATACTGATTATTATGGTGGGGTGGGGAGGGTTAATTTTGGATTATTTTCACTTACTGGTCGAACTTTCACAATGAACATTAATCATATAATTAGAAAAACAATGATGATACACCATTTTGGAAAAAATATTTTTAAAAAAACAAAATAAAAAAAGGAAGGTGTAGAAGAAGAGATGCTGCTTTACCTTTGTAGGTTGTCCTCTGTGGGGCAGTCCAGTCCCTTGTCAAGGGACTTGTTATTATGCTTGTAGAGCTGGCCAGGCATGGTGGCTTATGCCTGTAATCCCAGCACTTTGGGAGGCCGAGGCCGGGAGTTTGAGACCAACCTGGCCAACATGGGGAAACTCCGTATCTACTAAAAATACAAATATTAGCGGGGCATGGTGGTGCGTGCCTGTAGTCCCAGCTACTCGGGAGCCTAAGGCAGGAGAATCACTTGAACCTGGGAGGCGGAGGTTGCAGTGAGCTGAGATCGAGCCATTGCACTCCAGCCTGGGCAACAGAGCAAGACTCTGTCTCAAAAAACAAAACAAAACAAAAACGAACAAAAAAACAAAAACCAAAACATAGTATTGATCACTGACCCAGCAATCCATGTGACCTGGGGAAAGGTAAACCCTGATCATAACACTCTTGTTTCCCTTGCCAGCGATTGGTGTAGGCCAGGACATGTGATGCAGTTGTGGCCATTAATACATGAGAAAGCATCTGCTGGTAGGGGTGGTGGCTCTGGGAAATGTTTCTTTACTTTTCAAAAACACACAAGAACAGAGGGTCTCTTTTTACCCCAGACATATTCCTTATTACATGTAATGCCTGGCTCTTGCAGCTGCCATCTTATGGTTAAGACAGAGTCCACACACGGAGGCTGTCACAGTGAAAATATGAAAAGAATTGGGTCCGGCCGGGCACGGCAGCTCACGCCTGTAATCCCGGCACTTTGGGAGGCGGTGGCGGGCGGATCATGAGGTCAGGAGATCGAGACCATCCTGGCTGACACGGTGAAACCCTGTCTCTACTAAAAATACAAAAAATTAGCTGGGCGTGGTGGTGAGCGCCTGTAGTCCCAGCTACTCGGGAAGCTGAGGCAGGAGAATGGCGTGAACCCGGGAGGTGGAGCTTGCAGTGAGCCGAGATAGCGCCACTGCACTCCAGCCTGGGCGACATTGGGTCCTCTTTGGTGGCACATTTTTAAGCCTGAGGTATAACTTTCATACAATAAAGTGCACACATCTTAAGTGTACAGCTTGGGGAAGATTTTATGTGTATACACTCTTGTAACCATGACCCTGATCAAGATACACACCTCCAGCTCTCCAGAGGGCTGCCTCATGCCCCTTCCCAGGCAATTTCCAATCCTCAGTGTTCCAATGCCTTAACAATGTTTTTTGTTTTTAATTGTGGTTATGAACACATAACATTAAATTTACACTCAAACATTTTTATGTGTACAGTTCAGTAGTGTTAATTATATTCACATTGTTGTGTAACAGATCTCCAGGATTTTTTTTCATCTTGTAAAACCCGAACTCTATGCCCACTAAACACTAATTCCTTTCCCACCTCCTCCTGGCCCCTGGCAATCACCATTCTATTTTCTGTTTCTACAATTTTGACTAATTTAGATATCTCGTATGAGTGGAAACATACAGTATTTGCCATTTTGTGACTAGTTTATTTCACTGAGCATAATATCCTTGAGGTTCATCCATGTTATAGCATGTGACAGGATATCCTTTTTATATTTTTTAAATTTTACTTGAAGTTCTGGGATACATGCGCAGAATGTGCAGATTTGTTGCATAGATATACAAGTACCATGGTGGTTTGCTGTACCTATCAACCCGTTGTCTAGGTTTTAAGCCCTGCATGTATTAGGTATTTGTCCTAATGCTCTCCCTCCCCTTTCGCCCCATCCCCTGACAGGCCCTTGTGTGTGATGTTCCCCTCCCTGTGTCCATGTGTTCTCATTGTTCAACTCTCACTTATGAGTGAGAACATGTGGTGTTTGATTTTCAGTTCCTGTGTTAGTTTGCTGAGAATGATGGTTTCCAGATTCATCCTTGTCCCTGCAAAGGACATGAACTCATCCTTTTTTATGGTTGCATAGTATTCCATGGTGTATATGTGCCACATTTTCTTTATCCAGTCTATCATTGATGGGCATTTGGGTTGGTTCCAAGTCTTTGCTATGGTAAATAGTGCTGCAATAAACATACATGTGCATGTGTCTTTATAGTAGAATGATTTATAATCATTTGGGTATATATATACCCAGTAATGGGATTTCTGGGTCAAATGGTATTTCTGGTTCTAGATCCTCCAGGAATCGCCACACTGTCTTCCATGGTGGTTGAACTAATTTATACTCTCACCAGCAAATCCTTCTTTTTAAAGACTGCATAATATTCCTGTATATGTAAAACCATATTTTCTTTATCCATTCATCTGTCATTGGAAATGTGGGTTGTGTCCACATCTTCACTACTATGAATAATGCTGCAATGAACATGAGAGTGCAAATATCTCTGAGATCCTGCTTTGAATTCTTTCGGAAATAAATCCAGAAGTTGATTGCTGTGCCATATGGTAATTCTATTTTTAATTTTTTGAGGAACTTCCATACTGTTTTCCATAGCTGTTGCACCATTTTATATTCCCAGCAGTGCACAAGTGTTCCTATTTCTCTGCATTCTTGCCAATACTTGTTTTCTGTTCTTTTGATAGTGACTATCCTAATTGGTGTAAGATGATATCACATTGTGGTTTTGATTTGCATTTCTCAAAAGATTAGTGATGCTGAGCATCTTGTCATGTGCTTTTTGGCCATTTTCTTTGGGGAATTATCTATTCAAGTCCTTTGCCCATTTTAAATCCGCTGTCCTAATTCCATTTCCATGGTTTTACTTGTTCTTGAACTTTATATGAATTGAATAATATAGCATAAACTCTTTTTGCACTTGGCTTCTTTTGCTCAACATGTTTTTGAGGTTCTTTAATGTAATTATTATACCGGTAGTTTATATTTATTTATTTATTATTTAATGCAATTATTATGCCATGGTAATTAAATTTTTTTTTCTTTTTTTTTTTGAGACGGAGTCTCCCTCTGTCGCCCAGGCTGGAGTGCAGTGGCGCAATCTCGGCTCACTGCAAGCTCCGCCTCCTGGGTTCACGCCATTCTCCTGCCTCAGCCTCCCGAGTAGCTGGGACTACAGCCACCCGCCACCACACCCGGCTAATTTTTTGTATTTTTAGTAGAGACGGGGTTTCACCGTTTTAGCCAGGATGGTCTCGATCTCCTGACCTCGTGATCCGCCCGCCTCGGCCTCCCAAAGTTCTGGGATTACAGGCGTGAGCCACCATGCCCGGCCTAAAATTGTTTTTTATAGGGAGAGGATCTCTCCATGTTGCCCAAGATGATCTTGAATTTCTGGTCTCAGGTGATCCTCCTGCCTTGGCCTCATAAAGACCTGGGATTACAGGCATGAGCCACTATGCCCAGGCTAGTTTATCTTTTTAAAAAGAGCACTGTGTAATGTTCCATTCATTTTTTCCATATAGATTATTTTCTATGTTGATATAAAATTTTTCTCGACCTACTGAGTTTCGGTGGTAAATCGCGACCATACGTGTTTGGATCCAACATTGGAGTCTAAATGCTATTCCATTGGTCTATTTGTCCATGCTTGCACCAATATCACAATGCCTTAATTACTATAGCTTTAGAGTAAGCCTTGATAGCTGGTGGGGCCTATCCTTCTTTAAGATTGCCTAGGTTATTTCTAGGTCCATTGTATTTCCATATAAATTTTAGAATTAGCTTGATAATTTCTACACTTTATAGGATTTTGGTCGGGATTGCATTAAATCTACAAATCAATTTCAAGGGAATTAATTACCAATATTGAGTCTTCTAATCCATGGTATATCACTCCATTTATTTTGACTTCATCTTGATGACATTATTAAGCATTTGATTTAATTTCATCAATCCTGGAGTTACCTTACTTTGGTCTTCATATTATTATATAACGCATTTTACTAATTAAGACTTTTTTCTAGTTGTTTACAGCCATAAACATCTCAACTGATACAATAAACTTGTCCTCTATTGTGACAGATGAAGCAGAAGGCTTCAGTCTGTGCTATTCACTGTGTGACCATGGGTAAGTCACCTTACCTCTCTGGGCCTATTTCCTTATCCATGAAAATCCCACAGGATTGAAAACCCTTTTTCACAAACTAGTGAATGTCAACTCATCTCTTGTGTCTCAATTTAAGTATCACTTTTGTTAGGAAGTCTTCCCTGACTCTTCCAGAAAAATCTGATTTTCTTTTCCTATCCATGCCTCTCAAAGCAATCAACGCACTGTAATGCCATTGTTTGCTGATTTGTCTCCGTCAATGCCTTGGATCAGTCAGGGACTTGTAGGAAACAGAAAGCACAGTTACGGGCTTCCTTGAAGAGAGGATTAGACAGGATTAAGGGAATCCATACCAGATGATGAAGCGCCCAGGGCCTAGCCATAAGCAGAAGGCGTTACCAGTCTTGGGCTTAAAGGATTAAGATGAAAGAATTATTACTGGAACTTAGTGATACCTATAGCTGTGGAAGAGGGACTGCCCAACAGATGGACAGGTGGGGAGGGAAGAACAAATGCCGGCAACCTGTCTTTTTTCTCCCCCTCTTATTTCCTTCCACTGCTCCCATAGGCTGAAACCAACCACAGGTCAGAGGGTGATGGAGCTTGGGTGATAGACTGTATAAAGTTCAGTCTCCTGGAACATAGAGCAGGGCGGAGAGAGGCAGATATGGATATAGGAGAAGGAAAAGGTAATGCTCAGGATACTTACGTTCAGTGTGAACTTTTGAGAATAGACACCACATCTTTGAAAAGTAATGTTGCCACAGTGCTTTTTACACCTGTTACAACAATAAACATTATAGAAAATAAAAGACAGTCCCAGAAATGACCATAGCTAACTCTTTGTTATATAATATTTCAGATTTATATATATATACACACACTGAATATATTGGGCTTGTGGAAGATCACAATTTAAAAAATGACCACAGCAATATTTCTGGTCTTATGTGCTTTTCTAAACATTGCCACTTCCCATCACGAGGTAAGTATGTTTTCCCTCCCCTTGAAACTGGGGAGGGCTTTGTGATTGCCTTGGCAGATAAAATGTGTCATACATGATACTTCATGACTTCTAAGTCATAAAGACACTATGGCTTCCACCTAGAAGTCTCTTTCTTGGGATGCTCACCCTGGGAACTCAGCCACCATGTTGTGAGGAAGCCCTGTCACATGAAGAGGCCACATGCAAGTGTTCTGGCTGATTTGCCAGCTGACAGCATCAATTGTCAGAATGAGCTTCTAGATGATTCCATCTTTCAGTGTTCAAGCCACCTCAGCTGACGCTAGTTGGAACAGGGCAATCTATTCTCCTAAATCCCTATCCACATTGAAGATGTGTGAGCAAAATAAGTGTAGTTGTTTTCTTAAGTCACGGAGGTTTTGAGTAATTTGTTACATAGTCATAATAACCAGCAAAGAGGCAATATGAGGGGGTTAAGCTCTCAGACTCTGCAGCCAGACTGCATGGGTTTGAATGTGGTCTCTGAAAGTTATTCCCTGAGTAATATTTGGCAAGTTGTTCAAATTCTTATTTTAAGTTCAGGGGTACATGTGTAGGATGTTCAGTTTTGTTACATAGGTAAATGTGTGCTATGGTGGTTTACTGCACAGATTGTCCTATCACGCAAGTATTAAATCCAGCATCTGTTAGTCATTCTTCCCCATGCTCTTCCATCCCCCACCTCCCCAGCCCCCAGGTGCCCAGTGTGTATTGTTCCCCCATCATGTGTGTCCATGTGTTCTCATCAATCAGCTCCCACTTATAGGTGAGAAAATGTGGTATTTGGTTTTCTGTTCATGCATTAGTTTGCTGAGAATAATGGCTTCCAACTCCAACCATGTCCCTGCAAAGGACATGATCTCTTTCCTTTTTATGGCTGCATAGAATTCCATTGTGTATATGTACCATATTTTCTTTATCCAGTCTATCACTGATGGTCATTTAAGTTGATTCCATGATTTTGTTATCGTAAACAGTGCTGTAATGAACATACACATATTTGTATCTTTGTAATACAATGATTTATATTTGTTTGGGTATACACCTAGTAATGGGATTGCTGGGTCAAATGATATTTCCTCCTCTAGGTCTTTGAGGAATTGCCATACTGTCTTCCACAATGGTTGAACTAATTGACACTCCCACCGACAGGGTAAAAGTGTCCCTTTTTCTCCACAACCTTGCCAGCATCTATTGTTTTTTGACTTTTTAATAATAGCCAGTCTATTTTTTCCTTCTTTTTTTCTTTTTCTCTCTTTTTTTTTTTTCTGAGATGCGATCTCACTCCGTCACCCAGGCTGCAGTGCAGTTGCACAATCTCAGCTTGCTGCAACCTCTGTTTCTCAGGCTCAAGTGATCCTCCCACTATAGCCTCCCAAGTAACTGTGACTACAGTCATGTACCACCACACTGGGCTTTTTTTTTTTTTTTTTTTTTTTTGTATTTTGGTAGAGATGGGGTTTCACCATGCTGCCTGGGCTGTTCTGCAACTCCTGAACTCACATGATCTGCTCACCTCAGCTTCCCAAAGTGTTGGGATTACAGGCATGAGCCACCATGCCCGGCCAGTAGTAGCCATTCTGATTGGCATGAGATGATATCTCATTGTGGTTTTGATTTTGACTTCTCTAATGATCAGTGATATTGAGCTTTTTTTCATATATTTGTGGACTGCATGCATGTCTTCTTTTGAGAAATGTCTGTTCATGTCCTTAAGTTGTTCAAATTCTAATCCTCACTTTCTTCATCTGTAAAATGGGAATAATGACATTAAAAATCTCTCAGAGTAGGATTAGTGTATAAAACACTCGGCCTAGTGCTCAGCACATATTAAGTGACTCTTTTCGATGATTGATTCCCTGAAAGCCCACCAGGAAATACTGTTGATCAAACAAAGCTAAGCATACTAAGTTAACTGTAGTAAGGGAGAACAATGCCTTAACAAGTTCTCCTAGTATTTCAAAATGAAGAAATTAAGGAAAGCACACTTATAGGGTTTAGGCTGCTCAGGGTAGTTTTTAGCTAAGTGATATAGACAGGTAACTGGCTGGGCTTGGGCAGAATTTATGACATAATTGCTTTGGATCGGTGAGCCCAGAGAGGCAAGAGCCTTGAAGTAATTCTTGATGAGCAAGTTATCTATTTTGATAAGTAAGATATTTAGTTGGTTTGGTCTTATCTTCCAAGAGCAGGCATTTCCTGGAGCAAACAGCTAAATTATTATTACTTGGCCCCAGTATTGTTTAAGGCAGGGGCAGAAAAATGTGTTGCTCACAGTTCTTATTATTATGCATATCTTTTCATGGAAAAAAAGATCATACCCCACCTATTATATTGAAACTTACTTTTTCATCTAACTACATGTCTTGAACACCTTCTCTTATCAGCACATGTCAATTAATTGTATCCTTTTCAACAGCTTCCCGGTATTAACTTGCATAGGTGTATCATGATTTGTTTGCCTTTTCCCATATTAGCAGGTACCTGGTGTGTATCTGAAGTGAGCTGGGGCACCCAGACCCTTAGTACAGTGCCTGGCACAGAGTAGGCACCCAGAAAGGGTTTTTTTTTTTTTGAGACGGAGTCTCGCTCTGTCACCCAGGCTGGAGTGCAGTGGCATGATCTTGGCTCACTGCAAGCTCCGCCTCCCGGGTTCACGCCATTCTCCTGCCTCAGCTTCCCGAGTAGCTGGGACTACAGGCGCCCGCCACCACGCTCGGCTAATTTTCTGTATTTTTAGCGAAGACAGGGTTTCGCCGTGTTAGCCAGGATGGTCTCGATCTCCTGACCTCAAGATCCGCCCACCTCAGCCTCCCAAAGTGCTGGGATTACAGGCATGAGCCACCACGCCTGGCTAGGGTTTGTTATTTTAAAGAGACTGGACATGACATGTGCAAGATGCCATATACATGTAATGTACGGGTGGAAGATTGAGATTCCCCGATTTCTGCCTCTTATCCCATCCCAGTTTGTCTCCTGTATTAGGAACCGTGTCATAGATGTGCATGGCCTGGGAGAGATCTAGAAGTTCCTATGAATCTGGAATGGGGTAGATTGCTGAGGGGTTTGAAAACCAGGGAGCCCAGGGAGCTGTGGGGTGAGCAGCTGAGGCAGGGCTGGGTGGAGGATGCAGCTGGGACTCAGCTGCCCAGGAGAGTGGTGGTGGCAAGAACAGACTGTGAGTTTCAGTGGGTGTGGGCTTTAGCAGCTGGCACCATCAGGACATCCCTGGCTAGGTAAAGCAAGAGGCATCTCGTGAAACCAGCCAGGACTCACAGGACTGTACCAGGGCCACCCCTCCCCCTTGCCATGAGAACATTTCCCTACATCCAGATGTCATCTTGAGGAGAAGGAAGCAGAGGAGAAAACATTTAGAAGAAAAATAAAGCAGCCCCTGTAGAGATTTTAACCTGATAATCAGATGCAATATTTGTGAAAAAGAGAATGAGATGCAGGGAGGCATGGGTTTTCAACCTGGTGTGACATCACAGCAGCAGGGGGCATTTGGAAATAGGTGGGGCATTTTCCACCCACTGCAGAAAAGTAGAAAGAATCATGGAAAAAATACACTTATATCTATCACGTGGATTTCTCAGTTATGTGGGGGATTTGGCTGTAATTGTTTTATCTATTTTTTTTCTGAAGCAGTTTAAAGCAAATTACTACTATCATAACATTTCAACCCCTAAATGCATCTCTGAAAAATAAGAACATTTTTCTGCATCATGTGGGGATGCTCTTGGTTGACACTAAGAGTGCTACTGGCATTTAAGTGGGCAGAGGGCAGAGAGGCTAAATGTCCTGCAATGTGTGATTTACTTCAGGATAGGAAGAATTGTCAGGCCTAAAGCTCCAATAACACCATCTTGTAGAAAGCCTGTTCTGTAGAGGAATGAACTTGTGTGGGAGTGTGTGGGTGTAGGTGGAAAGGGTGCTGTCACATATTTATTCATTGTATATATATATGTGTGTGTGTGTGTTTATTATAAAAGTAACACAAAAACTGGTAAGATGTAGAGACATAACAGAAAAGTCTAAAGAAGCAATAGGATAAAATCACCTGTCATCCCATCATCCTCTGAGAGTCAACCACTGTTAACATTTTGGCACATTTCCTTCTAGTTCCTATCTTTTTACATAGTTGAGATAATGCTAAATATATACACAACTTCCCATCTTAGAAAGGCATACTTTTAATTGCTTATTTAAAGTTCCTTTTTCTCTGCCCACTCACCACAACCTAGTAGGGAAGGGAACTGGAGAGCAAGAGGAGATCTGTCTCTAAAGCAAAAAATAATGCCACATTTTCCAGAAATGCATTTGATTTGTTGCTTGTTAATTTGTTTTCACCCTACCTACTTGTGACCTCAGTTAATCTTCAGAATTGCTTTATGATGTAGAGATTATCATTCCCATTTTCCAGATGAGATACCTAAGGCACAGTGAGTTTAGGAAGCCCACCAAAGCAAGCTCTGTGCTCTTTACCATTCTGACTTGCAGCCCCTGAATACACTGTCTACTCCCTGACCAGCTCCAGGAACAGAGAAGCCAGGATATGGGAGTGCAGAGGGAGCACTTGACTCAGGGATCTTGTGAGATGGGAGATTCTGATTCTCTTCTACTGAATCTTAAATGACAAGTAGGATTTACCTCAGTTGTGAGGAGTCAGTTTTCCACTCCCCATTTGATTACCTACTTCTCGGTTGGAACATGGTTTGGGGAAGAAGAACTTACCTATCTGTCTCTGAGCATAGTTATCTGGGGCCAGTATCTGGAGTGAGAATGCAAACTACCTGTAGTAGATTAAAGATGTCTGCAAATTCTTCGACACTCTTTTCATTCAAGAGGAGGGGTCTGTGTTTCTCCCCTTGAATCTGAGCAGACTCAGTGAATGTTGACTAATAAAACATTGCAGAAGTGAAGTTGTACCCATTTTTCTGGCCCAGGATTTAAGAGACTGGAGTCTTCCAGATTCTGTTTCTTGGAACGCTTGCTATTAGAACCTGTCTGCCATGTTGTGAGGAAGCCCAAGCAGCACTGCAGGGAGGCCCATGCAGAGATAATGGAGGCCACTGGTGTATAGCCTTGGCCAAGCTCTTAGCCATTAGCTAGCACTGACTTACTCCCCATGTGAGTGAGCCCACTTGGAAGCAAATCCTGCAGCCCCACTCACACCTTCCCAGCTGATGTTGCATTAGCAGAGATGAGCCAACCCTGCTAAGCCCTGCCCAAATTGCAGATTTATGAGCAAAGTTAATGATTGTTGTTATTTTAAGCCACTGAGCTTTGGAATGGCTTGTGATGCAGCATTAGATACCAGAATGCCACCATTTTCTGAGCTGAGCCTCTAGGCCAAATTATATGTCAAACCTTCCACACATACTAGCTCCTTTAATCCTCATACTCCACTCTAAGGCAATAAAACCAATAGCTAACATTTATTGAGTGCTTGCAGTATGCCTGGTGCAGTTCAAAATCCTTTTTCTATGTCAATTCATGTAATTGTCCCAATAGCCCTGTTTCACAGGTACTCTTATTCTTATTTTACAGATGTGGAAACAGGTGCTGAGAAATTGGAGAACTTGCTCAAAATTACACAGTAAGTGGCAGAGCCGAGGACTTCCTGTCTGAGTTGAAAGCCAGCAATCCTAAACGCTCCATTGTGCTGCTTCAGGCAGAACAGGTCATTGTCCCTAGTTTTCAGATGAGAAGGCTGAGTATCAGAGAGGTGGAGTGACTTCCTCAAGGTGGCACAGCTAATGAGCAACTTTGGGCCACTCATTCTCTGGGCAGCTTAGGACTTCCTCCATGGAAACTGCCATGGCCCTGCTGGAGATGACTGTTCTTTTGGGCCTGTCTCTGTATAGCCATGGCTGGCTCTCGATCTCTAATGGTGTCCCTGAGCTTGCTTCCTTTCCCTGCAACTGTGGCTCCTTTCCCAGTGACCTTTGGCTGTCCCCACACATTCAATTCCATCCTCAAAGCACAGGATTTTTCTAATCAAGAAAGTTCTTCAGAAGAATGTGCCCCAGGCTCATAAGGACTTTCCAAATAACTTTCCAACATTCCAAGGACAGTTTGTGCTTTGAGCTTCAGGCAGTCCTCCCTGCCTTTCCTGCCCCATCTATCCAGTCTGCCTTGCAGATGAGGGCTGGAGGTGAGCAGGACAGGATATAAGGGATAAAAGTGAACATGAGCTTGCCAATCACACAGACCTGTGGCTTAAGGCAATTATTTAACCACTCAGAACTTCTACTTACTTACCTGTAAAATGGGATTATGAATAGTCTCTTCTTCATAGGGTTGTTGAATAAAATAATGTTTGTGTTTCCCAGAGTTCCTCTAAGACTCATTGCATCAGATGCTGGGAGGGTGTCAGCTGCAGAGAGTCTTCTTGCCCAAGGTTTTAATCTTCCCATGGTGGCTTGTATCCGAAGACTGACTGATATAGGAGCATAAGGGCATGGTCATCATGGCCCAATTTGGGACAAGATTGAAGGGCCATTCTAGCTTCAGAGCTGTCCCTGGGTTTGACCAGTGCTGTTATTGGACCTGCATCATAGCTTGACTTTTTCTTCTGCCCAATTCTATTTTGGTCCACTCTCTGCCATCAAGTGTTGATCCAAGGGCCTTTTTAAATAAGTGTCCTACACACTAAACTCTGTCTCAGCTGTGACAGCATGAAAAGCACATACTCAGTGCCTGGCAAGTAGCACTCATGCTCTAGAGTAATGAATACCATTGTATCTGTATGGAGGAATGCTTTGTAATAGTACGCTAGCACACACCCATCTTTAACTCCATTTTCAGTGACATCACATTGGTATCTTGGAATCAGCCATATATGGGAATCACCAAATGCTACAATCAGGGCCTCCACTCACCCTGGTGACCTGGTTGTTAAACATCAGCACACCACTGGAACTTAGTCACGTGGCCACACTTAACTGAAAGGGAGGTTGGGAAATGTAGTCTAGCTGCATCTCCAGAGGAAAGGAAAATGGATGTGGTGAATAGCCAGCCAAAAATACCAGGACCTATTTCTGGAACTGGAGCAATTCCAAACACCACAGTCTTTCCACATGTAGAATTGAATGGAAGGGATATTGAGGAGTCAGCCACAATGTCCATCATACTTTCATTCCCAGAGCCCAGTCAGGACCTGGCCTGAGGCCTGCACTTCATGAAGGCTGAATAATCTCGTCTGCACAGGTACCCAGATTTGGATATTCTAGGAGTCCTGGAGAGAAAGGTTAGCAGTCACAGCTTGGACCTCCCAAGGCAGAAAGACAAAAGTGGGCACAACGTTCATTTCTTTTGGGCTTAGCTGAAACAGTTTCACAGAACAAAGGGCCCTGCCATGCCACTTGTCTTTGCAAACCTAGAGGCAGAGATTCAAAATTAACTCCCCCAAGGGTGGTGCTTAAGATGCCAAAATTAATTCCTCAAAAGCTGGTGCTACAACATGCCTGTGGGGCATATGTGGGCAGAAGAGGCCAAAGCCTCAGGCAGTTTGAAATAAGACTTTCTCCCGCCCACCTGAGCTATCTTGGAGGGACACCAATTAAGCAGGCAGAGAAGCAGTAGAAGACATGTCAGTTCCTGGCTGCAGCCTCTCCCCAAGCTGATCTGGGTCATGTCTGACAAGGGACGATGCTGATCGAGGCATTTGGCACCTGACCTCCAGACTAAGCACAGTTGGGCAATGTGTTAGAATTAGCCCTGGCCACTCAGTGCACAGCAGAGGCTAAGAGCAAGGGCTCTGTGGTCACATAGACATGGCTCTGATGTGCTCCGTGACCTGGCGAAAGTTACTGAAACTCCTTGATCCTCTTTTCCTCTTCTGTAAAAGACGGTTAGTATCTGTATCTAAGGTGTGGGTAACACCAAGTACGGTGTTTGGCACAGAGTAAGTGATGCGATTGTTAAAAAGAGAAAGGAATACTCATATTGAGGACTTATTGACATATAGTGCTGTCTCTACACCACCTCATTTAGTTTTCACAGCAACTCAGGGCCTGCAAGATATGAACAGTAACCCCTGGAATTTGCAATGCAGCAGTACAGCAGCAACCCTGTGAGGTAGGAATTCTCTTCCTTATTTTATAGAGGAGGGAACTGCAGTGTCACAGACATTTTCAGGTCCTCACTCATATCTTCTTGCCTCAACCAACTCAGTGAACACTAAGAGCTAGCACCTGCATTTCTTTGCCCAAGGGTTTCCTCTTGCTGTTGGCCCAGCAGGCTGGAAGCATTTATAACTCCTTCACCAGCAGCTTTCAAACATTGACTGATGGGAGTTTGTGCGTTGATACCCTATCTCCCTTAACCCTCGGGGGTAACCCTGAGGTGTGTGTTCTATACTGTCTCCCAGATATCCCCAGTGGGATTGAACTCCAGCGGCCCACCGGCAGCTGCCTTAATCACACACCCTCTCTTGGCTCTTTCCTTCTGTCTGTCACCTCTCTATTCTCCTGTCAGTTTTCCCCTCACTTCTTGAATAAACTACTTACACTTGAATTTTTATCTTAGGGTATGAAGGACCCCAAATTAAGACATGAGACTTAGAGAGGTCAGGAGATTTGGCCCAGGTTGCTCAATTCTGGCAGAGTGGCTCACTTGGGTTATCAGGAACCCTGTGTGGGGCCGGGCGCAGTGGCTCACACCTGTAATCCTAGCACTTGGGAGGCCAATGCAGGTGGATCACCTGAGGTCAGGAGTTTGAGACCAGCCTGGCCAACACGGTGAAAACCTGTCTCTACTAAAAATACAAAAATTAGCCAGGTATGGTGGCAGGTGCCTATAATCCTAGCTACTCGGGAGGCTGATGCAGGAGAATCACTTGAACCCCGGGGTTAGAGGTTGCAGTGAGCTGAGATCGTGCCACTTCACTACAGCCTGGGTGAAAGAGCAAAACTCCATCTCAAAAAAAAAAAAAAAAAAAAAAAGGACGCTGTGGGTTGGGCACGGTGGCTCATGCCTATAATCCCAGCACTTTGGGAGGTGAGGTAGGAGAATTACTTGAGCCCAGGAGTTTGAGACCAGCCTGGGCAACAAAGCAACACCCTGTCTGTAAAAAAATAAAAAATAAAAAAAATAATGTGGTGGCATGTGCCTGCAGTCCCAGCTACTCAGAAGGGTGAGGCAGGGGGATCACTTGAGCCTAAAAGGTTGAGGCTGCAGTGAACTATGATGGTGCCATTGCACTGCACTCTAGCCTTGGTGACAAAGGGAGACCTTGTCTCAAAAAAGAACCTTGCATACTTGGGTCTAGTGACAGAAGTGGAGCTGGTTTGGAAGACGTTCTCTACCTTATTTCCTGGGGGCCTATGGGAGAAGTTCCTTTAGTTCCCAGCTACCCAGGGGCAGTTGATATCCTGATCAGCTGGTTTTTTGTTTGTTTTGGTGGAGAGGGTGCTTTTGTCCTTCCCCCCACTTTAAAGTATAACTTAAAGAATACAGGAATCATAGAGTATAAGGAGGAGGCACTGCCCTTAGGGCTGAGATAGAGTGCCCAAGAAAGAGCTACTCTTCCCCTATAGGCTGAGATCCAGACCTTGTTGGAGAGGGCAAGGCTGTGGCAGAGATGTGGCTGAACTGCAGTGCCACCAGGACTTTGGGGAATCTGTCCTCTGGGATATGGGTGAAGCCACCCATGGAGAGATGCCATGCCTTAGTGCTCACTGCAAAACTGCCTGAGAGGGTGCCTGGGGAGCTACTCAAAGGGAGGTACCTTGGTGGTGGCACTCTGCTGCAAAGTTGTCCAAGAGGTGCGGGAGAAAGCTGATGGCCACTGCATGCTGTAGGACACTGGAGAAGCCATACCCTGCTGAGGCCAAGTGCTGGAGAAGCCATGTGAGCCACTGGTGCTGGGCCCTGCAAGAGCCTCATACACCACAGGAGGCAAGTGCTGGATAAGCTGTGTATGCTATGGGGGAGCAGAACTGGGGAAGCCCCCTGAACTGGAGGAGCTGCACTAGTGAACCCACACACAGTGCTGGAAAAGCATGCAGTGCTTCAGAAACCCGCCTGGCGGAGCATGTAGGAGCCAGAAAGAGGATCTCTTCCTCCTCCAGTGTCCCACAGCATTCTTTACTGACAAAGCTCGAGAAGGAGATATATTTACAGAGCCCAGCTCCATTATTATAGAGAGAGAATGAAGGGTAAGTTTAGAGCTTGGAGGCAATATGTTGATAACTGATTGAGTCTACCTTTTGGTTACTCTGTTCTTTCTATGTAACAATTTACCATAAACTTGGAGGCTGCAAGAAAAACACGTTACTACAAAGCTACCAGTAATCAGAACAGTGGGGTATTGGCATAAGGATAGACATATATATTGATGGAATAGAATTGAGACTCCAGAAATAAGCCCACACATCTATAGCAAATCGATTTTTTGACATGATGCCAAAACCACTCAATGAGAAAAGAATAACAGTCTCTTCAACAAATGGTGCTGGGACAACTAGATATCCACAGGCAAAAAAATTACTTTGGATTCTCACTTCACACTCTATACAAAAATTAACTCAAAATGTATGAAAGACCTAAATATGAGAGCTCAAACTATAAAACTGTTAGAAGGAAACACAGGCATACCTCTTTGTGATCTTGAATTAGACAACGGTTTCTCAAATGTGATATCAAAAGCACAAGATGCAAAATTAAAAATGGATATGTTGAACTTTATCAAAATTAAAAACTGTTGTGCATCCAAAGATACTATTAAGAAAGTGAAACGACAACCAACAGAATGAGGGAACATATTTACAAGTCATGTAATTGATAAAAGCCTGGTATCAGAATATAGAAATAACTCTTGGCCGGGTGCAGTGGCTCACACCTGTAGTCCCAGCACTTTGGGAGGCCGAGGTGGGTGGATCACCTGAGGTCAGGAGTTCAAGACCAGCCTGACCAACATAGTAAAACCCCATCTTTACTAAAAATACAAAATTAGCCGGGCATGGTGGCACGTGCCTATAATCCCAGCTACTTGGGAAGCTGAGGCAGGAGAATTGCTTCAGTCCGGGAGGTGAAGGTTGCAGGGAGCCGAGATCATGCCATTGCACTCCAGCCTGGATAAGAAGAGTGAAACTCTGTCTCAAAAACAAAAACAAAAACAAACAAAAACCAACAACAACAACAAACAAAAAAACTTTTACCACTCAACAATAAAGAAACAATTTAAAAATGGGCAAAGTCAGTTGCTAAACATCATTAAACATTAGGGAGATTTTCAAATTTCAAAATTATAATGAGATATCACTTTACATTCACTAGGGTGGTTGTAATAAAAAAGACAGATGACAAGTGTTGAGCATGTGGAGAAATTGGAACCCTCACATATTGTTGGTGGAAATGTAGAATGATGCAGCCAGTTTGGAAAACTGTCTGGCAATTCCCCAAAATGTTAAACAGAGACTTGCCATGTGATCTAGCAATTATACTCCTGGGTATATACCCAAGAGAATTAAAAACATGTATCCACACAAAAATTTGTACATGAATGGTCGAATGATTGAATGTTCCATCAAAAAGTGGAAGCAACCTAAATGTTCATCAACTGATGAATGAATAAACAAAATGTGGCATGCTCATACAGGCCTATTATTCAGCCATTAAAATGAGTGAAATGCTAACACGTGCTGCAACATGGATAAACCTGGAAAACCTCATGTGAAGGAAACCAGCCACAACAGCCCACATACTGTATGATTCTATTTATATAAAATGTCCAGCGTAGTCAAATCTATAGAGACAAAAAGTAAATTAGTGGTTACCAAAGGAAGGGTGCAGGGAAAAATTAAGAGGTATGGTGTTATTTGGTGGGAAGTGATGGAAATATTCTGGGATTAAACAGTAGTGATAGTTGCACATCGTTGTGAATATACTAAAAACCACTGAATTGTGCACTTAAAAACAAACAAAAAAATCCAAGCCAAACCAAAACAAGAAACCAAGCATACACATATGACCTTAGTTTTCATGAGTTGGGAGTCTGGGCTTGGCTTAGCTGGGTTTCTTGCTCAGGCTCTCATCAGGTTGCAGTCCAGGTGTCTTCTAGGTTGTGGTCCTTTCTGGAGCATAATTCATTTCCCTGTAGATCTGTAGGTCCCCATTTTCTTGCTGTAGGTCCCCATTTTCTTGCTGGTTGTCAGCTGTGGGTCACTCTCAGGTCCTAGACGTCACTCACAGTACCTTGCCACGTGGCCCTGTTACAGGTCTTCTTACAGACCTCCGCCCACGACATGGCAGCTTCTTAAAAGCCAGCACAGGACCCTCTGGCTTAAATCTGCTAAAATGGAGACTTACATCGCATAATATAATCATGGGAGTTACTATCTTATCGCCTTTGCTGTATTCTATTGGCTAGAAGTCACAGGTTTTGCCTACATTTAAGGGGGAATTGATGATATACAAAGCCCTTACTTATTGGGGATCGCCTTAGCATGTGTAGCCACAGCTACTCGGCTTACATGTGCACCTTCTACACACATTTAGAGTCCCATATAATAAAACAATTCCTCTTCCCGTCTAACAAGATATAACTATCCTCCTTACATTAGTAAGCAGTTCTCACTTTCTCCCCAAAATGAGGCACTGCACCATCCTGACAGTCATTATATCCGTTGCTGGATATATTAATTGCCTTTCAATCTGTTATAGCACCACCGAATATTCTGTTATCTAAAGGCTGAATTATAAAATTAAGCTTCAAAAAATTGTATAATATAAAACAAAAATAAGAAGAAAAAGAATAAAGTAGTTAGCACATTCTTATAATAAGCAAAGAGAGCATATGCAGAGCTGCTACAGGCCTTGACTCTGTAATAGGTCATGAGGTCATAGTTGATATCCATGGCTTCTTTCTTCCACTACCCACCCCCCAGACAAGGTCTTGCTCTGTTTCCCAGGCTGGAGTGCACAGTGGTGCAGTCACAGCTACTGCAGCCTTGACCTCCCAGACTCAAGCGATCTTCCACCTCAGCATCCCGAGTAGCTAGGACTATAAGCACGTGCCACTATACCTGGCTATTTTTTTATTTTTTTCTGTAGAGATTGGGCCTCACTATGTTGCCCAGACTGGTCTCAAACTCCTGAGCTCAAGCGATCCACCCACCTCGGCCTCCTAAAATGCTGGGATTACAGGTGTGAACCACCACACCCAGCCTCCACTACCCAATTTGTGTTTCCTTTGCTGTCCAACAGAGCCTCAGTTAGTTGGGGTTCCTTATTTGATGGGGCAATCCAAACCTGCCTTCTCAAATGGCCTGAGTCCTCAATTATTCTGCCTTTTTTTGGGTTGCTATAGTTTTATCTTAATGTTTATTATAGAGTATGGACACACTAAGAGGCGATCCATAGAATCCACTGCATTCCAGGCGTGGATCTTCTCGTCCCCACTTTGTGGCAGCAATCCAATTTTCTCTTGTTAATCAGGATCAATCATTCCAACCCATAGAATAACCCCCTTTTCTGCTTATTGATTCAGCAGCATAAAGAGTCCCAAAATGGCCAAGTGACAGCCTCACCTTCCAATTCAATGGAATCATTTTTGCAATCTCTGATTGAAATATTTCCACCTGGGAAATAATCAAAGCAAGTATTTCTCATTGCCTTAGTCAAGTGAGTGTCTGCTGGGCCTTCTTATGAAGACAGTTGGCAGGTGAGTGGGCAGGTTGCACATGATACATCCAGGCAAAACTTCTGGTCTCCCTAAGCCTTTGAATTTCCTCCTCTGTGTAATTTTAGGGAAGTTCTGGCATCTCAATATCATTCAATGTAAGTCACTGTTGAGCCCAAGTTTTAGTCAACAACCAAGAAAGCAGTTAGAGATGCTTCCAGCAACATGAGGTCCATACAAGATAGAGCTATCCTCCTTAAAAGTGTGACGTTCTCATGCTCTCCCCCAAATCCAGTCACTAGTAAGTTCACTTACATCAGTGAATTTGCTCACTATAGTGTCATAATCTACCCTCCTTCATCTAACACCTTTCAATTCCATACTCACACATGTTACCCAGGTTAATGCTGATATACATTAGCAAATTTTTGCAACTCTTTTGGTGTGTAAGCTATTTTCTCCAAGGTCATAATGTGTACCTGTCTCCCTGGAGCATGCTGTTATTTGACCCTAGTTATGGGTCTAGTGGCAACAAAAGGTGGTCATGGTAGGTTTGGAAAAGAATGACCATACCTTTTCAAGGTATTTGCCTCAGATGAGGTTGTCACAGGGATATCAAGCAAAGAAATGCTAGTGTCCTAATACACCAGAGGGCAAGCTACTTCCACTGGTGAGAGAAGCTGACAGTGATTTGGGGATTCAAGATTATCAACTTCATCTAGGTCCAACCAGATGTTCCTGTTTCCAGTTTTTTGATTCCATTTTTTTCCAATCAACTTTCATTTGAGCAACTTAGTAAGCTTGTGAATCTGACTGGCACTATAATTCGGCAATCTGCACAATTAAATTTTTGTTATCTTTTTCAGCAACATCAGCCTTGTATCTATAAGAAATAAAATATTCATTTAACCTCTCTGGTTTTCAGGTCATGGTTTGAGCTGAGTTTGGCATTTTCTCCCTGTAAGCATTCAAGTCCACTCAAAAGAATATATTCCACACTGCAGTCATTATAGTCATCATTACTGCTATAACAATCAAGTGGAGCATCCTCCTGGGCTCCCTGGGCACTTGCTTCGGTTGGTTGTAGCTTGTTTAATTGGCACTGCATGCAATGAATTGCTAGCATCCCATTTCCCATTGGTAAGGAGCTCATTACTGTGCTCAAGCCCAAGGGCATGACCAAACCAATGCCCAAGTCCCATCTTTACAGATCTATTTCCTGAGACAACTCCTATGTCAGCCAGAGTCTAGTCAGGGGATAAAAACTGCACAGTAATTTGAACAGAGAAAGTTTAATATGAACACGGTTAACTATAGGAGAGAATTGGAGTAATAAGGGATTGGCTGGTAAGAAGTGAAGAACTGTAAAGAATGCAGGAATAGCAGGTATGAGGAGTACCCACTACTCTCAGGACTGAGATGGAGTGCTCGAGGACGATCCCCTAGCTCCACACTGTGATCCAGACCTTGTTGGAGAAGGCATGGCTGCGGCTCGCTGACTAGTGGAGCAGTGCCCAAGCTACCGCCCCAGCGGGAATTGCTGAAATCTTCCCTGCTGCATCCCAATGAGGAGCATTCACGCAGAGATGCTGTGCCTTGAAACTTGCTGGAAAGCTGCCCAAAGGGGAGCCACCAGAGGCAGTTCACAGGGAGGTACCTCATCTGTGGCATTCCTCTCTGAAGTTACCTGAAGAGGTTCTGGGGAAACCTGCTTGCGTTTGGGTACTGCTGGCTGCTGCACCCTGTAGGGACTGGTGCCTGCCTTTTAGGAGTTGGAAGTTGAAGCCAAGACTGGAGCCAGGTGCTGCAGAAGCCACATGCACTGCAGAAGCCAGACACTGGAGACGCCACATGTGCTACTAGAGCTAGGACCTGCGAAAGCAGCCTGCACTTCCAGAACCAGGTGATGCATAAACCATAAAAGCCTGTGGAGAGAAGTGCACTGGGAAAAGGAAGAGAAACCCTTTCTCCTTCAGGGTCTCTTCTGTGTCCCCTAATGTCAAAGCTTAACATTGTGCTGGCTGGCAAAGGAAAAATCTTCACAAGGCCCAACTCTATTATTGCAGACCAGGCAAAAAAGGGAGACTTTGGAGCCGAGAAGCAGTAAATTTGTAACTGGCACATGGAACAAACATTGTAGATTATCTAACACTGCATGTCCAGTGTAACCACATGTGGCTACTCCAATGTGTAGTACAGACACGTCATCTCATCTCTTATCTGCAAAGCTCTTCTAATTGGTCTCCAACCAAATCGGTTCTCCTCTCTGAAGCAAAATTGTGGTCTTTTTAAAAAGTGCAATTCATATAGCGTAAAATTCACCTTTTTTGAGGTATAGTTTTGTGAATTTTGACAAGCACATGCAGTCACATAACCACCACCACAATCAAAATTTAGAACAATTCCAAGATTTTAAAAATTAAAATTAAAAAATTAAAAAGTAAACAGTACAGTTCTGTCACCCAGAGAAGTTCCCCTGAGGCTCCTTGCAGGCAACTCCTTCCTCCACCCCCAGGCCCTTGCAAGCATTGCTCTGTTTCCTATACATACAGTTTTGGCTTTTAAAAGATACCATACAAATAAAGTAACACAGTAGGATTCTTTTGAGTCTGGCTTCTTTCATGCAGCATAATTCTTACGTGATTCATCTGTGTTGTTGTGTGTATCAGTAGTTTGTTCCTTTTTGTGGCTCAATAGTAGAGTATTTCATTGAATAGACGTACATAGTTTGTTTATCCCTTCACCAGTCAATGGACATCTGAATTATTTCCAGGTTTCTGGTGATTTTCTGTAAAGCTGCTATTTAATACAAACATTTACCTCCAGTTTGTGTTTGTGTGTGAATGGAACTGAAATGCTGGTTCAGTTGCTTGCCACTTGCAGAGTCCAATTAACAGTGAGGTCTCGTATAAAGTGATTTTCTATTCCAAAGCTAGCTTAGGGGAAGAAATACAGGCTTCCTGCTTTAAGGGTACCACTTACTTTTAGAGCAGAAAGTGAGCACTTTTAAAGGGGGCCTAACATGAACAGCATGAGGAGCGGTAGGGGGAAATGAGCTGGTAGGGGGTCTTCGTGTTAGCTTAGTGCCTTATCTACCAGGCTGTCAAGCTGGTGACGGCTGATGTTTTTGTGGGCAGGCATACTTTGGGTCGTAATTGACTGTTATCTCTCGAGGTAACCTCCTAGTGGGTGAGAGTTCCTTTCTGGAGCTCCTAAGCACATAGTTGTAGGTGAACTTGCCTTGTAGGGAGCGTCTGGTGAAGGGGAAGGAAGGCTATATTTTCATTTCTAAAGGGCTAAGTAGGAAGTGGGGAAAAGGAGAAAAGAAGAGAGAGAGAAAAAATTACTAAATTATCTCTTAGAAAAATGAGGGTACTCAGTTACATGAACATACATTTAAATTTCAGTTGAGTAAATACTTAGAAGTGGGATTGCTGGTTTCAGGGTATTTCTAACTTCATACAAAACTGCCAAACTATTCCTCAAAGTAGCTGTGCCATTTTGTGTTTCCACCAGCAGTATATGAGAGTTTCAGTTGCTCCATATCATCACCAACACTTTATATGGTTGATTCTTTTTAAAAATAGGAACGTTCTGGGTTTTTTTTTTTTTTTTTTTTTTTTTTTTTTTTTTTTAGACAGAGTCTTGCTCTGTCACCCAGACTGGAGTGCAGTGGCATGATCTCGGCTCACTGCAACCTCTGCCTGCCAGGTTCAAGCAATTCTCCTGCTTCAGTCTCCCAAGTAGCTGGGACTACAGGCGCTCACCACCACACCTGGCTAATTTTTGTATTTTAGTAGAGACGGGGTTTGCCATGTTGGCCAGGCTTGTCTCCATCTCCTGACCTCAGGTGATCCACCCACCTCGGCCTCCCAAAGTTCTGGGATTACAGGCATTGAGCCACTGCACCAGTCCCAGGAATTTTTTTTAACAATTCAAATTTAGTCATGCCACTCCCCTATTGAAAATCCTCTGATTGCTTCTTATTGCTCAAAATTCTCAAGGTGGCTTTGAAGATTTGGCAACTGTCAGCTTGCCATGCTTGTAATCCCAACATTTTGGGAGGCTGAGGCAGGCCAATCACTTGAGGTCTGGAGTTGGAGACCAGCTGGCCAACATGGCAAAACCCTGTTTCTACTAAAAATACAAATATTAGCCGGACATGGTGGTGTATGCCTGTAATTCCAGCTACTCGGGTGGCTGAGGCACAAGAATCACTTGAACCTGGGCAACAGAGGTTGCAGTGAGCCAGGCTGGAGCACTGCACTCCAGCCTGGGTGACAGAGCATGACAGAGCATGACTCCGTCTCAAAAAAAAAAAAAAAAAGTCCTGCAATTGCTGATCCTCATTCCCATCTTTCATATGTGCTATTGCTGCTAATTGAATATCACCCCTGACCTTCCAACTCTGCCCACTGAATTCTTGCTCTCGACCATCACGCCTTCACCCTTCCTTAACCTCCCATTTTAGGTGGGTCTCTCTTAGGTCACCATGTATCTATCACAGTTGTAACAAGATAATTAATTTTATAATGAGATATTGAATATGTGTCTGCCTCATTAGAGCGTCAGCTCTGCCATGGCAGGGAGCTTGTCTTGTTCACTACTGTACCTTCAGGGCCAGAACACAGCCTGCGTAGGTAGGTGCTTGATAAGGTTCTCTTGGGCAGGAGATTTCATTTAGTTGTCTTAACAACCCTGAATGGAACTATGATTGTTTTCATTTTACAGAAAGTCTCAGGGAGGTGAAGTAAATTGCTTGTGTTGCTCTGCCAAAGCCAAGATTTAAGTCCTGGTGATCCCTACCCGTTTTCCCTCCCTTAGTCACCAGATCTGAAGCCCCCTGCCCCCACGTTTACAGATGGCTGGGCCAGTTGTTGAGCCTGCTGGGGCCTGCCTCTCATCCTAGGGACATTTTCCTAAGGTCTTCTGAGAAGATAAAACAGAGATGGGATGGGATATTCAGCTTGTCATATCTCTTATTTCATTGACTCCTAACAACAGCCCTGTATTTTTACCCCACTTTACAGAAAAAGTGAGGCACAGGTAAAGAAAAAGATCCATTGTGTCCCACAGCCAGTGCTGCCATCTTTCTCCCTCTGAGGGAAGTGGCCCATGAGGAGTGGTTTAGGAGGGATGGAGGGACGCCTCTGGCATCACATCACCCAGAGTGCTCTTTAAATTCCAGATTTATGGCTTCCACCACCAGAGATTCTAATTCGGTGGGGCTGGATGGGGTCTGAGAATTTGCATTTCTAGTAAGTTCCCTGGTGAACCTGTGGACCACAGTTTGGACTACTACCTTATGGTATGCTTACTTCTTCAGGTCAGTGGGGCCTCTCACTGCCCCTAGAGTCCTAATAGTAATAGCAGCCAACATCTTATTGAGCATTTACTATGTGCTTGGTACTGTTCTAATGATGTCACACACAACGCCTCACTTAAACCCACAATATCCCCACTTTCCAGATGGGGAAACTAAAGCACTGAGATGTCAAATAATTTGCCCAAGGTTGTAGCTCCCACAAGGATTGGAGCTGGGCTTTGAACCCAGGCAGTCTGGCTTTAACATCCACACCTACAAATGCCACACTATATTGCCCACTGCTCACAATAGTGCCTGCCCTTCCATCAACACTGACAGGACCAGTCCAACCTGAACACTTTTCAGGGCAGGGCCGGAGGTCGTGTTCCCCATTTTGTTTACAATTAGTTTCCCCTCTCCCCAGTTTAGTTCTTGGGCCACATTTAAATGGAATGCAAACCTTCCCCAGTGTCTCCAGCAAGTGGCAGTTGACACCCTGCTGGCATTTCAAGAGCCAACCTCCAGCATCATGCTACTTGTTGACAACTCCTCAGCTACACGCAATCAGTGATTATACACTGTCAGGGGCTTATAAATAGCTTCCCCCTTGGAGTTGTGGCTCTGGAAGGCAAAGGTGTCTTGAAGAGGATGACATCCGAGGGCTGGGAGAACAAAAGCTTTATATTGAACAGTGGCCAAAAATAACTCTTTTATATTGAGAGGAAGAGCCATCGAAAATTCATGGTAGTGAAAAAAAAAATGTAGATGTCAACTTTCCTGAGGCTAAGTGGCTAAAAGTGGTACATTTAGCCGCACAGTCCCGGAGAACATCAGAGCGAAGCTATATCAGAGCTGGGGAGATTCTTAAGGATGTGTGAGCCCAGTCTCTTCTTATTTCACCTAAGAAAGCTGAGGCCCAGCGAGGGTCAGGTCCTGCTTAAGATCACACAGCAGATCTTGGCCTGCCATTTGGTGAATGGGCTCCAGGGCCTGGAAGGAGGGATGCAGGCTATCTGGGCAAAGGCAGGCTTGCAGAAGAGGCCAGTCAAAGGGGGGCTTACAAAAGATACCAGCCTTGTCTTCTTCTGTCCAACTTCCAGAGTCATCAGCGAGGATACTTCTAATAGCACACACTTTATCGGATTATTCCTGATTCAAAGATTTTGATGGCTTCCCACTAGACAGAATGAATCCAAACCCTTGTGGAATGGATAAAGTTCAAGCTGACATAGGGCAGTACAGCTTGGTGTTTAAGAGCATGGAGCATGGAGTCAGAGAGACCTGGGCTCATGTCGTGGCTTTGCCACTTACTAGCTGTGTGACATTCAGCAAGGTACAGAATCTTTCGGAGGATCAGTGTCCTCAGCTGCAAAATGGGTTCATAGTAGCAACTATTCTCAGATGGTTGAGAGAATTAGATGAGATAATACAAGTAAAGGGACTTGGCAGCATTCTCAACTCACAACATTGTTATTAATTGTTCTATATGTGGCACCTAAGGGCCTCCATGATTTGCTCCCAGCCTACCTGTCCAGCCTTGTCTTTATTTCTGCCCCATCCTTACATGTCTTGGTGCCAGGATGTCTGTTCTTTCTGCCTTGAAAGCCCTTTCTTCTGTTGGCGTTTAAGACTCGGCTCAGGTGTCTCCTTCCCTGGGAAATATTTCCTGATTCCTGATTTGTATTATGAACTTCTGCTGGGAAGAAGAAGGTCAATCACTGCTATTTGGCACAAATGTTAAGAGCAGTTTGGAGTTTTGAGCAGTTTGATTCTGAACGCTGAATCTGCCTACTACTTGCCAAGCAACTTGGAGACTTGCCTCCTTAAGCTCCAGTTCCCTTATGGGTATAATAATAATGACCTTGGGATTTTTCTGAGGATTGGAGGAGATGATCTCTGTAAAGAGCTTAGCACAGGCTCTGGCACATAAGTACCAAATTATAGTACTTATTGAATAGTATTAAGTAGCTGTTATTTTAACAAGAGATAACCGGGCTCTTAAGTACCTCACTATATGTGGCTGCTTCTTCATTCCCACTTTACTCTGGTCTACCGTCCATCCAATTTTGTGCCTTTGACCATCTACCCCCCATCCAACCATCTCCCCATGATCCACTCATCTCTCAACTATCCATCCACCTACAATTCATCCACCCACCATTCCTTACACATCTATCCACCGTCCATCCATTCATCTACTATCCACCTATCCACCCACTCACCTACTACTCATTCACCATCAATTAATCTCTCTCTTCACCAAACACCATCTACTCATCCTTCCATCCTCTCCATCAATATGGAGTGGACACCTATTATACTTCAGAATTTGTAGAGATTTAGAGATAAATCAATGAAGGCAACAGGATGTCACTGAAAGATTGGGAGCTTTGAGGTCAGGCAGACCTGGATTCTAGATCAGGCCAGCTCTGTGACCCTCTAACATTACTTCACTGTGAGAATGTGGTAAGACACTTCTCAAACCACGTGTGTCTTTTAACACATTTTCCCATTCTGAACCCTTAAGCATTTATGTAGCCATTCACCTGAGCATCTCCTTGGCCTTGATTCTATGCTGATGCCCAGCCACAGAGATGAACTGGTTGCTGTCCTTGCCTTGCAGATCTCACCCAAATGCTTCTACTGTGTGTCTAACTATTGGAGTCACCTTGAACATCCCTTACAGGGGACTCTTTTCTAATGGCTTTCATTTTTGTTTTGTTTACCCCTGCATTTTGTCTCTTTCCTCAACTTAGTTGTGAGAGCCTTGAGAGCAGGGACAATTTTCTTTGGATCTGCCTCAGTGTCTAGCGCTGTGCTTCTACCTAGCAGCTCTTTGTAATTGTTTGTCTACATTTCACCCCTGGACTGTCTATAATAATAATAAAGCTGATACTTACTGAGCACTTACTATGTGCCAGGTCTTGCATTGCATTCATTATTTTATCTTGCTCTTACCACAACACTATGCCGTAGGTACTTTTTACCCCCATTTTACAAATGAGGGAACTGAAGCCTAGAGATGCAGAGTCACTGGTTACAAAGCTGCTCGTTGACAGAGCCAAGAGGGAATGCAGGCAGTCTGATGCCAGAGACTGCTCTCCTCTGTGAACTGAACCACCCTCTGCTATTAGAGAGATGGATATGACTATATTCATCCTATTTGCTTCAAAGAATGGCCTAAAAACAATAAAACGAAATAACTGGAGAGTGCTTAAAAAAAGAAGAGGAAGAAGTTAGGAGTTAAAAGGAACAGCATTATCATTAAACCTTGGGGATTTCCAGAAGTTACTTAATAGTGCCAGTTCCCTGACATTATCATCTGGTACTATCTCCCCTCTATTAATGGCCCCCAGGGGGAATGGTGTTGACAAGAAACCAGTGGTAATTGGAACAAAATTGCTCCTCCAGGTGTTTCAAAGTGAACCTTAAATTTTTGTCCTTGCAGATAAAGCAAGTTTCTGAGAAGTTCAATTTTGGTGCCTCATTTGGAGGTGACAGAGAGGTGAAAAAGCATTGATCCTTTTTCCATTGATGTGGAATCCTGGGGAGCTGGATCTGCATATTGTCTGTCTCCCCTTTCTAGGCCCAAGGATTCCCTGGGACCAGGACTGGACTTCACCTACTTGTGTATTTCTGGTTCATCATGGGTATTCCAGATTGTGCTGGCAAATATCTCCCAGAGATGACTCTGTCTGAGATGATGCTTATCCTTAAAGTAGCCACTACAGCCAGGCAAAAAGAGAACTTTGTCCAGGTCTGGGTGAGTGGCTACCACTGTGGTGGTGGAGGACCACATTTAATGCGTTCCACACACAAAGAAGGGGGTTGTGTTTCCCTAGGGAGGTAGGGAAAGGGGCTCTAAACCACAGGTGTCCACAGTCAGGCATCCAAAGTCAACAGTCAGAGCAAGACCTCGTTTTGCTCCAAGCGGTAGCAGACAGCACAAATTGTGACCACCTTGTCTTGCACTGACAAGAAAATCACAGAGCTCATTAGCTGGGTGGTGACTTTTGCTGCCACATGAAGAGAAACTGAAGACAATGGAATTATGCATCCATTAAAGAGAGTGAGGCAGATGATAATGACAGTTAACATTTACTAGGAACTATGATACGCACTTTGCAGGCATTATCTCATTTAAGTCAACAGCCTCATGAGGTAGGTTCTATTATTATCTCCCTTTGACAGAGGAAGAAATGACACTTGGAGAAGTTGAGTCACCTGCCCAAATGGTTTGGGTGGAGCATATTCCAGAGGCCAACTCTCTTCCTTCCTGGCTTTTTATTTTTTTAAAAAAATCTCAAACCTCAGAAAAGTTCAAGACAAGTTCAATGAATACCCATATATCCTTCAATGAATACCCATATATCCTTCACCTAGATTCACCAGTCCTTCAACATTTTGTCACATTTGCACCATACTCAGGAAATTCAAGGCTAATACCATACATTCACTACATTCTATATTTGAATCCACATTCTATATTCAAATTTTCCCAATTGTCTCCCAAATATCCTTTTCAGCTAGTTTCTTTCCTATCTAGGATTCAACCCAGGACCATGCCCTACAATTAGATGTCATATCTCTGTAGTTGCCTTCAACCTAGAACGGTTCCGTAGCCTTTTCCCAGTGCCCCCCGTCCCCATAACACGAACATATTTGAAGAGTCGAGGAGAATATCTCACGCTTTGGATCCATCTGATTGCTTCTTCCTGATTATATTGGTGGCAATGGCTCTGAAGTGATGTCATGTCCTTGTTAGTACCTCACACAGAAAGGCATATCGTATCAGTTTGTCCCTTGTCCCTCACTGGTGATGCTAAATTCAATCCCTTGGCTAAGCAGTGGTCATCAGATCCGGACCCTCCCACCTCTGTAAATAAATAACCCTTAGGTTGATACTTGGAGACAGTGTGAAAATCCTATTCTTCATACATATAACTCCACTGCACCTAATTACTGATATGAATAGATATGGATGTGCCCATAGCACATAAGTAAATTTAAAAAGCAAGTGGCAGAATCGTGCATGCAATTACAACCTTCCTTCTTTTTGAGCTACTGTACATATTAATAAATACATAAGAGAGAGGTGTTGGCTGAGAAAGACCTGATCTATAATAGCTGGGCTGTTTGCTCAGGGTAAGCCCCAGCTGTGAGTATCTCTGGGTCTTCTCTCCGGGGCTGCTCATTTTCCCCAGAGTGGAATCTTTCCGACTGGTGGAGTAAAAGCCTGAGTCTGTCACAGTAGACAGAAGAATGAGGCCTCAGCCTTTAAGTGATACCTTTCATGTAACTCAGACCTTTCGCCGTTTTGGGATGGAACACCTCAAGGCCAGAGCCTCTTGCTTCAACTGTACCTTTTTTTAAGAGGCACATCACACTGCCAATTCCTGAGCTCTGTGGGGATCCATAGCATAAATTTGATGAATTTTCTGGTTCTATACTCCCTGCATAGGTTTCAGCTTTCTTAGATCTGTTAAGTCAGTTTCCACTGGTCCATTTGCTGCATAGCATCACCAGGGTTTCACTGCTGTTGTCTTCTCTCTCCTTCTCCTTATCCTGTGGGTCATCTCTTTGATCTCTTAAATTACAGTGAGAGTGTGGAGGGGCACAGAGGTAACTGTGTTTCACTGCTTATGCTTAGCTGTAAATCTATAGCATATACAGTTTTACATGGTTTCAGTTTTTTAAATGAGCCTATATTTTGTAAAACAAATTAAAATGCAATAAAAACATTTTTGTTTTGTTTTTAAACATGCCACATCTAAGAGGCATTGTAGTCAGAAGCCTTATAATTGCATATGAGAGAAATTCGCCTCAAATTGGTTTAAGGAAAGGAGGAAATTTATTGGTTCACGTAATTGAGGCGGCCACAGTGACGCCTTGGGAACGCCATGGACACCGATAATGTCCTTAGGAATCTCTCTTTCCATCCTTGACTCTCTCTTCCCTATCTTTGTTTTTTTTGTACAGGCTTTCTCCATTGCTCTCCATCTGCACATTTACACCTGCAAAGTGGGGCTGTCAGGAAAAATGAGTGATGGAAAGAGCTGAGAATTAATGCACTCAGCAAACAGAGAAGGTTTCTGAAATCCTAACCAGTAATAAGCATAATTGCTCTTCAGAAACCTACCCGAAGCCTCCGCCTCCAAGAGCAGGCACACAATAAGGCAGAGGAGAATTTTCAGCTTTGCATTAGGAGCTGCGTGAGCTGAGAAAATGGAAACGTGTCTGGGTGAATGAGTCAGTCATCAGCCTTGGTACAAGCTAATCTCTACCCATGGCCCAGGTAGCTGTGTCCCACTCCAGAGCTGCCCCAGGTCTCCGTGTGCTCAAGACTGAGTGCTGGAGATGCTGGAGGGTAAGGTCTTAAGGTCACAACTGCCTTACATTCCATGATGACAATGTGTGTGTGTGTGTGTGTGTGTGTGTGTGTGTGACTGACCTCTCCGACCCTTATATGCTGAGCTCTGTTTCCTGGGTTGAAGGATGAGGATATGGTCTTTTTGTGCAGCAGACATTGAGATAATGGAGACTGTGGTGCAGTCGGTGAGCAGCAGGGAAACAGCAGGAGAGAAGGCAGGGGGGCAAGAAGATGAACTGCACATTTAGGGCAAGTAGGTAGTTCTTGTTGCCAGGGCAGCATCCCTTAGAAGTTCTTAGGACCTTGGATAAATTGTCTTATTTCTGCCAGCCTCAGTTTTCTCATCTACAAAATGGAACAGCATTAGCATCCTACCTTATTTATAGATGTTAAAAGCCAGAGAGAACATTTTGTTTTCTCTTTTTTTTCCCCTATGTTTGGAAAAATTACTTTGATAAGCTTGTGGAGGGTGAGAGACATGCACTCACCCCTTTCAGGGAAGAAAACCACCAAAGGTGATTCCCATGCTGCTGTGCAGATGGCGAGGGGAATGTATGTTGCTCATGAGAGGGAGGGAGGCAACGGGGAAGAACGAAGTTGGTCAGACAGTGTGTGTGAGCCTCTTGCCTACTTACTGCAGCTCCCAAGAGTTTAATCAAGTTGACAAAACTAACAAAATGCTCAGTGTGGGTGGAGTTCCTGGGCAGATAAAGGAAGAGGCTGAATAGATAGGGATGTAACAGAGACATTCCTGCAGAGGGCACAGTAAAGAAAATCCCTTTGCAGAAATCATGGAGAGGACTTTATAGCCATAAAGTTGAGGTCTGAGCAACGCTGTCCATCTGCAAGAGGGAACCTGAATGGATGGCATCCAAGGAAGTGAAACACAGTGATGAGTGGATGGGAATGGACACAATGCTTGATATAGTAGATGCTCTATAAGTGGCAGCTACTATTATGTAAATGATCACTATAATTAGAACACTTGTTTCTCCCTGTTGTCTCTCAGGACTGGGCCTGTGAGCCTTGAGCCAGTTCTCTCTAACCAGTGTTTTGCTTCTCTATTAGGAAATACAATTTGTACAGAAGGAATTGAAATTCATTGAGCCTCACTAGCAATAAAAGAAAAGTGGCCGGGTGTGGTGGCTCACGCCTGTAATCCCAGCACTTTGGGAGGCCAAGGCGGGCAGATCACGAGGTCAGGAGATTGAGACCATCCTGGCTAACATGGTGAAACCCCATCTCTACTAAAAATACAAAAAATTAGCCAAGAGTGGTAGCATGCACCTGTAGTCCCAGATACTTGGGAGGCTGAGGCAGGAGAATTGCTTGAACCCAGGAGGCAGAAGTTGCAGGGAGCCAAGATCATGCCACTGCATTCCAGCCTGGGCGAGAGAGCAAGACTCAGTCTCAAAAAAAAAGCAAATCAAAACCACACAATATTATTTAGTTTGTTTGGCACATATTTTGTTTTTCAAGTGTTAATACCTAGTATAGGTATGGACAAGGGGAGATCAGCCATTTTAAATCACCTAGGTAGGAGTATAAATTGTTACAACTTTTCTTGAAGACAACTTGACAAACGGCATTATGAGCATTAAAAACACGCTTGTCTTTTGACTTTACAATTCCATGTCTAGAAATAATATGTAGTAGATGTTGGCAAAGGTGTAGTTGAAAGGCATACTGTGCTGATTGTTGCAGTGAAAAATTGGAACTAGCTAACTGTTCAACAATAGGTATTTAATTAAATGAATAATGGTACATCCACACATAGGACTAAAAAGCAATCATTCTAAATGATATTGTTGGAAGCATATCTACTGGCCTAAATATAAAGTTAATTGAAAAAAGCAAGGAACAAAAGTCTGTGTGTGGATACGAGGTTTTCATCTCTTCACGATATTCTTGGGCAAGCCATGTCATTAGTGTACCCCCTGGGCTTATGACTCAAGCTAGGTCAATGAAGGATCCTAGGCTGATGGTAAACCTCTCAGGAGGGAAACACCTCTCTTTCTGCAGGCATACGTTCTAAAAACCATGCATGCTAAGAGCTGTCAGATCCCTCTTTGCCACCATGTGGGAGAACCTGCTTCAGATGAAACAAACCAAGAGAAAGCAAAGCCAAGAGGGAGAATGGGACAGATCTATGATGATATTATTGAGCTCCTGGATCCACCTGTTCCTGAAGACAGACAGCCCCTTGAGATTTTTCAGTTCTATGAGCTAATATATTTCCTTTATTGCTTGCATTAGTTTGAATTGGGTTTCTCTCGCTTTCAAGTAAAAGAGTCTCCACTAAAACTATTTCAACTTTATAAAAATCAACAACAAAGCAGTATCCAGAAAAGTATATATGAAGATGTTGATTGTGATGATCTCTGGGTGGGCAGGATTGCATTGTTGCTTATTGTCCTCTTTTTGCTGGAATCTTGGGGTATTTAAAAATAGGCCCGCAGGTTGATCTTTGATGCTCCTTTCAGCAAAAAATGGGGTCTCCATCTTCTCCCACTGAATCTGGAGTGACTGTAGTGACTAAATGTCCACTGGAGTGCTGGAAAAGTGACACTATGTGACTTCGAATGCTAGGACATCAAAGGCCAGGAGGCTTTAGCTAGTTATTTTGATGTACAAGCCTTGGAGCCTTGAGCTTCCTTGCAAGGAGTCTGAGGTAACCATGCTATGAGCAAGCCCAGGCCACATGGACAGGTCATATGTAGGTATTCCAGCCAACGGCCCAAGCTGAGGTCCTGGATGACTGCCAGACATGTGAGTGAGGACATTTCCAGATGATCCTGCTCCCAGCAATCAAGTCAACCCCAGCCTTTGGTCATCTTAGTTGAGGTTCCCTGGTGGAGCAAATACATGCCATTGCCCACCCCCGTCATTCCCTTTCCAAATTCTTGACTCACAGAATGTGGGAGCATAATAAAATTGTTATTTTAAGCTGCTGCCAAATTTTGGAATGGTTTGTTACACAAAAATAGATAGCTGAAACATAGATTTATTTTGATTTTTCTGTAATGAACAGAGTTGTTTCATATTTTTAAAACTAGCACAAATTACTCTTAAAGTTTTCAGACATAAAAAAAATTTCACAGCACCATCTGGGAAGATTTACTTGGTCCTTTAGGTAGTGGGGGTGAGGGTGACAGACATTGCTCCACTTCCCATTCCATAGCTCACTGAAGGTCCAAACTGAATGAGTCAACATCCTAGAGTTGTTGTGACCCCTGAATTACTGAATTCTCAGAATTCTCAGAATTCAGCAATTCTCAGAAGAAACTGTCAACTGTCTCATCTAACAGGTTCAAAATAATTTCTGCCTAATTGCAAATGTTGACAACTCTTTTGAAAAACAATTTGGCAGCGTGTTGTACATGAGCTAGGATGCTTATATTTGAAAGTAAAAGCGAAAATGCCACTTAAAGTGGCTTATCCAAGAAAAAGAATTTATTGACTCACATAATTAAAAAGCCGAGAGGTAGGGCCAGCTTCAAATGAGGACGAATCCAGCAGCAATGTGACCATGATGTCTCCCTTTAGGTACTTCTCTCCTCTGCTCCCTCGGTGGGGAGGGGGCTAATCCTCAGTGAGCAGCAGGATCTCCCTTTGTGGCCACCAAATTGTAATCACTGGCACCAGGGCTCTATGCCTTCTGGCTCCCTTCAGAAGAGTGTGTTTTCCTGATAGTAAAAAACAAAGCAAAACAAAAGTTAAAACCACTACTGGGTATATATCCAAACAAGATGAAATTAATATGCCAAAGGGATACCTACCTGCACTCACACATCTACTGCAGCATTATTCACAATAGCCAAGATATGGAATCAACCTGTGTCCAGCAAGAATGAATGGATAAAGAAAATGTAGTATGTATACACAATAGAATACCATGCAGCTTTGAAAAAGAAAGAAATCTTGTCATTTTTGACAACATGGATGAACTTGGAAGATATTATGCTAAGAGAAATAAGCCAGACACAGAAAGTCTAATACTATGTGATCTCACTTACATGTGGCATCTAAAAAAGTCGAATTCACAGAGAGAAGAATGGTAGTTAGCAGCGACTGACAGTAGGAGATGGAAGATGTTGGTCAAAGGATATAAAGTTTCAATTAGGTAGGAGAAGTAGGTTCAAGAGATCTATTGTACAACATGGTGTCCATAGTCAATAACAACGTATTGTATTCTTGAAAACTGCTAAGAGAGTAGATATTATGTTCTCACAAACACTTAGCATAAAAAATGATGAGTACTGTGTATGAGGTAATATGTATGTTGCATAGCTTGATTTAGCCATTCTGCTATGTACAGTCATCCTTCCCTATCCTCAAGGTATTGGTTCCAGGGTCCCTGAGAACATCACAATCTAGGGTTGCTCAAATCCTTTATATAAAATGACAGTATAGTCAGTCCTCCATATCTACAGGTTCTGTGGATCCACAGATTCAACCGACTACCGATCAAAACATATTAAAAAAAGGAACAGTCAATAACAATACAACAATAAAAGTGATGCAAATAAAAATACAGTATAACAATTATTTTTCATAGCATTTACATTTGTATTAGGTATTATAAGTAATCCAGAGATGACTTAAAGTATATGGGAGGATATTCATAAGTCACATGCAAATACTACCCCATTTTATATAAAGGACTTGAGCAACCTTGGATTTTGGTATCCGAGGTGGGTCCTGGAACCGATACTCAGAGAATACTGAGGGACAACTATATTTGCATATTACCTATGATGGCAGTGGCAACCCATATGGGGTGGCCACTGCCATGACACCAGCTGCAGTGGGGGAGGTGTGGCTGGGGCTGCACACTCCACAGAGCTGGTAGGAGCCAGGAACAGGTGGGAGCCCTGCTCCCATCCAAGTTAAAGGGATGGGAGCTCTGCCCTCCCAGGCACAGCTGCAGCTGCCCAGCCATGGCTGTGGACCCAGGAATCTCTGCACTTTCTGGGGCCTGGGAACCCCTCCTACCCCCACAGGCTGAGAAGTGCCTGCTCCCACTGCCTGAACTCTTCCTGCTCCTGGTGCCCACTCCAATTTTGGAGCAAAGTTGTGGCCGAGCCTGGGCACTGTCATGACCTGGCCAGGTGTGTATGTGCTTGAGGGCAGCACTGACATGCCAGCCTCCTGCTGCCTCAGCCCCCTCTGGACTTTGGGTGCTGACAAGTATGGGAGGGAAGCAGAGGGGCAGTTAGGGCAGCTCAGCACAGGCCTGCAGGCACCCCTTGGCATGAACAGCCTGGGCATTGTGGGCACCATGCATGGCAGGTTAATGGTGGCAGGAAGCGGACGGGCTCCTGAGTGGAAAGGGGTGGGTCCCTGGTGAAACCCCACCTTCAGCTCAGGGACAGCCTGAGGCCTGGGGACTGCGCTGACAGTTCTTCAGGAGTAAGAACTTATGGTCCTTTTACTGGGCCACCCATGGCTGGCCATGGACAAATCAGCATGCACTTCCTCTCCTCTGAAGCCCATAAAAACCCCAGACTCAGCCAGATTTGGGCAGATGCCAGGGTGACCTGCCTGCAGAGAGGAGATACCCACTGCAGGTCTCCTGTCTGCTGACAGCTGAGCAGATGTTGGGATGACCTGCCTGTGGAGGGGAGCTACCCACTGTGGGCTCCTCTGAGCTGTTCCGTCACTCAGTAAAGCACCTCTTCGCCTTGTTGACTCTCCACTTGTCCACATACCTCATTCTTCCTGGACACAGGACAAGAACTTGGGACTCATCAAATGGTGGTGATGAAAGAGCTGTAACACAAACAGGGATGAAGTGTGCCCCTTGCTCACCACATTGCAGGCAATGAGAAGGGGAGAAGAGCAGCAGCCCTTTGGGGATCCAGTAGCTCCTTGAACCAGGGCTGTGACACCCTCTTTGGGACTCTGTGGTTCCTGGCCTCTCCAAGCTTCCATGCGCCACCATGTTCCCCAGTGCCAGCTGTGGAAGCTGCTAGCAGTACGCCTGGTCCAGCTGCAGCCTTGCAGTGAGCTGGCACCCATGCCAGTGCCTGGAGCTGCCTGCCCTGCCACAGCTGGCATGCCTGGCTGTGCACAGTGGTTGGACCCTATGCTTATTCACACACGCCTCACTACTCCATGGCTGGCTTACCCTTGGCAGGTGTGGGATCCAGGCAAGTAACATGAGCCGAGCACAGCTTGCCAGGCTGAGTGGACAGAATGAGTCCAGCGGGCCTGAGCAAAACTTGAGCAAAGGTGCCACTGGCCACAGAGGTTTCTTGCTGGAAAAGTGACACCCCAAGTATCCTGTGACACCTACACATATCTCTAGTATATTTTAAATTATCTTTAGACCACTTATAGTATCAAATACAATGTAAATGCTATGTAAATATACTGTATTTTATTTGTATTATTTTTCATTGTTGTATTGTTATTTTTTATTGCTTTTTTCCTATTACTTTTGATCCATGGTTGGGGTGCATCCACTGATGTGGAACCCATGGATACGGAGCTTCAATTGTATACATATTTCAAAATATCATGTACACAATAAATATATACAATTCTTATTTGTCAATTAAAAAGAAGGGTTGGACCTCAGTCTGGTCAACTCTGATTGGACTAGCTTTGTTCACGTGATCACCCCTAAGTCCCTCACTCTGTGTGTATATGTGGGGTGTGGCTGGTATGGATGGTGTGGGTGTGGGGAGTGAAAGGACATCCCAGTTGAATTTAAATCAGGGATTCACTCAGTGGTGTGAAGGTTTAATAAATCTTGCCCAAACTCTATGGGTGACATATTCAGGGTTTTGTTAGAAAGGAGTAAGGAAAAAGTGTCAGTGAGGCATCTACACTATAGTGAGAGACACACAAGTCTTTGTCCTTGTCCCAGGAGCCCTACTTCTGGGGAAATATTCCAAAACACAGGAAAAGGCATATGGGTGGAGCTACTCACTGTTAATTACAAGAGTGTAAAGCAGGAAGCATCCTCAAAGTTGAGTTCACTCATTTATTCCACAGTTACTAAGCTCTTTTACAATATGGTAGGCATCATTCTAGACTCTGGAAAAACTCACAGATAATAAGACTAGTCTGGAGTTTAAAAACTCCAGGTTCAGAGTATAAGAGAAAGTAAGTACTGTGGGAGCTTAGAGGAAGGACACCCAACTTGATTTGAGGAATGACAGCAGGGAAGACTTTCTGGAGGAAGAGACTGAGAGGCCAGTGACGCTTAACCACAAAAGGGCAGGGAAAATGGTTAGGAGTGGGGAGTGAGGTGGGAGCAGGTAGATAAAAATTATGAATGCCTGGATCCCACTGCACAGATTTGGTTTCTATTGGATTAGGTTAAGGGGTAGGCATAATTTATTTTTGGAGAGCCTAATTAAAAGAATAAGTTGATATAAATTGATAAGCTCCTGGGGGTGGATGGGGTAGGAGACTCTCAAGACCATTGCTTCAATGTTAAGATGTGATTGCAATAATGTGGAAACTGAGACAAAGAGAGGAGTGTATTCTGGTTCTGAAATGACTTAGGAGTAGTGATGGGTGGATGCTGCCAATGTGCTTGTGCATTCTCTATCCCCACTTTGCTCCTTCCCATGGGAGTCTTCCATGGTCAGACCCTGTCCCAGGTGCTGGAGCTACTTTGGTTGCCAGTCTCTGTCCCATTCCTTAACCTCCCCATGAACTCACCCCTAGATCTTGTTTAAAACTTTCTGTGATTGGATTGCCCATGGATCCCACTGAAGGGCTGCACATGGGGCCTGGGAGGATATGGGGATGTCAGAGACAATGACATGGTCAGCACACATGGTCAGCAGAGCAAACCAGGCAAAGCCCCATGGAAGTCACAGGAATTTGGGGGCAGCTATGGAGTGGGAGATCCCAGGCTCTTTGAGGGAATAACAGGCAGCTCCCAAAGGTGCCAGACTCTCTTTCCCGGCAGAATCAAGGGCAGGATTTTGGTTCTACTGGGAAAGAGTCTGGCACCTTTAGGCACTGCCTGTTATTCAGTTTAGCTCAGGTAGTGTGAAGGGGAGTGGTGAGTGACAGGGTGGGAGACGTTGCTGGCCAGATCTTTTAGGTCCTGGTAAACTGGATTAAAGCCCTTGGACTTAATCCTAAGGGCAAGGAGAAGCCAATGAACCGGACCGGGAAAGTGGACTGATTAGAAAAATCCTGCTGGCTGCTGTGTGGAGAACACATGGCAGACCTGGTCTTGATCTTACAAGTCAGAGCCACTTACAATTCAGAGCACTTGGGTGAGTGGTTTTCCTCCCTGAGCATCAGTGTTCTTATGTGTACAATAGTGATGATACTATTTACCCACTGTGGGTTGATGGGCAGATGCAGTGTGATAGGGCTCATGAGATAGGACAGGTTCATATGTTTAAGAAGATTGAGCATGGGGCTAGACTGCTTGGTTTGAATCCTGGCTCTGCCCTTGACCAGCTGTCTGACCTTAGGCAAGTTGTCTGACCTCTTTGTGTATCAGTTTTCCCTTCCACAGAATGGAGATATACTAAGTTCCCATCTGATAGGATTATATGAAACTTAATATTGGCCACATGCTCAGAAGGATGACCAGAGAAGTGTTTATTAAATAAGCAAAGTGCTGAGAGTAGCTGAAAGGGCATTGGAGAGGACTTGACTTGCCCAAAGTCAGATAGCAGCTAGATAGCAGCTAGATGGTATCAGAAGCTGATCTGAGCTAAAGCCTTTAGCCTGTACGATGCCTTTTAAGTTAGATTGTTCATCTTATTACTACTGTTTCTAATTTTTTCTTTAACGTTGGATAAGAGCATAGATTCAAACCATAAACACTACACAATACTGCTTCTCCTATAAATGAAATACCTGGCAGGTAACAATAATTAATGACCAAAGAAGCAATTTCCTCTCTGTCCTCAAGGCGCTGGCCAGAGGGTCAGCACAGTTTCAAAAAGGATGCCAAAAGGATGCTAAAGAAACCCTGGGATGGACTTGTAACCATCTGGACCCAGGTTGGTATTCTGAGTTCAAAGCCTGGTTCCACAAATTAGGAGGGGTGTGACCTTGGACAAATCACTTAACCTCTTTGTGTCATACTTTTTCATCTGAGAAAATGGGGTGGGACGGGGAATAATATCACTCTCCGAGGGTTGTTGTGAGGATTAAGTGGGTTAATACCTATAAGTGCTTTTTGTACCTGGCACGTCCTAAACAGTGAAAAAGGTTAGCTATGAAGCAATGATGATGATGATTCTTGAGTGTTTACTCCTCATCAGGCTTCACATTTGCTGTCTTATTCCAGGCTCACAAAAACTCTAGCAGGTAGATACTATCTATATATCTATATAATATCTGTGTCTATTACCCATGGAGATGAGAGCTTGGGCTCGGGGACCTTAAATAACTTTCCAAGGTCACACAGCAAGTACATGGTGAAGCTGGGAGTTGAATCCCCACCTATTTGATTTCAAAGTCTGAATCCTTAACCACCCACTATCCTTCCGTGTGTCAGTCAGCAGCCCCACCACATGTTATTCAATAACATGTGGGCGAAAAGCATGTTATTAATTTTCACACCCTTCACCACCCCACTAACACTTCTAAGTGCTTGCCCCAGAGTAAGCATCAGGAAATATTTGCTGAATGAATTGTTGATCTTTCCTCCCACTCTGGGCACCCCTCAGTCCTTCAAGGACTTCCCTCTCTGTAGCCTTGAACCTGCTTTTACTGAGCATAAAAGGAGGAGTTATAAAAAGAAGTCTTTCTCTCCAAGGATACAATTAATCAGAAAGCTTCAGTTGCGCACATACCTCTGTCTGTATAAATACATGTATTTGTATCTATATAAATAGTAGCACTCACAGAGGTTGCTAGCTCAGTGATGTGGTTGAATGGGAAACTGACAGAGTGATTCATGCTCAGGTCAAATTTAACTCTAACCTGTTTGTGCAAGACAGATTTACTTCAAGAGCCCTTTCTGTTGCATAATTGCTATGGGCCCACCTTCTCCCCAGGACAGGATATTTCCACATCAGCCCACAATCTCCTGCTGCTCCATACCCAAGTCAGATCTGGAGTCTCTTGGCCACTTTCCCAGCAGTGTGGGCCCAGGTAAGATCCAACCAGGCTGTCTTTGTCAGCGCAGGAAGGAGTAATAAAAACTGCAGCAGGGGGCTGCCAGCCAGGAAACCTGGGAATATGAGATGGAGAGCCTTCTGGCATAGGTGATCTAGAGAAAGCCATTAACCCATCCATCTATCCATTTATCCTTCTACCCACACATAGCATCTATCTATTCATCTATAGCATTCATCTATCCATGTGTTTAGCTGTTTGTCCATCCATCCGTTATATCCACCCATCCATCACATTCATTTCTCCATTCATCAGGCATGCATAAGATATGTGCTGAGCAGCCACTATCCGCCTGCACTGTGCTGAACACTGGGGTTACAGTGAACAAGTCAAACAGAGCCCTTGCATTTATGGAGCTTACATTCTAGCATGAGTTCAGTCAATAGACACATAGTCATGCCAATAACTGACTAATCAGAGGCTCCAAGAAGTGCTATAGAAAAGAGTTCCATGGCAGCCAGGCGTGGTAGCTCATGCCTGTAATCCCAGCACTTTGGGAGGCCGAGGCGGGCAGATCACGAGGTCAGGAGATCAAGACCATCCTGGCTAACACGGTGAAATACCATCTCTACTAAAAATACAAAAAATTAACTGGGAGTGGTGGTGGGCTCCTGTAGTCCCAGCTACTTGGGAGGCTGAGGCAGGAGAATGGCGTGAACCCGGGAGGTGGAGCTTGCAGTGAGCCGAGATTGTGGCACTGCACTCCAGCCTGGGCGACAGAGCGAGACTCCATCACAAACAAACAAACAAACAAACAAAAAAGAAAAGAAAAGAGTTCCATGGGGTTAAGAGACCCTGTACCTAGGGAACTTGGCCTAGTCTTGGGGCCAGGGAAGGCTTCTGAGAGTTATGGATAAGAAGGAATCATCCACCCAACTAGGAGCTAGGTGGAGTTTACAGGGCAGTAAGGAGAGCCTGAGGGCAACTTTGGGGCAACTCGGTGTGAGCAAGAAGCAAAGTGGTTTTAATGCACTAAGGAGGAGAGCAAGAGGAGACTGGGTCAGCAAGGCACTGGGAGGTGAGATCACCCAGGACTTTGGAGGCTGTGGAAGGATTTGGTGTCTGGAAGGATTCTAACTTTCTTGTGGTTCCATTTTCCCTGATGGAGTGGGAGCTTCATGTCTTCAACGGGAAGGTGGTAAATCATGGTGAAGAAGTAGAGAGCTGAGCTGAACTCTGAGATCCTCCATTCTACAGATGTCCAGGCTTAGTGAGGCAAGCCATTTAACTTCTCTGACTCTCAGATTTTTTCACCTATAAAATGATGATAATCCTTCCTTCCTTTCGTCCTTCGTTTAATATTCACAGAGCACCTACTATATGTTGGGTGCTGTTCTGGGCGCTGGTGAAATTCCAATGACCAAAATAGATTAAGTGAACTGAGTTGTTATAAGGACTAAATGAGGTAATGCATATAAAGCATTTGGTAAAATGCCTAGTTCATTGTAAGGGCTTATTAGATGGTAAATGTTTTGATTATTATTTTAAAAATTAAGGAACACTTTTCTAATATTGTTCAATATACTGGGAGCTCCAAGAAAAGAGCAGGTGGTATTTCCCTTCTCCAATCCTAGCATCCCTTTTCACATATTCTACCAACACAGGAATCTGGTACACATTCTTCATTCATCCCTCTTCCTTAAGTCTGACAGCCAATCATTTACCAAGTTCTGCCTCTCTTACCTCCTAAACATCTCAAATGTACCCACTCGTCTGTAGCTCCCATTCACTGACATAGTTTGGAGTTGTTAATCTTATGCCTGTCTAGCAGAAATTGTTTATTGCTTAGTCAAAATATATGCATTCACTTCTTCCTTACTCAAAGAATCATGATTCTGGGTATCTGCAATGTTCGTATCTTCAGGATAAATACTCACATTCCCAGCCTCTTTTGCACTTAAGGGTGATTATTCTGGCCAAAGAGTTAGAAGCAAAGTCTCCTGGAGGAGACTTTACCCAAGAGTTACTATTTCCTAATATTGCAATATTTTAATTGGCAATATTTTAATGAGATCCGTAGTTTAGTTAATGATATTGTGTCAATGTTGACTTCCCGGTTCTGATAATTTTACTATGGTCATGTAAATTGTTAACATTAGGGGAAGTGATGAAGGGCATACTGAATTCTTTGTACTACATTTTCAACTTTCTGTAATTCTTCAACTTTCCTAAGTTATTTCAAAATAAAAACCTTTTCAAAAGATCCTTTTAAGCTTAAGGAAAAAAATTATAACACACAAGAGATTGGCATAGTTTTTAATTATATTTTTATTCTACAGAGTATGGATTCATTCCCTATTAAGAGATATGATGATATTAGCACCCTTATAATTATTTTTATTTTCTCCTCCCCAACTTGTCAATTTCTGTTAATTATTATTATTATTAGTAGTATTAGACAATAGATATAGATACTCTCACTCTGTCACCCAGGCTGGAGTGCAGTGGTGTAATCATAGCTCACTGCAGCCTTGACCTCCTGGGCTCAAGTGATCCTCTTACCTCAGCCTTCCAAGTAGGTGGCTGGGACCACAGGTTCATGCCACCACACCCAGCTTTTTCTCATCTTTTTTTCTTGTAGAGACAAGGTCTCACTATGTTGTCCAAGCTGGTAATTATTTTTATATTGTCAACATTTTTTGGCAATCATAATTATTACTGGAGCTATTTAATTTTAATTACGTATTTAAGTACATTCAGTGCACACCACCAGGCCTTTTGTTTCCTGAAATCTTTATTTTGACTTATCTCTTTACTGGATGGATTTCCTAAATAGGAACTTTTTTTTCAAGAATGGCTCATTGTTGCTATGTTCCCTGAGCTCATGCATGCTTGAGGATGTGTCTGATTTGCTATTTTTTTTGAGACGGAGTCTCGCTCTGTCGCCCAGGCTGGAGTGCAGTGGCGCAATCTTGGCTCACTGCAAGCTCCGCCTCCCAGGTTCACGCCATTCTCCTGCCTCAGCCTCTCCGAGTAGCTGGGACTACAGGCGCCCTCCACCACGCCCAGCTAATTTTTTGTATTTTTAGTAGAGACGGGGTTTCACCGTGGTCTCGATCTTCTGACCTCGTGATCTGCCCGCCTCGGCCTCCCAAAGTGCTGGGATTACAAGCGTGAGCCACCGCGCCCGGCCCGATTTGCTATTATATACAAATGAAAACTTAGCTAGGTAGGCAATTCTGGGATTTGCGTTCAGAACTTTGTAAACATTCCTCTACCATTTTCTGTCATTGGGTTTTTAAAAACTTTACATAGTGTGACATTGACTTGTTGGTATACTATTTTATAAATTTTAATATATCAAATAGTCACATAGCCATAACAAGAATCAGAATACTAAATGGTACCATGATCCTCTGAACACTTTTTATGCTACCCCTTCAGAGACAAACCTTCCCTAACCCCTAGTCCTTGGAAACCAGCAATCTATTCTCTGTCCCTATGGTTTTGCCATATTGATGTCATATAAATGAATTTATATGGTATGTAACCTTCTAATACTGATATGTTTTGTTCAGCATAATGACTCTGAAATACATCCATACTGTTGTGTGTATCAGCACTTTGTTCTTTTTTATTGCAGTGTCGATAATCCACAATTTGCTTATCAATTATTAAAGGACAGAGTGACTGTACCATTTTCCTTCCCACCAGCAATATATGAGAGTTCCAGTTGCTTTCCATCCTTATCAGTACATGATATTAGATTTTCCCTTCTTAATTTTAGCCATTCTAATAGGCGTGTGATGGTTTCATCTTGGCTTTAATTTGCATTTCCATAAGGGCTAATGATGTTAAACATTTCTTCATGTGCTTATTTGTTAACTCATGTATCTTCTTTGGTAAAGTGGCTATTTAAATTTATTGCCTTCTTCTTGATTTTTGAGCGTTCTTTAAATATTCTGAAGACAAGTCCTTTGTAAAATATGTGGCTTGCAAATATTTTGTCCCCACAGGTAGCTTGTGTTTTCACTCTGTTAGCAGAGCAAACATTTTAAATTTTGATAAAGCCCAATTTATAAAAAAATTCTAGTGGATTATTCTTTTGGTGTCATATCTATGAACTCTGTGCCTAACCAAAGGACATGAAGATTTCTCCTGTTTTTAGAGATTTTGTCTCAAATGTTCCATTTGTGATAATTTTGAGTTAATTTTATGTAAGGCATGATGTATAAGTTGAGGTTCAGCTTTTTTTCACAAAGATGTTCAATTGTTCCAACGCTATTTGTTGAAGAGACTTTTTCCATTGAATTGCATTTGCAACTTTGTCAAAAAGCAATTGACCATGTTTATGTGTCTCTTTCTGTACTCTCTGTTCTGTCCCACTGTTATGTGTCTGTCTTTTTGTTAATACCTCATTGATTTTATTACTGTACCTTAGTAGCAAATGTTAAAACAGGGTGGTGTAAGCCCTCTAACATTATTTTAATCATCAAAATTATTTAGGTTCTTCTAATTCCTTTGCCTATACATATAAATTTTAGAATCAGTTTGTCTACATCTCCTGAAAAATTTCTGCTGTGATTATGATTAGAATTGCATTAGTTTGAGAGAACTGACATCTTAACTATGTTGAGTCTTTCAATGAATGAGTATGGTATGTCTCTCTGTTTATTTAGGTCTTTTATCAGTGTTTTGTAGTTTTCAGCATACAGATTCCATATATGTTTTATTAGTTTTATACCAAAATATTTTACAATTTGGGGGTTTGTTGTAAATGGTACCGTTTTTAAATTTTCCATTTCTAATTGTTCATTGATGGTATATAAAAATATGATTAATTTTTATGCATTGACCTTGTATTCTGTGACCTTGCCAAACTTACCTATTCATTCTTTTTTTTCTTGCTTTTAGATTCCTTGGAATTTCCTATGTATTGTCTGGGAATAGGGACAGTTTTATTTCTTACTTTCCTATCTGTATGCCTTTTATTTCTTTTCTTGACTTATTGCAGTGGCTAAAACCTGCAGTACAATGTGGAATAGGAGTGGTGATGGTGGACCTCCTTTCCTGGGTCCAAATCTCAGAGGAAAAGCACCCTATGGCACCATTAAGTATTATGTTAGTTGTAGGCTTTTTGTAGATGCCCTTTATTAGGTTAAGGAAGCTGCCTTTTAATCCTAGTTTGCTGAGAGACATTTAAAAAAAACATAGATGAATATTGAGTGTGGTTAAGTGCATTTTCTGCATCAATTAATAAGATTATTTGGTTTCCTTCCTTACTGTGTTAATATGTTAGATTACATTGATTTTCAAGTGTTGAACTGTCATTGTACTCCCAAGATAAACATCACTTGGCCAAGACATATATTTTGTGAGTGTGTGTGTGTGTTTGCCTGTGTGGGTGTGTGCATGTATGTGTGTGTGTGTGATTTGCATATCCATACATACACAGTCGTGTATCACTTAACAATGAGGATACGTTCTGAGAAATGTGTTGTTAGGTGATTTCATCATTGTGTGAACATCATAGAGTGTACTTACATATGTCTTGGTGGTATAGCCTACTGTACACTACTATGTATGGTATAATTTATTGCTCCGAGGCTAGAAACCTGTATAATATGTTACTGTACTGAATGCTGCAGGCAGTTTTAACACAATGGTGCTTGTGTATCTAAATATTTCTAAACATAGAAAAGGTACTCTAAAAATATAGTATAAGAGATAAAAAAAAAAGTACACCTGTATAGGGCACTTCTCCTGGATGGAGCTTGCAGGACTGTAGGTTGCTCTGGGTGAGTGAGTGAGTGAGTGAGTGTTGAGTGAATGTGAATGTGAATGGCATTACTGCACATGACTGTGAACTTTATAAACACTATACACTTAGGCTACGAAATTTATAAAAATCATTTTTCTTTCTTCCATAACAAATTAACCCTTAGCTCACTGTAACTTATAGACTTTTTATTTATTTTTTATTTTTGAGATGGACTTTCCCTATTGTTGCCCAGGCTGGAGTGCAATGCTGCGATCTTGGCTCACTGCAACCTCCGCCTCCCAGGTTCAAGTGATTCTCCTGCCTCAACCTCCAGAGTAGCTTGGATTACAGGCATGTGCCACCACGCTTGGCTAATTTTTTGTATTTTTAGTTGAGACAGGGTTTCTCCATGTTGGTCAGCCTTGTCTCAAATTCCTGACCTCAGGTGATCCCTCCGCCTCAGCCTCCCAAAGTGTTGGGATTACAGGCGTGAGCCACTGTGCCCGGCCTATAGCCTTTTTAATTTAAAAAACTTTTTGACTCTTTTGAAATAACAGCCTAAAACACATTGCACGTTTGTGCAAAAATATTTTCTTTCTTTATATTTTTATTCTATTCACTTTTCTTAAATTTTTATTTTTTAAAACTTTTTTGTTAAAAATTAAAACATAGCACCTAAATTAGCCTAGGGCTACACATGGTCACGATCATCAGTGTCACTGTCTTCCACTTCCACATCTTGTGGCAGAGGGAGGTGTTCAGGGGCAATAACACACGTGGAGCTGTCATCTCCTAGGATAACAGTGCCTTCTTCTATAATACTTCCTGAAAGATTTGCGTGAGGCTGTTTTAAAGTTAACTTTTTATTTTATTTTTATTTATTTATTTATTTATTTATTTATTTATTTATTTATTATTTTGAGACGGAGTCTCGCTCTGTAGCCCAGGCTGGGGTGCAGTGGCATCATCTCGGTTCACTGCAAGCTCTGCCTCCCGGGTTCATGCCATTCTCCTGCCTCAGCCTCCCAAGTAGCTGGAACTACAGGCGCCTGCCACCATGCCCGGCTAATTTTTTGTATTTTTAGTAGAGACGGGGTTTCACCGTGTTAGCCAGGATGGTCTCGATCTCCTGACCTCGTGATCTGCCCGCCTTGGCCTCCCAAAGTGCTGGGATTACAGGCATGAGCCACCACGCCCGGCCTAAAGTTAACTTTTTAAAAATAAGTAGTAGAAGTGCACTTTAAAATAAGGATAAAAATATAGCATAATAAACACGTAAACCAATAACATAGTCTTTTATTATCATTACCACATATTACATACTGTACATAATTGTATTGCTATACTTTAATATGATTGGCAGTGCTGTAGGCTTGTTTGTGCCAGCATCCACACAAACATGTTAGTAAGGTGTTCACTATGATATTAGGATGGCCATATCATCACTAGTAATAGAAATTTTTCATCTCTATAATCTTATGAGACCGCTGTTGTATACTTGGTCCATTATTGACCAAAAGGTTGTTACGTGGTGCATAACTGTACATGATTTGCTGGTATTTTGTTGAAACCATATGTATGAGTTTGGAGTTATATTATTGAATGTTTTTAACTATTAATATTAATTTGGTTTTGTAATGGACATGGGAATATTTAGGTCATCTATTTCTTCTTGGGTGAGTCTTGATAGTTTGTGGCTTTCAAGAAATAGGCCCATTTCAGCTAAGTTGTCAAATTTAAGTGGGTAGAGTTGTTCATAGTATTTTTTATTATCCATTTATGTCTGTGTGGTCTGTAGTAATATTCCAATACTTTTACTCTAGAGATTGGTAATTTGTGTCTTCTCTCTATTTTTCTTAGTCTGGCTAGAGGTTTATCAATTTTATTGATTTTTTCACAGAAACAGCTTTTGGTTTGATTGATTTTCTCTATTATTTTTCTGTTTTCAAGTTCATTGATTTCTGGCCTTATCTTTATTATTTCCTTTCTTCTGATTGCTTTTGGTTTATTTTGCTCCTTTTTCTATTTCTTTAAAGTGGAATCTTAGATTGTTGATTTGACACTTTCCTTCTTTTCAAATGTAATTATTTAATGATACACATTTGTCTCTGAACACTGCTTTAGCAGCATTCCACAAACTTTGAGATGTATTTTCATTTTCTTTCGGTTAAAAATTTTGTAATTTCCCTTGAGACTTCCACACTGACTTATGGATTATTTAGAAAGGTCTTTTTAAAAAATTTCTAAGTGTTTGGGGAATTTTCCAGATAATTTTCCTATGTTAATTTTTAATTTAAGTCCATTATGTTCAGAGACATTCTTAGGATGATTTACTCTTTTAAACGGGTAGGGTTTGTTTTATGGCACAGAATATGATCTATTTTGGTGACTGTTCCTTCAACATTTGAAAAGAATATGAATTCTGCTGTTCTTGAATGGAGTATTCTGCAAATGTCAATTAGATGAGTTCACTGATGGTGTTGTCCAGTTCTTCTCTGTTCTTGCTGATTCTCTGTGTACTTGTCCTATCAGCTCCTGGATGAGTAGCGTTCACATCTCCAACTCTAATTGTGGGCTTGTTCATTTCTCTTTTCAGTTCTAGCAGCTTTTGCATCACATATTTTGAAACTCTGTTGTTAGATACATACATCTTTAAGAGTGTTATGACTTCTTTGAGATTGATGCTTTTTCATTATTTAAAACCCTCTTGATCTCTGGTAATTTTCTTTTCTCTGAAGTCTACTTTGTCTGATATTAACAGAGCCACTCCAGTGACTTTTCTTTTTATTAGTATTTCCATGGTATATTATTATTCATCCTTTTACTTTTAACTACCGATGTCCTTATATTAAAAATGGAATTCTTGTGGACACTTACAGTTGAATCTTGTTTTTTTTTCTTTTTTTTTGGTCCAAATCTGGCAATTTTTGTCCTTTAACTGGTGTGTGGTATGTTTAGACAATTTTCCTTTACTGTAATTATTGATAAGTTTGAATTTAGGTCTACTATTTTATGGTTTTTTTTAAACTCTGTTTTTCTTTGTTGTATTTTCCCTTTCCTGGCTTCTTTTGGAGTATTTGAGTACTTTTTAGTATTCCATTAAAAATTTTCTATTGTTATTTTACTATATCTCTTTGTATATAGTTTTTAGTGGTTGCTATAGGGATTATAATATACATACATGACTTTACTAGAATCAATGTTTTACCACTTCTGGTCTTATGTGTAACCTTATCATGAAATGGGTCCCTGGGTCCTCCTATTATGTTGTATTTCTCATACATACTACCTCTGTATGTAACCCAGCCAAACAATGTTATAATAACTTTTTGCTTTCAACTGTCATTTCTTTTTTCTTTTCTTTATTTTATTTTTTGTTGTTGTTTTTCAGACAGAGTCTCGCTCTGTTGCCCAAGCTGGGGGGCAGTGGCATAATCTTGGCTCACTGCAACCTCTGCCTCCCAGGATCAAGAGATTCTCGTGCCTCTGCCTCCTGAGTAGCTGGGATTACAGGCATGCACCACCACACCTGGCTAATTTTTGTATTTTATTTTTAGTAGAGATGGGGTTTCTCCATGTTGGCCAGGCTGCTCTCTAACTCCTGGCCTCAAACCATCCACCCACCTTGGCCTCCCAAAGTGCTGAGATTGCAGGCATAAGCCACTATACTCGGCCTATTTTAAAGTTAAGAGGAGAAAGACAATCTATTTATCCAGATATTTACCATTCTTATTGTTCCTTCTTCAGCGCCCATGTTCCAAGTTTCCTTCTGGTATTATTTCCTTTCCTTCTGAAGAACTTCTAATAGTTCTTTTAGAACAGATATTCTGGTGACAAAATCTTAGTTTGCCTTCATCCAAGAATGCTTTTATTTTGTTGTCACTCCTGAGGGATATTTTTGCTGGTTATAGCATTCTGGGTTGACAATTCTTTTATCTCTTTAAAATGTTGTTATACCTCCTCTTGGCCTCCATGATTTCTCATGAGAAACCTGCAGTCATTTGGATAATTGTTTCTCTATATGTCATACATTACTTTTCTCTGGCTGCTTTTGAGATGATTTATTTTTTAGACTCAGAGTCTTGCTCTGTTGTCCTGGCTGGAGTGCAGTGGCATGATCATAGCTCACTGTAGTCTTAACCTCCTGGGCTCAAATGATCTTCCCATCTCAGCCTCCCAAGTAGCTAGGGCTACAGGCGTGCATCACCACACTCAGCTAATTTTTAACTTTTCTGTAGAAGCAGAGTCTCCCTATATTACCCAGTCTGGGCTCAAACTCCTGGCCTCAAGTGATTCTCCTGCCTCAGCCTCCCAAAGTGCTGGGATTACAGGTGTGAGCCACTGTGTCCAGCCAAAATTTTTTTATTTGTCTTAAACATTCAGCAATTTTTATTATAATATGCTTGAGCATGGATTTCTCAATTTATTCTGTTAGGATTTGCTTATTTCCTTGAATCAAATTTGTGTGTTACACAAACTATGGGAATTTTACAGCCATTATATTTTTAATACTTCTTTTTTCTGTACCACATGCTTTTATCTCTCCTTCTGGGACACCAATAACATGAAAGTAGACCTTTCTGTGTTGCCCCATAGGTTACTGAGGCTCTGTTCATTTTTTCAATCTTTTTTGGTTGGATAATTTCCATTAATCTGTTTTCAAGTTCACTGACTCCCCTCTGTCATTTCCACTGTGCTATTGAGTTTATCAAGTAGCCACATTTAAAAATTTTGGTTATTGTGTTTCTCAATTCTCAAATTTAATTTGGTTCTTTTTTGTAGCTTCTATTTTTCTACTGAGGCTTCTCAGCTTTTCATTCATTTCAACAGTGTTTGCCTTCTTGGATTATAATACTTACCTTAAAGTCTTTGTCTAATCATTTCAATATCTAGACCCTCTTGCCATTGGCATCTGTTGTATTTTTTACCTGAAATTGTTAAACTTTTTCTTGATTCTTTATATGTGGAGTACTTTTGTATTGTATCCTGGCCATTGGAATATCATGGTATGAGACTCTGGGTCTCATATTTGTTTAAATCCTATATAGAATGCTGATTGTTATTATTATTTTTAGCCAGGAAATTGACCCACTTAGTTTTGGGCTATAAGTTTTGATCCACTTGCTGTGGGCTGTAGTTTCATTATCAGTTTAGTTTTCAGAGGATTTCTGGTGCTAGTCAGATGTATTCTGCATATTTACTGTCCATTGGCCAGCCTGGGATCTTGGTGGTGGTCTATTCTCTAGTACAGTTCTCAAAGTCTTTGGTATACGTTTAGGATTGGATGCATATATGCTTATTTCAAGGATAAGCCCAGGAATACATAGACTACTTTATTAGATCCCTTTCTTCAGCTGCCTCCTCAGGGTAAGTGGCACAGGGAGAGAGAGAGAGACATATATCAGCAGGTGAGCACCCAGAGCTGAGGATGCTGAGAATCCCTAGCCAGTCTAGGGGATATTGTTTGAGCCCATGGTCAATCGGTGCTTGGTCTCCAGACTTCTCAATCACTTGTGCCAATAATTTTTTTATTTCCTGAACTGGGTGAGATCAGGTCTAGTAAAAGAGTTCTGAGTAATATGTATGCCTCTCATGAGCATGGAAGCCATGGTGGTGAATGAGATTGTGGAATAAGAATGTGTCGAGAGAGAAGAAAAGAGAAGCCCGTTTTAAAAGATAGGTAGGAAGAGGAGCCTGTGGAAGGGAATGAGAGGAGTGCTTAGAGACACAGGCGAGTTCTTTGTCATGAAAGCCCCAGAAAGAGAGTGAGTCAAGAAATAGAGAGTAATTAACAGCGTAAAATACTTGTAGGGGATCAGTCAAGATAAGAACTGAGAAGGGCCCTTGGGATCTATCAACATGAGGCTGTTGACAAAACAGTTGTAGTTACCACACTAGAAGAGTCCTTTGAAATCATACTCTACACTCTCTTCTGCAGATGAGGCAAGTGAGGTAATGAGCTACTTAGTTTTTTAGCTTTGTTTTTTTAAGTGGTAGATATAGAATTACAATAAGTAGAGGTCAAGGCTCTAAGGATATTTAAAGGTCACCTGCTCTGATTCTTTATCCAGTACTTGAGTCTCCTGTACAACAGCTCTCTGAAGCCCGTGCTTAAATGCATCTACTGGGAGAGAACTCAGTTCCCAGTTCTAATGAGAGCCCTTGGTGTCTGATTCTTTATATCTTGTTCTCTTATACCACAGGGCAGACACATGCCAGGAGATTGTCTGCATCCTGAGCTGATCCCAGTGGAAGCTGATTGGATTTGAGAACTCAGAAGATTCGGTCAGGTTTTGAATTTTAAGAAGGCTCTTGGCCAAAATGAAACCCTCTCCTCGTAACTCCGGCCGCTCCCTAAATAAAGCCAAATCCTTAGAGATTCCAGGACCAGGATATTCCAGGTCCAGCATGACATTTCCACATGTGTGTTCATAGGCACCTCCAGCCCAATACATGAAAAGGTGAGTGCATCACCTTCCCCTGCCAAAACCTGTTTTTATTCTTGAGACTCTGACTCCTCTTCCATCCAGGTGCTCAAGACAGAACTCTGGAGATCTCCTTGACTCTTCTCTCTCCTCTATTCCTCATTTTAAAATGAATCATTATTATTCTTCCCAGGCATCCCTGGAACTTGTCAATTTCTTCTTACTCCACCATGCCTCTCAAGTACAGGCCACCATTACCTCCTGTGTGGACAATGATCAGCCTTCCAACTGGTTTCCTGCTTCCAGTGTCTTCCCGTATAACCTGTTCTCCACAATGAAGCCTATCACCTCCATGCTCAAAACCCTTCAGTACCTTCCCATAGCTCTCAGGATAAAATACAAGCTCCCTAACATGGCCAAGAGTTTGTCCTTAATTCTAGGGCTTCTGCCTGCTCTGTAGCCTCATCTTGTGCTTCTTTTTCTCACTCACTTTTTGCACTTTCTTGACAAAGCCATGCTATTTTTCTCCTTCAGTGCTTTTTGCTATTCCCATTCTTTGAGCTCCTTTTTGTCACCTTCTCTAATACTGCCTATACATTCTTAAGATCTTTGTTTGGATATCACCTTCTCAATAAAGCTTTCCTTAACTACCCCCCTCCCCCCGCATCATAGGTAGGATCGTTGCCATCCCTGACCTCTCACAGGTCCTTGGGATGCCTGTATTATGTAACTTTTACTATTCTCTAGTTATCTGCTTTGAATCTTTCTCCCCATTTTACTCTAAGGCCCAGGAGAACAGGGAATATGTCTGCCCTCATTCTCACAGTATTTTTACTGCCTGGCACAGTGCCTAGCACACAGAGTGTGTTGTGTGTACAATTCTATGGTGTAATTATTTATTTAATGCTTTTGGTGGTGTTGGCACCATTTGGATGAAAAGAAGCTGGGCTCAGATGAATTAATACGCCAAAATTCTTACTGCACCTTACAGAGTTCAGATAGACATCCTCTACATTCTCTGCTGTCCCAGGGAGTACTGAGTGTAACAGCTGAGATGGGAGATATTGTGGCCTCTCCAGAAGACCAACCCTCAAAAGTGTACCCCAGGAGGTCTCATTTCAATATCAAAAACTTCTCCCTGGAATACCAATAAGCCCTATGATGGCATCAAAGCCAACCAGGTCTCTGATTAATGTGAGCTAAGTACTATTAGTAAACGTGATTCCAGCCCAAACATAAAGCCTTGTTGGCCTAATCATCCATTTACTCTTTATTCAGCAAATATTTAATGAGCACCTACTCTGCCATTCTCTGTGCTAGGTGCTGAAAACACAGGGGTCCCTGTCTATTAGTTAACATGATGGTGGTCAGGTTGAGCATGGGGCAAGGGAAGGCTGTTAGTTAAATAATTACATAGTGATTGTGATTAGTGCTATGATATAAAAGTATTGGGTTCTCTAACAGCATATAAATGGGGTCCTGACGTAGGTCTGGAGAATTGGAAAGGATTTCCCTGAAGCAGTGGCCTAGGTATACATAATTTTTGCCAGGCCATGAAATGAGCAAGGAGTGTTCCAGGCAGAGGTAGCAGCAGAGCAAAGGGACTTGGCAGTTGGGAAGGAGCATGATGCCTTTTAGTTGCTGAAGGAAGGCAAATGGCAAAGCATTTGCGAGACGAGATGGGCAGAAAGAAGCTAGGGAAGAAATCAGGCCCAGACCATGCCAGGCCTTGTAGGCCACGTTAAGAATTCATAGATTTTATCTAAGAATGACGAAAAGCTCTCACCAAGAACTGTTCGATCCTCTGAGGGAACAGGAGTAGCTGTTGTCAAGTACTTGGCATTTAATTATAATAATACCCATCCATGGTAGGTGTGGTAGTTTTCAAACTTGGCTGTAAATTGACACTCTTCCCACCTAGAGATAGGGTCTATGTCCCCTCCTCTTAATCTGAGTGGGCTTGTGATGGTTTTGACCACCAGAGCGTGAAGGAAGTGACACTATGTGACTTGTAAAGCTAGGTCATAAAAGGTCATGCAACTTCTGCCTGTTCACTGGAACACTAGCTTTTAGAATCCTACTGGAGAGGCCACAGGTAAGTCACTGTAGCTGAATCCAGCCTTTGAGGTGACCCTGCCTGGGACTATGTGAAAAAGCCTCAGGTTATTCCAACCCCCACCCATTTGAGTTTTCCCATCTGAGACCCCAGACATCATGCAGCAGACACAGACATACCTGTTAAGTCCTGTCTAAATTTCTGATCTAAGACTCTATGAGCATAAATGAATGATTGATTTGTTATTCAACGAAGTGTTAATGTGGTTTAGTATGCAAGAATAGAGAGCTGAAAGAGTAGATATATTATTAGTATTCGCCCATCTTACAAATGAGGAAGCTGAGTTTCAGAAAGATTAAGAAACTCGATCCAGGCCTTGCAGACAGTCAATGGTAGAGCCAGATTGAATCAAGTTCTGGTTAATTGCAGAGCCTGCTCCTTTCTGATGATCCCAGGTGACTCCTACACTGAGTAAGGCTCCCTGACAAAAATCTCCCAAGCTCCCCCGTTACTGCTCTTCAATCTGGAGACCCACTTTGGTCAATCTAGATTTCAATGACTAGGATTTGGTTACAGAAACAGCCTTCGTGACACATTTGATTTGCATTCTTTTCAAATAATTGAAAGACATTCACTCTGCAATCGCTTCTTTTCTGACTTTATTTTCCCCTCCACACCCACAGGCAGGAGCCAGATATTTTTGCCAAGCCTGACAAATCTGCTCCTCTCCCCACATTGCCCCCAGTGCACCAATGCCCACTAGTCCCCTATTAAATCCCAATCAGGGTTGTGAGAGGGCTGATTCAGCCCCCTCTCCCCACCTCCTGGGAAGAGTTAGGGATGAGCAAATCACTTATTGGAGTAATTCTGGGAGCCGAGGCAGAGCCATGGCTGGAAGCCACCCACTAACAAGAAACCCAGGACATCAATCAGCCAAACTGATTTTTCCGCTGCCGCAGCCATTTAAACAGTTATCTTTGCTTGAGGCTTTGTCCAAAGTTACTCAATCAGTGGGTTCCTGGGCGATAAGTCACGGCAGCCTCACTGCACTGTCTCTGTGTCCTAGGGCTGCCTCTTTACTCACTTCTCGGGAGGGGTTGAAGTTCATTTGTTGCACTCTAAAAAGAAGAGCTCCTGCACTGCTTGCGCGCATATTCTGGTTATAGCGGGAAGATGAAAAACGATATTGAGGTCTGCTGGGATATCAATACACTTCTCATTTGACGCCCTGCGGAGGCAAGGGAAGGATGTTTTAATTCATTTTATAGCGCGCCCCCTGCTGGTCGCATTGTCCAGCTGCAACAGATGCATGATCCAAGCCTTCCGGGGAGCCCCTTATAAGCCATTTGTGGAGTGGGGAGGGGAGCCCTTAGCCACACAATCTCCTTTTCCATTTTACATATGGAGAAGTTGAGGCCAGAAAGAAAAACATGATTCCCTCAAGGTTGAATAGTGAGTCAGTGCTAGAATCAGCCTCTCCCAAGCTAGCCCCTTTTCTAGGCTCCGAGAGTGCCCAGCGCATAGTTAAGTGGCTCTGCTTGACAGCACAGCATGAAACTGGGAGGTCCTGGATTCAAACCTAAGCTCTGCCGCTTAATAGCTGTCGTGAGAAGGGAGTTCTCAGAGACTCAGTTTTCTCATCTATGAAATAGGGGTAAAATAAAAATGGGCAAAATAGGATTTTGTGAGGATTCATTCATTCATTCACACATTTATTAAAAACCTATTGAGTGTCTACTATGGGCCAGGCACCATGCTGGGTACTTGCGGTATAATGGTGAATAGAACATTGCAGTACCTGTTTTTTGCTTTTTTGTTTGTTTTTAGGGTGACAGTCTAATGAGAGTATTAGATAACATGTGCAAATACACAGCATAAATTCAACAACTGTTGAGAAGGGAAACATTTTCCCTTTGATACTCCACACTTTCCAAATATCAGGAGGCTCGGGGCCTTGCCCCAGCTGTATCAGTTTAGGAATATTGATGACTCGAAGAGATTAAGTTATTTAAAGGTCAAGACCACGTAAATCTCTGTATTCTTCAGTATGCTTGCCCCCAGGATGTGCTCAGTAAATATTTGTTTGGTTGCATGAATGTCCCCCGTTCTGGCTTCCTCGCCTCCCCGGCTGCCAGCCAATCGCTGTCCGTGGTGCTGAAAAGCAAATTCCTGCTACGGAGCATGAGGCGGCGCAGGTGCTGAGGCAGAAAATGGAGCCCAGGGGAAGTGAATAAACAGAGGAAGAATGAGCCAGCTTTTCACTGACTATTAGTGACATCTTCATTTTGCCATCTCTTGGAATCCAAAGCTGATATTTCTTTTTCCAGATGTCCCCACTTGGCATTTCTTGCTAGCTGGAAACACTGGGCAGATAGGTGATGCAGAATGATCATCCCTACAATGGGGGTGGCGGGGAGCGGGTACTGGGAGTCCATAGCCCCATAAAGCCCTCTTTTAAAGTGTTCGGAAAAAGTGGTGGATTCTTTCTCCAGACTATTCCTGGGCAAGGAAAAGGCAGCAGTCATCAATGCCTTCTCCAGCTGCTTTCATCCATGTCTGTCACCCAAGAATGTAGGCAGCTCTGAGTCACAACTGGCTGTGGAAATTCTGACTCAGATACTCAGATGTATATGGTAGAGTCATATACGTGGTATATAGTATCCCAAGAGAGATCGGTCTGGGATTAACAGGCTGAAGCTGAGTGAGTGTTTCATTTTGACCCATATTTAATGTGATAATATTACTTATTCATACATTCTATAAATGTTTATTGAGTGCTTCCATGGCCTGGAACTGTTATAGGAGCTACAGATATACAGTCAAGTACAAGAAAGACAAGATTTCTGGCTTCCTGAAACTTACATTCTAGTGGATGAGAAAAAGAATAAACAAGTACACAAATGTGTAGCATAATTCCAAGCAAGAGGATAGATGATGATAGATAAGGTGCTCTTTTAGGTAAGGTGATCATGGGAGGCCTCTTTGAGGAGGTGTTGTTTGAGCACAGATGTGAATGAATTGAGAGAATAAAACATGTAAATATTAGGGGAGGGCAGCATTCCAACTAGAAGCAACAACAAGAGCAAACACCCTGAGATGGGAACAAGATGGCATATCCAAGGACCAGAAAGGGAGCCAGTATGAGTGGAGCAGATTAGACATTAGGGGACATGAAGACAAGATCCTGTAGGTCTTGAGGAGGACAAAGCAGGGTGTCTGGAATATGAGAAACACAAAATGACAGTTACTGCTGCACCTGCTATCGTTTATTGATCATTGAGTATGTAGTAGGCACTGTGCTAAGCATTTACATATATTAATTTCATACTTGCAACAACCCTATGAGGAAAGTGATTACTCCACTTCACTGATAAGAAAACTGAAGCCCAGAGAGATTAAGCAACTTGCCAAAGATCACACAGCTAGTCCAGGGCCGAGCCAGGCACTGTGGCTCTGGAGCCCTTCATTGCTCCTAATCATTGTGTTCTATTGATAAAAACTTCATTACTCAGAGAGGTAAGTAAATTGCCTAGTTAGTTATACACATCCCAGAAATGATGGACCAGACTTGAATCCTAGGAGTCAGCCCTAGGGTATTTCCACTGCACCACACTGCCTCTTTCTATGGTAAAGCAGAATAAAGGAGAGAGGCTGTTCTGTGACACCCCCACAGAGGTACGGAGCAATTTTAATGCTGCCAGCAAGCCCCATGGGGATTTTATTTAAATGATAATCTGCACTGTGCAGTTGTCTGATATTCCCTCCCACTTACCTTTCTCAAATGTGAAAACCATGTCACTCCATGCACCCTCCCCCAGCACATAAATGCTTTACCAAGGAAGCTGAACCTTTCTGTAGGGATTTCAGGTGTTGAGAAAGCTCCCTCCTTAAATGCCATTGTTTCAGGGGCTTGTAAAGATGACTCAGAGAGAGAGAGAGAGAGAAGCCGCAATGGAAAATTAATGATCTTATCTGAGGTAGGACCCAGGCTGAAGGCTCAGCTTTAGGCTGATAAAGGCCCTTCAGCGAGGGCTCCAAGGAGTCCTGAGTTGTCACTGACCAGTTGTTTAAAGAGAACTCAGGAGCAAGGCTCCGAGCTACTTCCATCCTCCACAACTTTTAATATTCCTGAGTGTGTCACAAAACTGGGAGGGTGTGGATTGTGCGTGTTGAAGGATGTGTTTGCATGAGTGCTGCTGTTGTTTCTCTGTGCGTGTGTCTATGTGTATTTGGGTGAGGTTGTGCTTCTATAAGTTTGGGTGTGAATCTGAGTACTAGTGAGGGTCTGTGTATTTGACCCTGTTTATGTGTGTCTGTTCAAAACCAGGTGTATGTATGAGTGTCTGTTTGGTGTGAATCTGCATATATTGGTCTGTGGGTACTTGTGGGTCTCTGGGTGAGATGAGGGGAGGAATCCTAGGTGTTTAGTTAGAAATTCACAAATGCAGGTAGGCTAGAATAATGGAAGCAGTTACAGTGCAGGTCTTTTGATGCTGCTACTGAGGTAGGAGAAGAAAAAGCAGTGAGGTTAAACCACATATAAAACCTTTAAAAAGATTTCATCTTCAATTCAGGGAGGATCGGCTACTATTAACAGTAATAGCAGTTTATAATTAACAATAGTATTGTGGAACCAGTAACATCAGCTCCCATTTCAAGAATACCTACTGTAATCTTCATTATATTTAGTGTGTGCCATTCTCATGACAACCGTGTGCTTTTCTCTACGTCCATTTCACCGAGGAGGCAACTGGAGCTCAGAGAGGTTGAGTAACTTGCCCAGAGTCACACAGTTAGCAGGAGTGGAGCCCGGAGGAGAACTCAGGCATAATTGACACCAGAGGCTGAGTTTTTTCCCCTCTCCAGACTGCAATTCTTCACCTATACCAGCCACCACCCCCAGCTCCAGCCAGGCCCCAGCCCCGGAACGTGAAGAAGAGGATGGCAGAGCAGGCACAACACAAAGGGGAGAACAAGGTTCTAGGCCCCACTTGTCCATGGAGTTGTGTGGCCTTAAGACAACAGTCTTCCCTCTGCACCTCCATTTCCTCATCACAGAAGTGAGAATCTGGATTTACTGCTCTCACGCTCTGACAGGGCCACAGGGAAGGGGTCTTTGTGGGAGTGTTGACCTGAAAAAGGGCCTCTGTGTGGAGGCAGAAGAGAAAATGCAAGATATGTGTCCACCTGCCCTAGGGCACTCACTCCTTTCCTTCCCAGTTTTGGGGGATACGCCTGCTTGGGCCTCAGCCCCCATTCCCATCCACTCCCCCTCTTCTCCTTGGTGAACTTTCCTGTATTGCAGAGATAGGAGTTGAAAACTATTTTCCCCAGCCTCCCTTGCAGCTGAAGTTCTCGATGTCAATTATGTTCTGTCAATTATCTAGGCTGTGTGAGATTTTGACTCTGGAATTTAAACAGAGGCCGTCTCTCTGCTGCTGTGGCTCTTTCCTCCAGCAGGAGCCATCATGGTGGCATGGGGGTTTTTGCAGCAACATCTCAGAGTCTGGTGGCCACCTCCATGGGTGTTGAGAGGCAGTTGTGATGACATCATGGTGGCTCCCCAGTCCCAGCTTCCAGATCCCTGGACCCAAGTGTGACAGTAAGTTCTTGAACTCACTATTTGCAAGGGTGGTCTCCCGTTTGCCTGACTTTCTGATTGCATGGCTGGTTGGTCAGGTAGTATTCTGGGAGTCATTTACAGGGGCCCTGTTGACTCCTCCAGCACCTTCCCTCCCCTAGCACCTTTTAGAGTTCCTTATCCCCTGTGTTAAATCAACTTTTGCTTTAAAAAGCCTGGATGATTTGTTTCAGCTGCACAGAACCCTTTCTGATCACCATGGAGCTCTCCTACTCATCCTTCAAAACCCAGCCTTGGTCTCTAGCTCCGGGATGACTTCCCATATTGAACAGACTGGCTTGGGTACTTCTCCTATATATCTACACCTCTATCTCAGCCCCATCCAGGTGGTGCTGAAATTACTGGAAGTACTTCCTATCATCCCTGCCAGCTTGTGATCCCCAGAGGGCAGGAACTGGGTCATCTTAGCCATGCAGCTGAGTGTTTAGCAGAGAACCTGGCCTATAATACATACTCCAGGTGTCTTGTGGAATGAATACAGAAAAGGCCACAATTTGTCAGCTCAACAGGATTTAGGAGAAACTATAAGATTTATGACCGAGAAAAAAGCAGTTTAATCTCCTCCTTTGGCAAAAAGAAACTCATCTGGCATAAAGAGCTATTATTAGGAATGATGTACATTATGGGGCTCATGGGATGATGAGGAGCACGTCTTAGATGAAGGGTCTCATTTCAGATCAAATACCCAGGATCTCCGGGCAGGTCTGTCCTCTTGCTGGTGCCCAGGCTGCTGCTGAGGAATTAGGAGACGGTGGCTTTTGAGAGGTAGCTTGATGAGTGAAAAGAGCCCTGGCTTTTGAGGCAGACAGACCGGGGTTTATATCCTAGCTATACCACATTCTGTGTAACCTCAGGCAGGTGACTGAGCCCTCAGCTCGGTTTCCTCATCTGCAAAGTGGAGCTAATGATATTTACCTCCTAGAGTTGTTGTGAGGGTTAAATGAGATAGTTTAGGAGATGTGCCTGGCACCTAGCAGAGACTTGATGTGTGGAGGCTGTGATTAGATTTTAGTGATGTAAGATGTGAGGTTTTTCTCTTTTGTGCAGGGGGCTAAAAACATTTCACATTATTACCCAGTGAAGTCTAGACCAGGCATCCAATCCTGCCACTGACCTCTTGTTCGACTGGCAGCAGAGGTCAGGCGCGTGTTCCAGACACGTGGTCATAAATGTGAAGCCTGTAGTAAGGACCCAGAACATAGTAGGTGCTCAGTAAAGAGGTGTCCCTCCTTACCATGTGCTGGTCAAATTCTTGTTTAGGTCTTCGTCCCAGAAGGCTAGGAAGGACAGAGGAGCATCATGGGTGGATGTGACAGAGCAGAAAGGGGCACAGACTTTGGAGCTATACAGGTCTTGATGTGAGTCCTGACTCTGTCCCTGTCCTGCTGCGCTACTTGGGAAGTCATTTCACCTCTCAGTGTCTCAGTTTCTTCATCTGCAAAGTAGAACTTACAGTGCCTGCCTAACTGGGCTACTGAGAGGTTACTAAAGATCATGTATCCCTGTTCTTAGCATTCTGCTGGAAAACTCCCACCTGAGCCTCAGTCTTTAGCTTCATGCTCACTTTCTCCAGGAAGGCTTCTCCCAACACAGAACTATGTTTAACATTTTGAGGAACCATCAAATTTTTCTTTCCATAGCACTGTACCATTTTACATTCCAGCGATAACACACGAAGTTTTCAATGTCTCCATTTCCTTGACATTGGCTCTTTGAGGTCCATTAGGAGACCAATCTTTGTTTGGCAAACTCCTATTCATCCTTCAAAACCCACCTCAGAGTTTGCCTACTCGGGGGTCCCCAGACAGAGTACATCACTGCTGCCTCTGTATCTTGCATTGCTTTGCTTTTGCACCCACTCCATGGTGTATTATGCCAACAGATATCCCTTATTGGACTGTGAGCTTGTTGAGCATAGGAATCATGTTGGATTTGAACCTGAATCACCAGCACCAGAGCATCAAGAAATGCTCATGAGCCAGATTAAATGATTGAGTAAGTTCCCTCCAGATCTCTGAGTTCTCTGTCCACATGGAGAGCCATTGCCAACCCTTTCCAGCCTCCAAACGTGCTTCAGATAAAGTGCTATGTTGACCTGGCCCTTGGGGTCCTGTGTGGCTTCTTCTCCATTTCCCAACTTTCACTCTGTGCTCCAGCCACACTGAACCATTTGTTGTTCTCTTAGTCACTAACTCAACGAATGTGTACTGAGCACCTACAATATGCCAGCAAGACAAAAGGCCTACCTCCCTTGAGTTTACACTCCACCAGCGGAAACAGGCAATAATCAGATAAACCAATAAATGTATTGTATCAGGGAGGGATACATGCTGTGGAGACTGACAGAGGTGGGTGAGGGATGGAGAGGGACGGAACACAGGGCATGCAGAAGAGACCTGTTTTAGGAAGTGATGTTTAAGCCCAAAGCCAGATGCAGTGATGGAAGGAATATGGGGAAAAGTGTGTTCCTCAGAGAAGGCACAGCAAGCGCAAAGTCCCCGAGGCAGGAACATGCTTGGTGTGTTTGAGGAGCAGCAGGGAGGCCAGGGTAGCTGCAGGAAGCAGGGAGGACAGGAGGTCAGCAGAGAGCAGACCCTCCAAGTGAGGCATGTGGACCTTCTTCCAAGTCAGATGAAAGCACTGGAGTGTTTTAAGCAGGGGTGAAGTACAATCTGAGTTGCTCTTTTTTTTTTTGAGACAAGGTTTCACTCTTTTCACCCAGGCTGGAGTGCAATGGCATGATCTCCGCTCACTGCAACCTCCACCTCCCAGGTTCAAGCAATTCTTCTGCCTCAGCCTCCCAAGTAGCTGGGATTACAGGTGCCCACCACCATGCCTGGCTAGTTTTTGTATTTTTAGTAGAGACAGGATTTCACCATGTTGGCCAGGCTGGTCTTGAACTCCTGACCTCAGGTGATCCACCTGCCTTGGCCTCCTAAAGTGCTGTGATTACAGGTATAAACCATTGCACCTGGCCTGAGTTGCATTTAAAAGAATCTCTCTGGCTGCTGAGGAGAGAATAGTAGGCTGGGTAAGGGCAGAGGCAGGAGCCAGCAATCTAGGAGAAAGCTGACTGCGACCGGGGGCCCAGGCGATAGAGTCAGAAGCAGTGAAGAGGAGGTGTCAGGGCAAGAGAAAGAGGGGAGTCAAGAGCGACTCCCCCACCGTCCCACTCAACTCTTCTTCCTTCTAGGCCTTTGCCTAAGCTGTTCCCTCTGCCTGAGATGCCCTTTCCTGCCCTCTGCCTGGAAAACTCCCACCTGAGCCTCAGTCTTTAGCTTCATGCTCACTTTCTCCAGGAAGCCTTCTCCCAACTCTTGAGCAGGCTGGCTTGGGAGCCCCTTTGCTGTTCCCACAGTATTCCAGGTCTCCTAGCCCCTACTTGCCATACTGCTGTGAGTGGCTGTTCCTATATCTGCCCCTCGGCCTGAATCATGAGGACAAAGAGGGCAAAATTGTGTGTGGCATGTTAAGCCCTAAGACCTCAGCACTGAGAATGGCACATTGGGATGTTTCAATATAGAAATATAGAAGAAGAAGAGGAGGAGGAGGAAGAAGAAGAAGAAGAAGAAGAAGAAGAAGAAGAAGAAGAAGAAGAAGAAGAAGAAGAAGAAGAAGAAGAAGAAGAAGAAGCAGCAGCAGCTGCAGCAGAAGGGAAAGAAAGACAGAGAGAGAGAATGAACACAGCTCCTCACTTCCTCTTGCAGCAGCGAGGCACAAACACGACGGCTGGGGCAGTGGGAGTCTCTCACGCGCTCGCCCACCCAGCCCTGGTGTGGACATTCACGCTGGACACATGGCAGCATGAAAAGTTATTTGGGAGACTCGACGCTGACCAGGGGACCGGAACTTCATCCCACTGAAGTCCTCCTGAGTGATCCACGTTGCCTGCCGCCGCTTTTCCAGGCCGACAGGTGAATAGAGAACGCACACAGAGCTCCGAGCATGAAGCAGAGCAGGGAGGAGAAGCCCAGACGCAGCGCAGCTCATGGCTGGGGCACAAGCCTGGAGTCGGATTGCCTGGGATCAGGCTGTGCTCTGCCACTTTCTAGCTGTGTGCCTTTGTGCGAGTGACTTAACTTCTCCCAGCCTCTGTTTCCTTCTCTGTAAGGTGGGGGCAGGAATTGCATCTAATGGCAGAATGGTGGGGAGAATCAGGTGTTGATTGGTGTCAAGGGTTTACAATGGGGCCTGGTAGCAGACAGCCCTTCAGAAATACTGGCTTTGTTTCTTAACTTTTCTGTCTTCCAGCCTGTGCTTCCTGAATCCTACCTAATGGAATGATTTGAGGACTGGTTGTTTTAAGTATTTCCTTTTCTTTATTCTTTGCCTTTTGCCCACCTCAAGATCTGCAGTAGAGACTGGTCATGCACAGAGGGTGTGCAGGGAAGGGAGCAAGCTAGAGCTTTGGAACAAGCCCTGACATCTGTATAAAAGCTAGCAGCATCCTCCTGTCTTCAGAAGATGGCTCAGGTGCTCAGAGAGGCGAAGTATCCATCAATTGTCACACAGTGAGGAAGCAGTGGCATCGGGATCTAAGCCCAAGTGAGCCTGGCTGAGCCATGGTACCCACCCCCGGGGCCGCGCCCACAGGGCCAGCACCATGATTGGTGCGTCACTGAGCCCAGGAGAGGGTGAGCTTTATGGCAAGGTTCTCCAGGACTAAGGGGGAAGGCTGCTCCTGGCCTCTTCCTACGTGTGTGTGTGTGTGTGTGTGTGTGTGTGTGTAAAGGAGTCTGCGGAAGGAGAGGAAAAGCAAATGCAGGAACTGCTCTTGAGGTGACAGTAGATTCAGGGGGTGAAGGATATGAAACATCAATGGCTTAATGAGGATTGTCCATAAGTGTCTCTACTCTCACCGCCCCGACTTCCCTCTGGTGAATAACAGTCAGGAGAGGCCCCTGCTCCCCTGCTCTTCCCGTGCTTGCTGACTTCCAGCCACGGGAGCCATTGTACTCCCTCTCTGAGTCTCTGTGTCTAAGATTATTACCAAGAGCTTATAGAGGCAGAGGTTAGGGGGAGAAGGAGGAAATGAAAAATGAGGATAGAGAGCAGCTGGAGTGAGGCTTTGGCCTTGGGGATGAAGAAGACGCTCACTCCTGGGCTCCCAGATTCCCAGAGTGGCAACGAATAGACTCCACTCATGTCCTCTGGCCACCATGCAAGAAGCCAGCCTGAGATGTGGCCAAGTGCTTGCTGACCCTGCGCACTGGCTATCACACACTGGGCAGGGGCTTCTGCAGAGGGCACCAGGAGTCGCTTGCACCCGCCAGTCAGACCCCTTGTGCTGCCTCGGGAAGAGGAGACAGGGAGGAGAAGGAAAGTGAGGCTGTGGGTCCAGAGGGGAGTGTGGCGGGGCTGCAGCTTCGAGATCTGAGGGATGGGTCTCAGTTCTTCCTCCCTCCCTGGGTGGCTGGGGCCTTTCTGAACTTCTGCTGACTTCTCCATCTGAGGACGCATTGTGAGATCCACACCACAGGTTTTCTCGTTGTGAGGATGTGATAGAATGTGGAAATGTCTGAGGCATAATAGGTGCTCAGCAAACAGCCCCTTCTACCCTCTTCCTTATGTGAGAGTTTAACGAGCCAGGTGCAGGGAGAGGAGGATGCCCAGGAGAACCTGCTGCATCACGGCTGGTGTGATGTGGTTTATCAGGAATGATGGGAGCAGAACACTCGCTCCGTACTGGCTGCTTTAAGTGCTATTGACACATCCTCCTTTCACCCTCACAAGAGCCCAAGAGCCCCATGATACTGTTGTCCCCATTGTACAGATGAGCAATTAGAGGTTGCAGTTGGCAGCTTATCCAAGGTCTCTCCGATGGTGAGTGGCAGACCTGAGAGTCAAACTCACATCTTAAATGTCATTAAGCACGGCCTGTGTATGGAGAGGCTGAGCCCCAGAGAAGGAAACTGGCCCCATCCCTCAGTGTGGGCAGATTCGAGGCTGGGGAGAGGCAAGGGAGGGAGCAGAAACTTGGAGGACAGATCAACCTGACTTTGGATTCTAGCTAGATGACTGACTTGCTGTGTGTCTTTAGGCAAGTTTCTCAGCTCTCAAACCTCTGTTTTCTCATCTGCAAGATGGGGATAATATTAACCAACTGGCTAGGTCGTGAGGATTAAGTCTGACAACTCTAGCTAACTGCCTGGTGCAGCCAGGTGCCCACAAAATGGGCGGCCCTGCCAGACTTCTGAAATAGTTGTGCCTCCCACCACAAACTGTCTGCTATTGACTGAGAAGAGAAGCATGTTCTCTTCCAAACTCAGAGACCCCTATGTTCTGGAAGATCTTTGTAGCAATGAAGAGTGCCACCTTCAAGCTGCTGCTGGTCCAGGCCAAGGGTATATTGAGGTGGGTCCATCCCTCACCCAGAGTGTGTGCTGAGGCATATGGCAGCCCATATTTTGAGGGGTTTTTCCTGCTATTCATTTTGTGTTGCCGCCAGAGGAAACTAAACTGCAGCTCCTGGCTGTCGGGGAAGAGCTGTGCTTCTGCCAGGGCTAGTGTGCCTGGCACCAGCTCAGGCATGTATCAGAGCCGAATGCCGTTTGCAGGCAAATGTACACACAAAAAGATTCCAGCACACGCGTGCACCAGCCAACACAGAGTTGCCACGGCACACAACAGCGGGCCATGCACGTGCCTGCTGATTCGGCTGTCATCTCCCCACTCTCTTCCATGATCAGAAGACTCTCTCAGCCTCTGTCTGTCTCCGCGTCTGTCTGTCTGTGGATCAGTGTGTTTTGAGTCTGACTGTCTTCCTGGTTGGTTTCCTTTTTTCTTGCTCTGTCCTTCTCTCCTTGTGTTTCTACCCTTCTCCCTATCTCCGCCATTCTCTCTGTCTCTGTTTTTCTTTCTCTTTCTCCCCTCCTTTGTATCACTCCCTAGGTCCGACATTGCCTCTTTCTCCATTTCCGATTCTCTCTGTTTTTCTCTCTGACTCTCTCTCTCTCTCTCTCTAACTCTTCTGTCTCTGTCCTTCCCTGTCTTCTTTTTCCTGTGACACTCTCCTGGAAACGCATCAAAAACTGAAGTGGCCGGATTTCAAGTGACAAACAGCACTACACCCAGAATCCGCCCCCCTCCCCAACACGGCTGCCTTCCTCCTCCACAACCCTGTCACGAAGAGAAGCCTATTGTGTCGGGCCCAGGGAGTTCGAGTTGAAGGGCCTGGGGGTCTGCGCTCTGACTGCTCTCAGCCACTTCCCCATTGGCTCCCAGCAGCCTGTGCTCAGCAAGGGCTGAGCGACAGGGGAGGCTCTCGTCCATAAAAGGGGGGAAGAGGCACCAGAACTGCCATTCGAAGGGGCTTTGGTGGTGTTCACAGCTGCCTCTTTGGCACCTCCTCCCAAGCCGGAGTCAGGGAGGCCCCTGAGCCTTGGACCAGCCACTGCCACCTCCGACCTGCTCGGCCAGAAGCTGCCCAGGGACAAAGCAGAGTGCAGGTAACATCCAGAGGGGTCACTGGAATTCTATCGCTTGGTTTTATTTGCTTATTCCTGGTCCTCTGGACCTAGAGATGGTGGGAGCTTGGGCTGGGGATTTTAGGTTTGGGTCTGATTATCTAGCAAAGGTAGTTACAGTTAGGAGGCTAGTTCACAAAAGCCAGACCAGTGAGAGACTGCTCTTTGGAATCTCCCTTTCTGCACAGTCCTGGCTTAAACAGGTGGTAAGCTCTCTCCCAAGAGGACCACTCTTGGGCTTTAGCTCCAGGGTCTCCTTCTCCTTGCAGTCTCCCACACAGCAGTTCCCATGCCATTCCCAGGGTCTGGGGAAAATGGGACACCCTGGGTGGGAGAAGTGAGAGGTTTCACTAATCAGGGTAATTTTAAAGGTCAATGAGTCTCACTGGACTTAGAGAACAATGGCTTGGGGACATTAATGAGATCCAAGGCTCTGGCATTTATCACATAACATGTACATCAATGTACGGCCAGGTTCGGCCTTTTCATTCTTTTCGGATTGTGTTTAATTGCTGACAGAGTGCTGGTTTGAGTGGCTTCTTTCGATGGAATTTGATACAGGTTGAAGTTTGGGGGTGTTTTGTTGTAAAGGAATGGGAAAAGGGAGTGACAACAAGCCAGGAGGCCCAGGCTTAGCAGGGATTTTCTTGTCCATTTTACTTGGAAAGGACTTGTTGCTCTCCCATTAACTACAGCCAGAGGAGTCTAAGGCCAGGAGGAAGCTCAAAGGGAAAGCCATTTGTTCACTGGTCCAGAGACCCATATTCAGAAAAATACCGAGTCTCAAAGTTTGATTTTAGCAAAAAGCTGATGAGTTTCAGGAAAAAAAAAAAAAAAAAAGCCTGCTGACTACTCCAAGGTTGAAGAGTAAATTCTGCAACTGCTTACTTTTTCCTGGGTATCAAGAATCCCTCCAAGCTCTACAAACATTACTTAATTAAGTCTCCAGCCTTCCCAGGGAAAACAAGCTCTTTCGATTATTGGATCTGATTTCAATTCCCCTCCCACAGACTGAAAGTCTTCATTATCATCTTTCTTCCAAGGGTTGCTGAAATATACAAGGCTTGCCTTTCTAATTTGACAAGCATCCAGTCGAGATCCATTGCAAAGCGTTGCAGAATGTCGATCCTCTTCTGTTCTTTCTCACCCCAGGCCTCCTTCCCACCCCTCTGTGGCACCTTCCTTCTCTTTTCCCCTCCTCTTCTCCCCCCAGTCCCACCACACCTTGCCTTTGTTCTATTTTTGCAGGTCATTTATCTTCAGGCTTTGAGATCTGCGTGGGGGGAGCTGTTGCAGCAGCCAGAGCCGGTGAGTTATGCTGCCTGGGGGTGGTTTGCATTCACTGACGGGATCTCAGGCCCACTGCTTTGCCCCAGCTGAGCTAGAGGTGTGATAGGTAGCAGGCAAATCCTATGTCTCTGTTGGCAGCTGGGAGGGGGATGTCACACTGGTTCCCAAGGCTATGTGGTAGAAGGCAGCACATTTTAAGGGAGCAGGCAAAGGGATCAGCTCTGGGGCTATTTGAGAGATTTGCGATCTTAAAACACGTGGAAGGAGTTAAGGTTTCTTGAAGTAACTCCTGGGAGCTAGGAATTTTCCATCTGTCATCTACACGTGTGTCTCACAACACCTGAAACAGTGCTGGGCTGAAATCCCAGATCCTACCACTCACTTACTGTGTGACTTCGGAACAGTAGAAGTCCCTCTCTGAGTCTTACTTTCCTTACCTGTATGATGAGAATAATTATAATATTCACCTCCTAAGGTTATTGCAAGCCTCCAACGGGATACAGCAATATGCCTGGCATTCAGTAGGTGCTCAATAAATACTGGTATGACTGCTCAGATTTTCACTGTTCCAAAGTGGTGAGATTGGACCTTTCTCTCCATCGATTATCATATCACTGATCATCCCACTCCATCATGCTGTGTGCTGTGTCCAGGAAATATGATCTAACGTCTAATATTTTCATTTGCGGGGCTGGTGCTGCTTTCCCCTCCCCATCCCAGCAGAAGACTTTTTATTTCATCTGCTGCATCAGGATCATGAAGTCTCTTTTTGATCAATACTCCCTAACGCCCCCTCCCACTACCCACCTCCTTGGGTCATTCCTACACAATTATTGTATTCATTAGATCTCTTCCATCATTGTAAGAGAGATCAATAGTTACTGGTTCGATTTCAATGCATGCCTGAGAAAGTGTGGTTACACAGCTGATTTCTCTCACTGTATTCACTCATCTCAGCCCATGAATGTTGGCTAATCTTGCTGGGTCTTACAAAGTGATAAACCTGTTTCACTGAGACAGAGCTGGCCACTGTGGTAGGTGGTAAACATCGGCTGGAGACACCCAGGTAAGCCCCAGGATCAGACCCTCAAAATGGAGTGGGATCTGTTAGTGCTGTGAAGCACAGCCTCATCAGTCCCTCCCAGCCTGGAACCAGACCGGTGCTCCTGGCAGGAGGACGATGGCCCAGGTCCATGAAGCACATGGCTTGGCTCAGGGGGCTCCTCCCAGAGTCCATCCAGGTCATCCCACTGGCCAGACCGGCTGGCCACTAGCCGCAGACATATGCACCGAGGCAATTTGTTGATGCATTGGCTTGAACTGCCATTTGGTCCCTGTCCTATTGCCGGACAATTTGATTTAACTTGACAGTGTTTTACTGAGCAGTTATTATGTGACAGGGTCTCTTGCCCACTGGTCCCTAGGAACAAAGGGCAGACTCAGAGAGCAGCAGGAGGGAGAGAATCGGTGTTTGTGATTCACACGGTAGGTCAGCATCCTGAATCAAAATCTACTCTCCCTCCCCACTTCTCTCTCTTATTTTGTTCACTTCCCTTCTCTTTTTTCCCTCTTCTTCCCCTCCTCCTCACCCCCTCCCCATCTATTCCCATTTGTCCTCTCCCCATCTCTATGTCTCATCTTGTTTTTTCTTCCCATATGGTCCTCCACCTCTCTCTGCTTTTTCTCGGTGTCTCGGTCTCTTTGTCTGTGTGTGCAGGTCTCACCTCTGCCATTCTTTTGGGCCCATGTCTTTTTCTCTGTGTCTATATCTCTAACTCTCTCTTTTTACATCTCTCTCTCTATGTCTCTTCATCTCCATATCTCTCTGGTTTATCCTCTTTTTGCCTTTCTCCCCATCCCTTAATTGCACCAGATAACAAAAAGGGTGGCGGTTCTATCCAAACCTTGCTCTTGAAAAACGTTCTTTTAAATATGCAGTGAATGATCCCACCAGATCCATTGCCTGCAAGGCCGTCTTTCCCTCTGGCCTCTGCACAGCAAATGCAGCCGACCACCAAACAGGACCCTCATCCGATTCTGTGCTTTGATCTTTGCTAGGCTAAAGGGTGGGTTTACTTTCTGTTCAGAACCCGAGCCTCCTTCCCATTGATCATTCGTCTTTTGTTATGATGCTAACACCTAACAAGGGGCACCGCTTTTCCAGGTTCAGGGGCTCCCTTTGCCAACCACCTGGAGACCCACAAGGGTAAACTTTACACTTTTGAGTGTGGGGCAAAAGCTCCTGAAATGGTTTCAACGTCAGGAATGTGAGAGTTTGGGAGGTTATCCAAAAGACACTTGATACATATTTAGGCCTCAGGATGGTTTGTGGCGTGGAGTCAGCAGACTGACTGAAATCTTATTCTGCTGTTTCCTTGCTTCTTGGTCTTGGCCCAGTCTTTAGACTCTAAGCCCTGTTTTCCCCATCTGGAAATGGAACTGGTAGTTCCCAACCCACTGGATTCTCTTCAAGAGAAGAGAGAAATAATTGAGATAAAGTGGACAGCAAAGAGTTTGTCCCTTCTCATAGCTACACCCTAAATGAGGAATGCGATGGACTTAGAGAATTCCAACTCTGCCATGCTCTGTGACCATGGAGAGGCACTTTATCACTTGATCCTCACCTTCGCATCTGGATCCCAAGCCTGTAATATTAGCCCCTGCCCCGTAGGGTCCACGGGAGGCACCTGGAGGGCACGGGGCTGGTGCAGAGCAGCGTCTCAGTCCTTGCTGGCTGTTAGGATGGTTGTCATTGCAGGGTCATTGAAACAATGCCATCTCTTTAGTGGGAGTCACGGTTCGGGTGTGGGAGGCTGGAGTTCTGTCTCCATTTCCCTCCTGACTCATGATATGACCTTAAACAAGTGACTTCTTTTCTACCTTTTCCCATTTCCTCTCTCATCAAATAGGGATAATCATATGCGCTAAAGTGCTCAGAGAGATAATTGCAATGTTAAATCAAGCCATTATTATTCCATGCTGGCTTTTTAAATAGAAACACTTGCGGCTCCTCTGAGCCCTCAGCTGACTACAATATAGAAATATCATCGAGGAGCCAAGAGGTCAAAAAGATCATTCCCTTTCAAGGAACTCTGGGCCCTGGGTGAAAAGAGGGTCTACTTTGTGCTGGCACTTTAAGCGGTGCTGTCTCAGTGCAGGAAGATGATACACCCCAATCACAGATGAGAAGACTGAGGCTTGTGGAGGAGGTGGCACCAAGTGACCCATGCCTTTCCCTGTCGAGGAAAAGGAGAATCCCAAGGCGAGCCTCCCCAGGTCCTCTCAGTATTTGCCGGGAGAGCAGCCCGGGCAACTAGAAAGGGCTCAGGGCTGAAGAATGGGGCCAGTTGCTTCCTGCCTCTTCCATCGGGAAACCCACCTGACCTCCTGGTAAGAGATCCATCCACTAGCAAGGCATAAAAAATGTTTTATTATTTGAGAATATGTTCACGTGCCTGAGGACTCAAGAAAATTAGCTTAAAAGCTATTAGAATCATAAAATGTTTATAAAACCAGTGAAAGTACGGTCAGCAAACCTTGTCTGTAAAGGACCAGAGAGTAAATATTTTGGGCTTTCTTGGCCCTACAGTCCCTGTTTCAACAATTAACTCAGCTTTTGCAGCATGAAAACAACCACAGACATAGACGCAAACAAAGGGGCATGGGTGTTGTATTAGCCAAGGTTCTCCAGGGAGGCAGAACTAACAAGATGTGCCTACCCACAGAAAGAGATTTACGTAAGGAATTGGCTCATGCGATTAGGGAGTCTGGTGAGTCTGAAGCAACCCCACCTGTTAGGGGAGAATCACCCCACTGCCCCATCAGCCCCTCTTTCCCCTACTGGGCTGTTACAAAGCACCCGAGGTAGCGGCTGAGAAAAAGCTTCACAAACTGCCAAGTGCAGGACTTTTCCTTGTGTGGTCTCTGGGTCCTCGGCCAAGTCTGTGAAAGAAGACCATGCAGGCCCTCCATCAGGGCCAGATGCTGACATCACGCCTCCCGCTTACCGAGGGGGCTTGCTTCCCACTTCTCATCCCGATGATCGGCAAAGTTCCTTTCCTCCTTGGCCTATCCCTAATCAGACATGATAGGCAGGCAGGGCTCTCTCTTACGTATGACTTCCCAGCTCCATTCCTTGGCAAATCCCCATCAGAAAGGTCGAAATGCTTCCCCGGCGGCCCATCTGATATTGTTCAGTAATGTATTTATCCTATAAAAGGAAGGAAATAAGATCACCTATGAAATTGTGAGGGCCAATGTGTCTCTACTAGGGTCCCCTTTTAACCCGGAGGGATCTGGTCATGATCCCAACTCCCCGATTCATGACTCCAGGTGAACTTGGATGAGCAAGTTCCCCTTTCTCAGCCTCAGTCTGGCCCTCTGTAAAATGGGTATTAAAAAAAACATGCACCTGTAGGGTTGCTGTGAGGATTGGAGCTAATATGTAAAAAGCAATAATGCACAGCCTGGCACCCAGTAGGCTCCTGAGAATTGGTGGCTGTTGCTGGGTTGACAGGATCATGGATGAAGGGCACTCAGCCTAGACCAACACCCAGCAGGCCCTCCGTCCACGGCAGTGAGTCATGCAGCAGCATTTTTTGTTTCCGCAGTGTGCCAAGCTCTTTATGATCTCTCCTTTTTGCCCTCTTCTTTTCTTATCTCCTACAGCTCAATTAAGACTAGACTGGAGCCTTCATACTCCACTCTCCAAAGCGCCTACTATGTGCCAGGTGCTTCAAATGTGATCATTTATTTAGTTCCTATGCCCACCCTCTGAAGCATTATTATTAGCCCCATTTTGTAGCTGAGAAAACTGAGGCACAGTAAAGCTAAGTCATTTTCCTAAAGTGGTGGGTAAGTGGTGGGCTGAGACCTGAGCCCACGTTACTGACCATTTTGTGATCCTGCTTCAGGGTCAGGAAAGAATTTGAGGTCCTACCTCTCCTTTCTCACCAGCTGTGTCCCTCCCACCCCATGCTGCTTCTCCAAGTTAGAGTGGGTAATTCAGGGGCTGCAGACTCACATGTCTGTCAGGCAGTCGGCAGTGAGGGAAGCCCCGGGTGGTTCCGCAGGTGGTGATGGGCAGTATGGCTCTTCCTCTGTGACCGTTGCCATATTGGAATACAGGCTCAATGTCCCCAGGCCTTTTGTTTTTTCAAGACAAATTGAAAATTGAGATTTTTTTTTAAATGTAAAAATTTCCTGGTTTTAAACTATTGTCTGTTTATTTTCATCACTAATTGGTGTGCAGCTCCTGCTCTCATTCTAGCCCTGTATGAGGTACTGGGACACCATTCATTCATTCATTCATTCATTCATCAATCACTCAAACTTCCTTAGTCTTCCAGTCACATTTAGATCAAATGCAAACTCTCCCTTGGCCTATGAGAGCCGGCATTATCCATCCTCTGCCCACCTGTTTGCTTTTCCACCTCAGTCTCTCCCTTATGTCCCTTCATCCACCCTGGCCTTTTGTCATCCTCAAGCACAACACACTTGCACCTCAGTGACCCCCTACCTGCCCATAAGGGACTCAGACAGGTAAGTGGTAATTTTGTGATGGAGCCAGCATAGGAGGCTGTGGGAGCTCAAAGGAGGGAACTTAATCCAGACAGACTTCCTGGAAGAGGCAACTGAGGCTGAGTTTTGCATAATGAGAATTAGCCAGGTCAAAGTGTGATGGGAGTGGATGAGTGGAGTGAGAAAGATGTTCCTGGCAGGGGAAACCCTGTGTGCAAAGGCTTGGAGGGTGGGGTGCGTGAAGCATTTGTTTTGAAATTGCACGTGGTTTGGTCAAGCCCAGGATGGGCAGAACTCACATCCAATCTGTCTGGGTGCTGTGTACTTGCTGGGATGCCTCAGACAGACTATGTGATCTTTCTGTGTCTCCATTTTCTCATCCGTGAGTGGGGAGAATATTAGTCCCAGTCTTATGGAGTTGTCATAAGGACCCCCTTACAATAAGATACACACAGTTCTGAGCACAGGGGCAGGCACACAGGGAGCACTAGCAAATGTCAGCTGTTGGTATTAGGAGAGCCTGGGGGTGCTAGGTGACGGGGACAAGCTTCCTCTGGAAGCCAGTGGATACAGGGCAGAGGTGCAGTCAGATCTGCATTTCAGAAGGGTCCCCCAGCTGCTGTGTGGAAAGTGTCTAGGAGGGAAAGATTGGAGGCCACTCCAGAACCAGGTGGAGGGTCCACCTGGAGGGAGAAGCTGGAGGCTGGAGATGAGAGGACTGAAGGGGCCTGGGCAGTACACAGCGGTTACGAAGGTAGCTCTGGAGCCAGACAGCCTGGTACGAATCCCAGCTTTGCCACTTACTCACTGTAGAATCTTGGCAGGCTCTAGAATCTTAACTCAGTTTCCTCATCTGTAAAGTGGGCATGGCAATAGCACCGATGCCATAGAGTTTCTGTGAATATGTATGAGTTAATCCATGAGAACTGCTCAGAACATCGTGAGTACTTAATTACCATCAGATCAACCAGAATTATCATTAAATATAAAGTTAATGGATGAAAGACAAGGATGCCAACACTATTTTTGCCTGAGATAAAGAGATCTTAACGTGAGTCCCCTACCTTAGCAGCTAAGCTGTGTGGGAAGCCTTCAGCCAGGAGTTAGGTGGTGAATGAAGTTGCTCTAGAAATTGTAGTCATTAAGTGTAGGGGGTCAAACAGAACAGGCCTTGCACCCCAGCTTCACTATTCGAGTTAGAACATGGGCAATTCACCAGAACAGAAGTGCCCACTTCCCTGAAGGAATAAATGAGGTGATGAGTTGAAGAACTTAGAGCAGTAGGGGTCTGATAAGTGGCGACTGGGATCACTATTAAGCATGCTCTGGTGGGAGAGCCTACTGCATGTTTTAACGGGGAGAGCCTGCTCTGGCTACAGCATGGGGTTCTGGGGCCCGTGGAGTGGAAGCTTCAAAACATTCTGAACACCTGAGCAAACAAGGCAGTTTGCAGGGATGGGGAAGTTGGAGGAAAAGAGGACAGCCATTTCTAAGAGTAGATTGGTGTTGTCAGGTTACAAAGACCATGCTGGGCGAAGCGTGAAGCCCTGGCCAGGGTGGGGTGGGGTGTCTTAGAGGATTCCAATTGAAAGAACTGTACTGTGCCCTCATCAATCAAATATCAAGGACCTGAGTCTTGATATCTGATTTATAAAGGGCTGACTATGAAACAGACACCTTTTTTTTTTTTTTTTTTTTTTTTTTTTTTGAGATGGAGTCTCACTGTGTCACCCAGGCTGGATGGCAGTGGCACGATCTCTGCTTACTGCAACCTCTACCTCCTGGGTTCAAATGATTCTCCTGCCTCAGCCTCCTGAGTAGATGGGGTTACAGGTGCATGCCACTCTTCCCAGCTAATTTTTGTATTTTTAATGGAGATGGGGTTTCACTATGTTGGCCAGGCTGGTCTCGAACTCCTGACCTCAAGTGATCCGCCCACCTCAGCCTCTCAAAGTGTTGGGATTACAGGTGTGAGCCACCATGCCCAGCAAAACAGACAACTTTTAACAGAGTATTTTTGAAGCATTAATTCATCTGCCAGGAATTTATTGAGGACCAGCAATGTTCTGGCCAGGGTTTTAGGAGCTAGTATACAGCAGAGAATAAGACAGGGTCTGTGCCCTCAAGGAGCTAACATTCTATTGGGGAGGTGATAACCACAACATACACACCACCACCAACAACCAAGCATCAAATAGATAGGAGACTATGAGGTGAGATGTTCTGATGCAAACAAAGGGTGGTGTAAGACAGAGACCAAGGAAGCCTCATTAGACATAGTGATCAGTAAATGCCTCTCTGCCAATGTGACAGCTAATTTAATGACAAAGAAGGAGCTAGTGATGTAGAAGTCTGAGGTCAAAATACTGCAGGCAGAAGAAGAGAAAGTGCAAAAGGCCCTGAGGTAGGAGCAAGTTTGGCATATTTGAGGAACAGAGTGACTATTTCAGAGAAAAAGACAAGACGTGGAACCAAATCCTGAAGACTCGCATAGCTAATTACCAAATAGTAGACTATTTTCATGGAAGAGGCACATGTTGCTGGGAGAATAGAAAGGAGGAGCAGCTCATCTAGCCTAGGCAATCAGGGAGAGCTGCCTGGATGAAGTAATATCTAATCCAGGACCTAAATGACAGGTAACAGAAGAGGAGACGAAGGGTTCTCCAGGCAGAGGGAACAGCATGTGCAAAGGCCTGGGGGTGGGTCAGAACCTGATGCATTCATTAAGGGAATTGCAAGAAGCTGACGTGGTTGGAGCCCAGAGCTGAAGTGTGAGATTGTAGGAAAGGGACTGAGGGTGCCCTGACATTTAGGCAGAAGGGCCAGCCTGACCCCACCCAATGGGTCTGTTCACAGAATTGATATTGCCAAGACGGGCATTTCAGGGTGGGAAGGAGGAATCAAAGAAGGAACTGGAGGCAGGCAGGGAGGCCGGCAGGGAGAGGGAGTGAAGATGGAGCTATGGCCAAGGTCAGTGACAGTACCAGAGTGGGAGAGAAAAATTCTGAAGCCCTCACACAGCCGAAAGGACTGACATGGGACAGCCTGGGACACAGGGACAAAGACCTCAGAGAACTCAGAAAAGCATTTAGCCAAGTATCTTCTGGCTTGGCGGGTGGCCAAAGTGGGTTTTGAAGTCTGAAAGACCCAGAGCAAGTCGTGGCTTGTCCACTTCCTAGCTGTGTGCAACCACTTCCCAGCTCTAAGCCTCAGCTTCCCCATCTGTCGAATGAAACTAGCACAGCCCACATTGAAGAACTATTGTGCAGATTGAAAGTGAATGTGCAGGAAAGCTCTGGGTGTACAGTGGGTGCTCATTCCCTTCCTTGACTCTTGGCTTTGGGCCTCCACTTTACCTCCCTGAGCCTCTGTTTTCTTGACCGTAGAATGGGAATCAGAATGCTTTGCAGTGCTGTGGGCAGGAGTTAAAGAGATGACTTTGTGGGCTCAGAACACAATCTACAGAGTGGTGATCATAGATTTCATTATCTTCTCTTTCTTCCTCCCAGCAGGAATTGCTCAGACAGGATGGCCTGGCAGGGGCTGGTCCTGGCTGCCTGCCTCCTCGTGTTCCCGTCTGCCATAGCGGACTGCCTGTCGCGGTGCTCCTTGTGTGCTGTAAAGACCCAAGATGGTCCCAAACCTGTCAACCCCCTGGTAGGTTTCAGGCAAGGTTCTTCAATGCCCAGGTCCTGGGACCTGTGCGAGGCAGCCCAGATAGGGGAGGTTGTAGGCCTGGGCAGCTGTGTGCTGTCCTTTAGATCCATCCCACCTGTGCAGGGTGGTGGGTGTCCTGCCCTGTAGATGGCCTGGACACCAGTGGCTGCTGTGTCCCCACTCCAGACTTCACCACTGTGGGTTCACTTAGGCCAGGACAAGAGACTCAGGTGTCCAGGGAGAGTGATGTCCGGCAACAGGGAATGTCATTTCTGAGGTGGTGCTGATTTCGGCAGTCAGCAGCTCCAGATTGACTATTTAGGGCTTCTTTTTCCTGGGCTGATGAGCACCTCCAAATCTAGACAGTTCCATGAGGGGAGCTGTCTCCAACACCCTTAAATGCAAAGATCTGGCTGACAGGATCAAAGCTTTGACCCCTCTCCTGGGCCTTAGTGCCTCTTGGCCCTAACTTGTTGGCTTTGCTTTGAGTTAAGTTCCCCTACATGTCTCTCCCATGACAGCAGAAAGGCTGGAATAGAAGTACCAAGGGCATAGGGACAGAACACAGACTTTGATGCTGTCCCTTTCTAGCTCCATGACCTTGGAACTCCCTCTCTGAGCCTTGGTTTCTTCATCTGCAAAATGGAGGTGATTCCATGAGACAGTGAAAGAAGTTATTTATTTGTTTACTTTTTCCGAGACAGGGTCTCACTCAGTAGCCCAGACTTGAGTGCAGTGGCGTGATGTCGGCTCACTGAAACTTCTGCCTCCCGGGTTCAAATGATTCTCCTGCCTCAGCCTCCCGAGTAGCTGGGACTATGGGCACCCACCACCACGCCCGGCTAATTTTTGTATTTTTAGTAGAGACGGGGTTTCACCATGTTGGCCAGGCTGGTCTTAGACTCTTGACCTCAAGTGATTTGCCCACCTTGGCCTCCCAAAGTGCTGGGATTACAGGCATGGGCTATCAAGCCCTGCCAGAAGTTATTATTTATTTATTTATTTATTTATTTATTTTTGAGACAGAGTCTTGCTCTGTTGCCCAGGCTGGAGTGCGGTGGCACTATCACAGCTCACTGCAACCTCCACCTCCCGGGTTCAAGTGATTCTCGTACATCAGCCTCCTGAGTAGCTGAGACTACAGGTGCACACCACCACACCCAGCTAATTTTTCTATTTTTAATAGAGATGGGATTTTGCCATGTCTACCTGGCCGGTCTCAAACTCCTGGTCTCAAGTGATCCGCCAGCCTTGGTCTCCCAAAGTGCTGAGATTACGTGCATGAGCCACTGCACCTGGCAAAATAAGTTATTTAATACATAATTCTAGCCACTGAGAGATGCACACAATGGGCCAGGTCCTGCCCATGCCCAGTCTCAAAGAGCACCGTGTTTAAGTATGAAGACTCATGGAATTGGACTGCCTGGGTTCAAGTTCCAGTATTCGTTGCTATTGTCATCACCATTATGATTGAATGCTCCCAATGGCCCTATGAAGTGATGCCATTGCCCCCCACCCCAGGCCTGATGAACACTCCCATGTCCTCTCCTGTGTGTTCTCTGCCATGCTGCACTTCTCTGTCCCACTTTACCAAGAGTTAGCAGCGTGCTTCACACCTGCGGAAGCCTGGGAGAGAATTTGTATTTTTAATGGAGATGGGGTTTCCTGTCTGGGAGTCAGAAGTGGAAGGGGAAAGGTGAGCACACAGAACACTATGGGAAGATCTTACTTCCAATTCTGGCAATTGCCACCTGCAGCCATGTGTCCTGGGTCTAAAGCCATTTCATCTCTCCAAGTCTGTCTTCTCTTTCTCACAGGCACAAAGTCCCCTACCTTTATGCACCACCAGTAGTATGAACATGGGTAGCCCAGGGCTTAGCAGTGGCGTTCATTTTGGTTTTCTCAGACACTGGACAGGGGAGCCTGGGGCAGACCAGTGCATGTGTTTTGATCATTTGCCACTGTGGTCTTTTTGGGTCTTTTGCAGATTTGCTCCCTGCAATGCCAGGCTGCCCTGCTGCCCTCTGAGGAATGGGAGAGATGCCAGAGCTTTCTGTCTTTTTTCACCCCCTCCACCCTTGGGCTCAATGACAAGGAGGACTTGGGGAGCAAGTCGGTTGCGGAAGCGCCTTACAGTGAGCTGGCCAAGCTCTCTGGGTCCTTCCTGAAGGAGCTGGAGAAAAGCAAGTTTCTCCCAAGTATCTCAACAAAGGAGAACACTCTGAGCAAAAGCCTGGAGGATAAGCTCAGGGGTCTGTCTGATGGGTTTGGGGAGGGAGCAGAGTCTGAGCTGATGAGGGATGCCCAGCTGAACGATGGTGCCATGGAGACTGGCACACTCTATTTCGCTGAGGAGGACCCCAAGGAGCAGGTCAAACGCTATGGGGGCTTTTTGCGCAAATACCCCAAGAGGAGCTCAGAGGTGGCTGGGGAGGGGGACGTGGATAGCATGGGCCACGAGGACCTGTACAAACGCTATGGGGGCTTCTTGCGGCGCATTCGTCCCAAGCTCAAGTGGGACAACCAGAAGCGCTATGGTGGTTTTCTCCGGCGCCAGTTCAAGGTGGTGACTCGGTCTCAGGAAGATCCGAATGCTTACTCAGGAGAGCTTTTTGATGCATAAGCACCTCTCTTCATGGAGTAGAGTCAGGAGCATCCCCTGACACCTTTTCAGGTTGGAGTGCACTCATTCATCCTCTTGTATGTGCCCCTTCCCCATGCTCAGCTCAGCATTCTGTACAAAATATCCAAGCCCAGCCTATCTCTCTTCTGCCTGGGAGTATGTTATTTCTCTGGAGTCTGTGATGGGGAAGGGTGGATGTCCCTTCCCCACAATAGGCTTAGTGCTTGGCTCCGACACCTAGACTCTAAAACTACCAGCAGCGGCAGCAGCAGCGGCAGCGGCAGTTTGTGATCTCAGTCCTTCCAACCTGTTCACGTGACTCCTCAATTCCAGGGAACCAGAGCGACGTGTTCTTTGTACCTGTAGGTCTATGATCTCCAAACTTAACCGATCACATGCCCCTCTCAGAAGAAATATGAGCATACTTCCTCACGCAGATAGTATATGCATCATAAACAAAGAGTAAACTTTAAAATAAGGTAAATAATCATGCACAGAAATCCTAACATTATATTCCCAAATCTCAAAAGATCTCCTGTGCACCCCACTTTGGAGACGATGCTTTAGGTACAAAGCTTAAACATTGCTTTATATTGAATCAGGAACCCTTACAGTAGAGGGTCCAGTCTTCTAGTCGGTTTAATGTTTAGTCAGTGTACTCTGAGTCCTCATTGTTCAGAAAAGCACCTCTTGAAGAACTGACTTCCTGAACTCCCAGTCATGTTGGTACCCTGGACAGTACCCAACTCCTTACAGAAGGGAGTGAAAACCCCTTTCGGAAATGATTGAGAGCAGCCTCTTGAATGCCTAAATGATCAAGGAGGGAGAAAGGCAAACCAATTTGTTCTGTGCAACAAACTCAAAATGTGGACCAGTTCCCTCAGCCCTCATTAAACTAATTAAACTGATCGGTATCATGCCTCTACTCCATGGTGAACTGAAGCAGAGTCAAGTTGATGAAGTTAAGCACAGCCATGTTCTTGAGCAGCTGAATTGGCTGCCAGGAGTCCAAGCCATCTGGCCCAACATATGCACTGGGCATTGGGTAAGGGACTCCAGAAGCAGCAGCTAGAAAGAGAAAAAGGCCCTCTTCAATCCCCATGATGCTTCTTTCCTCTTAATGTCTCAAAATAAAACCAGAAAGAGAAATAAAATGATGAAGTACTTGAGGCCAAATGAGTTCCCTTGATTCAAATAACCCTGAATCAGAGGCAGAGACCTCCCGATGTCTTGGTTTCTATCAAAGCCCTCTCTCTCTGTCTCTCTCTCTTTTGCTCCCTCATTCCCAGGCACTCTCTTTTTGTTTGTGGGTCCAGGAGATGGGGCTGGATAGGAGAGGAAACAGGCTTGAGTTTGGATAATTTGTATAAGATGCTGCTGAGCACATCTCTTCATGCGCAGTCCCCAGGTATCTGATGATGTTCTGAAGTGGATAGATTGTTTTAGAGTTATTTTGTGTGCTTTAAAAAAGTCCCATTTAGGCAATTTACTTGGAGTTTGCTTAGCCTTTAATAGGCTTGTGTAATTTCCTGCTCCTCCAGTACAATAAATAAAAGAAAGATGCTGATGACTTGGTGGGTTTGTGTGTACGTGCACGTGCACATGTGTGTGAGCCTCAGTCCTCAGAGATAAAAAAAAAAAATTTGCAGAAAAGAGTGCTAGGGAATAAAGAAGAGTTGCACACATACACACACACACACACACACACACGTATATTCATGTTGGAAAACCAAGTGTGGGATAACAGAAAGAGCAAAAACTGTGGAGTGTCACAGCTTTAAATTGGAACATTGGATCTGTGCGACCTTGAGTAAGCCATTTGGTTTCTCTCAGCCTTAGTTCCCACCTCCATAAAATAAAGACGAATAGTGCCAATTTTGTAGAGTTGCTGTGAGGATTAGATGAGCTCATATATGCAAAGATCCTGGTACACAGTAGGTGCTCAGTAAATGAATTTTCTTCCCTACATTGTCTTAAGGGATGGTGACAAAGCTTGAGCATTGAGCAACACAATGAGGAGACTGGGGAGAGGTGCTGCAGAGGGAGTCTGCATCCCACATAATTCCCATGGGCTGCTTTCTATGCTAGATGACCAGGACAGGAGATAGAGACATGTTCCCAGACAAGGATGAGTGAGTTAGGGATGGAGGATGCTGTAGCCATGGGTTGGAATAATATCCTTTACTAAAATGACATTTTGCATTAAATGTTGTTGATGAGATGTCTTTAAATAGGATGAATGTGAGATTTAATGGCTACAGACCTCATGGGTTCCATTTGGTCATTGGCTTTCTGAATGACTTCATAGAAAATGCAGGGTGAGGAAGGTCTCATTCATTCTCTCATTCATTCAACAGACTCTTAATTAAAGGTCTACTGTGTTTGGCAGGCCTTTTGCTAGGTGGTGGAAGTACAGAAAAATGAAATGGACAAGATCTCTGCTGTTATGGAACTAACAGTCTAGCAGGGGAGACAAACACATAGATAAAAATATAAGTCAATCATTAAAAATAATGGTAATTGTTGGGAAATAGTTGGGATGTGTAGATAAAGGATAACAAGGGTAGGGGAGAAACCTCCCTAGGGTATTTAGGAAATCCTTCTCTGAGGACTGTGTCATTCTTGATATTCATATCATCAAAATGGAAGGAACCTAAGGCTTGGGTTCATCTTATCCATCCACCTACCCTGTGCCAAAATTGACACATTGATAGGAAACTTTAATCTGCTTGAATACTTTTGTTGACTTGGATTCCACAACATATTCGTATTCCTCAATGATTCAGTGTTGGAAATTTCCATCTTTATGTCAGGTTGAAGTTCAGGTTTCTGTTATTTTTACCCACTGAGTCCTGATCCTGTTGTCAGTAGCCTGGGAGATTCTCCAGGGAAGAACTGTCTACCACTTGAAAACAAATGACTCCTAACTCTCTCAAATGGGTTAAACAAAAAAACTACAACAACAAAATCCAAGTAATTTGTTGGTTCACATAAATAAAAATTCCAGGGATATTTAGCTTCAGGTAGAGTTTGATCAAAGGACTCAATAAGGATATCACGATCTCTGCATCCCTAGGCTCTCTTCTCCACTGTATTGGGTTCATTCTAAGGCTCTATATGCTTTTAAGATGACTGGCAGAAGCTCTGGGTTATACCCGCATGCTATTTTCACTGCAATCTCAATCAAAGATTCATGACATCTCATTGGCTTTAATTGGGTCATGTGTCCCAACCTGAGCTCATGCCAATCATTGTGGACAGATGGATGTGATGCTCTATTTGATCAGAACTGAATCACATGGACACCACTGGAGCCAGGGATGGGTTCAACCCCACTCAAAATAGTGGGGAAGGAAGTGGGTGGTTCTCAAGAAGAAAATGGAGCATGGATCCCAGTAGGAGAGCAAATGAATACTAGACCTCCTAGGGCATAGAGTAGGAATATGTTGTGGAATCCAAGTCAACAAAAGTTTTCAAGCAGATTAAAGTTTATTATAAATGCATCAATTTTGACATAGTGTAGGTGGATGCCAGTGAGTAAGGGGAGCTGGTGGGGGTTGGGGCCAATTGGAGAGTATATGCTGTGGGAAATGTGGCCCTAGAATGGCAAAACCTTCTCTGATTTCCAAGAGACTGCAGAGATTGCTCAATATGCATATGACATTTCTGTTTTTCAATCTCTAGGCAGGTAATTGTTTTAAAGTACTGAGTAAGACAAACAATAACATGTTTAGGATAAGACACATCACCCTCTCACCACTATTTTGTGAGTTCTTCCTAAATCTTTTTTTATGGGAAATACTCTTTTTTTCATTTTTAGTACTTTCCCCCTTATGCTATGGATTGCAGAACACTGTTGTTCTGGACTTTCTTTTCTGGACCGATTTCATTTGGTCATAAGATAGAAAAAGCATGGTGGGAGCCACAGAGAACTGGGTTCAGATTCTGCTTCCCGGAGTGACTCTGAACAAGTCCCTGAATGCCACTGTGCCTCAGTTTCCAGTCTGTCAAATGGAGAGAAAAATAGTGATTTCACTGGGTTCAGTAATATGAAGTGCACCTGATACATAAGAGGTTTATGATTCCTAACTATCTCAAATGGGTTAAACAAATAAACAACAAAAAAAGCCCAAGTAATTTGTTGGTTCACATAAATGAAAAACTGGGGGATATTTAGCTTCAGGTAGAGTTTGATCAAGGGACTCAATAAGGATATCACGATCTCTGCATCACTAGGCTCTCTTCTGCTCTATGTTGGGTTCATTCTAAGGTCCTATGTGATTTTAAGATGACTGGTAGAAGCTTTAGGTTATACCCGCATGCTATTTTCATGTTTTTGCTTCCTCTTAAAGGGGTGTGCCTCTGATTATGGTATCTCTGATGTCACCTGAGTGAGGCACACACCTGTTGAAGGGACAACATTATGCTGGTGGTAAGAAAAGGGTGAAATTAATTTTTTAAATAGAGCTGTAACATATGTGCTATAAAAGTGTGCTTAAATGTGGCACTCAATGGAGCCTCACATTTGCATACAACTGTGTGGTCACCACTCAGATCACACTATAGAACATTTCCAGCACCCAGAGGGCTCAAGGAGATCATTTTAATAGGCTGTTTGTGGGGGATGTGGAGCAAGCCAGAGTTAGAATTGGAATAAAAACATTGCAGGCCTTGTGGATTACTGGTTCTTTGTCCATGCTACAAAGGCCACTGTGCAGTGATCACAGAGCAGGCATTGGTTAAGGGATTCCAACATCCCGGTAACCTTAAAAGAGCACGTTACTAATAAGCACACGGTTTCCACGACAACGCCGTACATCATCACTAGCGAGGAAAGTCTTGTCATAATGATCACGACAATCATTATGATCCCTCAGATTTGGATCACCCCACCCCCACCCCCAGCTCCAAGCCCTTCACACAAATGAGCCCAGCCATGGGGCTTGTCTGTTAATTAAAGGCCCCAAAGTGAAAACAACAAAAATCCCCACGACAGTGTCAGGAACAATGGTTCCCTAATAGATGTCATCTCGGCATTCTTGATTCATGTGCTGGCTCCATGTCGCCTCCCATTAGCTATGCAGATTTATAACAAAGATTTATAATCAGCCCTCTAATATGTAAATCTGCATCTATGTTGCATTCCCCCATGATTTGCCTTGTCTCTGTCTAACTCACACCAAGCCCCATTATTCTTTGTTCCCAGGGATGCCCTCATCCTTCATCACCTTTGACATGAAGTGTGCCTTCTGAAAATGTGCATCTGTCTCACTCTTAAATCCCAGTTACACCTGGTGAGCTCCTTACAGGCCTGTCCTCAGGTTTGGGAAATCAGAAAGGGCTTTCTGGTTATTGGTAAGATCCATGCTCTGTCTGGACTTGAAGAAGGAGCACTGGAGTGAGAGTCTCACATGGGAGTGTGAGGATGGTCCCAGCTCTGCTAACCAGTCACTGCAGGTGGGCTGTGGCCTCCCCCAAAGAGTTTTCTCTTTGGTAGAGAAAATGATGGTGAAATATGGTAATGTCTTTTGTCCTTTCAGGAGCTGACACATAACACCTGCTCTGTACCTGTCAGTCAACTAATCAACAAGGCCTCAGTTGCCTCATCCCAAAATGGGGGTGATGGTTTCTGCCCTGATGAATAGAGAGAGGTCATGCGATAAGACACAGGGACAGTGTCTGACCCAAAGTTGTTGCGTAGTCAGGGTTAATGCCCTCCCCTCCCATATGCCTCCAATCTTTGATGAACATTTACTAAGCCGCTGTTGTGTGCCCTGTGCTGGGCTAGCGGCAGGAGATTCAGCAGTGATTAAGCAAAGTTGGTACTTCCTGGGGCTCACTTTCTAACAAGGGAGACCAGTCGCCTACAAATGAACAAGGGTCTCTAGGTTGCAGGTGCTTGCTAGTGCTGTGAAGGAAAATACAGGGTGAGGGATGCAAGTGACAGGGGCAGGGGGGCTGTCACTCAGAGAGGGCACAAATGCTCTCTGGCAGGTGACATTTGACCAGAGATGTGCAGCAGGTAAGCCTGTGGGTGTCTGGGCGAGGGAGTGAGGGAAATAGCCTCCCAGGAAGAGGGAACAGCAAATGCAAAGGCCTCGAGAAGGATTTGTGGCTGTTTGTGTACAGAAGAGTAAGGAGCTAAGGCAACAAGTAAGAGCAGAGGGTAGGAATCAGGGTGCAGAAGTGGAAGAGACCAGATGGTGGACGGCGTCCCGCACCATGCACCGTCCCGGTTTACACTGTCACCCCGTGTGACTGTGGAGCTGCTTTTACTCTCAAAGTATCCTGGTTTGGATAATATATAGTATTGATGCCTCACTTATGGGCCATGGATGTTGACTTTTGACCCATGGCAAGATGGGAGCCACTGGAGGATTTTCAGCACAGGAGGGGCATGATCTGACCCAGATTTAAAGGGACTGTGCTGGCCGTTGTATAAATAGCAGGCTGCAGGGAGCATGAGGGAACATTCTGCGTCCCTGTCAGCGAATGGCACTCTCCAAAGTGAATATGAGAGATGGAGGTACCAGGAGTGACATGGGAGTTTTCTTTCTTGAGATCAAAGCCCCAGTCACAGTGTTCTCTCCTTAATACACAGCCACAGGCATCAGGACTCTCAGACACTGCCAGTGGTAGTGGTGGATGGCATTTAAGAAACTAGTCTGCAGAAGCCAGCCTGGAGCCCTCCTCTCCCCACTCCCGTCTCAGCCTTGAAAAATGTAGCCTCATAGTTTGAGCTTTTGGGGAGAAAAATCTCTGAATTGGGGCTTTCTTTACATAAAACACAGATCATTGGAAAATGTATAAATCAAAGTTTGGCAAATTGAATTATATTTTAATCCACTGGGGAATGTTGCTATTCAAGGTCCTCACTGATTTTACAGATTGCAACAGTATCTCTTGTCCATTTAGGAACATTGGTAAAACCCAGAAATGCATCAAGAAGGTTCCCATGAAATTGATCAACAGTCAGAGGTTCAGATAAGATCATTTACGGATCCCCTGCCTGGGCCAAGGCACAGTGAGGATTAACGCATTAATGGGGATAAATTGGAGATGAGCGCATGACCTCTGTGCTCAAGGAGTTTGCGGTTCAGCAGGAAAGACCTCGCAGAGCAAATAACCATGGAAAATAAAAAGAGTTACTTTGGGAAGACTGAACAGCAAAGGTTGATGCAGGTGTCAGGAGCAGAGACCTGGCCTGGCAAGGGCTGAGGATTCCTGAGGAGGTGACTGAGACCTGCGGAGGGGCAGGACAGAGCTGGTGTGAGTAGGGGTGAGTGCAGGGAGGGCTTTGGTGGCTGGGCAGAGACACAGCAGGGAGCTTGATCACACAAGACCTCTAGGCCGTGGTCATGATGTGTGGACTTTGTCTCAGGAACAAAAGAAGGATGTGGAGAAGTTCAAGAGAAGTGGCATGGTCAGGTGTGTCGAATAAGAGTTTTCTAGAACAAGCTGAGGTATACATATTTATACATACATCTCCAACAAAGAAAACAAATATCACCCTTGATCTCACCTCTCAGAGTTAGCTATGATTAATATTTTTAACATATATTCTCCCAGGGTGGTTCCTCGGTGTGTCTCCGCACACTGGATGATCTGTCTTTCTTGTTTAACATTATAATGTCTTAAGCATTTTTATGCATTCATTATAAGTGTCAATTATAAATCTGCATAATCACAATAGTTTACAAACTGGATGTACCATAGTTTACTTCAGCATTTCCTAATGAACATGATGGTTTGCCTAGAATGTTCCAAGGTTGTGCCTTTCCTCTGGTGTCATCATTAATAGCACCTCATTCCCTTTTGGAAGAGTTCTGGATGAAGAATTATATGGTCACCCTTCCTATGGGATAAACATTTGAGTCGCTTTCATTGTTATTATTATTATTATTATCGCATCATAAATAACCCTGTGATAAATATATTTCAGCTTGAAAACCAAATCATCACGTCATTGCTCCAAAAACTCTTAGAATTCTTATCATGTTTCTTAAACTTCAGACATCCACATGCAATCTGTCACAGCCGACACTATCTTTTAACATTTTTCTTTAATTCGACTTACCTTTTTAAAACCATGAATGAGCTGATTTAAGAAGGAAGCTTAATGTTATTACCATGAATGGAAAACCAGTATTATATTCCATTAATAGAAGTGGCATAACAATGAATTCAAGCAACAATTCAAGGAACAATACCATGAGGAACAAGCTCTAAGCCAAAGTCTGGTAGGCACAGGACAAAAGGAAGCTTTGCAAGCATTAGAGGGGTGTTAAAGACTTACTAGTCTCAGATGGAGCCTTTCTCTTTAGCAGAATTGGAAGGCTTTAAAGAGCATTGAAAACTTCCTCCCTCTGGGATCCCAGGTGACAGGTCTGGACCCGACATCACCCGAGGGAGTTGTATGTGTTAACAGCTAAGGTAGCCTCAGATCAGGACAGCCTTTATGCAGCACGGTAATGAGCTTGGAATTTACTCCTGCATTTTAAGCATAAGAGTGGCACAGTTATACCCCTTTACCACATAACAAAAGCTGCCCAGGCACCAAGCCCTGGGCTATCAATTGATGCATCGAGTCACTCTCTAGGAGATGAGACAGGAATAAGCAAAGAAAACCCCACTGTAAGTGTATATACATTAAGGGCTGTAAGAGCTTTAATTTTTTTTAAAAAAATTAATAGCCCAGGTGCAGTGGCTCACGCCTGTAATCCCAGCACTTTGGGAGGCTGAGGTGGGCAGATCACTTGAGGTCAGGTGTTCGAAATCAGCCTGGCCAACATGGTGAAACCCCATCTCTACTAAAAGTACAAAAATTTACCCGGGTGTGGTGGTGGGCACCTGTAATCCCGGCTACTTGGGAGGCTGAGGCAGGAGAATTGCTTGAATCCAAGAGGTGGAGGTTAGAGTGAGCCGAGATCGTGCCCCTGCACTCCAGCCTGGGTGACAAGAGTGAGACTCTGTCTCAAAAAAATAAAATAAAATAAAATAAAATAAAAGACTTTATTTTTTTTTTTTTGAGAATGAATCTCTGTCACTCAGTCTAGAGTGCAGTGGTGTGATCTTGGCTCACTGCAACCTCCTCCTAGGTTCAAGCAATTCTTCTACCTCAGCCTCCCAAGTAGTTGGGATTATAGGCGCAAGCCACTGTGCCCGGCTAATTTTGTATTTTTAGTAGAGATGGGGTTTCACCATGTTGGCCAGGCTGGTCTTGAACTCCTGACTTCAGGTGATCCACCCGCCTCAGCCTCCCAAAGTGCTCACAGGCGTGAGCCGCTGCACCCGGCCCATTTTTTAGTTTTGTGTTTACAGAAAACTCCAACGAAAGTTCAGCGAAACCCCATACATCTCTTCACCTCCCCCCTACACCTGCAGTTTTCCTTGTTATTAACATCTTGCATTAGTGTGAAACATTTGTTACAATTGATGAGTCAATATTGATGCACTGTTACTGGAGTTCACTCTTTGTACCGTATATTCTATGGGTTTTGAGAAAAACCCGTAATGACATGTATCTACCATTACAGTAACACAGAGAATAATATTAAAATACTAGTCCCACTAATATATAATATATAAATATGCTTTTATATATAATATGTAATATAATATATAAATAGAAGTCCCACTGTCCTAAAATTCCTGTATGTTTTGCCTATTCATCCCTCCTTCTCAAACCCTTGGAAAACACTGATCTTTGTACTGTCATAGTTTTGCCTTTTCCACGATGTCTTATAGTTGGAGTCACGCAGTGTGCAGCATTTTCAGATTGGCTTCTTTCACTTAGCAATATGCATTTAAGTTCCTCCATGTCTTTTTGTGGCTTGATAGCTCATTTCTTTTTAGCACTGAATAATATTCTGTTGAGGGACGTTGCACAGTTCATCCATTCACCTACTGAAGGACATCTTGGTTGCTTCCAAGTTTGGGCAATTATGAAGAATGCTGCTATAAACATTCATGTGCGGGTTTTTGTGTGGACATAAGTTTTCAGCTAAGAACTATTTATTAAAGTTATAATTTCATTGTGTTGCTTTTATTACTTTTGATGGGATTGGCTGCTCTTCTGATGATATAGTCAGGGAAAACTCTGGGGAGATGATATTTAAAATAAGACCTAGCCGCGTGCGGTGGCTCACGCCTGTCATCTCAACACTTTGGGAAGCCGATGTGGGCGGATCACGAGGTCAGGAGATCAAGACCATCCTGGCTAACACGGTGAAACCCCATCTCTACTAAAAGTACAAAAAATTAGCTGGGCGTAGTGGTAGCAGGCTCCCAGCTACTTGGGAGGCTGAGGCAGAAGAACTGTTTGAACCCAGGAGGCAGAGGTTGCAGCAAGCCGAGATCGCGCCACTGCACTCCAGCCTGGGTGACAGAGCAAGACTCTGTCTCAAAATAAATAGAATAGAATAGAATAGAATAGAATAGAATAGAATAGAATAGAAAGACCTGAAGAATGGGGAAGGAGCTGCCATGAAAGAGCTGAGGGGAGGGCACCCCAGGCAGAGAGAAGAGCAAGAGCAAGGGCCCAGAGGTGGGAGCCCTGCTGGCCCAAGTACCCTCAGAAGGTCAGAGCCTGGTGAGGACTGTAGGAGGTGAGAGCCGAGCAGGCCCTAAGGCCACAGTGAGCATCTAAGATTTTGTTGCCAATGTTCCAGGAAGCCATTTGGGGCCTTTGCAGGAGTGAGGGGGCTGAGAACTGCAAGGTGTTCGTAGACAGAGTCTCAGAGACCTCCCAACAACCCTGTTAGGTTGGTAAACTGTCTCCATCTTGTAGATAAGAAAACAGAGGCCTGGAGCAGAAGAAGGCTCTCATTCTGTATCTAACTTGACTTAAGGGATGTTACAGCTCAGAGCCCAGAAAGGGAGAGATGCAGAATCCAAAAGGAAGCCTCTGAGTATCTATCTGAGTTGCAGCCTGAGCAGATAGGAAGGGCAAGAAACAGCTTCAGAATTCAATTAAGCAATAAGGAGATTAGCAAAGGAAGCCAGCTTTGACCTCCTGGGCAGGAGGAGGGCAAGGGCGGGAGTGTCGGTGGGGGCGGGTGGGGGGAGGTGGAGGGAACTCTGGTCTCCGATCAGACAGAAGAATTAGGTAACGGTATGGCCAGAATCTAATTGCCCACAAGATACCAACCTCTTTAGAGGAAATGGAGTCCCTTGTTGTCATAGCAACCGATTAAAAAAAAAGGGCTCAGCACATCCATCAGCAGCAAGAGAGAATCGCCCTGGCCACTGAGGTATCACATCAAAGCAAAAATCTCTGGTCCAGAGGTGCATGTGTGCATCAGGATTCCGTTCACCCAAGACCCAAAACCATCACGCCTTAAACAAGATCAAAGTTTCTTTCTCACAAAAAAGTCAGAGGTGGGCAGCCCAGGGCTGGATTTTATTTAGCTTTCACTGCATCAACAAACCACTCTAAAACTTAGTGGCTGAAAACAACAATTTACACTTCATATTTTGCACATTGGTGAACTTCCCCTGTGGGTTTCTCCCGGGCTCCCTCCTGAAACTGCAGGCAACTGGAAGGTGGCCTGGGCAGAAGGGCAGCTGGTGCTCCTGGCTGGAGACCCTCATCTTCTGGGACACTAGGCTGGCTTTCTCACATGGGAGTGTCAGGCCCCAAAAGTCACCCAATGCCAATTTTGCCACACGCAGGTGGGAGCACAGTGCTGGGTTGATTCAGGGACACATCCAATTCAAGGGAGGGAAACAGACTTCATCTCTTGATGGGAAGAGGGCAAAGTCACATTGCCAAGAAGCACTGGGATGGGAGGGATCTTCCCAAACAATCTCTCACAGGTTGAAGTGGATGTTCTGTTCATGAAGTTGTCAGAATCCCAAGATGCTTCTACAGCCCATCACACCACCAGCCCTAAAGGGGGACCCTGGACCTCCAGGTCCAAGACAGTGACTGGAATCCAACCATTCCACCTGCGTTAGGCTGTTCTTGCATTGCTACAAAGAAATACCTGATACTGGGTAATTTATAAAGAAAGCAGTTTAATTGGCTTATGGTTCTGCGGGCCGTACAGGAAGCATAGTGCTGGCATCTGCTCGGCTTCTAGGGAGGCCTTGGGAAGCTTACAATCATGGTGGAATGTGAAGGAGGAGCAGGCACATCACATAGTGAAAACAGGAGCAAGAGAGAGAGAGAGACTGGGGTCGAGGGAGGTGCCACACACACTTTTCAACGACCAGATCTCCTGTGAACTCAGAATGAGAGCTCGCTCACCACCAAGGGGATGGCCCAAGACACACATGAGGGATCCACCCTTATGATCCAAACACCTCCCACCAGGCCCCACCTCCAACATTGGGGATTACAACTCAACATGAAATGTGGACAGGGACAAATATCCAAACTATATCAACATCTATGGTCCAGGTGGCAAGATGGAGGAACGAATAAAAAAGAGGGGGAAGGGACATAAGTGCCAGCTGTCCTTTCTGGAAGTTGCTACATAACATTTCTGCTTATCTCACTGCCCAGATCTGAGTCACATGGCCACACTTAGATGCAAGGAGGCTAGGAAATGCCATCTTTATTCTAGGTGGCCAATTGGCCCATTTAGAGTCTGAGGTTCTATTTCTAAGGAGGCAGGGGAGCACGGATATTGGGGATCCAGCAGTTTCTGCCACAATATGAAACCTTTGCCCCTGAGATAGTACAATGTACTGAAAGACGTCACCCCAATTACCTTAAAATGGAGAACTTTTCCATCACTGGGCAGATATCTTTTAACTCCACAAAGGTTTAGAAGTCAAACCCATATTATGGTGTAGTTGGTATTTAAAGTATTCATAACATTGAAGAGGTTTTTTTTTTGCATATTAGAGTATGAACAAATTAGCCTTGTGACTCCTATTTAAAATACGTAATTGAGTTTAGACTTGTGATTTTTCCGTTGAGAAGCACACGAATCTTTTTATACTAAATTTATAAATGACTCCAGAATGTATAAGAGATCTTGAGATTCACTGTTGTATAAGTTTTTAAATTAGATTTTCCAAAGTGGTTTAAGTACTTTGGAAAGTTTTGCTTGTCAGGTCAGGCAATGAAAGTGTTTAAAAAAGGAAATTGAATATGTTAAATTAGTAAGCCCTGTGTAAAATGTTGAAGATAATTTAATTAACCAAGTTTGCAAATGGTATGGATCATTTAACTGAGTATGAGTCGATTGACCATTAATCAAAAGCCCCTCGAAACTGACTGCATGGAAATCGAATAATAAGTTTTGTAAATTGAACTTAAAGGCTTAAGAATGACTAGGGTTTTTTTTTAAGCTACTATATTACATTGAATATTAAGCAACAAGTACTTGCAAGAAACCTTTTCTGCATCCAAAAAATCCCTTCCACACTGACATTCCCGAATTCACTCAAGAGCTAAGTTGGGGTTTTGGGGTAACCCCCAAAGTCCTTGCTTGTCTGCTAACTACATGGTAACTGCCAGTTACCATGGTAGGGAACATTAGGGTATGGAATCGCCAGGACAAGGCACCTGACTGGATTGAGAGAGAGAAAGAGGAAAAGCGTCGAGAATGAGCTTGGTGCAGTTTGGGCACAGGTGCGTATGCAGAGAGCACCAGCAGGCCTTGGCAACTCCTAAAGGATCCCCACCATATCATCTCATGATCTCTCTCATCTCAGCCTCCCAAGGTTACACATTGATCTTCACTGGAGATTTTCTTTTGGAGAAGGAAGTCCTAGCACACTGTCATGAAAGAGTTGGGGCTGACACTGAGGAGCCCTGGGGAGCCCTGGAAGAGAGGGTGTCTCTGAGAGCTACCTCCATGCTCTCTGCCTAAGGGACGGATCCTCAACGTAACCACAATCTGAAAACAATCATTGCTGACATTTGGGGTGGATGCTACGGGAGCCACATCTAGGCCCCTGATTCTGGCTGTCATATCCCTCCCCACTCCAGATCTAAGGGTGCAAAAGACCAGTCTCTCACCTCGTGGTAGTGCAGCTCCCACTCCAGAGCTCCCTTAGGAGCAGGCTGAAGCTAGTGCACAGCTGAGACCACTTTCTTGCTTGGCAACATGCTGTGGAACGCTCTGCTGGCTGCCAGGGAAACTGGTCTGAGAGTCAGCCTCCCTCCTTCACCCTCAGCTTCCTTCCCTTCTTGGACAGCCACCTCTGCAGGCCCTCAGTATTTGTGGAGTGAATAACTTGGGTTACATAAAGCCCTGGCACACAGTAGGCCCTCAGTGCGGTCCCCATTGACTTCCCAGAGGTCCAGAGTTTTCACAGAGATCCCGGGACGTCTATGTGCCTTCTCCACATCTTGTTCCTCGATAGTGACCTTGCTCTAGCCTTCAGGGCTGCATCTGGACTTCAGGGAGTCTTAATGGGGCAGGAGACCCCGGGCCCCGCCCTCTGGGCAGGTGCGCGAAGATGATGCATGCACAGGAGGTGGCGGCCGCGAGGCGGGTGGGCGGCAGCCGCATGTCTCTGATCTGGGAGCGCCCCCTCGTGGCGAGATGAGCAATGCGCGTTGAGGGAGGATTTCCCCACCGTCCAGGTGGTCTTAACGGTTCAAACTCAAGGAGACAAAAGGAAAGGCGCTCAGGGGATCATCTAATACCAACGGGCGGTCGTTAGCATTAAGATGAGAAGTGTTGGTGCTTCCTATTAAAATAAGTTGTTCTGCAGCGCGGTCTTTCCTCTTAGCCTGCAAATGACTAGGCAATTTCCTCACTGCAAAGAAAGGGAAATACGGTTTGCCTCAGCTCTCATCGGAACCAGTGGAGAGTGAGCTTGGATAGTGGCGTTCAGAAATTTAAACCTCACTCGACTAGAAAGCACTTTTGCTTCCTCCACCCATCCCATGTTTTCTCCATTTAAAATTAAAAACGAAGATAAAAACAGGCCCGAAGTGTTTTGTCTACCTAGCTCTGCCTGAAGCTCTGGGGGAAATTTCCAATAATGATAATGATGATAAAAGCAAAAATAGTAAACTATAAATGTTGAGAGCGCTCAACTAAGGTTGGAACGTCTGAGAGGAAGAGCTTTTCATGAGCCTAGAACTCTTAAAGAAAACGTTATTCGTGGCACTCGCTGAAGGTGGTGAGGCCAATTCAAGGTCCCCTGGCGATAGGTAAAGGGATCGCTGCAATAGGGTCTCATAGTGGGCAGAGAGATGGGACTCAGTTCTGACTCCAACAGGGACAAGTGAGAATTTATAACCAAGGAGCAGGGCGGGGGTCCATGGATGGAAAATTACTAAGAGGAAACCTCAGGGATTTTCTGACTAAACTAACGTGATAGGATTATTGCTGAAGGCAGGCCAAGCTGATCAGATATCCACAGTGGTCGGATACCAAGAGTGGGGATTTTTGCTAAACTGATTTAGCAGGATTCTTGCTCCAGCTGGAGTCTACAAGGACAGAGAGGCCGCCTAGTCAAGTGAAGGACTCAGAGGAGACGGACTAGTTTGTGTCAAAGGAGAGAGTCTTTGTCTCCTTTGACCAAGCCCTGGGATGTGCCATGGGTGAAATTCAGCCGCTCAGATGTGCAAATGAGAAAGTGTGCCTCCGTGAGAGAAGAGACATAGAATGGGCTTTATAATTTTAAAAAAACCCGGGAGGGATTTCAGGTAGTACAAAAAGAATGGGGGGACTGGAGTGAATGAATACTTGTTGAGCCCTCATTTTTGCCATGTGGCTCTTATTATTGTGTCAGAGACATTGAAACAGGAGTGACTCCATCTTGAATAGGGGCTGGGTAAAATAAGGCTGAGACCTACTGGGCTGCATTCCCAGGAGGTCAATCTTAGTCACAGGATGAGATAGGAGGTTGGCAGGACTAGTATCACAAGATACAGGTCACAAAGACCCTGCTGATAAAACAGGATGTGATTAAAAAAAAAAAAAAACGAGCCAAAACCTACTAAAACCAAGATGGTGATGAAAGTGACCTCTGGTCATCCTCACTGCTCATTATATGCTAATTATAATGCATTAACATGCTAAAAGACACTCCCACCAGCGCCCGTGACAATTTACAAATGTCATGGTAACGTCAGGAAGTTACCATATATGGTCTAAAGCGGGAAGGAACCCTCAGTTCTGGAAATTGCGCACCCCTTTCCTGGAGCACTCATGAATAATCCACCCCTTGTTTAGCATGTAATCAAGAAAAAACTGTAAGTATACTCAGTTGAGCAATCCACACCACTGCTCTGTGTGTGATTTACTTTCCTAATAAACTCACTTCCACTTTATGAACTTCCTCTGAATTCTTTCCTGTGTGAGGTCCAAGAACCCCCTTTTGAGGTCTGGATCAGGACCCCTTTCTGGTAACAATTACATCTTTACCTTAGCCTTGACAAATAAAGGCAATTTTTCCATTTTACAGATAGAGAAACAGGCTCAGAGAAGAAAGGGGCTGAGCTCAAAGTGACATCATTGAAAAGCAAAGGGCTAGGATTAGAAACCAGGCTTCTAATATCAACCTCAGTGTTTGCCACAGCACTGGGTCTATGAGTCTACCGACACTCATTCATCCATTGATTTATTCATCAAATGTTTACTGAATACCTACTATGCACCAGATACAGTTATAAGCACTGCGGATACAGTCACGTCCACAACTGGCTGAAGAAATTAGGGCTACAAATATTGCTGGGTGGGGAGGCTCAGATAACCAATGATATTTCTTTACTAACTACTTTTGTTTATCAGCTCATTCACCAATCCATTTATTTTTTATTTTATTTTATGCAAAGAGTTTACTGACTTATTTATTCATCCATTCTCTCAGTCACTTATGTTTTTATTTACTTATTCATCCATCCACTCAAACATTGATTCACTTGCTCATTCATTCTTTTGATCATTTATTTATTTATTCACCTGCTCATTATTTGCTCATTCTCCTACTCCATCAATCATTTACTCATTCCTTCACTAATTCATACTCTCATGTGTCTGTAAATCTCTCCATCCATCCATCCTTCCTTCCTCCTATATATCTATCAATCCCTCATAAATCCATCCACTCCCCTGTACACCCGTATCTCCCTGTCTTCTTTCTTTCCTTCCATTTCTCCCTCCCTCCTTCTTTTCTCCCTCCCTTCCTTCCTTCCTTCTTTCTTTCTTTCTTTCTTTCTTTCTTTCTTTCTTTCTTTCTTTCTTTCTTTCTTTCTTTCTTTGTCTATGGTTCCTCCAGTCACTCCTCCATTAGTCCCTCCTTTCTTCCCTCTATCCACTCCTACATTGCCTGTCCATTCTTTCAGGCGTCATGCTGACCCTGAAAATTAAGAAATAATACAACCCATTTCAACCTCCAAGGCACTTACCATCTATTAGTGGTGAGTGACAGAAGAAAAGGCACCATATCACTGTGATTAGAAATGTAACAAGAAGCTAGAGGAGGGTGGCACAGAGGAACCCTAAGTCACCCGAGGGCTGGGAAATCCAGGCTGAGTCCTAAAGGAAAAGTTAGCCACGTTGAGCAGGATGGAGGCAGTAGGAGTTTCAGGCAGAGGGAATCGCATATATACATGCTTGGAGGCAGAGTGGGCACAGCGTGATTGAGGACAGGCAAGTGTGGCTGGATCTTAGGAAGGGCAGGGAGGCAGTGGAGAGATCACACCCAATACTCTCCTAGGCATAGCTTTATGTGTTGTGAGGATGGCCACATTTGGTGTTCTATCTACCCCAGTCCCCCTCTGGCCTCCTCCATTAGCTTGAGAGGGCAGTCCCATAGGATTGCAAGAAATCCAGGCTACCCATAGTGTCGTTGGTAATAGGGCTCACCTCTCCTCATCAGTGTCAGAGCCAGCAGTGAAGAGAACACTGCCCAACCCCCCAGCCCTCCCCTTTGTCTGTGGTGATGCCCTGGGCTGTGATACCCCCACAGAAACATCTAGATCAGCTCCAGTACAGCCCTCCCCAGCTTCCACGCCTCCCCCATGTCTGATAGGTCTCCAGGCCCTGCCTCTTTCACTTCTTCATCACCTCCTCCTTGTCAGCCAGACAGATATTTTCCTAACTCTGACCCCCATTATGCCAGCCTCTCCCTACCAGCCCTGTCTCTCACCTCTCTGCCTCTAGCGGCTTCCCCTAGACCCCACATGCCCATTCCTCTGCCTCCAGAGTAGCCTCTCTGAAGCTCCGATATCCTCATGACATCCACCTGCATAAAATCCTTTAAGGACACCTTGTTCCAGGCCAGGGGGTCAAGTCCAAACTCCCTGGCCAGGCATTCAGATTCTTTATCATACGGCACATGCCATTTCTCCCGGCTTGCCTGGCTCTTACCTTCTCACATGTACCATCCATGCAGACCAGAGCCCCAGACATTCCCAACACATCTCACTTCTACTCACCTTTGCCACCTTGTAACTGTTGGACCTTTGCCTGTGGTGGCCTTCCCTGTCTTGTCCTCCCAGAAGACTCTTGCTCATCCTTCAAAACCTGGTTGGGTGCATCCATCAGACCTTGTCAGGATTGCTATTTTACCAGTCATCATACTTCATTGCACATCTGTCTGTCTCCCTTCACTAGACCGCAAGCCCCTGGGAGACACATGCCTTTTCACAGTCTTCACTGCTTTCTCAGTGTCTAAAACAGTGCCTGACACACAGAAAGTACTCACTCAATAAGCATTCTATGGACAAATGAATGAATGAACAAAATATCTCTATGGATGTCTGGGTTTAAACTAGACCAATAACGCTTCCTGGGCCCTCTGAGATTGTGTGTCCAGCCTGGCCGCTTATCCTGCTATGGGAGAAGCTCTGCAGACATTGGACAAAGTCTCACATGACATCAAGTGGGGAAAACAATCTGGTTGCTTGGCATTTAGGGGTGGTTTCCAAGCATTTGTCTTCAAATGTGATTCTGTCTCTAATGTTGGCTGAGAGATCACTGTCCTGAGGGTGGGATGGGCTGCCCAGAGGTTACCCAGTTGCTAGGATTACGGTAGTCAGGTGAACTCTGGAATCAGAGCCAGTGATCTCGGGGAGAAGGTGGTGGTGGATGAAGACTCATTCAGAGGTGCTAGCAGCTGCTTTCTGATGTTAACTCAGTGCTCTGCATTGACATTACCATAGCACATGCTGGGAAGTCCCCACTCTCTACTCCTGGCACAAAGCGTCCTGACTTCCATTTTGGCCCACAGAGAAGGGACCACATGTCTAAGAGGCAACAAAATGAGATGCTAGAGCACAGCTGACAGGGTTGCCCACCCCCACGTCTGTCTAGGAGATGACCTTGGCAAGTTCCAATCTGATAATTTCTGCCTATTTAATTTGGGTGTTTAGACCATTTACATTTAATGTAATAACCGATATGATTGTGTTTAAATCCACCATGTTGCTATTTATTTTCTGTTTCTCCCATTTGTTATTTGTTTCTTTTTTGTTCTGCTTCTTTTTTAGATCAATATTTTTTATGATTCCATTTTATCTCTTTTGTTGGCTTATTAGCTATAATTCTTTGTTGAATTATTTTAGCAGTTGTTTTGGAGTTTATAATACACGTATCTAACTTATCACAGTCTGCTTTCAGATTTTATTATACTACTTCACATATAGAATCAGAACCTTACAACATTATACTCCCATTTCTCCCCTGTTGGCCTTTGTGTCATTGTTGTTATACATAGTATTGCTTCATATATTATAAACTCCACAGTACACTGTTGTTATTTTTGCTTTGGTCAAATTTGTTTTTAAAGTGATTTTTAAAGTAAGAGAAAAGGGGTTTTATTTGCCCACAGTTGTCATTTCCAGTGCTCTTCATTCCTTTGTGTAGATTCAGATTCCCACCTGGTATCTTTTTTTTTTTTTTTTTTTTGCCTAAAGGACTTATCAACACTTTGTTTGTATACAGGTATGCTGGTGATGAATTCTTCCTGCCTTTGGATACCTGAAAACATCTTTAGTTTTTTTTTTTGTTTTTTTTTGAGACAGGTTCTCATTCTGTCACTCAGGCTGGAGTGCAGTGGTGTGATCTTGGCTCACTGCAGCTTTGATCTCCCCAGGCTCAGGTGATTCTCCCATCTCAGCCTCCTGAGTAGTTGGGACTACAGGCATGTGTCACCATGCCCGGCTAATTTGTGTGTGTGTGTGTGTGTGTGTTTTGTAGAGATGGGGTTTTGCCATGTTGCCCAGGCTTTCATTTTTAAAAAGACATGTTTGCTGGATGTAGAATTCTAGGTTGACTTTATTTTTCTCTCAGCATTTTAAAGATGTTACTCTACTGTCTTCTTACGTGCATTGTTTCTTTTGAGAAATCTGATACCGGCCTTATATTTGTTCATGTGTATATATAACCTGGGTTATTTGTTTTCTGGCTGCTTTTAAGATTTTTTATTTATGTCTAGTTTTGAGTAATTTGATTATAATGGCCCTTGGTGTCATTTTTTAAATATTGTGAGAGTCTCAAGTATAATCTTATAAGGCAAAGTGGTATAACATCAGTTGGAAGTAGAAGGTAGAGACTGTGATAAATTAATGTGCTTAGGGTTCATTGGGTTCCTTGGGTCTGTGAGTTTTGTTCACATCAAATTTGGCAAGTTTTCAACCATTATTTCTCCTTCAAGCTCTCTCATATATATATATTTGATCTATATATACACTCATATATATACACATATGTATATATTTATCTGCTTATAAATATATCTATCTGCTTTTATATATATCTATGTTTGAGTGTGTATGTGTTGTGTGTTGTGTAGATATATTATACTGGAAGTTGTCCCACATTTCGCTGATGCTCTGTTCATTTTTTTTCAGTCTTTTTCTTCTCTGCGGTTCATTTTGGATAGTTTCTCTCGCTGTATATTTAAGTTCACTAATCTTTTTTATTCGAGTCTTTTTGCTGTCTTCCATGTCACAATTTAGAATACTCAGTCCTTCCTCTCGTTTCCTGAACCTATGAAATACAGCTATAATCGTGGTTTTAATGTCTTTATTTATCAGTTCTATCATTTGTGTCATTTCTGGGTCAGTTTCCAATGATTGAATTTTCTCCTCATTAATGGATTGAATTTCCTTGCTTCTTTGCATGCCTGGCAATTTTTTTAATGGATACCAGACACTGAATTTACATCATCATGTGCTAGGTTTTTTTGTGCGTGTTTCTATAACTATGTTTGATTTTTTTTCTGGGACACAGTCAAGTTCCTTGGAATTAGTTTAATCTTTGCTTTTAAACATTTTTACATGGGACCATATCAATGTTTAGAGCAAATTTTGTCCAGCTACTGAGGCAACCTTGTGAATTATCTGCCTAAAGCCCTGTGAGGTTTTTCACTCTGGCTCCTAAGAACAGAGATTATTCCCAGCCCTGTGTGGGCACCTGGGGTTGTTCCCTGTAATCTAATCAGGTGGTTCTTTGCTGGCCTCAGGTAGGTTTCACACATGCACGTGTTCATTAGTACTCAGAAGACAGGAGGGGCTCTCTGCTGATCGCCAGAGCCCACCTATGCTCTTGTACCTGCTCCTCCCCACAAGCTCTCTTCTCAGTGATACTCTGCCCTGTGAACTCCAGACACCTTGGCCTCTGGATTAATGTATTTGCATTGCTACATCAAAAATACCCAAGCCTGGGTGGTTTATAAAGAACAGAAATTTATTTCTCATGGTCCTAGAGGCTGGGAAGTTCAAGATCAAGAAGCCAGTGTTGGTGTCTAGTGAGAGCTGTTCTCTACTTCCAAGATGACGCCTTCAGTGCTGTGTCCCCAGAGGGGAGAAATCCTGTGTCCTTATATGGCAGAAGGCAGAAGGGCAAAAGGATAGACTCCCTTCATGAAGCCCTTTTATAACCACATTAATCCATTCATAAGGGCAGAGTCCTCATGACTAAACACCTTCCAAAAGGCCCCATCTCCCAACACTATTGCATTAAGGGTTAAGTTTCAACATAAATTTAATTTTTTTTTTTTTTTGGAGATAGGGTTTTGCTCTGTTAACCAGGCTGGAGTGCAGCGGTATAATCACGGCTCATTGCAGCCTTAGTCTTCTAGACTCAAGTGTTCCTCCCACCTCAGCCTCCTGAGTAGCTGGGACTACAGGTGTGCATCACCATGCCTGGCTAATTAAAAAAAATTTATTTTGTAGAGATGGGGTCTCACTATGTTGTACAGGCTTATTTTGAATGCCTGCCTCAACCAATCCTCCCGCCTTGGCCTCCCAAAGTGTTGGGATTAAGGGCGTGATCCACTGCATCCAGCCTCAACATAAATTTTTACAGGGGACAAAAACATTCTAACCATAGTAGCCACCCAGCTCCATCTCTTCAACTCAGGAAGACCCCTGGGCTCTACCTGGACTCCCTGTCCTGCGCCGTGGCCTGAAAATTCTCCAGATAGCAAGCAGAGGCAATTGCTAGGCTCTCTTTGGTTTTCTCTCTCTCAGGGATCACGGTTCTGTGTTGCCTGATGTCCAATGTCTTGAAAACTGTTGATTCATATATTTTCCCCAGATTTTTTTGTTTCAGCTAAGAGGATAAACCCATTCTCTGTTATTCCACCTTGACCAGAAGGAGAAGTCAGTGAATGAGCCCAGATGTCTTCTAAAGGAACCAATATATTTCCAGGTGTTTCAGTTGGGCAACCAGGATGGAGAACTATTGATCTAAGCCATCCTAATTCCTCTACTAAATTTTTTTTTTTCAGAAATACTGGATGCACCAAACAAGACCTTCTGTATGCCATATTTGGCCCTTGGGCTGCAATTGTGAGATTCCTGGAAACAGGTAAGATTTCCTGTTTCCAGGTAATTTTTACCTGTTATTTTAACTAGTTTAAGCCTAAAAATAGATAGTCTTTGCATATTACTGCCCAAAACTAGGAGTTGAAAGAAATAGGATTTGAACCCAGGTCCTCTATGACTTCAAAATACCATCATTTCTTTCATGAGATTCCTACCCCATTGTTCTCATTTGCACTGTTACATTTCACATTATTTTTTCTGTATTCCCCCACCCCACCACCCTGCACTTTGAGACTTCCTTGTCTTTGTATCCTCTAAGTTTAGCAGAGGGCCTGACCTGTGGGAGATGTTGAGAGAATTTTTGTGGAAAAAATAACTTCTCTCCTTCTGTTTGCTCTCTCAATGTTTCATCCTCCTCTAGTCCACACCCATCTATTAAATGGGAGGTATGTTACCAGCAGCACAGGTGGGATTTAAATCAAGCAGCTGTTACCTGTGAGATGATGCCTCTGCTACTACAAGAGAGACGCCAAGACACAGAGTTCATTCATTAGAGGAGAAAAGGGCTGGTTAACATTCTGTAAACACAAGCTTTGAAGGATTTTAAAAAATATTTAAAGTCCTGAGATATTGGAGCTGGGACATCCAACTTCAGTAGTCATCAAAGAAATCCAAATTAACCAACAAAGTATTGGCATAATTTTAAAAAACCAATAACATGAGATATTAATAAGAATATAAGGAAAAGATGACCTCATATGCTGCTGGTAGCATTACAAATCAGTATAAGTTTTTTGGAAGACCATTTAGCAAAACATATCAAAAGTTTTAAATATGCTCATGTAATTTTCTTCAGCAATTTCACATTTAGCACATTATATCCTAAGGAAATAAGCAGACAGGTGCACTGTGATTTATCCATGAGAATGCTCATTGCAGCACTGTTTAGTTGAAGACTGTGGACTAGATAAATACATCACTATGAAGGATAAGCCCACAGCCTTTGAAAGCAAATATGCTGAAGAATAATGACTTGAAAAATGTTTTTGAACAATTGTTAAGAAATCTTGATTAAACAATTATATGCATATTCATCATAATTAATACTTCCTGTGTGCTTTACTAATTTAATTAACTCATATAATCCTTATAATAATAATAATAATCTTATGAGGCAGGTACTGTCCTTGCAGACTCAGAAGTTGCATCATGGAGAGGCAGCCTAAATTCCCTGTGGGCAGGTAGTGGGTGGCGGAGCTGGATTCCAACTACTGGTGCTTAGGCAATCTTAGAACACTGAGTCCAGTGCTTCCCAAGGTGTAGTCCCTGGACCAGCAGCCCCACATCACCTGGAACTTGTTAGAAGTGCCAAATCCCAGGCCTGGTCCCAGACCTCCTGATCAAAAGCTCTGGGGGTGGGGCCCGGCAATCTATGTTTGAGCAACCCTTCCAGGTGAATGTATGCTCAGTTTTGAGAGCCACTGTGCAATTGTAACAGCTGAAGGGAATCTTCTCCTCTGTCCTCTGAAGGTTTGCTGAAAACGAACTATAATAGACAGATTAGTAAAATAAAAAGGCATATGAAACTTCTTTAATGAGGCCAGGCATGGTGGCTCATGCCTGTAATTCCACACTTTGGGAGGCCGTGGTGGGAGGATCACTTGAAGCCAGAAGTTTGAGACTACCCTGGGTAACAAAACAAGATCCTGTCTCTACAAAAAAATTTTTTAAAACGTTAGCCAGGCATGGTGATATGTGTCTGCAGTCCCAGCTACTTGGTAATCAGAGGCAGGAGGATCACTTGAACCCAGGAGTTTGAGGCTGCAGTGAGCTATGATTGTGTCACTGCACTCCAGCCCAGGCAACAGAAGAACATCTTGCCTCTCAAAAAATAATAATAATAATAAAATAAATTATTGAATGTGAATAACACAGGGGAATTGCAGGAGAATGATTACCCAATAACCCTTATATGCCCTTCTTCATTGGGGAAGGGGAAATGGGAGGTATAGTAGTAAGTGATTTTTTAGGGGAAATGAATGAGCCTAAAGAACAACTGCCTGAGACAAAATTCTTCTGAGCTCTGGGGGAGGCGGTGGGAAGGTAAGGGGCAGAACTTCACTGTAAACAAAGATTGTCTTACTATGCAGATAAAGCTTCCCAGGTGATCTCTAGGAGCTGCTCTCAGAAAAATAGATGAAAGTCTGTCTGAGCATGGTGACTACATCTAGTCTCTTTTCCAGTGGTTAATCTTTCCTGGTTATTTCATGAGATTCCTGGGGATAGGGAGTTTTAAGAAATTGCATTTCTCTTGGAAAGAAGCTTTCTTAGGCAGATAAGAAAATTCCAGAGACAGCTCCTCCTGGTGCTTTGGGAAAGTAAGAGGATCAGAGAGACAGGGAGGTAGCGGAAGGTCAGAGAGAGACCTTGAAACCGCTTCTTGGCAGTTCAGCACGTCAAAGCGCCAGATTCTGGGGCACTGTTTTCTGAGCCTGAACACAACACTATTGTTTCGAAATTTTTGAAATTTCGAAAAAAAAAGTATACGTATGTATAAAAAAGTCTGATAGATTGGTCATTAAAATATTAACAACGTCACTTCTGAATAGTGGGGTTCTGGGTGATTTTTTAATATATATTTTTTGTTTTATAATTCTAAAAGGTACATAATGAACTTCTGCATCCAAGGTAAAAGAAAAAAAATACATGTTCTTTAAAAAAAAAAAGAAGAAGAAGAAGGGGCCAGGCACGGAGGCTCACGCCTGTTATCCCCGCACTTTTTGGGAGGCCGAAGTGGGTGAATCACTTGAGGTCAGGGGTTTAAGACCAGCCTGGCCAACATGGTGAAACCCCATCTCTATTAAAAATACAAAATTTAGCCAGGTGTGGTGGCACAGGATTGTAATCCCAGCTACTTGGAAGGCTGAGGTGGCAGGATCGCTTGAACCGGGAGGTGGAGACTACAGTGAGCTGAGATCACACCACTGCACTCCCCAGGGAGACACAGTGAGGCTCTGTCTCAAAAAAAAAAAAAAAAGGAACTCCACTTCAATACTCAGTGAAATAGTATATATTTTGGGTAGAAGGGAAGTAGAGAAGAAAATGGTTCCCCTAAATCACATAGCAACTCCAGCAGTGCTTCTCCAGTGTGAATGAATCACCAGGGGGTCTTGTGAAAATGCAGACTTGGCCGGGCGCTGTGGCTCACGCCTGTAATCCCAGCACTTTGGGAGGCCGAGGCGGGTGGATCACGAGGTCAGGAGATCGAGACCACGGTGAAACCCCGTCTCTACTAAAAATACAAAAAGTTAGCCGGGTGCGGTGGCGGGCGCTTGTAGTACCAGCTACTCCGGAGGCTGAGGCAGGAAAATGGCGTGAACCCGGGAGGCGGAGCTTGCAGTGCGCCGAGATCGCGCCACTGCACTCCAGCCTGGGCGACAGAGAGAGACTCCCAATCAAAAAAAAAAAAAAAAAAAAAGGAAAATGCAGACTCAGTGGTGCTTGCGGCTAAGATGCTGCATTCCCAACCAGCTCCCAGAGGATGCTGACGATGCTGGTTTGGGGTCCACACTTTAAGAAACAAGAGACCAGAGAGACGGAGGCTCTTGATTTCCAGAATGCAAGCTTCACGAGGGGCCTGGTCCCATGATGTATTTCCAGTGCTGAGAACGGAGCAAAGAATAGTTATCTAATAAATAGACGGAGATGCTGCAAGCCTCCTCATTCCTGGGGACCCAGAAATGGGGGTTCTGGTCATGGTTCTGCATCTGCTGCCAGTAATACCTTTGGCAAGCTGTGGCCTCCCTGTGATGACAACTGTCACTAGGCAGGATGACAGCTCTGGGCCCTTCTTTCCCATGACCCAATATGCAAGACCGGTTCAGCCTGGGCCAGGGCTACCCAACATATCAGTCTTGCACCAAACAAAAAGTACCAGGAACTTGGTAACACAGGTGTTCTGAGAAGCCCAAAGAAAGGAACTAGAGATGAAGAAATATCTAAGTTGAGGCTTCCGTAGAAACATTAACTCATCTGCATAGGCTGCGTGCTGCATTTGGATTACAGGTTAGGCTCGTAAGCCTGAAATAAATTATATACTCTTCGTATTATTCAATACTGTACTGTATAATAATAAATTATACAGTTATAGGCCTCAGCCCAAGTTATAACAAATTATACCACAGTGTATAATTACCCTGCACTGCACCATATAATAATAAATTAGACAGCTACAAACCTAAGTTGTGATTCCAGAAAGAGATAGGAGAATGATTGGGGGCTATTGATCCATTCCTCTGATCAGTCAGACAAGCCTGGAGCCTGAGAATGAAGAATTTAATTCCTTATTCCTTCTTTCCTCTGTCCCTCCCTTCCTTCCTCCCTCTCTTCTTCCTTCCTTTCTCCCCTTCCTCCCTCTTTTCCTTCCTTCCTTCCCTTCTTCCTCTCTTCTTCCTTCTTCCCTCCCTCCCTCCCTTCCTTCTTTCCTTCCTTCCTTCCTTCCTTCCTTTCCCCCTTCCTTCCCTTCTTCCTTCCTTCCCTTCTTCCTCTCTTCTTCCTTCCTCCTTTCCTTCCTTCCCCTCTTCCTTCCTTTCTTCCTTCTTCCTTCCTCCCTCCCTCCCTTCCTTCCCTTCTTTCTCTCTCCTTCCTTCCTTCCTCCCTCCCTTCCTTCCCTTCTTTCTCTGTCCTTCCTTCCTTCCTTCCTCCCTCCCTCCCTCTCTTCCTTCCTTCCTCCTTCCCTCCCTCCCTTCCTTCCCTCCCTCTCTCTTTTCCTTCCCTCCTCCCTCCCTCCCTTCCTTCCTTCCCCTCTTATTCCTTCCTCCTTCTCTCTCTCCCTCCCTCCCTTCCTTCTTCTTTTCCTTCCTTCTTTCTTTTTTCCTTCCTTCTTTCTTCTTTTCCTTCCTTCCTTCCTTCCTTCCTTCCTTCCTTCCTTCCTTCCTTCATTCCTTCCTTCCTTCCTTCCACCCTTCCTCCGTCTCTCATATTTGAGTGCCTCCATGGTTTTTGGTATAGACTTGACCATGGGAGCCTGAGCTGACTTGGAACGAATCCCCATCCTTGAGGGCTCCCAGGCTGTGGGGTGAAGAGCATGTAAACTGAAAGTGAAACAGTGTAACAACAGCGGTGGAAAGAGTAAATTAATCACAGCGGCCTTGGTATCAGGTGTCTACCAGGTAGCAGGCATCAGCACAGGTGTTAACTCCTCATGCCCTGGGGGTGGGTATCATCGTCTCCATTTGACAGGTGAAGCGAGCAGAGCTCACACAAAGTGTGACTCGCTTAAGGTCACACAACTATTATAGAAATGGTGGATGGGAATTTTCACCCAGGACTGTCTATCTGACGGTTAGATTTCTCTGAGGGTGCTACTCAGTCGAGTCAGCTTGGAAAGCAAAAATCAAGTGTAATGAAAAGTACCCCTGGCAAATCCTCAGAGGCACTAGGTTGGGGACTGATATTCAGTCTCCTAGGGAGTCCAGCACAGTTAGGGTTCCCTGCAGCCCTGGAGCAGGCTTCCTCTTCCTTCCACAGAGGGTACTGGCTGGGGTAATATTAAATCATAATATAATCCAATACCAGTGTGTATTAGGAGCTACTGTGAGCACTTCACAGGTGTTAAGCTCATTTTATCCTCTCAACAACCTTTTGAGGTTGGTACTTTTCTTATGCTCACTTTACAGATGAGGAGCCCCAGGCACAGAGGAGTTAGCAACTTGTTCAGGGTTATACAGCCAGGAAGCGGCGGAGCTGGAGTCTGAATTTAGGGTAGTCTGGTCTGCCAAATCCCTCGTTCTTTCCTACTATACTGCTAGTTGTTTTTCTTTTTTTCCCCAGCTTATCTTTAAAGACTTGTCCTTAGGTAGCTGTAGGATGAGGGGCCTATCGGGACTGAGGCTCAGACAGCAGATTCTGCCTCTATCTCATAACCACTTAGGGTGTGTGCCCATTGGGCCACATGGTCCTTACTTAATTTCTTTCTCTCTTCTTGTCTTTCTTTCTGTATTCTTTCTTTTGTCTGAAGAGCATGTTAAACTTGCATAAGCTGTAATTTTATTGTAATCAAACTGTCAAAGAGGCCCAAAGTGACAGGGAAGTGAACGCAACTGCCTCTCTTCCTGCAGTGGTCAGGGAAGGCTTCTGGGAGGAGGTGGCATTAAAGGCATAAAGGGTGAATAGGAGTTTAAGCAACACACAAGGAAAGGAGAGGCTCTCCAGGCAAGAAGAGTGAAAGTATAGGTGAGAAGAGATTGTTTTGGGAGGGACTCTTAAGTCCTTCCGGGTGGCTGTGTGAGCTGGGCAGGAGGCGAGGTGGGGTGGCAGACAGGGCCTTTCAGTGCCTCACTAGGGAAGCTGGACTTTATGTTAAAAGCAGTGACCGTCAATGTGTGGACAGTGGGCTCCTTGGGGATTTCCGAGCTCCACATTGTAGCCCAAGACAGGGAAACCGAGGTCCTGTAAGGCTCGTCAGCCTGTCTCATCCCACTCAGTTCCCCAAGGCTCTTCCATGCTGACCAAGCACTTACCTAAATGCTCTTATTCTCACGTCTGGCTGATGGAAGCGGCTCAGTCTAGCAGGTCTCTCTGGAAGGGCATCTACTGGGGGACGGAGAGAGGGTTGACAGAGAAAATACAGGATATCTATGCCCAGTTACATTTGAACTTCGGACAAACAGCAAGTGATTTTTATATCTCAAATATTGCATGATATATACTAAAAGTATTCATTATTTTTATGAAATTCAAATGTGATTGGGGGTCCTGTATTTTTATTTGTTAAATCTGTCTAGTCTAGATGGAGGGGACAGGTCACTTCCCAAATAGAATTGAAACCCCTGTGCCTTAGTCAGCATCCCATCGGAGAATTAGAGATGCTGAGCCTTTAGGAGTCATCTAGAACAAGGGATTCTGCCTCTAGTGTGGACTTGGAAGGCCCATGGATCGGCTGCAGGAGAACCCACCACCTTCCCTCTGAGAGGCTTTGTAACCACGGTTACAAAGGAAGGGCCCTGGGGAGTATGGAATCTGCACCTCCGTTCTGCCCTGGTCTGTAACTTTGGGTAAGTTACTAATAGTAGTCAACTTCTCCATGCCTTGGTGTCCTCACACATTAAATGTATACAAAAACTCACACCTCCCTTAGAGAGTTGCGGAGAAAATCCAATGGGAATGAGCCCAGCCTGGCAGCTGACATTTCCTAAGCAGTCAATTAATAATAGTTATTAGCAGTGTCAAAGAGTTGCTATCCATTTATTTTGCTATAAAAAAAAAAGTCACTTGTTTTAAAAGACAAGATAGGCTGGGAATGGTGGCTCACACCTGTAATCCCAGCACTTTGGGACGCCAAGGTGGGTGGATCACCTGAGGTCAGGAGTTCGAGACCAGCCTGGCTAACACGGTGAAACCCCGTCTCTACTAAAAATACAAAAATTAGCCAGGTGTGCTGGTGTGTGCCTGTGATCCCAGCTACTTGGGAGGCTGAGGTGGGAGAATCGCTTGAACTGGGGAGGCAGAGGTTGCTGTGAGCCAAGATCATGCCATTGCACTCCAGCCTGGGCGACAGAGCGAGACTCTGTCTCAAAAAAACAAAACAAAAACAAAAGACAAGATATTAAGAAGCAGTATGTTTCAAAATCCTATCTTGATTAAGTAACTCACCAGGTAAGTCTTGGGAAGATAACATAAACCACCTTCAAAAGCATCTCCAAGTGCCAAAGTGAAAATCAGATACCGCGCACAAGCGAGTTACGAATCTCTGAAATCTTAGCGACTCTTCCCCCAAATAAATGGAACGGATAAGCGCTAAGTGATGGGAAAATAACAAAATTCTGCTTCAGCACTGTTACAGATGCAGTGACTGCTGATTAAAAGAAAATACTTCCTTTAAAAAGGCCACTTATGAAAAGGAAACTCTAGTAGCAAAAGCTGGCATGGAATGGGGGTCAGGCAGCAGGTGGTGGCCACAACCAGGGGGGCATTGATCAGATGTGAGATGGAGAAGGCCAGTGGGCCTCCAGGGGTGCTGAAGGGCAGAGGACCCAGAGGACAGTGGCTCCCTTCCTTCCTGCTGCTCAGAGAGTGGTGGGGAGAAGGGTTTCCTGTAACCTCAGGGCCTGTTTTCACTGCTTGTTTTCATGGCCATTCAATGCTCTGGCTTGTTTTCAGGCCTGAACAGGGGGGGAAAAAAAAGCCAATTCCTTGTATTGGGAAGAATGGGGGTAAATTGGCCCTCTTCAGGGTGTTGGAAGCCTCTCTCTGCCTCCTGCTGGAAAAAGAGGCCCCTGGGCAGTCTTTTTAGCCACTTAGCCTGGTTCTGAGGTTTTCTTCTTAACAACTTATAATTCCAGATTGCAGCAAGAAATACAAATGCACTGGAGACCGGGTCTGTGCCAGAGGTGGAGGGGTTGGGCAGAGTGTTCCCAGGAGCACAGCAGAAGAAAGTTCCAGGGTAGAAACTGGAACTCCTGCATGTTGTACACAAGTGGAATGGAGGCAATGAGGCCATCTGGATATGATTTAAAAAAAAAAAGTTCACTCCTTTGATCCAAGCATCTCACATCTGGGGATATCTATGCAATAATGTTTAAGACAAAATTGTTTGCAAGTAGGGAAAAAATAGAAACAGTCCAGCTCTCCATCAATAGGGAATTCGTTAATTAAATTATTATGTTGACATCTGTCAGTGGCAACTTGTTGCTTTTTTTCCTTCAACTCTGTCTTCCCCATCAGCTGGTCCCGTGGGCTCTGCCACCGAGACATGTTCCAGGCTGGAGGCCACATCCCTAGTCCCTACAACCATCGCCTCTTGCCCGTGCCTCTGAATCCTGTAGCCTGACAGCTTCCCGGTTCCTCCACTGGTGCCTCTCCAATCTGTTCCTACACAGCTGCAGGACCCCCGGGTTCAGGGACTTCACATGTCTCTCAGGATAAAATCCACAGGCACCGTCTCATTGGGCCAGGGCCAGGGCCTGACTCTCCAACCTGGTTTCAAAAATGCTCATTCTCTACCTCCAGTTGAATCACACTTGAGCTTAGTCCAGCCTCCCAGCCTTTGCCCTGGCTGCTTCCTCTGCCTGGACTGCTCCGTGCTCCTTCCTTCTCTTCCTTCCGGTGGCAGTAAAATGCCATATCCCTGGGGACTTCACGCACTGTCTGTAAATTGTTTTCCCTCTCCCAATCAGTGTCTCTCTAACACTTTGTCCATCTTTTCTTTTTTCTTTTTTTTTTTTTTGAGACAGAGTCTCACTCTGTCACCTAGGCTGGAGTACGGTGGTGAGATCTCAGCTCACTGCAAACTCTGCCTCCCAGGTTTAAACAATCCTCAGCCTCCAGAATAGATGGGATTACAGGCATGCACCACCACATCCAGCATTTTTTTTTTTTTTTTTTTTTTTTTTGTATTTTTAGTACAGATGGATTTTCTCTACTAAAACCCCAGGCTGGTCTTGAATGCCTGGCCTCAAATGATCTGCCCGCCTTGGCCTCCCAAAGTGCTAGGATTGCAGGCATGAGCCACAGTGCCTGGCCCCATCTTATTTTCTTCATAGCACTCAGTATAAGATGAAATGCTCTCAACTATTTATTCATGCATTTGTCAATTATCCCTCCCATGAGAACTCAGAGCAAGGACTGAGTGTGTTGTGTGCCCTTGCCTGGTGTACAGGAGCTGCCTGCTCTACACATGTTTGGTGAATGAATGAATGAAAGAATGAATATAAGAATGTTATGAAGCTGCTTGAAAGAATGAGGTAGACCTGTATGTCTTACTTGGAAAGGTGCCTTTAATGTATAGATGTAAATCCACTTATGAAAAACCAGAAATTAATCAAGTCTATGGAATTAGAATAGTGACTAGTTTTTGAGGGCTCACTATCATCTGGGCACAGTTTTAACCACTTTTACTGTCTTTTCTCATTTGGTCCTCACAGCAGCCTTCTGGGATAGGTACAGTTTTTGCCACCATTCTACAGAGGAGGCGCTGACACAGAGAGGTTAAGAAACTTGCTTAAGGTCACGCAGTCAGGAAATGGAGGAGCCAGGAAATGAATTTATAGGGTCTGACCTCTGAAAGAACATTCACTAAGTGGTGTCGAGTGTTTGTTTCAGGGGATGGAGAGGGGCTGGGGTGAGATTCTGCAGGCTGTGGGATATTAGGGGAGAGGTCCAGACGCCAGTTCCATTCCTGTGTGATCTTGGGCAAGTCATCTGCTTCTCTGTGCTCACCTGGGAACCAGAGGCGATGGTGCAGGGCTACCGAGAGAAGTAAATAGGATAACGTACCCACAGCGCCCAGCTCGGGGCCCTCCATCAGCCAGTGATGGGAAGGTTTGGTGGAGCAAGTCTGAACTTCAAGGCCTGAAAGCCCCGTCCCAGTTCCTTGCGCTAGGGCCACACAGGGGTGGGGAGAGGGCTGCAGGGCCTGGCTGCTTGGCTTGAGGCAGGGTCCTCCCTCAGGGCTTCGGCTCTCCCAGCTGTCGGCCGCGCTGCTGCTTCCCCTGCTCTTGACCGCGACTGCCTGGGCTGGGCGGCGGCACCAGCGGAATGCGCAGGGGTCATTTTTGGAAGAGCTCAGCTCCAGGTGCAAGGTGCCAAGAGCAGGGCGGATGACTTCAAAGGGCCTTTGCAGCATGTTCTGAAAGATGAGCCCTTGCAGCTCTCCCTGCCCCCGCAGAACACACAGCTTGAAAGGGAAATCGAGCTCCGAGCAGGTGGCTCAGGAATTTGGTGCACGCTGGGGAGTCAACTCATTTGGGCACAAATACGTGAGGAGGGCGTGGCCTCCTTACACTCCAGGTTAGTATTGCACGTTTAGGTCCGGGGTAAGCTCGCCTTCTGAGCTTTCATCGCTGGCCGCATTTCGCATTCATTTTTCTGATTATTCCGTGATCCCTTTCCTCCCCGACAAGGGCCTGGGATTTGTCTGTTGCTCTCTGTGTCCACAGTTCGACCTGCAGTAGACGATGAGTAAATATTTCCCTAGTGAATGAATGCGTTTTCTTCTTCCACCAGTTTCATCACGTTGGAAAGGCACCGGGATTTAATCCTGCCTCTACTAATAACCAGTTGGGTAATCTTGGACTTCGCTGTTCAGCTATAGGCTTAAAATCTGCCTCCATTTGAACCCAGGCCCTGCCTCTTACTAGCTGCGTCACTATAGAAAGTTGTCAAACTTCTCCGTGTTTCAATTTCCTCATTTGGGCAATGGGGCACTCAGTGCTATGTCACAGATTGGAGTGAGAGACAAAGGGCTTAACACATAGGAAGCACAACTAGGACGGCACATAGTAAGGTCTAGATAAATATTAACTCGTATTATTTTATTATTATTTTAAAATCAACTTTATTAAAGTATTAACTTACAAACAATAAAATGCACTCATTTTTAAGCATACAGTTTGATGAGTTTTGACTGAAATATACACCCATGTAAACACCACCTCAATCAAGATAAGCATTTCCAGGTTCCCAAAAGTTCCCTTTGTCCCTTTTAGTCAATTGCTTCCCTCTCCCCAGCACCTGAGAGATGAGTTTTGCCGGTTCTCGAACTTTCCATGAGGCTGGGAATGGTAGTTCACGCCTCCAATCCCAGCACTTTGGGAGACTGAGGCAGGAGGATCACTTGAGCCCAGGAATTTGAGAGCAGCCTGGGCAACATAGGGAGACCCAGTCTCTACAAAAAATTTTTTTTAAAACTTAGCTGGGCTTGTTGGCATGCACCTGTAGTTCCAGCTACTTGGAGGCTGAGGCAGGAAGATCACTTGAGCCCAGGAGTTTGAGACCAGCCTAGGCAACACAGGGAAACCCTGTCTCTATAAAAAAAATTAAAAAAAAAATTAACCAGGCATAATGCACTGCACTAACACTTATTCCACACTCAAGAAACGCTCTCTCCTACCTCCTCTCCCTTCTTCCCATTAAAGGGGTCCTTCCAAGGGTATTGGGAGGCAGGAATCTAAAGGTCAAGGGCACTTTGGAGTTGAAAGGGGAGAAACCACTGTGTTTATAAAGCAGGTTGTTATTTTTTCATTCTTTGCCTTGTGTCCTTTCCCCTACTTCCCTCTTTTGAGGATAATTAAAATGCAAGCTGGCACTCCCTTGGAGGAGACAGCTGAAGATTTAATTGCCCCAAGAAAAATTTTCCAGCGAAAGGTCCTGTGGTAATGGCAGCTCCCGGCCTGGCTGCCCGAGTGCCTTTGCATCGGGCACAAAACATTAGCGATAACGCATTAATCTGCATGTGCACAGGGTCCATTTACTGGCATGGGGGGAGCCATGGCAGAATCAAGCCGACAGCCTTAGTCAGGCTGCAGCCTTCTTGCCATTAAACTCTCACCCGGCCTCATTCTGGAGACAGGTCTGTGGCCCAGATCCATGCGACCGGCTGCCGCACCAGCTGACCTTGCCCAGAGAGGGCCTGCAGGGGCAGAAGGCCCAGGTTGGTGGGAACGGCACCTTCTACCATGAGGGCTTGGCCTGTTGTCATTGAAGCAGAGCCAGGAGGACAAGTCTGTTGAGAGGCCGAGCCCCGCCAGCTCCCAAAGTTGAGCCATTGACCAGCCACGCTAGGGTTGTGCAATTTGAGAATAGACAGATTTTTGCAATCTTTTATCCTGTTTTCTAAGTATAGCCCCAGTTTCTCTAGAAGAGGAACCAAAGGTTCAGACAGAGGTCATGGCTCCTTGCCTGTTGGGGATCATGCGTCATTTTTTTAAAAAGGTGATTGCCCTGAACCCAGGATCATGATGAAAAGCAGAGAAACTCAGTGGGAAAAGTCAGATGTACTGAGGTTTGCGTCTAGTTCCAAACCTGCCAGCCAGGGACTCTCAGTTCTCCTAAAATGCCAAGCAGACTCCAACTTTTATGCTCTTCCTTCTCCCCCTTTGCTCTCTTCCCTCACTCCCTCTCCCCCATCCTTTCTTCCTTCCACCCATCCACCCATCCATGCTCTCCTGCATCAATCCAGCCATCCATTCAACCTCCCTCCTTGCATCCATCTATCCTCTCATCCTCCTTCTCATCACTCCATCCATCCTCCCATCCCTCTAATATTTGTTGGGTGCCTCCTATGGGCTTAGCATAGGAGTTACATTGATGAGTGAATCAACACCCTCCTTGCCCTGAGGCAGCAACTAGGGCAGTAGAGGAGAGGATGGTAATCACGTAATCACAGGGCCAGTGTATGATTACAAATTGTGATGAGGGCTACAAAGAAGTGCTGGACATGGTTACTATGGAAGAGTTTGACAAGGGAACTTAGCCCAGCCTCTGGATTGGAGGACAAGCAGGAAAGATCCAGGGAGTGTTGCAGGCAGAGGGAGTAGCTCATGCAGGAGTCCTGTGGTTCATTTTAGAAACTGGCAGGAGGCTGGTGTTGCCCATGCAGGGAGTGATGGAGAGAGTGGTGTGAATCGGGCTGCAGAGCTCAGTAGCAGCCAGTGCACACAGGGAAGCCTGGCCTCTGCCAGGTGCTGGCTCCTTGGAACTCCTTTGCACTGGCTCCTTTGCACTTATCTGGCTTCTTGTTACTTATTTTTTAAATCTCAGTTCAGGAATTTCCTCTTCAAGAAGTCTTTTTCTGCCCTGTTCAGGCTGAATGAAGCCAGTGTACTTTCCTTTAATAAGACAAAGTATCCCAAATTTGGAAATAAGGCAAAAGAAGGCAGTGCTTCATCTCGTTGCCATACTGGGGCACGGTTTAAAAGCCCCACTGAAGGATTAGTTCTGTAGAAGAATATACCTGAGTTTGTCTTTCCTATTTGGTTAAGGCCCAGATTGGGGCTAATTTGTAGACTTTTGTCTGGTGGGTGCAAATGGCTTCTATCTGGCAGAAAAAAATAGCTCCAAAGATGTGGCCTTATTGCCTTGTAGAACATTAACCAGATTGATCTCTAACTTGAAAATGTTATTCTCACCTTCCTTTTTCAAAGCCTCTAAATGCCCATTGACTCTTGGAACCAGCTCTTGCCTCACCAGCTCTTGGCTCACTCATCAGTGTGTTAATTCTGCACTTGTATGGCATGTTTGTCATGCCCTTCTCAGCAGCACTCATCCCTGCACTGGGATTGCCAGTGGCTCTGGCTCCCTCATACATGAGCTCATATGGGTGTGGTCCATTTTTTGTCAACATTGTGTCCTCAGAATTTTGCACAGGGCCAGGTTCCAGTAGGAGCTTGAGAAATAATTACTGGTTGAAAGATCTTGAGCTTACTATCTCTCCACCTCTCTGAGCCTCAATTTTCTTCTCTGTGAAATTGACATTCCCTTTGTAAAGAATGTGAAGGTTCCATGAAATAAAGAATTCGAGTGTCCACCCAGAGTCCAGTCTGGCACATGGTGGGCTTTAGTCTCCCTTATCCTAGGGGCTGAATCCCAAAGGTAGAATGTGAAGTTCTGGTTTGGGAGCTCATGGCTGGTCGAGAGGACACCAAGTCACTGGAGGAATGACTCATGGTGGGGTTAGGGAAGTCAGAGGAGTTGCTATTTAGTATTTCTTGGGAGAGGAAGATCAGCCTGGCCAGGGAGTCCAGTAGGGGCTGAGGAGGAGCAGAAAATGTTCTTAACCAGGTCAGGTGGTGGTGTAAGGCAGAGGACTCCGAAAACCAAGCTGGGGTGTTAGACGCCATCCTCCAAAGGTTGGTAAGAGAGACCTGTCTCAGGCTAATGAGAAATAGAGGGACTTGATAAAATTATTTGTCAGAAGAGAAGACCCACCATTGCAGAAATGCTCTAATAACCTGGCCTGATATGTGAGTGTGTGGGTGTCAAGGTGCATGTGAATGTGTGTGTGTGTTTGTGTGCATATATTGACTGCTGTCTGCACCACACTGCTGCAAAGAGTCTTAAATCTATTTTCTCATCGAACCCTCGCCAGAACCCAAGGAGGTGAAGGCTGCTACTATCCCTGTTTCACAGGTGACAAAGCAGAGGCTCAGTGGTGAATCTGTTTGCCCAAGGTCACAGGGCAAGGACTCCGGGGTGCAGTTGTATCCGATTCCAATGGGTGGAGGTGGAGGAAACGTGATGGAAGGAATCTCAGGAGATGAAGTGGTAACAGATAATGGCTTATCCTTGTAGCCATCCTTAATCTTTGTGCTGTTTGGCATCTCTTCTTTCACTGTTTTCTGTGCTGTTTTGATCACGGGGATGTTCATCTTTCAAATGAACTCAGCGACACTCCTTGGGCCCCTCACTGGGGCCAGGCCCTGGGCTGGGTTCAGGGACCAAAGATAAGGTGTTGACACTAACTTTAAAAAACAGATTGGCCGGGGGCAGGGAAGGGGGGGCAGGCATCAAAGGTTGAGGGGGACAGGGCGGGGCATCCATCTTTTAAAAAATTTGAGGCATAACTTATATACAGGGAAATGCACCCATCTTAAATGTGCAGCTGGGAGAGTTTTTACATATGCAACCCCTCAGATAACCATGACTCGGGAAGACGTAGAGCATGTGCCACCCCAGGCTTCTCCTGGTCCCCCCTCCAAGGGCAGCTACTCTTCTGATCTCTGTTGCCAAGGTTTTGCCTGTTTTTGAACATCAGGAGCACGTCTTCTTAAAAAGCATCTTCAATGTCACAATCTTGTATTCAGAAAAGAAACCAAGAGCCTGGCCAGGCACAGTGAAGAGGGTGGTGAAGGGGGGTGGTGTTGGGGATCCTAGCAGTGGCAGGCGCAAGGGTGCCTCGGCTGGCTGGTGAGCAGGCAGGCAGCCATATCACCCTGATGTTCTGACACTTTGGTGGTGTGATGTGGTGTTTCTGGCTACTGACAGCGTCCAGTGTATCCTGAACATTATCTATGCCCCCCAACTTTCTCTCCAGCAGCCCCAGCCCCCATCATATGCCCATTCAGTGCTGGACTGGACCATACCCACAGTGGCGTCACTTCCCGGATGGCGACCTTGAAGCAAAATGCTTCATCTCTCGTGTTTCTATTTGTTTATTAAGTGGGGGATAATCATAGTACCTAACTCATAGGTTTGTTAAGAGAATAAAGTGAATTTTAATAAATACTTGTCCAGAGTTTAGGAGTGTCTAATATGTAGTATGTGCTTATGCCAAAATTAAATAAACCTTCATCAAAACTTGGCTGTTGGAAATGTGCTAGAAGACACATGGGCTTTTAAAGTTGGGCATTCAAATCTTGGGGTTGGGGGCCAGTGGAGATTTTCCTGATTATCATGTAAAATGGGCAGAGGCTTCAGGTAGAAGGCAGAGGACTCTGGCCTGGTCCTCATGGAGGAAGGGAGTCTTAGCATTCTCCTTTGCACAAGGAGGAACCCTAGGGAGGTGTCCGATAAATGCCAAATGCTTGACTGATTTCCTGGCGGGCTGGAAAAGGGCCACTTAGCTCCCATCAACTTTCATTTTGCCTGCCAACCTCCAGCCCTGGAGATTTGGCCATGGAGAAGCAAGGCCCAGGTGCTGCATAAAATACACTCCCCAAGTCTCCTTGCCTGGACACGCAGTCCATCATCCCCCACCTTCGCAGAGAATGGAAGGCATTTCCCCACCCACTCGGCCTGGATTCATGCCTTGAACACCCCATTCCTGCAAGCAGTGCACATATTTCATGGGTTGCTCCCGGAGGCGGAGAGCTGAACTCAGGCCACGGGCCAGGAAACTGCTGAGCTGTCTGTTACAGCCAAGGTCCTGGCCTGAGAGGAGGGTGACCCCTCTGAGCCCCGCAGAAGGCTCCTTGGTTCAGGTGGTCCCTGATCACATGGACCAGGCCAAGGGTGTAGGGATGATCCCCAGTGGGCTTGTGGATCTGAGTTCAAGTCTCAACTTGACTAAAGACTCTGCATGAGATTGGTCATGTCACATGCACTTCCAGAACCTTATCTTTCCTTCTTTGCAAAATGGGCACAACCACAGTGATCTGATAGTCATGAGAATTAAATGAGGCAGTAAGTACAGTGTGGGGGAGAAGAGTCAGATTCCCTGGCTTCAAACTGCTCTGCCATGGGACATTGGAGAAATGACTTCTCCGTGTCTCAGTTTCCTCATCTGTAAAGCAGAGAACAAGAGTTCCTCCCTCATGTAGTTGGGAGAATGAAATGAGTTCTAACTGTGAAGCACTTGGCACGACACTTGTCATAGCTGCTATTAGCTATCATGGTGGTTCATTTTGCAGTCAGTGCTCAATACATGATGTATTGATTATTAACCCAGTGGCTAAGCATCAGTCACTAGTCATCCAGTTGTAACTGGAGGCTCAGTAACACCACTCATTAACTGCGTGACCTTGTATAAGTTATACCCTCTCTCTGTGTCATCTATAGAGTCAGTAACACATGATTGCCCTTGAGTCACAAGGTTTAAGAATTCATCAAGGTAAAGTGTTGACACATAGTAACCACTAAATATTAACATATTTATGCCTTAACTTTATTACATAATTAGCACTAATATCATTAATGATCTAATGGAGGGAGAGAAAGGAAACTAACATTTATTGAGCACCCACTATAAACCAGTACTTGACATCAGTCATCTGGCAAGCATATTACAGGACAAGCATTAGATGTCTGCATTTGGTGGGGTAGGAAAGTGAGGCCCCAGGAGGGTGAGCCAGAGATCCCATCAGTGGTGAGAGGCCACGAGACTCAGCTATGCAGGGTCAGGGCAGGAAGGAAACACACAAGCCTCAGTGATGGCCTACCCAGTGCGAAGCATGGGCTCAGTGCTTCCAACCTCCTTGAATCCGGACAGTCACCCTGGCAGGGACTATTCCTGCCCCATTGTGCCGACGCGGGGCCCAAGTCTCAAAGAGGTGCTGTTTGAATTCCCACAGCTATAAAGCAGCAGAGCCGAGATCCAAACTCAGTTGTCTGTATGGAATTTTATCTCAACCTTACACCGGCTCCTTCTGAGCCAGGGCAAACAAAAATCGTATGTCTCTAAAACCTACGTGAGGGGCTCAAATGCTGTAGGTTGTTTCCAAACCCTGGGGTCCATTCAATCCTCTTCCAGGCTTTGGCAGGAGGGCGGGCAGCCCCCGAGGCGGCCCTGGGACACACTCACAAAGACAAGAATACTGAACACCGGAAGGACTCATTATTACCCAGAAATCTTTATTACAAAAATATTTTGCAAGCCAAAAAGTTTAAGTTGCAACTATATACAAAATGGGGCCTGTTTCCTTCCCAGCAGTCTTAAAATAAACTCCTGAAACCACGCTCCTTCCGCAGGGTTGGTTCGACTTCTTCCTTTTCCTGGGGTTCAATACACAAGGTATGTGGAATCTCCAGGTTGCCAGGCTAAAGCTAAAGCTATACATCTTCCTTGGCCTTATTCCCTTATTTCCCCCTCCAAGAATTAAAATAAAATGAAAATGGCACCAAGAAAACATTCTTTTAAAATACTGAATGTGTGTGTGCATGCGTGTGCACACGTATGTGTTGTCTCTGGGTAGAAGAGAGGGAGATGAAGGTTTTTACAAGCCAATCTTTTGGAATTTGGAACTAGCCCGAGCCAGGTGGCTGGGCCACTGTGGCTCCCAGATGCCACACGGGAGCTCTGGCCAAAGCTGTCCACATGGTCTGTTGGCTCAGCTAATTCCTGGATGCCATCATTGAAATCACCAGGTGACCATCCCCCAGAGAGCTGGGTCTATGCTGAGCTCCTGCAGTTTCACCTGTAGGACCTCCAGGAATGGGCAGGATGGCTCAGCTACTTTTACAGCCTGAGCCAGAAATCCCCTGGGCATCCCAAGGCCAGGAGTCATGAACATTAGCGTCTCAACTCTAAGAGTTATAGTGAAGACTGAATAAATAGGGCTTGCAACATCTGCTTGCCCTGGGCCTGGTCAGGCCCTCACACCCGACTGGAAAGGTGGGGGTTAAAGGGTAACTGGGTCACACCCTCTGGCCAACCTTCTGGGACAGAGGGGGAATCAGCCCGAGCTTCACAGCTGCACCATCCCCCTGGCTGTCTTCAGTTTATTCCAGTTTGATCCCAGTAGGGTTTGAGAGTAGAAATGGAAGATTTCTTCTTCAAGGATCAGCTCAGAAAGCTGGGATGGGGGCGGTCACTAAAGGGGTAGGATAGGCAGCCAGGGCCACTATCCCTACCCTCTATGTGTTCCTAAAGTGCTTATGAGAGGTGGTGGGGAGGGGTGTCATCTTCACTATCCCCACTTTACGGATGAGCAGACTGAGGCGTTAGGTCTCGATTAAGACTGCACTGTCAAGAGGCAGCCCTCAGCAGCCCTAGGCAGGCTGGACTTACCACAGCGGGGTCACAGAAGGCTGCGGTACCAGCCGCGTGGCTCAGCTGAGAACATGGCCAAGTCAGTCCCAGCCAGAAGGCTAAGTGTCTCCAGGGAGCTGCTGACCTGATCCTTCTTGCCCATTCTTGGGGTTCTGGGACTTGGAGGAACTCAGTCTTCGCTGTAAGAAAATCCCTCCAGGACTACAAACTGTTAAACCTCAGACTTCACAAGACCCAACCATGGACTTCAACACATGACAGACAGCCAAGATCACGTTGCTGTTGTTTTAAGAAAAAAAAAAAAACAAAACAAAACACCACAGATCAAGTTTTCTAACACCTCAGTTTCAAGATTGCACATTTCACATTTCTCAGTAATTTACAGGCGTCCACAGCGAGATGTTGCTTAGTGCTAGCTGGAGGGGCAAGCTCAGGTCTAGAAGGGAGAGACGGGTCCGGGTGGAGCAACACAGTTGGGCCCCAGGGAGTCTTGGAGGGACCCGAGGAAGCAGAGGGTTTTGTCTCCAGTCCTTTGGGAGGGGTCTTCTCCTCCTCCAGGACTCATGGCTCTTTAGCCTAGGGATGGGGGAAGCCAGGACTGTTGGCAGCAACCTCACCAAGCCTGGATATGGGTTCCAGAGTTTTTTTCCAGCTTTTCCATGGAAGGGGCAGTTTGATCTAAAGGAGAAATCTTCCCCACTCAAGCCCCAGTTGGGTGGTAGTGGTGGTGGTGGTGGTGGTGGTGGTGGTGGAGGTCAGGGGAGGTGGGATTTTCTCCTCCCCACCCTGGAAGATCAGGTTTCGGAGCATCGGGGAGGCAGTCGAGGGTCTTCAAAACCCACATGGTGATGGACGGAGGCACAAGAGTTCTTGGACCCCAGGCAGTTCTGGCCACTTCCCAGGTCGGTTCCCTGGCTGGTTTGGCAACGTCAGCCTCCAGGTGTGTGGCAATGTGGGGGGAGGGGGCCGTGGCTGCCCAGGAAGTGCTGGAGAGCCAAGGAGGGGTGGGGAGAGAAGAGCCACCCTGGCCCCTGGGTCCCAGAGCCTGCACCGCTCCAGCCCTCCGGGAACTGGGTTGGCTGTGCTCATCACGGCGGCTCCCTGTGGGACAAGAAAGCGCGTAGAGATGGGTGCTAGAGCAAACCATGGTCCCGTTCACTTCCTCGGGACCTGGACGCTGGCATACTCTGAGAAGGACGGCTCGGGCTTGGGGGCCGGCTGCTTGGGGGTCCGGTTGAGGTGGACCATGTCCAGGTCAGCATAGGTGAGGGTGTCCTCCGATGCGGGCTGCGGGCTGGTCTGAATGCTGGCATACTCCGTGTGGTTGTTGGGCTCTGCGGCCTGGGGAGCAGGCTTCTTCCCCTTGGGCACGTTCAGGTCTGCATATGTGATATCATTTGTGTCCTGGATTTAAGATACCCAAAGAGAAAGTCATGAGAAGGTCATTCTATAGCCCCCGGCCCACTCACTCAAACTGAATACCAAGTCTGGATGCTTCTGTGTCCTCTCGGCCCACACTGGCTCAGCCGTAAGTCATGTTCCCCTCATCTCTTGCCAACATTACTTGTCTCCAGCCTTGCCCCTTCCCATCTGCCCTCCTCCTCACCCTGCCTGAAGGGTCTTTCTGACCCGCACAGTGCGGTCCCCTCACAGCCCCACCTCAGTGTCACCTTCTCCCATTCCTGCCTCCTTCCAGCCTGAACCACCTGCAGTCTTCGCCCATTTCTCATGTTCGTCTCTCGAGGGTGTCTGCCCTGCTTCTCCTTGTAACAAATCCCAATCCACCCTGTAAATTTCAGATGAAGCATGGCTCATCCTAAAACCCTTCCTGGCCCTCCCCTCTCCTGGCAGGGTCCATGTTCCTTCTTTGTGCTTCCTCAGCCCATGTTTGTTTTCCATCACAGGACCCACTACCCAGGACCATGTCTGTTTGGGGGCCTGAGGAGGTGCTGATGGTGGTACGTGTGGGGACATTCATTAATGTATGCATTTATTCCACATTCACTGGGCATTTGTTATGATTCAGAAACCAAGGCTGGCACATAAGAAGTCTGATCCATATTGAATGAATACATGAGTGGATGGCAATAATTTCAGCTTCACTCAGGGCAAAGCTGGGGACAGGGAGACAGAGAACAGGGGCAGTATAAGAATGAGATCGCCAGTTAGTGAAGCAGGAAACGTTCTGGAGTTAGAAAGCCTGGGTTTGAATCCTGGTTCTAGCTCAGGGATTTTGAGCAATTCACTTAACCTCTCTGGGTCTCAGTTTCTCCATCTGTAAAGAGGGGATGATAATAGTGTCTCCTGCCGGGGTTGCTGTGAGCATGGAATGAGATTATCCAGGTAAAGCATTTAGAACAGAGCCTGGTACCTACTGAGCATCTGTCTTCAATAAATGTTCGCAATCATTAACCACTTAGCAAACTTGGATACCTCCCATGTGCTAATCCTATCAAACTGCCACTGCCGCCTCAAAATCACCCATCATGAATGATAAACTTGGCTCCCTCTGTTACTGGTCCCTGCATGACAGAACAGAATAAAGCTACCACCAACCGGCACGACTCCTAGTTGGTGCACGGTAATGGCCGATTTCAGTTCTCAGGGCTTACAAGCAGCACACAACCACACAGATCACCCCATCCACTCTTACCACAACCCTGCTTGGGAAGGATTATCTATTCCACTTTACAGCTGAAGACACTGAGACCAAGGGAGGTTCAATAAAGTGGACAAAGTTGTCCGGCTGGCAAACAACCAAAGTGTGTTGGACTCTATGACTGTGCTCTTAGCACACAGCTCCTCTGTCCTGAGCCCTGTGTGCTCTCATTTGCTTCTGTCTGGGAAATCCATGTTGACAGCGTGCAACTCCCTCCCTGGCCAGGGCTGGCACCTGGCACTGGAATCGCAGGCACTCTGCCAGCTGGGCCGTGACTGTCTGGCTCACTGTCCAGTGCGTGGCACACAGTGGGTGCCCAGTAAGTCTCTGCTGTGCATTTCGTACAGGTTTCCATGACCCATTCTTCTCACCATCATTTTATCCCCCAGGAGATTCCAGGAGGAAGTCCAGAAGTAAAATGATGGGGGAGAAGGTCTCCCTCTCTCATGACTGGAAATTGTTTTGTTTTTCTTAATTACAACTCGAGCTCATGTCCGGGGCTGCGGGGGGACCCCATGGGTCACAAAGGCAGGGCTAAGGCATTTTGGTCTACAAATGCTGCGCCTTTCACCAGCCCGACTCCTTCAACAGATTACATCTAAAAAGATGACAACTTCCTTGGAAATGTCAAGGACAGCTGGTGCGCTCTCGTTCCGGGTTCAGAGCAGGGCCTGTCTTGTTACAAGATGCTGAGGAGCCCTCTGCCTTCAAGGTCTGACAGCATTAGCCGGTGATGAGCAGGGCTAGGTTTCTCAGAAACCATGTTGCCTGCAAAATCATCTCAGCAATGTTGACCAGAAACCTCCAGCTTGAGTGAGTGTGCCCTTGCGTGAGGTAATTAATGACATGGGGTCTTTCCATCAGCAAAGGTGAGAGAGGCCCTGGCAGGCTGGGCTTTGCAGTTACAGCATAGAAAAGCCTGGCTGTGACGAGCAGGCAGTGAGCTGGGAGTGGCGCTCCTGGCAGAGGGACGGGCCTGGGCAAATGTACAGAGATGGGAAGGCACGATCCACACTAAGGGAGCTGCAGCCTGACTCCAGGGCACCATTTTCATAGGACGGATTGTGAATGGTGCCCCTGGGGAGTTGTGCAATGGGTCACACTGAGTCAGGAGGCTGCAACAGCCACCCTTGGCTGCAGTAGAGAGAAAGAATATGCACAGGACATGGGGAAAACTAGGAATGTAAGATCCTCCACCCTCCACCCCACAAGGAGTCTTAATTTAGAACCAGATCTGCAATTCTGGTTGATGTGAAGCAACCACGCCACGGAGTTTCCCAGGAAGGGCATCTCACCAAGGACTGTACCTGTGTTATTTCTCTGGCATTCTTCTCGGGCTCATGCAACCTAAAAAGGAAAGAGACACACAGATAAAAATACCCTCACTATCTCAAGTGCCCATGCAAATTGATAAGAATAACATTTAGGCTCCATTTTCTATATGGGTTGAGGACATGAATGAAGGACTCATAACAGAAATACAACTGCATATCAAATGTTTGGACAAAGGGGTCAACCTCACTAAAAAGGAATTCTAAGCAATGCACTATCATTTTTTTAACCTACTCTATTGGCAAGGATCTTTAAAAATTATAATGCTTGGTGCTGGGGAAGCTATGGTGAAATGAACTGGAGCTTTCATACGTCGCTGGTGGGAGAGGCAAACCAGTACAATCCTTTTGGGAAGCAGCTGGCAAAATCAAGAGCTTGGAAGATGTCCTCATCCTTTGACTCATAATTGCACTTTTTTTGGGGGAATTCAAAATATAGAAAAAGCTTTCAACACAAAGGCATTTGTCAAGGGCAGGATGGGGGAGGAGGTTTATATCTTAGGGCTCTGCCAATTGGGACTGGTTAGGGAAATTAGGATAAATCCACAGATAAAGATTTAAACGGTTTATGAGGAGGTTTTTTTTTTTTTTTTTTTTTTTTTTAGTTAAAAATGCTTACATTAAAATGATAAGTGAAAAAGGAAAATTCTCTGTGGGATTATCTCCATTATGAAAAATGTGTGGATAACACTGGAAGGAAACATAGCAAAATGCAAACTGCAGTGGTCTTTGCATGGTATTTTTTTTTCTCCTTTTTAGTTTCCCATATTCTCCAAATGTTCTGTATTATAAACATCTATGCATCATCATTAAAGAAAGAAAAGAAAAAGACCAAGATGTCCAAGTTAATCAAATAAGTTGTTCGTGCACTTGCTTCTGTAATTGGAGGCCACGGCTTGACTCACTGGAGGGTCACGGTCAAGGTGATGAGCAAACCAGAGCCACTGGCTTGGCAGAAGTTGTGTAAATTCTCAAGCCGGCAACCCCGGGGATGTTAGCATGGATAATGTCAGAAATGAGCAGTGGGGCTTGGCAGCAGGGTTATTAATGGATCTGGCATGAGTGCTTGGCTCCGAAAGCAGTTCTGAGACATGACAAGCCCCACGTGGCCACAGAAACAACCCTCCAGGAGCAGGGGCACGTCTGCTGGGGAAGATCACGCAGGTCTGTCCCCACCCTACTGGCCTCCAGCCCTCCTGGAGCTCCCCACTGGCTGGCTGGTTCAAGTCCAACTCATCGCCCTGCTCAGAGTCCCATGTGGTCTGATGTGCTGCCTCCAGGCTAATTCGCTGCCCTACCCTCATGTACCCACTCATCTACCCACCAGGTATTTCGGGGGGGTGGCATTTGATGTTATGTACTTCATGCTTCAATAGCAGCCTCGAAGGACCCCCTTGATCAGTTTTCCTCTTGGCTAACTTTCGTGTCTCCTTCAAGACTCAACGATGGTGTCACCTTGTGATGGCTCTGCTGACAGTGCTGGGCTGGCTGGGCTGCCCCTCCATGACAATCTCAGATCTCCTGTCTATCTGCATATCCGGTTTCTATTGTTGTCTGCCTGCCTGCCATGCTTCCTCACCACATGTGCTCAAAAACAGTGATTTGGAATGAATGCCAGTCAGGCTGCCCCAGGGCCTTTGCATGCTCCGTGCTGCTGCCTCTTCATCTGCTTCAATCCTTTTCTTCCTTCAGATGCTATTTTAAACAGCCTTTTCTTGGAGAAATATTCACTGAACCCCCAAACTCCATTCTCAAAACATTGGGTTCTTCTCTTTCAAAGCAATTTCAGACTATAACCAATTATCCATTTTCCCCATATCTGTGTCTCCCCTGGGTTTTCCTATTTCAGTGAATAGCTCTACCATTGTTCATCCTGTGCTCAGGCTGGAGAAGTGGGAGTCAGCCCTGATTCTTCTCTCTCTTCCTTTACAGCTCTCATCTAATCCAACCTAGGGCTCATCGGCTCCACCTCCAAAATATCCATCAAAGCCAGCCACCCCATCCTCTCCACCACCCGAACTCTCCTGATACCTGAAGAACCTCCTCCTTGATCTCCCCACCTCTATTCCTGCTTCCCTGCCCTCCATTCTCCCTATCTGAAATGCATAAGTGATGTCATGTTACTCTTCTGCTCAGAATGCTCAATCCCTCTATAACCACTCCAAGGTGGTCAAGTGACACCAGCTCCAAGGCTCAGCCTAGCCGACTGCTCTAGGCTCCATCCCTCTCCTGCCTCTGCTCTGCTCCAGCTCCTCTGGCCTCCTCTGCGTTGTGTGCATGCATCTGACTGCTCCTGTCTCAGGGTCTTGGCACTGGCTATTCCCTCTGATTGGTGTAGTCTTGTCCTAGATATTCCCATGGCTAAAGCCTCCTCATCCTTCAGTGATCTTCTAAATGTCACCTTGCAGACAAGTCCTCCCTGCTCGCCCCAGGCCCCACCTCCTTGATCTGCTCTATCCCATACCTGGCTTCATTTTATTTAGTCAGCAGCTGCACAACATCCCTTATTAACTTTCCAGCTTGTCTGGTAACCTGTCTCCTCAGCGGACATTGAGCTTCACACAGGGAGGAACTGGGCCAGTCTCATTCACTGCTGAAGCCCCAGCACCAAGAACTGGGCTGACACATTGTCAGTAGTCCATATGCATTTGTTGAATGAATGAATGAATGAATGAATCTTTCTCACTGGCTCTGAAGTGCCAGGAGACCAGGGGTGGGCCTTTTCTGCTCCCCTTTGCAACCCCCAGCTCAAGGCTTGGCACTGAGTTAGGCTCAGTCCAGATGAATAAATGAAAGACTCAGGGAAGCCCTAAATATTCCAAGAATAAACGCAGTGAATGTCTGACAAGTGAATAAATGGCTGATCAAATGAACCCCAGTGCCCAATTAAGAGAGCAGAGACACATTTTTCTCTCGTCTGGGCTGGGGAAGATTACAGACAAGATTCCGTCTGTACATTCCTAACCCAGGGAGTGAGAGAGAGCCAATCCCTCCACCAGCCCTGCAACCTGAAGAACTCTTTGAGCTCAAAGTGGCAGCTTCTCCGCTTGCAGCCTCCCTGAGGTGCTCGGCTGTTACTCACACCAACGTCCTCTGGAAAATGTCTGATCCCAGCAAGCCAAAGCCGAAGCCGGCTGCTGCATGGGAAACCACCATTAGCACTCACTAGCTATTGCTTTGGTTTAGAGAGATGAAAGGGAGCAAGTGATCTCATGGATCCCTTGGTAGGCTCACGCTGGAAAAAAAAAAAAACAGGCAGAAAACGGTTGGTTTCTCTGGGGAAGAAGAAATAGACAGCAAGAAGCATGGGAACAGTGATGAAGGCACCAGCTTTAGTGCAAGAGATGTCAAGGCTGAAGTCATCATTCCGGTGCTTCCTAGCCGCAGGACCTCGGGAATGTCACGCCTTCTCTGAGCCTCAATTTCCTCAACCATAGGATAGGGAATAAGAACCTTCTAGAACAGGGGTTCTCAAAGTGTGGCTGGGGAACAACAGCATCAGCACCACCTGAGAACTCGTGGAAATAGAGATTCTCAATCAGGGACTTTGGGGGTTGGGCCCAGTAATCTGTGTTTTAACAAGTCCTTTGGGGATTCTGTAACACCCTCAAGTTTGAAAACCACTGTTCTATAAAATTGGGATAGTGATAAATCATATCATATCTTGGTTTTCTGCAAGAATTAAAATCACAAGTGGGCTAATATACATAAAGGCATAGATCGTGCCAGGAGCACAGTAACTGCTCAATAAGTGGTAGCTGCTACTGCTGTTATTATTATTGACAATGTTCTATTCTTCCAGAAACTCATTGTTTAATCGGGGAGGTAAGACAAGTAAAAAATAATGACAACAGGGCCGGGCGCAGTGGCTTACGCCTGTAATTCCAACACTTTGGGAGGCCGAGGCGGGTGGACTACCTGAGGTTGGGAGTTCAAGACCAGCCTGACCAACAAGGATAAACCCCATCTCTACTAAAAATACAAAATTAGCCAGGCGTGGTGGCACATGCCTGTAATCCCACTCAGGAGGCGGAGGCAGGAGAATCATCTGAACCCAGGAAGTGGAGGTTGTGGTGAGCCAAGATCACACCATTGCACTCCAGCCTGGGCAACAAGAGCAAAACTCCATCTCAAAAAAAAAAAAAAAAAAAAAAAAAAAAAATAACAACAACAGAAACAAAAAAGAGAGATGCTCCTAGATGGGGCTGTGTAGCCACTGGGAAGCAGCATTTTAGGGATTCAGAGAAGGCAGAGTGGGAAGTGCCACAGTGGTTTAGGATGGCATGCATTGATCCATTCATTCATTCATTTGTTCACTTGTTCATTCGATAAACCTTTACTAAGCACCTATCCCATTCCAGGCATGGTGCCAAGTTTAGCAGCTATTTGCAGTGAACCTCAGGGACATGGGCCCTGGCCTCGAGGGGTGGGTTATGAAATGGGACAGGTGCAGAGACACCTTGAACACACCGGGGTGTCCCTGCTGGGGCACCAGGAAGGTTCACAGGAAGCCCCCCAACCCTGGAGGATGTCGTGCCCTTGCTGACCTCAGGAGGAGCAGGAGGTGACCAGGTGACAGGAGGGGTCCCGCTCTAGCTACCACATTGCATAACTCCAGGGGGTACCATTCACAGAGCCCACTGTGCCTGCCACCCCTGGAGCTGGGGGACCCTGGGTAGTGCATGAGCAGGGGCAGGGAGCACACCCCAGCAGAGAGGGCAGTGTGCAAGGGGGAGGAGGAGAGTGAGGGCCCAGCCTGTGGGAGGAGGGGAGGCGGGGGAGCACAGTGTGGTTGAGCCGTGAAATGTGAGGACAGGGGGTGGCTGGAAGTGAAACTGTTCAAGGCAACTGGACCACAAGGGGCCCAGGAGCCTCAGGGAGGCATCTGGACTTTATCTGGAGGGACAGGTAGAGCCACTGAAGGTTTTTGGCAAAGGATATAAACGAGTCTCGCCCTTGGAAGAGTGTCCTAGGTGTGGGAGTGTGACAGGCGCAAGCATGACAAAAGGAAAACACATGTGCCCGGAAGGCAGTGAAGAGCCTAGTTTTGCTGGAGAGGCAGCTCTGCTTGTTCAGGGGAGGAGAAGGCCAGAAGGTTGGGCAGGGCTCAGACCAGGAGGCCCCCTGTGGAGATCAGAGCAAGAAGCAAGGCTTTATCCCAAGAGTACCTTGGACTCACACTGCTGGGCAGGAGCGGGGCACCGGATGCTTCCCAGAGCCTTCTCTGGCAGAAGAGCTGCTCCTGCTATATGCAACTGCTTTGCCTGATATTTGCCCCATCACTCCACCCATCACCTGCACCCCCCAACTCAGGATACAGCACTCCACTGCCCCCAATCTTGAGGTGGTCCTTAACCCTACAGCCAATCTGTCAGCAAGTCCTCTTGTGTCTACCTTCAAAATATATCCAGAATCTAAGCATTTCTCAGCCCATCCCACCACTTTGGTCCAGGTCACCATCTTTTTCTGCTTGGACCGGGACCGCTACAGTCACCTACACACCCTCACCTCCTGTAGTCTGGGCTCCACATGTAGCCAGGCGACACTTTTAAAACAAAAGTCAGATCATGTCCATCTTTTTGTTCCTCATCCCACTGCGGATAAAATTCCAAGTCCTTCTAACACCCACAGGCCCCACTCCAGATCATCATGTCCTATTCTGTAATTCTGAAACCCAGAAAGCTCTAAACCATCAAAAGGTTGGCACTATGCAGTTGCTGGCAAAATCTGGTGTGAACCAACATGAAGCTATTTATAGTTTTATTTATCACCCTTAGCACGGATGTCCACATGGTTCTATGCAGATAGGTTCACGTGGCAGATTATGGTGTGCTGCCTCTGCTCTGCTGGGGATGAAGATCAGAGGCCTTCCGAAAAGCCGATGAAGATCAGAGGCCTTCCAAAAAGCCGATAAAGGCTTTTCACAAAATAGTTCATAACACCTCTGACTGCAGGGGCATCTGCAAAGGACACCAAGATGCCGAAGACCTGTGTCTTCCTGACCTTATCTTCTTCCTCTCCTTCCCTCTGGCCCAGCACACAGGCCTCCTCTCTGGCCCAGCATGCTGCTCTCCAACATAGCTCACTAGTTTCAGGCACCTGCTTGCATCCCCTTTTCAGAGGCAGTCCCTTCCTCTGCCTAAGACAGTCCCCCACCATTCACCTCCATCCTCTTGCAGGATAGGAGTTGTCGCCACCTGATATGACACCATGAATCACTTTATTTCTGCGTTTATGCCTGTTTCTCTCACCGGCGTTGAGCCCCATGAAAGCCTAGGCTGATTCTTGTTTACTGCTATATCACCAGCTGGTCCTGAACAGGGCTGGCACATAGTAGGGACTCAAGTCACTAAAAATGTGAATCAACAAACTAAAGTGCCATTGGTGACGTACATCAGTGATGTAATGTCACCGTCTGAGCCTCTGACCAGGCTGTGAGCTTGCAGAGGGCACAGATTCTATCCTACTCATCCCGGCATTCCAGGGCCACAGCACGCCAAGGTACTCGATAAATATTTACTAAACAAAGGAAAGAGTAAAGTATACAACTTGGATCTGGGAGGATGCATCCGGTGGCATGTGCGGGATGTCTGTGAGGACAGAAAGCCCGGGAGGTCTCTGCCCCAGTCCACATGGGATTAGACAAGGGTCTCGTTGTCTGGGGAGAGCAAGCAAGAAATCAGCGCCTCTGTGCACCAAAAAAAACCCTCATTTGGGACAATAATTAAAAACAGCATGACCCAGTGTGAGGAGCTTACAAAGGAGAGAAAGAGACATGTTGACCAACACACTGGTGAGGTCAGTGGACATGGATTATGCTTTGTAGTCTGGGGGGCTGTCAAACAACCAAATAATAACTGCAAGAGGGTCTGGACCAATGATGCACTTACCTTGTAGAAGAAGTGGAGCCCTGGGCTGAAAGACAAAAGAAACAAAAGCCAGTTGTTTAACTAGAAGCACACTTTTCTTATGTAACTATTTTTTGGCAAAAGGTTTGCCTCCAGGGACGTGGAGAGGAAATGCTGTAATCACATCCTTGGAACCACAGGAGACCCCCATGCCCACCCAGTGGGCATCCTCTTCCACCAAGGAAGCCTGTGAAGGAGTAAGCTAGATGGTCCTGCTTTTCCACTTCTGGAAGTTGCCAGGAGTCCAAAAGCAGCCCTCAGCCTGGGAGGGGACAACCGCCCAACCTCTGTCTGGGTCTCACCTCCATTCAACCACAAACCTCAGCGGAGACCCTCCAACAAGCCTAGGTCCCAATCAGTGCCCTTCGTGGCTTGAAAACAGATTCTAGCAGGGCTGCAAATCGGGGATCAGGTGTGAACCCTGGGTCTGCTACCCACTCACTCACTGTGTGACCCTAGATGGGTCACTTCCTCTCTCTGAGCTTCTATAACTTGCAGGGTTGGGCTGAGCATCCATTTATTTACATGCCACCACTTTCCAAAAAAAGGATCTTGGAAGGAAAGAAAGTATCCATCTGGTTCAGAGGTTTTAAACCTGTGATATGGGGTAACCCACAGAGAAGCCTCCAGGGTTCAGCAGCCATTTGATCCCATTTTGCTGTAAAATTGTAATTAAAAAGCAACATGCACACCCAAATGCACTCTGCACTGCACTTTAATAGGCTGGAGGCTGCCACAGTGCAAGAATTCTTGCTGCCGGGTTAACGCTTGGTGCCTGGGCAGGTCCTGGATCTTTAGATGAGGTGTACCAGTTGGAAGCTGTGCTCAGCACTGAAAGTCTGAGTGGAGGCTGACAGGTTGCAAAGTGCTGGACACAAGTCATCTCTGGAAATCCAGTGACAGGACACCAGTCACCCCCCTTTTACACCAGAGATACTAGGTGACTCCTCAGGGTCACACAGCTGGGTAGTGGTTGAGTTGCAATCAGGACATTTCACTGTGAGCACTGAGAGGTTGGGCAGACCCCTCCAGGACCCTAATGAGGGAGAAGGGGGGGGTCTAGTTATGGCAGAGGGAGGTAGTGTGCAAGGTGGTCCTAGACATGGTCCTTGGGTTTAAATTCTGGCCCCACCACCTCCTGGCTGTGAGGCCCTGAACAAGTTTTATAACTTTCCCATGCCTCAGTCTCCTCATCTGTAAAGTGGGGTTAGTAATGTCACCCATGAGGTCTGTGGTGAGCACTGACTGATACTACAGGGAAAGCACAGTGAGCAGTGCCTGGCACATTGGAACTGCTGGGGGATACTAGCCGTCCCTGTCACTGGAGCCTGTGTTTGAGAGCTAGACTCTGCACACAGACCTGCCACTCAGGCTGGGTGGCCTTTACCAGAGCTGCAGCCCTGCAAACTCCATTCCTCTGCAACACCTAAGCCCACAGTAATGAGCTCACATGTGCCAGGAGCCTGGCATGCTGCCTGGGGCTGAGATGGCCAGGATGTCACTATCGGCCGCTACGAATGCTTCATCCCATGGGATGGGTTGTCACCCTTGGTGAGGAAGGGACCTGCTTCCCCACCCAAGGAGGAGTCCTCCCTGTGTGGGGCTCTCCAGGAACTTTAGGGAATCCATTGGGTAGACGTCTTGGTGGGACATCTTGCAGATTCTGCAGAAGCAGGGCCTGACTCCAACCCTCCCAGACAGGAGCATGAGGCTTGGCCAGTATCTCAGAGCCAGCCCAGGAGGGAGGGAAACTTGGGAGGCAGAGGTGAAGAAGCTACCGAAGGGATGCGTGATTAGTGTACAATGTGCCCATCCAAGCTCAGTTGTGCCAGGCCACAGAAAGGCAGCTCGGGACAGCACTTGTCCCTTTGGAGGCGGTGGGTCACAACCAGCATTTTAAACAGAAAAAAGAATATGACAAAAAAGAAAATATCAGTTTTAATTTTATATACAAAGGGTGTGTGTATGTGTTGGGTTGAGATGTGAAATGTATTTCTATCTCTTGTAATAAAAAAAGGTTGCAGAAATACCAGCTTAAAATTGTCTTCTCCAAGAGTGGGAAAGAGAACATATATTTATGGCGATCCTAGAATGTGTCAGACCCGTTATTTCACATGGGCTTATTTGGATCTTGTAACTTCTCCAAGACAGGCTTTGCTAAACCCATTTTACAGATGGGGAAACTGAGGCTTGTAGAGGCCAAATTGATTGTTTAGAGTATACAACCAGGGTCTGGAACCCTGGTTTGTCTGACTTCAAAGACAGAGGCCCTGCCACAGCAACAACCAACCCTCCCAACAACCAACACACACACACAGACACACAGACACGTAACACATGCACACGAACAAGGGGAAGCTTTGTCCTGGGTTTGACCCTGTGCCCTCCTGCTGTGCAGTCAAAGGCTATGCAACTTGCCCTGTGAGGGGGCTTTCTAGGGAGGTGGCTCATATTTCTGGGCTTACATACAATACGGGTAATACTCAGGGCTGACATTTATTGAGCACTTGTGTGCCAGGTTACTTCCCTAACATTTCCCATGCAATCACTTGTTAAGTCCTCCGAATCAAATGGTGGTGCTATTATCTCCATTCCCTCTGGCCTCCTGTCCAGGGGCTGGTCATGTAACCTAGACTTGTACCAGGAAAGCAGAAGTCTGTCGAGAGGCTCCTGGGAAAGACGATGTCCTCCCTGAGACAGGTAAGAAGAGTCCCTGCCTCCCCTCTTCCCAGGCTGGCAGCTCCCTTGATCAGTAGTGGCCCCTTGAGGACATGGGGCCTGGGACAGTGATGAGCATCTTATAACCATGAGGGAGAAGCCACAGAGTGACCCACCCAGACTCTAACGTGGTGAGGCCACTGCCCCAGCCCTAGCACCACTACCTCTGGACTTCTTGCTACTGGCAGAAGCTGATGTCCTTAACCCAAAGCACCCAGTGGCATCTCCCTCTGAGGACAGTCCAGGGACAAACCCTTAGGGAGGAAGAGGGGAATGCACCCACCTTTCTTCTGTCTGATTCGGACGAGGTAGAGGGCTGCCATCAGTAGGGCCACCAGCAAGGTGCACACCACGCCCACCACAATATAGATGTTCCGTTCATTAGGTCCAGTGTTCTCTAGGGACCACATGGAATAGAGGCTTCATGTATGCAGATTAAAAACAGAGAAAACCAAACCCACCACCGCTTTTCACCACTAAAGCAGGCATCATTAACTGAGAACATCTGGCTGGACCTTCTCAGATGTCTCAAGCCACATGGGCACACTCACAGGTCTGTACACACTTGCCCACGACGCTCATCCATGAACAGCACAAAAACCATGCTGAGGCGCCAGGGAGGAATATATTTGCCGCTGACAGCTACGGAGGAACCCCTGCTGCAGGATACAGGAGTGTTCCTCACTCCTGAGGAACAGAAACATTCCTTCTCATCTGGAGTGAACCACAGAGCGGTCATGAGGGCACCCCAGATCCGCTGGAAACTCAATCAGCAGCTAGAAGAAGGGCAGTGTGGCTAGCAGGCTCTGCACAGCTCAGGGGCTGACCACCGATCTGTGCCTGGCACCTGGGCCGTGCACACTGGGCTCAGGAGTTAGCATAGGGGCTCTGAACCAGGACTCTTGAAATGACGATGGAGGCTTGACTGCCCACAGCACAGGTAAGGGGGTCATAGAGTAGAACACGGTGGTTCATCAGAAGCAGGGCTCTAAGCCACAGAAAAGTGATTTCAAATCTATGCTACTAAGTAGCTGTGTGACCCTGGACAAGTCAGTTAAGCCTCCCTCCAAACCCTGGCTGCTTCTTCTGTTACTGGGGCCAACAGTCATCTCTACCTCATTGGCTAAGGATTATGTAACCAACCAACCAACCAACCAACCAAGCAACCAGCCAACCAACTAACTCTTTTATCCTCTTTCACTCAAAAAGCATTTATTGAGTGCCTACTGTGGTCAGGCCCTGAAGCTGCAATGCTGAGCAAGATAATCATGGCCCCTACCAGCTGAGACTCAGAGCTGAGGGGTCATGAAGCTCATCCCCTTCAACACAGCCACAAGCAAGTGGAGGCCCGGAGAGAGGCACTGACTCGTCCAAGGTCACACAGCAAGTATGCAACAGAGCTGGTGTAGAAAGCCACACATCCTGTCCCCCGACGCCCTACACATCCTATGAAAACCCGGCATTGCCCGATGCCCTACACGTCCTATGAAAACCCGGCATTGCCCGATGCCCTACACGTCCTACGAAAACCCGGCATTGCCCGATGCCCTACACGTCCTATGAAAACCCGGCATTGCCCGATGCCCTACACGTCCTATGAAAACCCGGCATTGCCCGATGCCCTACACGTCCTAGGAAAACCCGGCATTGCCCGATGCCCTACACGTCCTACGAAAACCCGGCATTGCCCGATGCCCTACACGTCCTACGAAAACCCGGCATTGCCCGATGCCCTACACATCCAAGGAAAACCCGGCATTGCCCGATGCCCTACACGTCCTAGGAAAACCCGGCATTGCCCGATGCCCTACACGTCCTACGAAAACCCGGCATTGCCCGATGCCCTACACGTCCTACGAAAACCCGGCATTGCCCAATGCCCTACACGTCCTAGGAAAACCCGGCATTGGCCAATGTTCCACACATCCTATGAAAACCCAGCATTGGCCGATGCCCTACACATCCTAAGAAAATCCGGCATTGGTGAAACCAAAGGGTCACTTTGACACAGCCCCAAGGCTGTCTTTTAGAGCTTCCCTGAAGGGTGCATGAAGGACAGAAATGGCTTCTATTCTAATCCATTCAAGGGTTCTACTATGTACAGGGCATCGGCCACATTGATAACAGGTGATGACATATTCCATGGCTGCACTGAAATGCCGACCAGGTGCCACCATCTGAAAACAGAAGAGATGTACACCAACACCACATTGCAGGGGCTGAGAAAATGGCACCTTGACACCCTCACACTCTCTCAGGGCAGTGACAGCATTATCTCCTCCTTACATGAGTATGCCTTTTGGCCTAAAGTGTTCCTTGGGCAATCACACAGAAATAGTCACATGTGGGATGGAACATGTACAAGGATGTTCACTGAAGCACTGACTGTATGTGGGACAAGCTGCAAACACCCTGAGTGACTCCACCCTGGCTTCCAGTGGGGCAGGCTCCCAGTGGCAGCCAGGGAGATGAGGCAGAGGCTAGAAAGAGTAGGGAAGAGGGGCTGGGCCAGTGAGAAATGGGGAGCGTGACAACTGTCAGGTGAAGAAGGCAAGATGCAGGCACCATGAACAGATGGGCCCCCTCTCTCCCTCTTTCCTCCTGTGATAGAAATCTATGTCAAAAGATCTATCAAGATGTCCATCAAACTCTTACCAGTGGTGACTCTTGGAGTGTGGGATTTGGGGAAATGGAGCTGACATTAAAATTGTACTTTATATTTATAGACTTCTAGATTATTCTACAATAAGCATGAATTACTACTTTTAACATTTAAAAAAACCCACAAAACTAAAAGTTTAAAAGAGCTGGGTCAGCTGAAATAGAGGCCTCACCAGCGGCGGTATTTGAGCCCTGCTCCTTCGGGTGGGCTGAGACCTTCAGGTCATGGCTTTTGCTGATCGCTGGCTGCCCGTCATGCTCCACCTGGCAGGTGAGCTTCACATCATCCCTGTGGGCAGATACATTCACCAGGAGCCAGCTCATCCAGTTGTAGGTGCCATCCTTGTTCTCTGTAAGGGTCGAGGCCGTTTCTGTCCGGGACACGTTTCCATTCTCCAACCAGGTCAGCTGTAGTCTCTGGGGGTAGAATTTCCTCACCTGGCAGGTGACATTCACCTGGTTCTCTGCCCTCATGGGCTGTTGAGTAACCTCCAAGGTGGGTGGAACTGAAACAGCACAGGGCAGAAGCTCTGACCTTGTGGCACAGACAGATCACAGGGAGGGCTGCATAATGTAGCTCCCACCAACACGGTGAGGGCATCACCAGGACAGTGCTAGGCAGGCAGCAGGTGCTCAGACATTGAGGGTGCTCTTTGCATATGAATGAAATTACTAAGCACAATGCCCAGCACACAGTAGGTGCTCAAGGACTGGTAGCTCCTGCTAGGCTAAGAATGAGTGAAATCTATAAGCACCACCCTTGGCATGCAGTTGGAATGTTGTAACTGTAGCAAAATAAAGAAAATCACCAAGCACATAGTGGCTTAGCTCATAGCAGGTACTCATTAATTGTGTTTGCTATCAGTGAAATAAATGAAACGGCTAGCACAGTCCTTGGCACCTGGTGGGTGGTGTGGTCACCTAGCCACTGCCATTAAAATGTTAGTAAGTGGCTGGTACATCTAGGGGCATAGGAGGTGGGCAGTTAGGAATTTAGGTTCCAGGCATTTCAAGCCCTGGAGCAAGAGTAGAGCTGGATGAGTGGAGGGTGGTGGGGGTTGGGCTTGGCGGCCAGGTGTGGGCTTGGGCTGGGTGAGGGTCTTCTACCTCGGATGGTCTCAGACAAGTTGGCAGTCCCACGAAGAGGGTCCCCCTGCAAGGTGACGTGGGCCACCTCACAGATGACTTGAGAGCGAACGTCCTCGTGGGCCAGCACTACCTTGGCTGTGCTATGGATGCTGTAGGACACGCTCTCTCCTGCGGGGTCCACGTTGGTCTGGAAGTCTGAGAGCTGATTCCCATTTTTGAACCATTTCAGGGTGATGTCTCTGGGTGAGAAGCCATGGGACTCGCAGGTGAAGCTCACTGTGTGCGCAGGTGTGGCCCTTGCCGCAGGGCCCGATACCACGGGGGCAGAGGGTTTGGCTACAAAAGGAGCATCGATAATCAGGAGACATGACTCAGATGACAATCACTAACGATAAGTGTGTGACATGTTAAGAACCTTCTGAGACATTATTTTTTATCCTTCCAATAATGTGGAAGGATTAATGAGGGTGGTGTCCTTATTCTCATTTTACAGAGCAGGATGCAAAGGTTGGGAGAGGTGAGGACCCACGTGAGGTCAGACAGTGTAGGGGCAGGGCCCGAAGGGAAGTCCAGGCCTGAGTTCAAACTTCTCCACTCCACACAGGGTGACTTCCACCAATTTGGGCACAGGATCAAAATTAACGATCCATCTCATCCTTGGTATTAACTTTTCTACCCTGCCTCTCCTGGCAACAGTGCCAACCTCAGAGAGAGCGTTTATAGAGGTCAGTGCAGGGAGTAAGTAGCAAAGTGGCACCACCATGAGAGCTGGAACCAGGCCACTCAGCCCATGAGAGGGGCGGCCTGGCACACCCAGCTCCTTGTCTGTAAAATGGGACAGCAGCATTTCTCCTTCCTAGGATGCAGCGAGGATTAAATGAGGCAACAGAAGCAGTTTTGCTTTGCATAAACACAGAAGATGCTTCACGAAAATAAGCAAAAACAGATCTAACTTTAACCCAGACTTTATTCATATCCAAAGCTCTCTCTTCAGGTATTTATGAATTTACTTCATATTTTTCATTTTCTCCACAAATATTCCAGCAGGGTCTAATCTGTGCCAAGTGCTAAATTTGAAAGGAAGGGACACTTTTCTGAATCTGGGGTCTTCTTTGGGGTCAGTTTTGGATAGATACTAAAGATCACCAAGTGTGGAGAAAGCCAAAGTGGTTAATTTCTTAATTATCAATTAATTACACAGACACAGGGCGCCCAAGCAGGCAGAAGCACTTCCTGGGTCCTGAAAGCACACAAACGGCTGAATCAGAACGCGGGCTGTTTCTCCCTGCAGATGGGTCCTAAACGTGTCTCCAAATTGCTAATCATTACCCTGTACCTCCTATCGCAGTCACCAGGAAGCATACATCACACATACTTGCATTTGTAAATATTAACTTGCTCCCTAACACCCATCAAACATTTTGAGGGCACAGTAACGAGGGTGTCACTTGAAGAAGTCAAGTCATTGAGGCCAGCAGCCTGGATGTCCCCACAGGGCTGAGGGGCTGCAATCAGTTCCCATTTATCCAGGGCTTCTCTGGAGCTGGACACTGGCTGCTCCCTCCATGCCCCTCAGCTCCTTAATCCTCACTCCATCTCTGTGAGGGGATCCTTGTGTGAGCCCCTTTTAGGACGAAGCTCAGAGAGGTCCAGGGCCAAAAGTGGATACAAACCCCACTCTGGTAAGAAGAGGGAGGATGAATGCAAGCACAGAGCCTGGTATGCAGCAGGTGCTTAATAAATGACCCCTGTGACTGTTATCAGGAGGTCTGGTCATTATTGCTTCTGAATCTACACATTTATCCTTCAGGCAGCAGAACAAAGAGGAGCAGAAACACCAAGAAAAGGCTCAAACCCTGCTCCCTGCGGCTCATGACAAACCCACATGATAAAAGGAGCAGAAAGCACCAAGTGAGGATTCTCTCCCCTTTTCTAAACAATCCCCTCAGGAAACAAGTTTGGCGAATTGGCTTTCAAAACACAAATAAGATCACAGGCGCCTCCCTCCAGAGGAGCCATTTACAGAAGCTGGAAGCATTTTAAAGGAGGAGGGAACAGACTCCTCCGTGACATCTTGGTGTGTCGAGGCAGGGAGGATTCTGGGGCCGAACTGGAAGGATTTGCTGGGATTCCGGCGGTCGTTTAGACACAAACATTTTCAAGATGGAAGGTTTCCCCACACTGAGGCTGGATCTGAGCAGGGCATTGTCTGGGGCCCCTACCTCGGCCCCCAAGGCCTGTATTATAAGAAGAGGTCTGGCCAGGCCACTGGGGCCTCCAAAGAGCTGTCCTGGGTGCGCGTTGTTCAGAAGCATCCACACCCTGAAAAGCTGTTCTCCCATCTGGCACCACAGAGGACCATCTTTTCCAACTTGTCCTCTGTGACCTCTGGGTGTCTATCCCAGGGATTTTCAGTCCTGGCTCTGTATTAGAATCTTCTGGATTAATTAAAAACTTCAGAAGCCTAGGCCCCTGCCAGGCCAATTGAAGAGGCATTTCTGTGGTGGAGCCCGGGATTTATTGCAAAGTTTCCCAGATGATCCTAAAGAGCAGCCAAGATTGAAAACTACCTGCGTACATCCTAAGGACCATTTACCCTTGAGGCCTGGAGGAGCACTGACCCATCTGAGGCCGCATGGCTTCACATCACACAGTTCACATCTGTTGAACATTGACTGCAGGCCAGGCGCTGCCCTAAGCACTCTACAGGATTTAACTCATTCGGTCCCAACTCCTGGTCTGTGAGGTTGGTGTTATCACTGACAAGTGAGGACACTGAGGCCCATGGTGGTGGAGTGCCTTGTCCCAGGTCACAGAGCCAGGAGGTGGCAGAGCTGGGATGGGGCCCAGGCAGTTGGACTCTGGCTACACTCTCCTAATTACAGTTCTGCAGGAGCTCAGTGATAACCCGAACACCGCCACCATTCCGAGGCTCTGTACATCCTCTCCAATCCTCACAGAACCTGTGAGGGTTGGCAATCATCATCATCATTTCATAGACAGGGAAGCTGAGGACTCAGGGAAGCCAGGATTTGCCCAAGATCACATGATCTTGGGAAAACCCCATTGCTTACTATGGTCTATTTTCTCCTCAGGCTCCCTGCATCCTCATAACATCCTGGAAAGGTTGGTACAATTATCGACATCCTACACATGGGGAAACTGAGGCTCAGCAAGGGGAACTGGGTTGCCCAAGGTAACACATCTTAAAATAACACCTTGATGGCAGGGTGCGGTGGCTCACACCTGTAATCCCAGCACTTTGGGAGGCTGAGGTGGGTGGATCACCTGAGGTCAGGAGTTTGGGACCAGCCTGGCCAACATGATGAAACCCTGTCTCTACTAAAAATACAAAAAAAAAAAAAAAAAAAAAGCTGGCTGTGGTGGTGGGTGCCTGTAATCCCAGCTACTTGGGAGGCTGAAGCAGAATCGCTTGAACCCAGGAGGTGGAGGTTGCAGTGAGCCGAGATGGCACCGTTGCACTCCAGCCTGGGCAACAAGAGTGAAACTCCATCTCAAAAATAATTAAAAAAAAAAACCTTGATTTGGGGGTGTCTATTCTGCATTGGGTGTTTTATATACAGGAACTCAAATCCTTTCCACACTGCCAAAGGAGTCCCTGATTATCACCATTCTACAGATGAGGAAACTGAGGCTGAGAAAAGCGAAGGCACTGTCTCCTCATCCCTCATGTACCCAGTGGGCATTTCCAGTGTTCCCCAAGCTCTTGTGTCAATCAATTGAGCAAGTGCCTGAACTTCATGAACCCTGACACTGACCACCACCTTCCCTTTTTCCCTTTGAGATCCCTGACTTCATGCAGTTCTAGGGAGAAGCCTCCCTCCAGGGTACCCAGATCTGGTTACCCTATAGCCATAAACTGAAGTCAGTGGGCTCCTGACAGCCTGAGGGGATAATATAAATTCTTGCTCCAATGAGCCCCAAGCACCCACCAGGAAATGCCTCATCTCCTCATCCTTAGTCCTCAGCACCACGAGTAGGTGGGCACGTGGTCTGCTGGGCTGCAGGAGGCCCAACTCTGCTCCATGGATGCTACTCAGTGATGTTCTGAGACCTGTCCTTTAGGAACAAGTTCCCATATCATGAGACATCTGCAGGACCTTTCTGATGGGGGCCAGTCCCTCCTACTCCCATAGGACTTGTTTTGTTTTTTCTTTCTTTTGAGACAGAGTCTTGCCCTGTCACCAGGCTGGAGTGCAGTGGTGCGATCTCGGCTCACTGTAATCTCCGTCTCCTGGGTTCAAGCATTCTCCTGCCTCAGCCTATGCTTGTTGCTATAGAACTGCAAGAGTTTGGAATGAGAAGGGTGGAGCATTTCTTCACACTTTGACAAGCATAGCTGAGTGTTACAGAGACAGGGGCTGTGAGTCAGGCTGGTGGGGATCAAACCTTGGCTCCCCCACTGGCTCACCACACAGGTCTCCTCTCTGAGCCTCAGAGTCCTTATCTGTAAAGGGGGCAAGAAATGGCTCTTCCTTCATAGTACTTGTTATAAAAGGAGAAAGTGTCAGGATGAGGATCTGGTCCAGCTGCTGCTCCCTGGCCCCCTCCCACCTCCCTCCTTTCTCATCCAGGGCATCATTTAGGCTGACAGCATGGCAAAGAGGAGTGAGCACTCTGCTAGGAGTCAGCAGATCTGGGTCACACCTGAGCCACTTACTTGCTGTGATTGTCTAGGCACGAGATGCATCATCTGGGAACTTCAATGTCTTTTCCTATAATATCTGCACAATCAGAATAAAGCCACCCTCCCTGCCTATGTCCAGCGGTTGTGGGGAGACTTGATTGTTATAATGTCTAGGAGGGAAATTAGGCCATAGCCACACACATTAAAACACACACCCCCTCTGATCTAGCAATGGCACTTCCAGTGGGCATCTACCCCGTGAGTAGGGTCACACATGTATAAGGTCATCCACTGCAGGACTGTTTTAATAGCTCAAGGTTGGGGCAACTTACATATCCATCAATGGAAGGCTGTAAAATAAATCTGGTATTTCCATAAGCTGGAGTATTCTGTAGCTATTACACAATGGAGCAGGTCTCTATCCTGATATGAAATCTCAGTATCAAATGATATGGCTTACGTTTGGGAGAGGTTTTCCAACCACCAATGGGCCTAATGGTCTGAATGTGAGTATTGTGAACCTTTAGGAAACTGATGAAAAGGAGAAGTGCTGGCTTCCTGCTTAGCGGTTCTGTTCAAGGAGCTTTCAATCAGCACCTATGATGCACCAGGCTCTTCTATGCAAACAATGTCTAACACTGGGGCAGGAAGGAGCCTCCCTGGAATCAGATGTGGGCTCTGGTCCAGATCCTGTCACTAACTGGGCCTATGACTGTGGACAAGGCCCCTGTCATCTCCTGACTCCAAGTTTCCACCTGTAACTAGGGGTTGGGCTGGATGGTCTGAGGGTGCTTCCTGCACTAATGTCCCAGAATCCGGAGTTAGAACAAGGATCCTGGGGCTCTGACAGTAAATACAAAATGAGCATCTTTGCTGCCTTAACTGAGGAACCCAAAGTCACCCAGAAGGGAGACCTCCTCCCTGGGGTGAGGGATATTCTATGATGACCCAGCTTTGTTCAGAGGCTTTAGTGACTGCATGAATCAGTCCCTAAATCACACAAGGGTTTTTCTAAAAGACCCACAGAAAATTCCCAAACCTCTGGCTTCTCCTCTCACCAGGGCCATCAGATTAAACAGTAAATCTGTGCCTTTTAGGAATCTCCGTTGGTGTTTGGCGACGAAATAAAGGAAACACACCCTCCCTGCTCCCTGCCCTGGGTGGATTTCTTATTGGAAGGGATGAGAACACAAGCTTGGCGGAGCCTGGCACACAGTAGGTTCTCAGTGAATGCTTGTCCCATAAAGGAGACTCGGCTGCCCTGAGAGGGAGTGCTCTCTGGAGGCAGCAGGTGAGGTCTGGCCCTGTGCCCGGGCAAGTCACTCTATCTGTCAAGTTTCCTCATCTGTGGAACCAAAGGGCTGGGTCAGCTTTGAAGAGGCCAGGGCTACAGAGCCAGGCAGATGAAGGATGCACACGTTCCCACCCTTTACCAGCCGTGGAGCCTTCAGCAAATAGCATGACATCTCCAGGCCTCAATTTCCCTTATTTGTAAAAGGGGAGACATCAATTCATGAAAAGGAGCAGCCACCACCACACCTCATCATTGCTCAAAGAATGGAAGGTGTTATTATTGAGTTATTGTCACACACCAGGGGTGAAGGAGGCCCACGCGGTACTCACCACGCACAGACAGCTCAGTGCCTGCTCCAGACTTAAACTCCACATCGACAGGGCTCCCTTTCCGGAACTTCACACAGTAGTAGGTGCCGGCATCTGCTGGGGTGATGTTACTGATGCGGATGGAAAAGTCCATGTTGTTTCTCTTTGTGGGGTCTGAAACAGCTGTTACCCGGGGGAAGTGGCCTTCTTTCTGATTGTAGATTAATTCCCGGCCTGGTCTAGCTCCTCTGAACCACTGGATGGGCCCCACAGGGATGAGGGAGGTCACATGGCAGTGCAGAGTGGCCGACTCTCCAGCTGCAACCGATACAGACTTCTCAGGCTGAATCACCTGCAGCTCCTCCTCACCCGCCACTCCTGGAAAGGAGCACAAAGCAGTCATTTTTTTTAATCCTTACCTGATCCTCTGTGTTTTCTCAAGTGTTTATCAGTTACTTTCATTGACAGGGTGCACACCAGGAGCAGGCTGTGAGGTCAGTATGTTGCATGTATTATCTCATTTAACCTTCACAACAAACCTGCAACATGAGCCTATATTCTAAGTGGGGACACTGAGGCACAGAAAGCTAAGTGACATGGCAGAGTGGGTTTGAATGCCTGGACCCTCTCTGGAAGAGTCACATCTGAGCTGGGCTCTCTAATTCTAGTCTGAATGAGCCAGAAGGGAGCCTGGTGTTCCAGACAGTGGGAACAGCCTGGGCAGACTCAGAGGAAAGGCATGTGTGGGGCTCTACAAGGCATTAGATTCTGTTTCTAGCCTGGCCCAGGATGCAGGCCCCGAGAAGGGAGGCTGTACTCAGCTGTTTGGGCAGTAGGAGAACGTGGTTTGAGTTCTCGATCAGTGGCCTATAGCTGTGTCCTTGGCAACCACTCAGGTGACCAAGAATATCCAACATAGACTCATGCCAGTGTGTTTGAATCCCCGCCTGGCGCCCGGGACTGAGCCTGACTTGCAAAGTGCCACACAAATTCAAGACCTGCCTTAGTTTGCCCTCACTGCTCTCAGCCTTGGTTTCCTCATCTGTAAAATAGTTACTATGACCCCACCTCAATGGATCTCTGGGAGGACCAAACAAGCCAAGGCTGGGGACAGTGTCCAAATGCAGCATCTGGTCTTTAGAGTCATCGGACCTGGTTTGAAACCTGGCTCGCCCCTTGTTCTTGTGGGACCTTAATTTACCCATCAGTTTTGAGTCTCAGTTTTCTTATCTACAGGATGGGTGGAACAGCCCCCAAACCTCTGCCTTGTTCTGAAAAGAAAATGAGATCAAACATAGAAGTCACTTAGCCCTGAGATGGGCACTGATGCCCTGTGATCCAGGCCTCAATGTGATGGGGACACACTGGAGCTGGACCCAGTCCAGGCCTCAAGGGCTCCCAAATGGGTAGCTGGAAGGAGTTGTAGAGGTCGGCTGCAGGAGCCTGAGCCCCAATCAGAGACACTGGGGAACACAAGACAGGGACCCTGGGTGGAGAAATTGGGGTGCAGGGGGGAGAGCCCAGACAGGAAGAGGAGGGCAGGATGAGGTTGTCATGAGATGCGTTGAAGATGCTTAGGGACCAAGTGAGAACAGTTCAGAGCAAGGCAGAGCCAGGGCCTGGATTCTGAACAAGGTGAGGTAAAAGAAACAAAAAAAAGAGAGACAGATCATGATTATAAAGACCTCAGAGAAACACACGCCTGAGAGATAGAGGCAGAGTGAGAAAGTGAACTAGAATGGGGGAGAAGGAGAGAACAAGGTAGACAGAGGAGTGGCAGCTGCCTGGTATGCTGGTGACAGGTGACCTGGGGCCCCAGTTGGATTCTCCACTGACCCTTCATGTGACCTTGTCCTGCCCTGACCTGGGCCACCTTTGCCTTGTACATCAGACAAGGCTGCGGCAGATGTCCAGAGCAGCCCCTCTGGCTCTGCCTGGGCAGAAGAGAGACCCTGTGAATTTGCCCACCAACCCCTGGCCTGGCACCGCCCCACTGGTAGGGATAGGGCAGCCAGGTAAGGAGGCTCACAGACCCTTATCTGCCCTCACTGCGGCAAGCCTAGGGCTATCTGCCCATTGTCCTGCCTCTTTCTCCCATTCCCAGCCTAACCCAGTCTTGACTCTGGCAAAGGATCACCCTTGGGGCCCGGTTCTCATGGCAGGTGAGTGGAGTCTCAGAGTGCCTAAGACCACTTCACCTGCTTTGGGTGTAAATATGACCATTTCGACTTTATTTTCCTGATCAACCACTTAAGACCTCAACTGCTTTTATTGTCAGGAAGTCCAGCTTCTCATTTCATTTCCATTTGAAGTTGAACATGGCAAGATCTTCATGGCGCAGGAGAAAACAACAGAACCCACAGTGGACAGAGGCCCAGCCAGCATCAGACAGCCTGAGAGGGGTGAGGCTGGTAGACAGATGTGTGGGAGGCCCAGGAGGCCCATCCAGGCGGAGACATCAGAGGCAGCACCAGCAGCTGCCAGCAGCACTGAGCTAGGAACTTTCCCGACAGGTCTGTATTTCAGCCTCGACACGGAACCAACCGGAAAGGCTGCCTCGGGGAAGCACAGTTGCTGGGGCCAGCAGGCCTCGGCGACAGCATGGCTCTCCTCTTAGTCACCTCTGTACCCACCTTCCCTGGACCCCCATTCCATCATCCATAAAGTGGGATTCCGGCATCCACCCCAGCACAGTCATGAGGACCGACACAGTGGTATGCCTGCTGCATAGGTGCTGGGTAAGTTTTAATTCCTATTCCCGTTATTATCACATAGCTATATTATTCATATATTTGATTTTCTCTGGATTGTCCTATTCCCAATAGTAGGATGTAGGATCCACAAGGGACTGTTTCCAACCTCCTGCCTAAAACACAATGTCATCGATAAAAATATGCAGAATGAATGTGGTAATGAATGAATGAAGGAAGGATTTTGTTGGCTCCATGACCCTGGGCAAATCCCCTCTCTCTTCATATGTTAAATGGAGTTGATACTGGCATATCCAGGAGAGGGTGCAGGCCTGGAGCCCGGGACTGAGCCTGGCTTGCAGTTATTATTATCCTTATCAATAACACCACACGGGGCTGTGAGTCAGCAGTTGGTGAGGGAGCAGGAGGCGCAGGAGAGGCTGCGGAGTCAGGCGTGCAGCATGTTGGAGCAGGGCTATTCTTGTGGTGCAGCCGGAGGCCTGTAATCACACCCCAGGCAGGCGACAATAAAATCTGGAGTTGTGTAGGGCTGGCTCCCCCATTTTTTTTTTTAGCTCCTCTCAAGCTCTCTCCACCAACTGCAGCCAGATTTAGGCGGCTTAATTAATTAGCTAGTGTTTATAAAGCGTTTGAAGAATTTTAAAAGTGCGACGTAAGTGCCAAATATTATTTTAATCTGTGTATGTGTATGTTTTTTCCAGTAGAGAGGTTTTTTTTTTTCCTTGCTTGCTTTCTTTTTCTTTGCAGGTTCTGTTCTAAGAATCAGGCTTGTTAAAAATCACTCCTGGTTCTGGGTCTGGGGTCACTTGCTGGCCAAATTATTTCCTGCTCTCTCTTGCCCTCCTGGCAGAGGATGCGACTGTCCAGGGGCCTGAACCGTCTCAGGGAGAGGAGGGCGGCTGGGCAGGCATTCCCACGCACTGCCGGTGGGAGTGGAAATTGGAACATCCTTTCGGGAAAGCAGCTTGGCAGGATGAACCAAAGGTGTGAAATCTGTTCACCAGCCTTTGCTGGGCTGCTCCCTGAGGACATAACCCCAGATAGGGAGTAGGTTTCCTGTATAACGATCTTTAAAATGTTGGAAAAAGCCCAGCCAGTCAATGATAGGGGATGGTTAAGTAAATTACGGCCTATCCCCTATGTGGAATTACAGGCAGCCGTAACAAGCCATTACCATGAAAACGGCGGTCATATAGAAATTTTCATGGCATCATTTTAAATAATATTGTGTTTATGCAAATAAAACCTGTTCATTGCAAGACATTTAGAGAAAATAAAGAAGTATGAAAACAAAGTAATAATCTCACATCATACCATCAAAGATAACTGCAATCAACATTCCGATGTAGTGAAAATATGAGTGAAGAAAAACAATTTAACATCATACCTTTAGGTAACTAAGAATATGTGAAGACATTTTGCTTCATTCACTTAAGTGTTTGTATGATAATGCAAATCTCCTAATATCCAAGGAAAGGAGATTGGCTGATCCCATCATGGTGAATCTACTTTCACAGCTATAGGCCAAGTCTATAGCCATGAAAATGATGGTACAGAATTACAATGGAAATGTGTTACAAGATCAGAGTCTGTTACCAAGTGGTAGATCCAGTGTGATCCCAAACTCCCAATTTTGGAAAAAAACAATGATATTAAAGACTAGCCATGATTATTTTGAGTGGTAGATTTCCATGGGATTTTGCTCTTGTTTATGTTTTCTGTTTGCATTTCTTTCGTAAGAAAAAAAAAGATGGAGAAAAATCTATACTCTCTGTATGATCATGACTTTGTAAAATAAAACTATATATAAACAACTAGAGGGTATTAAACAAAGCTATAAAATGTAACTCTCTTTGGATCATGAATCTAAACCTCATGAGGTTTTTCTCCTTTTTTCCCCTCCTACTTTGGGCATTTTTCAGCTTCTCTAAATTGGATGAACAAAAAAGAATATTTATAGTATCTCATTTTGTTTTTTAAAAAACCTGTACATGTAATGATGTATGTTACCGTATGTGTATTGTTTAAATGAACCTCTTCTCCAGGGATTTAGTCTGTTTTGTTCACTGTTTCCCCAGCTCCTGCTACTGTGGTTGGCACAGTGTAGATGCTCGATAAATATTTGTTGATTGGTCAATTGCATGTCTAGAGAAAAAGGTTTGCAAGGATGATAAGTTAAACATGGCACTGCTGTGGTGTGTTACATCTGGGAAATGGGACTGAGGTAGGATGGAGGTCGGCATGTTTTCTTATTACTTTATAATAAATCATATATTGTATTTTTTTGCAGTGAACATTTATTGGTTTTGGAAGAAAAGTTAATGAAACAAAACACATGAACACGTTTTCTAAGGGGAGAAGTCAGTACAGTGGGTGGTCACCATATGTTTGTTGTAAGTGTCCACAGCAAGGGCGGTCAGTGCTGCATTCTGGATCCTTCCCTGTGCCAGGCCCTGAGCTAAGGACTGTGAAATGGCTGTGTCCCTGGCCTCATGGAGCTTCCACCCTCGAGGCAAAGATGGATTTCAAAGAAATCACTCAAATGATTACATCTGGAATGTACCCAACCCCCTTGGGCAAGAGGCTCCTGCTGGCATCTTACATCCCATCTCCCGGCTCCTTCCTGTGACCTGCTTCTCCCGCCACATCTCCTTTCTCTTCTTTGAATTGGCCAAGGAGGGTGTGACCACCTGCATTGAATGCCACTGAGAGATGCAGTAAGATGGGGGCTGGGAACTGACCACTGGGATTTAGAAAATATATTTGATTTCTTAAAAAACAATGTTCATGTGTGTGGCTTTTGAGATTAAAAGATGAAAATAATTTCATAAAGGGTGAAAAAAATTAGCATGGATACTTTTCTTTCTTTTTCTTTTGAGACGAAGTCTCACTCTCATCACCCAGGCTGGAGTGCAATGGCACAATCTCAACTCACTGCAACCTCCACCTCCCGGCTTCAAGCAATTCTCCTGCCTCAGCCTCCCAAGTAGCTGGGGTTGCAGGCACCTGCCACTACACCTGGCTAATTTTTGTGTTTTTAGTAAAGATGGAGTTTCACCATGTTGGCCAGGCTGGTCTCAAACTCCTGACCTCAGGCAATCTGCCCGCCTCAGCCTTCCAAAGTGCTAGGATTACAGGCATGAGCCACTGCGCCCTGCCCACATGGATGTTTTTTCTAATAGAAAAAAAATCAACTTAAAAGCAAAGCTTGAGGCAGGGATGGGGAGGGCTGCCTAACCCTGGGGTGTGAGTCTTCCAGAAGCCTGTCTCAAGGGGTGGGGAGAATGAAGCTAACAAGTACATTTCCCAAGAGCCAGCCTTGCCCAGGCGGGTACTCGCTGCCACTGCATGGGAGCTTGCCCATCCCCTGGAAGCAGTGGGTCACCACAGCACAAGCCACAGGGACAGGCTGGAGGCCACCTGTTTGGATTCTTTGCAGATTCTTTGTTTGTACTCAAGGATCCCCAGGGTCTGGGAGGCTACGGCTAGAGCTCTGGCAGTACACAGGGCTCAACATTCTAAAGTGGCTGCAGTGATACCCGGCTCCCTTCTTCCCTCATCATTATTGTTATTCACCATCCTCAGAAGGCTGCGATTTTCCACCCTGCACTTATAGCAGCTCCTCATGATGGGCTGCCTCTACTATCTTCTGGGTGTGACTTAATGCTGTGTGCAAGAGTATGCAGTGCAAGAGTGTGCATTAAAGAGGGTGCTCACAGGATGTAGTACAGGACCTTGCAATAGCACATGTGAACATAAATGTGCATTAAAGTGGATGCATACAGGATGTAATAAAGGGCTAGGCAGAGAACATGTGAACATTAAGTGTGCATTAAAGAGGATGTACACAGGATATAGTACAGGGCTGTGCAATAGAACATGTGAACATGAGTGTGCTGAGGGTGCATAAGAGTATGCACACGAGAACACATGTGTGTACGTACATGTATGTGTGTACAGAGCATAAGCATCTGCACACACATGTACGGGCACAAGGAGGAGTGTGAAAGAGACGGCGCCTGTGTGCCGGAATATGTCAGAGTGCAGCACAGGAGTGTCTGCATGGGGGGCTAGGGATCATGGGCGTGGGCATGTGAATTGTGTGCAGGAGAGTGCCTGAATCATGGTGGCCTAGGCATGTGTGGGAGGGTGTGAGTGTGTGGGACAGTGATGCAGGAGCGGCATGCACGTGAGTGTGGTGTGTGTGTGTGTGTGTAGAGGGTGTGTGGGGGGGTGGCACGTGTGTGACAGAGTGGTGTATGCGTAAATGTGACTATGACGGTGTGTGCACTGACAAGCAGGGAGGTATACACTTGCCACTATTTGTGTGCACCCCAGGTGTCCGTGTGCCTGTGTTTGGGAGTGTGTCCAGCTGGGCATGTGCCTGGAATAGATGAGGTTGCTGTGTAAGTTTCCACAAGCATAAGGGTGATGGAGGAGGTGAGGAGACACACTTCCCTCAAGTCTACCATGGGCTCCCGGCAGTCAACACCCTGTGTGGTATCTGTCTAGGGTTGTGCCCTTGATAGGAGATGCTAACCTTTCCAGAGCACCTACTTACTATGTGCTGGCCACAGGGCACAGCTGTGAACAGGCTAGCCCAGAACCATCCGCTGGAGCCCATGACCCCACGCAGGAAGGCGAAAGGTAGCTGGGGCTGCGCCAGTGGATGGCTGCATGGATGCCGCAGTTCCCAAGAGAGCTTGGGGCTCCAACAGCCATGACTACACAGCGATTTCCTCTGGAGTCAGAATGATTCATTCATGCCCTCTCAAACCTCACTCTGCTGCCAGGCCCTGTCCTAGATACCACAGAAAACAGAGCCAAGTAAGACAGGCCCTTGCCCTTGAGAGTATCTTAGCATGTGGGGCAGTCCTGGACATGAGCAATGACCACACACATGGTGATCGGTGTTGCAAGAGGAGGTTTGGGGATGGGGTTCTGGAAGAGAGTGAAACCCAGGAAGACTTCCTGGAGCTGGTGGCCCCTGAGCTAGGACTTAAAGGCTGACAGAGGCTGGGGTGAAGGAAGGCATTCCAAGAGGAGGGAACCATACGAGCAAAGATGCAGAGGTGACAGGACTCAGGGTAGAGTCCTTGGAACGTGCTCACTGGCTGGAAGGAAGCTGAGATGGGGAGGACCTGGGACTGGGCTAACCTAGCGCCCTGAAGGATGGTTTCGGTTGCCCATCTGAAGAGCAGGCCAGCACTGGGAGCATTCTGCCGGCACCACTGGATACACCCATTGGGCAGGGACAAAGCAGGTGCTGTGATAGAAACTGCTACCTGCATTGAAGCCACCAAAAATGGGGATGCATGTGGCCTGGTAAATAAGCTGACAGCTGGCCCAGGGGCTCAGGGTCCCCACTCCTTCACCCTTGCCCTGGGTAGCTCTGAGAACTCAGTGCTGTGCCACATCCCTGCAGGGAAGGGGCAGCCTCTGGTGGCCCCTTCCATGCAGTAGGTAAACTTCTAAGGTGCTAAGACCGTCCAGAGCTTGGGCTCTGGGGCCGGAGGACCTTTATGTCTTGTCTCTAGCATGGTGCTTGGCAAAGTTGCTTTTCTCTAAGCCTGTTTCTTCACCTGTAAACAGGAAATGCAGCCCCCTCCCTCCCCAGGTCAGATGCTCCGTGGTTAGAAGTGCTGGACTGAGAATGAGACATTTCCTTGACTGCCTTTCATCCGTGTCCCACAACCCATCTGTTAGTAGATCCTGCTGGCTCAACTTCCAACACATGACCAGACCCTGACCTCTCCTTACCGCCCTGACTGAACCTCCATGCTGACCTCCCTGCCTCTGCCTCACCTCTCTACCAGCCACATTCCCCCAGCAGCCAGAGAAGCCTCTAAAACCTAAGTCAGGTGACGTTCCTCCTTTGTGCAAAACCCTCCCACAGCCCCCACTGCACTCAGAGTGAAATCCAGAATTTTTACAGTGGCCCCAGGGGCCTACAGCCTTGCTTTTCCCCAATCGTGCCAGATTCTCCACTCAACCACGTGGCCTTTGCACTCGCCATTACCTCTGCCTGGCACTCTCATCCCTAAATATCTACATGTCTGGCTCCCTCCCCTCCTTCAGGCCTATCTGAGAGGCCTTCCTTGGCCCTTCTGTCTAAGATACTATCCACCTCAATGTCCCTGGCTCTGCTTAATTGTTTGATATATCATCCTCACTCAAAAAACTATGCATTTCCTTGTTAATTTTTTTAAAGTGCTCATCTCCCTATCATAGACTCACTTCTAAGTCCTTTGAGAGCAGGAACTGAGTTTTCTTCCCCAGGGTTGGAGCAGTGCCTGGCACTTGTTAAAAGTATGTTTTAATTTGGATTCCAACTCTGCTACCCATGAGACTCCAGGAAATGTTTCGCCCCCTCTGGACCTCTGGCTCTTTATCTGTAGAATGGGTCTGATGATGATGATAACAATACTAGGGTTGTTCTGAGGATGAAACAGGCTAGCGTGCCTGGCACAGAGTAAGTACTCAATGCAGAGCAGCTGTCACCATGCAGATGGGTGTCTAAAGATGAAGGGGGCGACAGATGACCACGTCCTTAAGCCTGAGAGGCTCAGGATCCTCTCCGAGGCAGAACCAGCTCTGCCTCGATGCATGCATGAGGCCCCTCTGGCATGGACCTGTAGGCAGGCTGAGCACACTGCTGGCAAGGAGGCAGCGGGGACAGGCAGCGCTGGGAGCCCTATGGAGCATTTGCCAGGTTCAGATGGAACCTGGAGGTGATGAAGTGATGCCTGCAGTGTGACCCTGTTTGCAAAGTGGCAGGAAAAGAACTGCAAATCTGTGTAAATATGCTTTAGAATTAACAGGCTTTGGGGGACAAGCAGAGGCTGGGAGAGCAGGTAGAGGACATTGACATCTACTAGGCTTGGTGCCTTGACAACCTAAGGACCTTTCCTCCTCCTCGTTTTGCAGAGGAAGAAACTGAGGCCTGGAGTAAGGCCTGGAGAGGCTGCGGTTGGGAGGTCCTCCCAACCTCCAGGCCCCAACCATTGCCCTGAGACAGGCCCTGGTGCTGCACAGCCACACTTTCATGGGGGCAATGCATGGGTTAGGCCAGATAACCAGAAGCCTTCATTTAGCCCTCAGGACATACCAGCCCAGAGTGGCAGGTGTTATTGTCACTATCCCCTCCTACAGATGAGGAAGCAGAGCCTGCAGAGGCAGGTAAGTGGCAGAGGTGGGATTCCAACACTGGAGCCTGGAGCCACCCCATGCGATCGCTTCTCCCTGTGACAGGTCCCCTCCAGTTCATGCTTCTGGATTCTCAGGTTGCCAAGGATGCGCACACATTTTCCCAGCTGAGATAAAGGCCCTCTTAAAAGCAACACGCATTTATTAAACGACATTTGCCAGGGTTTCAGCACACTGCCGGCAGCAAACAGTCTCCGGACTGACGGGATTTTTCCCCAAGCTGACACTATTCACTGATTCCTTTTATAGAGCATTTTGCAGCTTGCAAAAGCACTTTCCACGGCTCTTAATTCCTTAACCCTCAACAGTCACCCATTTGGGAGGAAACAGTGTTAGCAGTTCCATTTTGCAGATGGGGAAACGGAGGCTCAGAGCTGGGAAGACACCTGCCCCAGAGCACACAGCCAGTAAGCGGCACATGCTGGACTCCAATTCAGGAATGTGCCCCAAAGCAGAAGCCCCTCCATGGCCTCTCCTGCCAGAGAAGTCTGTGGAGTCATCAGGACAAAGGGCCAGGAGGACATGCAGGCTGGAGCATCAGGGCTGGAAGGGACCTGCAAGAGAGGAGCCGAGCCAAGACTCCCAGTCACAGAAGGGGAAACTGAGGCTGAGGGGCAGAGGAGTGGGTTTCAGGTATCCCTGCTGGCAAAAGATGGAGCTTTTAAAATTCCCAAACCATAAAATGATGACAATCACATAACAGCAGTAACAATAGCTAATAAGCGTTGATGCTGCCCAGAGCAAGACAGGCCTCATGGAACCTCTGCAGGAACCCAGTAAGACAGGGCTGTCACCACCCTCATTTCACGGAGGACCAGATGTGAAGCTTTGGGAGGTACAACCATTTGGCCATGGTCACAGGGCTGCCGAGTGGTCTGATTCCACCTCCCTCTGTTCTAACCCCCACCCCGCATCAGACTGCCTCGTGCAGTGACCCTCTGGGGGAGGCTAACCTCAAGGTGGGGCCTCCAAGCCAACCCTCAGCCAAGAGTGCAGCACTAATTACGTCATGTTTCATGGTTTGCAGCACCTGATCATTCATCATGGTGTCTAAAGTGGGGCAAGTAGTTTGTGTAGCCAGAATTTTAAGTACAAATTCTGGGGTTTCTTGGCTGCCTCCTCCTGTCCCTCCTGGCATTGATATCTTTGTGCTTCCTGATATCTTAGGGCTCTTCATGACAGCTTGATGGGCAGGGAACTGTGGCATGATCCCGGCCCTGGCTGCAGAGGGGGGACTGTGGTAGTTAGGGAATAAGCTTTGCTTGTACAACCTCATAACTCCAAGCCTCCTCTTTAAAAGGGGGATTTTAGTACCCACCTTGTTCTTTTATTCAATCAATATCTATTAACCCACCTACTGTGTGTCAGGCCCTGTGCTGAGGTCCTGGGAGGCCCAACAGTGAGTAAGAGACATAGCCCATCTCTCGTGCAGCTTATATCCTAGTGGGGTAAACAGGGCTGAAATAATGAAATGAATTAATACAGAAATGGCTAGAAGCACTAGGCAACAGGCAGATTTGGCCCAGTGATAGAGAATCACAAGCGAGAACCTCTTTTGGAATGGGGTGGTTGGGACAGCATCCAAGGAAGGGAGGTGGCAGCTGAGATCCAAAAGAAGCGAAGACCAGGGAAGATGCTCCCGTAGGAGACAGCCAGTTCAAAGGCCCTGGGGTGGGAAAGAAGCTGGTGAAAGGCCAGAAAGGAGGCTGCCAAGGCTGAAGCCCAAGGAGGAAGGAGAGTGGTAAGAGGTGAGGATGAAGAGACAGACATGGTTCAGAAATGCCATGCTGGAAACCAAAAAAGGTTTCCAGCAGAACCAAAGATGACTTGATTCACTCCAGCTGCTATGGGTGAAGAGCCTGAAGGGGTCAAGGGTGGCTGTGGAAAGCAACAATGGGGATGCTGCAGCATTCAGGGGCCTAAATCCTAGTTCTGCACATAAAAGCTGTGTGACCTTAGGCAAGTCACTTTACCTCTCTGTGTCTCAGTTTCTTCATCTGTCCAATGGGTTAATGGTATTTCCCATCTTACAGAACCATGGTGAGAATTAAATGAGAGAATGCATAATGATCCTCTCACAAGCCAGACATGCTCCATGTTAGGTGCTCAATGAGCCAGATCCTGCTAGTCTGGCCCTGACCTCTGCTCACTCCCCCACCTCTTCTCCTTTCACTCTAGCCCCACTGGCCTCTTTGCAATTCCTGGAACATACAAGCTCATTCCTGCCTCAGGGCCTTTGCACCTGCCATTCCTCCCACATGGAGGGCTCTTTTCCTGCTATCGCCTGTGGCTACTCCTCCATTTTCTTTTCTTTTCTTTCTTTTTTTTTTTTTGAGACAGTCTTGCTCTGTCACCCAGGCTGGAGTGCAGTGGTGCAATCTCGGCTCACTGCAACCTCTGCCTCCTGGGGTCAAGCGATTCTCCTGCCGCAGCCTCCAGAGTAGCTGGGATTACAGGCACATGCCACCATGCCCGGCTAATTTTTGTATTTTTAGTGGAGATGGGATTTTACCATGTTGGCCAGGCTGGTCTCAAACTCCTGACCTCAGGTGATCTGCCCACCTCAGCCTCCCAAAGTGCTGGGATTATAGGCATGAGCCACCGCACCTGGCCTTACCTCTCCATTTTCTTGAGGCCTCTGCTCCTTACAGCAGCCCTCCCTCTGTCCTGACTAACCTTCTCCCTTCCCTCCTCCTGCTTTTCTCCCCAGCTACCTGGCATCATTTGTTTACTTAGGTGTGTTATTTTCTTCCTCACTAGAATGTCTGCTGCATGAGAGCAGGTGTTTTTGTCTGTCTTGTTCACATTTGTATCCTCCAAGCACCTAGAGCCATCCCTGGCGCATAGTAGGTGCTCAAAAATATTTGTTGAATGAATATTTACAATTAAAATGACCCTAATAATGACTGCAAAGTGGTTAAGGGTAAAGTGAGGAGTGGAGCCTGGCTTTACCTCTCACTGGCTGTGTGGCCTAAGGATGAGCCCCACTTGGCCTTGGGAAGCCTCAGTTTCCATATCTGTAAAGTGGGGATGAAGGACCATACTGTTTGGCTCGTGGTGAGGGTCAGACAACAGCTCACATGAAGGGACGTGGAGAGAGTATTGGTGGGTGAAATGATACCCCATGTTTAGCACTCGCTTTATATACTCCCCGATTCTCCTCTCCCTAGCAAAAATAGGGGCAGGGGACAAGCATGGTAGAGAGTTGATCAGTGTCAAAGCTGAGGCTCATTACATCATTCCTTCTCATTTTGCATATGTTTGAAATTTTCCAAAATAAAAAGATAAGGAAGAGCTAACACATGTTCAAGGCTCAGCCTGTGCCGAGCACATCGTGTACCTAGTATTTCCTTCCACCATGGGCTTCCATTTCTGGAGAATACCGACGGTCGGCCTGAAGAATGGAGCTGTAGAAACGGCGCTGGTATCACCGCCCACCTGCTCCAGCCGTCCCTCCTGGCTGGGAGGCCCATCGCTCACAACCAGCTTCCAATCTCCCTCCTGATCCGAGCACCTGATCTCCTTGGGCTCTTGGCGCTAATCTGCAGCCATCTAACACCCTGCGCCCCCAAACGAATGTGCCAGGAAATCTTAGACACAAAGGACCAATTCTGCAGCATTTCCGACTTCCACCTCAGCTGTTTTGCATCTCTCTGGACTGAGGGCCTGGCAAGACACCTGGCAGGGAAAATCCATCTCGTGGAGGGCTTCATCAGAATACCCACCCCAGGAACACCAGAAGTTAACAGGAAAGCAGCTTCAGCTGTGAAAATAGATGCTTCCTTCTCTAGTATGGGGACAGGGACACACCTTGGGGACACACACTGCCCCCACCTCGTAGGAAGGTGCACTGATACAAATACGAGAGGAGGCCGAGGCGGGCGGATCACCTGAGGTCAGGATTTTGAGAGCAGCCTGATCAATATGGTGAAACGCAGTCTCTACTAAAAACACAAAAATTAGCTGGGCGTGGTGGTGTGTGCCTGTAGTCCCAGCTACTGGGGAGGCTGAGATAGGAGAATTGCTTGGACCCAGGAGGCAGAGGCTGCAGTGAGCTGAGATCGCACCACTGCACTCCAGCCTGGGCGATGGAGCAAGACTCCGTCTCAAAAAAAAGGAAAAAAAAAAACGAAAGGAGCACTAAGGGAGCAGGGGGCCAGCACAACTGGGCCTCAGTTTCCCTACCTGTCAAGCAAGCTTCAGTGACGGCTAAGGAATGGCACAACAGTTAACCACATAGGCTCTGTGATTAGGCTGACAGTGGTTATCCAAATCTGGCGCTTACTGTGTGGCCTTGGGCAAGCTGCTTCACCATTCAGAGCCTCAGTTTCCTCACGGATCGAACGGGTCTGAAGATAACGATGCGCATCACCAGGTGGCTGTGAGTACCACCAGGGTCACACACCAAGTGCTGAGCCCAGGAAGCAGAGAACCCAGATGGTTCCTATTAGTATTACTTTAGTGTTTTCCCACAGAATTCGGGATCCTGTCAGATTTCTGGCTGAAACAGTGGAAAGTTCCAGCACAGCCCAGTTTTTAAAAGCCTTGGCCTGGACCACAGGAGGCTTGGCGTTCCAGCCGGGCCTTGCCATGGATCTCTTGCGTGGGCCCGGCCAGTTTTTTTCTCTCTGTTCTTTTGGCCGCACAATAAGGCACTGGATGAAAGCACAGAGGGCTCTCTCAGGCCCCCTACAGCTTTGCGGGTCCGGGAATCCACAACTGCAGACCCGTGGATCCAGATAGAGACACCTAGAGGCAGGCTGTGCCCACAGCGCTCAGTCCCTAGTAACAGGCAATTAAATCACTCTAGCCTGGGTTTCTACTCAACTTGTCCATCCTCCAACAGCATAAAAGCTAGAAGGACAGCTGGGTGGTGCGGTGGCTCAGCCTGTAATCCCAGCACTTTGGGAGGTGGATCACCTGGGGTCGGGAGTTCGAGACCAGCCTGACCAACATGGAGAAACCTTGTCTCTACTAAAAATACAAAATTAGCCAGGCATGGTGGCGCATCCCTGTAATCCCAGCTACTTGGGAGGCTGAGGTAGGAGAATCGCTTGAACCCAGGAGGCGGAGGTTGTGGTGAGCCGAGATCACGCCATTGCACTCCAGCCTGGGCAACAAGAGCAAAACTCTGTCTCAAAAAAAAAAAAAAAAAAAAAAGCTACAAGGAAAATATCAAGCTGAAGGACATTTGTTCACTGAACAGCCTTTGCTGTTTTTTAAGTACCCCCTATGTGTAAGCAACTGTGTTAGATGCTTTATGAAAATCCGTCCCAATGTTATAAATGAGGAATCAAACCAGAATAAAGCCATGCTAATTACAACACTGGTTAATATGTACTGAGTGCTTACTACATACAAGGCATGGCTTCCAGCATTATACCCGCATTAATTAACTTAATCCTTGCAATAGAGTGGTTAATACCATTCCTCTTTGACAGACGAGCAAAATGAGACACAGATTTCTGCCAATTGTCCAAGTCAGTAGCAGGACTCAGATCAAAACCCAGGGGTCTTAGCACCATCTTAGCACTAGGCTAGGTTGTGTGTCTGTGTGGAGAGGCTCCTCTGACCCCCCCCCCCTCAGGAGGCACATTAAGTTGAACCTCGAAAGATGAGCAGGATTCAGACATAGGAAGACAAGGAGGTACAGGGTGGGCATTTGTGATGGCAGGAACAGCACGGGCCGAGGCACAGAGCTGAGAGTTCAGCTGAGGGCATGGATCTGTAGAAAACCATTTACCAAACGGAGAGAGGCCGCATGCTAATGGGCGTTCTACAAATCAAACACCTCTTGTTCATATGTTCAGGGAACACTGGAGTAAATGTGACCCAGCTCGGGATTCTACAGTGCAGGGCTTCTCAGGGTCTTTGGGGTGCTCGTGTGGCTGAGTAGCCAGCAAAGCTCTGGTCTGCAGGGAGGAAGCCTGGTTATCCTGCAGCATCTCAACAGGTCAGCTTGTTGGAAAACATGTGGCTGGAAATCAGGCCTGGCAGGGAGGAAGCCCAGGCCTCACGGCAGCTTTGTGTTTTTTTTTTTTTTTTTTTTTTTTTTTTTTTTAAAGAAAACTTGGACCCACTCAACAGTTTTGAGCTGGGGAGTGACATGATCTGAGTTGTGTTGACAGGCCAGAAATCTGAGCACATTTAAAAAGAGAGAGAGGGGGGAAACCTTCCGTCAGTCCAAGACTACAAATAAGAAAATAACCTGTCGCACGGAGCCATTGGAAGCAGCAAGCGAGCGCGTGTGGGATCCGTACAACACTTTTAGACTCCCTTCCTCTCGCACACCCCCTCTCCATCTGTCGCAAAGGGCACCAGGAAGATGCAGGGAGGAATATTCCAGCTCTGGGGGCTCCAGAGCTCAGCAGCCCAGATGGGGGGCTCTTACAGGAGCCACATCACCCCTCATGTGTTGTTACTGGTGAGGACCAAGGGGCTGTCAGTATTTCCACCCTCAGCAGGCTTTCAGACAAATGCCTGTGACTTCATCAAAACCTTCTGCCCAGAGAAAGAACTCTTCCACAATCCTCCACCCAAGCCCAGAGAGCGGCCTCTCTCACTCCCTCTCCAGCTTGGACTAAATCATCCTGATTAAGTCATTGAACTTCTTTCCTAGAAGCCACCCAGCAGGAAGGCCAGCATCCAAAATCCTGTCTCCTCTCTATCACTTATAAGTTACTTCCCCAGTCTGGGACTCGATTTTCCGCATCTGCAAAATGGGGATAAGAGCCAATTCATGTCTTGCGGATGAGAAGATGCAGGAGCAGCATCCAGCCTGGAATGCCGTTAACTATTTAATGAACGTTGGTTTTGGTTTTCCTCCCTTCTCTCAACACATGGTTCACACCAGCACTTCATAGGTGCTGCATGACTGCAAGTACAGACATGAATTACCGTGAGTTTCCAAGGGGTTAGTAAAGGCCAGAAAGTACTCAGAGAAAACTATGGCTTTAAAGGAACTTCCAACAGCCTGAGCGTGTTGAGCCAAAGCACTCCCGCCCCGTTTTCTCTTCTTACGAAAGAGGAAGTGAGATTAACTTTACCATTTAGGAAAGTACAGAGGAGCCCCCAGAATGCCACCCTCTACCAAAGGGTCAGGGCTTCACTGGGGGGCCCCGCTGCTCCCCAGAGCCTGAACTGCAACTTGGCTTGGCCTCCTCCAGGACAGAGAGAAGAAATGAATGGGAGTTTATCTGAGGTCGGCCTGGGGGGTGACTCAGAGGTCTCAAGGCGTAGCCGGGGCTAAGCAGACATCCTGCGGGTTCAACGTCAGGCCCTGCTGACACAAAATCAGGTGCCAGGTGTCCCCAGGCCCCAGTCCCTTGCCCTTCTCCCAGCCTCAGAATCTCCCTCAGTGCAGTTGTTTTAGGAAACAGGCCTCACATTGGGTCCAAAAACATAGGTTGGTGACTTCACTGGGATCTTTTTAGAATTTCCCTTTGGCAGCATTTGTGCTAAAAGCAATCTTTAGAAACTTCTTCTCCTGCCTCCCCCACCCAAGATAATTCACATGATTGGCCCCACCCCCCCCAAAACAGTGATCATGTGAAGACACAGGAATCATGTGACACCTCCCAGGCTGACAGTTCTGCCTGAGACACCAGTAGTCATTCAATCCAAAGCCGCCTTCCTAAACCTGACATTTTAGTTTCTCACTCGAACAAATCCATTTTCTTAGAAAATTGGACAACTGCCTCCTTGTACCTTCCTACCCTCATATCCTGTCTTTCTACTTCTTTGTTGTAAATTCCATGTCTGGAGCAATATGGGGAGGGGCCTGAGGCCCCATCCTTCAGCCAAACCAGGTGACTTCCCTGCCCAGGCCCATGGTGTGACCAGGACCCCCAAGAACAGAGACTGAAGGATGATGGGAGGCTTGAGCTATGATGGTCGCACCCCATCCCTTCCCCACCACCCTCAACCAAGAAATTCATTCTTACCTCCTAAGATGTATTTATTTCAAAGCTAATCTTGGCCCCTCTGCTGCTCCCACTTTTTCAGGCTATTGATGCTGAATGGATTGGAACGGAAGTTTTATGGCCCAATCTTTACCATTTTATAGATTGTTTTTATAGGCAAAAGCGGGAGATGTGCTCACAAGAAAGGTGTTGGTGTTCCCAGCCAGTGCCCCAGGAAAGGCAGGCTGCCCATCTGAACACTTGCTAATCAGCATCACTGCTCATTTGCCAGGGACTGAACCACAGGCTCCTGGTCGGAGAAGGGTCTGGAATAGACATTTAGAAATTAACTCGGGCCCAATTCCCTGCTTCAGGAAAATTAAGCACTTGTGAGTGACGCTTGTGCATTTCCAGGCCAGGAAGGATGGCAGGGCAGGAACTCGGACTTTTGCAGGGTACAAATGGCCGGCTCAGGCAGGAAGGAGCAGATAGGAGATGCCACTCACTGGACAGATGTGAACTGTATCAGTGCTCCCTTCCGCCCAGCAAGGACCCAACTATAACTGAAAAGAACTGGGGGTGGAGGGTGGGGTGGGGTGGGGGGATGCCCATGTGAATTCCTGGGTTTCAGGGGTAACTGCAGGGCAGAGAGAAGCAGCTGTCTACCCCCTACTTCTCCTTCCACCCACTCTTTTCTAGTTCTCCCTTTCTCCCTGCTATCAGATGGTTACCATCTCTAGTCAAACGCAAAAGGGGGTGTTGGACACTGAGCTCATCTTTACCTCCCTCCTCAAGGGTGGGAGGTACAGAGAGACCCCACTGCCTACAACACAGTTTCAAGACGACAAAAAACAAGATCCCCATTCTTCTCTCCCTCCCAACTCCCTTAATGCCATTTCTCTGCTCCCCCCGCCCCCCACCCAGTGCCCTCCCAGGAGACCCATGGTTTTGCAAAACCCATTTAAGAAGCAGGACTCCTGAATGGTGACCTCACCCTTTGGTGAACATGCACAGTAGCCTTCAGAGCCCGCCTGCCGGCGACAGCCAGGTGTTTGATGTAGGCCAACAGAAAGACATGCTCAGAGCCACAGGTAACATCCCCGCGGAGCACCTGAACTGCAGGGAGCTGCCTGGAAGCTCGGGGAAGGCAGGAGGAAGTGGGAGCTGGGAGCGCCTCAAGGAGCAAGACCACCAGGGAGAGGCTTTGGCAACCACAGGGACAATCCACCGTGTTTTTACATAAGGATCTGTTGCTCGCGGCAGCTCGCTCCGGGGTTACCGCGGCCTCCCTGTTCCCTCTCTCCCAGGCACACACTAACACTGGTTTACTCTGCGCACTAGAGGGAGGGCTCACTCTTCCCTAATTGCAATAGCTTGTCTCTGTTCCATTCCAGGCAGCATTGGGAGGACCTCTGCCCTCACCTCCTCCCCTCACACCCTGAAGTCAAACATGTGGAAAGCCATATGTCCATGGGGAGAGATTCTGGGGAAGCCGGAGGGCCCTGCTCTGAAAGCCACTGTCAGTCAGCCTTCCCCATTGGACTGGGCAGGGGCTGAGTGAAGCAACTCAGCTCTTTTGTCTCAGTGCCCAGCACAGTGCAGAGAGTCAGAGTCCACAGAGACAAACTCTCATAGAAGAGACTTGGGTTCTACCCTTGGCTGTGTGACCTTGGGCATGTCGCTGGCCCTCTCTGGGCCTCAGTTTCTGCATCTATAACCCTGGTTACAGGCGTCTCTCCCCCTATTACTGCTCGGCATTAGCCGAATGGGTCCCAGTGCCAGTCTGAGAGGCCTGAGTCCGCAATTTGGGGAGTGCAGCGGTGGGGAGCGGGGGGTGCTTACCTGACCAAGCGCAGGACGCGGCGAGCAGCAGGCAGAGCAGCGGCCCGAGGCGGCCGGGGGCCGGGCCGGCGGGCTCCATGGGCCGCGGCTGCGGAGCGAGGAGGGAGAGCGGCCGTGAGTGCGCGCTCGGGCGGGAGCAGGCTGGAGCGGGGAAATGACTAAGGCTCCCCCCCTTCCCCCCTCCCGGCTGGGCCTCCCCCCGACTCCGGAACGGGCGCCTGGAGCGGCTTAGGAGCGGCCGCCGCCGCCGCCGCCGCGGTTTTTGGAGACCCCCCCTCCCCGCCCCCCAGGAGAAATCGAGAGACGGAGACTGGGAGAGACCCCAAGCGCGCGAGAAATAAAGCCAGGGGCGGCCAGAGAGAGGCGGCAGGAGAGAGAAACAGACCCAAGGGAGCCAGGCAGAGAGCCAGAGACACAGAGAGGCGAGAGGGGGAGAAAAAGGGGGAGAGCGAGCGAGCGAGCGAGGAGTGAGCGAGGCGGCGCGCAGATCGAGACAGACAGCGCGGGAGAGAGGACCGCGCGAGCAGGGGCGAGGGGCAGCACGGCCGAGCCCGGCCGCGCGGAGCCGCCCCCGCCGCTGCCCACCTGCCCCGCCCGGGCTCCACACGGCGCGGGCGGCTGGGCTCGCTCCCGGCCCGCAGTCCCGACCGCTGCCCCCGCCCTCCCGGCAGCCCGGCCCCCTCCCTCCTTCCTTCCCTTCCCCCTCCTCCCGTCTTCCCGCCGCCCGGGGAGGCTTCGGGGCTCCGGCCCCGCCGGCACCTTTTCTGCGAGCGAGCGCCTGCCTGCGCGCCCGCCAGCAGCGCGCCCCGGGGGAGGGAGCGAGGGCTGCGAGCTGCGCGCCCGGCCGGGGAGGGCAGCGTCGCCCCCAGCGCTGGCGCCCGGGCCCCGGCACCCCCGCGCGGGCACCCGGCTGCTGCCCGGGAAGGCGGCCCCGCGAGCCGCCGCAGCCCGCTCGGGCTCGGGACTAGACAAGCCTCCGGCTCCGACAATGTGCCAGTTCAGAAGCCCGCGCGGCTGGTCCCCAGCCCCGACCCGTCCCGCTCTGCCCCTCCCCGTCCCTGCCAGGCTCGGACCTGCGCCGCCCGCGAGGGCTGGAAGGCACTAGAAGCGCCGCCGGGGCTGCCCAGAGGCCGGGTCCCCGCTCCACTTTGCGCAAACTTGTTTTTCTAAGGTCAGCGCCGCGAGCTGGCTACATCGTCCTCTTAAGGTGGACTGGGGAAGTTGCGGCCGACCTCCCCTCGCCTCCGGATTCCGGCCGCGCGGCTACTCCTCGCTTCCCACTGGCGAGAGGCTGGAGGCGGCGAAGGAGTCGGAGAGTGGAGGCGCGGGGGTGGGGGGGTGTCTGCCTTTTAACCCTCCCCAAGAGGTCGTGCCTCTGAGCCCCAAAGCTGAAGGCCCCTCTTGGGTGTGGGTGCAGGTGCGGGCCGGAGGGGCCCGATCCTTTCAGAGCCGGGCCGAGGTGAAGGAAAAGAAGGAAGTAAGTGAACGCAGGGGGAAGGGGAGAGGAAGAAGAGAGTGATGGTACAAAAATAGCGTGTGTGTAGGAAGGACTTCGGTGCCGCCTGGAAAAGAGGCGCGGGGAGGAGAGGGAGCGAGAAGGGGGCTGTGGCGGGGAACCAGAGGGGAAGGGCCGGGGCCTTCCCAAGGAGGTGGAAGCCCCCTGGCCAGGTGTCTCGGTGGTGGAGGGCGGATTGAGGGGGTGGGGAGGCCCAGGCCGGGGCGTATGTGGGAGAGCGGGGCCCTGAAGGCCTGGGTTCCAGGAGAAGGACAAGCCCTGAGGAAGATGAGGGGAAGGGGAGCCGGGGCCAGAGGCCTGGGGTTAGGACAGAACCCCGGTTTTCCTGGAGGGAACGCCGTTCCTGTAGCAGCCAGGTCAGTGATGGGGAGTGCCAGTGTTGTGGTCACCTGGCAGAAGAAGGCTCCGCACTGTGGGAGGAACACAAGTTCAAGACCCGCTGCTAATGGGAGAGGATTTTGCTTCACACAGTGGCAGTTAAGAGGATAGGAATGACACAAGGTGAGAGAAGGCCCAGCCCTGTAAATGGACAGAAAGTTGAGGCCCAGAGAAGGAATAGGTTTGCTTAAGGCCACACAGCAAAGCTTGGGGTAGAAACAAGATTTGAATTCCTGATTCCCAGGTGAAAGACCTATGCAAAGTAACACCACTGCCTCCCCTCCTGCCCCAAGCCTCCTGGTTAAATGCCTGGTCCTGCTGTTGTGCAGGGGGGAAGGGAGGGTGCCACACTTGAGAACATGGGCTGAACTCCCTGGGTTCAAATCCCCTGGCTACTGTTATGAGCTGGGTGGACTGGAAAGTACCCTACCTCTTCTGTGCCTCAGCTTCTTCATGAGACAAGGCCAGCGTGAGTCTCAATTGTGAGGATTTGATGAGTTAATATTTGTAAGACATGTTAAAAAGAGCCTAGCACATACCAAGTGCAACATAAGCAGTTGATAAATAAGTGAAGTGTTTGACGACAGTCCTTGAGAACCCACAGGGTTCTGGGCAGCATTTGAAGTGCAAGGGAATTTTCATTTCTTTGGGTGTGGGAGACCACGAGGTCCCTGTCCGTGAGGAATTTATATTCTACTAGGGGAGACAGGTAAGTGGACAAGTAGAAATAATTAATGAAGGACGGAAGATTGAACTTAGAGAAGGAGAGGGGTGAGTGTATTTAGATAAGGCGGCCAGTAAGACCTCCCTGAGACATGGGTTGCTGAATCACAAGTAGGGTCAGCAAGGCGAAGATTTGGGGAGAAAGGTATTCCAGGAAGAGGGCCCAGCGCAAGGAGGGGAAGGCCTCAGGTGGCTAGGCTGGAAGAGAAAAGGCGCAGCATGCAGGACTGGGGAGGGTGGGATGGTCTCCAACACCTGGGTAAAGAGCTTGCGTTTATTCTGCAGTTGGGAGACCCCTAGAGGGTTTTCAGCATGGGAGGGCCATGTCTGATTTATGTGTCTAAAAGGCCACTCTGCAAGCATAGGGTGGACTGGAGAGAGAGGAGCGTGGAATTGGGCACCAGTGAGAAAGGAGATTGTTCTGGGGTTATCCTGGTATCTGATGTGGGAGCAGGGAAGGTCTCCAACTCTTAGGACACATCGGGTCTAGACCATGAAGGTGACCAGGGAGGCTCCTGGGAAAATCTGTCACCAGACTCCATCTGGGGTGGGAGTGGAGATGGGGGTTGCTGAAGTCAGAGAAGAGGCAGCCTCCTGCCCTGACTTCCAGAAGGCTCTGCTGTTCACTGTTCCTCAAGACACATACACACTCACAAACCTGCTGGGGGATTAGGAAACTGGAGATTAGGGAAGGATAATAATTGAACCACCTGCTATTTATATATAGCACCTTTGGCAAAGGTGCTCAGCAGGGCTTCCCTCACCTCTCCCCCAGGAGGGGGCCCTGACCCTTGTTCTCTGTCCACATAAAAATCATCCTTGGCCAACCTCAAGGCTGAGAAGCCATTGAGACCCACGGGCCGTGGGTAAACTGATGTGAGGGGCAACTTGTCTGAGGCCACACAGAGAAATTATGGCAGATAATTGACATGAATCAGCCACCGGCACAGCAGGAGGTCTGGGCTGCCCTGCATTAAAATCTAACTGCCTTCACACATGTTCATTCATGCACTCAACAATATTTATTAAGCATCTGCTAGGTGCCAGGCACTGGGAATGCAACAGTTGGAAAACAGATAAAAATCCCTGCCCTCAGGCCGGGCGCGGTGGCTCACGCTTGTAATCTCAGCACTTTGGGAGGCCGAGGCGGGCGGATCACGAGGTCAGGAGATCGAGACCACGGTGAAACCCCGTCTCTACTAAAAATACAAAAAATTTAGCCGGGTGTGGTGGCGGGCGCCTGTAGTCCCAGCTACTCGGAGAGGCTGAGGCAGGAGAATGGCGCGAACCCGGGAGGCGGAGCTTGCAGTGAGCCGAGATTGCGCCACTGCACTCCAGCCTGGGCGACAGAGCGAGACTCCGCTCAAAAAAAAAAAAAAAAAAAAAAAAAAAAATCCCTGCCCTCAAGGAGCTGACATTCTAGTGGGAGGAAACAAATTGATAAGATAAGTAAATTATTTAGTTTGTCAAATGGGATAGGTGCTATGGGGTGGGGGGAATTAGCCAGGGAAGAGGCCCAGGAGTGCTGATAAGAGGGATAGATTGCAATTTTGAAAACGGATCAAGGAAGGTCTCACCAAGGAGGTGAGATGGGAGCCAGGGGTGGCTGCATCCCTGCATTTGCTGCTTGACTCTTCCTCTTACTCCTAGAGGGCACAGTCTGTCAGCAAATCCTGCCTGCTGGGCCTTCTCATCACAACCAGAGCCAAACCACTTCTCAGCACCTCCGCTGCTTCCGCCCTCGTCTGAGCCTCCGCCGCTCTCACCTGGGTGCCCTATTGCCACCTTGTGCCTTCTGTCGATTCCTCACTCAGCAGCCCGAGGAATCCTTGCACGGAAGTCAGATCACATTCCTTCCCTGTTGTCAAGGGAAGAAGACAAATGGGCATGAGAAGGAGAGGATCAGGGGCTTGGAAGCCAAGATTTTGCCAATTTGACTTATGCAACTTGGGCAAAAAAAAATTTTGAGCCTCAGTCTTTTCATCTGTGAAATAGGGATAACAAACTCCGATACGAGGGGTCAGTAGTGACAAGGATGTGAAAGCAGCCATGATGGCATGGCAGGGCCTATCTGGAGTTTGGCCTTTGCAGGGGGGTGGATGACACCCTTGTGTGTTCTAGGCCCTTTGAGATACATTATCTAACTGAAGCCTTAGCAACTCCACGGGGTTCCCACAGGTGAGGAAACGCACCGAGAGACAGAACACGACTTGACCAGGGCCACCCTGTGGGGCACGCTGGCACCTGCACAGCCCAGCTTCACCTGGTTCCAGCCCTGCCTGCGCTCTGCTCCCCACTTCCCGTAACCCTGGGCTGGCATCAGCAGGCAGGCCTGCCAGGAAGCTGGGGCTGCCAACGACCTATTTTTCTGGGCAAGAAGAGCCATTTGGAGTTAGAGGTCTCAGCTGTGGAGCCAGAACAATAAAAATAAAAACAGCATGGACTCCTAGGCAGCCTGGACCAGGAAACCAACTGCCCCAAGAGTTGCTGCTCACCAGGCTGGAGAGCAAGTGGGGTTGGGGGGATGGGAGATGGGAGTGACCTTACCGAGCCCCTGCTATGTCCTCCGGCCCTTACAGAGTAAGGGTAATATCCAAGGCTCACAACAGCCCCTCTCTCTGGGTGGCCAAACCAGTCAGGATTTGAACTCAGTTTTCCAAACAATAACAATTCCCATCTGTTCGGCATCTACTATGCTTTACAGACTTGTGACATTCATACCACACCTGGGGGGGGTGAGCTAATCATTCCCTCATTTTACAGATGAGGCAGCTGAGACTTCAGGAGGCCTCTGCTCACACGCCACCTCCTTGAGAGGCCTTGCCAGACCACCCTGTTAGTCACCCCCACCCCTGCCCAATATGCCATACCCTCTTCCCTATTTTATTTCATCTTCATAGCATGCATCACGACCTGCTAATATTGTGTGTCTCCATTGCATTTTGTCTATCTCCCTAACTAGCTCCAGGTCAGTTTATCCTAGTGGCTTGCACTCCAGTGGTCTCTCATACTAGCCCCGTGGGGCAAGTTATTTTGATGATCTGTGCTTCCTTTGGGGTAATGATAGGACCTTACCTGAAAGGTTTCTTGTAAGGGTTAAATGAGTTAATATAGGTTAAGTGTTGGCCACTGCCATTGTTTTGTCCCGGAGCTGTAGCTCCAGGGTCTTCAACAGTAAACAGTAGGTTGTCAATAAATATGTATTAAATTTAAAAACTGGGCTGGGCGTGGTGGCTTACACCTGTAATCCCAGCACTTTGGGAGGCAGAGGTGGGAGGATTGCTTGAGCCCAGGAGTTCCAGGCTGCAGTGATCTATGATTGCTCCACTGCACTCCAGCCTGGGCAACAGAGCAAGACCCTATCTCTAAAATAATAATAAGTAAAAATAATAAATAAATGAAGCACTCTGCCCATGATCCAATCTCAGGGTAAGGAATTGGCACAGCCTGGATTTGAAGGTGGGTCTCTATGAGCCTGTGCTTCAATCCATCCCACTTCATAATCACCTCTCCACAGGCCTCCATCCAACCACAGCTGCACAGGAATCAGAGCTTTGGTTCTACAACGTGAGCTGATACCAACAGCCCCTGGAGGGATTGTTAAAACACTGATTCCAGGGCCCTAGCCATGGAGTGTCTGATTCAGTAGGCCTTAGGTAAGGTCTGAAAATCTGCATTTCTAACAAGGTCCCACGTGATACTGACGCTACTGATTCAGGGATCACACTTTGAGAACCGCTGAATAGACTGCCATTCAAGCCAAGGTGAGACTCCTTTGTAAGCCCAGCCCCAACTTCCGTGTTGGTTAGTCTGTCCATCCCTCTGGTTTCTGTCCTCCCCTTAGGGTGAAGGCAGAGGGCAGGACAGCGCTTGCTGTAGAGACTGTAGCCAGTGCTCTGAAGCCTAGGGGCTGTGACAGATCACCAAGCCAGGACCCAGGGGAGCTTTGCTGTAATTAGTGCTTTCCTGGGGAAGTCAGCGATTGAGCAACTCGGCAGGCAAGCAGGCAGCTCATAGGAGCCCATCAGGGGTGGGACCACACTGTTGGGCCCTAAACACTGTTCTCAGGCTCTGGGGATCTGGCTCCACCCAGAGCCATGCCCAGCTGTGCTGAGCTGAGCCAAACCCTCCCCAACACTTCTGGGTGGGCATCCCTCTACTGGTGGTGTTGCAGGGGCAGAGAGCTTATTACCTCAGCCATCACGGAGAGACCTGGGTTTGAGTGCTGGCTCTGCCTAATAGTACTAATCACAGCTAAACATAGGAGTATGTGTTAAGCCCCAGGCCTGAAGGGTTTCAGCACATCATCTCATAATGCCTCCCTGTGATTATCTTACGTGGACACATTCTTATCCCCATTTCACAGATGAGAAAACTGAGGCACAGAGAACTTAAGGAGCTTGTCCAAAAGCCCACACCTTCAGAGCTCCAGAGCCAGGCTTTGAATCCAGGAGCTCTCATTCCCTATCCCCTGCTCCCGACCTCTGCACATTCTGACTTCTACTTGCTTAGGATGAGCTTGGGATGCCCCACAATGCCCTCTCTGGGTCTCCATCACTACTGAGGTGTTGGCTTGATGATTTCCAGGTCCTTCTCTGGTGCCCAGCACCGGGCCTGCTGAAAGGTCTTAGACACACAAGGATCTGGTGGATGAAATAAGGAATGAACAGATAACCCTAACTCCAGTTCTGATGGGACAATATAGCTCAGTGGCTAAGAGATATGCATGCAACTCCAGGCTCTGCCCCTCACTATGTGTGTGATCTCGAGTGGGTCTCAGCCTCAGTTTTCTCATCTGAAAATAGGTGAGGGCAGGATTAATGCGTAAAGAGGAGAATGAGAGACAGAGAAAATATGCACCAACGCATGGCAGCTGAGAATGATGTTCGTTGCCTGCTCCATCTCATTCTGTTCACGCAGTTTCTCAGGCAAAATACCTTGGTGCCCTCCTTGACTTACCTCTTTCTCTTCCTTCCCTGCCAGCCAATCCTCTTGGCTCTACCTTCAAAATAAACCCAGAATCCAACCACTCCTTCCCACCTGCATCACACTCTGGTCCCAGCACCTTCATTTCTCACCTGGATTAGTGCGGTCACTTCCTCACTGGCTCCCTACTTCCTGGACTCCCCACCTTGTTGCTTCTTCAATAAAAGCCTTCCAATGGCCTTCCATTCCTTCTCTTGGAGTAAAACCTGAAGTTCTCAATGCAGCTCAAAAGGCCCCCTGTGATCCCCTGCTTCACTGACCTGGTCTCCCCACACTCTCCCTCTTGCTCACTCCACTCCAGTTAATTCACCATCTCAGTATTCCTTGAACATGCCCAGCAGGTGCCTACCTCAGGGCCTTTGCACGGGCTGTTCCCTGTGCCAAGAACCCTCTTCCCCAGCTAGCTGCCTAGTTTGCCCCTGACTCTTCCTTAGGGTCTCTGCTCAAATGTCACCTCTGCAGAGAAGCATGTCCTGACCACTCAGCTAAAACTGTCCCATCACTTCCTATTCCCTACTCCACTTTATTTTTTGATAGCATTTCCATTTCTTGACAGCATATGAATGTTATACATTTGATTGGTTGCGAGGCTCTCTCCCACTGATCTTTGAGCTCCATGCAAGCTCTTTGCCTTTGTTCCCTAGCACCTGGAGCTGAGCCCACACACAGTAGGGCCTCAGGCAAAAACTACTGATAGAGTGAAAGAAGGAGCAGGAAGCAGGATGCAGCTCTGTCCATGAGGGCACTGGCGGCAGGATCCAGGGGCTCAGGCTCTGCCACCCCGAGGGCCTGGCTTGGCCTGGGTTTCCTGAAGGAACAGGTGTCCTCGTTGAACTCCCGGCTGCTTTCCTGGGCAGGGAAGCCAAGACTGTAGTTGGCCTCATTCCTGTACCCAAGAGAGGAAGTGTCCGTCCCTGGGCAGGAACTGGTTTGGCTCTCAGGGAAAGCCTAAATGACACATACCACTTTTCTCTGCTGCTGCAGCTTCTCATTGGGACCATGCCCTCTGGGTAGCAGTTGGCCATACCAGCCTTCATGCTGCCACTGCTGCTGGAGCAAGGAGGGAAGTGGATTGGAAAGTCTCCCAGAGCCCTTTGGACTGTACCTGATGGGAGCCTCATAGCCGTGCCATACCCATTGTACAGATGAGTAAACAGAGGCTCTACCTGACCAACATATTGGCTTAGTGGCACAGAAAGGCCATAAGCCCAGATCTTTTGATAGCAAATCCCTTAGTCCCCTTCCTTACTCCCAACTCACACCCTGCTGCCCCAATGCCCACAACCCTGGGCTGGTTCATACTTGAAATTCCACCATTATAGTTTTCTTTCTCACTGTGTCTCATTCCCTCTTCAGCAAAAAAGGTGGTAACTATCCCCATGAATCTCTGGGAATAGATGAGGAGACTGAGGCGCAGAGAGGGAAATGGGTGGCCTGAGCTCTCACGGCCTGTAGGCATGACAGGCCAAGTTAGAAAATATTAGTCTGTTTGTCCTCTTTATGTTTCTTCTCTTCAGTTTCAAGCAAATAGTTGGGCTTAGTAAACAGGTGCTGCAGGGATTTAGGCAGAAAAATGAAGGCCCCTTGGTCTTTAGTAAAGTCTAAAACCAAAGAGATTCCCAGGAAAGACTGGGAGAGGTTGGGGGCAAGCACATTGGAGAAGCTGGAGGGGGTCAGGCGGACAGGGGGTGCTGCCCCCAACGCAGCAGGATTGGGGAGGGGACAAGGCCTCCAGGGCAGGCCTCATGGTGGCTCCAGGTAGCCATACCTGTGTCTCAAGGCCTCTGCCCTCACAGAAGACCCCACAGCCCCACAGGGTGACTGAGATGGGGGTCCCTTAGGGTGGGACAATGGGCACGGCCTCCATCAGCCAACAGATATTTATTGAGCACCTACTATGGCCAGGGGCTCAGCTGGATGCTGGAAATGAAGTAGTCACAGTTCCTGCACTCAAGGCATTCACATTTTAGTGGGGGAGATGGAAAGATAAACACATGAGTTAAGGGGAGGGGATGCTATTCTATGCAGTGGAGGTCTCACTCAGGGAGTGGAGTTTCCTAAAGAAAGTATGAAGGAGAGCCATAGGAACACCAGGTGAAAGGAATGGCCAGTGCAAAGACCCCGGGAAGACCCTGGGATGACAAGTTCAAGGGCAGCTGGGCAGCCAGGCAATGGGAAACTAGCCAGGAGTGAGGCGGGAGATGAGGTTAGAGAGGAAGCAGGGCCCAGTCTGTTGGGCCGTGCAGGCCAAGGTGAGGCCTTCAGGTTTTACTCAGAACCGGATGGGAGCCACTGCGGGATTAGGAGCCAAGGAGCTGCAGGCAAGCAGTGTGGACAGATTCCTGGAAGCCACCTCAAATGTCCAGAGACTCTCTAAGACCCTGGATCTGAGCAGGCTCTGGAGAGGAGAGAGCCCCAAGAATGACCAAGGTTGGGCTTGCTTCACGTCACCCCCATGGGATACATTCACAGACCAGATGAATTTAAGTAATTTGGGGCTTCTCAAACTTTATTCTTGTTAAATGCAGATTCTGACTTAGTAGGTTTGTAGCGGGGCCAAGATTCTGCATTTCTGGTAAACTTCCAGATGAGGTTGAAGCTGCTGGTCCCTGGACTGCACTCTGAGCAGTGAAGATTTAAAGGAAAGAAATGGCCACGTCTGGCCCGACTGTGCCTGTGGTTTGAGAATCATACCTGCTGCCTGGCTTCGAGGCCATCATTCAGGGCTCTTGACAAATTGTGCAGCCCCTCCACTCAGCCTGTTGCTCCCAAAAACCAAATGGGTCTTTCCTCAGCTCCATGCTTCCTGTATGACATAGGAGTGGTCAGGGTGGGCAGTGTCTCCGGAGCCAGCTTACTTGGGTCCAGATTCCAGCCGTGGCAGCTACAGGTGGCAAGACTGTGGGGAAATGATTTTGTCTTGTCATTTAGTTTCTCATCTGCAAAATGGAAAAATCATGATAGGTTCTTTACGGAGCTATTTGAAGATTCAAAGGAATAATATATATCAAAAGTCTGGCACACAGGAGGGACTTAATAAACGTTATATCACTTTCCCTTCAGTTTCACCTGTCCTTTAAAGTAGTGATCTGTGTACCTTTATCTCATTATTTCAAATTTTTCTATTTTTGTGTATGTTCTATGAAGTACATAACAAAGAAATATATAAAAATTTGTAAAAAGTATCAGATGTACATACATTGAGGAATACATGTTTAAAATGTTTTTACTAATAGTGAATATGATACAAAAAATTTTGAAGACCACTGTTTTGAAGCCCAGTGGAATTGATAGAAATAGAGACTCTCAGAGCTGGAATAGATTTTAAAGGCCTTCAATTCCCCTGGCACCCACTCTCCCATCTGATGCCCAAAACCCTTGGTTGCACTCGAGTGCCTCCACTACCTTTCCAGGCGATCCATTTTGTACAGCTCTGGGAACGGTTTCCTGAACCCAGTGCCTATCTGTATTCTAGCTGGCTCTGAGTTCCCAGGGACTGACTGAACTGCTCCTCCCCTTACTCTGCTGTGTCAGAGCCCTGGGATCTCCCAGGGGCCCAGTGCCAGGTTGTGTGCAGAGTGGGCCCTAAATAATGTCCCATGAATGAGAGGGAGTGGGAGATGGGGATGAGAAGGGTGATTCTGACAACTCTCATTTGAAGGCGTGTTAACAACTCACTGCTGTTGTCCCCCCGGGAGTGTGTTGTTCTGTGTAACTCTGGATCTGTGTCTATTTGTTTGGATTTATTTGCATGTGTTTGTACATATGTGTGTGTATGCATGCATCGTATGTTTTGCTGTGTGGCTGTATATGAGTGTGTGTGTATGTCTGTGTTGCACTGCAAATATCCACGTGTGCTGTGCATGTCTTTCCCTGTGTTTCTGCATGCTTGTGTGTCCAGGTGTATGTCACTATGGGGTTGTGTGTCTGTCTCTGGTTTGTTTGCATGTGTGTGAGTGCTGCACACGTGTGGGTGTGTGCTGTTTGCACTGTCGGTGAGTGTGTGCACATCTCTCTCTGTTTCTTTGTGTGTCTGTGTGCCTGGGGCCCTCCTTTGTGTGTCTCTGTGTGTGTGTGTCTGAATCTGCAGGAGTGTGTTTCCCTTCTCTGCTCAGTCCCTTCAGGGAGCTGGGGTGACTCGCTGCAGCCTAGTCAACTTAAGGTCGTCTGACTGGCAGGCAGCATGGGTTCCACACCCTCCTCTCCTGCTCTGCTGTGCTAATCACTGGGTTACATGCAGATGGCAAATGTGTGGCTGCCAGGCTTGGAGGAGGGACTGTGGAGGGGGGTGTGCAGATGAGCAGACACCAAAGAGCGAAAAGACAATTTAAAGGCAGAAAGGGGGAAAACAAGCCTGCTTGGCTTTGGAGTTATGGGTGTGGGGTTCTTTCCAGAGGCGTGAATTTTATTAAGAGGATGTGATGACTACGATGTCTTCCTTCCCCTAATCAAGTAAGAGTCTTAGAATCACGGGATTCTAAAATCTCGGAATTTTCGAACTATAGAATTCTAGAATCTCAGCTGAATGCAACTCTAGACTCGTAGAACCTCTTCAAGGACCCTAATCCTCCTGGGAGTTTAGCATCTTCACATGCACATGCAGTTCTTCTTGTCCCCCTTCTCTTTGTATAGAATCATGGCCAGGAAATGACCTTGAAAGTTCATCCAGTCCACCCCACCCTGGCTCCGGGCAGGGCGGTGGAGACAGAGGTCCAGCCAGTGAGGACATTCTTGGAAGTGTTGCACTGGAATCTTCCCTGGCTCTCTTGCTGGACAAGGACTTGTTGCCTGAAGGGTCTGGAGTCTCATATTACTCTCCTCATTGCCACCTTCCGCAGGGACTGAGTTCCTGGCAAAGGCAAAGACACCTATGTTCCCAGGATGTTCTCAGCAGTTCAGGAGCTGGCACAGGCTGCAGGCGTGGGGAGAGTAAAGGGACGGGGCTCGGTTCCTCTGAGATCCTCCCTAGGTAGAGGCTCAGTAACCCAGCCTGGGGTGGGGGTGGGTGGCTAACCAGACAGCCACACGCATGCCCCAGGATATTCAGTGGGGTGTCTTCTTCCTCTCATTGCTTCCTCTTACTGCTTAAAAGAGTAGACTATGTCTGGTCGGGCATGGTGGCGCATGCCTGTAATCCCAGCACTTTGGGAGGCCCAAGCGGGCTGATCACCTGAGGTCAGGAGTTCAAGACCAGCCTGGCCAACATGGTGAAACCCTGTCTCTACTAAAAATACAAAAATTAGCCAGGTTTGGTGGCAGGTGCCTGTAATCCTATAATCCCAGCTAATCGGGAGGCTGAGGCAGGAGAATCGCTTGAACCCGGGAGGCAGAGGTTGCAGTGAGCTGAGATCACGCCATTGCACTCCAGCCTGGGGGGACAAGAGTGAGACTTCATCTCAAAAAAAAAAAAAAAAAGACTATGTCCTATCTCAGAAATCCTGGGAGCCATGGACTGTCCCTGAGGGAGGGCATTGCACTGTACTTTGAAACCCTCCAGGACTCACCTACACTCTTTAATGTGGCAGCTTTTCAGGCTCTGGCTACTAGCCATCCCCCCCGCCTCCCTCCCCGCCTCCCTCCCTTGCTCCCTCCCTTACTGCCTCCCTTTCACACATGTCCAGCCACAGTGAACTCCCTATTCACCTTGAATCTACTTGACTTCGTGCCTCTGAATGTTTGCACAGGCTCTCTTTCCTCTTTATCTCTTCTTCTTGGTGCAAACCTTGTTCATCCTTGGCATACAAGCTCTCACTCAATTGTAGGCACTATGAGAGAGTTTGGTTTATTTAATACTTTATTTCCCCAAATCTACAACATTTGGCACACATTAGGTATTGAACCAATGTTTGTTAAATGACTAACTGACTGAATGTATGGTTCAAAGTCAGCTCATTTCCACTCTAAAGCCTCAATTCTCCAACCCCTTCTAGATATTTCCCTGAGGCCCACACCACGCCCGAGATTACCTGTGGTTGTGAGCCCTTGCTTACTTCTTCACCAGACAGGGAACCTCTTGAAGCTGGAGCCATGTCTGATTAATCTTTTTACCTGTAGCATCCAGTTCAGGGCCTGGTACCCAGCAGGTGCCCAGCAAATGTGGGGCCCTTGCCAGCAGCCTGGCTTAGTGACTTGAAATCCCCTGTCGGTCCCAACTGCACGCGCCGGTCCAAGCTGTTGGCAACATCTGCCTCAGAGTCTCATTTGCAATTATACATTCTCAGGCTCTTGCCACTTAATATTTAATAACCAGGCGGCTGGCCTTCTCTGGCAGCCAGTTAAGTCCCTGATTGCCTCTTGTCTGAACTTGGCCCCAAGTGAGGCAGGGACTGCTTTGGGGTTAAGTGTAAAGTCTGTTTCCTGAGTTGGGGGCTAGCATAAGGCCAGACCCTTGGAGATGGAGGAAGGAACGGCTGCTGGCTCAAGGCTTCTGGGTGACCTTACCAGGCAAGAGGCAGGTTGGGCATTTGCTCCAACTGGCTCCACCTCTCCTCCCCTTCCATGTAGGTCGACGCCTGCTCCTGGCCTCATAACAGGGGAGGAGGAAGGGAGGAAAATTATTAATGAGAGGGTCCCTGACTCACATCTGATTGGTCCAGGAGAAAGAAAGGGGGATTCTGCCTGGGCTGTGTCCCAGCAGGAAAGGTGGTTCTATCCTGTGTGGTTTGGCCACCAGGAGCCAGGGCAGTCCCTGTGAGGGCCTATGGCGCCACAGAGTGGGGCTCTGGCAGTCGTGCAAGCCTCTCCTGGCACAAGGCTGGGGAATCCTTCCAAGCTGGCTGTGGAAGGAGATGAGGCAATGGTGATGACCTGACCCTGCTCTGTGAAACCCTGCAGGCCCAGGGAGGCGTGGGTCAGTTCTAAAAGCTGACCTCTGCAGAACTGCTGGGGTGAGAGGGCGCAGAGAGGCCAAGTGACATCCAAGGGTCATGGGAGGCTCCAGGAAGGGGAACAGCAAGCACCAAGGCTCTGAGGCTGGACTCTGCTATCGAAGCCCAATGTCCAGAGAAGGACTCACACCTGGGAATCTCAGACTTTGGATCCCAGAGGACATTTTACAGGGTCAAGAGACTTGCTTTCCGGGTCCCACTCTGCCCCTAACAAGCCCAGTGACCTTGGACAAGTCACCCTGCTGTTTCTACTGTCATGCACATGTTGGGCAACATGACTGCCTGACTCCTTCCCGCGTGGAGTCCTCTGTTATCCCCTCAGAGGTCATTTGGTGCAATCCAGGAATCTGAGACCAGAAATGCCGCTCTGTTGATCAACAGGGCTGGTCCCTTTAGAAGGTTGTGCTTAGTATAGAACACTATGCTTTCCCAATGGGCAGTGTTTACCAGCACTTACTGTGTGCAAGGGGCCATGCTCAATAAACCCTCTGCTAACACACATAGTCTCAATCACCTGTGCCATCCTTGTCCCTTCCCTTTCCCTCTCCTGCTCATCATCCTCAGATCCTGTGACAGTATCTTTAAAACCCAGCCCAGCCCTGGTCCACCGTCTCATCCCACGTTCCCCTGCACTACCCTCATAGACCACAGCTGCTGTCATGCCCATGGCTGTACCAGCCTCTTTTCAGCTTCCCTGCACCACCCTGGCCCCTGCAATCCATCCTCTACCAGCAGCCAGGAGGCCTTTGAACCATCAAAATCAGATCACATCCCTGCCCTGCTCTGAACCTCCAGGGACTGCCATGGTGCTTCCAGTCAAACTGAATCCTACAGCCATGCTGCTCTACGTGGCCAGTCCCCACTCTTCTCCATCCTGAGGTTGCCCGTCTTTGCTGCCCACTCTGCTTCAGCCACACTGGCCTCCTCAATGTGTCCCTTGAGGCCATCCTGGGGCCCTTCAAGGCTGTTGATGTCACCTGCGCCTTAGTTCAAATGCCTGCCCCGAGAGTATCCTTCCTTCATTCTCTAAAAGACCCCTCCTCCTTACACCCGGCCCCTTGTTATCCCATTTCCAAGTTTTATAGCACTTATCACTTTCTCATATTTCTCTTATTCATTTATGTGCACCCTCCCCCACCTGGAATGCAAACTTTGTCAGAACAAGACTTAGTCCCTGTTGTTTCCTGCTGGTTCCCAGTGCCTAGAAGGCACCAGCACGTGGCAGGGACTCCATGGGATTTGTCAGAGGAGGGATGACATGGCCTCGAGGGATGAGTGTAATAGTAGTATCCCATTTAATAGAAAGCCCAGCAATGCTAGGTGCCTGTGCAACTTACCAAACTTGTCAAGGGTGGAGTCGGGATTCAAACCCCCATCCAGGGAGTTCCAGCATCTATGCTTTTGTTTAGGAGGCTGCATGCTGTGGTCATGGTCAGAGCCCCTGAGCCCCAGGGACTCAGAGGTCAATTAGGGGTGGGGGAGGGGGAGGCACTGGCACTGGTGGTGCCTGGGATGTGCTTCTTGATTTTGCCCCCAGCTGGGGCCCTACCTTAAGGTTAGGGTTCTGGAACGAGGGGCAGCCTCACCCATACCCCTCTGCCCAAAGACCACCCCTGTAGCTCCTGTTGAGGCTGCTGACCCCCCTGGAAGTCCCTGGCTTAGCTGTGGGTCAGTGAGCTCATCCCCTGCCCAACCTACGGGTTTCCAATGCTCCCTCCCTCTGCCGCAGTCCTTGCTACACAAGTTAATGGAATAACAAGACACTTTACCTATTATCTGATGCAAATACCTTTCCTCGCCAGCACCAGCTCTGCAGCTCAGATCTTCCTGTAACCCAGCAAGCAGGCCTCCCGCTCCAGGCTCCAGCTGAAGAGGCCTGAGCACCAGCCAGGCACATACAACCCCCTAGCTTGAGGCCTGGAAGGAGGGGTCAGAGGTGTCCTGCTGACGGGGTTGTGGCACCAATCTTAGTACGTTTCACCGGCAACCATACAGTGAGGCCCACTGTGCACAGGCAGTTTGCATATTTCACCTTCACATGATTACATACAATTCTGATCCTCACTAGGCAGATGTGAGGATGAAAGGCACAGGCAAAGCTGTGTAGCGCTCAAGTGGTGGATCCAGGTGGGTTTCATACCCGCATCCCAAAACTTGACCCCTCTCCTATCCCCTTCCTAAGGGCTTTGTCTTAGTGGCCCCATTTAGACCCAATTTCTCTAATAGCTCCATAGTAGGAGTTCTACTTATAGACAAAGAAGACGAAGGGGGTGGCACCTTGCTCAGCCACACTAGGGTAAGTGGGACTCTATGCCCAGGAAGGTGGATGTGTGTGTGGGGGTGCAGTTGGGTCAGGAGAGTTCCCAAAGCTTGCCCCTTGGGAAGCTCTGTTCTGGGACCCCCACCACCACCAAAACACACCTGGCCTAGTTCATATTCAGTGCTGCAGGTATGTACAGGGCATGTACGCAGGCACGTACAGGGCAACTAGCAGGTGCTGGGATCACCCAGATGGAAGGTGGACCTCCAAACAACTACATGAATCTCACAGGATGGCGGGACAGACTTAAGCTCCCTGTGCTTCAGTTTTCTCATCTCTAAAATGGGGAAGATAATACTATTACTTCTTCTATAGAGTTGTGCTGAGGATGAAATGAGAATGAAGCACTTAAAAGAGGATCTAGCACCTACTCAATGGCCAATCAACAGCCATTTTTATTGTCACCTCCAGATCCCACATAGGCAGCTCTTCTCAAGGTCTATTGTCCTGACAAATAAAGCTCTAGTTCTGTCTAGGTCAGAATCATCCCTAAGCCAGTGGTTCTTGAACTCCAGTGTGCTTCAGAATCCAGTAGCATCATGTGAAAAATGTAGCCACAGCAGGTCTGAATGGGCTTTCTAGGAAGCTCCCTGCATCCCATTCTGACACAGGTGGTTTGCAGCAGGACTCAGACCCTCTGCTCTGGGGGGCATCAATGAGACTTTGTTGAGGGAACGTGACTCCTGGTGACCAGCCCCTCCTCATCGCCATCAAGGGAGGTTTAGGATGTAGCATAGTGGTCAAGGCCTTGCCAGGAGACCTGGGTTCAAATCCCAGCTTCCCTCTTCTGGGCAAACGGCCTCCCTCATTTCCTTTTCTGAGACATGGAGGTTCCACAGTTCCCATCTCCTTGTCTGAGGGTTGGATGAATGCCTATCCAGAGTGGGCCTGAGGCATGTTGCACACCCAGCAAGCAGGGGTGGCTGCCACCTTCGCCCTGCAGCAGTTTGTCTTCTGAGGCTTCTGTCCCTGAGTGTTTTATTTTCTGTTGATAGATTCCAGCTCATGTTCATGGGCCTGCACCTGCATACAAATGCCAAAAGAACTGGCCCGCCCCCGGGATCTGTCCTCACTCGCTCCTCACCAAGCACCCGGCTGCAAGTTCCCAGCAGGGCTCGGAAGTCCCGGGGCCTCCTGTGAAGCTCGGACCACCGTGCTGGTCCAGCCTCCTTGGTTGTGGTCGTGGCCGGAAGCAGCCAGGCTGCTGGCCCCTTCGCAAGCAGGAGTCTCTGTGAGAGAGTGGCTGCTGGGAGGCCTTCAGGGAACTTGGGCGCCGCTAGGACAATTGGTCGCTGTTTGGGGGAGTGAGGTTGGCAGGCCCTTGGCCCTCGGCATTGAGCCTCTGCCAGGCCCCTGCCAAGCCTGGGGCTGGTTTCCCACTGCCTGCTAGTTTCAGGGCCATTTGGGGAGGGGGCCAGGGGAATTCATTGCCCCTCTCTTCAGCGTCTTTGCTGTGGTCCAGGAAGCCCGGGCAGTGTCCGCTCTCAGACAGCAGGTCAGCACAGCCTCAGACATGTTCTGACGATGCCCGCTGTCTACCAGGCTAGGGGTGGGATGCTTAGAACCAGCCTCCCAGATGCCTTAGAGACCCCTCCAATGGGCTGCCAGGGGCCTCACAGGCCATGACAATGCAGAAGGCCTGGCTAGCTTGAGCCCATGCATGCTTGTTAACTCTGGGTGGCCCTAGTCAAGAGCCTTGGCTGGGGAAACAACTGAACAAAACAAAGCCTCTACCCTCCTGCAACTTACATTCTCACGTGGGGAGGTGGGGGTCAAAGCTGTGACAGTGCGAGGGAGAAAAATAAAGTGGGGATGGATACAGGGGGATGGATACGGGGGTGGATACACGGGGGTGGATACAGGGAGGTGGATACAGGGGGATGGATACAGGGGAGTGGATACAGGGGGGTGGATAAAGGGGGGTGGATACAGGGTGGTGGTGTGGGGGTGATTTCTGCCAAGAGGTCAGGGAAGGTCTCTCTGAAAAGGTGACATATGAGTGGAGACATGTAGCTATGTGGAGGAAGAGTGTTCAGGCAGAAGGAACAGCATGTGCAAAGCTGCTGAGCGGGGACAGGGCCTGGCATGTTTGAGAAAGGCTGGGAGGCCGCCGGTGTGACTGGAGCAGAGGGAGGGAGAGGGAGAGGGGAGGCAAGGAGGTCTAGGCAGAGAAACTCCTCCCCACCACCATTGTCCCGTCTTACAGACAGGAAACTGAGCCCAGAGAGGTTAAGCAACTTGCCTGAGGCCATGCACCTGGTCAGTGGAAGTACCTGGCTGGATGCCTACTGTGATGTCAGAGCCACTTAGCATCATGTGACTAACATGCTCTGTTGTAAAGCACAAGTGGCACCTTGTCATCAGTGACCTGGGGTCACTGAGTGCTAGTGGTTTCCCTTTTAACTGTAAGCCCATTTGGCAGGGTTGTGTGCTGGGCACCCAGGAGCCGGGCCATCTTTAAGTACCTTCCTGAGATCTGGAGTCTGACAGGCCTGGGTTCGAATCCCTCTTCTATACTCACTAATCACCGGGGTTTTCTAGGCCTTGGTTCGCTTCTCTGTAAAATGGGGCTAATGCTGCCTACCTCAGTGGCCTGGCAGGAAATGAATCAGCCCGAGATGTGGTGGATACTTAGAAAACATTTACCACCTTCAGCCCCCCTCACCCAGGCCTCTAAAGCTGTGGTCCTCAAACCTCACAGTGTCCTTCCCTGGGAAGAAACAGGCCTCCCTAGAAGTGCTGGGTCTGCATGCCTGGGGGCTTGAAATGGGATTCTGATGCGAGGTGCTGCAGGACCACCACTGCGGTAAGGTTTCTGCAAACTTTGTACAAATGGGAGATGTTGGCATCCCCCACTGTCCCCTCCCAGGGCCCTCTCTGCTTTTCCTTTGTGGCATCCGTCACACTTGTAATTACTTGTTTAGCATCTGTCTGCTTCTCTGGGCTGCGTGTGTTGGCCTTGTTCATGGCTGGGTCCCCAGCACTGAGCAGCCTGCCTGGGGCGTAATAAGTGTGTGTTGGGAAAACAAACAAACAGACGGATGCTCTTCAGAGCAGCTGGACTCAGTGTCCCCCCACCCCCCCAACCCCAAGGCCTGGGTTCTGACACAGGCTCTGCGGCCACACACTTCTTGTGTGATCTTGGGCAAGTTATCGTGTTCTCTGAGAAATTACATTGATTACTGGGGAGGAGTCGTGTGCAGAGGATCCCTGAGAGCTCTGGAAGAACTTGTTGGAAGTGGGTTTTTGGAAGAAGAAACTGCATGAGCAAAGGTAAGGAGGGAGGAAAGTGCACAGCTTGTTCAGGGGATGGCCAGATGGCCAGGGGATCCGATGCTCTTTGTACACCATGGTGTGCGTGTCTGTGTATGAGGGAGTGTGGGATGTGTGTTTATGTTGCTGTGTGTGTGTGAGTTTGAGAGTGTATATGTGTGTGGTGTGTTACTGTGTGTTGTGAAGAGTGAGAAGCTGAGGCACAAGGAGGGTAAGGGTCTTACTTGATGTCCCTGGGGTGGGTGGCACGTGGTAGCCACCCTCTCTCTCATGCATGCCCTTATCCTCTGCTCCCCTGGCCTCAGGATGTACCAGGCACTGACCCAGGCACTGGGGTTCCAGCAGCTACAATGGCAAACAGAATCCCTGCCTTCACAAGGACTGCTGTCGCAAATAGAGGGGTGACATTGTGGAGCAAGGGCACAGTTGGCTCTGGGGGCCTTGAAGGTCAGGCTGTTGAGCTTAGACTTAGGCCTGGAGGCACGGGGAACCGTGGGAGGGATCTTGGAGGGGAGGTGCCCTGGGAGACATTGAGGAAGGAAAATGCACCATGAGATAAGTTCTGCAGCTGCAGAGCATTGGGTGCTGCTGATGGAGTAATCAGGAGACATTGTGCTCACTTCTTCCCTTCCTAGAAGAGGAATCGCAGCACAACCGGGGTGAGGCGAGTGTATGGGCAACTTAGCTCAGTAGCTAGTGTGTGTGTGTGTGTGTGTGTGCAGTGTGTATGTGTGTGTTGTAGAGTGACTCAGAGTGGACTCTGCACCTCTGCGAGAGGGAATTCTATCATGGAAATCGTTTGGTGGCCCTCGGAGGCACGGGGTCATGCAGCAAGCTGGCACTAGAATATTTCGAGCTTGCAGTAATGAAAGCAAATGGCAATTTGGCGTGTCTTCAGGCTTGAAAGCCGCAGAGCAGCGTTCACTCATCAGCGGCGGTTATCACCCACCGATAATGGGGGCTGCTGCTCGGGGCCCGGTGAGGGAGAGGAGGGCTCAGAGAGGTTAAGTGACTTGCCCAGCATCACATGGCTGGTAATGGGAGGGCAAAGTCCAAGGTGCAGAGTTTGGCCTTTCCCTCCCCCAAGGCCGGGCCGCTCCCCAGGATGGATCATCTCTGAGCATTTCCTGAGTGCTGGTTTCCATAGCAGCAGGGCCATTCCTGCACAATGGATCCCCATCTTTCCCCGGCTTTGCTGCTGTGGGGGCTGGCAGGGGTGGGGATGCTTCGTCTTGGGGACTGCTGGGGTGCCAGTAGGAAGGAGCTGAACAGGCCATTTGGATGGTCTTGGGGCCTCCAGCCTTTACAGAAGGGCCACACCTGTTCAATGTTTTCCATTTCAGCTCTGGAGTTGGGTCCACTTCCAGGTAGAGGGTAGGCAGAGATAGGACAGAGAATGAAATAGGAAAAACACGAGAAACAGAGAATGGGAAAGTCAGAGACAAAATAAATTTTACAAAAGCCGAGACAGAGAAAAGGTGTTTGCTTTCCAGACAAATTATTTCATTTCATCTTTACAACCTTGGGAGGTAGTTTCTGTTTACTCCAAATTGACAGATGAGGAAACTGAGGGCAAATGCAGTGCTTCTCAAAGTATAGTTCAAGAGCCAGCCTGGGAGGTCACAGGGTGAAAGGTTGTGGAGAGGATAATAATTAAAACGCAGATTCTCTTGCCCCATCCTGGACCTATAGAATCTGATTTTCTCCAGTGGAACCAGGACTCTGCATTTAGCCAGTTCCCCAGGAGAAATTTCTATAAAGTTTGAGAATATCCACAGTGAGGAGGGTTGCCCTGTGCTATGCTGAAGTTTATGCAGCACATAAACTCAGAGCCAGGATTTAGGACCCAGAAGGGAACAAGATAGAGAGGAAAGTGACAAAGAGAAGCTTTTCAAAGCAAGACAGATATGCCTCAGAAGAGATGGCAAAGAGCAAGAGAGAGAAATAAGACTGACAGAGACACATTGGGAGAAGTCCTCTGAGCTAAGAGAAGGAGGAATCTGGTAGGACTAGTGTGCACTTTTATTGATTATGGATTGCCTGTCACTGTAAACACAGCCCTCACTTAATCCTCACAACAGTCTGATGAGGTAGGTCTATTGCTCCCATTTTTTGGATAAGGAAACTGAGGCAAGGAGAACAAAGGGGAAGAGCCTACCTTTGACCCCTGGTGGCTTTGGAAGGGGTCACAGCTTTAACTACCAGGCTAGACTGCCTCCTAAGCAGAAAGCTCGGGGACTCAGACTTAGACTCCAGATTTTTCTCCATCACCCTACCTGTGTGACGCTGGGAAGCTTTCTGTGCTTCAATTGCCTCACCTGCAAAATGGTGATAACAATATCTGTCTCAAGGAGTTCCTGTGGGGCCTTGTCTGAGATGGTGCAAGAGCACAGAGCAGTACCTAGTGCTAGAAGTGCTCCATAACAGTTAGCTGTCAATAAATACCTACAAAGTCCAGGAAACACATAAAAGTTTCTCATAAATGGTGGGTTTCTTGAGGCCTCTTTGCCCTGAACTGGGGCAAAGGATGGTGTCTTAGTCCATGTTATGCTGCTATAACAGGATACTGCAGACTGGGTAATTTATAATGAATAGAAATTTATTTTGCTATGATTCTAGAGACTGGGAAGTCCAAGAGCATGGAGCTGGCATCTGGAGAGGGCCCTTGGGCTCCATCACCGCATAGTGGAAGGCAAAAAGGTAAGAGACTGTGCAAGAGCGAACAAGAGGGAAGGGTGCTGAGCTCATCCTTTTACCAAGAACCCAATCCCACAATAACCAACCCACTCCCATGATAATGGCATTAATCATCCCTTAAAGGTCCTACATGTCACCACTCTTGCATTGGGGATTACATGTCCAATATGTGAACTCTGGGGAACACATTCAAAACTTAGCAGAGGGGAAGAGGCTCCCAGCGAGTCTTGCTCCTCTCTGAGTCTAGAGAAAACCTATCAAACACAGAATCATTGATGACACAGAGACAGTGGCCCGACTCATGGCCCTATCTGCCACTCTAAGCCACTGGGCTCCTGTAAGACTCACCAGGTTATATAGGGAAGCCCCAGCCTGTGACTCACAAGAGCTCGCTCCCAAGTCTGCTCTGCCAGATGCTATGGTGGCTCTGGTTGTCACTATTATGTGGACTATTATGTCTACTGTGCACCTGCCAGATATCCTCTGGGTACGTTGGTGCCGTACCTCACCCTGTGACTGAGGCGCAGGAGCCCTGGGGATGCCCCACTCACCCTTCCAGGGAGGCATGAGTCCTCCCATTTTACAGATGAGGTAACAGAGGCTCAGAGAGGCAAAGTGATGGGCCGTGGGACACACATCTGGAAAATGGTGCAGTCAGCACACACACAAACACACACACACACACATCTGGCTGTGCTCTGGTTGCCTCTAACAAGCATTTATTGAGCCCCTGCTGTATACCGAGCATTTGTGATATTTGTGAGCATAGTCATTACCTACATCTTCTCATAGGCTGGGGGCAGCATAGGAGGAAGGAGATCCTCCTACATGGCGTGATGGGTGCAGCAGCAGCAGCAGGTGACGTTCATGCAATGTGCCAGGCACACACCCAAGGACGTCTCATCACTCCATGCCACAGCCCTGTGGTCACATGGTGAACATAGCTTGGGTGGTGATGAGCAGCCAGCCTTGGTCCAGCCCCTGTTCTTAAGTGTGGGTGGTCTTAGGTTGACTGGGATGGGAGGAGGTTAGGAAACAAGCCCTGTGACCATTGGACCTTTCTCTGGTGGTGGTGGGCGGTGTGAGCTTTATGTCTTTGCTCTCAGGACAACACAAACCAGCTGATAATGCTGATGTTCATTGACCCTGTGATGGTATGTGGTGCAGTTTATACAATTGAATCTTCGGATTTCACTTACTACCTGAGGGTGGGTTTTTAATGGTCTGTTATTATTATCTCCATTTTACAGATGAAGAAAAATGAGGTTCAGAGATTGTAAGTAGGGAGGATTTGAATCTGGCACTTGAATGCCAAGGCCTGTCCCTTAACTGCCTCTTGGTTCTCTGGGAAGGGAGGGATGAGGCAGGTCAGGGGCTCTGGGCTGTCTTCCCAAAGGAGGAGGTGAGGGCTAGAATGAGACTTGACGGACAAGCAGGCGTGGGACTGATGGAGCATGTGTGTGTGTGGAGAGGGGGTGGCGGCTTGGGCAGGGCTTACTGGGTGGGGCCCAGCGGGGCTGGAAGGTGGGAGCAGGGCCTCAGGGAGGAGCCGGCTGTAATCTCATCTTGTCACCTGGGTTACCCTGTGTTAGTAAAATCAAAGTGAGGTCATGCCCCCTCCTGCACTCAGAAGACTCCTGTGGCTCCACATTGCGTGCGGAGGAAAAGCCGAAGTTCTGACAGAGGCCTGCAAGGCGCTGCCCTGGCTGACCCCGGCCACTCCTCTGACCTCACGTCCAGTCTAGGTCCCCCTTGCTCACTGAGCTCAGGCCTTGCATTCATGGACCATGTCGGGCATGCTCACGGCCCTTCTGCCTGCAGAGCTCTGCTCGGAGGTATCTAGAGGGCCCCCTCACCTTGCCAAATCTTTTCATAGACAGGCCTTCCCTGACCCTCTTATTTAAAATTGTGACATCCCCCTTTCCGCACCCCTGCCTCTCACACTCTCCCTTCCCCTTTCTTGGTTTAATTGCTACTTTTTCACAGCACTTATCAGCATCTGACATGCTATGTATTTTACTTGCTTATTTGTTTAGTGCCTGGCAGTCCCTATAATGACGTCAGCTTTAACTTAGATTTTGTCCATGTTATTCACTGCTGTATCCCCGGAGCCTAGAACAATGCCTGGCACATAGTAGGTGCTCAATAAAATAAATTGTTGCTTAAATAAACATACCAGCAATGACCCCGTCTCATCATCATCCCTCTGCAAGTCATTTTATTTTTTTTCCAGTTTTGGAAGTTGAGGCTCAGAGAAAGCAAGGAGCTTACCCACGGTCATGTATCGAGTAAAGGGGCAGGGTGGGTGCCCAGCTCTCCTCAGGAAAGAAGGACTTACTGCCCAGATTTTGGTGGTGCAGCAAAGTCCCTGTTGGAGATTGCCCAGTTAAGGAGAGCAGTCTTGCCTGAGGTCATGTCCCCTCCCTAGGCAGCTCATATCTGATGACCGATTTATGCAGGGTCTAAAGGCCCAGCCCAAGCCACTGACCGCAGCCCCAGGCTCTGGTGGCAGTGGAGAGAGAAGCACAGCTTACTTACAGCTGACAGCCCTAGGCAGAATGTTTTAGATGCTGTATGAGTTGAATTATGTCTCCTCCCCCCCGCACCAAATTCATATGTTGAAGCCCCAACTCCCAACACCTTAGCATGTGACTGTATTTGGAGACTGGGTCTTTAAAGAGGTAATTAATTAAATGAGGTCATTGAGGGTGGATCTTAATTCAATATGACTGGTGTCCTTTATAAGGACACCTTTATAAGAAGAGGAGATTAGGATGCAGACACACACAGAGGGAAGACCAAGTAAAGACATAGAAAGAAACAGCCATCTACAAGCCAAGGAGAGAGGCCTCAGAAGAAACCAGCCCTGCTGACACCTTGATCTTGGACTTCTAGCCCCCAGAATTGTGAGACAATAACTTCTATTGTTGAAGCACCAGAATATCCTGTGGGTCCACATTGTGTGCAGAGGAAAAGCAAAAGTCCTTAGAGTGGCCTGCGAGGCCCTGCCCTATCTTCTGTCTCTAGACTGTAAGTTCTCTGAGAGTCGGGTCCTTGTCTGTCTTCTATACTATGTCTCCGGTATCTAGTGTAGTGTCAGAAACACAGCAAGTGCTCAATTAGTATTGATTGATTGGATTTGCAAAATGACCAGATGCACAAAGTCATTGTGATGCTTAAGTGAGGTTTTAATTGTGAAGCATCATGGCACAAAACAACAGAAATTTATTGTCTCACAATTCTGGGGGCTAGAAGTCCATGATCAAGATGTCAGTAGGGTTGGTTTCTTTTGAAGCACTAATATCACAGCCAATTGTGACACTTTGTTTTTTGTTTGTTTGTTTGTTTTTGTTTTTGTTTTGAGTTGGAGTCTCACTCTGTCTCCCAGGCTGGAGTGCAGTGGCATGATCTTGGCTCACTGCAACCTCCACCTCTTGGGTTCAAGTGATTCTTCTGCCTCAACCTCCCAAGTAGCTGGGATTACAGGCACCCGCCACCATGCCCTGCTAATTTTTGTATTTTTAGTACAGATGAGATTTCACCATGTTGGCCAGGCTAGTCTCGAATTCCTGACCTCAGGTGATCTGCCTGCCTCAGTCTCCCGAAGTGCTGGGATTACAGGCATGAGCCACAGCAGCTGGCCGAATGTGATACTTCGTTATGGCAGCACTAGCAAATTAATCCAGTGCATTTGCTCATCCAATCCTTACAAGATCTGCACAGTAAGTCTAATAATTACCCCATTCTGCAGATAAGGAAACAGGCTCAGAGAGGGGTAGTGACTTGCCCAAGATGACACAGCTCTGTTCTGACCTCAAAGCCAGAGGCAGCATGCAGTCTAGTGAGAAGATGGGCTTTCACAAGCAAAACTGATGAAGCTGCCTTGGCCGTCTGCCCTCATGACTGGGCAGTGCTGTGTGAGCTCAGAGGACCAAGGGCTCCATTTAGGGCAGTCAGCCAGGCTTCCTGCAGGAGGCAGAAGCCCCTGGACCTTGCAGAGTAAGTACAATTTCGTTAAGGATAGTGAAACCACAGAATTCAAGGTAGACAGCCGCTGTTCAGGGCTGTGGAGGGAGGAATCCTCATGGCCTCCTTGGGTAGGTGCCTCAGTTGCTCATTTGGACAGAGCACAGGGTCCAAACTAGGTCATGGCAGGTCGGGGGAGGAGAGGAGGAGGTGAAGAATTGACGCCAGGTGAATCATCTGGCATGTGTAGTGTGAAGTTATCACATGAGACTGGATTTTAATGTTTTGGTTTTGGAACTCCTTTATACTCTTAAAAATTACTGTGGACCCCAAAGAATTTTGTTTATGTCAGTTTATCTATTGATAGTTACCATGTTAGGAATTAAAACATTGAAGAAACACACTCGGCTGGGTGTGGTGACTCATGCCTATAATCCCATCACTTCAGAAGGCTGAGGCAGGCAGATCACTTGAGGCCAGGAGTTCGAGACCAGCTTGGCCAACATGGTGAAACCCCATCTCTACTAAAAAAAAAAATACAAAAACTAGCTGGGTGTGGTGGTGCGCACTGGTGGTCCCAGCTACTCGGGAGGATGAGGCAGGAGAACTGCTTGAACCTGGGAGGCAGAGGTTGCAGTGAGCTGATATCACACCACTGCACTTTAGCCTGGGCACAAAGCGAGATCTGAAATTAAAAAAAAAAGGAAGAAGAGGAAGAAGAAGGAGAAGGAGAAGGAGAAGGAGAAGGAGGAGGAGAAGAAGAAGAAGAAGAAGAAGAAGAAGAAGAAGAAGAAGAAGAAGAAGAAGAAGAAGAAGAAGAAGAAGAAGAAGAAGAAGAAGAAGGAAAGAAAGGAAGGAAGGAAGGAAGGAAAGGAAAGGAAAGGAAAGGAAAGGAAAGGAAAGGAAAGGAAAGGAAAGGAAAGGAAAGGAAAGGAAAGGAGGAAGAAAAAGAAAAAGAAAGAAAGAAAGGAAAGAACACTCCATTAGTTGTCAAAGCAAGGTCATCTTCCTAACAATCTTCTAGTGTGTTACTATTATAATCCCATTTTACAAATGAGAAAACTGAGGTCCAGATAAGCTGAGTCATCCAAAGTCTTACAGCTACCATGTGAACTGAGCCAGGATTTGAACCCGGGCATTCTGCCTCCAGAGCCCAAGCTGTTAACTGCTACATTATGCTGCTTGGAGACGCTGCACGTGCCCCCATTCCTACTCCAGGTATGGAGTTTGGACATTATCCCAGGAGTCTTGGGCTAAATCCCTGGAGCCTGTCTATAGCCAGTAGAATGGGGTGCAAGGAGTTAAGCTTTCCTGAGATGAGATTTCAAACCATGAAAGGGATGCTTTACCCCAGAGGCACACCAGGCATCCCACACCCACCTCCACACAAGGCAGGGGTGAGAAGTCTGCTCTCACAGCCAAAGCCTTTGAAATGTTATTTCCTGAAGTGTTGCCTCACCCCTACCACAGCTCAAAGCCTCTGGGACTGGGGCTCCCTCCAGGAAGCAGCTGGTCCCCATCCTTCCTCCTGCGTAGAGCTTGGGACCAGCCAGGACCAGAGATAACTTAGCTCTCTGTAGGGTATAGGGCAGGATAAGTCCTGGCTAAAATCTGCCTTCCCACTGAAAGCCTTGCCCAGCCCACATGCACCTTGATTTAGCTAATTTTTACTGTATTTGCAGAGGACCTCCTGTGTGCCATGACGCTTCACAATCAGAACCTCGCTTAAGCCTCATGACAACTTTATGCATCTGGTCATTTTGCAAATCCAATCAATCAATACTTACTGAGCACTTGCTATGTTCCTGATGCTAAACTAGATACCAGGGACATGGTGCAGAGGATGAAGACAGATAAGGACCCATCTCTTGGGGTACTTACCGTCTAGAGAGAGAAGACAGTCAGACAAGGAAAGAGGCAATCATGGGCAGTGCAGAATAACAGGAAACACTGGGGGCTTTGCAAGCACAGAATAGGGGCTCAGTAAATGTTCGTGGTTGAATGGAAAGCTCTTAGGATAATGGCTGTCAGATAGCTCTCCAATGTGCCAGCCTATTGTGTTAGTTATGGCAGGATAACTGCTGTTACAGACAATCCCCAAATCTCAATGACTCACAATCTGTTTACTTGTCACTCAGGTCACAGTCCAGTGTAGGTCAACTCCTCATGATCACTCAGAGATCCAGCCCCTTCCATCCAGGGGAGGGGATCTTGATTTCTTTTTTGATCTTCTGCATCCCCCCGTAGAGGAGAAGAAAAGGCAGGGTGTGGAGGAGCATGGGGGAGGTTTTATGGGCAGGCCTGGAAGGGACTCTTGGCCAATTCACCTGGTCTTGTGTGGGGGTGTAGGTAGTGACCTAGGAGTGAAGGAAGGAGCAGTGTCATGCCCAGCAGTTCCCCTGGATGAATTTAATGGAGGAGAGGTGATTTTCCTAAACAATGAGGGTTACTTAGGAAGGGGGCATGGATTCTGGGTGGTCACAGCCTTCTAACCAGTATATATTCACTGCAGTATGCTAGTCAGGATTCTTTCAGCTTCAACTGATAAAAACCCAACTCAAACTACTTAAGGAAAAGAGGGAATGTATTGGTTCTGGTCTAGGAAGGTGGTTTCAGGAATGGCGGGTCATCTTTTCTGGTTGGCTTTAGCCTCCAGGCAGGCTGTCAATGTGTGGTAGGGATGCTGGCCACCAGCAGGTGCACCCAAACATGTGTGCAACAAGCCCAGCAAGCCTGGCAGGAGCGAGGCATATATATCATGTATCTGTGTACATCTATAATATGTATGTCATATATCATGCATCCTCTCTATATATCATATATCAATGTACATATCACATATGCCATATATTGTATATCCTATATATATATCATATATATGTCATATATCTTCTATACACATCATACATCCATGTGTATATATCTATCATATACATGTCATATACCTACATATATTATATATCCATATCTATGCCAAATATTCATCCCAGAAAATCACTTTGGTCCTGAATGGGACCCATGACCACTCTTGCTTTGGTGATCTTGATGGAAATCCCAAGTTCACACGGTGTGCAGGAGGGACCATTTTCCCAAAAAGGGACTCAGACAGACAATACCATCAAGTTCACTACAGGAGACATTACTAGATCTTTCCAAGAACATTGGGCTTATCTCACAGTCCTAGGTGTCAAAAGGGAGAGGAAACTTGAGAAAAATAGGTATCTAATCTCTTTGTTAATAGCCAATTTCTAGGAGCCAGGTATGGACTATGTGATTTTTATGGCATCAACATATAATGTTGCTTTCTCCCTCACTTAAGTTCAGAAGCAGTAGGAGACCCAGGAGTCAAGAGGTGAGGAACAAAATGTTAACTTATTACAGATAAAGCTGTTCAGAGAATGTGGCTTGGGCATGCAGGCAAATGGAACTGCTAACACTGATCCTCAGAGTTGGACAGCCTTACCTTTGCAGTCACACATAGATGGATAAACACAGATCTCTCCCCTCTGTCTCCTGGGACAGAACATGTCTTCACAGGTAGCTGATCCCAGGTTGAGAGAGGGCTCACCTCTTCATACTCACCAATCATTCAGTCCAGGTTTGTTGCTCTGATGGAGGCCACCCCAATCCCCAGCCCCTTTTCAAATGTGCACCACAGTAGTGAATGAGGCCAAGACCTGAGACCTGGCTGCCTGGTGGGTAGACCCTGGAATGTACAAGCAAACAGCCCCTAATGCTGGGAGCTCCTGGTTCCCGAGGAAACAGATGAAATTTGTGATGGGCAGAGAGTCAGAGAAAGAAGCATTCTTGTTTTCCTTCATTTTTTCAAAAATGACTATTCGAATAATACAAGCCACTGTGAAAATTTTAAAAGGAAAAAAAAGCCAGGAAAGAATTGTAAAACTGCAAGCCACTTCAATTCCATCATCTGGTGTTAACTATCATTACATGTTGGTGTATATCCCTCGGGCCTTTGTGAGTGTGTGTGTTTAAACAAAATTAGAATCATGCTCTATGCATAATTTTTTATCTGGCTCTCTTTAACATTCTATATAAAGCATTTCAGCATGTCCACGAGGATGGAGGCAGCACGAGGGCAGGAACCAAGTCTGCTTGATGATTGCTCTCTCCCCAGGGCCTCCCATGTGCACCATGCTAAAAAAATATATTGCAGAAAAGAACGATATTCACAGGTAATATTGATTAGGTGACTTCTAGGCATCACCATGCATCACTGAATTACATTCTTACAAGATAATGCAATGGGCACCTCTATGAACCACACCTTGTAGAAGAGGAAACTGAGGCCAGGGGAGGTGAAGTAGCTCACACAAGGTCACCATCAATGTTACATACCTGCATGAACACATCCTGTATGTGCATCTTCCTACTTGACATATTTTCTTCTTGCTACTTCCCAGTTTTAATCAGGGAGAGAGGGAAGCTCTGTTTGCTTGAGAGAGGACTCTTTATTTGGAAAGAAGGTCTATCCCATTATGGGAGGGGGATGTGCTAAGGACTGTCACCCAGCTTTTGAGCCCCACTGGGATTCTTTTTTTTTTTTTTTTTAATTTTCTTAAGACAAGGCTTTGCTCTGTCACCCAGGCTGGAGTGCAGTGGTGGGATCATAGCTTACTGCAACCTCAAACTCCTAGCCTTAAGTGATCCTCCTCCCTCAGCCTCCTTACAGTGTGAGCCACAGCATCCCACTGGGACCCTTAAGCAGCCTCGGCACAGGATGGTGATGCGTCTGTCCTCACCTGGGCCCTGTTGCCCGTGACACACCTGTCCCAGCTGTGTGTGTCAGTGTGTCTGCCTCTCTGCCAGATGTTGGAGTCTCCCAGTATGCCCACTGACTGTCTTTCAGAATTCCACAGGGACAGATGTTCTTAATGCCCCACCTGAGTCCCCTTGGCCTTTCTTTTCTGTTTCAGGTCACACGGGCCCTGTGTCCGGCCGCTGGCACACGAGTCTCTGCTTGAGGGTTTATCTGGCCAATGGAGCCTGCTCACCAGGAATTGATGCCTCCTGGGAGCAGCCTCCAACCAGGTACTCTAGGAATTGGCACTGAGATCCTCCAGCCTCCTACCCTTGAAGTGGGCAAATCTGAGGCACACTCAGTGCCGTCTCGCAGAACTCCCAGCAGGACTGAGCTCCCGTGGCCCACGTTGCTAACTGGCTTTCTAATAAACATTTTATCAGCCTTCTTCCCTTCCCTGTCTCACTTCCTTCTCCCTCCTCCCCACATCAGTGCTTCCTGGGGTCACATCTCAAATAAGATTGGATCCTTGGCTCAAGGTTTGCTTCTTAGGGAACCCAAACTGAGACATTTTCACTCTTTTCTTCCCTGCAGCCACCACCCACCTGAATTCCCACACAGGCTGTGTCTGCACTCTTTCCCCTCTAATCCATTGGCCACACTTGTCCTCAGAGTCACCTTTTATGTTTTGCCCCCCTCCCTATGTGGCTGATTTCCCCTGGCCTCCAAGCTGAAGTCAGCCCAGCATTCAAGGCTCTGTATGTTTCTCCCTTGTCAACCTCTCCAGTATCTTTTTGAAGTATGACTCTCATCCTATGCTTGGGCCATACTGACCTATCTCATCTGTCTCTGCCTTTGCATGTACTGTTCCCCCTGCCTGATGTGCCCTTCCCTATGCTGGTCATTCAGAAAACTTCTACTCATCCAGCAAGACCCATCTCAGAAGTCACCTTCTCTGTGAAGCCTACCTAGATCATCCTAGATATTGACAGCCTCTCCCTTCTTTTGTGCCCCATTTGTATATTATTTTTCCCTTGTATCCAATACTTATCTTACTTTATTGTAATTATGTGTTTGTATTCTGTCTCCCCAACAGGACTGTGAGCTCCTTAAGGGCAGGATCAGTCCTATTCTTTCTCACCCCAGGGCCTGCCTAGCACTGACTCTGGGACAAATTAGGTCCCCAATGCATACAGGTGTCCCTTGCTATCCAAATTTTCCTATATGCTCAAAACCTAGAAACAAAATAGGTTAGGGCAACATGGCATCCCACATGATTCTGAGTCCATTGTCCAATACCCGCTACCTGAATTTAGGAGTTCTGTGGATTTGGATGGCAAGAGATACTTGTGTATGAATTAATTAATTACTTAATGAATGAGGGCATTCAAAGCTGAGAGCGTTCATCAACTATGGGCATAGACCTGCGTGAAGTTGGTGGAGAGGAGGGAAGGAGGGAACATGGAGATGCCAAGCCAGAGCCAAGAAAGTTGTTTTGCTTTGGAATATATTATTTTTGCAGGTTGCTATAGTTACTGCTGTGAAATTAAAAATTAAAACCTTGTGAAAGAGAGAGGGTTGACTGAGATGAGGCAGTTCCTTGACAGGCTGAGTTATTTATCTTTTCCTCATGTAACATCTGGTTATGTGCTTGCAAATTTATTTTTAATTCAGAGCCTCTAAAAAGGATTTCGTGGCAGTGCGAGGTGCCTGGATGATCAGCTTGGGAGGGAAAGGTTAGAGGGTGGTATTTGGGGCCTGCTGGTGACCCCCAGCTTCTCTCCTGGCCCTTGCTCCTGCTTCTCACACAACCTCTAGGAGTCAAGGGGTAGCTCGAATGTGTCTGGACCCCCTGCCAATCAAGCTGCAGCCGTAACCATGGTTCCCAGATGCAGAGCCAGGATGGAGGCTGCTGTCTGGTTCCTGTGGGTCTTTGAGTGAGAGGACAAGCATGGCTGGGAGTGGGGCAGGTTTCAAGTTCCTATCTCTCCAGTCTGTCTCCTAACTTGTGTGTCTCTGAGTGTCTCCCGGGATCTTTCTGGACCCCTCATTCTGCCATCCAGAAAGACAACAACTGTGGTTTAGGGGAGGCAACACTGGCCAGAGTTAAGAGATGTGGGATCTGGGTCCAGCCCAGCCACTGCTGGCTGTGTGACCTGGGGAAATCACCTTCCCTCTCTGGTCCCTGTTCTCTCTATTCTTCAGATACGGGTTGGAGGCTGCAGTAACGCATTGGATCCCTACTGTAGGAATCTAAGTGAGCCTAAGGAGGTGCCAGCCATCATTGGAGCCTATTTTTGTGCTTTCTCCTGACTGCCCAAGGAGACAAGTTGGGAACCCGGGACAGGCTGCCCCATGGGTTCCTTTACCCTGCCAAGCTTCTTCCTGCCTTGTACCTTTGCACTCTATGTTTTCTGCCTGGAGCTTTCTTCCCCTAGCTATTCACAGGACTCCCTTCTCCGTCCCACCCAGTCTTATACATCACCTCCTCAGCAGGGACTCTCCGCCCAGCCAGTCTGGAATGGCCTCGTCCTCCCTCCCCCACCTTGAAGCCTCTGCTTTTCTCTTCCAGCATCTGCGCTGCCTGTGAGTGTAGTATATTTTCTGTCTGTCTGTCATCTGTCTGTCTGCCTTCCTGTTGTCTGTCTTCCTTGCTGGAATGTCAACCCCATGAGAGCAGAGACATTGCCTGACATTTTCTGTTTGGGTCACAGCTGCTTCCCCAGCTCACAGAGCGGGGCCTGGCATGTTGGAGGAAGTAATAAATGTTTGTCAAGTAAATGAATGAAGGAAGGAAGGAATGAAGAAAACATTTATTGGTCTCTGCTATATGCTGGATTAGGTTAGGACAAGCTACGATGGGTTAGGACTAAGGGGAAATGAATGAAATTAAAAACTCCCAGACTAGGAAAAATGAATGCCAAAGACAACTTTAGAGGAGGAAATAAATTCTTTCGTAATGGCTTAAGTGTGAGTTGCGTATGTGTGTATATACGTGTGGGGTGGGTAGAGGGGGCGTTTTCTGCCATGATAATAGTAATCATATAGGTGAGTAACAGAAAATAATTGTATGTGTAAAACTTAAATCCTCCGACAATAACAAAAGTCATAATGAGCATGAATCGAGTACTTATTATATGTGGGACACAGTACTTTAGATACATTAACTCTTTACACAAGCCCCCGTGAGAACAGGACTTGGCTATTCTTTTCACTGCTGTATCTGCAGTGCCTGGGACATGGCAGGGACCCAATATACATTTATGCAATGAATGAATCTCCATTTTATATTTGAGGCCTTTGATGAGACAGGGCAAGTGACTTGTTCAAGGACACACAGCTGGAAAGTGACAGAGCCAATTGAAGCCAGGTCCGTTTGGCTCTGTCCATCTTGCAAAAGGAGATCTTCTTTCTACGTTCATTGGCTTCTTTGAGTCACTGCCCACCACCACCACCACTCCCCTGAAGAAATGACTCCCTACCCCCTTCCCTCACTAACCCTCACAACATGCCTAAAACTCTGCTTAGCTCAAAGTCTGAAAGACCTTGGGCTAGGTGGGAATGGAAAACAGGCTGAGCGGTTTTAGCTACCAACATTGCAAACACAGCCTGGGCCCTGGTGTCTCTGAAGCCTCCTGGCTCATTGTCATCTTTCACTATGCCTGGTGAGGCTGGTGTGGGAGGACCAGGGAACATTTTGTGGGCAGACACATACATTCCAAACTTCTTAACAGGTCTGGGCTTATCACCCCATGGGTGATCTCCAAACAGCATGGCTGAAGCCCTGGGCCTACATGTTCAGCAGGGATCAATAATTAAGCAGCCATCAGGCGCCAACAGCTTGATAAGGGGAGTTTTGTATAGCTGACAATGCTGTATCCCAGCCCAACACTGATTTTGGGTAGAGGCTGTTGTTTCTGATGGCTGTCTCAGTGGTGCCCAGAGCAACAGATCCCCATGGCAGAGGGACTTATTTGATTGTTCTAGTGGACAGAGGATGTGCCCTGGGGAAGGCAATTGCCCCCAGACTGACCCTCCTGGACATGGCTGGGTGACCTTGGGGAAGTCTCTTCTTGGTCTCTGTTTTGTGCCTTTGTTGCTTTGGCAAAATGGAAAAATGAAGAGTTATTGAGGAGGCGAAGTTAGGTCTCCTTAAAAAGCCCTTCCCTTTATGTTTATCCCTTTCCCTTCTTCCTACATGGAAGAGGGATGTGATGCCTAAGACCTGGCAGTCATCTTGCAACCATGAGGCACTAGGAATGAGGATAAAGACAGATAGATTCTTAAAAGTAAACTGTGAAGCACCTTGTAAAGGTGAGGGACCTCTCTGCTGATTTGGTTATGGTTTGCTTCCCCCACTAGGATATGAGTTCTCATGACAGGGACTTTGCTGATTTTGTTCCCCTATCAGCACCTGAAACTGGGCATCCCCTCAATAAACATTTGTTTAGAATGATGGATGCTATTATTTGTTTAGAATGATGGATGGATGGTTATTATAGGTCAAATCAAATATGTTTCCTGGAAGTCCAATCTGTTGGATACTTGGGACCCTGGAATTTTCATGGTAGGTGGGTTCAGGGCAAGACCCCACCCCCACTCCTCATGGGTTCACATGGGTAGGTCTAGTGGCTGCGTGGCCTGAGGAGCAACTGCTCAGCACCCTTTTCTGAGCCCTGAGCCAGGCAAATGCCTAATGCTGGTGCATTTTGGAAGAGATAGAAAGGGGGAAGGTACATCTCCTGGGAGGTAGTGTGACTCCATAGAGGGAACAAGGGCTTGGTGACAGGCAGTCCCTGGGTCCTATCTTGACCCCACTCTTGGGAAAGTTAGGAACGAACTCAGCTAGAAATAATAGAAACCCTTCTGCAGAGGCATAATCCAACTGGCGTTTATTGTCTTATAAGTCCTGGGCAGGCCACCTGGGACCAGGGTGGCTCTCACTGATGCCACTGGAGACTCAGGCTCTGCTTGCCATTCGTCTTTGCCATCTTTAGCATGTAGCCGTTTATCCTCATTCCTAGTGCTTCATGGTTGCAAGATGACTGCCAGGTCTTGGGCATGGTATCCCTGTTCCATGTAGGAAGAAGGGAAAGGGATAAACACAAAATAAAGGGCTTTTTAACTGTGGAGGAAGACTGTTCCTGAGACTTCTACCTACATCTCATTGATTAGATCAGCAAGTGTCACATGCCACTCCTAGTTAAAAAGGAAGCTGGGAAAGTTAGCGTTCTGGCTTTTCCTGCAGCTAGCATGAGAATAACTATTAGCTGTGTGGGAGGAAGCTGTCCACACATAGTTTCCACAGCCATAGGCTGATTTCCCAAACCCTGAAGCCTCCTTCACCCATGCTCACTGAGTGATGCTGGAACTTCCAGAAAGAACGTCCTCTTCCTGCTGTCAGTGTAGTGATCAAGATGGGTTGTGAAGCCAGGCTGCCGGCTCTGAATCCCTACTCTACCGAATACCAGCTGTGTGGTCCCAGGCACATTCTGTAACTTCAGTGTGCCTCATTTTCCTCATCTGTAAAATGGGGATGCTGATCCTTCCCCATGGAGTGCCTTTATGAGAGTGGAAAATGTTCAGTCATGGGAAGGACCTAGAATAGTGCCTGCCTTATTGTAGGCATTCAAAAAAATATAGCTCTTAACAACCTAAATGGCCACCAGTGGCAGACCGGATAAAGAAAATGTACATATATACTGCAGAATACATTGCAGCCATAAAAAAGAACAAGATGGTGTCCTTTGTAGGAACATGGATGGAACTGGAGGCCATTATCCTCAGCAAACTAATGCAGGAACAGAAAAACCAAATACTGCATGTTCTCACTTATAAGTGGGAGGTAAATAATGAGAAATCATGGACAGAAAGAGGGGAACAACAGACACTGGGGCCTCCTTGAGGGAGGAGAGTGGGAGGAGGAAGAGGATCAGGAAAAATAAATCAGATACTATGCTTAGTACCTGGGTGAAAAAATGGTCTGTACACCAAACCCCCATGACACTAGTTTGCCTATATTAATGAACCTGCACATGTATCCCTGAACCTGAAAGTTAAAGAAAAGTTTAAAAAATCAGGAAATTCTTTTTCTCTCAAAAAACAAATTATTTATATATATATATATATATCTCCATCTTATGATTGTTGTTATTATTATTATGACTATGGTTACTAAGATAAGACTTTGATGTCGGTGAAAACAGTAAGGCCTCAAATGCCTGGGGGTGGTCCCAGCTTTGTCCCAACCTGCTGTGTAACTTTAGATGAGCCCCTATCTGGGCCAGTGTCCCCTTTGTACAACAAGAGTCTGAATCCCGATGGTTGGGTCTTACAGGCCTTCCCGGAGAGGACTCAGATGGAATCCTCCTATCAGACACTCACAGGTAGAGTGACCTGTGATCACATCTTCCCGGAAAATGGGTCTTATCACAGGAACAGCAGAGTCCAGGAGCAGGGGAAATTTTGGCAAGTTTGGGGGCTCTCCCAGGATTGCTGATCCCAGGCTTGGTGTCTGGAGCTGTGCCAGGGCTGATCAAGCTTCTCTGTGTTGGGGGTGGAGGCTGGGCTGCCCCCACCCCCCACCTCCAGCCTCATCCTGCCCGCTTTGTGCTAGGCTTAGCTCTGGTTCCTGCTACCCTTCTTTCCTTTCTCTAAGTATTACTTCCTCTTGCTGATTTCTCAGCAGAAGCTGGTTTCCCTCCTCTGAAACCAGCTTCCTGCAGTGGGAGGTCCTGCACCAGGGAGGGGCATTAAGGAGGCTCACTGGGTCCCTGTGTGGCAATGTCGAGAGGGGCAGTGGAGTTTGCACTGGGACTGTGACCTTGTTGTGGTTGTTGTTTGTTTTTCTGGGAAGGCAGCAGAGAAGCCCCTCTGCTCTCCAGAGGGAACTTGGCTCTTAACTGGTTGGTAACCTTAGCAGTCCTCTCTAGGCCTCAGTTTCCCCATCTGTGAAATGTGGCACTGAATGCATAGTTTTGAGAGGCCTGAGCAGACTGGATTTTGACAGCAAGGACACAGCCACTGAGGTGCAGGCGCCTGTGGTGGCATTGGGCCATGGTAGTGTTTTTGCAGGCTATTGCAGGAGGCGGTCCGATTTCACAGGGCTCCAGTGCTCCCAGCCCCTGACTTCTTCAGGTCAGGCAGCTTTTCTTTGTTTTATTTGTTGTAACATCAGTATCCACTGAAGTTTTGAATGGAAGACAGGACTCCAAAGTTAATATAAAATGTTTGAAAGTAATAGCTAACACTTTATAGACTTACCATGTGCCAGGCACTCTTCTAAATGTTCCACACATATTACTTTATGTAATCTTACAGTAATGCAGTCAGGTAGGTACTCTTATTAGTTCTATTTTAAAGGTAAGGAAATTGAACAAAGAGAAGTCTAGTAACTTGCCCAAAGTCACTCAGAAAAGTAAGACGGATTTGAATCCAGGCAGTCTGGCTCTTAACAAGTATTTGTTTGTTTTTTTCCAAAAAGCCACTGATGTAGCTCATCCTCTTTGCCTCCCATCTGGTGTTGGAATCCCTACTACAACATTCCACCAAATGTACTGCCTGGGCTCAGCTTGCACACCTGCAGGGATGGGGAGCTTGCTACCTCCCTGGGGATCTGTGGCCAGCTGTACCAGTTTTAAAATTCTCCCCCAAATTTATGAATTCTTTAATAAGTCCTCAAGGCCCCAAATGGTTTCCTGGGAAACAGAGCAGCTTGCTCAGCCCCCAGGGACCTGTTATGGTCTGAATTCCAGATGGAGAAATCTAAAAGGAGCCAACAAACCTCACATTTCATGGATATGAGAGAGGGCACAGGGTGGACACCAGAGTGGAGGCTCTGCGTGTCTGCTCTGGAGACATTTTTCTGCCTGTGCCTCAATCTCATCTTCTGTGAAATGGCATTTACCAATAGCATCTTCTTCATAGGGTTGGTGTGAGGATTAAAAGAGATAATCCACATGCAGTGCCTGGCACTTAGGTAGCATTAAAAATTGTTAACTAGTATCTTGGTATCATTTTTATCATCATCATCATCATTATCACCTATGAAGTCTCTGTTCTCACTCTGGAATTTAGGAATGACTTGGTCAGTGGCTAGACCATAGAATCAATAAGGCCAGCAGCTTGATCCCTGGATCCAAATAGTCCTCTTTGGCATACGGAGAAATTGAATCTCAGAGAAGGCTGGGGACTTGCTTAAGGCTTCCCAGCTAGTCAGTGGCAGAAAAAAATCGAGTTCCATGGAGCAAAGGGAGAGGTGACTGGTTAATTCCACTAGATCCTCTTGGAAATAAATGTGAGATCAAAGGTCAGAAGCAGGACCACTGGGAGGTTGGGGCCAGCTCCTTGACACTCAAGCTTCTGGGAGGAGCACAGTGTGGGTATTAGAATGGTCAGGTGCTCAGATTCACACATCCATACATGTTGCCTGATTAAGAGTTTTTATGTTACATCTGGGTGTGATCCTGTTGCAGGGATGTAGCTTGGATTGGGCAATAGTCGTAAACTTTTTGGAATTTGTTTGGATGGCTTTGGAACACCAGGGGCAGGGCACCTCAATATACCTGAGTGATTCAGTAGAGAAAGTAGAGGTTCAGGAAGCACATATAGGCTTGAATCCCAGCTGCTCCACTGACTTGCTATGTGAGTGACCACTTTGAGGCTCAGTGTCATCATCTAGAAGACAAAGACAGAGTTGTTGGAAGGATTAAATGTGATGAGGGCAGCGGAGTAGCTACAGAAGTTGCCAACCCAGAATCTGTCTTAACCATATTTAAAAATTAGAATTGATAACCAAATCCAGATTGCCTCTTTCTTTCAAAAACTCAGAAAGATCCTGCCACCTTAAACTGCTTTTTCAGGAGCCCAAGTTGGGCATCTCTGGCCCCCTAGAGCTGCACTCTCTGACCTGTTAACCCGACACCTGCAGATGGGTCATCTAGTTGTCGCTTCTCCACCTTCCTAGCTCAATAAGTCTGTCCCAGGCCACGGAGGCAGCTGCCCCCACTCCAGGAGCAAAGATCACTGGGAGAGGAAAATTCCCCATCCCTGGAGGTGTTTGCTCAGGGCCGCTACAGGATGAATATTTCCTTTCATAATGTTGCTAATCATTTTCCCCTCCAGGCAGGAGCAGAGGCTCTCCCGAGCTCCTTGCAGCTGTGGTGCCCTGTGGGCTCTTAATCAATGTTACATGGTAATTAATAATAGATCCTCCTGCTCCGGCTCCATCACTCCTGGCTTCCCGCTCTCTCTGACAAGCTGGCATCTTCCTGGCCAGATGAGGCCGAAATCAAAGGCCTGAAATTAGAGCTGAAAATTTGTCCTCCAATTGCTTGTGGGAAGGAATCAGGATAGCTCGAACCCCTGGCAGGTCTGGCGCTGGCTGAAGTTCTCATTTTACCCTCTGATCCCATGGGTGCTCAGCCTTGCTTTATGGATAGGGCATCAGGCTTAGGGACGTTTGCCCATTTGTCCCAGTTGTTCTCACACTCTAGCGTGCATCGGTGTGATTCAGTAGGTCTGCAATGGGAACCAAGAATCAGCATTTCTGACAAGTTCCCAAGTGCTGCTGCTGCTGCTGGTCCTGGGGCTACACTTCCAGAACCACTGATTTCTCTCATCCTTTTCCAAGGGCAATTCACCTGGTGCCAGGCACTGGGAATATGGCGATGAATAAGGCAGACGTAGTGCCTGCCCCATTGTTGGGTGGAATTGACCTGGTCATCACATGATGGGTAGGCAAGTAGGTTTTAGAATCAGACATGCTTGATTCAAGTCCTGACTCTGCTAGCGATGCTCTCTGATCTGGGCAGCACCTGCCTTCCCAGTGCCTTCGTCCCTGCAGCTGTCTAATGGGGATAATTACATTCTCTGCTTCAGATGATTGATGTGAAGATCAAATGAGGAAAGGAATGTACAAATATATGCTCAGGGCTGGGTGCCTGGCTCATGCCTGTAATCTCAGCATGTTGGCTGTCCAAGGCAGGGGGATTGCTTGAGACCAGGAGTTCGGGACCAGCCTGGAAAACATGGTGAGACCCTGTCTCTAAAAAAAATTAAAAATTGGCCGGGCGCGGTGGCTCACGCTTGTAATCCCAGCACTTTGGGAGGCCGAGGCGGGCGGATCACGAGGTCAGGAGATCGAGACCACGGTGAAACCCCGTCTCTACTAAAAATACAAAAAATTAGCCGGGCATGGTGGCGGGCACCTGTAGTCCCAGCTACTCGGAGAGGCTGAGGCAGGAGAATGGCGTGAACCCGGGAGGCGGAGCTTGCAGTGAGCCGAGATCGCGCCACTGCACTCCAGCCTGGGTGACAGAGCGAGACTCCGTCTCAAAATAAATAAATAAATAAATAATAATAAAAAATTAAAAAGTAAAACATTAGCTGCACATGGTGGTGTGTGCCTGTAGTCCCAGTTACTTGGAGGCTGAGGTGGGAGAATCACTTGAACCCAAGACAAAGGCTGCAATGAGCTATGATTATGCTACTGCTCTCCAGCCTAGGGAACAGAGTGAGACCCTGTCTTATAAAAAAAAGTGCTCAGAAATGTTAGTTATAAAGAGTGATGTATCATTAATAACTATGTTTTTATTGTTGCTGGGTCATTGTCCAAGATTGTGTAACTAGGCTCTGGGGAAGTTGAAATTCACTTATTTATTCATTAATTCATTTGACACATATGTCTTGAACAACCAAGTACGTACCAGGTGTTGGAAACACAGAGCTGAACCCAGAAGTTAACTCTCTAACCTCATGGAGCGGACTTTCTTGTGAATAAGCAAGTACATATGTAGTAAGTCGAGAGGTGTCAAGCACGACAATGCGAAACCAAGCAGAGTGGGGATAGAGATGTTGGAGCTGGGAGAGGTGAGCAGGTGATGCTCTTTTAGGTAGAGTAGGCAGCTGAGGCCCCTCTGATAAGGTAACCTTTTAGCAGAGAGCTGACTGGGGAATTACAGTGAGGCAGTAGGTGTCTGCAGGGGGCGTGTTCCAGGCCCAATGAGTGTAAAGGCCAGGTGGGGACCAAAGTCTGTCTGGGACTTACAAGCATTCCACCTGGATGTCTAACATTGCATCCAGGAGTTCCAGACCTTCATGCTTTGTGGTCCCAACAGCCTATACATCTCTTCTCTCCTCCACACTGAGGACTGACCCTAGATCCCACCAGAGGCACCATATGCGCTTGTATCCCAGGGCTGCGTAGCCTGGTCATCAGATACCACTGGCTTTGGAGTTGGCTGGTCCCACTGTGACATTGCATAGGCCACTTCCCTCTCTGAGCTCCACTTGACTTGCCTTCAAACAGTGGATGATAATATTACCTTCATCACAAGTGGTGACGAGTGGCAGAAGAGCTCCAGGCCATGAAAATGCTTTGCAAGTGGGACACTTGGTAGATACTCAATGAATGGGGTCATCACTATGCCCTCCTCTCACTCCTTCCTTCCCTCCTCAGTGAGACCCAGGATCCAGGTGGGAGCTCAGACCTGGAATTCTTGCTTAGCCAGAGAGTGTGTCCCATTTGCATAGATTTGCATAAGGCAAGGAATGGTGTGTACCTCTTTTTGCCTTTAGTTCCTGCAAGCTCACGTCACCATTTAAAAATAGGGTGTTGATCTTCCCCTTTCCCTACCATTCATTTTGCCTCCTGAAAGAATTTCAAGCTGTTAATCAAACACGCTGGAGTTGGAAGCTGTTTTTATTTTGGCCTGGTGCAGAATGGGGTCACCAGCTCTGGGCAGTCCTTGATTACCTGCTTTACTGGAGGAGAGACAACAGCAATGATCTCACAAATTGGAGGGTCCTGGAAGCTTTTAAAAGAAGAGCCAATTTTATTTTTTATGCTTACAAAACTAGAACATATAGGTAAAATGGAAAGTATAAAACAGCAGGAAAAATTCCCCAACAAATTACCCATAATAACTGTAACTAAGCATAATCACTATTAACATGTTACTGTCTTTATTGCATGGTTGATTTTTCCCTCATGTAATTTTTCTATAATTGAGATTATATATAATATACATAATGCTACAGCCGGCTTTTCCTCTGTGCTATAATATTATAAACTTGCAAACATAATTTTTTATGATCATGTAATATTCCACTGAACAGATAGTTTTAAAATCCTTCCTCTGTTATAGGACATTTAGATTTGTCCAGTCTTTTTGGTGGGGCTGGGGCAGGATGAGGAGGATATTGTAACTGTAACTGTCATGAAAATTATATTCCTGGCTTTTTCTCTGCTTATTATGGGTTATTTCATCAGAAGAGAGCTCAGAAGTAAGATTACTAGGATATAAGAAGAGTGAGATAAGCTTAAGACTGTGGATAGATTTCGCTGCATCTCAATCAGTATCTGAATTCAAGAATGTACTTTTGAGTTGGCATTGTCATAGCTTCCTCTATAAACCTCAAAGCAACATGGGACACTCTGCCATGGAATTTGATGGGCTCCCAGCCTTCCGCTCCATGACTCCTGGTGCCCCTCTCACACAGGGAACACTCAACTCTTTGCTGGGGTGGATGCAAAGCTTGGACAATCTGCTTTCTTATAACATCTTTGGGCAGAACTTGTTTATGAAAGTATCTGGAATTCAAGGATACTCAAGCTGTGTCTTCAAGGCTGTGTCTCAAGGCTCTCACAAGTCCTATTTTACAAAAAATGACTTGGCTTTGTGTCAGTTAGGAATGAATGTCTTTGGCTCAAACAAATATGCATTTCCAATCCAATTTTTCATAATAAGATGTCAAGAGATAGCATTCCAGACTATGCACAGCTGCCCAACAATGTTGTCTAGCCTTTAGGCTCTATTTTTCTGTTCTGCAGTCTCTGGGACTGTGGCATTTATTCTTGCAGTTTTTGCCTCATGGTCCCACGATGGCTGCCACACCTCCAGGTATCAAATCCTCATTCCAGGTATGAAGAAGAAGGAAAGGTAAAGGAGCAAAAGAATATGCCATCTAAGTCTATTTTTTTGCACCAGGAAGGCAAAAGCTTTTCTAGAAGCCCCACCGAGGAGATGCTTGCATCTCATTAGCTAGAACCAAGTCCTGTGGCCATCCCTGAACCAATCGTTGGTGAAGAGAAATAAGGTTACCATGATCTTTGGACCACTCAAGATTCACCCCCAGAGCTCATGTTAGGGGCCTACCCTCTTTGAGATCAGTGGCTCACCAGTGCTGTGGGCACAAATCAGTTTCCTTAGCAAAGAATGGGATGGGATAGCTGAGATTACTGGGATATGTGTTACTAGAAAGAGGACATTGTCACAGGCTTTGTGGAAGATGTTATGATTTCATCCCAGGGGTAAGCTCTCATTGGCTGATGCTCATTTATTTCTCTTGCCCAGTGATTGGCTCAGAGATAAGCACATGGTCTAAATAGAGCCAGGACATCCAGTCCGTAATGAAAAGAAAAGGCTCCTTTTCTTTGTGCAGTGGGGTACTTGAATATGATGCCCAGAACTGCTGCAGCCATTTTGTTCCTATGGGGTAAACCAGGCTGAGGATGAAGCTTACAAGTGTACAGAAGGGGTGATAGAGACACAGGGAATCCTCAAGAGATGGAGCTGAGGCCTTGATCAAACTCCACCTGAGGCCTTTATGTTTTCTAGACTTTCAGTCTCAAAAGCTAACGTACTCTTCCGGTTGCATAAACCAGCTTGACTGAGGTTTCTGATGCAAGTAAAAGAATGATAACTGACAGAGATGCAAACAGGAACTTTGAGAAAAAGAGTTATGTGGTTAAATAAGTTTGAAGAACTGGATTAAGCAAAGTTTGACAAACTTTTTTTTTTTTTTTTTGCTTCCCGTAGATTCTTCTATATGCAAATGTGTAATGTGAAGCTTCAAGAGGGGGAGATTTCATGCAGCATTTCCAGAATGTATTGTCCCCAGAATTGTTTTATCATGGGACAGGACATCATTGGGAAATGCTGACAAGCCTAGCACCTACCCTATAAACCTTAAATTTTTGACTTGAGATTAGACATACGGTTAATGTAGACAGAGTTAGGAGGCGAGTCTAAAGGGAAGGCAAAGGTTTCGGTTCCTGGAACATCTCCCCAGTGGTCTCTGCATTTCCTCCCGAGGTACATATTGCATCAACTAGACCAGGAAAGAATGCTAATTACAATTAGACACAAAGGAAATTCCAGGAAGCTCCAAGTAGCCTAGAGAGCCTCAGCTGGGTGACAGGTTAAAACTGATTTTTTCATTCCCAGTTGCCTACATGCAACACACACACACACACACACAAACACACACACACACACGCACTCCCTTCACCTTTAGTCCATGGCTTCCCGGATGGCAGGGTTAAGTGTCTTATTCATCTCTTTCTCCAGGACAACACAGAGGGCCTGGCACTGAGTAGGTGCTTATAAATCCAGCCCTGACACTTGGGAGACATTTGGGAAGAATGACAAGTTGGCCCTATTGCCACATTTCACAGATGTGAAAACTGAGGTCCCGAGAGAAGGCATCTGCCCAAGCTACAGGGAAAGCCAGAGGCAGAGCCATTCAGGACAAGAACCTGATAACCAACCCCATCCTCCTTCCCCACCTCCCCACTCCCTACCCTACCCTGCCAACCCGGCCACTACCACCTCCTGCCTTTCCTACACCCCCTCCCAGCCTCCTGGTTGGGAGCTCAAGACCAGCCTAGCCAACATGGCGAAATCCTGTCTCTACTGAAAAAATAAAATAAAAAATTAGCTAGGCGTGGTAGCGGGCACCTAAAATCCCAGCTACCCAGGAGGCTTTCTAATTTTTTTATTATTTTATTTTTATTTATTTATTAATTTTGAGATGGAGTCTTGCTTTGTCCCCCAGGCTGGAGTGCAGTGGCGCAATCTCTGCTCACTGCAACCTCTGCCTCCCAGGTTCAAGCAATTCTCCTGCCTCAGCCTCCTGAGTAGCTGGGATTACAGGCGCCTGCCACCACGCCTAGCTACTTTTTTATTTTGTTTTTTTTTTTAGTAGAGACAGAGTTTTGTCATGTTAGCTAAGCTGGTCTCGAACTCCAGACCTCAGGCGATCCTCCCGCTTTGGCCTCCCAAGTGCTGGCATTACAGGTGTGAGCCACCGCACCCAGCCTCTTTTTCATTATGATGAGCTCTAGAATGCTGCATTCCTGAGGCCATATCCAGGCTCAGTGGGGAAGAACACCCTGATCATTTAGTGATGTCTGTCATGGACAGTGGGAGCAGAGCACGCCTGCCAATGTGTTGTCATTATCCTTGTAATATAGTGCAGCTGAATAAGGAGGGATAGCAGAGGGAGCTGTAGGAGCCACCAGGGAGCCTAGCCTGGGGTGAGTTCCAGCCATCTGGAGAAGAGGGCAGTGACCCTGGAGGTGATAGAGAAGTGGGAGTTTGCCAGGTAGAGAAGGGCAGGAAGAGGATTCCATGCTAGAGCAACCCGGAGGAGCAACTGTGCAAAGCTCTGCAGGGGTGCTTTAGGTACAGCTTCTTACAGCTGGCAGGTACTGTGGCTGTGGGGTGGGGGAACAAGAAGGCCATGAAGAGTGGGACCAGATCACACAGGGCCTTGAAGGCAACTATTGGTGTTCTAGATGTTATCCCAGGCCAGGGGGAGCTATGGTGGAGTTTTAAGCACTCGCTGAGTGACATTGTCACCCTCTTCAGAATGGCCTCCTCCTGCTCTTAGTGGGGTGGATGGGAAAGGGTTGGATGGATGCAGGGGTACCAGCAGGAGCCCATGACAGCCGTCAGGTGGAAGGCAGGAGCCAGGTGGGGCAGTGCTGTGGAGAAGTGGTGGCAGGAATCAGGCATTTGAGTCGAGGTGTCTTGAGGAGGTTGCCCGCCTCCCCTCTCCATGAATGTTTAGGGAGTGAGACGAGGGCACCTGGGGCTGCAGGGACCAGATTCTCCAGATGAATCTGCTGCCTCTGAGTAAACCAACAACCAGAACCTCACAGCTGTGGAGCTGGGGGCTGCTCAGAGCAACCTTGAGCCTGCAGCTGCCCTGGGCTGCCTGCGGGGTGAGGAGCCTACAGGGCTGGGCTCTGGGGAGAAGGACCTTGGCCACCAGCTACCCAACAAGGGCAACAAGATTCCCCTGGCAGGAGGGGCCAGGTGAGCAACTTCACTCCTGCTTGTCTGGGTGGGGGCTCCTTGAAAAAAGTTTGCGGGAGCCTGTCTAGCCCTAATAACAGCAACACATATAAAAACAATAAGGGCTTTCCTGACATCAGCATAGCCATCATAATGCACCCCAAATCTAAAAGCTGCCATCGTCTCTATGACTACCACCTTCATCCCAGGTGCCACATCTCACCTAGATCATCACCACAGACTCTCCACTGGCTTCCCTGCTTCCACCCTGGGCCCCTCCAGTCCATTCTCCAGGTAGCAGCCAGAGGAATCCTGTTAAAACAGAAGTCAGGTCATGTGGCTCTTTTGAAGGAAATCCTCCAAAGGCCTCCATCTCACAGTTGAAGCCAAAATCCCTACATGATAATCTGCTTCCCTCCTGGGGTGGTGGGGGGCCACCTTCCATTTACCTTCCTCTCCGACCTTGTTTTCCATCATTCAAGATCATTCCTCTCTGGCCACCTCAGCCTCTGGGCTTTCCCTGGGGCATAACTGGCTGTGAACATTTACGCCCCAGGACCTTTGCACCAGCTGTTCATTTTGCCTGGAATGCTCTTCCCCCAAATATTTGCCTGGTTCCTCTATTACCTCCCTTGGGTCTTTGCTCAAATGTCACCTTCTTATTGAGGCCTTCCCTGACCCACTGCCTTATTTAAAATTGCATCCCCGGAATCTACTCTTCTTGGCCTGCTCCCATGCTTTTTCTCCATAGGAGACATCACCACCTGATATGGTTTGGGTGTGTCCCCACCCAAATCTCATCTTGAACTGTAGCTCCCATAATTCCCATGTGTCATGGGAGGGACCCAGTAGGAGGTAATTGAATCATGGGGGTTGGTGTTTCCTGTGCTGTTCTCACGATGGTGATAAGTCTTATGAGATCTGATGGTTTTATAAAGGGGAGTTCCCCTACACAAGATGTCTTGCCTGCGCCATGTAAGACGTGACTTTGCTCCTCATTTGCCTTCCGCCATGATTGTGAGGCCTCCTCAGCCATGTGGAACTGTGAGCCAATTAAACCTCTTTTCTTTATAAATTACCCAGTCTCAAGTATGTCTTTATTAACAGCATGAGAACAGACTAATACACCATCTAATATACTATGTATGTATTTTACTTATTTAGGAGTCTGATCCTTCCCTTAGGTTGTGTGCTCCCTGAGGGCAGGGATCTTGTCCTTTTCATCACTGTTGAGATTCTAGCACTGTGAACACTGTCTGGTGCATAATAGGAGCTCCATGCACTTCTGTTAAATGGTTGAAGGAATGGTACTATGTGTCCAATGTGTCTGACACTGGCCTTCACCTTCTTAACAAATCTAGGAAAGCTACATTGTGAATTTTCGTTCTTTTCTCTTTTCAGTTTGGAGAATTTCTGTTGACCCATCACCAAGTTTCACTTTCCTCCCCTATGTCCAGTCTGTTGCTAATCCCATCAACAGAATTCTTCCTCTTTGATATCATATTTTTCTTGCTGGTTCCAGCATTTCCAGTTAGCTCTCTCTCTCTTTTGTTTTTCATAGTTTCCTTCTCTCTTCCTAAACTTCCCATCTGTTTATGTATGTTGTCCACTTTTTCTGCTAGATCTTTTCATCTATTTATTACCATTATTTGAAAGCCCCTGTTTGATGGTGGATGATCATTTATTGAGTACTACATGTCAGACATTGGGATAATGCATGACTTTAACCCTTTTAACAAGTTGAATTGGATGAGAAAAATGGAGGTTTAATAGTAGGAAGTGACCAGGGGGTGAGGGCATTGGGATTCAACCTCAGACTGACAGCAGAGCTTTTGTTCTAATCAACTCTGTTAGTCTGCCTTTAGCTACCAGCTCTCCCAGAGACCTGGGCTCAGTTCACCAGTTTATTCACAATGAAGGATCCAGGTGGCCGGTCCCCATGGCACCTCACTGTGGCCAGGTCTCTGAAGAGTAGAGTCAGCTCAGATGCAAGCTTCCCCACTTGGCCTTCCAGACCCCTACCATCTGGCCCCATCCACTTTTTCCTTCCCATTCCCAGGGCTCCCCTGCAGGGAGCCAAGCTGGCCCCTTCCTCTGCCAGAACCACTCTCCACCTTGTTCTCCATCTCTCCACCCCACTCCAAACATGGCTCTTCTGTGTCTCATTCAATGATTCGGGTCACTTAACATGTATTTAATCAGCTTGGATTCTGGTCTCTTCACTTACCAGCTGTGTGACTTAAGTAAACAATTCACTTCTGTGTGCCTCCGTTTCCAAACCCATAAAGTGGGGACAATGGAAGGACCTATCTCAGGGAAATGGCATGAGGAGTGGCGAGTTAGACCATGTATCAATACAGGACCAATACAGTGCCTGCCTCTCAGCCAGTCCTTAGTAAGTGTTAGCCATAATTAACAGTGACAGCTGTGATGTGGGGACACAGAGGTGGCTCAGGCCTGATCCTGCTCTCTTGGATCCCCCAATCCTGAGGGGCATCAGGCGTGTAAACCCAATCCCTGTGATCAGGGATAGAGATGGCATAGGCCGGGGACAGCCTGGAAGAGGGGTGCTTCCTTTGCCCGCCTGTCTAGCCACTTGGCCGATCAGAGGGACAAAGTCACTGGGCTGTGAAAAGTCCAGCTGGCCAGGCCATGGCAGGAGCCCCCTCCTGCTGGCCCTTCCTTGAGTCCCCACCCCAGCCAGCTACATTTGCTCTCGTCAGGCAGAGAGGAGGCTGGGCACTGCACATGCAGGGCTAACACTGAGGTTGTGCACACAGAGACACAGGTAAGGCGTGAACTTAGGCATGCCAACTTGCATGCTACGAGGCATATCAGCTGGGGCGAATGTGCTCAGTCAGCCAGACAGACACAGACAGACACATGCACGCAGAAAGAGCCCTAAGATCACAACAGCTCACACATGGCTCCTAGTATGTGCCAGGCATCAATCCAAGCATTACACATATATTCATTTATTTAATCCTCACAACAACCTTATAAGGTGTGTTTTATTAATATGCCCATTTTACTGATAAGGAAAGTGAAGCAGAGGGGGTTGAGTAATTTGCTCAAGGTCATACCCAGTAAGTGGCAGACCTAGATTCCAACCCAGGGAGTCAGGCTACAGAGACAGAACTCTTAACGGCAATGAAGATCCATGAAACACATGCGCAATGACACACACTCATTTTGGACATGCAGACATGGATACATGCCCCCTGATGAACATGGATACCTTCCCAGGGATGCATAAACACAAAGACAAGACGAAGATGCCCATGCACACTTGCATTCACACAAATGGGGAGGGCTAAGTAAACCACTGTTTAACTTGTGGGCAGCAGACTCAAGACCCCTACGCAGCCATAAACACTCAGGCAGACACACTCAGAGGTAGGAATGCACATGCTGTGTGTACACGTGCTTAGAATCCCTCCACAACCAACACACACAGAGAAACGGAAAACAGCAATCACGATGGATTCTTATAGTATCTGCTCAGGCTCTTAGCTGACTTCTCAGTTTCCCTTCCTCTCTCTGCAGCAGCGGCAGCCCCAGAAGGGTGGGGGCTTCCCCCATGTGATTCCCCAACGTGTTTGGCGCAATGCCTGGTAATAACATACGCTCACCCTTTCTGGCTTTCCTCACTAGAAAGAGTGTCAGGCCCTTTGCAGTTAAAAGCTTCACTTTACAGTCAGACAGGCCCAAGATATTGCTCTCAACTGCCCTACTTGTGAGGCAAGGGATTTCACCATTCCAAGCCCACCACTCTGCCCCTAGAACATGTCCTAGCCACGGTGGCCATTGCTTCTGTACACCAGGGATGGGCCCACCTCAGGGCCTTTGCACTTGCCTTTGCCTGGATAAATCCCTGGCTAAGTCTGTTTTGTGTTGCTGTAGCAGTATACCACAGAATGGGTAATTTATAAAGAATGGAAATTTTCTTTGGCTCATGGGTTGGAGGTTGGAAAGTCCAAAATCCAGGGGCTGCATCTGGTAAGGGCCTTCTTGCTGCATCATCCCATGGCAGAAGGTGGAAGGGCAAAGGGGTTGGGAAAGAGAGAAGAAGGGAGTCATACTCATCCTTTTATTAGGAACCCACTCTTTCTTTCTTTCTTTTCTTTTTTTTTTTTTTTTTTTTTTGGATATAGAGTCTCACTCTGTTGCCCGTCGCCCAGGCTGGAATGCAGTGGTGCAGTCTCGCTCACTGCAACCTCCACCTTCCAGGTTCAAGTGATTCTTCTGCCTCAGCCTCCTGTGTAGCTGGGATTATAGGCACCTGACACCACGTCCCGCTAATTTTTATATTTTTAGTAGAGACAGAGTTTTGCCATGTTTGGCCAGGCTGGTCTTAAACTCCTGAGCTCAGGTGATCTGCCTGCCTCGGCCTCCCAAAGTGCTGAAATTACAGGTGTGAGCCACCATGCCCAGCCTAGGAACCCACTCTGTCAGTAACCCACTCCTGTGTTAACAGCGTCAATTCATTCATGAAGGCAGAGTCCTCATGACCTGATCATGTCTTTAAGGTCCCCCCTCTTAACACGGTTGCATTGAGGATTATGTTTCCAACACATGAGCTTTAGCTTTACACAGTAAAATTAGAGCACCCCTTCACCTCCTTTAGGTCTTAAATGTCACCTTCCCAGTGAGGGCTTTCCTGGTGTCGCTATTAAATTGCAAACCTCCTCCACTCACCTCCCTCGCTGTCTCTACTCCCGCCCCTTCACTCTCTACACTTCTCCATTCTGTTTCCTGCCCCCACAGACTTGTTTTAATTATTTATTTATTGTTCATCTGCCCCACTGAAGTGTAAGCTCCATGAAGGCAGGATTGCTTCTTCACTCTGGTGTCTCCTGAGCCCAGAACCATGCCTGCTGTGCAGCAGGAGCTCAGTGACTCTGGGGAATGGAGAATGCGCTTCGCTTCATAGAATGGTAGGAGTAACAACGCCCTCGCAGGGTAGTTGGGAGGCTGGGGAGAATCACTCATAGCCACTACGCGGGACATAGCATCACCTCAGAGCTCTTTTTTAAAAATCACATACCTATGGTCTGCATGGTAAGAGTTTCATGCAACAGCTGAGTGAAATGAGTGAACCCTGAAAGGGCCCCTTGACAGCCACTCCCCCATCCTCTTTGCCCACCCTCCTCCCCGGTTCACCACTGTATGGTGGTGGACACGTTTCCAGGCCTTTCCTATATATTTGCATCTGCACAGATATAACATGTGCGTCATAGGTATGCATCATACATCGATAAGATCATTCTCCATTTATTTGATAACTATTCATTGAGCACCTACTATATGCCAGGCATTGTTGTGAGGCGTGAAAAAGTGAGATTCCTACCCTCCAGAGCTGACACTCTAACAGAGCAGCCAGCAGACAAAGCTAAAGTATTCTTCCTGGTAGTGATATTAATAGATGTTATGAAAGACATACATTTAGGTAAAGGGATAGAGGAGGATAGGAGTGGGGTTGTTGGGGGTGCTTTCAGTCCAGGGAATCAAGGAAATGTCTCCTCTGAGGAGACATCTGACTTGAGCTTGGAGGATGGGGAGGAACAAGCCCTGCAGACATCCAGGACAGATTCTTGGTAGAGAGGACATTGGGTGCCAAGGCCCCAAGCATGGCATGAAATTAGTGGGTTGGAGAAAGAGTGAACAAGCCAGCAGGGCTGGAGCAAAGTGAGTGAGGGGAGGGGCAGGAGATGGGTCAGGGAGGTGGGGTGCAGAACACGTGGGGTGGCATGGGGAATGCAGGTTGGGGCGTACAACCGGAGCCTCAGGAAGATGGAGCAGAGGGGAGGACTGAGCTAGGATTGGTTTCATTGGGGTTTTTTGGTGCAATTTTTTTTTATTGTGGTAAAATGTACACAGCATAAAACTGGCCATTTTAACTAGTTTTAAGTATACAGCTCAGTGGCATTAAGCACATTCATATCATTGTGCAATCGTTACCATCATCCACATGCAGAGCTGTTTTATCTTTCAAAACTGAAACTCTGCACCCATTCAACATGAATTCCCCCGTCCCCCAGCCCCATTCTACTTTGCGTTGCTATGGATTTGGCTACTCAAGATGAATCATGTAAGTGGAATCATGAAGTATTTATCTTTTTGTGTCTGGCTTATTTCCCTCAGCATAATATCCTTGAGTTTCATCCATGATGTACCATGTGACAAAATTTCTTTCCTTTTTAAGGCTCAATAATATTCCATTATATGTACATACCACACTTTGTTTATCCATTTATTCATCTGCCAATGGACACTTGGGTTGCTTCCTCCTTTCGGCTATTGTGAATGATGCTGCTATGAAGATGGATGTGAGGATACTTATTTGAGACGCTGCTTTCAGTTCTTTTGGGTATAGAGCCAGAAGTGGAATTGCTGGGTCCCATGGGAATTCTTTGACTTGGTATTTTATGTAATAGAATCCAGGGGCTACCAGGGGAGAACAGCCACCACGGAAGGGCAGAAGCTGGGAGACCAGCCAGGCAGCAGCTGTTGCAAGGCGCCTTGTCTTACGTAACAACCTATCCTGCAGATCCCTCCAGGGTGGCACAGGGAGTTCTGCCTGTCTCTTTAATGATTCAGGGCACTTTCACTTTCATCCTTTATTCGGGTTCATCCCAGCTCTGGAAGTCAGGTGGGAAAAGGCCTATGATTCCCTTGGAGAGACAGGGACAACGGGGCTCAGGGAGGGAGAGTGTCTCAGCCGAGGTCACTAGGCTGTAACGCTGGTGGAGCCTCTAGGACGTCCTTCAACCCTGGGCCTGCCTTGGGGCTGACTCTGGGGATAGGTGACTGCACTGTGAGCCTCCCTTCTATTCCCTACTCCTGCCAGGCAAGGCTGGGCAGCTGGAGAGAGCTCACAGCCAGAGCATCTGTGCCAAGACATTAATGAGACTGAAATCCAACTCAGGGTATCCCTGGGACCTGGAGAGTGAGGAGGCAGCACCCTAATTAGCCACCATTCTTCTTACCTGCAGCTTAGGGAGCCCACCCCGGCAGCCCTGCCTGAGGTCAGGGGTGTCTCCCAGCAGGGTTAGGAGCCCTGAAACTGGCTGCTATTGGCTGTGCTTCCTCTTTCTGTGCCTTAAGCCCAGGAATGCATCCTGAGGAGGACAGTGAGAATTCCATCAGAGCCACCAGAAGTCACACCCCACCCGGGCTGGGGTCTGACCTGGGGCAGGCAAATCTTAGGGCTCTTCCTCTCCTGGGATCAGTTCCTCCCTTTTTAAATTTTCACTTTTTCACTGATAAAGCTTTGTGGGATGAAAGGAGGAATGGGAGATGCTGCTTCCTTGGGTCGGGGGAGCAGGATGGAGAAGGGGCCAGGCCCTGTCTCGCTGGTTTCCCTCCCTCCTATAGGCATCCAGGTCCCAGTCTCTTCTACCCATCAGCCCCTTCCTCCTTCCCTCCCTTCCCTGCATGATCTGTCCCGCCCCCACCAGCTTAGTCAGCTCAGTCACAGGGACCTCCTTGCTTTCTTCAAACAAACCAGGAGCAGGCCTGCCTCCGGGCCTTTGCACTCGCTGTTTCCTCTGCCCGGAACTCTCTGTCCCAGATTCTATCTCATGCCTCCTTTACATCTTCACTCAAATGTGGCCTTTTCAATGAGACTTTTCCTGACTCTCCTGTTTAAAACTACAAATTGCCCCAGTCCTCCCTGGTGGATCTCCACACCCTTCCCTGCTTTTGATTTTTTCCACAGCACTTGTCATCACCTACCACTGGCATATATTATATTCAGTTACCATTCTCTTTCCTCTAGATTGCATGCCCTGTGAAGGCAGGAATTTCTGTCTTGTTGGCTTCTGCATCCCCAATGGCTGGCACAGGATAGGAGCTCAGTAAAGATGTGCTGAATGCACAATTTCAAGGACCATCCGCGTCCATTGCCATCACCCTGGTCCAGCCTGCAGCCACCCTTCCACTGGATGCTGTGACAGCCCCCAATGCTGGGCTCCCGATGTCCTGTTCTGCCCCATCCAGGTAGTTTCCTGCCAGCAGCCAAAGTGAGCTACTTAAAATGCGATTCTGACCAGACCATCCCTGATAGAAACACTTCCGTGGGTCCCATTTTATGGAGAATGAAACCCACAGTACATCACTCAGTCTTCAAGGCCCTGCCTGCTCCGGCCTCCAGTTACTCTCGAACTCATCCTCTGTCTCCTCCCTCCATTGCAGCCACACTGATCTTCTTGGGGCTTCTTGGCCACATGGAGCCCTGCTTTGACCTCAGTGCCTTTGCACCTCCTGTTCCCGCTAACTGGGACACTCTTCTCTCTACCCTTTCTGGTCAGTTCCATCACACCCCTTGTGTCTCAGGCAAATGTCACCTCCTCAGAAAAGTATTCCCTGACTACCCTAACCGGTTCCTCCACCGAGTCACTCTTATCTGTTGCTTTGTTCCTATATTTATTGTCTCCTGAAGGAGACTGTGAGCTTCCTGAGAGTAGGTCCTTGTTAGCTCACTTTTCTCAGCTCGGAGGAGGCATGTGGCACATAGTAGGTGCTCAATAATATTGTCTGGCTGGATGAATGAAGATGTCTGAGCACACACAGCCATTTTCCTCGTTATTCCTCCCTGTCTTCACAAGCTAGGATTATGATGCCCTTTTGACAGATGATGCAATTGAGTCTCAGAGAGTTTGGGCAAGCTGCCTGGACCACACTGGCAGTGAGCAGTGTGTGTCTGTACATCCTTTGTGTGTTATGTGTATGGCTGGATGTATCTCTGGGTGTCCAAGTGTCCTCTGTGTGTGTCTTTGGATATCTGTGTGTCTGTGAGTCTCTGGGCACCCAGGTATTCCTATGGATTTGTGTATGTCTGTGTGTTTGCAAGTACCTTTCTTTGCTATGCACATGTGGCTGCCATGTGCATATCTCTGTTTCTCTGTGTGAGTCTGTATATGTCATTGTGAGTCCCTTCATGTCAGCTGTCCTAGTGTCTCTGTGTGCCCCTAAGGATGTGTGTCCACAGTCCAGCTCTGTCAGCTCTCCCAGCCCCCACTCGGTGGTCCATCTCATTTCCCTGCTGCCCCAGGCTCCTCCAGGGCTCTAACAGCCTGTCGTCTTCCAGCTGTGGGGTCCTTGAGTTCTTTGGGCACCTGGGGAGCTGGAGCAGAGGAGAGAGGCAGGCAGGCAGGCAGGCAGGCACTGTGCATCCCTGGGGCCCAGAGACCCCAACCCATGGAAAACCTCGCTAGCCCCAGGATTGGCTCCTGACTTAAAATTGCCAATCTCTGATCGAGCTGCCAGGAGCCCGCACTGGGCTGGTTCCCATGGCAACGTGGAAGCTGCCAGGCCTCCGGCTCATAAAACAGGTCATAAAGCAGGGGGATGGGAGGAGGATCAGGGGCTGCCTGGCTGAGGGAGGGGCTGGCTGCCTGGGGGCTGCTGGGGCCACTTCCCTTGGAGACCTGGCCATGCACCTGTTGGCAGCCGGGCCAGGTTCTGCTCTGCCGCTCGCACTGAGCGGCCTCTTTGTGAATGGGAATAGTCATGGCCCTCTAGTTCTGCCTCTAGGTACGATGTTGCATGGATCCAGCAATGCTTTGGGTGAAAGGGCCCAGCAGGACTGAGGCCTGGGAGTGAGCTCTGTAACCCTCTGTCTCCCCATCAGTAAAACGGAGAGCTAAGGGAAAGCAGCATGGTGAGTGGAAAGAACCAGGCTTGAGAGTGCACTGGGTTCAAACCCAGCTCCACCTGCAAGCTGTGGGACCCCGGGCAAATGGCTTCAGTCTCTGAGCCAAACTTGTTCGCCTCTCAAATGGAGACAAAAATGGCATAGAGTATTTGTGAAAATTAAATCAAAGTTTATAAAAACTTCTTATGGTGCCTGGTCCAGAGACCAGCTGTGGTTGTTAGAAATAATAGCAGCTATTATAATAATAGTGATAATTCTGTGCCAAGCACTTGTCTAAATACTTTACACATAGCAGTTTATTTTATCCTCACAGGTGATAATTATTCCCATTTTACAGATGAGGATGCTGAGGCACAAGAGGTTAAGTGACTCACTCAAATCACAGAAACCAGAGGGAGAACTCCGGTTTAGATGTGGAGTTGGGGTGCTTTCAGCCACAACCCAGTACTGCCTCTCTCTTCCCTCCCTGCAGAATCAGTGAGGCTAGGGGAGGAGTCAGCATGAGCCCCAGCCAGCCTCCTCAGCTCCAGGGCCTCCCCACTGCAGCCACGAAGAGGAGAGGGCTTGGTGAGCGTGGGCTTGGTCCTCCAGAAGGACTTGGGGAGGCAAGTTGCAGGGATCACAAAACAACCTCCTTCGATACCCTTTTCCCATTGCTCAGAGGGAGAAATTGAGGCCCAGAGAGGGCTAGTGTCTTGCACAAAGTCATATAGCAAGATGGTAGCTGCAAGGATTCAAACCCAAGTCCCTTTCTTTGGAGCCAGTTATACTCCCAATAAGCCCTACGGCTGCCCAAGCACCCCGGGCCACTGGCAAAATTGAGAAGAAAGCAAAACAATAGCGGCAGCAGTAATTCCTGTGTATTGTGGATTTAGCAGGTATTGGATATCGCGCGGCAACCCTTCACGTGCACCTTGTTTAGTCCTCGCTGCAGTCCTATAAGGTTAAGGCACATGATACACATTATCAGCATCATCCCCATTTTAGAGATGAGAAAATTGAGGATCAGAGAGGTTATGTGATTTCCTCCAGGTCAATTCAAGAGACTTGAACCCAGACCCGCTGATCCCAGAGCGGCATAGAAGGACCTAGCCCTCAATCCTGGGGTCTTTCTGTGGTGTAACTCTTGGGGCGTGCCCACGGGGGCTGCCTTGTGCTGACCACAGGAAGGCCCAGGGAATGAGCATTTCTCCGTCCATCCATCCGTCTACCTACCTATCCATCTGTACACTCGACAAATATTTACCCAGGGCTTTCTCCATGCCAGGCAATATTCAGGCATTGGGAGGCACACAGCGGTGAACAAAGCAGGCAGTGCCTGGCTTTATGGCCCTCATACCCTCGTGGGGAGAGGCAGACTATAAACAGAGAAACAACAAAGATGTGTGTCAGGTGGTGGTGAGGGCTATGGAGAAAAACAAAGCCAGAGGAAGGGGCAGTGCAGGATGGCGGGGTCCAAGAAGGCTTCTCTGAGGGTGACATTTGAACGGTGATCTGGAGGTGAGGGCTTGGGCCATGTGGGGATCGCTAGAGAAGGGTTTCTGGCAGAGGAAATAGCGGGAGCAAAGGCCCTGAGGTGGGAGCGTGCCTGGCATGTTGGAGGAACAGAGAATAGGTCAGTGCAGCTGGAGACAGCAAGCGAGCGGGAGGGCTTTGGGGAGGTGGAGGGGTCAGTGGGAATCGGACCAAGGGCGGCCCTGTCAGGTTTTCTTCTGAGTGAGATGGAAGCCATTGGAGGTTCTAAGCAGAAGCACGGAATCATCTGATTTAGCTTTTAAGAGCATCCTCTGGCTGCTGGAGTGAGGATGTACTACAGGGCTCAAAGGAAGAGGGGGTGGGGGTTAGAAAGGCAACGTAGTATGTGGGTGTCAGATGGCAGAGGCTAGGGCCACGCAGAGTGAAGGAGGTGGAGAGGGAGGCCCAGATCTGAATATATACTAAAGGCTAAGCCACAGGATTAGGGTCTGAGAACCCTCTAGGATGGCTCCAGGTTTTTGGCTTAAACCAGAATGAAATTGTCATTTATGCAGGTGGGGAGGACTGCTGGAAAAGCAGTGCGGGCCCGGGCTTTGCACATCTCAATTTGTTTGTGCCTTATATTCCTCAAGCATCAGAATCACTGAAGACACTTGTCAAAGTCCAGATTTCTGGGATCCTCCACCAGAGTTTCCCATTCAATAGAGCTGGGTGGGGCCTGAGAATGTGGATTTCTAATCAGTTTCCAGGTGATGGTGATGCTGCCGGTCACAGGACCTCACCTTGAGACCCACAGATTGTTGCAGCTGGGGAAGTGGAGGCTCACAGCTGGAAGGCGACTGGTAATAAAGCCATAAATTGAGCCAAAGCCTCTTCAGTCCTTGGCCAGCTTCTGGACCCTGATGGAGAGAGAAGGAAGCCCTCAGACATATGTCCCCAGAGAATGGGAGGTGGGTGTGGCTGGAGCTCCTAGGGACCCTCTGGTTTCTGCTTCTGTTTCCATGGAGGCCATAAAAAAGGGTAGTGGCTGAGCGTGCATGTGACATGCATTCTCTGCAGTTTCTCCACCTCCGGGTGTAATCCTATCTGGCTTCCCTGAGCCCTATGCACAGGAGGGATTCTGGAGAAGCTTGCTGCAAGACCCAGTGGTGTCCTCATTCCTTTGTTTTACAACTGTTTGCCGTGTTCACATGCCGCAGTTGTCAGGAGTGCTGTCCACCATCTGGGTCCATTTCTGGGTCTCCTCATATGGGGCGTGTGGAGAGGCTGTACTTTCCAGCCCTCTTGAAGTTAGGCACAGCCTTGGCACTTGATTTCTACCAAGATCTGTGAGCAGAAGTGAGGTGTGTCTCTTTCTGGTGGGAGCCTCAAGAGCTGGTGAGCAATTTGCTGTCTGCATCCCCTGCCAGGGAGACTGGTGGGTTCTTCAAGGGAGGGCTCGCCAGCCTGGGCCCCTGACTGTGGACGTTATGGAGGAGATGCTTGCCAACTGGAGATGGACATGGAACCGGAGTAAGAAGCAAACCTGTGTTTTTTTAAGCCAAGGGTTGGCAAATTTTCTTGGCCAGAGAATGAATATTTTAGGCTTGTCGCAGCTACTCAACTCTGCTGTGGGAGCAAGAAAGCAGGAACAGCCAGTATATAAATGGGTGGTTGTGGCTGTGTCTCGATGAAACTTTGTTTACAAGATGAGTGACCAGCTTGCAGGCTATAGTTTGCCAACCTGTTTGAAGTCTTGAGAATTGGGAGTTGTTTGTTCCTGCAGCATGAACTAGCCATAGTGACAACTGTACCTTCCATAGTGACCTTGCTGGCATAGACAACAGAACCTACTGCGCCTATGCAAGCACAAGGCAGTAGGTAAAGAAAGTGTATTTGACTTTGGCTGGAGATCTTGTGGTTCTCCTCCCAGATCCTCTTCCCACCCTTCTCCTTGCTTTCTGTCCTAAGTGGTTGGCCTGCAGGGATTATGTCAATCAAGGGAACCCTTGTTGTCTGTCTTTCCATTGGGTCTGGCCCACTGGGAGCACTGGTAGGATCTGGGAAGAGAGAGGATAGTGAGGCTGGCATATTTATTCCCCAGTTCTCTGCCTTCAAGATCCACTCAAGCTGCCTGTGTCCTCCAACTGAAGGCCACATCTCCTATTGGGGGCTCTCTCTTTGTTTCCTGGTGACAGCAACTTCTTTCTTCTCCCTCCTCTCACCCTTTGGGCCCATAACAGTTCGACTTGCACCAGCTCTGAGGTACTACCTTACCCTGTGTGGTTTGCTATACTCTTCTCATCCCTCCTAAGTGATCCCTTTATTAAAATCAAATCAAATGACCCACCTGGAGGGCACCATCTGCTCCTGCTGAGACCCTGACTGCTACGGCTTTGAGGCACACATGTCTGGGCTTGAATTCTGATTGAGTCACTGCCTTAGTTAAATCATGTCACCTCTGAGACCCCTGGGTTTTCTCTTCTGTAGACTGAAGCAAAACTAACCTCCAGGAAAGGAGGAGGGGTTTCCTAAACTATGGTATCTGTACAATGTCAGGAGGCACCTCAATTAGTGTTAGGAAAGAAGAGGAATCCTCATGACAGCTTGGAGATGGTGGGGCCTGAGTGCCACTTGCCACTTGAGAAATGAGGCTAAGGCTGCGTGGGATGGAGTGTTCCGGGGCTCTGAATGGGCCTGAACCCTGGACAGACATCAGTGCACCCACCTCTGGTTCAGTCCCTTCTGGGGATGTTGCTGGAAAAGGGTCCCTCAGGACAGAAAACGAGACATCAGCTAGGCCCAGGTTCAAATGTGGGCTTTGCACTCCTTGCTATGTGACCTTGGGCAAGTGACGCTGCCTCTCTGTGCTTCATCTAAAAATAGATATACAAATACCTACCTCAGTTGAGAAACAGAACATAAGGCAGGCATCCTGACTCTCTTTTTGACTGCTGTATGCATGGTATCTAAAGCAGTACCTGGTGTATAGTAGATGCTTAATGCTTGTTACATGAATGAATGAGTGAACAAATGCATTTGTGTAGAGCACTTAGCACAGTGCTCACCTGCCTGAATTCAGCTTCTGATGCTACCAGTTTCCAGCTCTGTGGCCTTGGGTACCTCATTTAAATTTCTTTATGTGGAAGATGGGATTCAAAAATACCTACTTTGCGGGATTGCTGAGGACTACCTGAATCTTCACATGTGCCAGGCAGAACCAGCACTCACTCATGTTAATCATCATTGGTCACACTTTTGCTGAGGGTCAGGCTTTTTAAGCTGTTTAAGCTCTTTTGACCATGCATACAGCAGTCAAAAAGAGATTCTGGATGCCTGCCTTATGTTCTAATCCTCACTCGAGGTAAGTATTTTTATCCCTATTTTTAGATGAAGCACAGAGAGGCGGTGTCACTTGCCCAAGGTCACATAGCAAGCAGTGCAAAGCCCACATTTGAACCTGGGTGCCTGACCAGTTGGCTTACTGGAATTACCCCTGGGCTGGGGACAGAAACCTGGGCAACTTGCCACATGATATTGGGTGATTGTTGCCCTCCAAGAGCCTCGGTGTTCCTATCTGTGAAGTGGGAGGTGGTGGCTGAAGTGGGAGCCCTCTGAGACCCCTTGTAGCTTGCACCTGCACATGAGTCACTTTCGGACCAAGCAGTTGCAGGGGATGCCCTATGCACGGCCCCAGAGACGGGGCATCTGGATGTGAATGGACCCGGGGCAAGTGCAGGGTCAGAGCCCTCCTCACATGCCTGGGCCGGTGGCAAGCATGTGCCAACACTACTACTACACTACATCACAAACACTACTACTAATGGTATTGCTGACCTTATTATTGTCATCATCATGAGGTGGGAGCTAGGAGGAAGCCCTCGTTGGGGTGGGGGACCCAGCTTCTGGGCCCTCCGCCCTGTTCCCGATTCCTCTATCCTTGCCCAGTGGTGCAGGGGGGAGGTGGCAGCCCATTGGTGCTCAAAGCTGGAAGAGACGTTCTTCACAAGTGCCATCGAGCCTTCTTTTTTTAACCGCCACGAGCTGACTAATGCCTGAGAGTGTCAGTCCCTCCCGCTCCGGGTGGCCGTGCAGGGGTGTGAAGTGCCAAGAGGAGAGGAAGCTGCTGCCTTCTAGAGCTGCTGGGCTGCCTGGGGCACTGTAGGCCGTCAGAGCCTGAGCCCAACGTCTCCGAGCCCCTGTCCCTCTGTCAGGGCTCCTGTATGCTCTCCAAGCTCTCATGCCCCTCTTAGACTTCAGCCTCCTTTCTGAGTCTCCCCATCCTTTTCGGGTCTCCCTGTCTCCCCTCTGAGCCCCACCTCCCTCTCTGGAAATCAGTCTCTTTTTTTGCCCTCCTCCCTCCCACTTCCCTGTAGTAGTCCCTTGACAGATGCTGGCAGGGTTGCCCGCAGACGGCCCAGCCCTGGCCCGGGTGCTGGGAATCCTGGCTGGAGCCTCAGTTCAGCCAGTGGCTCTTAGGGGACTTTGTGCAGCTCCTGTTCCCATTCGGGTCTCGCTTTCCCTATGTGTGTAATGAGAGGGTTGGACTGGATGGGTGAGAAGTCCCCTTCCCACACTAAGCCGAGAAGATTCCATAGAAACCCAAAACCTTCCAGTAGGGGGTCGGGGGTCCAGCGCCCCAGCACGGTTCCTTTCATGGTGCTGGAGCTCCTTTCCCCTTTCGTCAGGGAAAAGGTCATTGCCTCTGAACAGCACGGGCTCTTGGCAGCTATCTCCCGAGTAGATTTTTGGATGTGCCTTACTGTTAGAACCATAGTTCCAACTCCTCCCTTCCCGACGTCAGCAGTGCCTGGTCCAAGTGGGCCCCTAATGGTCTTGATTCCATCATATTTTCCACCTCGCACAATCTAAAACTTGACCAAGGTGTGCGCCTCTTGATGCTGGCCAAGTACTCTCCCCATAGATGCCCTGGCTGGTTAATTTATCACACTGAGGGCACAGGACGCTGCATGAACTCATTTTGATGGGCTGTGCAGGGTTTCGGAACTCTCCGGCTCCAGGGCCAAGTCTGGTTACTGCGGCAGCTGTGAACGTGCACTGCTGAGGTCTCCTGCCGTGGGGAGCATGATTGACTGACGGCCCCAGCTGCTGTCCCTTGGGATGTGCTGCCGTGTCTATGCTGAGCCCACATTTCCTGTGGGCTGCTCTCAGCCAACCACCGAGCATGGCAGGAATACTAAAGGCAGGCCCACTCTGGAGAGATGAAGAACTCTTCCAGTAAGTGACTTTGGCTCAAGGACTCTCCAATGGCATGGCTTAACCTTTGGAATTGTACTGCAGTTCAAGACTCTTCCTACACAATCTGCCTTCCTTCTCCCTCTCCTTCCCCAGGTGCCAGACCTGCCTTCTCCTGCTCCCTCTCTCAATAAATCTCTTGTATGTTGAATTCAATCTTGATGTCTACTTTTCAGTGGACCACCCTAACACAGTTATTACCTACTAGGCTACTGAAGTTATGTTATACACAGGAATTGATAACAGCAACAACTAGTATTTAATGAGCACATATTGTGGGCCAGGCCATATCTCATCAACTGTTTACTTCAACCTCATGAGGGAGGAACTCTAACCATCCCATTTTATAATGAGGAAGCTGAAGCTCAGAGAAGGTAGGAACTTACTCAAAGCAGAATTTAAAATGACTGTAGAGTTTCCAAATTTTTTGTTAATATCTCTCTCACCCTCTATACAATACAAGCCGGTGAGTGTAGATATGAAGTCACTTTTTGCTAATCATCGTGTCTCCCTCCTCAGAGCCTCACGTAGTCTCTGGCATGTAGAAGGCACTTGATAAATATTTGCTGCAATTGCCAATGAATAAATGAGCAGTAGAAGAGCTGTGAACAATGGCCAAGCGGCTTAGCCACATTGTGAAAAGGCTGCAAGAAGAAGCTTTCGTTTTAAAGTCCTCGGCCCTGGTAAAACATGAGGGTGTGAGTTTCTATATTTATTAAAACATATTTAGCTTCTCTTCCTTTCTCTTTCATACCCGTCTGCTTCATACTGGGGAGGCAGAGCAGAACAATGGAAAGAACTAGTCAAACGTAGTAGGATTCTCCTGGCTTGGCCACCTACAATGTTCTGTGCCTCAGTTTCCCCATCAATAAGATGGGAGTAGTAATGTCTACTTTATCAAGTGCCTGGCAGAGAGAAGATGGAGTGGGCACACAGCAGGTCCTGTGCTCCTGCCAGTGCCTCCTGGTAGCCCACAGAGGTTGGGCACAGCCCCATGCCAAGCTTGGGCCAACTGGAAATGTATGGTGGCTGCGGTGGCTGCAGTGGCTGTCACATCAGTCCCCAGAGGGGCTCAGGAAGCCCAGTGCTGGCAGCCTGCTCCCTTCCCCCAGCTGCGTAGAGGCATCTTGCCAACCTTTCCCAGCCTGCGGGTGAGTCTCAGGCCCCTGGCTGTCCCAGTTTCTGCTGATAGCAGAGGACCACACGTGAGTCAATGCATCACCCCCAGGTTTCTGCAGCTGCCCTTGGATGCGCCAGGCCTGACCGGATTAGTAACTGGATCACAGCCTCCGCCCCTGCGAGCGTCAGAGGCTCAGGAATGCTGCGGGAGACCTTGGCGTCAGCTGTCCCAGGCTCCTTGTGCCTTGCATTACAGATGGGGAAACTGAGGCCCAGAGAGGGGAAGGGATCTGCCCAGGGTCACACTGAAACTCAATGGCATTACAGGAACTCGAGCCTAAATTTTCTCCCCCAGGGGTTCATTCATTTATTCATTCATTCATTCTGGGTCCTAGCTCTAAAAAACAGATCTCAACTCTGCCTACTCTCCCCTGCTCCACTGTCACACCTGTAGCCTAGCTGCTGACAGCTCTCACTTGGATGGCTGCAGTAGCCTCCTCCATCCATTTTCCACACAGCAGCCAGGGGGGCCTTTTAAATAAAAAAAATTAGATTGTGTTACCTTCTTGCACACTCCTATAGTTTCCCATCTTATTCAGATTAAAAACCTGAGGCTATGACTAGGAACCGCCAGGCCTTATGGGTCCAGCCCCTGACACTCTGAACCCTTCCTCTTGCTGTCGCCCCTCCATGCACTTGGTGGGAAGCCAATCCTGTTGGCCTCAGTGTATCTGGAAGGCTCCACCCTGGCCCAGCCCTGGAGCCCTCATATGTACTGTTCCCTCTGCCTAGAACACTTGTCCCCAGCATCCCCATGTCTGGTCCCTTCAACCCCTCATGTCTCAGCACGATCCCCTCCTCAGGGAGCCCGGCCAACCCAGTCCTTCCACCGCACCCCAGCTGCTCTGCCCCGCCACCCTGCCCCATCCTCTCACAGCACATACCCCCGCCAGAATGATCGTTAGTCATGCACTTAATTGTTTATCACCTAGAGCTCCAGGAAGAGTGGACACTCCCTGAAGACAGGGGTCTGAGATTCCATTATGGCCTCAGTGCCTAAAAGAGTCCCTGGCACAGAGTATGTACTCAATAAATATTCCCCTCTCTCTCTTTTAACAGTGTAGTGTGGGGAACATAATATTTTCCCTTTTTTGTTTATTATTATATTACAAATATATAACTATACTATTTTATTTTATTTTATTTTATTTTATATATTTTTTTAGACAAGGTCTTGCATTGTCAGCCAGCCTGGAGTGCAGTGGCGCAATCATAGCTCACTGCAGCCTCAAACTCCTGGGCTCAAAGGATCCTTATGCTTCAGCCTCCTGAGTAGCTGGGACAACAGGTGCAGTCCACTGCCCCTGGCTTTTTAAAAATTATTATTATTTTTTTGGGACAGGGTCTCACAATGTTGCTCAGACTGGTCTTGAACTCCTGGGCTCAAGTGATCCTCTTGCCTTGGCCTCCCAAAGTGCTGAGATTACAGGCATGAGCCACTGTGCATGGCCATAAATATTTCTTGAATGGAGTAAAGAAGACAGAAGAAAGAAAGGAAAGAAAGGAGAAAGGGAGGGAGAAAGGTAGGGAGGAAGATAGGGAGGAAGGGGGGAAAGAGAGAGGAAAGAGAGATGGGGGGAAAGAGGGAGAGGGGAAGGAAGGAGGGAGGGAGGGAAGAAAGGAAGGAAGGGAGGAAGGAAAGGAAGGGAAGGAAGAAACGAAGGAAGAAGACTAAGCAATGGTGTTGCTGGATGTGGAGGGAGAAGGCCTGATATTGAGGAAAAATTACCAAAGAAAAGTCTGCTTTTGTTTCCTCCCTCACGTAATCTCACTTTCTCTGTGAGTAGTCCCTTCTCATTCTCCTGCTCCCCTTCTGGGCTCCTGGTGCCTGCCTGCCCCCACCCCCACCCCACCACACCCCCCAGCTCCCGCCCCTGCCTGCTGCTTGTTGTCTTCTGACTCACCTCTCTTCTCGGGAAAACTAATTCTCACTCATGCGTGACAATAGGGCATTCCCATTCAAAGGGAGTTTTTATTTTTAACTGTCTTCACAGGGTAAAGCCAAAGAAATGAATACCTAATGGTGGAATCTCTGCTACTAGTGAGGTTGGAGGACTGTCCTAATCCCCTGAAATTACATTCAGTATGTGGCTATCCTTCTGTCCCAGGTAAGGGCTGGGTGCCCACCCCCAAGTCAGGCTAGGATACATGGCCTTCTGGACTGTGCCTGTCTCTGTCACCTCTCTCCCCTCCCTCATTCACCACTTTCCCAAGATAAATCAACCAGGTCAGTCAACACATTTTGGTGAAAAAGAAACAAGTTAGTCTTTTGACTCGACAAAGTGGGCCTTTCTCGTGGCAGAGGGGCTGGGGCAGTCGGGAGCATGTGGAATCAGCACTGCTGGGCCAAGACAAGGCCCCTTTTGTGTTCAGAGACAAAGATAGAGTGTCCGGGCAAGATGGGGCCAGGGCCTTTCCAACGCCAGCTCCGGCAGCCTGGATTGGCTGGCAGGCAGACAAGTCTACCCTGTGACTGGGCGGCCCAGGCTCCCAGCCACCAGCCGCCCCACCCTCCCTTTGGCAAACAACTGGGCGGGGGTGAAATAAATTGTGAAACCAGACCGTCTTCCCTGTCCTGGCCACCAGTGCTGTTGGGGCTGGGGATCCTCAAACCTAACAGACCTGGTACTTGGGGGCTGAGAGACCTTAAATCTGCTATTTCCGTGGCCTTTGGAGATGAAAAAACTTGGCTTTGGTTCCAGGTTGGGTGACCTTGGGCAAGTCACCCCACTTCTCTGAGCCTCTGTTTCCCAGTCTGCAAAAGAGTACAATAATAGTTCGCCTCCAGCCGTGGTACAGGTTCAATGACATGGCATCTCTAAGGAACAAGGCGCATGCCTGGCACAGAAAGGGCACACAACTGTCAAGTGCACAGCTCTTTACAGTTTACCACTTCATATCTACTATCTCATTAGGTGCTCAGAAAACTACCCCTACTCATGGAGGCAGGATAATCACCCCCATAGACTGAAGGAAAGGAGGCTTGAAGGAAATTTAGAGAATCTGAATTTCTGGGGATGTGGGCATTCTGGAAGGGCACCTGGTAAGGTTATGTGTGGCTCAGGCTGATAGATCCTGAGGTAGGTGGTAAGAGGGAGAACCTCCAAGGCGTAAAAACTTGAGAGGGTCAGAGACTGATGTAGGGTCATACCCCCAGGTTGCTGCACTGGCTGTGCCCTCTGCAGAGAATGCCCTTTTCCTCCCCTCCCCACCCCCCAGGTTAATGCTGGTTGGCTTTTTAAGACAACTTAGCCTAGGAAAGGAGGAAATTCACTTTTCATTGGAAATCTTCTGTGTTTAAAATTTTTGCTATGTGGAAAAATTTTTAAATGGAAATACTTTGTTGAATGGTTTATTCATTCAACAGATATTTGTGGAGGACCTACTCTTCATCAGACACTGATGCCAGATGCTGTTAAGCAAGATAGAAGTGGTCCTGGCCTCCGGGAGCCAACAGTCTAGTTCAGGGGGCTCTCAGCTTTCGCCACATCGGAATCACTTGGGGAGCTTTAAAAATTATTGATGCCTGGGCCTCACCCCAGCTACCTTGACTCAATTGGTCTGCAATGGGACATTTTCTTCTTCTCCTTCTTCTCCTCTCCTTCTCTTCCTTCTTCTTCTTCTTCTTTTTTTTTTTTTTTTTTGAGACAGGGTCTCCCTTTGTTGCCCAAGCTGGAGTGACTGCATTGGCCCTATCTTGGCTCACTGCAGCCTCGACCTCCCAGGCTCAAGCAATCCTCCCACCTCAGCATCCTGAGTAGCTGGGATGACAGGGACACGCCACCATGCCTGGCTAATTTTTATTATTTTTTGTAGAGACAGGGTTTTGCCATGTTGTCCAGGATGGTTTCAAACTCCTGGACTCAAGTGATCCATCTGCCTCAGCCTCCCAAAGTTCTGGTATTACAGGTGTGAACCATTGCCACACCAGGCTCTGCAATGGGGCACTGGGATTTTCGATAGCCATTCAGGTGGTCCCAGAGGCCAACAGCATGGAGAACCATGGTTTTGGAGAAAGGAGACAAATGAACAAATCACCAAAATGCACAGACCATGATACATGCATACGGTGAAGGAAATCTATACCAGGAAAAGGGACCAGCGTGATAGGGTTGCTGTTTAAGATGGCCTGACCCTAGAGGGCCCCTTGGGGTGGGGAAATAGTGCAGCAGGGAGTGGGGCAAAGAAAGTGAGGAGATGGATCGTTGGAAACCTGGGGAAAGCAGTCCAGGCACAGGGAAACAGCAAGTGTGAAGGCCCAGGGATGGGAATGTGAATGTGATGAACAGCAAGGCGGCTGGTGTGGCTGGAAGGCTGCAGATGGGTGGGCAGGGAGAGAACAGAAGGAGGCAATGTTGAGAGGCGTCCTGTGGTTCCCCCAGGCCTGAAGGACTCAGTGCTGCCTCAGGAACCTGACTATTTTCCTCTTATTCTTAGTCCTAGTAACCCAAATAGAAACTGGCAAAAAGTGCCTGGTCTGAATATTGGGATCATTCTTGCCTGTCCCAGCAGGCTCAAAGTGAGCCCAGAATGGGTGGCCTCTTCCTCCTTCTCCCTTACCCCAACCCAGAGCCCACAAAAGCATGTGGCTTGGAGGAGACAGGTAGCTACCAGAGGTCAAGGAGTCCCTGCCCTGTGCCTTGGGAAGGACCTGCCCTCCCTCTACAAAGCTAGACAGCTGGACCTACCTGACCTGGGTCCTGGGGGCCCCTGGAACTAGGAAGGGCTCTGGCCTCACGAATCACAAACTGGCATGACATCAGCTTGTCCAATGGACATTCCAGAGGCTTAAAATCTCAGAATTCTTAATATTAGAGTAATAACTTAGTTATTTTAGAGTGTTGTATTAGAATTGCATTCAAATAATACAGAAATGTCTTATTGTGTTAGCAGCCTAGATTGGAATGTTGTGGTACAATGTCTTAGAATATTGCATTAGGACATTATGTAATGTTATGTGTTAGAATTGTATGTTGCTCCAGAGTGTGGGATTAGAATATTGGTTAGAATTGTGCTGAAATGTTGAATTCGAATATTAATCTGTGTTAGAACATTATATTTGAATGCAATGTTATAATAGTATATTAGTGTTACATTAAAATATTATATTGTGTTGAAATGTTTTCTTAGCAAGTTTTCTTAGAATGGCATTTTGAATCTTAAAATCAAAAGGGAGCGCATGAAATTGTGAGGTGCTTTGATGGCATGCAGAACACCTCCTGACCTAGGAATGGTGGAGTAGGGGTGGCAGGGCCTGGATTTGGGCTCAGCTCTGACACTGACTCCTTCCCCTGCTCTTCCTCTCTCTGGACCTCAGTTTCCCCATTTTTACATCATGAGCTGTTGGGCAGTGTTGGCCTCTAGGGCCTGTCTCATGCCGATTTTTTACGGGGCTCTGAATGCTGGACATTTGCCCTGCGCCAATTCCCGGGCAGGAAGTGAAAATTCTGCTTAACAATGAGATTGATCTTATCAGGGAATGAATGACTTTCTGGGAGTAAACAGCTTCCTCACTGACAGGAAAAGTAAGAGAATCAAGTGACCAGGGTGAGAGAAACTCCAGACCAAGCAGGCAGGAGTATAGACCTCCAGCCAGCTGCTCACTTTTCCCTAAAGGCACAATGGCTCCATCCTGCAAACTGGGGGTGAACCAGAGTCTCCTTCTTCCTTCTAGAAACATTTCCCCATCCATCCCACCCAGTCTACTCCAGACCCCATGGCTGACCACAGTTTTAGACTGCTATCCCTGACTGCTGGGCTGAATTGCTGAGTTCTGAGCCCTCATCTTTGCCCCTAGACGTTGGCTGGACTCTCAACCATCCCTGTTTTCCCCCACCCCTATGTGGATCAGGGCATTTCAGAAGTAGGCCTAGAACAGGTGGTTTCAGCAAAAATATCCCAGGCCTTCCCACCTTAACTCTCCCTGCCCCTCACTCTCTAGAAGAAAAAACAAGTGATGGCAAGGCAACCTGGAAAAATCCACACATTTACACAAGCTCTGATCCTTCTGTACATCTTCATGGCTTGCATGCACCACCACCCACAGACCCTGTGGTCCCTGATCCAAGACAAGGAGGGGTTTAAGAGCAAGGCCTAGCAGACCAGCTAATGACCATCAGTGCTCTTGTACAACCCACTTCCCCTTCTGAACCTGTGTCCTCCATTGCAAAATGAAGTAAGGGTTTTGACCTTATTAAGCCTGATGGGCATGAATTTGAGGTAACACCTGCAAACCACTCAGCTCAGCACTTATCAAGTGGCAAATGCACTGAGCTTGTTGAAGTTGAAATTGTCTAGAACTGGGCACACCCCACACCCACCCTAATGCCTTCAGCTTGAGGTCTGGGCCCCAGCCTTCCTGCATGCTACAGCTTGGAGGGTAACATTCATATCTCGTGGTCATCCTGAGATGAAAGGGAAAATCCACAGGAGAAAGACAGCCAGGGGTCTTGGTGACTGGAAGAAGGCTTTCTTAAGAAGCTTGTAGTGAGCATGATGTCTTTTGCTTAAATAAATCTCTTGATACTTTTGAGGGCAGACAAGGCCTTGGAACCTGGAATAAAGAGGCTGGGCAGGGTTCTAGGCCCACATGGCGTCACTGGCTGACCTCTTTCTATCTCAGGGCTTCAGTTATCTCATCTGGAAAATGGGGCTTTAAAAGGCACTTCTTTCACAGGTCATTGTGGGGGTCAAATGAGATGGTCTTACTCATAAATCTAGGAAAGGCCATGAGAGGCCTGGTGTGGCATAGGGATGGAGAACAAAAAATAACATGAAGAAAAGGAGAAGTGAAAGGGGAAATGGAGGGGAAGGGATAACTTAGAGAAATTGCATGCTATGGGCAGTCCCTGAGGCAGTCGCCAAGGCAACTTAGAGAAACAGGAGGTGGTGGGCAGTCAGCAGCTCTGCCACTAGCTTGTTGTGTGACTTTCAGCTGGTTCCCTGCCCTCTCTGAGCCTCAGGGTCCTCATGGGTAACACTGGCCATTCAGACTGGACAACTCCAATGCTGTACCCACCCACCTCCCTTGGTCCCCTGGATTCCCTGATATGTAGCAATAAGCCCTGAAGTGCTTGGCAGGGGAGACTAGAGTTGATCACAATTCCTAAACATCTTCACTCCTATCTTCATGGTTGGACCATGGATGGCAAGGAAAGGATCTCAAATTTCTGGAGGTGACAGCTGGGACAGCCGAAGTTGGTCAGGTTCAAGCTCCAGCCTGAAGCTTGCCAGACCCTATCTGTCCACTTTTGCCATGGTCACCTAGTGGGGATAGTGGAAATTGAGCAAATGTGTGTTAGTCATAAATGCCTGGTATGAGAGCAAAGCAGTAAGCAAGCCAGATCCAGTTCTTGCTCTCACGGAATAACATTTGGGGAGTAGGGTGAATAATACATTAGAACTCTGCTATTTGGTGCATATATGTATGTAATTGTTACATCTGCTTGATGAATTGACACTTTTATCAGTATATAATGTTCTTTGTCTCTTGTAAACATATTTGACTATTTTGTATGGCATTCGTATAGCCATCTCAGATCTTGTTTGGTTACTATTTGTATGAAATATATTTTTTCATGTTTTCACATTCAACCTATTTGTATCTAAAATGAGTCTTTTGTAGACAGCATATAGTTGGATATTTAAAAAAATTCATCCTGTCAATTTATGCCTTTTGATTGGTGAGTTTAATCCATTTACATTTAAACTAATTACTGGTAATTAGGAACTTACTTTTGCAATTTTGTTATTTGTTTTCTCTCAAATGTGCTGTTGAACTCTTCTAGCGAATTTTTCATTTCAGTTATTGTATTTTTCAGCTCCATAATTTGTATTTGGTTCCTTTTTATAATTTCTATCTCTTTGTTGATATTATAATTTGGTTCATATATCATTCTTCTGATTTCCTTTAGTTATTTTTCTGTGGTTTTCTTTAGCTCTTTGAGCATTTTTAAGACAATTGTTTCAAAGTCTTTATCTAGTAAGACCAGTGTCTGGACTTCCTTAGGGATAGTTCCTGTCAATTTATTTTATTCCTTTGAATGAGCCATGTTTTCTACTTCTTTGTTGTGTTTCTGTTGTTGTTGTTGAAAACTGGACATTTGAAAAAAGAGCTGCCTCTCCCAGGCTTTGCAAACTGGCTCTGTGTTACACAGTCCTTCACCAAGGTGAAAGCTTCAGGTCTTCTCAGGTCTTTTCTGAGAATGAATCTTGCCTGCTCCTAAATGTGGCTTACTCAATTCCTCCATACGTACAGCTGCTTTTGAATGTCTTACTTTTTCAAAGAATCTTACCCCAGCACCCAGCTTCTCCTTAGGGCCACAGATGGTCTATTGTGTGTGTCCACTCATAATCTCTTGGCCCAGTCATCTATGCGTCTGTAGTCTCCCTGCAGCTTCCACCAACAGTGCCCTTAGCTTCCCTCTACCTGAGATTTTAGTTAGACAAAACAGAGAGCTGTCCCCCAGGCAGGCCTCAGACCAGTTAAGAGTGTTGCCATTAAGGTAGGCTTGCTCCCTCTGGCTCAAGAGAGGGAAATGGGCTGCTGTGCCAGGGAGGGTGTTGGGCAAAAGGGAGTAAAAATGCCACAAAACTTTTTCTGCTGTTTGAAGGTGGGTTTTTCTTGATTAGGTGTTCACCTGGGTGCTGTAAACCTTTGACTGTTTTCCAGAGCTCCTATATTAGTTCTAAACCAGTCTCTGGTTGTTTTCTTGATGCTTCCATGGGGTGAATGACAGCTTGGAGCTTCCTAGTCTGCAATTTTGCAGCTGTCACTCCTCCATTAGAAGCACTCAAATATCTAACTGCACATTACAGGGAAATGAACAGCATCGCTGGTGTGAATGTCTGCAGGGAGGAAGGTACCAGGGATAATTGGGATCAGAAAAGGCCTTGGGGAAAGTATGATTTTTGAACTGAAAGAGAGGAAGGAAAAAGCCAGGAAAGCAATTCAGGAAAGCACAAGAGCAAAGGCCTTGAGGTGAAGAAGAACCTGGTTTGTTCTAGGCCCTGTTGGAAGGATGGTGTGGCCGGAGCCCAGGGAGGCCTGGGGATCAGAGCACACAGGGCCTGGGGGCTGGGATGAGCAGCTCAAGCTGTATTCTGTGACAAGAACCCATGGAGGGCTTTAAGAACTAAAGAGACCTTGTGATTTTTGTTTAAAATGACAAGGCTGCATTGCAGGTAAGGTCTAGAGTGAGAGCAGTGAAGAGGATGGTGTAGATGCCCTGGTGAGAAATGAAGCTACAGTCTGGGAATTAAGGGTCAGTTCTTGGCAGGAGTCAGAGGAAGCAAAGTTTAGTGGGAACAGCTGGCAGCATCCCTGCAGACTTTCAGAGGTGGACCAGGGAACATTCTTGGCCAAGTCAAACCAAGACTAGTGTTGGGACAAGAGGCAGGAGGGACATTTTTGCCCCTGTGGCTTCCTTTGACGTTCTAAGCTCTGCCTCTCCCAGATGAGCCTTTCCCCAGGGAAAGGAAGACAAACTGTGTCTCCAGGGTTTACAGAACCTGAAAGGTTTTTCAAACAGGAACTGGACCATTGAGAAGATGGGGAAGCTGGGCCCAAGGAAGGGCTGTGGCCATGGCCTCACAGCACATGGTCCTCCTTTAGGGGAGATGAGTCAGGGACTGCATCACCCAGTTCCTGCTAATACTCAAGTGTCAGCATTTTCAGTGAGTTTAAGGTTAAACTCAAGGATTCCAGAGTTGGGCTGGCCTGGCCAGAGTCCTGAGCTTTCTGGCTCACAGAATGATGCTGTGTTGGCCACTCCCCCTCTCTGAGCCTCAGTTTCGTCATCGGTACCACTGGGGCAATGATAGTCCTCACCACACTGGTTATTGTGAGCTGTGTGAGATAACACATGAAGAGCACTTAGCAAGGCACCTGGCTCACAGTGAGTACTCAATCATTGATTTTTGCAATGACATTGCTATTTACTGTGATAAGAGTAAGTATTATCTGGGGACCCTGGTGACAATTTTAGGCACCCAGCAGAACCACAGAATCTCACTTGGTTTGGTTTGGGAGAATGTCAGAGAGTGGTCTCCACTTCCTGTTCCTTATTTAGCCACGGACCTCATCTGTTCTCAGGCCACACAGCCTATCTCATGTCTAAAGTGAAATGTCATGGGTCAAAGAGAAGGAAAGATAACCCGTGACCAGGAGGACCACGAGGACCATTTGAGCTGGACCTTAAGGTTCGGTGGGAGCAACACAGGCCAAGACAGCAGGATGCCATTCCAGGAGAAGAGAGGAGCCACAGCCAGGGCTTAGAAGTCAAAAAATGATTCTTATTCCTTTAGGGTAGGCAGAAGAGAGTGAGTCATTTTGGCCACAGTGGAGAACTTGTGATGGGATGGTGGGTACAAGAAAATCAGGCTGTAGCTAGATCATGGATGCCACGGTGGGGGAAATTGGCCTTCACCTTAGAGGTGACGGGGACAGGGGGCTCTGACTGTTTCTGAGAAAGAGAAGGCCATCCTCAGAGCTGGACTATGCGAAGGTCACTCCATCAGTTTGAATATAGGTGAGAGGCCCAGAGACTGCTGGAGCCTCTCTGTGGCCTAGGTCAGGGGTGCGGAGGCCCACTTTGGGCAGTGAAAATGCAGATGTAAGGCGATCCCACAGGTATGAAGGGGGTAGAATCAACAAGACTTGGCAACTAACTAGAAGGGGCAGGGGTGAGGGAGGACCCAAGCCTGACTCCCAGATGCCAGCTTGGGCAATGGGGTAGTTGAATGGAAGCCAAGGATGGAGGTGGTTTGGGGAGGAAGATGGCGGGGGTGGGGGCAGCTCTGAACACACCTTGCCTGAAGAGCCCATGGGCCACCTGCACCGGCACTTGCCTTTATAAGTCTGGACTTGGAGAGACGTCTCAGGATTGGGGACAGGTATTTGACAACGTTTATAGCCCTGAGTTTGGCTGGCTTGTTGAGGAGACAGGTGAAGGAGAGGAGGCGGGACAGGTATGCCGGCTGCTGCTCTCTTTGGCCTCAGCCCTGGGACAAGCTTGTCCCTCTCCTCTGCTACCCTCCCCCTCTTCTCATCTTACTTCCTTCTGGCTCTTACTTAGCTGCGTCATTTTAGGGAACTTGGAAACCAGGCCTGGTGTCTTTAACTTACAAAATTATACACTCCAATGAGCCGGAAAGGGGCTTTTGGAATAATTCTATTGAAAATATGTGGGTTTTCGCCTTGAAATGATCTTCCTGAAATTATCCCCTTTCTCTCTTTATAAATATTAAAAAGAAGGAATCTGAGCTTACTGCTTTAAATCTCTATTCAGGGACTTTTTCTTCTGCCTCCCAGGAAAGCAACCAGTCATTTCTGAGGAAGAAAAGGACAAGGCTGGCGCAGTTTCCTTTAACATAACAATCCCACCCCACTTCTGAAATCCACTTTTTGGAATACCCCTGACCAATCCCTCCTTGTTCCCCCCTACAGCTGAGCTGGGATTTGCTGGAATATTGTGTGTCAGTGTGGGGGTGTGACAGAGGAGCCACTCCAGGAAGGGTGGCAAGGGGAAGGTGAGGAAGGCTACAGAGACAGGCAGAGAGAGACGGGGAGAAGCAGGGACAGGGATGAAGGGGAGACAGAGACAGCAACAGCGACAGACAGACAGAGACAAGAGATATACAGAGAGATACGAAGAGACCGAGAAAGAGAGACAGAGGGACAGAGAGAGAAAGAAAAACAGAGAGGAAGACAGAAAGAGACAGAGAAGCAGAAAGAGACAGAGACAAGGACAAAGAGAGGGAGATAGAGTGACAGAGGGATGGAGAGAGGCAGGGAGAAAGAGAAAGAGAGAGAAAGAGGAAGACAGACAAGTCACATACACACCCACACACACCCAGAAAGAGAGGCAGGAGGGAAAGCAAGGGAGGATAGAGCAGAGACAGAGGGAGAGGGAGATAATGCTAGGGAGAAAGGGAGAGATGTGTAAGAATAGAGAGGGAGAGATGGGCTGGGGGAAGAGGCATGGAGACACTGAAACCCTGGATACTGAGGATTAAAGGAGAGACAGAATATTGTGGGGGGGGAGGTGGGAGGGAGAGACAGAGAGAGAGAGAGACAGAACAAGCATGCTGAGGAGAAAGTAGCACACAGATGCAGAGAGACAAAAAGGGAAGACATAGGAATAGAGAAATGGGGAGGGCTGGGGAAGAGACAGAGCTAGAGGCAGAAAATGATAAAGAGAGAGAGGCCCACAGAATGGAGACGATGCAGATTGACAGATGGGGTAGAAAAGAGCTAGAGAAATTGCAAGTCAGGAAGGAGGCAGGGGAGAGAGGCTGACATGGAGGGCTGGATGAGGAGACCTGATGGGCTCTGCAGCCTGTGTTCAGGTGCGAGTGTGTGGCTTGTAAGCACAATGGCCTCCAATGGAGGGAAGCCCCTTGTTCCCAGCCTGGCCCCTCTGCTGCCTTCCTCAGTGCCTGAGAGTGGGGTGAAGCATTGCCTGCCTTTGATGCACAGAGGGAGGGGCAGAGCAGACCAGTTAACAGAGTGTCGTTTAGAAGACAGGCAACCCCGAGTTCAAGCATCAGCTCTGCCAATCCCTGCCAACCCCTTTGGGGCCCTTACTCAGTCTTTTGGAGCCTTGGCTTTCTTGTCTGGAAAATGGGGATAACAATGCCTATCTACATCGTAGGGTCGCCACGGTGCCTACAGGAGGCCTCACTGTAAAGGGCTTGGCACAGCACCCGAGTCAGCTGCTATTGTCCAACCTGGAGTGTAGGGTGGGCTGTAGTCCTTCTGTGATCCCATAATCCACCAGCAGACCCCTGCTGTGTACCCCTCTGTGTACTCCTGCTGTGTACCTGGAGACCCTCAGGTCTCCAGGGGTCAAACCACACCCCACAGGCACCTTGGAAGAAGAAATCCACAGGAGGAAAAAACAGTAGGAAATCTTGGGTGGTTGGGAGAGTTCCAAGAGGGCATCTCAGGCAGCTGTGATGGTTTCAAGAGGAAACAGAGGCTTAGGTGCACTTGCCTGGTCTCCACCTCCTTGAAAGAGAACCCGGGGAGGAGGAAAGTGTGACCTTGAGCCTGTCCAGGGTTTCTGCCTGCCTGGCTGACCCAAAGCGGGTTGGATTCCATGCTCTGTGAAGGCCTTTGAGGTCCTAACAGTCAGGGGTTCTCGAAGTCCATGACTGTAAGCAGCCCGACTGGGGCTGGGGGGTGATGGAGAAGGGTGTCCCCTGCTCCCCCATCTCCTCCTGCCAAGGCTGCGGAGGGAACAGAGGCCGTTGCCTTCTGAAGGATTTGTTACAAAGCGCGGTGGTCGGTTACCGGTTACCACATAAGCCAAGCCCTTGATCTGCTGTGTTTGAGGAAACCCTTTGTTCCTTTCAAGTCTCTATTCTCTCAGCCAGGGCTGGTGCGGAGACCGAAGCAGTGAGCTTTCTCTTTCTTCCTTTTCTTTTTGGATTTTTAAAAATAACTGGCTTGCGCATTCAGGCAGTGTTCCAGAATTGGGTTCCCGGGCTGGGGTTCAGGGCCAGGGACTCCAGCAGCCCCGTCATCCCAGGAAGGCCTCAGGGGAGGGAGAGCCTAAGGGCTGATGGGGAGGGGAGGGCACACACAGGTGCTTGCGAGAGGCCTGGGCTCAGGAACCAACACTAAGGGGAGACTGAAGATGGGGTTCTAACTCTGGCTATGCACCCCATGCATGCCCAGTGCATCTTCTTCTGGACCTCAGTTTTTTTCAGTGCAGGGGTGGAGGCCAGAGCAGAGATGGCCACTTTTTCCCATGGCTGAGTCCATGCCAGACATAGCTCATCAATCGCTCTTCCCCATGGAGCTTGGATGAGCCCCAAGAAGTCTTTTCAACACCGTGCTCTGGGTATCTACTGCCAATTGCATTTGGCATGCAAAATGAGACCTGCTTCCCGTCCTGAGAGATCATCTCTGAGGCAACAGCATGAAGTGGGGATGCAATAAATATTTGTTGAATGAATGGGCACTGCTTTTTTTAGCCCTTACTTCATGCCAGGCATTGTTCTGAGTACTGTTCTAAACGTTGAACAAAACAAAGTTCCTGAACTCAATCTCACATGTGAGGGAGACAGGCAATAAGCAAATAAACAGAGAAACAGATCAAATGTCAGGTGGTGATCAATGCCATAAAGAAAAATTAAAACAATAAAGAGTGACAGGCTGTGGGTCGGTGGGGGGGCACGTTGTGGATAAGGTACCCAGAGAAGATCTTCTGGGAAAGAGATATGGAGTAGACAAAGTGAGAGTCCCCTCAGAGCCCATCACTCTAGGACTTTGAGTCTAAATTTTTCTGACTCTAAGATTCTAATTTCATTGAGTAAGATTCTAGAATCTCGTGAATCTAGGAACCTATAACCAAAATTATAGATTTTCACTGCTCTCATATTGCATGACAATGATGCTAGAATTCTGTGACTCTGAAATTCTAGGCTTCACTGATGCATCTTTTTGCTTGAACAGACCAGGATTCATTGCCTACCCTCTCCCCACTACCCCTAGGAAATGGAGCTGAAAATAGAAACAGTCAAAACAACAAGCCATTCCAGCTCTAAGTGCCATAGTAAACAAATGGTCCAATGTTGCTCTGATAGTTTAATTGCAGCAGTTCCAGACAAGCCCATTCATGAAGGATCTTTAGTTGATGGAGAGGAGGAGTGAGCACCCAGGGAAGGGACGGCTTGTAGGTGGGCACTTGGGGGAGGTCTGCGTCACCACCCCAGCTGAGGATGACACTCTGGGGAGCCTGTTGGGTTTCAGCAGCCAAAGCATTGGTGTTTGAATCAGGCCCCTTTGCCTTTAAGGACCACAATGGTGGCTATTTTAACTGGCAAAGTAAAGAAGTGTCTCTTTGAGGATGTGGCATTAGAGCTAGACTAGAAGACTTAAGAAGATAGTAGCTTGACAGAAATCCAGGGAAGTGAGTCCCAGGCAAAGGAGAAGAGCAGATTCAAAGGTCCTGAGGTGAGAGAGAGCTTGGCAGGTTCCCCAAGTATTCAGAGCGTAGGACAGAGAGGAGATGATATCAGAGGGATAAGCAGGGGCTGTGTCCTATAGGGGTTTGGAGGTCAGGGTTAGGAATGTGGAAGCCACTGGAAGGTTTTTAACAGGGGAGTGATATGATATAACTCCATATCCAAAATATTCCTAAGTGCTGTGAGTAGAAGAGACTACTGGGGGCAAGAGTGGAAACTGAAAGACCAGTGAGAGACCCAAGTGTTTCAGTGAGAAATGATGGTTGTTTGGATTTAGATGGTGGCAGTGGGTCCGTCTGTTTGTCTACCGCTTTGTTCTTCCCTCATCTCTTCCATTCTTCTATCTCTTCATCCATCCATCCATCCATCCATCCATCCATCCATCCATCCATCCACCCACCCACGAATCCATCCATCCACCCACCCACCCATCCATCCACCCACCCACCCACCCATCCATCCACCCATCCATGCACCCACCCACCCACCCATCCATCCATCCACCCACCCACCCATCCATCCATCCCCCCACCCACCCACCCATCCATCCCCCCACCCACCCACCCATCCATCCACCCATACATGCACCCACCCACCCACCCATTCATCCATGCACCCACCCACCCACCCATCCATCCATCCACCCACCCACCCACTCACCCATCCATCAATTAACTAAACACATTGTGTCTATGGGGAGTCAGGTACAATGCTGAGATAACAAGAACAAAATAAACATGGTTCCCATCCTAAGGGGCTTACAAAACAGCAGGGTACACAAAATTGCAATGTAATGTTATGAATGCTCCAGTTAAGGAATGCATGAAGCACTGAGAGAGCTCATGGGAGGTAATTCCCTATGCGGTGTCCTGGAGGAGATATTGATGTTTGAGTTGGGCCTTTCGAAGGACACAGGAGTTGGACAAGCAGCAGAAGAGTGTTCCTGGCAGGGGCACACAGCTTGAGTAAAAAGCAAGGAGGTAGCATGAGTGCGCATGGCCTGTTCTGGAAATGTATAGATGTCTAGGTTGGTTGAATCAACAGGTATGAGTGGGGACGCTGTGGGAGAGGAGTTTGGGTCAACTTGGGAAGACGCGGAACAGCATATGCCCATGACTGGGCCTGCCCCTTCCTGCTAGGCTCTGCATAATTGAATTAAGTACCAGCTCTTAAACAAGATGCAGCTGTTTAGCAGATGTTGCTTCCACCCCAGATGGAGGTGCATCTTGGAGACGGGCACAACATTTCCAAGGCATCTAATTTGTGAGGCTGTGGAGAGGAAAGAACTTCAAGATGCTGGCATTATTATTTAATAACCATCATTAATTACACACTCCCTCTCTCCAGCACCACTGCATGTCAAACATTCCTGCTGGATTCGGACTAGGGGCACAGAGGCAGGCTGGCAGGTGGGCTTGGGGGTTGGACTTGCTGGTTCTTATTCAGAAAAATAAAAGAAGAAAAGAGAATAAAAAAGTCATCAATCCACAAAGCCTTCAAGAACTTTTTTAGTAATGGAAAATGACTTCTCTTGCATTTTTCGTAAAATGGGTACAAATAATAACTGCTATTGATTGAACCCCCACTCAGAGCCAGGGGCTGTGCTGGGTGCGTCTTAGATATTGCCTTCAATTCCCTAATCCTCCCAACAGCCACGCATGGCCCTATCTCAGGGCCTTTGCCCTTGATGTCTCCTCTGACTGGGAAGGTTCTTCCTTCAGACACCCACATGGCTAACTCCCCTAAGTCCTTCAAAGCTCCACTTAAATGTCAGCTCCTCAGAGAGGCCTTCCCTGACCATCACTCCCTGAAATAATGTCTTCCACATTCTTGACCTCCTTCCCTTGCTTTTTTTTCATCATCTGATATACGTATATTTGTTAATTGTCTGTTTCTCTCTTTTAGATTTTAAGCTCCCAAGGGCAAGGATTTTTGTTTCATTCACTGTGGCCTCCCCAGCACTCAACACATGCTTGACACAGGACAGAGTTCTTTTTTCTTTTTTGAGATGAAGTCTGGCTCGTTTGCCCAGGCTGGAGTGCAGTGGCACGATCTTGGCTCACTATAACCTCTGTCTCCTGGATTCAAGCGATTCTCCTGTCACAGCCTCTGGAATAGCTGGGATTACAAGTGCACGCCACCATGTCCAGCTATTTTTTTTCTTTTTTTGGGGGGGGTATTTTTAGTAGAGATGTGATTTCATCATGTTGGCCAGGCTGGTATCCAACTCCTGACCTCAGTGACCCACCTGCATTGGTCTCCTGAAGTGCTCGGATTACAGGCATGAGCCACCGTGCCCGGCCCAGAGTTCTATAAATATCTGTTCAATGGGTGGGTGAATCATCAGTGGGTCTCATTAAAAAATGTAGCAGAAGAGTGTTAGGGAGATAAAATCTCTTTCCCAGGCATTACACAGCCAGCAAAGAGCAAGCTGAGATTTGAATTCAGCTCTCATTCTAAAGCTCTGCGCTTTTCATTAAGGACTTTGTTTTTCTTCTCCATAGAACTTATTACCACTTACATATTATTATTATTATTATTAAGACGAAATCTCGCTCTGTTGCCCAGGCTGGAGTGCAGTGGTATGATCTCGGCTCACTGCAACCTCCGCCTCTTGGGTTCAAGCGATTATCATGCCTCAGCCTTCCAAGTAGCTGAGATTACAGGCATGTGCCACCACACCCTTGTATTTTTAGTAGAGATGGGGTTTCACCATGTTGGTCAGGCTGGTCTCGAACTCCTGACCTCAGGTGATCCACCCCCGTCGGCCTCCCAAAGTGTCGGGATTACAGGCGTGAGCCACCATGCCCGGCCCACTTATTATTTATCTATTCATATGTTTAATGTCTGTCCTTCCCACTACAATGGCAGCTCCACTGAGGGCAGAGTTCATCTATTCTGTTCACAGCTGAATCCCCAGCCCCAAAACAGTACCTGGCACCCAGGAAATGCTTCATAAATATATGTTGAATGAAGGAAAGAAGGTCTGGGATATGGGAGGCTGGAGGTGTTCCCACCCTTGCTGGGTCTCTGACTGGGTGAGACGGTGGGGAGCTCCAAGATGTTTCCCACTTCCCTAACTCCTCCCCCACACACGCTTCTTATTTACTCTTGGGAGCAATGCCGCAAGGGAAGTATTATCCAAACCATTTTACAGATGGGGAAATCGAGGCTCACTCAGAAGAAATGATTTGCCTTTCTCAAGGTCACCCAGCTAGTAAGTGTCAGAGCTGGGATTTAAACCTAGGTCTTCAGAGCTCACTTGTCACGCAAAAGGGACGCTTAATGCTTGCTAGCTCTGCCCACCCAAAGGCAATAGCTAGAAGCTCCAGAAGGTCCAGTCACAATCTATGCATTTCCTCTTCAAGGTCAGGGGTGTCAGGACCAATGTGAAACTCACACTTAATTCACAACTCCCAGCTTTGTCCATTTAAATGAAAACTTTCATGTTATTTTAACCAAAATCCCCTGTCGACTTCAATGAAAGCTTTGAATCCATGAGGAAGGTCAGAAAGGGTTTTTTGGAGGTAGCACAGGCGCCCAGTGGAAATCATATTAGCATATTCATTATCATCAAGGCCCTTTGAATGTGTTTTTGAGCTGTTCCCTTCAAGTGACTGGAGACAATGGCTCCTTTCTGTTCACGAATTCCTGGGCTTGAAGTGGGCTGTGGCCAGCTCCTGTGTGCTTCTCTGCACTCTCCAAATGGTCACAGGGAACCCGTGTTGCATAAGGTGATGGGGAGGATGTCATCCTCCAGGAGTGCTGGTGGTGAATGAGGCTCTTTGTCTGGGTTTGGAAGAAATACCTCCTCAAGTCACTTAGGCAGCTGTGGTGGACCCCAAAGATGGACTCAGGTAACAAAATATGTTGTTAAACTGTCTTCTAAGGAGGCTGGACCCTATTAACAGGCGATCCCTGAGTGTGGCAGAGTCAGGGCTGGGTCTGGGGTAACAAGGTAGTTGCTCAACTCTAGCAAGTGCCAGGATCACCCAGGGAGCATTTAGCAACCATCAGTGCCCAGCACCACCTCACCAGGCCATCTGGACCCAAATCTTGGGGAGTGGGGCAACAAAGGTTTGTAAGTGTCCCCAGATGCAGACAGGCAGCTAGTAAGCAGAGCAGAATGGCTCTCTCCTCGAATCAGAGGGGAGGAGAAAAGAGAAGTTGTGGGTGGGGTATGGTGAGGAGGGAGGGCTACAGGAAATCCTCTGGGCATGTGTCGGGAAAAGAGAACTTCAGGCGAAAAACACTCAATTTTTTTTTTTTCTCTAAAGAAAATTCTCAAACAACAGGAAGTGGAGAGAACAGTACAGTGACCCTACACGCTTGTTACCAGCCTCACCTGTCACCCACATGGAGTCCTTCCCATTTGTGGGGTTTCCAGGTGTGTGCCTGTCCCAGGGAGGCCATGTGCCCCCGCTGCCCCAGAACCTTCCTTCTGTAAAGCCCACACCGCTACCCAGTGATTCTGACAGTAGATCCTTGGTAGGAACACAGAGCTCCAGCTCTCAGCCTGAGACAAGCTTTGACAGGAGAGCCAGCAACTGGGACACAAGTCCTTTTGTATTAAGGGAAAAAAAACAGTTCTAATTAAAAAGAAATCCCCACCTATTTGGACTAATTCCTCCATGACTAGCTTCTCCTTAGTTCTCCTGTTTTCGGACAGGGCCTGAGGCTGATTTCCCCTGAATAGGATCAAAGAAGCGAGGGGACTAGCTGAGGGCCTGGAACACCCAGAGGGTGGCTGCTTGGGGCGTGAGAACTGGGTAGGGGTGCCTCCAGGAAGTCCTCTTATGTATGCTTCTTTGTTCATTTGACAAGGATTTGCTGAGTACCTACTATGCATCAGACGTTGTGTTCTAGGTAAGGGGGATACACCTGATGGAAGAAGGTGCTTCCCTAGACGTAGCTAACATCCCAGTGTAGGAGATGACAAGAGAAAGTAAGTAGAATCTACTGCATGTCAATAGATGATGTTAAATGCTACAGAGAAAGTTAAAGCAGGGAAGGAGACTGGGGAGGGACTGCTGGAGTGGGTGGTAATTTTTAATGAGGTACCCAGGGAAGGCATCTCTGCAGACCCACACAAGTAAGAGAGGGAGCCGTGCTGGAGGGGCACCCCAGGCAGAGGGCACAGCAGATGCAAAGGCCCACGGGTGGGAGTTCTCCTTCCAGGAACGGTGAGCACCTTGAGTGGCTGGAATAGAGGAAGGGCTGGGGAGAGTGCTGGGAGGTGAGGTCAGGGAGGCAAGTCTGTAGGGGAAACTGAGGAGGTCGGACTGTGTGACTTAGGAAGCCTTTGTTTTTCCTCTGAGTGAGAAGGGCAGTGACAGGTGGGTTTTGAGCAAGAGGACTGCAAGCTCCAGCCTAGGTTTTAACAGGACATCTCTGGCTGCTGACTTCAGAACAAGTTGCAGAAGGCAGGCCAGAGGCAAGAGAAGGCTGTTGTGTCACCCCAGGTGACAGACGATAGTGGGTCAGACTAGGGTGATCATGGAGGGCATGGATATGTTTAGAAGGAAGAGCCAATAGAATCTGTGGACTGCAAGAATGTTGGAATATGACTCAGGACAGTCAGGGCTGACTCCAAGGTATTTGACCTAAGCAGCTCGAATTATAGAGTTGGCATTTCCTGATACGAAAATCCTGCAGAAGGGGTGGGTTTTGGAGGCACAATCAGGAGTTCCATTTTGGACAGGTGAGATTTGACATGCCTGTGCAACACAGATGGAGCTGTGGAGTTAGTAGCTGGGCATGAGGCTGGAGTGCAGGGGAGACGCCTGGCCCAGAGTCACCCCAGATGGTGAGTGAGATCACTAAGGGTATGATTGTAGATGGTGAGACATGGACTAAGGTTCTGATATAACAGGAACTGGGCCAGGCCATGTCTTCTGGGCCTCGTCACCTGGGGTTGATGGAGGGATGTCCTGATCCTACCTGCCTCTCCATTCACCACTTCCAAATCTTAGCATTTACCCTAAAGATAAATGGGAGAGCTGAGCTAGCCTAATTTTGGTTGAAAAGAGCAGAGCCTCTCTCCTAACTTGAGCCACGGGGGTTGTTGTAAAGCTACATGCAGGGACTGGAAGGCAGAAATTTTGACCACACATCACAGAATACAATTTAGCCACTGGAACATCATTCAGGACCCAGTGCTCCACGACTGAGTGAGTTCATAGTCATCTCAGGAGAAGACGTTTGTCAAACTTCTCCTCCCCCTTGTCTGTCTTGGAATTTTGGCTTACTCATTACACCTGTGCCTTCACATTTGTTTGAATTATGTCATCTTGTAGGGTCTTTCAGCTTGTAGGCATTATCCTAACTCTTTGTGGTCCAATTCAAACTGGCAGCCACCATCACTGCTGATGAGTTTAGTTAACTGGGCTCAGCCCTGCTGGGTGGAGCTTCTGTCCCAGGCTGTATCATAGGCTGCTCAGCCTATATTTTGGCAGTCTTTGGGTCAGGTGGCTCTTCCTGCCCCCACCAGGTGTTGTGGAAGTGTGGAGATATTGGGTACAGAATTCAAGGTGAACAATAGTAATGTCAACAGTAATAATAACAGCATGGCTATTGATTAAGGTAGACTGCATCAGACAGACTGGGTTCTGGTTCAAGCCCAGCTTCCACCACTTACTATGACCTTGGGCAGCTTGTTTAGCCTAACTGCATCCCCATCTCTACATCTACAAGTGAGAAATAATAACGTTAACTACATCTTAGCATTGTGGTGAGGAGTATATAAACTAATCAAGAAGACTCTTATGGCATATAATTTAATCAGGGCTCAAAAAATACCAGTCACTCTTACCATGACTATTGGTCGAACAGTTCTACTGTGCTAAATGAGGTGCTTTAAAGGCGCACATTCTCATTTGATTCCTTATAAAATCCCAATGAGATAGGTTCTTTTTTCAGCCCCAACTTATAGCTGTGAAACTGGAGGCAGAAGTCATGTGACATATCCAAAGGTCCTTCAGCTAGTATGAGATGAAGCTGGGACACTCAAACACAGGTTTGTCTGGTTTCAGAACCTCTGGTCTCACTGTGTCCCCCCAGCGGGGCATCTATATGTAAACGCTCACCCTGGGCCACTTCCTCTGCAAGACTGTGGGCAGGAGCACCCCAAGAAGGTGCAGGGCACTCCCTGATCCCCCACAACCCCACTCCCTACCCCAGATCTTTCTGTCTTCCAAGGAGATAATGCCTAGTCTTCTAAATACTACTCAGATCCAGTGGGACTGTGCCCCTCACCTGCTCTGGCCTGCAAAGGCCATTCCTATTCCTTGTCCTGTGTGGTCTTCGACATTTCAATTACTTAGCAAAGCAGGGATTATTCCCTCTCATTTGACAGTTGCGGAAACTGAAATTCACCGAAAGGATGGAATCGTATCCTCCCCAGTCCTTACGAGGAGCATTTGGAGAAAGGCAAAACTGAACTTGAGGGGAACAGGGAGTCACTGCATGTCCTCGAACAGGAGTGAGGCAAAGGCAAGAAAGACTGGGGTCAGAACAGAGAAGCTTGGAGCTGGAGCAGAAAGGTGCCTCATTTAACTGGGCCTGTGCCCTGCTTAGCAATGTAGTCAGTTCTGCAAAGTCTCCTCCAGACTTGGGGTTCAGTCAGGGTATAAGGAAATAGAATGATATGAATTCCTGGTGCCAGTTTAATTTCATGAAATATGCCAGCATAGCCCTGGGGCTTGATGCAGGCTTCCCTACTGAAGGATCACAGCGGGAAGGGAGCATCTGCAGGCTGTTGGCTCACATTTGTCGCCTGCAACCTTCACACACCAGGCACAAGTCTTGCCCATGCTCCGGGGCTATCATCCGTAAACAGTCCCTGAGCTTCACATGTGTGGGTTTCACAGCACAGCTCTGGAATCTGACAGTCGAGAGTTTGAATCTCAGCCTTGCACCTACTCACTGTGTGGCCTGGGGCAAGTCATTTAACCTCTCTGGGTTTCTGCTTCCTCATCTGTGATCCTTCCTCAGTGGGATACTGTGGAGATCAAGTGAGATATGTTCATTTAGTGCTTGGCACAGTGCCTGGTGTGTGGCAAACCCCATTACTGTTTCACACAACACAAAACAACTCGGACACTTGCTGTTGGCATAGGAATGATTACAAGATACATGGTATAGGAATATAACAAATAATAAGGAAAGATTGTTTTGATGACAGAGTGGAGAATGTGTTAGGAAGAAGACTGGTATTGAAACATCTCTGCTAGGAACAGTGTTTGGCTGTTGGCAGCAAAAAAACAAACAAACAAACAAAAACAACACCTAACCATGGAACAGATTTTAGTTGGTCCTCAATACCCATGCTCCCCTTCTTCCTTAGTCAACAAAATCCCTAATTTTCATCGGAGTACATGGCATGCCTCCTGCAATAAAGATTACAGTTTCCAGTTTCCCTTCCATATCCTAGGTATGCCCATATAAGTTCTGGCCAATGGAAAATGTTGTGTGTGACTTCTAGAAAATGTCTTAAAAGGGAAGGTAAACACCTTCCTCCACCCGTCCTCCACACTTTCTGGAATTTGAGACATGATGACTACATCTCAAGCAGCTCGGACCATGTGATAAGTTAAAGATGGCTGTGAATTCTTTGATCCTCCTCCCTTTGAGAGGAGGAGTCAATTTCCCCTGTACTTAAATCTTGGCTGACCTGTGACTCCTTTGACCAATAGAGTATGGTGGAAATGATGCCACACCCACTCCAGGCCTAACCTCTAGGAGGACTGGCAGTTTCTGCTATGGCCTCTGGGAGCCATGAGCTGCCAGGTCAAACTACCCTGCTGGAGACACTCACCTGGAGAAGCCCTGGGATTCCATGGAGACGCAGAGGGACCCAGCTGAGCTCAGTGTTCCAGCCATCCCAACGAAAGCACCAGGCACCTAAATGAAACCATCTCGATCCTCCAGCGTAGCCCAGTCAGCAGCTGAATATCATTGAGTGACTCTAGTCGGCGCTCCATGGATTACTGAAGGATCACCCAGCTGAGCCCTGCCCAAATTTCTGACTCACAAAACTGTAGACAATACAATGGTTGTTGTTTGGGGGCAGTTTGTTATGCTGTAGTAATAAATAGCCAGAACAGACCAAGAGGCAGAAGTTGTTTGCTGAAAATAATGCAAAAATTATACCAGCCCTTGCCCAGCTTTCTTGCTACATGAAAAAAAAAAAAAATCCCTATTTGTTTAAGCCTTGTTGACACCTTGGGCTATTGCTCAGTCCTCAGTTTTCCATTTGTTAAATGGAGCATTAGCTCCTGTCTTATTACTTCCCAAAGGTGCCTGAGAGGGTAGAGTAAGAATGAAGAAGAGAAGGCCTTTTTCATGTAATATAAACAGTGCTTTTGTCCCCAAAGATCAGTGAGTGACATGCTCAGTTATATTTAATGTGGTCATAATGGGAGTGAACTTGTCATGAACCAATTGCAATGGATTTTGGAATCAGACACGTTCGGGCTTGAGGCTCTCAGCTCTGCTGGACAAACTTCTAACTTGACAAATAGGCCAGTCATTAAATCTCTCCAAGCCTTAGTTTCCTCATCAATAAAATACGGACGATGTGATTTCCCTCCATTAAGTCTGTGTGAGGATTAAATTAAATGAGATTAATCCATCTATTTGATAAATATTGAATATCTCCTAGGGTCTAGGCCAAACACATTCCTGATATTGGTGGAGGCTGGTGTCCACTCACCCTTAAATCTAAATATTTAAAAATTATAAATCAAACCAATACCTTCTCTTAAATGTTCTATCCTCCTCAATAAGTATAACTTCTCAGCAGCCTGAAAGACCAGGATTGATTTGAATTTCTTAGATACTTGCACTGAAATGTGGCGGTGGTGGGGAGAGCCAGCCCCATCCCCTGGTCGCTCATTTCCCAGCCTATAAACTGCCACCTTCCCTTCTCGTCCCCAGCTCCATCCTGTACCGGTCATACCTCACCTGCATGTGTGTAGACATCCCAGGCTGCAGGTCCAATCTCCATCCACACCCCATCCTCTGCAGTGACCCTTGGCTACACCCTGGGCTTAGTGTTCTGCCTCCAGACAATAGACCAGGAAGAGGCCTGGCAGCAGGCTTGGGACTTTTAGGTAGGGAGCTCAGGAATCCTAGGAATCTGTAGTATTCTAGACAAGGAGCAAAGACTTGGATGGGTATATCCCCTTGGCACTGCAGACTCTCTAGCCTGTGGGGATGTACGCAGATGGAGGCTGGCCAGGGCAGAGCCCTGCTTGCCTGGGTCCAAGGTTGGGCTGGTCAGCCTGTGCTAGGTGCTGCAAGTACATGAGTAGATGAAGCAGATACCACCCCTGCTTCTCCTACTCAAAGGTGAAGACGCATCCCTGAAGTCGGGGCCTCAGTCTCAGCCCTACCTGTAAGATGAGGGCTTACCTGATCTGACATCAGGTAATCTTGGAGACTTGGTGTACGTCCTCAGGAATCTCCTAGAAGCCAGGAGGTCAGATGAGGAGGGGCATGCTTAAGGCCCGAGCAATCAACTTCCTCCTTGAACCTAAGGCTGGCAAGGCAGGAAGGGCATCCACTCTCTGGTCCAACTCCATCCACGCAACTCCTTCCATGGCCATAACAACACAACTTCCCATCACACCTAGAATAAAAGTCCAGCTCCTTGCCGAGACCTGCAAAGCCTGCTACCCCCAGCTCCTGACCATCTCCAGTCTCCTTACTGCTGCTCACTGAGTTCCATCCTTATGTTCATGAAACCCCACATCTACTCTCCCACCTCAAGGCCTTTGCCCTTGCTGTTTTCTCTGCTGGACACGCCCAGCTCTTTGCATGGCTAGTTCCTCTCATTGTGCAGGCCTCAGCTTACACACTCCCTTGCACAGAGATGTCCATTGACATCCTTTTAGGAGCAGCTCCTGTCTAGCCCCAACTCTCTCTTGGGCATGTCACCACTTTACGTCCTTCCTAGTACAACCAAAAGTGGTGTAATGGAGTGTGCAAAAGCTTCCACTTGGAGCTGGACTGGCTGGGTCGAAACCCAGGCTGGGCCCAATATTCTCAAGTGCCCAGCCTACCTACTGCGCACTTGAGGCTATTGTTCAACCTGGTTCCCCACATATTGTTCAACTTCCTATTTCCCTTGAATAGATTATTCAACCTGCATTTTCCTATCTGTACAAGGGAGTGAGGATTACATGACCTAATGTACATATAGCATAGAGCAGAGTCTGGCACAAGCGCTGCATTGGTGTTTGCTACGATATTAACACTTGTTGCTATTTGAAATTATTTTGTATGTATGTTTCTTGTTTATTTCCCTCTTCTCTCTGACAGGCAAACTCCCCACAACAGCCTCCTCAACGCTGCCTCCCACAGTGCTTGGACAAAATAATTACAGCAAGAAGCGGGCACTGAGCTGACTCCTTATATAGGACATCCCAGTGCAATTAGAGAAACTGAGGGACAGTTGGAGGTTCCTTGCCCTTGGTGATGCGGTGTGAAGGCCTGCAGGCACCAGCCCGGCCGCCAGCGCCGCCGCGTGCACCGCTTCTCGCGGACCCCAACGGAGCTGCGCTTCTCGTGCCGCTCCTGCGGGTTTCCGCGGCGCCGACGTTTTTGTTCCCGGAGCGTTTAAGTCGTTCAGGACGAATCAAGCGAAGGCGGAAAAGCGGCGCGCAGCCCGCGTCAGCTGCAGTTCCGTCCCCCTGGTTCCCGGTGCGCTAACAAAGGCATTTGCATGAAAACAGGAACCCCGTTTGCAGAAAGGACTCGTTGGCGGGGTGCATCGTGCGCTCCAGTGCCCTACCGCTGCGCCCCCCTCCCCAGGTGGGGAAGAAGCGGGGGGCGGGGACTGGCCCTAAACACTGCTCGGCCGGCGGAGACCGGGACGCTGCGGCCCGGGCGACCCCCTTCTCTGCCCCTTTCCCAGGCCGGCGGAAACGGCCGTCTCGGGCGTGGGCGCGCTTCTGCAGACTCATCGGGACCTTTTACCCAGGCGTGCGGCCAGGGCGCCCGGGGCCTCGGGGAGCCGGCGCCTGCGTGCGGACCGCAGCGGAGCGGAAGGAGGGGCGTCAGTGGCTACTCCAGATCTGGGGCGCAGCCTCGAGGCTCGCGCTGCACCACTCTGGGCCTCGGTCTCTTCGCCTGTTCGACAGGGGCGCAAGAATGTCACAACGCCTATCTGCAGGGGGAAGTGGGCTTCCCAGAGGCATGCCGGCGCGTGGCTCGCAGAGGGGCTCAGGGAATCTCCGCTCCGTTGGCGCTTTCCAAAGCTTTTCCTTAGCTGCTTCTCCTTTGAAATCCTCATTTTTCCCAGCAGCCCTTGGAGGCAGGATAAATTAAGTGGTAAAAGCAGAGGATTAGGAACCAGGAACCCTGGATTCAAATCCTGCCCGCCGCTGACTAGCTGTGTAACCATGAGCAAGTTACTCCGCCTCTGGGAGCCTCAGCTTCCTCATCTGTAAAATGGCGCATAACAGTCCAGAAAGTGCTTAGTTCCGCAGTGTCACAAATCAAGTGCTTAATTCATTCTTAAAATTATCACTTCCAGCTGTGGGACAGGCGCAGGGTAGAAAGGGGTTTTCTTAGGGTCACAGGCGGGGTCAAAGGCAAACCCTCCGGGTCTTCACAAGTAAGACTTGTGAAGCAGCAAGTTCCGCAAATGGTTTTATCTAGCCAGGTAGATGTGAGCGGCAAGGAGCGCCGGGGCATCTCCCCATCTCTCCGCGAAGACGCACAAGCAATGGCTGGCGAACCTACTGCCTGGAATGGGGTTCTTGGGTCGAGACCTTTAAAAAAAAAAAGAAGAGGAAGAAGAAAGAAAGAAAACAAACAAACATGCAAACAAAAAGGGAATGCCAGAGCCTTTTATGTAGGAGCCAGCTTGCTATTCAGGGCCGACCACCGTCTCGCCGCAATTCCTCCCCGGGAAGGAAGCCTCGCGCTGCCCTCCAGTGGCAGGCGAGGTAGTGTCGCCTGGACGAAACTCACAAACAAGGGTTTACCAGAGAAACCAGCTTCGCTCTGCGCGGGTGGGGGCTGTCGGGGAGAGAGCAGAGAAAATCGGAATTGTTCCCTGACTGCTGTTTTTTGGTCCCGGTGGATCTTGGGAGTCTTGGAAAGAGAATAATAAGGCTCTCTGAATTTGAAAGGCATAGGAGTTTTTACATTCTGGTTTTATTTATTTTTGAATAGATAACACATTTACACGATTCAAAAGATAAAAAAGAGGATAGCATGAAAAGGAAGTCTCGCTTCCACTCTTGTTCCCCAGGCACCCAGTTCCCCTTCCTAGAGACAGCCATTGTTACATGTTTCTGTGTACCCACCCGGAGACAGTCCGTGCAAATGCAAATATTTTACGGGATAAATAGTAGCTTGCTCTGTATACTCTTCTGCCTCTTTCTGCTTCGCTTAAAAATGCATCATGGAGTTTGTTCCATGTTGATTCACATAGGGCTGCCTCATTCTTTTGAACAGCTGCATAATATTCCATTGTTTGGCTCTCCTGTAATTATTTGATCAGTGTTCTATTGATGAGCCTTGAGGCTGCTCCTAATCTTCTGTAATCACAGTGTGTTACAACAAATAACCACCTACATGCATTGTTATGCCTAGGTGCCAGTGAGGCACATAGCTATTGCGGAATAACAAACCACTCCAAAATTCAGTGGCTTTAAATAGAAAGCTTTTGGTATTGCTCATGTGGGTCAGCTGGGTAGCACTGCTGATCTGGGCCAAGCTCAGCTAACTTTGCATTTGCTCCTTGTGTCTGGGATCAGAAAGGGTGGGTCAGCTGGGGCTGGTTTATTTAGGATGGTCTAAATCACATGTCTGGTAGTTGACTGGCTATCAGCTAGGGTTAGAGGGATGTTCAGGCTATGTGTCCCTCAACATCTGGCAACATGCAGTGCCTCCTGAGACTGTATAACTGGTGTGAATTTACATCCATTACATTCTGTTGGTGCAAACATGTCACAAGCCAGCCCAGATTCAAGAAGTGGGGAAATAGAAATCACTTCTCCCAGGGAGGAGCAGCAAAGTCACATTGCAGAGTATGATGCAAGGGCCCTGAAGTATTGTGGCCATTTAAAAATATATTTATAATGTTATAGTTAGCATTATGGCGAAAAAACCTGATAAACATTACCTTTGCCATTACCTGACAGATGTTACCTCAAGCCTCAAGGCTCATCAACAGAAGACTGATCAAATAATTAACAACAATAATAATTAACAACAATAACAACAATAATTTCAACAGAAGACTGATCAAATAACTAGGTGATCAGGGTTAACATTAAGTGATACTGATATTGATAGCATATTCTCTTGATATAACTTGTTGAGAATGACACTGTACCTCTGTGGTTTTCCTCCCCCAAACCAGTCTAATAATAACCCCAGTATAATAATGAGAATAGCCTCATAGAATAGCCGCTATGCACAGCCTCCACTTAAGGGATGGGGAGTTATGCTTCACTTCCTTGAGGGGGCAGTATGTAATAAGTTACTCGGAATTCTTCTGCTATTTGTTTATTCAGTCATTTATTATATCCATATGCACTCATGGATATTTATTTTGTACTTTTCGTTATAATCCAATACTATGTTATTTATATTGTTGTTTAAATTGTTCCAGTTTTGGCGCCTGGGAGCTCTCTCTATTGGCTCCTGTGTCCCTTTGCCATAATTTTTTGTTATGTTTTTGAGCCCTTCCTTACTTTCTGGCACTAAAGCTGCTCCAGACTCATCGTGCGTATTTTCTTCCCAGCCCTAGAATCAGCCATTTCTCCAGGGAGCCCGGTTCCTTTCACTGGACAATGTTATTAGAAACAGATCTGGATGGTGGGTTTGCATGTTGCTACTGGGGACCCCCTACCAGGGGGCAGAGCTAGGAAATACATGTATGTATCCTAGCCTGTGTATACACATAACTGTAATGATTCTGTATCTATCATCAGTATCTATATTAAGCTAAACATGAGCTCATGCTACCATCTCTGACTCTAACACATTCATACAGTTCATTCTATCCTTCTCCCTTTGCTTATCTATAACCTCCCACTTGAGCAGTGAAAAACCTGGCTCCTACCATCTGCCATCCATTTACTTAATTGTTCAATGTTAGTACACATGTACTGGGGTTTCAGAATTGTCAAGCCATACCCCTGCGAGAAACAGCTCTACCAACCGGAGAGCTGCTTATGGACAGCTCTTTTCATCTTTAGCCTTCTTGTTTCCAGTCATTCCCAAAGTTGTTTAGGTCAGCACCTCTAGTCTCCATGCCCTTCAATGAGATCCCTCATACGTTTGTAATACAATTAGATTCTTTTGTCATCATCTGCATTTTATCCTGTGATTCCCCATCCTCCTAGTAGATTTTTAAAAATTGGCATACATTAAGGTTTACTTTTTTTTTTTTTTTTTTTTTGAGATGTAGTTTCCCTCTTGTTGCAAGATCATGCAATGGCGCAATCTTGGCTCACCGGAACCTCCGCCTCCCGGCTTCAAGCGATTCTCCTCCTCAGCCTACCGAGTAGCTGGGTTACAGGCATGCGCCACCACCCCCGGCTAATTTTGTATTTTTAGTAGAGACGGGGTTTCTCCATGTTGGTCAGGCTGCTCTCGAACTCCCGACCTCAGGTGATCCACTTGCCTCGGCCTCCCAAAGTGCCGGGATTACAGGCAGGCGTGAGCCACCGGGCCTGGCCAAGGTTTACTTTTTGTGCTGTAAAATTCTATGGTTTTGACAAATGCATAGTGACAAATGGATAGTGCAGGACCTCTTTATATGTTGTAGATATCAAGCCCTTAGCAGATATATCAATCACTACAGTACCACACAGAATAGTTTCATGGCTCTAAAATATCCACTGTGCTTCACTTAGCCACCTGTCTCCTCCTTCTCAGTCCTCTGGCAACCACTGATCTATTTCCCATCTCTATCATTTGCTTTTTTTAAAGAAATCATATAAATGGAATTATATATATATATATATATACGTATACCTATATATATACACACACACACGTATACATATATAAAACATTTGGAAACTGTCTTCTTTCATTTAGCAGTATGCACTTAAGATTCATCCATATTGTGTGAATTAACAGTTCCTTTTATCTCCGAATAATGTTCCATAGTATGACTGTTCCACTGTTTGTTTATCCATTCACCTATTAAAGGACATCTTAGTTGCATCTGGCTTTATTATGAATAAAACTGCTATAAACATTGTGTGCAGGTTTTTGTGTAGACATAAGATTCCTTATCAGTTGAGTAAATACCTAGGGGCATAATTTCTAGATCGTATGGTAAATCTATGTTTAACTTTATAAGAAACTGCCAAACTTCCAAACTGTACTTCCAAAGTACCATTTTTCATTCCCACTAGCAATGAGTGACAGTTCCTGTTGCTCTACATCTTCATCAGCACTGGCATTGCCAGTTGGTTGTAATTTAGCTATTTTTATAGGTGAGTAGTAGTTGTTTTAATTTGCATTTCTATAATGACAAATGATCATTTTTTCATATGCTTATTTGCCATTTGTATAACTTCTTTGGTGAGATGTCTGTTCATATCTTTTGCCCATTTTTTAATTCAGATGTTTGCTTTCTTACTGTTGAGTTTTAGACATTGTTTGCATATTCTGGATATGATCTTTGGGATGGTTAATTTTATGTGTCAACTTCTCTGGGCTATCACAAGGGATGCCCACATAGCTGGTAAAACTATTTCTTGGTGTGTCTGTGAGATTGTTTCCAGATGAGATTAGCATTTGAATCAGTACACTAGGTAAAGAACTTTGCCCTCAGCAATGTAGATGGGCATTATCTAATCCATTGAGGGTCTGAATAGATCAGAAAGGCAGAGAGAGTGCAAATTCTGTCTCTTTCCTTGAGCTAAGCATCCTTCTTTTCTTCTTCGACATCAGAGTTCTCCTGGTTCTTAGCTCTTCAAACTCTGGGTCCTATAATAGCTGGTACCCTCCCCTCAGACCCCTGGCCTTTGGAATTAAAAGTTCTGATTGTCTGAGAAGCCCTGACTAATACAATCTTTCATTAGCTATGTGATTTGCAAATATTTACTCCCATCCTGTGTCTTATCTTTTCATCCTCTTTTTTTTTTCTTTTTAGTGACAGGGTCTTGTTCGGTCACCCAGGCTGGAATGCAGTGGCATAATCATAGCTCAGTGTAGCCTCAAAGTCTTGGGCTCAAACAATCCTCCTACCACAGTCTCCTGAATAGGTGGGACTACAGGTATTCTACAATGCCCAGCTAATTTTTTTTTAGAGGTGGGGTCTTGCTATGTTGCCCAGGTTGGTCTTGAACACCTGAATTCAAGCAATCCTTCCACCTCAGCCTCCAAAAGCACTGGGATTATAGGCGTGAGGCACCACAGTCAATGCCTGGCTGCTCTTTTCATCCTCTTAACAGGCCTTTTTTTTTTCTTAAGATGGAGCCTCACTCTGTCACCCAGGCAATGGAGTGCAATGGTGGGATCTCAGCTCACTGCAGCCTCCACCTCCCGGGTGCAAGTGATTCTCCTGCCTCATCCTCCTGAGTAGCTGGGTCTACAGGCACGTGCTACCACGCCCAGCTAATTTTTGTATTTTTTTTAGTAGAGTTGGAGTGTCACCATGTTAGCCAGGCTGGTCTCGAACTCCTGACCTCAAGTGATCATGCGCATGTCTCAGCCTCCCAAAGTGCTGGGATTGCAGGTCTAAACCACCACACCTGGCCAACAGTGCCTTTTATGGAGCAAAAGTTTAATAAAGTTCAACTATCAATTTTTTAAAATTATGTTTTTGGTATTGTATCTAAAAACTTGTCACCAGACCCAAAGTCAAGTAGATTTCTCCTATGCTTTCTTCTAGCAGTTTTATTGTTTTGTGTTTTACGTTAAGTCTATGATCTATTTGACTTCGTATTAATTTTCATGTAAGGTGTAAGGCCTATGTTAAGGATTTTTTTCTTTGTCTATAAACATCTAACTGTTCCAGCATCTTTGTCAAAAATGAGTTGACTGTATTTGTGTGGATAGCTTTGTGGGCCTTCCATTCTGTTCCATTGAGCTATGTGTCTGTATTTTTGACCACACTGTCTTTGATTACTGTAGTTTTATAGTAAGTCTTGAAATCGGGCAGTGTGAGTCCTCCAACTTGGTTGTTTTTCAGAATATTGTTGGCTGTTCTGTACTTTGCCATCCCATGTAAAAAAAAAAAAAGAATTTTTTTTTTTTTTTTGAGACAGAGTCTCGCTCTGTTGCCCAGGTTGGAGTGCGGTGGCACGATCTCTGCTCACTTCAACCTCCACCTCCAGGCTTCAAATGATTCTCGTGAGTCAGCTTCCCAAGTAGCTGGGATTACAAGCGTGTACCACCATGCCTGGCTAATTTTTGGATACTTTTCATAGAGATGGAGTTTTCCCATGTTGGCCAGGCTATTTAGTTGTTTGAGTTTCTTATACATTTTGAATATTAACCCCTTACGAGATGTATGGTTTATAAATGCAGGATGTTCTTCCATTCCATAGTTGTCTCTTCATTCTCTCCATGATTTAGATCTTTGATTTCTTTTGTTTTTGTTTTTTAGTTCTCTACATACAGATGCTCTATATATTTTGTTGGATTTATACCTCAGTACTTTATCTTGGGGGATGCTATTTCAAAAGGTGTTTAGTTTATTAAATTTACAATTCTATTTGTTTATTACTGGCATATAAGAAGGTAACTGACTTTTGTATATTAATCTTGTGTCCTATGACCTTGTTAAATTCTCTTTTTGTTCCAGAAGTTTTTCTTTTGTTTGTTTGGTAGATCTTTTGGGATTTTGTATGTAGACAGCCACATCATACATGAATAAAGACAGTTTTGTTCCTTCCTTTTCAAACTGTATACTATTTATTTCATTTCCTAGCAGTACCCAGGACTTCCAGTATGATGGTGAAGAGAAATGATGTGGGAGGGCATCCTTATCTTTTTCTCAATTTTATTAGGAAAACATTCATTCATTTACATTAAATATGATGCTACATATTGGTTTCTTGTATATATCCTTATTAGATTAAGAAATTTCCCTTATATTCTTAATATTTTTGGAGTTTTAAAATCTTGAATGAGCAATGCACTTTGTCAAATGCTTTTTGTGTATATATTGATGCGATCATATGCTTTTCTTAGTCTATTAATATGATATATTACATTGATTGATTTATAAATATTGATCTGGCCTTCTCTTCCTGGAATGAACCTGATTTAATTGTGATATATTATTATCCTTCTTAAATATTGCTAGATTCAATTTGTTGATATTTTATTAAGGATTTTTACAGTTATGTTTATGAGAGATATTTGTAGCTCTTTTTTCTTTTAATGTCTTTGTCTGATTTTGGCATTAGAGTAATTCTAACCTCATAAAATGAGTTGGGAAGTGCTCTTTTCTCTTTTGTCTTTGGAAGATATTATATAAAATTGGTAGGTATTACTTCTTCCTTAAATGTTTGGCAGATTTCATCAATGAAACCATATTGTTCTGTTATTTCCTTTTATAGATGGATTTTAACTACTAAATGAATTGGTTTAATAGGCATAGAACAATCTAAGTTATCTCTGGCTCTCCTTAAGTAAGTTTCGGTAATCTGTGTCTTTCAAGGAATTGGCTAATTTGATCTAAATTATCAAATTTATGGGAATAGGGTTGTCCATAGTATCACCTCATCATCTTTTCAATTTCTGTGGGATCAATGGTAATGACCCCTCTTTTTTTCTCAGTGTTAGTAATTTGTGTCTTCTCACTTGCTTTTCCTTGGTTAGCCTGGCTAGGGGCTTATCAATTTTATTAATATTTATAAAGAACTAGCTTTTGGCTTTTATTGATTTTCTCTATTGTTTTTCTGTTTTTAATTTCACTGATTTCTGCTCTAATTTTTATTTTCTTTCTCCTATTGTCACAAATTTAACTTTCCATTCTTTATTTAGTTTGCTAAGGTAGAAGTTTAGGCTACTGATTTTGGAATTTCTTCTTTTCTAACACACATTGAATGCTATAAATTTCCTTTTATGCACTACATTAGCTAAATAACACAAACTTTTATAATTTTTATTTTCATTTCGTTCAAAGTATTTTCTAATTTCTCTTGAGACTTCTTTTTTGACCCATGGTTTATTTAAAGGTATACTGTTTAATTTCCTACTATAGTCAGCTTTCTGTTTTTGATTTCTAGTTTAATTCTTTTGTGATCTGAGAACATAATTTGTATGATTTCTATTCTTTTTAATTTGTGAAGGTGTGTGTGATGGTCCCGAATGTGGTCTGTCCTGGTGAACATTCCATGAGTGTTTGAGAAGAATGTGCATTCCGCTGTTATTAGATGAAATACTCTGTAAGTGTTAATTAGATCAAGTTAATTAATAGTGCTGTGCAGGTCATCTGTGTCCTTACTGATTTTCTGCCTGTTTGATCTATTAATTACTGAAAGAGGGGTATTGAAGTCTCCATCTGTAATTGTGGATTTGTCTATTTCTCTTTTCAGTTCTGTCTATTTCATGTCATGAATTTTGACACTTGTTGTTAGGAGCTTAAGATGATTATGACTACTTGGATAATTGACTCCTTTATAATTATAGAATGACCCTCATTAGTTCTGATACTCATTCTTATTCTAAAGTCTGCTTTGTCTAAAATGAATATATTAATAGCTACTCCACTATCCTTTTGATTAGTGTGAGTATACTATTCCCTTGCTTAAAAAATTGAGATATAGTTCACATACCATAAAATTCACCCTTTCCAAGTGTACAGTTCTGTGCTGATTAGTGTGTATTCACAAAGATGTGAAATTATCACTGGGCACGGCGGCTTATGCCTGTAATCCCAGAACTTTGGGAGGCCAAGGCAGGTGGATCACTTGAGGTCTGACCAACATGGTGAAACCCTGTCTTTACTAAAAATACAAAAATTAGCCAGGCTCGGTGGTGGGTGCCTGTAGTCCCAGCTACTCAGGAGGCTGAGGCAAGAGAATCAATTGCTTGAACCCAGGAGGCAGAGGTTGCAGTGACCTGAGATTGTGCTACTGCACTCCAGCTTGGGCAACAGAGCAAGACTCCATCTCAAAAAAGAAAAAAAAAAGGTGAAATTATCAACAAGAATTCCAGAAACATATAATTACCCTACAAAGAAATGCATACCCATTAGCAATTACTTCCCATTCCCCCTCCCTGGAGAACCTGGCAACCACCAATCTACTTTACGTCTCTGAATTTTCCTGTTCTGGACATTTCATATAAATGGAATCATATGATGTGATTCTATATTGTGTCTGGCTTTTTTCACTTAGTTTAATGTTTTCAGAGTTCATCCATGTTCATCCAAGCAATCCTCCTGCCCCAGCCTTCTCTGTAGCTGGGACTATAGGTGCATGCCACTGCGGCCATGTATCACTACTTCATTCCTTTTCTTTTTTTTTTGAGACATTCATTCCTTTTTATGACTGGATAATATTCCATTGTATGATGTCATATTTTATTGCATCATCCCATTTTTTTTTATCAGTTGATGGACATTAGGGTTATTTTCATCTTTTGGCTCTGATGAACAAGGCTGTTATGAACATTGATGTATGAGTTTTTGTGTGGATATATGTTTTCAAATCCCTTAGGTAAATACCTAAAAGTGGAATTGTTGAGTCATATGGTAACTGTATATTTAGCATATCAAAGAATCACCAAACTGTTTAACAAAGCAGATGCACAAAGCGGATTTCATATAAGTGGACTTATACACGTTTTGTCCTTTTGTATCAGCCTTATTTCACTTAACGTAATAATGTTTACAAGATTGATCCTTTGCAGCATCTATCAGAACTTTATTCTTTTCTATGGCTGAATAATATTCTATTATATGTATATACCACATTTTGTTTAGTAATTTTTCTGTTGATGGACACTTGATTCTTCACAATAGCCAAAACATCTTTTGGCTATTGTGAAGAATGTTGCAATGAACATTGGTATGCAAGTATCATAGTCCCTGTTTTCAATTCTTTGCACTGTAAAGCTAGGAGTGGAATTGCTGGATCATATGCAATTCTATGTTTAGCTTTTTGAGAAACTGGAAAACTTTTCTACAGTGGCCGCACCCTTTTACTTCCTCACCATCAATGAACAAGGGTTCCAATCTCTCCACATCATTTCCAACACTTCTTTTTTTTTTTTTAGTTGTTACTTGTAAATAGCCATCCTCTTAGGTAAGAAGTGGTTTTGATTTTGTATTTCCTAAATGACTAATGACGTTGAGCATATTTTCTTGTGCTTATTGGACATTTGTGTATCTTCTCCGGGAAAATGCTTATTCAAGTCCTCTCCCCATTTTTTAATTGGGTTGTTTGTCTCTTTCATTGTTGAGTTGTAGGAGCTCTTAATATATTCTAATAATTATATTATTAGACATATAATTTGCAAATATTTTCTCCCATTGCATAGGCTGTCTTTTCACTCTCTTGATGATAACATTGGATGCACAAAAGTTTTTAATTTTAATTAATTTATTTTTTCTTTTATTGCTCATGCTTTTGCAACTGCTGCCAAATCCAAGGTTGTGAAGGTTTACAACTATGCTTTCTTCTAATAATTTTATGATTTTAGCTTTTACATTCAGGCTCTGATTGATTTCGAGCCAATTTTTACATATGGAGTGATGTAGGAACCCAACTTCATTTCTTTTGTTCATGGACATCCTGTTGTCTCAGCACAACCTGTTGAAGAGGCTATTCTTTCCACACTGACTGGACTTAACACCCTGGCCATATACTTTATGGGGTTATTTCTGGACTTTCAATTCTATTGCACTCGTCTATATGTCTATATATTGGTTTATATAACCTAATGTCATTATCATTCTGTGTTAATTACTATAGCTTTATCTTAAGTTTTGAAATTGAGAGTGTGGGTCCTCCTACTTTGTACTTCTTTCTACATGTCTCCTTATAAGAGGGAGACAGAGGGAGATTTGATACACAGAAGAGGAGGAGGTGACATCACCAGAGAGGAAGAGATTGGAGTGATTTGGCTACAAACCAAGGAATGCCAGCAGCTACTAGAAGCTGGGAGAGGCAAGGAAGGGATTCTCCCTTATAGAGCCTTAAGAGGGAGCACAGCCCCGCTGACACCTTGGTATCAGCCCGGTGATTCTGATTTTGGATTTTTGGCCTCCAGAATATTAACAGAATAAAATTCTGTTGTTTTTAGCCACCCAGCCTGTCCTAATTTGTTACAGCAGCCGTGGGGAACTAATATAGATTGAGTATGTCTTACCTAAAATATTTAGGACCAGAAGTGTTCTAGATTTTATTTATCTTTTATTGGGGCATGTCTGCATATACATAATGACATATCTTGGAGGTGGCACCCAAGTCTAAACACAAAATTCATTTATGTTTCGTACACACCTTACACACATAGCCTGAAGATAATTTTATACTATGTGATATGGTTTGGCTGTGTCCCACCCACCCCCCAAATCTCATCTTGAATTCCCATGTGTTATGGGAGGGACCTAGCAGGAGGTAGTTGAATTATGGGGGCAGGTCTTTCCCATGCTGTTCTCATGACAGTGAATAAATCTCATGAGATCTGATGGTTTTAACAAGGAGAGTTTCCCTGTGCAAGCTCTCTCTGCCTGCTGCCATCCATGTAAGACATGACTTGCTTCTCCTTGCCTTCCACCATGATTGTGAGGCTTACCCAGCCACGTGGAACTGTAAGTCCAATTAAACTTCTTTATTTGTAAATTGCCCAGCCTTGGGTATGTTTTTATCAGCAGCATGAAAATGGACTAATACCATGTACTATGCATATAAAATTATAGTGTATAATTTTATACTATGTGTATAAAATACACACATATACTGTCTGTGTGTGTGTGTGTGTGTATAAAATATATATAGAGATGGAGTGCTGCTATGTTGCCCAGGCTGGCCTTGAACTGCTGGGCTCAAGCAATCCTCCTGCCCCAACCTCCTGAGTAGCTGGGACTACAGGTGCATGCCAATGCAACCAGCTATACAGTATTTAAAAATTTTGTGCATGAAACGAAGTTTTGACTGTGTTTTGCCTGCAGACCATCCCATGAGATCAGGTGTAGAATTTTCCACTTGTGTTGTCATGTTGGCCCTCAAAAAGTTTCAGATTTTGGAGCATTTCAAATTTCAGATTTTCAGATTAGGGATGCTCACCCTCCACAGCTTGCTTTGTAAATTTTTGCTGAAAGCTGGACGTGTTGAATAAGAAAATAAACACTGAGGTAAATAGACCTTTAGTGTGAGGATTGATGTTAATCTGGCTAGGAGTTGGGCAGCATTTAATGCTTGTTGTAGTTATAGGCACCGGGGACTTCCAATTCATTTAATGTCCTTATTTTCTCCTCTCTTGGCTCTGGAACTTTCCTTTGTACAGCTCCTCAGAGAGTCTGTGTCTTGCAGTTGTAAGTCACTGTACTCTACTGGAGCCTTATTGGTATGTGCTAGAGTGTGGGAGACAGAGGGCATTCCCTAATCCTCTAATTAAGTCTCAATCTGGGGCCTCTTGCTTCAGCAGTGTGGACTTTAGAAGTGTTTTTCTTCTTCCTGCAGGGGTAGAGCTCCCTCCTCTGCCACCACTTTTTTCCTCCCTAGATGGGACAGGAAGTCTGGAGAGGCCTGGAGTGATGCAGAACTCCTTTAGCCTAGCTAGGATAGAGTTTCAGAAGTGCCCTCTGCCAAAGTCCTTCCCTCTGGAGATGAGGGAAGAGATCCTGGGAGGGCTTCACCATAGCTTTCTTTGCCTCTCCCTGCTCGGGCCACGTGGGGACCTTTCTCATTGGAACTTGGTGAGCTTTCTGGAGGAAAAACCTGCAAGAGTGTGAGGTCTTCCCTCTCATGCTTCTCCCTCCCATGCTAGTCTGCACGTAGCCTTGGCAATTCATCAGAATTACTATGTAAGCATTCCCACTAACTGACTTAGGCATTGCTGCAGGGAAGCAGAAATTTGGGGTCACATCTATCTGGACTCACCTGACTCCCCAGATTTTTAGGTGGTAGTTTGCTCTGCAACCTCAGTTTTCTAATGGGTTCAAGGAAAGTCATTGATTTTCGGCATATCCAGCATTTTCTTGTTGTAAGGTCAGGAGTAACGACTTCTGAGTTCTTTGCACGTCAGAGTTGAAACCGCAAGTCCCCACTGTGGGGACTTTTAATATCAACCTACTACAGCAAGTAAGAAATATTAAGAGTCACAAAATCATAGGACTATAATCTTGGAATCATAAAGACTTTGGCACGTAGAGTCATAGAGTTTTACCACTGGAGAATCATAAATTCTAAGAATAAAAATCCCCCAGATTGAAAATCTCCATGGACTCACCACTGTTTATAGGACGACATGACATAAAACGATTTTTATGATCTGACCCATTCCATCTCTCCAGCCTCATTTCTCACCAGTTATCTCACCTCCTAGCCAAATCCTATTCTCCCTCCCACTCCCCAGCAAACAAATTCCGCCCAGGGCTCCAGCCTTGTCCTTACCTACTTCGTATTCTCTGCTGCACCTTGAATATTGCCTGGAACCTAGCAAACCCTCAATGATCATTTGTTAACATAATTAATAAATAAAATGGTAAAACTCTCTGCATGGTGTGTAGCACACAGAAGTATTAACAGTGACCTACCTCTATCATCCACCTGATTTTTGCCTCATACTCTTCTAAGCATGTCACGTGTATTAATTTTATTTTCATAACCTTATGTGATAGGTGCTATTGTGATTCCCATTTTAAAGATGAGGGAAGTGAGGCACAGAGAGGCTGGCAATTTGCTCAAAGTTACTCAGTTGATAGGCAGCAAACTGTCATAAATAGGTTGTAATTAGCATGAGGCTTCTATTATTTTCCAGGCACTGTGCTAATGCTAGATGCATTAGGTGCATCATCTCTCATTTCATAATAACTCCCATGTAATGCATGAAGAAATGGAGGTTTAGAGGGGTTAGGCGACATATCCAGGGTCACACAGGTAGTAAAAGCTGGAACTAAAATTCACACCAGGTCTGCCTGCTGTACATCCCACACTTTTTGCTATCCTTCGAGCGGCTTCTGCTGGCTGTATGGAAGGTGACACCTTTGCCCACTTGTCAAGCCATCCAACTCCTCTTCCTTCAAGACATAGCTCAATGATCCCTTGTCTATGAAGTCTTCTCTGGCCTCTTCCCCACCCCACCCCCAGCTGCTGCAGTCAGCCTTCCTTCTCTGAGCCTCCATACCCCACCCACCTGCCCTTCACACCCCAGTGGAGCCCGACGGTTAGAAATTCAGGCTCTCCTGGTGGTCTTAGGTTCAAATTCTGGTTCTGCTGGGTGCACCTTGATTCACCCTTTGTGTGACCATTTGAGCTTTGATATTTTTCCCATCTGTAAAATGGAGTTAAGAAAATCAGTTTGCACAGGGGGCTGGGTGAAAGGTGCATAAATCTTAGCCAAATGCTTACTGAAGCATATACTACCCTGTATTATAATGATCTGTGTAAATGTTCATCTCCATCTCTTAAGTCGAGGGCAGGAACTGATTCTGATGTATCTCTTTGCCCCTAGAACCCAGTATGGCTTAAAATAGGTATCAAATAAATGTGGAGTAAATGAATAAAAAACAAAATAAATGAATCTTAGAATCCTATTCTCATAATTTGATACATAAAACCTAAGGACCTCACGTCACATAACTGCAAAGTTTGAAGGATCTTAGAGATCAACTTCCTCAGGTGTTCAATCTCTTTGACTATCACCCACACTTAGTAATATACTTTATATTGCCACCTAGCGTGTGTGCGCACACGTGCGCGCACACACACACAAACACTCATGCACACACACACACACTGAAAGTTTCAGTGAACAGTTCTTGTCCTTCCTATGTGGGATAAACTCACATAATTCCTCTTCTTTTCTCTTTCCTCACCTCACCTCCTCTTCTATCTTCTAACTTTTCCCTTCTCACCGTTTCCTTCTTTTCTTTCCTCTCTCTTATATCTTTTCCATTTAAAAAAATTGCTGGTTTAGGTCCACTAAATCGATTTCATGCCCCATGAAGGCCTTGTGACCCATGGTTTGAAAATCACTTATCTAGTCTAACTAGACTCCTTGTCCAGCATCTCTAACTGGAGTTCTATACTTACACTTCCCTGATGAAAGGAAGTTCCCCCCAAAAGATAAACAGTTTCGTTGCTGGACAGCATTTATTGTTAGAAAGTTCTTCCTTCTCTTAAGCAGAAATGAGCCTCTTGTAACTTCCTCATTGGTCTTAGTTGTTCCTATCTAGGTTGCTGGCCTCTCTGTAAGTTATCAAGCAAATCACCTGATCTCATTGAGTTTCCTTTTCTTCTCCTCTTCCTACAGATGTGCCCCACCTAAGTGCTGACAGCCTAGAAGTCCACCATTAAAGCCATTCTTCGGGGTTAAGGCATTGATCTTCACCCATCGTCTCGCATTATTATATCTGCTTGCTCTCATGGAGACAGGGGTCACTGGGGTCAGTCCACCTGTAGTGGCTGAAGTCTTCATCTCCTGCAGCAGAGAAGTTTGTTGGGACTATGTGAAATATCAAAAGAGGGTTTCTTTAACCCTTAAATCTCTTTTGCTTGTTTTCTTTCCTCAATGGCTTGGATCTTCCCAGTGAGATGCTCAGTGGGGTTAGCAAATAGCATTTTGGAAATCACAACCAATATTGAAGGGTGAAATGGTATGTTAGCCTTTAACACCTTAGTCTAAATTTTCCCTTGTCAGTCTTTTTTCCATCATTCTAAGATCAGCCAGGGGAGGGGAATTCTAGTGCTAGCCCTCTATAGGGTCTCCTCAGGCAAGAGGCAGTAACCAGCCTTCACTCCAAGGTAAGCATCAGATTCCTAGGACTGAAAGATTCCCTTGGCTCTATACATCCAAACTCTCTCTTCATTCATTCATTGAACAAGTATTTGTTGAGCATCTTCTTTGTGCTACACCTTGTGCTAGGTGTTGCAGATACCATGGAGACCAAGAGAGTCCCCATTCCTGGCCTCCATGGTGCATGCAGTCTAGCAGTAGTGACAATCACCAATGATAAGAAGGTGCTCTGCTAAGGTCAGGAGTTGAGGGAGCTTGGAACAGGGTCTCAGCTCACTGTGTGCTGGAGTCAAGGGAAGGCTTCCTGGGGGCGGACATTTGAGCTGAGACCTGAAGGACAAGGAGCATATGGCTGAGTAATTAATCTCTCCCTGGCTTCCCTCCTTCTCCCCACCCCCCAATCCAGGCAGCATCAATGCCCCCATCAAGTCATCTTCCTGAACTCATCTGGGTCACTAGCTTAAATCAGTAGTTCTCAAGTTTTAACTCAGTCAGAAGGCTATTTTGTTTAGTTTGTTTAACTGCAGATTTTAGGACCTCTGTAGGATTCTACATCTGGGGTAGGACTGTGATCTGCATGTCAGACCATGGCTCATATCTTCGGAAATCCCGGGCTATATCAGAATTCCACGGTTTTGGCATTTACCCTTGACTATTTGTTCAGCTTCTGAAGGAAAGAGGAAAAGGAAGTTCAGGAATGCCAAGGTTGTCTTTCTGGGATTGCAGAGTCTGGGGAGGCATTGGGAGGGTGGTGTTCATGACAGCAGGGACTGGGGAGTCCTCAGAGGGGTCCAGCAAGGGCCCTCAGTCCTGGCACCGAACAACCGGAGGGACCTCCCACCAGCCAAATAGTGCTCCTGCCTCACCTCACAGCAGTAGACCAAAGGCACATGGGAGCACTGGCCACGTAATTAGCAGAGCATGTCCCAGAATAATTAAACGTTTCAAAACAGTAACAACAGAGCAGTAAATCAAGTGCGGGTCCCTCTGAGAGTGGGGCCCTGTGCAATGCAGGGGTCAGATAGCCATCAGGCTCAGCAGTGGGGTGAGTGGAGCCCCGGCCCAGACTGAAACTCCTGGGTACAGGAAATGAAACTAGGCCTGTGAATATTCAAAGAAGAAGGATCCTTAGAGATCACCTGGCTCAGTTCCCTCCATGTCCAGTTGTAGAATCCAAAGCCCAGAGAGATGGCCCAAGGTCACCCTGCAAATTGGTGGCAGAGCCAGATCAGAATCCCAGCCCTGGGACCCTCCTTCCCCCTCTCCTTCTCCCCCAATCTCTTCTTTCCTGAGATGGTCTCATCCTATGCAATGTCCATGTGGAAACCATCCACATGTTGACAGCTTGCAAATATCTATCCCCCGTCTCCATCACCTATCTCTCCCCCAGCTCCAGAGTCCTGTGTCCAGCCATCCCCAACTGCAGTGGCCTCTTGCTTCCTCTTCTCCCGTGCTTCCTTCCTTACCCCCCTCCAGCCTGTCCCTCCTCCAACACACACATACACACAGCCACCAGAGTGTGAGTTTCCAATCTGTGACCTGGATCCTGCTCCGGTACTGCTCTCTGCCCAAGGCATTGCACACAGATTACACTCTAACCTCATCAGCACAGCCTCCAAGATTAAGTCCTGCCGTTTCTCCCATGACCATCTGTCCCCTCACTCTGCTCCCACCACAGTGACCTTGCTGTGGCTCACATGTGCCCAGCTCATGCCTGCCCTGCAAGTGCATTCCTCTCTCTGGAACATTCTTCTCCTAGAACTCCCTATGACTTCCACTTCCTTCATTCAGGTCTCAGCTCACAAGACCCTTCCCAGAGAAGGCTTCCTGTGCACACAGTCCAAAATATACCCCTCCACTCTCTGTCCCTGACTTCTTTATTTTTCTTCATACCAGTTAACCTCCCTGGAATTATACTGCCTAGTTATTCCTTTATTTTTACTATCTTGCTCACTGCTCGCTTGCTCAGTGTCCCTAAATGATGCCTGCCATGTAATTGACACTCTATAAAGAATTGTTGTAGGAATAAGTAAATCAATAATGAAACACATTTATTTAACACATGCATATTCAGGGGCTATTCAGTGTCAGGGGCTATGTGAGGCACTGAGGTCTCAGACATGGAGCAAGTGGACAAGGAAGGGTTCCTGTCCTCAAGGAGGCTGATCATTTTCTTGGGGAGACAGGGACTTGTGTTCACAGGAGGCTCAGAGTGACGTGTGCAGCTTGTCAAGGGTAAGTCTAAGAAGATGGGGTGAGGGTAAAAGATCCATGGGTCCTTGCAGCAAGGAGTTGGATTTTAGGGGCATCAATGTCCTTTTTTTTTTTTTTGAGACAGAGTCTCACTCTGTCCGCAGGCTGGAGTGCACTGGCGTGATCTCGGCTCACTGCAACCTTTGCCTCCTGGGTTCAAGTGATTCTCTTGCCTCAGCCTCCTGAGTAGCTAGGATTACAGGCGCATGCCACCATGCACAGCTAATTTTTCTATTTTTAGTAGAGACAGGGTTTCACCATGTTGGTCAGGCTGGTCTCGAACTCCTGACCTCATGATCCACCTGCCTCGGCCTCCCAAAGTGCTGGGATTACAGGCATGAGCCACTGCACCTGGCCCAGTGTCCCTTTTCTGAAGAACTAGCAGCTCTCTCTCCTCTCTGGGCCCTCAGCCTGTTAGGCCAGCACAGGGGCCCATATTCATGATGAGGGCTCTTGGATCCCCAGCTCCTATAAAAGGTGGTGCTTATAGAGTAGGTGACAGCCAGTTCTTGCCGGTGCTAGAATAAAGAAGGAGACTGACGTGACTCTACTCAGAGGAAGCCAAGCCTTACCCAGTGGACGCATGGCCCAGCCTGGGCGAGCCCTGTGGGTACTTTGGCATTCCTCAGGCCACCCCTTGGAAAACCTCATCTTCTCCACTTCCCCTTCAGCCTTGCAGCCCCACAAGGCAGGCTGCCCATGGCTACCCACCCACTGCAGCTTAGCCCCAGTATTGCCAGTCTTCTCCTTCTGTGTAGATGGTATGATTAAGCTGGAGGGCTGAGACAGGAGCCCACTTCCTCCAGGAAGACTTCTCTGCTTTCTCAGTGGGAGTGCTTCTTTCTTTCCCTTGCCCTGTAGCACATACCTTCCTCTTAGTCTGTTTATCCATGGATCCACCCATCCATCCATCCATCCATTCCACCCACCCATCCATCCATCCAACAAACATTCATCCAGCACTTATTTACACTAGTGACCAAGGACATGGTCCCTGTCCTCCAGAGCCTACAGTCTAATAAGGGAAAGAGTTATTATGCAACTAGTTTCAAGTTATCAATTTAATTATAACTGTGATAAATTATCTGCAAGAGAAGTATTTGAACCCACGGGGAGACATTAGGGTAGAAAAGACTTCCCTGATGAAGAATGTTTCACCCAAGACCTCACTGTCAACTATGGTAGCCAGTAGCCGCATGTGACTATTGAGTGCCTGAAATGTGGCTAGTGTCACCAAGGAACTGAGGGTAGATGAATAATTTTATCAAACTTTATAAAATAACTATTCTGTGTCAGGCCCTGCCCAGTCCAAACTAGTCTGGTTGAAAATGCCAGCATTACATCTAGTTCAGCATCCACTTCCTCCTCTCACCCTAGCCCAGTGCTGCCCCCAAGTCCCTGCTGAGGGATCTGGAAGGGATGGAGGTGAAGCATTCTTTTGTTCCTCCTCCTTTCCCTGAATTGGGTCTGTCTACCATCTGGTGTGTTAGGGCCTGGGAGGGGAGATGGAAAAAGAGGGACTTTTTTTACCCAACAATGCTCTGTTCACTATGGCTGGACTCTGGAAGCCAGCTGCCTCCTAGGGCACAGGTGTGGATTCCTAGGAGGATCCTGAATGTGTGCATGCATGCATGCATGTGCATGTGTGTGTGCCCATGTGTGTGTGCTGTGGGGGTACACAGTCTGCTGCACAGTCTCTCTTATGCATGATCTGATCCAGGTTCACAGCTCCCCGCTGGAGTCTATGCTGCAGTCTCTTACTCCTAGGCCCTCTTGCCAGTTGTCACCTCTCTTGAGTGGGATGCTGTAAGGTTGGCTCCCCCCTTTCAATGCGGGTCTCTCCATGGACCTCACCCCCTTGCCATTCTGCATGGAGGAAGCTTGAGCTGCTGCCCTGCCACCCCGTCACTCTACCCTGCTGTCTCTTTTCAGTTCCTTTTTCTCTTGCCCAGGGCAACATTAAGGTGAATCAGCAAATCCACTGTTGCTTCAGGAGACACCTGGAAAAAGAGGAGGCAGCCTCCTCCTCCTGCAGGCACCTAATATCTAGGAGTCATTTTGGGGTGCCTTGCTTGGCTAAGTAGTGGTGGAGGGTTGTGAGGTCAGGGGAGTTTCCATAACAGCCTCCCCCAGGATGAAAACTCCTCTCTAGCCTCTCCCTCCACTTTAGCTGAGCATACAGACCCCAAAGAGATGGGATGGCTGGGGAGCAGGCCAGGCTCTGCTGCTTTGTAATCAGTCTTGAGAACATACCTGGCCCCAAAGGTTCATTTGTTATTACCGAGTATCTATTCTGTGCCCAGCACTGGGTGGCTGCTGGTTACAGCTATGAACAAAAAGCAGTAGTCTTCAGGGCAAATCATTTACTTTTCATGAGGGAAATGGATAAAAACAAATAATATACATCAGGGCTGACCATTGGAAAGCCAAGTAACGTAGGGTAAGGAAATGCAGAGAGACCAAAGGGAGAGGCTGTTTTCATAGGGAGGTCAGGGAAACTGGTGGCTGTGTTTCAAATTCATGCTTCCCCAACATGGAGCCTAGTAGACAATTCTGGGCCATGGGAAATCCATGCCGCCATTGTTCAAGACTAGTTAAGCCGTGAGGCAAGGGTTGGGTTTCAAAGTCCAGGGTCTTTCTTGGTTGCACGTGGTTGTGTATGTCAAGGCTCACTTCTCAACCCTCTGGGCCCATATCTGATCCATTCTGCATTCCCAGAAGCCGTGTCTGGGTCTGGGACAGGGCAGGCTCTTGATGCTGCTTGTTCAGCATGGAGGAGCCTCCAGGAGAAGGGACATCAAGGCTCAGCCTATCAGAGGCCAGCTCTGTGGCTTGAAGCTTGAGGCAGAGCTCTGCCACTTCCTGGTCTTGCTCATGGGGAATCAGAGACAGTCAGAGCCCATTGAAAGGCTCTAGATGCCTCCCTGGCTAGACACCTCAGGCCTGAAGGTTTGGGGCTTGGAAGGGGGCCTTGGCCACAGTGACCACTTCTCTCACTGTGGCTCAAGCCTCTGCTCCAGGCATGGCAGGGAATGGGGTGGGGTGAGCAGCTGGGAAGTATAAGGCCTGGTCCAGGCTGTCAGAGGCCGGTCAGTGGCTCCTGGGCTCTTTCAGGGCCTTATCCAGTGGTTGCCACCAGGAACAGACCAGGAGCACTGTGAGTCTCTCACCATGGCTACCACACCTGGGCGGGTCCTGGGCTCCCTCCTGCCCACCCTTCTGCTGGGACTCACAGGTGAGTCCTGATTCCTGCCCAGAGAGACCCTCAGGGCAGGCAAGGAGACCCCCAGGAATGACCAAATCCAGCTGCTGTGTCTTTCTGAAGGGAGACTGAGGCTCAGAGGAGGTGACTGAGCTGTTTTCCTGCCAGTCAGGTGCTGTTTTTCATCTTTTCTTCAATGTGGACCTTGTGGACAAAGGGAGTTGGTGGGAGCTTGGGGGTCAGAAAAGGAAGTGACCTAAGGGTGAAGGGGCTCGGGGGAGGTCAGGGGGTAAAAGAGGAGCCCACCTCCCAGTTTTCCCGATGTCAGCTCTAGTGTGAGTGGCTACCTGTTCTGGATCAGAGAGGGTGTAAGGGTGGCAAAGACAGAGAAAGAGAGAGAGGAAAAAAAAAAGAGAGAGAGAGAGAAGTCGCCAGAGTGATGGAGCCTCCGGCATTGGAGGCATGGAAGAGTCCTGGACCCAAAGTCAGACAGGCCTTCTTACCCTTCCTCCTTAGCCACTGATAGGCTGTGTGACCTTAAGCAAGTCACAAGACCTTTCTGAATCTCTGTTTCCTTTTCTGGAAAGTGGGGACAATAATATCAGCCTCCCATAGCTGAGATGTGGAAGAAAAGAAGCACACATGGCTGAAAATGTTTTCTGAACCACACAGTGCTGTGTGCAGGGTGGGCGATGAGGGCAGAGCACAGTTCAGAAGGTACCAGAGCTGTGTGCTAAGAGGACAAGTTCCTATGGCCTCCTGCGCTGCCCTCTGCCTGTCATCCTGCTTGTCATTGGTTGTTTATTTGCCTTTCACCCGCTCCTGACCAGATGCTTCTCAAGGGTAGGGCTCCTGTCTGACTCATCTCTGTGGTCTCAGCACCCAAATCTTGACCTGGTGCAGAGCAGGGGCTTAGGGAATGCTGTGAAGACTTGGGGAGGTTCCTGCTCCAGAGCTCTGCAAGGCTGTCCTTAGGAGGAGGGGTGAGTCTCATCCTGCAGTTTTCCTGGGAAAATTCTGGGAGACAGATCCCAGGTTATATCCCAGAAGCAGGAAATATTTTGTCATAGTCCTAGCTGGGTGTGAGGGTGAATGGAGCTGCTTCTCATGGAGAGAGCTCCCTGTCACTGCAGGTAAGCAAGCAGACAATGGGGGTCTAGCGAGGTGTCGATGGGAGAGACCTGAGTAGGAGGGCCAACCATCCCTGTTGGGGTGATTCTTGACTTCACACTCAAGTCCTTATAAACTTACATCCACAATGGAAATCCTGATTCATCACCATTCCCTTCCTATCCCAACTTGGTCCTTCTCCAGATCTTCCCATCTCAAAAAGTAGAGCTACCACCAACACAGCTGCTCTAGAGAAAACCTGGGAATTGTTGATCCATAATTCATTCTGTCCCTCACCCCCCATCCCGCCCATCACTGAGTCCTGTGGGCTGTATCTTCCAAATATGTCTCCAGTCTCCTTTTCTCACCACCCTAGTCCAGACTACCATCACCTCGGCGTGGAGGCCTGTACCAGCTTCCCCACTGGTCTCCCTGCTTCCATTCCTGCCACGCTTCTTCCCATTCTCCACACAACAAACCAGTTATCCTCTAAAAAATATACATCAGACCAATTTGCCCCTCTGTTAAAGTCTCTGCTGGCTTCCCATCAATCTCAGAATAGAATCAAGATCATCACCATGGTCCCCAGGCTCTTCTCACTCTGGACCTCTTTGCCATGACACTAGGGTCGTACAGACTTCTCAGTTTCTCAAGCCCACCAAGACCTTCCTGCCCGAGGTCCTTCTCTCCTGCTGTCCCCGCTGTCTGGAATGTCCTTCCTCTGTCCCTTCCCATGGCTAGCTCCTATTCATTCCTGAGTTTCAGCTCAATGATGTCACCTCCTCAAGGAATTCTTCCCCAGCTGCCCTTCTAGAATAAGTCCTCCCCCTATTCTCCATCTGTGCACTCTTTGGGTTTCCTTGACGGCATTGGGCTCAATCATAATCACATTTGCATTTGCTTGTTTTCTTGTGATCAAATGCCAATATGCTGCCTGAAGACAGAATCAGACACAGCACATAGTAGGTCCCCAGGGCCTGACACAGCTCTGGTGCCACGGGTGCCTGTAGGGTGTGTCCCACTCTCAGTGTGCAGTCACAGTTGCTCTTTCCTTAGCTGGACAGCCCTTCATCTCTCTGACTGGTCCATCTCAGAGGACAAGCCCTGGAGACACGGCACCTTTCAACTGTACTGCTGGCCCCTTCAACTCCCAGGACTTCTCCCAGGACTTCTGTGTTACCTGGTTAAAGGACAGTGATGAACATCCAGCTTCAGCTCAGAGCCTGGTGCCTGACAATGGAGGCAATGACTTCATTACCAGCAAGGCATGGGTGACACTGACCCGACAGGATGTCTCATCTGAGATCACCTGCAAAGTCACCCACAGGGCCCTGGCAGAGCCCCTGAAAACAACCATGAATCTCTCCCAAGTGCTCCGAGGTGAATGGGCAGTCAGGTGGGGTGGACATTAACCCTGGAAGCATCTAGCTTTCAGGGTTTTTGCCCAAAGCCCCATTTCATAAATGGGGAAATGGAATTCCTTGTGGATTTCTGATCATGTGTATTGTGGTTATAAGCGCAGGTTCCAGGGGCCCACCATCTGGGTTTTAATCCTAGCTGTGCCACTTTACAATTTGTGGGATCTTGCGAGTTACTTGACTATTTAATGCCGGTTTCTTTATATGATAGGAATAAAATGAGGACCTACTTCATAGGTGTCCTGTGAAGATTAAATGAATTATTCTTTATAAAACACACATAACTGTGCATGGCATGCAGTGATTTACTTATGAATATTTGATCTTGTTATTATCTGATCTCAGACTCCCTTTCTAAACATCTTTGTTCTATTAATGTCATTGTTACAGTTTTTTATTTAAAATGTTTATTATTCATTTAATAATAATGAATATCCACTGTATGCCAGACACTGTGCTCAGTGCTGGGGATGCAGCAACGAGCAAAATAAAGTCCCTGTCATCATGGGCATCACCTTTTACTAATTCTTAAAATTATATTTTCTGATATGAAATATTTCAAAAATACAGAATATAGCAGACACCCATGTACCCTTACCCATATTTAATGAATATTAACATTTAGCCCTATTTGCTTTACATTGCGCATACAATAAAAAAATATTTCTTTAAAAAAAGGCAAGAGAACCTGAGGCTGTTCCCTGGGAGAGGGAAGCATGGGTGGCCACAGGCAGGGGCTGATTTCACCAGATCTTACTTCCTATTCCTCTGTCTAGTTGTCCCCACCCTGAAGATCACCACTGAACCCTCTGGGACCCATGTACGTGTGCAAGACAGAGTGAATCTCACCTGCCACGTCCTCCACTTCTATCCCGCCCACCTGCGACTCACCTGGATGGAGAACAGGCGCATGATCCAGACCCTGGTGTCCCCTCAGGCCACCAGAAATCCAGATGGGACATACTCTCTGGAGCACACGTGGCAGGCAGAGGCCACGCTGGAGGACCGTGAGTTTGCTTGCTGGGTGGTCCACGATGAGCAGCCCCCACTCAAGGCCAACATCACCCTGCAAGCCCAGGTGCGCAGGCAGGGGAAAGGTGGGTGCAGCCTCTGGCCCAGCCCCTCTGGATATCCCCTGTGGGCAGCACGGCTGGGGAGGGTCAGAGACTCAGGGCAGCATTGGATGATGGTGAAGGAAGGAAGGATACCCTCAGCTGGTGATACAACTCTCACACATTCGCCCCCAGACTGCACTCCTCACGCCTTCCTCCACACCCTCCCCAAGAAGAAAGGGTGGGACTCCCCTTCCCTAATTCCATGCATTCTTGGTGTTGAAAGTTCTCCACCTTAACACTTGACTGCAAGAAATGGCAGAGATTAAGGACTGCTGAGCACCAAAGTGCTTTCTAGAAAGGCTATTAATCAAGACTGGCACAGTTGAAAGTTTCTGGATGGCAACTTTAAACAGAGGCCAGAATTCTGAATTCAGCTGGAAAAGAGGGTCCATGCAGGGCCTTACACAGGGTCAGGGCAGGCCCTTACACGGGGTCAGGACAGGCCCTTACATGGGGTCAGGACAGGCCCTTACACGAGGTCAGACAGGCCCTTACACAGGGTCAGTGCAGGCCCTTACATAGGGTCAGGACAGGCACTTACATGGAGTCAGGACAGGCCCTTTGAGTCAGTGCAGGCCCTTGCATGGGGTCAGAACAGATCCTCCTCCTCCTTTCCCCTTCCTTTTCCCCCTCACTTTCCTTCTCCTTCCATCCTTCTCTTTTTCCTTGTCCTCTTCACTTTCTCCCTTTTTTGAGTGTTTTTATATTATCTTATTATTATTTTTTTAGCTTTGGTTTTAGGTTGGGGCCCATGTGCAGGTTTTCATACAGGTAAATTGTGTGTGGGGGAGTTTGTGTACAGCCTGTGTTATTTTTTGACTTTGTAATCATAGCCATTCTGGCTGGTGTGGGATGGTATCTCATTGTGGTTTTTATTTGCATTTCTTTAATGATTAGTGATGAACGTTTTTTCACATGCTTGTTTGCCACGGGTGTGTCTTCTTTTGAAAAGTAGCTGTTCACATCCTTTGCCCACTTTTTAATAGTGTTATATTTTTACCTGTTAGTTTATTTAAATTCCTTATAGATTGTGGATCTTAGACCTTTGTCGGATGCATAGTTTGCGAATATTTTCTCCCATTTTGTGGGTTGTCTGTTAGCTCTGCCGATAGTTTCTCTGGCCCGCCTTGCCTGCTGGAATCTCCTCTACCTCCGTCTCTCTCTCACTCTTTGCGTCCTCAAACTGTTTTCTCCACAAGAGGGAGCTGTCTGCTGGCAGTTCAGACCCAGAGAGCGCGGGCTGCTTTCCTTCGGTTCAGCTTGGATGAGCTTGGGAGAATGAATTACTGGCCCAGAGTGGCAGGCTGGGTAGTGGGGGTGGACGGTGTCCGAGAGGGTGGGTGGACGTTCTTAGGATTGGCCGGGCCTTGTGAGCTAGGGGTAAGCCAGCATATGGACTCACAGCCCTCCAGAACCACGTGGTCAGAAAGGACAGCCCCTTGTGGGCGGTGAGGGTGTATGCCTCGGTGTACGAGGTATTACAGCGCAGGCCACTGCCAGAGCAAGGGTGCGGGACCGGCAACAACAGCCCATCTTCCCACCAGGGCCCTCCACCTGGCGTTCTCTCTCTCCCTGACGGAATTGGCCTCTATCTGGCTGTTTTAAGAATTCTTAAGGGGAAGGATCCCACTCAGCTTTCAATTTCCCTGTGCCTTTTTGTCTGTTGTCCAGCAGAAATAAGAAAAACGCTCACCCAGCAGGATATACAGGTCTGGCTGAAAAACTCAAAACTGGTCCTTTCTGATCAGAAGCAAGTTTCAATATTTCTTTATTGACTCATGCTGGTTTTTTCTTCTTTTATTTTTCTCTTTTGCCTGCATACAGTATATCTGGCCCACTGCTGCAACATTAACCCCCTGGGAGCATCCTTTTGATTATACGGCTCCGCTATGTAGCTTTGTGGGGCCCCGTGGTCTGCAGGGGGAAGGGCAGCCCCTTCCCTTTCTGGCATTTAGGCCCCTTTCTATTTGGTGTTAACAAAGCATTGCAGCTGTCCTTCCCCAACCTGGCCCATAAATGCCTTCATCAGCACCCTCACCTGTTATGCACTCCCCACTCTGTGTCTCTGTTCCTACTGGCTGACACCCATAGAGCATTTACTGCATGCTAGGCATCCTCAAATATGTTATCTGATCCTACAACAGAGCCCAGAGCTAGCACCGGGACCAAGGTCTCAGAGGTTCCAAACAGCATAGCTGGGGTTAGAATGCAGGCATGTCTGTTCAAAAATTCAATGTGTTTTTCTGCATTTTTCTTTCCTATCTTGCCCGAGAATACAAAGCTTAGTGTTATCTCAAGTCTCTTCTCAAATCTCAATTTTAAATGATCTATTTCTGGTATTTATGTCTTCCTGAATTGTGTGGTCTTATCTGTCCATACCAGTTAGTTCTCACAATTGGCACTTAAACTACAAGGGCATTCCGAAAGTCCCCCGACCTGGGGTTTTATTCCATTTACACCCATCTTCCATGATTAGACTCTCACATCCTTGAAGCAGGGACTGGCTCTTATGTTTCGAGGTGGCCAAACGTTGGAGTCAAACAGATCAGTGTCCCCAGCAATGTGACCTAAGACAAAACAACTCCCTTTCTTTTTTTGAGATGGAGTTTTGCTCTTGTTGCCCAGGCTGGAGTGCAGTGGTGTGATTTCAGTTCACTGCAATCTCTGCCTCTCGGGTTCAAGTGATTCTCCTGCCTCAGCTTCCCAAGTAGCTGGGATTACAGGCACACACCACCATGGCCAGCTAATTTTGTATTTTTAGTAGAGATGGGGTTTCACCATGTTGGTCAGGCTTGTCTCGAACTCCTGACCTCAGGTAATCCACCTCTCTCAGCCTCCCAAAGTGCTGGCTTACAGGCGTGAGCCACCGCACCTGGCAGCAACTCCCTTTCTGAGTCAAGTTTTCCATCGCTGCAATGACAATTGTTATACCCACCTCAAAGAGCCCTGCTTAAGATTCCTTTCCTTGACTCCTGCCTGGCATCTGGACAATGGGGCCCATAGCAAGTTCTCTGCAGTGACTGTTTGCAGTCTCCACAGTACCTAGCCCAGAGCTGAGCTGCAAGTAGGACAATATTAAAGGTCATTGGTTAATACAGAGCCAACTGTGCAGAAGTAGAGGCAGCTATGATGTAACAGAAAAAGGCCTTGACTTGGAGTCAGAACTCCTGGGTTACAATGTCAGTTCTGTTCACTGTGAGGCCCTTGGATGCGTCACTAACCCTCCCTGAGCCTTTTCTTTATCTGTTAATATTAAAAATATGATTAATAATAATTCCTTGGATGGTCATTGTGAGTATATGCTGCTGAGGGCTACCGTTTATATAGTGATTACTGTGTGCCACATATTCTACACTAGTTACATCACTTAATTTATTAATTAACTCTGAGAGAAATGCAAATCAAAACCACAATTAGATACCATCTCACACCAGTCAGAATGGTATTAAAAACTCAAGAAATGACAGATCTGGCAAGGCTGCGAAGAAATAGGAACGCTTTTACGTTGTTGGTGGAAATGTAAATTAGTTCAACCATTGTGGAAGACAGTGTGGTGACTCCTCAAGGATCTAGAACCAGAAATACCATTTGACCCAGCAATCCCATTACTGGGTACATACCCAAAGGAATATAAATCATTCTATTACAAAGATACATACATGCGTATGTTCATTGCAGCACTACTCACAATAGCAAAGCAGTAAAATTAATTCCTTGACATGGAATCAACCCAAATGCCCATCGGTAATAGACTGGATAAATAAAATATGGTACATATACCCCCATGGAATACTATGCAGCCATAAAAAGGGATGAGATTGTGTCCTTTGCAGGGACATGGATAAAGCTGGAAGCCATCATCTTCAGCAAACTAATGCAGGAAGAGAAACTCAAACACTGCATGTTCTCACTCATAAGTGGGAGCTGAACAATGAGAACACATGGACACACGGAGGAGAACAACACACACCAAGGCCTGTTGCAGCGGGTGAGGGGAAGGAGAGCATCAGGACCAAAAGCTAATGCATGTGGGCCTTAATACCTAGGTAATGGGTTGATAGGGGCAGCAAACCACCATGGCATATGTTTACCTATGTAACAAACCTGCGCATTCTGTACATCTATCCCAGAACTTAAAGTAAAATAAAATTTAAAAAAAGAAAGAAAAGAAAAATGTACTTCATCAAACCTAATGGCTAAATAAACAAAAGAAGTCTGAATTTAATTATACTCCAGATATCAAAATGGGATGAATAATTGTTATAAAATTTAAGCCATTCTTCTTCTATTAAAAAAATCACCCCCATTATACAGATGAGAAAACTGAGGCTCAGAGAGTTAAGTTGCTTGGGCTCCAGTGGAGAGTGGAAATGTAAACTTGGGTTGAGTGAGATCCTAAAGCCTGTGCTCCTAACCTTTTCTCTATGGTTCTAACCTCTTCTCCATGACCCGGCGTCTGAGAAATGAGGTTCTCTTCCATTTTCAAAGACTGAGGGTAAGGCTGAGTGACAGTAAGGGGTGCTGACCCTGGAGCCTGACTACCTGGCTAAGATCCCAGCTCTGCCACTGACTAACGGACCTTAGACAAGTTACTTAGCCTGCCTGGCCTCAGTTTCCTCATCTGCCAAATGGGGATAGTAACAGCTCCCACTTCTGAGGGCTGCTGTGAGAACTCAGTGACTTAGGGAAGAGCCTGTAGGCAAGGTAAGTGCCAAGTGAGTGTTTGCTATGCGGTATCTGTAGGAGTTGACCCCCTTACAAACTGCCGTTGCCCATTGCTACAGTTTCACTGTCTGGCCTCCGTTATCAGATTCAGAAACTGGTTCCTATCAGAACACAACCTTTACATCTTATGAAAGAGGAAGCAATGGGCTTCTTGGCAGATGCAGTGTATTTGTTCACACTGGGGTTCAGGCACCTCTGTGCCCTCTCATGGGAGGGGTCTATCCTTGCAGGCCAGAGTGTCCAGCCTTACAAGTTGCAAGGCCCCCTTCAGCGATCTGAGCCCGGCACAAGGATCCGATTGACCTACACATCCTCCGGGTTCTCGACACACCAGGTTACTGTGACCTGGCTTAAAAACAAACACGAGCTCCCAAACCCCCAGACCAGCATCCAGTACAGTGGACACACCTACAATGTGACCAGCAGTGTGCTTGTCCCGCTGACGGATGATGATGTGTTCTCCCACGTCGTTTGCCATGTCGAGCACAAGTTGATGCGGTTTTTCCAGAAAACCATTGGCCTGGACCAGTACCTCCGGGGTAAGATCTCTCTCTCTGCTCAGCTGAGGTAGTGCAGAGTTGGGGTGGGGACTTCTCAAAGCCTCAGTTTCCTCAATGAAAAATGAAGAAGGGCCCTCAATGATAAGCAAGCACATCCCTCGTTTGATTGAGGCAAGAATTTAGTGAACTAATACCTGTAAAGCACGTAAGACAGTGCCTTGCTCATACTAACTACTCAGAAGTGGCAATTGTTGTTGTTATTATTATTTACAGCACTTCTCAGAACTCACTTCTTTCATCTGTAAAATGGAGACAGGATATCTTCTGGGAATTCAATTTTATTATTATCATTATTTTATAGGAAGAAGATTTGAAGGGCTTGGGAAACTAAATTCTAGGGCCTGTGGTGTCTTTAGATGGGTTGAACCAACGCTTGGCAGATCTGTGAATTCCATGAGGTCATAAAGTGTCATGCCTAGAAGAAATCTTAATGATCATCCCATTGTTCTGACAACTGTAAAAGTCAGAGAAGGCAAGTGAGTGGTCCAAGCTTGCATAGCAGTAAAATTAATTCCTTGAATGTATATTGGACTTTAAAATCTACAAACTATATCTCTCTTCATTTTCTCATTCACAAAATAGGGGGAGAAGTGTGCTATTGGGAAGTAAACACATCATGCTACATGGTGGAAAATATTGGTAGTAATGTCTCAAATATTTACAGCACACAGACAGTAAAGCACACTCATGTGAATGGACTTTAATGCATAGAACTTCCCTATACTGTTTGTGCCATTTGTGGGTTACAGAAGGAAACTGAGGCTCAAAGAAGTGAAGGCTGCTGAAGATTGTAAAGCTGGTGAGTGAGAAACCTTGGCATGAATTCCAGCTTCCAACTCTGCTCTATTTACCAGTTGTGGGAGCTCCTGCAAGCTGCTTATGTTCTCCCATCCTCAGTATCTTTGCCTGTAAAATAGAGAAATGATAGTTCAGGGAATCTTCCTTATCTGAGTATTTATTATGTAATTCTCTGGAGCTAGGACAATGCTGTCGAGGAGCAAAAGTTATAGAAAATACAAATTTTCAAAAATAAATCGATTGCATATAAAATTAGCTCCCACTCCAAGCCCCTTCCTACTCAACACTGCACTCATCTCAGGGCTGTGCTTCCTCTCATGGAAATATCTTTGTGGGTGTCTTTATTTGGGTTCCCCTGAAAGCAGAGCCTGAACCCAGGACTTGGCGGCAGGTGGTTGGAGGGTGATGCTGAGAGGTTGGGATGGGGGAGCAGGGAGAGAGATACTAGCTTTGCAGGGGGTCAGCCAAGAAAGAGTGAGTTATTAAGCTGGATGGCCCTGTGGAAAACTGGGGCCCAATGACACTGGAGACCCTCTGAAGAACTGGGTAGACTATGCCTGAGAATTGTCTCATGAAGGAGGAGAGGTGGGGATGTGCCTGCAGTCGGGAGGTAGCATTTCATGTTTACAGAGAAATGCGAGGCAGAGAAGAGGAAAAGGGTTTTGGAAGCCAAAGGTGGGACTCGGTGTGAGTAGTACTGTCTTGCACCACTGCGCTGAGGTCAGGCAGCTGGGAGAGGAGGCGTGGAGCCCAGAAACCCTCTGCTATAGGAGGTTGGTCTTGCCTTGATTGATGTGTGACAACCTCACACCATCTTGTGCAAATAGAATCCATATCCATTGCACAGTGCAATCTGAGATCTTGAAAAATTTTTATTTCAAGAAGTTGAGGCAGGTGATATTGAGGAGCTGCAGGGATCACAGGCAAAGCCTTTGAGTGTTAAAAATGGAATCATAATAATAAGAAAAAATTCATGATGCTAATGATACTGTGGGTACTTCAAAAGAGAGCACTTCGATTAAAAGATGCCCCTATGAAAATTGATAGAACACTCAAATAATTTCAAATGATTTTTCAAAATTACTCTTTAATGATTGTGCTATAAATGTGAGATTTGAAATGAAGGATTTGTTGGTACTATAGTATAACTTCTGAGAAAAAAATGATGCCAGCTTCTGTCCACTCCTAACAATTATTCTAAGAGTTGGTGCCTCTTTGCAATTATATTATATATTTATATGCAAATATAAATTAAGTAAATTTTTAAAAATTCAAATGCTTTTCAAGATGATGTTCCAACCAATTCCTTTTTTATAATTTCTATGAAATTGAGGCCTGATTTTGTGTAGGCTGCTTCTAAGTGGCACTTTTTTTTTCTGATACCAAGTAGCTTCAGTGTTTACATTTTTTGGTTTTGTGAGAATTGAATAAGAGAATGCATGCACACCGCCTCAAACACTGACATTCAGGGGATGGGAGCAGTTGTCATCAGCTGTACTCAGGCCTTTGTCCTCCCAACACTGGCCTGGACACCAGACAGCCAGGAAAACTCATGGCGGTTGAAATGGGCCATCTCAGCCTCTTATCCTTTTTTATTTTTTTTGATCCTGGCCACCTTCTAGAACCCACGACAGTTGTGTGGAGGCACCTTACCTTGCCCTCTTCTCCATGGGCATCACCCCAGTTACCAGGACTTCAACACCCGGAGTCCTGCATTCTCAGGCTTTGCTCTTTCCTTGGTGAGATCCTATGCTCTCCCTGTGTGCTGAAAGAGAAAGACTAAGTGCAGGTAAAAAGCTCAGGGATGCTGTCTGCCTCAGCTGCCATTAGCAACATCATTGATAGACTTTTACAAGTCTGGGTACGTTGAGGATGAGAAAAGAATATTTGGGAGTTGGATTCCTGTAACTCCTTCAAATTGCACTACAGAAAGAGCTGCTTTCTCTACCCTAGACCAAGAGCTGAAATCTGTCTTAACTAGGCCCGTGAGAGCTGATCTGACTTCAGAGAATTTCATAATTTTAGAGTCTTAGAAACAGAGGGAAAGTGACTTGCATAGGTCTCACAGTTGGCTATGGTATCAGTGCAAGGACCAGAATCCAGATCTCCCAGCCCTCAGTTTAGCATTAGAGCTGCATCGTGTTGTGTGTTCATAAGTCTATTGAAATATTCAGTGTTTTATAGGACTTCAAATTTGTCCTATTTTCCTTATTGTGAATACATTCTATTGCATAGCTGAAAATCTGGCTGAAAAAATTCTGGAAGTCATTAGATCATAATTTTGGAAGCCTAGAATCATAAATGCTTATAGCCTCGTAGTTTGGGTGTTAGAATAGCATAAAGGTAAAACCTACTGTCTCTGGTGTAATCCCACCTTTGCTACTTGTGCCTCGGGCAAGTTACTTAACCTCTCTAATCTGAAGTTCCTTCCTATGTACAATCTTAATATCTTGGAGTCTAAGACTTAGAGTCTTTGAATCTTCAAATCTTAAAATTATCTAGTCATAGAGTAAGTTAAATGATTTGTAGCTTCTTCAGTGGAATTCATACCTCATCTTTTCATCTTTAATGGCCAAAGCGAAAAAGAAAAGAAAGATTAAATGGCTTTCTTCAATCCCATCCAACCATCCATCCATCCATCCATCCATCCATCCATCCATCCATCCACTCATCCATCCACCCACCCATCCATCTAACCATCCATCCATCCATCCATCCATCCATCCATCCATCCATCCAGGCATGCATTCACTCATGAATTTTCACTGTCATTCAATCATGCATTTCCTTATTATGTGTGCATTTGTTAACCAATACCTAAAGTATTCCTCTGTGGCAGGCTCTGGTTAGGCCCTAGGCAGATGACTTCATCTTCAAGGAGCTCCTAGGCACCTACAGATGGCTTCCCACAATAATTGTTTGCTTTCTCTGGGCTTTGTCAGTTCCCCCTACAGTGACAGTGTCCCAGTCTTCCACCTCCTCCAGCTTGGTGGCTGTTACTTGCCTCGTGCAGAGATTCTATCCACAAAACTTGCACCTCGCCTGGCTAGAGGACTGCCATACACTCAAAAGCACTGAGCAACCCACATTAAAGAAGAATGATGATGGGTCCTACACCCTGCAAAACCTGCTGCTGGTGAATGCATCAGTGCAGGGGCCTGAGCGGGTGCTCACCTGCATGGTGGAACATGAGGGACAGCCTCCCAAACGGGCCAACCTCATACTGTCCACAGCAGCCCACACTGCTTATAAGCCCATTGGGAGCACAGGTAAGTTCACTTCTTCTTCTATGAGCACCTGGGGTCACTTCTGTATCCTGAGTGGATTTCAGAAGGTACTCAGAGGAGGGGGAGCTTGATAATCAATGAGGTCTTATCCCACTTGAGAGTCTGTGATTCCTTAAATAACCAGAATGGTTTCTGGCCAGTGGATTCCTTTAAATCTGGCCATCCTGAAAGGTTCTTTAATTTCTGTGGAAAGAGTGATCTCCTGGCTCAAGCTCCTTCAAAATTCCCAAGAGAGAGTTCAGCTTAGTGCACTCACTACTGGTGCTTCTGAGATGGTTGTCAGCAAGGCTGTCTTGTTTAAAATATTTGTTTTGGTTATATGGAGGCGAGCTTGCATGCACATAAAACCTGCTTGCATGATGTCTGTTCCAATGATAGAATAGCCTCTTCCCCTTGATTCTTGCACAGGCACTTCACCCCTGTGTGCTTCAGTCTGCCCATCTGTAGATAGTGTCTAATAAAGGTTCCTAATTCGTTGTCTTTATGAAGATTAAATGAATTAATACATGTGAACTTTGCCTATGGTCTACAAGAAATATCAGCTATTGATACCTATTACTTGAATTCAGGTAAGATTACTTTAAAATTTAGTTTCCAGTAGTTACAACTTTGTAAACTTAGGCAGCTGAGTCAATTACCTTCCCATAACCTCAATTTACTCATCTAGAAAATGGTGCTAATGATACCAAACTCTTAAGATTGTAGCAAAGTTACATTAAATGACCACAGGCCTTCGGGATATGGAGCTGAATATATTATACTTAGGTTTGTGCCTCTAAAGCCTTGCACAGTGGCTGGTATGTGTCCGATATTCAAATCAGCATTTGTTGAGCCAAATTCAAGGTGAGGCTTACAGGTCAAGGTCAACTCTTATTCCCAAGAGAGAACTCAATGTAGAGAGAAGGCATGGGTTTGGAATCAGAATCAGGTGCAACCTGCAAGCTCTGGAACTTCTTGACTACATGACCTCAGAGAGGGCATTTAAACTCACAGAGCCCCCATGTGATGGCTCCTTCTATCCTTTGGCATTTAGGTCCAGAGATGCCTGCCCTTATCTTTGTGGTTTTCCTCCTGGGCCTCAAGGTGCTGCTGGTGATGAGTTTCACAGTGACCTACATCTGCAGGAGGTGGAACCTGTGACAGGTGAACATAGGATGGGCTTTAGTCTTCGGTACTGGGTGGCAGGCTGGCAAGAGGCCTACAGGCCAAGCCCACAAAGTCACTGGGGCCCTCAAGAGTGATCCAGCCTCAAGGGAAGGTTGGGAACACTCTTTATTTTCTCCAAATGTTTTTTGGGATTCCTAGAGTCTTTCAACTCCGTGCATTGTGTAGTGCCCTGGAGGTGGAAAGGTTTCAAATTCCATTCTTTGGGACCCTGGAGATGGGAGGAGGGGGTTCCAAGGTGTGGTAGTGGTATGAATGTTGAGACCCAAACTCCAGAGTCCCCCAATACACTGTTACATGTTTCAGTTTACATATGATATATTTTGGGGATGCATAAGGAAAGTATTGCTAAAATCAATGAATAGAACCTATTCAAGGGACTTGGAGGTTCTGACTAGTGGCAAAGGTGAATGTGGGTATGGGAGAGAGTTTAGAACCCAGAAAGTGGCATTGGGGTGTAATGAGTATGGGCTTTGTTTCTGATCTGTGCCATGAATCCAGACCAAGCAGAATACCTACCATATAGTAGGTGCTCAATAAACATTTGTGAAATTAATACATGAATAAACAAACACGTGAATGAACATTTTTTTTTCTCTACAGCCCCTGCATGCCCTGTGATACATTACCTCCAGCCCTTTCCAAGGGGTTCAAGTGGGGAGAAGCTGCAAGGACTTGTAGGTCACTAAAGACCCCTTTATTCCATCCCTGCCACCCCCATTGCAGACATGCTCCCTTCCACACACCCTCCTGGTGTTCCCTCCCTCAGAGCTTTGGAGCAGAATCAGGGATGGATTTTCTTCATGAGGACTCCGGGGATGTCTTGACCCTGATGTACTGAGCTTCACGTTGGCCCTGCTTCCACCCAAGAGAATCAGACTGATCAAGAAAAGAAGTTTCCATTCTGCCCCTGGTCATGAACAATTCTTAATTTTCAGAGCAGTTTTTACTTTTGTGCAGGGCTTTTGAAAGTATGATTTCATTTTAACACACACATATTTTGAAATCACTGGCAAGTTGCACAAGCATTTTTCTCTTCTGAAGAGTACAGAAAAAATATAAACAATACCCGTTGACCTACCATCCTATCTTTGTAAAATAGTAACATTTGCCATTATGTTCTTCAGTTCTTTTTAAAAAAAAAAAAACAACAAAAAACCACTGTTCTGAATTTGGTGTTTATCATTCTCAAGCATGATTTTTAACTTTATAACATATGTATAAATCGTTAAGCAATGTATAGTATTACTTTTCATATTTTAACATTATATAAATTCTATGATACTGTACACAGCACTCTGGAACTTTATTTTTTATGCTTAACACAGTTTGTGAGGCTTGTTCCTATTGACATGTGGAGCTACATTTTATTAATTTTCCACTGTTCTGTGGTCTTTCTATTGTAAGAATATGCCACAGTTTATTGATCCTTCTCACAACGGATGTTGAAGCTTCATTCAGTGTTTTGCTAGTACAACTTTGCAATAAACGTTCTTGTATTTGTTTCCTTGGGCATGTGTGGGAGAGTCCGCCTTGTTCCTCTAGCTTGGTGCACAAAGCTGCAGTATTGGTAGGATTTGGGAGCTTTTGTTACATAAAAGCAATTTCCAATTGTTGCTTAAGTTTTACTCTTTCCATTTATCCCTTTCATCTCACTATATATATAATATTTTTGAATGTTTATTGCATTTTTTAAATAGATACCTTTTAGGAAGTTAAAGAGTTAAGTAGTTTTCCTTTCTTCTATTCCGATATTAACATATTTTAAAATCAAACAAAAGCAAAAGAAATCATCACCAGCAGACTTGAATTACAAGAAATACTAGTGGACACCCTTCAGGCACAAAGAAAATGACACCAGGTGTAAATCTGGATCCACACAAAAGAATGAAGAACAGAAACAGTAAATAGATGCATAAATTTAAAAGACATTTAAACAAAGCTCTGTAGATGATAAGTGAATGTTTAAAGCTAAAAATAATAATAATGCAATGTGGATGTTATGATAATAATGCATCAATATCATATAATACCTGAAACAATGGCACAAAGGCTGGGAGAGGGAATTGGATGTACACCGCCAGAGCATTCCTGTACTATACATACAGTGGTATAAATATTGGGACTTTTTTTCAGGATCACTGTATACTTTTATATTTTTCATGTTGTCTTCTATGTCATTTAGAAACAGCTCTGCTTTTTAATATAATCCATGTGCATTTTTATTACATTTATCTTTTTAAGACTTAAATGTAAGATCTGGAACTATAAAAATAAGAAAACTTGGGAAAAGCTCTTCTGGACACTGGCTGAGGCAAAGATGGAGTCTCACTCCATCGCCCAGGCTGGGGTGCAGTGGCGCGTTCTAGGCTCACTGCAACCTCTGCCTCCCAGTTTCTAGTAATTCTCCTGCCTCAGCCTCCCAAGGAGCTGGGATTACAGGCGCTCACATCTCGCTATATTTTTCTGGTGGTGTGTGTGCACACGTGTGTGTATGCATTATAGATGGTAGGAATCTTATTTTTTTGTAGGTGATAGGAATATTATCTTTTTTCTAGAAGGATTAATTATCCAGCACTCCCTGATATCCTGCCACCTTTGCTATATAGAGAGTGTCTATAAATCTGTGGTTCCTTTGATGAGCTCTTTGTTCTGCTGATCTACTTGTCTAGCTCTCTGTCAATACAGGCAAATTAAATTGTGCTTCACTTTATCGCACTTCACAGATACTGCATTTTTCACAAATTGACGGTTTGTGGCAACCCTGCATTGAGCAAGTCTATTGGTGCCATGTTTCCAACAGCATGTGCTCACTCCGTGTCTCTGTCACATTTTGATAATTCTTGCAATATTTCAAATTTTAATAATTATTACATCTGATCTGATGATCTGTGATTAATGATCTTTGATGTTATTATCGTAATGGTTTTGCGGCTCCACGAACCATGTCCTTATGAAACAGCACACTTGATGGAAAAATGTCTTGTGTGTTCTGACTGCTCCACCTACTGGCCGTTGCCCCATCTTGCTCCCTCTCCTCAGGCCTCCCTAGTTACCCTGAGGCAAAGGGAGACACATTGGCCTGAAATTAGGCCAATTAATAACCCTGCAACGGCCTCTAAGTGCTCAAGTGAAAGCGAGAGTTGCAAATCTCTCACTTTAAATCAAATCTAGAAACGATGAAGCTTGATAAAAAAACGCTTGCCCAAAGCTGAGACAGGCTGAAAGCTAGGCTTCTTGCACCAAACACTCAGCTAGCTGTGAATGCAAAGGAAAAGTTTTTGAAGGAAATTAAAAATACTACTACAGTGAGCACATGAATGATAAGAAAGCAACACATCTTATTGCTGATAAGGAGAAAATTTTAGTGGTCTCAATAGATGATCAAACTAGCCACAACATTCCCCTGCAATATCTCCGAGATATTCTTGTACCTGGCTTAGCATAGCTCCACAGTAAGTTTTGATATCTTTTGGGCAAATCATCTCACCTTTTCTTATCCAAAATTGTTGTGATTATTCTTGGCTTAAATGCATTTTAGACTCACTTTATCAAGTTTCATGAAAAATCCTTTTAGATTTATTATTTGACTCCGTGGAATTCATATATTATTTTGGAGACATTTACATTTTCCCAGTATTGAGCCTTCCCATTTATGGGTGTGGTATACCTCTGTTTATTCAGATTTTCTTTTATGAATTCAGTTTACGATTTTACAGTTTTTTTCTCTATAATGGTCTTATGCATCGTTAGTTAGAGACGCCTTTAATATATTCTAGTTTATGGAATCTTTAAAATTTATTATTACTTTTTTCAGTGGTTGTTGACTACTGAATAGGATTGCAATTGAGTTTTGAACATCAATCTTATAGCTGGAAAGCTTATGAAATTCTCTTACTAGTGCTAATAGTATGGATATTCTTTTTATATATAACTCCTTTTTTTTTTTTTAGATGGAGTCTCGCTTTGTTGCCCAGGCTGGAGTGCAGTGGTGTGATCTTGGCTCACTGCAACCTCCGCCTCCCAGGTTCAAGCGATTCTCCTGTCTCAGCCTCCCGAGTAGTTGGGATTACAGGCGCATGCCATCATGCCAGGAGACAGGGTTCCACTGTGTTGACCAGGCTGGTCTCGAACTCCTCACCTCTAGTGATCCGCTCTCCTCACCTCCCAAAGTGCTGGGATTACAGGTGTGAGCCACTGCACCTGGCCTTTGTGTGTAACTCCTATAACATTCATGTAATGATCTAAATTAGTGTTTATCTTTATCAAAGTTACATGTACACACTGAGTCAAATAAATAGTTATCTAAGTTTTACATATAAAAATTGGAGTCTCCTTAACATCCAACCATATTCTACCTCCCAGAAGCAATTATTCTCAACTTTTAATAGATTATCTTAGATTTTTACTGCCATATCTCATATAACATGTTCATATCTCCAGTTCTTCATTTTTCAGTATTAGGCATTATTTTTGACTTCCCACAATTGCAGATGGTAATATAATGCTCTGCCATTGCTGACTTAATGCCACACGTGAACACTTTCTATTCCCTATCAACTGAATATGATTATATCATAATTTGGGATAATTTAAGAGTCAATGTCTGTATTGTAATAAGTGTTTGAATATTCTTACGTTCCTTCTTTCTTTCTTTCTTTTTTTTTTGAGATAGAGTCTCACTCTGTTGCCCAGGCTAGCGTGCAATGGTACAATCTTGGCTCATTGCAATCTCTGCCCCCTGGGTTCAAGCAATTCTCCTGCCTCAGCCTCCCTAGTAGCTGGAATTACAGGTGTGCACCACCACGGCTGGCTAATTTTTGTATTTTTAGTAGAGACGGAGTTTCACCATGTTGGCCAGGCTGGTCTCGAACTCCTGACCTCAATTGATCCACCCGCCTCAGCCTCCCAAAATGCTGGGATTGCAGACATGAACCTCCACGCCCGGCTGAACATTATTTCCAGTTGGGTCTGGTAATATTCCTAGCTTTTGCTTATGTTCAGTCTCTCCTGTGTATGTTTGTGTAATCACCACTATAGTCAAAATACAGACAATTCCATAACCATAAAGGTCTCCCTGGTGCTACCTCATTATAGTGACACCCACCCTCACCACACTAAGTCTCTGGCAAGTGCTAACCTCTTCTATAGCTCCGTAATTTTGACAATGTTATATAAATGGGATCGTACAGTATGTAACATTTTGAGTTTGATTTTTTCACTCAACATACTGCCTTTGAGATCCTTACAAGTTGCTGCATATATAAATAATTTATTTTTTTATTGCTGAGTGTTATTTTATTGTACGGATGCATACTGTTTGTTTAGCCATTCACTTGTAAGACAAGTTTGTCTTACACTGGTTGTTTCCAGTGTTTTGCTGTTACAAATAAATCTGCTACAAACATTTGTGCACGGTTTTCTGTGTGTACATAAGTTTTCATTTTTCTGGGACAAATGCATGGGAGTGCAATTGCTGGTTCATGTAGTATAGTGAGTGTATGCTTAGTTCTTTTTAGGAAGTTGACAACCAGTTTTATAGAGTGGGTGTATTATTTTACATTCCCATTTTCAATGTATTAAATATTCAGTTTCTCTGCATCCTAGCCAGCATTTGATAGTGTCACTATGTTTTACTATAACTGTTCTATTAGGTACATAGTAATAATATCTCACTATGATCTTAATTTGCATTTTCCTGATGGTTAGTGATGTAAGCATCTTTCATGTGTTTATTTTCTATCTATATATCCTTGTTGATAAAATGCCTCTTTATGTCTTTCACCCATTGTGATATTGTGAAATATATATTTGGTCTTCAACCCTGTTTCCTGCCAAACAACCCCTAAAATCCTTAGACTCTCCAAAGACATGTCTTTTTGTGTCTCAATGAATTGACTGATGGCTGGGGGGAGCACCTACGTAGCTTCAGGATGGGGACTGGTCACCAGAAAGTCCAATTTTTAAAGACAGACAGGGGACCTGAAGAGTAAGTCGATTAAATGATTTAATCAATTATGCCTACATAATGAAGCTTCTGTAAAAACCCAAAAGGACTGGATTCAGAGAGCTTCTGGACAGCTGAACATATACAAGTTCCTGAAAAGTGCTGCACCTGCGGAGGTCATGGAAGCTCCGTGTCCCTTCCCCATTCCTCTCTCTATGTATCTCTTCATCTATATCCTTTATAATAAACTGGTAAACTTAGTGTTTCCCTGAGTTCTGTGGGCCGCTCTAGCAAATTAATTAAACACAAGAAAGAGGTCGTGAGATCTCTGATTCATAGCCAGTGAGTCAGAAGCACATTCCTTGCAATTGGCATTAGAAGTGTGGAGAAGTTCCATGGGACTGAGTGCTCATCCCCGTAGTATCTGACGTTACCTCCAGATAGATAGCATCAGATTAGAATTGGATTGAGGACACCCAGCTGGTGTCTGCTGCAGAACTGATTGCTTGCTTGTTGGTGGGGAAGAAATCTCCCACATTTGGTCACAGAAGTCTTCTGTGTTGATTGTTGCTGTATGAGTGCAGAGGAAAAACAGTTTGAGTTTTCCCACCTTTACCCGCTTGTAATGGAAGTTTTTGTCTTGTTTTGTTGTTTTTAACTGTTGAGTTTAGAGAGAGATATCCTAGATTTGAACCCTTTGTCAGATGTGTGGTTTGCAAATATTTTCGCCCGTTCAGTAGCTTTGCTTTCATCCTTAACATGGTATTTTGGAGAGCAAAAGTTTTAAATTTTGATAAAATCCAATTTATCAATTTTTAAAATTGATCATGCTTTTGACGTCAGGCCTAAGAATCTGTCATCAAGCCCTAGATCCTGAAGATTTTCTCCTAAACATTTTATAATTTTACGTTTTATCTTTGAACCTATGATCTATTTTGAGATAATTTTTGTATAATGTATGGTATGAGGTTTATGTTGAGGTTCATTTTTTGTTTATGGATATCTAGCACCTTTTGTTGAAAATACTTTTTCACTTGCGGAATTAATCCCTCCTCTATTGAATTGCTTTTGCTACTTTGAAAAATCAACCGTCTGTACTTGTATGGGGCTGTTTCCAGGTTTTCTATTTTGTACCATCGATCTATGTGTCTGTTCCTCTGCCAATATCACAGATTTTTGATTACTACATCTTTATCATGTCTTAAAATCAGGTATATTGATTCCTTCCACTTTATTCTGTTTTGACCCTTTCAGTTCTCTTTTATTCCCTTTGTTCATGTAAATTTAAAAATAGTCTTATGTATGTTTACAAAAATATGTCTAGAATTCTGACAGAAATTGTGTTAAACCTATATATCAGTTTGGATAGAATTGACATTTTTATTATGCTGAGGCTCACAGTCCATGGATGTAGCATGTCTCCCTGTGACGGTTAATTTTAGGTGTCAACTTGAGTGGGTTAAGATAGCTGGCAAAATATTATTTCTGGGTGTGTCTCTGAGGGTATTTCTAGAAGAGATTAGTGTCTGAATCAGTGGACTGAGAAAGGAAGATCTCCCCTCATCTAATGAAGATAGGCACCATTCAATCAGTTAAGAGCCTGGATAGAACAAAAAGGCAGAGGAAAGGTGAATTCACTCTTCTGGAGCTGGGACACCAATCTTCTCCTGCCCTTGGATATCAGAACTCCAGGTTATCTGGCCACTGGACTGCAAGACTTATACCAGTGCTATGACATTCCCCAGTCCCAGTCTTTACCTCTGTAGAGTCTGAGGCCTTCAGCCTCTGAATGACAGATATGCCAACAGCTCCCCTGGTTCTCAGGCCTTCAAATGTGGAATGAGCCACTCCACCAGCTTCTCTGGTTCTCCAGCTTGCAGACAGCATATCGTGGGACTTCTCCGCCTCCATGATCACATGAGTCAATTCCCATAGTAAATCCTGTTTCATCCATCTATTGATATACATATCAATAGATATATATAAATCCCATCTCATCCGTCTATCGATATATGTATCCTATTGGTTTTGTTTCTCTGGAGAATGCTGACTAATACCTTCCTCTTTATTTTAATCTTCTTTGATTTCTTTCATCAGTGTTTGCAATTTTCAGCACACAATTCTTATATATGTTTTGTTAAATTTATAGCTATTTCATTTTTGAGCAATTTAAATGGTATTGTATTTTAAATTTTGGTTTTCATGGGTTTATTGCTAGTATATAAAATTAAAGGTAACTTGGCCGGGCATGGTGACTTATGCCTGTAATCCAAGCACATTGGGAGGCCGAGGCGGGTGGATCACCTGAGGTCAGGAGATTGAGACCAGCCTGGCCAACATGGTGAAACTCTGTCTCTGCTAAAAATACAAAAATTGGCTGGGTATGGGGGCACGCACCTGTAGTCCCAGCTGCTTGGGAGGCTGAGGCTGGAGAATCACTTGAACTCTGGAGTCAGAGGTTGTGGTGAGCCAAGATCATGCCACTGCACTCCAGCCTGGGTGACAGAGTGAAACTCCGTCTAAAAAAAAGAATTAAAGTTAACTTTTTTGCATGTTGATCATGTAGTCTGTCACCATTCTGAACTCACTTATCAGTTCTAAGAGTCTCTTCTGTAGATTCTGCAGAATTTCCTACAAAGGCTATGATGCCATATACAAATAGAGATAGTTTTATTTCTTTCTTTCTGATATGTATGCCTTTTATTTCCTTTTCTAGCCTTATTGCCCTGGCTAGGACTCCCAGTACTATACTCAATAAAAGTGGTGAGAGAGGAAGAAACACTGTGACTGTGAAGTCATGGTGAAGCCAGGGTGTCACCACCACTGCTGCCATCGAACAACAGAGAAATCTCCAGGAGTACCTAGAAGTCGAAAGGAACTTCAAGTGCCAAACACTGAGCTTCATCTAAAAGCCAAAAATAATTGCCCAAATCTATCCAAGAGAATGTTATCAATCATGCTGCTTTGCCTGTTAAAGCATAAGGCCCATCAGCATTAAACTCCAGGCCAGACCAGCCAATATTACAAGGTCCCAGAAGCCAAAGTTGAAGCCACTAAAACTGGGCAAAAGGCTGAATATGTTGCTTCTAACCAAACTGTAAGCCTCCAGCGGTAGCTGACAGCAGCACAAAGCTGGATCAGTCACCACGGAAAAGCTGTCAAGAAAACCCACGGGGTCACTTGATGCACAGGATTTGAAGACTACAAAGCAGCAGTTAACATATCAAGGAATGTTAAGTGTACAGACTCCATAGGAAATACCCACATTGAAAATTAATCTTTGGTTAGCTTTCTAAAAGAGATTAATGAAGACAATTTGCCTCAAACCTTGTCAGACCCTGAGAGGAAGCCAGATTCTCAATTACATACTATAAAGAAGTTAAAGAATAACTCTCATAATTGAACCAAGAGCAATTTGGTTCCTAAACAAGCCTTTGGCAGATATTCAGTGACTAGTGCTGCCTTGAAAGACAGAGTTCATAAACAATTTGTTAGAGAAACACAAGTCAAGCTTCTAACAGTAAAGTCATAGCAACTCTCTCAAGGGGATCTTGCAAGACTGGAAGAAAAGCCCCCAAGACAGTTCCCTCTCTCTTTGTTCAGACCCTTAGTAGGACTCAAGCATCAAAAAAAAAAAAAAAAAAATTAATGGTGGAGGGTACAAAGGTTAATAGGGTTAATTATTAAAGAGCATATATAAGTTAGTGAACAGGAAGTAAAACATACCAAAACCAGGACATACTCCAGTTTGTTTCGGGGAGGATACAGTAACAGACATTTAAACATTAAGCAAGATCAGCAGTCCATTCAACCTTGTTTTGGGCCTTGGTAGTGTGCACTGCAAAAATCAAAAGCTATAAGCCAGAGGTCTAGTTTGACAGTTGGCAGCTTAAATTCAGTCATTCCCAGCGCCCACGGCTTAAGAGCAAATGGAACTAATGGGGACAAATGCCACAACAGCTTACAACACAAAGCACAGGCATCGGACTCCAAGTTGAAAAAGGCTCTTCTGTTTTCTAAACAAGAGAGCTCCCAAAACTCAAGCTGGTAACACAATCATGAAGGGAAAAGGAGTCTCAAAAGGGACCCAAATGAATTCACATACTGAAAAGAAGACAATAGCAGAGGATCAAAGGAAACAACCGGAAGAATGATAGAAATCTAAGGGGAAAATCTATAAGTGGCCTCCTATGACACATAAAACAGAAAGAAAAATAATAGAGAAAATAAATATTCTGGAAGACCGTTAAAAAAAAAGAGGAAGAAAAGAAAGCATAACTTCAACTGCTCAATAAAACTAACAACACTCTGACAGAATGTCTGCAGCTCATTGAAAGGGGTGTGGTTTTTAATGAAATATTTGCCATATTGTCTAGTATTCCTGAGGCCAAAGAACTGCTAAATTCTGGTTCTACAAAGCAAAGTTGTTAGCCAATAAAGGCACCTATGATGCTACTGGGCTATATGAAAAGGCCGTTAAAAATGAGGCAATACCAACACAAGTGTTACAGGAAGTTGTTCTTAACATTTTGCAAGACCCAAACAAAACCATGGAAGGAATTACCTCTGACTTTTTAGTTGTTAAAACTGACATGACATCAGCAGAAGAGCTGGCCTAGAAGATGGAATCTGGAAAGTCTTGTTCTTCTCAAAGAAAAAAAAAAAAAGGAACAGGTTACAGCAACACCCCAAATAACGAAGGCATAACAGGATAATCATCCTGATATCAAATTGCAGATCACTCCAGCCCTGGAATAAATGGAGTGGCAGAATTGCAAGACATGAAACTTATCACTCCTGTACAGGGTTCAGTGGAGATCAAACAAGCAGTATCCCACTACCTGGAAAGGCTGCAGGAACGCAATTTAGTAGTGCCTTCTCTTGACAAGCTATTAGGTGTGAAAGAAACAGCATTTTATATTTTATAAAAATGAGATTTTGCCTGTAACATTAGGGTTTCAAATCCTTGAATCATAATTTCTGGAGTCTTTTTTTTTCTTTTTTTTTTTTTTTTTTAAAAAAAAGGTGTTTTAGAGGGCTGGGCGCAGTGGCTTACACCTGTAATCCCAGCACTTTGGGAGGCCAAGGTGGGCGGATCAGGAGGTCAAGAGATCGATACCATCCTGGCTGACACAGTAAAACCCCATCTCTACTAAAAATACAAAAAATTAGCTGGACATGGTGGCGGGCACCTGTAGTCCCAGCTACTTGGGAGGCTGAGGCAGGAGAATGGTGTGAACTTGGGAGGCGGAGCTTACAGTGAGCCGAGATGGTGCCACTGCACTCCAGCCTGGGCAACAGAGTGAGACTCCGTCTCAAAAAAAAAAAAAAAAAGGTGTTTTAGACCCTCTGAGGTAAGAAATGCTCCTGTTCAAGTGACCTGGAAAAGAACGTATAATAGAGAGGCATAATGGATGCAGAAGATTATGTATGGCCTCTCAGGATTTCAAGTAATTTGCTTGGCTTACTCAGATTTTCTATACCCACAGGAAAGTCTTTGGTGTATGTAGTTTGACAGTTTTATGGCATACATAAGTTTCAAACTATTAAGAATTAATTTATCCTGTAAGTATGGTAAAAATTTGTACTTTGTTGATGTACTTTAACCCCAACATAGTTCTTTTTTATATTAGAAGGTTGGTGCCACAGTATGATGGTCTTTCATTTCTGCATCCACCTTAGCAGGGAGGGCAAGTCCTTTCACAGTGGAAGATCTGAGCTTTCACGCTGGCTTGCCAGGCTAGATGGGACATAACAGACTACCTGGTTCAAATCTCCTCACTTGCAGATGAATTTATACTAGGTTTGTCTTTGCTCAGAGCCTGCATATGATATTTATGTGTGATCTTTGATGTCTGTCACAGTATACCTGTAGATGAAGGGTAATCCTTTCTGTGCCAGGTCTCCTGGAATGAAGTGCAATCTTGAATTGGGGTGGTCATCTGGCTCTTTTGGTTTATATTCAAACCTAATTTTGCATTTATTATTCAGAAATACTAAAAGTAAAAACAAAAGGGGCAAGAGAGAGGGGCAAGGAGGAGAGAGGGGTGAGGACATTGCTTCTTCATTTCAGTGCTTTGATCTGCCAGGGGACAACAGGCCTGAGAAGGCAATGCAAGCCCCGGAGACTGTTATAAGTTCTTTTACTTGCTTTCTGAGCAACTGCTCTAGGCAAGGTAAAATCAGAGTCATCATGGTAATATAATATATAGAAAACCCTGGTCAAGATATTTTAAATTTTAACTTTGTAAATATTTAAGTATTATCCTTTAAACAATCATTAATATTTTGTTTATTCCTGCTTTTAAAAAAAGAGTGATGAGAGAACACATTCTTGTTTCTATCCCTATCTAGAGAGAAAGGCTTCAATACTTCATCATTAAGCATGTTAGCTATAGCATTTTGTTTTTGTAGATGTTCTTTTTAAAACAAAATTTTAGTTGACACATAATAATTATACATATTTAAGGTGCACAGAGTGATATTTTGAAACATGCATATGAAGTATAATGATCAAATCAGGGTAATTAGGATATCCAGCACTTCAAACATTTATCATTTCTTTGTGTTGGGAACATTCAAAATTATTTCTTCTAGCTTTTTGAAAAATGCAGTAACTTATAGTTTACCATATGCACCCTACAGTGCTGTGGAACATCAGAACTCATTTTTCATATCCAGCTAAAATTTGTAACCATTCACCAACTTCTCCTTATCCTCCCTACCCTCCTACCCTTCCCAGCCTCTGACAACCACAAGTCTCTACTTCTATGGGCTCCATTTTTTTTTTTTTTTAGTTCCCACATGTAAGTAAGAACACGTGGTATTTGTCTTTCTGCGCCTGACTTATTTTACTTAGCAACGTCCTCCAGGCTCATCCATGTTGCTGCAAATGACAGGATTTCATTTTTTTTTTAATGGCTGAGTAGTATTCTATTGTGCATATAATAACACTTTTTTTATTCATCTGTTGATGGACATTTAGGTTGATTCCACACCTTTACAATAGTGAATAGTGCATCCCTTTGAGAAACTGATTTCCTTTCCTTTGGATAAATACCCAGTAGCAGGATTGCTGGATTGTATGGTAGTTGTATTTTTAGTTTTCAGAGAAGTCTTTATACTACTTTCAATAATGGCTCTATTAGTTTACATTCCCACCAACAGTGTATAAGCATTTCCCTTTCTTCACATCCTTGCCAGCGTTTGTTATTTTTTGTCTTTTTGATAATAGCCAATCTCAACTGGGGTGAGAGATCTCATTGTGGTTTTGATTTTCATTTCCTCATGATTAGTGATGTTGAACGTCTCTTCATGTATTTGTTGGCCATTTATTTGTATGCCTTCTTTCGAGAAATGTCTAATTAGATAATTTGCCCACTTTTAAATTGGGTTATTCGTTTTTGGTTGTTAAGTTTTGTGAGTTCCTTGCATATTCTGAATATCAGACCCTTGTTGGGTGAATAGTTGGCAAACTTTTCTCCCATTCTACAAGTTGTCTCCTCACTCTGCTGATTGTTTTCTTTGCTGTGCAGTAGTTTTTTAGTTTGATATAGTCCTATTTGTCCGTTTTGTTGCCTTGTTGCCTGTGCTTTTTAAGTCTTATCCATAAAATCTATGGCTATAACAATGCTCTGAAGCAGTTCCTCTATATTTTCTTCCAGTAGTTTTATAGCTTCGGGTCTTACATTTAAGTCTTTAATCCATTTTCAGGTGATTGTTGTGAATGGTGAGAGATAGAGGTCTAGTTTCATTCTTCTGCATATGGATATCCAATTATTCTGGCACCATTTATTGAGAAGATATCCTTTCTCTGATGTATGTTTTAGGTGCCTTTGTTGAATGTCAGGTGAATACACAGATTTATTTCTGGATTTTCTATTCTGTTTCATTTTTTTATGTGTCTATATGCCAATACCATGCTGTCTTGGTAAATGCAGCTTTATAGTATGTTTTGAGGTAAGGTAGTGTGATACGTCTAGCTTTGGTTTTTTTGCTCAGCGTTGCTTTGGCTATTTGGGTTCTTTTGTGGTTCCATACAAATTTTAGGATTTTTTTTCTATGTCTGTGAAGAATATCATTGGTATTTTGATAGGGATTGCATTGCATCTGTGGATTGTTTTGGGTAGTATGATAATTTTAACAATATCAGTTCTTACAATCCATGAGCACAGGATGTTTTTCCACTATTTTGTGTTCTCTTAAATTTCTTTCATCAGTATTTTGTAGTTTTTATTGTGGAGGTTTTTCACCTCCTTGGTTAAATGTATTCCTAGATATTTTATTTTATTTTATTTTTATAGCTATTGAAAATGGGATTGCTTTTTAAATGTGTTCTTCAGCTATTTATTGTTGGTGTATAAAACTACTACTAATTTTAATGTTGATTTTGCATCCTGCAACTTTACTGAATTTGTTTATTAGTTCTAAGAGGTTTTTTAGTGGAGTCTTCAGTTTTTTTCTATATATAAGATCATATAATCTGCAAAGAGGGACAATTTGACTTTTTCTTTTCCAATTTGGATCTTTTATTTCTTTCTTCTGCTTGATCATTCTGATTAAGACTTCCACTACTATATTGAATAGGAGTTGTCGAAGGGGGCATCTTTGCCTTGTTCCAGTGCATAAAGGAAGAAAGGCTTTTGCTTTTCTCCATTCAGTAGCTGTGAGTTTGTTATATATGGCCTTTATTATGTTGAGGTATGTTCTTTCAGTGCCTAATTTGTTAAGAGTAAGTTTTATTTTGAAGGGATGTTGAATTTTACCAAATCCTTTTTTCTGCATCTATTGAGATGATCATATGGTTTTTGTCTTTCATTCTGCTGCTGTGATGTATCACATTTATTGATTTGTGTGTGTTGAACCATCCTTGCATCCCTAGGATAAATGTTATTTGATCATGATGTATTATCTTTTTGATGTGTTGTTGGATTTGGCTTACTAGTATTTTGCTGAGGATTTTTGCATCTATGTTAATCAGGGATATTGCCTGTAGTTTTCTTTTTTATTGTTTCCTTGTCTGGTTTTGGTATCAGGGTAATGCTGGCCTCATAGAATGAGTTAGGAAAAATTCCCCCTTCAATTGTTTTGAGCAGTTTAAGAAGAATTAGTGTTAGTTTGTTGTAAGTCTGGTAGGATTTAGCAATAAAGCTGTTTGGTCCTGGGCTTTTCTTTGTTCGGAGAGTTTTTTTATTACTGGTTCAATCTTGTTACTTGTTATTGGTATGTTCAGATTTTCTGTTCCTTTCTGGTTCAATCTTGGTGTGTTGTATATGTCCAGGCATTTATCTATTTCCCCTTTGGTTTTAAATTTGTTAGCATATAATCGTTCATCATAGTCTATGATTAACCTTGGTATTTCTGTGGTATCAGTTTTAATGTCTCCTTTCTCATTTGAGGATCCAGCATCATTCCCCTACATGTGGCTTGCCAATTATCCCAGCACGATTTGTTGAATAAGGTGTTGTTTCTCCACTTACATGTTTTTGTTTGCTATGTCAAAGATCAGTTGGCTGTAAGTATTTGGCTTCATTTCTGGGTCTCTATTCTGTTACATTGGTCTATGTGTTTATTTTTATACCAGTACCATGACCGTTTTATCTCTTTTTATGTTTTTTGACTTAAAGTCTATTTTATCTAATATAAATATAGCTAATCCTACCTGCTTTTGGTTTCTATTTGTGTAAAATATCTTTTTTCATCCCTTCAGTTTCAATCTATGTGTCTTTACAGGTGAAGCAAGTTTCCTGTAAGCAGCATATAGTTGTGTCTTGTCTTTTTTTTTTTTTTTTTTTTTTTTTTTTTTGAGACGGAGTCTCGCTCTGTCGCCTAGGCTGGAGTGCAGTGGCACAATCTTGGCTCACTGCAAGCTCCGCCTCCCGGGTTCACACCATTCTCCTGCCTCAGCCTCTCCGAGTAGCTGGGACTACAGGCACCCGCCACCACACCCGGCTAATTTTTTGTATTTTTTAGTAGAGATGGGGTTTCACTGTGTTAGCCAGGATGGCCTCAATCTCCTGACCTCATGATCCGCCCGCCTCGGCCTCCCAAAGTGCTGGGATTACAAGCGTGAGCCACCGTGCCCGGCCGTCTTGTCTTTTTTTTTATCTATTCAGCCAGTCTATATCTTTTAACTGGATATGTAAACTGTTTATATTCAAGATTGTTATTGATAGGTGAGGAAGTACTCCCGTCATTTTCTTACTTGTTTTTGATTGACTTGTACATCCTTTGTTTTTTCTTCCTCTCTTATTGGTTACTTTTGTGATTTGGTGGTTTTCTGTAGTGACAACATTTTATTTCTTTCTCTTTTTCATTTGTTTATCTGCTCTACCAGTGATGTTTACACTTTTGTGTGTTTTCACGATGGCAGATATTTTCCCTTAACTTCCAAATGTAGAATTCCCTTAAGCAACTTGGATCTTGAGAGGTGAGTGGGATCCAGTGTGAATTTTCTCCCTGAAACAATGCAGTCACATGAACTCCAGGCAGCTCCCATACTAGCCTTATGGCCTGTAAGGGCCAAGAGGTTCTCCTGTGGCTAGGAATATAGGTGTCCATGGTGAGAATGTGCATCACTGTGAATCTCTTGCTTGCCATTTTCTCACAATGGGGAGTTCTTCCTGGCACTGAGCTGATCCCAGCCAGGCCAATCTCACTTCCCTTTCTTTCAGTGCCTCAGAGGGTTCCTGTCACTTCCCTGATGAATTCCAGTGTTTTCTCTTAGACAGTCTATTCAATATGTGGTTGTCCACTCTCTGTTTTGATCTTGCTTTGTAAAAGAGGTGAGTGTTGGGCATCTCTGGTCAGCCATGATGTTTCCTTGGTAGATGTTATTTATCAAGTTGAGAAAGTTCCTCTATAATATCTAGCTTTCTGAGTTTTTAATCATGACAGTGTGTAGAATTTTGTCAAATGCTTTTTCTAATAACTTGATACAGTCATCTGATTTTTCTTATTTAGACTGTTATTGCAATGAACTATACTGACAGATTTTCAAACATAGAATCAGCCATACATCTTCATTCGCTTGTTTGGGGTTTATTTTGCTATTTTTTCCTAGGATTTTTCTTTTTTTTTGAGACGGAGTCTCGCTCTGTCACCTAGGCTGGAGTGCAGTGGCATGATCTCAGTTCACTGCAAACTCTGCTTCCTGGATTCAAGTGATTCTCCTGTCTCGGCCTCCCGAGTAGCTGGGATTACGGGCACCCACCACCATGCCCAGCTAATTTTTGTATTTTTAGTAGAGATGGGGTTTCACCATGTTGGCCAGGCTGGTCTCAAACTCCTGACCTCAAATGATCTGCCCACCTCCAAAAGTGCTAAGATTACAGGTGTGAGCCACCACGCCCAGCCTTTTTCTAGCTTTTAAAGGTGTGAGCTTTGATTATTGATTTGAGATCTTTTTTCCTGATGTAAGAATTTAGAGATAGAAATTTCCCTTTCAGCATTTCTTTAGCTGTATCTCACATATTCATTTTCGTGTGTGTGTGTGTGTCTAGATAACAAGAAATTTGAAAATAAACAATACACTGCTAAATAACCCAAACGCTTTTGTGTGGGCACATTTTTTTAAAATTTCTCTTGGGTATTCTCTAGGGGTGTAATTGTTGGATCATATGGTAATTCTATGTTTAAACCCTTGAGGAATTGCTAGATTATTTTCCAAAGCAAGAATACCATTTTAAGTTTCCACTACCATATAAGGGTATCTCACTGTGGTTTTGATTTGCATTTTCCTGGTTATTAATGACATGGAGGATCTTTTCATGTGCTTATCTTTGGAGAAATATCTACTTAGATAGTTTCTCTTTTTGAAAATTGAGTTATTTGTATTTTTATTATTGAGTTGTAAGTGATTATCTATCTATCTATCTATCTATCTATCTATCTATCATCTATCTATCTATCTATCATCTATCTATCTATCTATATCTATTTTCTAGATACCAGTTCCTTCTTAGATATATAATTTGGAATATTTTCTCCCATTCTGTGAGGTATTTTTTTACTTTATTATCCAAGGTCATGAAGATTTATCCCTACGTTTTCTTTTAAGAGATTTACAGTTTTAGCTCTTGCATTTAAATCTTTGATCCACTTTGAGTTAAATTGTTTATATTGTATATGTATGTGGCTATCCAGTTATCCCAGAATCATGTTGGAGGGACTTTTCTTTCATCATTGAATGGTCTTAGCATGCTTGTTGAAAATCAGTTGACCACAGATGTATGGGTTTATTTCTTGACTCTCAATTATATTCTATTGATATGTATGTCTATCTTTATCCGTACTAAATTTTCTCGGTTACTATTGCTTCATAGTTAAGTATTTCTTTGGATATACCCAATAATGAGACTGCTGGGTCAAATGCTAATTCAGTTTTAAGTTCTTTGAGAAATTGCCAGACTACTTTCCATAATGGCTGAACTAATTCCCACTAGCAGCATATAAGTATTCCCTTTTCTCCACAACCTTCCTAGCATCTGGTTTTTTTTTTTAACCTTTTTAATAGTAGGCATTCTGATTGATGTGAGATGGTATCTCATTGTGGTTTTGATTTGCATTTCTCTAATGTTTAGTGATGATGAGTATTTTTTCATATGCTTTTTGGCTATGTGTATGTCTTCTTCTGAAAATTGTCTGTCCATGTCCTTTGCCCACATTTTCATGGGGTTGTTTGTTTTTTGCTTGTTAATTTGTTTAAGTTTTTGTAGATCCTTGATATTAGGCCTTTGTCAGATGCATAGTGTGCTAATATTTTCTCCCATTCTGTAAGTTGTCTGTTTACTCTCTTGATAGTCTCTTCTGCTGTGCAGAAGCTCTTTAATTTAATTAGGTCCCATTAGTCAATTTTTATTTTTGTTGCAGTTGCTTTTGGAGTCTTCATGATGAAATATTTACCAGGCCCTATATCCAGAATGGTATTTTCTAGGTTATCTTCCAGGGTTTTTATAGTTTATAGTTTTAGGTTTTACATGTAAGTCTTTAATACATCTTAAGTTGATTTTTGTATATAATGTAAGGAAGAGGTCCAGTTTCAATCTTCTGCATATGGCCTGCCAATTACCCTTACTAAGCAGTTTTTATGTGAGGTTGAGTCAATCTAGTTATTAGATGAACAATACCCTAAATTTGGGTACTGTTAATGCTGTGTTTTACTTTCAATGCACACAGGCTTCTAATTCCTCTGTTGCCTTGTGTTCTGGATGGACTTGTTTGCAGGAGATTTTTCTCAATGGGTGCTTTACCCACTGCTTTAGGCCCTTCCTTTGCACACCTGCTCCTCAGAGTGGGTCCTTCTTTGTATCTCCCCTTTATGAGTAGTAGACTGCTGTTACTTATTACTCAGGACCTGCTAACCTGGTTGGGGCCGGGGGTGTTTGCACAGGGAGCTCTACTGTTATGGTTCAGTCACAGTCTTAGTCACTATGGTCCAGGGTTCCAGAAGTGGAGACTTCTCAGTGGTCCTTCCCTTGGGCATCTCAGTAGATCTCTAATGGTTTAGGCCCAGGACATTTTTCTATCCTTTCCCCAGTGGTACAAAAGGGTTTTCTTTCTGTTCCTTTATCTGAGGAAAAGCAGATTTGCTGTTCTTTCCAGCTGCTTAATGCTTTGTTCCATATGGGAGACAGATGGGAAGGATCTGGGTGGGGCTTCGGGCTTTTTCCTACAGTAACTGTTGCCCACGTCCCCTAGGTCTGCACCATGAAGGAACTTTTCTCTGAAGTCTCATCCTGACCCAATCTTTCTGAGAATCCAGTAAAGTCTGTGGAGAAGAGCCTGCATGTACGTGTAAATTTCTTTTATGTCCATGGATCTCTGGGGTTCTATATTCTCGTGTTAGCCCACAGATACTCACTTTAGCAATTTGGCAAAAAAATCTTTGAATTTTTCTTACCAGTTTATTTGGCGTCCAGCCTCTGCCCCAGGGAGGCATTTGTGCATGGCTCATGTCTTCCTGGAGGCATCTGTTTTTCTTTAGATTTCAGATTAGCCAATTGCCCTGCAACTTCAGCTCTCTGATCAGTTCAAGAAAAGATTTTATTTTGTAGATTATACAACTTTAAATTTTTGTTGTAAAACTGGAGATGACACTCTTTCTGAATTTTATCATCCTAAGCAGAAGCTGAATTTCCCTGGATATATTTTCCATATAGAACTCATAGGATTTGCTAATCTGTAGAGAGAGAGAGAGAAGTCAGTGATGTCCCCAAGATTTTGGGGCTAAGAGACTGGAATAATACATTGCCGTCAAGTGTGTTAGAAAAAGCAGCACATGGAGCACCTTTGGATGGGGAGATCGGAGTTTAATTTTGAACATGTTAAGTTTTAGGGCTGCAATTGGAAACCCTATTGTCTCTCATAACATTTCCGTTTCTGAGTGTGATGCTTAAAAACCTTCTCTGTTCTTCAAACCTCCACCTTTAGATAAATAGCATATTTTCTAAAGGAAAGGCTCCCTGCACTTCCCACAGGATTGTGAATGAATAATAAAGGTCTCCCCCATCTCAAGAGGGAAGAATAATGAGGACCTTCAGACACGCATGCATGAAGTTGGCACATATTTTCTAAGGACAGGAGTCTGGTTTCTTGAATATTTCCTCAAGAAGATAAGTTGCTATGTGAATAATAAAATTTTGTCAGAAGCAAATATTTCTATTGTCTTCACAAGTTGAGAAGGTCAAAGACAGTTGAGCCCATGGCAAATACCTCCAGGACCCTAGACCACCTAAGCGGAACATAGGAAGAGGCTGCAAAAACAAGTCGTGCCTGCATTAGCAACCACCCACCTCCAACCTACATGAGAAGTTGAAAAGTACAGAGAAGCTGTATTTTAAATGTATTTTAATAAAGCAAATATTAAAACAAGTATTTATAAGTATTTTTCTTTCCATACCAAAAGTCTGCTTTGACAGTAAAGCTTGTTGACACATAGTTCAAACACTTCCTTCCTGCCTTTTAAGAAATTTATTCTGCTTTTCAAGGAAGGTATGTTTCTATTTTATCTAGAAACCTTGTAGACTGGCCTTATGGTTTATAGCAATATAAAAACACACAAAGTGATGCGTTTTTTAAATGAAATTATGTAACAACACATAATGTATGTATTTTACCACTCTTACAAAGATAACTTACAGTAAATAATGTTAACAATGTTAGTTTTACTTTTAAAATACAGCATTTTTAAATCTCTAAGCTCAATTTGAAGGTATCATAAGAACAGTAAATTTGATAAAAATGGGAAATTAGTAATATTCCCCCATTTCTTTAACAATTTGTAAATTCCAATTATCCTGAACATTTAATACCACTTACATATTTTGTTAATCACATTTTCTTAAACATTTGATAAGAGATTTAATATTTTGATCCAACTACCAAAAAGGCAGACTTTTGTACTTGACAGATTTTTCTAAACACTTGACAACTCACGATTCAAACATAAACACAAAATAGCATATCAAAAGTTAATCACTAGTTGGAAAGCATTCATACCATAGGCTTTTATTCATTTCTTGAATACTTTTGTTATATCTTCCTCTTTTAGGCTGGCTGCAATGAGCTATAATTGCACTACTGCACTCCACGCTGGGTGACAGAGCAAGACCCTATCTCTGAAAATAAAAAAGTATATATATATAAAAGTATCTTCCTCTATTATAATTTAATTCATTAAGCCATTTATTTAGATGGAAACTTGGCCCCTGACATGTGCTATGAAACAAATAGAAACCTAGAAATTTAGTGCATATTCAAATATTAAGACAGACACTGGTGTGGTGACTTTTGACTATCACTTCATTGGGACGTTTTTTCTTTCTGATCAACTTAATGAAAGTATAATTTACTATAATTAAGTGTAGCCATTTTTACTGTAGAGTTCAATGATCTTTGATGAACGTGTACACCCATGTAACTACCACTCCCAATCAAAGTAAAGAACATTTTCTTACCAGAATAAATTTCCTCTCCCTTTGCAGTCATTCTCCCCAGCCCTAGGTCACCACTGATCCACCTTCTGTTACTGGAAGGTTAGTTTTCTTCCCTGATTTAGAATTTCATATAAATTAAATCAGATAGTATATACTCTTGTGTTTAGTTTCTTTAGCTTAACATGTTTAGAGATACTTGTTGTTGCATATGTCTGTAGCTTTTTGTTTTTATGCTGAATAGTATTTCATTGTAATATACCACAATTGGTTTATGTATTTGCTGATGAATATTTGTGTTATTTCCAGTGTGGGATTATTATGAATAAAGTTGCTACAAAAAAAAAAAGTACAGAGAAGCAGGGAAAGGAAAGATCTTTGGAAGGAGTCGTTAAGGGCTATAGCAATTTTCTTCCCATCCTCAGGGTCAGGAGTGAGGGGGAAGCAACTGAAACCAAGCAAGAGAACTTTCAGAAAACACTTCAGAGATCTTGACACTTATGCCAAGGGTCTGGGAGAGTAGAAGGGCTTGTACTAGAAGTGGTAGCTCCAATGGCCTAAGGCAGCAGAGCAAAGAAAGAGGCAGGGCTGCACCCAAGGCAGCTGCACTTCCTCCAGTGGTGGGACAATTCATCCGTAGAAGTTCCAACTCATTATACATGACTTTCCTATAAATATTGAGAGTCTCCATCAGCCAACACAGTTTTCTATGAAGTCTGGCCATATCCCAGTCACTTCAAGGAGTCTGATCCATGTCGTTACAGATATCCCAGTGAAGGGCTAAATAAAGCTTAGTTCATGATTTTTGCAAGTGAGAATGGAATAAAAGCTAATCAGATTCAAGGTTTGGTTATCATTTGAACTCAACATTATGTTCTTGACAACTGATGAAAGAAAAAGAATTTAGACATATATCTTGCCCAAGCAGAACTAGTTTGGAAGGCTTTCAGGGAAAAGGCTGCTTAGAAGCATGAGACCAGAATGGGGAGCACTTGTGTGTACATTTCCACTCAAGTTTTTCCATTTTCCTTCTCTAACATCTTCTTTTGTCATAATCATTGTTTCTCTTTATAGGCACAGACTCAGAGATTAGTCATTACCTTGGACCTAAAATTTTTTTTTCAAATGTATACATTTATAGGTTACTACCATTTTTCAGTGGCCTGAGGAAAACTACTATTTTGAAGTAAAGTAATACCATAGAGTATTTTATGTACCTTCATTGTCTTTTACTGGCTTGATGAAGTCAGTCATGGCCCCCACCCACTCTTTTTTTTTTTTCCTTAAGCAGATGAAAGGAAAGGGCAACCTTTTTTTTTCTAAAAATCTATCTTCTTCTGACATGTTGGAGGGCTTATGTATTTTGTTGTATTCTCGTTCAAAGCCTTTAGCTTAAGCTATGTCAAGGCTGTCTATAGCGGCTGACTTCTGCTTTCTGCTGGGTCTTCAATTCCTGTTCCTCCTGCCACAAAAGAGTGGTTGCTGATGCTACTTTAGAAAGTGAAGTCATTTGCCTTTTCAGATAAAATGAAGAAAGCCCGGAGGAGGCTGCAGAATCTTTTCACGTGGTGAATATAACAGGAAGAAAGGAAGGGAGGGAGGGAGGGAAAAAGAAGAAAGGAGGGAAGGAAGGAAGGAAGGAAGGAAGGAAGGAAGGAAGGAAGGAAGGAAGGAAGGAAGGGGAAAGAAGGAAAGAAAGAAAGGAAGAGAGAAAGAAAGAAAAAGAAAGAAGAAAAGACAGAAAGAAAAAGAGAAAGAGAGGGAGGGAGGGGAAGAAAGAGAAAGAAAAGGAAGGAAGGAAGGGAAAAAGAAGGAAAGAGAGAAGGAAAGGAAAGAGAAAGACAGAGAAAGAAGAGAAAGAAAGGGGAAAGAAAGAAATAGAACTTTCTGTCTTACAGAACTAGACACTGCTCATGGAGGCTGGGGTGTGACTGTGACATAGACTCTGGAGCCACAGGATAGACCAGTGAACTCATTTTTCTTGCCAGGTGAGGTCTGTAAGATTTTGATTTGTATATAAGCTGGAATAGAATTGTGCCTTCAAATAAGTGACTTTTCTAACTTTAGGTTGTACATGGTGTGATACTAACTTAAAAATAAGTGCATTTTCCTTCAAATAAACTGTTTCTTACGTACAGCAATTTGTAACTTAACAACAGTGGGGTTCTTCTTGGGTGTCTTGTTTTACATTCTATAGGTAAAGAGCTGAATTTAACATTGGTTGCAAGAAAAAAAACACACAAGTGCATTTTAATTTCTCTTTCTCAAATTTCTTTTCTTGGATATGTAATATTAAGTGTATACGACACCAATTTAATAAATATCTTACATATTGCCTATATATAAGACCTCTTCTGGGGAATTTGAAAGTTATCAATGTTTTTAAGCAGCATCAGTTCTCATGAATGAAATAGCTTGTGTACAGGATGATGAGCTATTCATTAAACATAATCATTGTGCAGGAAGTAGCAGGGGTGGTGTTTTGTTCAGAGTTTGTATCAAAATACCCATTCTCTTAGGCTTTATGTTCTCAACAAATGACTATATTTTATAACATAAAATGTGAAGTTGTTTTGTAATTGGAAAAGGGGACAAAGAACATGTACTGCCATTAGGAAATATCCCGTTGTGTTCAGCTTTGTCATAAATTTTTTTAGTTCAGTTAATCTAACTGTATAAAATCTTTGTAAATTATGACAACTGTACCTTCTATTTCAAATGGTGGAATGGTGCAGCTTATTTGGATGTGGTTAGAAATTAGGCACATGCAACAACCAAGTCCAAGTACACTTCTAGTTACAGGTTTCTTAATTTAGTAAGAACATTATTTTTACCAATATAAGTAATTTTACCTCAGTGCTGCACTTGTCAACTGAATTCAATATTAATCACAATAATGTCAAATGCTTAAACTACAAGAGTGAATTTCCAAAAGACTTTTGATTTCATGAATTAAATGAAAAAAATTAAATCATGATTTTCTATTTGAATCCTCTGATGGCATCATTTAACTGTTGACTTCTCTTAATGGAGCCAACACATTAACAACCATTGCTTCACTTTTCATGTGTGCATAAAAAAACTTGGAGAAAGTAATGAGTATAATTAACTTAGAAGAACAGTCTTTTGATCTAAATGAAGTCATGCTTCATAGCGTAATATGTAGGCTCACCTTTTGTAGCCCTCATTTTAATGATTATCTTTTAGCACCATCTTCTTAATGTAGCTATTAACTTTTGAAGTAGATGCTGATGGTTCTTGTGATTGGCAATCTGTGTCTTCTGATTTCCATCTAATCAAGCTTTTTCTAGGCTGCTGGCATGAGACTGCACTTTGCTTTATCATTGAGTGCCCCTCATGCTGTTCTCAAAAAGGAGGGAGGGGTTAGTTACACTGTGACCAAGTGCTTAAAAAAGCACTTTGCTCACTACACATGTATCTCACAGCCTATAAGGTGAGAGCATGGCAGAAGCTGCACGTACAAAGTGGAGGTTTACTAAATCCACCCCAGCTTCAGTTAATGCAACTATTGACAATAATACTTTGTTAAAACAACAACGAAAAGGACAAATACCCAAACAAGCAAAACATGAGGACAACAGGTATAACCTGAGACTGTTTCAGTGAAACCAAGGCATAGGCTTTCCATAACTGATGATAAGGATGCCAGCTCTGCGGATTAACAAGTTGGAGGGACCAAAGGAATCCCAGAGGGAGGAGTTGGCCTTGGAGAGGCAAGAGAAATTCTACAATACCAGATAAGAAAAAGTGTCAGTAGGTCCACAGCACCTGGAAAAGCCAGAGGTCAGTGACTGACAACATACAGTAAGATTCATTCAACGCTTAGCAATTTCCTGTTGTTTGCCAAGCATCAGGTATGACAATTAGTACTATTTATTCAGCATCATTGCATAACAAACACTTTATCTTTTTTAATCTCCACAAAAGAGTGTAAGATAAGTATTGCTACTTCTGGATTACAGGGGATAAAACTGAGCCCAGGAGGAGCCAACTGACTTGCCCAAGTCCTGGCCATTCCCTCCTGTTCTGGGCATTTCTCCTTTGCCTCTCTGCATTTCTCTGCCTACATGGGGAGTAGATGGGAATGGTGACCTCCCATGTTAAAGGTGTTAAAATCTGTGTGCCCGCCTCTCCCACAGAGGTCTGATCATCCTTTTCTCCTCCCATCATTTCTCCTCCCTTTCCAAATGACCCCTCGAAAAACACTTCCTTGTTTAACTAAACCCATTTCCTCTGCTGGCAAGAAAGAGGAAATGGGTTTTGATTGTGTTGCAAAAACGTCAGGGGTCCACAACACACTTTACATCTGACTCAATTTTATGTTTTATCATTTATATTACTAGAGAGACTTTGTTTTTACTTTTTTTAATTTAAAAAGACAAGAGGTTTATTTTGCTCATGACTGATGGCTGGAAAGATCAAGGCTAGGCATCTGCATCTGGTGAGGGCCTCAGGTTGCTTCCACTCAAGGCAGAAGGTGAAGGGGAGCTGGCATGTGCAGAGATCACATGGCAAGAGAGGAAGCAAGAGAGAGAACAGGGGAGATGCCATGCTCTTTTGAACCACCAGCTCTTGTAGGAACTAAAATAATAAGAAATCACTCACTGTGCCCACCCTCCCACCCTCTGCAGGGAGGGTATTAATCTATTCATGAGGGATCTGCCCTCATGATCCAAACACCTTCCATTAGACCCTACCTCCAATATTGGGGATTGTATTAGTCTGTTCTCACACTGCTAATAAAGACATATCCAAGACTAGTTAATTTATAAAGGAAAGGAGGTTTAATGGACTCACAGTTCCACATGAGTGGGGAGACCTCACAATCATGGCAGAAGGCAAAGGAGGCACAAAATCACGTCTTACATGGCGGCAGGCAAGAGAGCTTGTGCAGGGGAACTCTCATTTATAAACCCATTGGATCTCATGAGACTTACTCACTACCACAAGAACAGTATGGGGAAACTGGCCCCATGATTCAATTATCTCCACCTGGCCCCACCCTGGACATGTGGGGGCTATTACAATTCAAGGTGAGATTTGGGTGGGGACACAGCTAAACCATATCAGGGATCAAATTTCAACATGAGGTTTGTAGTGGACAAACATCCAAACCATAGCAAGTGATCAATTCACCTATCAATAACCAATAAGCATATAAAAAGCTTCTTACTCTCTAGTAAATAAAGATGGCAAATTAAAACAATAAAATGTAATTTTCTATCCATCAGATTGAGAACTTAAAAAGTGATAGTGATAATTCCTCAAGCTGGAGAAAGTACAAGGAACCAGACTCCCATTATCTGCTGGTGGGAGTGTAAACTGTTGCAACTTTTCCTTCACAGAAATACCTACCTAAGAATGTTTTGATCTGTACTATTAAGTATCAGATGGCAAGGTTCAGAACAGTGCATATGATTTGCTCTCATTTAGAATATGTACCAGTGGTCTTCTCTGAAGAGTGGGGCTGAGGGTCTAAGTAGAGATGGAGGTTTTTTTTTTGAGACGGAACCTCACTGTTGCCCAGGCTGGAGTGCAGTGGTGTGATTTAGGCTTACTGCAACCTCCACCTCCCGGGTTCAAGCAATTCTCCTGCCTCAGCCTCCTGAGTATCTGGGATTACAGGTGTGTGCCACCATGCCCAGCTAATTTTTATATTTTTGGTAGAGACGGGGTTTCACTATGTTGGCCAGGCTGGTCTCAAACTCCTGACCTCAGGTGATCTGCCTGCCTCAGCCTCCGAAAGTGTTACAATTATAGGCATGAACCACCGCACCTAGAAAAGGGAGCTTTTTTAACCATACAATCTTAGGTAACTCTTTTTCTTACCATGTACATGTATATTGTTTAAGTATCCAAATTTTAAAACCAATTTTTAATTTTAAAAATCTCAACTTGAGTTTATCTGAGATTTCAGCTCATAAATATTCACTGCAGAATTATTTATAATATCAAAAAATGCAAACTTTATATCCAACAATTTGGTATAAATTGGAAAAAAATAAGCTAAACATTAAAAACCATATTGTGGAATATTTTGCAACATAGGCAAATATTCAAATACAGTAAATGAAAAACTGATTATAGATTACATTTCAATCTCCTATTGTGTAAAAATCATATATGTACACATATATGGTCAGGTCTCACTCCGTCTTCCAGGCTGGAATGCAGTGGCATAATCATTGCTCACTACAGCCTCAAACTCCTAGGCTCAAGGATACTCCTACCTCAGCCTCCCAAGTAGCTGGGACTACAGGTGCATGCCAGCATGCCCTGCTAAACTTCATATGTTTTTGGAGAAACAGAGTCTCACTATTTTGCCCAGGCTGTGCTTGAGCTCCTGGCTTCAAGGGAGCCTTCTGCTCTGCTCACCCTGAAGATCTCAACTTAAAAGCCATATCCTGGCCGGGCACAGTGGCTCACGCCTGTAATCCCAGCACTTTGGAAGGCTGAGGCAGGCAGATCATGAGGTCAGGAGATTGAGAGCATCCTGGCTAACATGGTGAAACCCCGTCTCTACTAAAAATACAAAAAATTAGCTGGGCGTGGTGGTGCACGCCTGTAGTCCTGGCTACTCGGGAGGCTGAGGCAGGAGAATCGCTTGAACCTGGAAGGCAGATGTTGCAGTGAGCGGAGATTGGAGATTGTGCCACTGCACTCCAGCCTGGGCAACAGAGCAAGACTCTGTATAAAAAAAAAAAAAAAAAAAGCCACATCCTGGAGAATGTAAATTAAGTCACATCTGCCAGGCAGGTATTCTCTTTTTTTACACCAGGTATTGCACATGATAATTATAAACACATTTGCCTCTCAGCCAACAAATATTTATTGAACCGTACTCTATGCCAAGCAATGTGGTTGGTACTAGAAATTAGGTGGAAAAATTCTTGTTCTTGTGTAACTTGCACTCAAATAACTGTAAGGTTACACCTGTGTTAAGTGCTAGGAACGAGTATGTGGTAGTCCGAAAAAACCATGAAGAGGTAAATTGTACACAGAAACTAGCAAGGATTGCCCTAATACAAGAAATCCTAAGGAGGGGAATTAACCAGACCAAAGAGGGCATCATTACCCGAGGAACCACGCGTTCAAGAAGTAAAAGGCCAAAGAGGCTGTAGCAGAGCCAAGGGGAGTGTGCTGGAAGATGCCAGGCAAGCCAGACCGCCTGCACGTGAAGAACATTGTTGATCTGTTGTCTGGAAACAATGGGGTTATTAGGCGACAGGCAGAGGGAGGATCATACCTGATTAATAAGGACTTTTCCCCTCTGGGCTGAGAGTTTGTGTGTCCGTCTCACTCAGTGGCATCCCAGGAACCCAGAATAGCACTGCACGTAATAGGTGCTCAATAGGGTACTGGTCTGGGTGAACAGGGGACGGGCCTCTGTGGCCGGATAGACCACACAGGGCCACACCTCCAGCGGTGACCCACATCCACGGCCCCCATATCCCAGAGCGGCCACAGCAGAGGAGGGAGGGAGGGAGGGAGGGAGTCCCAGGGCTGCCCCGCAGACCTCTCCTGCCCTCTGGGTCCCCACGCCGCTGCCAGCCTCCTGCCCAGGCTCGGACTCCCAGGTGCCTTGAGAAACCGAGAAGCCGCCTCCTCCCGGGTGGGCGACGTCGCAGGACCGGGACGCTTAACAGAAGTCTCCCTACTCAGCACTCATCTCCCGCGGTGGGCGGCACCTGGCTCTGGAAGTGCTGAGACTTTGTTTTTTCAAGAGACAGGGTCTCGCTGTATTGCCCACGCTGTCCTTGAACTCCTGAGCTCAAGTGATCCTCCCACCTCAGCCTCCCTGGTAGCTGGGACTATAGGTGCATGCCGTCATGCCTGGTTACTAGAGGGACTTACACACACACACACACACACACTAGAAAAATCTACTAAACTACTTTTTAGAGAAGTTTTAGGTTCACAAAAGAATTGAACGGAAACTACAGGGAGTTCCCATATGCCCCCTTGGTGTTGTACACTCTATGGATGCATAATGACATGCATCCACCATTGCAATATTGTACAGAATAGTTTCACTGTCCTAAAAATCCGTGTGCTCCACCTAGTCCAGCCTCTTTTTTTTTCTTTTTCTTTCTTTTTCTTTTCTTTTCTTTTTTTTTTTTTTTGAGATGGAGTCTCGCTCTGTCACCCAGGCTGGAATGCAGTGCTGCGATCTCGGCTCCATGTAACCTCTCCCTCCCAGGTGTAAGCACTTCTCCTGCCTCGGCCTCCTGAGTAGCTGGGATTACTGGCGTGTGTCACCATGCTTTGCTAATTTTTGTATTTTTAGTAGAGACGGGGTTTCACCATGTTGGTCAGGCTGGTCTTGAACTCCTGATCTCAGGTGATCCCCCTGCCTCTGCCTCCCAAAGTGCTGGGATTACAGGCATAAGCCACTGCACCCGGCTGACTAACCTCTTTTCTTTGTAAATTACCCAGTCTCAGGTATTTCTTTATAGCAGTGTGAGAACAGACTAATACAGTATGTATTATGCATAAATTGCAGCTGATCTTCCTAAGGATGGTTGCCCCTTAAAGGAAAGCTCAGTTTTGTCCAGCAGTTTCCCATAATTTTAGAATTTCCTTTTCAAAAGTGTCCAAGGCTAGGACAGTGTATTAGGTCAAAGTGTGTTGCTTTGTGAGCATCACTCCACAAACTGTCACCAGTGAGTCATGAGTCCCTCTGTTGCATGTAACAACTGTTCATGCAATTCTCTTCAGGAGAATTGAACTCACCCTCATGTTTCCTTTGGTTTTGGACAAACAGGAATCGGTCACAAATGAAAATACAAGTCTGAATTTCATGCAATAGGGAACAGCTGCAATTTTAACAGCATGATATGTAATTTTAGGCCAAAAGAAATGAAACTACTTATGCTAGACTGGCAACGCTATGAACTGGAACACCTGCTGTGAAATAGCAGCAGAGACAGTTATCTTTTGTTTTATTCCTGAAACCAGAATCTCCTGCCCATAGACAGAGATCAAAACCTCCATTCTAAAGAGAGGCAGTTGGAGAGAACAGCCCAAATAAAGGCAAAACCTCACCAAAAAAGAAAGGGAGATCTGAATTCAGGAGGACTCACCCTTTTGCACCCTGTGAAACCTCTGGAGTCTGAGGAACATAGTGCATTAATGCTGGTACCAAGCACTGAGCCCAAGAGGGAAGGCAGCATGTTCAGTGTTGGGAGGTCCCTCTGAATCCTGCTGACTATAACAGACATGTCTACCTAAGGGAAGGAACTTAGATAAAATTAATATAAGTAGAAGGTCTATTTGGGCCAAATTTGAAGACTGTGACCCAGGAAATACCTCCAAGTCACTCGAGATTTTAAGGAAAAAGGACAAACCAGGGAAGGGGATGATTACAAAAGTTTTTGTCAGGAATTCTCATTGCTTTACAAAAATAACATTGATTAGTAACCTTTATACATTATTTAACTATAGAGTATGACTTACCGTGTCCACATATGGCATTGTTACATTAATTTGTAGCTACCTGGGGCATCAGTCAGTGTAGAGTCCACGTGGCAAGCAGCCTCAAGAGATGATTACTTAGCTGAAGGAGGGAAGTGGGACATGACTGCTTTCTCATTCCAGTGCCTCTCTGGGCCTGATAATTGAAAGGGGCATCGCATTCCTCAGATTAAAAGGTTTTTGTGCAATTTATATTACAATATGGATGTACCCAGAATTTATTTGATTACCCTTTACTTTTTCCTGTTGTGTATTGTTTTAAAATCATTATGTAATCTAAGGGTAGCATTATGCTTTCTGCAAGGCCTCGAGCCCAAGCTCAGCCATCATATCCCCTGTGACCTGCACAAATACATCCAGATGGCCTGAAGCAAGTGAAGAATCACAAAAGAAGTGAAAATGGCCGGTTCCTGCCTTAATTGATGACATTCCACCATTGTGATTTATTCCTGCCCCACCTTAACTGAGTGATTAACCTTGTGAAATTCCTTCTCCTGGCTCAGAAGCTCCCCCACTGAGCACCTTGTGACCCCCACCCCTGCCCGCAAGAGAAAAACCCCCTTTGACTGTAATTTTCCACTACCCACCCAAATCCTATAAAATGGCCTCACTCCTATCTCCCTTTGCTGACTCTCTTTTCAGACTCAGCCTGCCTGCACCCAGGTGATTAAAAAGCTTTATTGCTCACACAAAGCCTTTTTAGTGGTCTCTTCACATGGACACGTGTGACATTTGGTGCCATGACTCTGATCAGGGGACCTCCCTTGGGAGATCAATCCCCTGTCCTCCTGCTCTTTGCTCTGTGAGAAAGATCCACCTATGACCTCAGGTCCTCAGACCAAGCAGCCCAAGGAACATCTCACCAATTTTAAATCGGGTGGGTGCCCTCTTTTTACTCTCTTCTCCAACCTCTCTCACTATCCCTTAACCTCTTTCTCCTTTCAATCTTGGTGCCACCCTTCAATCTCTCCCTTCCCTTAATTTCAGTTCCTTTCCTTTTCTGGTAGAGACAGAGGAGATGCGTTTTATCCATGAACCCAAAACTCCGGCGCCAGTCACAGACTCGGGAAGACAGTCTTCCCTTGGTGTTTAATCACTGAAGGATGCCTGCCTGATTATTCACCCACGTTTCAGAGATGTCTGATCACCGCAGTGACGCCTGCCTTGATCCTTCACCTTAGTGGCAAGTACCACTTTGCTGGGGCACAAGTACCCCCCATCCCTTCTCTCCATGTCTCTACTCTCTCTTTTCTCTGGGCTTGCCTCCTTCACTATGGGCAACCATCCACCCTCCATTCCTCCCTCTTCTCCCTTAGCCTGTGTTCTCAAAGACTTAAAACCTCTTCAACTCACACCTGACCTAAAACCTAAACACCTTATTTTCTTCTGCAATGCCGCTTGACCCCAAAACAAACTCAACAATGGTTCCAAATAGCCAGAAAATGGCACTTTCAAATTCTCCATCCTACAAGATCTAGATAATTCTTGTCATAAGATGGGCAAGTGGTCTGAGGTGCCTGACATCCAGGCATTCTTTTACACATTGGTTGCTCCCTAGTCTCTGTTCCCAATGCGACTCATCCCAAATCCTCCTTCTTTCCCTCCCACCTGTTCCCTCAGTCTCAACCCCAAGCATCGCTGAGTCTTTTCAATCTTCCTTTTCTACTGACTCATCTGACCTCTCCCCTCCTCCCCAGACTGCTCCTCCTCAGGTCGCTCCCCACCAGGCTTAATCAGGCTCTGATTCTTCCTTGGCCTCTGCTTCTCCACGCTATAATCCTTCTATCACCTCCCCTGCTCGCACCCGGTTCAGTTTACAGTTTCATTTCGAGACTAGCCCTCCCCCACCTGCCCAACAATTTCCTCTTAGAGAAGTGGCTGGAGCTGAAGGCATAGTCAGGGTACATGTGCCTTTTTCTCTATCAGACCTCTCTCAGATCGGCCAGTGTTTAAGCTCTTTCTCATCAGACCCCACTAAATATATACAGGAATTCCAATATCTAACTCTGTCCTACAATTTAACCTGGAGTGACTTAAATGTCATCCTAACTTCTACCCTATCCCCAGATGAATGGGAAAGAGTTTTTTCTCTAGCCCGGTCTCACGCTGACAACTGCTGGTTTCATGAGCCAGACCTCCAGGAAGGCATTAGAGCAGTTCCCTGAGAGGATCCCCAATGGAACTATCAGGCAGATTCCCCAGGTATAGCTAGGCGAGATTACATAATTTCCTGCCTAGTCGAAGGGCTTAAAAAGGCAGCTTACAAAGCTGTTAAAGAACAGTTAAAGAACAAAGCTTAAAGAAACTACCCAAAGTAAACATGAAAACCCAGCCCAGTTCATGGCTTGTTTGGCAGCAACCCTGAGATGCTTTACAGCTCTAGACCCTGAAAGGTCAGAAGGCCATCTTATTCTCAATATGCATTTTATCTCTCAGTCAGCTCCTGACATTAAAAAAAATCTTCAAAAATTAGGATCTGGCCCTCAAACCCCACAAAAGGAATTAACTAACCTTGCCTTCAAGGTGTACAATAATAGAAAAGAGTTGCAATTACTTGCCTCCACTGTGAGAGAAACCCCAGCCACATCTCCAATACACAAGAACTTCAAAACACCTAAGCCACAGTGGTCAGGCATTCCTTCAGGACCTCCTCCCCCAGGATCTTGCTTTAAGTGCCAGAAATCTGGCCACTGGGCCAAGGAATGCCTGCAGCCCAAGATTCCTCCTAAGCTATGTCCCATCTGTGTGGGACCCCAGTGGAAATCAGACTGTCCAACTCACCAGGCAGCCACTCCCAGAGCCCCTGGAACTTTGGCTGAAGGCTCTCTGACTGACTCCTTCCCAGATCTTCTTGGCTTAGTGGCTGAAGACTGATGCTGCCTGATCGCCTTGGAAGCCTCCTGGACCATCACAGATGCTTTGGGTAACTCTTACAGTGGAGGGTAAGTCCATCCCCTTCTTAATCAATCAGGAGGCTACTCACTCCACATTACCTTCTTTTTAAGGGCCTGTTTCCCTTGCCTCCATAACTGTTGTAGGTATTGACAGTCAGGCTTCCAAACCTCTTAAAAACTCCCCAACTCTGATGGCAACTTGAGCAACATTCTTTTATGCACTCCTTTTTAGTTATCCCCACCTGCCCAGCTCCCTTATTAGGCCAAGACATTTTAACTAAATTTTCTCCTTCCCTGACTATTCCTAGGCTACAGCCACACCTCACTGCCACCCTTTTCCCCAGTTCAAAGCCTCCGTCACATCCTCCCCTTGCATCTCCCCACCTTGAATTGTAGTTTCCATAATCCCTCCGTGTTATGGGAGGGACCTGGTAGGAGGTAATTGAATCATGGCGGCGGTTACCCCCATGCTGTTCTCATGATAGTGAGTGAGTTTGCATGGTTTTATAAGGGGCTTTTCCCCCTTTGCTCAGCACTTCTTGCACCGCCATGTGAAGAGCAATGTGTTTGCTTCCCTTTCTACCATGATTGTAAGTTTCCTGAGGCCTCTCTAGCCCTGCAGAACTGTGAGTCAATTAAACCTCTTTCCTTTATAAATTGCCCAGTCTCAAGTATGTCCTTATAGCAGTATGAGAACAGACTAACAGACTCTCCCTTCCTATGAGAAGTGTCATAGAGCAAACATTAAAAGTGAAGGCTGTGGAGTGTGACAATCTATGTTCTAATTCTGAAAGCTGGGTGATCTTGAGCAAATTCATTACTCTCTATGTGCCTCAGGTGTCTTCACCTGTAAAAGGAGGTTCATGGTAGCACTTACCTCATGGGGTTGGAGTAATGATTTAATGAGATCTGACATACCATGTTTGATGCAGTATCTGGAGCATAAGACATCTTCAATAAATGATGCAGCCACTATCCCTTCATGTCATGTGGAGACTCATTTCTTGTTCATAAGTGTAATTAGACATTGATTAATATAATTACATAATTTTTCATTTTCATTTCTGTGAGTGTGGAATCACAGAGAAGGGAAGATTTCACCATGTGCATATCTGCCACATTGAAACATTTGAATGAAAATATGATAAATTTTACAATTTTATTTGACAATTTGACAGATGAAGAATCTAAAACCCAGCATGCAACAGAAATGTTTTTGGAGAGGCCTTCGTTAGTCATAGATGATGGAAGAGAAACCATTTCTCCCAATAAAGTGGTTTTTCTAAAGTACAGCTGTGGCAGGGAAGCAGTGAACGCTTCCTCTACACACAAAAAAAACTATTGCCACATCTTTTGGCTATAATTAAGTAGAAGTCCAGCATTTTGTATAGCTTCTATTATTCTACCACATCTCTACAAGGCGCACATTATAACCTCCATTTACGTACAATCAAACTAAGGCTCAGAGAAGTAAAGTGTCTTGTTGAAAGCCACACAGTTGGAAACTATAAGTGGAGGGATTAATGTATGGATTAACAGGGAGCAGGATGAAGAAAATCCCAGAGGGAGCCATTGATCTCAGGATGGCAGGGGTAGTCCAAGTGCTTCCTGTAAGCTGGGTCCCAGGAAGACGAGGGAGTTAGATGGGAGGAAGTCCCTGCAACTTGCCAGGCAGTAAGGATCCATTAAAAAGCAATACTTGAGTTCCCTCTGTTTACATGGCACCATGAGTATCAATAATGCCCAACTGCATTTCAGGCATGGTATAGTTATAACATCTCTTTTAGTCTCCACCATAACATCTGCAGGGAAAGCCTTATTATCCACATTTAGGAGATATTATCCTAAACTTATTATCCACAGTTTAGCAAAACTGAGCCTAGGATAGCCCAGTAGCTTGCCAAACTCCTTAGCACACCCTCTTGGTTGAAGCATTTATTCTTCCTCCCTCCTCAGGTCTTATCTGAACACAGTAGTGAATGAAATAGGTGCTCTGTTTACAGAACAAAAGGTATTGAAATTGATGTGATGGCGCCAGGAATCTGTCCACCATATTCTCCTCCCATGATAACCCTGTGCCATCTCTGGAACCCAGAATCCCCACCTACCTCCTGAAGCAGATCCTTATTACTCTAAACCCACTTCCTCTCCTGGAGGAAGTCGTGAAATGATTCCTCCTGCTGGATGCAGGCACATGAAAATGCTAAGGTCCCAGATTAGATTGAATTTGGGCTAAGTTTGGCCAGTTACATCAACAAACTTTTGGAATAAGGAATCATTTCAGGAGCAGATCTTGTTCCTTTCCAATGCTGAGCAAGTCCTGTAAGTGTCCCTCCTGCCTCCAGCTGAGTAGCGCTTGTTTGAAGCTGGTGCAGACTAAGGCAGCAAGCCAGGCATTTTTTACGGTCTTGACATGGACAGTTTAGGGCATAGCTCACAATCACAGATCTTTCTTGGCCTAAAACCCCTAGCTGGGGAATCACCAAAAATATCTGAGATGGAAATAGGGGCGATGTGGGGAGAGAGAACATGGCCAAGGTGTGCAGGAAGCATTATTTCTGCTAAGTGTGTCTGATTCTCCTGAATATGGAGCATGAGAACTCTGCTTTGTAGCCTGCCTGCTGTTCTTGGTTTCTATGTCACAATCTAGAAGCAGGTTACTGTCTCACTTCATCACAGCTACTTCGTCTTGAATCGAGGGAGCCAGCGCTTGTCTTATCTACTTAGAGCAGAGCTTGAGATCTCCCCAGCACAGACGTTTGAACAGAGCAGGCTCCTGATGTCTCCAGGATGCCCATCCTAGCCTCCTGGCCCCACCCTCCTGGTCCTTTCCTGCTGCTGACTCTCCAGCTGGGACTCACAGGTGAGCATTGCCTTGGGCTAGAATGCTTTCTTCTTCACCACTGAGCCATGGCCTGCCCCTGGGCTTCCAGGGATTCCAGACAACCACAAGCGCTGCCAAGGAAAGTCAAGGACTGGGCATTGTCTAAGAGCAGAAGATCAGGGAGTTGCATACTTCCTCTGTGGATCTGCAGCTGGCTACTAGAGGCATCAAACCACATGATGCTTCAACCACCACCAAAACAATTACTTACATTTTTATAATAGTTCAGTTTACACAACACATTCAAAAGAATCATTATTTACATCCTCGCAACTCATGAGGCTCCGAGGCAAAGCAACCCGCCAAAGGCTACAGAGTAAGCTCAGAGACAGCCTGACAAGGCTGTGTGGCTCCAAGCCCAGCCCTCTCTGTGCACCATCCTGAAGACGTGAAGTCTGAAATGGTGCCTGCTTGAGTTGGGCAGGGGTGCAGAGTTTCCTGGGGATGTCCTCCATCCACCATCCTCCCTAAGGGTGCTCCTCCCTTTGTTCTTTGTCCCCCCCATTCCTCCCTCCTCTGCGATCTGAGTGTTACCACCCATTTCTCTGTGGCCAGTTCCTTTTTAAGAAGTTCCACATCTTCTGCTTAGTGGGTCCTATATTTGTTAGCAAGCGCTTCCATATCAAAGTACCACAGACTGGGAGGCTAATACTTCCTCGCAGTTCTGGAGTCTGAAGTCCAGTGACGAGGTGTCAGTAGGGTTAGTTTTTTTGTTCTTTGGTTTTTGTTTGTTTTTTTGTTTTGAGAGGGAGTCTCGCTCTGTCACCCAGGCTGGAGTGCAGTGGCACAATCTTGGCTCACTGCAGCCTCCATCTCCTGGGTTCAAGCGATTCTCCTGCCTCAGCCTCCCGAGTAGCTGGGATTACAGATGCCTGCCACTACGCCTGGCTAATTTTTGTATTTTAGTAGAGACAGGGTTTCACTATGTAGGTCAAGCTGCTTTTGAACTCCTGACCTCAAATGATCTGCCCACCTCAGCCTCCCAAAATTCTGGGGTTACAGGCATGACCCACTGCACCTGGCCAGGTTAGTTTCTAATGAGGTCTCTCCTTGGCTGTAAAAGGCCATCTCTTCCCTGTGTCTTAGCACGTGGTCTTCCCTCTGTGTGTGTCTGTATCCTCACCTCCTCTTGTTGTGAAAACACCAGTCATATTGTGTTAAGACCTATCTGCAATGACCTCATTTAACTGAATTACTTCCTAAAGACCCTATCTTCAAATACAGTCACAGTTTGAGCTATTAGGGATTGGGACTTCATCACATTTATTTTGGGGGACACATTCAGCCCATAACAGGTCCCCATAACATTCCCTGGTTCTCTAGACTTTTCTGTGGAGATTTTATTTCCCCTTCCCCAAGACAGGCAGGATTGGAGGGCCTTACCTGGTGCAGCCTTGGAAAGTCCTGCTCCCAGTTCCCAGACAGGCTGCTTGTCCTCACCCCTTTCTCAATCCATGGAGCTGACCCCATGGTCACAGGTCTCGGCATAGCACTTTCTCAGCTCCCCACTGGGCCCTGCTGTGATGTCCCCTCACAGATCCTAAAGGGCAGAGGTCCCACTTTTAAAAGTATTTTTCTTACACATACACTGTGGTGAAATTACCACCGTAAGAGTTCACCAATTGAACTCTTCTGATAAGACAGACACATTTCTTAGCAATTTTGTATTAATTTGACTAATCCTCTCAGCAGAGGGAGGAACTTGTTCATTGTCTCCTAGCTCAGTCAATGGAGCAGCTCCAGAGTTCCTTCTTTAAGCCAGTTTATGTTAATTGCAGAAAAATTAGAAAGTGCAGGGAGGAAAACAGAGGAATAATCACCACCCATCACACCAGTCAGAGACAACCAGAGTTAAAACCCTGTTGTATGCACTCCAACCTTTTGTTAATAATGTGTTGGATGCTTTCCATGTGCCAGATATTTTACTGAGCTTTTAAAATGTGTTATAATTTAGGTCAGGTGCAGTGGCTCATGCCTGTAATCCCAGCGCTTTGGGAGGCCTAGGCAAATGGATTGCTTGAAGTCAGGAGTTCAAGACCAGCCTGGCCAACATGGAAAAACCCTGTCTCTACTAAAAATACAAAAAAATTAGCTGTGCATGGTGGTGCTTGTCTATAATCTCAACTTCTTGGGAGGCTGAGGCACGAGAATTGTTTGAACCCAGGAGGCAGAGGTTACAGTAAGCCAAGATCATGTCACTGCACTCCAGCATGGGCGGCAGAGGGACAGTGAGACTGTCTCGAAAAAAAAAAGTGTTACAATTTTATTCGATGTACAAAACAACCTTGTATATTAGCATGATAGGCCACGCTTTTATATGTATCTATGAATGCATGTGTGTGTGTATACACATTTGTGTATATGAGTGTAAGAATACACACACAGTTTTTATTTTTTATTATTTCTCTTTCTATTTTAAATTAAATTTTTAACAAAAAATGTAGTTTTATTTTCTATTTGTCAAAATTATACATATGTACAACATATTATGAAATATGTATACATTTTGAAATGACTAGATTGAGCTAATTAACATATGCATGATCTTACATACGTATCATTTTTTTGCGGAGAGAACTCATAAAATCTGCTCTCTTAGTATAATGGATGTTATTAAATATGGACTCCATATTGTACAAATAATCCCTTAAACATATTTCTCCTATCTAACTGAAATTTTGTATCCTTTGACCAACCTCTCCCCAGCCACACCTCCTCCCTAGCCCTGGTAACCACCATTCTACTGTCTATTCCTGTGTTCAACTTTTTTAGATTCTGCATATGAGTGAGATCATGTGGTATTTGTCTTTCTGCACCTGGCTTATTTCATTTAGCATAAAGTCCCCCAAGTTTATGTATGTTGTCAAAAATTACAGGATTTCCTTCTTTGGTAAGGCTGATTAGAATTCCATTGTGTATTTTCCTTATCAATTTGTCTGTTGATGATGGGCACTTAGATTGATCCCATATCTCAGCTATTCTAAATAGTGCTGCAGTGAACATGGGAGTGCAGATATTTCTGTGACATGTTGACTTCGTTTCCATTGATTGTATACCCAGTAGTGAGATTGCTGGATCATAGTAGTTCTATTTTAATTTTTGAGGAATCTCCATACTGTTTCTATCATGGCTGAAGTAATTTACATTCTCACCAACAGTATGCAAGAGTTTCCTTCTCTGCACACCCTCTCCAACACCAGTTAAATATCACTGTTTTTATAACAGCCATTCTAACTGGTGTGAGATGATATCTCACTGTGGTTTTAATTTGCATTTTTCTGGAGAATAGTGATGTTGGATATCTTTTCATATGCCTACAGCCATTTGAAGGTCTTCTTTTGAGAAATGTCTGTTCAGATATTTGGCCTATATTTTATATTTTGGGTTGTTTTCTCACTATTGAGTTGTTTGACTTCTTTCTATATTTTATATATTGACTCTTTAACAGATGTATGGTTTACAAATATTCTCCCATTCTACAGGTTGTCTTTTCACTCTGTTGATTGTTTTCTTGCCTGTGTAGACAGTTTTTAGTTTGTTGGAATCCCATGTGTCTATTTTTGCTTTTGTTTTCTGTCCTTCTGGGTTTATATCCCAAAATTAACTGCCCAGACCAATGTCATGGCACTTTTCTTCTAGTACTTTTACAGTTTTGGATCTTATATTTATGAATTTAATCCATTTCAGTTGATTTTTTTTATGTGATGTAAGATGAAGGTCCAATTTTATTCCTTTACATGTGGACATCCAGTTTTGCCAACACCAGTTTTTGAAGACTGGTCTTTCCTCATTGTATGTGTAACAGTTTTGTCAAAAGTCAACTAAGCATAAATATGTAAGTTTGTTTCTGGACTCTCTATTCTGTACCATTGATCTATGTGTCTACTCTTATGCCAATGCCATGCTATTTTGATTGCTATAGCATTGTACCAGATTTTGAAATAAGGCAGTCTGGTGCCTCTAGCTTTCTTCTTTTGCTCAAGATGGCTTCACCTATTCATAGTTTTCTGTAGTTAATATTAATTTCAGATTGTTTTGTCAATTTCTGTGGAAAATACCATTGGAATTTTTTTAGGATTGAACTGAAGTTGTAGATCTCTTTGGGAAATATGTATTATACATTTAAACAGTATTAATTCTCCAATCCCTAAACACACATATCTTTTCATTATGTGTCTTCTATTTCTTTCATCAGTGATTCATAGTTTTCAGTGGGCAGTTCTTTCACTTACTCGATTAAATTTACTCCTAGATATTTTAGTTTTTTGAAGCAATGGTAAATGAGATTATTCTATTAATCTTTTTATGCTAATTTGTCATAAGTGTATAGAAATGCACTGATTTTGCATGTTAATTTTCTATTTTGCAACTTTATTTGCTTTTTTGCTGTAATTGTTTTTAGAGATTTTAGGATTTTCTATATATAAGATAGTGTCTTCTGAAAACAGCAACAATTTAAATTCTTCCTTTCTGATTTGTATGACTTTCATTTCTTTCTCTTGATAATTATTTTGGATAGGACTTCTGATACTATGTTGAATAGAATTAGTGAGACAGGATGTCCTTGTCTCGTTCCTGATCTTAGAGAAAGAGCTTTTCACTTTTCTTCACTGGATATCATGTTAGCTGTGGATTTGTCCTATGTGGATTTCATTGTACTGAGGAACATTCATTTTACATCTAATTTTTAGAGCATTTTTACAATTAAAAAATGTTAAATTTTGTCATATGCTTTTTTTTGTCACTGTTGATAGGGTCCTATGGTTTTTGTTCTTCATTCTGCGATGTAGTGTATTGCATTTATAGATTTATGTTTATTGAAGCATCCTTGTATTCCTGAGAAAAATCTCACTTAATCATGCTGAAACACACAGGATTTTAAAAAGACATTCTCTTCAACTCATTTTTTAGTCTACATGAAATGCACATTGAAGAGATGTTTGGTTTTCCCTGTTTCCCAGCTACTCTCTTCCCTTTTCTACCATTTGATATTACCACTGAAACTCTCCCAATCTGTTAAGATAAGCAATAGATAAGTAACTTCTCTCTTGGGAAAATGAGTTTTATCTTAAAGCAGAACTTCTGTGCATTACTGTCTTAGAGTTCCCTCTTTCATGAAGGGTAGGGATAAGGAAGAAAGAAAGGGATAAAACAGAGAGCTCTGTCTATGTTATTTATATCTATAGTTATATCAATAGCTGTATCCATATGCATATCATGTAATGTCGACTGAAGCCTCCATGACTTAGAAAACCTAAAAAGTAATAATTTACAATTTTTGAATACTCACCATGTGCTAGACACTTTTGGAAATGCCTTATAGCTGTTACCTCAGATGGTCATTATGCCCAAAATAGATATTCCCCTTAACCTCCTCCCACCGCTCACAGATAAGACAACAGAAGCACAAAGAGCTGTGAGGATGCTCATTGGTGACTGGTAGAGCTATGATTTGAACTCAGGCACTCTGACTCCAGAGATCACAGGTTTCACCATTGCTCTTGTCAAACACTTGTGGCCTTGATGCTATGCCGTGAGACTTCTGCAGCTACTGCTCCTGAGAGTGAGGGGGGGTGTGGTGTAGGGAAGAGGGTTTGTAGTTTTCTCCTCCTGGGCTCTTCTGCTTTCTTTGTGTATGCAAATGAATGTTTTTTAACCCAAGTCATCTACATGGGAAACTCAGTTTCTAGCAAATGTCACAGATGCAATCCACTTAAAATAGATTTCAGTGTCCCAGGGAAGTGTCCTAATGAGTAATTCACACCTTATACACCTATATATTGGATAGCTACTATGTGCCAGGACCTGACATAGAACATGGCATGCATTGGTGAATAAATGAGCAAAAGTGGTTGACCTTTTGGAGCTTATATTCTACTGGAGAAGTGATAATAACCCATACACATGAGAAATAGATAAATAAAATAGTGTAGTATGAGTATATGATTTTATCATGTTGTGGAAATGTCCATATATTCCTTTTATTGATTATTTTTCTCATAAAAAGATGTTTGAATTTGTCAAATGCTTTTCTACATCAAATGAGATAATCGTGTCTTTTTCTCTTCATTGTATAAATATGATATATTACATTATCATTTGTATATTGAAACATCTTTGTATTCTAGGAATAAATTCCACTTACTCATGGTGTAGAATCCTTCTAATATGCTGTTAAATTCAGTTTGTTAGTATTTGGTTGAGAATTGCTGCATCAACAAATTATAAGACGAACAGTCCATAAAATGGTGTGCAGCTGCACCTGACAGAAATTTTAATTTTGCGTTTCAGTGGAAGTTTAGGTTCCAATGGGCCCTGTTTCAGATGAGCAGAGCCTTGCATGTGGGACAATCTATGGTTCATGATTGCAACAGGAGAATATTGTTCCTAGATCTGGACTCCAGGATAGGAGATCCCAGTAGGTAACCAGGCATTTGTTGTTTTAATGGAATATAGCACAAGGGTGAGAGGGGCATTGTTTTTGCATCAAAGGCCCTGGGGAGATGTATGGCCATCACGAATGGTCTAGAAACTCCAAAAAGCATGAAAGAAATTGCTAAAGTCTCCACAGAGAAGAGATATTTTTGTTTCTTTGTTTATAGGCACCAACAGGGGTGCCTATTGATTTTAATTTGTAAATAAACTTTGTAAAAGAAGAATATGTTGCCACTGGCACCTCAAAACAACTTAGAGATGCTGGATAATGTGATGTTAATATGCCCATCACATGAATCTCCTTTGAAGAGGTTGTTATCAATGTTATGTTGTCCCGCGCTCTGGAAGAAATGTAGATATCATTACTGATATTTAAACAGGATCCTCACTTCAGGATAGAGAGTCTTGGCAGAACTCCAAAAGGTAACACAAAGCTGCACATAGCACAGCAAAAGAAAGCCATCAGTGTAAAAAGCCTTCTCAAGTTGTGGAGCCAATCAGAGTAGCAAATTAGTAAGCCATGAATAGTTAAAGAGCATCTCCTAGGAACTTTCCACCCCAGTTTAGAATGATCCCATTCTCATTGCCATTAGTATTGAAAATGGTACAGTCAGGCTATTGGGTCTTTATGAATCACTCTAAGATGGCCATGAAAATTTCAGTTGGAAAGGCACATGGAATACGGTTTATTTTACTCACTGGTCCTAGAGAGGAAAGTAAGGCATGCCACGTAGAAAGCCATAGGAGAAAAGCTCCTAGGAAGCAGGTTCAATTAAGCAGATGGGGAAGCAAGAGAGAGAGAATTCCTCAGCAAGTGCCTTTGTTGGGAGTCAGGGTAGAGGATACAAGCAAAGAGCATTATGGGATTTACTGGTGTCCTTTTTCTTTTTATGAGACTAGGTCACAATATGGGAGGGCAAGAAAGGAAACTTGTGCCAGGGACCAGCCTTATCACACTGGTGCACCTGGTCACCTGGGCAGGGTACTCACAGCATGATTGTGGAATGTTGAAGCATCAGAATAATATGAATTAAAATAGATTTACATGTAGCAGTACTTTTTTTTTTTTTTTTTTAGACAGAGTCTCACTCTGTCACCAGGCTGGAGTGCAGTGGCGCAATCTCAGCTCATTGCAACCTCCAACTCCCTGGTTCAAGCTACGAGATCTCGGCTTACTGCAACCTCTGACTCCCTGGTTCAAGCTATTCTCCTGCCTCAGCCTCCTGAGTAGCTGGGATTATAGGCATGTGCCACCATGCCCAGCTAACTTTTGTATTTTTAGTAGAGACAGGGTTTCACCATGTTGGCCAGGATGGTCTTGATTTCCTGACCTCAGGTGATCAGCCCGCTTGGGCCTCCCAAAGTGCTGGGATTACAGGCACGAGCCACCGTGCCTGACTGGACATTTTTACTTCTACAACTTGGAGTTGCCATGTAGCATCCTTTTATTTCTACCTGAAACCACTCTTGTAGGTAAAGTTTAATGGTAGTGAACTCTCTTAGTTTTTATTCATCTAAGAATATCTTAATTTCTCCCTCATGTTTAGAGGATAGTTTTCCCAGGTATAAGATTCTTAGTTGATAGGTTTTTCCTCTTTAAGCATTTTCAGTATATCACTCCTCTGTCTTCTGGCTTCCAATGCTTCTGATAAGAAATCGGCTGATCTTCTCATTGAAGAACTCTTGTATGTGAGGAATCCATTCTCTATTGCTGCTTTCAGGGTTCTTTCCCTGACTTTAGTTTTCAACAGCTGGATTATAATGTGTGTTAGTGTGGGTCTCTGAGTTTTTCCTTGAGTTAAACTTGAGTTTCTTCAGCATCTTAAATTTGAGGATTCATGTATTGTATCAAGTTCCAAAAGGTTTTGGGGTATTATGTGTTCAAATAATCTGTTCCTTTCTCTCTTCCTCTTTTCTTCTTCTAGAACTCTAACAATGTTTATATTGATCCATTTGATAATGTCCCACAATGTCCTCAGGTTCTGCTTGTTTTTCTTTATTCCTTTTTCTTTCTATTCCCCAGTCACAATAATTTCAATTATTCCATATTCCAGTTTTCTGAACTCTCTTCCGACTGCTCACACCAGTTGGAGAACACCTTTAGTGGGTTTTTCAATTATTGTATTGTTTAACTCTTAAGTTTCTGTTTGATTAATTTTTATAATTTCTCTTTGCTGTTGTTCTTATTTTATTAATGCATCATATTCCAATGTTTCTTTAGTTGTTTGTCCATTGTTTTCTTTAGCTGTTTGAGCATGTTTAAGACAGTAATTTAACATCTTGTTCTAGTGTCAAGATGGGCTCAATATATGACAAGGGTCTTTGTAGGACATATGACAATGGAAACAAGAGCTTGGAGTGATGGGAACATGTAACTGAGAAAAAGAATCTGGCAGCCTCTAGAATTTGAAAAAGCAAGGAACAGAGCCTCTAGAATATACACAGCTCTGCTGACACCTCTTATTTAAGGGGTAAAACATGGTGCTTTCATATACATAGACATAGTGTAATGGTTATTACAGTCAAGCAAATGAACATATCCATCCTCTCACATAGGTACTCTGTGTGTGTGTGTGTGTGTGCGTGTGTGTGTGTGTGTAGGGCATCCACGATAGACTCTTTGAGCAAAAATACTGAATTCAATGCAATGTTGTTAACTCTAGTCCTCATATTACACATTAGATCTCTGGACTTCTTCATCCTACCTATCTGCAATTTTGTATCTTTTGGCCTGCATCTCCCCATTACCTCCCCAACTTCTTGCCTGGTAACCAACATGTCATCCTCTATCTTTGTATGTTTGAAGATTTTTCTCCTTGATTCTATCCAGTAACATGATTTTGGACTTCTGACCTCCAGAACTATAAGATGATACATTTCTTTTGTTTTAAGACTCAAGTTCTGCTAATTTGTCACATCAACATTAGGAAACTAAGGTAATGTAATTATGCTATGGGTGAGAAATTCTCAGGGGCTTAAAACAATGTTGTACTCGTTAGTTAAGCTGCATGTTCAGTGTGTGTGGAGAATTCATGGTCATTCAGGCATCCAAGCTGATGGAGCAGACCTCATCAGAGCCTTGTACGTCTCTGTGGAAGAGAGAAGTTAATCCACAGAGGCTCTTGCAGTAAAATGCACAGCCCACAAATTATACTCATCACTTCTGCTCACAACTCAGTGGCCTAAAGCAGTCACATGGCTCCACCCAATGCAAAGATTCAGAAAGTGTGGCCAGGTGTGGTGGCTCATGCCTGTAATCCCAGCACTTTGGGAGGCCAAGGCGGGCAGATCAACTGAGGTCGAGAGTTTGAGACCAGCCAGACCAACATGGAGAAACCCCGTCTCTAATAAAAATACAAAATTAGCCAGGCGTGGTGGCGCATGTCTGTAATACCAGCTACTCGGGAGGCTGAGGCAGGAGAATCCCCTGAACCCGGGAGGCGGAGGTTGTGGTGAGCCGAGATCATGCCACTGTACTCCACATTGTACTCCAGCCTAGGCAACAAGAGTGAAACTCCATCTCAAAAAAAAAAGAAAGTGCAACATTCCATATGGCCAGAAAGCGGAGGCACAAATATTTAACAAAGCATGACACTTCCAAGGGGGGCTCAGGAGCTCCACTCAGGTTAGCAACCCCATGCTCTTCCATGAAACTGAACCTGTCTGTGTCTCAGTGTCCTCACTTGTAATACAGTCTCAAGTTACAGACTTGTTGTGAGGGTTAAATGAGATAATACACGCAGTGTGCTGAGCTCAGGCCTGCTCCTGGTATGCACCCAGTCATTGAAACTCATTGATAAACACTTGAGGAAACATTCAAGATCATGTAAGGATGACTAAATGACTGCTCTGTTACTTTCTAGAAGTGGCAGGTGAGGAGCTGCAGGTGATTCAGCCTGAGGCATTCGTGTCAGTTGCAGCTGGAGAGATGGCCACTCTGAACTGCACTGTGACCTCCCTGCTCCCTGTGGGACCCGTCCAGTGGTTCAGAGGAGCTGGTCCAGGCCAGAAATTGATCTACAGTCCAAAAGGATGCCACTCTCCCCGGGTAACAACTATTTCAGACCAGAGAAAGAGAAACAGCACAGACTATTCCATCCGCATCAGTAACATCACCCTCGAAGACGCTGGCACCTACTACTGTGTGAAGCTCCGGAGAGCAATTCCTGCCATCGTGGAGATTAAGTCTGGACCAGGGACTCAGATGTCTGTGCATGGTGAGTACAGTGTGGGCCTCCTTCATCCCCTAAGGTGTGACAAGAAGTCAATAATAGCACTGTCCTCTCTGTCAGCAACAATCAAGGGTGGCAGTGGGTGCTCACTTTCATGATCTGATGCCACCCTCTTCTACAAATCAGATATATTGAGGCCTGGAGATGTCATGCTATTCACTCAAGGCTCCGTGGTTGGTAAATGATGGGGAAGTCTGAAACCTTAGTCTGCCTGGCACCATAGCCTTTTCCTCTTCTAATCTGGCCCAGTCATGTTTCCACAAATAAGGGAACTGACGGTTTGAGTGACTTTCCCAGGCACAGGGCTAGACCTTGTCTGCTGCGTCCACAGAGCACTTTCCCCCTCAGGTGGCTGAGTCTCTTCTTTACACAACAAGCATTCACCGAGAACCTACTGTGTGTGAGTCTCCACCGTGGTTGCTTGGCAAATAGTTGTAAAAAAAAAAAAAGGCACAAGCTCTGCTTTCACCAAGCTTACATTCTGTTCCCTTCTAATGAGGATAAATCCATCCAGAGCACTGAGGGAGTAAATTGGGTTTTTCTTTATTTAATCTTCAGAATCATCACACTGGGAACATTCCTGAAGGACACAGATTCACTGTTTAATCTGATGGCCCTGGTGAAAGGAGATGCCAAGAGCTTTATGGGTCTATTCAGGATGTTTGTGGGTTGTTCAGGAAACCCTTGTGTGATTCAGGGACTGCTTCAGACAGTCACTAATGGCTTCAAGCAGAGCTGGGCCATCTCAGAATGTCCCTCGCCTAAGAGAAGAGGTCCCTTTCTCCTCCCCTGCCATGTGGGACCCTCAGTCTGTGCTGCCTCCTTCCTTCCTTGAAGGGCTCAGCCTGAGAGAAGGAGCTAGCGAGAAGCTTCCCCAGACTCAGCTCCAAATGCCTATCCTCCCAGGACATCTGCCTGCCCACAGGCTCCTGTTGCTCTTTGCAGAGTCCTTGATGCTCCAGAGCAGGGTCTTCATTCATGGTCCTGAGCAGGGGCCATGGGATGGATCTCTGGGGAGTGACTCATGACACCTCCCTGGAATATGAGAAACACGCCAAATCTAAACACATCAGGAATCCTCGCATCCTTCGCTTTGGGACTGGCCATAAAACACAGACTCTCTCTAGCCTCTCGAGAGTTATTCTGCCTTCTGGATTCCTTCCTACTCCAACTCTCCAGCCTTGTTGAGGTTCACTATTGCCTCCTGAATACAAATGAACCCGCATCCCAATTTAAAGAAAAAAATGATTCTCCTTCCTCTTTGTCTCACACCAAGAAAGAAAGACGCTCTCCCTGCTTTCTCTGTGATGGGACACTAGTTCACCTAGCATCCTGCAGCCTTCCCAGCCCTGCTGCTCGTGGTAGAAATGCTGCCACAGTCCAGCATCCTGGAGTCCTCCTTGATTTCTCACTCTTTTTTTTATACTCCGCATTCAATTCTGCCTTTGAAATGCTTATGTCCACTTATATGAGACAGTAAATGTTTAACAATGGACTTTTTGAAAGGGAAAAACAAAAAGCTGATTTGTAGTGCTTCCAATCTCTGTAGTGTGATAATTCCCAACATAGACAGTTTCAAGCCATCAACAGTTAAACAACCAGAATGCAAAATTCCTGAAATTTAACAATTGGCTCTCAGCTGCTCCAGCACAGCACTGAGTTACATGCCTAATTCGCACATTTCTCACCTTCGCCACCCCTCCCTGTCGCAGCCAGCATCATCTCTTCTGGTAGCATTCCTATTGCCTCTACTGGCTTTCAGTTTTCAGCCACAGTGATTCTTTGGAAAAGTCTAGTTGTGTACGCCTCTGCTTCTTCTCCAACACAGCTACATGGTTCCCTTCATCCCTCCTTCAACTCTTTCTGCCTAATGTCTACTAATGTAAACCACCCTGTATAAAATATCAATTTCCCTCCCTACCCTGATACTCTAATTTATCTTAACATGATGAATTTTTCCTTAGCACATATTACTATCTGTATTACTCTGAATACAGGCAGTTCTCACTTTTCATGGCAATGCAGGATTGTAAAAATGACTATGCAACCTGAAACCTAGGAAAGCAATCTCCATATCCAATTGGAAAAACAATGATCATTCTATGACTTTTACAATTTTTTGTCAAAATATTAGAAACAAAATTACAAATGTAGGAGGCAATAAAAATATAATGAAATAAATATTTATTAGTGCACTGTAATTCAAAGCATTAGAAACATTGAGAGTTCAACTGTTTTATTGATTTGCAAAAATGTATCAAGATTAGCTGGATCAGTGCTTGCCACCTTCTTGTGCATTTCTGATATGGAGCAAGCATTGTTTCTACCTTGGTGTTTCATCATCTTCCTAATTTTGAATTTGTTTCCAACATCTTATCCTTTGCACTTTGTTTGTTTGTTTGTTTTTTAAATTATACTTTAAGTTCTGGGATACATGTGCAGAATGTGCAGGTTTGTTACATAGGCATACATGTGCCGTGGTGGTTTGCTGCACCCATCAACCCGTCATCTACATTAGGTATTTCTCCTAATGCTATCCCTCCCCTTGCCCCCCACCCCCTAACAGGCCCCAGTGTGTGATGTTCCCCTCCTGTGTACATGTGTTCTCATTGTTCAACTCTCACTTATAAATGAGAACATGTGGTGTTTGGTTTTCTGTTCCTGTGTTAGTTCGCTGAGAATGATGGTTTCCAGCGTCATTCATGTCCCTGCAAAGGACATGAACTCATTCTTTCTTATGGCTGCATAGTATTCAATTGTGTATATGTGCCACATTTTCTTTATCCAGTCTATCATTGATGGGCATTTGGGTTGGTTCCAAGTTTTTGTTACTGTGAATAGTGCTGCAATATACATACATGTATATGTCTTTATAGTAGCATGATTTATAATCCTCTGGGTATATACCCAGTAATGGGATTGCTGGGTCAAATGGTATTTCTGGTTCTAGATCCTTGAGGATTCACCACACTATCTTCCACAATGGTTGAACTAATTTACATTCCCACCAACAGTGTAAAAGCATTTCTATTTCTCCACATCCTCTCCAGCATCTGTTGTTTCCTGACTTTTTAATGATTGCCATTCTAACTGACGGGAGATGGTATCTCATTGTGGTTTTCATTTGCATTTCTCTAATGACCAGTGATGATGAGCTTTTTTTCATATGTTTGTTGGCTGCATAAATATCTTCTTTTGAGAAGTGTCTGTTCATATCCTTTGCCCACTTTTTGATGGGGTTGTTTGTTTCTTGTAAATTTGTGTAAGTTCCTTGTAGATTCTGGATATTAGCCCTTTGTCAGATGAGTAGATTGCAAAAATTTTCTCCTATTCTGTAGGTTACCTGTTCACTCTGATGATAGTTTCTTTTGCTGTGCAGAAGCTCTTTAGTTTAATTAGATTCCATTTGTCAATTTTGGCTTTTGTTGCAATTGCTTTGGTGTTTTAGTTATGAAGTCTTTGCCCATGCCTATGTCCTGAATGGTATTGTCTAGGTTTTCTTCTAGGGTTTTTATGGTTTTAGATCTTACATTTAAGTCTTTAATCCATCCTGAGTTAATTTTTGTATAAGGTGTAAGGAAGGGGTCCAGGTTCAGTTTTTTGTACATAGCTAGCCAGTTTTCACAACACCATTTATTAAATAGGGAATCCTTTTCCCATTCCTTGTTTTTGTTAGGTTTGTCAAAGATCAGATGGTTGTACATGCGTGGTGTTATTTCTGAGGTATCTCCCAGTCAGGAGGCATGGGGGTCAGTGACCCACTTCAGGAGGCAGTCAGCCCCTTAGCTGAGCAGTGCTGTGCTGGGAGATCCACTTGTCTCTTCAGAGCTGGCAGGCAGAAAAGTTTGAGTCTCCTAAAGCTGCGACCACAGCCACACCTTCCTTCAGGTACTCTCTCCCAGGGAGATGTGAGTTTTATCTATAAGCCCCTGACTCAGGCTGCTGCCTTTCTTTCAGAGATGCCCTGCCCAGAGAGGAGGAATCTAGAGAGGCAGTCTGGCTAGAGTGGCTTTGCTGCACTGTGGTGGGTTCTGCCCAGTTCGAACTTCCCGGTGGCCACCTGCTGAAGCCTCAGTAATGGCGGATGCCCCTGCCCCAACCAAGCTTGAGCATCCTAGGTCAACCTTAGACTGCTGTGCTGGCAGCAAGAATTTCAAGCCAGTGGATCTTTGCTTGCCGGGCTCCATGGGGGTGGGATCCACAGAGCTAGACCACTTGGCTCCCTGACTTCAGCCCCCTTTCCAGTCTCACTGGCATTCCAGGCGCCACTGGGGTACAAAAAAAAAAATTCCTGGAGCTAGCTCTGTGTCTGCCCAAGTGGCCACCCAGTTTTGTACTTGAAACCCAGCACCCTGGTGGTCTAGGCACCCAAGGGAATCTCCTGGTCTTCAGGTTGCGAAAACCTTGGGAAAAGCATAGTATCTGGACCAGATAGCACTGTCCCTCACAGCATAGTCCCTCACGGCTTCCCTTGACTAGGGGAGGGAGTTCCCCAACCCCTTGTACTTCCCAGGTGAGGCAATGCCCCACCCTGCTTCTGCTCACCCTCCGTGGGTCACACCCACTGTCTAACCCATCCCAGGAGATGAGCTGGGTACCTCAGTTGGAAATGCAGAAATCACCCATCTTCTGTGTTGGTCTCACTGGGAGCTGCAGACTGGCGCTCTTCCTATTCGACCACCTTGCCAGCTCTTCCCCTTTGTACTTTCAAAGTGGTAAAATCTCTGCAAAATTCCTTTCATGTGAAGATTTTTGCTGGTGTCACATTCTCTGGGAGCACTTTCTTCTCTCCCATCCCTGCATGAGACAAGACTTGGAGCTCCTTTTCCATAAACGTCTGTGTAGACACTTACTGGGATGTGCCTTGCCCTAGTCATAGTGATTCCCCCTGAGGCCAAGCCTACACCACGACCCCGGTGCTAGTAATGACTTTGTGATTATAAGGCTGGACACATGACCCACACTCATTATGTGGTGGTACCTGCACATCCCCCAGCCATTGGCCAGGGTTGTTGCACTGCATCATAAATCCTTGAGGGCAGAGAGTCTGTTTTTTTAAAACTATTAGTATTACCAAAACACCACCTAATAAGAATCATATCTAAGTTTTGGAACACAGTCAGTTATTATTAAGTAATTTGCATATATTAATCCATTTTACGGCCTTAACAAACCTATGAAGTTGATATGATTATTATTTCCATTTTAGGGAACTGAAGAAACAGAGATGTTAAACAAGTTCCCCTAGGTCACACAGCTAGGACTGGTAGAACTAAATTCAAACCTAGAAGTTCTGATTCCTAAGCCCACAAGCTTAAACTGTGCTCTTCTCAAACATCCACTGACTCCTCACTTGTCCCACGCCATATGTCATTATCTGCACCTTGTGTCATGAGTGCAGGGCTAAATTTCCCAGAAGGAGAATTTTAGCTTATGGTTCCCCAGGCTCCTGCTTCTCTCAAGCATTCAGGCTGTATCTGTACTGCACGAAGTCAACTTAAATTTGAAACTCAATTCTTCACGTGATTTCCACAAAATTTTTTCACTTACATAAGCATCTATGCATCTAATAGATCTTTATTGAAGGATTGGAGTTCATAGGAGGTCACTTTGCTGCTCCAAGTACAGATTCTGCCAAATTATTGAAACTATTCTATCAATATTTGAGTCATATATTCCAAATTATAGTTTTGGAGGCATAATATTTTGTGACTCATATCTTCCGGGTAGTTGTTACTTTCATAAAAGGAAATATTCCACTTTCAACCATTTGTGCTTTTTGCCTTAAATTATACTTAAGATATTAATATTTCTGGCACAAAATTTTGCAAAGTGTGTTATGATATTTCTTTGTTATTGCTATATTTATACCTGTTTACGTTACTTTGCTTGGGTGTGTCTCTTTGTGCTGGGTCCTAGGAGATGGCCCCTACGTGATGACCCAGCTCACTACTTACTACTCTTTTATGTATAGTCAGCTTACTCAACTGATATGGTTTGGATCTGTATCTCCACCAAATCTCATGTAGAATTGTAATCTCCAATGTTGGAGGTGGGCCTGGTGGGAGGTGATTGGATCTTGGGTGTGGATTTCCCTCTTGGTGCTGTTCTTATGATAGTAAGCAAGTTCTCATGAGATCTGTTTGTTTAAAAGTGTGTGGTACCTCCCTACTCTCCCTATCCCTCCTGCTGTGACCATGTAAGATGAGCCTACTTCCCCTTCGCCTTCTGCCATGTTTGTAAGTTTCCTGAGACTTCCTCTGAAGCCGAGAAGGTACAAGCATCATGCTTCCTGCAGAGCCTGTGGAACAGCGAGCCAATTAAACCCCTGTTCTTTATAGATCACCCAGTCTCAGGTACTTCTGTATAGCAATGCAAGAACAAACTAATACGTCAACCTAATTATTTTTAAAAACCTATATATATTTTAAAAATCCTCTGCTTTGTTACATTGCCAAGATACCTGTTGTACTTCATGTCTGCCTATCCTTGTTTTATACGTAGTTGGTTTTGTTCTATGGATTTGCTTTTTTTGCTATGTTTATAGGTTATTAAATATTCTAATCTTGAACAACTTCTCATATTTAATTTTTAACACGTTCTCAGTTGTGAAGTTCTTTTTATTACTGTTTTATTGTTTTTAAGTTATTGTTGTTCTTAGATTGGTTAGCTATCTCTTGTGGTGCTGCTGTTCCCCAAATCTTTAGTGATTTCTGCTTGCACTGCCGTCTTTGCAGGAATAATGCCCCACGTGATCATGGGTTGTTAGTGCCTTGTGAAGCATGGCACCTGCCCCAGCCTCACTGTGGGGACTGCTCCTAACTGAATCTATGGCTTCTTCACTGCTTGCTTCTAGAGGGATGTCCCTCCTTTCTTATGAGAGGTGGTCATAGTGCAAACATTAAAAGTGAAGGCTGTGGAGTGTGGCAGCCTATGTCTCAATCTAAAAGCTGAGTGATCTTGAGCAAACTTGCTACTCTCTGTGTGCTGCAGATTTTCTCACCTTTAAATGAAGGTTAATGGTAGCACTTACCTCAGGGTCAGAGTGTTGAATTAATGAGGTAACTGACATAAAATGCTGGATACCATGTCTGGTGTCCAGGACATCTGCAAAAAATAATAGCTGCTACTATTCCTTCATGACATACAGAGACTACTTTCTTGTTTTAAAGTGTAGAAATTGAATAAGATAATTTTATCATTTTTTATATTCATTTCTGTGGGTATGGAGCAGGAGGTGAAGATTTCACTCTCTGCACATCTGCCACATAGAAAAAGAAATTTGGATGGAAATATGATAATTTTTATAATTTCATTTGACAATTACTTCTGAGAGATGAAGGACTTCAAACCCAGCATGTGACAGGGAGGGTTCCACGCAGGCCTTTCTTAGTCATAGATGATGAAGGAGAAACCATTTCTCCTAACAGCGTAATTTTGCTAAAGCACAAGTGTGACAGGGAAGCAGTGAATGCTTGCTGTACACAAAATATTAATATAGCCACCATTTTTTAGTTATAATTAATTATGAGTTGAGCATTCGGTATGCTTTATATTATTCCTACCGTATCTTTACAAGGTACATGCTATAAACTCTATTTACATATAATCAAGCTAAGGCTCAGAGAACTTAGGTGTTTTGTTTAAAGTCACACAGCTGGATATTGTGAGAGAGGAATTCATTTATGCATTGACAAGAAGCAGGGAGCAGAGAATCCAGAGGGAGCAACTGATCTCAGAGTGGCAGGAATATTTCAAGTACACCATATAAGCTGGGTCTCAGGGGCCTGGAAATCTCAGAGAAAGCCACTGGTGGGAAACTCAGCCTGCAGTAGGGATCCATTGAGAAAATTTTGAGTTCCTTCTCTTCACCTGGCACCATGGTATCAATAATGACCTACTGGGTTTCGGGTATGGTACAGTCATTATCTCCTTTAACATCCACAAAAACACAGCAGTGAAAGACTTATTATTTGCAATTTGGAGAGCAAAACTGAGCCTAGGAGGGCCCAGTGACTTCCTCAAATCCTCAACACACCCTCTTGGTTGGAGTATTTATTCTTCCTCTCTCCTCACCTCCAATCTGAACACAGTGGTGGATGGAATAGGTGCTCCATGTGCAAAACAAAGACTATTGATGTGACTGCCCCAGGAAATTGCATACCATATTCTCCCCCCATCATAACCCTATCCCCTCTCCATAACCCATAACCCGTAATTCCCACCTCAGCCCACAAAGCGTATCCTTATTAACCTAAACCCACTTCCTCTCCTGGAGGAAGTCAGGAGATGATTCCTTCTGCTGGATGCAGGCACATGAAAGTGCTGCTAAGGTCCCAGATTAGACTGAATTGGGGCTAAATTTTGCCAGTTATATTGATAGAAGTTTGGAATAGGGAACAATTTCAGAAGCACACCTGGTTCCTCTCAAATATTGAGCAGTAGGTTTTGTGAACCCTCCTCCTGCCCCGAACTGAGTAGCACTTGGTTGAGGCTTGGTGCAGAAGAAGACAACAAGCCAGCAGCATCCTAGCGTCTTGAGATGGAAAGTTTAGAAAACAGTTCCTAATCACAGGTCCTTCTTGGACTAATAGCCCCAAATGGTGAATCACCAAGAAGACCTGAAGATGGTGTTAGGGGCCATGTGGAGAGAACATGTGGTCAAGGTGTGCAGGAAGCACTATTTCTGCTAAGCCTGTCTGATTCTCCTGAGAATGGAGCATGAGTAACTGTTTGTGTTGTAACTGCCTACTGTGCCTGATTTCTATTTCACTGTTGTATTCTATCACTGCCACTTCCTCTTGAATCAAGGGAGGCAGTGCTTGTCTTCTCTCCTCAGAGAAGTTTGAGATCTCCCCAGCACAGACATTTGGACAGAGCAGGCTCCTGAGTTCTCCAGGATACCCATGCCAGCCTCCTGGCCCCACCCTCCTGGTCCTTTCCTGCTGCTGATTCTGCTGCTGGGATGCACAGGTGAGCACTGCCTTGGGCTAGAACCCTTTCTCTCTGCTTGCAGGGCCATGGCCTGCCCCTGGGCTTTCAGGGATTCCAGACAAATACAAGTGCTCCCAAGGTAGGCCAAGGACTGGGCATTGTCTGAGAGGAGATCAGGGAGCTGAGCACTTTCTCTGTGGATCTGCAGCTGGCTACCAAGGAATGGAATCAGGTGATCCTTCAACCAGCACCATAATTAGTTACATTTAAAAAATATATTTCATTTGTCAAACACAGAAGAATCATTATTTAAATCCTTACCTGAAGCAGACCTGGTTCCAGTCAAATATTGAGCAGTAGGTTTTGTGAACCCTTCTGCTGCCCCAAACTGAGTAGCAGGAGCCTTGAGCCTGGAGCCTTGAGGCTCCAGGAGGCAAAGCCATCTACCCAAGGCCACAGGGTGAGCTGAGAGACAGCCTGACAGGGTGTGTGGCTCCAGGCCCAGCCCTCTGTTCAGCACCCTGAGGATGTGAAGTCTGAAACAGTGCCTGAGTTGGGCAGGGGAGCAGTGTTTCCCGGGGATGTTCAGCCACTGTCCTTTTTCAGGATGCTGCATACTTTGCCCTCTGTTCCCCCTGCTTCCCACTCCTCTGTAATCTCAGTGTTACCACCCATTTTTTTGTGCCCTCTTCCTCTTTAAGAAGGAATTTGCTGCTTTCTGGGGCCTGTAATCCTTTCCTAGGGCTTGCATAACAAAGTACTATAGACTGGGCAGCTAAAATTACAGACATTTACTTCCTTGCACTTTTGGAGGCTGAATGCAAGATCAAGGTGTCGGCAGAGTTAGTCTGTACTGAGGTCTTTCTTACTGGCTCGTAGATGGCCGTTTCTGCTCTGTGTCTTATTACGTGGTCTTCCCTCAGTGTGTGTCTGTGTCCTCATCTCCTCTTCTTCTGAGATCGCCAGTCATATTAGATTAAGACCCCCCCCCCCATGACCTCATGTAACTAAATTGCTTCTTAAAGACCTTGTCTCCAAATACAGTCAAATTCTGAGGTTCTGGGGACTGGGGCTTCAACACATGCATTTTGGGGGACACATTCAGCCCATAACAAGTACCACAATCTACCTTGGTTCTTTCAACTTTACCATGGAGAATTTATTTTCCCTTCCCCAGGACAGTCAGAATTGGAGGACCTTTCCTGGTGCAGCCTGGGAGAGCCCTGCTCACAGCTCACAGACAGGCTGCCTGTCCTCACGCTCCACTCAGGTCAGGGAGCTGACCCCAGAATCACAGGGCTGGGCACAGCAGCCTCCCTGCTCCCCACTGGCCCCTGCTGTGGGTCACCTCACAGGTCCTAGAGGACAAGGTTCTCACTTTTCAAATTATTTTTCTTACATATACACTTTACCCAAATGACAGTGGTAGGAGTTCAGCAACTGAGCTCTTCCTACAAGGTAGACACAGTTCTTAGTATTTTGTGTATTTTAACTTTACTAATCCTCACAACATCCCTATTTGAAAGCTACACCTATTAACTCCTATTTGCAAACAGGGAGTCAGGCAGAGGGAGGAACGTGTCCATTGTCCCCTACGTCAGTCAGTGGAGCAGCTGGGATTCAAGTCCAAGTCGACCAGCTCCAGAGTTCATTCTTTTAGCCGTGTTATGCTACTTGTAGAAATATTAGCACATGCAGAGAAGTAAACATAGGAATAATCATCACCCATCACACCAGTCAGAGAAGAGACACTCAGAGTTAAAACTCTGGTGTATACACTCCCAACATTTGTTACAAATGTGTTGGATGACTTCTATGTGCCAAATACTTTACTGAGATTTTAACAGGTTTCCTAATTTTATTTAATGCACAAAACATCTTTATATAGTATAATGACAGAACAAACTTTTATATATATTTGTGAATGCATATGTATATATATGTATACATATATACATACATGTGTATAAGTGACTATAAGTGTACATATATCTACATAAGATTTCACTTTTATCGTTATCTTTTTATTTGCAATGAAATTTTTCAGAAAAGAAATGTATTTTATTTTTATTTAAAAAAGCATATATACTTACCATGTACAACATATCATAAAATATGTGTACATGACTAATTTGAGCTAATTAACCTATGCATGACCTCACATATATATCACTTTTTGTGGTGAGAACTTATAAACTGCTCTCTTAGCAATTTTCAACAATACAATTCATGTTATTCACTCTGGAAACCATATTGTTCAATACATCTCTTAAACTTGTTTCTCTTATCTAAACTAAAATGTTGTATCCTTTGACCAGTATCTCCCAACTACACCCCTCCCCTGCCCCTGGTAACCACCACTCTACTCTCTACTTCTTCTGTTTTCTTTTTTTTTTTTTTTTGAGACGGAGTTTCACCCTTGTTGTCCAGGCTGGAGTGCAATGGTGAGATCTCAGCTCACTGCATCCTCCGCCTCCTGGGTTCAAGCAGTTCTCCTGCTTCAGCCTCCCGAGTAGCTGGGATTACAGACGCCTGCCACCATGTCCAGCTAATTTTTTGTATTTTTAGTAGCGACAGGGTTTCACCATGTTGGCCAGGCTGGTCTCAAACTCCTGACCTCAGGTGATCCACCCGCCTCAGCCTCCCAAAGTGCTGGGATTATAGGCTCTACTCTCTACTTGTATCAGTTCAACTTTTTTAGATTCAGTGTATGAGTGAGACCATGTGGTATTTGTCTTTCTGTGCCTGGCTTATTTCACTTAGCATAATATCCTCCAGGTTGGAAATGACAGAATTTCCTTCTTTTGTAAGGCTGATTAGAATTTCGCTGTGTATATATACCACATTTTCTTTCTCCATTCATCTGTTGATAGACACTTAGGTTGATTCCATCTTTGCTCCTGTAAATAATGCTGCAATGGACATGGGTGCAGATATCACTGTGACATGCTGATGTTACCTCCTTTGGATATATACCCAGAAGTGAGATTGCTGGATCTAATGATAGTTCTATTTTTAATTTTTGGAGGAAACTCCATAGTGTTTTCAATAATGGCTGTACTAATTTACATTCTCACCAACAGTGGGATGGATTCTCTTTTCTCCACATACTCTCCAATGCTAGTTAAATTTCCTCATTTTGATAATAACCATTCTAACAGGTGTGAGATGATACCTCACTGTGGATTTAATTTGCATTTTTCTGATGAATAGTAAGATTGGGTATTTTTTATATGCCTGCTGGCCATTTTAATGTCTTCTTTTGAGAAATGTCTATTCAGATCTTTGGCCCATACATTAATTGACTTGTTGTCTTATAATTGAGTTGCTTGAGTTCTGTATATGTTTTGTGTATTGACTCCTCATCAAATGTATAATTTGCAAATATATTTTCCCATTCTGTATGTTGTCTCTTCACTCTGTTGATTGTTTTCTTGGCTATGTATGTAATCACACATTCATTTCTATATCCATAAGAAATGCACATGTAGAAGCTTTTTAGTTTGTTGTAATTCAATTTGTCTATTTTTGCTTTTGTTGTGTGTGCTTTGGGCTCATATCTAGAAACTGATTGCCTAGGCCAATGTTACAGAACTTTTCTTCTAGTACTTTACAGTTTCAGATCTTACATTTAAGTCTTTAATCCATTTTGAGTTGATTTTTGTATGTGGTATGAGATGAAGGTCCAATTTTATTTCTCTATACATAGATATCCAGTTTACTCAATAACATTTTTGAAGAGATTGACTTTTCCCTATTGTGTGTCCTTGAAACTTTTATCAAAGGTCAATTAAGTGTAAATATGTGAGTTCATTTTTATGGAGTTGTCCCATATGGCATTTATTATGTTGAGGAACAATCATCCTATACGTAATTCATTGACAGTTTTTATCATTTAAAAATGTTGAATTTTGTCATATGCATTTTTGGGGCCTGTGTTGAAATGGTCATATGGTTTTTGTCGCTCATTCTGTTTATGTAGTGTATCACATGGAGAGATTGCTGAATGTCGAACCATCCCTACATTCCTGGGATAAATCTCACTTGACTATGTGAAACACACACAGGATTTTTTAAAGACTTTTCTTATTATTCCCTTCTAACCATTTTTTAGTCTATATGAAATGCACATTAAAGAGATGTTTGGTTTTCCCTGTTGCCCACACTCTCTCTTCTTTTTTACTTCTCTGATCTTACCCCTCAAAGTCCCCCAATCTGTTAAGGTAAGCAATAGACAAGCAAACTTCTTGGTAAAATGCATAGTCCCACAAAATAGAACTTCTGTGCATTGCTGTGTTAGTGTTCCCACTTTCATGAAGGGTAGGTGTGAGGAAGAAAGAAGTGGATAAAGTTGCAGAAACTTCTGCCTATAGCATCTATATCTATATAGTAACTATATCTATAGTTATATCCATATCCATAGTCATATCTATATCCTCATCATCTAATGTCCATTGAAGCCTCCAAGCTTCAGGAAACCTGCTGAGTAAAAACGTTATTTTATTTATTTATTTTGAGTCAAGGTCTCACTCTTTCAACCAGGCTGGAATGCAGTGTTGCGATCTCAGCTCACTGCAAACTCTGCCTCCTGGGTTCAAGCGATTGCCATGTTTCTGCCTCCTGAATAGCTGAGACCACAGGGGTGTGCCACCACCCTCAGCTATATTTTTTATTTTTTTTAGTAGAGACGGGGTTTTGCCATGTTGGCCAGGCTGGTCTGAAACTCCTGACCTCAGGTATCTGCCCACCTCAGCCTTCCAAAGTACTGGAATTACAGGCTTGAGCCACTGTGCCTGGCCAACTTTACAATTTTTGAACACCCTCCATGTGGCAGATACTGTGGGAAACATCTTACAGCTCTTACTTTGGATAATCATTATATCCAAGATAGAGATTGTTATCACCTCCTGCCCCCCACCACACACACACATAGATAAGGAAATAGAAGCACATAGCATTCCAAGGTCACTCATTGGTAACTGGTAGAGCTATGATTTGAGCTCAGGCACTCTTAATGTAGAGCTATGATTTGAGCTCAGGCACTCTTAATCTAGAGATCACAGGTTTCACTGTTACTCTTCCCAAATACTTCTGGCCCTGATTCTATTCCATGAGATTTCTGCAGCTGCTGCTAGTGTGAGTGTGTGCAGGGGTGTGGTATGAGGAAGAGGATGTGTAGTTTTCTTCTCCTGGGCTCTTCTGCTTTCTGTGTGATTGCAAATTGATTTTTTCTTCACCAACTCATCTACATGGGAAATTTATTTTCTCCAAATTCAACAGAAACAATCCATTTAAAATAAAAGATTTCAGTCTCTTAAGAAAGTATCCCACTGAGCAATTCACACATTATACACGTATTTATTGGATATCTACTATGTTCCAGGACCTGACAGAAATGTTGGGTGCACTGGTGAATAAAATAGAAAAAGTAGTTTCCCTTTTGTTCCTTATATCCACTGGAGAATGACAGTAACCAATACCCATGATAAGGAGGTAAATAAAATAGTAAATTAGACATTGAATAGTAAATTAGATAGTGCAAAAAAACAAGAAAGTATGAGTATATGACTTTTATAATTTTGAATCCTTTCATATATTCCTTTTATCGATTATTTTTGTCATAGAAAGATAGCCACATCTCTCAAATGCGTTTCTGCATCAAATGGATAATCACGTGTTTTTCCCTTTATTCCATAAATATGGTATATTACATTGTTGTCATTTGTTTACTGAAACATCCTTGGATTTCAGGAATAACTATTATCTGCTCATGGTGTATCATCCTTCTACTATGCTATTCAATTCAGTTTGCTAGTATTTGGTTGAGCATTGTTGCATTAACAAACCTAGTAGTAATAATGCCAACTGTCAACAGAATGGTGTGCAGCTGCACCTGGCAGTGATTTTAATTTTGTGTTCTAGTGGAAGCTTAGTTTCCAATGCACTTCATATCAGGTGAGCAAAGCCTGGATGTGGGACAATTTATGGTTAACGATTGCAACAGGAAAGTATGCCTTGTAGATCTGTACTCCAGACCAGGAGATCCCAGTAGGTAACCAGTCATTTATTGTTTTAATAGCGTATAGCATGAGGCCAAGAGGGGCATTGTTTTTGCATCAAAAGCCCTGGGGAAATTCATGGCCAACATGAGTGGTGAAGAGACTCCAACAGGAGTGAAAGAAGTTGTGACAAAATTTTTATAGAGAAGAGATATTTTTGTTTGTTTGTCCATTTGTTTGAAGGCACTAACAAGAGTATTGTTTTCAATCATGTGTAAAAGAATATGTTGCCACTAGCATTTAACAGAAACTTAAAGGTGTTGGATTATATGACATTAATAAGTGTGTCAAATGAATCTGTTTTAAAGATGTTGTTATCAATGTAACATCATCTCTGCGCTCCTGAAGAAAGGTGGATGCCATTATTGATATTGAGACATGATCCCCACTTTAGGATAGAGAGTCTTGGTAACACTCCCAAAAGGCAACACAAAGCTGAAGAAAGCAGAGTACAAGAAAGCCATCAGGGTAATAGCACTCCCAAATGGTAGAGCCAATCAGAGTAGCAAATTAGCAAGCCTTGGGCATTCAAAGGGTATCTCCTAGGAACTTTCCACCCTAATTTAGAATGATCCCATTCTCATTGTCATTAGTGTTGAAAATGGTAGAGTAAGTCCTGCTGATTGGGTCTATAAAGAACACTCTAACATGGCTGTGAAAATTTCATCTGGAGAGGCATATGGAGATGAACAATTTATTCTACTCATAGTTCCCAGAGAGTGGGGTATGGCATGCCAGGTAGGAAGACATATGGAAGGAGCTTCCATGAAGCAGGCTCAATCAAGCAGATGGGGAAGCAAGAGAGATTGGAACCCCAGGTAAGTGTCTTTCTGGGAGTTAGGGTGGAGGACACAAACAAAAACCATGATGGATTTACTGGTATGTTTTAATGCCACTACTCTACTAGGTCACAGCAGAGGAGGACAAAAAGGGGAATTGTGGCAGGGACCAGCTTTATCACACTGCTGTACTTGGTCAATTGGTAGGGTGCTCACAGCTTGTTTCAGGGATGTTGAGGCATCAGGAAACTATGAATTTTTTAAATGTACACTTGACTGGACATCTTTATTTCTTCATACAACTTTGAGTGCCATGTAGCATCCTTTCATTTCCACCCAAAGCACTCATTTTAGCGTTTCTTGTAGGTAAGGTTTAGTGGTCATAAACTCTCACCACACCAATTGGGTGTGGTGGTGGGTGCTCATTTTCATGACCTGATGCCACCCCTTCTACAGATCAGGGAAGTTTGGGCCTGGAGACATTGTGCTATTCACTCAAGGATTCATGGCTGGGATTTATCTGAGAATATCTTAATTTGTCCCTTGTGTTTGAAGGATGTTTGCCAGGTATAGAATTCTTGGTTGATAGGTTTTTCCTCTTTCAGCATTTTAAACATATCATTCTGCTGTCTTATGGCCTCCAATGCTTCTGATAAGAACTCAGCTGATAATCTTACAAGGATCTCTCGCATGAGAGGAATAGCTTCTCTTTTGCTGCTTTCAGAATTCTTTCTTTGACTTTAATTGTCAACAGTTGGATTATAATGTGTCTTAATGTGGGTCTCTTTGACTTTATTGCTGAGTTAAATTTGGGTTTCCTTGGCACCTTAAGTTTGTATATTCATGTATTTTATCAAGTTTGGGAAGATTTTGTTCATGATTTCCTCCAATAGTCTTCTGCCCCTTTCTCTTTTTGTCTTTTCCCCTCTAGAACTCTAGTAATGTGTACTTTTATCAGTTTGATAATGTACCACCATTCCCTTAGATTCTATTATCTTTCGTTTTTGTTGTATCTATACCTCACTCTCAATAATTTCAATGATTTCATCTTCCAGTTTCTTGATTTTTTTCCCACCTGCTCACTTGTTGGAGAACCCCTTTAATGAACTTTTAGTTGTAATACTTTCAACTCTTAAGTTCTCGTTTGATTTCTTTTTATAATTTCTCTTTGTTACAGTTCTTATTTTGTTACTGTATCATAATCCTGAATTATTTTAGTTGTTTGTCTATTGTTTCCTTTAGCTCTTTGAACATGTTGAAGACAGTGCTTTTAACATCTTAGTCTAGTATCAGGGTGGGCCCAATGTATCACATGAGTCCTTATAAGAAGGAGGAGGCAGGAAATTAGGAGTTAGAGAAGCACATGTGAGGATGCAAGCCAGAGGCTGGAGTGATAGGAAGATGTAACTATGAGAAAAGAAATGTTACCAGCTTCCAAAATTAGTAAAGGCAAAGAACAGAGACTCCAGAAAACATAGCTGTTTTTTTTAAAAATTGTATATATGTAAGGTGTACCACATGATGCTTTCCTATACATATACATAGTGTAATGATTATTATAGTCAAGCAAATGAACATATCCATCATCTCACATAATTACCCTGCATGTGGGTGTGTGTCAAGAGCCCATGAAATATACTCTTTAAGCAAAAATACTAAATTCAGTACAATATTATTAACTCTAGTTGTCGATATATGGCATGTTCGATCTCTGGACTTCCTCATCCGACCTATCTTCAATTTTGTATTTTTTGACCTGTATCTCACTGTTACCTCCCTGCACTTCACCCTGGTCGGTACCATTTTATTCTTCACCTTTACATACTTGACTTTTCTTCTTGATTGTAACACAATCACACAATTTTGGGCTTCTGAACTCCAGAACTACAATATGATATATTTCTTTTGTTGTAAGACACCAAGTTTTGGTCATTAGTCACATCAGCATTAGGAAACTTATGCTATGGGTGAAAAATTCCCAGGGGCTTAAAACAATGTTATTTCTTTTTAAGCTGCATTTTCATTGTGTGTTGGGGATTCTGCATATCACTGTCACTCAGGGATCCAGGCTGATGGAGCAGACCCCATCAGAGCCTTGTGGGTCTCTGTGGAAGGGAGAAGGTGATCCATAGAGGTTCTTGCATTTGAATGCACAGTCCACATATTATACTCATCATTTCTATTCACAACTCAGTGGTCTAAAGCAGTTATAGGACCTCAGTCAATGAAACGGTCCAGAAAGTGCAACACTCCATATGGCCAGAAAGTGAAGGCAAAAATATTTAGCAAAGCATGACACTTCCAAGGAGGGCTCAGGAGCTCCATTCAGGTCCTGAACCCAAAGCTCTATCATAAAATTGAACCTCTCTGTGCCTCATTGTCCTCACTTCTAATAAGTCTCATGTTACAGACTTGTTGTGAAGGTTAAATGAGATAATATATGCAACGTGCTGAGCTCAAGCCCTGCTCCTGATGTGCACCCGATCAATGAAAGTCTTTGATACACATGAGGAAATACACAGGATCATGTAAGGATGAATAAATGAGTGCTTTGTCGTGAAAGTTAAGGAGGAGTTGCAGGTGATTCAGCCTGAGAAGTTCATGTCAGTCACAGCTGGAGAGATGTCCACTCTGCACTGCACTGCAACCTCCCTGCTCCCTGTGGGGCCAGTCCAGTGGTTCAGAGGAGCTGGACCAGGACACTAATTAACCCACAGTCCAAGAGAAGGCTACTTCCCCCAGGTAACAACTATTTCAGACTAGACAAAGAGAAACAACACGGACTATGTTCGAGAAGCTAAATAAAAGCTCCTCAAACAGAACCACTGACCAGAGAGCCAGCATTTCTCCTTTTCATCGGTTTCCCAAAGGCTCAGAATGCACCTCACATTCAGACACTAAAGCCCATTGGTGATTGGAAAAACTCTTCCAAACATAAGCCCTATCATTCCTTATTGAGATTCCACATCAGGACATAGAGAGCTGTTCCACTCTTTAACAGCTGCAGAATAGTCCAATTTATGAAAATATCAAATTTGTTTTACAGTATTCTGTTGATAAATATGTAAGTTGCTCTCAATGTTGAGCTATTAAAACAACCATGCAGTGGGTGACCTTGTACATGTGTTATCCCACTCAGGTGACAAATGCCCACTGGAAGTGGCATTGCTAGGTCAGAGGGTGTGTGTGTTTTCATATATAAGAATACTGCCTAATTTCCTTCCTAGATGATTAGCAATCAAGCCTCCTAACAACCCTTAACCATGGATGGAGAAGGTGGCTTTGTCCTGATTTTGCAGTTATTACAGATAAAGACACAAGTTCCCAGCTGATGTGTTCCCACCCTAGGCAATCACACTGAGTAAGTGGCTCAGGTGTGACCCCAATCTGCTACCTCCTAGTGAAGTGCTCACTCCTCTTTGCCATATTATCAGCCTAACTGATGCCCTGGATGAGAAAGGAGGGAGGCAGGGAGGGAAGCAGGGAGCAGCAGCTGTGCCAGTCTCCTTATAAGCAGTGCTAGGAAGGAGGAGCCATTTGTTGCCTCTTTTAACCCATTTAGAAAGAACAAAAAAATGCAGCTCACTGCCAGAGCTCATTTAATTTTACATAAACATGCTCTTTGAGGTTGAAGAAAATCTGACTGATTTTCAATGTGAAAATAAAATATAAAAATTGTTCTTGGAGTTATTTCTAAACAGAACTTGTCTCTAGTCCTAATGTAACAGAGATGTTTATGATGTTACATTAGAATTAGAGACAAGAGTATCTTGGGGCAAACAGGGTATGGGTTAAAGATGAGGCACTAAAGCTCAGAGAGGAGACCTGAGTGGTAAGCAGGTCAGGCAGCCGAGGTCTGATCCCCAGCAGCCTGACTCACAGCCCCTGTCTCTATAACCCTCAGCTATGCTTTTTAAAGTGTGAAGAAATGCTCCAACCTCATTCTAAACTCTTGCGTTGCTCTGTTCTACAGCAAAAAGCATTCAACACAAAGCAAACAAAAAAAGTCTGTAGGGGAGGGGCTGGCTTTACACTCTCTTTAGAAAGGTTCTGCAGATGGCTCATTATATGTCAAGCCTGTTCCTAAAGGACAGGTCTCAGCACACACGAAGCATCTGGGACTCTTCCCCCGTGTTGTGCTGTTTCTCTTTCACTCAGCAGCATCTATGGAGCAAAGTCGAGCCTCCTGCAGCCCAGCAGAGCACGTACCCACCCCTTCTTGGTGCTGAGGACTAAGGATGAGGAGATGAGGCATTTCGTAGTGGGTGAGTGGGGCCACTGTGAGCAAGAGTTTCCATTCTCCCCTTGGGCTGTCAGGAGCCCATAGTGTATCTGGGCCTGGGGCACCCAGGAGGGAGGCTTTTCTCTAGAATTGCATGAAGTCAAGAATCTCGAAGGGACAATCGGGTGTGCGGTCAGTGTTGGGGCTCAAGAATTCAGGGCACTTGCTCTGTTAATGGACATGAGTGCTTGGCAGGACACAGGAAGTGCCCACTGGGACACATGGAGGACAAGGAGGCAGTGCCTTCATTTCTCTCAGCCTCAGTTTCCGCATCTGTAAAATGGTGATCATCACGACTCCTTTAGGAGAGGGGATAGGATTTGAGGTTCTCTCTGTAAATCACCTAGCACATTGTAGGCACCCCTAAATCAAGCCGTTATTTCTTGTGATCTTGGGCCAGTCTTGCCTTCCCTTGAGTCTTCAGTTTCCCTATCTGTGCAATGCTGATAATCATGCACCAAACCCACTCTGGGTTCTGTGAGGATGGGAGAGAATGTGCACAGAGTCCTGAATGGTGGTGGTGTTCAGGTTATTACTGAGCTTCTGCAGAACAGTGGTTAGTGCAGGGCAGGCAGGAGCCCAACTGCCTGGGCCACTTCCGGGCTCTGGTACTTCCTGGCTCTGTGACCTGGGACAAGGTGCTCTACCACAGTGAGTCTCAGTGTCCGCACCTGTTGATGATAACACTGACCTCACAGACTGGGGACAGAAACTGAAGGAGTTAAATTCTGTTAAATGCTCAGAGCAGCACCTGGAGCGCAGTAACTGTTTCATAAATGTGAACTATGTGATGCCGAAGCTATGAGGCCTCAGATGGGTCGGTGCTCCTCCAGGCCTCAAGGATGCATGGGGTTTGGGGTGGGGTCTGGTGGCTTTTGATTCTGGCTGCTCATTAGAATCATCTGGGAAATTTGAAAAAAAAAAATTTTAAATCCAGCCCAGGGCTCCCTCCTAAAAAAATGCCAGTTTAATTTGTCTGACAGGAGACTAGGCATGCAAGTTCTCAATGACTCCAGAAGATTCTAATACACAGCCCCCTAGCAAAAGTGGTCCCCCATTGTGTTGAGCATTGAGAGCAGCTTTTCTGGGTGTGGATGCTTCAGAACAACATGGGCCAGAGACATCTCAAAAGGCCCCAGTGGCCTGGCCGGGACCTCTCCCATGGAGCAGGCCTTAGGGGCTGAGGAGGAGAAGCCTGGTCTAAGTCCTGCTCAGATCCCAGCGTCAGTGTTGGGAACAACTTTAACATGTTTATGTTTAAACAAGCACTGGAATCCCAGCAAATCCTTACTCTTCAGCCCCAGGAGCCTCCCTGCCTCCACACACCAAGATGTCATGGAGGAGTCTTTTCCCTATTCCTTCCAAAATGCTTCCAGCTTCTGTAAATGGCTCCTCTGGAGGGAGGCGCCTGTGATCTTGTTTGTGTTTTGAAAGCCAATTTGCCAAACTTGTTTCCTGAGGGGATTGTTCAGAAAAGGGGAGAGAATCCTCACTTGGTGGTTTCTGCTCCTTTTGTTATTTGGGTTTGTCATGGTCTGCAGGGAGCAGGGTTTGAGTCTTTTCTTGGTGTTTCTGCTCCTCTTTCTTCTGCTGCCTAAAGGATAAATGTGTAGATTCAGAAGCAGTAATGACCAGACCTGATAACAGTCACAGGGATCATTCGTTAAGTACCTACTACATGCCAGGCTCTGTGCTTTTCATTTGTCTTCTCTTATCTTACCAGGGTGGGGTTTGTGTCCACTTTTGGCCCTTGGCCAGCCAGGCCTCCTCTCTGAGCCTCATCCTATAAAGGGGCTCACATCAGGACCCCCTCACAGGGATGGACGGGGGTTAAAAAGATCAAAGAGAGGTATAGAGGGAGCAGGCAGCATCAGGCTCCCATAAATGGAAATTGATTACATCCTCTCATCCTGCTAGGGTCCCCATGCTGGTGGTGTCTTGATAACTTCTCTTCTTCAAGTGACATCCTCCTTACTGGGTCCTCAAAATGTCTGACAGATGTTAGGGAGCAGGTTAATATGTGCAAAGGCAAACATGTGAAATGTGCTTCCTGGTGATTGTTGTAGAAGATGCAGTGTAGTAATTAGCAATTTGGAGATGCCCTTTAGGACCTGTCTATGGAGAGAAACTGCCCTCATTTTTCTGATTCTCTAATCTGTGTGCTTTCAGGATGCAGGATGAGCATCTGCCTGATAAGATGGCCTGGGTCTGTGTTTCTTGAAATTAACTAATGATGAAAAAATTAACCACTTTTGGCTTTCTCAGTACTCCATGATCTTGTTTGTCAACCCAAACCTGACCCAACTGAAGACCCAGATTCCAAAAATGTTCCCTCTTTTGAAAGGCAGCACTTGGCACAGATTAGGCCTGCTAACAACAACAACAACAACAAAAAATGATTGGCAGAAAGGCCAAAAGAAATAGCATTTATTTGGGAAATAAAGAATTGTACTTTGGGTACACAGAGTCAGAGAAGCGCTGAATAGAGTCCCATACAGCAGTGCAGGAAAGGTTTTGTATAGGGGATTTTCAAAAAAGTTGGTTTTGGAGACATTTCATTGGCTGGGCAAAAATTCTAAACTGCAAACCTGTTTTCATTGGTTACTTAAAGTACTCCAGGATGAGAGAGATCAAAATCCTACATACCTTGACTTCAGTTGTTACTCAGATCTACAGCAACATCCTGTGACTTGACCTTTAGCAGGTGTGGATGCAATGCACTTACAAACTCTTTGCTCTACGTTAAAGCTTTAGCCTTGATTACTTCATTTTCTTTCACAGATCCTGCTGGAATATTTGTGAAAAGAATGAACTATATGGAACAAATTCATAAATACCTAAGAGATATCTCTGTGTATTCATGAAATTTGGGTTAAAGATAGAACTGTGTTCATTTATATGAAGCATCCTCTGTGTTTGATCCAAAGCAAACAGTGCCCCATTTAATCCTCACTGCATCCTGGGAAGCAGAAATGCTGTCCTATTTTACAGACGAGGAGCTGGGTGTGTCAGGCCACCCATCTCCTGGGCTGAGCAGCCTGGTTCCAGCTCTCACAATGGCACCACTTCACCGTTGTTCCCTGTATTGGCTTCTGTAAATGCCCTCTCTTGTTGGGAACAGGCCCCCCAAAATCTGGCCATAAACTGGCCATAAACAAAATCTCTGCAGCACTGTGACATGTTCATGATGGCCATGATGCCCATGCCAGAAGATTGTGGGTTTACTGGAATGAGGGCAAGGAACACCTGGCCCACCCAGGGTGGAAAACCGCTTAAAGGCGTTCTTAAACCGCAAACAGTAACATGAGCGATCTGTGCCTTAAGGATATGCTCCTGCTGCAGATAACTAGCCAGACCCATCCCTTTATTTCAGCCCATCCCTTTATTTCCCATAAGGAATACTTTTAGTTAATCTATAATCTATAGAAACAATGCTTATCACTGGCTTTCTGTCAATACATATGTGGGTAAATCTCTGTTCAAGGCTCTCAGCTCTGAAGGCTGTGAGACCCCTGGTTTCCCACTCCACACCTCTATATCTTCTGTGTATCTTTAATTCCTCTAGCACCACTGGGTTACGGTCTCCCCGACCGAGCTGGTCTCGGCACTCTCTGAGATTGGTGAACTCTCCAGGGGAGGCAGCCTAGGACCAGCCAATACACAGAGGGAGACCAATCAGTAACTTTGTTCCTGTGCCCAGATTGTTGGAAGTTACTCTGTTTAGAGAGGAGAACTTTGAACTCAGGTCTGGACTTCCTCACCTCTCAGAGCCTTTCCAGCCTGGTCTGTAAAATGAGGACACTGCCCTCTCCACATTATTAGAAGGATTAAAAACTAACGTCCATGAAGGTTCTTAACGTGTCACACACTCATCATTAATGATAGTCATCTCAGTCATGTCTCCCGTTTATCGATGCTCCTTTTGTAGCCAAACCCTCTGTCCCTGTGGTATCAAGCACTGCAGTGAGGACCACAGCTGAGCACACAGTGAGCTTCACCTGTGAGTCCCACGGCTTCTCCCCCTGAAACATCACCCTGAAATGGTCCAAAAATAGGAATGAGCTCTCGGGCTTCCAGATCAACATGGACCCTGCAGGAGAAAGTATGCCATATAGCATTTGCAGCACAGCCAGGATGGTGCTGGCCTCTGGAGACCTTTGCCCTCAGGTCATCTGTGAGGTGGCCCATATCACTTTACAGGGGGGCCCTCTTTGTGGGGCTGAAAACTTGTCTGAAGCCATTCAAGGTAGAGAATCCTCACTCCTAGCCCAATCCCATATCTGGCTGCCAAGCCTGCTCCTCTCTAGCTTTTACTCCAGGGCTTGGATTTCCTGGAATCTAATTCCTAACTGTGCTGCCCACCTTCTATGCACCTAGATGTACTGGTCACTTACTATCATTTTCATGGCAGCAGCTAGATGTCTACCCACCAGGTGCCAAGCTCTGTGCTACATAGTTTCATTTATTTCACCAAGAGCAACTACAATTAATGAGCACCTACTATGAGCCAAGCCCCTGCGTGCCTGGTGATTTCATTGATTTTGCTGCAGTTATGACATTTCAACTGCATGCCAGGGGTTGTGCTTGCAGATTTCACTCATTCTTAGCCTAGTAGGAGCTACCAGTCCTTGAACACCTACTATGTGCTGGGTGTTGTGCTTAATAATTTCACTCATATGCAAAGAGCACCTTCAATGTCTGAGCACCTGCTGCCTGCCTATCACTGTCCTGGTAATGCCCTCACCGTGGTGGTGGGAGCTAAGTTATAGAGCCCTCCCTGTGATCTATCTGTGCCACAAGGTCAGAGCTTCTGCCCTGTGCTGTTTCAGTTCCACCCTTCTTGGAGGTAACTCAACAGCCCATAAAGGCAGAGAACCAGGTGAACATTACCTGCCAGGTGAAGAATTTCTACCCCTAGAACCTACAGCTGACCTGGTTGGAGAACAGAAATGTGTCCCAGATAGAAACAGCCTCCATCCTCATTGAGAACAAGGATGGCACCTACAACTGGACAAGCTGGCTCCTGGTGAACGTATCTGTCCACAGGGATGATGTGCTCACCTACCAGTTGGAGCATGATGGGCAGCAGTGGTCAGCAAAAGCCTTGCCCTAGAGGTCTCAGCCCACCAGAAGGAGCACAGCTCAGAGGCCACCCTTGGTGAGGTTACTCCTGACTTTAAAATTTTGTCTCTTTCCTTAATGTTAATAGTAATAGTCATGCTTGTTATAACATAACCTAGAAATCTATAAATATAGAGTAGATTTTTAAAGTCAGCTGTCTACCCCAAATCCCACAGTCCAACAGTCACCATTACGAAGAGTTTGATGTACAACTTGGTAGATCTTTTAACACAAATATATATTAAAGGAGGAAGAGGGAGGCAGGGAGATCATCTGTTCATGGAGTCCTGTGTTTTGCCTTCTGTCTCAGACGGTTGCTTATGTTCTGCCTTCCTTGTCAGATCGGCCCTCCTGCTGTTCTTTCTCTGACTCATTTTTGTTCCATCCTAAACTTTTCCATCACATCTGCGACCTCATCCCAGCAGACTCTGGCATCTGCCGTGGGAAAATCAGAAAAGGCATTTAAGACTGGACCAGGCCCCCTGGGGACCCTGACTGGTCACAGCATGAGCCTCTTCTGTGTCCTGATGCTGATATTTGACCAATAATAACCACAACATCCCTCTGCACATTTACTACGTGCAAATTTCTGTTCATCTATACTCTCCTTTCCTGCTTCAAACATCCAGTAGTTTGGAGTTTTACAGAAGGGAAACTCAGAACTTGAGGAACAATGGGAGATGTTGGGATGTTGTTGAAGATGTCTTGTCATTAGACAAGGTGATTAGTCTAAACGAATCAAAGTAAATCTGAGGCCCTGAAGACAGGGCCACTATCAGCCTATACGGCAAATTTGTGCTAATTAGAGAAATATTCCCTTCTGCTAGACATTGTCCCGAGGATCTGAAGTTGGCCGATATTCCCCTCTCTTTGACCAAAATATGTCCTGTTTCCCTCTCATACAACACCAGGAGGGGTCTCTGCTCCAGAAGACTTTTCAAAGGCTCGGATTCCTCCTGCATGCCCTAAGACATTAGCCTCATCTGCTGGGTCCGTGCTGGGTCACTGATTTGTCCATGTCCCTGCCTGCTGGAAGAGTGAAGACAGGAAGTGAAGGACAAACAATTTCCCCTATAATCAGAGATGCATGGAAGGTCCATAGTCACGTCCACTGCTCAACCAGTCATGCATGCACCTGCAGTTGCAAATGATTGACGACGTTTTTCTACAAGATCAGTATTGTTATCACAGTTAATAAAATTAACAAAAATTTCCTCATGTCATCTAAATTGGGTATATTTTACAATTTTCTTAAATCTTTCATGGCTGTTTTTTGTGTGGTGTGTGTGAGCTAAAATTGGTTTTAATTCCTCTTTAACTTTTTGGTAAAATATTCCTGTGAAAGGCTGGGTGCAGTGGCTCACACCTGTAATCCCAGCACTTTGGGAGGCTGAGGCAGGTGGATCATGAGGTCAAGAGATCGAGACCAGCCTGGCCAACAGGGTGAAATCCCATCTCTACTAAAAATACAAAAATTAGCTGGGCATGGTGGGAGTGTGCCTGTAGTCTCAGCTACTCTGGAAGCTGAGGCAGGAGAATCGCTTGAACCCAGGAAGCAGAGGTTGCAGTGAGCCGAGATCATGCCACTACACTCCAGCCTGGGTGACAGAGCAAGACTCTGTCATAAAAAGAATGAAAGAAAGAAAGAAAGAGAAAGAAAGAAAGAAAGAAAGAAAGAAAGAAAGAAAGAAAGAAAGAAAAAGAAAGAAAGAAAAAGAAAGAAAGAATGAAGAAAGAAAAAGAAAGAAAGAGAAAGAAAGAAAGAAAGAAAGAAAGAAAGAAAGAAAGAAAGAAAGAAAGAAAGAAAGAATTCCTGTGAAAATATCTGGTCTTCAAGAAATATTTTCAGAAGTGTTAAAATTATCAATTCAATTTCCTTAACCTGTTCATGTATTTCATAATGAAGGGGATACATCCTGAGAAATGTGTCATTAGCTTGAGGGAGGATAGGTAGTCAAAGAAGTGACCCCGTTCTCAGGATGCAGCAACAGTGGTGGCAGAACAGTCAATATAGTAAGATTCAGCATTCACATTCTAATTGAGCTGACTAAAGCAAAGCTATCTATAGTAGGGACTTCCCCTCTGTGCATTTTGACTTCACCTGTCCTCAAACTGACCCTTTGCTCATTATAATAGTAAAAAACACATCCCTGGTGGAGATTTAAGATGCTAATGAGGTATGCAATGTATGAACAAGCTTATACAGCTACTGCTCAGGTGCACCCAGAGGACTGCCCAGAACATGCTTACTTGCAACAACTCTTTCCACCTCCTTATGAATAATCATTGAAGATTCCCATAAAGGGAGCCTCCCTAGTGCCACTCTTTGCTGTCTTATCCTTACGAACAGCCCGTCTTGAATCCTCTCTCTCTCTCTCTCAGGAGGTACTGTCTATTCTGCACCTAACTTTCAAAATATTCTTTTCCTTTTGCAACAAATTACTCTATGCTGCGTCTCCTTTGCTGTGTGTCTCTTGTTTAAATTCTTTTAAACTAAGAAGACAAGAACCAAGGTCTCACAACAGCTATCAACAAGCTAATTTGGTTTTGGCGTGACCATCACAAAGGGTACTTACACAAACCTAGAAGGGATGGCCTACTACACACCTAAGCCATATGGTATGGCCTCTTGCTCCTAGGCCACAAACCAGTACAGCATTTTACTGTACTGAACACTGCAGGCAATTAGAACACAGTAGTATCTAAACATTTCTAGCCAGATATTGTGGCTCACACCTGTAATCCCAGCACTTTGAGAGGCCAAGGCAGGGGGATCACTTGAGCCCAAGAGTTCAAGATCAGCCTGGGAAACATGGTGAGACCCTGTCTCTACAAAAAAAAATTAAAAATTAACTAGGCATGGTGATGCACACCTGTAGTTACTTGGAAGGCTGAAGTGGGAGTATCACTTGAGCTCGGGAGTTAAAGGGTGTGGTGAGCCGCGATCACACCACTGCACTCCAGTCTGGGCAACAGAGCAAGTCTCTGTATCAAAAAAAAAGTAAGTAAATAAATATTTCTGAACATTAAAAGGTGCAGTAAATGTATGGTATAAAAGATTTTTTAATAATTTTTTAAAAATATTTTTAAAAATGGTACACATGTATTGGGCACTTCTCATGAATGGAGCTAGCAGAACTGGTTGCTCTGGGTAAGTCAGTAAGTTAGTGGTGCATGCATGTGAAGTCCTAGGAAACTACCCTATGTAGACTTTATAAACACCATACACCTTGGCCACACTAAATGTATATACATTTTTTTATTTTTAATTTTCTTAAAGAGCTGGGGTCTCACTGTGTTGCCCAGGCTGGAGTGCAGTGACGGTTCACAGGTATGATCCCACTGCTGATCAGTACGACAGTTTTCACCTGCTCCATTTTTGACCTGGGCTGGTTCACTCCACCGTAGGCAACCTGGTGGTCCCTCCTCTTGTAGGAGGTCATCACATTGATTCTGAACTTAGTGCACAGATTCAATCCAGAACTTCTGGGCTCAAGCAATCCTCCTGCCTCAGCCTCCTGAGTAGCTGGGACTACACACACGTGACACAATGCCTGGTCTAGGTTATGCTAAATTGATTTTTAAAATATTATGCCTTGTTCGATAATATATTAACCTTAGCTTGCTGTAACATTTTTATGTTATAAAGTTTTTAATTTTTTAACTTTACTTGTTAGTAACAACACTCAGCTTAAAACAAACACATTTTATTACTGTGCAAAAATATTTTTTTCCTTTACATCCTTATTCTATGAGGTTTTTGCTAGTTTAGAACTTTGTCTTTTTTTTTTTCTTTTTTAAACTTTCTTTGTTAAAAACTAAGACATCCCACACACATTAGCCTGGGCCTACACAGGGTCAGGAACAGCAATAGTGCTGTCTTCCACCTCCGCATCTTGTCCCACTGGAAGGCCTTCAGGGGCCATAACTCGCCTAGAGCTGTCATCTCCTAGAAGAACAATGCCTTCTTCTGGCATCCCTCCCGAAGGACGTGCCAGAGGCTCTTCTTGACACTCCTTTCAGAAACAAGTCCATGGCTTCCTTGCAACGTATGAATACCTGAGTACAAGCTCTCTTAACCCCCTCCTTCCAGTAGGAGAGCCTGGCACTGGGAGATGGGGTGACTGGGATGAAGGAGCCTCTTTCTCTGGCTTCTGCCTTGGGTTGGATCCAGGACATCCATGGCAGGACTCAGATTCAAAAGTTTTGGAGCCTTGCTGGGCCCACGTAGCCTTGGATGGGATAAGTGGCGGCCCATCCCACGTGGCCCCTCTCATGGCTCCTCCGGGAGTCTCATGATTTCTAGAGCTCATGCCAGCTCCTTCTGCCCCACTCCTTGTAGCTGTCCTCCTGGGCCCCAGGGCGCTGCTGGTGGTTAATGTCTCTGCCATCTAACATCCATTGAAGCAGAGGCCTGACTGTAATGTGGGGATAGAAGGGCTGGCCAAGGGTTGCCGCAGAAGGGCAAGGCCAGCCGAAGGGCCCAGCTCACACACCATGCAACATCAGGCTCAGTGGAGTTTAGAGAAGGTAACCGAGCTCCTTCCGCACCCTTGGGAGTCTCAGCAAACCCTCTAAGAGGCTCCCAGCCCCAGGAAGTGTGTGGGTGCTGCAGGAAGTGGGTTACAGCAGGGCTATTCAAAGATGTCCACGGTGCGTTAGGGGCCTATTGGGGAGGTGAGAAGAGGGTGCCAAGTGAGGGGCAACTCTGTAGGCGGTCCCTCACAGGCCATCTCTAGATTATTTGATGCTGGACTCCATTCTAAGGAATCCCCACTGTAGAGTAATGCTGAGAAGCCCCAGATAGGCAACTCTGAAAGCTGTTCCCACTCTGATCCTCTGAGTGCCTGAGTGGAAGGGATGTGGGAAGGGGTGCCAGGACTCAGGAGGGGGGCTGAGCTGGCACAATCCTATCTCAGAGCTGCCTGTCCAACCACCACAGACATCTCAGGAGGAGATCAGCCCCGAGAACATAACAGACTCTCCGGAAACATTTCTTGAAGGATGAGCAGATGATTAAACCTGGACGTATTTTCCCACAGCTCCTTCCTTCCTCCCCTGCCATGTGGAACCCTCAGTCTCTGCCACCTTGATGCCCCAGAGTGGAGTCTTCACACATGGTCCTGAGCAGGGGCCAAGGAATGGGGCTCTGGGCACTGACTCACAGCATCCCCCTAGAATGTGAGAAACACATCAAATCTGAACACACCAGGATTCCTTGCATCCATCACTTTGAGACAGGCCATAAACCACAGACTCTCTCCAGCTTTTCAGTAGTTATTCTATCTTCTGGATTCCCGCCTACTCCATCTCCCCAGCCTTGTTGAGGTTCTCTATTGCCTCCTGAATACAAATGAACCCCCATCCCAGTTTTAAGGAAAAAAATAGTTCTCTTTCCTCTTCGTTTAAGCATCCAAGATAGTTTGAATATTTGTTCTATCTAAATCCCATGTTGAAATTTGATCCCCTATGTTAGAGGTAGGGCCTGATGGGAGGTGTTTGAGTCATGGGGGCAGATACATCATGAATGACTTGGTGCTATCTGCAGTAATAATTGAGTTCTTGCTCGATTAGTATTCACAAGGTTTGATTGTTACAAAGAGCCTAGCACCTCCCTCTTCTCTCTCTCTCTTCCTTCCTCTCTCACCATGTGATGCCAGCTCCTCTTTGTCTCTCACCATGAGTAGAAGCAGTCCGAGGGCCTCATCAGAAGCAGACGCTGACACCATGCTCTTGTACAGTCTGCAGATCCACAAGCCAAATAAACCTCTTTATAAATTACCCAGCCTCAGGTATTTCTTTATAGCAACACACATGGACTAAGACAGTGTCCTACTCCTCACACCTACAAAGAAAGCAGTTCTCCCTCCTCTCTCTGGGATGGAAACACTAGTTGTTTCTGACAATCTGCAACTTTCCTAACCCTGTCGCTCATGGCAGGAATGCTGTGACAGTTCAAAAGCTTGGGAGTCCTCCTTCATTTCTTTTTCATTTATATGCAATATTCAATTATGCCTTCAAAGTGCTTATGTCCACCGGTGAGATGATAAATGTATAACAGTTGACTCTTCAAAAGGATAAAGAAGGCTGATTTATAGCGCTTGCCAATTTTGGTAGTGTAAATACTCCCAATATGGCCAACTTCAAGCATCCAACAGTTTAACAACCAGATTGCAAAATTCCTGAAAGGTTGACAATTGGCTCTCTTGAACCAGCCCAAGCCTGCTCCAGTACACCACTGAGTTATATTTATAACCTGCGTGCTTCTCACCTCCATCACTCCTTCCTGGTCCCAGTCAGTATCACCTCTTCCAAACCGTTGCTGTCGTCTTTACTGGATTGCAATTTTCAGCCACAATGATTTTTTTTTTTTTTTTTGAAAAGTCAAATTGTATCATTCCTCTGCTTCTTCCCCAAAACAGCTGCATGGCTCACTCTGTTCTTTCGTTCAAGTAAGTTTCTGCTCAAATTTCACTTTATTAAAGACACGTTTTGTAAACCATGGTGAGGAAAAATAGTCACCTTCCTCTCCTACCCTGGAATTTAAATTCCTCTTATCCTGATCAGTTTTTCTCCGTAGCACTGTATTATATTACTATGTGTGCTTATTTTGCATGTCCTCACTTTGCATGGCAGTGCAGGATTGTAAAAATCACTGGAAACCATGAAGCCCTGGAAAACAACTCTACATTCAATGGGAAAAATAATGGTTGTTCTGTGATCCTCATAATTTTTGTTCAAAGTATTAGAAACTGTCATATTGTCAGTTAGAAATGTAGCAGGAAGTTCAAATATTTAGTACACTGTAATTCAAAGCATTAGAAACATTGAGAGTTAAATTGTTTTATTTCTTTGTAAAAATGTATCAACAGTAGTTGTAACAGTGCTTGCCTTTGCCTTGTATATTTACTGTATGGAATAAGTGAAAGAACAACAGGACACTCTGGTATATTTTTAAATGATTGCTTTTCCTCTCTGTGTCTTGGGAGCACAAGTGAATATTTCTCCCATATTCACTCCGACAAGCTAAGCAAGCTCCCAGAGGTAAAACTCACAAAAGTGTGGGAGACCTCTGTTATTGGGTCCTCCTGGAGTTTGTGTCTAAGACTGGCCCTCACTGAGCCTCAAGAAATTCTTCAATTACAGTGCAGGTTTTCCTTCCCCGGCACTGGTTCCCACAGAGGTTTTGGCTTCAGGAAGTTGTGATTCTCTGTATTACCCTGCCCAACTCCCCAATTCTGGGGACAGTGATTTGCCCTGTGACCTCATTTTTCTGACAGATCTAAGAAGAGTTGTCATTTTTTATTTGCTCAGCTTGTTCCTTGGTGTTGACTTGAGGGACTTTTTGCAGGGGTTGCGCAGGAGACTGGGTTTCATCCCAGAAAGCTGCTACAGCCACAAGCCCTCAAATGTGCCACACCTGGAATTATGGTCTCTGAAGCTGCAAGCTCAGTCCTTAGCTACAGAGCCCTCTTGGTCTGGCTGTCAGTGAGGAAGGGTCATGGGACCCCTGGCATGAGATGAGTGCCTCTGAAACAGAGAGCAGGTTCTGGGGCAGTGGACCTCTCTCCAGTACTGGCTAAAACTCCCCAGGCCTGGGAACCCCAAGCACAGACAGACACAACTTCCCAGGGGTGGCAACTGTGTCCACTTCCTCTTTCACAATGAAGGATGCTCCCAGTCTTGTGGCCCTTTCTCCCTACAGCTTCCTCACTCCTCAGACAACATAGCAGGTAAGGAGATGCTCTCCTTTCCTGCAGAGTCGAGTCTGGATTCTCTCCATGAGACAGTCTGACAGGGCAGGCAATGTCCATCCCTGTCTCCCAGCCCATCTGGACAGCCCCTGCCACTTCCTCTGCTGCCAGGACTCACAGGTGAGTGCAGCCTGCTCTACACGAGGGTATTTCTACATGGTGTCTCCTCACCCTCTCAGCCCATCTCACCTGCTCCTATTGATTTACATTTGGGAGCATTTTCTTCTCTCCCATCCCAGCATGAGACAAGATTTGGAACAGCTTTTCCATGAGCATTTGCGTAGACCCTTACTGGGGTCATATTGATTCCCCCAGACGTCACGCCTGTACCATGCCCCTGGTGCTGGTAATGACTCCATGATTCTAGGGCTGGGCACATGACCTCAGCTTGTCGTCGTGGTACTCCACCTCCACCAGCCACTGGCCAAGGTAGTCACACTGCATCATAAATGCTTGAGGGCAGAGGATCTGTTTTTTAAAATTGTTGCTATTACCAAAACACTACCTAATAACAATAATATATAACTACCATCTATAATAATAATGGTAATACTGAATATATAACTTTTGGAGGACGTGGTCAGATAGTATTAAGTAATTTGCATATATTAGTTCATTTAATTCTCACCACAAACTTACAAAGATGGTATGATTATTCTCTCCGTTGTACACTTGGGGAAACTCAGGAAACAGGGAAGTTAATAGTGACCCCAGGATCACACAGCTGGGACCCATTAGAGCTGGATTTCAGACCAGGAAGTTTTGATTCCTAAGCCCACAGTCTTCCATCTTTAGTCTTCAGGAGCATCCACGGGCTCCCAGTTTCTCATGTGTCCCAAAGTCGTCCCTGGTTATCTGCACCTGCTGTGATGAGTCAGGGTGAAATATGGCAGATAAAGGAGAATTTTGGCTCACGGACTCCAAGGCTCCTGGTCCTCTCAAACATTCAGATTTTATCCGTGCTTCCCCAAGTAAGCCTAAATTTAAATTTCAATTCTCCACATGATTTCCACAAAAATTGTAAGCATCTGTGTACTTACTTGATCTTTATTGAAGGATTGAAGTTCACAAGAAGGCACTTGCTTCTCTAAGCACAGATTCTGCCATCTTCCTGACACTACACTATGTATTTTTGAGTCATATATGCCCAATTCTTATTTTTGGAGACATGATACTTTATGACTCACACCTCTCAAAGTAATGTAGTAATGTGGATAGGTAAAAATAGAGCAATAGTATTTCATTATCATGCCCATTTCTGTTTCATATTAATACATGCCTGATGTGGGTTTATGAATTTACTTCTCTTTTGTTTTCCTTATAAGATCATTAAGTATACTAATTTTAAAGAACTTTACCCATTTTATTTCTTCATATTTGCTCAGGTGTGAAGTTCTTTTGATTGCTATTTGTTTTTGAGGTATTGTTTTTCTTGAATTTGTTAGCTGCAGTGCTGTTCCTCAAATCTTTGGTGATTCTTGCTTGCACTGCCATCTTCCCAGGAATAATTCCCCACGTGATCATGGGTTGTCAGGGCCTCGTGGAGCGTGGCACCTGCCCCAGCCTCACTGTGAGGGCTGCTTCTAATTGAGGCTATGGCTTCTTCTCTGCTTTCTTCCTGAGGGATGTCTCTCCCTTCCTATGAGAGGTGTCATAATACAACCATTAAAAGTGAAGGCTGTGGAGTGTGGCAGCCTATGTTCCAGTTCTAAAAGCTGGGTGATCTTGACCAAATCCATTACTCTCCATGTGCCTCGGGTTTTCTCACCTGTGAAAGGAGGTTAATGGTTGAGCCTACCTCATGGGGTGAGAGCAATGATTTAATGACATTACAAATAGAAAAATGCTTGGCACCATATCTGGAGCACAGGAAACTCTCAATAAATGATAGCTGTTATAATTCCTTCATGTCATATAGAAGCCAATTGCTTGTATTCAAGTGTAATTAGACATTGATTCATATATTCTTTTCATTTTGTGTTTTCATTACTGTGGGTGTGGAGAAGGAGGGGAAGATTTCACCCTGTGTACATCTGCCACATTAAAACAGAACTTTCAATTAAAACATGATAACATTTACAATTTGATTTGACAATTATTCATGACAGATTAAGGACCTAAAACCCACATGTGAGATGAAGGATTGTGGACCGGTCTTTCTTAGTCATAGATGCTGGAAGATAAATCATTTATTTTAACAAGGTGGCTTTTCTGAGGCACAAGTGTGGCAGAGAACCAGTGGACTCTTCCTGTACACAGAAAATAATTATAGCCATGTTTTTTTGCTTATAATTAGTTATGAGTCAAGCATTCAGTATGGCTTATATTATTCCTACCATAGCTCTACAAGGTGCATATTCTAACCTTTATTTACATATAATCAAACTAAAGCTCAGAGAAGTAGTGTCTTTTTGAAAATCACACAGCTGGAAATTGTAAGAGGAGGAATTAATCTATGGATGAACAAGGAGCAGGATTTAGAGAATCCAGAGGGAAAAATTGATTTCAGGGTGGCAGAGATAGTCCGAATACACCATATAAGCTGGGTCTTAGGAGGTCTGGGTTGCTGGGAGAAAGCCACTGGTGGGCAACTCAGCATGCAGTAGGGATCCATTCAAAAGCAACATTTGAGTTCCCGCTCTTCACCTGGCACCGTGAGTATCAATAATGACCTACTGGGTTTCAGGCATGATATGGTCATTATCTCTTTAATCGTCACTAAAACACTGCACAAAAAGACTTACTATTACCAGTTTAGGAGATTGAAACTGAGCATAGGAGGGCCCAGCGACTTCCCCAACTCCTTGGCACACACTCTTGGCAGGAGCATGGATTTTTCCTCTTTCCTCATTTCCCATCTGAACTCAGTGGTGAATGAAATAGGTGCTCTGTGTGTAGAAGAAAGGGTATTGAAATTGATGTGATGGCCCCAGGAACCTGCCCACCATAATCTTCCCTCATCATAACCCTATCCCCTTTCCATAACCCACAATCCCCCACCTCACTCCACAAAGCAGTTGCTTATTACCTCAAACCCAGTTTCTCTCCTGGAAGGAGTCAAGAAATAATTCCTTCTGCTGGGTGCAGGCACATGAAAGTGCTAAGGTCCACAAGAGACTGAATTTGGGCTAAGTTTTGCCAATTATAGCAATTTGGAATAGAAAATCATTTCAGCTGATTCCTCTGCAGTGTTGAGCAGGTCCTTTCAACTCTTCTCCTACCTCCAGCAGAGTGGCATTTGGTTGAGGCTGGTGCAGAATGAGACCACAAGCCAACCACATCCTAGGGTCTTGAAATAAAGACTTTAGAAAACAGTACCTAACAACAGATCTTTCTTGGCTTAAAAGCCCCAAATGGCAAATCACCAAGAAGACCTGAAAATGGGGTTGGGGACATGAGGAGGGAGCACAGGTCCCAGGCAGGCAGGAAGCATTATTTCCGCTAACCATGTCTGATTCACCTGAAAATGGAGCACGAGTAACTCCTTGCTTTGTAGCTGCCTGTTGTGCCTGATTTGTAAGTCACAATCTAGAAGCAGGTTACTGTTGCAGTCCATCATAGCCACTTCCTCTTGAATTGAGGCAGGCAGGGCTTGTCTTCTGTCTTCATAGCAGGGCCTGAGATCTCCCCAGAACAGACATTTGAACAGAACAGGCTTCTGAGACTCCAAAATGCCTGTCCCAGCCTCCTGGCCCCATCCTCCTGGTCCTTTCCTGCTTCTGACTCTACTGCTGGGACTTACAGGTGAGCATTGCATTGGGCTAGAACCCTTTTTCCCTGCCTCCTGAACCTAGCCTTGCCCCTGGACTTGCAGCAATTTCAGATAAGCACAAGCTCTGCCAAGGAAGGTCAAGGACTGGACATTGTCCAAGGGCAGAAGATCAGGGAGCTGAGCACTTTCTCTGTGGATCTGCAGCTGGCTACCAGAGGCATCAAACCTTGTGATGCTTCTGCCACCATCACAATTACTTACATTTTTATAATTTTTTTTTGACAAACACAGAAGAATCATTATTAAATCCTTACCTGTCTTGAGTCCTCCTACCCATTTTTCTGTGCCCTCCTCCTCTTTAAGAAGTTCCACATTTCATGCTTACAGGGTCCTATATTCCTTTCTTAGGGCTTCCACAACAAAGCACCACAGACTCAGTGACTAAAACAATAGACATTTACTTTCTTTCTTTCAGTTCTGGAGGCTGAATTGCAAAATCAAGGTGCCAGCAGGGTTAGTTTCTACTGAGGTCTTTCTCCTTGGCTTGTAGAAGGCCGTCTCCTCCATGTGTCTTAACACATGGTCTTCCTCTGTGTGTGTCTGTGTTCTCACTTTCTCTTATGAGAACATCAGCCATATTGGATTAAGGCTCCCCGCCAATGACCTCATTTAACTAAATTGCTTCACCCATTTATGCCTAGTGCTCCACTATTGGATCACTAAGCTTGCGGGAGTTATTTATATCCTACTGCCCAAGGGCATTGCCAAGGTCTGATTTTTCAAATTAAAAAAATTGCAACCTCAGGCATAAACGGGTTAAAGACCTTGTCTCCAAATATGGTCACATTCTAAGACGCTGGGGATTGGGGCTTCAACCCATTCATTTTGGGGGCACATTCAGCCCATAACAGGCATTACAATCTCTCTTGGTCATCTTGACTTTCCTCTGGAGAATTTATTTTCCCTTCCCCCAGGCAGACAGGATTGGGAGGTCTTTCCTGGTGCCACCTGAGAGAGCCCTGTTCACAGCTCCCAGACAGGCTGCCTGTCTTCACCCCTTTTTCAGACCATGCAGCTGACCCCCGGTCACAGGGCTGGGCACAATAGCCTCTCAATTGCCCACTGAGCCCTGCTGTGATGTCACCTCACAGGTCTTAGAGGGCAAGGGTCTCACTTTTCAAATTATTTTTTTTTACACATACACTGTACCCAAATGACAGCAGTAATAGTTCAGCAATTGCTCTCTTCCTGTAAGGCAGACACACTTCTTAGCATTTTGTGTGTATTAAGTCAACTAATCCTCACAACATCCCTGTGTGAAAGCTACAACTCTTGTGCCCTATTTGCAAATAGGGAGTGAGGCAGAGGCAGGAACTTGTTCATTGTCCCCTACCTCAGTCCATGGAGCAGTTGGGATCAAGTCCAGGTTGACCAGCTCCAGAGGTTATCACCCTTTTAACCATGTTATGCTATGTGTAGAAATATTAGAAAATGCAGGGAAGCAAACATTAGATTAATAATCACCCATCACAGCAGTCAGAAACAATCAGAGGTAAAACGCTAGTGTATGTATGTTTTCCCAAAATGTTGTTAAAAATATGTTGGATGATTTCTATGTGCCAAATATTTTACTGAGATTTTTAAATTTGTCATAATTGTAATTAATGCACAAAACAACCTTATATACTAACATGATAAGCCAAACTTTTATATATATTTGTGAGTGTGTATATATACACATTATATATACATATATATGTACATGTACATGCACAGATGAGATTTCATTTTTAGTCATTGTTTCTCTAACTTTCTATTTAATTTTTTATTTTCAGTGAAATTTTTAACAAAATAAATATTTTATTTTATTTTTATTTGATGAAAGTATGCATACTTATGTACAACATATTATGGAATGTGCATACATTGTGGAATGACTAATTTGAGCTAATAAACATATGCATTACCTCACATATTTATCATTTTTTATTGTGAGAACTCGTAAACTCTGCTCTCTCAGCAGTTTTCAAGAATACAATTCATATTATTAAGTATAAACACCACATTGTACAATAGATATCTTGAACTTATTTCTCTTATCTAAATTGAAATTTTGTATCCTTTGACTAATATCTCCCCAACTACGCCCCCGCTATAGCACCAGATAAACACCATTCTACTTTCTGCTTCTATGAGCTCAAATTTTTAGATTCTACATACGTGAAATCATACAGTGTTTGTCTTTCTGTGCCTGGCTTATTTCACTTAGCAGAATGTCCTCCAGGTTCATCCATGCTGCTGCAAATGACAGGATTTCCCTTTTTGTAAGGCAGATTAGAATTCCATTGTGCATATAGACTACATTTTCTTTCTCCATTTATCTGCTGATAGACACCTAGGTTGATTCCATATCTTGGCTTTTGTAAATAATGCTGCAATGGACATGGGAGTGCAGATATCTCTGTGACATGCTGATGTCATTTCCTTTGGATATATGCCAGTTGTGAGATTACCAGATCAGATAAGAGTTATATTTTTAATTTCTTGAGGAACCTGCATACTGTTTTCACTAACGACTCTACTAATTTACATTCCCACCAACTGTCTGCAAGGGTTCCCTTTGCTCCACATCTTCTCCAATACTAAATTTCCTCTTTTTGATAATAGCCATTCTTACAGGTGTGAGATGATATCTCACTGCGGTTTTAATTTGCATTTATCTCATGAATAGTAAGGTTGGATATTTTTTATATGCTGACTTGCCATCTTAATGTCTTCTTCTGAGAAATGCCTATTCGGATCTTTGGCCCATATTTTAATAGGGTTGTTTTCTTATGGTTGAATTGTTTGACTTCCTTATATATTTTGTATACTGACTCCTTATCAGATGTATGGTTTGCAAATGTTTTCTTCCATTCTACAGATTGTCTCTTCACTCTGTTGATTGTTTCCTTGGCTGTGTAGAAGCTTTTTTAGTTTGTTGTTAATGTCATTTGTCTATTTTTGCTTGTTGCCTGTGCTTTGGGGCTCAAATCCAAAAATGTATTGCCAAGACCAATGTCATGAAACTTTCCTTCTAGTTCTTGTACAGTTTCAGATCTTACATTTAAGTCTTTAACCCATTTTGAGTTGATTTTTGTATGAGGCCTGAGAAGAAGGTCTAATTTCATTCCCCTACACATGGATATCCCATTTTCCCAACACCACTTTTTGAAGAGACACACCTTTCCCCATTGTGTTTTCTTCACACTTTTGTCAATGGTCAATTGAGTGTGAATGTGTGAGTTTATTGCTGGCTCTCTGTTCCGATCCATTGGTCTAAATGTCTCTTTTTATGCCAGTGCCATGCCATTTTGATTACTTTGACACTGTAGTCAATGTTGAAATTAGGCAGTGTGGTGCTTCCATCTTTGTTCTTTTTTTTTTTTTTTTTTTTTTTAGATGGAGTCTCACTCTGTCGCCAGTCTGGAGTGCAGTGGTGCGATCTCAGCTCACTGCAATCTCCGCCTCCTGGGTTCAAGTGATTCCCCTGCCTCAGCCTCCCAAGTAGCTGGGACTACAGGTGTGCATCACCATGCCTGGCTAATTTTTTGTATTTTCAGTAGAGACAGCGTTTCACCATGTTGGTCAAGATGGTCTCGTTTGCCTAACTTTGTGATCTGCTTGCCTCGGCCACCCAAAGTGCTGGGGTTACAGGCGTGAGCCACCGTGCCTGGCCCCATCTTTGTTATTTTTGCTCAAGATTGCCTTGATGTAGCATATCACATTTGGAGATTTATGAATGTTGTACCATCCTGGCATTCCTGAGATAAATCTCATGTGACCATGCTGAAACACACACAGGATTTTAAAAAGACTTTCTTTACTGTAACCTTCAACTCATTTTTTCAGTCTACATGAAATGCACATTGAAGAGATGTGTGGTTTTCCCTATTGCCCAGCCATTCTCCCTCCTTCCTACTTCTCTAATCTTACCACTCAAAGTCCCCCAGTCTGTTAATATAAGCAACAGATAAGCAAACTTCTCTCTTGGTAAAATGCATTTTCCCTCAAAACGGAATTTCTGTGCATTTTTATCCTGCAATTCCCTCTTCCATGAATGGTAGAAATGAGGAAACAAATGTGGGGATACAGGTGACACAGGTCTGCCTATATTACCTATAACTATAGTTATATTTATATCCATATCCATATTCTTATCCTTATCCTTGTCATCTAATGTCCACTGAAGCCTCCAAGCCTCAAGAAATCTACCGAGCAATAACTTTACAATTTTTGAACATTCACCATGTGGCAGACACTGTTGGAAATGCCTTACATCTTTTACTTAGTGTGATCATTATATATAAGGTAGATATTCTTGTCACCTTCCCTAACAGATAAGAAAACAGAAGCACAAAGTGCTCCAGGCTCACTCATTGGTAACTGGTAGAGCTACAATTTGAACTCAGGCATTCTGACTCTAGAGGTCACAGGTTTCACCATTACTCAAACACTTCCTGTCTTGATTCTATTCCACGATATTTCTGCAGCTGCTGCTCTTGGGAGTGGAGTGGGCGATGTGGTGTGAAGGGGGTTCTCCTACTTTCTTCTCTGGGCTCTTCTACTTTCTGTATGTTTGCAAATTGATTTTTTTTTCACTAAGTACTCTACATGGGAAACTCATTTTCTGTCAAATTCCACAGGAGCAAACCACCTAAAATAGAAGATTTCAGTCTTCAAGGGAAATGTCCCACTGAGCAATTCAAACATTATGCGCACATCTATTGGATACCTACTATGTGCCAGGATCTGACATAAAAACGTGGGGTACTTTGTTAGAATAAAAGAGAAAAGGTAATTGCCTTTTGTTGCTTACATCCACTGAGGAGAAAGACAGTAATCAATACACAGGATAAATAGGTGAATGAAAAAATTAATTTTTGACAATGATAAGTGCAATAAAAATAAAGTGTGAGTATGTGAATGTTATCTTGTGAAAGTATTCATATATCCCTTTTATTGTTTTCATCATAAGTAGATATACAAATTTACCAGATGCTTTTCTGCATCAAAAAAGATGATCATGTGTTTTTTCTATTTATTCTATAAATATGGCATACCATATTGTTTGTTTGTCATTTGTATATTGAAACATACTTATATTCCAGGAATAAATACCACTTGTTCATGGTTTATAATCCTTCTAACATGCTGTTCAATTCAGTTAGCTAGTATTTGGTTGAGGATTGTCGCATCAACAAATCCAGTAGTAATAAGGCCACTGTCAACAGAAAGGTGTGCAGCTGCACCTGACAAATTTTAATTTTGTGTTTCAGTAGAAGTTTAAGTTCCAATGGGACCCATTTCAGATGAGCCGGGACTGGCCTGTGGGACAACCAGTGGTTAATGCTTGCAACAGGAAATATTCCCCCTAGATCTGGACCACAAGCCAGTAGATTCTAGTAGATAACCAGTCATTTTTTGTTAGAATGAAGTAAAGAAGAAGGCAGAGAGGGGCTTTTTTGTTTTGTTTTATTTTTTGTTTTGCATTAGAAGCTCTGGGGAAGTTTATGACCATCAGGAGTGGTCTAGCGATTCCAAGAGGAATGAAAATCATTGCCCAAGTCTCTAGAGAAAAGAGGTATTTTTGTTTGTTTGAAAGCACTAAAAGGAGTGCCTGTTGAGTTTAATTTGCAAGTAAAATTTGTAAATGAAGAATACATTGCCACTGGCACCTCAAAACAACTCAGAGATGCTGGATTATGTGATATTATTATAAGTATCACATGAGTCTTCTTTGAAGAGGTTGCTATATCATCCTGTGCTCTTGAAGAAAGGCACCTGTCATTATTGATATTGGAATAGGATACACACTTTAGGATAGAGAGTCTTGGCAGCACTCCAAAAGGCAACACATAGCTGTGCATAGCACAACACAAGGAAAGCATCAGGGCAAAAAAAAAAAAAACAAAACAAAACCTTCTCAAATTGTGGAGCCGATCAGTAGCAAATCAGTAAGCCATGAACAGTCAAAGTCATCTCCTAGGAACTTTCTACCCCGGTTTAGAATAATCCCCTCCTCATTGCCATTAGTGTTGAAAATGGTAGAGTAAGTCCTGCAGGTTGTGTCTTTAAGGATCACTCTAACATGGTCATGAAAATTTCATCTGGAGAGGCATAGCTGGGTAGGGCATGCCACATAGGAAGCCATATGGGAGAAGCTCCCCGGGAGTAGGCTCAACCAAGCAGATGAGGAAGCAAGAGAGATGAGGGATGGGAAGCCATTGCCTTTACTGGGAGTCAGGGTGGAGGACACAAAGAAAAAGCATGATGGGTTTCACTAGAATGTTTCAGTGTCACTAGGTCACAGAAGAGGAGGACAAGAAGAGGAATTGTGACAGGGACCAGCTTTATCACAGTGGTGTACCTGGTTTGGCAGGGTGCTCACAACTTGTTTGTGGGATGTTGAGGTGTCAGGTAAATATTTTTTTTTAATTACATATAACTGGACATCTTTATTTCTTCATATAACTTTGAGTTGCCATATGGCATCGTTTCATTTCCACCTGAAGCACTCCCTTTAGCATTTCTTGTAAGCAAGGTTTTGTGGTCATGAACCATCTTAGCTTTTGTTTATCTGAGAATGTCTTAATTTCCCCCTTGTGTTTGAAGGACACTTTTGCCAGGTATAGAATTCATGGTTGACAGGTTTTTTCCTCTTTCAGCATTTTGAACATATCATCCCTCTGTCTTCTGGCCTCCAATACTTTACATAAGAGCTCAGTTGATAATCTTGCTGAGGGTCTCTTGTATGTGAGGAATCGCTTCTCTCCCACTGCTTTCAGGATTCTCTGAATTTAGTTTTTGACAGTTGAATTACAATGTACCTTAGTGTGGGTCTCAGATTCTATCCTTGAGTTAAACTTTAATTTCTTCAGTGTCTTTAAATTCGTACATTCATGTATTTTATTGAGTTTGTGAAGGTTTTGGCCATGATTTCTTCAAATAATCTTCTGCTCCTTTTTCTCTTCCTCTTTTTTTTTCCCCTGGAACTCTAATAATGTGTATTTCAATCCATTTGATAGTGTCCCAAAATTCCCTTAGATTCCGTTCTCTATATTTTATTCCATTTTCCATCCATATCTCAGTTTTAATATTTTAATTATTCCATCTTGCCGCTTTATGATTTTTCTTCCACCTGCTCACACCTGTTGGGGAACCCCTCTACTGAACTTTTAATTGTTGTATTTTCAACTTCCAAGTTTCTGTTGGATTTCATTTTATAATTTCTCATTCTGGATGTTCTTATTTTGTTAATGCATTTATATTCCTGCTGTTTTAGTTCTTTGTCCATTGTTTCCTTTACTTCCTTGAGCATTTTTAAGACAGTGGTTTTAATACTGGGTCTAGTGTCAGAGTGGACCCAATATATCAGAAGGGTCCTTATAAGAAGGAGGAAAGAGATTAATTCTTTGAGAAGGACGTGTAAGGATGCAAGCAAGATGTTAGAGTGATAGGAAGATGTAACAGTGAGAAAGGAATGTGGGCAGCCTCTAGAATTTGGAGAGGCAAAAAACAGCCTGCAGAAGACACATAGCTTTACTGACAGTTTTTAAATACATATATATATAAAATATATATGACACTTATACGACATATATATTTACATTTCAAAGTAGAGTTCAGGAGTTCTACTCAGGTCCTCAACCCAAAGCTCTACCTTGAAATTGAATCCCTTGGCTGGGCTTGATGGCTCTCACCTGTCATCCCAGCACTATGGAAAGCCGAGGCAAGTGGATCACTTGCACTCAAGTAAGAGCAACCTGGGCAGAGTGGTGTGACCTGTTTCTACAAAAATACAAAGCTTAACCTGGCATGGTGGTATACACATGTGGTCCTAGCTACTCCGGAGGCTGAGGCAGGAGGATCACTTGAGCCTGAGAGGTTGAAGTTGCAGTGAGCCATGATTATGCCTCAGCACTCCAGCCTGGGCAACAGAAGAGGACCCTCTCTCAAAAAAAAAAAGAAAAAAAAATGAACTTCTCTGTGCCTCAGGCCTCAGTGCCCTCAATTGTAATACAGTCTTATGTTATAGGCTTGTTGTGAGGGTTAAATGAGATAATACATGCAGTGTGCTGAGATCAAGTCCTGCTCCTGATTCCTGATGTGCACCCAGTCACTGAATATCTTTCATAAACACGAGGAAATACAGGACTATGTAAGGAGGAGAAAATGATTGCTTTGTGCTCCTTTCCAGAAGTGGCAGGTGAGGAGGAGCTACAGATGATTCAGCCTGAGAAGCTCCTGTTGGTCACAGTTGGAGAGACGGCCACTCTGCGCTGCACTGTGACCTCCCTGCTTCCCGTGGGACCCGTCCTGTGGTTCAGAGGAGCTGGACCAGGCCGGGAATTAATCTACAATCAAAAAGAAGGCCACTTCCCCAGGGTAACAGCTGTTTCAGACCTCACAAAGAGAAACAACATGGACTTTTCCATCCGCATCAGTAACATCACCCCAGCAGATACCGGCACCTACTATTGTGTGAAGTTTCGAAAAGGGAGCCCTGAGAACATGGAGTTTAAGTCTGGACCAGGCACTGAGATGGCTTTGCGTGGTGAGTACAACATGGACTTCCCTCATCCCCTGATGTGTGACAATAACTCAATAGTAACACCTTCCATTCTTTGAGCAACAATCAGGTGTGGTGGTGAGTGCTCTTTTTCACGACTTGATGTCACCCGCTTCTACAGATCAGGTGAGTTGAGGCCCAGGGACATCATGCTATTGCTCAAGTTTCCACGGCTGGTAAATGATGGGAAAGACTACATCTCCAATCTGTCTGGCTCTACAGCTCTTGCCCTTCCCAATCTGGCCCAGCCTTTTGGTTCCACGAATGAGGAAACTGACAGATTGAGTGACTTGCCCAGGTACGGGGCCAGAACTCACCTGCTGCCTCCAAAGAGCGCTTCTCTCTCAGGCTGGCCGAGTCTCTTTTTTATGCAGCAGGCACTCACTGAGAACCCACTGTGTGCCAGACTCCACCCTGGATGCTGTGCAAACAGCAGTGAATGAAACGGCCAATAGCTCTTCCCCACACCAAGCTTACATTCTCTTCCATTCTAATGAGGAGAAATTCATCCAGCGGATGGAAAGTGTAAATTGTGTTTTTCTTTATTTAATCTTCAGAAACATCACACAGGGAAGATTCCTGGGAGGCACAGATTTACTGTTTAGTCTGATGGCCTGGTGGGAGGAGATGCCAACAAGTTTGGCATTTGCTGTGGGTCTATTTGAAGCCTTGTGTGATTTAAGGACTGAGTCATACAGTCACTGTGGGCTCTGAGCAGAGCTGGGTCATCTCACAATATCCTTCACCTCAGGAAAGAGGTCATACATATGGGTGGCTCAGGGGTGCCCAATTTCAGGAAGCAATAAAACTTATTTGGGGTTTCCAGCCAGAGGCCCAGAATCCTCATCGTACCTCCTGAATCCTGGAATTTCAGCACGGGAAAGACCTTCAGACTTTCAGCCCAACTCCCCTTTACAGATGGGGGATTTAAGCCAAGAGATGACAGGGGCCTTGTCCACAGTCACCAGGCCAGTTATTGATGGAATCAAAGCCAGAGTCCAGGTCTGAATCGAGGCAGGCTCCTTCCTTCCCCAGTGTTTGTTAGACACTGTCTTCACAGAAGAACCTGGTGCATCACAGGTACTAAATAAAAGCTCCTCAAACAGAACCACGGATCAGGAAGCCAGGATTTCTTTTTTCATCCATTTCCCAAAGGTTCAGAATGCACCTCACACTCAGACACTAAAGCCCATTGGTGATTGGAAAACTTCTTCCAAACATAAACCCTATCATTCCATATTGAGATTCTACATCAGGACATAGAACTGCTCCACTCTTTAGCAGCTGCAGAATACTCCAACTTATGGAAATATCAAAATTTATTTCACAGCATTCTGTTGATGGATATGTAAGTTTTTCCCAAACTTGAGCTATTAACAATCCTGCAGTGGATGGCCTTGTACATGTATCACCCTACTCAGGTGGGAGACACCCACTGGAAGTGACATTGCTAAGTTAGAGGGTGTGTGTATTTTCATACATGAGAATATTATCTAATTTCCTTCCTAGATGATGTAGCAACAGGGCTCCCCACAACCCTTGAACATAGATGTGGAAGTGGCTTTACCCTGATTGTGCAGATAATATAGGCAAAGACACTGAAGTTTCCAAATAGTGCCTCACCAGCCCAGGCAATCACAGCCAGAAAGTAGCTCAGGTGTGACTCAGATCTGCTAACTCCTAGTAGGGTGCTCACCCCTCTTTGCCATGCTCTCAGCCTAAATGATGTCCTGGATGAGAAAGGAGGGAGGCAGGGAAGGGGGCCAGGGAGCGGCAGTTGTGCCAAAGTCTTCTTATAACCAGTGCTATGAGGGCGGAGCCATTTGTTGCCTCCTTTAAAGATGACGACACTGAGGCTCAGAGAGGAGATCTGAGTGGTGAGCAGGTCAGGGAGCCAAGATTTCCTCCCCACCAGCCTGACTTACAGCCCCTGTCTCTGCAGCACTCACTCAGGTGTGGTTTTTCAAGTGTAGAGAAATGCTCCAACCTTCTCTTTCCGGACTCTGGCATTGTTCAGTTCTATAGCGAAAAGCATTAAAAACAAAACTGAGTCTGGGTGCAGTCGCTCATGCCTGTAATCCCAGCACTTTGGGAGGCCGAGGTGGGTGGGTCACCTGAGGTCAGGAGTTCAAGACCAGCCTGACCAACATGGAGAAACTCCGTCTTTACTAAAAATACAAAATTAGCTGAGCATGGTGGGGCATGCCTGTGATCCCAGCTACTCGGGAGGCTGAGGCAGGAGAATTGCTTGAAACTGGAAGGCGGAGGTTGTGGTGAGCCGAGATCGTGCCATCGCACTCCAGCCTGGGCAACAAGAGCGAAACTCCATCAAAAACAAAACAAAACAAATGAAAAAAAAAGTGCTGTAGGGGTAGGAAGGGCTGGCTTTACACTCTCATTAGAAAGGTTCTGCAGATGGCTCATTATATGTCAAGCCTGTTTCTAAAAGACAGGTCTCAGCACACATGAAGCATTTAGGACTCTCCGCCCATGTTGTGCTGTTTCTCCTTCACTCAGCAGCATCTATGGAGCAGAGTTGGGCCTCCTGCAGCTCAGCGGAGCATGTGCCCACCCCTTCTTGGTGCTGAGGACTAAGGATGAGGAGATGTGGTATTTCCTATGGGGTGCGTGGGGCCCATAGGAGCAAGTTTCCATGCTCCCCTTGGACTGACAGGAGCCCACAGTGTTTTGTTTCTGGCCACAGTGTATCTGGGCCTGGGCACCCAGAAGGGAGGCTTCTCCCTTGAATTGCATGAAGTCAAGAATCTCGAAGGGACAATTGGGTGTGCGGTCAGTGTTGGGGCTCAAGAATTCAGGGCACTTGCTCTGTTAATGGACATGAATGCTTGGTGGGACACAGAAGGTGCCCACTGAGACACACGGAGGACAAGGAGACAGTGCCTTCATTTCCCCCAGCCTCAGTTTCCTCATCTGTAGAATGGTGATGATCATGAACTCCTTTAAGAGAAAGAAAATGATTTGAGGTTCTCTCTGTAAATCACCTAGCGCATTCTAAGCATCCCCAAATTGAGGTGCTATTTCAAGGTTGTGTAATGTTAAGCCAGTCTAGCCTTCCCTTGAGTCCTCAGTTTCTCCATCTGTGTGATGCTGCTAGTCATGGCCCCCACTCTAGGCTCTGCGAGGATTGGAGAGGATGGGCACAGAGCCCCTAATGGTGGAGGTGTTCGCGTTAGCACTGAGCTGCCGCACAACAGTGGTGAGGAGAGCATAGGCAGGAACTCAACTGCCTGAGCCACTTCCCAGCTCAGCCATTTTCTAGCTTTGTGACCTGAGACCAGGCAACCACCACCGTGGGCCTTGGTGTCCTCACCTGTTGATGATAACACGGACATCACAGACTGCGGGGAGAGCTGAAGGAGTTAAATCATGTAACATCCTCAGAGCAGCACCTAGAATGCAGTAAATGTTCCATAAATGTGAACTATGTGATGCTGAAACCATGGCACCTCAGGTGGGCCAGTGCTCCTCCAGGCCTCAAGGATACATGGGGTTTGGGGTGGAGTCTGGTGGCTTTCAATCTTGGCCACCCATTAGAATCACCTGGGAAACTTTGACAAAAATGTTTACAAACCTGGACCCAGGATCCACCCTAAAAATGCCAGTTTAATTGATCTGACATGGGCCTGGGCATCTGAACTCTTCATGACTCCAGAAGATTCTCATACGCAGTCCCCTGGCAAAGGTCGTGCCCCACAGGGTTGGGGCTTTGAGAACAGCTTTTCTGGGTGTGGGTGCTTCAGAAAAAATGTGGTGGAAACATCTCAGGAGGACTCAGCGCCCTGGCCAGGACCTCTCCCACAGTACAGGCCTCAGGACCCAAGATAGAGTTTCCGGATAAAGCCCTGCTCAGATCCAGCCTCAGTGCCAGAGGACCTTCCATCGTGAAAACATGTGTATCTAAAAAAGCGCTGAAATCCCAGTACTCCTCAGCCCCAAAAGTCTCCCTGCCTCAAAACACCAAGATGTCACAGCAGGGCGGGGCCAAGATGGCTGACTAGAAGCAGCAGTGATAGGAGGCTCCCATGGAAAAGAACCATAAAAGCGAGCAAATCCTGCACCATCAACCGAAGTATCCAGGTTCTGACATCAGAACTGACTAGGCAGCTGGCGAGACCCACGGAGAGGAAGAGCAGTGTGGTGCAGCGGCCCCCTGAGAGCTGTGGGACAGGGAAGCCCCCACCCCCCAGCCAAGGGAGGCGGTGAGTAAGCGTGCTACCTAGCCTGTGAAACAGTGCTTTTTCCACAGAACTGTGCAACCCTCTGATCGGAAGATCCCACTCGTTAGCCCATACCACTGGGGCCTAGGGTCTCAACCACAGAGCTGCACAGATTCTCAACAGCCATTCAGCTAGAATCTCGTTAAGGCTGCTGAGCTCCCAGGGCAAGGGGTGGCCAGGACCACAGCTGTGGCTGCCTGCTGTCTAAGCCATCTGAGCTCCTCTGGGGATGGGCGGCAGCCAGCATTGGGACTGATCGTTGCCTAACACACTAAGTTTCCAGGGCAAGGGAAAGGTGGCAGCCATCTCTATAACTCCAGGCCATGCTTTTCCCCTGCTGGAGCCAGGGAGGCTGGATGGCTTCTTCCCAAGAGGTATCCCCCACAGCCCAACACACCAGCTGTGGCAGACTGCAGCCACAGTGCCTCTTCAGAACTGACCCATCCCTCCTCACTGGGCGGGGCCTCCCTGCAGGAACTCCAACAACTCCAGCCCAGGGCTTAGGGACAGAACTCTGATCTCCCTGGGCCTCAGCCCCTATAGGGAGGGGCGGTAGTCCAGCAGACTTAGTTTTTCCTGCTGCTAGTTCTGAGAAATCTGGGCAGCCCAGATAAGTGAGTTTTCCCCCACTGAAGCACACCCACTCCACCAAGGGACAGTCAAAGTGTTTCCTTAAATGGGTCCTGCTCCCCGTGCCACCCAACTGAGAGACCCTCCAATAGGGGTTGTCAGACACCCTGTACAGGAGTGCTCCTACTGGCATTGGACCAGTGCCCCTCGAGGTTAGAGGTCCTAAAAGAAGGAGCAGGCACCCATCTTTGCCGTTCTCCAGGCTCTTCAAGTGACATGTCCAGGCATGGGAGCCAACCCGGGGAAAAGGCCCGAAGTGAACCCCCAGCAAACTGCAGCAGCCCTGCAGGGGAGGGACCTGACCATTGAAAGAAGAATAAACAAACAGAAGGCAACAACAACAGCATCAACAAAAAAAGTCCCCACAAAAACTCCATCTAAGGGTCAGCAGCCTCAAAGATCGAAACTAGACATATTCATGAAGATGAGAAAAAATCAACAAAAAACACTGACAACCCAAAAGGCCAGAGTGCCTCTTCTCCTCCAAATGATCGCAATGCTTCTCCAGCAAGGGCACAAAACTGGACAAAGGAGGAAATGGATGAATTGGCTGAAGTAGGCTTCAGAAGGTGAGTAATAACAAATTCCACTGAGCTACAGGAGCATGTTCTAACCCAATGCAAAGAAGCTAAGAATCTTGGCCGGGTGCGGTGGCTCACGCTTGTAATCCCAGCGCTTTGGGAGGCTGAGGTGGGCGGATCACAAGGTCAGGAGATCGAGACCACGGTGAAACCCCGTCTCTACTAAAAATACAAAAAAAACTAGCCGGGCATGGTGGCAGGCACCTGTAGTCCCAGCTACTCGGAGAGGCTGAGGCAGGAGAATGGCGTGAACCTGGGAGGCAGAGCTTGCAGTGAGCCGAGATCGCGCCACTGCACTCCAGCCTGGGTGACACAGCGAGACTCCGTATCAAAAAAAAAAAAAAAAAAAGCTGAGAATCTTAATAAAAGGTTACAGGAGCCAGTAACTAGAATAACCAGTTTATAGAGGAACATAAATGACCTGATGGAGCTAAAAAACATAGCACAAGAACTTTGTGAAGCATACACAAGTATCAATAGTGGAATCAACCAAACAGAAGAAAGGATATCAGAGTTTGAAGACCATTTTGCTGAAATAAGGCATGCGGACAAGATTAAAGAAAAAGAATGAAAAAGAACAAACAAAACCTCAGAGAAATATGGGACTATGTAAAAAGACCAAACCTATAATTGATTGGAGTACCTGAAAGAGATGGAGAGAATGGAACCAAGTTGGAAAACACACTTCAGGATATTATCCAGGAGAACTTCCCCAACCTAGCAAGACAGGATAACACTGAAATTCAGGAAATATAGAAAACACCACTAAGATAGTCCACAAGAAGATCGACTCCAAGACACATAATAATCAAACTCTCCAAGGCCAAAATGAAGGAAAAAATGTTAAGGGCAGCCAAAGAGAAAGGCACCTACAAAGGGAAGCCCATCAGACTAACAGAACAACTATTAGCAGAAACCCTACAAGCCAGGAGAGAGTGGGGGCCAATAGTCAACATTCTTAAACGAAAGAATTTTCAACCCAGAATTTCATATCCAGCCAAACTAAGCTTCATACGTGAAGGAGAAATAAAATCCTTTCCAAACAAGCAAATGCTGAGGGATTTTGTCACCACCAGGCCTGCCTTGCAAGAGCTCCTGAAAGAAGCACTAAACATGGAAAGGAAAAAACGGTACCAGCCACTGCAAAAACATACCAAAATATAAAGACCAGTGATCACTATGAAGAAACTGCATCAACTAGTGTGCAAAATAACCAGATAGCATCATGATGACCCGATCAAATTCACACATAACAATATTAAGCTTAAATGTAATTGGGCTAAATCCCCCAATTAAAAGACACAGACAGGCAAATTGGATAAAGAGTCAAGCCCCATTGGTGTGCTGTATTTAGGAAACCCATCTCACATGCAAAGACACACATAGGCTTAAAATAAAGGGATAGAGGAAAATTTACCAAGCAAATGGAAAGCGAAAAAAGGTGGAGGTTGCAATCCTAGTCCCTGACAAAACAAACTTTAAACCAACAAAGATCAAAAAAGACAAAGAAGGGCATTACATAATGGTAAAGGGATCAATTCAACTAACTATCCTAAATATATGTGCCTCCAATACAGGAGCACCCAGATTCATAAAACAAGTTCTTAGAGACCTACAAAAAGACTTAGACTCCCACACAATAATAGTGGGAGACTTTAACACCCTATTGTCAATATTAGACAGGTCAATGAGACAGAAAATTAATAAGGATATTCAGGGCTTGAACTCAGCTCTGGATCAAGTGGACCTAATAGACACCTACAGAACTCTCCACCCCAGATCAACAGAAAACACATTCTTCTCAGTGCCACAAGGCACTTATTCTAAAATCAACCACATAATTGGAAGTAAAACACTCCTCAGCAAATGCGAAAGAACGGCTATCATACCAAATGGTTTATAAGACCACAGTTCAATCAAATTAGAACTCAGAATTAAGAAACTCACTCAAAACTACACAATTACATTGAAATTGAACAGCCTGCTCCTGAATGACTCCTGGGTAAATAATGAAATTAAGGCAGAAATTAAGAAGTTATTTGAAACCAATGAGAAAAAAGAGACAACATACCAGAATCTCCGGGACACAACTAAAGTAGTGTTTAGAGGGAAATTTATAGCACTAAATGCCTACATCAGAAAGCTAGGAAGATCAGAAATCAACACCCTAACATCAAAATTAAAAGAACTAGAGAAGCAAGAGCAAACAAATCCAAAAGCTAGCAGAAGACAAGAAATGCCTAAGATCAGAGCTGAACTGAAGGAGATAGAGACACAAAAAAAAACCCTTCAAAAAATCAATGAATCCAGGAGCTGGTTTTTTGAAGAAATTAACAAAATAGACCACTAGCTAGACTAATAAAGAAGAAAAGAGAGAAGAATCAAATAGACACAATAAAAAAAGATAAAGGGGATATCACCACTGACCCCATGGAAACACAAACTACCATCAGAAAATACTATGAACAGCTCTATGCAAATAAACTAGAAAATCTAGAAGAAATGGATAAATTCCTGGACACATACACCCTTCCAAGACTAAACCAAAAAGAAGTTGAGTCCCTGAATAGACCAATAACAAGTTCCGAAATTGAGACCGTAATTAATAGCCTACCAATCCAAAAAAGCCCAGGACCAAACGGATTCAGAACCAAATTCTACCAGAGGTACAAAGAGGAGCTGGAACCATTCCTTCTGAAACTATTCCAAAAATTGAAAAGGAAGGACTCCTCCCCAAGTTATTTTACGAGGCCAGCGTCATCCTGTTATCAAAACTGGGCAGAGATACAACAATAAAAGAAAACATCAAGCCAGTATACCTGATAAACATTGATGCGAAAATCCTCAATAAAATACTGGCAAACTGAATCCTGCAGCACATCAAAAAGTTTATCCACCACAATCAAGTTGGCTTCATCCCTGGGATGCAAGGCTGGTTCAACATATGCAAATCAATAAACGTAATCCATCACATAAACTGAACCAATGACAGAAGCCACATGATTATCTCAATAGATGCAGAAAAGGCCTTCAATGCAATTCAACACCGCTTCATGCTAAAAATTCTCAATAAACTAGGTATTGATGGAACATATCTCAAAATAAAAAGAACTATTTATGACAAACCCACAGCCAATATCATAATGAATGTGCAAAAGCTGGAAGCATTCCCCTTGAAAACCAGCACAAGACAAGGATGCCCTCTCTAACCATTTCTATTCAACATAGTATTGGAAGTTCTGGCCAGAGCAATTAGGCAAGAGAAGGAAATAAGGGGTATTCAAACAGGAAGAGAGGAAGTCAAATTGTCTTTGTTTGCAGATGACATGATTCTATATTTAGAAATCCCCATCATCTCAGCTCAAAAACTCCTTAAGCTGATAAGCAACTTCAGCAAAGTCTCAGGATACAAAATCAATGTGCAAAAATCACAAGCATTCCTATACACCAACAATAGACAAGCAGAGAGCCAAATCATGAATGAACTCCCATTCACAACTGGTACAAAGAGAATAAAATACCTAGGAATACAACTTACAAGGGATTTGAAGGACCTCTTCAAGGAGAACTACAAACCGCTGCTTCAACGAAATAAGAGAGGACACAAACAAATGGAAAAACATTCCATGCTCATGGATAGGAAGGATGAATGTCATGAAAATGGACATACTACCCAAAGTAATTTATAGATTCAATGCTATTCCCATCAAATTACCATAGACATTCTTCACAGAATTAGAAAAAAAAACTACATTAAATTTTATATTGAACCAAAAAGAAGCCCATATAGCCAAGACAATCCTAAGCAAAAAGAAAAAAATTGGAGGCATCATGCTACCTGACTTCAAACTATATTACAAGGCTACAGTAACCAAAACAACATGGTACTGGTACCAAGACAGACATATAGACCAATGGAACAGAACAGAGACCTCAGAAATAACGCTGTACATTTACAACCATCTGATCTTCAACAAACCTGAGAAAAACAAGCAATGGGGAAAGGATTCCCTATTTAATAAATGGGACTGCGTATGGTTAGCCATATGCAGAAAACTGAAACTGGACCCCTTCCTTACACCTTATACAAAAATTAACTCAAGATGGATTAAAGACTTAAATGTAAAACCCAAAACCATAAAAACCCTAGAAGAAAACCTAGGCAATACCATTCAGACATAGGCATGGGCAAAGACTTCATAACAAAAATGCCAAAAGCAATTGCAACGAAAGTGAAAGTTGACAAACGGGATCTAATTAAACTAAAGAGATTCTGCACAGGAATAGAAACTATCATCAGAGTGAACAGGCAACCTACAGAATGGGAGAAAATTTTTGCAATTTACCCATCTGACAAAGGTCTAATATCCAGAATCTACAAGGAACTTAAACAAATTCACAAGAAAAAAACAAACAACTGCATCAAAAAGTATGCAAAGGGTATAAACAGACACTTCTCAAAAGAAGACATTTATGTGGCCAACAAACATATGAAAAAAAGCTCAACATCACTGATTATTAGAGAAATGAAAATCAAAACCACAATGAGATACCATCTCATGCCAGTCAGAATGGTGATTATTAAAAAGTTAGGAAACAACAGATGCTGGTGAGGCTGTGGAGAAATAGGAACGCTTTTACGTGCTTGGTGGGAATGTAAATTAGTTCAACGATTGTGGAAGACAGTGTGGTAATTCCTCAAGGACCTAGAACCAGAGATACCATTTGACCCAGCAATCCCATTACTGGGTATGTAACCAAAGGAATATAAATCATTCTACTATAAAGACACATGCACATGTATGTTTATTGCAGCACTATTTACAATAGCAAAGACATGAAACCAGCCCAAACGCCCATCAGTGATACACTGGACAAAGAAAATGTGGTACATATACACCATGGAATACCATGCAGCCATAAAAAAGAATGATTTCATGTCCTTTGCAGGGTCGTGGATGAAGCTGGAAGCCATCATCCTCAGCAAACTAACACAGGGACAGGAAAGCAAACACCACACGTTCTCACTTATAAGTGGGAGTTGCACAATGTGAACGCATGGACACAGGGAGGGGAACACCACACACCAGGGCCAGTCAAGGGGTGGGGGGTGAGGGGAGGGAGAGCATTAGGACAAATAGCTAATGCATGTGGGGGTTAAAATCTAGATGACGGGTCGATAGGTGTAGCAAACCACCATGGCACACATATACCTATATAACAAACTTACACATTCTGCACTTGTATCCCAGAACTAAAATAAAATAATAATAATAAAAAGATGTCACAGAGGACTCTGTTCCCTCCTCCTTCCAAAATGCTTCCAGCTTTACCTATAATCTTATTTGTTTTTTGAAAGCCAATTGTCCAGACTTGGTGGCTTTGCTTCTATTATCATTTGAGTTTTTCATGAGCTGCAGGGAGCAGGATTTGAGCCTTTTCTTGATGTTTCTACTCCTCTGTGTTCTGCTGCCTAAAGAATAAACGTGTATATTCAGAAGCAGTAATGACCAAACCTGTTGATAACAGCCATAGGGCTCATTTATTAAGCACCTGCTACATACCAGGCTCCGTGCTTGCATTCATCCTCTGTCGTCTTACCAGGGTGGGTTTTTTTATCCACTTTCGGCCCTTTGCTAGCTGGGGTCCCCTCAGACCCTGGTCCTATAAGGGACTCACACGAGGACCCCGTCAAGACAATGAAGGGAGGATTAAAGAGCTGAGAGGTACAGAGGGAGCAGCCAGCATCAGGCTCCCAAGAAGCCCTCAATAAATGGGAACTGATTACAGCCTCTCAGCCCTCTAGGGATGCCCAATGCTGCTGGTGTCTTGATGACTTGACTTCTTCAAGTGACACCCTTCTTACTGTGCCCATAAAATGTTTGCATGTGGTAGGGAGCAAGTTAATATTTACAAATGCAAGTATGCCTAATATGTGCTTCCTGATGACTGCTATAGGAGGTGCAGGGTAATAATTAGCAATTTGGAGACACGTTTAGGACTCATCTACAGGGAGAAACTACCCTCATTTTTCTGATTCTCCAGTTTGTGTGCTTTCAGGACCCAGGATAGATTTCTGCCTGTTGGGGTGGCCTAGATCTTTGTCTCTTGTAACGAATTAACGATGAAGCAATCACCCACCTTTGGCTTTCTTAGTACTCAGTGATCATTGTTTTTGACCCCAACCTGGCCCACCTGAAGACCTAGATTCCAAGAAACCTTCCCTCTTTTCAAATTTGGGACTTGGCACAGATTAGATCTGCTAACTAAAAAAATAATGATTGATAGGAAGTCCAAAGGAAATAGCATTTATCTGGGAAATAAAGAGTTGCAATTTGGGAACCCTGAGTCATGGCAGCCCTGAATGGTGTCCCATAGGGCAATGCAGGTAAGGTTTGGTGCTGGGGACTTTCACAAAATGTTGTTTCTGAAAACAGTTCATTGGCTGGCAGAAATGCTAAACTGCAAACTCGTATTCATTGGTTACTTAATTAGGACACTCCACGATGAGAGAAATCAAAATCCCATGTACCTTGACTTTAGTCCGTTGTTATCCAGGTCTACAGCAACATCCTATGGCTTGACCTTTAGCAGGTGTGAGTGCAATGTTCTTAGAAATGCTTGACTCCATGTTAAAGCTTTAGCCTTAACTACTTCATTTTCTTTCAAAAACTGTACTGGAATATTTGTGAAAAGAATGAAAAATGTGAAATAAATTCATAAATACACAAAGAGAGAGCTCTGGGTATATACAAAGTCTGGATTAAAGACAGATCTGTGTTTATTTTTATGAAGCATCTTCTGACTTTGATCCAAAGCAGAACTTCTTCCGTTGCCCCATTTAATCCTTGTTGCACCCCTGGGAAGGAAAAATGCTGCTGTCCCATTTTGCAGATGCTGCATGTTCCAGGCCACCCCTCTCATGGGTTGAACAGCCTGGTCGCAGGTCTCATGGTGTCGCCACTTTGCCATTGTTTCCTACTTTGGCTTCTGTAAACACCCTCTCTGAGATTGGTGAGCTCTCCTGGGGAAACAGGCTAGGACCAGTTAATACACAGAGGGAGACCAATCAGTAACTTTGTTCCTGTGCCCAGATTGGTGGAAGTCACCCTATGTGGAGAGGACTTTGAACTCAGGCCTGGACTTCCCTCTGGGACCTTCCCCTACACTGTCTGACCTGGGGCTGGTCCTCACCTCTTCCAACCTTTGCATCCTGCTATGTAAAATGAGAATAAGAACACTATCCTCTCCACATTATTATAAGGATTAAAATTAATGTATCTGAAGGGTCTTAACAGTGTCACACACTCATCATTAGTGATGGTCATCTCAGTCATGTCTCTTGTTTATCGATGCCCCTTTTGTAGCCAAACCCTCTGCCCCCGTGGTATCGGGCCCTGCAGTGAGGACCACACCTGAGCACACAGTGAGTTTCACCTGCGAGTCCCATGGCTTCTCCCCCAGAGACATCATCCTGAAATGGTTCAAAAATGGGAATCAACTCTCAGACTTCCAGACCAACGTGGACCCCACAGGACGGAGTGTGGCCTACAGCATCCGCAGTACAGCCAGGGTGGTACTGGACCCCTGGGACGTTCGCTCTCAAGTCATGTGCGAGGTGGGCCATGTCACCTTGCAGGGGGACCCTCTTCGTGGGACTGCCAACTTGTCTGAGGCCATCCGAGGTAGAGGACCCTCACACCCAGCCCAAGCCCACACCTGGCTGTCAAGCCCACTCCCCTCTCCCCAGGCTATTGCTCCAGAGGTCGAACGGCCTGGAATCTAATTCCCTAACTGTGCTGCCCACCCGACATGCACCTAAGTGTGCTGGTCACTTACTATCATTTTATTTGCAGCAGTCAGGAGACCAGCAATCACGAGCCAAGCTCTGCGCTAGAGAGTTTCATTTATCTCACCAAGAACAACTACTATTAGTGAGCACCTACCATGAGCCAAGCCCCTATGTGCTTGGCGATTTCACTGATTTTGCTACAGTTCTGACATTCCAACTGCATGCCAGGGGTTGTGCTTGTAGATTTCACTCATTCTTAGCCTAGTAGGAGCCACCAGTCCTTGGGCACCTACTGTGCACCAGGCACTGTGCTTAGTAATTTCATTCATATGCAAAGAGCGCCCTCAATGTCTGAGCACCTGCTGCCTGCCTAGCACTGTCCTGGTGATGCCCTCACCGTGGTGGTGGGAGTTAAGTTATGGAGCCTTCCCTGTGATCTGTCTGTGCCACAAGATCAGAGCTTCTGCCCTGTGCTGTTTCAGTTCCACCCACCTTGGAGGTTACTCAACAGCCCATGAGGGCAGAGAACCAGACGAACGTCACCTGCCAGGTGAGGAAGTTCTACCCCCAGAGACTACAGCTGACCTGGTTGGAGAATGGAAACGTGTGCTGGACAGAAACGGCCTTGACCCTTACAGAGAACAAGGATGGTACCTACAACTGGACAAGCTGGCTCCTGGTGAACACATCTGACCAAAGGGATGATGTGGTCCTCACCTGCCAGGTGAAGCATGATGGGCAGCTGGCGGTCAGCAAAAGCCTTGCCCTGGAGGTCGCAGTCCACCAGAAGGACCAGAGCTCGGATGCTACCCCTGGTGAGGTTACTCAAAAATTTTAAATTTTGTCTCTTTCTTTCATGTTAAAAGTAATATCCATGCTTGCTGTAAAATAAGCTAGAAGTCTATTAATACGAAGTAAAATTTTAATGTCAGCTCCATCCCCCCAAATCCCACATGCCAAGAGTCACGACTAGTAAGAATTTGATGCACAAGTTAATAGAACTTTTGACATAAATATATATTTAAGGAGCAAAGAGGGAGGCAGGGGGAACCATCTTTTCATAGAGTCCTTTGCCTTCCCTTATTCCTTGAGAGTTGTTATGCCCCTGTTTCTCATCAGCCCACTCTCATGCTCCCTACTTTTTCTAACCTCTGCTTTGTTTCTGTTTCATCCTAAACTTTTCCATCCACGTTTATGACCTCGTCCCAGTACACCCCGACATCTGCTGTGTATATTTCAGAAAGACAAATATAGTTTAAAACTGTACCAGGCCTGGCGGCTCATGCCTGTAATCCCAGCACTTTGGGAGGCTGAGGCGGGCGGATCACGAGGTCAGGAGATCGAGACCATCCTGGCTAACACAGTGAAACCCCATCTCTACTAAAAATACAAAAAATTAGCCGGACGTGTTGGCAGGCGCCTGTAGTCCCAGCTACTCGGGAGGCTGAGGCAGGAGAATGGCATGAACCCGGGAGGCGGAGCTTGCAGTGAGCCGAGATCGCGCCATTGCACTCCCGCCTGGGAGACAGAGCAAGACTCCGTCTCAAAAAAAAAAAAAAAAAAAAAAAAAAAAATTAGCCAGGCCTGGTGACGGGCGCCTGTAGTCCCAGCTACTCGGGAGACTGAGGCAGGAGAATGGTGTGAACCCAGGAGGCGGAGCTTGCAGTGAGCCGAGATCACGCCACTGCACTCCAGCCTGGGTGACACAGCGAGACTCTGTCACAAAAAAAAAAAAAAAAAAAAACGACAAAAAAAAAAAAACAGTACCAGGCTTGCAGGTGACCATGAATGGTCACAGAATGGACCTCTTCTGTGTCCTGATTGTGATATTTGAGCAACAATAATCACAACCTCCTCTGCAAATTTACTAAGTGCAAATTTCCATTCATCTATGATCTCTGTTTTTGTTTCAACCACCCAGTGAGTCTGGAGTTTTAAAGAAAGGGAAACTAGGACTTGGGAAGTCATGGGGGATGTTGTTGAAGAACTCTTGCCTTTAGATCAGGTGATTGGTTCAAACTAATTAGAGTAAATCTGGGTCCCTGAGGACAAGATCAGTATCAGCCTAAAATGCAAATTTGTGCTAGTTAGAGAAACATTCCTCTTCTGCTGGGCATTGTCCCATGGACCTGAAGTTGGCCTGTATTCCCCTCCCTATGACCAAAATGTGTCTTAATTCCCTCTTATGTAATACCAGGAGGGGTCTCAACTCCAGGAGACTTTTCAAAGGCCCAGGTTCCTCCCACATACCTTATGGTGGTTGGTCTTATCTGCTGGGTCAGTGCTAGGTCACGGATTTGTCCATGTCCCTGTCTGCTGGAAGAGTAAATATAGGAAATGGAGGGCAAACAATGTCTTCTATAATCAGAGATGTATGGAAGGCGTGTGATCATGTCTACAGCTAACTCAGTCATGCAGGTACACGCAGCTGCAAATGGAATCCATAGTTGGGTGATCTTATGACTAAAGACAGCTTTGCAAAACCAGTATCATTATTACAGTTAATACAATTTCAAATTTTTCATCACTAAATTTCATAAAATTATTAAAACAATTCCCTTGTATCATCTAAAATGGAGCATACATTCAAATTTTCCTCAAATTTCTTTTATGACTATTTTTCTGTGCCCTAAATTTGGCTTTAATTCATATTTAAATGCTTTGCAGTATTTTTCTCTGAAACACTTGGGCCTCAAGAATTTTGGGGGGTGTTTTAAAATTATAAATTCAATTTCCTCAATAGTTTAGGGTTACTCATATTATTCAATTCATATTGGATGAGTTCTGGTAACTCGTGCTTTTTGAAGAATTTTGTGTCCATTTTATCTAAATCGTCATATTTTTGTGTGTAGAGTTGCTCATAATATCTCCTTATTATCTTTTTGGTGTCTGAAGGGTCTATGGCGATATCCCCTGTTTCAACCTCATATCGAAAATATGCCATTTCTGTTTTCTTCTTCATCAGCCTTGCTATAGTTTTTTTTCCATTTTATTGATCTTTTCAAAGGACCACTTTGTTTCCGTGAGTTTTTAAATTGTTTTTCTGTTTTCAGTTTATTCATTTTTTTGCACTCTTCTTTTTATTAATTCCTGACTCCTGCTTGCTTTGAGTTTATTTTGCTCTACTTTTTCTAGTTTCTTGAAGTGGTGATTTAATTGACTAGAGGCTTGTGCTCTTTTCTATGTCGTTCCTTTGCCTCCGTTTATGGCTGGGGCTGGTGTTGGGGGGTGGGTCCCAGGTGCCTGGCTGCAGGGCTGTCCCTCAGTCCTGAGGCCCCTAGTCAGTCTCCCTTCTTCCTCTCCCACCTTGGAACTTCTCCTATTCCTGTTCCTTGTGATGTTTCTAGGGTTCATAGTTTTACTTCTCAGGGAAGTAAGACTGCACCATCAAGACTGGATTGCATTTGCTTTTCAGTTATTCATCCACCCACTGGCTTGGACCAGGACCAGGGCTGCCATTTTTGGGTGCTTTCGGTTTGCCAGATGTAGCATCTTTGCTCAGGTACTAAGGCTGGAAATGCATTTTAAGTTGTCTAGGCTGACAGGTAAAGTGCAAGATGCCTTGTGGTTACATAAGTGCTGCACAAGCGGTGTGGGAGCCTGGTAAGAGACTGTGCACTAGGGTTAGGTGAGTGTTCTCTTTTGACTCACAGTCATTTTGCAGTTTGGCTTTCTCTCTTCAAGTAATACTGAGAGCCAGGGTTGTGCAGAACTTACTTTTCTGTTTTCATTTTTTATTTGATTTGGGGAGGATATTTTATAGAGATAAGTAGCTATGCTGCTGCAGTTGTACCCAGCAACTCCTAAGTCAACTGAAGATCTTTGAGTGCTTTGACCCGAATGTCCACTCCCACAGCTCAGGGTCCCACAACTTCCCCATCAGGGCCCTACCCCAGCATAGCAACCGTGGAGGCTGAGATTCATCCTCCTCTGAGATTCTGCTACTCTTTTAATGATGTCCAGGGCCAAACCCTCTATTCTTTCTGCCCTCTAGCCACAAGAGATAAGAAAGTGCAGTGCTGCCAAGAAGTCCTCTCGCTTTCACACTGAACCTTAACTCATAATCAATCACTCTTAGCTTCTCAGCATCTTTCCTGAAAAAAAAGATGCCCACTGATAGCCATGGAACAACTTAGTCCTTATAACTACCATTTCCCAATCTGTTTCAAAAGCTAATTGCCAAGGAATTTCCTGCCTGTGGTTACACCATCCCAGCTTACTGCCAGTGAAAGTTTTATCAATTGCATCCCAGCCATGGTGCCCAGCCCCACTCATTGCCAGCCCTGAGGTCCTCATTGTGAGCTGATGAGTATTCAGGCTTCAAATTTATATTTTAGAGTCAGTTTTCCAGATAACTTACCAAGGTCAGCTTCTCTGTAAGGCAGACTAGAGATGGATACAGGAATGCAGGAAGCATCCTGAAGAGCTGTAGGGTCAACATGCCTCAGGAAATGGGGAGACAGGACTGTAGGAGGAGCGAGGTGCTGAGCTACAGTGCAGGTAGGACAAAGACCCAGCTGCTCCTGCAGAGATCCCAAGGGCTGAGAGGGTCGTGTAGTGTTTTTTAATTGAGGAGAGGGGCGTGGCCTTCCTATTTTCAATTCAGCCAATCTTGCTTGTGGGCTGTCCCCTAGAAGGAGGAGTGAACTTGAGCAGTGCAGCTTTCCTCAAGGGAGAAGTCCCAGAGAGCCACCCAGCTGAGAACTGCCAGCTTCCAACACCCCAGCAGCCACAGATGCTGAGTTCTCCATTTCTTCCTTAACGACCCACCAGCACCGTTTTATTTATTTAAAATATACTGTATTTTCATATGGCCCAAACTGCTCGTGTTAAAAATGTTGATTTTAAAAGCCCGAACTGCTCTTGTTAAAAATGCAGCGTCCAAACATGTGCTTCCCCGTAACTGAGTGTGCCCAACTAACAGAAAGATTTCAGATGACAGCTGCACTGGGGTGGATGTGGCCTAGGTGACGTCTGAGGCTCCCAAGCATGAGACCCATTTCCGTGACTCACCAGGGTGTTTTGTAGCCAGAAGGTTTCATTATGTCCAGCGCTCCACAGCTCCTCCAGGTTCTGAGAACACGGAGTCCTCCCCTTACTTCTGGGGCTAAGCAGGGAACCTGCAACTCTCATTGTGAAGCCATCCTCAAGCCACCTGCCTACCCTTTTATAGTCATGAAAATGTCCCTGGGAAGTTGGACTTGTTTTGTTCCAAAGGACATGGCCTCAGGGATCAACCTAAGGAACACTAGTGATGAGCTTCTTTAGGTTTGAATGCTAGTAACCTTGTGACTCTCCCTAAAATCCATGGGCCTCAGTTTCCCTATCAGAATGGAAGGACAATCCCTGCTCCCATAGGCTTGTGAGGGTCAAGTGATGAAGCCCGTTGCCACATGTATGAATACCTGAGTACACGCCCCCTCCACCTCTTCCCTCCAGGAGAATAAGTTGGCAACCTGGGACAGGATGAGTGAGAATGGGGAGCCTCTTTCTGTGGCTTCTGCCTTGTGCTGGAGTGAGGATAGCCAGGGCAGGATGCAGGTTCAAAGGCGGGGCATAGATTGGCCCAGGCAGCCTCATATGGGGTAAGTGGAGGCCCCTACGATGGCCTCCCAAGTGGCCTCTCTCATAGCTCCTCCTCTTCCCTGATTTCCAGGCCCAGCATCATCTCTTTCTGCGCTGCTCCTCATAGCTGTCCTCCTGGGCCCCATCTACATCCCCTGGAAGCAGAAGACCTGACCGTAAGTACAAGGAAGGGAGGACAGACCAAGGGCTGTCTCAGAAGGGCAAGGCCAACAGGAAGGCCCAGCCCACATGCCATGCAGCACCAGGGTCCGTGGAGTTAAGCTCCCTCTGCACCCTCGGAAGTCTTGGGGAACCCTTTAAGAGGCTCCCAACCCACAGAAATTGTGTGGGTGGTGTACGATGTGGGATGCTTGAAATGTGTTCAAAGGTGTCCACAGTGCCCTAGGAGTTTCATGGAGGTGGTGATGAGTGGGTGGTCCCTTGCTCTTGCAGGCTATCTGTAGATTATTTGAATGCTGGGACTCCATGGGGTCAGACGAATCCACATTGTACACTAATGTTGAGAAACCCAAACGGGAAGCTCTGAAGGCTGTTTGTGCTCTGACCCTCTGTGTGTCTGAGTGGAAGGAACATGGGAAAGGGCATCAGGACTTGGCAGGATGGCTGAGCAGGCAGAGTTCTATCTCAGGACTGCCCGTCCACCAGTGACAGGCATCCCAGGAGACCAGCCCTGAGAACATCACAGACTCTCAGGAAACATTTCTTGAAAGATGAGCAGATGACTAAATGTGGATGTGTTTTCCCGCAGCTCTTTCCTTCCTCCCCTGCCACGTGGGACCCTCATCTCTGCTGCCTCCTTCCTTTCCTGAGAGACTCAGCTTGAGAGAATGAGCCAGTGAGAAGCTTCTCTAGACTTGGCTCCAAAAGCCTTCCCTCCCAAGACATCTGCCTGCCCACAGGCTCCTGTTGCTCCTTCACACAGACTTTGATGCCCCAGAGCAAGGTCTTCATTCATGGTCCTGAGCAGGGGCTGTGGGATTGGGCTCTGGGCACTGACTTATGGCACCTCCCTAGAATGTGAGAAACACGCCAAATCTAAACACATCAGGACTCCTCCCACCCATCGCCTTGAGACTGACCATAAACCACAGATGCTCTCCAGGCTCTCAAGAGTTATCCTGCCTTCCAGATTCCTGCCTACCCCAACTCCCCAGCCTTGTTGAGGTTCTCTATTGCCTCTTGAATACAAATGCACTCCCAAAGTCGTTTTAAGAAAATAAAAAGATTATCCTTCCTCTTTGTCTAAGGGTCCTACTCCTCACACTCAGAAACAAAGAAGCTCTCCCTACTCTCTCTGTGATGGGAACACTAGTTCTAGCATCCTGCAGGCTTCCCAGCCCTGCTGCTCTTGGCGGAAATGCTGCCACAGTCCAAAAGCTTCCTTGACTCCTGGCGTCCTCCCTGATATCTCTTTACACCCCATATTCAATTCTGCCTTCAAAATCCTTATGTCCACTCATGGGATGGTAAGTGTTTAAAAATGGACTCTGTTAAAGGAAAAAAAAAAAGCTGATTTGCTGTACTTGACAATTTCTGTGGTGTAATCACCCCCAACATGGCCAGTTTCAAGCTACCAGAAGTTTAACAACTGGATTGCAAAATTCCTGAAACTTAACGGTTGGCTTTCAGGGGCCAGTCCGAGCCTGCTGCAGGACAGCACTGAGTTCCATCCCTAACCTGCACACTTCTCACCTCCACCACCCCTCCCTGTCCCGGCCAGCATCATCTCTTCCAGGAACACTTCTGTAGCCTCTGTTGGCTTTCATTTTTCAGCTACAGTGATTTTTGGAAAAGTCAAATTGTATCACTCCTCTGCTTCTTCCCCAACACAGCTGCATGGCTCCCTTCATCCCTCCTTCAAGCCTCTGCTCAATGTCACTTTATTAAAGGCACCTTTTGCAAACCACCCTGTATATAATATCAATTCTCCTGTCTACCCTGGCATTCTAATTTCTCTTATCTTAATTAATTTTTATTTGGCATTTATTACCATAAGCATTATACTGAATACAGGCAGCCCTCACTTTTCATGGCAGTGCAGGATTGCAAGAATGACTGTGCAGCCAGAAATCCAGGAAAGCAATCTCCACATCCAATCAGAAAAACAATGATCATTTTGTGACTTTTACAATTTTTTGTCAAAATATTGGAAACTCTCATACTGTCAGTTACAAATGTAGAGGGCAATAAAAAATAATAAATGAATATTTATTAGTACACTGTAATTCAAAACATTGGAAACATCGAGTGTTCAAGTATTTTATTTCTTTGTAAAAATGTTTCAAGAGTAGTTGAAAGAGTGCTTACCTCCTTCCTCTCTAAGTTTGGATTTGTTTCCAGCGCCTTATCATTTGCACTTTCAGTGTAGTGAAATGTCTGCAAAAGTTTCTTTCATGTGAAGATTTTTGCTGTTGTCACATCCTCAGGGATACCTTCACCCTATTCGTCAGCACCCCATCCCATATCTGTTAAATTCATCTTCTCTAAGTCCTGCAGGTTGCCTATCTGAAGTTTCTCAAACACTACCAGGGTCTACGTTGCCTCCACCAGCTATTTATGCTTCTATAACTCCACTGATATTCAATTTGAACTTTACCTCCAGCATTTTCACTGCTTATTTATTCACTGCATTTTCACTGTGGTTGTCCAATCTCTCTTTCAATTATTTGTTTCCCGAAAATGTCACATGGACTCATCACCAGTTGCATGAGGTTGCAGTCTTGTGTGAGCCTGCGCCCCTGGCCTGTGGACTTCACAATTGCCTCTCAATTTTTTCCCCTATGATGGGACAGGATGGCTAAAGGGGGTTGGAGTCTGGTGCTTGCCTTCCCCAGGTAGGTTAGGCTCTGATCAAAGCCCAGCAGATTAGGCTCTGGTAAAGCAGTTTCTCCTGAGAGCTGGGCTTGGTAAGAAGAAAGAATGCTCTGGTGTATTTCAAAATGGTTCACTTTCCCCTCCCCACCCCCCAGGAAGCACAAGTGAATATTTCTCTCATATTCACTCTGAGGACCTAATCAAGCTCCTGGAGGTAAAACTCACAACAGGGTTGAACCTCCCTGTGATTGGGTCCTCCTGGAATCTGTTTCTCAGACTGGCCCACAGCAAGCCTCTAGCAATTCTTCAATTACAGTGCAGGTTTTCCTATCCTGGCACTGGTTCCCATGGAGGTTTTGGCTTCAGGAAGTTGTAATTCTCTATATCATTTTGTCTAACTTCCAGTTTTGGAGACAATGGTCTGCTCTGTGACCTCATTTCTCTGACAGACCTAAGAAGAGTTGCCATTTTGTATTTGCTCAGCTTGTTACTTGATGTTGGCTCTAGGGACTTTTTGCAGGGGACATCCAGGAGTTTTGGTTCCATCCTTAAAGGCTGCTACAGTAGCAAGACCTCAAACTTTCCACACCCAGAATTATAGTCTCTGAAAATCCAAACTCAGTCCTTAGCTACAGGGCCCTGTGGGTCAGGGCTGTCAACTGAGGAAGGGCCAAGGGAACCCTGGCATGAAGTGAGTGCCTCTGGGACAAAGAGCAGGCCCAGAGCAGTCAAACTCTCTCCACCACTGTCCAAGGCTCCCAGGCGTGGGAACCCCAAAGTGGATATCAGCAACTTCCCAGGGGTGGCAGCTGTGCTTGCTTCTTCTTTTACTATGAGGCTGTGCCAGTCTCGTGGCCTTTTCCTTCCACAGCAAATTCCCTCCTCAGATATCATGGCAGGTGGGGCTTCTCCTTCCCTGCAGAGCTCAGAGGCTGGGGTCTCTCCATGATAAACTTTGAACAGAGCAGGCAATGGCCATACGTGTCTTCCAGCCCACCTGGACAACCCTTGCCTCTTTATGCTATTGGGACTCACAGGTGAGCGCAGTCTGTTCTACACAGGTGTATTTATATGTAATGTCTCCTCACCCTCTCAGCCCATCTCACCCGTATCTGTGGATTTCCATTTGGGAATATTTTCTTCTCTCCCATCCCAGCAGGTGACAAGATTTGGAGCACACTTTCCATGGGCAACTGTGCAGACTCTTACCAGGATTTGCCTTTCTTTAGTCATAGTGATTTTCCGAGGCCATGCTTGTACCATGACCCTGGTGCTAGTAATGACTTCGTGATTATAGGGCTAGACACGTGACCCACACTCATCACGTGGTGGTACCTGCACATCCCCCAGCCATTGACCAGGGTTGTTGCACTGCATCCCAAATCCTCGAGGACAGAGAGTCTGTTTTTTAAAGATATTACTATTGCCAAAACACCACCTAATAACAATAACATCTAACTTTTGGAGCATAGCCAGCAATTATTAAGGAATTTGCATATATTAATCCATTTTATGACCACAACAAACCTCTGAAGTTGATATGATTATTTCCATTTTATATTTGAGAGAACTCAAGAAACAGAGATGTTAAACAGGTTCCCTTAGGTCACACAGCTAGAACTGATAGAACTAAATTCAAATCTAGAAGTTCTGATTCCTAAGCCCACAAGATTAATCTTTGCTCTCCTCAAACAACCACTGACTCCTCACTTGTCCCACAGCCTTATCTCATTATCTGCACCTTGTGTCGTGAGTGCAGGGCTAAACTTGGCAGAAAGAGGATTTTAGCACATGGTTCCCCAGGCTCCTGGTTTTCTCAAACATTCAGGCTGTGTCTTTACTGCACAAAGTCAGCTTAAATTTGAAACTCAATTCTCCACATGATTTCCACAAAATTTTTCACTCCAATTGTATCTATGCACCTAATAGATCTTCACTGAAGGATTGGAGTTCACAGGAAGTCATCTTGTTGCTTTAAGTACAGATTCTGCCAAAGTATGGAAACTATTCTATCAATATTTGAGTCATATATTTCAAATTATAATTTTTGGAGGCATATCTTTTAGGTTAGTTGTTACTTTCATAAAAGGAAACATTTCTCTTTCAACCATTTGTGCTTTTTACCCTAAACTATACTTCTTAGGATAGTATTTCTATTGCAACATTTTCAAACTATTTTGTTATAGCTTTTGCCATTGCTATATTTATACCTATTGTCATTAGTTTGTTTGGGGGTGTCTCTTTGTGCTGCGTCCTAGGAGATTGTCCCTGCACGAGGAGCCAGCTCACTAACTTACTACTCATTTATGTACAGTCAGCTACTCAACTGATACAGTTGGGATCTGTTTCCTCACCAAAATCTCACGTCAAATTGTAATCCCCAGTGCTGGAGATGGGGACTGGTGGCAAGTGATTGGATCATGGGGGCAGGTTTCCCTCTTGGTGCTGTTCTCACAATAGTGAGTGAGTTCTTGTGAAATCTGGTTGTTTAAAAGTGTGTAACACCTCCACCCTCTCTATCCCTCATGCTCCAGCCATGTAAGATAAGTCTCCATCCACTTTGCCTTCCACCCTTACTGTAAGTTTCCTGAGACCTCCCAGAAGCCAGGTGTATGCCAGCATCATGCTTCCTATACAGCCTGTGAAACCATGAGCCAATTAAACCTCTTTTCTTTACAAATTACCCAGTCTCAAGTATTTCTTTATAGCAGTGTGAGAATGAACTAATACAAAAAATTGATATTGAGGAGTGGGACGTTGCTATAAGGTTACCTGAAAATGTGGAAGTGGCTTTAGAACAGGGTAATGAGCAGAGGTTGAATGAGTGTAGAGGGCTTAGAAGACAGGAAGATGACAGAAAGCTGGGAACTTCCTAGAGATTTCTTGAATTGTGACCAAAATGCTGAGAGTAATATGGACCATGAAGTCCAGGCTGAGGAGGCCTCAGATGGAAGTGATGAACTTCTTGGCAACTGGAGCAAAGATCGGTTTTGTTAAGTCTTGGCAAAGAGCTTGAAGGCATTGTGCCCCTGCCCTGGGGTTCTGTGAAACATTGAACTTGGGAGTGACAATTTAGAGTATCAGCTGGAAGAAATTGCTAAGCAGCAAAGCATTCAAGAAATTTCCTGGGGCTGGGCACAGTGGCTCATGCCTGTAATCCCAGAACTTCGGGAGGCCCAGGCGGGCAGATCACGAGGTTAGGAGTTCAAGACCAGCCTGGCCAATATGGTGAAACCCCATCTCTACTAAAAATACAAAAAAAAAAAAAAAATTAGCCAGGTGTGGTGGTGCATGGCACACACCTGTAGTCCCAGCTACTTGGGAGGCTGAGGCAGGAGACTCACTGGAACCTGGGAGACAGAAGTTGCAGTGAGCCGAGATTGCACCACTGCACTCAAGACTGGGTGACAGAGTGAGACTTTATATCACAAAAAAAAAAAAGAAGAAGAAGTTACCTGGCTGCTTCTAACAGCCTAATTCATATGCATAAGCACAGAGATGACTTGAAACTGGAACTTATATTTAAAAGGGAAGCAGAGCATAAAAGCTTGGAAAATTTGCAGCCTAGCCATGTGGTAGAAAATAAAGACCCATTTTCAGGGGACGAATTCAAGCAGGCTGTGAACTTTGCGTAAAAAGAAGCCAAATGCTAATACTCAAAACATTGGGAAAAGCCTTCAAAGGCATTTCAGAGACCCTCTCATTACAGGCACAGAGGTCTAGAAGGGAAGAATGGTTTTGAGAGCCAGGCCCAGGGCCTGCTGCCCTGTGCAGCCTTGGGACATGGCTTACTGCACCCCATTCACTCCAGCTTCAGTCTTGGCTCAAAGGGGCTCAGGTATATCTCGGCTGCTGCTTCAGAGGGTGCCAGCCATAAGCCCTGGTGGCTCCACGTGGTGTGAAGCCTGCAGGTATGCAGAGTACAAGAGTTGAGGATTGGGAGCCTCTGACTAGATGTCAGAGGATATATGGAAAAGTCTAGATGTAAAGGCAGAAGCCGGAGCCCTCATGAAGAACCTCTACTAGGGCAGTGCAGAAAGGAAATGTGGGGTTGGAGCCCCCACACAATTCCCACTGGGGCACTGCCTAGTGGAGCTGTGAGAAGAGGGCCACCACCCTCCAGAGCAAAGATTGGTAGATCCACTCGCAGCTTGCACCAAGTGCAGGGGAAAACTGCAGGAACTCTACACCAAGTAAGAGAACAACCATGGAAGCTGAATTTTGCAAAGGCACAGAGGTGGAGCTGCTCAAGGCTTTGGGAGCCCACCCCTTCCACCAGTGTGCCCTGGATGTGAGACATGGAGTCAAAGGAGATAATTTTGGAGCTTTAATGGCTGCCCTGCTGGGTTTCAGGTTTGCAAAGGCCTGTATTCCCCTTCTTTTGGGCAATTTATCTCTTTTGAAGTGGGAGTACTTAGCCAATGCCTATACCCCATTGTATCTTGGAAGTAACTAACTTATTTTTAATTTTACAGGCTTATAGGTGGAAGGCACTTGCCTTGTCTCAGATAAGACTTTGGACTTTTGAGTTAATGCTGAAATGAGTTAAGACTTTGGGGGATTTCTGGGAAGGCATGATTGTATTTTGCAATGTGATAAGGACATAATATTTGAAAGTGGGCAGGAGAAAATGATAAGGTTTAGATCTGTGCCACCACCAAAATCTCATGTTGAATTGTAACCCCCAGTGTTGGAGGTAGGACCTGGCGGAAGGTGGCTGTGTCTTTGGGTCAGATTTCCCTCTTGGTGCTGTTATCATGATAGTGAGTGAGTTCTCATGAGATCTGGTTGTTTTAAAGTGTTTGGCACCTCCCCACTCTCTCTCTCTCTCCTGCTCTGGTCGTGTAAATATGCCCACTTCCCCTTCACCTTTTGCCATTTTTGTAAGTTTCCTAAGACCTCCCAGAAGCTGATACCAGCATTATGCTTCCTGTAAAGCCTCTAAAACCATGAGCCAATTAAACCTCCTCTTTATCAATTACCCAGTTTCAGTCTCAGGTATTTCATTATAACAATTAAAGAAAGAACAGATTAATACATCTACCCATTTGTTTTTTAAACAATTTAGCACTAATTATATTTTTTCAAAATTCTGTTTTATTTCTTTTCTCAGACACCTGTTGTTACTGCCTGCCTGCCTATTCTTGTTTCATACATGACTGATGTTGTTTTATGGATTTACTTTCCTTTCATTATCTGTATAAGGTTACTAAATATGTTAATGTTAAAAATATTTTCATATTTTATATTTTTATTTTCTGAGGTATTATCTTCTAAAATGTTATTTTCATTGCTGTTTTTGTGTTTTAGTTATTGTTTCTGAATTTATTATGATGTTGCTTTTCCCCAAATCTTCAGTGATTACTGCGTTCACTGTAATCTTTCCAGGAATAATGCCCTGAGTGATCATGGGCTGTCAGCACTTTGTGGAACATGGCACCTATCCCAACCTTGTGGGGGCTGCTCCTAATTGAGGTTGTGGCTTCTTCTCTGCTTCCTTCCTGAGAGATGTCTCTCCCTTCTTATGAGAGGTGTCATAGTACAACTGTTAAAAGCGAAGGCCATGGAGTGTGACAACCTGTGTTCCAGTTCTAAAAGCTGGGTGATGTTGAACAAATTTATTATTGCCTGTGTGCCTCAAGTTTCCTTACCTGTAAAAAAAAGGTTAATGGTTGTGCTAATTTCATGGGGCCGGAGTGATGAATTAATGAGGTAACTGACATAAAATGCTTGGCACAGTATCTGGAGCACAGGACATCTGCAATAAACACAGCAGCTACTAACCTTCATGTCATATAGAGACTAGTTTCTTGTTTTAAAGTGTAATTTGGCATCGATTAACATGATTTTATCATTTTTATATTCATTTCTGTGAATGTGAAGCAGGAGGTGATGATTTCACTCTCTGTGCATCTGCCACATTGAAAAAGAAATTTGGATGGAAAAGTGATGACTTTTACAATTTCATTTGACAATTACTCATGATAGGTGAAGGATTGAAAGCCCAGCATGGGAAAGAGAGGTTTCCAGACAGGTCTTTCTTAGCCATAGATGACAGAGGAGAAACCATTTCTCCTACCAAGGAAATGTTTCTAAAGCACAAGTATATCAGGGAAGCAGTGAACTCTTCCTGTACAGAAATGTAATTACAGCCACAATTTTTTGGTTATAATTAAATATGAATCAAGCCTTCTTTATGGTTTATATTACTCTTACCATATCACTACAAGGTGCATGTTGTAACTTCCATTTACATGTAATTAAGTTAAGGCTTAGAGAAGTCAAGTGTCTTGTTGAAAGTCACACAGTTGGAGATTGTAAGAAAAGGAATTCATCTACAGATTGACAAAAAGCAGGGCGAAGAGGATCCAGAGGGAGCAATTGATCTCAGAGTGTCAGAGGTAGACTAAGTACACGATATAAGCTGGGTCCTAGAAGTCCTGGGAGGATGGGAGAAGGCCACTGGTGGGAAACTCAGCATGCAGTAGGAATGCATTTCAAAGAAATATTTGAGTTCCTTCTCTTCACCAGGCACCATGAGTATCAATAATAACCTACTGAATGTCAGGGATGCATAGTCATTATCTCTTTTGATGTTCACTAAAACATGGCAGTGAGACTTATTATCCCAATGTTAGAAGGCAAAACTGAACCTAGGAAGGACCAGTAACTTCCCCAACTCTTTAGCACATCTTCTTAGTCAGGGTATTTATTCTCCCTCCCTCCTCAGTTCCCATCTGAATACAGTGATGAATGGAATAGGTGTTCTGTGTGCAGAGCAAAGAGTATTGAAATTGATGTGACTGCTCCAGGAATCTGCCCTCCATATTCTCCCCCAGTATAACCGTATCCCCTTTCCATAACCCATAATCCCCACCTCACCCCACAAAACAGATCCTTATTATCCTAAGCCCACTTACACTCCTGGAAGAAGTCAGGAAATAATTCCTTCTGCTGGGTGCAGGTACCTGAAAGTGCTAAGGGCCACATGAGACTGAATTTGGGCTAAGTTTTGCCATTTATATTTATACAAGTTCAGAATAGGGAACCATTTCAAGAGCAGACCTGTTCCTCTCCAACACTGAGCAGGCCCTGTGACCCCTCCTCCTGCCCCAGCTGAGTAGCACTTGGTTGAGGCTGGTGCAGAATGAGACCAGAAGCCAACCACATCCTGGGGTCTTGAGATGGAAAGTTTAGGAAACATTTCATAACCACAGGTCCTTTTTGGCTTAAGAGCCCCAGATGGCAAATCACCAAGAAGACATAAAGATGGGGTTAGGAGCCATGGAAGGAGTACAGACCTCAGGTGGGAAGGAAGCATTATTTCTGCTAAGCCTGTCTGATTCTCCTGAAATGGAGCATGCGTAACTGCTTGCATTGTAGCTGGTTGCTGTGCCTGATTTTTATTTCACAATCCAGAAGCAGGTTACTGCCTCACTCCATCACAGCTACTTCCTCTTGAACTGAGGGAGGCAGGGCTTGTCTTGTCTCCTCAGAGAAGACTCTGAGATCTTCTCAGCACAGACGTTTGGACAGAGCAGACTCTTAAGTTCTCCAGAATGCCCATCCCAGCCTTCTGGCCCCACCTTCCTTGTCCTTTCCTGCTGATGATGCTACTGCTGGGGGGACTCACAGGTGAGCATTGCTTTCGGTTAAAATCTTTTTCCCTGCCCACTGAGCCATGGCCTGTCCCTGGACTTTCAGGGATTCCAGACAATGACAAGTGCTGCCAAGAAAGGCCAAGGATTAGGCCTTGACTGAGAGCAGAAAATCAGGGAGCTGAGTGCTTTCTCTGTGGATCTGCCGCTGGCTACCAGAGGCATTGAACAACGGGATGATTCAACCACCACAACAACAATTACTTACATTTTGATAGTATTTCAATTGACAAAGCAGAGAAGAATCATTATTTAAATCCTCACCAGTCCTGAGGCCCTAGGGCCAAGTGACATGCCCAAGTCCCCAGAGTAAGCTCAGAGACACCCTAACAAGGTTATGTGGCTCTAGGCTCAGCCCTCTCTCTTCACCAAACTGAGGATGTGAAGTCTGTAATGGTGATCACTTGAGTAGGGCAATGGTGTAGTGTATCCTGGGAGTGTTCGGCCACCATCCTCCCTAAGGGTGCTCCTCACTTTGTCCTCTGTTCCCCCATGCTCCTCCCTCCCCTGTGACCTGATTCTTACCACGCATTTCTCTGTGACCTCTTCCTCTTTAAGAAGTTCCACATTTTCTGCTTACTGGGTCCTATATTCCTTTCCTAGGGCTTTCATAACAAAGAACTGCAGGCTGGTTGGCTGAAACTACAGACATTTACTTCCTTGTAGTTATGGAGGCTGAAGTCCTCCATAACTACAAGATCAGTCCTCCTGATCTTTCAAGGTGTCAGCAGGGTTAGTTTCTAATGAAGTCTCTCTCCTTGGCTTGTACAGGGCCATTTTCTCTCTGTGTCTTAAACGCATGATCTTTGTGAGTGACTGTGTCCTCATCTCCTCTTCTTATGAGAGTATCAGTCATGTTGGATTAAGGCCCACCCCAGTGACCTCATTTAACTAAACTACTTCTTAAAGACCATGTCTCCCAAACTGTAACATTCAGAGGTGCTGGGGATTAGAGCTTCAACACATGCATTTTGTGGGACACATTCAGCCCATAACAGGTACTACAACCTCCCTTGGTTCTCTTAAATTTCCCATGGTTAATTTCTTTCCTCTTTCCCAGGACAGGCAGGATTGGAGGGCCTTTCCTGGTGCAGCCTGGGAGAGCCCTGCTCACAGCTCCCAGGCAAGTTACCTGTCCTGATCCCTTCTCAGGCCATGGAGCTGACCCCAGAACCACAGGGTTGGGCACAGCAGCCTCTCAGTTCCCCACTGGGCCCTGCTGTGATGTCACCTCACAGGCCCTAGAGGGCAGGGGTCTCACTTTTCAAATTATTTTTCTCACACACACACTGTACCCAAATGATAGCAGTAAGAGTTTAACAATTGAGCTCTTCCTACCATGTAGACACAGTTATAAGCATTTTGCCTGTTTTATCTCCACTAATCCTCACAACATCCCTGCGTGAAAGCTGCAACTATTATCCCCTATTTCCAAACAAGCAGTCAGGCAGAGGGAGGAACTTGTCCATACATTGTCCCCTACCTCAGTCAGTGGAGCAGCTGGGATTCAAGTCCAGGTCGACTGGCTCCAAAGTTCATTCTTTTAGTTGTGTTATGCTACTAGCAGAAATATTAGAAAATGCAGGGAAGTAAACATAGAATTAATTATTGCCTACCACACTAGTTAGCAACAACCAGTTACAACTGTGACTTCTGAATTTGTTAATAACGTGTTGGATGCTTTCCATGGGCCAAATATTTTACTTTCTATGGGCCAGATATTTTAATGAGATTTTAACGTATGTTGTAATTTTACTTGACACACAAAACAAAATTATATACTATCACGATAGGTCACACATTGATATATATTTGTGAATGTATATGTGTGTGTGTGTATATGTAGTATATATATGTATGTGTGTATATTTATTTGCAAATGTGTGTGTATATATATGTGTGTGTGTATGCATATGTATATGCATGTGTGCATTTAAGTAAGTGTACATGCACGCAGGAGATTTCATTTTTTATCATTGTTTCTCCAAGTTGCTAATTTCAATGAAACTTTTAAGAAAATATTTTTATTTGAGAAAACTATATATACTTATCATGTATACCATATTAATGAAATACATGTACATTTCAGAATGACTAATTTGCGCTAATTAACATATGAACTACCTTGTGTATATATCATTTTTGTGGTGAGATCTCTCAAATCTGCTCTCAACAGTTTTTGAGGATACAAATTGTGTTATGAACTCTAGACTCCACACTGTGCAATAGATTTGTGGAGCTAATTTCTCCTAAGTAAACTGAAATTTTGTATCCTTTGACCAATATCTCCCCAAATGCACCCCTGCCTAGTGCCTGGTAACCATTATTCTCCTCTCTACTTCTATGAGTTCAACGTTTTAAAAGTCCACATATGAGTGACATGCAGTATTTGTCTTTCTGTACCTGGCTTATTTTACTTAGCGTAGTATCTTCCAGGATCATTTATGTTGTTGGAAATGACAGGATTTCCTTCTTTGGTCAGGCTGATTAGAATCCCGTTGTGTATATACCACATTTTCTTTCTCCATTTATCTGCTGATGGACACCTAGGTTGATTCAATATCCTGGCTATTGTAAATAATGCTGCAATGGACATGGGATCACAGATACCTGTGTGACATGCTGATGTCATGTCCTTTGGATATATGCCTAGTAGTGAGACTGCTGGATCATATGATAGTTCTATTTTTAATTTTTTGAGGAGCCTCCATAATGCTTTTGCTAATGGCTCTACTAATTTATATCACCACTAAGGGTGTGCAAGAATTCCCTTTTCTCCACATCCTCTCCAAAACTAGTTATCATCTTTTTTATTATAGCCATTATAACAAGTGTGAGATGATAGCTCACTGTGGTTTTAATTTGCATTTATTAGATAAATAGTGAGGTTGAGTATTTTTGTAGGCCTGCTGGCCATTTTAATGTATTCTTTTGAGAAATTGCTTTTAAGATCTTTGGCCCATATTTTAGTTGGGTTGTTTTCTTAGTATTGAGTTATTTCACTTCCTTACATATTTTGTATATTGACTCTTCATCAGATGTATGGCTAGCAAATATCTTCTTCCATTCTGCTGGTTGTCTTTTCACTCTGTTGATTATTTCCTTGGCTGTGTAGAAGGATTTTAGTTTTTTGTAATGCCATTTGTCTATTTTTCTTTTGTTGCCTGGGCTTTGGGACTCATATCTGAAAATTCATCGCCCACACCAATGTCATGGCACTTTTCTTCCGGTACTTTTACACTTTTAGATCTTACATTTAAGTCTTTAGTACATTTTGAATTGATTTTTGTATGTCATGTGAAAGGAAGGTCTAATTTCATTCCTCTACAGATGGATATCCAGGTTTCCCAACGCCACTTTTTGAAGAGACTGACCTTTCCCCATGTGTCTGCTTGACATTTTTGTCAAAGGTCAATTGAGTGTAAATGTGTGCGTTAATATCTGGGCTCTCTGGTCTGATCCATTGGTCTGTGTGTCTATTTTTATGCCAGTGCCATGCTGTTTTGATTACTATGGCACGGTAGTCAAGTTTGAAATCAGGCAATGTGATGCCTCCAGTCTTTTTGCTCAAGATTGCCTTTCTATTCACAATTTTCTATGACTAATGTGAACCTGAGGATTGTTTTGTCCATTTCTGAGGAAAATGTCATTGAAATATTACTAATAATGAATTGAATCTGTAGATCTCTTTGGGTAGTATGTATATTTTTAACAAAAGTAATTATCTAATCCACAAGCATGGATATCTTTCCATTATTTTTCTTCTATTCATTTTTCATCAGGGTGTTATAGTTTTGTTGTGGAGGTCTTCCATGTCCTTGAGTAAATCTGTTTCTAGCTATTGTAGCTTTTTTGGTAGTAATTGTAAATGCGATTATCTTACTGATTTCTTTTTTCAATAAAGTCACAATAATGACAGTAATCAATATACATGATAAATAGGTAAATAAAATCATAAATTAGCCACTGATAAGTGAAAATAAAATAAGGTATGTGTATATAACTTTTATCTTACAGAAATTTTCATATATTCCTATTATTGATGGTTTTTGTCACAAAAAGATGTCCACATTTGTAAAATGCTATTTTGCATCAAATGAGATAATCATGTGTTTCTTCTCTTTCTTCTATAAATATGGTGTATTACATTGTTGGTCATTCATATATCAAAACATTCTTGTATTCCAGGAATAAATACCACTTGCTCATTCTGTGTATTCCTTCTAATATGCTGCTGAACTCAGCTAGTGTTTGGTTGAGGATTATTGCATCAACAAACCCAGTAATAATAATGCCAACTGTTAACAGAAAGGTGTGCCGCTCTACCTGGCAACAATCTTAGTTTTGTATTTTCATGGAAGTTTAGATTCCAATGGGCTCCATTTCAGATAAGCAGAGTCTGGCTTTGGGACAATTTATGGTTAATGAGTACAACAGGAATGTATGCTCCCCAGATCTGGACTCTAAGCCAGGAAAGCCCAACAGATAACCAGAAGTTTCTTGTTGTAATGCAGTATAGCAAAGGCTGAGAGGGGCGTTATATTTGCATCAAAGGCCCTGGGGAAAATGTATGGCCATCATGAGTGGTTTAGAGACTTCAAGAGGCATGAAAGACACAGCCAAAGTCTCTACAGAGAAGAGATACTTTTGTTTGTTAATTTATTTAAAGACATTAACAGAAGGGCCTGTTGATTTTAATTTGTAAATAAAATTTGTAAATGAAGAATATTTTGCCACGAGTACCCCAGAAAAAACTTACAGATGCTAGATTATGTGACATTAATATGCATATCACATGAATCTTCTTTGAAGAGGTGTTACCAATGTTATATCATCTTGTGCTCTTGAAGAAAGGTGGATGTCATTATTGATATTGGAACAGGATCCTCACTTCAGGATGGAGAGCCATGGCAGCACTCCAAAAGGCAACACAAAGCTGTACATAGCATAGCACAAGAAAGCCATCAGGGTAAAAAGCCTTCTCAAATTGTGGAGCCAATCAGAGTAGCAAATCAGTAAGTCATAAGTCAAAGGCATTCCCTAGGAACTTTCCACCGGAGTTTAGAATGATCCCATCCTCGTTGCCATTACTATTGAAAATGTTAGAGTGATTCCTGCTGGTTGAATCTTAGAGGATCACTCTAACATGGCCATGAAAAGTTCATATGAAGAGGCATACTCACAGTTCCTAGAGAAGGAAGTAGGGCAGGCCATGCAGGAAGCCATGTGGGAGGAGCTCCCAAGGAGCAGGCTCAATCAAGCAGATGGGTAGGCAAGAGAGATGGGATCCCTGGGCAAGTGCCTTTACTGGGAGTCAAGGTGGAGGACACAAGCAAAAAACATGATGGGTTTTACTGGGGTGTTTCAATGTCACTAGGTCACAGTAGAGGAGGATAAGAAGAGGAATTGTGGCAGGGATCAGCTTTAAAATACTGGTTACCTGGTCACCTGGGTAGGGTGCTCACAGCTTCTTTGCGGGATATTGAAGCATGATTTTTTAAAAATGTACACATAACTGGACATCTTTATTTCTTCATACAACTTTGAGTTGCCATGTAGCATCCTTTCATTTCCACCTGAAGCACTCCCTTTAGCATTTCTTGTAGGCAAGGTTTAATGGTCATGCACTCTGTTAGCTTTTGTTTATCTGAGAATATCATAATTTCTCCCTTCTATTTGAAGGACACTTTGCCAGGTATAGAATTCATGATTGACATATTTTTCCTCTTTCAACATTTTGAACTTACCATCCCCCTATCTTCTGCCCTTCAGTGGTTTGTATAAGAGCTCAGCTGAAAATCTTATTGAGGGTCTCTTGTATGTAAGGAATTGCTTCTGTCTTGCTGCTTTAAGGATTCTCTCTTTGACTTTAGTTTTCAACAGTTGGGTTATAATGTGTCTTAGTGTGGGTCTCTGAGTTTATTTTTGAGTTCAACTTGCGTTTCTTCTGTGTCTTAATATGTAGATTCCTGTATTTTATCTAGTTTGTGAAGGTTTTTGTCCACTATGTCTTCAAATAATCTTCTACTCCTTTCTCTCTCTTTTTTCCCCCTGGAACTCCAGTAAGGTGTATGTTGATACATTTGATAATGTCTCACAATTCCCTTAGATTCTGTGCTCTATATTTTATTCTATTTTCCACCAATATCTCAGTCTCAATAATTTCAATTATTCCATCTTCCAGTTCTCTGATTATTCTTCCACCTGCTTATACCCATTGGGGGACCCCTCTGGTGAACTTTTAGTTATTGTACTTTCAATTCCTAGGTTTCTGTTTGATTTCTTCCTATAATTTCTCTTTCTTTACGTTCTCATTTTGTTAAGACATTTATATTCCTTTAGTTCTTGGTCCATTGTTTCCTTTACCTCTCAGCATTTTTAAGACAGTCATTTTAATATCTGGGTCTAGTATCAGGGTGGAGCTAATACATCACAAGGGTGCTTATAAGAAGGAGGAAGGAGATTAATTCTTGGAGAATGACATTGAAACATCCCTGTATTCCAGGATGTTTGCATGTGAAGATGCATGAGGTTAGAGTGGTGGGAAGACGTAACTGTGAGAAAGGAATATGAGAAAACTCTAGAATTTGGAAAGGGAAAAATTGAGCCTCCAGAAGACACATAGTTCTGCTGAAAGCTCTTTAAAAACTGTCGAAATGGAAGGTGTAAAACATGATGCTTTCATATACATACACATATACATATGCACAGTGAAATGAATATTAAAGTTAAGCAAATGGACACATCCATCATCTCCCATAGTTATGCTGCATGTATTGTATGTCAACAGCACCTAAAATGTGCTTTTTAAGCAAAAATACTGAATTCAATACAACATTATTAACTAGAATCCTCAGATTGCACATTCAATCTCTGGACTTCTTCGTCAGACTTACTGCAATTTTGTACCTTTTGACCTCCCCATCACCTCCCCCAAGTTCACCCCTAGTCACCACTGTTTTATTCTCTACCTTTGTGTATTTGACATTCATCATTTCTTCTTGATTGTACCCCAGTAACACTATTTTGGACTTCTAACCTCCAGAACTATAAAATGTTACATTTCTTTTAAGACACTAAGTTTTGGTAATTTGTCACATCAGCATTAGGAAACTTATGTAATGTGTTTATGCTGTGGGTGAAATATTACAAGGGGCTTAAAACAACGTTGTATTTCTACTGGGAGCTACATATTCAGCGTGGATTGGCAGTTCTGCATGCAACGGTCATTCATGCATCCAGGCAATGGAGCAGGCCCCATTAGCGCCTTGTGGGTCTCTGGAAGGGAGAAATTGATCCACAGAGGCTCTTGCAGTTAAATGCACAGCCCACAAATTATACCCATCACTTCTGCTCGTAACTCAAGGGTCTAAAGAAGTTACAGGGCCCCACCCAATACATTGATGCAAAAAGTGCAACACTCCATGTAGCCACAGAGTGGAGGCACATATTTGGCAAACCATGGGACTTCCAAGGAGGGCTCAAGAGTTCTACTCAGGTCCTCAACCCAAAGCTCTACATTGAAATTGAACCTCTTGGCCAGGCACGGTGGCTCACGTCTGTAATCCCAGCAGTTTGGAAGGCCAAGGCAGATGGATTGCTTGAGCCCAAGAGTTAGAGACCAGTCTGGGCAACATGGTGAAACTGTGTCTCTACAAAAAATACAAAAATTGGCCAGGTATGGTGGAATGCACCTGTGGTCCCAGCTAATTGGGAGGCCAAGGAGAAAGGATCACTTGAGCCTGGGAGGTTGAGGTTAGAGTGAGCTGTGATTGCACCACTGCACTCCAGCCTGGGCAGCAGACAGAGCAAAACCCTGTCTTTAAAAAAAAAAAAAAAGAAAGAAAAACAAAGAAAAGAAAAGAAAGCAAACAGAAAGAACAAAAGAAAGTAAGGAAAAGGAAATTGAACCTCTCTGTGCCTCAGTGTCCTCGCTTGTATTACAGTCTTATGTCACAGGCCAGTTGTGAGGGTTAAATGAGATAATACATGTAGTGTGCTGAGCTCGAGGCCTATTCCTGGTGTGCACCCAGTCAATGAAAGCCATTGATAAACACTTGAGGAAACACAGAGGATCATGTAAGGATGAAAAAATGACTGCTTTGTGCTCCTTTCCAGGAGTGGCGGGTGAAGAGGAGCTGCAGGTGATTCAGCCTGAGAAGTCTGTATCGGTTGCAGCTGGAGAGTCGGCCACTCTGCACTGCCATGTGACCTCCCTCATCCCTGTGGGGCCCATCCTGTGGTTCAGAGGAGCTGGACCAGGCCGGGAATTAATCTACAATCAAAAAGAAGGCCACTTCCCCCGGGTAACAGCTGTTTCAGACCCCGCAAAGAGAAACAACCTGGACTTTTCCATCCGCATCAGTAACATCACCCCAGCAGATGCCGGCACCTACTACTGTGTGAAGTTCCGGAAAGGGAGCCCTGTCGATGTGGAGTTTAAGTCTGGAGCAGGCACTGAGCTGTCTGTGCGTGGTGAGTACTGCGTGGGCCTCCTTCACCCCTGGTGTGTGACAATAACTCAATTGTAATTACATTATCAATTCTTAGAGCAACAATCAGGTGTGGTGGTTTGTGCTCATTTTCATGATCTGATGTCACCCCTTCTCCAGATCACATGAGTTGAGGCTTGGAGATGTCATGGTAGTCGCTCGAGGCTCCATGGCTTGTAAATGATGGGATAGACAGCATCCCCAGTCTGCGGCTCTACAGCTCGTCTTTCCAAAGCTGACCCAGCCCTTTGGTTCCACAGATGAGGGAACTGACAATGTGAGTGACTTGCCCAGGCACAGGGCTGGACCTTGCCTTCTGCCTCCAGGGAAGGCTTCCCCCTCAGGGTAGCCAAGTCTCTTCTTTATGCAGCAGGCACTCACTGAGACCCCACTGTACGCCACGCTCTGCCCTAAATGCTGTGCAAACAGCAGTGAATGAAACAGCCCAAAGCTCTTCCCCACCAAGCTTACATTCTCTTCCCTTCTAATGAGGAGAAATCCATCCAGCTCATGAAGAGGGTAAATTGTGTTTTTCTTTATTTAATCTTCAGAAACATCACACGGGGAAGATTTCTGGGAGGCGCAGATTCACTGTTGAATCTGATGGCCTAGTGGGAAGAGATGCCAATAAGTTTGGCATTTGCTGTGGGTCCATTTGGGAAACCCTTGTGTGATTCACGGACAGTCACACAGTTACCATGGGCTCCAAGCAGAGCTGCATCATCTCAGAATGTCCCTCACCTCAGGAAAGAGGTCCCACATGTGGGTGACTTAGGGGTTTCTCATATAAGGCAGCAACAATGCTTATTTGGGGTTTCCTGCCAGAGGCCCAAGAGCTTCGTCCTAACTCCTAAATTCTGGAATGTTAGCACAGGAAGGACCTTCAGACCATCCAGCCCAATCCCCTTTACAGATGGGAGACTGAAGCCAAGACATGACAGGGGCCTTGTCCGTGGTCACAGGGCCAGATAATGACAGAATTGGAGCCAGAGTCCATATCTGAATTGAGACAGTCTCCTTCCTTCCCCAGTATTAGACACTGTCTCCACAGAAGAGCTAGGTGCGTCATAGGTGCTCAATAAAAGCTCCTCAAACAGAACCACGTGTCAGGTAGCCAGCATTTCTCTTTTCATCAGTTTCCCAAAGGTTCACAATGCACCTCACATTCAGACACTAAAGTCCATTGCTGATTGGAAAACTTCTCCCAAACGTACACCCTATCATTCCATATGGAGATTCCATATGAGGACATAAAGGTTTGCTCCATTGTTTAAAGCTGCAGAATACTGCAATTAATGGAAATATCAAATTTTATTTTACAGTCTTCTGTCAATGGGTATGTAATTTATTCCCAACTTTGAGCTACTAGAGCAATCCTTCAGTGGATGACCTTGCACATGTGTCACCCTCTTCAGATGGGAAATTCCAACTGGAAGTGACTTTCCTAGGTCAGAAGATATGTGTGTTTTCATATTTGAGAAAATTGCCTAATTTCCCTCCTAGATGATGTAGCAATTAGGGCTCCCACAACCCTTGAACATAGGTAGGGAAGGTGGCTTTATCCTGATAGTGCAGGTATCACAGGCAAAGACACAGAAGTTTCCAAGTGATGCCTCCCCAGCCCAGGCAATCACAGTCATTAATTGGCTCATGTGTGACTCAGATTGGCTAACTCCAAGTAGGATGCTCACCCCTTTTAGCCATGCTGTCGGCCTAAATGATTCTCTTGATGAGACAGGAGGGAGGCAGGGAGGAGGCCAGAGACCAGCAGTTGTGCCAGAGTCTCCTTAAAACCAGTGCTATGAGGGAGGAGCCGTTTGTTGCCTCCTTTTTTTTTTTTTTTTTTTTTTTTTTTTTTTTTTTTTTTTTTTTTTGAGACGGAGTCTGGCTCTGTCCCCCAGGCTGGAGTGCAGTGGCGCGATCTCGGCTCACTGCAAGCTCCGCCTCCCGGGTTCACGCCATTCTCTTGCCTCAGCCTCCCGAGTAGCTGGGACTACAGGCACCCGCCAACACGCCCGGCTAATTTTTTGTATTTTTAGTAGAGACGGGGTTTCACCGTGTTAGCCAGGATGGTCTCGATCTCCTGACCTCGTGATCCGCCCGCCTCGGCCTCCCAAAGTGCTGGGATTACAGGCTTGAGCCACCGCGCCCGGCCCTGTTGCCTCCTTTAAAGATGAGGACACGGAGGCTCAGAGAGGAGACCTGAGTGGTGAGCAGGTTGGGAAGCCAAGGTTTCATCCCCACCAGGCAGACTTACAGCCCCTGTCTCTGCAGCAATCACTCAGCTTTACTTTTTATAGTGTGGAGTAATGCTCCAACCTTCTCTTTCCAAACACTTGCATTGTTCAGTTATACAGCAAAAAGTGTTAAAAACAAAACAGACTGAAATATTTGTGAAAAGAACAAAAATATGGGCTAATTCATAAATACCTAAAGAGAGACCTCTGTGTATCTGTAAAGTCTGGGTTAAAGATAGATCTATGTTTTTGGGGGGAAGCATCTTCTGTGTTTGATCCAGAGCAAAACTGCTTCCATTGCCCCATTGAATCCTGGCAACATCCCAGGAAGTAGAAATGCCGTCCTCCTATTTTGCAGATGAGGAGCTGGGTGTGTCAGATCACCCCTGTCCTGGGCTGAGCAGCCTGATTGCAGCTCTCATGGTGGTGCCACTTGGCCATTGATCCCTGTATTGGCTTCTATAAACACCCTCTCAGAGGTTAGTGAGCTCTCTGGGCGAAGTCAGCTAGGACCAGTTAATAACATGGAGGGAGACCAATCAGTAATTTTGTTCCTATGCCCAGATTGGTGGAAGTCTCCCTGTGTGGAGAGGACTTTGAACTCAGGCCTGGACTTCCCTCTGGGCCCTGCCCCTACTCACTGTCTGACCATGGGCTGGTTCTCACCTCCCAGAGCTGTTGTGGCCTGATCTGTAAAATGAGAATAAGGACACTGCCTTCACAACATTAGAAATATTAAAAATTAATGTCCATGAAGGTTCTTAACATGTCACACGCCTATCATTAGTGATGGTCATCTCAGTCATGTCTCCTGATTATCGATGCTCCTTTTGTAGCCAAACCCTCTGCCCCCGTGGTATCGGGCCCCGCAGCAAGGGCCACACCTGCGCACACAGTGAGCTTCACCTGCGAGTCCCATGGCTTCTCCCCCAGAGACATCACCCTGAAATGGTTCAAAAATGGGAATCAGTTCTCAGACTTCCAGACCAACGTGGACCCTGCAGGAGAGAGTGTGTCCTACAGCATCCACAGCACAGCCAAGGTGGTGCTGACCCACGAGGACGTTCACTCTCAAGTCATCTGCGAGGTGGCCCACGTCACCTTGCAGGGGGACCCTCTTCGTGGGACTGCCAACTTGTCTGAGGCCATACGAGGTAGAGGACCCTCACACCCAGTCCAAGCCCACACCTGGCTGCCAAGCCCACCCCCCTCTCCCCAGGCTATTGCTCCAGATCTTGAATGGCCTGGAATCTAATTCCTAACTGTGTTGTCCACCTTCCATGCACCTATGTGTGCTGGTCACTCACTATCATTTTAATGGCAGCTGTCAGGGGACCAGTAACCATGTGCCAAACTCTGTGTTAGAGAGTTTCATTTATTTCACCAAGAGCAACTACAATTAGTGAGCACCTACTAGGAGCCAAATCCCTATGTGCTTGGCGATTTCACGGATTTTGCTACAGTTCTGACATTCCAACTGCATGCCAGGGGTTGTGCTTGTAGATATCACTCATTCTTAGCCTAGTAGGAGCTACCAGTCCTTGGGCACCTACTGTGCGCCAGGCACTGTGCTTAGTAATTTCACTCATATGCGAAGAGTGCCCTCAATGTCTGAGCATCTGCTGCCTGCCTAGCACTGTCCTGGTGATGCCCTCACTGTGTTGGTGGGAGCTACGTTATTTAGCCCTCCCTGTGATCTGTCTGTACCACAAGATCAGAGCTTCTGCCCTGTGCTGTTTCAGTTCCACCCACCTTGGAGGTTTTCCAACAGCCCATGAGGGCAGAGAACCAGACGAACGTCACCTGCCAGGTGAGGAAGTTCTACCCCCAGAGACTACAGCTGACCTGGTTGGAGAATGGAAATGTGTCCCGAACAGAAACAGCTTCGACCCTCACAGAAAACAAGGATGGTACCTACAACTGGATGAGTTGGCTCCTAGTGAACACCTGTGCCCACAGGGATGATGTGAAGCTCACCTGCCAGGTCGAGCATGACAGGCAGCCAGCGATCAGCAAAAGCCATGACCTGAAGGTCTCAGCCCACCAGAAAGAACAGTGCTCAGATACCCCTCCTGGTAAGGTTACTTCAAATTTTTAAATTTTATCTTTTTCTTTCATGTTAAAATTAATATTTATGTTGTCATAAAATAAGCTAGAAGTCTATAAATATAAAGTAGAATTTTAAAGTCAGCATCATTCTTCCAAATCTCACCCTCCAAGCGTCATCACTATTAAGAGTTTGAGGTACAACCTGACAGATTGTTTGACATAAATGTGCACTGAATGAGGAAGAAAGGAGGCAAGGGGATCATGTGTTCGTCACGTTCTGCATCTTGCTTTTTACCCGACAGTTGTTACATTCCCGTTTCTCATCAGCCACCCCGTCTCCTTCCTACTCCTTCTGACCTCTGCCTTGTCTGTTCCTTCCTAAACTTTTCCATTCATATCTGTGACCTGCCCCCAGCAGACTCTGGCATCTGCTGTATGAATTTCAGAAAGACATGTGGAGTTTAAGCCTGGACCAGGCCCCCAGGTGACCATGAGTGGTCAAAGCATGGGCCTCCTTTGGGTCCTGATGGTGATATTTGACCAATAACAATCACAACGGCTCTCTGTAGATTTATTACGTGCAAACTTCTGTTCATCTATGATCTCCTTTCCTGCTTCAACCATCCAGTGAGTCTGGAGTTTTACAGAAGGGGAAACCAGGACTTGGGAAGCAATGGGGGATATTGTTGAAGACAATTAGATCAAGGCATTAGACCAGATGACTGGTCCAAACTAATTAAGGTAAGTCTGAGGTCCTGAGGACAGGGTCACTACCAGCCTGTAATGCAAATTTATGCTAACTTGAGAAACGTCCCTTTCTACTGGGGCATCGTCCCAAGGATGTGAATTTGGCCAGTGTTCCCCCATCTATGACCAAAATATATCTTATTTCCCTCTCGTATAATACCATGAGGGGTGTCTAATCCAGAAGACTTTTAGAAGGCCCAGCCACATACTCTATGGTGTTGGCTTTATCTACTGGGTCAATGCTGGCTCGCTGATTTGTCTGCTGGAAGAGTGAAGACAGGAAGTGGAGGACAACAATGTCCCCTATAATCAGAGATGTATGGAAAGTGCATAGTCACGTCCACTGCTCACCCAGTTATGCGTGCCCACGCAGTTGCAAGAGGAGTCCACAACTGGGTGATCTGATAATTGAGGACATTTTTTACAAAAACAATATCATTATAAACTTCATAAAATTTAAAATTTTATATCATCAAATTTCATAAAATTGTGAAAATAATTATCTCACATCACCTAAAATGGAGCATACATTCAAATTTCCCCAAATTTCTTTTGTAACCATTTTTCTGTGCACCAGATTTGGTATTAATTTATCTGTAAATGTTTGGTAGTATTTTTCTATGAAATATCTGTACCTCAAGAATATTTTGGGGTACTTTAAAATTATGAATTCACTTTCCTCAATAGTTTAGGGCTATTCACATTATTCATTTCATATTGGGTGAGATCTGGCAACTTGTGCTTTTCAAAGAGTTTTTGGTCCATTTTATCTACGTCGTCATATTTCTTTTTTTTTTTTTTTTTTTTTTTTTTTTGGTTTCCCAGTGCATGTAAAAGTTTTGTTTACAGATTCTGTTTTTTTTTTTTGGTATTTTTCTTTTGATATACATTTTTTTTTTATTATTATACTTTAGGGTTTTAGGGTACATGTGCACAATGTGCAGGTTTGTTACATATGTATCCATGTGCCATGTTGATTTCCTGCACCCATTAACTCGTCATTTAGCATTAGGTGTATCTCCTAATGCTGTCCCTCCCCCCTCCCCCCACCCCACAACAGTCCCCAGAGCGTGATGTTCCCCTTCCTGTGTCCATGAGTTCTCATTGTTCAATTCCCACCTATGAGTGAGAACATGCGGTGTTTGGTTTTTTGTCCTTGCGATAGTTTACTGAGAATGATGTTTTCCAGTTTCATCCATGTCCCTACAAAGGACACGAAATCATCATTTTTTATGGCTGCATAGTATTCCATGGTGTATATGTGCCACATTTTCTTAATCCAGTCTATCGTTGTTGGACATTTGGGTTGGTTCCAACTCTTTGCTATTGTGAATAGTGCCGCAATAAACATACATGTGCATGTGTCTTTATAGCAGCATGATTTATAGTCCTTTGGGTATATACCCAGTAATGGGATGGCTGGGTCAAATGGTATTTCTAGTTCTAGATCCCTGAGGAATCGCCACACTGACTTCCACAATGGTTGAACTAGTTTACAGTCCCACCAACAGTGTAAAAGTGTTCCTATTTCTCCACATCCTCTCCAGCACCTGTTGTTTCCTGATTTTTTAATGATGGCCATTCCAACTGGTGTGAGATGGTATCTCCCTGTGGTTTTGATTTGCATTTCTCTGATGGCCAGTGATGAGGAGCATTTCTTCATGTGTTTTTTGGCTGCATAAATGTCTTCTTTTGAGAAATGTCTGTTCATGTCCTCTGCCCACTTTTTGATGGGGTTGTTTGTTTTTTTCTTGTAAATTTGTTTGAGTTCATTGTAGATTCTGGATATTAGCCCTTTGTCAGATGAGTAGGTTGCAAAAATTTTCTCCCATTGTGTAGGTTGCCTGTTCACTCTGATGATAGTTTCTTTTGCTGTGCAGAAGCTCTTTAGTTTAATGAGATCCCATTTGTCGATTTTGGCTTTTGTTGCCATTGCTTTTGGTGTTTTAGACATGAAGTCCTTGCCCACGCCTATGTCCTGAATGGTATTGCCTAGGTTTTCTTGTAGGATTTTAATGGTTTTAGGTCTAACATATAAGTCTTTAATCCATCTTGAATTAATTTTTGTATAAGGTGTAAGGAAGGGATCCAGTTGCAGCTTTCTACATATGGCTAGCCAGTTTTCCCAGCACCATTTATTAAATAGGGAATCCTTTCCCCATTTCTTGTTTTTGTCACGTTTGTCAAAGATCAGATAGTTGTAGCAACGTGGCATCATTTCTGAGGGCTCTGTTCTGTTCCATTGATCTATGTCTCTGTTGTGGTACCAGTACCATGCTGTTTTGGTTACTGTAGCCTTGTAGTATAGTTTAAAGTCAGGTAGTGTGATGCCTCCAGCTTTGTTCTTTTGGCTTAGGATTGACTTGGCGATGCGGGCTCTTTTTTGGTTCCATATGAACTTTAAAGTAGTTTTTTCCAATTCTGTGAAGAAAGTCATTGGTAGCTTGATGGGGATGGCATTGAATCTATAAATTACCTTGGGCAGTATGGCCATTTTCACGATATTGATTCTTCCAACCCATGAGCATGGAATGTTCTTCCATTTGTTTGTATCCTCTTTTATTTCACTGAGCAGTGGTTTGTAGTTCTCCTTGAAGAGGTCCTTCACATCCCTTGTAAGTTGGATTCCTAGGTATTTTATTCTCTTTGAAGCAATTGTGAATGGGAGTTCACTCATGATTTGGCTCTCTGTTTGTCTGTTATTGGTGTACAAGAATGCTTGTGATTTTTGTACATTAATTTTGTATCCTGAGACTTTGCTGAAGTTGCTAATCAGCTTAAGGAGATTTTGGGCTGAGACAATGGGGTTTTCTAGATATACAATCATGTCATCTGCAAACAGGGACAATTTGACTTCCTCTTTTCCTAATTGAATACCCTTTATTTCCTTCTCCTGCCTGATTGCTCTGGCCAGAACTTCCAGCACTATGTTGAATAGTAGCGGTGAGAGAGGGCATCCCTGTCTTGTGCCAGTTTTCAGAGGGAATGCTTCCAGTTTTTGCCCATTCAGTATGATATTGGCTGTGGGTTTGTCGTAGATAGCTCTTATTATTTTGAGATACGTCCCATCAATACCTAATTTATTGAGAGTTTTTAGCATGAATGGTTGTTGAATTTTGTCAAAGGCCTTTTCTGCATCTATTGAGATAATCATGTGGTTTTTGTCTTTGGTTCTGTTTATATGCTGGATTACATTTATTGATTTGCGTATGTTGAACCAGCCTTGCATCCCAGGGATGAAGCCCACTTGATCATGGTGGATAAGCTTTTTGATGTGCTGCTGGATTCGGTTTGCCAGTATTTTATTGAGGATTTTTGCATCAATGTTCATCAAGGATATTGGTCTGAAATTCTCTTTTTTGGTTAAGTCTCTGCCAGGTTTTGGTGTCAGGACGATGCTGGCTTCGTAAAATGTGTTAGGGAGGATTATATTTCTGTGTGTAGAGTTGTTCATAATATCCCTTATGATCCTTTTGATGTCTGCAGGGTCTGTAGTGATAGCCCTCGTTTCATCCTGATATTTAAAATGTGCCATTTCTTTTTTCTTCATCATCAGCCTTGCTATAATTTTTCCCATTTTATTGATCCTTTCAAAGGATCAGCTGCTTCAGTTGGTTTTTGTATTGTTTTTAAATTTTAATTTCATTAATTTTCTGCTCTCTTCTCTTTTTTATTAATTCCTATCTCTGGCTTGCTTCGGGTTTATTTTGATCTACTTCTTGTAGTTTCTTGAAGTGGGGATTTATATTATTGAATAGAGACTTTTTCTCTTTTCTGTGTCTTTTTTTTTGTCATGTTCTATGGCTGGGAGCTCATATTGTGGGGGTGGTTCCAAGGTGCCTGGCCTCACAGCTGTTCCTCAGTCCTCAGATCCCTAGCCAGTCTCCCTTCCTTTTTCGCCTTGGAAGTTCTCCTATGCCTGGCTCCTCATATTTCCAGAGTTCTTCATCATACTTCTCAAGGAGGAGCAGGAAGAGATGAATCTGCACCATCTATCTGAAGCTGAATTTGCTTTTTAGACTTCCATCCACTCACTTGAGCTCTGACCAGGGCTGCCATTTTTGGGTGCTTTCGGTGTGCTGGATGTAGCATCCTTGCTCGTGTGCTATGGCAGGTAATGCGTTTTAGGTTGTCTAGGCTGGTACACAACATGCAAGATGGCTTATGTGACATACTGCACCAGCAGCGTGGCAGCCTAGTGAGATTGTGCACTAGGGTGTGGTGAAGGTTCTCTTTTGACCCACGGTCATTTTGCAGTTTGGCATTCTTTGTTCAAGTAATACTCAGAGTCAGATTTGTGCAAAATTTACTTTTCCTTTTTTGTTTTTTCTTTTGGTTTGGGGAGGTTAGTTATAGAGATAATTAGTTATGCTGCTGCAACTGTCCCCAGAAACTCAGAAGATGGCTGATGATCTGTAAGTGCTTTGACCCAAACATTCCCTCCCACATCTCAGGGTCCCACAACTTCCCCATCAGGGCCCCAGCCCAGCATAGCAGCCCACTGAAGCTGAGATTCATCCACCTCTGTGGTTCTGCTACTCCTATAATGATCTGGAACCCAATCTTCTATTCTTTCTGCCTTCTGGCTCCAGGAGATGACAATCTACACTGGTGCCAAGAAGTCCTCTGGTTTTCACACTGAGCCTTAATTCATGATAAGTTACTCTTAGCTTCTCATCGTCTTTCCCCAAAGAATTGATGCCCAGCAACAGCCATCAAACACCTTAGTCCTCATAACTACCATTTCCCAATCCGGTTTCAAATGCCTGATGCCAAGGAATTTCCTTCCCACTTCACTGACAGTGAAAGTTGTTATTAATTGCACCATAGCTGCAAGCCAGGGCCTCCCCAACTCCACTCACTACCAGCCCTGGGGTCCTCATTGCCAGCTGATCTTCATGAGTGGTCAGTTTCCAAACTTGCATTTTAGAGTCTGCTTTTCAGACCATTTCCACTGTCAATTTTGCTAGGAGGCCAACTGGAGGTGGATACAGGATTTCAGGAAGCATGCTAGAGTGCTGTCAGGGTCAATATGCCTGAGGGAGTGAGGCAGAAGTGTAGGAGAGGGACGTGCTGAGCCACAGTGCTGGCAGGACAAAGACCCAGCCGATTCTGCAGAGAAGCCAAGGGCTGAGAGAGTCCCTTAGAGTTTTGTTAATTGAGTAGAGAGGCGTGGCCTTCCTATTTTCAATTCAACCAATCTTTCTATGGGCTGCCCCCCAGAAGGAGGAGTGAACTTGGGGAGTGCAGCTCTCCTCAGGGGAGACAAAGTCCCAGAGAGCCACCCAGCTGAGAACTGCCAGCCTCCAACATTCCAGCCACATATGCTATCTCCATTCCTTCCTTAAGGACCCATCAGGACCATTTTATTTCCCAGAAAACATACATGAAAACAGAAGTAAACATATCTTCATTTGTTTGCTTTTAACAGCAAAAAAAAATGCTCATTGTAAAACTGCAAAGAATCCAAATGTGTGCTTCCCCAGATCTGACTGTCTGTCCAACAGAGAGATTTCAGACAGCACCTGCTCTGGGGTCGAGGTGAGCTTGATGTCTGAGTCCCTCCCAAGCATGAGAGTCACGCCGGGGTGTTTTCTATCCAGCACAGTACATTAGGCCCAGCCCCTCAAGGGCCTCCCCAGCTCTCGAGAACATGGGGTCAACCCTCACCGCTGGGGCTAAGCAGGGCAGCCTGCAACTCTCTCACTCTGAAGCCATCCTCATATAACCAAAAAGCATGTTAGTTGCTTGCTGCATGTAGAATCCAATCAAGGAGCACAAGGTCTGATACCAAAAAAACGTGAATTTATTCCAACGCTAGGTTGGGGAATGGACACAATGTGTCCTGCCTTTAAATGTGCTGCTTCCCCTTTGGAGAACAAAGCAGACACTTTTATAAGGTAATGGGGATGGGAACAAGGGCAGGGGTCCCTCTGCTAGCCTGGTGACTTAGCTACCCGACAGTTGAGTTGGTGCCATCCTGAGCAGAAGTAAGTTGTAAACGTGGCCAAGGGGGCATGCTTTCCATATGCCCTCCTGGTGGATGAAAGTCTGGAGGCTAACCCTGGAGGTGAAGTTTCCATGGTGGGTATGCTTTGGTGTGCCAACTCTCCAGGAGAGATCTGTCTTGGAGCATACAGAAGAACTTGCCCTGCAGGGAATGTCTGGTGAGGGGGAGGTGAAAGGTTATATTTGCATTTCTGAAGGGCTAGGTAGGAAACTGGGAGCAGGGGGAAAGGGGAAAGAAAACAAAGAGAAAATAAACTATCTCTTAGCAAACTGGGGGTACTCGGTTAATTCTTCCTATGACTCTGGGAAATTAGACTTGTCTTGTTCAAAAGGACACAGTCTCAGGGATCATCCTAAGGGACATAATGATGGGCTTCCCTAAGTTTGGATGCGAGTAACCTTGTGACCCTCCCTAAATTCTCTGAGCCTCAATTTCCCCATCAGAATGGAATAATAATCCCTGCCCTCTACAGGCTTGTGAGGATCAAGTGAGGGACTCAGGTGCCACACATGTGAATGCATGAGTACACATTCTCTCCACTTCGTCCCTCCGGGAGGATAGCCTGGAAGCCTGGGACAGGGTAAGGGAATGAGGAACCTCTTTCCCTGGCTTCTGCCTTGGGTTGGAGCTAGGGTAGCCAGGGTAAGATGCAGTTGCAAAAGCTTTGGAGCATTGACGGTCCCAGGTAGCCTCAGATCGGGTAAGTGGGGGCCTCTGGGATGGCATCCTGGGTAGCCCCTTCCTAACTTCTGCTGTCTCCTGATTTCCAGGCCCAGCACTGGCTCCTACTGCTCCACTTCTCGTAGCTTTCCTCCTGGGCCCCAAGGTGCTGCTGGTGGTTGGTGTCTCTGTCATCTACGTCTACTGGAAGCAGAAGGCCTGACTGTAAGTGTGGGGGATGGAAGCCTGACCAAGGGCTGCCCCAAAAGGGCAGGGCCAGGAGGAGGGCCCAGCCCACATATCATGCAGCATCAGGGTCAGTGGAGTTTAGAGAAGGTGACAGAGCTCCCTCAGGATCCTCAGGACTCTCAGGGTCTCTAAGAGTCAGGACTCTAAGAGTCTCCCAACCCCAGGAAGTGTGTGAGCGCTTGAGGAGGCGAGCTATAGCCAGGGTGTTTAAAGGTTTTTACAGCACCCGAGGGGTCGCATGAGGAGGTGAGAAGAGGAGCATGAATCAGGGGCTACTGAGTGGGTGGTCCCTTGCAGGCCATCTCTAGATTATTTGATGCTGACCTCCATGGGCCCAAAAGAATCCTCACTGTCAAGTCATGTTGAGAAACTGCAGATGGGCAGCTCTTAGGGCTGTACCCCCCATTCTGACCCTCTGTGTGCCTGAGTGGAAGCAATGAGGGGAGGGGCATCGGGACTCAGGAGGAGGGCTGAGCCGGCAGAGTCCTCTCTCAGGGCTGCCTGTCCACTTGCAACAGGCATCCCAGAAGGAGACCAGCACCAGGAATGTAACAGCCTCCCAGGAAATGTTTCTTAAATGATAAGCAGATGATTAAATATGGCCATGTTACCCACAGCTCCTTCCCTCCTCCCCTGCCACATGGGATCCCCAGTCTCTGCTGCCTCCTTCCTTCCTTGAATGGCTCTGACTGAGAGAAGGGGCTGGTGAGAAGCTTCCCCAGACTGAGCTCCAAACGCCTCCCCTCCCAGGACATCTTCCTGCCCACAGGCTCCTGTTGCTCCTTTGCAGAGTCCTTGATTCTCCAGAGCAGTCTTCATTCATGGTCCTGAGCAGAGGCCATGGGATGGGGCTCTGGGGAGTGACTCATGACACCTCCCTAGGATGTGGGAAACACGCCGAATCTAAACACATCAGGACACCTCTCCTCCATCATCTTGGACTGTCCGTAAGCCACAAACTGCAGTCCAGATTCTCAAGAGTTATTCTGCCTTCTGGATTCCTGCCTACCCAATTAGCCAGCCTTGTTGAGATTCTCTATTGCCTCCTGAATACAAATTAACACTCATCCTGGTTTTAAGGAGAAAAAATGATTCTCCTTCCTCTTTGTTTAAACATATGATATAGCTTGGATATTTTTCCCCTACAAATCTCAATGTGAAATTTCATCCCCTATGTTGGAGGTGGGGTCAGGTGGGAGGTGTTTGGGTCATGGGGATGGATTCATCATGAATGACTTGGTGTTATCTTGGTCTATTAGTACCCACAAGATCTGATTGTTTAAAAGTGCCCAGCGGCTCCCTCTTCTCTCTTTCTCTTCCTCTCTCCCCATGTTATGCCAACTCCACTTCACTGTCCACTGTGAGTAGAAGCACTCTGAGGCCCTCAGCAGCAGATGCAAGTACCATGCTTCTTGTACAGTCTGCAGAACCAAAAGCCAAATAAACCTCTCTTTATAAATTACCCAGCCTTATGTATTCTTTTATGGCAACATACATGGACTAAGACTGTCCTACTCCTCACACCTAGAAAGAAAGCATCTCTCTCTTCTCTCTCTGTGATGGAAACACTAGTTTTTCTATCATCCTGCAACCTTCCCAACTCTGTTGCTCATGGTAAAAATACTGTGACAGCCCTAAAGTCGTGAAGTCCTTCTTGATTTCTTCTTTGTTTATATCTCATATTCAGTTCTGCTTCAAAATGCTTATGTCCCCTGGTGAGATAGATGGTAAATGTTCGAAAGAAAAAAGAAAGCTGAATTGTAGTTTTTGTCAATTTCTGTGGGGTGAATATCCCCAACATGGCCCATTTCAAGCTTCTAACACTTTAACAACTAGAATACACAATTCCTGAAAATTTAACAGTTGGCTCTCCTGAGCCAGTCCAAGCCTGCTCTGGCACACAAAGGAATTGTACTCAAAACCTGCACACCTCTCACCTCTACCACTCCTCCACGGTCCCAGCCAGCATCATCTCCTCCTGGACCGCTTATAGAGCCTCTGATGGATTGCATTTTTCCAGCCTCAGTTATTTTTTGGAAAAGTCAAATCCTGTCATTCCTCGGCTCCTTCCCCGCAACAGCTGCGTGGCTCACTCTTCTGTCCTTCAGTTTATTAAAGGCAACTTCTGTAAACCTCCCTATGTAAAATATCCATTTTCCTCTCCACCCTAGCATTCCAATGTCTCTTAACTTGATTAGCTTTTCTCCTTAGCACTGTATTATATTACTACATATATTATACGAAATACAGGGCAGTCCTCACTTTGCATGGCAGTGCAAGATTACAAAAACGACTGTGAAAACACTGAAACCCTGGAAAGCAAGTCTACGTCCAAAGGGAAAAATAATGACTATTCTGTGATCCTCATAATTTTTGTCAAAATATTAGAAAATATAATACTGTCAGTTGCAAATGTGGACAGAAGGGAAAAATATTTAGTTTATGGTAATTCAAAGGATTAGAAACATTGAGGATTAAATTATTATTTCTTTGTAAAACATAGCAAGGATAGTTGGAACAGTGCTTGTCTTCTTGTATATTTCTGATATGGAACAAGCATAAGATGATGAGAACACTCTGGTATAATTTGAAATGGTCCCCTTTCCCCTTCCTCTTCAGGAAGCACTACTGAATATTTCTCTCATACCCACTATGAGGACCAATCAAGCTGCTGTAGGTAAAATTCACAAAAGTGTGGGAGTTCCCATGACTTGATCCTCCTGAGTTTTTAACTCAGACTGGCCCTCACTGAACTTACAGCAATTCACCATTCATGGAGCAGGTTTTCTGACCCCAGCACTCATTCCCGTGGAGGTTTCTAATTCAGGAAGTTGTAATTCTCCATATCACTCTGCTGTCTCCCTAATTTTGCCCTGTGACCTCATTTCTCCAACAGATCTAAGAGCAGTTGTTGTTTTTTGATTTGCTCAGCTTGTTACTTGGTGTTGGTTTGAGAGACTTTATGTAGGGGTCACCCAGGAGATTTGGTTCCATCCCCAAAGGCTTCTGTAGCCACAAGCCTTCAAATGTGCCACACCTGGAATTATGGTCTCTGAAGCTGCAAGCTCAATCCTTGGCTACAGAACCCTATAGGTCGGAACTCTCAAATTAGGAAGGGTCATGGGACCCCTGGCATGAGGTAAGTAAGAGTCTCTGGGACATAGAGCAGGCTCTATGTCAGTCAACCTCTCTCCAGCACTGTCCAAGGCTCCCAGGTCTGGGAACCCCAGGCACAGATGTCAGCAAATTCCCAGCAGTGGCAACTGTGTCTGCTTCCTCTGTCACAATGGAAGATGGCCCCAGTCTCATGGCCCCTTTCTCCCACAGCAACTTCCCTTCTGGGACATCATGGCAAGGTGGGGCTTCTCCTCCCCTGCAGAGCATAGAGTCTGAGGTCTCTTCATGACAGTCATTGAGACAGATATGCCCAGCCCTGTGTCCCAGCTCACCTGGACAGGCCCTGCCACCTCCTCTGCTCGTAGGACTCACAGTTGTGTGCAGCCTGCTCTATACAGGTGTATTTCTGTGTGATGTCTCCTCTCCCTCTCAGTCCATTTCTCCTGTTCCTCTAGATTTCCACTTGGGAGCATTTTCTTGTCTCGTATCCAAGCATGAGGCAAGATTTGGAGCACTTTTTCTATGAGCATCTGTGTAGACCCTAATTAGGATGCACCTTGCCCTAGTCATAGTGATTCTCCCCAGAGGCCATGGCTGCACCATGACCTTGGTGCTGAGCACATGATCTCAGCACCCATGATTCTAGGGCTAAGCACATGACCTCAGCTCATCACCATGGTACCCCCACCTCCCCCAGACATTGGCCGAGGTTGTCACATAGCATCATAAATCCTTGACAGCAGAGGATCTGTTTTATAAATTGTTGCTATTACTAAAATTCTACCTAAGAACAATAATGTCTAGCTAATATCTATAATAATAATAGTAAAACTGAATATCTAGGTTTGAGGATACAGTCAGATATTATTAGGCACTTTGCATATATTAGTTCATTTAATTCCCATAACAATCTTATGAGGTTGGTGTGATTATTATGTCCATTTTACAGTTGAGGAAACTCAAGAAACAGAGAGGTTAATAGTGTCCCCAGGGTCACACACTGGGGAGCTGGTAGAGCTTGATTTCAGACTAGGAAGTTTTAATTCCTAAGCCCACAGGCCTAATCTTTAGTGTTCTGGAGAGGCATCCACGGGCTCCCAGTTCCTCATGTGTCCCAAAGTCTTCCCTAGTCATCTGCATCTAATGTCGTGAGTGGGGGTGAAATATGGTAGATGAAGGGGGAATTTTAGCTCATGGACTTCCAGGCTCCCCTTTCTTTCAAATATTCAAATTTTATCCATGCTGCACCAAGTCAACCTAAAGTTGAAAATGAATTCTGCACGTGATTTCTACAAAAAGTTTTTACTTGAATAAGCATCTATGCATCTAGCATATCTTTATTGAAGGACTGGAGTTCCTTGAGAACTCCTTGACAGTTCTTTCCTTGGGAAGGCAACTTGCTGCACCAAGCACAGATCCTGCCATCTTGCTGACACTATTGCATCAATTAAAATAATTTTTGTTTGTTTTATTTTGAGATGGAGTTTCACTCTTGTTGCCCAGGCTGGAGTGCAATGGTGCAATCTCGGCTCACTGCAACCTCCACCCCCCCCCGGTTCAAATGACTCTCCTGCCTCAGCCCCTGAGTAGCTGGGATTACAGGCACTCGCCACCACACCTGGCTAATTTTGTATTTTTAGTAGAGCCACGGTTTCTCCATGTTGTTCAGGCTGATCTTGAACTCCTGACCTCAAGTGATCCACCCGCCTCGGCCTCCCAAAGTGCTGGGGTTACAGGTGTGAGCCACTGCACCTGGCCTATTGCATCAATTTTGGAGTCCTGTATTCCAAACTATGATTTTTGGAGGCATGAAACTTTATGTCACACACCTTCCAAGCCAATTGCTATTTTCGTGGAAGGAAATATTCCTCTTTCAACCACTGGTATGTTTTACCTTAAATTATAAATCTTTAGATATTAATATTTTGGGTTTTTTTTCTTTTTTGCTTTGTAAACAGTAGACTTTTATACAAATATAAAGTTTTGTACCTTCAAAGTTATCACTCCAATAAAGACACCTATTAAAATCAGCAAAACATCTTGAAATATATTTTAATAACGTACAAATGTATTCACAGCACATTCTCCTGATTAAGAGACTCCACTAAGTTTATAGTACCTACAACGCAATTTACAGGTACCTACAATAGTTTCTAGGTTGGTTTAGTTTATAATTAAATCTACTGCTTTAAGAAATGCCATTAATACAAATGCATAATCTATAACATTCTCATTATAGTAAGAAAAAATATAGATTCATAAAACAAAATGTCTTTACCCATTATGTGAAGTATGTAAATGATTATTCTCATTAAAACATAAGAATAACGCGTTTTTAGTAATAAAAGACAGATTTCATTAGGTCAAAGAGCATTGAAGAGCTCCAGGAGGTTCCAAAGTAAATTCTGGCTACCCTCTTATAAAATAAATAGAACAGCACAATTTCTGGGTATTCCTTAAACATGATAATTTCATTTATATTAATTGGACCTTAAGTAAATGACTTCTTACAAATGAAAATAAACAAAACTTTAGAAACTAATACCAATTCCCTAAATTTGGTTTTTACTCATTTGTGTACGTCTAAGAAATTTTACCATGAAGTACATATTAAAAATTAACAATTATTTCTAACTTACACATAAGCCAATGTGCTCACTCATACCATGGAAACAAAATTTGCTTCTGAAAATAATCTACAAAAATAATATGTAAACACATAGAGCTTTGAGATAGACTAAGAACATCCTATGTTCTGTGGATCAAATAGCAAAAGCCTTCATTACATATATCAATAAACACGCTTTGGTTAATTTGGGATATATTAATATTACATGACCTTGTGCATACCTCTGTATACCATTAAATAAATTTGGACGTTTGTAGTGACAACACACTTTCTAGCCCCAAGTGCTGGAGAGAAAATAAAAAGTTAATATGAAAACTACTTTTGTTTGTTTTAAATAAAGTTATTAAGTGGGGGGGAAAAGCCAACACTTTTTATTGCAACATAAACTGAGATCTAAAAGGTTCAGAGTCAAGAATCTCTTAGGTTGCCCCCCAACATCGTAAAACACATAAATTTCTCCCTCTTTGAGAAGTCTGATCATGTCTAGTGTTCAACCACTTTACTCTGAAGGATAAGAGGGCACTGTGTTAGTCCATTCTCATACTACTATAAAGAACTACCTGAGGCTGGGCACAGTGGCTCATGCTTGTAATTCCAGAACTTTGAGAGGTTGAGGTGGGCGGATCACCTGAGGTCAGGAGTTCAAGACCAGCCTGGCCAACATGGTGAAACACCGTCTCTACTAAAATACAAAAATTAGCTGGACATGATGGTGGGTGCCTGTAATCCCAGCTACTCAGGAGCCTGAGGTGGGAGAATCGCTTGAACCCAGAAGGTGGAGGTTGCAGTGAGCCGAGATCATGCCACTGCACTCCAGCCTGGGTGACAGAGTGAAACTCGGTCTCAAAAACATACAAACAAACAAAACTGCCTGAGACTGGGTAATTTATAAATAAAAGAGATGTAATTGACTCACAGTTCTGCATGGCTGGGGAGGCCTGAGGAAACTTACAATCATGGCAGAAGGTGAAGGGGAAACAAGGAATGTCTTACATGGCAGCACGTGAGAGAAAGATCAAGGCGGGAACTGCCAAACCCTTTTAAACCATCAGATCTTGATAACTCACTCACTATCATGAGAACAGCATGTGGGAACCACCCACATGATCCAATCACCTCCCACCAGGTCACTGCCTTGACACATGAGGATTGTAATTTGAGATGAGATTTGGGTGGGGACATAGAGCCAAATCAAATCAGGCACTAAAAGCAAATATCACTCACAGCACTGGACAGGCCATTAGTCCCAACCAGAAGATTCTTGCTTCAGCCCCTAAGACAGTTTTACTCTCTTAAGAGGATGCCTCCCAGGACTCAAATGCCCAATGGCCCTTTCCATTGTCATCAATGTGATTCCACCAACATAGTCCAATCATTACCCTACCAGTGACATTCTTCACTGCCCAAAAGCCACCTGACAACGAGATCATTGTCACCATACAGGCAAGAAAGCTACTGCTGGGCAGTTCACAGAGAAAATAGATGGCGATTGCACTGACTCAAAATAATTAAAGGAAAAGTGATGCCACTGGGTCTCTGAGTTTAAATTTCTTTGGTCTATTTGTTGTCTGCCCTCCCTTCTAAATCAAACAGTGAATATCTTCAGTATCATCATCACTGTGTCTTCAGAGCCAGCCCTGGGCACCGCCACCCTCTCTGCAAGCGCTCCGCTCCTCAGCTGTTTCTGGGAACTTTTTTGACATGTTTTGTGAGATATCTTTTGTTATTTCTATATTTACACCTATTTACATTACTCTGTTTAGGTGTGTCTCTGTGCTGAATCCTAAGGGATTGCCCCACATGATCCCCCAACCCAATAACTTACTACTTATGTATATATAGTCCCCTAGTCAACCTACTACATTTTTTAAAACTGTCCTCAGTAATTATGTTTTCATTTCCAAAGTCTCTTTTTTTGGTTATTTTTCCAAGATACCTGTTACTTCATGCCTGACTATTCCTGTTTCATACATGCCTGACGTTATTTTATGGATTCACTGTCCTTTTGCTATCTTTATAAGGTTACTATGTATGTTAATTTTAAAGACTTTTTATATTTTATTTTTTCATATGTTCTCAGTTGTGAAGTTCTCTTGATTGCTGTTCTTGTTTTTGAGTTATTGTTGTTCTTGAATTGGTTAGCTATCTCTCATGGTGCTGCTGTTCCCCAAATCTTCAGTGATTCCTTCCTGCACCACCATCTTTCCAGAAATAAAGCCCCACCCCACATGATGGAGTTATCAGGGCCTTTAGCAGGTGTGATTCCAATGCTCTTACAAACTCTTGGCTCTACATTAAAGCGTTATCCTTAATTAATGCCTTTTATTTGACAGAATGAAATATTTGTGAAAAGAATAAAAATATGGAATGATTCATATTTTTATAATACCTAAAGAGAGACCTCTGTGTATCTGTAAATTCTGGGTCAAAGATAGATCTGTGTTTAATTTTGAGAAGCATCTTCTGTGTTTGATCCAGAGCAAAACTGCTTCCATTGCCCCATTTAATCCTGGTGACATCCCAGGAAGTAGAAATGCCATCCTCCTATTTTGCAGATGAGGAACTGGGTGTGTCAGGTCACCCCTCTCATGGCTGAGCAGCCTGGTTGCAGCTCTCATGGTTGTGCCACTTTGCCATTGATCCCTGTATTGGCTTCTATACAAGCCCTCTCAGAGGTTAGTGAGCCTTCCGGTGGAGGCCAGCTAGGATCAGTTAATAACATGGAGGGAGACCAATCAGTAATTTTGTTCCTATGCCCAGATTGGTGGAAGTCTCCCTGTGTGGAGAGGACTTTGAACTCAGGCCTGGACTTCCCTCTGGGCCCTGCCCCTACTCACTGTCTGACCATGGGCTGGTTCTCACCTCCCAGAGCTGTTGTGGCCTGATCTGTAAAATGAGAATAAGGACACTGCCTTCGCGACATTATTAGAAAGATTAAAAACTAACGTCTCAGAAGGTTCTTAACATGTCAAACACTTATCATTAGTGATGGCCATCTCAGTCATGTCTCCTGATTATTGATGCTCCTTTTGTAGCCAAACCCTCTGCCCCCGTGGTATCGGGCCCGGCAGCGAGGACCATGCCTGAGCACACAGTGAGCTTCACCTGCGAGTCCCACGGCTTCTCTTCCAGAGACATCACCCTGAAATGGTTCAAAAATGGGAACGAGATCTCAGACTTCCAGACCAACGTGGACCCAGCAGGAGAGAGCGTGTCCTACAGCATCCACAGCACAGCCAGGGTGGTGCTGACCCGTGGAGATGTTCACTCTCAAGTCATCTGCGAGGTGGCCCACGTCACCTTGCAGGGGGACCCTCTTCGTGGGACTGCCAACTTGTCTGAGGCCATCCAAGGTAGAAGACCTTCACACCCTCCCCAAGCCCACATTGGGCTGCCAAGCCCACTCCCCTCTCCCCAGGCTATTGCTCCAGAGCTTGAATGGCCTGGAATTTAATCCCTGACTATACTGCCCACCCACCATGCACCTAGGTGAGCCGGTCACTTACTATCATTTTAATGGTAGCTGTCAGGGGACCAGCAACCATGTGCCAAGCTCTGTGTTAGAGAGTTTCATTTATTTCACCAAGAGCAACTACAATTAGTGAGCACCTACTAGGAGCCAAATCCCTATGTGCTTGGCGATTTCAATGATTTTGCTACATTTCTGACATTCCAACTGCATGCCAGGGGTTGTGCTTGTAGATATCACTCATTCTTAGCCTAGTAGGAGCTAACAGTCCTTGGGTACCTACTGTGCACCAGGCACTGTGCTTAGTAATTTCACTCATATGCGAAGAGTGCCCTCAATGTCTGAGCACCTGCTGCCTGCCTAGCACTGTCCTGGTGATGCTCTCACTGTGTTGGTGGGAGCTACATTATTTAGCCCTCCCTGTGATCTGTCTGTGCCACATGATCAGAGCTTCTGCCTTGTGCTGTTTCAGTTTCACCCACCTTGGAGGTTACTCAACAGCCCATAAGGGCAGAGAACCAGGCAAACGTCACCTGCCAGGTGAGGAAGTTCTATCCCCAGAGACTACAGCTGACCTGGGTGGGGAATGGAAATGTGTCCTGGACAGAAACAGCTTCGACCCTCACAGAGAACAAGGTCACTGTGAACAAGGATGGTACCTACAACTGGATGAGCTGGCTCCTGGTGAACACCTGTGCCCACAGGGACGATGTGGTGCTCACCTGTCAGGTGGAGCATGATGGGCAGCAAGCGGTCAGCAAAAGCTATGCCCTGGAGATCTCAGTGCACCAGAAGGAGCAGAGATCAGATATCACCCATGGTGCGGTTACTTCCCATTTTTAAATTTTGTCTCTTTCTTTAATGTTAAAAGCAATATTCATGCTTGTCATAAAATAAGCTAGAAGCCTATAAATATAAAGTAGAATTTTAATGTCTACATTAAAATCCTACACTCCATGGGTCACCACTACTGAGAAGATTCAAGCTAACAACAGGCAATTTCCAGACACCCTTAAGCCCCATCTACCAGGAGAAACTGTGCGTCAAGACTTTGATGCACAACTTGATAGATATTTTGACATAAATATACATTAAAGGAAAAAAGAGAGAGGGAGGTGATCCGTTTGTTTATGAAGTCCTGTGTCTCGCCTTCTGCATTTCTCTCCAGCACACCACCTTGCCTTTTACACTTTCTAACCTCTACCTTGTCCCTGTTCTATCCTAAACTTTTCCATCCGCATCTGTGACCTCAGCAACCAGTCTCCAGCATCTGCTCTATAAATTTCAGGAAGACAAGTGAAGTTTAAGCCTGGACAGACCCCCAGGTGACCTGGTCACAGCACAGGCTTCTTTTGTGTTCCAATGGTGATATTTGACCAACAATAATCACAACCACTCTGCACATTTACTATGTGCAAATTTCTATTCATCTCTGATCTCCTTTCCTGCTTCAAACACCCAGTAAGCTTGGAGTTTTACCAAAGGGGAAACCAGGACTTAGGAAGTAATGAGGGATATTGTTGAAGACTTCTTGTCATTAGACCAGGTTATTGGTCCAAAGTAATGAAGGTAAATCTAGTCCCTGAGGACAGGCTCACTACCAGGCTATAATGCGAATTTGTGCTAATTAGAGAAACTTTCTCGTTCTGCTGGGCTTTGTCCCAAGGACCCAAATTTGGCCAGTGTTCCCCCTCTCTATAACCAAAATATGTCTTATTTCCCTCTCTTATAATACCAGGAGGGGTCCCTCTACCCAAGTCGAATGACAATCTTTGAGTACTTTGACCCAAATACATCCTCCCACATCTCAGCATCCCACAACTTGCCCATCAGGGCCCAACCCCAGCATAAAAGCCATTAAAGCTGACATTCATCCTCCTTTGTGATTCTGCTACTCTTCTAATGATGGCTGGGACCCAATCTTCTATTCTTTCTGCCCTGAGGCTCCAGGAAATAAGAATAAGGACTCAGGTTCCTTCCAAAACACCCTATGATGTTTGCGTCATCTCCTGGGTCAGTGCTGAGTCACGGATTTGTTCATGTCCCTGCCTGCTGGAAGAGGAAAGACAGGACATAGAGGACAAAAAATGTCCCCAGTCATCAGAGATGTGTGGAAGGTGCATAGTCACGTCCACTGAAAACTTGCTCACACATGCACCTGCAGTTGCACATTGAGGGATCATGTGATCAGGGACATTTTTCACAAAACCAGTGTAATTGTCCGCTTAAATTTTAAGTGCTTAAATAGCTAAATTTCATAAAGTTATTAAAATAATTTCCTCCTATCATCTAAAATGAAGCATACATTCACATTTTACCAAATTTTTTAGAACCGTTTTCCTGTGTGTTAAATTTGGTTTTAATTTATCTTTAAATGCTTGTGTTTTCCTTTGAAAGATCTGGGCCTCAGGGATATTTTTGGATATTTTATAATCATAGATTCAGTGTCGTTAATAGTGTAGGGTTATTCACATTTTTCGTTTCCTACTGAGTGAGTCCTGGTAAGTTGTGTTTTGCATAACTTTTGGTCCATTTCATCTAAGTTGTCATATTTATGTGTGTAGAGTTGTTCATAATATCCTCTTATAACCCTTTTGGTGTCTGCAAGGTCTGCAATGGTATCCCACGTTCCATCCTGACACTAAAAATGTGTCATTTGTCTTTTCTTTTTCATCAGTCATGCTAGAGTTTTTTCCCATTTTATTGGTGTTTTCAAAAGATCGACTCTTTGTTTCATTGGGTTTTTGTATTGTTTTTGTGTTTTCAGTTTCATTAATTATCTGCTCTCTTCTCTCTTTCTTTTTTTTTATTAATTCCTATTTCCTGCTTTCTTTGGGTTTACTTTGCCCTACTTTTTGTAGTTTCTTAAAGTGCGGGATTTATATTTATTGACTTGAGACCTCCTCTTTTCTATGTCCTCCCTTCATCACTTTCTGTGTCTGGGGGCTGGTATTTGGGCATAGAGTCCCCGGTGTTTGGCTGCTGGGCTGTTCCTCAGTCCTCAGGTTCTTACCTTGCTCTTTCACCTTGGAAGTTCTCCTATGCCTGCTCCTCATGATATTTCTTGGGTTCATAGTTGTACTTCTTAAGGAGGCACAGGATGAGATGAGTCTGTACCATCTGGACAAGGTTGAGTCTTTTCTTAGACTTCCAACCACCCACTGGGGCTCAGACCACGGCTTCCATTGTTGGGTTCTTTCAGTGTGTCTGACATAGCATCCTGGCTCATATGCTAAGTCTGGAAATGCATTTTAGGTTGTCTAGGCTGGCAGGCAAACTGCAGGATGCCTTCTGTGATGTGCTGCATCAGTGGCATGGGATCCTAGTGAGAGACTGTGTACTAGGGTTAGGTGAGTGTTCCCTTTGGACTCAGTCATTTTGCGGTTTGGCACTCTCTCTTCAAGTAATATTTAGGGCCTGGATTGTGTAGAATTTACTTTTCTTCTTTTGGCTTGGGGAGGATATTTATAGTGACAAGTAGCTATGCCACTGCAATTGTCCCCAGTAACTCTCAAGTCAACTGGCAATCTTTGAGTGGTCTGACCCAGATGTCTCCTCCCACATTTCAGGGTCCCACAACTTCCCCATCAGGGCCCTATCCCAGCACAGCAGCCATTGAAACTGAGATTCATCCTCCACTGTGATTCTGCTACTCTTCTATGATGTCCAGGACTCAATTCTCTATTCCTTCTGCCCTGTGGCTCCAAGAAATAAGAATCTACACTGCTGCCAAGAAGTCCTCTGGCTTCCACGCTGAACCTTAACTCATGATCAATCACTCTTAGTTTCTCATTGCCTTTCTCCGAAGAGTTCATGCCCAGCAACAGCTAACACCTTAGTTCTTATAACTACCATTTCCCAATCTGTTTTCAAAAGCCTGATGGCAAGGAATTTCTTTCCTGTGGTAACACTGTCCCAGTTTAGTGCCAGTGAAAGTGTTATCAATTGCAACACAACAGCAAGTCACGGCTTCTCCAGTCCCACTCACCACCAGCCCTAGGGTCCTCATTGCCAGCTGATGAGTAATCTGATTCCAAACTTATATTTTAGAGTCTTCTTTCCAGACCACTTCCCAAGGACAGTTTCTCTGGGATGACAACTGGGGATGGATAAAGGAATGCAGGAAGCATCCTAGAGTGTTGTCAGGGTCAACATGCCTCAGGGAATGAAGAGGCAGGAGTGCAGGAGGAGGGAGGTGCTGAGCCACAGTGCAGGCAGGACAAAGATGCAGCTGCTCCTGCCGAGAGGCCAAAGGCCGGAGGGTCCTGTAGAGTTGTTTCAATTGAGGTGAGGGGCTGGCCCTTCATACTTCCAATGCAGTCTATCTGTCATGTGGGCTGCCCCCTAGTTGGAGTAAACTTGGGCAGTGCAGCTCTCCTCAAGGGAGAAAAAGCCCCAGAGAGCCACCCCTGAGAACTGCTGGCCTATAACACCCCAGCAGCCACAGATGCTGAGGTCTCCATTCCTTCCTTAACGACCCACCAGCAACATTTTATTTATTTAAAAAATTAATACCTCTATTTGTTACTTTTAAAATCCAAAACCCCTTATGTAAAAAATGCAAACATGTGCTTCCGTAGATCTGACTCTCTGTGTCCAACAGAAAGATTTCAGATGACATCGGCGCTGGGGTTGAGGTGGGAGAGATGATGTCTGAGGCCCTTCCAAGCCCAAGGCCCATTCCCTGACTCACCAGGGAATTTTCCAGCCAGCAGGTTTAACTGGGTCTTATTCCTGGAGGGGTCCCTGAGATCACGAGAATATGGGGTCATCCCCCTACTCCTGGGGCCAAGAAGAGCAGCATGCAACTCTCTCACTCTGAATCCATCCTCACACCACCTGCCCACAGTTTCCTAATCATTCTTATGACCATGGGATGTTGGACTCAGGAGTCATCCTTGGGGACGTAATGATGGGCTTACCTAGGTTTGGATCCCACTAATCTCCTGACACTCCCTAAACTCTCTGGCCTCAGTTTCCCCATCAGAATGGAATAATAATGCCTGCCCCCCAGGCTTGTGAGGATCAAGCGAGGAACCCAGTTGCCGTATGTGTGAATACCTGAGTATACACTCTCTCCACTCTTCCCTCCAGGAGGATAAGCTGGCAGCTTGAGACAGTATGAGTGAGAATGAGGAGCCACTTTCCCTGGCCTTTGCTTTCAGCTGGAGTCAGGGAAGCCAGAGCAGGATGCAAGTTCAAAAGCTTCAGAGCATTGATGGGCCCAGGTAGCCTCAGATGGGATAAGTGGAGGCCCCTGAGATGAACTCCCAGGTGGCCCCTCTCATGGCTCCTCCTCTTCCCTGATTTCCAGGCCTAGCACTGGCTCCTACTGCTCCACTTCTCGTAGCTCTCCTCCTGGGCCCCAAGGTACTACTTGTGGTTGGTGTCTCTGCTGTCTACATCTGCTGGAAACAGAACGCCTGACTGTAAGTGTGGGAGAGGGAGGACTGACCAAGGGCTCCCCCAGAAGGGCAAGGCCAGCAGGAGGGCCCAGCTCACATGCCATGCAGCTTCAGGGTCAGTGGAGTTTACAGAAGGTGACAGGGCTCCCTCAGGATACTCAGGAGTCTCAGGGAAGCCTGTATGGGGATCCCAACCCCCAGGAAGTGTGCAGGAGTTAGGATGCTGAAGGGTGTTACAGGAGGTGGGATGCTTGAAGGGGGTTCAAAGGTGTCCTCAGTGGCCTAGGAGTCCCATGGAAAAGGTGGACAGAGGGGTCTAAGTGAGGGCCAACTGAGTGGGTGGTCCCTTGGAGGCCACTGCTGGGACTCCATGGGGTCAAAGGAATCCCCACTGTAATGTTGAGAATCCCCAGATGGGCTGCTCTGGGGGCTGTTTCTGCTCTGACCTTCTGTGTGCTTGAGTGGAAAGCAGGGAGGAGGGAGCATCAGGACTTGGAAGAAGTGCAGAGCTGGCAGAGTCCTATCTCAGGCCTGCCTGTCCACCCATAACAGGCATCCCAAGAGGAGACCAGCACTAGGGACATATCAGGGGCTCAGGAAACATTTCTTGAAAGATGAGCAGATGAATAAATGTTAATGTGTTTTCCCACAGCTCCTTCCTTCCTCCCCTGCCATGTGGGACCCTCAGTCTCTGCTGCCTCCTCCTTTCTTGAGAAGCTCAGCCTGGGAAGGAGCCGGCGAGAACATTCCCGACACTCAGCTCCAAACGCCTCCTCTCCCAGGTCATCTGCCTGCCCACACGCTCCTGTTCCTCCTTCACAAGACCGTGATGCCCCAAAGCAGTGTCTCCATTCATGGTCCTGAGCAGGGGCCACGGGATTGGGCTCTGGGCACTGTCTCACGGCACCTCCCTAGAAGGTGAGAAACACTCCAAATCTGAACACACCAGGACTCCTCCCATCCATCGCCTTGGGACTGGCCATAAACCACAGACTCTCTCCAGGCTCTCAAGAGTTATCCCAGCCGGGCGCGGTGGCTCACGCTTGTAAACCCAGCACTTTGGGAGGCCAAGGCGGGCGGATCACGAGGTCAGGAGATCGAGACCACGGTGAAACCCCGTCTCTACTAAAAATACAAAAAATTAGCAGGGCGTGGTGGCGGGCGCCTGTAGTCCCAGCTACACGGGAGGCTGAGGCAGGAGAATGGCGTGAACCAGGGAGGCAGAGCTTGCAGTGAGCCGAGATTGCGCCACTGCACTCCAGCCTGGGTGACAGAGCGAGACCCCGTCTCAAAAAAAAAAAAAAAAAAAGAGTTATCCCATCTTCTGGATTCCTGCCTACCCCAACTCCCCCAGCCTTGTTGAGGTTCTCTATTGCCTCCTGTATACACATGAACCCCTATACCAATTTTAAGAAAAGAAATGATTCTCTTTCCTCTTTGTCCAAGCATCTTATCCCTCAAACCCAAAAAGAAAGAAGCTCTCCCTTCTCTCTCTGTGATGGGGACAGTATTTCTTCTAGTATCCTGCAGCCCTCCCAGTCATTCTGCTTGTGGTAGAAATGCTGCCACAGCCCAACATCAAGGAGTCCTCGATGACTGCCCTTTACAACTAGTATTCAATTCTGCCTCCAAAATGCCTATGTCCACTTATGTGAGATGGTAAATGTTTAACAATGGACTTCCTGAAAGGGAAAAACCAAAAGCTGTTTTGCAGTGCTTGCCAATTTCTCTAGTGTAATAACTCCCAATCTGACCAATTTCACACTGCCAACAGTTACAACCAGATTGCAAGATTCCTGAAATTTAACAATTGGTTTTCAGGGCCCAGTCCAAGCCTGCTGCTGGAAACCTCAGAGTTAAATCCCTATTCTCCACACTTCTCACCTCCACCACCCCTCCCTGTCCCAGCCAGCATCATCTCTTTGGGGACCACTCCTCTGGCTTTCATTTTTCAGCCACAGCGATTCTTTGGAAAAGTCAAATCATATCACTTCTCTGCTTCTTCCCCAACCCAGCTGCATGGCTCCCACTCTCCCTCCTTCAGGTCTCTGCTCAATGTCACTTTATTAAAGGTACCTTCTATAAACTACCTTGTATAAAATATTATCTTTTCTTTATCCCAGCATTCTAATTTCCCTTATCCTAATTAATTTTTTTAGCCCTTATTTCCATAAGTATTATGCTGAATACAGGCAGCCCTTGCTTTTCATGGCAGTGCAGGATTGCAAAAATGACTGTGCAACCTGAAACCCAGGAAAGCAGTCTCCATATCCAATCAGAAAAACAATGATCATTCTGTGATCTTTACCATTTTTTGTCAAAATATTAGAAACTCTCACACTCTCAGTTACAAATGTAGAGGACAATGAAAATATAATGAAATAAATATTTATTTGTGCACTACAATTCAAAGCATTAGAAACATTGAGAGTTCAAGTGTTGTTTCTTTGTAAAAATGTATCAAGAGTAGTTGGAAGAGTGCTTGCCTTTTTCTTGTGTATTTCTAATATGGAGTGATATGGTTTGGCTCTGTGTCTCCATCCAAATCTCATCTCAAATTGTAATCTGCATGTGTTGTGGGATGGGCCTGGTAGGAGGTGACTGAATCATGGGGGCAGACTTCCCCCTTGCTGTTCTTGTGATAGTGAGTTCTCATAAGATCTCAGTGAGTTCTCACGAGATCTGGTTTTTTGAAAGTGTGTGGCAAGTCCCCCTTCGCTCTCTCTCTCTCTCTCCTGCCACCATGTGAAGAAGGTGCCTGCTTCCTTTTCTCCTTCCACCATGATTGTAAGTTTCCTGAGGCCTCCCAGTCATGCTTCCTGTTAAGCCTGTGGAACTGTGAGTCAATTAAACCTCTTTTCTTCATAAATTATCCAGTCTCCAGTAGTTCTTTATAGCAGTGTGAGAATGGGCTAATACATGGAGCAAGCATTGTTTCTTTTTATTTGTTTATTTTTTTTTTTTTTGAGATGGAGTTTCACTCTTATTGCCCAGGCTAGAGTGCAATGTCGTGATCTTGGCTCACTGCAACCCCCGTCTCCAGGGTTCAAGTGATTCTCCTGCCTCAGCCTCCTGGGTAGCTGGGATTACAGGCATGCACCACCACACCCAGCTAATTTTGTATTTTTAGTAGAGATGGGGTTTCTCCATGTTGATCAGACTAGTCTTGAACTCCCGACCTCAGGTGATCCACCTGCCTCGGCCTCCCAAAGTGCTGGGATTACAGGCATGAGCCACCATGCCTAGCCAGCAAGCATCATTTCTATTATACCTTGGTGTTTTGCCATCTTTCTAAGTTTGGACTAGCTTCCAACATCTTATCCCTTGAATTTTCAATATTGTGAAATCACTCCAGAAGACCCTTTCACGTGAAGTTTTTTGCTGGCATTTCAACCTTTGGGACATCTTCAGCCCTTTTATTACCACTCCTCTCCCATTTGTGGCAGTTTGCCTTTACTACCTCCCTCTGGCTGCCTATCTGAAGTTCCTGCATCAGGATCTACATTGCCATAGTCAACTATTTGTACTTCTAGAATTCCACTCACATTCAATTTGAATCTCACTTGCAGCATTTTCACTTCTCATTTCTTCACTGCACTTTCATCTTGACTGCAAAATTCCTCTTTCAATTATTCATTTCTGTAAAATGTCATATGGGCTCATCACTGGGAGACAAGGAGGCAATCCAACTATAGGCTTTGCTGTTTGAGTAGGAGATCCATAGGGACCAATCACCAACAGACTTTGAAAGACGCAACATGACTGATTACTGATCGTGACGAGCTTTTGTTATTTCCATGGTGATTTGTGGACTGAAGAGCTAGCCCAGAAGTTTGTACTCTATGCAAATTACATTAAATTTACTATGGCACCTAAATTTTGAGACTTGTGTTGTGGGACTGATGTTACCTAACTAAACTATGGTAAGTGAAATGCATGCATGTCATCACCAAAGTGAGAACTGCCCGTATTTATCTATCTTACACAAATAGAATGTCAGTTCTATCGTGGCAGGTTGGGGGTGGGGGAGGATTATCTGTATCCTCAGTTGCCAGAACTGTGTCTGCCATATAATAGGCTGTCAATTTTTTAAATGAGTGAATACATCATTGAGGTCATTGGTTTCTACTAGGTGTTGGATTTCAAAAGAAAACTTCTCTTCATTTGATCACTTGGCTTGTGTGCTGTATTCTCAAGCTCTTTCTTTAAAGACTACTCTCTCTTCTTTCTGTTTAAAACATTCCATCAAAAATTCAACATCCTCTATAAAGTAAGAAAGTGCTAAAAAGGAAAAAAAAGTCAACCCCAAAATCAAAATCCACGGTGACTGGAGTACATCAAAGAGGCACAGGAACCAACCGAAAGAGCTCCCAAAGGCCAAAGCTGGAACACTTTCAGCAAAAAAAATAAGTAAAGTAGTAATGAGTTGTAGTCCAAAGTATAAAATAAATATCTGAGTCCATACTGATATAAATAAATGATTGAATAAATTAATAGGAAAGAAGGGAAGAATCTGCAGTGCAGAAGAGTCCCAGATAATTTATTTATACATGCCACCCTAAAGGAGGTGGAGCATAACTTCCACTCCTGAAGTGTGGGCTGTGCATTGCAACTTCTTTGCAAAGAGTACAGCATGGAAAAAAGGAGAAAAAATAACTTTACAGTGGAAAAATCTTACAAATACAGCTTCAGCCAGGTGATCAAGAGTTCATCAACAGTTATAAGTCGACATCAAGAATCATAAATCATGTCACTAATATGTACCTTTAATACAATGTGATGAAGATGACACTTTTCCTCTGTTACCTTCCCCCCAAAACTCACAACCCCAATCTAATCATGAGGAAACATCAGACAAATTTCAATAAGGAGGCATCCTGCAATATCGGGCCCAGAACTCCTCAAAACTGTCAAGGTCATCAAAATCAAGGAAAGTCTAAAAAACTGTCATAGCCAAGAGAAGCTTGAGGAGATATGACAAGTAAATGTAACAGGTATCCTGGATGGGATGCTGAAAGAGAAAAAGGACATTAGGTAAAAAGAAAAGATCTAAATAAGTTATGAACTTGGATTAATCATAATGTATCAATATTGGTTCATTGATTATAATAATGTATCATACTAATGGAACATGCTAATGATAGGGCTCAATTTTTCTGTAAATCTGAAACTGTTCTTAAAAAATTAAGTCTATTAAAAAAAATTAACGTGTTGTCCTCAGCTAGGTTTTATTTGCCTCTTGCACCCCGTGGGGAACAATGCAAGGAAATGTGTGGTAGGGAGACTTTGTTAATATTCCAAAGTTTTATCTCACTTCAAAAGCCTGAGGTTTCCTTTCCTCTCGTCCTTCCTCTGTCCCCTACCAGAGCTCACCCCAGACCTAGGCACTCAGATCCCAGAGGAAGTGGCTTCTCAATCCCCTATGATGCTCGCCCTAAACTTTTCCCATTAATAAAACCCAGGTCAGACCAAGTGGGGTCAGAAAACTTTGGGTTATGTGGGTGAGCTGGGATAGTTTTGAGGACCTGACTATCAGTGAGTGAATAATGTCCTGAGCCCAAGTCTTCACAGGAACAAGTTGTTCCCAAGAGGAATGTAATAGATTCTGAGAGGCACCTGGCTGTGGAGATGGTCCTCAGCATCAGCCCTATTTGGGATTGTCTCAGCTGAAGGGAGTGCCCTTGCTTAGGTCATATCTGGGAAGAGACCACATCTCATTGGACTCATCAACCTAGTTGTATAAAGGCCCAGCTCTCTTATCCTAACTCAGAGCAACTCTGGAGGAACATCCTAGTACCTGGCTCCATGCAAGGTCAGCTGAGGTCTTCATTGGGACTTCATTGCAGCCCAGCTTCTTCTTCTACCCAATCCTGCTTCCCTCTTCTCCCAACCCCAAGTGTTGATCCTAAAAGTACTCCCTGAAAAATAAGCTGCTTGTTTATCTTCACCCCAGTCTGTCTCCCAGGGAACCCAACCTGGGACAGTGAAGCTATGCCACATATCAGAAAGGTGGGGATCCCTTTATCTCTAAGGGAGCAAGTCAGTTACAGAAGAAGGCCTTGTTTATAGTACCTCCGGATTAATGAGAATCCACAAAAATGTTTATTCAAAAGAGGGACATAATTATATCTATGTTGTAAAAAGAACAATCTGGCTGAAGAAGGAGAAGGAGATTATAGAGGGCAAATGAAAATGGGGGTATCCTAGTGAGAAGGCAATTGCTTTTATTCAGGCAAGAGATGATAATAGAGATGGAGAAAGAGATTAATTCAGAAGGGATTTAGGAGGTAAATCCAATAGGGCCTGGTAGGGGCAAGATAGGAGTGTGAAACTATGCCCCCAAAGAGGTAAAGAAACCAGTTACTAACAGAAATTCTTGAGTTTACAGGATAGCAGATAAAAAAAAAAAAAACTTGCTAAACTGCCGAAACTTCCTCCACTTGTAAGATAACAAAACTGACTAAAATCTGTTGGAACCAATATGGCCAACTAGAGTTTGCTCAGAGTGAGCTTGCTGATGTCACAGCCTGAGTTTCTACCACGTATTTCATAATAACTCCCCAGGGTTTTGCACGTGGGACCCGTGAAGAGGCATGGAGAGATAACCGTACATGCCCAAGGACTTTCCAGACCTCCCCTTTCCTTTCACAAATCACATACTAATCCCAGAATCCACCCCCTAAACTTTTGCTAATAAAACTACTGCCTTGAAGCCAGCACATGGAGCTACATTGAGCTAGACTTCTGTCTTCCTGTTAGTCAACTTGCAATAAAAACTTTTCTTTTCTCAAAAGCTGGTGTCACAGTATTGGCTTCTAGCACATCAGGCAGTGACCCCCTTTTACTTGGTAACAAGTGGATAAGTGAGGGTATAGAACATGAGCCCCTTCCTGGTTTGACAAACTGCTTAGATGATGGTACCAAATACCAAACAGGTATGGTGTGGGAGAAGATAAGGTTTGTGAGTGCAGACCTGAAACTCAAACTTGAATATTTAAGGTACACAAAGAGGCTGGGCGCAGTGGCTCACACCTGAAATCCCAGCACTTTGGGGGGCCAAGGCAGGTGGATCACCTGAGGTCAGGAGTTCGAGACCAGCCTGCCCAATATGGTGAAACCCTGTCTCTACTAAAAATACCAAAATTAGCCAGGTGTGGTGGTGGGCACCTGTAGTCTCAGCTACTCAGGAGGCTGAAGCAGGAGAATCACTTGAACTCGGGAGGCGGAGGTTGCAGTGAGCCGAGGTCATACCATTGCACTCCAGCCTGGGCAACGAGAGTGAAACTCAGTCTCAAAAAAAAAAATACATATATATATATATATATACACAAATGAAGATGTCAAGGTGTTTGCAGGATATACATGTCTGCATCATGGGCCCAAGAACACTCAGCTCCTAGGGGTGGATTCAGGATTTTAACCTAGATTATATCTGATTCCAAAGCTGGCACTCTTGGGTACTGACCTGTGAGTACTGACTCTCCAAGGAACTTAGAGTCTAATGAAAGGTGAGAAGATTCCTCAGAGTAGGGGAAGGGAAGGATTATGGAGGCTGGAGGAATGTTCCTGTCTAGTTCCAAGCAGTGGCCATGGATTGGAATTCCTTTGTCGAATTCATCATTTCAGGACAACAGGATAGTATGATGACATCACAAGGGGATGGGGACTCTTGTCATCTCAGAGAGAACATGCCAGCCTGGCTTTGCTTTCTTTTCCTAGAGGGCCTAACATCTCTCCCAGCCCTGACATCTAGCTGGTCCCTGAGGAGGAGGCACAAGTTATGAGGAGGCAATGGGGAAACAGCCATGGCAGCCAGTGCCTGTCTATGGATGCTTGAACATTAAAGGGTCACTAGCTGAGTGTGGGCTGAGTGTCCCTGAACACAACCTTTGTGCTTAGGAAGAACCCATTCCAGAGCTGAGAGAGAAGGATGCCAACATGCTGCTTCCTCCCTATTTCTGGGAGCATTTCTTCTGCCCCTCCAATCCAATCCCTGAGAGCTGGTCCCAGGTCCAGCCCAAGCAGGAGAGGCAGCTTTCACCTTCCCAGGTATTTGTAGGCATGTTGCTCTCCCTCCTAGAGCGTGTTCCCCACAGCTCTGCCTTCCCTGCAGGCCCCCTCCATCCTCTAAAGCGCAAATCATCACCACCTCCACAACTCGAATATCTTTCTCAGCCATGCCTGATTCTTCTGCAGGAAGGAAAAAGGAAGCAGTTCCTAGTAGTGTATGGAGGGACCCACAGAAAAGCCAAGAGCCCACAGCAGATATTGCTTGTTTTTTACCTCTAACTACTCTGGAGTGGAAAAAAGGGCATCCATTGTAAAGTCCAACTCTTATCAAGTGGGTGAGGCTATAGACATCTTGTTTCTTTCTTCAGCTGTGCAGCTCAGAGAGGCCCAGATGTTGAGCTCATGCAGGAGCTAGACCTACACCTGCCCATCATGAGGTTGCAGCCTTGGTCCAGTCTATGTGTCTGAGGCTCCTAGATAGGCAAAGGCCATGAAGTTGGGGAGAACCTGTGAGATAGGATGAAACTCAGGAAGGATTATAAGCCTGTGGGTGTCAAGCCCCCCAGCCCCAGCAATGCTAAATATTTCCAGCAGCAACTTCTTAGCTTGAAGCAACCTTGTCTGTTCAATTTTATAATCACAAAGGAAAAAGGGTCCCAGTCCCCTGGCCTTTCCTCTCATCACAATCCCCTTCCTCTGACATCACAGAGGCTAGAATTGTCATCTCTGCTCAAAGCACTGAGTCAAGGGCTTCTCCAGGACAGACATTCAGGCAGAGCAAGCTCCAAGTTTCACCACAATGCCCATCCTTGCCTCCCCACTCCACCCACCTCTGCCTTCTTTACTGCTGTATCTGCTGCTTGAACTGGCAGGTGAGTGGGGCCTCAGTGTGTGTGTGGTGGGTTCTCCCCTCTGCCTGTTTAGTGAACTCTCCCTCACCTGTTCCCAGAGAATTTCTTTTGGGAGCGTTTTCTCCATCTTATCCCAGAACAGGCAGAACTCAGAAGACTACACTGGGATGGCCCCCAATTCTGACAAAGTCTCCCAGTGGCCATGTCTGTTGCAAATCTCTTTGTTCAGGTAAAGGACTCACACCTGTGGTCACAGGGCTGGGCACAGCACTCATCACAGCTCTCCAGCCTCTGGAATCAAAGGATGTGTAATTTATTTTTATTTATTTATTTATTTATTTTTGAGATGGGGTCTTGCTCTGTCACCTAGGCTGGAGTACAGTGGTGCGATCTTGGCTCACTACAACCTCCACCTCCTGGGCTCAAGTGATTCTCGTGCCTCCACCTCCCAAGTAGCTGGGACTACAGGCACACACCACCATGCTCAGCTAATTTTTGTCTTCTTTGTAGAGATGGGGTTTCACTATGTTGCCCAGGATGGTCTTAAACTTCTGAGCTCAAGAGTTCCACCTGCCTCGGCCTCCCATGGCGTGAGCCACCATGCCTGGCCCTTGGCACATTCTACATTTCTTTCTGTGAAATTCAGTTTTTTATTTCTCTATTGCCATTGTATTTGGCTACTCTTAAAAAGTACTGCAAACTGGGTGGTTTAAATTACAGAAATTAATTTTCTCACAGGTCTGGAGACTAGACATTCAAAATCGAAGTGTTGGCAGGGTTGGTTCTTTCTGAGGACTGTGAGGTTGAATCTGTTCCATGTCTCTCTCTGAGCTTCTGGCAGTGGTAGCCTCAAACATTAGTTGGATAGCAGGTGGCACCACCCTCCCTGTATCCTCACATCATCTTACTCCTGTGTATGTCTATCTCTGTGTTCAAATTTCCACTTCATATAAAAACAACCACCATATTGGATTAGCACCCACCTCAATGACCTCATTTTAACTTCATTTTCTCTGTAACAACTCTATTTACAAGTAAGGTCACATTCTGAGCTACTTGGAGTTAAGACTTCAACATATATTTCAGAGGCATACAATTCAACTCATAGTAGCCTCACCATGAAATTTTAATAACTTAGATATATTCTTTGTTGGTTTATATACTGCATTTATATCTGTCTGTGCTTTATACATAGGAAGGGTAAGTATAAAACTTGCTCTTTTTATTCAATGCAGAGTTAAGGATGACTAAAAATATTTAGGTAAAAGCTAATTTAAGACACTTAAAGCTAGTAAAACTCACTTGAATTTTTAACTGTACTTACTGGGTGTGGTACACAGACTGTAAGGTGACTCCCAACTATCCCACCCTTATGTAATCTCAGTTGTGTGTGAAATGCTTCTATCTGATAGAATATGGCCAAAGTGATGCACTGTCACCCCCTCAAGTATGTTTGTTAGGTTGTATTAAGATCCATCACTCTAGAGCTTTTCTTGCAACTTCTGGCCTCAAAGAAGCAAGGAGCCATGTTGCAAACTGCTTATGAGAAGGCCCACATGGCAAGGAACTGAGGGAAGCCCCTAGAAGTTGAGGACCTCAGTCCTACAACCACAAAGACCTGAATTCTGCCAATAACCTGAGTGAACTTAGAATGAACAGTTCCCCAGTCAAACCCCCAGATAAGAACACAGCCCAGCTGGCACCTTTAGTGGAGCTTGGTGAGACCTTGAAGCAGAGAACCTAGCTAAGCTATATCTGAATTACAAATGGACAGAAACTGTGAAATAATTAATATATGTTGTATTCAGCCACTGTTTGTGGTAATTTGTTAGTCAGTGATGGAAAAGGAATATACCAAGTAGGATTGCAAAACCATTCAAAATAAGGTCCTCCATTGTTTTGTAGAACTTATTTGTTTTTAAAGGTGTACAACTTGATGGTTTTTTAAATTTTATTTTGGTTTTAATTGACAAATAATAATTGTATATGTGGTATAATGTGATGTTCTTATACATGTCTATACAGTGAAATGATCAGATCAGGCTAATTAACATATCCATCACCTCACATACTTATCACTTCTTTGTGGTAAGAACATTTAAAATCTACTCTTTTAGCTATTTGGAAGTATGCATTACCTATAGTCACCATGCTGTGCAGTAGATCCCCAGAACCTATTCCTTGTGTCTAACTACAACTTTATAGGCTTTGAACAGCATCTCCCATTTCCTTGTCCAACTCCCCACCACCCTAGACCCTGGTAACCACATTCTATTCTTTACTTCTTTGAGTTTGACTTTTTTGAATTCCACATATAAGCGAGATTCCACATATAAGCAAGATCATGCGGTATTTGTCTTTCTGTGCCTGGCTTATTTCACACCGTAATATCCATGGTGTCATAAGTGACAGAATTTTCTGATTTTTAAAGGCTAAATAGTATTCCACTGCATGTTTGTGTGTGTGTATATGTGTGAATAATCACATTTTTATTCCTTTATACATTGATGGGCACTTCAGTTGTTTCTATATTTTAGCTATTGTGAATAACTGCAATTTTGTAGAACTTATCTTGTAGACATTTTGTGTATCTGCTGTGAACTCAACGTCAGTGTGGCTTGTGTGATGCCCAAGAATACACAAGAGCAATTAAGTGCTAAGGAATAAGATTTTGTTTGGTAGAATTGATCATTGACAAACCAACCATTGTAATATCTAAGATATTCCTATACTCCAAAAACCATTTGTGACCTTTTATGGAAAATAGCAACTTCACTGAGAATGCATGCCTCAGTGTTTACTCTGGGAGAGGTGAATGGGTGGCCTTTCACACCATAGAAGACCCTGTATGGGAGGGAGCTGCCTCCCTATGCAGGTAACTCCATATGCACTCCATATGCAGTATGTTGGTTATCAACGTACTGTCCTTAGCTTGGGGCCATATCCCTGATTCTGAGACAATTAGAAAAATCTGACCCAAATTCTATTTTGCATTTTCTCATTTAATAAGAATATATTCATATATTTATTTAAAGTATGTTTATTTAGTGCCTAATATATTGCAGGCCATCCTCATATCCCGATGCAGAAGGAAAGTGCCATTCTCCTATTTGTAAACTAGTACCCTCCCCTTCACCTCACATGGCACCCGGCATTGTAATTTTTATATGACTGCTGCCATCACATGATGCTGAAATAAAGCTATCATGTTGAGATCCCACCTTGACCTATAACCAGACCCTCAGAGCATCTTCAGCCAAGACAGAGAACATAAGAGATGATTCCACATTTCTTTCCAGGAACTTCAGATGAAGAGTTCCAGGTGAACCAGCCTCAGACTTTAGTGTCAGTCAATCCTGGAGATGTCCTAACCCTGGCCTGCAATATGTCTGCTCCATCCCCAGAAGGGCCTGTCTTGTGGTTCAAGAGCACTGGGCCAGGACAACAATTAATCTATAGTTTCAATGGAAGCCACTTCCCCAGAGTAACTCCGGTGGAAAACACAATGGCCAATCAAACTGACTATTCTATTCGCATCAGTGACGTGTTGCCAGAGGATGCTGGCACCTACTACTGTGTGAAGTTAAGGGTAGGACACCCTGACATGGAGTTTTTCTCTGGTCCAGGCACCATCGTGAATGTGAACGGTGAGCACAGCCTGATGCACTTTATTCCCTGGGTTTATGAAAATGAATCTTTAAAACCCTTCACCATGTACCAAATTATCACTACATACTGAACACCGTGCTCCTTTATCCACAAACTACCCTGTAGACTAGGTTTCTACCAACAGCCTTTCTAGTAAGCCATTCTGGACCACCTGTGCCAAATACTGAATCAAGCTATGTTGACAAGCCACATCCTTCTCTGATGCCAACCCCAGCAGAACCTAATGACATAGGAGACATTTACAAATAAAAAGATACTGGATATGCAAGGTGCAACCACATGTGTGCACTGCATGGCCTAAATGGTAATGACAACCCTAGAAGGCTGACTGACTTCTAAGGTTTTAGGAAGAAATCTGGGCCCAGGTATATGCATTGTGTATATTGTGACTTATTTCATGACCCTAAACTTCCAGTCACAGATGCTAGCAGCCACATCTTAGCTTCTGATGGAATCTCAACATAAGTGAAGTTTTCCCCAAAATGCCCAGTATCTCCTGGGCCAAAACAAAGGGCTCTTCAGGCAGGTAGAATCTCTACATGCCTCCATGATCCCACTCACCTTCCCACTGCCAACTGGAATGTGATTGGGGCCTGAGAGCAAGTGCCTGAGTGGTCATCACAGTCCAGTCTGAGATCATACTCCCATTCCCCATACAAGTCAATGAGTGGATGTGATCTCCTGCCATGGCCTGGCACTGTTGTTGGGGAATTCTCAGACCAGAATGAGGGGTCTTGTGTATCAGTCTCTCCAAAGCCTTTTTTGCAAAAAGCCTTCCCAGAGGGGTTGAGTCATTCCTTGACACTTGAGCTTTCCCAGGTCTGTCCTGAGACTTCCATGCCCAGCCCCACTGTTCTTTAATTCCCAGTATTTTTATTCCCAGGATAACCAGTATTTCCTTCTCCTCACCACCCTCTGAATTAACGTCATGAAATACAGTGGTATTAGGTGTCCCTCTGTTCTTCCAGGAGAACTGACCTTCCCAGTAATGTTTCCCTTGAATCCAGACACATTCCATAATGCCGAAATGGTAATGGAAAATCCACAGGTTTCCCTTAAGTTACATAATGTCAATGCAGGCTGCCTTCCTACCATTACCTCCTGGCCTTGCCAGCCAGGAGTTCCCTTTCTTTCTAACCTGCTCCTTAGGCAGTCTGTGGTTTTGACAACCAAGCTTAATAGGAGAGATTATTACCAGGACCTGACACATTGTAGGGTAGTGATGATGACTGTGTAGGAGGGTAAAGGATGGCTGGTGAGAACCTCCAAAATTGTAGAGGGCCCTTGAGGTTCTAATCTCTTTTTGTTGAGGAGAAGAAACCCTCTCCCTTCTCTCTCTTGAAGAGATAAGTAGTGGAACCATATGCTGTTGCCATGACCACCTCATTCTTTAATTGTTTTAACTTCTTCTCCACATCTCTCAGCATGAATTTCTCTACAAATTCAGAGGTTAATCACCCTTCAGAGGAGAGAGGAAGGCCAATTCCAAACTCAGTGGAGATGTAGGGTTGAGGGACAGGACTTGAACCCGGTTCCAAATGTACCAAGTGACTCTAGGCAATTAGATGAATAGGGGAACTAGTCTTTCTCCATGAACATTACCCATTGATAATTCCCCCTTCTCCCTCCCTGTCCTCCTCTTACCATGGTTGAGGGCTGAGGAATGGAACTGAGGAGGAATACATTTGGTCTTCTGGACTAACTCCCCTCCTTCAGCACTCTAGGGAGAAGCTGCCTCCATGTGCAATGGCCTCTCTTTACTCAGTGCATGGGCATTTATGCATATCATTAAAAGAATTAATGAATGAGGCCCAACCATGACCTGTACCCATGCTTAAGCCAGAGCAGAGGAAATGAGAAATGATTTTCAGTTTTTTTCCAGGAGCCACACATGTGTTCCATGTGCAACAAACGGAGATGTCACAGACTGTATCAACTGGGGAGTCAATCATCTTGAGTTGCAGCGTACCAGATACCTTACCAAATGGGCCTGTCTTGTGGTTCAAGGGAACAGGGCCAAACCGGAAATTAATCTACAATTTCAAACAAGGTCACTTTCCCAGAGTAAAAGAGATTGGAGACACCACCAAGCCTGGCAACACAGACTTTTCCATCCACATCAGTGAAATCTCTCTTGCTGATGCTGGCATCTATTATTGCGTGAAGTTCATAAAAGGGAGAGCTATCAAGGAGTACCAATCAGGTCGGGGCACTCAGGTGTTTGTTACTGGTGAGTATGTCTCCTATACTCCATATCCCCTGGTGTATATCATCTCAGCAGCTATGTCCTCTATTCATTCAATAATTGCTATGTGCCAAATATTATTGAAGGTACAACACACATTTGATCTTTTTAATTCTCTCAGCAAGCTGTGAGTTAGGTATTTTACAGGAAGAAAAAAAGACTCGAAAGGGTTGAGTGATGAGTGATGAGAGCTATTTTGGTTGATTTCTCAATATTTAATCTACCCCCCATGACTAACCTAAGCCAACTAGGATAATTCCATGTTCTCTGCTAGAGGTTTACTCAAAAATGGGGTGAACTTGGCCAGTTTGGGTCTATCAGAGGAAAAGACAGGCTTGCAGAGAAATCTGGTAATCTAAAGTAATTCTTCCCTTTGTTGGCTGGAAACAAGCAATTGTGTTGCTCCAGGTGCTTTAAGCAGGCGTCTTATGACCATGAGGGGAATAAGGTTGAGAAGAAGTCTAGATGAATGCAGATATGTACCAGTGTGGATTGACAATATGCACAACCATACTGCTCCTTGTTCCAATCTCACCTCTGGACTTCTAATAATGTGAAAGAAAACATCTCCTTGCTAAGCCAATTTGCTTAAATCAACCATGTCCTAAGGGCTACAAGAATGACAAAGGTCACACATCCCACAGTGTGTTGTAGTGTGTTGAACTGCAAGTACAAATCTATGTTTTCTGCGTCCAAAGCCTTTTTCTTAGTGTTTTGCTACTTGTGGTGCCCTGTGAACTTTGGGCAATATCCAGCCTGAGAAATTATTAAATTGGTAATACAATAATGCTAACATTTATTGGGCATCTACTATATTCCAAACATTTCATCTATATTATCTACACAGCAACATCTGAATTGCTGGATGTTTGTACTCACTGTACAGATGAGGAATCTAACTCAGGGAGATTTCAGGAGTGTACATAGTAGGGAATAAAGAGGTGGGGTTGGTCTGGGCCCACTCCAGTATGCTCTATATTAGTGAAGAACATTTACTTACAAGAAAGAAGATCAAATGCATTAATTTCAACCAAAAAATATGAGTTGATTGATTCTGTACCTGCAAAGGGTTCTGGGTTCCTCACAGTATTCAAGGCAGAACTTTTGGAACCAGGGACTAAAGGACTGGATTTAGGGCTTAGTGTTACCAAGACTGTGGCTCTCTGAAATTCTCTCATCTCTTCATGGCTTTGTTCTTTCTTGCTGCATATAAACCTTCAGTATATGATAGCGAAAATAAATGCAGAAAATGTTGATATTCATTCCCCCATCTTACAACCAAGGTGGAAAGACAGCTTCTTCCTACCAACCTTCACAAATGAGTTCTAGGGAACTATCCACATTAGCCTTTTGTATGCCATGTTGTCAACATTTTATTCATTGTTGCTAGGGAGAGGAGGTGCCATGGGAGATAACCAATCAACCCGACAGAACAAATGCTAAGCAGGTTGAAAACAAAATATGTTCTTCCACCACATGGTCCACACCCTACCTTATCAGATGAGGAAGTTGAGCCTCTGAATGGTTAATGGGCTTGTCTTCCAGGTTATGGCTACTGGAACCCAGGTAGACTCTTCTCAGAACCCTTTGGGTTTATGGCTTTGCCTCCTTCTTAGTAAGAAGTCTTTAGTTAGAGTGGAGGTGTACAAGTGCATGACAGCTGTTTAGAGGGAGAATACTGTGAATGAGTTCAATATCCTTATTAACATTCAAATGTTCTGAGTCAGAAATGTACCAAATTTATGCCACTTCTTAATAAATAAAAATGTATACATATATTTTTAAAATACTTAGCTATGTATTCGTTTCTTGTAATTGGTGTAACTAATGGATACAAATTTGATGGCTTAAAACAACAGAAATAGATCATTATGGGTGGCATAACAGCACAAGGAGTTCCAAGGGCCCACTCCATGGAAACTGGTGAAAATTATTTTTACAAAATATTTAGAGTCTCTGGAAATAGTATTAAGGGCATATCATAAATGAAGAAATAACTTTTAAACTACTAAAACTGGGGAAGAAAAGTAAAAGTCTGATATTTGAACCAAAACCTCCCTTTTCTCTGTCAAAGGCTATACCCCATGGCAAAGAAGAGGAATCAACTGCACCAAAATAATCCATCCAGGCACTCAACAACTGTACAAGCAGATGACAATAACAAGCCTTGGTGGTTGTGAGGAAGACCAATATCCAGAGTTTCTACAATGTATTATCTAAAATGTCCAGTTTCAAAAAAAGTGAGAAATGCAATAGAACAGAAAAGTATGACAAGTATACCAAAAACAAACCAAAAAAAAAGGTATCAGAAACTGCTTGTTATGACCACCAGATGTCAAACTTAACAGGCAAAGCCTTTGATGTAACCATTACAAATATGTTCATAGAAACATGATTAAACAAACCATGATTAAATAAGTACAGGAAAGTAAGATGATAATGTTGCATCAAATAGAAGATATCAATAAACAGATAGAAATTACTAAAAAGAATCAAATGGAAATTTTATTATTCAAAAGTATAAAAATTGAAAGAAAAATTACCCTAGAGGGGATTAACAGTAGATTTGAAGAAGCAGATTTAGCAAATTTGAAAATAGATTAATGTAAATTATGGAATCTGAAGAACAGAGAAAAATTAAATGAAAATAACATTTAAAAAATGAACAGAGCCTCAGAGAAATGTAGGCCGTCATTAAGCACACCACATACATGTAATAAGGAGAGCAGAAGGAGAGGAGAAAGAAAACAGCAGAAAAAAAATATTCAAAGAAAGAATAGCTGAAAACTTCTCAAGTTTATTTAGTCAGCTGGACTGAAGATTGAAAAAGGAAACTCAAATTACTAGAGTCAGAAATGAAGGAAGGAACATTACTAGTAACCTTATAGAAATAAAAAGGAATATTAAAGAATACTATGAAAAAATGTGTGCCTATAAACTAGGTTTATATGATGAAAAAGACAAACTCCTAGAAGACATAAAAATTACCAAAACTGGCCCAAAAATAATAGAGCATTTCAAGATACCTATAACAACTAAATAGACTAAATTAGTAATAAGAAATTACCCTGATATTGACACCAAACAAAGACATCACAAGAAAAAAACACAGACCAAATATATCTTATGTATATGGACACAAAAATCCCTTAAGAAAATACTAGCAAACTGAAACCAGCAATGTATAAAAAGCATTATTCATGTTGATCAAGTGGGATTTATCCCATGAATACAAGGTTGGTTTAACATCTGAATGTCAATTAATTTAATACAACACAATATCAATAAAATAAAAAAGAAAACCACATAATCCTCTCAAGATGATAAAGAAAAGGAATTTGGTAAAATCTAAAATTCTGTTATTTAAAAACGTACTCAAAAAACTAGGAATAGTAGGGAACTTTATCAACCTGATAAAGGGCATGGATGCAAAACCCACAGCTAACATCATATTTAGCAAAACCCACAGCCACAGCCAATGTCATAATTAATGAGGATGGTTAGATGCTGTCCCCATTAGATCAAGAATAAGACAAGGATATCTCCTATCACCATTTCTACTCAACGTTGTACTAATTTTTTAGTCAGTACAATTAAGTAATAAAAACAATCCAAATTGGAAAGGATGAAGTAAAACTATCTCTATTGACAAATGGCATATTCTTGTATATAGAAAATCCTAAGGAACCCACTAAAAAAACTATTCAAACTACTGAGCAAGTTCAGCAAGCTTGAGAATACAGTTCAATATACAAAAATCTATTACATTTCCACACACTTGGAATGAACACTAAAAATAAAAATAAATTTAACAAAAGAAGTGCAAATTTATGCTCTGAAAACTACAAAAAAAGTTAAATGAAAGAAGATCTAAACAAATTGAAAATTTTCCCATTTTCATGGACTGGAAGATTTAACATTGTTAAGATGGCACTATTCCCCCAAACTGGTCTACAGATCCAACACAATCCTTATCAGAATCCCAATCTACTTTTTTGTAGAAATTGACAAGCTGATCTTAACATTCATGTGGAAATATGAAGGATCCAGAATAGCCAAAACAATCCTGAAAAATAAAGTAGGATAACACACATTTTTCTTTCAAAACTTACTACAGGCTGGGCACAATGGCTCACGCCTGTAATCCCAGCACTTTGGGAGGCTGAGATGGGAGGATCACTTGAGGACAGGAGTTTGAGGCCAGCCTGGTGAACATAGTGAAATCTCATCTCTAAAAATAAATAAATAAAATAAAAATAAAAGTTTACTACAAATCCACAGCAATCAAAATAATGTGGTACTGGAACAGGATAGACCTATAGACCAATGGAAAAGAGAGAGTCCAGAAACAAGCTGGAAAATCAACTGATTTTCAACAAGTGTGATAATGAGGAAAGAAGCATCTTTTCAACAAATAATGCTGAAACAACTGGATAGCCACACACAGAAAACAATGAAGTTGAACCCTTACTTCATACCATATACAAAAATTAACTCAAAATGGTTTGAAACCCTAAAAATACCTATAAAACTCTTATAATAAAACATAAGGATAAGTCTTAATGACATCAGATTTTGCATTGGCTTCTTAAGCATAATATCAAAAGTGTGAGAAACAAAAGAAAAAATAGATATATTGGACTTCATAAAAATTAAAACCTTTTATGCTTCAAAGGACACTATCAAGAAAGTAAAAAGATAACCCACAGAATGGGAAAAATATTTGTAAATTACATATCTGATAAGGGCCTTGAGTTTAGAATATATGAAGAATTTTTCCAAAGCAGATATTCAAATTGCCAATAAGCACATCAAAAGAAACTCAGCATAATTAGTCCTCAGGGAAATGCAAATCTAAACTATAATGAAATACAACTTTGCACTCATAAGGATAGCTAAAATCAAAAATCACATGACAAATGTTTATGAGAATGTAGAGGAATTGTAAACCTCATACACTGCAGGAGGGAATGCAAAATGGTGAAGCCACTTTGGAAAATAGATAGGCAGTTCCTCAAACAGTCAAACATAAGTTACTATATGATCCAGCTATTCCACTCCGAGGTATTTACTCAAGAGAAATGAAAACATATGTTCACACAAAAATTTGTGCACAAATGTTTATAACAGCATTCACACTATCTGAAAGGTGGAAACAATCCAAACATCTATCAACTGATGAATGGAAAAGTAAGGTATGATCTATACATACAGTGGAATATTATTAGGCTACAAAGAGGAATGACATACTAATACATGCAACAACATGGATAAACCTTGAAAGCATATGCTAAGTTAAAGAATAAAATCACAAAAAATCACTTATTCTCTCTAGATTCTTCCTCTCTGTGCAGGACTTCTCTGAAAGAAAGACAGCAGCCCCAGTCAGGGGCTTACAGATAAAACTCCCATCTCCCTGGGACAGAGCACCTGGGGGAAGGAGTGGCTGTGGGCACAGCTTCAGCAGACTTAAACATTCCTGCCTGCCAGCTCTGAAGAGAGCAGTGTATCTCCCAGCACAGTGCTTGAGCTCTGCTAAGGGACAGACTGCCTCCTCAAGTGGGTCGCTGATCTCCGTGCCTCCTGATGGGGAGACACCTCCCAGCAGGGGTCGACAGACACCTCATACAGGAGAGCTCTGGCTGGCATCTGGCAGGTGCCCCTCTGGGATGAAGCTTCCAGAGGAAGGAGCAGGCAGCAATCTTTGCTGTTCTGCAGCCTCCACTGGTGATACCCAGGAAAACAGGATCTGGAGTGGACCTCCAGCAAACTCCAGCAGACCTGCAGAAGAGTGGCCTGACTGTCAAAAGGAAAACTAACAAACAGAAAGCAATAGCATCAACATCAACAAAAAGGATGAGCATGCAAAAATCCCATCAGAAGGTCACCAACATCAAAGATCAAGGTAGATAAATCCATGAAAATGAGGAAAAACAAAAAAGCTGAAAACTCCAAAACCAGAATGTCTCTTCTCCTCCAAAGGATGACATCTCCTCACCAGCAAGGCAACAAAACAGGATGGAGAATGAGTTTGATGAATTGACAGAAGTAGGCTTCAGATGGTGGGTAATAACACACTCCTCCAAGCTAAAGGAGCATGTTCTAACCCAAGGCAAGAAAGCTAAGAAACTTGATAAAAGGTTGCAGGAACTGCTAACTAGAATAACCAGTTTAGAGAAGACATAAATGACCTGATGGAGCTGAAAAACACAACACGAGAATTTCATGAAGCATACAGAAGTATCAAGAGCCGAATCGATCAACCAGAAGAAAGGATATCAGAGATTGAAGATCAACTTAATGAAATAAAGTATGAAGACAAGGTTAGAGAAAAAAGAGTGAAAAGGAATGAACAAAGCCTCCAAGAAATATGGGACTATGTGGAAAAGACCAAACCTACGTTTGATTGGTGTACCTAAAGTGATGGCGAGAATGGAACCAAGTTGGAAAACACACTTCAGGATATTATCCAGGAGAACTTCCCCAACCTAGCAAGACAGGCCAACATTCAAATTCAGGAAATAAAGAGAACACCACAAAGATACTCCTCGAGAAGAGCAACCCCAAGACACATAATCGTCAGATTCACCAAGGTTGAAATGAAGGAAAAAGTGTTAAGGCAGCCAGAGAGAAAGATTGGGTTACCCACAAAGAGAATCCCATCAGACTAACAGCAGCTCTCTTCAGAAACCCTACAAGCCAGAAGAGAGTGAGGACCAACATTCAACATTCTTAAAGAAAAGAATTTTCAACCCAGAATTTCATATCCAGCCAAAAAAAGCTTCATAAATGAAAATGAATAAAATCCTTTACAGACAAACAAATGCGGAGGGATTTTGTCACCACCAGGCCTGCCTTACAAGAGCTCCTGAAGGAAGCACTAAATATGGAAAGGAAAAACTGGTACCAGACACAGCAAAAACACGCCAAAATGTAAAAACTATTGACACTATGAAGAAACTGCATCAACTAATGGGCAACATAACCAGCTAGCATCATAATGACAGGATCAAATTCACACATAACAATATTAACCTTGAATGTAAATGGGCTAAATGCCCCAATTAAAAGACACAGACTGGCAAATTGGATAAAGAGTCAAGACCCATTGGTGTGTTGTATTCAGGAGACCCATCTCACATACAAAGACACACATAGGCTCAAAATAAAGGGATGGAGGAAGATCTACCAAGCAAATGGAAAGCAAAAAAAAAAAATAAAAAAAGCAGTTGTTGCAATCCTAGTCTCCGATAAAACAGACTTTAAACCAACAAAGATCAAAAAAGACAAAGAAGGGCATTGCATAATGGTAAAGGCATCAGTGCAACAAAAAGAGCTAACTATCCTAAATATATATGCCCTCAATACAAGAGCACCCAGATTCATAAAGCAAGTTCTTAGAGACCTACAAAGACATTTAGACACCCACACAATAATAGTGGGAGACTTTAATATCCCACTGTCAATATTTGATAGATCAATGAGACAGAAAATTAACAAGGATATTCAGGACTTGAACTCAGCTCTGGACCAAGCAGACCTAACAGCCATCTACAGAACTCTTCACCCCAAATCAACAGAATATACATTCTTCTCAGCACCATATCTCACTTATTCTAAAATTGACCACATAATTGGAAATAAAACACTCCTCAGCAAATGCAAAAGAATGGAAATCATAACAGTCTCTCAGACCACAGTGCAATCAAATTAGAACTCAGGATTAAGAAACTCACTCAAAACTGCACAGCTACATGGAAACTGAACAACCTGCTCCTGAATGACTGCTGGGTAAATAATGAAATTAAGGCAGAAATAAATAAGTTTTTGAAACCAATGAGAACAAAGACACAATTTATCAGAATCTCTGGGACACATTTAAAGCAGTGTTTAGAGGGAAATTTATAGTACTAATGCCCACAGGAGACAGCTGGAAAGATCTAGAATCGACACCCTAAAATCACAAAAGGACTAGAGAAGCAAGAGCAAACAAATTCAAAAGATAGCAGAAGACAAGAAACAACTAAGATCAGAGCAGAACTGAAGGAAATAGAGACACAAAACACCCTTCAAAAAATCAATGAACCAAGGAGCTGGTTTTTTTTAAAACATTAACAAAACAGATAGAGTAGATTAATAAAGAAGAAAAGAGAGAAGAATCAAATAGACACAATAAAAAATGAAGAAGGGAATATCACCCTGATCCCACAGAAATACAAACTACCATCAGAGAATACTATAAACACCTCCATGCAAATAAACTAGAAAATCTAGAAGAATTGGATAAATTCCTGGACACATACACCCTCCCAAGGCTAATCCAGGAAGAAGTTGAATCCCTGAATAGACCAATAACAAGTTCTGAAACTGAGGCAGTAATTAATAGCCTACCAACCCAAAAAAGCCAAGGACCAGATGGATTCACAGCTGAATTCTACCAGAGGTACAAGAGGAGCTGATACCATTCCTTCTAAAAGTATTCCAAACAATAGAAAAAGAGGGACTCCTCCCTAACTCATTTTATGAGGCCAGCATCATCCTGATACCAAAACCTGGCAGAGACACAACAAAAAAAGAAAATTTCAGTTCAATATCCCTGATGAATACATCGATGCAAAAATCCTCAATAAAATACTGGCTAACGGAATACAGCAGCACATTAAAAAGCTTATCCACCATGATCAAGTCAGTTTCATCCCTAGGATGCAAGGCTGGTTCAACATATGGAAATAAATAAAGGTAATCCATCACATAAACAGAACCAATGACAAAAACCACGATTATCTCAATAGATGCAGAAAAGGCCTTCAATACAATTCAACACCCCTTCATGCTAAAAACACTCAATAAACTACGTATTGATGAAATGTAGCTCAAAATAATAAGAGCTATTTATGACACAGCCAGTATCATACTGAATGGACAAAAGCTGGCAGCATTCCCTTTGAAAACCGGAGCAAGACAAGAATGCCCTCTCTCACCACTTCTATTCAACATAGTATGGGAAGTACAGGCCGGGGCAATCAGGCAAGAGAAAGAAATAAGGGGTATTCACATAGGAAGAGAGGAAGTCAAATTGTTTCTGTTTACAGATGACATGATTGTATATTTGGAAAACCTCATCATCTCAGCCCCAAAACTCCTTAAACTGATAAGCAACTTCAACAAAGTCTCAGGATACAAAATCAATATGCAAAAATCACAAGCATTCCTATACACCAATAATCGACAATCAGAAAGCCAAATTATGAGTGAACTCCCATTCACAATTGCTACTAAGAGAATAAAATACCTAGGAATACAACTTACAAGGGATGTGAAGGACCTCTTCGAGGGGAACTACGAACCACTGCTCAAGGAAATAAGACAGGGGACACAAACAAAAAACTTTCCACTCTCATGGATAGGAACAATCAATATTGTGAAAATGGCCATACTGCCCAAAGTAATTTATAGAATCAATGCTATTCCCATCAAGCTACCATTGACTTTTTTCACAGAATTAGAAAAAAAATGACTTTAAATTTCATATGGAACCAAAAAACAGCTCGTATAGCCAAGACAATCCTAAGCAAAAAGAACAAAGCTAGAGGCATCATGCTACCTGACTTCAAACTGTACTACAATGCTACAGTAACCAAAACAGCATGGTACTGATACCAAAACAGATATATAGACCAATGGAACAGAACCGAGGCCTCACAAATAACACCACACATCTACAACCATCTGATCTTTGAGAAACCTGACAAAAATAAGCAATGGGGAAAGGGTTCCCTATTTAATAAATGGCATTGGGAAAACTAGCTAGCCATATGCAGAAAACTAAAACTGGACCCGTTCCTTATCCCTTATACAAAAATTAACTCAATATGAATTAAAGATGTAAACGTGAGACCTAAAACCATAACAACCCTAGAAGAAAACCTAGACAATACCATTCAGGACATAGGCATGGGCAAAGACTTTATGACTAAAACACCAAAAGCAATTGCAACAAATGCCAAAATTGACAAATGGGATCTAATTAAACAAAAGAGCTTCTGCACAGCAAAAGAAACTATTATCAGCATGAACCGGCAAGCTACAGAATGGGAGAACATTTTTGCAATCTATCCATCTGGCAAAGGGCTAATATCCAGAATCTACAAGGAACATGAACAAATGTACAAGAAAAAAACAAGCAACCCCATCAAAAAGTGGGCAAAGGATATGAGCAGACACTTTTCAAAAGAAGACATTTATGCAGCCAACAAACAAATGAAAAACAGCTCATCATCACTGGTCATTAGAGAAATGCAAATCAAAGCCACAGTGAGATACCATCTCAGGCCAGTTAGAATGGTGATCATTAAAAAGTCAGGAAACAGCAGATACTGGAGAGGATGTGGAGAAATAGGAATGCTTTTACACTGTTGGTGGGAGTGTAGATTACTTCAACCATTGTGGAAGACAGTGCGGTGATTCCTCAAGGATCTAGAACTAGAATACCATTTGACCCAGCAATCCCATTACTGGATATATACCCAAAGGATTATAATCATTCTGCTATAAAGACACATGCACATGTATGTTTATTGCAGCAGTATTCACAGTAGCAAAGACTTGAAATCACCCCAAATGCCCATCAATGATAGAATAGATAAAGAAAATGTGGCACATACACACCATGGAATACTATGCAGCCATAAGAAAGAATGAGTTTATGTCCTTTCCAGGGACATGGATGAAGTTGAAACCATCATTCTCAGCAAACTAACACAAGAACAAAAAAATAAACACCACATATTCTTACTTATAAGTGGGAGTTGAACAACGAGAATATATGGGCACAGGGAGGAGAACATCACACACCAGGGTCTGTTGGGTGGTGGGGGACAAGAGGAGAGACAGCATTAGGAGAAATACCTAATGTAGATGTTGGGTTGATGGGTGCAGCAAATGACCATGGCACATATATAACTATGTAACAAACCTGCAGGTCCTGCACATGTATCCCAGAACTTAAAGTATAATAAAAAAATCACTTTTTTAAATAATTCCATTTATATGACATACTCAGAATAGGCAAATCTATAGAGACAGAAAGTAGATTAAAGACAGAACATTTCTTATGATTTGGGGGATGGTGGAAAGATGGGGAAAATGGAGGTTATTACATGAAAGGCATGGAGTTTTTTTTGAGATGATAAAAATGTTCAAAATGACTGTGGTTATGACTGCATATATCTACAAACAAATATCTGCAAATATTGAATTGTACATTTTAAATGTGTGAATTGTATGGTATGTGAATTACATCTCAATAAAGTTGTTTAAAAACCTAATTTAGTCTCTCACAGTTCTAGAGGCCAGAAGTCTGAAATCTGTATCTCTGGACTGAAATTAAGGCATCAGCAGAACTGCTCCTTCTGGAGGTTCTAGGAGAGAGCATATTCCCTTTCTCTTTTGGCTTCTGATTTGCTGCCAGTATCCCTGGCCTGTCAGCAGCACAGCATAAATCTTCAAGGCCAGTGTCTTTAAATCTCTCTGTGTTCCATTTTCACATTGCATTCTCACAGTTATGCTACCAGATTTCTAACAAATCTGTTATTAGTCATCTATGCTGCATAACAAATTACCCAAAACTTAGTGATTTCAAACAACAAACACTGTCTCACAGTGTCTGTGAGTCAGGATTCTAGACACGGTTTAGGTTGAGTGACCTTGGTTTAAGGTCTCTTTTAAGGCTGCAATCAAGGTGTCTGCCAATAATGCAATAATCCAAAGGCTCAACTGGAGAAGAATCCACTTCAAGCTCACTCCCATGGCTACTGGCAGGCCTCAGATCCTCGCGGGCAACTGGCTGAAGACATCAGATATCTGCTACGTGGGCTTATCCATAGGACAGCTCACAACATGGCAGCTGCTTCTCCTCAAGAAGCAGGAGAGAGGGGAAGAAGAAGATGCAAGTCACAATTTCTTTATAAGCTAATTTCAGAAGTGACATCCTGTTACTTTTACTTTTTCATTAGAAGTGAGTCACTAGATCCAGAGGAGGGGATTACATAGTGGTGTGAATGCCAGAAGCTGGAGATCATCTTAAAGCCTGACTACCACAGCAGCTCTCTCTGTAACTAGGAGGACATGCAGACGAAATGTCAGTAAGGATACAAAAGATTTGATCAATGTGATTAACAAATTTGTTGTAATTGAGCACTGCACCCAACAACTGAAAAGCACATATCCTTTTCAAGCCCTTGTAAGATATTAACTAAAATTAATCATGTGCTTGGTCAAGAAGCAAGTCTCAACAAATTTTGAAATATCGAAATTATATAAGTATGTTTTCTGATCATTGTGGAATTAAACTATAAATATTTACAAAAAGATCATTAGAAAATCCTCATATGTTAGGAATTTGGGAAATAATCTAAATAACCGGTTTATCAAAAAAGAAATTACCACAGATACCAGAAAATATTTTGGACTAAATAGTAATTAACATACTGCACATTAAACTTGAGGCATGTAGTTACTGCTTACTGCTGTACTTGGAATTTATAGCCTTAAATCCCTAAGTCAGAAAAATAAAAATGATTGAAACCCAGTAATAAAAGCATCCATTACAACAATTTAATAAAACAATGACAAAGGTTTAATTTTAGTGTGGTCAAAATTTCAACCTTTTCCTTTATGGTTATAGCTTTCAGTGCTTGTTTAAGACATATTTCCTTAACCCTTTAAATCCTGAAGATATACTCTTACATAACTTCCTGTAGTTAAGCTTTATAGTTTTGCCTTTCACATTTAGTCTGAATCCCCATATTTGTGATACGAGATTTTATTTTTCCCCATATGAATATCTAATTGTTCCAACTTCATTTATTTTAAAAATTTCCCTTTTCTTCACTGCTCTGCAGTTGCAAACTTGTCAAAAATTAAGCATCCATATGATGGATCTGAATTGGGGCTCTCTAATTTTTTCCACATTTTCTTTGTTCATTCCTTCAAACACCACTATCTTGATAACTACAGCTCTGTAATAAGTTTTTGTACTTGGTAGAACAAGTCATCACACCTTATTCTTTTTGGTTATGCTTGGCGGTTTTCATTTCCATGAAAAGTTTAGAATATCTTTGTCAAGTTCAGCACACACTCACTTATACACACACACATAATTTATGGGATTTTAATTGTGATTACACTGACTCCTTATCAATTGGGAATAATTCCAATGTTTTTATCATCATATATGCCTAGGCATACATTTCTTTATCTTTACAATATTATTTTCTATCAATGAACATGGTATGTCTTTTCATTCATTTAGATCCTTTATAATGTCATTCAATAAAGTTTTGTAATTTTTACTATAGACACGGTACACCTCTTGTTAGATTGATTCCTCCACACTTTATGTTTTTAATATTATTATAAATGAGATCATTTTAAAATGTTTTTAATTTTCTAATGTTTGTTATAATTGAATTTACATTTATTTTGTACCTAGCAAACTTGTTAAATTCTCATATTATTTCGAAAAATTTGTCTATAGATTCTTTTGGCCTTTCTTAAGGCACAATGGCATCATATAGTAATAATAGCATAATAATAGTTTAATGTATTTCATCCTAATCTTTATACCTTTTGTATTCCCTTTATGACTTCATAAGCAAACTGGAATCTCTGATGAAAGATTGGATTTAATTTCTGGTGGCAAGCAAGATTATATTGACTTGATTTCAAAGCTTTCAATTTTTTACCTTTGATTATAATGTTTGTTGTATTTTTAAAATTAGGATGAACCATATGATATTGCCTATATTCTATCGTTTTTCATATAATAAAAATAGCAATTGCATATGGTTCAATCTAATGGATTATCTCTATCAGATTAATTCATTTCTATTCTTAGTTTACAAATAATTTCTAAACATAAATATTAACACTTAATGTTTTTCCTGCATCTATTGAAATGGTCATATGGTTCTACTGTCTTTCAATTTGGAAATATGATGAATAACATTATTTGATATTCTTTTTTATTTTTATTTTTTTTTATTTTTTTTTTTTTGAGACAATGTCTTGTTTTTTCACCCAGCCTGGAGTGCAGCGGTGCAATCTCAGCTCACTGCAGCCTTGACCTCCTGAGCTCAAGTGGTCCTCCCACATCAGCCTCCTCAGCAGCTGGAACTTCAGGCCCATGCCACCACACCTGGCTAATTTTTGTATTTTTTGTAGAGATGTGGTTTTGCCATGTTGCCCAGGCTGATTTTCTAATATTAATTCAACTTTTTCTTCCTGAAATAAAACCATTCTGGTGATAGTGTGTTACTCAGTTTGCTAAAGTTTGCCTAGGATTTTTGAACGTATATTCAGAAGTAAGATAATAATCTGTTTTTTCTTTATAGTATCTACGTTGGAATTTTGTTGTTGAAGTTATGCTAGCTTCAAAAATTAGTTGGGAAGTCTATCCGTTTTTTCTCTTTTTTAGAAAAGATTACATAAGATAAAATTTATATATTACATAAATGTTTGGCAGATCTTTCCAGTGAAGTCATCTGGATCTAGAATTTTCATTATAGGAAAAGTTTTTAAATTTCTGATTCAGTTTCTTTAATAATTTTGATACTGCCCAGGTTTCTTATTTCTTCGTATTCACTTTTGATAAGCTACATTTTTCCAGAAAGTTTTTCACTTTTTCTAAATTTTATATTTTATATTGGCAAAAGCTATTCAAGATATCCAATTTTTATCATTTTAATGTCTGCAAGATTTATAGTAATGCCCCTATTGCACATCTGTGATTGTATCTCTCTATCTCTCTCTCTTTCTCTCTCTTAATATTTTATTTCCTCTCTTTTCATTTTCACCAGAGAATTATATGTCTTCAAAGAAGCAACTTTTGGTTTTGTTGATCCTCTATATTTTATGCTTGTTTTTGTTTCATTCACATTACCTTATATGTATTTCTTTCCTCTCCTATTTACTGCTTGCTTTTAAGTTTTGTTTATGTTTCTCGTCGTGTATAATTTGACCCTTATTATAGTTACCTTTATAAATCTTTAAAGTCAACTTTACAAATCTCAATGAGTTGTGTTTTTAGGATCTTGTCTTAAAGTTCTTTCCCACCTCAAAGACATATAGATATTTCCTTATTTTTTTCTTCTTATAGTTTTATTAAATTTTAGATTTAAGAATTTAATCTGTTTGAAATTTATTTCTGTGTTCAGTCAAATAGAATAATTTTAAAATTTTTATTCATTTGGTTTTCTAATCTATCAGTTTTTTAGTCAGCAGATAGATTCGCTTAAGTTTTTTGTGTCAGTTTACATTATAATGTTTCTTCTCAATTATTATTTATTCATGACTTTTTGTTTCATTGCTTAGGCCAGAATCTCCAGTACATCATTGAATAGATACAATGAGAGTAGGTATCCTGTAGTTGCTGATTCTAAAGGACATTCTTGTAAAGTTGCACGTTAAAGATATTTTGTTTTAGGATTTTTGGTAGATAGGAATCAGGCTAAGAACATTTCCTTCTATTCCTTGTTGTCTAAACCTTATTAAACGAGAATGGGTAAGCAGGAGTAATCAATACCAAGAGTGAGAAAGATATAGGAATATGACTCCTGAACAGAGAAACAGTGTCACCTGAGTCAAGATCACAGGCTGTGTGGTCAGAGAAACTTGTTTTCCAGTCCAGGCTTTGTAAGTTGCTAGTATTTTTTATTTTACCTCTACCAGTTTCAATTTCCTTATCTATAAAATGGACATTATCATATCTAATCATGGGGTTGTCAGAATTAAAATTATATAAGGCACAAAGAATACTATATAGCTTACCAACACTAATTGTTTATTCATCTTCCTTCTTGTAGCTCCACCATCTCTCCCTGTGGTAATAGGCCCCTTGGAGAGGGCCTTGCTCGGGCAGACTGTGAATTTTAGCTGCATGTCCTACGGCTTCTACCCCAAAAATGTTACCCTGAAGTGGTTCAAAAACGGGAAGAAACTCTCATCCCTCCAGACCCATGTGGTTCAGTTAAAGAACAGCAATGCCTACAAAATTGTCGGTACCACGGAGGTAGTCCCAGCTCTGGATGACTTAAACTCTCATATTACCTGCAGCGTGTACCACCGAAGCTTGCATTACCCTCTTCGTGGGAAGGCTGATTTGTCTGAGACCATAATAGGTAGGTAATACCACATGTGCCCAGCTTTCACATGTCTTTGGAGCATAGTTCTTCCCAAATTTGCTCCAGGGAATAGGCTTAAATAATAACAGGTCATTCCACCTACTGAACATCTACTATGTGCTAGGCACAGTGACATGCTAGGTAGGTGCTAAGTAAATTGCCACCAAGCAATAAGCAGATGGATCTGATTGTTTCATGACATCTGAGCATGTGTTCTATGCTATTTCAGTTCCACCCAAGGTGTCCATTCTTCAACACCCTGCCTCAAATAACAAGATGAATGTCACCTGCCAGGCAGAGAAGTTCTATCCCCAGGACATGCAACTGACCTGGCTGAAGGATGGAAGTGAATCCCAGAGAGATGAGACCCTGACCCCCACCAAGGGCAAAGACGGACTGTACAGCGTGCAGAGCTCCATCCTGGTGAAAAACAGTGACCATGAGGAGGACACTATGCTCACCTGCCAGGTGGAACAAGATGGATGGCAGAAGATCACTGTAAAAATGACATTTTGGGCCTCTGCTCACCTGGATAGGTCTCAGTTGTAGCCAATAGCAAGGCTTCCATGACTTATTTAAGGAGGCTCCTTCATCTTTCCATAAAACGTTCTTTTTCAGATTTATAAAAGTTTAAATTATAAAAGCAAAGCCCACTCACTTTCTCATCTCTTGCTGATTCACTCACTCTCACTCTCTCCTTCTCCCTCACATACACAAGTGCATGCACACACACACACAATTCAAAATCATATAGGTATTTATCAAAAACTAAATATGTATTAGGAATCAAGTACACCCAATCCAACTCCCTAGAGAGATCTCTTATATATTATTTGCTGCCCTTTCTTTTAAGGTCTCATCGATCCACAAACAGGATTTCAGGTACTAGGATTTTAAGGTACAAGGTCATAGGACGACTAGATAATGTCTGGAACTCCTGCCAAGGTAGGGAGTCTGTGCTTCCTTGAATCATCTTAATGGTTGCTTGCCAGGAGATTTTTTAGTGTTTTCATCATTTTCTGATTAAACCCAGGTCCTTCCTGGTGCTGAGCAGAGCAGCCTTGAAATTCTCCCAATAGGAACACATCTACATTCCACTTACTGCCAGTGTAGACACGTCCTTCTGTGCCCTGATGTGGTGGTGTTCTCCTAGTCTCCAGGCTCTGGGTGTCCCGGTGTCTGGATCTCTTGCCCTTTCTTGATTCAGAGGGGCAGCAACGATGAGCATAGTGTTTGACAAACATAAGTTTGATTCTCACTACCTTGTGACCCTGGAAAGTTTCTAAAATCTCTGAGCTTTGATTTTCTCAGCAACATAAAAATAATAGTACCCACCTCATAGGACTATGCTGAGAGCTAACAAGGTAATACAAGGTAGTTAAATGGTTGGAGCTGCCTCCTTTTCCCTAGACAAGGCCCAGCCCAGCAGTGTGAGATGCATGTGTGCTCACCTGGGCTCCTGCCTCAGGTATTTGTGCTGGCAAGGCACAGTGCAATGGGAACCGTTGTCTAAGATGGGCCCTGGGAGCCTCAGATGGGAAAGTGAAAGCCCTGGAGGATGGACTCTCTTGTGCCCTCTGATGACACTTGTTGCTCACCCTTCCTTTTGTGACTCTCCTCCTAGGCCACAAGGTGCTGCTGGTGATGGAGTCTCTACCTTCCATTCTCCAGGAAGTAGACGGCCTAACTGTAAATTGAGGGGAGGTTCAGGGAGGCAGGACAAGGTGGTGGCCACAGCCTGGTCTGGGAGCAGGCTAAGGTTAGGGAAGAAGTCATTCCAAGAAGCACCCACAAGGACACATGGTGCCTAGGTTCATCTGGAGGCAAGAGAGGGGCACATCACTCTTACTTCCCCAGGAATTTCCTGGAATACACTAAGAAACTCCATCTTAGATGTGGTGATGGGGGAAGAGGGGCATGATCAAGGGTTTGTAAAAGATGTCTTCAGGAAAGGAGAGGGGATTAGGACCCAGGGAGGAGGCAATGTCTCATCTCACAATGCTGGATATCAACTCTTCATCCTCCAGCAACATCCATCCAAGGGAACATCCAAAATTAAGGGTAGAACCGAGTCCTGACCAAGAAGAGATCAAAGATGAGGTAGCTGTGAGGCCACTACTGTGGTTTAGTTAATCAGTGTCAGGCTCCCAGGGTTTCCTGGGATGGGGGAGCCCCAAAAAGGGGAAAAAAGAAAGAGAGAGCAACTATGAGATCCCTGAACAGACAGGGATCCTGTGGCATTAATGCTTCTGGGGAGAGCTAGATCAGAGACCAAACACCTGGGGTCACTGTGAACACTTACCATGAGCCCACTGGCCATTCCCTCCTGGGTGCAAAACACCTGTTGAGCATTCTCCGTGGGAAAGAGAGCTGAGCCAACCTCTGTTCTCATTGAGGTGTGTGCTCTAGCAAATAAGGAAGACTTCCAACCTAAACATCTGATTACAAGTTCTTACAAGGTACTAAGGGCACTCTCAGTTTATCTACAATAAGGAGGAGAAGGGAGTGGTCATCTGAAGTTCAGGGAAGAAAGAGCAGCATCTTGGGAGTGAAAGGGCTGGCAGCTGAGGATGGCAAAGCATTTGGAGCCAGATCAGTCAGGAACAGTAGAAAAATCTTTTATTTTCCTTAAGAGCAGTGGGAAGCCACTATCGGAGAAAAGCATGGTCAGATTTCTCTAAATTTCTAAAAGTACCATTCTGGCTACAGTGTAAGGAAAAGACTGAAATAGAGAAAGAGTAAGGTAGGAAAACTGTAGCCTGTCCAAGCCAGAGATGATAGTGGAGGGAGAGAAGCAGGAGGATTTAAGATCGTTATGCACTGAAGGCGTTTGTCCCCTCCACATTCATGTGTTAAATCTTTTTTTTGTTATTATTATACTTTAAGTTCTAGGGTACATGTGCACAACATGCAGGTTTGTTACATACGTATACATGTGCCATGTTGGTGTGCTGCAGCCATCAGCTGGTCATTTAGCATTAGGTATATCTCCCAATGCTATCCCTCCCCCCTCCTCCCACCCCATGTGTTAAATCTTAATGCCCAATACGATGGTATTAGGAGGAAGGCTGTTGGGAGGTGATTCGGTCATCAGGGTAGAGTCGTGAATGGGATTAGTGTTCTTATAAAAGAGGCCCCAGAGAGCTCTCTTGCCTCTTCCACCATGTGAGGACACAGTAAGAAGCTGTCTATGAACCAGGAAGTGGGCCCTCACCAAACACCAAATCTGCCAGCTTCTGAATCTTAGACTTGCCAGGCTTCAGATATGTGAGAAATAAATTTCTGTTGCTTATAAGCTACCCAGTCTATGGTATTCTGTTATAGCGGTCCGAACAGACTAAAGATGTATTTAGATTAAAGGATATGGGGGATGGGAGGAGTTATCAAAATCAAAAATGACACCAAGGTTTTCCGGCTTAACTAACTGGGTGGATGGGGCTGTCATACACTGAGATGAGGACACAGGAAAAAAAGCTGGTGGGAGGTGAGTGATGAGTATGCTCTGTAGATGCTTAGCAGACAGCAGGGCATAGGCATGCGGATGGCTTGCCCACTGCCACGCAAATACCACCTAAGTCCAAGATTCTGACCCACTGTTCCTTCTGGCCCCAAAGCCTGCCTTTTAATCCCCATATTCAGTGGTTCCTGCCAACAAGGAACAGCAAGTCCAGTGAAGGAGGCAGAATCTAATCAGTGGGGGTGGGGAAGATGTTGCCAAGGGTGCTGTCTAGTTACTATTGCTGCATAGCAAAACTCCCCAAAACACAAGGTCAAAAAAACAACCATTTTATTATGATCAATGACACTGTGGGTTAGGAAGTCAGACAAGGTACAAGAATGACTTATCTCTGCTATATGTTGCCTGGGGTCTCAGTTGGGAAACTCACCTGGGGATGACTCAATTGCTGGGTCATCTGGAAGCTTCTTCTTTTACATGTCTGATGATTGATAATGGATATTGTCTGCGTCTTAGCTGGGATGTCAGCCAGAACTCTTACATGTGTCCCTGCAATGTGATCTCTTCATGCGTGCTAGTTTGGGCTTCCTCATAGCATGGTGGCAAGGTTCCAAAAATGAGGATCCCAAGAAAGCCAGGTAGAAGGGCAGGGAATTATTATGGTCTAGCCTCAGAAGTCACATCACATCGCTTCTGTTGCAGTCACAGACCTGCCCAAACTCAGGGGGAGGGAACATATGCCTACATTTCCATGGGAGGAGTGTCGAAGAGCATGAGGGAACAGGGACCTTGTTGCAGTCAGCTCTAGAAAATAGAATCTGTCATCAGTGAAGACAGGGATTAGAGTTAGAACAGTAAGTGCTAAAGGGAACACTCTGGCCAGTTCCTTGTCAAGAATTCCCTCTCAGAAAAAATGTTTAACAAGCTAGAAGAAGGTGTCAAGAGGAGAGGGGCACTCATCATGCTACAGAGCAATCAAATCTCATCGCTGATTGGCCCCTTCCATTCCACCCCTTCTCATCACCAACATCCGGTCAGCCACTGGTAAGGAGTCAGGGGTTGGGAGCAGTGGGGAAACTGAGTCACAGGAGGCAGTGTCTGGCACTGGGCCCACAGAAGTGATGAGCTCATGGCTAGAGGCTCTGAATGTGAGTTCATGTGCAGGTGGCTGCTGCTCAGAAGGAGGAGAGGAGATGTATTCTTCGTGTGAGAGTTTCTACAGCTCCTCCACGCCCTTCTCCCAAGAGGTGGCCCCAGACTAGGGACAGAAAAAAGAGACACCCCTCCTCCTCCCAGCTGTGTTTCTGCATGTCACTGTTGCTGCGGTATGTGCACCCTAAGGCCCTGCACCCCCTGCTTGACACACACAGGCTTCTTCCCCTTTCCTCTAAAACAGAAACTATCCTCCTCCTCCCAAGATCTAACTCCGTGCTCACTCAAAGTCACTTCCCCTGTGAGCGTACTTTGAAGAGCCAAAGCCTCCCATCAGATGTGGCTTCAGGCTCATTTTTACAACTGACACCTCTGGAGTGGGGAAAAACAAGGATCCACACCTGTGAAGCCCCATCCCCGGGAACCCTCCTCCTGACTAGCTGCACAGCTCATCTGAGCCCAGGTCTTGGACTGTAACAGGAAGCTGGACACACCCTTCTCTATGGCAGACCCTGTTCCTGGACTCCTGGATGAGGAAGGGTCACCAGCACACCTGACACAAAGTGAGGGGCCCAAAGGGCAGAGCCTAGGCACTAAGGGTGTCTGCCAGAGCCCCTCCAAGCACCCTGGGACTCTTGTATCAGTAACTTCTTAGCTTGTATCTGATTCCTATTTCACAATCTAGAAACTGGAACGTTCATAATCCCACAGCCCTTTCCTCCCAGCATAGTAACTTCCTCTCATATCATAGAAGATATAGTTTTGCCTCTCTCAGCAGAGCAGAATCCAGGACCTCCCCAGAACAGACCTACAGGCAGAGCAGGCTCCAGGGCCCATCATGATACCCGTCCCTTCCTCTCGGCCCTGCCTGAGAGAAACAACACAGACTACTTCATCCATCCCTGCTGCTGCCTCTGGCTGCTGGGACTCACAGGTGAGTGTCCCCACCCCCAGGTACTATGATGCAGGGATGCTTTCCTGAGTTTGGTGGCAGCACAATTTCGCCACCTGCAGTGGGGCGGATGAATCTCTGTTGTTCTAGGGCCTCTTTCTTTGCCACCCCTTCCTCGTTAAGACACTTCCCTAAATAGTTTGTTTTATACCTAGTGTCTCCAAAACAAATCCCTCCAGAATTCTTATTGCTTGGAGGGGTTGCTTTCTCTCCCATCCAGGCATTTCCCCATAGCAGGGGTGCCCAGTCCCTCTCACTTCCCACACCCCTGATGTCCTGTGAAGGTTCCACGACCCCCTAGGCCTGACCTGCAGGACCGCATGCCATCCTGAGGGAAGAAGTAGAGGAGCAGCATTTGACTTCTCAGTCCCCAAGAGGGAGGCATGGATGCTGTCATTAAGATGAATACACATAGATGGATAGGTGATTAATAGATAGATCAGATAGATGATAGATAGATAGATAGATAACAACAAGTACTACACATGCAATGTAGAACTATTAGAAAAAATTGCTAAATTGTCCTTTTTAGACTAGTAAGTCTCCCAGAATCTCAACAACCTAGGATTATGTTCTTGATGCGGGTGTTTCTCCTGCCTGTCTACTCCCTTCTCTCCAAAGCTGATCTGCACAGTCAGGAGAGGCAACCATCCTTCTCCCAATGGTGTTAACATCGCAACTTGGAGTCCACCTAATAAAGTGGTTAAAAGCACAGGCATTTAAAAAAAACAACAACAACAATGGGCCAGGGTTCAAATCCAAGTTTCATCATTTGTAAGCTGTTTGACTATGAATAAGTTACTCAACTTCTCTGTGCCTGTTTTCTTGTCTGTGAAATTGAGATAAATAATAATGCCTTTCCGGTAAAGTTGTGGTGAGAATCAAACTAGTTAATTAATATAGTTAAGTGTTTGGAGTAATGTATGGCACACAGAACCACCTATGTGAGCTCTGGCTGTTACAGCCTTTTAGGGCTTAATAAGTGCAAATATGAGCACACGAAAATAGTCCTGCTGCATCCGGCCATTGCAACTCTCACTCTGTGTCTTTGGCAAGTCTATGTCTTCACTTAGAACTCACAGAAGTCATGGGAAATGAGAATGGTCCATCAGGCTTGGTAGAAGAAGGAACTGAAAGCCAAGGAAGGGTGTGGGCTTCCTAGAATCACCAGGTTGTCAGGGCTGGAGCCTGGCCTATGGGACTTGCAGTTAAGAATGGAAAGCCCATTTCACAGAAATCCTTCTTTGAGCACAGTCCTGAGTGTTTCTCAAAGATTTTCAGGTTTCAGTATCACAACAAAATTTCAAGAGAAGTTTCACTTTCCACATTGTATACATTACATAGATAAGAAAACAGAGCCTCAGGGAGGTTATTTTCTCAAGGTAAAACATCCATGTCAGTCCATTTTCTGTTGCTTAGAGTAGAATACGTGAAACTGGATAATTTATAAAGAAAAAGAACTTATTTCTTATAGTTATAAAGGCTGAGATGTTCACGGTCAAGGGGCCACATTTGGTGAGAGCTTTCTTGCTGGTGGGGACTCTCTAAAGAGTCCTGAGGCAGCACAGAGTATCACATGGTGAGATGACTCAGCATGCTAGCATACTATACTTGGGTCTCTCTCTCTCTTCTTGTAAAACCAACAGTTCCCTTCCCATGATAACCCATTAATCCATTAATTTATGAAATAATGCAGAGTCCTTATGACCCAATCACCTCTTAAAGACCCTACCTCTCAATACTGCACATTGAGGATTGAATTTCAACATGCATTTTGGAGGGGACAAATATTTAAACTATAGCAATCAAGCAATAGAGGAGGCATTGAAACCTGGGTCAATGGGACTCCACTAGCTCTTACTTTGACCTCTTCACTGTGCTGCTTCTATATACATCGAACTTTTAACAAAAATAAGATTACACAAAATATGGTGATTTATTTGTTCTTTTACTCAATGATAAATTGGGGACCCTTTTCTATGTAAATATATACGTGTCTGCAACATCATCAATACATCAACAATATATACATCAACATTATCATTTCAATCGCTACATAGTTTTCCATTTTGTGGTTGTACCATTATTTATCTAACTCACTCCTATTCTTGGACATGGGCCTTACATCAAACTTTTCTATATTGTAAATACTATGATTGCCATTCCTTTACAAAGCACATTCGCCCTTGTGTGATTGTTTCTTTTGAATAAGGCCGTAGAAGAGGAATTACTAAATCAAAGAGTAAGAGTTTTATTGGGAAATTGCACTTCAAAAGTGTTTTTTGGTTTCAAAAGCCATTTCCCAATAAAACGTGAGTGTCTCAATATCAGTAATACATTATCTCACCACACCCAGCGCAGAAGCAGCAGCAATGGACAGAGGGTATTTTGAACATTTGGGACCAAAACAGATTTGGTTAAAGTATCTCCACTTTACTTGTTTAAATATGGGTTTGTCACATGGACATAGATCATAAGATCATGACTATAATCCTGTATTGCCATCTAGACAGATTGTGTCCATTGTTATTCCCATCAGCAGTATGTGGGAGTGTCTGCCTCACCACACCCTTAGCAACACAGAAAATTGGCAGTCTTTTTCATGTTTGCTAAGCTAATATTCTAAAAATTGTGTCTGCTCTTTAGCTTGCAGGAGGGAGAAATGTTTTATTTTATTTTTATTGTATTTCAGGCTTGCTGTCAAAATAATCCAAACAGGGAAGAAACGTACAAGTAAATAACAAAAGCCCCCATACTCATCTGGCTCCCTGGAGATAGCTACTTTTTAGGAGTTTCATTTGCCTTCTTCAAGAGAGCTTTCTTCCACTGACATAAAATGCCAGCTTGATCGTACAATAAATCTGTCTATTTACTTGGGTCCAGTTCTAGGTTCTGTCTTCTGTTTCATCGACCTCTCTGCTTGCCTTGGTACCAACCTGCCTCTATTATTTATTGCAGCCTGAAAATGTGCTCTAACTTTCATATGATGAAACCTGTGTTCATTTTTTTTAAAAATTTTTCCAGCTAGTCTGTCATGGACGTTAGCAATTTGTGTGTGGTTTGACTTCACTGGATTACTGGGGTTGTTGAACATCTTTTCTAGAAGTATTTCTTCTCTTTTGACTTCCTGACTGTGTCCTTAGCAAAGGCTGTCTGTCTGTCTTGTTTCCTCTATGTCTCTTTTGATACCCAGTTAAGAAATGTGCCCATCCTAAAAGTTAATACATGATATGGAAAGAAAGAATGAATGGGGCTTCAAATGCAATCTGAACCCAGGCACCTGGACCACAGCCTCAGCCCCAGCTGGAGCTTGGAGCTGATGTGTGCTCTTCCAGGAGTAGTGGGTGAGGAGGAGCTGTGGGTAATTCAGCCTGAGAAGTCTGTGTCGGTTGCAGCTGGAGAAACGGCCACTCTGCACTGCACTGTGACCTCCCTGATCCCGGTAGGGACCATCCAGTGGTTCAGAGGAGCTGTACCAGGCCAGGAATTAATCTACAGTCAACAAGAAGGCAATTTCCCCTGGATAAGAACTGTTTCAGGCCGGGCGCGGTGGCTCACGCTTGTAATCCCAGCACTTTGGGAGGCCGAGGCGGGCGGATCACGAGGTCAGGAGACCGAGACCACGGTGAAACCCCGTCTCTACTAAAAATACAAAAAAATTAGCCGGGCGTGGTGGCGGGCGCCTGTAGTCCCAGCTACTCGGAGAGGCTGAGGCAGGAGAATGGCGTGAACCCGGGAGGCGGAGCTTGCAGTGAGCCGAGATTGCGCCACTGCACTCCAGCCTGGGCGACAGAGCGAGACTCCGTCTCAAAAAAAAAAAAAAAGAACTGTTTCAGACATCACAAAGAGAAACAGCAAGAACTATTGCATCCATATCAGTAGCATCACACCAGCAGAGCCCGCACCTACTACTGTGTGAAATTCCCTTTCTGGAGATTAAGTCTGGACCAGGCACCCAGATGTTTGTGCATGGTTGCGTACAGATCCCTAGAAATCCAGCACATTGTTCTAAAACAAATTACAATCCCTGGAGCCTAGCCTAAGGCTCCCCTTTTGTTACCTTGTGCCAAGATTATGAATAGAAGAAGGGGATAGTGAGAGGTCACAGTGAAGCAGCAGGGTGAAATGTAACCCCAGCGCCATCTATCAGTAGACTCTTAACTCTTTAGAATCTTACAGCTTCCAAAGGCCCACAAGGCACAGTGGGTAAAAGTAGACTACACGGCCAGATGGCCTGGGATCAACTTCTTGCTCTGCCATTTACATGCTATGTGACATTAATTCTATTTTTTTTTTTTACAAGGTCTCTCTGTGTTGCCCAGGATGGAGTGCAGTGGCGTGATCCCAGCTCACTGCAACCTCTGCCTCCGAGGTTCACGCGATTCTTGTGCCACAGCCTCTTGAGTAGCTGGGATTATAGGCATGTGCCATCATGCCCGGCTAATTTTTTTGGATTTTTTTTTAGTGGAGACAAGGTTCCGCCATGTTGGCCAGCCTGGTCTCGAACTCCAGACCTCAAGTGACCCTCCCACCTCAGCCTCCCAAAGTGCTGGGATTACAGGCATGAGCCACCATGCTCAGCCTATGTGACCTTAATTCTTAATTGAGATTCTTAATTCAAAATATTAAATTCTCTGTGCCTCAATTCCCTTGTGTTTAAGGTAGGGATAACAATAGTATCCACTTCATAGATTTGTTATAACAATTATAAATGTGAATGGGCTTATAAATGGAAAACATTTAGAAGAGTGTCTGCTGTATAATAATTATTATATTACTATATATCATTAGTACTCAGGATATTACAACCAATTAAACTTAAAAACATAATCTTAAAAGCATGGAACCATAGATTCCCATAAGATATGAATGATAAATTTATTGAGGGAGAAAGTTATAAGAATCACATATAGATTATTGATACAGAATGTGTAATTCCTACATTTCTTAAATTTTGTCCTTTATTTCTATAAGTTCTGTGTATTCTTGAGTTTGGTCCTGACTGATTCAATCATGGCTGAAAACAAACCGTGCAAGACTCTAAACAGCACCCATTAAAGGAAAGCCTGGGAAGTCCAACAGTTAGTTCAGATGTACTTGTATTGGTGAATTAATGATTATGATTCTTTAAAAAAATAGTGTGATAACTTACTGTAACAGAACTATAGAAGCATAGAAACATACATCACGATAATTTAGGGGACTTTCAAATTTTAGCACCTTACAGCCATGGAGAAACAAGGAGAATGGTAGGTACTCTTTGGGGACAAAGAGAATGTCATACAATTTTAAAGAATTGAAACTAAAAAGCAAGTTATGCACAAAGCACTGAGTGACATCAGCATGAGATGCCTAAGGACAATATTAGACCCTAGAATACAAGGAATAGTGCCTTCACAATTCTTAGGGAAAATTATTTCTAAGCTAAAATTATTTACCCAGCCAATCTACGGAGTTTTCAAGATTATCAAGAATTGCTTTTTACATCCTCTTATGGAGTCAAACAAAAAAAAAGTAAGAATGAGAACTAGGGATAGGGGATTGGAAACCCTAAGATAACAGCTGTGCAGGAGGCATAGAAATGGTCACTGGGCCATTCCAGAACAGGAGGACTTGTGGCATTACTAGAGACATCTCCAAAAGATGGAATCAGTAGAATACTTAAGTAGTCTTCAAACTCATGCCCACCATGTCTAAGAGTATTTAACATTACGTTGAAGTATTTGTCAATGCTTTTAGAAGGAGAGAGCAACAAAAAGCATATTAATTGCAAAAGAAGTGGGAAAACTATCTCTCTTTGTAGATGATATGGTATCTGGAAAACTTAATAGAATCAACATTAAACTACTATAAAAAAAGATAATTTAAGTAACATAGTAAGTTATCAAATCAACAAACAGAAATCAATAACCTTCACATATACAAAGAAAAACCAGTTAGAATATACAGTGAAAAAAGACAAACACATATACAATAGCAAAATAAAATTAAATTAAATAATTGGGGCAACGTCTACCAAAATAGTGACAGGAACTGGATTTACTCTCTTGCTAAAAATCTGGGCAAATTATTTAAAACATGGTAGACAAGACATTGGATACCAGGCAACAAAGGACAGTGACCCCTGTAAAATGGGACACAAATGAAGTGAGCCCTAAAGCTGCCCTAAGAGTACTCTCTGAGAAGGCTTTAAGACCACCATACGAAAAGAGATAACTCAGGTGGAGCCCGAAGCTCTCCCTGAGTTGATAAGAAGGACCTGGATGTCCACAGAGGCCAAGTGGCTACAGTTTTCAGGGTAGGGCACTAAAGAGCCGATAGTTTCACAGAGAGAGAACTCCAAATATCTGTAAAAGGTCCCCATTGAATATTCAGTATTGAAAAGTGTATTATGTACATGAGAAAAATACACGAGGCCAGAGGAGAAAAATTTCTGGAGCTTACACAAGGTTAAGAATAGTGCCTGATCTTTACAACCTGAGTGAAAAAAATTCATAATTCATGAGACATCCGGTAGAATACACAGAAGAGTTCTGCCTCAGTAAAGGAAAAAGAATTAGCCCTAGACCAAATGATGCTGGAGGCCTGCCTTGCAAAGCTTAAGTCCAAAACATGAAAAGTTCAAACCGCTTCCAAGTAATTTAACCATGTCCCAAAACAAGCTCAAGCATATTTATAGAAAGGCAAAATACCAACTACCCAATGAAGTAAAAGTCACAGTATCTGTTATCCAATAAAAAATCACCAGGCATGAAAATGTGATTCATAACAAGAATCACAGGAAGGATTCTTATTATGAATAAGAATAGCAGGAAAATGTGATTCATAATAAGAAAAATTAATCATTTGAAACTAACCAGAAAAGACAGATGATAGAATTAGTACACAAAGAAATTAAAGTTATTATAAGTATACTCTGTACATTCAGGAAGCTAGAAGAAAAACTGAATATGTGATGTAGATGCATGGAAAATATTTAAAAGATCCATATTGAACTTTTAGAGATGAAAGCTGCAATATCTAACATGAAAAATAGACTGAGTAGGATTAATAGCAGATAAGACGTTGAAGAAAATAGATTAATGAACTTAAAGACACAACAGATAAAAATGGAATATATAAAGCCACATCCAAATATAAGACAAAAAAATTAAAAACTGTATAAAAGATAAACAGAGCAGCCGGGTGCGGTGGCTCTCACCTGTAATCCCAGCACTTTGGGAGCCCGAGGCAGGCGGATCACCAGGTCAGGAGATCGAGACCATCCTGGCTAACACGGTGAAACCCCATCTCTAAAAAAAAAATACAAAAAATTAGCCGGGCATGGTGGTGGGCGCCTGTAGTCCCAGCTACTTGGGAGGCTGAGTCAGGAGAATGGCGTGAACCCGGGAGGTGGAGCTTGCAGTGAGCTGAGATGGCGCCACTGCACTCCAGCCTGGGCGACAGAGCGAGACTCTGTCTCAAACAACAAAAAAAGATAAACAGCATCAATCAGCAGCTATGGGGAAATTTCAAGTGGCCTAATAGATATGTATTGGAGACAACAGTGGAAGAGGGGACAGAAAGAATATTTGAAGAAATAATGGTCACATGTGTTCCAAATATAATGAAAACTGTAGATCCACAGATCCAAAAACTCAATGAACCCCAAGCACAAACCAAGTTGCACAAACCAATAAAGAATATATCTTAAAAGCAGCCTGCCCAAAATAAATATTAAATACAAAACAACAAAAAATAAATAAGACAGGAGATTTTTCATCAAAAATAATGCAAGCTTAAGACTGTGGGGGGCGTGGGGGGGTGGAGCCAAGATGGCCGAATAGGAACAGCTCCGGTCTACAGCTCCAAGCCTGAGCGACACAGAAGACAGGTGATTTCTGCATTTCTGTTTGAGGTACCGGTTTCATCTCACTAGGGAGTGCCAAACAGTGGGTGCAGGACAGTCGGTGAAGTGCACTGTGCACGAGCCGAAGCAGGGTGAGGCATTGCCTCACTCGGGAAGCGCAAGGGGTCAGGGAGTTCCCTTTCCTAGTCAAAGAAAGGGGTAACAGACGGCACCTGGAATATCAGGTCAGTCCCACCCTAATACTGCGCTTTTCCAACGGGCCTGGAAAACGGCACACTAGGAGATTGTGTCCCGCACCTGGCTCGGAGGGTCCTGTGCCCACGGAGTCTCACTGATTGCTAGCACTGCAGTCTGAGATCAAGCTGCAAGGCGGCAGCAAGGCTGGGGGAGGGGCGTCTGCCATTGCCCAGGCTTGCTTAGGTAAACAAAGCAGCCAGGAAGCTCGAACTGGGTGGAGCCCACCACAGCTCAAGGAGGCCTGCCTGCCTCTGTAGGCTCCACCTCTGGGGGCAGGGCACAGACAAACAAAAAGTCAGCAGGAACCTCCACAGACTTAAATGTCCCTGTCTGACTGACAGCTTTGAAGAGAGTAGTGGTTCTCCCAGCACGCAGCTGGAGATCTGAGAACGGACAGACTGCCTCCTAAAGTGGGGCCCTCACCCCTGAGCAGCCTAACTGGGAGGCACCCCCCCAGTAGGTACAGACTGACACCTCACTTGGCCAGGTACTCCTCTGAGACAAAACTTCCAGAGGAACTATCAGACAGCTGAATTTGTGGTCTCACGAAAATCCACTGTTCTGCAGCCACCGCTGCTGACACCCAGCCAAACAGGGTCTGGAGTGGACCTCTAGTAAAATCCAACAGACCTGCAGCTGAGGGTCCTGTCTGGTAGAAGGAAAACTAACAAACAGAAAGGACGTCCACACCAAAAACCCATCTGTACATCACCATCATCAAAGACAAAAAGTAGATAAAACCACAAAGATGGGGAAAAAACAGAGCAGAAAAACTGGAAACTCTAAAAAGCAGAGCACCTCTCCTCCTCCAAAGGAACGCAGTTCCTCACCAGCAATGGAACAAAGCTGGATGGAGGATGACTTTGATAAGTTGAGAGAAGAAGGCTTCAGACGATCAAACTACTCTGAGCTACGGGAGGAAATTCAAAACAATAGCAAAGAAGTTAAAAACTTTTTTAAAAAATTAGAAGACTGGATAACTAGAATAACCAATGGAGAGAAGGGCTTAAAGGAGCTGATGGAGCTGAAAGCCAAGTATCGAGAACTACGCAAAGATTGCAGAAGCCTCAGTAGCAGATGCGATCAACTGGAAGAAAGGGTATCACTGATGGAAGATGAAATGAATGAAATGAAGCAAGAAGGGAAGTTTAGAGAAAAAAGAAACGAACAAAGCCTCCAAGAAATTTGGGACTATGTGAAAAGACCAAACCTACGTCTGATTGGTGTACCTGAAAATGACGGGGAGAATGGAACCAAGTTGGAAAACACTCTGCAAGATATTATCCAGGAGAACTTCCCCAACCTGGCAAGGCAGGCCAACATTCAGATTCAGGAAATACAGAGAACGCCACAAAGATACTCCTCGAGAAGAGCAACTCCAAGACACATAATTGTCAGATTCACCAAAGTTGAAATGAAGGAAAAAATGTTAAGGGCAGCCAGGGAGAAAGGTCGGGTTACCCACAAAGGGAAGCCCATCAGACTAACAGCTGATCTCTCGGCAAAAACTCTACAAGCCAGAATTTCATATCCAGCCAAACTAAGCTTCATAAGTGAAGGAGAAATAAAATACTTTACAGACAAGCAAATGCTGAGTGATTTTGTCACCACCAGGCCTGCCCTAAAAGAGCTCCTGAAGGAAGCACTAAACATGGAAAGGAACAACCAGTACCAGCCCCTGCAAAAACATGCAAAATTGTAAAGACCATCGAGGATAGGAAGAAACTCCATCAACTAACTAGCAAAATAACCAACTAACATCATAATGACAGGATCAGATTCACACACGACAATATTAACAATAAATGTAAATGGGCTAAATGCTCCAAGTAAAAGACACAGACTGGCAAACTGGAGAAGGAGTCAGGACCCATCAGTGTGCTGTATTTAGGAAACCCATCTCACATGCAGAGACACACATAGACTCAAAATAAAGGGATAGAGGAAGATCTATCAAGCAAATGGAAAACAAAAAAAGGCAGGGGTTGCAATCCTAGTCTCTGATAAAATAGACTTTAAACCAACAAAGATCAAAAGAGACAAAGAAGGCCATTACATAATGGTAAAGGGATCAATTCAACAAGAAGAGCTAACTATCCTAAATATATATGCACCCAACACAGGAGCACCCAGATTCATAAAGCAAGTCCTGAGTGACCTACAAAGGGACTTAAACTCCCACACAATAATAATGGGAGATTTTAATACCCCACTGTCAACATTAGACAGATCAATGAGACAGAAAGTTAACAAGGATATCCAGGAATTGAACTCAGCTCTGCACAAAGTGGACCTAATAGACATCTACAGAACTCTCCACCCCAAATCAACAGAATATACATTTTTTTCAGCACCACACCACACCTATTCCAAAATTGACCACATAGTTTGAAGTAAAGCTCTCCTCAGCAAATGTAAAAGAACAGAAATTATAACAAACTGTCTCTCAGACCACAGTGCAATCAAACTAGAACTCAGGATTAAGAAACTCACTCAAAACAGCTCAACTACATGGAAACTGAACAACCTGCTCCTGAATGACTATTGGGTACATAATGAAATGAAGGCAGAAATAAAGATGTTCTTTGAAACCAACGAGAACAAAGACACAACATACCAGAATCTCTGGGACACATTCAAAGCAGTGTGTAGAGGGAAATTTATAGCACTAAATGCCCACAAGAGAAAGCAGGAAAGATCCAAAATTGACACCCTAACATCACAATTAAAAGAACTAGAAAAGCAAGAGCAAACACATTCAAAAGCTAGCAGAAGGCTAGAAATAACTAAAATCAGAGCAGAACTGAAGGAAATAGAGACACAAAAAACCCTTCAAAAAATTAATGAATCCAGGAGCTGGTTTTTTGAAAAGATCAACAAAATTGATAGACTGCTAGCAAGACTAATAAAGAAGAAAAGAGAGAAGAATCAAATAGATGCAATAAAAAATGAAAAAGGGGACATCACCACCGATCCCACAGAAATACAATCTACCATCAGAGAATACTACAAACACCTCTATGCAAATAAACTAGAAAATCTAGAAGAAATAGATAAATTCCTTGACAAATACACCCTCCCAAGACTAAACCAGGAAGAAGTTGAATCTCTGAATAGACCAATAACAGGTTCTGAAATTGTGGCAATAATCAATAGCTTACCAACCAAAAAGAGCCCAGGACCTGATGGATTCACAGCCGAATTCTACCAGAGGTACAAGGAGGAACTGGTACCATTCATTCTGAAACTATTCCAGTCGATAGAAAAAGAGGGAATCCTCCCTAACACATTTTAAGAAGCGAGCATCATCCTGATACCAAAGCCTGGCAGAGACATAACCAAAAAAGAGAAGTTCAGACCAATATCCTTGATGAACATTGATGCAAAAATCCTCAATAAAATACTGGCAAACCGAATCCAGCAGCACATCAAAAAGCTTACCCACCATAATCAAGTGGGCTTCATCCCTGGGATGCAAGGCTGGTTCAATATACACAAATTAATAAATGTAATCCAGCATATAAACAGAACCAAAGACAAAAACCACATGATTATCTCAATAGATGCACAAAAGACCTTTGACAAAATTCAACAACCCTTCATGCTAAAAACTCTCAATAAATTAGGTATTGATGGAACGTATCTCAAAATAATAAGAGCTATCTATGACAAACCCACAGCCAATATCATACTGAATGGGCAAAAACTGGAAGCATTCCCTCTGAAAACTGGCACAAGACAGGGATGCCCTCTCTCACTGCTCCTATTCAACATAGTGCTGGAAGTTCTGGCCAGAGCAATCAGGCAGGAGAAGGAAATAAAGGGTATTCAATTAGGAAAAGAGGAAGTCAAATTGTCCCTGTTTGCAGATGACATGATTGTATATCTAGAAAACCCCATTGTCTCAGCCCAAAATCTCCTTAAGCTGATAAGCAACTTCAGCAAAGTCTCAGGATACAAAATCAATGTACAAAAATCACAAGCATTCTTGTACACCAATCACAGACAAACAGAGAGCCAAATCATGAGTGAACTCCCATTCACAATTGCTTCAAAGAGAATAAAATACCTAGGAATCCAACTTACAAGGGATGTGAAGGACCGGACCTCTTCAAGGAGAACTACAAACCACTGCTCAATGAAATCAAAGAGGATACAAACAAATGGAAGAACATTCCATGCTCATGGGTTGGAAGAATCAATATCGTGAAAATGGCCATACTGCCCAAGGTAATTTATAGATTCAATGCCATCCCCATCAAGCTACCAATGACTTTCTTCACAGAATTCGAAAAAACTACTTTAAAGTTCATATGGAACCAAAAAAGAGCCCGCATCACCAAGTCAATCCTAAGCCAAAAGAACAAAGCTGGAGGCATCACGCTACCTGACTTCAAACTATACTACAAGGCTACAGTAACCAAAACAGCATGGTACTGGTACCACAACAGAGACATAGATCAATGGAACAGAACAGAGCCCTCAGAAATGATGCCGCATATCTACAACTATCTGATCTTTGACAAACCTGACAAAAACAAGAAATGGGGAAAGGATTCCCTATTTAATAAATGGTGCTAGGAAAACTGGCTAGCCATATGTAGAAAGCTAAAACTGGATCCCTTCCTTACACCTTATACAAAAATTAATTCAAGATGGATTAAAGACTTAAATGTTAGACCTAAAACCATTAAAATCCTACAAGAAAACCTAGGCAATACCATTCAGGACATAGGCATGGGCAAGGACTTCATGTCTAAAACACCAAAAGCAATGGCAACAAAAGCCAAAATCGACAAATGGGATCTAATTAAACTAAAGAGCTTCTGCACAGCAAAAGAAACTACCATCAGAGTGAACAGGCAACCTACAGAATGGGAGAAAATTTTTGCAACCTACTCATCTGACAAAGGGCTAATATCCAGAATCTACAATGAACTCAAACAAATTTACATGAAAAAAACAAACAACCCCATCAAAAAGTGGGCAAAGGACATGAACAGACACTTCTCAAAAGAAGACATTTATGCAGCCAAAAAACACATGAAGAAATGCTCATCATCACCGGCCATCAGAGAAATGCAAATCAAAACCACAGTGAGATACCATCTCACACCAGTTAGAATGGCCATCATTAAAAAATCAGGAAACAACAGGTGCTGGAGAGGATGTGGAGAAATAGAAACACTTTTACACTGTTGGTGGGACTGTAAACTAGTTCAACCATTGTGGAAGTCAGTGTGGCAATTCCTCAGGGATCTAGAACTAGAAATACCATTTGACCCAGCCATCCCATTACTGGGTATATACCCAAAGGACTATAAATCATGCCGCTATAAAGACACATGCACACGTATGTTTATTGCGGCACTATTCACAATAGCAAAGAGTTGGAACCAACCCAAATGTCCAACAACGATAGACTGGATTAAGAAAATGTGGCACATATACACCATGGACTACTATGCAGCCATAAAAAATGATGATTTCGTGTCCTTTGTAGGGACATGGATGAAACTGGAAAACATCATTCTCAGTAAACTATCGCTAGGACAAAAAACCAAACACCGCATGTTCTCACTCATAGGTGGGAATTGAACAATGAGAACTCATGGACACAGGAAGGGGAACATCACGCTCCGGGGACTGTTGTGGGGTGGGGGGAGGGGGGAGGGACAGCATTAGGAGATATACCTAATGCTAAACGACAAGTTAATGGGTGCAGCAAAACAACATGGCACATGGATACATATGTAACAAACCTGCACATTGTGCACATGTACCCTAAAACCTAAAGTATAATGATAAAAAAAAAATAAATAAATAAATAAATAAAAGACTGTGGGGATACATCTTTAAAGCTTTTTTTTTTTTTTTTTTGAGATGGAGTTTCACCCTCATCACCCAGACTGGAGTGCAATGGCATGATCTCAGCTCACTGCAACCTCTGCCTCCCAGATTCAGGTGATTCCCCTGCCTCACCCTCAAGAGTAGCTGGGATTACAGGCACCTGCCACCACGCTTGGCTAATTTTCGTAGTCTTAGTAGAGACGGGGTTTCACCATGTTGGCCAAGCTGGTCTCGAACTCCTGACCTCAGGTGATCCACCCCTTTCAGCCTCCCAAAATGCTGGGATTACAGACGTGCCCCACCGTGCCTGGCTATTTAAAGCATTTTTAAAAAGAAAATAATAATTAAAAAGTCATTCTAGAATTTTTACCTAACAAAAACGTCTTTTAAAATAAATAAATAAAATTAAGCATTTAATTTATTTATCTATTTTTTGAGCCAGTCTTGCTCTGTCACCAGGCTGGAGTTAAGTACTCACTTTGGCAGCACAGATACTAAGAGTGGAATGATACAGAGATTAATATGGCCTGTGTACACAGATGGAATGCAAATTTGTGATGCATTCCATATATTTTCTCAGTTTTGCTAGATGGAAAGCATTCTAGAGACGTATAGTGGTGATGGTTGCACAGCAATGTGAATGTACTCAATGTCATTGAACTGTACACTAATAAATGGTTAAGATGGCAGATCTTATGTGTATTTTACCGCAATTTTTGAAGTGAAGAATAAAGACTTTATCAGTCATACAAAAGCTGAAAGAATTCATCATCAACAGATCTGCACTATAAGAAATGTTAAAAAGATGTCCTTCCAACAGTAGTAAAATGATAACAGATGGAAACCTGGATATATACAAAGAAATTAAAAGCAAGAGAAATAGTAAAAATGTGGGAAAATATTTTAAAAGTATATTTAAATGTACTTAAAACATAGTCAACTGTTCAAAGCAAATACAATAATAATATATTTGACAGATTATAACATACATGGAAGTAAAATGTGTGAGAAAAATAGCACAAAGACCAGGAAGAGAGACATACAAATATATTACTGTAAGAATTTTATGCTATATGTGAAGTGATACCTTATCACTCATGGTAAATAATGATGAGTTAATAATGTACGCCAGAAATCCCAAAACAACCAGCAAAATAACACAACAAAGAGTAATGGCTAATAAACTGACAAAAGAGATAAATCAGAATCATAAAAATCAATCCAAAAGAAGACAGAAAATGAGGTACACTGGAAAAGAGATAAGGCTAGTAAGTAGCAAGATCATAGATTTAGACCTAGTCATATAAACAATCATATTAAATGTAAATGGTTTAAACACCCTAATTAAAATAAAGTGATTTTCACATTAGATTTTTTAAAGTAAGATCCACTATTTGCTGCCTGCGGAGAATCGATTCTCTTCAAAAATAAAGGCAAAAATAGATTAAAAATAAAAGGACAGAAAAATATATACATTAACAATAATTTTTTAAATATGGAATGCCTACATTAATATCAAAGTATATTTAGAACAAAGAAATTATGAGAATATAGAATATCATTTATAATAAACTGATCAATTGATCAATAAAATATACCAATTCTAAATGCTGATGCATATAATAATAGAGTTTCAAAATACATAAAACAAAACTCATAGAATTGCAAGAATATATAGAAAAAATCTATAATTATAGTCAGATTTCAACACCTCTCTTTCAATAATTGGTAAAACAAGGAGGCAGAAAATCAGTAAAGATGTAGAAGACTTGAACAGCACTATAAGCCAACTTGAGCTAACTGATATTTATAGAATGCTCCATCCCAAAACAAGAGAATACACATTCTTTTTAACTACAAAAGAAACATTTACCAACATAGATCGTATTCTCAGCTGTAAATAAGTCTCAGTAAGTTTTAAATAAACCAAGTCACGCAAAGTGTGTTTTCTGACCACAATGGAATTAAATTTATTTATTTTTAATTTTTATTTAATTTAACCCTCAGTAGTCATAGAAATTAAATTTAAAAAGCAAACATCTCTAGAAAATCTCCAAACATTTTAAAACTAAATATACTAATGAATAATACATTATTGGAAAAGAAATCAGAAGAAGAATTAGAAAGTATTTTATGTATGTATGTATGTATGTATGTATGTATGTATGTATGTATGTATTTAGTTATTTGAGACAGGGTCTCACTCTGTCCCACAGGCTGGAGTGCAGTGGCACAATCACGGCTCACTGTAGTCAACCTCCCAGGCTCAGGTGATCCTCCCACCTAAGCCTCCCAAGTAGCTGGGACTACAGGCGCACTCCACCCTGCCCAGCTAATTTTTGTATTTTTTTGTAGAGACGGTTTTGCTGTGTTGCCCAGGTTGATTTCAAACTCCTGAGCTCAAGTGATCTGCCTGCCTCAGCCTCCCAAAATGCTGGGATTACAGGCATGAGCCACCACTCCTGGCCTAGAAAATATTTTTAACTGAATGAAAATGAAAGCATAGCATACCAAATTTGTGGCATGCAGCCAAAAGAGTACTAAGCAGGAAATTCATAGCACTAAATCCCTATATTAGGACAGAAGAAAGGTTTTTTTCAGAGACCTCAAAAAGTAGGAAAAAATGAAGAAAGGAAATAATAAGGAACAGAGCAGAAATCAGAAATATAAAATGAAAAACTATAGAAAAAATAATAAGAGCAAAAGCTGGTTCCTTGAGAAAATTCATAAAATTAATAAACCCATATCCACACAGTTAATCAGGAAAAAAGAAAAAAGATACAAATTACCAATATCAATAACGAGAGAGGTGACACTACTGCAGACTCCACAGATATTAAAAAGATTATAATGGAACTTTATGAAAAACTTTATACCAATAAACTTAACAACTTAGATGAAATGGACAAATTCTCTGAAAGACATAGACTGCTAAAGCTCACTCAAGAAGAAATAAATAGCCTAATTATCTCTATATCTATTAAAGAAATTAAATTTGTAGTTTAAAAAGCCTCTGACAAAGAATAATTCAGACTCAGATGACTTCACTGAGGAATTCTATCAAACAATTGAGGAAGAAGTACTAAGAATTTTACTCAAATTATTTCAGAAAATTAAAGAGGAAGTGAGGCTTCCCATTCTATGAGGCCAGCATTAGAGATAAAGAATCATAGAAAAGCAAAACTATAGATCAATATCCCTCATGAACAGAAAATTATTATAGAGCTACAGTAATCATACAGTGTGGTATTGGCATCAAGATAGACGAGTGGATCAATGGAACAGAATAGATCAATGGACTAGAAATAGACTCATACATATGGTCAATTGATTGCTTAAAAGAAGTATGGAGGCAAGTCAGTGGAAAAAGAAGAGACTTTTCAACTGTGGTGTTGGATCATTTGAAGAGTTAATAGACCAATGGAACAGCACAGAAAAATCCAGAAGTGTATCTATCTACTTCCTCCCACTATACACCAAAATAAATTCCAAGTGGATCAGAGATTTAAATGCAAGAAATGAAACTATTTAAGTACTAGAAGAAAACATATATATATATTCTTTTATAACCTACAAATGGAGAAAACCTTCCCAACTGTAACTCAAAATGCAGAAAGATAAAAAAATTATAATTTTGATCACATTGTACAAAAAGAAACTTGTGTATGGGTGTGTGTGTACTATTTTGCAATTTACATCAAAATGTAAATATATGTAAAATACGTATTTTATTTATACATATAAAATATGTATATGTAAAATACGTATTTTACATATATTTACATCAAAATGTAAATATATGTAAAAATAGACAAAAAATAATCCCTAATATAGCGAAAGCTTCTAAAATTTTAGAAGACAGTCAACTTTTTAGAATTATGGGCAATAAATGGGGAAAGGCAAGTTATAGAAAATGAAATACAAATGTTTCAAACATATAAAAATATGCTCAACCACCCTTGTATAGGAAGAAATGCAAATTTAAAACTACACTGAGACACGGTTTCTCACCTATCTGCTTGACCAAAAATCCAAAAGTTCAACAGCACATTCTGTTGTGGAAGCTAAGGCAAAACAAGTACTCCATATTTTGCTGTTAGGAATGCAAAATCATATAACTCATAAAGAGGTGAACTTGGCAATATCTAGCAAAATTACCTCGTGACCCAACAATTCAACTTCTAGAAATGTATCCCAAAGATCTACTAACACAAGTGCAGGATGACTTATCCTTAGGCTCTTCATCACAGCACTATTTGTAAGAGCAAAAGCTGAGCTGCCTACTAAATTATGGTACAGCCGCACATTGGTATTATGTGACTTTAAAAGGGCATAAGGAGGAACTCAGCACACCACTTCAGAGTGACCCACAGCATATCATTAAACAGGAAAATATATAGAAGAGTGTGTGGAGCACACTACCTTTTATGTTTACAAGAGTGAGAAATACAAGCATATGCATATTGTCTCGTGTGTGTGTGTGTGTGTGTGTGTGTGTGTGTGTGTGTGTGTGTGTGTGTTTTGAGACGGAGTCTAGCTCAGTCGCCCAGGCTGGAGTGCAGTGGCGCGATCCAGGCTCACTGCAAGCTCCGCCTCCTGGGTTCACGCCATTCTCCTGCCTCAGCCTCCCGAGTAGCTGGGACTACAGGTGCCCTCCACCACGTCTGGCTAATATTTTGTATTTTCAGTAGAGACGGGGTTTCACCATGTTAGCCAGGATGGTCTCAATCTCCTGACCTCATGATCCACCCGCCTCGGCCTCCCAAAGTGCTGAGATTACAGGCGTGAGCCACCGCACCCGGCCTTGTTTCTTGTTTTTTTAGAAAAAGAGGAATAAAGTAAAATCATAATTTGAAAATTTACATGTAAAGGAGAAAGGGAACAGAATGGAAGAGACAAAGGGGAAGCCAGACTTCTCTGAATGTGCTGTGACTTACGTTTTGACTTTGTAAGCACATGAATTTTTAAATAATTAATAAACAAATTCCAAAATGAAAAAAATCCTAAAAATCTAAATTACTAAATCTAAAGTAAAACTAATTAATCTAACTATATATTGATGGCTTAACTAGACAAAGACTAATTATTTCGAGGGACTTTAAAACACAGAGATAGTTTCAGTGAGAAGCCAACCATAAGAGACAAGGATTTGAGTGCAATTAACACCAGTAGCGAGTGGTGAAGCCAGTCAGTAAAGGGCGTGTTATCAAGCCCACTACCACTGTGAGTGACTGCAGCTGAATGCATTTGGGAAACTGGGAAATAGTACAGGATGTGGGCAATTTATCAGAGTCAACGACCTGGTTTTTTCAGCAAATAAAGTGGAACTCCTTTAGATTAATAGAGGTTTAAAAGACATCAACAAAATGTAACATATGGCTTTAATTTGCATCCTCATTCAAACGGACCAACTGTAAAGTTATATTTATGAGACAAGCAGAAAAACTTGACTGTTGACAAATGTTAGATGATATTAAGGAATTACTATTAAATTTTAAGTATAATAATGGCATTTTATTGTTTAAAAAAAATTCTTAACTCTTCTACATGCTGAAGTAGTTAAGAATGAAATAATATCATGTCTGGTATTTACCTTAAAACAGTCCAGTGTCTGGTTTATTTCGCTTAGCATGATGCTCACTAGGTTCATCCATGTTGTCACAAATGGCAAGATCTCCTTATTTTTAAGGCTGAATAATATTCCATTGTATACATATGCCACAATTTCTTTATTCGTTCATACATTGACAAACATTTATGTTGTTTCCATATCTTAAGCTATTGTGAGTAATGCTGCAATAAACATGGGCGTGCAGATACATTTACAAGGTGGTGAATTCATTTTCTTTGGGTATATACCTGAAAAAAACCTTGCTGGGTTATATGGTAGTTTTATTTTTAATTTCTCTCACTTATATGTAAAATATAAAAATCAAAACAACTTGAATATATAGAAACAGAGTAGAACAATGGTTACCAGGGATGGGAAGTTGAAAAAATGGGGAGATAGATGGAAGTCCACGAGTAAAAAATTTGTTATATAGGATGAATAAGCCCAGAGATCTAATGTACAGCATGAGGACTATAGTTAATAGTATTGTACTGTATACAAGAAATTTGCTAAGAGGGAGGATTTTAGATACTTTTACCACACACACGAAACTGGTAACTATGTGAGATACTGGATATACTAATTTGCTTGACTGTAATAATCATTTCACTAAATATATGTATAGCTACACATCATGTCGTACACTTTAAATATATACAATAAAAAATACTAACCCAGCAGTTGATGGGAGAAGTGTAGACGAAACAGGATCAGCCATTTGTCGATAGCTGTTAAAATGCCATCGTGAATACTTTCTCTCTGTTTTTATGTATGTTTACTAATTTATTATAATAATTTATCATAATAATTTATCATAATAATTTATCATAATAAAAAGATTTTTTAATTCAAGCCTATACGATCCCCTGAAAAATCTTTGTGCACTCCTGAATATACTGAAGTTCAGTGCAGTACTTAGTACTGTTTCAAACATGAAGGAAATCTGGCAGAAAGCTTGGGGATGAGTTTGTCATAAGTTCATAGAAAATGAAGCAAATGAAAATAATGACACCATTAAAAGAACAGCATGATGACAGTCAATAATAATTTAATTGTACATTTTAAAATAGCTAAAAGAGTATAATTGGATTATTTGTAACACAAAGGATAAATGCTGGAGGGGTTGGATACCCCATTTTCCATGATGTGATTGTTACACATTGCATGCCTGTATCAAAACATCTCATGTACCCAGTAAATATATACACCTACTACATACTTTCAAAAATTAAAAATTAAAAAATATATATTAAAAAACCTCTGCAGAAAACAAAAAGCTGTACAAGACAGGAAATATAATTATAATATATTAAATGGCCCAATTATGAACAATGCTCGTTTGGTCATAATAATATAAATGCTGAATACTGATAAAACAAAAAATTATGATGTGTCTTTAATAGGAGGATGTGAGGAGGAGAAATGTGGATGGTGGGCAGAAGGAGTGGTAAGAGAGCTAGAGCATCATCTTCCATAGCAGTAGGTAGATCCATAATATATAAAACTGAAAAAAATGAGAAAATTTGAAAATAACAGTTTAAGTATGTTAGTATCAACATAGAAACGCAGAGAGATATGCCCAAAGAATCCACTAAAATAGTTAAAAGTTCTTGGTCTATAATATTTGCAAGGAGAGGAAACCAGGGGTCTGCTGTTTTTCCGGGATATACCTTATGTGACTTTTTAAGCAATGTACTTTGGGAAGAAGATAGGGAGGATAAGAGGGGACAGGAGGAAGGTGAACAAGATAATAACATGGTCAGATCTCCATTTTAGCAAGATCACTACGGTCTGATTTCCAAGTGTAGGCTGGGAGAGCTCAGAGGTAAAGTCAGTGAGGTCAGTTGATTGGCCGTTATAACAAGAAGGGTAATGATAAAGTTTATGAAGAGGAGAAAACCGGAGATGAGAGACTGGGGCAGGAAGTCAAGCAGAGTGAACCATGAGGGTGATTATTGTGCTAGAGAGTAACTCTCCCTCTTCATTTCTCTCTCTTCTCTCTCCTTCTTCTCTTCACCCTTGCTCTGATCAAAGCTAAGCTCTCTCTTCCAAAGATTTCTGGCCCCTCCAACAGGGCTAGCCCAGGCCAACTAGTGAATCTCACCCGCACCTCAACTGGCTTCTTTGCCGAAAACATATATGTGAAATGGCTCAAAAATGGCATGGAGCTTCCAGCCTTTCAGACCCAGGTCTTCCCGCCTGCAGATGCTTCCTCCTACACCGTCATCAGCACTGCTACAGTGACCCTTGGCTTCTTCTCACTTCACTCCCAGGTCACCTGCCAAGTGGCTCACAGTGAATTGCAGAGCCCCCTCAGAGGGCATGTGAACGTCTCTCAATTTCTCAAAGGTAAGCCCCCCACACAAACAGGGCCAACCTTTTGTGACCACTGTAGGCTCCCTGCTTGAAGCATGTCACCTGCATCCTCCCATTCATTCCTCAAAAAACCCACAGTGAGGTGGTGATGAGGTTCCTTGTTTTATATGACCATCCTCCTACATAGTGACATGATCAGGTTCTTCTCTTTTGGAGCTCCCTTCTTGCCAGCTTCTTTGGGAGGTGGAACTTTATTCACTCATTCGACAGGTTTTTGTTGAGCATCTGCTATGTGGTGGCATTATTCTAAGTGCTGGGGATTCCATGGTAAACCGAGCAGACCTGGTTCTGCCTTGCTGAGTTTACAGTCATGTGAACCCGATCAACCAAGACACAAACAACTGTATGGTTATGATTCACCACATTTGCTATGAAGAGAAAGAACAGATTGCTGAAATATATGAAAAGGAGAGAAATTGAGTTTACTCAGGAAATGCCTTTTTGAAGAAGTGATGTTTGAGCCAAGACATGAAGAAAGAAAAGGAGTCAGCCAAGCAAAGTGCAGAGTGTTCCAGGCACAGAGTATGCAAAGGCCCTGTGATGCAGCGGGGAGCAAGACATGTCTGAGGAGCAGAGATGAAGCCAGTGTGGCTGAGGCTTAGTGAGAGGATGAGTGCATGGAAAAGGAAGAGGCTGGCAAGAGAGGGACCTGACCACCTAGGGCTTCACATCAAGGAACTTTCTCCCACTTGAACTGTCCATGGAACTCCTAACACCATTGTTCAAACCACCATGCCACCACTGCTTTGCCACCAGTCGCCACCTTTGAAACACGCTTCCTAAACTCACCCTGGCATCAGGAGAACCAGCAAGGCAAGCTACACACGTGCCCTTTCTGGCTCTTACTTCGTAAGGACAAAGTCCATTGTTCATTTCCCCAGAGCAAGCCCAGGCTGTTGTGTTGAATCAAACTTTGCAGAAATATAGAAAGAAAGGCAAAGGAAATTATCCTCACTACTTTTCAAGTCCACCTGCCTTTGCCTTCACAGGGGATTTCCCCTGGGGCCTGTACTGTCCTTTGCCCTCCACCAACCTCAGCATAGTGTAGTCTCAGTTACCTCCTGCAGATGGGTGAAGTTCCTTCCAGGGGTCCAGAACTCCATCTTTCCTTCTCTCCAGCTCCAGCCAGAGAAAACCAAGGAGACCCATTAATAGCACCGTAGTCTCCACAGCAACCCCATAAGGGAGATAATTTATGGTATCATTGTCAAGAATTTAGCTCCTCATTACTCAAATACCTCCATCCCAAAATAGAAGTCTGTCTTGCTTAACCAAAAGATACCACAAGAGGGCTCCAGCCTGGAAAGTGAATTCTATCCTCCACATCAATCATTCCAAAGAAACTAGAGACAGCTCTGTGTCCTTGCTTCATTCAGATGAGGAAACTGAGGCCCAGAAAAGTGAAGTGACTTGCCCAAGGTCACAAGATTCTTCAATAAGCATGCTGGAATTAGAATCCAGTGTTACACCTCTTCAGACAACTACCTCTGATCTGCCTCCTGTAAGAACCACCTATGCAGATACCAGAGAAAGGCAATACCCGCCCCCACCTTCCCCAAGAGTGGTGGTTCAGTCATAGTCAGCCCAGAGATGGGCGTTGTGCTGCTCCCCCAACCCTCTCAGAACCTGTTGCTCCTTCTGTCTTACCCATATAAGTGAAGACGCTCCCCATCAACCAAGTCATCTAAGCCAGAAACCTGTTCTCACCAAATCTATCACCAAGTTCTATCAGACTTCACCCCCAAATATCTTCTGAACTCATACATTTCTTCCCACTGCCACTACTTAAGTTAATACTTAAGTTCAAGCCAACATCCATCTCTTACCTGAGCAATTGGAAGAGCCTCCTAATTAATCACTAATATCCACCATTGCTCTCTATGGTCCATCCCCAAAACTCCCAGCAGCCAAGGGGATTTTATAAAGGAAACCAGATCATGTCTCTCCTTTGCTTAAAACCCTACAGTAGCTCATCACTTCTCTTAGGGAAAAAAAAATTATTACTGGGATGTTCAACTGTGATATTCAAGCATTTTTGTGTATATTTCCCTAAAATAATTGTGAAGAACTATGTAGTCTATCATAAATTTTAAAGTTGACTCTAAAAGTTTTCATTATAAGCTTAAATAGTTGCACAGAACATAACTCCTGGAGTATTACAAATGTTGCAGCACTCCAAAAAATATTCAGTGAAAAAATAACATCATCATAATTTAATTTCCACCATCATCCATTTAAACATACATAAAGAAGCTCTTCTTTAATAATCAGGCATTTTATATCATTCCTTTTACTTCCTAAAGTTGTATTTCCATTCTAACTCCCATGAAGAATTTTACCTTACTGTAACATATTTTATATTGGAAAATCTTTTACTCACTATAAAATCATACAGATACATATCACAGAGAACTATGAGAACACAGAACTCAAGCAAAACTACATCTATAAATTGAAATTCAAAATAAAATTTTTAAGACCATAAGGCTCTCAGTGTCAAAAAACATTCTTTTGGATTGAATTACACAATTGATCCAAACAATCTAAATATATAAAAATTTTTGATAAGTAATTATTAAAATAGCCATTAACATGGTATTGGAAATGCGGTTCGGCGAGGTAGATGAGGGAGTTGATGTTGCTTTGGTTAAAGCAGGCTTCCTGGCCAGCAGTATTTGAAATGTCCTTTTATTTTGCATCCCAAAGTCTTTACATCAAGGACAATGCTCCATAGCTAGATTCAGGAAGTGTGGGAGGAAGGCGTTTCTTTTGTGATATGGGAGAAGGAAAATTGAGAAACCAGAGATAAGAAAAGAAAATGACCCTGATGCTTATTCTCAGGCAGATCAATCTAAGTAAACAGTCTTATGAGGGTTCGGGATCTGGAAATTAATTGTATTAAAATAGTGTTTGTATGCCTTAGAATGTCTTTAAGTGCCCCCAGGGCACCTATAAGTGTAGCCAGCCTCCAGATTGGCTATGAATTCAGCCTCAGTCACCCATCCTCTCTCTCATTCACTTTGATCTTCTTTCTAAAGTCCATGGAAACTCAGGGCCTCTGCCTAGGTCCATCTGTGTGCTGAGATGCCATTCCCACCCCCACCCTCTCCAAGCACCCCCTTCCTCCTGCCATACAAACCCTTTTGCCTAATGTTTCACAATTATTAGGGATATATAAGAAATTATCCCCAAATTTATTCCAGTATTCCAAATTTACTCCATATTCCCTTAAATGACTATGCTCTTAGATGCTGTGGGTTAGGAATTCCATCAGGGCTGGGCAAGGACAGCTTGCTCTGTTCCATGATGGTTGAGCCTCAGCTGGACAATTCAGAGGCTGGAATCACCTGAAGGCTCCTTCACTAACATGCCCGGCCATTGGTGCTGGCTGTTGGCTTGGGTCCTTGGATCTTCTTGGCATGAGCTTTTCCTTATTATCTTTCTATTGCCAGAAAAAGAGTCCCTATTCAGGCCCCAAGAGGGGGTTGTTGGATCTGATACAGGAAGGAGTTAAAGGCGAGTCACAGAGTACAGTGAGAAGAGATAGTTTATTGAAAGCTACTCACTTACAGGGTGGGGTGTCCTCAGAAAGCAAGCAGAGGAAAGCCTCTTCTTTAAGTTTTTCTTATAAAGGTGTCTTGTCCGTGTAAAAGCTAAGCTAAGCTGTGTCTACGTGCACGTGAGTTGACAGCATGACAAAATTTATTATTCTATTGATTTAAAGAAAACTATCCTTGACATTCTAGAGTATGAGTACATCAAAGAATAACTATAATGATCTTGAAAACATATATTGTTATGGGTATTGGGGCATCCTGACTTTCCACCATTGTAGAAATGTGTCTTTGAAGGATTCTTTAGGCTTTTTCTTCAATTGTAAATATCTTATAACTGTGGGTCATGACCAGCAAGGAATGTGCCTTGTTAGTTCCAAGACAGAGTTGAACTTACAGTAGCATTAGTCTGGCTCTCCTAGGCTCCTGCTTCCCTGACATTTCCACATAGGCTAGTAATAGCTTGGTGGCTGTGTCCCAAAGGTGTGTCCCAAGAAAGAGCTAGGTAGAAGCCATACCAACTCTTATGACCCAGCCACAGAAGTCACACAGTGTTGTCCCTGCTACATCCTATTCATCAAAGCAGTCACAAAGTCCAGGGGAGCAGAAATAGACTCCTCCTCTAATGCAGAGTAGCAAAGTTCTGGAAGAGCATGTGGGGTAGGCTGCCATAATTTTTGGAAAATGCAATCTGCCACATAGAGTTAACTCTTATTCGTCTTTCATATTCCCACTCAAAGATTTCCGCACACAGGTTACTTCCTCTGGAGACCCTTTCCTAACCTGCCCTCCTGCAGACCAGGTCAATTACCCCTACTGTAGGCTCTTGGAACTCCTGTAGGAGTCATGTGACTGCTTTGTTTCCTTCCTGTCCTCCTCACCAGAGCAAGAGCTCCATAAGGCAAGGAACATGCCTGTCTTGGTCAATGCTGTATTCCAAGAACCCTGCACACTGCCTAGGAAGGTGTAGACACCCCTTGAGCATGCTTTGCATAAAGGAAGAAACTAACGAAGGCAGTGCTATTGTTTCAGTTGTGCCCACAATGAATATCTCAGCACACCATGTCCCAGGACTCCAGGCTGCCATTCTCACCTGCCATATGCAAATGTTTCACCCCAAAGGCACACAAATTGCCTGGCTAAAGAGAAATGAATACTTCAAGACCTGTGAGGCACTTGGCCCCACCAAGAACCCAGATGGCACATTCACCCAAGACAATCATATCCAGGTCAATACTTCAGAGTGGAAGGATAAAAAACAGTTCACCTGCCAAGTGTGGCAGAATAACTGGGCTCTGGTCCAGGCCAGCAGGCAGCTGAGCAGGCCCAAAGAAGAGCAAGTGAGTCTGGGAGAGTAGGACCGGAATAACCAAGCAGGTAAAGGCTCAGACCTAGAGACAGACAGGCCAGGTTCAAATGCAGGCTTTGCCGTTCTCACCATGTGTGACCTTGGAAAAGTCACTTTACCTCTTCCTGAATCATCTATAAAATGGGACAGCAATTATGGCATTTTAGAGCATTATGGCTCCAGTACCAAATTGCAGTAAGTGCTGCTTTCATCAGCTGAATCCTGACCACCCATTCATTTTACCAGATACTCCTTTGAATAACTAAGCTAATATGAAATATCTTTCCCCAGTTCCCACCCATCCTCCAAAAGCCATTCAGATTTAACAATTACTGAGTACATATTAGGTACTTTGTTTGGGTGCTCCCATTTGATACGAAAATGTTCTGAAATGCATGTTATAATCTCCACTTTACAGATGAAAGAAATTGAGGCTTATATAGGTGAGGTGACTCTCCCCAAGACCAGTGTATAGTCTTGGGACCTGAGTCAGGGGTGGGGCTGAGCCTGCTTGGGGGTCTAGAGGAAACAGGATCCAGCCTCATCCTGACATTGTTCTGTCACCAGGTACCCCTGTGTGCAACTCCCTCCTGCTCTTTTGCTGGAACTTTCTGCCATCTATGTCTTTAGGACGAGCCTTTCTTCCAGGTAAGGGGGGACCCCAGATGGGATTAGGCTCCCAAGGGTGGCACTCCAGCTGACAGGGGCACTGTGAGAAGAAGGCTGTGGGGCCCTCCCATTTCTCTTGTACCTTGAATGGTTGTTGACCCAGAGGGTCCCTGAGAATTGCACCGCTATCCCCTTGACCTTCCTGTTTCTCTCATTCAGCCTGAGGATGTACAAAAAGGCAGGTTCCCTGGTCAGGGCAGGAGAGGGGACACTTAGTGACAGAACAGAGAGAGCTGGTATGAAGACAACACCCTTGAGGTAGACTCTAAGGAGAGGTGTGAGAAAATCATGGGCTGTGCTTCAGCCCCTCCTTCCTCTACAGGTCACAGACAAAGGCAGTCCTCCACAGTGACGTAGGACCCTCAGTCCTTCCTGTCTTATTCAGGAGGACTGGCCTCAGAGGAGGACCTGCCGTGATGTCTGTAGCTGCTCCTCCAGCTTCTCTTGCCTCATCAGCCTTCTGAGACCTGAACAGCACTGGCCATCCCTCCCTGTCTCCTGCAGCTGCCAGAGGAAGGGAGCACCTAGACTGGAAAGGTCAACAGTGAGAGGCAGATTCTCATGCCCTACCCAGGAATGAATTTTCTGTGGAAACTCTGACCTCAGAGTCCATGACGCTGACCAGGAAACCCAGCAGAGGCAGGATAGGCTCCAACCCTGAGGAAAATAGATACCTGCATTTCTGATGGCTCCTTCCTGGCTCATCAAGGAAAGCCCATTGCTCTGCCATGAAACCTCTACAGCCCCATCACTAAAATTGAGTTAAATGAAACACTTATGGCCAATAAACATATGAAGAAATGGCCAACCTCATTAGTAATCAGGAAAAGCCATGGCAAAACCACACTGAGATGTCATTTTGTCCCTGTTCAAATAGCAAAAGTAAAGAAGCCACTGGATCTTTTTTGCATTGCTAGTGGGCACATAAATGGACACAGCTGTTTTGGGAAACAGATTGGAAAATTTTGTTGTGTTAAACACTCACATACCCTATAACCTGGCACTTCCACTCTCGGGTTATACCCAGAAGAAACTTGCACATGTGCACCAGGAGATATGTACAAATATGTACATGAAGACATTGTTTAAAATTAGCAAAACCTGAGAACAATCCAAATGCCCATCTACAGTACGATGTGTGATAAACTTAGTACAGTCACAGAATGGGATATTCTATAGAAAGCAAAATTAATTAACTACAGCCACACACACAGTAACATGGATAAATTTTAGCAATACAATATTGATGGGGGTAAATATGTCCCAGAGATTTCATGCAAAATGATAGTCTTTTAATAAAGCTGAAAACAGCTAACGTTAGTTTTTAGGAATACATAGAAATATAATGAAACCCATTTTTTTAAAAGGAACAATGAACACAGGATTACAAAGAGCAGCGACCTTGGATGTAGAGGGGCAGAAGGATGAGAATTTGGGGTACCTAAAGGTAGGTGGAAATTATCGTGAAGGTTCTAGCTTCCATGATGGATGGTGGCTTCACAAATGTTTATATTAAGATTTTTTTAAATGGACAGATTAACAATATAAAATTGATATAGGTATGCAGGTAGATAGATAGATGCATGGTTGATTGGAAGGGAGAGAGGGAGTGAGGGAGGATGGATGGATGGATGGATGGATGGATGGATGGACAGATGGATGGATAGGTGGATGGATGGGTAGACAGATGGGTGGACAAAAGACCAAAGGGCAGCTATATAGATGAAGGGGTAGGTAAACAAATTAATAAAAAGGGTCATGCATTGTCAATAATGATAGTATCATGCAGCATGAATTATGATAGGTACAATTCTGTGTACTTAAGATTCAAAGGAAAAAAATAAATGGAGGGACATTATCTAGAGAACCCCAAGTTCCCTTCCTATTGTGACATTCTACAGTTTCATATAAGGAAGAAAAACAGTTACTGGGTGCCACCATGGGCCTGGGACTTCATGTGCAGTTGCATCTCATTTCATCCCCATACCAGTCTTACAAGGTGGGCACCATGCTCCATTTTGCAGATGAGGGGACCTGCCCAATGTCACTTAGATAACAAGTGGTAGAACCAAGAAATCCAGATTCAAACCCATCTCTTGTCACTGCTTTCCAAGGAGCCACATTGCCCAGCATTCTAGACACAGATGAGTGATCTTCACCCATCCTCAATCTATTGCTTCCTGGCCTGTCAGGCCAACTGTTCTACAGTAAAGCCCACTTGATGCCTATGGGTGGTGAGGGGAAGGGAAGAACACATGTGTGCCCTTTCCCAGGTTTGAAATGTGGCCCTGGAGTAGATCAAGGGTTCATCATAAGCACCAAAATTGCCCTGTGAAGACTTGGGAAGATGATGTAGTCCAGAAAAGCCTTTTATAGAAAAGGCTAAGTATGCCCAGAGGAGAAAAACATCCTACTCTATTTTTATTATCTAGTTTTATTGTGACTTTGAACCTTTGTAGTCACAGAAACAGAGATATTCCCCCTCAGATATGCATCTCCTTTTCAAAATTTTCTACTCAAAATAGAGATGCTTCAGCTTCAATATTCCCATTCCTGGGCTCCAATGTTGAGGACCTTGAGGATGTCTTGGCCTTCTTCAATGATGAGGGTAACAAGAATTATAATTTACCTCCCCCTTGAAGCAGGGTCAGGACTAGGATAAGGCAAAGTTCCTAGGAAACAAAAAGTCAGACACTCATTCTGAGGCCTGAGCAAGGGCAGTGTCAGCATGTATAACACCTTGTGATATGGTTTGGCTGTATCCCCACCCAAATCTCATCTTGAATTCTAGTTGCCATAATCCCCATGTATCATGGGAGGGACCTGGTGGGAGGTGATTGAATTGAATCATGGTTGTGGTTACCTCCATGCTATTCTCATGATAGTGAGTGAGTTCTCACGAGATCTGATGGTTTTATAAGGGGTTTCCCCCATCTTCACTCTGCACTTCTCCTTGCTGCTGTCATGTGAAGAAGGACATGTTTGCTTTCTCTTCTGCCATGACTGTAAGTTTCCTGAGGCCTTCCCAGCCATACTGAACTGTAAGTCAATTAAACCTCTTTCCTTACAAATTACACAGTCTCAGGTTGTCTTTATTAGCAGCATAAGAATGGACTAATACATCTTGCCTCTACATTTTGTGCCCTAGGTGCCCTAAGTTTCCAAGTCTCATTAATCCTGCCCCCTCCTGTTCATCTGCATGGTCACCCAGACCCTTGTCAATACTTACCTGGGTCACTCCAACAGCCTCCTTCCAGGTCTTGCTCTGGAGCCTCCCATTCTTCCATTACATCAAAATGGCCTTTTAAAACATTTTCTTGGGATTTCAGTGACTCACACATGTTACCCCAACACTTTGGGGATCCAAGGCGGGAAGACCACTTGAGAACAACAATTCAAGACCTGGGTATATATTGCGTGGGCAACGTAATGAGACTTGGTCTCTACAAAAAAAAAAAAAAAAAAAAATTAAAATTAGCTGGGTGTGGTAACACACACCTGTTAAGTACTCAGGAGGCTGAAGTGTGAGAATCGCTTGAGCCCAAGAGGAAGAGGCTACAGTGAGCTGTGATGGCGCCATTGTACTCCAGCCTGGGGGACAGAGCAAGACCCTGTCTCAAAGATGTGTGTGTGTATGTGTGTGTGTGTGTGATATATATCTATAACATTTTCCCAAAAACTTTAGCTAGTTCCTCATTTCCCAAATCATACTTCAAAAAGGACGCAGAGGATGTCCCCAAATCATACTTCAAGAAGGACATAGAGGATGTCCCAGGTGTTGCATACCTTGAAGCCAGGGGAAAAATGAAGCTGCCAGAAAAGTCACAGCTTGAACATAAATATTGCCTATCCTTTTAAGGAAACCACCCACATCCTAAGCAAGCCCAGTCCAGAGTTTCCAGATGAATATTTGTTCATTGCAAAGAAGTCCATGCCTTTGTTTATTCCACACATATTCCTGAGCGCACACTATATTTCAAGCACTGTGTGGACGCTGAGCAAACATTAGTAAGCATTAGTAAAAGTGGTCCTCACCCTTGTGGTGAGGGTACAGTCTGATGAGGACAGATAGAAAGGAAAGAAAGGTGGAGGTGATACAGGGGAGGGAGGGAGGGAGGAAGGAAGAAAGAATTTCAAATGTGATGAGTGCTCTGAAGAAAATAAAAGAGTGCACAAAATAATGGGGATTGCTATGATAGAGATCTTCACAGAGTTAATAATTAAGTGCTGCTATCTAGACAGAATGATAAGCTAGTAGCCTTTCTGAAATGGGAACATTTGAGCTGATATCTGGAAGTTTCAAAGAGCCTGGAGAATACCCTCCTGCTCAAGGGAAGCTATTATGCCAAACTTTAAGGTATCAAGGAGCATGGAATGTTCAGGAAGTGGTAGGGAACCAGTGGGGCTGCAGAGTGTGAGCAATGGGACATGGGACAATGCTGGAGGTATGGGCAGGAAACAGATTACACAGGGATACTGGTCACAGTGGAGACTTTGAGATTTTATTTAAACAATGGGACGGCATTGCAGAGGTAGAGACTCTCAGATGTCTCACTGCCCAGATTGCAAATTACACCAAGCAAAGTACAAGATTTACATTTTAAGAAATCACCATGACTTCTGTGGAGCAAGTAGACAAGGGGAAAGCAAATAATCAGAAAATTCAGAAGTGAGGTTATTGCAGTAAATCCAGCGTCAATGGGATAATCTGAGCTAGGTGGTGCCAGCAGAGATGGAGAGAAATTGACTAATGGGAGGTGAGCCTAAAATTGGAAGTGACAGGACTTGCTTGGGGACTGAATGTGAAAGGCAATGGAGAGGGAGGATTGGAGATGGCTTCATGACAAGGTTGAGCAATGGATGAGATGAGGAAGACAGGTGGAGGGATGGGTTTGGTGGGGGAATGGAACTGAATTAACAGTTCCATTTTAAACATGTTAAATATAATGTTGGTTCGTCATCAAAGTGGAGCTGTTAAGTAGGCACACGGACAGATGCATCTGAAGTTCAGGAGAGGGGTCAGAGCTGGAGAGTTATTTTTGGAGTCATTTGGTCTGTTGCCAGGGCAGCCAATCAGCAGAGCTAAAATATCCAGATTTTCCTTTTCTATCCTTCTGGTCTCCCAAAAGCCCTTTGATATAATGCAGTCTCCATGCTCCGGTGCAAAACAAGTATTAATACTTACGCAGGCATGAACTGGAAGAGAAAGCAGAAAGACAGAATGCTTTCATTTGTCAAGATGGCATGATTATAGATATATTTTTCCTTTCTATTTTCGTATCTACTGAGAGTTGTTGGCGTATTTCTTCAACAAATCACTTTAAAAATAATAAAATATGGTCTGAACTAGTGGTAAAAAGGATCTGATATCTGCAGGGGCTGGAAATGCCCCCTTGTTCCCTGTCACCCTGGTCTGTCTCGGTGATCTTCAGTAGCCTCAATGGAAACTGGGAGAAGGTCCTGCAAAGAGAGTAACAGAGACAGAAAGCATTCAAGGTGAGCAATGAGACATCTAAGAGCCACTGCACCTTTAGCATCATAGTCAATCTGAGCTAGTAAAGCTTTTGGCACCACTTTGTACAATCTCTTCTCCCCAGTGCTAGTTCACAAATGTGGAAGTTGTGTCCTAAAGGTATTAGGTGATATGATCAAAATAAAATAACACAACTCTCAAGCCACAATTCCAGGTGTGCAAAAGTATTACTTTTTAAAACTTTTCCATAATCTTTTTTAAATTTTATTATTATTAAACTTTAAGTTTTAGGGTACATGTGCACAACGTGCAGGTTTGTTACATAATTTATATTTTAAATACCCTACCCATGAGCTTAATCGTGGTCAATTTAGGATCTCTTCCATCAAAACGGGGTCCCCCAGCCTCCACATCCCCAGTGGTGTCTAAGGTGCCTTGGTGACATCAGTCCATGCAGGTATCTGCTAAGATGTCTGCCCCCTGTGAAGCTCTTGGCAGTAGATCCACACAAAGGCTTCTAGCAATAACTTCTTTCTGATCCCAGAGCTTCTCCACACCATTGGATTTCAGCTCCACCCATGATCTTCTTAAGCACACTGGAAAATGTGGCTACTCTGGCACCCCCAGAAGATTCTGCAATATGGTCTCAGGTCCTCTCCCACTAAGTTGAGCATAGATCCCATTCTGCTTTTCTGCTGCCAGGCCAGGCTGGGAGCTGGAACTCCAGGAACCATGTCACCAGGAAGGAAGACACAAGTCCTCGTAACTCCCCAGTTCCTCCAAATTTGACCTGGGGTTTGCAGGATCAGGTTGTAGGACTCTTGTCAGGGGCCCACGACTGTTGGTTCTCTCAAGCACTCCTCCCCTCTCCCACAAACTGGGCAATGCTCCCTCAGGTAATCAAGATGGAGGTTGGGTCAGGGGTAAGTGGTGAGGAAGGGGCTGGCTCTGCAGAGCCCGTATTTTTCCAAACGTTTGCATCTTCCATCTGGATCTCAGCTTTTGAAACTTAAAGATGCATTTGCTCTCTGTTTCTGTGGTGACAGCCTCCCATGAGGCAGATGCATCACATTTTTCTGCTGCCTAATTTGGCCACTGTCAAACATACAATACTGAAGGAAAGGCATTGGTGAAAACTGCACTGCCGGAGCTCTGCAGTGACACCAGCAGGCATGTTTTACAACGATGCGTCGGAAGCCTCTACACACTAAAGTTGAGTGAATCTCAACTCTGTGAATATACTTGAATCTTCAAACTATACATTTTATATGCATGAATTATACCTCAGCAAAGCTAGAAAAGAAAAAAAAGATGTTTGCATTAACCACGCAAAACACACCAATTCCCTGTGTGCCTTATCCCTATAAATTTCTAATACTCTTCCATTAGTAAAATGTGGGAAAGGGAAAAGAATGAGTTTCATGAAAACCATTCGGAACCCTTATTTTTTTCCCAGAGTCCCTGATGGAAGTGATCTCAGGCTTGGCAAGAAAAAGCAAAAAAGTCAGATAGAAGGAAAGTTCAGACTTATTTATTATTTATTTACCTGGTTCTCAGAACCTAAAGCTCAAAATCCCCAACCTGTAGTTTCTGTGATGCTTTAATAAAGGTGATATTGGACTCATCCATATACAAAGAGTTTTTGTTTGTTTATTTGTGTGTTTGTCTATTTTACCATATTCATTCTCTGTGCACAGAGATAGTGAGCTACTCGAATTTTTTCCCCAGAAGCCTCCAGACAACTCCCCTTCACATCTCAACATGCGTCCCAGCCTCAGGGGACTGGCTGCCGTAACTGGCTTGGACCAATGATGATTCATCTCCTGGGGCTGGGGAAGGGCCTAGGTTTCCCTGAAACCGTTGCTGGGTGGAATGGCTATTCTGTTAGCAAGGCAGGAGGGACATTTGGCTGTGCAGAGGCCCAAACAAGGGTATCTTCCACAATGGATGGTGAATTCAGTGAGCTATGGAAAACTGCACCCTCCTAGGATGCAAAGCCCTAGACATTTCCAGGCCTGTGAGGTGCTGAATTCATGCCAGAGAAGATTTTGGCTTCAAGAACCAGAGCTTTGGGAGCTTCATCAAATATCCCCAAGGAAGAGCTTGTCGTAGAGAGACTGCAGCAGGTAGTAGAACCAGCCAATTTCAAATGGGACTTTGTCCAGTTAGGCCTGGACAAAAGAGCAATGGCCATAGTGACCCATAAAGACTGAGAACCAGAATTCATCCCCTTTGTCTTGGAAGGCAACAGCCCCGGTGCCCTGATCCAATCCAAGAGTGGAGTGGGGAGCTATGGAAAATAGCTGCTATTCACTTTCTCTCCAACCGTGGTAGGGGCACATGCTCAAACTGGATTTCATAGGATTGAGAAAAAACATCTTAACATTACATGCTTATTACAAAGGAAAAAAGAATACAGTGGAAATGCCTGGAAGACATCACAAAGTAATCAAAGTGAACATGACTAGTAATGGGACCGATTGTGTGCCTTCTGATTGGAAGCAATGAGAACACAGCATCACTTCTAGATATTCCTGCCAAAGGTGCCAAAACCTGACTCTCATCATGAGGAAGTATTAGAAAAATACAAAATGAGGGGCATTCTACAGAATAACTGGCCTATACTTTTAAAAAGTGCCACAGTCATGAAGTAAAGGAAAGGAGATTTTTTTTCTATATTAAAGAAAACGAGAGAGATATGGCAACTAAATGTAACTGGATACTTTCTCTATAAAAACATGTTATTGAAACAATTGGCAAAACTTGTAGGGAATCTAAAGATAAGATGGTAATAATGTACCTGTGTTAATTTCCTGATTTTGATGGTCTGGTGGTCATACAGGAAAATGTTCTTATTTGTAGGAAATACGCATTGAGATATTCAGGGGTGTCTTAGTCCGTTTGGGCTGCTATAACAAAATGCCATTAGCTGGGTAATTTATAAACAACAAAAGCTCGTTTCTCACATTTCTGGAGGCTAGGAAGTCCAGGATCAAGGCACCAGCAGGTTCACTGTCTGGTGAGGGTTTGCCCTCTCTTCCAAGATGCCACCTTGCTCCCTGTCCTCACATGGCATAGGGGAAAAACGCTGTGTCCTCACATGACCAAAGATGGCTAAGGAGCTCTCTTGAGCCTCTTTTCTAAGGGTACTAATCCCATTCATGAGGGCGGAGTCCTCATGACTTAATCACTTCCCAAAGGCCCTACCTCTTACTACCATCACATTGGATATTAGGTGCTAACGTATGGATTTGGGGAGATACAAACATTCAAGCCATAACAAGGGATGATAAGGCAATAGGCCAGCAATTTATTCACAGATGTTTCTGAAAAGAAGTTCTTTATCCCACACTTGTAACTTTTCTATCAGATGGAGATTGTTTCAAAAAAATTTTAATTAAGTAACATTCAGGTATCATGGAGCAATTCATATCTGTTGCAAAACAGACAGCTAACATACACTGAAAGCTTGCTGTGTGCCAGACTGTTCTGAGTACTTTCCATGTTATAAACTGCTTTACTCTCATAACAACCAGATGAGGTATAACCTATACTTTACCTTAATTTTGCAAATGAGAAAAAATGAGACACAAAATCTTATTGACTTGTCCAAGGTTGCACAGCTCCTAAGTGCCTGGCTAGGGTTTGAACCCAGGCAGTCTGGCTCAAACTCCCTTGTTCCTAACTACCACATACTCTCTTCTGATACTTTTGTCCAGTCCAATGGCCTTATATACCATTGAAATATAGCTCAAGGACTCAAATTTGTTTCTCCAGCTGGGACTTCCCCAATGAATTTCATGTCCATCTGTCTACTCAACAACTCCATTTGTTGCCCAATAATATCTCAAAGGTTACATCCCCAAATCTGGCCTCCTGCTTATCCCCCAAAACTCTGCTCCACCCACAAACTCCCCCATTTTGGCTGATAAGAACTCCATCTCTCCAGCTGATAGAGCCAAAAACCTAGGAGGTATGCTTGATTCCTCTCCTCTCTTATCCCACACCCTTTATGTCAGGAAATTATGTTAGCTTTAAAACACATTCAGAATCTGACGAATTCTCACTATCCCCATTGCCAAAATTCACCCTTCATCCTCTCATTCTTGGATTGCTGCAATTAGCCCCTCACTGGTCTCCCTATAGCCAGCATTGGAATCCTTTCAAACAAAGGCCAGATCATGTCTTTCCTCTTCTCAAAACCTTGCTATAGCTGCTCATCTTGCTGCAAGTAAAAGCCAAAGTTCTTACCTTGGCCCCCACAGCCCCTCACCACCTGCTTACGCCAACCCCCTTTCCCTGCTATATATTTCTTTCCGTAGGCCTTATCACTTTCTAAGATGCTATATCATTTACTTATTTACTTTATTTATTATTGTATATTGCCTGCCTCCCCAATTGGGATGTATACTTCAGTTAATAAGGACAATGAGTTTTGTCTGTCTTATTCACTGATGTATCCTAAGCACCAAGAATAGTTCTGGTACATAGTGCATGCTCAATATTTGTTGAATGAGTGAACGACTACACCCTACAATCTCTCATACTGGGGTGAGAGAAGAAATGAAGAGGATGAATAGAGAGCAGGAGACAGATGGGGAGAAAGAAGAGAGAGCCCCAAGGTCTAGGGCTGCAGAGAACATTCCTTAGTCCTGCCAGCTCTAATAGCTGGTCTCATGATCTGTGGCTAGAAGTTACCACAATATTTATGAAAATCATTCTTTGGGAAGGTAGCAATTAATACTGGATGGTAAGGAGGAGTTCGTGTGCTTGTTCTGGCCTCAAACCCAGGGCTGATCAATGTCTATCATTTCCCTGGCTCCTGAAAGATGCGTTCTCTGATGTGGGGCATTGTTATGTGTCATTACCAGGTTCCAGGGAGGGAAGGTGAAGAAAGAGCTGCCCTTTGCTTCACCTCTTCTGAGTAATAGGGTTGAAATTCTCTATCTTTTCTCTGGCTCCAAGCACTCTCCTGCCCTGCCGCTCCCTTCTTAGGATAAATCCAGTTATCAGAGCCTGAGGCCCCAGGAACCATGACTGGCCACATCCAGTCCACCCACATCGTGGCCCTTGGCCACCTTTCCTGCTGACCCTACTCGTGGGACCCTCCTGTGTGTAAGATAAAGCACACAGAACAACGTGCTGGGAGGCTGAACCCAAAGGCTACTAACATGGCAGACCAAAACAAGAGGGAGAAAGGAAAAGCCTATACAAAATAACAACAACCTTCCCCAGTTTCTATCCAAGTCAAGTTTACCCAACCCTGTTGAACAGTCTCCCTTTGTGCTCCTGTCCCTGTAGCCAGTTTATTGAACATGCTGGACTCAGTAGGGTTCAAGCAGAAAGCTGCTTCATTCTTCTTCACCACTGCCCTTTCAAATCTGCCAAATTATTCCTCCTAAGAGGCAGTAATTGTACCTATTATTCAGGTAATAAAAATTGCAATCTCTCATTCAACATGAGTGATGGTGGGCTTCTTAGCCATTTTCCACCTTGCTCTTCCATTCTTCTTTTCTCTCACTGCCACCTCTGGAGCATAGGAAAGGGGAAACTAAGGACTAAGGCTGGGGTGATTTATGACTTGCCCACATTCTTGCCACCTCATCAGGCCAAGGGCAGGATTTAAACCCAGATCCACCTGATCAGAAGCAGAGGTCTTTCTGCTCCACCACAGCTATAACACACTTATCTCTCTTTCCCTCTCTATAACACACACTCGCCATAACACACTTATCTCTCTCCCTGTCTCTCTCTCTCTCTCTCTCGCACACACACACACACACACACAGTGTGGGGAAGGCATTTAGGTCCTTCCTAGCTAGACATTCTGCTGCCAAAATAATGATGCCTGAATATTTGGTGAGAACAAAAGCGCTGCATACACAGGCATGTCAAAAGGAAGCCTAAAAATATTTAACAGACACAAAATAATAGTTGGAATCCAGGTGTTCAGGGTGCTTTAGGGAAGTGTTGCTTCCCAGGATGATGGGAGACTACCAGATCAATGCTCACGAAACAGCACAACTCAAATCAATTACATCACATAGAAAATTGGACAGAAGAGGACTTGCTTCCTTACTGATAAGAGACCTAAGACTGAGGCTGACCTTGACCAGGGGATACAACCATAGTGACTGAAAGAAATCCAACTCCAAGAGAAGCCAGGCTACATAGGACCTGGGGTGGAAGATAGATCCAAGGAGCAAGACGGAGGAGGGATCTAGCTCCAATTTCTAAGTCCTGGACAAGGGAAATCTGTGTCACTGTGTTGTACACTGGAAACTGCTCAGCTACGTTGAGTAGTGAAGTAAAAAATGAAGTATTAACTTAATGAAAGTACCCAGCATGTCTCTGAGAAAGTGCACTATTTTATTGGGAAAAAAAACTACTTTGGTAAATATTATAAAGTGCTCAGTATCAGTAATAATCATGCAAATTGTGAAGAAACCCCAACTCCTGACTTCTCTTTGGGAGGGGAAAGGAGTGGAACATTGATCCAATGTTTTGACTTTTTGGGGTGCTGCGCAAGGACTAGTTTCCATCATGCCTGAATTTAAATGCTGATGGCTTGGTCTAGCACCAAAATATGCAGTATCACAGATAAATAATAGGTGGAGCTATTGGTTTGGTCTAGCATCAGTCTGCAGTATCACAGACAGAAACTAGGTGGAACTTCAGTACCGTGGCTTACTGCAGCACTGGCCAGCCCACAGCATCATAGGCAGACACTAGAGGGAGCACTTGAATAGAAAAACCTCTTCAGTTAGGCGACTGTGCAGGTAAGCCCCAAAAGGGTGCATTCCCCAGAGAAGGCTTGACAGGTCTCCAGATTCTCTAGCCAGGCTGATTGGAGAAAGTCCTCCCTGTAGAAAACCAGACCACAAAGACTGCGAGGGGTAGCTGAGTTTTCAAATGCCAAAGTACCAACAGAAGATAAGAAGACATATAAAGGAACAGGAAAATATGGCCTATTCAAAGAAACACATTACATCTCTAGAAACTGATTCCAAAGAAATATATGAATTATCTGACCAAAAAAATGCAAAATAATAGTCATAAGAATGTTCAATGAGTTAAAAGAGAGTACAGACAGACAACTAAATGAAATCAGGAAGACAATGGATGAACAAAAGGAAAGTATCAAAAAAGAGACAGAAAACTATGAAGAAGAACCACACAGAAATTCTGAAACTGCAGAATACAATAACTAAAATTAAAAGTCCACTAGAGGGGCTTAGCAACAGATGTTACCAAGCAGAAGAAAGAATCAGCAAATTCAAAGACAGGACTTTTGAAATTACTAAGACAGAGGAGAAACAAAGAACTAAGAAAAGCAAAAGGAGCATAAGAAACTTATGGGACACTACGTAGAACATTATGGAACAACCTACACACTATGAGAATCTAAGAAAGATAAGAAAAAGAGAAGGCACCACAGAGCCTATTCAAAAAAAATAATGGCTGGAAATTTTTCTAATCTGAGGGAAAAAGTAGACATAAAAATTCAAAAAGCTCAACAAACTCCAACTAGGACGAATCTAAAAGCATTTACACCAAGACACAATTAAACTGTCAAAAATAAAAAACAGGCTGAAGTGGGAGGATCACTTGAGCCCAGGAATTTGTGGTTACAGCAAGATGTGATCATGCCACTGCACTCCAGCCTGGGTGACAGAGAGAAACTTTGTTTCAAAAAAAAAAAAGACAAAGAGAGAATCTTGAAAGCAGCAAGAGAAAAGCAACCTGTCACATACAAAGGAGTTGCTATTAAATCATCAGCTAAAGTCTCAACAGAACCCTGGTAGACTAGAAGGAGTGGGATGTGATGAGAGAAAAAATAGCTGCCAACAAAGAATACTACATAGGACTAAACTGCCTTCAAAATGAAGGAGAAATGAAGACTTTCTTGGATAAACAAAGCTGAGGGAATTCATCACCATTAGACCTGCCCTGAAAGAAATGCTGAAAGGAATCCTTCAAGTTGAAGTGAAAAGATGATGAACAGCACCACAAAGCCATACAAAAGTATAAATCTACCAGATAAACGTAAACATAGAGACAAATATAAAATCTGGAAGTATTGTAACATAGGTGTATAAATCACCTTTGAATTTGGTATAGAATTTTAAAAGCAAAACCATATGAAGTAACTAAAAGTCTATGTTGATGAATACACAATACAAAAAGATAATTTGTTTTATTACAGTAACATAAGGGGGCAGAGATGTAAAGAAGTAGAGTTTTTATATGCGATTTAAGTTATTATCAATTTAAAATATCTTGCTATAACTTTAAGTCTCTTTGTGTAGTTGCAATGGTGACGACAAATAAAATATGCATAGAATACCAATGCTCTTCAACTTATGATGGGGTAACATACCAATAAACCCATCAGAAGTCAAAAATATTGTAAGTCAAAATTGCATTTAATGCCAGCAACACAGCATACTGTCCCTGACTTACTTACAAATTTTCAACTCTATAATTATGCAAAAGTAATACACATTCAGTAGAAACCATAACCCCATTGTAAGTCATAGGAACTTTTTATCTTATGCTGGGTTTGCATTCAGGTACTGTCTGTATACACAAGCAGAATTGAAAAGAGAATCAAAATATGTCAGTACAAAAACATAAACACAAAAGAAGTCAGCAAAGGAGAAAAGGAGCAAAAACCACTGGACAAGACATATTAAAATATATTGAATATCTTGTCCATATATATGGACAATTAACAAAATGAAAATAGTAAGTCCTTCCATGTCAGTAATTATTTTAAAGGCAAATAAATACCTCAATTAAAAGAGATAAATGAGAAAACATAAAAACAGCAGAGCAAGATGATAGAATAGAAGGCCTCACCAATCATCTCCCCCCTAGCTCCAGGAAGGACACTAATTTAACAACTATCTACCCACGAATAAAAGAGCCCTCACAAGAAATAAAAATCAAATGAGCAGTTACAATACCTGGTTTTACTTCATATCACTGAAAGAGGCACTGAAGAGGTAGAAAAAAAATAGTCTTGAATGGCCAACACCACCCCTCTCCTAACCCCTGGCAGTGGCAGCATGGTGTGGAGAGCATTTCTGTGCACTGGGGAAAGGGAGATCACAGCAGTTGTGAAGCATTGAACTCAGTGCTGCCCTATTATAAAAGAATACAAAATGGGACCAAACTCAGCTGACACCCACCCACAGAGGGAGCATTTAAACAGCCTTAGGCAGAGGGGAATTGCTAATCCAATCTCAGTGATCTGAACTGCAGTTTCTGCAAGCCTTACCACTGTGGGCTAAAGTACTCTGGGGCTCTAAATAGCTGAAAGGCAGTCTAGGCTCCAAGAGCTGCAACTCCTAGGCAAGTTCTAGTGCTGAACTGGGCCCAGAGACTGTGGACTGGGGGAACATGCAACCTACTGAGACACCAGCGAGGGCAGCTAAGAGGGTGCTGGCATCACCCTTCCCCTAACCCCAGGCTGCACAGCTCATGAAAGAGACCTCTTCCCTCCACTTGAGGAGAGGAGAGGGAAGAAAGAGGAGGACTTTGTCTTGCATCTTGGATGTTGGGAATAACGCTCAAAATCCTAAGGAAACTGAACACTCACACAAGGATTCTTAGCAAAGCAATTTTACTTCTGCGCAGAGGGGTGCTTCTCCTTGGCCAGTCGCCATGAGAGCACACTTGAACAAAGGGTCACAAGAGCCTTTATTCCTGACTCAAGTCCTGCCCCTGTACCCTTTCCCCATTGGCAATGGTCGGGCAGTACAATCTAAATTAATCCTGGTTGGCTAAACATTTGAACTTTTTTTCAGATGAGGAGGGTATGTAAGGAAGAGAGGCGAAAGGGGAAGGGGTGTCTGCAATGAGCTAGAGAGCAAGTCTTCTTTCCAAATAAGGAAAGGAATGTGAGCTGGTACTGATAACGCCTGGTACTGTGTCGTGTCTGAGCATGTAAGAAAGGAAGAAAGGAAGAAAAAAGAGAAAAGTGAAAAAGGGATGGGGGTACTATGAATTAAAGAATAAAGGATTAATCAGGCTATTTGAAGAGAAGCCTCATCATATCCCACATGGATATCAGCTCAACCACAGCAGGATAGGGCACCGTGAGGCCCTTTTTCAGGTCCTAGCTCCAGGATGATATTTCTTGACACACTCTGGGCCACAAGGGAACCCACTGCCTTGAAGGGAAGAACCCAGTCCTAGCAGCATTCATCACCTGCTAACTAAAGAGACATTGTGCCCTGAATAACCAGCAGCAATACCCAGGTACTATGTTGAGAGACTTGGGTGAGACTTTCTGGCTTCAGGTGAGACTCAGCACATTCCCAGTTGTGGTGGCTACGAGGCAAGGCTCCTTCCACTTGAGAAAAACAGAGGGAAAAAATATGAGGGACTTTGTCTTGCACGTTAGGTACCAGCATAGCCACAGTGGGGTAGAGCATTAAGTGGTTTTTTGGGGTCCCCAATTCCAGGACTTCATTGGTGAATAGCATTTCTAGACCTGTCCTGGGCTAGAGGGAAGCCCACTGCCCTGAAGGGTGAGTTCCAGGCCTGGCAGCATTCACCACAAGCTGACTGAAGAGCTCTTGGGCCTTAAATGAACATTGGTGGTAGTCTGGCAATACTCCCTATAGGCTTGTGGTGGTGTTGGTCATGGGGCGAGACTCCTCTGCATTTGGAAAAGAGAAAAGAGTGGGAAGAACTGGATCTTGTACTTTGAGTGCCAGCTCAGCCACAGTACAATAGAACACCAGATAGATTTCTAAGGTTTTTGACTCTAGTTCTTGGCTCCCAGATGGCACCTCTGGACATGCCCAGAGCCTGAGGGGAACTTGCCATCCTGAAAGAAAGAACACAGGTCTGGCTGGCTTTGCCACCTTCTGATTATAGAGCCCCAAGGCATTGAGTGAACATAGGCCACAGCTAGGGAGTGGTTACAGCAGGCCTTGGGACTCAGTACTGTTCTGGCTTCAAGTCTGACCCAGCACAGTCCTAGTGGTGGTGGCCACAGGCTGCTGTGTCACTCCACTCCCAGCTCCTGGAAAAACCTAAAGCCTCCAAGAACAAGCAAAACCAATCTATTGTGATAGAAATCAGAGGTAGTTGCCTCTGAGGCCAGAGATTGAATGCAATGAAACAAGAATGAACTTTCTACATCTTGGGTTGGCTATTACACAGATGTATATGGATGCAAAAGTCTAAAAATTCACTGAACTGCACATTTAAATGTTTGTGCCTTTTTCTGTATGTAAGTCAGACCTCAATAAAAATTTAAAACAAAAACACCAAAAAGCAAGCCATGGGATTTGACATGAAATAGGAAAAGGGAGCAAGAAAGGCAAACCAAGCCACAAGGCAGGACCAATTGCCAATAGCAGAAAATCAAGTTCAAGGACCTTAGAGGCTTTAGTATTGAGACACCAAACGCTTCCTCCTAAATGAAAAGAAGGTAAGAAATGAGGTTGGATGACTTTCATGTTATGTCATAAAAAGCCATGCTTTGTTCTCATGGGACTTGTGGCATTTGGTGCTTACAGACCATTGGAAATCCTCACTGCTTTATCTCCCAGGTTCACTGGTAGCTCTTGGAAAATCAGGAATCTGAGAGACTCACAGAAACTGCCACTAATGATGCCAGCTGCTTGTGCTTTAGAGGTGATTTATAGAAGACAGGCAGCACTGCAAAACCTCACATGTGCATAAATTAAATCCACCAATTCTCACATATCTGCCCCCTCTTCATGGCTAGAGAAGCAAGCATGCCTCTCCTTTTACCTTCCAAATCTAAGCAAGAACCTCTCCTTTGTAGAACCTCTAGAATAACGATGGTAAGGAGTTACAGAAAATGTAGTTCTCAGGCTTCTAGAACCTCCGAAAAAAGAGGAGAGCAGAGAAAAGGCGGAGATAGATGCTGATTGCAAAGACACCAGTGTTGCTCTTTTTAAGATTGCTATTTACTTGATTCCTGCTAAGGTTGAATGCTTTCCCTGTGCTTGCTTAGTATGTTTTCCATTTAATGGTAAACAATGAAAAAACTGTTGTTTTAACAAAGTTCCATTTTTGTAGTGGAAGGAAAAAAAGCTTTATGGGTAGACTTGTGTTCTATATATACCTCAGGTGCTCTTGTTGAGGATAACTTAACTCAGGCTAGTAATAGACACTATAGTTCGTGTGATACCCAAGCACACTGACCAGGAGGAATGCCACTGTTCCTAGTTACTGAGCAATTACTGCAAGCCAGTGCTTCATGCGCAACCACATTTCATGTGTTTTATAGATGACGTGACAGATATAACATTTTTAACTATTTCCTTTTGCATTTTTCCACCTCCCAGTAGTTTAATTCCTTCCCTGGAAGCTCTTTTTTCCTATTCTAAAGCTGGAGTGTGAGACTTGCTGTCTTGAGGCAGGGGCAGGAGGGATGCCATCTAGAACAAAGAAGGCCAGCTGTTAGGAAGAGGACTGAGATTAGGAAAGTCCCTACCAGAAGGAAAAGAATGGGAACTCCTCCCCTTATGACTTGGTGAGGTAGTAAGAAAAAGAGGGAGAAGACAGGGGTTGAGAGGCTAGAGTCCTGCCAACCCCACAGTCCTGAGGTCCAAATGCTGGGGTGGGGTGGGAATGGAGTTTAGGGATTCCTACAGCATAAGGGATCATGGCCTGTCTTCCCAAGGTGTTCATAGTCCACGACATCACAAAGAAACCATATTCAACCTAGCTTCTGAGCATTAGATCAGAAACAGTAGAGGAATTGAATGTCTTCAAAAACTGGTGACTGTGGTTAACCCTAAGGAAAGTAATGTCTGGGAGCCCTATAAATGAGGCACTGAGACCTCTGAATTTTGTACTCTGTAGATGCCCATGGCAGATAAATCACAGAAATGTCCACAATTCTATACCCCCTCTTTGTATCCACACCTTTTGCAATTAGGCTTTGCAGTTCCTCCTAACAAGAGGCAAAGTCTATTTTCCATTCCTCGAATCTTGTCTGGTCTTGTAACTTGCTCTGGCCAAAAGAATATGGCAGAAGTTTCCTTGTACCTTGCACTGTCTCTCAAACTGCCCCCTTCATGTGAACAAGACTAAGTTAGTGTCCTGGAGGATGAGAGACCACATAGAGGACAGCTGAGGTACCTGGGTTAACAATCAGTCAACCGCAGTAACAAAGCCACCTAGCCAACCTGCAGCTGACCTCAAGTGCATGAACATTCCCAGCCAAAATCCGCTGAGATGAGAAGACCCAACCACCAAACTGAGCCCAGACTGAATTGTCAACCCACAAAATCGTAAATGAACTAAACAGTTAGTTTTTAAGCTTCTAAATTTTGGGGTGGTTTGTTACTCAGCAATAGCTAACCAATACGATGCCTTGCCTATTAAAATAAATAAAATTATTTGTAAGTAAAACTTTAGAAAAAAACAAATAGCTGAGAAAGAAATCTGCATAGATGAGCAGGTGATTCAGAAGTTCTCGTGTAAGAATGACATGGAGGTACTGAGGGTCTGGTGGAATCATCTAGGCTTGTGGCCCTTTCAAAGAAGTTTCACTATATAGATCTCATTGACAGGAGAACAAGTAGAGGGAGTAATGGAATTGAGCAGGGATATCAATGCAAGGCCTCAAAAGTCTAGAAAAGACCAGTCACAGACCCAATGCAAAGTCCTTGGGGACCAGGCCAGACTAACCTTCTCGTAGTAGACACCAGACCCCTGGGACTCGGGGGGCATACTCAGATCCAAGGCCTGCCACCCTGTTGCTGGAGAATCTTCAGCTTCCTCTGCACCCAGAACCTTCTGAAGCATGAGGGAGGAAGTGAAATAATGAAAGGCTGAGTTGTTCTTTTATTTTTCCCTGAGTTAACTAAAAGACTGAGTTAACCTAAAAGACAATGGTGAAAGCCTATGGAGTGCTTACTCTACCCCACACATGCTACCATATTTTTATACCTGTTTTACAGATGAGGAAACTGAGGCACAAAGTGGTCAAATGATTGTCCTAAGGTCACATAGCCAGACTAAGTAAAGCCAAGATTTGAACCCAGACAGTGTGGCTAAAGAGACTGCTTGGATTGCATGAATTGGCAAGGTTAAGCTTTTCCTTCTTGATAGCCAGCACCAGGAGGCTCCTGAGGAAGTTCAGATCACTTACAGGAAACAAAGATGCCACAAACGCAAATGTTTGCACAATCTGAGTATGTTTCACTTGGACCCCAGGAAACAGAGGCTGAAAGAGTTACACATGATTATACTTTTAGGAATTAGGCCTGTACCCTCCCTGCAGTGCTAAAAGGAGGCCCCCAGGGGGCTTGCTTTATAATAAATCCTTCTTCTTAAGCAATGTCACCTCCTCTATTTCCTACACATCATGAATAATAATGGTTAATATGTTTAGCATTTACATTGTTCTGTGCCCTTACACACATTATTTCTCATAATCTCACCAAAACTTTTCTGAGGAGGGGATTGCTGTTGTTCCTATGCTGCAAATGAAGAAACAAAAGGCTCAGAAATGGCAAGTGACTTTGAAATCTTGCACAGCCAAGAAGAGGGAGATCCAATGTTTGCTCCAAAGTCCACCTGATTCTGGAGTGCATCCTATGACCTCAGTGCCCACCTCCCTCCCGGGCACCTAGGATGGAGCCTATGGCAAGGGGTCATCAAGGTGTTAGCACAGTGACTACAGGAATCACAGCCCAGACACAAAAGCAGGAAACCCTTTGACCAGGCTCCTTCCTATTGCACCAACAGCCTTGTGTTGCTGCAGTGAAAACACTTCCCCAAACAGCTGTGACCAAGAGACGCAGAAACTGCCTTGTCCACGGGCCACACCTCAGACTCCAACTTTCACAAGAGAGCAGAGGAGCCCCAAGTCTTGGGGACCTCAGAAGATGCCATGTGCTCCACGATGTCCCCCCCCACCTGCCTGGCCCGCTTGCCTCCCTGCTTCCTGCTGCTGGCACTGGTCCTTGTCCCCTCAGGTAAGTGGGATCTAGGACAGAACAGGGTCCACCCCCGGCTGGTCAGTTCCGAGAGGGGCACTAAGTGCTCTGGCATGCCTGGAGAGGCTTGACCCCATGAAGATAGAGTAAAGAGGGGTACACTGAAAATTTGCCTGACTCCGGCAGAGAGCACACCCAGTGTCCCAAGAAGCAGCGTAGTGAAGTGATAAGCTCCCAGGCTCTGCGCTCACACCCACTGGCTTCTAGCTCAATTGCTCCTATGCCCACGTCAGATGCTGCAGCTCTTTTAGCCCCAGGAGCCTCTTCTACAAAAGAGGGACGCTCATGGGACCTTTCTCTAGGGCTACTGTGAGTATTAAATAGAAAAGTGGTGAGGCTCAGCCCTGGGCCAGCTGCATAGTTTATGAGACCCATTGCAAAATGAAAACTGGGGTCTTTTGTTCAAAAAGTATTGAGCAACACAGCAGAGCATTAAACCAAGCATGGGATCCTTCTAAGCACAGGGCCCTGTGCGACTATATAGATGGCACAGCCATGAACCAGCCCTGGCTCAGCTTAAGACTCAGTAGGCTCGGCCGGGCGCGGTGGCTCACGCTTGTAATCCCAGCACTTTGGGAGGCCGAGGCGGGCGGATCACGAGGTCAGGAGATCGAGACCACGGTGAAACCCCGTCTCTACTAAAAATACAAAAAAATTAGCCGGGCGTGGTGGTGGGCGCCTGTAGTCCCAGCTACTCGGAGAGGCTGAGGCAGGAGAATGGCGTGAACCCGGGAGGCGGAGCTTGCAGTGAGCCGAGAGGGCGCCACTGCACTCCAGCCTGGGCGACAGAGCGAGACTCCGTCTCAAAAAAAAAAAAAAAAAAAAAAAAAAGACTCAGTAGGCTCAAACCTCACCACTAACCAGTTTAAGTTATTTCTTTCTGACCCTCAGTTTTTCCAACTGTAAAATGGAGCTAAAAATAGGACCCACCTTGTGACTTTCTTAGGAGAATTTAACAAGATAATACCCATAAGTGCCTGGCATAACAAAGATTTGATAACTGTTGGTGATTATTATTATCATTCCCATGTTTCCTCTAACTCAGGGGCAGGCCAGGTTAGCTCCAGAGTCTTGAGACCCCTGAATATATAGCTCAGCCTCTGAGTCCAGAACTCTCTGATCTACCAGGCAGGAATACTTGGCTCTCAGTGGACTCATTCCATCTCCTGCCCATCTGGGCCTCTGCTCCAGGCTCTACTGAGATTTAGATTCTGTCCGTGATATCTTTGGTCCTCCGTGGTGACCATCCCCAGGAGAGATCCTGGCAGAACCCAGGTGTGGGGTCGGACCTAGGTGCTCCCTTACTCATTGGCCATATGACTCAAGACACCACTTCACTTCTCTGAGCTGATTTCCTCAATTCTAAGATGTGAATCATAACTCCTAGGTCTCATTCCACAAGTACTTTTGAGTGTCTGCTATGTTTTAGGCACTAGACTAGGAAATCAGAAATCTAAACTACCCAGAAGAAAAAATATTCCCAATGACTGTTGCAATAGAATAGATGGAAAATAAGAGAAGTTGCTTAAACCAGTCAGTTGGAAGGTTTGATTCCAGCTGCGTCTCAAGCTGAGTCAGGGCTGGTTCATGGGTGTGCCCTCTATATAGTGGCACAGAGCCCCCTGCTTAGAAGGGCCCCATGCTTGGTTTAATGCTCTGCTGTGTTGCTCAATAGTTTTTGAACAAAGACCTGCATTCCCATTTTGCACTTGGCCTCACAAATCACATAGCTGGCCCAGAATTGAGCCTCACCACTTTTCTATTTAATACTCACAGCAGCCCCAGAGAAAGGTCCTATGAGTGCCCCTATTTTGTAGTGGAGGAGACTGGGGCTAACACATTTTCTATAAGGCTTTTAAAGGGAGCCCCATACAGGAACCATGAAAGGCAGAGGATGCAGATGGAAAATAGATGAGAAGGTCCAGCTCCACTGACAAGGCAGAGGCAAACCTCCTAGGACACCTCCTAAAGCCCAAGTGACAATATGAAAGGGAACTCAGAAGGGGAGAGGGAGGGAAGGGGTGTGGGCACCAGGACTGAGTCCAGGCTCCAGCTTCTTCTCTGGTGTTCACTTCCCCAGACTCACCCCTAGCTGAGATAAGACTTTCTGAGTCCTTCCTTCTTCCTGTCCTCCATTGCTTCTTTCTCCTCACACATGCAGGCTTCATCTTTACAAATAATTTATTTTTAACAGCTCTATTGAAGTGTAATTGACATACATTAAACCGTACATATGTAAAGTACACAATTAGATAAGTTTTGTTTGTGAGTGCTGGGTGTATTTCACACTTGTGAAATCATCACCAAAATCAGCATCATGAACGTATCCAGCACCCAAAAGTTTCGTTGTGATTCGTCCTTGCCACTCCTCCTTGTCTCCAAAACAACCATGGATCTGTATTCTGTCACTATAGTTTGCATTTTTTAGAATTTTATGTAACAAGGATCACACAGTTGTACTCCTTTTTGGCTGGCTTCTTTTACTCAGCATAATTATTTTGAGATTCATTCATGTTGTTGCATATGTCAATAGTTCATTTCTTCTCATGTCTATCCATTGTATGGATAAACGCTTTCCCATTCACCTGTAGACAGATATTTGGGTTGTTCGCACTTTAGGGCTATTGTAAATAAAGCATCTGTGAATATTCATGTACAAGTCTTTGTGTGTATATATACTTTCATTTCTCTTAGGGAAATATCTGAGGATAAAATGGATCATATGGTTGCCGTACATTTAACTTTTTCAGACACTGCCAAACTGTTTTTCAAAGGAGTTGTACCATTTTACATTCTCATCAGCAATGTAGGAGGATGGCAGTTCCTGCGCCTCCTCACCAACACTTATTATGGTCAATCTTTTTCATTTTAGTCATTCTAATGGGTACATAGTAATATCTTACTGTGATTTATTTTTTTGAGACAAGGTATCACTCTGTTGCCCAGGCTGGAGTGCAATGGCTTGATCTCAGCTCACTGCAACCTCCATCTCCCTGGCTCAAGTGATCCTCCCACCTTAGCCTACCAAATAACTGTGACTACAAGCACACATCACTACACCCAGCTAATTTTCGTGGTTGTCTGATTGGTTGGTTAGTTTTTTTGTTTTGGTAGAGACAAAGTTTCACCCTATTGCCCAGGCTGGTCTTGAACTCCTGGGATCCAGTGATCCGCCTGCCTCAGCCTCCCGAAGTCCTAGGATTACCAAACTCTCACTGTGATTTTAACTCCCTAATATGTAATGATGCTGAACATTTTTTACATCATGCATCCTTTTTGGTGAAGTGTCTATTTGACTCTCATTTTTAAGTGTGTTTCTTATTATTGAGTTTTGAGAGTTCATTATATATTATGGATACAAATATTTTGCCAGATATATGCTTTGCAAAGATTTTTCTCCTACTCTGTGACTTGTCTTTTTTTTCTTTTACAAGTGTTTTCTGAACAGCAGGAGTTCTTAATTTTTATGAAGTCCAATTCATCTATTTGTCTTTAATGGATCATGATTTTGGTGTCACACCCAAGAAATCTTTGCCTAACCCAAAGTTACAAAGTTTTTTTCCATGTTTGCAGCTAGAAGTTGTATAGTTTAACATTTTATGTTTAGTTATATGATCTATTTTGAGTTAATTTTTATATAGTTTGAGGTATAAACCAAAGTTCATTTGTTTGCACATGTATTCCCAATGGTTCTTGCACCATTGTTGGAAAAAACTCCCCATTCTCCATTGAATTGTCTTTGCATCTTTGTCAAATATCAAATAATTATAGTTAGGAGCCATGGCATGCACCTGTACTCCTAGCTACTCAGGAGGATTGCTTGAGACTAGCAGTTTGAGGCTGCAGTGTGCTATGACGATCACACCCAAAATAGCACTGTACTCCAGCCTGGAAAACATAGCGAGACCTCATCTCTTTTTAAAAAATCAGTTGCCTCTATTTGCATGGACTATTTCTAGACTCTCTATTCAGTTCCACTGATATGTTTATCTATCTTTGTGCCATACCATATTGTCTTGATTACTGTAACATTATCTAAGTCTTGAAAGCAGGTGGTATTAGTTTGCTAACTTTGTTCTTTTTCAAGTTGTTTTGGCTATTCTATAAATTTTAGATTTCGTTTATCAATTCTAAAGTGAAGCCTGCTAGGATTTGAATGGGAATGGCATTGAGTTTATATATCAACTTGAGAAGAATTGACATCTAAGCAATACTGAATCTTCCAACATACGAATAGTGTGTACCTCTGTCTTTATTTAGGCTTGTTTTTTTTATCTTAGCAATGTCTTGTAAGTTTTCAGTTTGCAGTTCCTTTACATTTTTGGCTAAATATTTTCTATTTTTATAATATTGATGACTGGAAATTTTTAAATTCCAATTTCAAGTGGTTTATTGCTAGTAGATAGTAATACATATAATTTTGTACATTGATCTTTATCGTCAACCTTGCTAAACTCATTTATTAGGTCTAGTGGCCTTTTTAAGAAATTTTCATTTAAATTTTAATTATGTCATCTGCACATAGTTTTCTTTTTTCTTTCAACTCTAGATGTCTTTTATTTCCTACTACCTTTTTGCATGGTTAGTACTGATCCTACAATATTGAATAGCAATAGTAAAAATAGGCATCCTCGTCTAGTTCCTGATCTGCAGGGAAAACACTCATTTTTGCACCACTAAGGTTGATAGAGTTGTTGTAGGGTTTTCACAGGTGCCCCTTATCAACTTGAAAAACCCTCCTTGTCTTCCTAGTTTGCTGAGAGTTATTATTAGGACTGCATGTTCAATTTTGAAAACTGCTTTTTCTGCATCTGTTGAGATGATTATATGCGTGCATGTATATGCGTGTGTGTGTGTGTGTGTGTTAGTTTAGTAATATGGTAAATTACATTGATGGATTTTTGAATGTTAAACCAACTTTATATTCCAGGGACAAGCTCAACTTGATTATAATGTATTATACTTTCTAAATATTGCTGATTGCTGAATTTGGTTTACTAAAATTTTGTTTAAAATTTTTTATCTATGTTCATGAGAGATATTGGCTTTCTTTTCTCGTAAGGAAAAGACTTCAGTTTCAAGATAACACTGGGACTCATAGAATAATTAGAAAAGTATGCTCCTTTTTTCAATTTTCTAAAAGTATTTGTATAAAATTGGTATTATTTCTTTCTTAAAGATATGGAAAATTTGGCTGGGCATGGTGACTCATGCCTGTAATCCCAGCGCTTTGGGAGGCTGAGGCAGGCGGATCACTTGAGGCCAGGAGTTCAAGACCAGCCTGGCTAACATGGCGAAACTCTGCCTCTACCAAAAATATAAAAATTAGCCGGGCATGGTGGTGCATGCCTGTAATCTCAGCTACTCAGGAGGCTGAGGCAGGAGAATCGCTTGAACCTGGGAGGCAGAGGTTGGAGTGAGCCGAGATCACGCCACCGTATTCCAGCCTGGGTGACAGAGTGAGGCCCTGTCTCAAAAAAAAAAGAAAAGAAAAAAGATATGGAAAATTCACGAATGAAACTTTCTAGGATTGGAGCTTTACTTCTGGGAAGATTTTTAATAACATATTGAACTTTTTAATAGATAATAGGGCTAACCAGGTTATCTTTTTCTTCTTGAGAAAGCTTTGGCAGTGTATCTTTTTCAAGGAATTTGTTCATGTCACTTAATTTGTCAAATATATATAACTTGAAGTTTTCCATAATATTCTTTTAGTATTCTATTAATAAGAGTAAAATCTGTAGTAGTATCACCAGTCTTATTCCTTATTTTAATAATTTAGGTTCTTTCTGTGTGTGACCCCTGGGTTCAATCTGACTAGAGATTTATCAGTTTTAGTGATCTTCTCAAAGATTTTCTTCTTCTCATTGATATTTTCTGTGTGTGTGTGTGTGTGTGTGTTGTGTGTGTGTGTGTTCTACTGTATTAAGTTTCATTTAGAGCTCGATGATTTCCTTTCTTTCACTACTTTGGGTTTAGTTTATTGGCCTTTTTTTTCTAGTTTCTTAAGGTGGAAAGTGGGTAATTTATTTTGAGTTCTTTCTTCTTTCCAAATGTAGGCATGTAATACTACAAATTTCCCCTTGCTTTAACGGGATCCCGCAAATTTTTATATTATGTTTTCATTTTCATTCAGTTCAAAATATTTTCTAATTTCTCTTTTTTTAATCGATACATAACATTTGTACATATTTATGGGGTTCATGTAATACTTTGTTACATGCATAGGATGTGTAATAAACGAGTCAAGGTATTTAGGATATCCATCACCTCATGTATTTTTCATTTATCTGTGTTAGGAACATTTTAAGTCCTCTCTTCAAGCTATTTTGAAATGTACAAAACATTGTTGTTAACCACAGTTACCATACTCTGATATCAAATGGCAGGATCTTATTCCTTCTATCTAACTGTATGTTTGTACCCATTAACAAATTTCTCTCATCCCCCTCTCCCTACACTCACTTTTCCCCACGTCTGGTATCATTGTACCCTCTACTTTCATGAGATCAATTTTTTTAGCTCCCACATATGAGTGAAAACATGTGATGTTTGTCTTTCTGCACCTGGCTTATTTCACTTAACATAATGAACTCCACCTTCATTCATGTTGCTACAAATGACAGAATTTCATTTGTTTTTATAGCCAAATAGTATTCCATACATACTGGCCATCCAGTAGTGGTATTGCTGGGTGATATGGCAGTTCTATTTTTAGTTTTTTGAGAAATCTCCATACCGTTTTTCATAGTGACTGTACTAATTTACATTCCCACCAACAATGTACAAAGTTTCCTTTTCTTTGCTACCTTACCAGCATATATTTGTGGTGGTTTGTTTATTTTTTTTATTGTTGCCTTTTTAGCAGTCATTCCAACTGGGGTAAGATGATATCTCATTGTGGTTTTGATTTGCATTTCCCTGATGATTAGTGATGTTGAGCATTTTTTCATGTGCCTGTTGGCCATTTGTATGTCTTCTTTTGAGAAATGTTGATTCATGTCCCTTGCCCACTTTTTAATGAGTTTTTTTAACTGTTGAGTTGTTTGAGTGTCCTGTATATTTTGGATATTAGATTAGTCCCATCAGGTGAGTACTTTGCAAATATTTTCTCTCATTCAAGAGTTTGTCTCTTTACTCTGTTGATAGTTTCTTTTATTATGAAGAAGCTTTTTAGTTTAATATAGTCCCATTTGTCTATTTTTGTCTTAGTTGCCTGACCCTTTTGAGGTCTTGGTCATAAAATCTTTACCTATACCAGTGTCCTGGAGTGCCTTCCCTGTTTTCTTCTAGTAGTTTTTATAGTTTTAGGGCCTACAGTTAGATCTTTAATTCATCTTTAGTTGATTTTGGTATATGGTGAGAAAGAGCAGTCTACTTTTATTCTTCTGTATATGGATATCCAGTTTTTCCAGCACCATTTACTGAATGTATATTCTTGATACCTTTGCCAAAAATCAATTGGCTGTAAATACGTCGATTTATTTCTGTGTTTTCTATTCTATACCATTGGTCTATTATACCATTGGTCTATGTATTCTATGCCATTTGTCTATTATACAAATACACATCCCAATCAAGAAGAAATTTACAAAATCCCAGAAAAAGAACACAAAATATTGATACTAGGGAAGCTCAGTAAGATACAAGATAATTCTGAAAAACAATACAAAGAAATCAGAAAACACTCCAAGACTTGCTCTAGGCAAATGTTTTGTGGCTAAGACTTCGAAAGACAGGCAACAAAGGCAAAAAAAAGACAAATGGGACTATATTAAACTAAAAAGCTTCTGCACTGCAGAAAAATAATCAAAAGAGTGAAGAGATGACCTCCTGAATGAGAGATAATATTCACAAAGTACTCATTTGACAAGGGACTAATATCTGGAATATACAAGGAACTCAAACAATTCAACAGTTAAAAAAGCAAACAAATAAATAATCTAATTAAAAATGAGCAAAGGAAAGGAATGAATAAACATTTCCCAAAGAAGATATACAAATGGCCTAGAAGTATATGAAAAAAATGCTCAACATCACTCATCAGGGAAATGCAAATCAAAATCATAATGAGATATCATCTTATCCCAGTTAGAATGGCTATTGTTAAAAAGACAGAAAAAAAGGCCAGGTGCTGTGGCTCGTGCCTGTAATCCCAGCACTTTGGGAGGCTGAGGCGGGTGGATCACCTGAGGTCAGGGGTTCGAGACCAGCCTGACCAACATGGTGAAACCCTGTCCCTACTAAAAATACAAAAATTAGCCAAGTGTAGTGGCACATGCCTGTAATCCCAGCTACTCAGGAGGCTGAGGCAGGAGAATAACTTGACCTCAGGGGGCAGAGGTTGCAGTGAGCCGAGATGGTGCCGCTGCACTCCAGCCTGGGTGACAGAGCAAGGCTCCCTCTCAAAAAAAAAAAGAAAAAAAAAGATGAGGATGAGGAGAAAAGGGAACTCTTATACCCTATTGGTGGGAATGTAAATTAGTACAGCCACTATGGAAAACAGTATGGAGATTTCTCAAAAATCTAAAAATAGAACTGCCATATGATCCAGCAATCCTAGAACGGGTATTTATCTACAGGAAAAAACATCAATATATCAAAGGAGTGCATGCATTTCTATGTTTATTGCAGCAATATTCACAATTGCAAATGTATGGAATCAATCTAAGCATCAATCAATGGATGAATTGATAAAAAAATATATATATACATATATATGGTGTCCCCAAGCACACCCACAATGGAATACTATTCAACCATAAAAAAATAGTAATAATGAAATCATGTAGTCATTCACAGCAACACGGATGAAACTGGAGATTATTATGTTAAGTGAAGTAAGCCCTACTCAGGAGGCTGAGGCGGGAGAATTGCTTGAACCTGGTAGGCGGAGGTTGCAGTGAGCTGAGATCGTGCCATCGCACTCCAGAAAAAGAAGGAGAGAGGGAAAGAAGGAAGGAAAGAAGGAAGGAAGGAAGGAAGGAAGGAAGGAAGGAAGGAAGGAAGGAAGGAAGGAAGGAAGAAAGAAAGGAAGGAAGGAAGGAGCCAGACACAGAAAGACAACTATGCAGGTGCTAAAAATGATCTCACGGAAGTAGAGAGTGTCATGACAGATATCAAAGACTAGGAAAGGTGATGGATCTCAGGGAGAGGGATTAAGAGTGAGGTTGGTGAATGGATACAAACACACAGTTAGATAAAAGGAATAAATTCTAAAGTTTGATAGCAGAGTAGGGTGACTATAATTCACAACAATGTATTATGTTTTTCAGAACAACTAGAAAAGAGGACCTGAAATGTACCCAACACATAGAAATAATAAATGCTCAAGTGGTGGATACCAAAAAAAAAAAGAAACTTACAGTAATAAACTCACATTTCTCCACTCCCAGTCTTTATTCTATTGATGTCATAAATTCTACTTACACATGTGTTAGAAGCCTCACAATAGAATGTCATTTTTTTTAAATCAGTTTGGGGCCTTGCTTTTAAGATTTGTTGGGTGGACCAGAACACTTCTTTCTGGGCTGCATCTCTCTTCTGTGGAGTTTCCCCAGTGCCCTGACAATCATGGGTTTTACCAGTTTGGCTGGTAGGAACAGGCACCATTCTTAGCCCTGTGCTGAGTGATGGGCACAGTTCTGTACGTGTGTGTGAGGAAATTCCCTGAGGCCAGGGAAAAAAACAGGAAGGATTAGTGGTAACAGATCTGACTGGCTCAAACAATGTTTGAAAGTGGATGCTGCTGAATTTCTTGGAACTAAGGACATCAAGGACAAAAGCAATCCCTAGGATTCAACATGTGGTTATCACTTGGTCACAATTGTGAGAAAGTTATTCTTGGTGGTTAACAGCACATGCCTAGCTGAAGATAGGTAGAAATAGAATTTAGAATTCCTTAAGTCTTTCCTAGACCCTCTTAGAAGGGAATGTTTGCTTCACCTTCTTACTCTCCTTGCCTCATTCACAACTGAGAAACACCATGATATACTGCAAACAAATGTGTGGAGTGAGACTGAGCTATTCACAAAGGCTGATGGGAATATAGACAAAAAGGAAACTCGGGGTACAAAGCTGCTGACCTTGAGTTGAGCAGAATCTTAAGTCACCTGATCTGAGTTCAAATCCTGGACACGGTATCCACTGAATGCATGGTTCACCTCATGTTTCTTTACCACCGTGAGCATTCGTTTTCTTTCTCATCTCAAAAATGGAGATTATAGGCTGGGCATGGTGGCTCACACCTGTAATCCCAGCACTTTGGGAAGCCAAGGGGAAGGAATCACTTGAGCACAGGAGTTTGAGACCAGCCTGGGCACCACAGTGAGACCCCATCACTACAAAAAAAAATTAAAAATAAATAAATAATAAATGGAGAAGTTTTTAAAATTGAGATTGTAACAGCATCTACCTCACAGAATTCTTAGAAGGAGTACATGTGATGATGTTTGTAACCAAGAACATCCATGGGAGGCCTCAGCCCTCTTTCTCTGTATCCACTTTGAGGATAAACTCAACAGTTCAACCTATCTTCAAAATAGACTCACTTCACAACACATTAACATGAACTGCAGTCTGCTGATAATTCACATGAGGCAGAAACGGTATTTACACTGAACCCCTCAACACACAAACCTATGTCTCTGAAGGGTGGTGTTTGAAGATTAATAGCCAGAGCTCCAGAAACAGGCTGAGAGGGCTTGAATCAAGCCTGTCACTCTCTTGCTGAGTGATGTATGAGTGGGCCAGAGCTTCCATAACAAAGTAGCATGGCCTGAGTGGCTTGAACAATATAAATGTAATTTCTCACAATTCTGGAGGCTGGAAACTGAGATCAAGATGTCTGTTTCTGGTTTGTCTGAGGCCTCTCTCCTCAGCCTGTAGATAGCCGCCTTCTCCCTGTATCTTCACATGGTCTTCCCCCTGCATGTGTGCGTCTAAATTTCCTCTCCTTATAAGGACACTAGTTGGATGAGATTAAGGCCCAACCCCAATGACCTCATTTTAACTGAATTACCTCCTTAAAGACCCTATCTCCAAATAAGTCACATTCTGAGGTACTGGAGGTTAGGACATCAACATGTGCATTTGGGAGACACAATCCTAGCCGATGATCCTGGGACAGCTGCCTAACCTTTCTGGACCCTCAGTTTCCTCTGTCAAAAATGGGAATAATGCCATTTACCTTACAGGAGCATTGTGAAGAATAAGTGACATAATGCATGCAGGGCCCAGCACATGGTGAGCACTTCAGTGTTATTTATTATTTGCAGGTTTGCCATTGCATAGCTCAGTTCTCTCTCTGAAGCCAGCCATCTCATCCCCTCTTTCCCTTCCCTCTCTAATGACACTCCTGTCTTGTCCTGGGCCATTGTTCTTGGCCAGATAATGGTTTGATTGTTTTAAGCTTGTCATTTAGGGCTCCAAGTCCTTCCTGCCCAATGCAAGGTCTTTCTTCCTCTCTTGTAGATGCCTCTGGGCAGAGCGGCAGGAATGACTGGCAGGTGCTACAGCCCGAGGGCCCCATGCTGGTGGCAGAAGGTGAGACACTTTTACTGAGGTGTATGGCGGTAGGCTCCTGCACTGATGGTATGATAAAATGGGTCAAGGTGAGGACTCAGGACCAACAGGAAATTTATAACTTTAAATATGGCTCCTTCCCTGGGGTAATGCCCATGATCCAACGGACATCAGAACCACTGAATTGCGATTATTCCATCTATATCCACAACGTCACCAGGGAGCACACTGGAACCTACCACTGTGTGAGGTTTGATGATTTGAGTGAACACTCAGAAATGAAATCGGATGAAGGCACCTCAGTGCTTGTGAAGGGTGAGTATCAGGCCCTGCAGACCACACATTTGCTCCAGTCTGTTTCCCTGCACAGTCACCTTTATCCACTGTATCATGCTGTATCACACAAAATTTCAGTGGCATACAACAATACATATTTTTATCTCTACATGCACATTTACATGTGGCTGGGTGGTTCCACTCCTCATGTCTCATGCCAGAGCCCAGGCTGGAGAGGTAGCAGCTATGTGGGGCATGTTTTTCTCATAAAGATGGCAGAAGCAGAAGCTCAGTCCCAACTCTTCAAGTACACCTCAAGCATCTACTCACATTATGTCTGCTAACAGCCCACTGGCTAAAGCAAGTCACATGGCTCAGCTCCAAGTCAAGGGACAAGGAAGAATAGTCTTCCACCATGCACCCAAGATAAGAGTATGGATGTACCCTATTACAAGCACAGAGTCAAAACCTGAGGTTGATCATGTCATCTACCACACTCCCCAAGTAATCAATCATGGCATCTGTAAGTCCACCTGTGGTGACCTGAGTACCCAAATCCTGGGCCTGTCATTGAATAGCAGTTCCTTCTTAAGTCAGTTACGCTGGCTCTACATGCCTCAAGTGCTTTGTTTGAAAAACAGGCAAAACAATTTGTACTTCAAGGGTCATTCGGGTGATTAAATAGAATGGATGCTTGTGGGAACACCTCATAAACTGGTGACATGGAGAGTATCTGTACGTAGGAGTTCATTTTAACTTGATGCCAGATTCAGGAAGGCTTCGCTGGCTTCTCCCAAGCTATGATGGTGCCTCCTCTGTAGTCCTGCCGTCTTCTGGGTTTCCACCTCTGGGTAATTGTTTGACCATCTCCACTGGAAGACAGAGAATGGCTTCAGGGCGGGGCACTTGTGTGTCTTCCTGAGTTTCATGTTCCCCAATCCTACCACTGGTATGTAGTAGGTACTCAGAGCGTTTTTACTGAATGAGTCAACTGGTGAGTAATAAAGAAAGCAGGAGGGAGTGGCTGAGTGAAGAAATCTGGAAAGAAGGAAGGGAGGGAAAACACCAGGGAGGAAATGAGTGAACGATGGAAGAGGAGACGGAATTCAACAAGGACCTCCTTTTTGGCTTCAGGAGCTGGGGACCCTGAACCAGACCTGTGGATCATCCAGCCCCAGGAATTGGTGTTAGGGACCACTGGAGACACTGTCTTTCTGAACTGCACAGTGCTTGGAGACGGTCCCCCCGGACCCATCAGGTGGTTCCAGGGAGCTGGTCTGAGCCGGGAGGCCATTTACAACTTTGGAGGCAACTCCCACCCCAAGGCGACAGCGGTGCGGGCCTCCAACAGTGACTTCAGCATTCTTCTACAAAACGTCTCCAGTGAGGATGCAGGCACCTATTACTGCGTAAAGTTTCAGAGGAAACCCAACAGGCAATACCTGTCTGGACAGGGCACCAGGCTGAAAGTGAAAGGTGAGACAGTTGGTTTTGGAGTTGTCGGGAGAGGGGAGCAGGTATTCATCAGGAATTTTTCTACATGTCCCGAACAAGCCAGTTCTTCCCAGCCTCCAGGTCTTTACGTAAGTTTTTCCCTCTACCTGGAATGCTTTCTCCTTTTCCCTGAAAACTCCTACTCATCCTTCAAGGCCCAGCACAAATAGCCCTCCCACTGTAAAACCTTCTCCTCTTCTCAAGCAGAGTTAATTTCTCCCCATTCTGGTTTCCACAGAACTCTGTATAGATCATTAATAATTCAACAAACATTGGCCAGGCACTGTAGCTCACTCCTGTAATCCCAGCACTTTGGGAGGCCAAGGCAGGTGGATCACCTGAGTCAGGAGTTCGAGACCAGCCTGACCAACACGGTGAAACCCCATCTCTAATAAAAATACAAAATTAGTCAGGCGTGGTGGTGCATGCCTGTGATCCCAGATACTTAGAAGGCTGAGGCAGGAGAATCGCTTGAACCTGGGAGGCGGAGGTTGCAGTGAGCCAAGATCGCACCATTGTACTCCAGCCTGGGCAACAAGAGCAAAACTCCATCTCAAAAAATAAAAGTAACAATAATAATTCAACAAACATCTACTACATGCCTGTTGAGTGTCCTGCACTATGCTAAGTACTGGAGACACTGCAATGAATTAGACATGTCCATGCCCTAAACATGCTCCAGTAGAAAGTCTAACTTTGTCCTTCATAGCTGCAGGGTTTGACTTCTAGCCCGCACCCAGGTAGAAACTGGCAGACTCATCCCAGAGATCGCAGCTCCTGGGACTTAGGAAGTGGTGGGAGATAAAGATAAAGGGAAGTGTGAGAAAGCCTCTCTCCCTTGCAGCAAAATCTACCTCTTCCCAAGACGCAGAATTCACCAGTGAACATGCAACTGAGATGTCTCCAACAGGTGAGTGTACCCACCTCAGTGGAGTCAATGAGTCCCCAACAGGCAAGGGGGCCATGAATGGCTTGGTCATGGGAAGGGAGCTGTCCTAGACTCCTGGGGGCTAATCTGCCACCAAGAAAGCTCCTAGGACTTCATCTCAACTGCAGAACTAGGACCCCAGAGAACCATGTTATAACAGCTCAGTTATAATGAACTTTCTCATAGCCAGGGCCATGTAACGGTTTAGTGGGAAATTTTGCTTGAGAGGTGGTGAGCTCCCTGTGATTCTGAGTGCAGGGACACACTGTGAGGCTATGCACAGCGACACTGGAGAACATGGCTTCGTAGCTAAGCCTCCTGGATGGAGCCCCTTCCTAGTGTAATGGGCAGGTTCTTGCCCCTTGAATCTGGTATGTGACTCTATGAACTAGGGGGGAGGGGACAAGAATCAGAGACCCTACTTCATGGGGTTGTGTGTGCACTCAAGGAGATCACACATGCCAAGTGTCCAGAACTGTGCCTAGCACATCTCATGTTAACATTCGAGGGCTCTCAGTATCTGGTGGGAGCTTGTGATAGATGTGGTCTGATTTGCCTTCTGGATGCTCGGCCCTGCTTCTGCCATTCATGGGGGCCAGACTGCCTGGGTCCCGTGACTTCTTTAACACATGTGGCCCTGAGAAAATCATTTCCCCACTCTGGGTCCGTCTCCTTATCTATAAAAATTGGATCACTATCCTACACTGTAGGATTACCTTGAGGATTGCATTAGACAATTAGGAAGAGCAGAGGTTAGGGATGTGACTGAGATGATTACAGATGCAGGTAGAATATTGGGCAACCCTTCTCTGAGCCCAGGGCAGAGAGAAGGGTGGTCTTTAATCTCCTCTCTCAATGTAGAAAGGATACAGCTCCAGAGGTTATTCAGCAGCAGGATGTGACCTTGCCCATGGGCAGCAATGAGGTGTGGGCTGTGGGGCCCTCACCACGGGTCCCGCCTGAGCTCTCTCCTGTGCCTCCCAGGCCTCCTGGTTGTGTTCGCACCTGTGGTCCTGGGGCTGAAGGCAATTACCTTGGCTGCACTCCTACTGGCCCTGGCTACCTCTCGGAGGAGCCCTGGGCAAGAAGATGTCAAGACCACAGGCCCAGCAGGAGCCATGAACACCTTAGCATGGAGCAAGGGTCAAGAGTGAGGGGTCAGCCCCAGAGTGGGGATCCTCTGAGTTGGAGAGGAGCCAGGGCTCCTCAACCATTTCCCTACCTCCAGTCCCAGCCTCCTCCAGGTGCCCCCAGGCCTCATGACAAACTCCTAGATCCCTGCATCTGGTTTTGGTCCACCTAGTGAAATTTCCTTCTTTGCACCGGGCTTCCCTCTAAAATGTCTCCCTTTCTCTTTTTGGCCTGTTCAAGACCTCCTTGCTTTTCAGTCCCTGGCTCAGTCTCTCCTCAACACCCTTGCCCCTACTGCAGCCCTTTCTGGTGTGTCCTGCCCCTTTCCCCACCTTACTACATCCTTCTTGGCCTCCAACATCCAACTCAGGGTCTTCTTCCCAGGAGATGTCCCTAAGCATCTCTGAGCTCAACCAGCCAGACCATCTGTGCCCCTCCATCTACACCTTTCTCCCCACCCCTTCCTGCCTTACTTCCATCCCCCTCGTGGCAGGCTTGGGCAGCTGTAATATTAGATGCAGGTTCAGCAACTATAACAAAGCTCTTAAATAACAGTGGCTTAAACCAGTGGAAATCAACCAGAAAGTTGACCATCAGCAGGCCGAGCAATACAGAGACTCCCTGGTATTGAAACCCAGGATTCATTGATCTCATTGCTACCAAGTCCACCTTCTAGGCAGCCAGACTGGAGAAGAAGGCAGGGAAGGGGAGCAGGACCCTCCCCTTTAAGGGCACAGTCAGGAACTTGGCCACCTCACTTATCTCTACTTGGCTGGAATGTGGTCACATGGTCACACCTAGCGGCAAGAAAGGCTGGGAAATGTAGCCTTTATTTCTGGCAGCAATGTGCCCAGCTGCAAGTTTTCACTAGAGAAACAGGATGGTAGATATCAGGGGATAACCAGTTATCTCCACCACAGCAGCATACAGACAGCCTCTCACCTGCCCTGTGGGACACCTGAGTTCAATGCCCAGCTAGCTAGCCAGCACTTCTTCCCACCATCACCTCCCCTGGGGCAGCACGATGTGGGGCAGTAGTTCCCAAGACGAGTGATTTTGCCCCCATTGGACTTTTGGCAATGTCTAGAGATGTTTTTGGTTGGCACAGCCTAGGGGGTGCTACCACCATCTAGTGGACTGAGAAGCCCTGACATGGGGAAGAGTGTGCATGCCAAGGTGTCAGACACACCTGCCTTTAACCCTGAGGCCTCTGCCCCCTCCCTGTGCGCCCTCAGTGACTAATCAGAGTCCCTTCACATCACAGAACATCCAGGATACTAATGTGGACTTCTCTGCATTGTGTAAGAACCAATTCAAGACCAGGCACGTGGCTTATGCATGTAATCCCAGCACTTTGGGAGGCCGAGGTGAGTGGATCACCTGAGTTCAGGAGTTTGAGACCAGCCTGGCTAACATGGTGAAACCTCGTCTCTACTAAAAATACAAAAAATTAGCCAGGCATGGTGGTGTGTGCCTGTAATCCCAGCTACTTGGGAGGATGGGGCAGGAGAACCGCTTGAACTGAGAGGTGGAGGCTGCAGTGAGCTGAGATCGCGCCATTGCACTCCAGCCTGGGCAACAAGAGCAAAACTCTGTCTCTAAAAAAAAAAAAAAAAAAAAAAAAAAAAAAGAACCAATTCAATTCTGCATTTACTGAGGGCCTACTATGTGCTGTGTGCACTGCGTGCACTCGATACATGTAAATTCCCTGTTCTCTTTCCAGGCAAACATTTATTAGCACTCACTATAGCAGGGAGTAGATGAGTCTAGATGTTTTTCATTACCACAAACAGAAAAACAGCTTGAACTAAGCCAGAGAGAACAGTAATTTAGTCTGAGAATGGAATAAAAATTGAATTACCAGACATTAGAGAGGGTAGGGAAGGTAGGCTGAATACTAACCCCCACCCCAAAGATATCCATGTCCTAATCTCTGGAACCTGTGACTGTTACCTTGTATGGCAAAAAACACACACACACACACACACACACACACACACAAAGAAAAAAGAAAAAAAAGACTATGCAGGTGTGATTAAATTAAGAATCTTGAGATGGGGGTGGGGGTTTATCCTGGATGATCTAAGTGAGCCCTAAAAGAGATGTTAAGTATCCTTACAAGAAAGAGACAGAAGGATCTTCGATGTAGAAGAGAAAGCAATGTGACCACAGAGGCAGAGTTTGGAGTGATGTGACCACAGGTTAAGGAACGCCAGCAGCCACCAGAAGCTGGAAGAATCAAGGAAGAAATTCTCCCCCTGGAGCCTCCGGAGGAAGCATGGCTCTGCCAATACCTTGATTTCAGACTTCGGGACTTCAGAAATATGAGAAAATAAATTTCTGTTGTTTTAAATTATCAGGTTTGCAGTGATCTGTTACAGCACCCACGGGAAGCTAAAACAGCAGGAAAGCATGGAACTGGTTCTCCACTAACTGGAGGTGGGTCCCACCTGCCCCTGCAAGCCCCCTCACCCTGTAGGGCCCTGCATGAGCTGGTCCCTGCCGCCCCCTCTGACCTCATCTCCCCAGATCTCATAAGCTGACTCTGCTCCAGCACCCCTTTGGGCTTTGACCACACAAACTCCCTGATTCATTCAAGTCTCTGCTTAACTCTTACCCTCAAGAGGCCTCTCTGGACCACTCTATCCAAAAAAGCACCTCCATCACTCTCATTCCCACTTGCCACTTAAGTTTTCTTGATAGTACTTACTGCTACCTGAAAACGTGTGTGTGTGTCTGTGTGTGTGCATGTGTGTGTGCGTGTGTGTGTGCGTGTGTGCATGTGTGCATGTCTGTGTGTGCATGTGTGTTTGTGTGTCTGCTTCCTTGATGGTTGTTAGTTGTCCCCACTAGAATTTGAGCTCCCTGGGGACAGGAACCTGACGGTCCACTATTGTAGCCACCCTCATTCAATCCTGAAACATAGTTGAAAGCTGACTCTGTGCCAAGCCCTAATCAGTGTGCTGAGAATGAAACAGAAGTCTGCTCTCTCAGAACTTACCTCCTCCTGAAAGAAGACAGACAATGAGCAAGTAACCCTACGTGAGTAACAGGCCCCACTATACTGAGTGCTGAGGGTCTTCACAATGCAGGAGGAGGGGGAAGGAAGTTGCCAGAGCAAAGGGGAAGTGACACTATTTTATGCAGGGTGGACAGAAGAGGCATCCTGATAAAGTGACATTTGAGCTGACACCTGAAGGAGGTGAGGAAGGGAGCCCAGCAGATTCCCAGGGGAAGGGCTGAAAAGTACAAGGAACAGCGAATGCAAAGGTCCTGAGGCAGGAGCATGCTTGACTTGGCACAAGAACAGCGAACACCAAGCAGAATGCCTGGCCTGTATTAGACCCCGTAAACATCTGAACTACGTGCGTGGCAGAGATGAAGTACGCAATCTCGGAAATCTGGCTGTGCAGGTTCAAATTCCAGTTCTCCTACTTATCTCTTGGGTGAGTTTTTTTCTCTCAGTTTCCTTGTCTATAAACTGATAATAACATGTGTGTCTCCCTTATTAGGTAGTTTTGAGGCTAAAATGCATTGGTATATGTGCAGCACCTGACACATAACAAGTCCTAAGTAATTATTATAGTTACATTATTTCATTAGGCAATTGTTATGCAATTCTAACTATGAACTGTAGTCACTATCCTCCCCATGACGAGGAGCACGGCAGCCTATCGGGCAACTTCAGACGCCAGATGGCCCTGCTCACCACAGACTCAGTTGGAAAATCCTATAGAAAGTTGGCCCTGCTTGGGTCTAGGGACTTATAGGGACATGGCAGGGGAGCAAGGTGGAGGCAAGTCCACTAAAGAAGACAAATATAACAAAAGATGAATAATTTAAGGCCCTTCGTGGGGACTCTGGGAAACCTGCTGACCACAGATAGATAGGGTGGGGAATGGATGGGAGACAGAACTCCTCAGCCCAGCCCTTCTGCTGCTTTGGGGCCCCAGGCATTGCACAGGTCAGATGACCCACCAAAGACAGAGCAGGGGGCATGCCATAGCCCCCACTAAGGGCCAACAGGTCACTGTTACATGTCCTGCCTGGGCCTTCAGATCTGATGCCTGGATGTCAGTGGCTACACTCCAAGATCCCTGAATCAGGGCATCTGTTTCTTTCCCTACCCTTCTGTTTTCTCCTTCCTGCAGCTCTTCTTTAGCTCTTTCCTTCCCTTCCCATGGTTCTTGTCCCATGCTCCTGCTGCCCCAAGGAGCCCCCATCAAGGCTGCCAAAGTCCCAGCCTTTGTGACAGCTCCCTGTGAGAGATGGGTCTATTCACACCACTCTCCTTGGGCCTTGAGGACCCTCCATTTCCCCCTGCAGGTAAGACCTAGAGCTGGAGGAATAAAAGGAGCAAACACTGTTTGACAGGGGCTTCCTATATCCTGACAACCCAAGGATGGCAGCCCTGCTGCAGTACCGAGGTGGCGGTATCAGGGTGGGGTGAGAGGAGGTGCCAGCCTGGTCAAGAATAGTCCATCCTCTCCACAAGACACACTGCCCAGAGTGCAGCTACATGTCATTGGGCTGAGAAAGTGGGGAATGCCAGGCCTAGTCAAGCACATTTCTAAATTCTATCTAAATGGCACTAATTAATGGCACTTTGCTACACAGATCATTCTCAACCTTGCTTTTTGACTCAACATTTGAGTTATATCCAGATTGGTCACCTGTAACTCTAATTCATTCATCTTCAGAACTGTATAGTATTCCATTGTATCAACATATTACATTTGTGATTTCTGTTGATGGATGGAGACCTTAGTTGTTCCAGTTTCTCACTATCCGAAACAGAGACAGTTTCATTGTGTCTCCTGATGCATGCACAAGTGCACACACCCACAAGTAGAACTGGAGGGTTATACAGGTTCTGTGCTTCTTCAACTCCACTAGATTGGCCAAATCATGCCCCAATGCCATTAAGCCAACATATACTGCTGCCAGACACAGGAAAATTCCTGTTGTTTCATGCTTATGCCAATATTTCCTATGGTCACATTACAGGGAAGTGTGGGAATCTTCAGTTCTTGTCTGCTTGGAAGAAAGATTTCAGCCAAGAGACACACAGCAAAGGTTAAGTAGCAGAGTTTATTGAAGAAAGATAAAGTACGTTCCTAGAAAGGAGTGGGCTGACCTGGCTGGAAAACAGCATCAGGCGAAAAACAGCAGTAGCAGTGTTTATTTAAAGAGACAGTACACTCTGAAAGAACGGGCCAGCAGCAGCTGGTGCTGGGGGACCCTCTTTATGAGAATCTTACATGATTATTCGTGAAGGGGCATGAGGGAGTGTCACTTACAATCATGTTTTAGGTGGTCCCCTTGGCCATGAATGTTCTGTGGTTGTACACGCTAGTAAACACATTGCATGTCTCATTAGCATTTAAAATATCCACTCAGGGGTGTGTTTTGTTATTATTATTATTATTTTTTTTTTGAGACAGAGTCTCGCTGTGTCACCTAGGCTGGAGTGCAGTGGCGTGATCTCTGTTCACTGCAATCTCTGCCTCCCGGGTTCCAGCGATTCTCCTGCCTCAGCTTCCTGAGTAGCTGGGACTACAGGCACGCACCACCACGCCTGGCTAATTTTTGTATTTTTTTAATAGAGACGGGGTTTCACCATATTGACCAGGCTGGTCTCCAACTCCTGACCTCGTCATCCGCCCACCTCGGCCACTCAAAGTGCTGGGATTATAGGCGTGAGCCACTGTGCCCGGCTTGTTATTATAATGAGCAAAAGGCTACTGTAAGGCGAGTTACTAGAGGAGTGCACATGCTCGTCAGTGGGAGAGTCCCTACCATGGTTATCTCTGGGTAAGGCCTCATAAGTCCCCTTTAGGGACAGAGGAGCCCAACCACAAGGCCAGAAGTTGCCAGTGTAGCCATTGTCTTTTTGTTGGCTGCCAGTGGGTGGCGCTGACTATCAGTGAACGGAGTCTCCAGGACTTCTTTTCCCAAATGCTCCCTTGCCTGCTCATTCCTGGCCATCTGCCTACTCTAACAGTCAGACTTGTAAATGTTTTACCAATTGAATAAGGCAAAAGGGAATCTCATTGCAGTTTTCCTTGGTTCTCACTGCTGACTAATGCAACCAAGCATTTTTCCATACACCGGCTGGCGGTACTGTTATTTTATTATTATTGTCATTAGTTGAAGATGTTGTGAAAAGAGAGACAAATAGTCCCAACTTTGCTGAGGCAGTGGTAGTAGAGAAGGGTGAGTGGTACCGGCAGCTTCCATGTATAGGGGCCTCTGGAAGGTCTGAATGTCAGTTGAGAAATCAATCATTTGCTCCACATAGCAGCTCCCCTAGGCCACTAAGCTATAGAGGGTCTAGCGCTTAGGGGACTGGAGTAGGGGGTCAGAGGAGACACCAGTCCTGGGTACACACAGCTCCTGCCCAAAGTGAAGTCACCACCAGTGACGACACAGCAGAGAGGGTGCCAAAGGAAGGCTGGGGTGGGGCGGGAGGTGGTGGAAGATAGGATTAAAGGGAGGGGCTGGGGTGAGGCTGGAGTGGGAAGTAAGATGGCGATGAGCCTGGAGGGGGCTGGGGGTGAAATGGAGTGAAAGTGGGCTTTGGAGGGTGGGGTGCATTTAGTACTGAGGGTGGAATTAGAAGGGAAAGTGGGGCTGGGTGGGTCAGGTGCTGGCGTTGGATCTGTGAGGTAGAAGTGAGGCTGGAGGTAGTAGTGGTGGTAGAATTTGGGGATAGGGCTGGAGGTGGGGGGTGGTGTGGTTGGACATAGGAGTGTGGAGTTAAAGCTGAGCCTTCAGCACCTCCTTCTCTAGTTTTGTTAGGGACACTTAGATAAGTGTTATGTAAATGTAGTTTCAAGTTCATGCCCTCACATCCCTTGCCTTAAACTCCAGTTGGGTCATCTGGAGCTGCCTCCAGAAACCAGCCATAGGAAGTGACCAAGACAGTCCTGCAGTCTAAGGAGAGACAGTGTGGTGTAGCGGTTAGAAGCAGACTCAGGAGCTGTGCAATACCTGGATTCAAAACTGTTTAGAAGTCGAGGTTTCCACATCTGTAAAATGGAAATGATAACAATAGAACTCACTTCATAGGGTGCATGAGTTAGTGTATCTAAGGCTCCTAGTAGAGTGTCTGGGGGCATAGTAAGTGCTCAATAAACACTAGCTACCAGGTAGTGTTATGGGAAAGGATGCCCTCAAGGCCTCTAGAAGAGGGATCAGGGACCCTCTGGCCAAACAAAGAGCTTTCCCTGATGGCACAAAAATGAAGAGGGGGGTGACAATGAGTTTCAATGACTCCAATACCAGCCAGGGAACTGGACCTTGAGGAGCTGATCACCTGCAGATATTTAAGCTAGAGTTAGTCTTTGTCAGTTTCCAGGGTAGAAAGACCTTGCTGGTTGCCAATCATGAGGTCCAGAGTGAGCCTCTAGTTTCTTGGACTTCCTGGAAAGTTGGGGTGCATTTCGGGTTGACACAATGATGAAAGGGGTAAGGCCTAGGGACCAGGGCTGGTGCTGGGTGGCCTTGCAATAGAAAGGAGAGTCTCACACCACAAAGAAAGGACCCTCCTCCCATGCCTCCTGCCAGGGCCTATTGTGGCTGCAACCATGCTCCTAATAACCTAACCCAACCCCTAACTCGTTTGTTACATAAACTTAAAGGATTTCTTGCATAGCGTTAATAAGACACCAAATTTTCCAGGAAAGCAACTACTGTGTCAATTGAGAGAAGACTGAACTTTGTGCTGTTCATAACCTGATTAAGAGGGGTTTTGACTAAGCCTGGGGACCTTCTCAAGGTCTCCTTGAGAAAGGGACACCTGAACTGAGAGCTGAAGAATCAGCAGGGGCCGACAGAGGAAGAGGAAGGGAAGAGTGTCCCACGGTGGTGTTGGAAATTAAAGCTCGAAGTCGCAAGGAAAACCAGAACTCAAATAAAAGATTTTTCAGCAAAGCCAATTTACTTCTGCAGAAGGGTGCCACTCGCACATCTGGTCTCCAGGAAAGCACACCGAACAAAAGAGAGAAGGGGTTTTTATCCCTAATGCGGTTAGTCCCTGCTTCTGTGTCCTGTTCCCATTGGCTGGGGCTAGACTGCACAATCTAAGCTAATCCCGATTGGCTAGTTCAAATGGAGCAGAAATGTGGGCTACAGTGGTAGGGCAAGCGGTTTTGGCGGGACGAAGAGTTTCCACGGGAATGGCAATTGTAGCGAGGGTATCCAAGGGAATAGATGTGGGTTATAGATTAGGACCCGCGGGAAGGTTGTTTACCCTAACTAGGGGTAAGGAGGTACAAAGAACGAGGAAGTTAGGCTTTGAAAATAGAGAACAAAGAACAAGTAAGCTGAACAAGTAAGTTCCTCTTTGGAGAGGAACTTACTGTACCTCTTGCAAGAGGCAAGAGGGCAAAGAAGCTGAGGACCCAGAAGACAGGATTGTGCTTAAGAAGGTGGCCTTGGAGCAGAGGCCCAAAGAAAGCGGAGAGAGCGCCTTGCCCATCGGTAAGGGAAAGATGATCCAGGCACAGAAGCAGCTAATGCAACGGCCCTGAGGCAAATGCATCATAACGGGCAAGTTCCAGGAACAGCCAGGAGGGCAAGGCGCGTGGAGCAGAGGAAGCTGGCGGATCCCTAGATGAGATGGAGGAAATGGCCCATCTCTCATGGGTCCTGCAGGCAGGCCATGAGACTGTCTTTTATGCGGGGCGAGATAGCGAGGCATGGACGTGTTGTGAGCGGAGGCCTAGCCTGTTCAAGGTCTGAATTTCTACCCCCAGAATGTGAGAAGCATGGGAGCAGGGACTTTGTTTTGCTCCCTGCCATATCCACAGCCCTAGAAAAACATCGGGCCATTGATAGCTCTCAGTAAATGCTTGACAAGTAAGTGAATGAACGAATGCACTAATTAATGAAATGAGGGCTGCGCCAATGAATGACCGGGAATCTGACTCCTGCAGGGATCCTTCAGCCCACAGGTGTATTTAAGACCCGCCCCGGCTCTCATCCTTCGGGCTCCCACCCCCGCCGTTAGGCTGCGGTTCGCGCCGCAGTCGCCAGAGGGCGCGGAGCGGCGGGGTTTCCCGCACGGAGGGCTTTGCGTGAGGTACCGCGTGGGGCGGGGCTGCGGGCGGGCTCCCATCGACTAGGCCCTCATCGGCTGGGCCTTGTCGACCGGCAAGCGGAACGCGGCAGCGGGGTTGGGACTGTGCGGCAGCCGCCGGAGCGCTTTGGAAGGCGCACGGGGCGAAGATGGCGGCGGAGCGACAGGAGGCGCTGAGGGAGTTCGTGGCGGTGACGGGCGCCGAGGAGGACCGGGCCCGCTTCTTTCTCGAGTCTGCCGGCTGGGACTTGCAGGTAGCGCCGCGAGGCGGGCTGTGTCGGGTGGGCCGGGGACTGCTGGGAGCGGGCGCCTGGTGCCTTAAGCCCGCGGCGGCCGAAGCGCACAGTCATCCCCGCTCTACCGCAGCCCGACCCAGGCCTCATGGTCCCGGGACCGCTTGTCACGCGTCGCCTGCTCGGCTTGGGAGTGGGGGAACGCGGGCCAGCCCCAGCCAGTTCTGCCGTGCCCGTTTCACTCTGCCTCGCCCGCTTGCGGCGTCAGCGAGACTTCGGGCACTGCAGCAGCCGGCGAGGAGAGGGAGCGCTTGGGGGCGTGGCTGCCGCGCCGAATGTCTGCTGGAGGCCAGGCTGGTCCGAGTGAGCAGCTCTTGGGTGAAGCCCCACTCGGGACTAGGTGGCCGCTCATTTCCACTTCCGAAGTCCAGCCCGGGAGTTGACCCCCGCCCAGCCTTCCTAATTGCTGGGAGAATACCTCTGGGGTGGTGGCGCAAGGTTGGAGCTTCTTCACCTTTCGTAGTTATCTGTAAAATGGGAGTCTCGTGGAAATTGCTGTGTAGTTCATTGGCACGTACTAAGTATTCACTAAATACTTGCTAAGAAGACTTAAGCTTCACGAGGCAGGGATTTTTGTACACTGATGAATTCCCAGTGCCTACGACAATGCCTGGCACGTAATAAGCACTCGGTAATTAACTGTAGAAAGAATTGCATAAATATTATTGGCTAGCCTCGTCTTAGGTAGATGATGACGGTGATGACTAATATTTATTGAGTACCTACCATAAGCCAAGCGCTGTTCTAACTGCTTTACATGTCTTTTGTCATTTAACCTTCGCATTTTGCAGCTGAGATTAAAGAGGTTAAGTAACTTGCTCAAGGCCTCACTAGCTACCAGGCAGAAGAGGTAGAAGTGGAACTCAGTTCTGATTCCAAGCAGACAGAGCCCAAGCTTTAAACCACCATGTGCCAAGCACTTTACATAATATGATTCGTTTAATCCTAGCTACACTATGTGGTAAAGACGACCCATTTTATGGATGAGGAATTGGAAGCACAGAGGGCAAAGAATTTGCTCAAGGTCACATAGCCAGTAAGTAGTGGGGTTGGAATTTGAACTGGGTCTGCTGCCAAACGTAAATTGCTCCCCAAACATAAGAATTAGGTAAAGCATCACACCTAGATCACACCTAGACACAATGGGAAGCCCCTATGCTGTGCAGAAATAAAAAGTTTCTACCTGAAAGACCTAAAAGCACACAGTGTTGTGACCAACAGATCTTCTGTCTCGTTTCCCTCACATTGTAGTGGGGAAACAGGCTCATGCATGTGACTTGCCTGGCAGGAACAGGACTTGAATGTAGGCTCCCTGAGAATGCCAGTTCACTACATGTCCTGAGACAGTACACTGCCTCCCAGCAGATTACTTTTATCCCATGACAGCTCACTGTCTCCTGTGAAGTTGGTGACCCTGAGGACAGAGGCCATGTCCATTTCATCTCTGTGACCTCAATGCTTTCTTGTGTTTGTGCAAAGCAAGTGATTAGTAAATGCCTGTCCGTTGAGTTGGTGACAGAGATGTCACAAATGACCAAAGGATTCCCATATTCCTTCTGTATGTATAGACCTAAGATGCGAGTATGCATAAATCTTAATGGATTATCTCATCCAGTGTGCAGGTTGGTGAGACAGGTACCCCCATTTCACAGATTAGTAAACAACTTGAAAGAAAGGAAAAGTAGCAACCTGGACTGACTCCACAGTTCCTGACTCCGGGCTGTACTGGAAGTGCTTAAGAGTAAGGGCCTGAGCACACTAGCAGGGAAGGAACCTGGCTCCACTCTTTACCAGTTGTGTGAACTTGAACAAATTTTTTTTAATTATCAGTGCTTCTGTATCAACTATAAAATGAGATGATAAGAGTACTAATAGCATAGAGTTCTTGAGGATTAAACAAATTAACATATGTAGAATGCTCAGAACAACCTGGCATATAAATGCTCACTAAATGTGTGCTACTTTTACTAGATCACGTTTCTTCGTAAAATGAGAATGAAGAGTGTCTTCCACCCCAGCCATTCTTACTGCCTTCTTTTCACCTTAGTGGGTGTAATTTGTTTCAGTTGACACGAAGACTAACAGCTGAGCTGTTAACCTTCTGGTCTAATTTTCTTTGGCCCATGGATGCGAGCTACCTTGTAAGTGTTGGCCATGTCTGTATTCCTTTGTGTTCAAAGGAGATATGTGTTAGGCGAAGGCCTGTTTAAGGGTCCCAAGGTACTACCTCTCTGTTTCAGATCGCGCTAGCGAGCTTTTATGAGGACGGAGGGGATGAAGACATTGTGACCATTTCGCAGGCAACCCCCAGTTCAGTGTCCAGAGGCACAGCCCCCAGGTAAGGGCCAGCTTCAATTATTGCTACATGCTTGTTTCCAGCAGTGAAGAGGAGCTATTTTCTGACCAGAGGGTTCAGGCCTGGGTGTGTGGACCAGGTCTGAATGAGAAGGTTAGACTGGATCAATGGGTAGTACTTCCTAGCAGGCCTCAGTCATTTCCTATACAGAGATGCATGACTTTTAACTGGGTGTGGTTTATGGTCCAATCCTGGGGGAAACCACAAACCTACTTTTAAGACTTTTGCTTATGTAGTATGAGGAATGACCACTGCAAGTCTAAAGTTTTTAAGTAAAAGCCAAAAAACTTCCTTTCAAGGGTGCTATAGATGTGAAAGATTAGGCGAAATGACTTTAGGAAAGCTGTTTTGATATTTTAGGATGCCCGTTACCTTATTAAGAAGTCTTGTACAAAATAAACCTGTGTAACCCACCCTTTGCCAAGTTGATTAGGGAGACCTTGTCTTACTAGGTAAAACAGTGTTAACCTTTGCAATCCTATTTGCATCCCCTGTCACCGCCTCCCTGGCACCCACAGCAGATTACTCCTGTGCTCTGCAGAGTGAGACAATGCTGGTCTTCCAGGAGACAGGCAGGGGTGCTTCCTGTAAAGGTGTCTGAACCTTTACAGAGAGTGTGTAAGCAGAGGTGTCTCCCCTCTCTGCTTTCGCCTTATTGCTTCTACTCTCTAGTGTATGTTTTACCCAGGGAATTTTATTTGGGTTTGAATTCAACCCCAGAATATAACCAATAGTGTTTCTTTGCCATGAAGTGGTAAATTATGTTTCTCTCTAAAGGCAACTGAGGTTTAAAATATATTTTCTCCCTTCAAATAAGGAGCACTAACCCCAGATCTCATTGCTTTCTTCTTTCTCTAACTCCCATCCAGAGAAAAGAGGTAGGAGGAAAGTGATCTTGTAACTGTTTGCACATGCTAACCTATGAGATGTTGGTGATGGCACATCTGGGTATTACTGCTTGGGACATGTTGTTAGGGTAATTGCTGTTCTTGCAGCTGCTAGTAGAGATGGCTGATTTTCTGGGGTATGAGTCTTTGACAGCCACCTTAGGGTATTGTTGGGACTTTGGCATGTCAGAATTATAGAGGGAGAGAGATTTAAACTTAGTCTGTAATGCCAGTTACATGTTTACTCCTCTCTTTTCTCCAGTAATCCCAAAGTTCTATTAAGGCAGTGGTTTATTAGCTTGGGCCCAGGAGCCTGACTGCCTTGGTTCAAATCCCAGCTCTGCCACTTAAGTAAAAGCTTTGTGACCTTGGGCAGGTTACTTAACGTTTCAGTTCCTCATTTTCCTCACCTGTCAGATGGTAATGATAGTGCCTCCCACATGAGAGATTGAATGAGTTAATACTTACAAAGCAAATAGAACACGGTTTGTGTTGTTATTATAATTTTAGTATTATCATTTTTAGCATTCATTCTCAATTTACCTGTTTTGTTTATCTATTCCCCAACAAGTATGTACATTTAAGAATAGGCATAAAAGTGGCCGGGCGCGGTGGCTCACACCTGTAATCCCAGTACTTTGGGAGGCTGAGACTGGTGGATCACGAGGTCAGGAGATCAAGACCATCCTGGCTAACATGGTGAAACCCCGTCTCTACTAAAAATACAAAAAATTAGCCGGGTGTGGTGGCGGGTGCCTGTAATCCCGGCTACTTGGGAGGCTGAGGAAGGAGAATGGCGTGAACCCGGGGGGCGGAGCTTGCAGTGAGTCGAGATTGTGCCACTGCACTCCAGCCTGGGTGACAGAGCGAGACTCTGTCTCAAAAAAAAAAAAAGAATAGGCAGGCCGGGCGCGGTGGCTCACGCTTGTAATCTCAGCACTTTGGGAGGCCGAGGCGGGCGGATCACGAGGTCAGGAGATCGAGACCACGGTGAAACCCCGTCTCTACTAAAAAATACAAAAAATTAGCCGGGCGCGGTGGCGGGCGCCTGTAGTCCCAGCTACTCGGAGGCTGAGGCAGGAGAATGGCGTGAACCCGGGAGGCAGAGCTTGCAGTGAGCCGAGATTGCGCCACTGCACTCCAGCCCGGGCGACAGAGCGAGACTCTGTCTCAAAAAAAAAAAAAAAAAAGAATAGGCATAAAAGTAAAAGAATCAAGGACATAGAGTTTAACATTAGAACTGAAGTGAGTAAAAAGACTGGACACCCATTCAGTCCAAGAGGCATGGCTTTATTGCTCTGGTTAAGGCTCAGACTTGGTAGTAGGCTTAGAAAAGAACCGAAGACAAGAAAAAGGGAGGGAGGAGGGCACAGTGTGTTGCATGGTTGTCCTTGTTGAGGAGGAAAGCAAATGCTAGGACTACATTCTCAGGAAAAGCCAAATTTGTGCTAGCACCTCAGAGGAATTCTGTGTGGGGCCTGCCTCTGCTTCGACCTGGCGGTTGCAGGACACTTAGCTAGCTGCTGCCCTCTCCCCATACCCCACTTTCGACTTCTCACATACCCTTTTATGTTGTCACTGCTGCCTCAGAGCAACACCCAACTCTAGAATAGGGATTCTTAATATGGAGCCCGAGAACCCTAGGAGGAATCTATGGAATGGACGTGAGAAGGTCTCTAAATTATTAATACCTAAAATTACAGGCAAAAGTTTGTGTACACGTTAGCAGGTATCTTTTGTGGCAAGAGAGTCCATGGCTTTTATGAGATTCTCAAAGGCCTGACAGACATAAAAATGTTAACCATTGCTATAGGAGACAGTTTAAACTCAATAATAACAGCTGCCATTTGTTGAGTATTTAGGAGTCAGGCACTGGGTTAAGCTTTTACATGAACATCTTTTTAGTCTTCACAGCAACCCTGTGAGATTAGTACTGTTGTTAGTAGTATTAGCACTGAGGTTAGTACTATTCCTGTTTTACAGATGAGGACACTGAAGTTGGGGATCTTTCCAAGATCACAGAGCTAGTAAAACAAGGATTTAAATGTAGGGCTGTTTCTACATTCAGCATTTCAGCTCTTAGCCCCAACAATGTTCTGCCTCTTCTTGTGGACATTCAAAGTCCTCCAGAGTTTACCCTTGGACCCACCTTCCTAATCTGATTCCCTTTTCCTCATTTCTTAAATCCTTTGTTCCAACCAAACTGATTTCTTTGGTGTTCTAGTTCTTCCTTATTTTTGGTTCTCCTGTTTTTGTTTGAGCCTCTCACCTGATCAGGTGTGCCCGCTCTCTTGCTTTCTGCCTATACAAATCCCATGCATCCTTCCATGTTCACCTCCATCCCCACTCTGTTGAGCGTGTTATTCCTAACCCCATGACCAGGCGGCATGCCATAATTCTGTTCCACAGAACTCTAGTCACAGCTATCACTCCTTCAGTTCTTTGACTATATCCACATACTACTGGGTGGCATCTCTCCCACATTGCCCTGAACTCTTTTCCTGATATTTAACTTAATTTTTCTCCCCAAGTAAATTGTAAATTCCTGGAAGTGGGAGAGCTAGTATTTCAGGAGCAGTCACCAAAGCTCTGCCATGTTTCTCACCTGCATTCTCTTCTGATACTGTTCAACAGCTTTGAAATAGGTAAGGTGCTCACCATTTCGCTGGTCAGGATGCTAATTCTTAGAAATGTCAAGTAACTTACAGCTGCTGTTATCACAGATTCAAGGCCAAGTATGCCTAAGTCCAAAGCTGCTTCTACTGCCACATGCTACCTCCCTGCCAGCACCTCCCAACCCCTGTATGCAGGGTCAAGCAAGAGGTAACAGTTTCTTCCTTTTTTCTTCCTCTTTCATCCAGCAAAAGTTGTACTTTAAACTTTCAGGGACTACCATTGTCTGAGTCTCTAAAATTACACTATCCAATAAGGTAGCCACTAGCTATTTAAATTAATTAGAATTAAACATTGTTACTCATTTGCTCTAACCACATTTCAGATGCTTAATAGCCAGATGTGGCTAGTGGCTTCTGTGTTGGACAGTGCAGATAGAGCATTTCCATCATCACAGAGAGGCAGAGCTAGGGTAACCAGATTAAAAGCAGAAAATGTCATTTGATGAAAGAGTTTTGTGCCACTTCAGTATGCCAGAGTAGCCTGGGAGATAGTTCTAATATTGAAAAATTGACCTTTCTGAGATAGTTAGCCAATTTGTAGAGACCGTAGGACAAAAGTATTCTGCAATTGGTAATATCCCTAGGACATCCATGCCATAAGGTAACTGAAAGCAGTACTCCAGACAGTGGTTCTGAACTTGAATATATGTTGGAGTTACCTCAGGGGCTCCTTAAGGCTAGATTGCTGGATACCCCTTCCAGAGGCTCTGATTCAGGAGAATTAAGAGGGGGCCTGGGGATTTGCATTTCTGACAGGTTCACTGTAATGCTCATGCTCCTGGTCCATGACCACACTTTGAGAACTGCTACTCAAGAGTAGTACTTAAATGTGCCACACCATGCAGAAGACTTTCCGTGCATCAGTACCCCACCTGCACACAGAAAGGCCATAGGTTGCTGCTGTGATTATCTTATTTACATGTGAGAAAATGAAGGCTTTGAGAATTTAAACAGCAAGTCCAAGATCCCAAGGATAGGAGGCAGAATTAGGATTGGAACCTGGTACATGGACACCAGAATCAATGTCGGATACCATCAGAGTCTGGGTGTATGAGTTTTGGGGGAAAAAACAAAGCCATAGCCAGAGCAAGTGATTTGCCCAAGCAAGTGTACACACATATATTTGAAAGTTTAACAACAGGGAAATAGAAAATATTTTTTTCATAGATGCTCATCCTAGCCTAGTCATTGGAAGAAACTTTAGGCTAAGCATGTATGGAAAATTCCCTTTGGGAAGATGAATGAGTGGAACTAGTACTCTCAGGGTACTAGTACAGATCTCATCACCCGGATCCTTTTGAACCATGTCATATCAAGCATCAAGGAATGCCCAGCAGACTGTTCTCAGGAGCCAACTCATGCAGGGAGCTTGTTTGCTCCATTGATTGGTTTTTGCCTTCTCACTTCTAGTTGATGGAACCTCAAAACTCTTCTGTCCCCTGATTGTCTCCTTGAAATAAATCTTCAAGACTGAACTGGAGCTTTCTTCCTAGTAAACAGCTCATTAAAGCCTCACTAAACCTGTATTACTCTCTGTGTTAGTCTTTTCTCACACTGCTATAAAGAACTACCTGAGACTATGTAATTTATGAAGAAAAGAGATTTAATTGACTCACAGTTCCACAGCTGTACAGGAAGCATAGCTGGAAGGCCTTAGGAAACTTACAATCATGGTAGAAGGCGAAGGGGGGAAGCAAGCACATCTTCACATGGTGGCAGGAGAGAGCATGTGTGAAGGGGGAGGTGCCACACATTTTAAAACGATCATATCTTGTGAGAGCTCACTCACTATCATGAGAACAGCATGGGGGAAATCCACCTGCATGATCCAGGTCCCTCCTCCAACATTGGGAATTACAATTCAACATGAGATTTGGGTGGGGACACAGAGCCAAACCATATCACCCTCTTTCTCCCATATTATATGGAAGCTGCTTTTTTCCCCTAAGAAATACAGAATTTTTTTTTTTTTTTGATAAAACTTGTCTTATGATCCTTGAAAAACTTAAGCTTGTTCCTTGAGGACAGATCTAAACTAGGTGGAACGTGGCAGTGGAAGATAATGTCAGAAAGAACCCTTCTCACGCTCATTTTTAGTGGTGCCCATCCCATACAACACTGCTTTTTTTTCTAAAAATAAGTACTACTTCTTGACTAACCTTCAGCAGAAGTAGACTGGGGCTTGCTTTTCCTCCAGTGCTGTCACCCTCATATTCATTCATTCCTACTTCTTGGCTATATGTCCTTCCTTCAACTCTCTCTGGTCTCTGTGCACTGTGTATGCTGCTTTCCTATAATGCTACACCAACCCCTTTTCCCCAGCAGCCCCATCACCATGACTGTCCACTAGTTCTTCGGCAGCTGGTCCAAATATTTCATTTTTCTGGGAAGCCTTTCTTAGTTTCCCTATTATTCCCCGCTGTCTGTACTACTTAAGCCTTGTACTCATTTTTAGTTGTGTCCACCCCACACAACACTGCTTTTTTTCCTAAATATTAATCAATACTTTCTAGTTTTTATTAAAGCCAGGACAGCTTAAATTGGGATTCCTTTTTACCTCACGATAGGACTTTCGAATTTATACTCGATCTGTGTGATCTTGAAAAAATAAGTGCCACATTATTTTATGTGTAATCTTAGGGGATTAACCTTTCTCCACATAATGTCCTCCTCTCGCCTACCAAAAATTTAACCTCAGTGTCTTCACCTCCTTAGCAGCTGGTGATGAGGGTTACCTTTCTTAATGCTCCCTGAGATCATTTTGCTCCTTTCTGTGTCTCCAGTGATAATAGAGTGACATCCTTCAGAGACCTCATTCATGACCAAGATGAAGATGAGGAGGAGGAGGAAGGCCAGAGGTGAGTCTTCTAGAGGGGGTCAGGGGGACAGTTCACAGGGAAGTCCAGGGTAATGTGTAAATCACCTAGAACAAGACCTGGTAAGAATGTTTGGTTATTGTTAGCCAGTACTACTGTGGGCTGGTCTGTGTGGGTTATATCCTAGGAAGTCTCTTCTACTCCTTGTAGCTTAGAAGTGACCCCTGTTCTGTTACTTAATGTATTTATTGAGGAATATTAGGGGAGGGAAACAAGGAAAAGATCTAGCAGTCCCACTTTTTGGTATTGACTAAAAAGATTTGAAATCAATTTGTAAAGAGGTGTCTACGTTCCCATGCTCATTGCGGTGCTCTTCACAGTAGCGAAGTTATGGATCAGCATAAGTGTCTCACCAGCAGATGAATGGATAAAGCAAATGTGGTGTATATACACAGTAGGAATACTACTCAGTCTTTAAAAAGAAGGAAATTGTCATTTTCAATAACATGGATAGAGAACGTTATGCTAACTAAAATAAGCCAGGCACAGAAACACAAATATGGCATGCTCTCATGTGTGGAATATAGAGCAATTCCAATCTAGAACAGTCGGCAGAGTGTGGTTACAGAGGCAAAAGTGAGGGGATAATGGGGAGATGATGGTCAAAGGGTATAAAATCTTAGGAGGAATATGGTTTGGGGCTTTTTCTTTTTTAGATCTCTTGCACAGCATGATGAGTATAATTAATAAAAGAGCATTGTACATTTCAAAATTGCCAAGTGTTAATTTCAAGTGTTCTCACCACAAAAATTTTGAGTATTTGAGGTGATGAATATGCTAACTAGCTTGATTTAATCCACTTCATATTGTTAAAGCATAACATCACTTTGTACACCATAAGTATATAACAATTACAAATTGCCAATTTACAATTTTAAAAAATAAGGAAAAGAAGGACAAAGTTATTCATTATATTACAGTCCATACGTAACCAGGTATCCATTTTTTGGTATATTTCTTTCCAGGTTTTTCTTTTTAATTTAAAAAACATCATGTAAAAAACAGAATAATAGGCTTATAAGTGTATATTTCCCCCAGTAGACATGCACACATCAACTATTTGTTTTTAACCTTTAGAACATTATAATAAAAATATCCATTATGGAAAATACAGACTAGTATAATGAAAAAGTCTTAAACTCATCAACCCTTTGGTAACTTGGTTGATGTTTTGGCATATTTCCATCCAGTCTTTGTATATAAATATGGTTTTGTTGGATCAATGCTACATCTCAAATGTTTCCCCATGTCATTAAAATCCTTCATATGCCTTTTCATATGCTGTAATAATAATGTGTTATATGGGATGCCTGACATTTAGGTTATTTTCAATGTTTTACTACTGTAAATATCAGTGCTGTGAACATTTTTGTGGATTAATTAACCACATTTCAGATTATTTTTTAGGATAGTTTTTAAAAATGGAAATACCAGGTCAAGGGCATGCATATTTTTAAGGCTCTTGATTACAGGCTCCTAGTTCTGAAACCAGGGCTTTGAGATCCCTTAATAAAGACTTTATAGTCCATTTAGCAGAACTTCATCTACCTGGAGTGAACAAGAATGAACTGGCTACAGCCTCATTTCATGGGTTTTGATTCTTTACAGGGTCTGCCTTGGTCTGTCAGACATTCCTAAGGAAAATTGTATAATAACTATTTCGGGAATGCAGTTATCTCATCATGGTCAGTCTTTGGGGAAGTGGGCTGAGAAATTACATGTGTTCTGTTCTCTATTTTCATTCCTATTGTGACCTTCACACTGCCTCAAAACCTTCCTTTTAGATACTCCTGGATATAAGAATATATGTTAATTTTAGGGTTTCACACTCCTGAGTGAAAGGCAGTGTCATCAAGTACATGAATGCCTAGCTCCTAAATGACTTTCTCATTCTCCTCCCACCCAGTCACGTCCTCCAGGCAGTGACCTTCCTTTATTTCACATTCTGCTTACTTCCTTGACCCCTCAGCATTTCAGACCTGAAAGGACACTGGTACTGTTGAGCTTGTCAGGGCCTGTGGCTTTGCCTCTCATTCCCTGGTGAATGTCAGGAAATAGAGGGCTGAGACTAATTTTTATAGGTTCTCAATTTTTCCCGCTTGCGGACAAGCTGTTGACTTAGCTCTGAATAGGAGTAATAAGGAGGCAGTAGGCCAGGCTGCATGACAACTGGTTTTCAGGCCCATATAAAAAAGTACTAACTTTATTATCTCAAGCCATGCCTGGCCTATTGCAAAGCCCAGTGTGGGTGTCTTGGGGCTTGTATTTGAGATTGGAGCTTCTCTGACCTCCGGTACCCTTTCCTCAGGGGCCACAGTGTGTGTCACATGAATGGCAAGGTGAGGTGAGGCTTGGGGGAGCTCCTAGTGCTGTGTCACACCACCTTACCTGTGTGCATTACTCTGTGCTTGTTCTTTTGCATACATCTGCTGATTTGAACCTCACGGCTCTGACTTAAGGAGCAGGTAGGTAGGGCATGTGGTCCTTCCCTCCCGTTTCAAAGACAAAGAAAGTGAGTTACAGAGTAGTGCACTGGCTTACCCAGGACATACAGTGGCAGAGCCAAGACTGGAGCCTAGCTGCTTGTACTAACCATGCCAGTGCCACCATTAACCCCAAGTCACTAGTGGTAGCTACTTCTGACTATGACTGCAGTCACTGTCTCCTGGAGAGGAGCCTGGCCACCAGATTGATATTCCCAGCTGAGACTCTCTCCTGAGCTGACAAGCTGTTTTGCATGCTTGGAATGCCTTTCCCCAATTTGTTCACCTGATAAACTCATCCTTATCCTCAAGACTTGGCCCAGAAGTCGCCCTTAAAGGAAGCCTTGGCTGTCCTTCCCACCCAGTGTTCCCTTACTGACTTCTGTTGCTGCTCACGCTGCATTGTACCTGCTTGCCTCCTTCCATGTGTTCCCAGCTAGCCAGTAAATTCTTTAAAGACAAGCATTGTACCGTTTACCTCAGTGTGCCCAGCACCAACCTGGCACATGCGCTATTCATGTTTTCCATGAGTGTTTCATGTTAGAGGTGTATTTTGTACACAGGTTTTATGCTGGGGGCTCAGAGAGAAGTGGACAGCAGATTGTTGGCCCTCCCAGGAAGAAAAGTCCCAACGAGCTGGTGGATGATCTCTTTAAAGGTGCCAAAGAGCATGGAGCTGTAGCTGTGGAGCGAGTGACCAAGAGCCCTGGAGAGACCAGTAAACCGAGAGTGAGTATAAGGGTCATTGTCTGTGCCCACAGGACTGAGATTCCAGAACTGGGAATGCCACCTTCTTCACCCTGGTAGTAACTGATTTGTTTCTTTTTTTCATTTGCTTACTTGGTCTTCTGTGCAGAGCGTGAGTGTAGTTTATCTCACCCTTTAACGTGAAACCAAGATTTGGGGCAGAGTTTTCAAACCTACAGCCTATGGTCTAGATTGGATTCTGCATACATGTTTTGTTTGGCCTGTCGAATTTGACTTACTTGGTGTTTTATTTTGTTTTACTTGAATTAATAGTCATCTGTTTTATATAAAATCGGGATTTCTGTCTCCTTTGGGAAAATCAAAAAGTCTTTGATATTATCTTGTACCCAAATTCCTACATGGTCACGGTTAATGAGAGTTTAGTAGCATCTGTTTCCTTTAGCCAGGCACTGCCCCTTCCAGCTCTTAACCCCAATTCTGGCCACCTAATTCATTTACCATACTGCCTGGCCGTGTATCCACTGAGTCTCATATCAGAGAAAGTGCATCTAGTAGCTAACAAGCTTGATCAGGAACCCTGTCCTCTTTCTTCCTCTTACCTAATATATATATATCATTGTATCTGAGTAATGCTTGTACCATGGACCAACCCCTTAAATGTGTTTGAACTTGTCCCTTATAGCCATTTGCAGGAGGTGGCTACCGCCTTGGGGCAGCACCAGAGGAAGAGTCTGCCTATGTGGCAGGAGAAAAGAGGCAGCATTCCAGCCAAGATGTGAGTGCATCCACCTTCCCCTGAGGGAATCTTGTGGACTGTTCTGCCATTTTTCTGAAGGGATTGGTTACATATTGTGCATGAACCAGCAGCCTCTGAAAGGGAAACTAACAGAGACAGTGCCCTTGCTGTGGTTCACGAACAAAGACGCTTACTGGAAAATCAAAGGAGCTTTCATGGGTGCTGGGTGAGAGCTGGTGAGAACAGGTGGGGAAAGGGGATGGGCAAATGAAGGAGTTTTTTGAGCAGCCCATGGATCTCAGGCAGAGGTACAGTGTATCTGGGGTTCTCTAGTGATGCGAGTATAGCTGAAGAACTTGGTCTTCAGACCACCAGAGAAGACTTAACACCAATTTTTTTTTTTTAAGTTTTCCTCATTGTCCACTACTTTTTAGCCCTGTGCATAGGGTCCCCCTCCCCACAAGTGTAATCATACACACAATTTTGAGTCTTTTTTATTCAATATTATACCACAAACATTTTCTTGTAGTCTTGTGATCATTAATTTCTATAATATGTTTTAAATCATTTTGGGTTTTATTCCAAAATAAAGTCAAGGAAGACGAAAATAAAAATTTTATCCTCCGAGGCAGCTGCTAATGCATTGGTTTTTAGCCTTCTGGACCCTTTGCTGTGAATGTGTGTGGGAGTTGTTGTGAACAGTACTTGTAGATAACATTTTTAATGACTGTGGAATAGTCCATGAGCAAGATTTGCCATGGTAGTTTAGTCAGACACTCACGGCATACCAAGCACAAGCAAAGTGTCGATTGAGTCACCTGCCCAGAGCCATACAACTAGTGAGTGGCACAGTCAAGATGCAACCTCAGGTGTCCTAAAACAAAACCCCTGCTCTTAGTCTGTGCTAGGCCACCTTCCTATTCTAGGTTAATTTAGTTTGCTTGTTGAGTTGCTTGTGCACACATGTATATGTGTGTGTCTGTCTATGTGTGTTTTAATAGTAGCAACACTGAGAAATAGTAAAAACCTGCTAATTTGCGATTTCAAATTGGTATGCTTGCCAGATCCCTGGTAACTGTTTACTCCCTGTCATCACAGGTCCATGTAGTATTGAAACTCTGGAAGAGTGGATTCAGCCTGGATAATGGAGAACTCAGAAGCTACCAAGACCCATCCAATGCCCAATTTCTGGAGTCTATCCGCAGAGGGTGAGTGAAAAAGCCATCCTCTAGGTCCCAAATCAGTGAGTGGATAGCAGTTGGGAAAGGAGGAGGCAGAATGTTTATTATTTGAGAAGTAAATGTTTGAAGCAGATTCAGCATAGTTGAGATACGGATTCATAGATCTGCTCCAAAAACCTTGTGTGTCCATTTTTCCCCTTTGGGCCTGAGGCAGACCTAAGTGGCCAAATAAGAAATAGGTGTCAGCCATGGCTAAACAAACAAGAGAAAAGGTGGAGGCAGACAGGTAGCCACCAGATTAGCCTGTTCCCTGTGGGGGCCCAGTGATTTTTCACCATGGGACTGAGAGGTTTCTTCTCCCCTTTTCCCCATCACTGTCATTTCCATCTTCTCTCTGTGGACCCCAGCATGGCCTTTTCTCCCACAGGGAGGTGCCAGCAGAGCTTCGGAGGCTAGCTCATGGTGGACAGGTGAACTTGGATATGGAGGACCATCGGGACGAGGACTTTGTGAAGCCGAAAGGAGCCTTCAAAGCCTTCACTGGCGAGGGTCAGAAACTGGGCAGGTAAGGAGCAGCACAGGTGAGAGCCAGACTGTTGTCAGTCACACCTGCCAAGCCCAGCAGACCCTGTGTATCACTCACTTTGGTTATTAGCTCTTTACTGTTTACAAAATACTTCAAATTTTATTTGTGTGGGAGGAAGAGTGTGGAGAACATGGACTTTGGAGTTAACAGACCTGAGTTTATATCTCTGCTTCTTCACTTTGTAGCAGTGTGACCTTGGACTGTATAGCCTCAGTTTCCTCAACTATAGACTGGTACTAATAAGAGTCCATACCTCCTAGGATTATTGTTGCAAGGAATAAGTGAGCTGATGCATGTAGAACACTGTTCCATAGTGAGCAGTCAATGTAAGCAGAAAGTGTAACGTAATTGCTGCTGTGGCTCAGTAATCTAGGGTGTTCAGGGAAGGTGTCATCTCCTTGATGGCTTAAGGCTGAAATGGGGATTCCAAGGGGAATAAGGAATTACAGACTTTCGCCTAGCCAGGCCTCACAGTGTGTTGCTCAGGATGCAGGGACACTCAAGAACCTTGCTGCCCCTTTGCAGGCTGGTGTGCCACCATTATGGCAGCTCAGCAGCTCTTATTTCTACTTATTTGGCCCTTCCTGACACTCACTCTGCCACTTGTTGTGACTTTTTCTGCATTGTGTCCTCTGCTACTGCCTTCTCACTCCTATACCCTCTACTAACAGACATTCTCTATCTTCCATTCAAACCCTCTGATGATATCTGATTGGTTAATAGTCACTGGTATCCCTCATACAGTTCTCCCACCAGACCCTTGGCCAGCCCATAGGTAGGCTGCCTTCTCTCAGGATCCACTTAGCTTTGGCCATGGCCATGGGGTCACCTGATTAGTGTTCTTCAGAGGGAACTGTGCACATGATAGGCATTCAGAGCATAGTGACCCTCCTTGCCAATATGATCCTTATTTTATAGACAGAAAGCTGAGGCTCTTGGATATTAGGGGCCTGTCTTTGGGCACATGGCTGGTGTGTGTTAGAGCCAAGACCGCAGGCCTTCTGACTGGCATTCCTTCCTGCACTCCTGCACAATGAGACATCCTTTCTAACCTAGATCTGGCAGTTCTCAAAGTAGCTACTGCCCTTGCTCACCTCACTATCTTTAGAGATCAAAGCTTGGTCTTCCAACAACCATGCCCTCTGAGCTTCTGGCTGGCCCTTTCCTAGAATCCCTTACCTGCCTGTTGACCATTCATGCCTCATCAGGAGCAAGGGTCAGAGTTCAGGGTATTAGATTTACCAGGCCCAAAGTAGTTAAGTCATCCCTGTTCTCATGATTTCATCTACTGCATCAAGGGCTGTGGACTAGCCCAGGACAGCTATTCTCACAGAGAGTGTCCCTGTCAGTTGTGATGAGCTTTATAGGGCACCTAATTTTTTTTTCTTTGATTATTAAAGTAATACATGTTCATCTTAATAGAAAGTGCAGGTAAAGAATAAAAGCTGTCCTAAACCTAACGTCCAGAAATAGCTGGCAAGTGTATCTTTCTTCTCTTACTCATTTGCATGTGTTTGTAAACATGCTATTGTATCACCTGCTTTTTGCTTTATCAGTGAAGTATGGCTATCATCCTTTATCAGTAAGTTTATTTCTACACTTTTAATTATAATGCTTACATAATTTTCTAGCCCATAAATGTGCTATAATTTAACCAGTCCTTGCTGTTAAACATTTAGGCAGCTACCAGAATTAGAACATTGCAGTGAATATCTCTGTGATTAAATCTTTGTATACTCTTTAATCTTGGGCTAGACATATGATTATTGTTTCGAAAGGGCTTCATATTTTTAAGATGTCAAATTGCCCTTCAAAAAGGTTATATTTTTTATGCCCACCACCAGTTACAAGGGAGGGCTCAGAACTTCAGAACACCATGCACTTTGGGTATGATTTTATAGTACTAACAGGAAATGCTTCTACTGTTGGAAAGTCTAACCATATTATGTGTGTGAAACTCTGCATCTCAGAAAATTAAAATATCTTTAAAGTCTATTTTAGTATGATAGGAATAAATATTAATGTGGAGAATGAGCACAAGATAGAACTTGATATCACCATGATGTTTATCAACAAAGTAAGTGTTCACTGCCAGTTCCACTTGCATTTTATTTCAGTTCTGGCTTTTTATGAAAACTTAGCATAAAAAAAAAAACAGCCACAGTTTTATATAGCTAAGTGAGATGGAACTTTAGCTTTTCAGTATAAATCAGGACAGCTGCTTTAGTTTTTCCCATAAATTTTACTACATTTTTCATTGTCTTGTGAACCAAAATGTTCAGAAGCCAAAAGTCATGAACTTTTCTTGAAAATTTCCCTGAAAATTTTCTCAGATTTGCTTCAAAAATCAGTCACTACTGGGCTTTTTCAAAATCTTAATTATCTGGGAAAATACTTCAAGTGAATGAATAAGTTGTCTCAGTTTAAATATTTTGAGAAAATTCAGTTGTATTAAATTTTTTTGTCGTTTTAGTAAAAGGCAAAAGATGTATACAATCTGAAGAGAAACCAGAGAATTTTGTTGTGTTTTTAGGTTTTACGTTAGTTTGTTTGGGTTGGGAGCTGATGGGAAGGTTCGAATTGCAAACAGCAAGAGTGCACTTGGGAGGTGGGGTCACTGCTGCTGGAAGTGAGCTTTAGCTGCTCGCATGCCTTCTCTAGTGGTTATTTTTGTGGAGAAGATGGCTGGTCTCAGGATTTGTAACTGTGGCAAGAAAGTACCTAGTGCCAGTTTATTCCCCCTGTAAAGACAGGAGGAGTTGGGTGGTTTGGGCTCTTGAATTGAGACTCATTTTCCGCATAACTTACGGATGTTTGCAGGGAGACACCGAAAAACACTATTTATAGACGTCTGCTCTAACCTTTCCTGCCTGTGAATCAAGCACCCTCACAGCTGCAGATGGCCAGCCGCTCACTGGGAGCAGTAGCCCAGCTGTTGGCAGTTCTCAGGAAGAGCTGACAGGCCGGCTCCTTTGAACAGATGCGTGTGGCTGCCCTGCGGGATGATTAGAGCACTATGGAACTAATGTTCTTTGAATGATGTGCTCTTATTATTTGAAAAATCAGAAAGCCTGGTCTTCAGGTTTCTCCTCCTCTCCATCCTCCTTGAGAGCAGTACAGACTGGGAATGCCTGTCAGGTGACCTTCCACTTACAGCCCATGGCAGCTGATAGCATTTCCAATTGATTTTGGTCCAGAATTGAGGCAAATATAAGTGGGGCAGGACCTTCAAGAATGATAGTAATTAGTCGAGTGTTTTATATTGTTAGCTAAGCACTATGCTAAGTATTTCACATATTTTATCTTCTTTAATCCTGTTTTGATCCCCATTCTACAAAGAAGGACCCTGAGACTTGGTGAGATCCATATTGCTGGCCAGTGCAGAGCTGGGGTCCCTCCAGTCTCTGCCCTTACCTGCCAACCTGCATAGCATCCTGGATATTCTTGCAAAGCCACATAGACATTTGTTTGTGCTTTTAGTATGTGCTGGGTACAGTGCATGTTTTTAGCTATTTTCTCAACTATCTGGGAAGTTTTAACTGTTTTATTGATGAGGAAACTGGGTCTTGAAATCCAGGCCTATACCTGTCTGACTGTAAGGCCCAACAGGAGAGTGGGACAGTATGAAGAGCACAGGATGGAGAGCTATACAGCTCGGATTGTATACTGCCTCTACCGTGAACCAACACTGGGATTTTGGGCAAGTTGCTTAACCCTGCTGTGCCTCAGTTTCTTCATCTGTAATGAATCCCTACCTCATAGGCTGGGGGTTAAGCCTGTGGGTTAAGTAAGTTAATACATGTGAAGTACTCAGCACAGGACCTGGCTTAGGAATGGGTCCCTCATAAATAGTCACCATGTTTATCAGGCCACCCTGCCTCACCTAATTTTTAGGGAGTGTGTAAGAGAAACAGCCAGTCAGAAGCAACACAGCCAAGTCCAGGCATCAGGCTTTCCTCATCTCTTCCAGTGATGAGCCACCAGCAGTCTGCAACAGGACGTGCTGGGAAGCAAACCCAAACAGCAGCTGCTTCCTTGTGTGGAGGATTTCCTAAATATCAGGCCTTGCGTGCACATTATCTCGTCTCATCCTCACAACAGAACAGCTCCTCATTTTACATACGAAGACACTGAAGCCCTGGGAAGTTGTGACTTGCTTAAGGCCACACTGTTTGTTTAGTTTAGAGGCAGAGCGGAGGCCAAATGGTAGGTGGCACAGCTCCAAAGCTTGTGCCATTTCTCTAGCATCACACCAACTCTCCTTGATAATAGAGACAGTAGAGACTGCTTCCCCTAAAAGGCATGGAGGTGTGATAAGGAGAGTATCTCCATTTTATAGAAAAGGAAATTGAGGTGCCAAGATGCTCAGTAACTTGCTGAGGGTCCTCAGCTCATAAGTGAGGAATGAAGCTCAAGGAGAAGTTTGAGAAAGCATTTTCAGTGTAAATATTTTTCTAAAATAAACCATCCTAATTGTAAAGCTTGACAAAATCCTGGCTGGTGGGAATACACAGAATACATACTGAAAGCTTGTTTATTGCATGAGTTTTTTAAAATGATCCATAGCATGTGTGTGTGTTTTCTCACCTATAAAATGGAGATACACCCATCTCAAAGGATGGTTGTGGTGATTCAGTGAGGTCGTGGCTGTGAAAGCCCCTTTAGACAATACCTGCACAAAGTGGGTGTAAATGTCACTCCTGTTTTTTCTACTCCCCACCCCCTTGCCTGAATAGATATCAGCTATTTTGGCTTAACAGCTTCTTTCTCATTTTAGGCCTGACTGAAAATGTTACAGTTCCCTTTTTGTCAGGCGGTGGTTTCAATGAGTACATATACTTTGAATTATTATAAATAGTTGAGGGACAGGCTGCCCAAAGTCTAACTGGAGAGTTGATCTAATGTCTGTGAAACTAATGAACAAAACGAGATAGTGTAGATCAGGAATGTCCAGTCTTTTGGCTTCCCTGGGCCACTTTGGAAGAATTGCTTTGGGCCACACATAAAATACACTAATACTAATGATAGCTGATGAGCTAACAACAACAAAAAGCAAAAAAAAATAACGTTTTAAGAAAGTTTACAAATTTGTGTTGGGCTGCATTCAAAGCTGTCCTGGGCCGCATATGGCCCATGAGCCATGGGTGGTTGGACAAGCTTGGTGCAGAGCTTAGGCATTTACAGGTATATGAGATTTACCTATTCACTATTTCCAAGCAACTCTTGTGGCCTATGGTAGTGTCATTTAAACTGTGTGTCCCAGCCCACACTTTTTGAGTCCCACATGCTTTGAGGCTGATGCATAAAAGCAGCTTCTCTAGTGCTAGTAATGTGGGTGACATTCTCCTCTGAGCTCTACTTTATAATTCTGTAAGTCCATATTTTTCACATTCACAGAAAAGAATAAGTTCACTTTTCAGTCATTCTTTAATTATATGCTTCAGGGCAATATTTAACTATGCAATCTCTCAAAACCTTTAATGTGCCAATGGCCTCTGAAGCTTCTGGTGTAATATGTGGCCTTTCCTACACCTTCCTATGGAACACACTTTGGAAAGCACTTTCAGTTGGATTTGCTCTCAGTACCATTTTTGGGGCTGTGAAGGGGGAAGAGTAAGGTACAAGAACTGATCTAATTAGAGGCTTTGAGGGGAAGCAAACACTAATCTAATGGCCTTCTTTGCAAAGGTCTAGGTCAGGTCATCTGCTAAGAGAAAGACTGGGCTTGAAGTGGACAGGTAGTTTGGAAGAGAGAAGGCGGCTCCATACAGTTGTGGAGAATTGGGAGTCCTATGTGCATTTTGTGTTTGTCAGCCATCCTGAGTGTATTATGCAGTTTTCTCCTTTAATCCTCACAAAAACTGAGCAAGGCCTATAGCCTTAACCCTTTAAAAATCTAATTACTACCTTTGTTGAAACTAAGGATGCTTGAGTAATTCAAACCCTGGTCCATGTGATTCTGAGATACGAAATCTAACACTGTGGCAGACACCGTGTCCTGTTCATTGTATGATGAATCCCAGCAGTACTCAGCACTTGATTGGCTTTTCAGTGCCCTTTAGAACTCTCTCCCCTGCCCTCAATAGTAGATATATGAGTACAGATACACATGTGAGTGAGGTGCACTAGGTAATGCAGGCCTGAAAATTCCATCACAGAAGAAGAATCTGGATTGCTTTGCCTGCATCCTGCCACTCACCTGCCAGGCTGTGCCAAGGCTGCCTCAGCTGCAGACTTGGAACACGCCCCTCCACCACTCCATTGAGGCTAAAACTGACCCTGTTCTATTATGTCTTCCAGCCTTATGACCCTGTCTCTCCCACCCTAGGCTGTCCTGCTTTCCTCCCTTCAAGCCCTTGTTCAGTTGAAGACACCAAGGAGGAAAAAGGCCGAGTAACTTGCCCACATTACTCAGGAGCAAGGGAGCTAGCAATAACGTATGAAACATGACTCAGGGTTTGAGGTAAATTCTGCTGGACCTGTAAGTTCCATAAGGGCACGATTTTCCTTGTCTGGGTCAATAGATCAGCAGCACCAAACAATGCCAGGCGCACAGCAAATGCTCAGTAACAGTCCAAGAAAGGATTCCCTTCTTGCCAGGGGCCTTGTTTCTGCTTGTGTTCTGATGCCATCCTCTCTCCTCAGCACTGCCCCCCAGGTGTTGAGTACCAGCTCTCCAGCCCAACAGGCAGAAAATGAAGCCAAAGCCAGCTCTTCCATCTTAATCGACGAATCAGAGCCTACCACAAACATCCAAATTCGGCTTGCAGACGGCGGGAGGCTGGTGCAGAAATTTAACCACAGCCACAGGTACCTTGCATTGTGTGGCCTAGCTTATTCTAGGAGTGTCCTCTGGGCCTCACACAAATGTGGGAAGCAGAGAGCCGTTCTTCCTCCTAAATACCAGCAGGCACTCCATGCTTTCCCCAAAGCAGACATGAGGGTGGTAAGGACTACAAGTCTGAAGCCTTAGGTTCTGGTCCCCACTCGTCCATTAGTGTGGCCAGTGACTGTTCACTTCCCCCTGTGTGTCTCATTCTTCATCTGTAAAATTAGAGTATTGGATTTCTCAGGGCTTTTTTTAAGCTACCAGACTTCAGAGGAAGTCTCATGCTGAAGTCCTATGAAGAGATCAAATTAGAACTGCTATGGTTGATGGAGGAGAAGGGGTTGCAGTGCCAGCGTCCCACTCACCTGGCTTCCTCCATCTCCTTCCCCACAAGGGGCCTGTGAAAACTACTGGGCGAGGAAGATCTCTTCTAGATCTGGCTGTCGAGAATTCTGGGAATGCCTGCTGTATATCTCAGACCATCTGGGCTGGATCAGTGCCTTCTTCGTTTTAAAGATGGGGAAACTGAGGCACAGCAAAGTGAAGAGACTAGTAGGAGAGGTGTTAGAGGACTGTTGCCAGTAAATATATTTGGTACCTCCTTTCTGTAGAACAGAAGTGTCTAAATTTTATTGGTCATGAGCCAACTAAGCCAGCACACACATGTGGGGTCAGTGAATTGTTTGTCAATCATTGAGTATTTTCTGGGCTCGCCTGTGGGTAAAAGCGGGAGACAAGCCCCAGCTGTGAGCCAGGACCATCTAGAGCCTGTTCAGACCTCCTTCATCACATTACACTCAAGTGCCTGGTGGTTAAGGGAGTGACCCATCCCAGCAATGTGAGTTATTTGCCTCAGTTTCATTTCACTCATTAAGCTCAGCACACTGCTGCCCATTCCCAGGGTGGACAGCCCATGCAGAGGGCTTTGCTAGGTGAAAAAGCTTGGTTTGCTAAAAGTTACAGGCAGAATCCTGCAGGTCCATGCCCTTAGATGTGCCAAATTGTAAGTTGCATAGATTTTAGGGGTTTGGGGCAAAAAGGAAGCTTCTGTTTAAGTGCTCTAGGGAAGGAGGCATTGTTTCCAGGTGGTTTCATTCTCATATGATCTCCAGGTTCAGAAGACAGGCAGTGTCTGGAGAAACGATTCCTGGCCCTGAGAAGTTAATCATTAATTTCTGACAAATAGTTTTAAGTGCCTCCTGTGACATACAAAAGACACATACACTGCCCTTGTGAAATTCATGAGCTGCAGGAGGAAACACTAATGAGATCATCCCAGAAATGTGGAAGGAGGGTCAGGGATGGAGACAAGGAGCTAAGGAAGGCTGTCCTGAGGAGGTGGCGTTTGATCCGAGGCCCGAGTTGTGATTAGGATTACAGGAAGGGGATCAGGCAGGGGAGCCTCTGGAAAGAAGGAACCAAATGTGGGAAGAGAGTACAGCCTGATGAACTAAAAGTGGGCAGAAGAGAACGAAGGGAAAGAGGGTGGCATAAAATTAGGTAGGCCTTGGGAACACAGTAGGGTTGTTGGTGTTTATCTCAAGGAAAATGGAGACAACAGTGAAGGACTCTTGGCAAGAAAGGGACTTGGTCCCACATGCCTGAGCGTAGCTTTTGCTGTTCTGTGGAGAAAGTCAGGAAAGGGAATTTGCAAGGTGTTTAGCTTTCCACAGGGCAGGGGTGTGGACGGCAGAGGATGGCACTGCTCACCACTTCCCCAACTCCTGCAGGATCAGCGACATCCGACTCTTCATCGTGGATGCCCGGCCAGCCATGGCTGCCACCAGCTTTATCCTCATGACTACTTTCCCGAACAAAGAGCTGGCTGATGAGAGCCAGACCCTGAAGGAAGCCAACCTGCTCAATGTTGTCATCGTGCAGCGGTTAACATAACCGCCCAGCCAGCTGCCTGGCCTCCCTCCTGTGTTTCCCATGGCCAGTGGCCATGCCCCATGGGGATCGCCCCTCCTGCCCCCTTGTGCACACCCAGCAGTCCAGTGCGACGTCTCCTCCATAGCTCTGGGTTCTTAGATCTTGGTTGGACATTTGTTTTCTCCTTAGTTGCATTTCCTGGGTTTTTGTGACGATCAATGGACTTTAATGAAAAAAAATAAAAACAACCAAAAAAATTGAAGGAATATCACCAGCATGTTGTACGGAAACTCTCCCACTGAAGCAGGCTTTAATTGCTTTAAAATTATATTTATCTTGGGGCCTGTGGGAGGAAACTTCCTTCCATCTTCTCTGCATAAAAACTTGTGGCACACAATGCTTATTCGCTAGTGTGTCCCACCCGCCAGCCCCACAGATGAGGAAGGAGAGGAAATGTGTAGAAAGAGGCTTCACCACCACTTGTTCCCACAAGAGTGTATCACTTGCCCAGATAAAACTGGGTGGCAGCCAGAGTCCCCTAAAGTGGGAAGTCAGAGCTACATGCACACAGTGTCTTCAGAAGGTGAAAATAAATACTTCCCTGTGCTCCTTTTACTCAACCCCTGGGATATCCAGTCTTGCCAGGCCTTAGCCAGTTGAGATTCTGTTCTACCTGCCTGCCTGGCCCTTTCCTCCGTCACCATCCAGACTGCTCGCCTCCTGGGGACTTTCATGGTCTCCATTATGGCTTGATTTACTCCACCTGCAGAAGTCTTGAGTGGACCTAGGAGGTAGGTGGGATTTTTTTTTTTTTTTTTTCACTAGGATACAGCTCATGCCAATCCAACCCAAGTGAGTTCAGAATCAGGGTATCTTGCCCTAAAAGGTAAACAGTCAAAATGCCACCGAGCTGTTCACTAGTGATGTGTGGCAAATCAAATCAACTGTTGAAGAAGGGGTGAGTTTCCTGTGCTACAAGCACCTGTCATTGTTGGTACTTGCAGGAGGCTTCTGCTGGGTATGTTTTGGAAGTGAGTGTCACTACTTGGCTTTGCTTAGCAGGTTCTGCTTCACACTTGTTCTTTGACCTGCTGACTTGTGACTTGCAGAAACATAGGCAGTAGTCCTAGCCTGGTAAAGACCCACCACCACCCCTATAAGTCTGATTCCTATGCAGGTTTGGTAGAGGAGGCCCATCGGGCTCTTGGATGGAACCCTTTCCCCTATTAAACAAACCAGAGACAGAATCAGTGCTGACTCAGGATCTCCTGGTTTGGAATCATAATGTGCCTCGATCCTCTTTCCAAGCAGGCCTCACCAGTCTCTTTCTCTTTCCTGCTTCACCCCTGCAATGAGCCAAGAACCAACACACTACATCCACCTAGAACTGCAGAAGGGCTTGTGGTTTCAACCAAGACCCATCCTGAGCAAGGGACTTGGCTTGGTGCTTTTGATCCCAAAGTTCCCACACTGGCAGTGGCCTGCTGGGGCAATGGCATCTGTCACAGTGTTTTCTCCAGCAGGTGGAGATTATGGAACCTACATATGGGTCTGGAAAAACTGTACACTGTTGTCACCTTGACCATTAAAAACCAGAATGAGGACAATGGAGTTTTGTACTTTCTAATGGGTTGCTTTGACGGAAACTACAGCAGCCAGCAGAAGTACTTAAGTGCTTCACAAAGGTCCCACTTTACAGTGCAAAACCTTGTGCCCCAGTCACACTGCTAGTAAGTGATAAGGTACTGCCTCTTCCCATCCAGAGCCCACGTTCAGCCACCATGGAGTGCAGTATACACTCCATCCCTAACTGCCAGGCCCATATACATACACTTGACCTCCCCCTGCCTCCTTCTCACAGTGTCTGCTTAATTAGTATATTGCAGAAGAGATTGTAAAAACACCCACTTAAAACCTGTATCATCTACGGTAGTTTGCAAAGGGCCCCCAGCACCTCTGGGAAGTAAGCGAGGCAGGTGATCTAAATCTTATCTATATTGTTGATGCAGCCACCACAGTTGAGAGACAGTCCCTCTGACCTTGGACCAGGGATCACACTGGTCTGGTTCCAGGCTGGGGAAGGATGTTCCCAGCCCTAGTTTTCTGTTTTGGGCAGTCCAGATGGAAAGGCCCATCCACCCAGATAGGCTTTCACAGGTTTAAAAGAAAAAGGATACTCAGCCACTGGTTCCAGGGCTTCTGAATTCAGTTCTCAACTGGGGCATTTTGGATCTCCCCAAAAACTGGTTGGTAAGAGAACCTCCTGGCATTAAATGGGCCAGGCCAAGGAGGCATGTCAGTTCATTGGACATGCCTTGATAGATATCCAAAATTCATCAAAATGAAAAAAGGCAAAGTAATTGTCTTGATGCCCTTTCTAAAAGTGCAGTTTTAACTAGTCTCTGCTGTGGGATATGGGTTGTTTGATCTTGTTAACAATCATGCCCAGCAACCCTGTAGGTAGAGTCTTGCACAGATCCGGCTGCTTCCTCAGCAGAAGGCCAGGGAAGAAGCAGGCATGTGGTCAAGAGCTGGGCATGGCTTTAATGGCATTCCAAAGTGTCTTCCAGAGGGGCAGCGGCCCTTTTCATGCCCATCCATAGGACAAAGCATGCCCTTCCCTGCTAGGAGCTTAAAGATGACTTAGAGCTCTTTCAGGGGAAGCAGCTGGTACAGAAATAAGAGTTCCCTGCTGCTCCCTGTCTCCTAACTTCCGGCATTTCAGAGAGAACTGCCAACTCCAGACTCCCAGGCCCAAATAAAAGGCCTTCCTTCTTTAAATGGGGTTGGGCTCCTGTGTTTTAGGGTCTGTGGCTGGGGATCCCAGTCCCCCTCTTCCAGGCCACACTCTTCCCAGGCCAGGACAGGGAAGCAGAGTAGAAAACACTTTTTGACTCATAGCATCTGACCCAGGTCCCAGTCTGAGCCAGCTCCTGCACTGTGACTATGCCTCTCTCTTTCAGTGGCCTCATCTCATGCCATGTCCAGTCCATCAGCAATCCTCTGGGTGCCTCTGGTCACCCCTCCCCTACGATCACCTGGGCCAGCCTATGTCCATAGTCACTCACCTGTGACTGCAGAATCTCATCAGTCCCCCAGCTTCTGCCCTTGCCCCACCCAGGCAAAGGGCTTCTTTGGCACCATTAACCACAGCCTGCCACTCCCATCCTTTAACGTCCTTGGGAGCTTTCCATTACCCCTGGAAACTTCTAAGACCTGCAGAGCCCCATAGGCCCTGGCCCCTTCCCACCACCCTGCATCCCTTTGACCTGCTTCATTTTTCTCTCTGCTCCATCTAATACGTACTCTATTTATTAACGTGCTTGTTTCCTTGGTCCCCCACTAGATTATAAACTCCATGAGGGCAGAAATGCCTGTTACTCACTCTTGTATCCAGAGCAGGTGGCGTGGTGCCTGACGCATAGTAGATCCTCGACAAGTGCGTGCTTGGGTGAACCTGTGAAATGGAGACCAGACTTTATACAAAAGGATGGAAGGCAAGAAGGCTTTTAAAGCACCCCCATGTGGTGCCTGCTTGGCAACTGCAGTCCCTCCTCCCAAAGCAGATTCTCAGCCACGAGGGGGCGTCCTAAAGGGCACCTGGAGCCACAGGGTCTTCCTGCAACAGGGGCTGAGAAGGTGTGTCTGGGGTGGGAAGCAGGTGTGACAGGAATGTCCCCAGTCCCTTCTTGCCCTGTCTCAGCTGGACTGAGAGGTTTATTAAGGGCCAGTTACCCTCCGTGTTGAGCACCTGAGAACTTCTATGCCAGGACTAGGACTTGCTACTACTAATCGTAATAGCAGCTGCCATTATTTGAGCACTCATTTTGTGCCAGGCCGTTTGTGCTTAACAACCCAAGGGTACCATGGTTAGCCCACTATGGAAGAAGTTACTGAGGCTTAGAGCAGTGACGAGACTTGCCTGAAGTCACACACGTAGTAAGAGGCATTTGAATCCCCAACTACCTGAATGCAGAGCCACAGCCCTTGACCATGAGGCTCTACTCCTGTGAAAAAGGCAGGCACAAAGGCAGTAGCAGGAGGGATGATTGGGTCGGGCAGGGAGGGACAGGGAAAACAGAAGCAGGCACCCTTGAGCTGGGTTGTGAACGGTGATTAAAGGTTGGTTCTTCAACCCAAATGTCCAACAATGATAGACTGGATTAAGAAAATGTGGCACATATACACCATGGAATACTATGCAGCCATAAAAAATGATGAGTTCATGTCCTTTGTAGGGACATGGATGAAACTGGAAAACATCATTCTCAGTAAACTATTGCAAGGACAAAAAACCAAACACTGCATGTTCTCACTCATAGGTGGGAATTGAACAATAAGAACTCATGGACAGAAGAAGGAGAACATCACACTCCGGGGACTGTTGTGGGGTTGGGGGAGCGGGGAGGGACAGCATTAGGAGATATACCTAATGCTAAATGACGAATTAATGGGTGCAGGAAATCAACATGGCACATGTATACATATGTAACAAACCTGCACATTGTGCACATGTACCCTAAAACCTAAAGTATAATAATAAAAAAAAAAAAAGGTTGGTTCTTTGACAAAAAGGCAAAAAAGTTTTCCTTCCTCAAGAGACAAACTCAGAGGGCATGTGGAGGCTTGGGGCAGGCTTTGAACTTAGGTTCCATCTTATACCAGGCATGACCTTAGACTTCACCTAAGCTTCCCTGAGCCTTGGCTTCCTCATTCAGAAAACAGAGATAATGGTAGTTCCCACCTCTTATACTATGAGGATTAAAGATGTCTGGGAAGCACTTGACACATAGTAGGAACTTTATGAATGACAATAGGTGCTGCTGTGGAGCCCTTACCATGTGCCAGGCACTGTTAAACACTTAAGCATGATCTCATTAATTCTCAACACTCCTATGAGACAGGTGCTTTTATTATTCACATCTTTAGAGAATGAAATTGAGTGCCTCACACGTAGTAGACAACCTGGCTATTAAACATCTATTGGTTAAATGATTGGAGAATCAGGAGAAAGCTGTCAAGGACACACTACTAATAAATGACAACTGAGTTTGAACCAAGGGCCATCTAACTCCATCCTCCTGGCCTGGCCTCTGTACCATGAGCTTATTTTAAATCAGCTCTGGGTGAACCACCTGCAGCAGGAAAAGCTCAAGCTTAGGAGTCAGCCTGCTGGGTACTACCTGTGTGGCCTCAGCAAGTTCCTTAATTTGATCATCCACGTGACAATATACTAAGATGGAATTATTTCCATCCCAATTTGGCTGGGTTCCCAAGGCAATAGGGGGCCTAGCCACTCCACCTCCCAGGATGAATTGCTGTCCACACACAGGGCTTACAAAGAGATGGTCAAAAACTAGCTGTGTGACTCCTTGCCTCTTTCCCACACCAAAGACGTTAAAGGTTCAAGTTGGAGCTCTGAGAAGAGTTTTCTTTAAAGGAAGTTGCTGGAGGGCTTTGAGTCCACAGGGTAAGGGGGAGCTTTCCTCCTCCCTCAGCCTAGGGATTGGGGTCTCAAGGAGACCACTCAAGAGCTTGGAGATGACGAAGGTGCCAGGCACCCACCTCACACCTGAGCAATCTTGAAAGCAAGAGGCTGATGAAGCAAAGAGAACTTGGTGCGAGGGAGCTTGTACCCCAGGAGCCTAAGGGGCCAAAAGGTGCTGCATGTCCCATCAGCCAAACATGGACCCATGAGGCAGCCAGACTGGACTGTCCTGGGTCTTGCTCTGGAAGGACAGAGGGACCTCAGTGCTAGCTAGACCTTGGGTTCCAGGACTGAGGGAGGAGTTACAAGCAGCCAGCTAGAGAATCTATTGGCTTCCTCAAGGGAAGTGAACCAAGATCTGAGGAAAGAACAAGTGCACCCTAGAGGGAAGCCCAGAGCATCTGCACTGGCCACAGGAAACCAGCAGGCCCTTCCTGCATCCCCATGTCCCCTGCGACCCTGCCCCTGAGAGAGGGAAGAAGCTGTACTTCTAAGTGAAGTTTAAAATCTTGACTATGACCTGGGAGTGGCCTTTTTAAAAAAAATTACGTTTAAATAGGTAATATATTTACATGGTGCCAAAAAATGTCTTAGATACCTCCCTTCTTATCCATGCCATTTGCCCAATTCCCCTCCGTCCCTCCCCACTATAAGTTTCTTAGTTGTCCTTCCAGAGTTCCTAAATACAAGCCAATACTCTATTCTAAGGCGTCCGTTGTTTCCCATATTTAGCAACTCTGAAATCAGAATGCATCATACAATCAGGCAGTCCTGGTGTCACCTAATACCTTAGCATATTTATTTTGTCTATATGTTTCCTTTTTGTTTGTGCCCAAAGTTGATATAAATTCATGTCTAAATAAGTCTAAACGAGTTTTCAAATATAAAATTCTAAGCATTGTGCCAATTTAATCAGCAATGGACTTTCTTAGTGGCATATAAATTAATAGTGCCTTTGTCACTCCTGGCATCTTAGATCCAATAGATCTGCAGCGATTCTTATTCACAAGTATGTCAGCCTGCCCACCACTATCTACATCTTTTTCCATTTAACATTAGTTTTGGAGGTCATTTGTTGTGAAGGACATGTGGGTGTCTCCTGGGTTTTGCTGTTACAAACAGTACTACAGTGGGACAGCTTGTATATGCAAATGTGTAAAGAGTAAATTCCCCAATGTGTAAGTGCAATTTACTCTTGCACCTGCAGTGGACTTGAGAGCCTGTTTTCCCACAGATTCGCCAGCAGGGTGCGCTGTGAGCATTTGCCTGTCAGGTAAGCGAGCAATGGATTCACAATGTGGTTTTGTTTGCATTAATACCAGTTGTTGTTGATGTTGTTGTTGTTGTTGTTGTTGTTGTTGTTGTTGTTGTTGTTGTTGTTTGAGACAGAGTCTCACTCTGTTGCACAGGCTGGAGGGCAGTGGTGCGATCTTGGGTCACTGCAACCTCTGCGTCCTGGACTCGAGAGATTCTCCTGCCTCAGCCTCCCAAGTAGCTAGGATTACAAGCACGCGCCACCACGCCCAGCTAATTTTTGTATTTTTAATAGAGAGGGGGTTTCACCATGTTGACCAGGCTGGTCTCAAACTCCTGACCTCAGGTGGTCCGCCCACCTCAGCCTCCCAAAGTGCTGGGATTACAGGCCTGAGTAACCGTGCCCAGCCCATGAATACTATTTATTGAGTGCTTTTCTGTACCACATTATTAACTACATATTTCTCATGAATCATCCCATTTAATCCTCAGGCAAGCCCTATAAGGCAGGTACCATTTTTAATCCCATTTTAGGTATGAGGGTGAGAGAGGTTAAGCAACATGCCTACTGCACCTAGCCAGCATGTGCAAGTCCACAATTTTATGATAAATTTTACCTTAGTTTTTTGTTTTTGTTTTTGAGATGGAGTGTTATTTTGTCGCCCAGACTGGAATGCAGTGGCGTGATCTCAGCTCACTGCAACCTCCATCTCCCAGGTTCAAGCAGTTCTCAAGCCTCAGCCTCCTGAGTAGTTGGGATTACAGGCATGTGCCACCACGCCCAGCTGATTTTTGTATTTTTTAGTAGAGATGGGGTTTCGCTATGTTGCCCAAGCTAGTCTCAAACTCCCGACCTCCGGTGATCCGCCCACCTCGGCCTCCCAGAGTGCTGGGATTACAGGCGTGAGCCACCGCACCCGGCGATAAATTTGACCTTAGTATGTTTATTTCGGAGCTTGTACTCTTAATCACTCTGCATATTGCATCCCTAAACATTTACTTATGCATAAAGTGTTGAATAATATCCAACTTAGGGTTGAATGTTGAATGTTTCCAACTTAGGGTTTCCTGGAATGATGAATACTAGCATCTTATTCATAATGATCTGATCATAACATCTATGCAAATTTTAGTTATTCCTACTTCAGGATGGTATTCAAAGTCTTCATCGTATGTGGCCAATCTTTGATGAGTTGGTAAAATATATATAATTTAACCTGTTCATTTTTCAGGTATGTGAGCACATAATTACGTTTCTTTAGGATACTGCTTGCTGTGGTTGTGGATTTTCTAACTTGCTTTCTCTGTTTTTTTAAGAACATTTTTGTGGGTATGAGAAATTGATGAATATTGTTATTCATGTTCTCAAAGAAAAAAATATGCTGATTGGAGCACCTCATCTTTCCTTCCTTCCTTCCAGTTGCACCAACTTTCCTGATGGGCATGGCTCTCTTCACTGTCAGGTTGGATTCTCATTACTGTCTTTTGGAGATGTCTGGGATGCACTGCATTGTACAGACAACTGCCTACATCTTTGGAATGGGTTTTAAGTTGTCTTGTAATAGCTCTTTTGGCTTCACTGATAAAAGGGCCCAGATAAGAACACAGTTTTTTCACATTGTATTTATTAGTGTTCTAAAATATCTTTTTCTTGAAAAGACTTATGATCAAGCACCCAGTATTTTAAGAAATTCAGCTGTTGTAAATCTAATTTTTTTAAAGTTCTTATTACAGCATGTAACAAATTACAAAAACATGTAATTTGTAAAAAAAAAATCCTAGGAGACTTAAACAAAAACAATCACCAACTACCTGAAAACTCAGAAAAATTTGGCCTTGTGTCCCCCATTTGAGTCACTTAATGAAGAGATTTTGAATAATGACCATGAGGGCAAACTGCCCAAATCAGGTTCTCAGCTCTGCCATTTATTAGCTCTGAGACCCTGGGCAACCCAACAGCCCCTCTGGGCCTCCTTTTCTTCATCTGCAAAATGGGTATGTCAGTATAACTGATAACAGAATAGGTGAGCCCCCAAATTGGTGCTTATCCCAGGAGGGTCCTTAGCTTTTAAGGACAAGCCAGTGGAATTGGCAATCTTTTGTTGAACAGTACTGCTCTTTGTAGAGCAAGGATAACTCCTAGGCAGTGCACTTCAATCAGTAACATATGGGCTCCTGGCAACTGTATACTCACATAAACCCATTTTTAATTACATGCAAATTAAGGGGCAGGCCAACGCAAAGTGAGGGACAGGTTATTTAGAACTTCCTAGGAAAAGGGTGGTAACTTCCAGGTAATTACCATGACATTTGTAAACTGTCATGGCGCTTGTGGGAGTGTCATATGCTAATGAGCAATGAGGGCAGCCAGGGATCACTTTCCTCACCATCTGCTGGTTCCTGCTGTTTCTTCACTTTGTATAGACCACATCCTGTTTTGGTCAGCAGAGTTGTGGCCAGAAAATAAGTTCTGCCAGACTGCTACCTCATAAGAGTTGTTATACATTTAGCCATATGAGTGAGTATTAACTGTTAACCGTTTTCTAATTCATTTAATTTTTTAAATTATCATACAGTAAAATTAACTGTTGTATATAATTTTACAGATTTCAGCTCATGTATAGATTCATGTAACTACCACCACAATCAGGACACAAAACAATTCCATCATCCCAAAACCTCTCTCATGCAGTGCCTTGATAGTCACACTACCCCCCAAATTCAATCCCTGACAGCCACTGATCTCTTCTCCATCATTGTAGTTTTGTCTTTTCCAGAACATCACGTAAATGGAAGCATACAGTATTTAACCTTTGGAGACTGGCCTCTTAGCATAATTCCTCTGAGATTCATCCAGGCTGTTGTGCATACGAAAAGTTCATTGTTTTTTCATTGCCAAGTAATACTCCATGGTATGAATGTGTAACAATCTGTTTATCTGTTCAACCGTTAGAGGATATTTGGGTTGTTGCCAGTTTGGGGCAATTAGAAATAGAGCTGCTATAAAATTCATGTACAGGTTTTTCTGTGAACAAAATTTTCCTTTCTCTAGGGCAGCAGTCCCCAGTCTTTTTGGCATCAGGGACAGGTTTTGTAGAAGACAATTTTTCCACAGACTTGGGGAATGGGGCAGATGGTTTCAGGATGATTCAAGCACATTTACATTTATTGTGCATTTTATTTCTATTATTATTACATTGTAACATATAATGAAATAATTATACAATTCACCATAATGTCGAATCAGTGGGAGCCCTGAGCTTGTTTTCCTGCAACTAGATGGCCCCGTCTCGGGGTGTTGGGAGACAGTGACAGATCATCAGGCATTAGATTCTCATGAGAAGCACACAATGTAGATTCCCCACATGCACAGTTCACAGTAGGGTTTGCACTCCTATGAGAATCTAATGCTGCTGCTGATCTGATCTGACAGGAGGTGGAGTTCAGTTGGCAAGCAGTGGGGCAAGGCTGTAGATATAGATAAAGCTTTGCTCACTCACCAGCCTCTCACCTCCTCTGTGCAGCTGGTTCCTAACAGGCCATGGACTGATACTGGTCCATGACCTAGGTTTTGGGGACCTCTGCTCTAGGGTGAATACTCTAGAGATGTCTAGGGTCTGGGGTGGCTGGGTTATATGGTAAGTGTATGTTTAACTTTATTTAAAACTGTCAAATCATTTCCCAGAGTGGCTGTCCCACTGCACATTCCCGTCAGCAATATATGAGATTTTCGGGTGCTACATAGCCTCACCAACACTTGGTATTGTCAGCATTTGTATTTTTGTCATTTTAATAGGTGTGTAGTTATCTCTTACCATGGTTTTGACATTAGCATGTCTTGTCATGCTAATGATGCTGAACATCTTTTCATATGCCATTTGCCACCCATAAATCCTTTTTGATAAAACATTTTTAAGAGTCCTTGCCAGCCAGGTGTGGTGGCTCATGCCACCTTTGGGAGGCCGAGGCGGGCAGATCACAAGGGCAGGAGATCGAGACCATCCTGGCTAACATGGAGAAAACCCGTCTCTACTAAAAATACAAAAAATTAGCTGGGTGTGGTGGCGGGCGCCTGTAGTCCCAGCTACTCGGGAGGCTGAGGCAGAAGAATGGCGTGAACCCGGGAGGCAGAGCTTGCAGTGAGCCAAGATGGCACCACTGCACTCCAGCCTGGGTGAGAGTGCAAGACTCTGCCTCCAAAAAAAAAAAAAAAAAAAAAAAGAGTCCTTGCCTTATTTATTGGATTATTTGTTTTCTTACTGTTGGATTTTGAGAGTTCTTTACAAATTGTGATTACAAAAATATAAATGCAGAATATCCATGAGTCCACCATTACCTTGATATCAAAGCCAGACAAAACGACTGTCCAGTATATCTTATGAATATAGACTCAAAAAATCTTCAACAAAATAGCAGACCAAATCCAATAGCACATTCAAAGGATTATATACCATGACCAAGTGGGATTTCTCCCAGAAATGCAAGGGTGGCTCAACATAAGAAAAAAAAATCCATCAATGTAACACAACACTGTAAAGAGAGAAATGATATCACAATAGATACATTAAATGCATGCAACAAAATTCAACACTTCAAACACTTTCAGAATGCAAACACTCACCAACAAATCAGAATACAGAGAACTTCCTTAACATGATAAAGGGCACTTACACAAAACCCACAACTCACATTATACTCAATGGTAAAAGAGCAGAAGCTTCCCCACTGAGATCAGGAACAAGACAAGAATGCCCATTTTTACCACTGCTATGAAGTATTGTACTGGAAGTCCTAGCCAGAGCAGTTAGGCAAGAAAAAGAAATAAACAGCCTCCAAATTGGAAAGGAAGCAGTAAAGTTATCTCTATTTGAAGATGAAATGATTCTATATATAGAAAATATCACAATACAAAAATTCACACAACTGGTAGCGCCAATAAACAAATTCAGCATAGTTGCAGATTACAAGATCAGTACACGAAAGTCCATTTTCTATGCATCAGCAATGAACAGTCTGAAAATGAAATTAAGTAACAATTCCATTTATAACAGCATCCAAAAGAGTAAAACACTTAAACCAAGAAGAAAGACTTTTATGCCGAAAACTACAAAACGTTGCGGAAAGAAATTAAAGAAGACCTAAATAAACGGAAGACAACATATGTTGATGTATTGGAATATTAATTGCTAAGATGGCAATACTCCCCAAATGATCCACAGATTCAATGCAACCCCTATCAAAATTCCAGTGGCATTTCCTAAGGAAATGGAAAAACTGATCTTCAAATTTATGTGGAACTGGAATGAACCCCAAGTAGTCAAAACACTATTGAAAAACAAACACACACCAAAAAAGAAGGAAAAAGAAACACAAAGTTTCAGGGTTCATGCTTCCAGATTTCCAAACGTACTCAAAACTACTATAATCAAACCAGTGTGGTACTGGCATAAGGACAGACATAACAGACCAGTGGAATATAATTGACAGCCTAGAAATAAATATCTATGGCTAATTGATTTTCAATAAGTGTTCAGCACAACTCAATGGGGGAAAGAATAGTCTCTACAACAAACAGTGCTGGGGCAACTGCATAACCACAGGCAAAAGAATGAACTGGACCCCTACCTCACTCCATACACAAAAATTAACTCAAAATGGATCAATGACCCAAATATAAGAGGAAAACCTAGGGGTAAACTATTAGAGGAAAATATAGGAGTAAATATTTATAACCTCAGACTTGACAATGGATTCTTAGATTTGACACCAAAAGCATGAGCAACAAAAGGAAAAAATGGATAAATTAGACTTCATAAAAAGTAAAACCATTTGCATAACAAAATATATTATCTAGAAAGTAGAAACACAGCCCACAAAATGAGAGAAAGTATTTGCAAATAACGGACTTGTCTCCAGAATATATAAAGAACACTTACAACTCAACCACACACATACACAAAAATTAAGAGACAGGCAAAGAACCTGAATAGACATATCTCCAGAGAAGACATACAAATGGCCAATACACACATGAAAGCATGTTCAGCATCATTTGTTATTAAAGAAATGCAAATAAAAACCACAGTGGGATACCACCTAACACCCGCAAGAGATAAACCACTTCACACCCAGTAGGATAACTATAATCAAAAACATGGAAAATAGCAAATGTTGATAAGGATATGGAGAAATAGAAACTCTTGTGCACTGGGATCACACAATAGAGAACACTGTAGTAACATTTTGGTCTGTTCACAAGACCCAGAACATTTACCAGTTTTTGTTGTTGGTTTATTATTTTTCTGTTAAAAAATTGTGAAAAGTTTGTTTTAGCTAGATGATATTTTAGTAGTTGCCAGTGCATTGGAACTATGAAGATGTCACTACTTAACACATATACCTTATGTTTTGTTTTGTTTTGTTTTACACTCAGTATAAATCAGGAAAATTTAGCCAACCATCTAGCATTTAGAATCCTCTTTTTTATTGTGTTCTAAGGATATGGATGTTCTCATAACAGCAAAAAAAACATTTCATAAATATCACTTAATAGACTTTAAGCACCTGCATAACTTTGAATGTGTCCCAAATATTTAGTGTAGATAGATAGATATTCAACAAATAAAGCAAAATATAACATGCATTTCACATTTTGTCTTTCCCTGTTACAATTTTAATAGCAGAACTGTATGACAAATTTAGGTGATCCTAGCATATGTTAAATTCAAATTAATGTAAAACAGATCAACAACAACAAAGAAACTTTCTATTTGAGCGAAGTCATGCTTTCTATTATAATAACTTGTCTTCGGTTATCAATCAAATGCACACTTACACTGTTGTCTGTTTATAATAAAGAATACTGTACCTATAAAAAAAAGAAAAAAGAAACCCTTGTACACTGTTGAGAGCTGCCGTGGAAAACAATTTGGTGGCTCCTCAAAAAGCTAAACATAGAATTACATATGACCCAGAAATTCCATCTTAGGAATTCTATTAGAGTTCTCCAGAGAAACAGAACCAATGGAATACATATAGAGAAGATTTATTATGGGAATTGTTTCATGCAATTACAGAGGCCAAGAAGTCCCATGACATACTATTTACAAGCTGAAGAACCAGGAAAGCTGGTGATGTAATTCAGTTCAAGTCTGAGAGCCTGAGAATCAAGGAAGCCGGTGTAACTCCCAGTCCAAGGCCTAAGGTCTGAGAATCTGGGGGTGGGAGGCTACTGGTATAAGCCTTAGAGTCCAAAAGCCTGAGAACCAAGAGCTCCATTGTCTGAGAGCAGGAGAAGGTGACGCAGCTCAAAAAGAGAGAATTTGCACTTCCTCCACATTTTGATTCTATTTGAATGGGCCTTCAACACTGAAGTTCATCCATGATTCCTGCCCACACTGGGGAGGATGATCTTTACTCCATCTACTGATTCAAATACTAATCTAGAAAACACCCTCACAGACACACTCTGAAATAATGTTTTACCATATATCTGGGTATCCCATAATCCAATCAAATTAATGTGTGAAGTTAAACATCCCAGGTATACACTCAAAAGAATTGAAAACAGGTACTCAGATACTTGTACATCCATGTTTAATAGCAGCATTATTCAAAATACCCCAAAGGTGGAAACAACCCAAATGTCCAGCAATGAACAAATGAATAAACAAACCATGTACACATAAAATGGATTATTCAGAAACAAAAAGTAATGAAGTATTGATAAATGCTATAATGGATGAACTTCCATGTTGTAAGGAATTTGGCCTCACTCAAAGAGATGTCTAGAATTTCCCACATGACAGGAGTGTCCTCTTTATTCCTGGTGAGTCACTGGGACCACACCTGATAGTTCATGCTGATGAGATTATTCATAACGCCACTCACACCTGATAGTCTTAGGGTGGAGGGGCTGGCCACACCAAAAAAACCAAACATAGAATTTACTGTGAGAGCTTTCAACCCAACCTCCAGGGTTGGGGTGGAGTGGGCTGAAGATTGAGTTTAATCAGTCATGCCCATGTAGTGAAGCCTCATTAAAAACTCTAGATACCAAAGTTCAGGTGAGCTTCCCTGGTTGGCAATACTCTGCACATGTTATCACACATCATGGCCATGAGGAAGTAACCGTCCATGACCCTGGGGAGCGGACCCTGGACACTCCCCATTTAGACCCCTCCCAACTCCATCCTATGCATCTCTTCCTCTGGCTGGTTCTAATTTGTATATTTTTGTTGTAATAAACACAGACTTACATATAATAGGTTTCAATGAATCTTTCTGGTTAATTACACAACCTGAGGGTGGTTTTAGGAAACCCTTGAAATTTGTGTCAGAGTCTTGGGAGTCAAATTTGGTGGTCTGGAGGACCCTGCCTTAGCACAATGTTTTTGAGGTTACCTGCAGTTTGCCTAACTCCAGGTAACCTCAAAACCATTATGCTAAGTGAAAACTCAGACACAAGAGTCACATACTATGACAGCCACATATTACATAAAATATCCAGAACAGGTAAATCCATAGAGAGAGAAAGCTGATTGATGGTTGCTGGGCGCTGTGTGGAAGAGACAATGGGAAGTACTGCTTAATGGATACTAGGCTTTATTTTGGGGTGATGAAAATATTTAGAACTAGATAGAGGTAGTGGTTACACAACATCGAACATTCTAAACCCCCTGTTAAAATGATTAATGTTACTTGTTTTTTTTTTTTTTTTTTTTGAGACAGAGTCTCACTCTGTCACCCAGGCTAAAGTGGAATGGCGCGATCTTGGCTCACTGCAACCTCCACCCTCCAAGTTCAAGCGATTCTCCTGCCTCAGCCTCCCAAGTAGCTGGGATTACAGGTGCCTGCCACTGCACCCGGCTAATTTTTTGTATTTTTAGTAGAGACGGGGTTTCACTATCTTAGCCAGGCTGGTCTTGAACTCCTGACCTCGTGATCCACCCGCCTCGGCCTCCCAAAATGCTGGGATTGCAGGCATGAGCCACCGCACCTGGCCTGTTACTTGAATTTTATCTCAAGACAAAGAAGAATATCTACCCTTACTCATTTGAGTATTTTTGTATTAACTTCTTCAAAAGGTATCAGATAACCCCAACATCTGTGTCATCTAGGACTGGGCACCTGTTGATGTCTTCTCCCAGGAGAGTTGACATTTTCCTGGATCTTCACAAGCTGTGTAGTTTGGGATTGTAACCTGAACATTTTCTGTATTATATTTTGAGGCTCTGGGTCTTATTTAAGTTCTGTGGGAAACATTTATATCTTTCGTTTTGGCAGGCCGTCAACCTGGTCAGGTTCAGGCCTCAAGTTCCAACCTTCCGTGTGTGGTGGTTCCAATGTCAGCTCAGTCTGCAAAGCCTTTGCTGACTGTCTGGTACCCTGTGTGCACTACCCAGCAGGGAGTCTGGGACCTGAGCAGTGTGGCCTGTTAGCACATTTCTCAGAGCCTTTATATGGTGATTACAATCGGATCCACACATGTGCAATTGGAGAGTGCATCAAGGAGTTCGTAAACAATGTAATGGGGTTGATTTCACAAGCTCCTCCCTTTTTACAATCTCCCTGGTACTTTCCTGTTTCCTGGGGCTCCCTTTTCACGCTTCCAGCCAGAAAGCTAAAGCTTCAGCATCCCGCTGTGCTGCACTCTTCATGGTAGGGCCAGGTGGTGGGAGCACAAAGAAGAAAAAGCAACAGGGGTTTGCTCCCTTCCTTTTGGGATCACAACTCTGCTGATGCATGAAGAACGTTCTTCTCCCTCTGAGTTTCGGCTCCTGCAGGTTCCCAATGCTTTGAGGCCTCTGTCATTCCTGCCAGGGACTCCCTGGTGGCTGGGGCATAGGAGAGCAGGAAGAAGAAAGAAACGTAGGGCAGGAGAGTGGCATTAGAAATTTCTGGTCCTTGAGCCAGCACTAGAGGGCTTCTACTGGAGTTTTCCCGTATGGTCCCAGTCCCCACTTCCAGGTTACATAATGTTCTAGCCAGGAAACAAGAAGGGGGCAAAAAGGTAAACTCAGGATGGTACTTTGATTTCTGATCTTCTTCAAGTTACCTTCTACCATTTACTTTTCAGGGTCCTCACATAGCTGGCCTGTGCATCCTGTCCAGGTTTTATAGCTACCTTCAGCAGGAGAGGTGGGGTGGAACATGCTTATTACTCCATCTTGCCCAGAACTAGATCTGACTCCAGCATAGTTTGCCTTAACATTTCGCTGATTATGAAGGATGTTGAGTATCTTTTCGTGCAGTCAGAGCCATTGCATCCTCTTTTCTGTGAACTTCTATTCATATCCTCTGTTCACGTATCTATAGGAAACTAATTTCTCAGAATCAGGGAGACATACACTTTGAGATACGAATCACAATTTTTTTTCCTATTCTGTTTTTTGACTTGCTTCTGGTACATTTTTATCATTGCAGAAATTTATTTTTATGAATAGATGAATTGAAGCTCTTTGAGGGGAAAAAGAGACAGGAAGACTTTCAATTACCAGAGTCACTGGGACCTGCCCTAGATTCCATCTCAGTGCCTGTGAAGATTCCAGTTCACCCATCAGGGTGTGTGGCCACTGGGAGGTCAAAATAAAGCTGCATTATCATTGCTCCCACCAGTCCCACTGATTCAGTCAAATGTCACATGCACTAGACTGGGCAGTGGTGCCTCTTCCTCTCCTGTGTTTTGCCAGTGCTCCCCCAGCCTCTTTCCTGAGTGTAACGTGTGGCAGAGCTGAGTGGAGCTGGTCCCCTCCTGACACTCATCTCTGCTTATCCCCCTCAGGCAATGGGGAGTTCACCACCTGTTCTTCCCTCACTGCTGCTCTGCCTGTTAGAAAGTCTTTCTCTTCTGGATGCTGAATTGTCCTCCTACCTCTGGCCTCCAGAAATCTCTCTGGGGATTTCCCGGGGGCCCTTCATCTATGGAGGCTTCTAGAGGAGCCAGGTCTGGTTGACTGACTCCCTGGAGGTGGAGGGTCTCCCTCAGCTGAGACTGACTGCAGACAGGCCCCTGGAGCTTGACAGGCCCCCAGTGCCAACCTCATTCAGCAGCCCATGGAAAGACCTTGGCAGCCTTTGTTTTCTTGCCGACTTGCTATTAGACTCAGGCAAGTCTCTCCTTCCTGGGCTGCAGGATCTGCACATAGAAAACCTTTCCTGTTGTGGCTTTTTCCACTAATTAACTGTGGGACCTTGGGCAAGTGATTTAACATCTCAAAGCCTCATTTTCCTCATCTGTAGCTTAGTTACTCATTCATCAAATATGTATTAAGCACCTGCTAGGTGCAGGGTACTGAAGTTATAGCAGGGAATAAGAGACATGATTTCTGCTCTTATAGTTTATATCTTAGTGGGACAGATAGTAAATGAGCACAGTTGACCCTTACACAACACATGTTTGAACTATGTGATTCCACTTATAGGCAAATTTATTTCAACCAAATGTAAATTAAAAATACAGTATCTGAGTCAGGCACTGTGGCTCATGCCTGTAATCCCAGCTACTTGGGTGGATGAGGTGGGAGGATCGCTTGAATCCACGAGTTCAAGGCTGCAGTGAGCTATGATCATAGCAGTGTACTCTAGCCTGGGCAACAAAGCAAGACCCTCTCTAAAAAAAAAAAAAAGGAAAGAAAGAAATACAGTATCCATGGACTCCAATAAATGCTAAAGGACTTGAGCACATGTGAATTTGTGTATATACAAGGGGTCCTGGAAATAATCCTCTGTGTATAACTAGGGACAGCTGTAAATAAATACACAGCAAGGTAATAAGGTAATTTCAGATGCCAATAGTTCCCTGAAGACAATGAAACAGAAATGGGACAGTTACTAGCGGCAAATTTTGGGGCTATGTTAGGGTAGCCAGGGATTGCAACTCTGAGGAGTTGACATTTGAGCTGAGACCTGCATGATGAAAAACCAACCAAGCAGAGATTTGTGGAGAAAGTGTGCTTGGCAGAAAGAACAGCAAGTGCAGAGGCCCTGGGGTGGAAAAGAACTTGCTATGTGTGAGGAATGGAAGAAATCCAAAGTGACTGACATGGAGGGAACAACAGGGAACTGAAGGAGGTGGTCGGCAAACATGGGCCAAACATAAGCCAATGCTGAGCAGGCCTGGCCAGGGGGTGGCATGGCCCTCCAGCATGGGAGCCTGCTGCTCTGAACACCCCATGATCTGGGACCAACATTTTCAAATCAGAAAATTTCACACATAAAAACCCATCTAGATCTTTGGCATCTTTAAAACAAACAAATCAGCATGAAAATATGCTTATTATTAGTACTAAATTTCTTTTTTTTTTTTTTTGGAGTCTTGCTCTGTTGCCCAGGCTGGAGTGCAGTGGCAAGATCTCAGCTCACCGCAACCTCCACCTCCCAGGTTCTAGTGGTTCTTGTGCCTCAGCTTCCCCAGTAGCTGGGACTACAGGCACGCACCACCACGCCAGACTAATTCATTAGTAATCTTTAAATGCAAATAAAAACCACACGGAGATACCGCTTTGCACTCATTAGAATAGCTATAATAAAAAATACAGACAACAACAAGCATTGGTAAGAATATAGAGAAATTAGGACCCTCATGCACTGAAAGTGGGAATGTAAAATGGTGCAGCCCTTTTGGAAAACAGTTTGGCAGTTCCTCAAAAAGTTATCATAACAGAGTTATCGTAGGATCCAGCAATTCTACTCCTAGGTATGTGACCAAGGAATTGAAAACAAGTGTTCAGACAAAAACGTACACGTGCTGTTCACAGCAGCACTGTTCCCAATAGCCAAAAGGTAGAAACAATCCAAATGTGCATCAGTTGATAAATGGATAAGCAAAATGTGGTGTAACCATAAAATGGAGTATTATTTGGCCATAAAAAGAAATGTAGTGATACATGCTACAACTTGTTGCCACACGCTAGGGGGAGAGAGGATTGGGGAGTGACTACTAATGGGTACAGGGTTTCTTTTTGGGATGATTAAAATATGCTAGAATTAGTAGTAATAATGGTTGCACAGTTCTGTAAATATACTAAAACTACTTAATTGCATGTTTTAAAAGAGTGAATTTGTGGTATGTGATTTTTTTTTCCCAGCTTTCTTGAGGTATGATTGACAAAATTGTGTAAATTTATGGTGTGCAACATGCTGATTTGATATACATATACATTGTGAAATGACTGCCACAATCGTGTTAACATATCTGTCACCTCACTTACTTACCATTTGTGTGTGTTTGTGTGCTAAAAACATTTAAGATCTTTACTAGACACAAAAGTTTTTAATTACATGCAAATTAAGAAGTGTGTTATTCAGAATGCTCTAGAAAAGAACAATTGCCGAGTTGTTGCCATGGAAAGGGGTGGTAACTTGCAGCTTGTTGCCATGGCATTTGTAAACTGTCATGGCACTGGTGGGACTGTCTTATGCTAATGAGCAGCAAGGGTAACTAGAGGTTGCCTTTGGCACCATCTGCTGGTTTCTTTACTTCATCCTGGGACCAGGAAGTAAGTCCTGCTGGTCTCCTACGTCACCTCCGCAGGCACAGGCATGGAAGCTGTCAGCACACTAGGAGCCCACATCTAGGGGAAGCTGGGGAGCCACTTCCACAGCAGCATAAACTAGGGCTCCGTGGAGTTCAGTGGCTCGTGGGACAATGGCTCCCTTGATGGCAACAGCAGCTTCCTCCTCACCAACTCTCTGGAGAACACAGTAAGGAGGGATCCACTGGCCTCTGCTTCCCTGTCTGTGAAAAGGGGACAGGAAAGCCTGCAGCATGGACACACAGATCAAATGGGAGTGTGTGCGTGTAAGGCGGCCTACCTGGGCATGGCCCACGTGGGCCCTTGAAAGATAGTAATAACAGCTAATGTCTGTAGACTCCTCCATGGCTCCTCATCCCCCTCAGGGAATGTCACATCCCTCAGCATGGTCTGAAAGACCTGCACAAGCTGGCCCCCAGCCCTTCTCCCTCATCTCCCACCCTTCTCCCTTACACCAGCCTCTTTTCTGTTTCTCAGACATGCCTTGCATGCCCCCACCTCAGGGCCTTTGTACATGCTTTTCCTCTGCCTGGAAGACACTTCTCCCAGTTCTTTACATGACACATTCCCCCCATCCCACTCCCCCTGACACACTCTAATCAGGTGTCCAATCAAATGCCCCCTCTGGAAGAGGACCCTCAGACCCCATCACCTTTGCCTAGCTTCATTTTTCCTCATAACAATTTTCACCACCAACCATGTTCATTCATCCCTTTGGCACATGGTTTCTGAGCATCTACTGTATACCAGGTGCTATGCTGTGCCAGAGGCTATAGCAGGGAAAAGACAGACACATCTTCCACCCTCACAGAGCTGACATCCTGCAGGGGAAACAGATATTACCCATGAGTGAGTGAGGCCCATAGCACATGCAGGCATCAGGCAGGATGTGCTGCAGGGAAGGGCAGAGCAAGTTGAGATTTTAGATGGTGAGGTCAGAGGAAGCCTCACTGATAAGGTGATATTTGAGCAGAGACCTAAAGCAGGTAATGGAGCAAGCCATGTGGGAACCCAGGGAAAGAACATTTCAAGCTGAGGGAACAGCAGAGGGAAGGCTTAGGCAGGAACAGCCTACAAGCATGAGGAGAGAAGGGACTTTGCTTTGCTCACAGCTGAACCCACAGCACCTAGCAGTGCCTGACACATAGTAGGTGCTCAATAAATGCTTACTGGGTAGTAGAGCATTTTCTATCCCCCAAGCACTGTGCTAAGTGCCTATTACTCCATTGATTTCTAGCAGTCGCCAATCAGAGTTGGACTGGCTTATATGCTGGCCTTCATTTCCGAACTGTGTGGCTCGGGCAGTTCTTTAACCTTTCTAAGCCTCAGTCCTGTCATCTGCAAAATGAGGCTAATATCATAGAGCCCACCTTAGAGAGCTGTTGCAAGGAGTAAATGAGCTAATATAATAATGGTGACTGTTTAATAATTGTTAGCAATTATTATTATGGTAGTTATTGTTATTAGGCAATGTAGGGAAGCAGAAGAAGTCACTATTTCCGCTTTCAAGGAAGGAGATGGCAGATGAATTAGAAAGTCAGGAATGACACACAGATTACCCTGTGGCACCAAAGATTCCCAGAGAAGGCAGAGACAAATGAGAACACAGAAATCATTTGAGAGAGAGAGAGAGAGCAGTCCTCGGGCCAAGACTCAAAGAGTGGGTAGGATTTACAGAGGTGGGAGACGGGGATAGAAGGCCCTCCAGGCTGGTGTCACTGCACAAGCACATACGGAGGTGGAGTGGAGTACATCAGCCTAACGCACTTCTTGTTCCCCAGTGGAGGGCATATGTGATGGCTGCCATGGTTCTGGGCACGCCGTACTGCATCTCCTGCTTGGTGCTGGCTCTGGGGGTGAAGGAACAGTTAGGTAAGAGAGGGATCACGGGGCCAAACGAGGCAGGGGTGGTCTTGTGCTCTAGGGAGTCCCTACCTGCTCTGGGGAGCCCAGGCTGTGGGAGCATCTGGACAGGGGGGAGGATGGTAGTTCTCACCTTTGTGGTCTCGGGACTTCTTTCTATGCTTAAACACTCTTGAAGATCTGAACGAGCTTTTTAGGTGAGTTTATATCTATTAATATTTATGTTAGTAAAATAGAGAAAAGTTAAAAATATTAATTTTAAAATTATGAATGCATTACATGTTAACATAAATATAATCTGTTTTGAAAACTGACGTATTTCCAAACAAAAGGCATTTCGTGAGAAGAGTGACATTGTTTTACATTTTTGTGAAGCCCTGCATTGTCTGGCTTTAAAAAAAGACAGCTGGATTTTCATACTACTTCTGCATGCACCGTGTTGCACTATCCCATGCACATAGCTCCTGGAAAGCTCCACCATACACTGGTGAGAGAATGAGAGTGCAAAAGGTACACAAATCTTAGCATTATTAGGAAAAGAGTTTTGACCTCACAGACCCCTGATAACATCTCAATGAGCCTCAGAGTTCTCAGAGCTCCTAGAAACACAATTTGAGGACTACTGTCCTGGGTGGTCTCATCCTAACCCATAGCTTTAAAAATCTCCATATAATTTCAGCTGCATTAACAGAAAGGCCCAAAATTAACAGTAGATAAGACTTTATTTCTCTCAGGGAGAAAAAAAAGTCAACCTATAAAGCAACTCTTCCGTGAAACTGTTGAGAGCTCAGGCTCTGTCTGGCTTGTTGCTCAGCTGTTCTAAGGTGTTGCCCTCCTGCCACAGTCTAAGATGGCTCTGGCTCATCCCTGCATGCCAGCTATTCTAGGGAGAAAAGAGGACAAAGTGTGTATTTCTCTGCTCTTTACAGAAAGGACCCTGATGTTACTCACTTCACACTTGTTCACATCCCAATGATCAGTATCTACTCATATGGCACACATAGCTGCAAGGGAGTCTGGGAAATGGTATCCATAATCAGAGGTCCTCTGTGCCTAAATATAAATCAGGGGTTCTCAGAATAGAAAACCCAGAAGTAAAGCCACACCCTATAAACCATCTGATCTTTGACAAGGCAAAAACAAACAATGGGGAAAGGACTCACTGTTCAATAAATTGTACTGGGATGGATAACTGGCTAGCTATATGCAGAAGAATAAAACTGGACCATTACCTTTCACCATATACAACAATTAACTCAAGATGGATTAAAGGTTTAAATGTAAGACTTCAAACTATAAAAATCCTGGAAGAAAACCAAGGAAATACCGTTCTTGACACTGGCATTCACTAAAAAGTTTTGGCTAAGTCCCCAAAAGCAATTGCAACAAAAACAAAAATTGAAAAGTGGGACCTAATTAAACCACAGAGCTTCTGCACAGCAAAGAAATTCTCAACAGAATAAACAGATAATCTGCAGAATGGGAGAAAATATTCATAAACTCTGCATCCAAAAAAGGTCTAATACCCAGAATCTATAAGGATCTTAAATAAATCAATGAGAGAAAAATAATAACCCCATTAAAAAATGGACAAAGGACATGAGCAGACACTTCTCAAAAGAAGATATACAAGTGGCCAACAAACACTTGAAAAAAATATTCATCATCACTAATCATCAGAGAAATGCAAACCAAAACCACAGTGAGATACCATCTCACACCAGTCAGAATTGCTATTATTAAAAGTCAAAAGCAACAGATGCTGGCAAGGCTGCAGAGAAAAGAGAACCCTTATACACTGTTTGTGGAAATGTAAATTAGTTCAGTCAGTGTGGAAAGCAGTTTGGAGATTTCTCAAAGAACTAAAAACAGAACTGCCATTTAACCCAGCAATCCCGTTACTGGGTATATATCTGAAGGAAAATAAATCATTCGATCAAAAGGACACATGCACTTATATCGTTATTGCCACACTATTCACAGTAACAAAGACATGGAATCAACCTAGGTGCCATCAGTAGTGGATTATATAAAGAAAACATGATACATATATACCATGGAATACTATTCAGCCATAAAATAGGATGAAATCATGTCCTTTGCAGCAACATGGATGCATCTGGAGGCCATAATCCTAAGCAAATTAATGCAAGAACAGAAAATCAGATACCACATGTTCTCACTTATAAGTGGGAGTTAAACATTGGGAAGAACATACATAGACATAAACATGGGAACAACACACATGAACATAAACATGGCAACAACAAACACTCCAGTAGACACAGCAGACTACTGGTGGGGAGAAATAAGGAAGGGGCGTGTGTGAAAAAACTATATGTTGGGTACTATGCTTACTACCCAGATGATGGGAACCATACCCCAAACCTCAGCATCATGCCATATACCCATGTAACAAACCTGTACATGTAGCCCCTGTATCTAAAATAAAAGTTAATAGTTAAAAAAAATAATAAGTAAATCAGGGGTTCCCTTTCTATGAGAGAGGAGGCAAGAACAGTGGCTTCTTTGATTGAATTACATTCAAACCCACAAGGCCCTATCAGGTCTTCCTAGCCTTCTGTCTACACTCCAGTCAGCTTCCCATCTCTATTCTTGTCCAAGCTCCCTGGTTTTCCTTCTGTTCCTCTAGTGAACAGTCTTTCCTCAAGCTTCTGGTTCATGCTGTTTCTGCCTCCTAGAAGAGCCTTCTCCCAGACGCCTTCCCAGCTGCTCCTTTCCACTCTCAACTCTCAGCGTGACCACCTGATCTCAAGTAGCCCCCTCCTACCTCATTATTCTTTCTCAGCAGTTTTTTTCTTCACATCACATTATTTTATAATCAGTATGTATTCGCTTGTTAATTTGTTTTTTGTCTTGTTTTGTTTTGTTTTTTAACATAAACAGAGATGGGAACTTCTCTTTTGCCCCCCACAAAACAACCAGAGCATGAAACATATGAAGTAAACAATATTTATTGAATGAAGAAATGAATTGTGAGTAGTGTTATTAACTCCTTTACCAAAAGTCCACAACTCTCTAGTAGTAGAAGAGACCTGGGAGAAAAAATGCAGATCCATGAGGGCTTTGTAGCAGGAATCTTTTAATTGCAAATGATGGAAACACAACTCAAACTGCCTTAACCAAAGGGAGAGTATATTGGTTCACAAAACTGGAAATTCCATAGCTGTTCAGGCATGGTTGGATGCTGAGCAACAGGATGTAGGGGTGATGGTGGAGGATCTGCTGCAGGCTGGGAAAGAGGGCAGCCAGGGTGACCCATTGTCAGATGTCCAGACAATGTCCTCAGGAATCTGTCGTTGCCTCAGGCTCTCAACCCTGCTATCGTTATCTTGACCTCTTTGCTAGATGACTTACCCCTATGGTGGCAAGATGATCATCAGCAGCTACTGTATTACATCCTTTCCAGCCTCCTCCCCTTTTGCAGAGGTTCCAGCAACAATCCCAGAGCTGCCTCTCATTGCTCAAATGGAGTCATATGACGCTGCCTAAACCAATCACTGTAGCCAGGTGGATGAAGTTTACTGATGGGCTGAGCCTTGAAGCTAGGGATGGGGAGTGGACTTAGGGGCAGTTGGGAGGGGACTCCCTAAAGGAAAATCTGGGTGCTGTTCCTTCAAGATGAGAGCATGAGACTGAGATCACAAATGCATGGCACACCCCAACCTGACATAACTAAGACAGCCCTCCCCTTCCTGGCCCCTCAGCTCCCTGGCAGCATCCTCACTACTCTCTTTCCCAGCCTGCAGCACATCCTTCACCATCACCCCTAGACCCTGTTGCTCTCTTGAGCCACTTTCACACCAGGAAGGCAGGAAACACGTATAATACTGTGATTTGCAGCCCTGTGCAAGCTGGGGACAAGGCTTCAAATCCATACTTTCTCCAGATTCAGTTATCTCCACTCTGCAAAGGGACTGGCAAAGCCCCATCTGTGCACAGGCCGTCACTAGTGCACCACACTGTGCCTGTCACTCCCTGCCTTTTCTCACCCAGACGACTCAAGGGATCTTTGTCTTTTTCTGTACTCACCCTGCAGGCCTAGGTGGGAGCTTCCAGTGCCTCTTGTCATCATGCTGGTATGTCCAGGAAGTGGGAGGTGCCACCAATGTGTAGCCACCCTGCCTGAGCCCACCACCCTTGGAGTCAGAACACCCTGGGGCAAATCCTGGCTCACCCCTTCTCAGCTATGTGATATCGGTGAGTGGCTTCACTTCTCAGGGCTTCCGGCTCCTCCTCTAATTCCCACTGCACAGCACTGTGGTGAGCCTGAGCAAGATCAGCATGTCAGTGTCTGGCACAGAACGGGCATGCAAGAAGCATTGGTTCTCTTAGCTCCCAGGGTCATCTGGAAAAACCAGTTGGTTTCTTACCACCAAAAGGCAGTGCCTTTTGGTGGTAAGAAACCAATTTCAAAGGCCAGAGAGTTGGGTTCAAATCCTGACTATCCACTTACCAGCAGTGATTCTGCAGATGTTATTCCTCCTCTTAGAGCCTCAGTTTACCCATCTGTAGAATGAGGATGATAAACTTATCACAAGGGGCTATGGTGAGGAAGAAGTGGGGTCTCAAGAGTACCTGTCATGCAGTTGGTGCCCAGAATTGCTGTCCCCTTCACAAAGTTCCCTGGTCGACTGGGCAAGCCACATGCCTGCATTTGTCTCTCAGGAGGGACATTAATCATTTATTCAACAAACATGTCCTGAGCTCCTACTAGGTGCCAGGCACTGTTCAGCAGTGAGCAAGACATAAATTGCTCTGCCCTCATGGGGTTCACATTCTGGTGTAAGTACAGGCAAAAAATAATAAATGAAAGTATGATGTGCATTGGGAGGGAGGAGGCACAGAGTACCATGGGAAAGGTCATAACAGAGGCCTTCACCTGGCCCAGGCAGTCAGGGAAACCTCCTGGAGGAGGTGATGTTTTAACTGAAGTGGGAAGGATGAGTTGGAGGTACCCAGGTGAAAATGGGAAGAAGGAGGCATGTCTGGGCAGAGAAGACAGCATCAACAAGGGCCTTGAGAGAAGACCATGAGGAGAGTTAGAAGAACTATTAAAAGCCAACAGGCTGAATAAAGAAAGTTGTGGAGAGATGGGGGCTAGATCCAGGGCTGGGAGGTCAGGAGAGGCCAGATGCTACAGGATCTCCTGAACGTGGTGCAGAATCTGGACTTAGTCCTGAGGCAATGGGGAGCCCCTCTACTTGGAGGAATCACACTCTGAGCCCCTACCCTGTGCCTAGCCGGTGAGGAGACAACTACTACTCACTTTTGCAAAAGGCTGTGATTAGGCAGGAAATATGGGTCTTAGAACCCTGCTGAGAAGGTCAGGCTCGCTTCCTGGAAGAAGTGCTGTCTGCCCAGGGACTTAAAGAGTGAGCATGAGTCACCCAGACTGAGGTCTTCCAGGCTGAGGGAATAGCATCTGTGCAGGCCTTGTGTCAAGAGGGAATGCAATGAGTCAGGGGAGCTGCAGGACAGGACTGAACATGAGTCAGAGAGGCCAGATCAAAGTATCTCCTGTGCCAGGGAAAAGAATGCTGGCTTTTGAGGGCAGTGGGGGAACATAGAAGGCTCTACAGGGAGATGCATAGTCAGGGTGAGTTTGTAGAAGATCAGCTCAGCTACAGAATGGCAAATGGATTAGATGTTGCAGAGTGAAGCCGGGAAACCATGAGGAGACTGGGCCAGAGACATGGGCATACTCTCAATTCCTTGGCAAGTCCTGGTGGCTCCAGCTTCAACACTGATCGGAATCTAACCCTTCCCCCCACCTCCATTGCCCTGTCTCAGGCACATATTTCCGTTCAATGTATTTCTAGAAGCAGATTTACTGGATCAGAAAGTAGGCAGATGTATTTTGCTTCTTTTTTAATTAAAATATTTATTGAAATAATTACAGACTCCAAGAAATAATACAGACACATCCCATATATGTCCTTTACCTAGTTTCCCCCAATGATAACATTTTGCAAAACTGTAGTATAATATCATGACAGGATATTTTCATTGATAGAATCCACCCATCTTATTCAGGGATTTTCCCACTTTTACTTGTACTCGTGTGTGTGTGTGTGTGTGTGTGGTGTGTATTTAGTTCTATGCAAATTTTATCACAGACATAGGTGTGTGTATTCACCACTGTAATCACGATAGACACCTTCATCATCACAAAGATATCAAAGACTTTATCCTTTTATAAACATCCCATTTTCTTCCTTCGGCCACTCCCTACCCATCCTTAAGCCCCGACAACCACTAACCTGATCTCTATTTTAAAATTTTTATTATTGCAAAAATAAATATTTATGGAGTAAATATTAATGGAATCCTACAGTACGTAACCTTTTGCAATTGGCTTTTTTTCACGCAACATAATTCCTTGCAGATTCATCCAAGTTGTTGCACATACCAGCAGTTCATTGCTTTCTATTGCTAAGGAGTATTTAATGACATATATATACCGCAGCTTGCTGAACCATTCACCCACTGAAAGACATCTGGGTTGTTTCTAGTTATTAGTTCCTAAGAATAAAGCTACTGTGAACATAGGTGTACAGATTTTCGAGTGAACATGTTTTCAATTCTCTGAAATGCTCAAGAGTGCAGTTGCTAGATCATATAATGGTTGCATGTTTAGTTTTATAAGAAACTACCAAGCTGTATTGATTATTGTAGCTATACAGTAAACCTTAATATTGAGTAGATTGATTCCTTCCACTTTATTCCTCTTTGTTGAGGTTATTTTAGCTATTCTAGAGACTATACCTGTCCTTATAAATTGGAAAATATACTTATCTATATCTACAAAAAATCTTGCTGGGATTTTGATATGAACATTGAATCTACAGATAAATTTGGGGAAAACTGATATCTTTACTATGTTGAGACTTCCAATCTGTAAACACAGTATGTATTTTCATTTATTTATATCTTTTATTTCTTTTATCTGGTGTTTTATAATTTTCAGCATACATATACTATGCATGTTTTGCTAAATATTTCATTTTCTTTGGAGAGATTATAAGTGGTGTTGTGGTTTAAAGTTTTGTTCCATAGATTCATTGCTAGTGTATACAAATGTGACTGATGTTTGTGTGTTTATCTAGTGTCTTATGACCTTGTAAACTCACTTTTTAGTTGGAGTTCGTTTGTTGTATTTTAAATTCCTCTAGATTTTCTACATAATCAAACAGGTTATCTATAAATAGTACAGTTTTCTTTCTTCCTTTGTGATGTTAGGCATTTTATTTCTTTTTTTTTTGCCTTGTTGCAGTGGCTAGACCTTCCAGTATCGTGTAGAATAAGAGCAGTGAGACAGAACATCCTTGTTTCTGTCTTAGGAGGAAAGCGCCATTAGGAAAGCATCATAAGAGGAAAAGCAGTCTTTCACCATTAAGCATATTAGCTATGGATTTTTTGTTTTGTATAATTGTTTTACATGTTCTTTATCAAGTTGAAATAATTTTGCACTATTTATGACTTGCTGGGAGACTTAATGAGTTTTGGATTTTGTCAAATGCTTTCTTTTTGCATCAATTCATATGATTATATGCTTTTCTTTCTTTGGCTTGTTGATATGGTGGATTGGTTGGTTTTTGAATGTTGAACTACCATAGCTCTAATAAATCTAACTTGATAATGGTGAATAATTATTTTTATACATTGTTGGATTTTACTTGCTTATATTTTGTCAAGGATTTTTGCATCAGAATTAATAAGAGATATTGGTCTGCAATTTCCTTTCTTTTTATTTTGTCTCATAATACTGGCCTCATGAAATGAATTGAGAGGTGTTTCCTCTGCTTCTATTTTTTGGAGAAGATTGTGTAAAATTGGTGTCTTTTTCAAATGTTTGGTAGAATTATTCAGCTTTGGAGCATTTTAATTATGAATTCAGTTATTTTAATGTTTTTTTTTTTTTTGAGACGGAGTCTCACTTTGTTGCCCAAGCTGGAGTGCAATGGCGCGATCTCGGCTCCCAACCTCCACCTCCCAGGTTCAAGTGATTCTCCTACCTCAGCCTCCTGAATAGCAGGGATTACAGGCATCTGCCACCATGCCCAGCTAATTTTTGAATTTTTAGTAGAGACGGGGTTTCAACAGGTTGGCCAGGCTGATCTCAAACTCCTGACCTCAGGTGATCCACCACTCTCAGCCTCCGAAAGTGCTGGGATTACAGGCATGAGCCACTGCACCTGGCCATTTTAACAATTTTAGGACTGACCAAACTATCTGTTTCATCCTGGTTGGGTTTTGGAAGTTTTTTATATTTTTGAGGAATTGTTTCATTTCTTCTAAGTTATCAAATTTATGAGCATCAATTTATTTACAGTATTTCCTTATTATCTTTTTAATGGCTACAAGATCTATATTGGCATTCCCTGTTTCATTTGTGATACTGGTGATTTGTATCTTCTCTCTTTTTATTTTCCATCTTGCTGGAGGCTTATCAGTTTTATTTTTTTTAATAAATCAGCTTTTTGCATTTTTTTCTATTGTTTTTCTGTTTTCTATTTTATTTAAATCTGCCCTGATTTTTACTGTTTCTTTCCTTATGCTAGCTTTGAATTTATGTTGCTCTTGTTTTTCTAGTTTCTGGAGGTACTAACTTAAATTGCTAATTTGAGACCTTTCATCTTTTCTAGTTAAGCATTTAGTGCTATACATTTTCCTTTCAGCATTACTTTTGCTGCATCCCACATATTTTGATATCTTGTATTTTTACTTTTATTTGGTATTATGTAGTTTTTAAATTTCCCTTTAAACTTCTTCTTTGAGCCATAGATTATTTAGAAGTATGTTGTTTACTTTCCACATGTTTAGAGATTTTCTGCCTTTATACTATTGATTTGTAGGTTTATTCCATTTTTGTCAGAGAACATACTCTATAATTATAATTCTTTGAAACTTGCTGAGGTTTCTTTCATGGTCCAGGATATGTCTATGTTGGTATATATTTCTTGGGTTCTTGAAACTAATGTGTGTTCTGTGTTGTTGGTTGGAGTATTTTATACATGCCTATTAGATACTGTTGTTTAATGGTGTTGTTCAGATCCTCTAAATCCTCATTGATTTTCTACCTAGTAGTTCAATTGATTGTTGAGATTGGGTTGTTTATGCCCCTGACTGTAATTGTGGACTTGTCTATTTCTCCTTTCAGTTTTGTTAGCTTTGGCTTTACATATTTAAGTCTCTGTTGCTTGGTGAATGCACATTTAATATTGTTTTGCCTTCCTGGTGGATTGATCCTTTTATTCTTATGTAATATCCCTCTTTGACTCTAGTAAATTTCATGGTTCTGAAGTCCACTGTATGTGATATTCATTTAGCCACTTCTATTTAATGTTTGCATAATATATCTTATTATATCGCTTACTTTCAACCTACCTAAATTGTTGAATTTGAAATGAGTTTATCATAAACAACATATATACCCTGCCAGTCGGTCTTTTGATTGTTATATTTAATAATTTAAGATTGTCAAGATGACAGGCGTTGAGATGGTCAGTTAGGACAATAAGCCAAATGAAATTAATAGTCAAGACTTTGTTCACTTACTAGAATAGTGAAGTCCAGAGACAAAGAAAAAGAAAAGTGTTGGCTTTCCAGTGTTCCATTTTCCCCCACAGAACAGCATCAGGTGAAGGTCAGGAGGATCAGTGAAGACAGGAGGATTATCTCACTAACAAGGATCCTTGAACAAGAAGCTACTGCCATTGTAGGATTCGTTTTTCCATTTCTGCTAAAAATGCCGTTCGAATTTTGATAAAGATTTTATTGAATGTTTAGATCAGTTTGAAGAGTGTTGCCATTTAAAAAATATTAGTTCTTCTAATCCATGAACATAGTATATCTCTACGTTATTTATACCTTTTCATGTTTTCCAGCAATGTTTTGTAGTTTTCAGTGTACAAGTCTTGCATTTCTTTTGTTAAATTTATATCTGATTATTTTATTATTTTCAATACTATTATAAAGAGATTTGGTTTTTAATTTCATGTTCAGATTATTCATTGCTGGTGTGTAGGTATACAAATAATTTTTGTATATTTATATTGTATCTTACAACTTTGCCGAGCTTGTTTATTAGCTCTAATAGTTTTTTGTGGATTCCTTAGTATTGTCTATATGCAAGATCATGTCATATACATATAGAAATGATTTTACCTCTCCCTTTTAAATCTGGATGCCTTTTAGCTTCTTTTATTACCTTATTGCATTGGCCAGAGCCTCCAGTACAATGCTGAATAGAAATAGTAATAATGGGCATTCTTGTCTAGTTCCTGATCTTAAGAACAAAGCATTCAATCTTTTTTATTTATTTATTTATTTATTTTTGACACAGGTTCTCACTCTGTCACCCAGGCTGGAGTGCAATGGTTCAATATTGGCTCACTGCAGTCTCTGCCTCCTGGGCTTAAATGACCTTCCTACCTCAGCCTCCCAAGTAGCTGGGACTACAGGTACACACCACCAAACCTGGCTAATTTTTATATGTTTTTTAGAGATGGGGTTTCACCATGTTTCCTAGGCTAGTCTCAAACTCCTGAGATCAAGCAGTCCACCTGCCTCAGCCTCCCAAAGTGCTAGGATTACAGGCGAGAGCCACTGTACCTGGCCTCAATCATTAATCATTAAATATTATATTAGCTGTTGGTTTTTTAATAGATGTTCTTTATCAGGCTGAGGAAGTTCTTTTTTTATTCCTAGTTTGTTGAACATTTTTATTATGAAAGGGTGTTAGATTTTGTCAAATGCTTTTTCTGTGTCTGTTGAGATGATCATTTGGTTTTTCCTTATTCTATTGATGTTGTGTATTTTATGGATTGATTTTTGGATATCAAACCATCCTTGCATTTCTGGTCATAGTGTATAGTCTTTTTTTATGTTGCTGGATTCAGTTTGCTATTTTGTTGAGAATCTTTGGATCTTTATTCATAAAGGATATTTGTCTGTAGTTTTCTTTTCTTGTGATGTCTTTGTTCCATACATCTCTTTGTTAGGGAGGAAAATCTTTCCCCAAAGTCCTCTGACAGACTTTCCCACAGTTCTCATTGGCTAGACACCTAATAGGATGGCTATAATAAAAGAGAGACAATAACAAGTGTTGAGGAGGATGTGGAGAAATTGGAACCCTCATTCATCACTAGTGGGAATGTAAAATGGTACAGCCACTTTGGAAAACAGTTTGGAAATGCCTCAAAAATTAAATATAAAAATTACCATATACAACAATGTCAGTATGTCCTGTTGGCTACATGGCCAATCCTTGCTGCAAGGGACACTAGAGAACAAATTACTAATATTTCAACATCTGTCTTGGAAGATAGGCTCTTCCAAGAAGGGAAACAATGGAAAGGAATGGCTACTGGATAAAATGCCTGTTCCAGAGACCACATAGGTATTGGAAAGACTGTTCTGATTATGGTAAGGAGGGTTAGCCAGCATAAGAAAGGCTGGACATAGGAAAACCAAGTAGGAAGCCACTGCAAACAACCAGGAGTGAGATGTTAAGGCTGAGGCCCAGACAGAAAGTACCTTCAGGCAAGAGCAGAGGTATTTCTCCTGCTGCCACTGAAGATAGCTTTGCCACACTCAATTCTCTTTCTCCTCCAATCTAATATGCCTTGTACTATGGTGTAGGGATGGCCTGGGAGTCAGGAGGTCCAGGTTCTATTTCAGCCTTGTCTGTGGTTGTATTAGTTAGGGCAAAGGCTAGCCCCGAAATGAAATGGCTTATACAAGACAGAGCATTATCTTCCTCTCACATAACAGTCCAGGGAAGTAGGCAGGATCGTTCCATGAAGTCATCCAGAGTCCCAGGTTGGGAGGAGGGTGGCCCTGCAATCCTCTAGCACATTGTTGTGATTCCCAACTTAGGATGTTGTGTCAAAGTTCCAGCTAGAAGGAGGAGGAAATAGTGGAAGACACTGGTCCAGTGTCTTCAGCTTGAGTCCCAGGACACTTCTGCTCCAGTTCCATTGCCAAAACCTAGTCACATGGCCATATCTGACATGCCTGGAGAATGTAACCCAGCTGGGCATGTCATCTAGAATGCAATCAAGATGAAGTATCAGGGGAAGTGACCACATGCTCAGCCTCATGGATTTGGTGGAAAACCAGCAGTTTGCTTGGGAAAGTCCCTTCCCTGTGGTATGACCTGCTCTAAAGCCTTGGACTCAGATACCTCATGAGAATTCAGCAAAGTTGGTGCACTACCCAACTTCACCATCAAGTACCAAGAACTCACAATGAGCAGACATCTTGTCTATACCAACAGCATGCAGGACATTCAGAATGTGGGATTCAGAGAAACAGAAGGCATGGCTCTGCTGTTAAAGACTCATCTAGTCAAAGAGAACATGCTGAAGCCAAGGCATGTAGATGAACTGTGTCATGTGCATATTTAACCTTCAAGGATTCAACTCATATACAAAGCAGAGCAATATCAAGGAGGCAGGGGATAGTACTGAGCTTTAAAAAAAACTACTCAGCAGTAAAAAATGTACTCAGCAACAGAAAGTGAGTGGAATGATGGTTGCCAGGAGCTGAGGGAAGGGGACAGGGAGTCATTGTTTAAAAGGTACAGAGTTTCAGCTGGGGAAGGGGAAAAGTTCTGGAGATGGATGGTGGTGATGGTTGCACAACAATGTTGAATGTACTTTATGCCATTGAACCTACACTTAAAAATGGTTAAAACGGGACCAGGTGTAGTAGCTCACTGCTGTAATCCCAGCACTTGAGGAGGCAGAGGCGGAAGGATCGCTTGAGCCTGAAAATTTGAGACCAGCCCAGGCAACATAGTGAGACCATATCTCTACAAAAAAATTTAAAAATTCACTAGGTATGGTGGTGTGTGCCTGTAGTCCCAGCTACTTGGGAGGCTGAGATGGGAGGATACTTGCACCCAGGAGGCCAAGGATGCAGTGAACCGTGATTGTACCACTGCACTCCACCTGGGCAACAGAGTGAGACACCATCTCAATTAAAAAAAAATAAGGTTAAAATGGTCCATTCTCTGTTATATATATTTTACCTTAATTAAAAATAAATTTAAAAATTTTAAAAACCTCATTCAGCAGTAAGAAACTAACTGGTGAGGCTCACAACAATGTAAACTATCAGAATCACAAAGAAAGAGCTGGAGCTGTCCAATATGGTAGCTACTAGCCTTGTGTGGCTATCTAAATTTAAATTAATTAAAATTAGATAGAATAAAAATTTCATTTCTTTAGTTGCACTAGCCACATTTCAAGTGCTTAATAGCTGCATGTAGCCATTGGCTATTGTACTGGACAGTGAAGACATGGAATATTTTCATCATTGCAGAAAGTCCCATTGGACAGTGATGTTGTAGAACAAATCCACAGGGACAGAAATCAGAAGAGTGATTGCTTCTTAGGAGGTGGTTGACTGGAAAGGGACAATAGGAAACTTTCTAGGGTGATGGTGTAGGGAAAGTAAAACATTACCTCTCCCTTCCTAAGGTCTTTGGCTGGGCCTGAGAATTAAATTGATGTAAGACGGATTAACAAGAGAAAAGCCTACAGATTTAATGTGAATTTTACATGACACAAGAGTCTGCATAAGGATGCCAGGCATAGTGCCTCACACCTGTAATCCCTGCACTTTGGGAGGCTGAGACAGGAGAATCACTTGAGCCCAGGAATTTGAGATCAGTATGGGCAACATGGCAAAACCCTGTGTCTACAAAAAATTAGCCAGTGTGATGGCACGTGCCTGTAGTCCCAGCTACTTGGGAGGCTGAGGTGGGAGGATTACCTGAGCCTGGGAGGTTGAAGCTTCAGTAAGCTGTGATTGCACCACTGCACTCCAGCCTGGGCAACAGAGCAAGACCCTGTTATGCGCACACACACACACACACACACGCACACACACACGAGTCTTCATACAAAAATGAAGACTCAAAGAAGTGGCAAAATCTCAGTTCTTGCGTTTTCACTCTGAAGGGCTCATATTTGTAGGGGAACTCCTCCATGCTGGTGCCCTGACAACCTTGCACATTTTTACCTAGGCTATGGGGCAAGGCTTAACCACTGCTGACCTAAGTCTTGGTGGGATACCCTGTGGTCACCCAGATCATGAGAAGTCAGGTGGGCTTGCAAAGAGCTGCCACAAGGCCATCTCTCACCCACCTGTCTACCTACAGGAAGACTGTCATGGCCATTTCTCATCTGCCTTGCTGGTTCTGATGAAGCAGGCCTGTCCACTTCCCCGCCTCCCCTCAGGGTAGAGCTGCAGGCTGTAAAGCTGCTTAGCTGCAGCATATAATTGGCTCCTCAGCATCAGGGACCCATCACCTCTGTTGCATGTCACTTGGCCCCTTCTGTTCCAGTGTCATCCTGTGATTAAGGGCCACGGGGAGCTAATACCATGGTTGTCTGTGTAAGTAATAAGTCATCTTAATCTATATGGGCTTGATGTGTTCCCACCAGCTAAATCGATGGCAGAGTGGCAAGCTAACCTGGCAGCTTCTGATACTACTTAGAATCTGTTAGCCTATCTGACAATATCACTTTCACATCAACATGATTGTCCCATCTAGGGGTCATCTGTAGCACATCCCTCATCCTAGGTTGTCCCTGCTCATCACCCCTCCTCAGTATCCAGCCACTATGGGACCACTAGGTCAACACTTGGTTACTCAGAAGCCTGAACCAAGGGGCATTTTTCAGCCTCCACATGTAGCAAAGTAAATCTTCATAATTAAAAAAAAGTACACCATGTTCGCAAGCCAAATAATGGTCCTATGTGGGTTCCCATGCCCGCTCCATCTCTGTTAGTGCAGAACATGGGGAGTAGCATTTGTTTTCTCCTGAATGGCTCCACAGTGCAGGGCAAACAGCAGAGCTGTTGGGGCCAGACAGACTTGGGCACATTTCTGGGCATATGTGTTTTAGTCTCCTGAGGCTGTTGTACAAAATTATTACAGATACGGTGGCTTAAAACAAAAGAAATGGATTCTTCCACAATTTACTCTTTCACAATTCTGAAGGCCAGAAGTCTGAAATCAGTATCACGGCGGCAAAACCAAGGTGTTGTCAGGGCTATGCTCCCTCTGGGGGTCCTAGGGGTGAATCTGTTCTTGGCTCTTCCAGCTTCTGGTGGCTGTTATCATTCCTTGGCTTATGGTCACATCACTTCAATCTTCAAGGCCAGCATCTTCAAATCTCTCATCTCCGTAGTCACAGTACCTTCTTTTCTGTGTGTGTGGGGTCAAATCTTCCTCTACTTTCCTCTTATATACATGCAACTGCATTTAAGGCCCACCCTGCTAATCCATGATAGCCTTCCCTTCTCAAGATCCTTAACTTAATCACATCTGCAGAGGCCCTGTTTCCATGCAAGGTAAGAGATTAGAACCTGGTACCTTTGAGAGACCATTTTTCAAGCTACCACATGTAGCCATAGGCAAGCTATTCTATGTCACTAAGCCTCAGTTTTCCCTTCTGTAAAAGAGGGGTAATACTAGTGATGTTGGGGTCAGGATTACATAAGCCACTCTATGGCAAACACCTATCATTGCATTTCTTATGGTTGAGTTAGCTTCCTGTTGCCTTGCTAACTGGTGAAGAGCCACTTTCCTGATCTCCTGGAGCCATTAAGACCCCTGTCTTGGCCCTTGGTACACACTGCTTGGTGAATCCTCCTAAAGCCATCGGTCATTATTTGTAGCCACTATGATCTACTGATCACAATTCCCAATCCAAATATCTGAGTACATACTTGGGAGTCTAAGAACTATTTTTGGGCTCCAAAGCATCTGAGAGATATAGTTTAGCTCAGACCAAAACAGAATTAGAATGTCCTAGACATTTAGAGAGCTGAGAAGAGCTGGTGTGTTTTTTATTATTATGAAGATTAATTTTGCTACATCTCGTAGCCTGAAAAATGCTCCTTGCTGTCAGAATGGCCCAGGAAATTCCAGCATGTATAAGCCCTGTAGCTACTGACATAGAACATGAGAGGAGAGTCAAGGGAATGAAGGATTCTGATCCCTTCCACTTTCCCCAGCAAAGCCAGATCATGCAATGCCTTGTAAGGCACCTGAATTTTTTCTGAGTGCAATAGAAAAGCCCTGTAGGGAGGCACAACAGACATTTTTAAAGGATCTCTAAGAAAATCTCCTCTGGAACTGTAATACCTCCCCTTTGGGAGCTAAGAGTAAGGATTGAACTTCCCAAGGACTCCCAGGACATACCAAAATGGTTCGTTCCCACTAAAGAAAAGTTTCATCCTGCCCCTTGTCTCAATCTTGGGCCACAAAGATTCCAAGTATCCTCATTTCAGGAGTCAAGGGCTTCCATTTCACCATTTTTCAAAGTGGGATTCCCAGACTAACAGCATCAGCATCATTTCAGAACTTGTTAGAAATGGAAATTCTCAAGTTGCACCTTAGACCTACAGAATGAGGAATTGGGGTTGAAGCACAGCAGTCTGGGCTCTACCAAGTTCTCCAAGTGATTCTGATGAAGGCTTAAGTGTAAGAACCTCCTACAGTCATTACACCCACACCCAAAGCAACTGATTAACCAGCAAGTGCAGCCTTTGGAGATCAAGTGATCTGCGAGTTTGGGGATCATATTACTCAAGAATCTTTTAGTTGCAAGTGGCAGAAAATTCAATTTAGACTGGCAAAAAGGAGAATTTATTGGCCCATAAAGTGGAAAGCTTAAGGGTCATCTAGATTCTGACACTGCTGACTCTACTATAATCAGGGTTCTCTTTTAATTAGTAACTACACCCACAAGAATTTGGGATTAACTTTGTGCTATGAACTGAACTATGTTGCCCCTAAATTCATATGCTAAAGCCCTAACCTCCAATGTACTGGTATTTGGAGATAGGGCCTTTGGGAGTGTATGGTAAATGCGCCTAATAGCAATAACTTAAGTATACCCTGAGAATGACGCTGTATGGCAGACGCACCTGAATGTGGGTTCCAAGCTAGGAAATATGGGAGTAGCCAACTTGCAGATTCCTTCCTTGTGTATGAGGAACATCTGAGTCTATGAGGAACCTATGCCCCATCCTGTGGAATGAGGGCCACACAGGGGATCGAGACCTTTTGTTTTAGGTTAGGTGAAGTTGCTAGGTGGAGACTGTTAGGGGGAGGGTGCTAAGTGAAAAAGCGATATAAACTGCATGTCTTTTACAAGCAGCTGTGGTTCTTCTGCCCAGGCCACCACCACTGAGCCATGTGGTTATCCCATCCAGCCTGCCACCACTGGACTGTATGTACCACGGTTCTCCTACCCAGCCCACCACCACTGGACTCTCTCTTCTGTATGTAAGCCCCAAATAAAACCTCATGTCTCATTTGCTGGCTCTAGGTCTCTTCTTTGGCCTCTTGAACCTGATGCCATCCCCATTGGAGTCAGTAGGGGTTTGGCACAACAGGGAGGTAATGAGGTTTAGAAATCATGGATGGGCACAGTGGCTCATGCCTGTGATTCCAGCACTTTGGGAGGCAGAGATGGGAGGATCACCCAAGGTCAGGAGTTCGAGACCAGCCTGACCAACATGGAGAAACCCCGTCTCTACTGAGAATACAAAATTAGCCGGGCATGGTGGCACATGCCTGTGGTCCCAGCTGCTCAGAGGCTGAGGTGGGAGAATCGCTTGAACCTGGGAGGTGGAGGTTGCGGTGAGCCAAGATCACACCATTGCACTCCAGCCTGGGCAACAGGAGTGAAACTCCATCCCAAAAAAAAAAAAAGAAATCATGAGAGTAGGGCCCTCATGATGGGATTAGAGAGAAGAGACAGAAAAGAGAGTTCACTCTCCCTCTCGTTTTTCTCTAGCTCTTCCTCATTCTTTATCTCTCACGTGTGAGGATACAGCAAGAAGACAGCTGTCTGTAAGCCAGGGAGAGAACCCTTAGCAGAACCCAACCATAGTGGCACTCTGATCTCAGACTCCACCCTCCAAAACTGTGAAAAAATAAATTTCTGTTGTTTAAGCCACACAGTTGATGGTATTTTGTTATGGCAGCCTGAGGTAACTAGGACACTCTGTTGAATCATATGCAGTTATAGTTGGAATGTTTGTGTCCCACTCCCCAAATTCATATGTTGAAATTTCTAACCCGCGAGGTGATGGTATTAAGAGATAGAGACTTTGGGAGGTAATTAGATCATGATGGTATGCAATGGTGCGATCTTGGCTCACCGTAACCTCCGCCTCCTGGGTTCAAGCAATTCTCCTGCCTCAGCCTCCCGAGTAGCTGGGATTACAGACATGCACCACCACCCTGGCTAATTGTGTATTTTTAGTAGAGACTGAGTTTCTCCATGTTGGTCAGGCTGGTCTTGAACTCCCGATCTCAGGTGATCTGCCCGCCTCGGCCTCCCAAAGTGCTGGGATTACAGGCGTGAGCCACTGCACCCGGCAGGATTAGTTCTTTTATAAAAGAAGCCCAAGAAAGACCTCTCACTCCTTCCATATGTGAGGATGCAACAAGAAGGCACCATCTATGAGCCAGAAAGCTTGCTCTCACCAGACATGAAATCTGCCTTGATCTTGGACTTCCCAGCCTCTAGAACTCTGAGACGTAAATTTCTGTTGTTTATGAATCACCCAAGGTATGGTATTTCGTTACAGCAGCCAGAATGGACTAAGACATGCCCATTCCTAAATCAGTCACTGTATTTAAGGGCTTGAGTCACATGACCACTCCTGGTGCTGAGAGTTGTGTTAGTTCCACTTGAACATTATGGCAAAGAGTGGAGAAGGAGTGCTTCCCCAAATGAAAACCAAAGTGCTGTTACCGGAAAAGACAAATGTCACCAAATGTCTACCATAGAATTTATAAGAGTTTTGGCTAGGTATAGTTTCACCCAAGCCTTATGTTTTGTGCAGTACTAGACAGTCCCAGTCATGCTCTGATGATACAGCAATGCATCTCACCTCCCCGTCCTGCTGCCCATCAAATTTAGGACCTTCAGAGTTGGCCTCATGTACTCACTTCCACCCACAAGCAGAAGGGCTGGTCTAATTCCCGTTCCCACAGGCCTTTTCACTCAATACACAGACTATCCAAAGGTGAAAGCTTCTACTCCTGGAGGTAGTGGCTTCCCTGTCAGTGGAGATATTCAAGCAGAACCTGGGCAGCCCATTGGAAGCTTGTTTGAGGAGGAGATTTGGGCATTTAAGTGGAGAGCATGTCTGTGATTCCTGGAGCCTCCTAAGACTGTGATAAGGCTCAAATATATCAACTCCATCTACTGATGAATGTCTGAAATTTCACCATTAGAGACTGTCCCTTAACCAGAATCCTTAAACCCTTTAAGATATAAACCTTTAAAATATACAGTCAAGATACTGTCAGACATTTATACATTTGATACTTCAAATCCAGAAGGTTTTCTCCATTGAGTAGAAGAGAGCCATAGGAGCTCAAAGGGAGAAGAAGGTGGTTGGGACTTTTGGCAGTTCCACCTTGGGGATCTCAGACCCCGTCCATCTCAGGCATGTTTCCAAACTTCAGATTTGCAGAGGCCCTTTCAGAATGCACATTCTGCTTTTGAGGCTGTAGGTGTTTTAGCTTAGAAGCACACCTTTGCTGTTGCTTGTGCCAAATTGAGTATTACCAAGCTGCACGGCAGTAGCAATGGGCAGATCAGTTGCCACAATGGAAAGAAGGCCCAGATGTGGAGCTCTTGGCTCAGCATTGGGCCAAGAGTTTGGAGGTGATCAGCCTCCCCTGTTACTTATGCATTTCTATATTGGCAAAGCTTTGCCCAAACCTTGTATGCAGTGGGCAGTGTAGCTGAGTCAGCATGATAGTTCCGTAGAGACCACAGAAACATAATTTCTCCAATTGGGTTGAGAAAGTGACACCGTATTTTCTTAGATTGTCAGTTTTGTATCTGAATTCCCCTTCCCTCTTTTTTTACTGTGGTAAAATACACATAAAGTTTACTATCTTAACCATTTTAAAGTATACAGTTCAGTGACATTAAATACAATGAACTGACATTAAATACAACCATATTGTTACACAACCATCACTATCATCTACCTCCAGATTTTTTTCATTTTACAAAACTGAAATTACATACCCATTAAATGACTCCCTATTCCCTTTCCCTCTTGCCCCTGGCAACCAGCATTCTGCTTTCTGTCTCTATGACTTTGGCTACTCTAGATACTTAATGTGAGGGGACTTCAAAAAGTTCATGGAAAATGGAATGAAAAGCTAAAAATACAAAATCTAGACTTAATTTCTCACCAAAACTCCACTGAATTCAAGACACTTTTATAAGTGATGATACCAGCCATTTAGTCCATCCCTAAAGAACTCTGAGGGTCCTGGGAATTTAACCATGTCAATACAGTCTTTTTTGTATTATTAACTGAAGAAAAATTGGTGCCCTTTACAGATTTTTTTAAGATTAGTAAACGAAAGGAAGTCAGAAGGAGCCAAATCAGGACTGTAACGTGGATGTCTTATGATTTACCATCAAAATTCTCATAAAATTGCCCTTGTTTGATGAGAGAAATGAGCAGGAGCATCATCATGGTGGAGAAGGACTCGCAGGTGAAGCTTTCCCTAGTTTTTTCTCCTGGAGCTTTGAGTAATTTTCTCAAAACACTCTCATAAGAAGCAGATGTTATCATTCACTGGCCGTCCAGAAAGCAAACAAACCTTTGCTGTGGCTGGACCACTTCCACCTCTTGGTAGCTATTGCTTTAATTATGCTTTGCCTTCTGGATCATACTGGTAAAACCGTGTTTTATCTCCTAGTACAATTATTTGAAAAAAAAAAATCCTTCAGGATCTTCTTTAAATTTCCCTCTGAAAGCTCTGCTCTTGTCTGCAGCTGATCTGAGTGTAAGGGTTTAGGCACCCATTAAGTGGAAACTTTGCTCAACTTTTGTATTTTGTCCAAGTATTTCAACTTTAGTATTTTGTCTCTGGAATTAGTATTTTGTCTCCAGGAATTAGTATTTTGGCAGAATTGTGATAGCTGAACCAATTGAGATGTCTGTGGTGTTGGCTATTGTTTCTGTCATTAATCATTGGTCCTCATCAATCAAGGCACAAACAAGACTAATTTTTTTCCCCACAAATGGATGTGAATGGTCTGCTGTTGTGGGCCTCATCTTCAACATAGTCTTGTCCCTTCCTAAAACAAGTTATCTATTTGTAAACTTCTGATTTTTGTTGGCATTGTCCTTAGAAACTTTTTGTAAAACATCAATGATTTCCCAATTTTCCACCCAAGCTTCACCATAAATTTCATGTTTGTTCTTTCTTCAGTTTTGGCAGAATTCATGTTGCTTTGTTAGAGGCTCTTTTGAAATTGACATCTTATCCTTCTTAATGCCTCAAACTAGATCCTGCCCAGAATTGTTATAACAAGTTAGTATGAGTTTATGCTGGTGCAAAGAAAATTATCCACATACAAAGTAATTATTGTGGAGATCTTCCTCATGCCAGACCCAAAAATTAACTCAAAATAGATCATAGACCCAAAACTTAAGAGTTTAAACTGTGAAACTCATAGAAGAAAATATAGGAGTAATTCTTTGTGACCTTGGATTCTGCAACGGCTTTTTAGATATGACAGCAAATGCACAAGTCATAAAAGAAAAAACAAATAAATTATACTACATCAAAAGGTAAAACTTTTGCGCATCAGAGAACACCATCAAGAAAATGAAAACAAAGGGCCAGGTGCAGTGGCTCATGCCTGTAATCCCAGCACTTTGGGAGGCCGAGGTGGATGGATCACGAGGTTTCGAGACCATCTTGGCCAACATAGTGAAACCCCGTCTCTACTAAAAATACAAAAATTAGCCGGGCGTGGTGGCACATGTTTGTAATCCCAGCTACTCAGGAGGCTGAGGCAGGAGAATCGCTTGAACCTGGGTGGTGGAGGTTGCCGTGAGCCGAGATCATGCTACTGCACTCATACCTGGTAACAGAGCAAGACTCCATCTCAAAAAAAAAAAAGAAAGAAAGAAAATGGAAACACAACCCACAGAATGGGAGAAAATAGTTACAAATCATATATCTGATAAGGGACTTGTATCCAAAATATATAGAGAATGCATAATTCAATAGTTAAAAAAAAGGCAACCTTTGCTTTTGAAAATAGGCAAAGGATTTAAATAGGCATTCCTCCAAAAAAGATATACAAATGGCCAATAAAGAAAAGATGATTAACATTACTAGTCATTAGAGAAATGCAAGTCATAACCACAATCAATAACACTAAATAAGACCCAAAATAACTGAAAAGTAGCTTAAGTATTTCCCGTGTATCTCATGGTAATACTCTCCTGGAATGTACTTTCAGAAGACATGGCAAATCATTATACAAATCTTCTTTCCATGTTGCTTTCTTTCTAGTACCTCCTATCCTATGGCTGCCCCCACTCCATGCTCTCCCTCTTTCCCTTGCTTCTCAAATCAGCATGTTCTCATGTCAGTCACCTGAGCCTTGCTGGTTTCTTTCAATTCACCTCTTCCCACCTTGCCCATATAACAGGAATAATATTTTTGAAATTCTCCCACAGGGAGCTGCCAGTCTCTCCTCCTGCTGTTATCATGGTTGTAAAGAAAGGGGCATGAGAATGCTACTTAATGGAAAAGATCCTGCCATAGGAGAACGATGAAGTCACAAAGGGACAGAGGAAGGTAGGTAGAAGTCTGTGTGTCTTGGCTTCCCACTGATGGTACAAATCCTGGAGAAGGCAGGGTTACCTAGGATAAAGGGAAGGTCAAAATCACCAGGGAAGGGAAGTCACATTAGAAGGTAAAGTCCCACATCTTAGGTGAAGCAAGCAAGTGTCCCCCAGACCCCTACGTCAGGCTGGGGAGACTGCCAATGAGGATGCCTCATTGCCAGAGGTGATACTCAAAAGATTTAACAGCTAGCAAGGCAATTCCTATCACAAGACTTTGGCCCTAGGCTGGAGCAAGTTCCCAAAGGGCCTGGCTATGCCAGGTTATCAACTCTTCAGACAATAGATCCCGGGGAGGCCTGAGAAGGAGGTGTCCTGGGGAGAGTAGGGAGAAAGGCAATGAGATTGAGGGGTTCGGGGCTCTGCTATGTAGTAATTGATTGGGAGGTATTTTAGTGTTTTAATAATCACGGAGTTCTTTCTGGCAAATTGCATGTTCCAGAAATGGCCATGACAAGATCTCACATTTCACATGTTCCTCTTAACAATGCAAGTGACACTTCTGCCATTAAAAAATGGGATCTAAATTCCCTTTTCTTTAATCCAGGAGGAGGAGAAGAGTGATTGACTGTGAAAGAAGTGATGCTGTATGACTTCCAAGATGAGGTCATTGAAATATGATATAGCTTCCATTTGTTTCTCTTGGGACACTCCCTACTGGAACCTAGCCATCATGCTGTAAGGAAACCAAACAGCCACATAGAGAAGCCACATATAGGTATTCTGGTTGTTATAGACTGAATGTCCATGTACTCTCCGACCCCACCCCCCAAATTTGTATGTTGAAGCCCTAACTCTCAATGTGATGGTATTAGGGGGTGGGGCCTTGGAAGTAATTAGGTTTAGATGAGGTCATGAGGGTGAAGTCCCCATGATGGGTTTAATGCCCACATAAGAAGACGAAGAGACACCAGAGCTTTCTCTCTCCATGTGAGGATACCATGAGAAGGCAGCTGTCCACAAGCTAGGAAGAGAGCCCTCACCAAGAACTGAAATCTGCCAGCACCTTAATCTTGGACTTCCCAGCCTCCAGAACTGTGAGAAATAAATGTGTATTGTTTAAGCCATCCAGTCTATGGTGTTTCGTTGTAGCAGCAGGAACTTACTAAGCCACTGACTGATAGACCTAGCTGAGATCTCAGCAACAAGTCCTCACATGTGAGTGAGTGAACATTCAGATGATTTCAGCCTCCAGCTGTCAAGTCACCCTCAGCCTTTCAGCCATTCAGATGACATACAGACTAGACTTACCCACCAAGCCTGCTCAAATTGAAAACCTATGAGCAAAATGACTGCTGTTGTTTTTCAAAACAATAGATAACCAGAATCATCTTTTGCCACAGATGTCCTTAGGAATATCAGAATGACCACCTCTTCCTGGGTCCACACGCGAGCAGCCCAGGTAGCACCCCCACCCTCAAGAGGATCTGAAGACTTTACCTACCCCAGATGGCATCTTGGGAAGGGGGATCAGGAGGCAAGCAACAGCTTGGGTTGTTTTAACGCTCACACCAATAGAGAGATTGTTTTAAATGAAAAGCTATTTTGTTGTTTTTATTTTTTATTATTCTTATAAGGGGTTTCTACACATCCATATTTGTTCTCCTAGAGTTAAAAAAATTTTTTTCAAATAATTTCAATCTTACAAAAAATGTTCCAAAACATAGTATGAAGACTTCTCATTTTAGCCACCACTCAGACTCCCCGACTATTAACGTTTTAACTTGTTTTATCATTGTCTCTCTCTGTCTCTGGAAAGAGCTCTTTTTTAAAAATTAAAGAGAACAGGGCTTGGCTCGGGTGAGATGGTCAGTAAGCACACTCTACCCCACTTCTCTCAGTGAATGCAACTATAAAACCTGGACAAAATGCAAGGAGTTACTATTTAAGAACTTTGAAAAGTTAATAGTAGCAGATGGATTGAGGGATAAAACCAGAATGTGAAGCACCATGCGGCCAGCAGTTAGTTTGCTATTTTTTTCCTCCAGTATTTTCCAGGCTGAACTCAATGCAGCTTGAAACCTGGAAATGTATACCAGGGCAGACAGAGAAAGCTCCAGGAAAAGCCCTCTAACTCTGGTTTAAGGAGCAGAAAAAGGCCTCCAAATGCCCAGAATGGAGGAAACTTCCCTTTATTTTTCTTTTTTCAATTCACTTATACCCTAGCCCCCAAGAAGTCCTTGTGATGGTGGCAGCAACAGCAATGATGGCCTGTGAAGCCTCAAACTGATAGATAAGAATCTTCCTCTACAATCAGAGGAGCTATGGTCCTAAGAGGGTAGGACAGACTTCTCTTGTGTTTTCTCTCTGTGTTCACTCACTGCTTGGTCCCAAACACAGGTATAGACATAGGAAGTGGCTGGCCTAATAGGATAAATAGGCCTCATACTTCTGATTAGAGGACCAAAAAGAGGAGCCTCCCAGAATTTAAAAAAAAAAAAAAAAAATTGTATTAAGAAGAGAGGGAAGATCTTGGGAAAGTAACCGAATAAAGTTGCTATGAACTTCTGGGCTCATCCCTCTGTTTTGCATGTGTGAATTAAATACTAAACAGCTCAAATAGACTTTCAGAACTTAACTAAAGGGTATATCACTGCCCAGGTCCTAGATAGACCACTGAGTGATGCACAGATAAGAACGATCCAAATGACAGTGGAAAGTCTTTGAAAACAGAACTGACACTGAAGTCACAACCCGCAGAAGGCTGGTTGGAGCTCATAGCCTAAGCCCAATATGGTCAACTGTCTGTTAAAACAAAAATACCAACATTCTCAAGAGGATTTTTTAAAAAGATTCTGAATATTATGGAATTCAAAATGTCCATGATATAGTCCAAAATTACTTGTGAAAAAACATGAAAATCTCAGTTCACATGGGAAAGGACAATCAACAGATGTCAATGCTGAAATGACACAGCTCTTGGAGTTGTCTGGCAAAGTCTTTAATGTGGCTATTACAAAAATTTTTAAACAAGTAAAAATTTAAAAATGTTTAAACAATATCTGAAGAAACAATGGCTGAAAACTTTCCCTGGATTCAGGGAAAATTGAATCCTGGAACTCTCTTGTGGAACAGGGTTTCACCATGTTGGCCAGGCTAGTCTTGAACTCCTGGCTTCAAGTGATCCATCCGTCTTAGCCTCCCAAAGTGCTGGGATTACAGGTGTGAGCCATTGTGCCCAGCCTCAGGTATTCTTTATAGCAGTGTGAGAACAGACTAATACAGGAGCACACACACAGAGACCAGAGAAAGATTAGTCACATCTGCCTCCTTACGTCCCAGACCATGTCACAGTGTGCTCTTGGGTCACAGTGCCTCTGCAGGTAGAAATAATTTGGAAATAAATAAAATGATAGAAAGTTTTTTTATTTTTATTTATTTTTTGAGACAGAGTCTTGCTGTTGCCCAGTGCAGAGGCTTACTGTGACCTCCACCTCCCATGTTCAAGCGATTCTCCTGCCTCAGCCTCCTGAGTAGCTGGGATTACAGGAAAGCGAGACCACACCCGGCTAATTTTTGTATTTTTTAGTACAGACGGGGTTTCACCATGTTGGCCAGGCTGGTCTCAAACTCTTGGTCTCAAGCAATCTGCCTGCCTCGTCCTCCCAAAGTGCAGGGATTACAAGTGTAAGCCACCGCACTCAGCCAAGATGGAAAGTTTAAGCAAATAAAATAGAACATATAAGGAAGAACAAAGTGGAAATGAGAACTAAAAAATAAAATGAGAACAACAACAAGAAATTCCTGGATGGGCTTGTAACCTGCATGGACCTTGGGGGACTGAACAAAGGGGGTGAACATGGGAATAAAAGACACAGACAAGAGAGTATATTTGAAAGAAGGGGTCAGGGGGCTCCTTGCTTCTAGTGAACAAGGGCCCTGAACTTTAGAGCCCTTTGCATTTATTAGGCAAAAGAGATAGTGAGAAGAGGGGATGGTGATTGTTGGTCAGCAGTTTGATTTACAGCAGGCTTGCAAGACTGCATTCTTCAAACCGATAGACTCTAGATGTCCCAGTAGATAACCTGAATGAGCATGGTGCCAGGGAGTGATTGCCTTTAGCAAACCTCCTGGCAGCAGGTGCAGTCATGAGTTTGCCCACATCCTGCATTCATGATAAACAGTTTGCTGTTTGATCATATAGCCTCCAGTGGAATGCTGAGTTGCTCACGATCCCTTTGGCCTTTTCAGCTCCCAACATGTCCCCCTTTCTGTTTATGAATTAACTGAAAGAATGTAAGGCCAGGCTGGGCAGCTCTCATTTTCTGATTGGCAGTCCAACCGATTTGACAGACCACGAACAGAAGACAGAGACAAAACAACATTATTCCAAGAACTACATATAAGATGTTAATGTGGTGCTTTAGATAGGTCCAAGGGTTGAGGCTCCCAGGCCTTGCTGGAATTTGGTCCAGTCTTCTAAAGAAGGCTGAAACTCTTGAGTTTGCCTATGTAAATCAAGAATTTTGTTTTATAATTCACCAATATCAAAGGTGACGTTGCATGTGAAAGCTCCCTGCAAATGGGCTCTCACAAGGTCCCACGGATACTCACTTTGGTTATATTCTAAGTTGGTTACACAAATATGAGTGTGATTAAAATGACAGCACAATTGCTATTGCAATTGTAACCTTTGTACTTGTTCCCCTAACCATGGGGATTCCAACATTGTCACTTCAGTTTGTAACTCAGCGTTAATTTGATTCTGCAGTAGCCATGCTTGGTTGGCTGTACTTGGTTGGCTGTGTCCAGTTCTCTATGTACTGAGCCACTTGAACAGAACTATGCAAAGCTTCAGAGGACATCGCAACAGAAGTTATCAGTGTGACTAAGGAAACAATAGCAAAAATTATCATGCCCAAGGCTCTATGGACACAATGAGTAAGTTGAGTTAGAAGATGTTTCACAAAGTGTAAAGCAGGGGTGGCAGCCCAAGGCTCGGATGGATTAACAGGAATCCACAGTCCAGGGATGCAACCCAAAATTATCAAAGTAGAGGTATTATGTGTTTGCAATGTGCTGTGATTAATGCAGTGATATAACTGACAAGATTTACAGGTCAATTCGGTATTGTTTACCTGGAGCTGGTGCTTTTTAGCTGCCAGAAAGACATAAGGATTAAAAACACAAACTGTGCCAGGCGCAGTGGCTCACACCTGTAATCCCAGCACTTTGGGAGGCCGAGGCAGGCAGATCACGAGGTCAGGAGATCAAGACCATCCTGTCTAACACGGTGAAACCCCATCTCTACTGAAAATACAAAGAATTAGCTGGGCATGGTAGCAGGTGCCTGTAGTCCCAGCTACTCGGGAGGCTGAGGCAGGAGAATGGCGTGAACCCGGGAGGCAGAGTTTGCAGTGAGCCGAGATCGCACCACTGCACTGCAGCCTGGGTGACAAAACGAGGCTCCGCCTCAAAAAAAAAAAAAAAAAAAAAAACCACAAACCATAAATTGAGTGGTGATATTCTTTACAAATGTAACATTAAGACTGTGTCGTGACTCCGGTCGGCCTTCTCTCCATCTTCGCACTCAGGCTCAGCGGGCTCATGGCCTATACTGGAGGGACCAGGCCCATGGCTGGCCACCCTGGGCTCCTCCAGTCTCTCGTTCCATGGTCACACACACCTTGAGGGCACCCACACTGTTTGTCCATCTCCTGTAAAAACACAAGCATACCCTCTTCCCCACGTCAGCAAATCCACTGGAACTTTCCATTATCCTTCTTCTGGGGATTTCCATAACACCTTTGGATAAACTTTCCTCTTTTCCTCTAACACTTGCCAATGTCTTTCTGCTGGAGTCTTACCATCCATACCAGGAGTCAAAAAATTTAAAGTAAATAAAGCTAAATGTAATTTTGTTTGAGGTGGTAACTGGTCTCCTACTCCCCCTTTTTGTTTATTCAACATACATTGTAATGTTTGATGTGCCCACTCTATAATGCCTTGTCCTGGAGGGTTGTAAGGAATTCCTGTTTTATGGGTTATAGCCCAAAGCTGTAAGAAATTTTGAAAAGCATGACTAGTATAAGCAGGTCCATTGTCAGTTTTTAATTGTTTAGGAATCCCCATATGAGCAAATGATGACAGACAATGTGGCCATACATGACCAGCTGTCTCACCTGTTTGGCATGTAGCAGGCAGCATATGAGAATAAGTGAAACAAATTAAGCAGTTCTGGGTCTAGTGTACTTTTAATTGTAGCAGTTTCTATGCGACTGGCTACATTTACAACATAAGCTGAATCACAGACAATGTTGATAGGATCTGCAGCTGTGAGTTGAAAACCTGAATGATTGCAATCAACTCTGAGTGTTGAGCTGAAACTCCAGAGGTCATTATTGTTTGAGTATGTTTAGGTCCATAAATAGCTGCATGACCTTTGGAAGAGCCATCAGTAAAATAAGTCTGGCCACCTGGAATAAGCTTGTGATGAGTAATCACAGGAAGAATGAAAGAATGGACTTTTTAAAACTGCCAAATTTTGTCTGAGGGATAATGAAAGCAAAGGTTTCTGTAGCTGTAGCTGTAGCTGGGAGGCATGCCATTGCCGAACTCAACTTCTGCCTCTGGTTAATTGCTGCGGGGAATCTAATGAAGAATCTCCCTGCAGGGTTTAACCTGCCTTTCCAATTACTGATATCGGGTTAGGGTTTCCTTGTAGGAATTTCCCTAAACCTTTCCCACTCTGATATCCCATGTCCTTCAACATTTTAAATCTTGGGTTATCGAAGTTTTCATTTGTAAGTCTCATATCCCATGCTGTAAATCTCGACCCCATAAATTGATAGCTATATTTTCAACATAAGGCTGAAAAGTACATGATTGTCCATCCAGACCAAGACAAGATAAAAATCTCAGCACTCTGTTGAACACTTTTAGCTGCTCCTACTCCCACTAGGGATGTGGCAGTTAGTCTGAGAGGCTATGCTGGGGGCCAGTCCTTACTGGATATTACTGACACATCAGCTCCTGTGTCCATAAGCCCATAAAATTTCTTTCCTTTAATTTGTACTACACAGGTGGGTCTACTAGAGGCTACAGATTGTGATAAATAGATTTCTCATGTAGTTGTGCTCCCAAACCCTTTATTTCCTTGTTTCTCCTTTCATGGAGAAGGGTATAATTTGCAGGGAATAAGCAATAATTGTGCTATACATTCTCCCAGTTCAAAAACCCAAAGATCTTGTGACATTAAAACTACTTGAATTTCTCCTTCATAATCAGAGTCAACAACTCCTGGGACTACAGTAGTGTTCTGCAAGTTAAGGTGGCTTTTGCCTAAAATTAGTCCCATGTATCCTGCTGGTAAAGGTCTCCAGATGCCAGTGGGAATTTTGATAGGTTTGTCTCCACCAACTAACATTACCTGTTCTCTGACTGGGAGATCTAATCCTGCACTTCTGGGTGTTCCTGGAGTGAGGGAATCAATGTTTGTCCTGGGACCCACCCCTGAAATGGGGTTGTGGTCTGAACTGGGAATACCCTCATTGTTTGAGGGACCCAGGTCCAGGCCCCCTTCTCGTTTCCCGACAGTAGGGGGTGCCATTCTAATGAAATCTTGAGCGGCACTGATTAGCCCAGTGATTTCCTTTGTCACAGAGAGGATAGAGTCCTGGCATTTTTTCCACTATCGGGGGGTACTGCATTATAAGATGCTTTCTATCCTGAGATCTGGCAGCATTCCTTTTTAAAATGTCCAGTTTTTTCACAATTACAACATTTTCCTACTTCAGGGCTTAATCGTTGGCTCCTTTTAGATTTGTCAACTACTAGATTAGCCATTGCTTGCGCTAACATTGAAGAGCGATGAAGCTCAGTTCCTACATCCTAACAAGCTCTGAGAAAAGTTTTTTGTACACCTCACAGGTGCCAGTGCACGTTTACAATCTGCGTTTGCATTCTCAAAAGCTAAAGTTAAGGCTAGCATTTCTGTGGCAGTGGCATGAGGAATTTGACGCTTCACTGCCTCTTGTAATCTTGCAAGAAATTGCGCTTAGGGTTTCTGTGACCCTTGCATGATATGTAAAAAGGACTGTACTGGGACTCCCTCTTCAGGAATTGTGGCCCAGGTGTGTTTAGCAGCCTGTGCACACTGCTGATAAGCAGCATCTGGGAGTGCCATTTGACGTTCCAGGTCTGAATAAGGGCCATTACCCAACAGCATATCCTCTGTAATGTCTCCATGTCCAGCAACATGGTTCTGTCTAGCCTGGTCTGCACACCGTTCTTGCCAATTTAAATACCATGTCAGATATGCACTAGTAGACAAGCAAGTTTGAGCCAAGTGTTTTACATCAAACGGTAGAAGACACATAGCACCAAATGCAGATTCTACCAATCCTAAAGTGAATGGGCTCTGTACCCCATTATTAGCTACACTCGTTTTTAATTCCTTCAACAACTTAAACTCTAGTGGGGTGTGTTCATGAATAAACTGCTGTGGATTATTTGGATCAGGCCTTATGGAAATAGGAAAAGTGCAATGTCCTAAGGGATCCCCAGCTATGGCAGCAGAGCATAAAATTCTTTGTATTGGGGTCTCTATTTCTGCTACCAAAGGAGGCGGTACAGATGTTTCTGCAACTGGAGGGGGCGGTGTAGGCCAATTTTTATCCTCCCTCTGTTTTTTATTTTCAACTGGAGCTGTGGGTGGGACAACAGATTCTTTCAGATTTTTTAGACTCAGCCTGCTGTCCAGCAGAATAATAAGGAGATAGCGGAAGAACAGTATGAACTAGACTCCAAGTGGAGAAAACAGAAGAATCAACTTTAAGACCTTTTTGATGAGCCTGTTTTAATTCTTCTCCTGGTCTATCCCAATTTTCCATGTCAAGAGTGCCTGCCTGTGGAAACCATGGGTTATGCATAATAATCTTTTGTGGCTTCTGCAAGAGGTTAGTTAGTGCCTGCGAATTAACCTGAGCTCCAGACTGTCTCAAAAGAACTTTAAGCAACTGTACATAATGTTTTTCTTCAATAGACAAATTCTGCTTCATGTTACCCTGATTCAGAAAACTTCCCATTCCCAGTACTTCTTTAGAGCACTGACCATATTATATCATTCCCACTAACTCTTTAGGGCACTGACCTTATTTCTGCTGCCGGCAGACTCATCCTGGGGTCCCCGTTTGTCTTGTCAATTTCAATTCCTCTCCTCCAGCAGACCTTCTTCATTCATGTCCTCAAAGTCCCTGTGTTCAGATGCCACCTGTCTGACATCCTTGGAGTCCCTGTTCTGGGTCACCACTTGTCACTTGGGGGACTGAACAAAGGGGGCAAACATGGGAATAAAAGACAAAGACAAGAGAGTATATTTGAAAGAAGGGGTCAGGGGGCTCCTTGCTTCTAGTAAACAAGGGGTCTGAGCTTTAGAGCCCTTCACATTTATTAGGCAAAAGAGATAGCAAGAAGTGGGGGGTGATTGTCAGTTAGCAGTTTGATTTACAGCAGGCATGCAAGACTGCAGTCTTCGAACAATAGGATCTAGATGTCACAGTAGATAACCTCAATAAGCATGGCGCCAGGGCCCTCAGCAAACCTCCTGGTGGCAGGTGCAGTTGTGAGTTTGCCCACATCCTGCATTCATGATAAACAGTTTGCTGTTTGATCATATATCCTTCAGTGGAATGCTGAGTTGGTCACAGTCCCTTTGGCCTTTTCGGCTCCCAACAGATGTGTACAATAGCAGAATGGAGATTGCAGGGAAACATGCCAGTGATCTTAAAGATAGAAAAAATAGAAATTATCCAATCTGAACAACAGAGAAAAAGGACTGGGGGGAGCTGAACAGAACTTCAGGCACCTGTGAGACAATTCCAAAATATCTAATGTTCGTGTTATCAGGATCTGAGAAGAACAGGAGAAACAGAATGGAGTAGAAGAAAATATCGGAAGAAATAATGGCTGAAAATTTCCCAAATGTGGTGAAAGGCATACACCTATAGACTCAGGAAGCTGAGTAAACGACAAACAGGATAAACTCGAGGAAATCCAACCCCCATTTTTCAGGTTTTAGAACTTCAGGGAGGGAGTCACTTCCCCTTGTCATCAGGGATGCTTATGACTTCAGACTGAAATGATTCCCTGTCCCCTGTTACACAAAGAGAGTGAAAATAAATTTAATCAGTTCAGAATGATATTAAATGAAAGTCAGAATCTCCTGCTCTTTCTCCCAGTTCCATCTCTTAGAGTCACTCGCTCTTTCTGTTTTTTGTTCTAGTTTGCTAAAGGGTGATCCCAAAGAACTTAACTACTTAACAGAGTTGTTAATTAATAACTAGGCTATATATAAACAGAATCTAAACTAATTTAGAAAAGAACTCTCCCAGTTATTTCAAAATATCAGATAAATGCTTAATAAGTGCCCCTTGTCCTCAGGTCCAATTCATCTTAGGTCTGGTGGCAGAACTGACGGCTACATGCTTTCCTGTGTTTTCCCAAGCACTGAGGAAGAAGTGGTGCAAATGTGAGGTTCTTGGGGAACCCCCATCTATATAAACAAAGCTTATATACATGGATTGAGATGGCCACTGTCTCAAAGGCAGGTCTATGTTTTGAACCGATACCCAATTCAGAGCCATGAGAGAGACCACAGGATGAATGTGAGGCAAGCCTTATTCTGCTAGGCTTCAGGGAAAACTGAATCCAGGAACTCTCTTGCCCCTGGTTGCTCTCACTCTCCATCATTTATTCTCGCTGCAGTCTGACTTTCTCTAGGTGGTGTGAAGCAGTGTCCTGGCAACTGCTGGGGCCCTCTTTTTAATTTCATCTTTCGATATCCATTCTTCCGTTCTATGAGCACAGAACCTCTGATTTTAGTTGGATATGTGTACACCCAGAATGAAGACTTTATTTCCTAGCCTCCCATGCACTAAATTTGACCATATAACTAAGTTATAGTCAATGTGAAGTATGAGGGGAAGAGATGTGTGCAATTCTAAGTCGTGCCCTTAAAGGAAAAGGGAATGTACCCCGAAACTCCTCCTTTCCCCCTTCCCACTAGTTAAGATGAAAATATGTTGGACAGCCAACTTGGACCATGCATATGTGGGTAGGATTCTAAGGATGGGGAGCCACAAGTAGAAGAAGGATGAGTCCCTGGGCAACCTGTGAAGTCCTACCTGCACCATCTGTCTCTGAACTGTTACATGAGAGAGATAGCAACTTCAGTCTCTTTTCAGCCACGGTTAATTTGGTTCTGTTACAGCCTGTATTCTTACTATATTAAAATTTCCAAAGCAGTCACAAGCTCACTGAGATTTTAGGAAAGAGGACATAGATGAGGGTTAGGGTGTCGAAAAGCTGTGAGGTCATGTTTAAAACCCTACAGGAGCTGGTATGGTTTGGTTCTGTGTCCCCACCCAAATCTTATCTTGAATTGTAATCCCTATAATCCGGAGGTCAAGGGAGGGACCCGGTGGGAGGTGATTGGATCATGGGGGTGGTTTCCCCCATGCTGTTCTCATGGTAATGAGTGCATTCTCATGAGAAATGATGGTTTTATAGGTGTTTGACAGTTCCTCTTCACATACTGTCTCTCGTGCCTGCTGCTGTGTAAGATATGCCTGCTTCCCCTTCTGCCATGATTGTAAGTTTCCTGAGGATTCCCAGCCATGCAGAACCGTGAGTCAATTAAACCTCTTTCCTCCATATATTACCCAGTCTCAGGAATTCTTTTTTTTGAGACAGGTTCTCACTCTGTCACCCAGGCTGGAGTGCAGTGGTGCAATCTTGGCTCACTACAACCTCCCCCTCCTGGTTTAAGCAATTCTTATGCCTCAGCCTCTCAAGTGGCTGGGATTACAAGCATGTGCCACCATGCCTGGCTAATTTTTTTGTATTTTTAGTAGAAACTGGGTTTCACCATGTTGGCCAGGCTGGTCTTGAATGCCTGGCCTCAAGTGATCTGCCCGCCTCAGCTTCCCAAATTGCTGGGATTACAGGCATGAGCCACCGTGCCCAGCCTCAGGTATTCTTTATAGCAGTGTGAGAATGGACTAATACAGAAGCACACACACACAGATCAGAGAAAGATTAGTCACATGTGCCTCCTTATGTCCTAGACGATGTCACAGTGTTCTCTTCGGTTACAGTGCCTCTGCAGGTACTGCTCCTTCTGCCTCCCCTTACCCCAACACATACACACAATTGGCCTTCTAACCTTGGCTAAATGTGGCTAACTCAGGGAAATATCTGACCACATTCCAGACTAAGTGAGGCATCTCTGTTATATTAACACGCCCCTCACAGCATGTATTACTGTCTCATAATATTACAGACTTGAAACTTTACATTTATTCCGTATCTTTTTTTTACTTAAACAGGTTATTTGATTATCTCTCCCACATCATACGTAGATTCTATGAGGTCAGGGACTAAGTCTGACTCCTTCACTGCTGTATCCTCAGCACCTAGCACAGTACATGACATACAGAAGGTGCTTGTCAAAGTCAAAATAAAATATGGAGATGAATCTCTAAATGTAATGTTTTATTTGGGGAAGCAAGAATTGCAACTTGGAGCATACACACAGATCTGGTGGTCTTTGGTATGTTCGAAAAAAAAAGAGAAGGCTGGGAGTTTTATTAGAAAGGAAAATGCATTGGCACTAGTAAAGTTTCAGGGAGCTGGCAAGCTCTGATTGGTGACTGACAGTGGTAAGTAAAACTAGTATTAGGTTATGGCGGGTTGTTTCAGCAGTTACTAGCTGAATCTGGTCTTAGGGGGACAGCAGGCCATTTCAGCAGCAGAGTTAGTGGAAATATTGATTCTTGGAGCAGGCACTGTGTGCCTCCAGTGCTTTTCCCCTGGCCCCTGGATTCTGATTCCGTTGGGCATAACAAGAGTGACCCAATTCGTATTATCAACTTTCACATGCTCAATAAGAATGTACGCATGTAAGCTATGGGTGAGTGAATGAATTTGGACAACTCCTCCTCCAGTGAAGAAAAGCAGAACTCAGAACCTTGAGCCACTTATAAAATGTTAACATACTACCACCTGTGCGCTGTCTTCTCAGAACCATGCTCTTCCCAGGATAAGTAACTGTGTGCTTGTAAGTGGAAACCTGATGACAGCCACCCAGTCAGTGACTGGCGGACCCCCTATTATTACTCTCATTCTTTGGGCAGGGAGATGCTTAACCGGCTGGAAGCACAGAGGAAGGGCGGGAGCACGAAGCAAGACATCCAGCAAACACAGCTGTATCCAGAGGCCTCGGGGCTTCCGGAGGTCTCGGGGCTTCCGGGCTTCCGGTCCCTCTTCCGGAGGCCTGGGTTTCCGGGACGTGCGCGCCGTGTGGGGCGCGCACGCAGGGCTGGGCGAGAGGGGGCGTGCGCGTGCGCAGGCGACGCGCCGAGGGACTAGGCAGAGCTGTGGAACCGCCGCCAGGTCGCTGTCGGTCCACGCCGCCCGTCGCGCTGCCCGCCCGCTCAGCGTCCGCCGCCGCCATGGGAGTGCAGGTGGAAACCATCTCCCCAGGAGACGGTGAGTAGTGGCGCGCGGCGGCTCGGAGTACCTCTGCCGCCGCGCGCATCCGCTCACCATGCCGGTCTCTGTCTCCTCAGGGCGCACCTTCCCGAAGCGCGGCCAGACCTGCGTGGTGCACTATACCGGTGAGTCGGGGGCCCGGCGGTGAGGGGGCCCGGGCCGCAGTCCTCAGCCCGGGTGCGGCTGGCCGTCAAGGCCTGGGGGCCCAGGGCCTGGGGCCCGGGGCGTGGCGGCGGCGAGGCCCGCATGGCCCGAGGCTGAGGCCTGGGCGGTGGCTCAGGGGCAGCCTCGGGCTTGCGGGACCCGGGTGGGTCTGAATCGGCGGTTGTGAGCATTGACTGCGGGCTAGTCGTTATCTAACCTATCAGAAGCATTTCTGCACCTTAGATGCTGACCTTATGCCCACTGCACAGATGAGGAAACTGAGGCTTGGCGAGGCGAAGTCACTTTCCCAAGGTCACACTTTTAGGAATGGGCAGAGCTCTGGGCAGGGATCATTAGGAAGGATTTGTACCATTTCTGTGCCCCTGCCCCCACTTCCATCCCTCCCTTCACTGGAGATGAGGACGAGGTAATTCCGAGTATGCAGAGCTGCTGCTTCCTCCGGGGAACTCGGAATTCGCCCCTTTGCCGCGGGGTGGGGAAACATCCCACTTCCTAAGTCATTGCTTTGGCTTTTCCTGGCCTTGGGGGAAGTAGAGCTGCACGGCCTTTTTCCGTCTTTTTACTTTTGAGCCACTTACAAATCCAAGGCTCAGTGGCAGCGTTGGCTCAGGCTGACCGAAAACTGCACGTGTAATTTACTCCCCCAGCTCTTCTAGAAGTAGAGACTTTTCTCATCCTCATTTTAAAGATAAAGAATCAGGAAGCTAATACACAGTGATAATATAAGCCAAAGGAAATTTTAGACACCTCCCCCTCCCCAGGCAGAATTCAAACATCAGGGTCGTGTGCCTTGGGACTGTCTTACTCCTTGTCCTTACAAGGTCGTCCTGGTTTGTATGGGGGCGGGGGAGGGGGAGAGCTGAGTTGGCGGAGACTCCGTGGCTGTGGATCCCACAAGGGTGGGAGTGATTGGTGTAGCCACAGTTGTTGATACGAATAACCTTCCCTCCCCCTCCTCCTTCCCCTTTCTCAACCTTCCCACCCTTTCCTCTGTTCCCCCTCTTCCCTCTGTTTTCCCACTCCCTCTCCTCCTCTTCCTCCTCCTGGGTAGTAGGCTGTGGGCAGTTCTGGCCAAGTTGCTCAGGAATAAGCTCCACCTTTCCCTTCCAAATCATGGAAACATGGAGGGATCCCTCTATTGAGGGAAATGACTTTCACTGGAAAGAGGAAAAGGCAACTAACATCCCTCCTCCCATGCCCTTTTATTTCTGTGGCCCTTCTCCATGGGTAGAAATGGGGGCAGGAGGTAGAAGTTAAGGACTAGAACTTTAAAAATGCTGCCAAAGGAGGAGTTACTGAAACCCATCTTTGTGGGGAGCAAGCAGTCTCATGTCTGTGAAAGAAGCTGGAAAGTGCTTTTGATGTTTTAGATAGCTGTCCTTGTAGGCCACAGTCAGCACCTGAGCCTGGGAGGTCTGGTAGATGAAAGCGCATCCGTTTGGTGACTTTTCATCGGAAGGATGAGAAGAGTAACCATTTACAGTGCCGGGGTGAGTGGGCAGTTCATTCAGTTCCGCAGCCAACTGGGGCAAAGACTGGGACTCAAGCCGTGAGGAGCTGCCTTCTGCCGCACCCCCTCCCCACCCTAGCTTGTACATAGCCACACTAGGGTGCTTGGCAACATGTGTCCCACTCCCACGTCTGCCCCTCATGCTCGCCCATGTTCTGGTGCTGCCAACAGGACTGGACCCCAGCATGTAGGCAGTGCCGCACTTCACCATGCCTCTTGGTGAAATATCCCCACACAGCATGTCTGGAGCCTTTTCCTATGAGAACAGATGGTCATGAGACCCAGAACACCATCAGGGTTTCCAGTGCCTCTTGAAGTCTGTGTTTTTCTCGCGGGTGGCACCCACCCACATGTTTCCAGAGCAGCAGCAGGACCCTGGCATGCATTAGGACAAAAGCTTTCTTTTTGATTTCGTTTTGATAAGCCCTATAAAGACGCCTTAGTGAGAAGCCAGCTCTGCCTCATGCTCACAGAATAGACTGTTTTCGAGCAGGCTGGCGGCTTTGTTCCCGTGGGTCTTTGTCACCAGCCTCCCAGGAATAACCTGTTTGAGACCTGTGGGGGCGTGAGAGGAGTGGGTAGGCACTGTGAGATCTCATCTGTAGCATTTTAAGGCTTTTAAGTCACTGGGAACAGAATCCGTCTTGGGGGAACATGATCAGAAGGTGGAGTTTATAAAGGTTCCAGGGGTTTTCAAAGGCAGGAAGCCCACTAGGTCCGAAGAAGGGAAAAGAAATAATCATGATGCCGTTACTTCTCATCTCTGTTTTTCGGCGTTTTTTGGTTGTTTTGTGTTTTGTTTTGTTTCCTGCCTGACTGCCTCAGTAGTCTCCTGTTAGAGATTTGTGTTTGTCTGCTTCTACCAGCTGGTGGGTGGTGGAAGTCCCCTGCATGCTCACCCCTCACCTTTCCCCATGGCCAGCTTCTCTGTCTTCTTTTGAGTATCTGGCTCAGATTTCTTGGCTGTGATTCTGATTGTTACTTTTCCTGAGAAGGAGAGTTTGAGTAAGGTGAACACTCTTGATCCAGTCAGCTCTTGCCAGGTGTCCACTCAGCTGATTTGGGCATGGGTCCAGAGAAAGAGGGGTGGCAGTAAGGTGGCCAAAATCTCCCCTTAGCCATCACAGGTGTGCAAAGCACAGACTGCCCTTTACCACATGGATGCTTTAAAAGCCATTCATGGCTGTCAGTCACCTTGATGCCACTCTCAAGGGTCCCTCTGGTGACTTCCGTGACCTTCTAGCAGAGCACGGCATGAGCAAGGCCTCAAAGGAATGCCTGCACTACCTCCGTGGTACCAGAGGGAAAATACAAAGTTCACTATCACCAGCTAAGCATCTCCTAGGAGCATGACAGGCTTTGAGGTGGGAGGGAGGTGGTGGAAAGGTAACCTGCCAAGTAAGTGCCTTTAGGAGCCAGCGAATTCTCATGGCCCCTCCCTGCTGCCTTCAGTAGCTTCGTCATCTTTACTGTTGAGCTTGTCCTGGCACACAGCTAGGTTTAGACCTCTTTTACTTACTTCTGCAGGCCGTGTGCCTGCCATTGTGAGAGCAGCCTCAAGGGGATTGAAGGAATGTTTTCTTTTTTCTTCTTAAAAAGTAACTAACTGGACATTTTGTCCTTGGGATCAGGTTTAAGTCAGGTATAGCCTCCCGGCTTCTGACTGAGAAAAACCAAGAGCCCCTCAACCTCATGTCCTCAGGAGGTTGACTGGGAGGGCTGCTGAGGCTCCCAGGACAGGTGTGGCCACTTTGCTGCAGCCTTCCTCAAACCCCTTGCTTTTCCTTAGCTTCGTTCTCCGCTCTCCTCTGCTTTATTCCATCTGCTCCCTTGCTAGGTATCTCTTGGTTGGTGATCTGATGTCTGGAGGGAGGCTCACCCTCAGCAGAGATGCCTCATGGCTTCCCCTGACGTGTGCTGTCTTGAGGCACGCAGGCTGTAACTATTGGGGCACGGTTGCAACAAGTCCCTTTGCCTTCCCACAGCAGATGTTTTTTGAGCAACAGCAGCAAGCCAGGCTCTAGGGACATGGCTAGTGAACTAAATCGACAAAGACCTGATCTGGTGGGGCTTTGCTTATGATGAGGAGACTGATAGTATGGCCATGGGGCACATCAGGTAGTAAGAAGCACTGTGGAGAGATTAAAGGAGAGTGAGGGATGGGAAGGGAAGTTGGATGCTTTTCGTGAGGGTGATTGGAAAAGGCCTCTGAAAAAAATGGCATTTTAACATTCACTCAAAGGACATTGGAGAGGGAGCTACAGGGCTGTTTAGAAGAAGAGTATCCAGGCAGAGGGAAGAGCTAGTGCAAGACCCTGAGGCTGGAGCCTGCTCCGTGCATTAGAGGAACAGCAAGAAGACCAGTGCGTTAGAGGAACAGGAAGTGGATTGTGTGAAAGGGTATGTGGCAGGAGATGAGGGGCGGTGGAGCCTCGTTGGTTGTTACAAAAACGTTGCCTTTTTCTAACTCAGGTGGGAGCCATTGGCTGGCTTGGATTTTAACGCCCCCCCGCCCCCCCACCCTCCTTATGGCTACTGTGTGGACAATGGGCTTTTGCGGGCAAAGGCAGAAACAGGACACCGGTTGTATCCCAGGTGTGTAGAGTGCCAGCTCAGGCAGTGGGCAGGAGTGGTGCCAGGTGGACAGTGATCCCCAAAGAGGATGTGGGTTCTTTGCTGTGTTCTGATCTTGGCCCTGCCATATAACAGGCTATGAGAGCTTGAACAAATTGTCCCACAGTTCCCAGCCTCCACATTCTGTCTATAAAATGGGAGTAACGATGCCTGCTGTGAAGCAAATATCTATTGAGACTACCCAGTTGTCTCCAAAGTGTTGCTCTTTTTTAAAACCACAGTTCCATTGAGCCTCACTCATCGCAGTTGTTATGTCTGTAATCTCAGTCTAGAAGAGTCCTTAGCTGTTTTTTTTCTTAATAACCCTGATTTCTTCAAAGAGAGCAGGCTAGTTATAGAATACTCCACATCTGTCTTACTGTTTTCTCATGGTATTGTTTAACTTGTTCCCTGCCTTGATTTTCTGAACCGGATGTTTAATGTTTTCAGTGTCTGAATAGATTCCGTTTAAACATTTTAGTGTGAGTACTTCATCCTCAGCACACATGGGAAACATCACTAGTTGTGATGCTAAATTTGATCTTTTTTGTAAAGGTACATTCTTCCCTTTGCATTTAGCAGTGATCTGTGGAGTGCTTAGGTAGCCATAGATGGTCTCTTGCTCATCAGCCTTTCACCTAGTGGTGTTTACACCACCTGATAATTCTCCCCTGAAGAAGTCATTGGCATTCACAAAGTGTTGATTTTTAAGATTCCTTCATTCTTTCTACATTTATTAGCTGTTATCCTTCTATAAGATAAGGTAAAGCTAATTCTTTCCCTTTAAATACCTATTTTTATTTTTTGAGACAGTGTCTCTGTCACTCAGGCTGGAGTGCAGTGGCTTGATCATGGCTCACTGTAGCCTCGACCTCCCAGACTCCCATCCCAGCCTCCCATCCGGCCTTCCGAATAGTTGGGCCTACAGGTGCATGCCACCTATCCTAATTTTTGTATTTTTTGTGGAGACGGGTTTCATCACGTTTCCCAGGCTAGTCTCAAACTCCTGGCCTCAAGTGATCCACCCTCCTTAGCCTCCCAAAGTGCTGGTAGTACAGGCATGAGCCACCATGCCCAGCCTTTAATTACCAATTTTTAAAATGAAAAATGAATGTTAACTGATGGGATGTTGCCATTCCCAGTGGGGGCAAGTGACTTTTTCCCCCTCTGTTTGCTTTTACTGTACTGTGGGCTCAAAGTTTTTGTCAGGGCCGTAAGATCTATGATACCCATTATTCTTTTTGATACTAATATCATCCTAAATTTGGCCAGTAGGAGCCCTTCAAGCTGGCTCCAGTACCTTTTTGACAGGCTCCCACCATTCCTTCATCCATTTCTCGGTTTCACTACTCTGGTCCAATTATCAGCCATCTTTCAAAGAGCTCTGGTTCCTTTCAGTGGCATCCATGACTTTTTTTTTTTTTGGTAACAGCTTTATTGAATATAATTTACATACCATAAATTCACCTATTTACTCATAGATGTTTTAACTAGAACATTTTAAGTGCTTAAACTGATTTTTATGAAGTACTGAGGGGTTTCTTGTATCCATAAACTGGAAATCATTTGTCTGCCTTGGAATTTTCTCTAAAAATATTGTCACCTGCTGTTTCCCATGGAAGAAGTCAAGGTTATTATGAATAACTTAATCACATAGCATCCAGTTCTCCCTTTGGTGCTCATGGTGACATTTGTTTATTTTTACTTCTATTTTTTCTTGTTTTTTGTTTTCTTTTCCTGCTAAGAAGCTTAACCAAGTCTCTGCATTCCCTCCCCTGGACCCCTTTGATTTTGACCAGGTGTATTCTAGCAGTGCAGAAAGTCGGGGAGGTAGAAATAACCAGTTCCTAGATGCTACTGTCTCTTTCTGTTATATTTACTCTTCCTCTCCCAGGAGCTCAAGCCACCTTGGCCTGCATTCCTTGAATGCTCCAAGCCTTTTCCCACATGGAGGTCTCTGCCCCTTTGCTTAGGTGCCACCACACTGCCCCCACTCCCCACTGCATGACAGGCTCTTTTCTGTTCTTTATAGCACAGCTTAAGTAACACTTTGCATGCGTACATGCATGCTTCTAATTCTGCAACAATGCACCCATCTATTTTCTTAGCCCCCATCATAGTCAGGATCTGTGTAGTTAAACATCTACTCTTTCCCCAACAGACTGAAGGCTCCAGGAGGCCAGACCCACACTAGTGTTGTTCTCCAAGGTCTCCCCATCAATCTTGGCATAGAGTAGCTATTCAGTGACTGTTTGAATGAGTGGCCAGTTGGGACCTGGCATTCCCTCAGTCACTCAGTGAATATATAAGAAGCTGGGCAAAGCCTCAGTGTTGCCCTCAAGATGCTAACCCTGTAGGGAGTGGTCAGTTACAATGAAAGTACCTCAGGCAACCTACACCTATAGGCTAGAACTTCTTGGAGGAAGTGCCATTTGGTCTTGGGTGTGTATGGTGCAGTCAGGCAGGAGGAAAGCATCTTCCAAGTATATACACAGGCCAGGAGGAGAAAAGGGTACCTTTGATTTTTCTGTAAGTACTTGATGAATGTCTGCTATGTACAAGACACTGTCCTGGCTACCAAGAATTTAGGAGTGAAGAAGACACAGTTCCTGCCTTCATCTTACACTGTAGTGGAAAAGACATAATAAATATGATTAATAAGCAAGACTGTTGTATATAAGCTAGTAAGTGTTAAGGAGGGAATAGGAAAAGGTTGAGATTTTAGATAGATTGGCAAAGGCCTCAGTGAGAAAGTGACATTGAGCAAAGACTTGAAGGAGGTAAGGATGTAACCTATGTGACTATTTGAGCAAGATCATTTTAGGCAGAGAGAACAGCAAATGCAAAGGCCCACAGGTGGGGGTATCCCTGGTGTGTAAGGAAGCAATGTTCTGGGACTGGAAAAGTACAAGAGTAATCAGAGGTGAAGTCAGAGGGATGGTGGTAGGGGCGGAGGCTTGACAGCTCTTAGAGGGTCTTGTAGGCCATTTTAAGAGTTTTATCTCCTGAGATGGGGGAGTCACAGGAGTTTTTCAGCCGAGGGGTAGTAGGGTCTGGCTGCTGTGTCAGGTTTAGACTTTAGGAGAGCAAGGGCAGAAGCAGGGAGACCAGGGAGGGAGTTATAATAATAGTCTGTAACAGAGGTCCAGAACTCATGCCTTTAACCATTATACCCTATAGAAAATGCATATTTCTACCACTTCCAGCTAGCTATTGTTAAGTGGTATTTCTTTTTCTTTTTATTTTTTTGGAGACAGAGTCTCACTCTGTCGCCCAGGCTGGAGTGCCCTGGTGCAATCTCGGCTCACTGCAACCTCTGCCTCCTGGGTTCAAGCAATTCTCCTGCCTCAGCCTCCCAAGTAGCTGGGACTAGAGGCGCATGCCACCATGCCCGGCTAATTTTTTGTATTTTAGTAGAGACAGGGTTTCGCCATGTTGCCCAGGCTGGTCTCAAACTCCTGAGCTCAGGCAATCCACCTGTCTCAGCCTCCCAAAGTGCTAGGATTACAGGCGTGAGCCACTGTGCCCGGCCTAGTGATATTTCTTTCTCCCCCTCCGCATGCGATATAATGTGGTAGTAACCCCTCTTATTTATACTGTGATTAAAGTGGAAAATGGAGAGACACACCCACAGGGCATGCATTCTGGTCTGTATTCTTTTTATTGCCATTGGATCCTGCATGTTCTTCCCATCATGGGCCCTGCCTTTGAAAGTACACTTTTGGTTATAGGATCTAAAGAGATTTAGCCAAAGGTTAGAAGCATTTCCATACCGCGTATGGGAAATGTGCTTGCACTGTTTGTGATCTCAGGAAAATGACGGTGAGAGTGAGCTGGTTCCCTCTTTGGGTAGGCATTTGGACCTTTGGTCATACCCCTCACTCATAAGGAGTTCTCAGAACCCCACTTCAGGGAGGTTGTGCTGGAATACAGCCACAGAGACCCAGAAATGGAATAAGAATGTAAGATTTGAATTTGTATCTTTTGCCTATCTAAATGTAGAATCCCTTTTTACCCATCATGATTGAAACAAGTGGGCAGTTGGTATGCTAACATAAAAGTGACATGGCTTCTGTAAACATTTTATTTCAAGCTCTAACATAAATCATTTGCTAAAGGACTATGTCTTTATCTTTGAGTATGGCTCTGCTAGTGGAGTTTCCCATCATAGTTCTTGCAAAAACCAATTTGACCTTTTTTAATGTAGAGCAAAGACTATTGTGAGAACATTTAAAAACCAAACCTTTCCAGATTTTTAAGATTTCTTTCTCTAAATGTAGTCTCCCATATGATTATTCACTAGCAATAGTTTTTTAGTGACTTGCCTTTATTGAGTCTTTCCCAGCAGTCAGCTAGAACCACTGTTTGCATTCACGCTCATTTTATTGATTTACATACTATTTAATTACATTATATGTACACAGTAAATATAGCTACCATAAATGGATTTGGGGACAAACACAGCTAACTACTCCTCCCTTTGTGAACATAGAACTCATATGGGAATGAAGAAGTGATCATGAGCTAGAGACTAAAGCATGAGGGGAGTGCTCTTCACCATGCTGGGGTACGAAGTCTGTTGAGTTTTATGAGTCTCTAAGTAAGGCAGCTGAGTAAAAGGTGGTTAAGAGAGCTTCTGTATCTAATAAGGAGAAGAGAGAAAGAAACAGCTAAACCATTAGACCTTGAGCCATACACCCATCTGGGAATGTTCTGAGTGGCTTCAAATGCAAAGCTGCAGAAAAATACTGGCTCCCCCTACCTCCATCCATTCAACCATTACACCTTTTTTTTTTTTTTTTTTTTTTTTTTAAAAGAGACAGAGTCTCGTTCTGTTGCCCAGGCCGGGGTGTACTTGCGCAGTCATAGCTCACTGCAACCTCAAACGTCTGGGCTCAAGCGATCTTCCCACTTCATCCACTCAAGTAGCTAGGACCATGTCTGGCTAATTTGTTTTTTGTTTTTGTTTTTGTTTTTTTAATTTTTTGCAGAAACAGGATTGGGGACGTGAGTCTTGCTGTGTTGCCCAGGCTGGTTGCAAACTCATGCCAGTCCCAAACTGCTGGCCCCAAGTGATTCTCCTGCCTTGGCCTTCCAAAGCACTGGGATTATAGGCATGAGCCTCCTCCGCAGCTGGCCTCATTGTACTTTTTGTCATTAAGAAACTCACCTGCGCGTTGAAAGTAGAAATCCTTTGTCCCTCTCCAAACTGTAAATGGCAAGGACTTTATTTTATTTTGAAGGTTTGGGGCTTAGGATATTTTGTTTTTTTGTTATGTTTGATTTTTGGTTTAGTTTAGTCGTTTTTTTTTAATCTTAAACTTACCATATTTTGGTCCCTGTAAAATGCTGCCTATAGGAAACACTCCTGCAGAGATTCATGAGCAACTATAAACTGCATTGTGAGTCATGAGCTTTCACTACAAGTAGTGAAGCCATAAGTCTGTAGAGGTGCCTTCTTCAGTCCTCTTACCCAGTAGAAGGTATATGGCACTCTGCCCTTCCCCAAAGCAGAGTGCCCTGGAAGTGACTCCATTTCTATTGGGTTATTAGTGAAATAATATCTCAGTGGTCCTTGTGAATCTCCAAGTCCTGGTCTTGAGTCTTAACCACTGCTTCAGTGGCTTGAGCCAACCACCAGGAACACAGTCTGGGGATACTTTGCTGCCCAGGAGCTGCTGGCCAGGTCTCCCTCTGCTGATTCCTTGAAAAGCAACAGGAAAGAGCAAGCTGCTGTGGGGTAGACAGACTTGAGACTGTCTGCACCGTCTTGTTTTTTAAACCCTTTTGCTCCCTTTCCAAGGATTTCAGTTCAGGAGGAGACCTAGGCGAAGATGACATCAACAGCCGTTGCATGCAGTCAGTCATAGCTTTGGCTCTTTTCATGGTCTTGTGCTTTTAACTGGAGCACATTTTCACATTTTTCTCACTGATTAGTAACTAAAGGTGCTTAAAGTAAAGTTTACCATTCTGGGATTACCCCTCATATTCTTGTTACCATATAGGGAAGAAGGTCTAAATATGAAGGCCTTATGCTTGTCCTTCTGGTTCTTAAAAATCATGCAAGTAAAGCAAATCCAAGAGTGCTCTTGAGTACCGGCACCACATGTGCCACCAGGACACAGAACGCAGGCCAGGTCAATGAGCTTGGGCTGCATTCAGTCAGGAGAGCCAAGACTAAATACTTAAGAATATGGAGCTATTCCAGGCAGTTTCTTAGGCATGAGTTATAGGCTTGTATGGCCAGGAATGAAATCGGTCAGTTCTGCATTAGAGGCAATGCTTGTGATGTTTTATGCTGAGTGGCCTTTAGAGCTTAAAGACTGTCAGCTGTCTTATCTGCACTGTAACCTCAGTTGCATTCTCTTAGCAGGGCACGCTTTCTCTAGGAAATTATGGCACTAACTTGGCAGGTGGTTTCACTGTTCAAGGGCTCCAGCTCCTGGCACAAGTGATCTCTAGAGTTAAAATTGGAGCAACTGCTGAGACTTGACTTGCTGCCTGTTTTACCTGTTCCCTCCCCAAAGAGAGGAAGCACTTTTCATTCATTGCCAGTGTGAATGTAGGAGCTAAACATATATAGGATTTTAGTAAATGCCACTGCCTACTCTTTTTCTTTTCCTTTTTAAAAAAAGTTACTGAGGCATGATTGAAATCCAATATACTACACATTTTTAAAATGTACAGCTTCGTAAATTTTGATGTGTCATTGTTTCCCTTTCAATTCACCGTGACCTCCTTACCCTCCTCTAAACTATTGATGTGCTTTTTTGTCAGTGTGGATTTGTTGCATTTTCTGAAGTTTTATATAAATGGAATCATACAGTACGTTCTCTTATGTCTGCCTTCTTTCACTTGGTATAATTATTTTGAGATTCATCTGTATTGTCCCATGTATCAGTTGTTTGTTCCTTTTTGTTGCTAAATATTTTTCTATATATAGATATATGTATTTACCAACTTACCCATTGGTGGATGTTTGGGTTAGTTTATAGTTTTTGACTATTGCTAATAAATCTGCTTTGAACATTTGTGTACAAGTTTTTCTGTGGACACAGCCTGTCATTTTTCTTGGATAAATACTCAAGATTAGAATGGCTGGGTCATATGGGAGGTATATGTTTAACTTAACTGTCAAGCTGTTTAATGAAGCTTTATGTTATATTCCCGCTAGCAGTGTATGAGAATACCAGTTTCTTCACATCCTCACTAACACCTGACGTGGTCAGTCTTTTTAGTTTTACTCATTCTAATCGGTGGTAGATGCGTTTCCTAGTGGTTTTAATTTGTGTTGTTATAATAACTAGGAATGTTTAGTATCTTTTCATATGCTTACCTGCCCTCTGTCTTTTTCAGTGAAGTATCTGTTCAAATCTTTAGCCCTTTTTTATTGGTTTTCTTAATTGTTGAATTTTGATGGTTTGTTATATTCTGGATATAAGTCCTGTATTAGATATGTGCTTTGCAAAAGTTTTCTCCCAGTGTATGGTTTGTCTTTTGTTTTCTTAACAGTGCTTTCCTAAAGTACTGAATTTGTTTTATTTTTGATGAAGTTCAATTTATTCTTTTATAGATAGTGCTTTTTGACATCATACTAAGAAATCTTCACCCAACTCAAGGTCACAAAGATTTCTTTCCTATGTTTTCTTTTATAAATTTGATAGGTTTAGTACTTAACATTTAGGTCTAGGATCCATTTTGAGTTAATGCTTGATAATGGTGTCAAGTTTTTACTGTGTTATGTGTGGATATTTTCTCATTTCAGCCCAATGTAATTTTCATCTCAGACATTGTAGTTTTCATCTCTGAAAGTTGGAGTCTTATGGTTCTCCTCTACTAATTCTAACATTTGTGTTAGTTCTGGGTTGCTTTCAATTGACTGATAAGTCTCCTCATTGTGGGTCCTGTTTTCTGCCTCTTTGCATGCCTGGTAATCTTTGGATGCCAGACATTGTGAATTTTACCTTTTGGGGTGCTGGATATTTTTATTCCTATAAATTTTCTTGAGTTTTATACTGAGAAGCATTTAAGTTACCTGGAAACAGTTTGATGCTTGCGAGTCTTGCTTTTGTGATTTGTTAGGTAGGTCTAGAGCTCAGTTTAGGGCTGATTATTTCCTGCTATAGGCAAGATCTTCCTGAGTATTCTGTCCAGTGCTGTGTCAATCATGAGCTTCTCCAGTTAGACCGGGGGTAATAAGCACTAATCCCAGCCCTGTGTGAGCACTGGATACTGTTCCTCTAAGCCTTTTGGATAGTTCTTTTCCTGGCCTTGAATAGTGGCTCAGATACATGCACTGAGAGGGACTCTGCTGAATACTCAAAAGAGGACCCTCTGCAGATCTCTAGGGATCTCTGTATAGCTCTCTCCTGCTGGTACTGTGTCCTATGGACTCTAGGTGCCTTGAGCTCCACTCCAGGTCCCTCTCCCTGGAAACTCCCAAGGATATAGGGCTGGCCTTGTTTCCCATGTCTCAGGATTGTTGTTCTTCATTACAGATGTCTGGTGTCCTGCAAACCATCGTTGTAGCTATTTTGTCTAGGTGGTTTCTAGGTTTTAGTGGACTTTCTTTAGGGACGAAGGGGTTGGTTGGTTGGTTGGTGGTTGTTTCATGAACAAATCTGATCCCTGTCCTCCACCGTGACCAGAAATGGAAGTTCTCACTACCTGTTTTGACATTACAGATTGAACAGCATAATTCCTACCCCTGAAAATACTACATGCACACTCATTCCAGCTTAACAAACACTGCTTCCACCTTCTCCCCCAGCCTGACAACTTAGGGTCATAGATAAGTGGCCTGTTCCTCCCCACTGGGGAAGCCCTCCTTCTCCTTGTCCTATAGCTTGTGCCAGTTGTGTGACACCCACTTAATCACATACCACCCCACCCATTTCTGGGGATTATTGTTTAGATTTCAGACTTGATTATGGGAAATCCTCTCCTTGGACTCAAGGAATCCCAACATCACTGCCACCACCCAACCCTTCCCTGTGAAGATTTCTCCTTAGAAAGGAGATGAGATTGACAGTTGGTGACTATGGTCTGAAATTCTGGAGCAAGTCTCATGCCCCTTTCCCAGGGACAACAGAGCATCCAAAATAGCATAGGAAAATTAAGATCCTAGGCAAAGGTCCTGCTTAAAGCTCCTTTACTTAGAAATCCTGCTTCCTGGCTTTTATGGTTTTATGATACTACGGAGAGGTTTGCCCCTCAGTGTCCAAGATAGGCAGGCTCAGGAGAGCTGGGGTTAGACAGGCATCCTCACATAGAGCCACTGAAGAACATACACATCTCCATGCGGCACAGCAGCAGCAGCAGCAGATTCAGGCTGTGTCCTGCCTTGTGCTCCTAGCCTGGTACCAGTCAGATAGATAGCTGAAGTATCTCACCTCAGGCAAAGCAACATTACATTGATGCATGTAGTGTCTGGAGGTTGCTTGGCATTGCATTTGATCAGGAATAAAAAGGAAGTTTAGGGAGTCTGTCTCAGTACCCTATGGCTTTCATTGCAATCAAAATACGATCTTGCACAGGTCAGGGCTGTGTTCAAGTTTGGCAAGAAATAGGCTAATTTTTTTTTAGGTATACCGTACTTTTCAAATTGTGGGTTATGAACCATTAATGTATCATGAAATAAATGTAGTGGGTCACAGTCAGCATTCTTTTTAAAAATGAGAAGTATATTCCATGTAGTAACTTACATGTAAATTTTGTTTATACACAGACAAAATGTGGGTATGTGTACTGGGTCCTGACATGAGACACTGGTCCCATTGTCACAGATCAGGGATAGCTCTTTGTGGTTTTGGTTGTTGAGTTCCATTTCTTTGTTATTCCTTTCGTGGCAGCACTACATTGTTGTGTGCTCACTAAATGTCAAAGGTTTACCTTATGCCAGTTGTGTTCATTTGGCTGCAGGTAACTGAAGACCCAACCTAAGGCAAAGCAGACTTCTTTATTTTTGTAAGACTTTATTAAGAGCAGTTTTAGATTCTCAGCAAAATTGAGAGGCATGTACAGAGATTTCCCATATATCCCCTGGTCCCACACATGCATGGCCTCCTATTTTCAACACCCTCCACTAGAATGGTACATGTGTTGCAACTGACAAACGTGCATTGACACATCATGATCACCCAAAGTCCATAGTTTACATTAGGGTTCACTCTTGGTGGTGTACATTCTGTGGGTTTGGACAAGTGTATAATGGCATGTATCCATTATATATAGTATTACACAGAACATTTTCACTGCCCCAAAATTTCTCTGTGCTCCATCTGTTCTTCCCTCCCTCTACCCCTGACTCCTGGCAATCGCTGATCTGTTGACTGTCACCATAGATTTACCTTCAAAGCACTTTTAATCACCTCAGAATATGAATCTTGAGGGAAGTGGTTTGGGGTTGATTCAGAGCACTGGAATGACCACCTTGTGGTATGCCTGGCCTTCTCATAGTCACAGGGTGACTGCCATGCTCCAAACATCTTATCCTCACACAGCATTCAACAGGGAGAGCAGGAACTTTCTTCCTGAGTCTTTTTCTTTTTACTAATGAGGTAGGACTTTCCTGGAAGATCCCAGTAGACTTCACAGCAGGTAAAGTAGTGCCCAAACTAAGTAGGTGTTAGTGCTGAAACTGACCCGTATGCCTGCGCCACACCAGCCCTGGCATAGGGGAAAGGCTTGGATTGATTCCAGTTCATCTGCTGGGCCAGGCTATTGTTGCTGTTGTTGCTCCTGGGAAGTTGTTGTTTAATTAGAGCGGAAGGTAAGGGTGCCACAGCCTTGGTTCCAGGTGGCCCCTCTGGGCATGTTTTTCTTAAAATAACAGACCAGAGAGAAGCTCTTTCTGGTTTTCAGTCTCCTTTGTGGCTCACAGGCCCTGCCACTCAGTGGTTCTGACCTTGGGTGGGTTACTGAGCCTTGGAGTTGGTTTCCTTATTTCTGTTACAAGCAGTCTCACAAGGGTGGATGGAAAGGCTCTCTGCCTGGCCAGGGAATGGAGAATCATAGCTGTTCATTTTCTGCTCTCACCCTTACCTCTGAGGTTGGTTAGGTTGGGTTCCATGTAAGAAGTGCAGCTTGAAATGGGCTAAAGGCAGTGTGTTTGGTGGGTATTGTGGAGCCTGGAGACCTGTTTTTCTGCCAGGTACTCATTTATAGAGAACTGTTCAAGTCCTGCCATTAGTCATTTCTTTCATCAGGTGGTGACTGCATTCTGGTAAACGAATGAGCTAAATGCATACCCCAGCTTACCAGTTCTGGGGCACCAGTTCCTTGGAGCAGGGACGGGTCCCCACCCTCCTGTCTACCTCTTAGTCCTCAGCTCCCAGCTCCAGGCAGCATTGGTACCCATTCTGCCCCAGGACATCCGTCTTTACTCCTGCTCTGCTAAGATACCACCACCCAACCCCCACCCCTGTTTCTTATTTTGTTAAAGTCCACATAGTCTAGTAGCTGTGATAACGGTGCCAATTCATCTCTGCCTCCCCATCCTACTTACAAGTGTTGACATTATTTTTTAGGTTGGGATTTTTGTCAGGATTTTCTTTTTTTCCTAAACTCTTACAAAACAGAACTGTAATGTTTTTATGGATCTTCTGAGTAATGCTTAGAACCATGGTGAGTGCCCACCCTCAGTCTTCCAATAAAATCAGTTTTGTGTCCGTTATATGTTAACCACTGGCTGACCCTCCAGTCTGGGATCCTAATTAGAGAATTTTCAGGAACTCAGTGTCAGCTATCACAATAGGCTGGCAGTGGCTTCCTGAGAAAGCAATGCCGATGGTGTTTTTGAAAAGGAAGTTGCAGATATCTATTGCAGATGTCTGTTCCTCTTTTCTCATAGCATCTCTGGAGTTCCCCTTTTATTGGAAGGCGCTGTCGTGGCTTGTCCAGCTTCTGGGAAACTGGGATAGTAGAAAGAGCATGGTATTTGGGTTTATAATTTATAACGTAGTTTTACTATCTTGGCAAGCTGCTTCACTTCTCCCTGTCTGCCTCAGTTTCTTCTGTGAAATGGGGATAGTGCTGTGGAGAAAGAATTGAATTCGTTCATGTGTGGAAAGCACCTAGCCCATTTAGAGTAACTCAGAGTGGAACCACTGCCCACAGAGTTCCTAGCAGTTGGCTGGATTTACTGAGTTAATTCTTCAAGGGCAACCACTTCAACCTCCTTAGTATTCCTGTTCTCTTCAGTCATCTCTGTTACAAAGTATTAGCTGTGCAAAAATGAGCACGGGTTGTTTTCTGGGGCAGCATTGGTTAAAATAAGTGGGATGAATGCTGCACAAATTCTTTCTTTCATTTCTCTACTTCAGCCCAGGTTGGTTTTTACTTTTCCCAGGAAAATTATGACAACTCAGGAACCAGCCTACACGGGCCCAGCTTTATGTCCCAGGTTCCCTGTTGGTGTGAGACACTTGGCACTAGAATGAGGGTGAAGGCTTGCCTTATAGCTTCCTCTTACCACATCCCATAGTGCTGACCCACAGCCTGGAGAGCAGCAATGTGTGTAGGTCACAATTAGTGAACCAGAGAGGAGACCATGGGGGTGGTAGATGGTGGAGAGGGATTTGCCTGCACTGAACAATGGAGGAGCAATATATGAACACATTATATGTGAAAGATGATGGGGGATTTTGGGAAGGAATATTGCTTCTTGCACTGTGTGTGACTTCTAGACACTGTGTACCTCGAGGGACCACAGTTATTTTTAGTTCGGGAGAAAATCCACGGGGTGCTAGGAGAGTCAGGGCAGGAGGAAGTTTATACTCCCCATCTCCAGAAGAAGGTGGACTGCCACCCATCTCTGGTACGCGGGGTCCTTTTGTAGTTGGGTTATTGCCTGGAGTCAGGGAAGAGCATTCACAGGTCTGGAGTAGGACTACTGCAACTCCTTAGATGTCCAGTGAGGTCACAGGAAACCCTCCCTGGATACTGCAGTTCCTGCCAGACTCTTCAGCACTGGCATCTCTGATGAGTGCTCTGCTGCTGGTTTCTGACTTGTCTTGTGTCATTACTCTGTTGCTCATGTTACAGTGGCCTTTTTCACAGGGATGCTTGAAGATGGAAAGAAATTTGATTCCTCCCGGGACAGAAACAAGCCCTTTAAGTTTATGCTAGGCAAGCAGGAGGTGATCCGAGGCTGGGAAGAAGGGGTTGCCCAGGTATGCTCTCTCATTTGTTTTGTTTTGCTTTCTAGTATTTACCTTTTATATTATTTTTATAGGTGGCATATTTATATGGTTCAAAAATAAAAAAAATGAAAAGTCTCACCCTTATCCCATCCCATCTGACCAATACCCCCACAAGAAGCTCCTGTTGTTAATGTTTCTTGTACTGTGGCTTAAGCACATATAAAAACATAACTTTTTTCTTGCTTTCACACATATACGGTTTTGCAGTTTACTTTTTCACTTAATGCATTTTTGACACTCCCAATACCAGTATATAAAAGAGGAGTAGGCTGGGCGCGGTGGCTCAAGCCTGTAATCCCAGCGCTTTGGGAGGCCAAGATGGGTGGATCACCTGAGGTCAGGAGTTTGAGACCAGCCTGGCCAATATGATGAAACCCCGTCTCCACTAAAAATACAAAAATTAGCTGGGCATGGTAGCAGGTGCCTGTAATCCCAGCTACTTGGGAGGCTGAGGCAGGAGAATCACTTGAACCTGGGAGGCGGAGGTTGTAGTGAGCCGAGACTGCGCCATTGCACTCCAGCCTGGATGACAAGAGCGAAACTCCCATTTCATAAGAGAAAAAAAAAATGAGGAGTAAGCTCTGTTATAGCTGCCTAGTATTCCTTTATGTAAGTGTGCTATAATTTACTTGGCTAGTGCCCTATTAATGAGTATTTGAGTCATTTCCAGTATTTTGCTATTATGAACAATGCTGCAGTAACTCACCTTGTACAGACTTTATTTTCCATGTGTGCACATGTTGCCACAGGACATACTCTCAGAAGTGGGGTGAGGGGCTCAAAAGCTGTGTGTAGTGTTTTTTGAGAGGTCTTGTCAAGTTGCCATCTCTAGGGGTTGCACTCTGGACTGCCACCACCGGGCTATAAAGGTGCAATCTCCTCCCAGCCCCAGCATCACAGTGTATTGTTAAATCTTTGGCCTCAGGACAATAAGAGTAAAACATGATATCAGTAGTTTTAATTTGTATTTATCTTACTATTAACCGTATTGTGTCAGACCACTTCTGAGAGGTCATACTTAAGGAGAAAGTCATTTCGTTTGTCTTGAGTGTGTTTCCTAATCTCTTTCCTCCCCATTTGTGGAAACAGCTTTTGTTCTGCCAACACTACAAAATTCCTAGGAGACAATAGGGACCCAGGGTTGCCAAATTTTAGTTGGATTCTGTCTTTCCATCAAACCTAGGAATTTTTTCTTGGCTCTAACCAGGTAAAGGGATGTTTTTCAGTGACCTGAGACCCAGGGAACTTTATAATTAGGCTCTGCATGATGGGTAATTAGTCTGCTTCCCTCTCACCCAGGAGAATTAGAAATTTAACCAAGATGAAAAGACAGATTTCTGTCTCTCTTTTCCAGAATACACATTCCTCTACTTCCTCTATAAAATATCACTGATTTACCTCCAAATAAACTGCTCAACTTTCAGGAACTTGAAGCCGTCCCACTCCCAGGTGTCTGGGTTTCTGTTCCTGCAGGGCAGAGGGTTGGCAGTGTGAGGAAGAGGCTTTGTAGTTTACTTCCCTTGGGAAACCTTGCCAACCATAGCTTTTTGCCTCTGTCTCCCTAGTCTGGCTGGCGCTTGGATCTGTAGCCCATCCCCCATCTTGCATACCAGCCATTGTTCATACCACAACCCATCTTCTATGACTGTTCCAGCATTGGAACAATCACTGCGTTGTATGTATTGAGTGCTGTATCTGCCATCGAGATAGTGTTATCGGCCTACTTCACTTCCCAGGCTTGGAGAGGCATGGTTGAGTATTGGACAGATGCCTGACTTCCCCTTTAACTGGTGCTTTGGGGTCAGTCACAGCCCTGTCATTTGTGAGAAGTCTGGGTATTTTGAGATCTACATAAAACATCTTTTAAATTCTTCACAGCATATTTTTTCAGCAAGTGAGTTAAAAACACAGGAAGAAGGGGAGATTGACTTGTGCCCCTTTTCCTTTCCTTTTGATATTGTTTTGGTTTTACATGTTTGCAGGCATGGAATCCTGCCTGCCACAAGGACTATTTTGGCAGCTTTTTTTCATCCATCTTGGACATCTTTTCATGTTAATACATTTAAAGCCACCACTATATTATTTCTCATGACTAATCCCTGGTGTGGATATGCCTATGAAATCACTCCTTCTATTGAGCTGTTAGCAGAATATTCTGGAAATAGAATTGCTGAGTCAAGGAATATGATTGTTTTGAATTGTACATACCTCACTATCCTTACCACCTTGGTCCAACATGTCCCAACTTCTGAGGGGAGCAAGGATTAGACACTTCATAGCCTGGAGCTTCCTCTTTATTCATCCTCTATCCAGTGGAGTCGGAAAGCTGGGAACATACACATGGAGACCAAAAGCAGAGATAAGCCAAAGGATGGAAATACTGCAGAGAACCTGCTCACGGTTCAGAAAGTAGATGTTTTATACTTGTGTATTTCATTTGAAACTGAAAATATACACAAATATATTTTTTAAAGTAAAAAATCTCTCCTTACTGGTCACTATCCATACTGTTCTCCTCACAGCAAATGTCTGGTATGTCCTTCCAAAGATGCTTTCTGTTGTAGGTATATCAATATTTTCACAAATGGTATTCAGTACATGCTATTGTGTAGCCTAGAAAATCATATTGTCTTTTTTGAAGTTTTCCTATATGGGTAAAAGTATAAATAGAAAAAATACAGAAAAAATAGACTACCCTCAAGTATTACTTTCTGTGTATATATTTTTTTAAAGCAAAGTTGAGTATTCCTTTTTCAAGAAGAGCATAGATGTCACTTAACATGTCCTTTGAGTGACAGATCACTGAAGGGGACTAGGTGGTGAGACATCTGAAATGTTACCTGCCTAGCATTAGTCATTAAGACTTGGGTAGAAAGGTTGAGGGCCTGACCGTTCTGAGAGTCAAGAGGGGTTTTGAACTGCCATTGGGCTTCTTGGAGTGAGATGCAGGGGTCATGGAATCTGACTGCCAACCTCCCAAGTCCTGCACAAGGAGGTGGTGATGCCTGGGCAGCTGCAAAGTCACTGGAAAGTCAATACCATCCTGGCCAAGGAACACCTAGGTAAACAGCTTTTGTTCTTACAGAGACAGTTGGGGCGTGTGTCCAGCTGAGTCTGTCTTCCTTGTTCTTTTCACAGATGAGTGTGGGTCAGAGAGCCAAACTGACTATATCTCCAGATTATGCCTATGGTGCCACTGGGCACCCAGGCATCATCCCACCACATGCCACTCTCGTCTTCGATGTGGAGCTTCTAAAACTGGAATGACAGGAATGGCCTCCTCCCTTAGCTCCCTGTTCTTGGGTAAGGAAATGGAATGCTGAAGGGCCCTTCACTGCCTTTGCTCCTCCCATATTATGCCCAGCGTTTGATGGGTAGCAAAGAGAACAAAAAAACACCACAAGGCTATTTTTCCCCCTGCATTCTTTCTGTATTGAGTATCCTTTCAGTGTTATTAGTATATGCTTTGAGTGTAAAAATTGGTCACCCTAAGGAAAGGAATTGGCATGTGTATGTTCCCAGTTGAACTCATGGAGATGGCAGCTGTTTAAATGTTTTTCTATGTAGTTTATAAATTAAAACTGAATTGAGGACTATGGAAATGTAGGCCAAATTTGTAGTGCCAACATTTTAGTTCTTTGGAAATAAGACTCTTAATGAATGACTTTGTTCTACCCTGTGTTTCTAGAAGCTAGAGGGAAAAAAAAAAAAAAAAGCCCTCTGGGCATGAATATCATGTCCTAGCTTCTGTGGCTCTCTCCTCACTGCGGTTTGTGGTTACTACCTGTTAGATGGTGTGAGGGAGGCATTATTGCATCGGTCCACCTGCTCAGGGTCCACACCCAGGACACTTGAGGCCCCCAGGCCAGCTCGTTATCAGTGAGTGAAGTGGAAAAATGAAGCCAGAGGATGCTTGTGAAGTTGAAAGGATGCTCTTAGACAGTTCTAGGAAGGGATCTTAGGGACCTCTGCGTCAGCTTTATTGTGCAACAGTAAGGAAACAGGGCCAGAGAGAAAGGCCTTACTCAAGGTCACATCCAGGCAATGGCAAAGTAGGCCCAGAGCCTGTTTGTTGATTTTCCCCTCTTCCACCCTCATTTCTTAGGAACTAAACTCAGTATCCTAGTAGCACATAGCTTTTCATGTAAGTGTTAGAATCATTAAGCACATGAATGCTATTGGCTTCCTTCCAACTGGCCCCAGACCTTTTTATTTGCTCCCCTCCTGCCATAGGAAGCAGAGGGCCACAGCCAACGCCTGGGTGGGGACACTGTTGTTTGAAAGCCACAACAAATGGCTGCCATCCTATTTGTGATGGTAGTCAGAGCTACTTGTAACCTTGTCCTGTTGTGCACATCTCTAAGTGGAGGGGCTTTTTTAACTGTCTCAGTTTGAACCACACACACCTTGGTAATACAGGCCTGGTTAAGTTTGATAACTGGTTTCTTCACCGTCATTGCTACTGGGAGGGAATCCCTGGCACTTTACAGAGCCTTTGTCTGCCCAGCGGTCTGCACCTAGGCCAAAATCCCCTTCCTGTTCTTTGAGAGCTGAGTCATTTTTTGAACGTAACTGTACTCGAGGGAGCCTTGGAATTATTTTCCTGGTTGGGAACAGGCTTTCTGTAAACTTGATGAGGTAGAGGGAGGGGAGAGAGGGATAAAGGCTACAAGTCACCCAGAGTAACCCTCCCAACCCACTGCCAAAGAATGTCTCAGCTTCTTGCAAGAGTCTGGAAGGAAAGTCCAAGGGCAAACCCAGAAAGTTTTGAGTGAATGAATACTGGAGATATTTTCCCAGTATACTCAACATTATGAATGACCAGTTTATTCTCAGTCTGGACTGCACATTAGAGTCACCTGGGAAATTTTTAAGGCTTTCCTGATGCCCAGTTAATCATAATCACTGGGAGTGGAACCCAGGCATTGAGAGTTTTTTAAAGCCCCCAGGTGATGCCTATATGTAGCAGTTGGAGACCCAATGATAGTGGGGAACTGTATTGTCAGCAACATGGGTGGATGGTCCTCCTGCTGTCCTCAGCAAGGCAAACTTAACCTTAGATTAAAAACAAAACACACAGATCAATTTAAGGAGAAAGTTTGTTTCACCTGGGACCCAGCCCAAGCCCTTCTGGCTGTCTCCTGCTGGAACAGAAGTGGCTTGGTCTCAGACTGCTCAGCTGTTGGGGAAGGGATTCCGCGTGGCAGATGGCATTGTGGCTGTCACCACTGCACACAAAGAACACTGAGTTGCTGGAAACTTACAGATTTTCTGTCCCCAACAGATCTGCCATGGAGGGATCTGGTGCCTCCAGACGTGTGCACATGAATCCATATGGAGCTTTTCCTGATGTTCCACTCCACTTTGTATAGACATCTGCCCTGACTGAATGTGTTGTCACTCAGCTTTGCTTCCGACACCTCTGTTTCCTCTTCCCCTTTCTCCTCGTATGTGTGTTTACCTAAACTACATGCCATAAACCTCAAGTTATTCATTTTATTTTGTTTTCATTTTGGGGTGAAGATTCAGTTTCAGTCTTTTGGGTATAGGTTTCCAATTAAGTACATGGTCAAGTATTAACAGCACAAGTTATAGGTTAACGTTAGAATAGGAATTGGTGTTGGGGGGGGGGTTGCAAGAATATTTTATTTTAATTTTTTGGATGAAATTTTTATCTATTATATATTAAACATTCTTGCTGCTGCGCTGCAAAGCCATAGCAGATTTGAGGCGCTGTTGAGGACTGAATTATTCTCCAAGTTGAGAGATGTCCTTGGGTTAAATTAAAAGCCCTACCTAAAACTGAGGTGAGGATGGGGGGAGAGCCTTTGCCTCCACCATTCCCACCCACCCTCCCCTTAAACCCTCTGCCTTTGAAAGCAGATCATGTTCACTGCAATGTTGGACACTACAGGTATCTGTCCCTGGGCCAGCAGGGACCTCTGAAGCCTTCTTTGTGGCCTGACTTATTATTATTTTTTTTCATCCTGTGGTTTTTCTAATGGACTTTCAGGAATTTTGTAATCTCCTAACTTTCCAAGCTCCACCACTTCCTAAATCTTAAGAACTTTAATTGACAGTTTCAATTGAAGGTGCTGTTTGTAGACTTAACACCCAGTGAAAGCCCAGCCATCATGACAAATCCTTGAATGTTCTCTTAAGAAAATGATGCTGGTCATCGCAGCTTCAGCATCTCCTGTTACTTGATGCTTGGCTCCCTCTGCTGATCTCAGAGTTACCTGGCTCTTCCTCCCTTAGCCCCTTCTCACCCCTTTGCTGTCCTGTGTAGTGATCTGGTGAGAGAAATCGTTGCTGCACCCTTCCCCCAGCACCATTTATGAGTCTCAAGTTTTATTATTGCAATAAAAGTGCTTTATGCCGGCTTTTCTCAGCTCTGTGTCATGGTGGTTATTTTCAGGTGCCTCCCCTGCCATTTGGTGCAGGGGGATGGGGTTGGGCAGGGTGAAGGAGAGTGGCAGTGGGGATGTAGTTTCAAGATTGTGTCTTGGCAGAAGAATGCAGCAGTGAACATCCTTCCTCACTGGCTATTAAGGGGTTGGGGGTCGGAGGAGGAGGGGGAATGTGGGATAGGTTTGCATCAAAGGAACTGCCTGAAAGGGCAAGCTGGGATAGTCAGGGAACATCCCCTCCCCTGTTACCAAATGTTTATTAAATATGTGTTCTGGGCAAAGCACTATGCTGGGTGTTCTTGGGTTACAGAAAAGTGGGAGATAGAACACACTTTTGAGAAGTGACTCACAGTCCACTTGGAGATGTGCTCCAAGCAACTGCAAGCAAATTAATGAAGAGATACGAAGAGAAGATTCTGATTTTAAATTGGTATTCCTCAGTAAGATTTAATGTAGAAAGACAGTCCTGTAGAGAGGCTGTGTGGTTGCAGTAGCTTCTCTGGACCCTGCCCTGCGTGCCAGGAACACTCTGCCCTCACTGAGAGTTCTAGAGACTGTCAAGAATGCTCCCACACCTTTCTAGACACCTAGATTGCAGTTGTTTAGTTGCAATCCAAAATTGCCCGGGTTAAGAATCATTGATTTTAAATAGGAAATTATTCAACAGCTTGCTTAATGGCTTTCTAAGTTCTTTTTGTTAATTTATAATTTTTAGAGTGCCAGAGTCGTATTCCAGGGTCATATCTTACTGTCCTCAACATTTTTATAAAAATCGTCAAACAACACAAAGATGATTAAAATGAACACCTATATAATCACCACCTATATTCTATCATAAACATGTTACTGTATCTATATATCACCTGTCTATCCATCTGTCCATCAAACTATCCATTATGTCTCTTCAGAGTAAATGGCAGACATCACTACAATTCCCCCAGTACATGTCATTGATTAGAGAGTAGTGTTTGTTTACACTTTTGTGCCCCTGCCAGGATAAAGAACATCACCATACCAGAAAATTCCAATATGGCCTTCCCCAGTCAACCCCACCCCGCCCTTGGAGGTGATAATTGTAATTCTTTTTTTTTTTTTTTTTTTTTTTGAGACGGAGTCTCGCTCTGTCGCCCAGGCTGGAGTGCAGTGGCGCAATCTCGGCTCACTGCAAGCTCCGCCTCCCGGGTTCATGCCATTCTCCTGCCTCAGCCTCTCCGAGTAGCTGGGACTACAGGCGCCCGCCACCACGCCCGGCTAAGTTTTTGTATTTTTTTAGTAGAAACGGGGTTTCACCGTGGTCTCGATCTCCTGACCTCGTGATCCGCCCGCCTCGGCCTCCCAAAGTGCTGGGATTACAAGCGTGAGCCACCGCACCCGGCCGATAATTGTAATTCTTTTCCACCATAGGCTAGTGTTGCCTATTCTGAAATTTAATTTAAATGGAATCCCACACTATGTCCTTTTGCACAGTCAGTATTGTGCCTTCACTCAGGCATATGGCAAGCTGTTCTCACTGAACTTGCATTTCAGGGAAATCCTCTGGATTGGGGATGGGGGTCCTCAGAGATGTTCACATCCTAATCCCCAGGACCTGTGAATGTGTCACCTTACATGGCAAAAGGGACTCTGCAGATGTGGTTAAGTAAGGACCCGGAGATAGGAGGATTATCCATATTTACCTGGGCAGATGCAGTGTAAGCACATGGATCCATACAAGCATCAGTGAAGGCGATGTGAGGGTGGACAGACTTTTGAGGATGCTAAGCTATTGGCTTTGAAGATGGAGGAAGGAGAGCAACAAGCCAAGGAATGCTGACAACCTCTAGACGCTGGAAAGGGCAAGGAAATGGATTTTCCCCTAGGACTCCTGAAAGGAACACAGCCCTACCCATACCTTAATTTTAGCCCCGTGATGCCCACTTTGGACTTCTGACCTCCAGAACGGCAGAATTTACTACTAAGGTGATAAACTAGTGTTGCTTTAAACCATTTGTTACAGCAACAATAGGAAACTAATACAGTGCCAACTTTTTTTTTTTTTTTTTTTTGAGATGGAGTCTCACTCTGTCTCCCAGGCTGGAGTGCAGTGGCGCAATCTCGGCTTACTGCAACCTCTGCCTCCCAGGTTCAAGTGATTCTCCTGTCTCAGCCTCCCTAGTAGCTGGGACTACAGGCACGTGCCACCACGCCCAGCTAATTTTTTTGTATTTTTAGTAGAGATGAGGTTTTACTGTGTTAGCCAGGATGGTCTCGATCTCCTGACCTCATGATCCGCCTGCCTTGGCCTCCCGAAGTGCTGGGATTACAGGTGTGAGCCACCATGCCCGCCAATATTATTTTTAATGTATAACAGAATAATAAGTCAGGGTTTTTTTTTTAAATCCAGGATCCTACCACCCTAACAACTCCAACTTCAATTTTTTTTCTCCTTCCTATTTCTTGCCCTAAGCACTTACAACATTTAGCTTTAATCACAACGTAGTACAAATTTTGCATTTCTGCATTTTTCTCCACTTGCCATTTTTATCAGGAGTATTTGTCCCTGTTGCCATATAGTTTTTATAACTGTTTTAAGAGGGCTGTTAAGTAAATTGTATCACATGAACATTAAATTTACTTAACTACCTTGTTAAAGGATAATTTTTTTAGAAGTTAAAATTATGACTCATACAAATATAAAATTAACATGTTAAAGGTTGTATTTAACTTGTTAATTATTGAGAGAACCAGTAGGACACTTTAATTGGCTCAAAGGAGAATCCAAAGAACAAATAATTATAAGCCTAGCAGGAATGCTGAAATGAGTTTGCTTCATAGTTACAAAACTGGCAAAATTGGCCGATATCTGTAGAACAATAATCAGTTATATTCCATTGGTCACAATTTGCATTTCTATGAACAGGAATCATCTGCATTATCAGTTTCCCTTAATTTACATAATTGTAAAGTAGCTCAAAGGCGGTGAAATGAAAGGGGGAATCAACTCAGAAAGGTGGGCTAGATTAGATGGAACACTCAGTAACTGGAGGCAGTGGTGGGGGCGGTGGGCAAGACCTATTTCAAAGTCCTTCACAGTGTTTCCTGATAGCCTGTACTTGGATAGCTGGGTTATGTCCAGTTATTTACTTTTATTAAATGTCAATACATCTTTGAACATTTTTTTTCCTTTCCTAAATACCTAGGTTCTGTAAGATACAATACTGTTAATAGTAGGGGATCCCTAGGGTCAAAGGAGATTTTATGACTTTTGATTACTGTTGCCAAGTTGACCAGAGTTGTATAAGCCTTTTCTCATGCCAAAAACAAAAACACCATCCATGTCCAACGGCTATCACTTCCACAGTGTCCTAAAAAAATCTTTAAAAACCTTCCTTTCTCCGGTGGTCCTCTGCTATGGCTTGAATGTGTCTCCCAAAGTTCCATGTGTTGGAAACTTGATCCCCAGTGCAGTGGGTGTGGGGAGGTGGGACCTAATGGGAAATGGTTGGGTCATGGGGACTCTGCTGTCATGAGTGGATTAATGCTGTTATTATGGGAGTGGGTTCCTCATAAAAAGATGAGTTCAGCCACCTCTTGGCCTCCAGCCCTCTCTCTCTTTCTGCCCTTCCACCCTCCACCATGGAGTGACAGCAAGAAGCCCCTCGCCAAATGCCAACACCTTGATTTTGGACTCCCCAGCCTCCAGAACTCTGTGAGATAAATTTTTCTTCATTATAATTTACCCCACGTATTGGTATTCTTCTTATAGCAGCAAAAAGTAGACTAAGACACCCTTCCACCTTCTCATTTCTTCTCATATTCATTGGCCAGAATTAAATCTGTGGAGAATTTGACTGACCTGGATCAATCAAGACCCATCACCCCAGGGCGGGAGAAGGGCTCAGACTCCCCTAAAGCTCTGAGCCCTAGAGCCCCTGAACAGATTCTGTTAATAAACAAGAAGCAGGGGGACCAGTGGACCCACTAGAAGTGGTTTATGTGGCTTTTTTTTTTTTTTTTTTTTTGAGATGGAGTCTTGCTCTGTCACCCAGGCTGGAGTGCAGTGGCGCGATCTCGGCTCACTGCAAGCTCCGCCTCCCGGGTTCACGCCATTCTCCTGCCTCAGCCTCTCCGAGTAGCTGCGACTACAGGCGCCCGCCACCACGCCCGGCTAATTTTTTGTATTTTTGGTAGAGACGGGGTTTCACCGTGGTCTCGATCTCCTGACCTCGTGATCCGCCCGCCTCGGCCTCCCAAAGTGCTGGGATTACAAGCGTGAGCCACCGCGCCCGGCCTTATGTGGCTATTTACTGTATTTTCTTTTTTTTTAATTTCCTTTTTTGTTTCACTTTTGAAATGCATGATGGTTACACTACAGTCCTAGGATTCAGGAAAACTTACAATTCTACATCTAACCTTTGCTAAGGGTTAGACGCCAAATTACCTTTTGTTTGAGTTTTTCCATCCATTAAATGAACTTGGGATGAGAGTGGGAATGTGGGTGGTCAGAGTGACCAGATGAACTTTAAGATACCTTGCATCTGTAAAATTTTAATTATTTGAAAGTTAATGATCCATGTGAGAAACTTACTGCTGTGGCAACCACATACCACCACCACCACCCCACCCTACCCTCTGTTTGAAATGCTTGTTCTTCCGTGCCGTAAAGAAATAGCACTTGAACATTAATTTCTTCAGCAAGGTCATTTTTATACTTTCTGCAGAAAGGGTACACTCACCAGCAGTTTTGCCACGAGAGTACACCAAACAAAGGAGACAGGGTCATTTATAACTTGTCAAGTCCATTTTACTGCTGTGTCCGGTTTCCATTGGCTGGAACGGGACCTCACATTCTGTGTTTGTCCTGATTGGCTAGCAACTTAGAACTTTATAAAAGAAGCAAAGGCAGAGGAGAATGAAGGAGGAAGTAACTTGTGGAATGCTGAGAAAGGTAAAAACACCTTCAAATAAGGAAGAGGAACCGGCTATGACCTAATGCTTGCTTGGACCAGTATGAGCATGCCAGGGCAAATAGGCTAAATTGTGGGAGCTAAGAACATAAAGTACATTGATTTCTTTATTACGGCTAACAGATATTTAAGAATGTTAGCACAGGTCTTTGAATAAGTTTTGCTCCTAAGTTACTATTTATTCTTAATTAGACAGGGAGGAAAGTCTTTGAAGAGGAACCTCTACTTTACTTTTTACACCCCTAAGAACCACGATGATAGAATGCAAAAAAGCATCCCATCAGCCTTCACTTTTTCCAGGAAATGGCTGGCCACAAAAAACTCTCCGCCCCTTTCCTCTTTTGAAATGTTCCCAAACTGCTCACTTGCCTCCTTGAAGCTAATCAAGGATGGTCAAATGTACTTGAAGACCACTTTGTCTCTTGGCTTGCTTCCACAAATCCTACCCTTATATGACATTTGCCAAGTCAACACTGTCAGTATTTCCCCTTTTTACTCTATAACGTCTAACACCTCTGAACCCTTACCAAAACAAAGGTTTCAGCAGAAGGGTTCCCTTGCTGCACGTTTATGAATAAATAGCCTTTGTTGATTTTATCTTGGACTTAGTTTTGTCTCTGACACATGTGGAATGGATGTCTGTTAGAGTTCTGCCCTTACCACACCTCTTGCTTCCTGGATAAATGTGGGTTCACTTGGGTTGATGACCTTGGGCTACACTGGCTTCTTAAGAACCATTGAGAAGCCAGTGTACGGATTCTCGTTCAGACCTCTATAATTCAGTGAATCAATGAAGAGCAGCTGACACCAAAAATGCATTAAAATGTCAAGGCTAGCAGCCCTCTAGCTTCTGGCTGGAGTGTGTGATGAGTTCATCTGAGTTCCCTGAGTTCAAGGCATGCAGTGGGCAGATCGACTATGGGCCCATCAGAGGCTGAGTTTGCAGCAGCAGCTGCCCTGTACGCATGCAGCGAAACGGCTGTCAGCTCTTATTAGGAAGGTAGAAACATGCCAGTGGGTATGTATGCAGGACTAGTGTATTGTTGGATGTGCCTGCTTTTGACCACTGTAACATTAATTTGTATATTTCTCAAAGCAGCACATGCCCAAGATTTAGGCAAGTAGATTCAGTTAACCACAGAGTATACTTTTATGCCTTTCCTGTGATAACACCATTCTAGATGCTAAGAGAGAATGTAGGATAGGACAGAAAAGCACTGCTAGCAAGGAACTTACATTCATGCCAGTGAAGGAGACCCAAGCAGATGGGCAAATAATGTCAGCCGTCTAGAAGCAATGGAGTGAAGTGGCCAAGTGAAGGCCTGGAGGAAAATTGTTCTAGGCTAAGTCCCTGAGGGGTGGTGAGTTTGGGGTGCTGAGGAAACAGCAGTGTGACCTTTAGGGACAAAGCAAAGGTGTGAGGGAAAGTTAGGCAGGGGCCAGGTGAGGCAGGCTATTACAATATGTCTAGTAAGCAGTGGATTTCAGCAGGAGAATTATGTCTATTTGTTTTGGGGAGAGTGTTTTGAGACAAGGTCTGATCTGTCACCCAGGTTGGAGTGCAGTGGTGTGATCACAGCTCACTGCAACCTCAACCTCCCAGGCTCAAGTGATCCTCCTACCTTAGCCTCCCAAGTAGCACATGCCACTGTGTCGAGCCGTTTGTTTTTTTAAAATTCTCTGGAAACTGGGAAATTGACTGAAAGGTAGTATTCCTCCAAGCCCTTGAATCTAGGCTGGCCTTGTGACTACTTTGATCATTACAAGGCAGTGGGAAAGGATATTCTGGGACTTCAAGCCTGGGCCTCAATAGGACTGCCAGCTTCTACTTCCTTCTCGGAACACTAGCTCTGAGCCCAAGCTACATGGAGAGGCCATTGTCCTAGCTGAGAACCTAGCCAACTGCCACCACGTGAATGAACCATGGTGAACACTCTGCCCATTCAAGCCCACAAATGCCCACAGCTGCAGCCACATCACACGAATAGAGGAACCACCCCACTCAGTCCACGAAAACCAGAATTGTGAGATCGAATCACTTGGTTTTGAAGTTTATTTCACAGCAATAGATAACTGAAACAAGGGCAAGAGTGGTGGATGGATGCAGGACACAAGCCAGCTTTGGGGTTCATTTAGGCAAGAAAGGATGGAGGCCTGGAGCAGATTGGCAGAAGTGAAGACAGTGAATCGTCAGATTCAGGACACACTTGATGGGTGCAGCTTTCAGGTTGGATTATAAGGGAAAAAGGTAGAATAGAAAAGCAGCAAGTCCCTGCCTGGCTTTCTCCAGACCACTCCTTAGAGCTTTAGACTCAGCTCTCTTTGATAACTACCACCATCCTGCACTAACCAGTTGCTTATACTTTTACTGGCTTATATTGTGATCATTGTTTTGTTTTTTGTTTTTTGGTTTTTTTTGCTTTTTAAGTAAAAAATAAGGTTAAATCTTTGAGAAGTCCTTCTTAACCAACAAAACCTCAAAGACACAAAGGAAATTATTAATAGATGTAACCACCTAAAAATAAAGAATGAAACTTCTCTATCATAAAAACATGCCATAAGCAAAGCTAAAAGATGAGCTATAATGGAGAGAAAATATTTGCAAAATATAACAAAAATCTCATACGCTAACTATGTAAACAATTCTAAAGAAAAAGGTAGCCAAATAGAGACTAGCATCAAGCTGCTCTAGGAATTTCACATTATATTACTGTATCTTGATGTATGAGTTTTAGACGTGTCATGTCGCCCCTCGGCCTCCAGTAGATATGCCCAGGCTTCTCACAGCATGGTGGTCTCAAGGTTCGAAGAAGGTGAGAGGGGAAACTTCAAGGCCTCTTAAAGCCTCGGCTGCAGAACTCACATAATGTCACTTCTTCCATGTATTGGTCAAAACAAGTCACCAGGCCAGCCCAGGCCCAAGGGTAAAGAAATAGACTCTCTCTCTCTCACTAGGAGAAACAGCAAATTTCTCATTGCAAAGTGGTGCGGATACAGGGAGGTGTGGTTCACTGGGACATTATAACACTCCCACACAATGGCTAAAAATGCCTTTCTTCTACCCTCATGATTGATAGTTTAGCCGGGAATATTATTTTGTATTGATAATTATTTTCTCTTAGGATGAAAGCATTGCTGCACTCTCTTGGAGCTTCCGGTGTTGTTGAAAAGGGTAATGCCACTTTGATTCCTGTTCCTTTATGTGTGATCTCATATTCCTTTCTGAAATCTTTCAGGATCTAATTTATCTATGGTATGATGAAATGTCATAATACGGGCTTGAGTGAGTCTTCTTTTTTCCTTTTCTTCCCTCCTTTTCCTCCTGTTTTTTGTTTACTATGTTAAGCATTTGGAAGGTCATTTTAATCTGGATACACGTGTCCTTCAGTTTGGAAGGTTTCTGATATTTCTTTGATAGTTATATTTTCCACAAATATATTTTCTCCCAAAAAATATCAGAAGAGTGGTATTATTTTACATTTTTAAACATTTATGCTTGGCTTAATGGAACACAAATGAGTTCTCACATCTCCTTCTGCATTCAATCTTGCAATATGTTGTTTTGGTTTAAATCCATGAAGAAATTACAACTAAGCACATTTTTAAGGAAGCTTGTGTCTGAACAGATAGTAATACAGAAACCAACATACTGAGAAATACCTGGCATCTCTTTATCTGAGGACTTTGCTAAACGGGAAATATTTAGTCATCTTCTTGAAAAGAATTTATCCTATCGCTTCTCGGCCTTTTGGCTAAGATCAAGTGAAAAGAATTTATCCAAACTTGCATTGGTAGAAAACAAAACTGGCTTTGTTTCCCTGTGTAAAAACCACTTAGCACTTCATTTGTATATTCAAATATAGTTTGTGAAGAGAGCAATCAGAGAAATCATGTATCCAATTTGTAAATACAATTAACCAAGAGAATATGCAGGTCAGATCACCCTTCAACTGGTCTGACAATTGCCATCACAAAGTGAGTCAGCTGATCAAAGTGATGGGGAGACATTCTGAGAAATGTGTCATTAGGAGATTTCACCGTTGTGTGAACATCATAGAGTATACTTAGACAAATCTGTATAGTATAGCCTACCTACCACACACCTAGGCTATACGGTACAACCTGTAGCTCCTAGGCTACAAACTTTATACAGCAGGTTTGTACAGTGACTGCTGAATACTAGAGGCAGTTGGAATACAGTGGTATTTGTGTATCCGAACAGATCTAAACATAGAAAAGGTGATGATGTGTTACTCCATGATGTTATGCCAGTTGGCAATAGGAATTTTTGAGCTTCATTATGGTTTTATGGGACCACTGTTGTGTATGCAGCCCACCATTGATGAGAACATCATATGCAGTGCATGACTGTACTTTGACCACCAGGAGTACAAGTGCACGGACTGGACAGAAGGAAAACCTCAGAGAACCTGAGGATGTGGATAAGACTGTTTAGTGGGGTTCTCAACTCATCACAAGCTACCAGGTATTCAGCATGGAGGGATGGTGACAGTTATGCAGGACATTGACATATGATGATACAGTGGTCATTCTTACATAAAATGGAGAAGACTGTCCAGTAAATTCTATGAGTTTGCAGTAGATGGATCATCAAAGGATATGGGTAATCTTGTAGTAACAAGACTATGTTACTAGGAATTTCACTAGTCCTGTTACTAACTCATAGGCCATGGAGCAATATAAGACCAAGGTTACAAACCCCTAAAATATCTGGCAAGAGAATGACTTTTTTATGTACTTTGGTCTGAGCATGTGATTCATCAGTATATGACAGCAGATCAATTCAGATACATCCAGAAGAAGCCATCCTTTTATTCTGAAATGTTGTCCTAACCATACCTGAAATAAGTACTAAGTGATGCACCAGAATTTTCCTCCCTGGGATCAATGAGCAGTAGCACTGAGAGCAGAAATGGCAGCCGTGGTAACAGGAGCTGCTGTGGTCAGTAGGCTTTCGGGGTCTGTCAGGCAAGAGTATAGGATAGTGACAATCCAAATGAAAGCAAAAACAAACATAGAAAGGAATGAACTACTGAAATGCCAACAATGTGGATGAATCTCACAGATATTATAATAAGTAAAAGAAGCCAGACTTTTTTTTTTTTTTTTTTTTTTTTTTTTTTTTTGAGACGGAAGCTCACTGTGCCACCAGGCTGGAGTGCTGTGGCGCGATCTCCACATTGCAACCTCCGACTCCCTGGTTCAAGCGATTCTCCTGCCTCAGCCTCCTGAGTAGCTGGGATTACAGGCATGCGCCACCATGCCCAGCTAATTTTTGTATTTTTAGTAGAGACGGAGTTTCACCATGTTGGCCAGGATGGTCTCGATCTCCTGACCTCGTGATCCGCCCACCTTGGCCTCCAAAAGTGCTAGGATTACAGGCATGAGCCACCGCACCCGGCCCAGACTTTTACAAACATTACATTCTATGTGATTTTCTTCATATGGAACTCTAGAAAAGACAAGTTCAATTTATACTGACAGAAATCAGGCCAGGTCTGAGGCTCAGGATGGAGGAAACTGACTAAGAGGGAAGACAAAGGGAACCTTTTGGGGTAATGGAAATGTTCTATATCTTGATTGTGGTTAGGGTTACATGGGTATATACATTTGTCAAACTCATGGAAATGTATACTTTAAATGGATACATTTTATTTCATGTAAATTATACCTCAAAAAGTTTATTAAAAAAATACATGGGGCTTCCATGTTCACACAAGATAAAGTAAGTGGATTCCACCCTATTCCTTCTGCTAATTACAACTAAAAACTAGACAAAATACATAAAGCAACTATCAGAAACCTCTAAAGGTGGAGTAAACTAGGCAGACTGGCTAGGCAACTTGAGTGTCAAGGGATGGCCTGGCAGGGAGTTCCCAGAGGCTTTCACAGTGTTCACATATTTCAACCTGGGCACTAGAGGAAGGCACAGTCCGAAATGACCAACAAGCACAGACAACAAAAGTCCTAAGGAAAATGCTTTCTCTAGTCAAAGGACTTAGAAGAGGACAGTAATGAAGGATGGCTTTTTTTTTTTTTTTTTTTGAGATGGAGTCTTGCTCTGTCTCCCAGGCTGGAGTGCAATGGTGCGATCTCAGCTCACTGCAACCTCCGAGGATGACCCTTTTGACAATCTTGCTCTACTCCAGGTGAACACCATCAAAGAAGCCACAGCCCTCCTCTCCCCAACAGGCTCTGCAGAGACTGGTGTGGAGCTCGGTGAACCATCCCTGCTGTGCACTAATGTGGGGGCACCACTCCCCTTCCTCACCAGTGATTCTGGAGACAAGTGGAGCTCTATTAATGAGCCCCATCCTGCACTAATGTGATAACAGGTGACACCCCCTCCCTCCTTCTTCTTCCCATGGGATGCTATGGGGACTCTAGGGTAGAGCCCTGTTGACTACTGCCTGCCCTGCAGTAACAGAGGCAGCACCTACCCCCTCACAGAGAGTGTGGGCAGAATAACAGAGGAGGGAGCTGCAGAAAAAGCGTCTTTCAATTTGTGCACATCCCCAAGTGGCCTATGTGTGAAACTCATCAGAATTAACACAGCAAAAGCTTTAAGAACTGAGCTATGATGTGGAATACCACTCGGGTTTCAGACTGGTCTCTGGGTAGCACCCAGGCAGAGCAGACCAAGATAACGCTGAATTTGAAACCAAACTGACATTCAAACTCACAGACCACAAAAGTGAGTCATGATGTGCATTCTGAATTTAAGCAGGTTGAATGCATGCTAAAGTAGAAAATATAAAAAGGAATTAGAGTTTCATAATACCCAAAGTACTGATAATATTGAATATTACTTGTCATGTCAGAAAACAGAAAAAGTCAACCAGAATGAGAAAAGACAATCAACAGATGCCAATACCAAGATGGCACTGATGTTGGGATTGTCTGGCAAGGATTGTTAAAGCAGCTATCATTAAAAACAAACAAAAAAACTTTTAACAAGAAACTATGAACACTCAAAAAACAAAGTTTCAATAAATAAATAAAAGATACAAAGAAACCCCAGCCAGGTGTGGTGGCTCATGCCTGTAATCCCAGCATTTTGGGAGCCCAAGGCGGGCGATCACCTGAGGTCGGGAGTTTGAGACCAGCCTGACCAACTTGGAGAAACCCCGTCTGTACTAAAAATAGAAAATTAGTTGGGCATGGTGGTGTGCAACTGTAATCCCAGCTTCTTGGGAGGCTGAGGCAGGAGAATCGCTTAAACCCGGGAGGCGGAGGTTGTGGTGAGTCAAGATTGTGCCATTGCACTCCAGCCTGGACAACAAAGAGTGAAACTCCGTCTTAAAAAAAGAAAAGAAAAGAAAAGAAAAACCCCAAATGGAAGATTTATTTTATCTTAAATCATTTTTTTAAAAATAGAGACAGGGTCTCACTACATTGCCCAGGCTGCTCTGAAACTCCTGTGCTCAAGCAATCTGCCTGCCTCAGCCTCCCAAAGTGCTGGGATTACAGGTGTGAGCCACTGTGCCCAGCCTATTTTATTTTTTATTTATTAACTTATTTCTTTTGAGACAGGGTTTGTCTGTGTCACCTAGGCTGGAGCATTGTGGCATGATCTCTCGGCTCACCTGCAAGCTCCACCTCTTGGGCTCAAGCGATCCTTCCACCTCAGCATCCTGAATAGCTGGGACTACAGGCACATGCCTTCATGCACAGCTAATTTTTTGTATTTTTTATAGCGATGGGGTTTCGCCATGTTGCCCAGGCTGGTCTCAAACTCATGGACTTAAGTGATCTGCTCGCCTCAGCCTCCCAAAGTGCTGGGATTACAGGCATGAGCCACCACACCCAGCCCCAGATGGAAGTTTTAGAACTTAAAAAATATATATTTATACAATAACAGAAACAAACGCACTGGATGGACACAATGGCAGAGTGGAGATGACAGAGGAAAGAAACATTGAACTTGAAGACTAATAAAAGTTACACAATCTGAACAGAGGGAAAAAAAAACAGTAGATTTTTAAAAAATGAATAGGACTTTAAGGACCTAGGGGAAAATACTCTAAGATCTAAATACTCTTTAGATCTATTGAAGTTCCATAAGGACAAGAGAAAGAGTGCAGTGCTGAAAATATACTTAAAGAAATAATAGCTGAAAACTCCCCAAATTTGGTGGAAGACGTAAATCTTCAGATTTAAGAAACTGAGCAAACCCCAAGCCAAGAGGACGTAACAACCCTAAAATAGTATGCACTAAACAACAAAGTTATAAAATAATGTGAAAACTGACAGAATTGAAAGAAGAAATAGATAAATCCACAATTACAGCGTGGACTTCAACATCCTTCTATCACTAACTGATAGAACCATTAGACAAAAAAAAAAAATCATCAAAGATTAGAAGAAATTAACAACATGAACCAACAATATTTAAGTGACATTTATAGAACATTCCATCCAACAGCAGCAGAATACACATTTTTTTTCAAGTGCACATGGAACATTTACCAAGATAGACCATATCCTGGGACATAAAACAAACTTCAACAAATTTAAAATAATTGAAGTTATATGAAGTATGTTTTCTGATCAGTTGTGATGGAATTAAACTGTATGCCTCTCACTCATTCTTAGAATGCAAGGCTGGTTTTATACTGAATTAATAATTAGTAACCTTCCAAAAAAAGAAAGTACAAGGCCCAGATGGTTTCACTGGTTTCACCATAAATAGTATCAATTCTCTACAATTTCTTCCAGAAAACAGAAGCAGAGGGAATACTTCTTAACTCATCCTATAAGGCCAGCACTACCCTAATACCGAAACGAGATTAAGATATTATAATAAATGAAAATTAAAAACCAATCTCTCATGAACATAGATGTACAACTCCTCAATAAAATATTAGCAAATCAGGAGGAGGTGGAGCAAGATGGCTGAAATGAAGCCTCCAGCAATTGTCTACCCTGCAGGAACACCAAATTGCACAATGATCCACACAAAAAAGCACCTTCATAGGAGCCAAAAATCAGACGAGTGATTACGGTACTTGATATTAAAATCACATTAAAGAAAGAGGCACTGAGTGTGGTATGGAGAGAGAATATGTGCACTTCTGGGATAGAGCACAGTGATTGTGGGACATTGCATTGGAACTCAGTGCTGCCCTCTCACAGTGGAAAGCAACGGGGCACAACTTCGCGAGTGCCCATGCCCTAGCCAGGGGCAAATCATCCATCCCAGCAGTCAGACCCTGAGTTCTGGCAAACCCCGCCAAAGTGGGCTAAAGTGCTCTGAGGTCCTAAATAAATTTGGAAGGCAGTCTGGGCCAGAAGGACTGCAATTCCTGGGCAAGTCCTGGTGCTATGCTGTGTTCGGAGCCAGTGTACTTGGGAGGCATGTGACCTAGTGAGACACCAGCTGGGGTGATCAAGGGAGTGCTTGTGTCATCTCTCCCCCAACTCCAGGCAGCACAGCTTACAGCTCCAGGAAAGACTCTTTCCCTCTGCTTGAGCAGAGGAGGAGAAGAGTAAAGAGGGCTTTTTTTTTTGGCAAATTGGATACCAGCTCAGCCACAGTAGAATAGGACACCAAGCAGAGGTCTGAGGCACTCGTTCCAGGCTCTAGCTTCTGGATGACATTTCTAAACTGACCAGAAAGGAACCCACTGCCAGAACAGAAGGACCCAGTTCTGGCAGAATTCATCACCTGCTGACTAAAGGGCCCTTTGGCCCTGAATAATCAGCAGTGTTAGCCAAGTAGTACTGGCTGCAGGCCTTGGGTGAGACTCAGAGCCACACTGGCTTCATGTGTGACCCAGTACATTCCCAGCTATGGTGGCCACAGGGAGAGACCCCTTCTGCCTAAGAAAAAGAGAGGGAAGAGTAAAGGGGACTTTGTCTTGCAGCTTGGGTACCAGCTTGGCCACAGATGGGTAGAGTACCAAGTGGGACTCTGGGGTCCTGATTCCAGATCTTGGCTCCTGGATGGCATTTCTGGACCTGTACTGGGTCAGAGAGAAGCCCACTACCCTGAAAGGAGAGAATCAGGACTACAAGCATTCATCATAAGCTGACTGAAGAGCCCTTGGGTCTTGAATGAACATAGGCGATAGCCAGGCAGTACTCACCATGGGCCTAGGACAGTGGTGGCCATGGGGAGACTCCTCTGCTTGAGGAAAGGGGAGGGAATAGTGGAAAGGACTTTGTCTTGTGGCTTGGATGCCAGCTCAGCCGCAGTAGAATAGAGCATCAGGTAGACTCCTAAGGTTCCCAACTACAGGCCCTGCCTTCTGGATGACATCTATGGACCCACCTGGGGCCAATCTCAGACAGAAATTTATGAATATTTGGACAGATAATTCAAAATAGCCATTTTGAAGCTCAACAAAATCATGTTGATAACAGAGAAGAAATTCAGAATCCTATCAGATGAATTTAACAAAGAGGTTGAAATAATTAAACAGAACCAAGCAGAAACTCTGGAGCTGAAAAATGCAACTGACATACTGAAGAATGCATCAGAGTCTCCTAACAGCAGAATTTGTCAAGCAGAAGAAAGAATTAGTGAGCTTGAAGACAGTGTATTTTAAAATACACAGTCAGGAGACAAAAGAAAAAAGAATAAGAAAGAATGAAGCATGCTTACAAGATCTAGAAAATAGCCTCCAAAGGGCAAATCTAAGAGTTACTGGCCATAAAGAGGCAGTAGTGAGAGAGACTAGGGTAGAAAGTTTATTCAAAAGGATAGTAACAGAGAACTTCTCAAACCTAGAGATATAAGATATCAATATTCAAATACAAGAAGGTTATATAGAACACCAAGCAGATTTAACCCTAATAAGACTACCTCAAGACATTTAATAATCAGACTCCCAAAAGTCAAAGATAAAAAAGGATCCTAAAAGCAGCCAAAGAAACAAATAACATACAAAGGAGCCAATACATCTGGCAACAGACTTCTCAGTGGAAACCTTACAGGCCAGGAGAGAAACTAGCATGACATACTTAAAGTGCTAAATGAAAACAAACCTTTTTATACTGGAATTTATCCAGTGAAAATATCCTTCAAACATGAAGGAAAAATGACGACTTTCCCAGACAAACAAAACCTGAGGGATTTCATCAACATCAGATCTGTCCTACAAGAAATGCTAAAGGAATTTCTTCAATTAAAAAAACAAAAAGGATGTTATTGAGCAATAAGAAATCATCTGGGCGCTCACACCTTTAATCCCAGCCCTTTGGGAAGCCAAGGTTGGGGGATTGCTTGTGTCCAGGAGTTCAAGACCAGCCTGGGTAACATAATGAAACCCCATCTCTACAAAAAGTAAAAATTAGCTGGGCATGGTGGTATGTGCCCAAAGTCCCAACTACTTGAAAGTCTGGGATGAGAGGATTGCTTCAGCCTGGGAGGTTGAGGCTGCAGTGAGCCACACTCCATTGCACTCCAGCGAGGGTGACAGTGAGACTCTGTCTCAAAAAAAAAAAAAAAAAAAAACATCTGAAAGTATAAAATTCACAGATAATCATAAGTACACAGAAGGACACAGAATATAACACTGTAATTATGGTGTGTAAACTACTGATCTCTTGAGTAGAAAGACTAAATGATGACCCTATCAAAAATAATAACTACAACTTTTCAGGACATACACAGTATAATATATAAATAGAAACAACAAAAAGTCAAAAGAAAGAGGATGAAGTTGAAGTGTAGAGTTTTTATTAATCTCTTTGCTTGTTAGTTTGTTTATGCAATCAGTGTTGTCATCAGTTTAAAATAATGGGTTACAAGATATTATTTGCAAGCCTTATGGTGGCCTCAAATCAAAAAACATACAATGGATACACAGAAGTAATAGCAAGAAATTAAAACATACCACCTGAGAAAATCACCTTCATTAAAAGGAAGATGGAAAGGAAGGAAAGAAGGAAAAGAAGACTACAAAACAACCAGAAAACAAATAACAAAATGGCAAGAGTTAAGTCCTTATCAATAATAACATTGAAGATAAATGGACTAAACTCTCCAGTTAAGACATAAAGTGGGCCAGGCACAGTGGCTTACACTTGTAATCCCAGCACTTTTGGAAGCCAAGGTAGGTGGATCACCTGAGGTCAGGAGTTTGAGACCAGCCTTGCCAACATGGAGAAACCCCGTCTCTCTACTAAAAACACAAAAAACTAGCCAGGTATCATGGCGTGTCTGTAGTCCCAGCTACTTGGGAGGCTGAGGCAAGAAGATTGCTTGAACCCGCGGGCTGGAGGTTGCAGTGAGCCAAGATTGTGCTACTGCACTCCAGCCTGGGTGACAGAGAAAGGCTCCATCGAAAGAAAGAAAAAGAAAGGAAAGAAAGAAGGAAGGAAGGCAGGCAGGCAGGCAGGCAGGCAGGCAGGCAGGCGGGGAGGGAGGGAGGGAGGAAGGAAGGGAAGGAAGGAAGGGTGGCTGAATGGATTTTAAAAAAATAAGACCCAATAATGTCTTGCCTACAAGAAACACACTTTAAAGACACACGTAAACTGAAAAGAAGGGGATGGAAAAAGACATTGCTTGCAAATGGAAACCAAAAAAGAGCAGTATATTTCAAGACAAAAACTATAAAAAGAGACAAAGAAGATCATTACATAATAAAGGGGTCAATTCATCAAGAGAATGTAACGATTGTAAACCTATATGCACTCAACACTGGAGCACCCAAATATATAAAGCATATATTATTAGAGCTAGAGAGACAGACTCCAGTACAATAACTGGAGACATCAGCATCCCACATGCAGCATTGAACAGATCATCCAGACAGAAAATCAACAAAGAAACATTGGACTTAATCTGAACTATAGATTCCATCTATAGACCAAATGGACCTAATAGATATTTATAGAACAGTTTATCCAATGACTGCAAAATACACATTCTTCTCTGCACATAGATCATTTTCAAGGATAGACCATATGTTAGGCCCCAGAACAAGTCTTTAAAAATTCCAAAAAACTGAAATACTATCAAGTATCTTCTCTGACCACAATGGAATAAAACTAGAAATCCAATAACAAGAGGAATTTTGGAAACTGTACAAGCACATGGAAATTAAACAATATGCTCCTAAATGACTAGTGGGTCAATAAAGAAATTTAAGAAGGAAAGTGAAAAACATTTTGTTATTGTATAAAAAATTTACAAGTAGAAAAAAATAAGAAAAAAGAAAAACATTTGTTGAAATAAATGAATATGGAAACACAACATACCAAACCCTGTGAGATACAACAAAATCAGCACTAAGAGGAAAATTTACAGCAATAAGCACCTACATCAAAAAAGTAGAAAAACTTCAAATAATCTAATGATGCATCTTAAAAAACTAGAAAAGCAAAAGCAAACCAAACCCAAAATCAGTAGAAGAAATAAAGATCGGAGTAGAAGTAAATAAAATTGAAATTAAAAAATACAGATCAATGAAACAAAAATTTGTTTTTTTGAAAAGACAAACAATGTTGATAAATTTAGCCCAACTAAGAAAAAAAAGAGACTCTAATAAAATCAGAGATGAAAAGGAGACATTAAAACTGATACTGCAGAAATTCAGACACTACTATTATTAGACACTACTATGAGCAACTGTATGCCAATAAATTGGAAAATCTAGAAGAAATAGATAAATCAACCTACCCATATTGAACCATGAAGAAATCCAAAACCTGAACAGACTAATAACAAGTAACGAGATCAAAGCCATAATAAAAAGTCTCACAGCAAAGAAAAGCCCAGGACCCAACTGCTTCACTGCTGAATTTTATCAAACATTTAAAGAAGAACTAATACCAATCCTACTCAAACTATTCTGAAAAATAGAGGAGAAGGGAATACTTCCAAACTCATGCTACAAGGCCAGTATTACTCTGATACCAAAACCAGAGAAAGACACCTCAAAAAAAGAAAACTACAGGCCAGGATCCCTGATGATCATTGATGCAAAAATCCTCAACAAAAACATTGATATTTTGTTGTGTTTAAAGACACATTTGTTCAATTGAAAGACAAATGTGTTCAAAGACACATTTAAAAAATCATTCATGGCCGGGCATGGTGACTCACACCTGTAATATGGTGAAACCTCATCTCTACTAAAAATACAAAAATTACCTGGGCATGGTGGCAGGGGCCTGCAATCCCACCTGCTTGGGAGGCTGAGGCAGGAGAATTGCTTGAACCTGGGAGGCGGAAGGCACAGTGAGCTATTGCAGATTGCGCCATTGCACTCCAGCCTGGGCGACAAGAGCGAAACTCTGTCTCAAAAAATAATAATAATAATTAATTATGACCAAGTGAGATTCATCCCAGGAATAAAAGGATGGTTCAACATATGTAATTCAATCAGTGATACATCTTATCAACAAGAATAAAGGACAAAAACTACATGATCTTTTAATTGATGCTGAAAAAGCATTTGATAAAATTCAACATCCCTTCATGATAAAAACCCTCAAAAAACTGGGTAGAGAAGGAATGTACTGCAATATAATAAAACCCATATATGACAACAGACCCATCACTAGTATCATACTGAATGGAGAAAAACTAAAATCCTTTCCTTTAAGATCTGGAATAAGCCAAGGATGCCTAGTACACTATTATTCAACATAGTACTGGAAGTCCTAGCTAGAGCAATCAGACAAGAGAAAGAAATAAAGGGCATCCAAACTGGGAAAGAAGAAATCAAATTACCCTTGTTTTTAGACAATCTGATCTTCTATTTGGAAAAACCTAAAGGCTCCACCAAAAAACTGTTAGAACGGATAAATTCAGTAAAGTTGCAGAATACAAAATCAGCATACAAAAATCTGTAGCATTTCTATATGCCGAGGATGAACAATCTAAAAAAGAAATCAAGAAAGTAATTCCATTGAGAATAGCCACAAATAAAATATCTAACAATAAACTTAACCAAAATAGTGAAAGGTCTCTACAATGAAAAATATAAAACATTGGTAAAATAAATTGAGGAAGACACAAAAAAGAGAGATATTCCATGTTCATGGGTTGGAAGAATCAATACTGTTAAAATGTCCATATTATCCAAAGCAATCTACAGAGTCAATGCAATTCCTATCAAAATACCAGTGACATTCTTAATAGAAATAGAAAAAATTCTATAATTTATATAGAACCACAAAAGACCCAGAATACCCAAAGCTATTGTGAGCAAAAGGAACAAAACTTGAGGAATCACATTACCTGGCTTCAAATTATACTACAGAGCTATAATAACCAAAACAGTATGTTAATGGCATAAAAACAGACGGACTAATGGAACAGAACAGAGAACCCAGAAACAAATCCATCCGATCTATTTAAACGAAGATGCCAAGAATATAAATTGGGAAAAGGACAGTCTCTTCAATAAATGGTGCTGGGGAAACTGGATATCCATATGCAGAAGAATGAAACTAGACTATCTCCTGCAATATATACAAAAATCAAATTAAAATGGATTAAAGATTGAAATCTAAGACCACAAACGATGAGACTACTAAAAGAAAACATTGGAGAAACTCTCTCTGATATTGGACTGGGCAAAGTAATAACTTACAAGCACAGGCAGCCAAAGCAAAAATGGACAAATGGGATCACATGAAGTTAAAAAGCTTCTTCACAGCAAAGGAAACAATCAACAAAGTGAAGAGACAACCCACAGAATGGGAGAAAATATTTGCAAACTATCCATCTGATAGGAAATTAATAACCAGAATATATAAGGAGCTCAAACAACTCAATAGGAAAAAAAATCTAATAATCTGAGTTTAAAATGGGTAAAACATCTGAATAGACATTTCTCAAAAGAAGACATACAGATGGCAAACAGGTGTAGGAAAAGGTGCTTAACATCATTATCATCAGAGAAATGCAAATCAAAACTACAGTGAGATATCATCTCACCCCAGTTAAAATGGCTTTTATCCAAAAGACAGGCAATAACAAATGCTGATGAGGATGTAAAGAAAAGACAACCCTCATACACTGTTGGTGGGAATGTAAATTGGTACAAACACTATGGAGAACAGTTTGGAAGTTCATCAAAAAACTAAAAATAGAGATACCATATGATCCATCAATCCCACTTCTAGGTATATACCCAGAAGAAGGGAAATCAGTATATCAAAGAGATATTTGCACTCCCATGTTTATTGCCACACTATTCACAATAGCCAACGTTTAGAAGCAATGGAAGTGTCCATCAATAGATGAACGAATAAAGAAAATGTGGTATGTATACACAAGGGGGTACTATTCAGCCATAAAAAAGAATAAGATCCTGTCATTTGCAACAACATGGATGAAACTGAAAGTCATTATGTTAAGTGAAATAAGCCAGGCACAGAAAGACAAACTTCGCATGTTCTCACTTATTTGGGGGAGCTAAAAGTTTTTTAAAATTTAACTCATGGAGATAAAGAGTAGAATGGTGGTTACCAGAGGCCGGGAAGGGTAGTTGGGGAAGTAGGGAGGGAAGTGGGGATGGTACATGGGTACAAAAATATAGTTAAGATAGAATGATTAAGATCTAGTATTTGATAGCACAACAGGGTGACTTCAGTCAACAAAATTTATTGCACATTTTAAAATAACTAAAAGAGTATAATTGGATTGTTTGTAACATAAAGAAAGGATAAATGCTTGAGGTGATGGATACCCCACTTACACTGATGTGATTATTACACATTGAATGCCTGAATCAAAATATCACATGTACCCCATAAATATATATACCTACTATGTATCCCAAATTTTTTTAAAAAATTAGCAAATCAAATCCAACAATGTATAAAAATCATTATACACCATGATTTGACCAAGCAGGATTTATTCCAGGCATGAACAACTGGTTCAACATTCAAAAATCAATTAATGTAATTCATCAAATCAGTAAGTTTAAGAAGAAAATCATGTGATCATATCAATGGATGCAAAAAAGGCATTGCCAAAATCCAACACTCTTTCATAATAAAAACTCACAGCGACCTAGGAATAATAGGAAACATTCTCAAATTAACAAACAGGACTTACAATAATTCTACAACTAACATCATACTTAATGATGAGAAACTGGATGTTTTCTCCCCTAATATTGGGAACAAGGCAAAGATGTCCCCTTTCACCACTCCTATTTAATATTGCACTAGAATTTCTTGCTAGTGCAATAAGACAAGAAAAGAGAATAAAAGGCATGCCAATTGGGAAAGAAGAAATAAAGCTGTCTTTATTTCTGTGCACAGGATGGCATGATTGTCTACATAGAAAATCCCAAAGATTCAACAACAAAAGACTCCTGGAACTAATAAGTGATTATACAAAGTTCACAGAATATAAAGTTAATATTTAAAAGTTTAGTGCTTTCCTTTATGCCATCAACGAACAGTTGGAATTGAAATTAGAAACATAATGCCATTTACATTACCACCAAAAATAATGAAATACTTAGGCATAAATCCAACAAAATATGTACAGGATCAATATAAGGAAACATAGAAAACTCTGCTGACAAAAATAAAAGAAAATATAAATAAATGGAGAGATAGTCCATGTACATGAATAGCAAAACTCAATAATTTTAAGATGAGAATTCTCCCCAACTCTATCTATAGATTCAACACAATTCCAAGAAAATTCGAATAAGTTATTTTGTGAATATTGACAGATTCTAAAGTTAATATGGGAAGTCAAATGACCTAGAATGACCAACACAATCCTGAAAAGGAACAAAGTCAGAGGATTAACACTACCTGACTTTATGACTTAGTATAAATCTACATTAGGCAAGACTGTGTGGTATTGGTGAAAAAACAGACAAACTGATCAACAGCACAGAATAGAGAGCCCAGAAATACACCCACATAAATATAGTCAAATTATATTTGTCAAAGAAGCAAAGGCAATTCAGTGCAGGAAGAAGGAAGAGGATAATCTTTTTAACAAATGGGAAAATCCAGACAGTCCTTCCACCTTTTACAAAAGTTAGATCAAAATGGATCTTAGACTTAAATGTGAAACATAAAACTACAAAACTTACAGAAGCTAATATAGGAACAAATCTAGGTGGTTTGTGGTTTGGCGATGAGTTTTTAAATTCAACACCAAAAGCACAACCCATGGAATAAAAAATTCTTAAACTGAACTTTATTAAAAACTTCTGCTCTGTGAAAGAATGTTAAGAGAATGAAAAGGTAAGCCAAAGATTAGAAGTTATTTGCAAAACACATTAACTGATAAAGGACTGGTATTCAAAATTATAAACACTTAAAACTCAACAATAAGAAAAGAACCTAATTTTTTTGCATGGGCAAAAGGTCTGAAAATTACACCTCACTAAAGAAAATATGCAGGTGACAAATAAGCATAGAAATGAAGATCCACATCATATGTCATTAGGAGATTGCAAATTAAAATGAGATTTCACTACATATCTTTTAGAGTGACTAAAATCCACAAAACTGACAATACCAAATGTTGGCAACAGAATGCCTTTTCATTGCTGGTGAGAATGCAAAACGCTACAGCCACTTTGGAAGAGTTCAGCAGTTCCTTATAAAACTAAACATATTTGCACCATATGATCCAGTAATTGCACTCCTAGATATTTACCCAATTGAGTTGTAAACTTATGTCCACACAAAAACAGGCACATGAATATTTATAGTAGCTTTATTCACAATTGCCAGAAACTGGAAGCCACCAAGATGTCTTTTAATAGGTGAATGAATAAACAAAGTCTGGCACATCCATTCAATGGAATATTATTCAGCAACAGAAAGAAATGAGCTAGCAAGCTAAGAAAAGACATGGAAGAAACAAATGCATATTGTTACATGAAAGAAGCCAGTCTGAAAAGTCTACATAGTGTATGATTTCTGCTATGACATTCTGCAAAAAGCAGAACATAGGGAATGTAAAAAGGTCAGTCAGTGGTTGCCAGGGGTTTGGTGTGAGGGCAGAGGGTTAAATAGGTAGAGCACAGAGGCTTTTCAGCGCAGTAAAACTATTCTGTATGACAGTGTACACCCCACAGATGTGTACAATACAAAAAAAGAGAACCTTAATATAGACTATAGTTAATAATAATGTATCAATATTGGTTTATTAATTAAAACAAAAGTGTCATTGGTACATAGTGCCAAACTGTGCTCCATAGGTTCAAAGGGCCCTGCTTCATGTGCTCTTTCCTTTGTGGTCTTTGTGTCATCAACCAAGTTGTTAGGGTTGACTTGCAGGGTAGCTTGTCCCCCGGTTCTTTCCTCTCCATGTGAGCCTCCACAGAACTGCTTGAGTGTCCTCACAACATGGTGGTTGGTTTCCCCCAGATCCAGTGATCCAAAAGACCAACATGGAAGCTGCAGTGCCTTTCATAACCTAGTTTGGAAGTCACACATTGTCACTTGCATCATGCTCTACTAGGAACAGATCAGCCCTGATTCACTGTGGGAGGAGACTACACAAGGGCATGAATACCTACAAGGTAAGGGTCATCTGGGACCATCTTGAAGGCTGGCTACCACAGGCCCAAAGCCTGTTTCTAGACCCAGCTCCCACAGGTCTTGAGGTTCAATCCAACAGTGGGACCTTTATTTTTGGTTTCTGGTTGAGAAAGATTTTGAGAATGAGTGTACATGTTTATATTTATGTATATATTTAAAAAATTTTCTATCATTTTTGTGTTTTTCAAGTAAAAAGATAGATTTTAGCATGTGCTAATCTATCCACTTGATCCCCAAATCTCCTATTTCTCTTCTTCTAAAAGTTTATTTTTCCATTATAAAATTACTAGAGCTTTATAGTAAAAGAGAGGTATAGAAGAATTCAAAATCTTATCCCTTCCAAAACAACTTGTAGTAATTCATTATTGTATTTTCTTCCAGTATTTTTAAAATAAGGTTTTTTTAAATTTTATAAAACATGTAGCTAATGCATATTCATTTTGGAAAAACTATTTAATAGATAAAAACCAAAAACAATAAAATTACTAGCATTTGTAATTCTTCACCCAGATTTATTTATTCTAGGTTTATTCTAGGTTTTTTTCCTGTGCACACACATAAAAATTCATATACATATATATACCCACACCTTTTAAAAGTGGGTTTCTACTGCACATGCCACTACTTGCCTGGGTTATTAAATTTATTCTTGGAGTGTCATTTAAATTCCTGAAGAGCGATCTGCTATATGAGTGTGTGTGTGACATTCTTTAGTCAGTCACTATTTTTAATCACCTAGACTTTTTTTCACTACTATAAACGATGTGATGAAGATCCTTGGCTAAATCTTCATTCACCTCACAGTTATTCCTTAGAGCTAAATCCTAGAAGTAGTAGAACTCTTGGTTCAAAGAGTATGTACATTTTTCAGGCTTTTGATACATTTTATCAAAATCCCTTCCATCAGGTCTTCCTCTTGAGGCAGGAAAATAGAGTCTGGAGGCAGGGAACATAAGGCCAATTCACACTTCAGCTATGACAGGAAATATCCTCTCCATGAGGCCTACACCAAGTAAATGACTTTGTAACTTCATCCTCTTCATTTATACAGGGCATACACCAAGTAACCAATGGAATCCTCTAGAGGGTATTTAAACTCCCAAAAATTCTGTAATGGGGCCCTTGAGCCCCTATGCTTGGGTCCATTCCCAAACTGTGGAGTGTACTTTCATTTTCAATAAATTTCTGCTTTTGTTACTTCATTATTTCCTTGCTTTGTTTGAGCGTTTTGTCCAATTATTTGTTCAAGACGCCAAGAACCTGGACACCCTCCACCGGTAACACTCTTACAATTATGCAGTTGTGCAGTGCATAGCCCGTGCCCCTGTATGTGGCAGTGTTGCCCACTTAGCAGTGAGGAGTGCATATGTTCCTGCATTATCACCAAAACAATGTTATCATCTTTTATTTATTATTATTTTTTTGAGTCAGGGCCTTGCTCTGTCACCCAGGCTGGAGTGCAGTGACGCAGTCTCAGCTCACTGCAACCTCTGCCTGTCAGGCTCAAGCCATCCTCCCACCTCAGCCTTCCGAGTAGCTGGGACTACAGGCATGTGCCACCATGGGATTACAGGCGTGAGCCACCGTGCCCGGCCGTTCTATGCATATTTTTAATATAGTGTAAGTGTGGTTCCAGTGACTCATTGAAGAAATATTTATTGAGGTCCTATAACACAATAGTAAACAAAAGAGTCCCTGTCGTCATGGACCTCAACTTCCAGTGTATGCATTGCATATGTGTTTGGGTGTCCTGCCCCTCACCTGTCAGGACAGGGACATCCCCATCATGGGCTCCTCTCTGCTCTGGAAAGACATTAGATGTGACCCATCACAGACTCCTCTGCATACACCAGGCAGACAAAACCTCCCGAGCTGTCTCTCAATGTTGGCAGACTGACCACTTCTCAGTCTTCACAGGGGAGAACTAGGGAAGAAACAATCTCTGCCAACCAATGGCATTCAGACCTCTCCTATCATGTTTGATGGATATGAGGTGGTCCCTCAATGGAAATAATGGACTCAGGACACTGGCGAGATGAGCTTGGAAGAGTTATCTAGGTCACGGGAAGACTGGAATGGTAATATTGAAGCTTTAGGAACTAGGGAAATTCGACCTTGGTGAACATTACAAGGGCAGGCCTTCATTGTTATGTACGTTCTTCTGGAAGTGATGGAAACTGGGTATAAAAGACTTTGTGGCATAGCAGGAACTCAGCCTTTTACCCTGTTCTGGAAGGATCCTGCCTACTCAGAGAAAGTAGCAACCACAGAACAGGGAACTGGGGAAGGTCAAAAGCCAGGCCATGACTGGCTGCGTCTGCTCTTGCTCTGTGGCCATCTCACTACCCTTAGCTAAAGTAATGTGAAACATGGGGTATATATATCGTGTGTGTGTGTGTGTGTGTGCGCATTTGTTCTCTTCTGGGCCATCTGTTGTCCTCACAGCCCTGCAGTGAGTCAGACTCAGCCATCAGATTAAAAGTGGGAAAGGAGCAGAAGTTCCAGGCAGGAATGAGGCTGCCTTTTAACCAAGCTCAGCTGTAGTATAACTCACTGGATGGCTGAGTGACAGGACTGGAAGATGTCCTTTGGGGCCACAGCGCGGGGCTGTGAAACCAGTGCAGCAGCGAGGCACTGGGAAGGTGTTTTTGCACAGGCTGGGAAGAGGCGCCCAGTGGCAGCCATGGGGCAACTCCAGGAACAGGGGTCCTTGAGAGCATCAGAGATCAGCCCCTTCATGTGAGAGGCCCCTACTAAGCATTAAAAGGCCTAGCTAGGTGTAAGGATAGCTGGGGAGCAAGAAGGATAGCTGGGGAGCAAGAAGGATAGCTGGGGAGCAAGGGTAGAAGGGGATGGGCAGATAAGGCTGACCTGGCCCAGCACCAGCATGTGTTTGACTCCTAGATGGGTGCCCAGGGTTGGAGCAGGCAAGCATTTGTCGTTCACTTCTGCCCAAGGCCTGACATCTCCATCATCCAGGCTAAGCAGAGCAGGGAAAGGATATCCCATCTGAAGCACAGAGAGGGGGTGACTTCCCCAAGGACACATAGCATATTATAACTGAGTCAGGCTTAAGACTCAGAAGCAATGGCTCCCTGTCCCGGGATCACTCCCTCATTCACTCCTTTCTGGGGATGCCCATTAAGGACCTGTCCTTATGATCATCAAAACATTTACTGAGCACAATAGGGCCGTGGGAGACCCACCTCGTACAGGCAATGAGGGCTACGTAGTCTGCAGAAAGGTTGAAGGTAAAAAGAAAACCACCAAAAGTAGGTCTGCTTTTTAGTATCACTGCACTGGCAATTTCAAAGTCAGTGATTAAATTAGTCCAAAAAACCTTCTGTTAGTCTTCAGTTCTAAACAATCATTGTGGTTATGGTTAAGTTTTAATATGGTATTAGCACATTTAAAAACCACCTGTAATAAGCATTGTATTATATATAGACATTAATCCAGAGAACTTCCAGTTACATACTTGGCCCCCAACACACCCAGACTCAGCCAGGGGCGTTTATTTCAAGTTTGCTAGCAATTTGGAATGCTTCAAAGAAATGGTAACGATGATCATAACTCATTCTCACACACTACCTCCCCATCAGCACCATCTTAAAGTTTCTTGAATGAGGGTGTGCCCGAGAATGGATGTCCAAGAAATCTGCCAGCCAGCAGGCAGAGGGGCAGTTAGGTGTTGTCACTATCTGCTATCCATTTATTTAGGTGGCTGTGATCAAGTCCAGTGGAATTTTACCCGATTCCCTAACTATCACTTAAAATGACTTTTAAAATGATGCCACGTGGAAATAACAGATTATATTGAGTACACAGAAGACCGATTTATTGCTAGCCAGACAATGCAATTAAAAGAGAAGGCTGGGCATGGTGGCTCAGGCCTGTAATCGCAGCACCTTGGAAGGCTGAGGTGGGATCATCACTTGAGTCCAGGAGTTTGAGACCAGCCTGGGCAACATGGCAAAACCCCGTCTCTACAAACAATAATTAGCTGGGTGTGGTGGTGCATGCCTGCAGTCCTAGCTACTCAGGAGGCTGAGATGGGAAGATCACTTGAGCCCAGGAGTTAGAGGCTGCAGTGAGCTATGATCATGCCACTGCAATCCAGCTTGGGCAACAGAATGAAACTCTGTCAAAAAAAAAAAGAGAGAGAAAAGAAAAAGGAAAGTAAAAATTGCTAAATACCTCCACAGTCTATGTAGGAAATATGTAAATGGTGGTCCATTTCCAAGACAAAGTGCCTCAAGTAGGCTTGGGTCTGCAAACTACAGAAGGACAGAATATACTGGGCCCTTTCTTTACTAGCTGGAGCCTGCTTGTTTGGGCGCCCTTAGTTGCTCTCATCCGAACGTAAGAGTTGAGTCTAGAATGAAAATTTACTAGCCTGCAAAATAGCTCACTTTATCTATTCTTTTATCAGCTTGCCTGACTACCTAGGTCACAGGTTAAATACTTAAAAAGCCCTAGAGCAGACTATAATTGCAATGCATTATGGGCTGCAACAAAATGCAGCGAGACAACCCTAAAGAAAACACCCAAAACCCCTACCTGGCCAGGCGCGGTGGCTCATGCCTGTAATCCCAGCACTTTGGGAGGCCGCAGCAGGTGGATCACTTGTCAGGAGTTTGAGACCAGCCTGGCCAACATGGTGAAACCCTGTCTCTACTAAAAATACAAAAATTAGCTGGGCGTGGTGGTGGGCGCCTGTAATCCCAGCTACTCGGGAGGCTGAGGCAGGAGAATCCCTTGAACCTGGCGGGTGGAGGTTGCAGTGAGCCAAGATCATGCCATTGCACTCCAGGCTGGGCAACAGAATGAGACTCCATCTCAGAAAACAAACAAACAAAAACAACCCTACTCAACAACCAACAGGTGACGTCTAGGACGATTGTGACTCCATAATACTCAGCCTATGAGGAACCAGGAGAGGGACCTGCACACTAGAGGATAAAATGCTTGTTGTAACCGTGCGGGGCATGCCTGCCCACCAGACACCCGATCTTGCAAGACTGTATTAAAAGTCTCACTTCCGCCGTTCTCCGTGTCTCTGAGTCCATTGTTTGGGTTTCGACGGGTGAGTTTGTTTCTCACAGTCTAGACTCTAGATGTGAAGAACTTTGATCATATCACCAAAGGAGATGGTGGTATGCAATTTTATAAGTAAAAATACACTAGTGTCAGTTTTTTTACCAGGGAAGCCTGATTTGCATCTTTTTAAATAATTTAAAAAAACCACACTGTTATTAGGCCAGGAGCAGTGGCTCAGGCCTGTCATCCCAGCACTTTGGGAGGCCGAGGTGGGTGGATTGCTTGAGTTCAAGACCAGCCTGGGCAACATGGAGAAACATCATCTCTACTAAAAATACAAAAATTATCAGGGTGTGGTGGCATGTATCTGTAGTCCCAGCTACTTGGGAGGCTGGGAGGATGAGGCGGGATGCCTTGAGCCCAGGAAGCGGAGGTTGCAGTAAGCCGAGATTGCGGCACTGCACTCCAGCTTGGGCGACAGAGCCAGACCTTCTCAAAAAAATAAAAATAACCTGTTATTAAGCAGATTTAACATTTTCCTTTAAAAAATCATCGTACCTTTGAGGGCATCATAGAATTAAGTAACATCAACAAAAGTCAGGCTTTTTCTAGCTGTAAGCAACAGAAAACCCACTTCAAACTGGCTTCAGTGAAAAAGGCATTTGATTGTCTTGTACCTGAAAAGCCTAAGGGTGAGCAGTTGGCTTCACGCACAGCTGGACTTGAGGGGTTAAGCTGCATCACGAGGCCCTGGTCTCTCTCTCCATCCCCAGCTCCGCCTTTTCTGCAATGGCTCCATTCTCCATGGGGGCAGGATGGCTGCCAGTTAACTCCAACCTCAAATCCCCTCAGGTTTGAAGCTTCCAGACTTCTCCATAATCAGGACCAGTTCTAAGCCTGATGCCATGGGCTGGAATTGGGTCACATGCCCCACCCCAACCCCCACTCCTCTGAGGTCTGGGGAATGGAATGCACAGATCCGCAAGCCTCTCTTTCCCTTTTGGAGCCAGAAGAAGAGTCGACTCCATCCACTGCACATGGCTGAGGTGGAGAGGAGGCTTCCCCAGATGAAAACAGAGGACAGCTACCATAAGAAGGGGAAGTGGATAACAGGTGACCCCCAAAAGCCATACTTGGAAGGTAATTATGTAAATGTATACTAATATGTAATAATAATTGGAGGTTCAGAAAGGTGACTTCTGAATCACCCACCTGCCAGCCCGGGTGACCTAAGAGGGAAAGCATCTTTGTTAGACCATCTGGCAGAAGGGGAGAGTCCACGGTGTTCCCTGGTATGGTAGGGGAGGGAAGCCAGAGGCTACCAAGGGACAGTGGACTTGCCCAGGGCCACACAGCCACCCACAGGCAGCAATGAAACTAGAACACAAAACTCAGATGTCTCGTTCTCCATCCAGTGCTCCCAGCTGGCCTTGTAAGGGCAAAAAGGGGGTTCCAGGAGGGGTCCTCCAGCTGCTTCATCACCCCTGGAGGAGCGGCTCCAGCAGGCTCTCCTAGCTGCCATGGTGGAGTATTTTCAACAAGCCCCTTCCACTCCCCTGCCCCCAATGCCCTGGGATCTCCCAGTCTGTCTCAGGTGAAAGGAGGGGCAGGTCAGTCTTACCCTGGAGTCCTGAGTCCCACAGGCCTTCCCAGTCTTGACAGCACCAATCTGTGGCCTTCATCTTACATAAAATGCAGTAAGAGCCCTAGGCAAGAGCCTCTACCCTCTCCAGCTCTTTCTGAAGCCACCACGACCAGGTCAGGCTGGGTCTTCCTGGGCTCCTAATCTCCACCCCACCGGATCCTAAGATACCAGCAGTGCTCCCACAGCTGTGTTCAGAGCCAGCACCACTCTGGCGTTAACCCACCAGCCAGGCTGCCTGGGGGACTTCTCCGTGGGAATGCTTGGATGCCAGCAATCTGATTGAGCTGGGGAGGGAGGCCTGTCTTGAAGTACTGTTTGCATAAAAGCACATTATTTTATGTAGATGGTGTTTATTTGGATAACGGAGTTATTACAATAGAGATTAAAAGGGGCTTAAGCACCCCCAACCCACCCCTTGGTGCCACCATTGTTATCACCAGTTTAAATGAGAGGAACCACACCTTAACTCAATGACAGCACCAATAGTGGAAATCCAGACCCCTCAGGTAATGGGAAAAACAGACTAGGATGTGGCCAGGACACACGGACAAGGTCTTCCTGGCATGTTAGCACTTTAAAAAAGGATGATATTGATGACATAGAAAACTGGCAATGATAAATTAAGTGAAAGGGGAAAATTATGAGAAAGTATGTATAACATGTATATAATCATATATGTATGTATACATGTATAAAGTTATAGTAGTTAAGAGCATAGGATCTGGAGCCAGTCTGCCTGGGTTCAAATCCTTCACCTCTTACTTACCTTGAGCATTTCATTTAAACTCTCTGTGCCCCAATTTGTTTATCTGTAAAGTGAGGCTAATTCATCTAAAGTGTCTAACACAGGTCCGGACATACAGTAAGTGCTCAAAAATGTTACTGGCTAATCTTGTTAGTCTCTTGCACAGGAAACTTGCACCCCCAGCCGTGGTGGTGACCAGGCCTGAGCCTCCCCACCCCTGGCTCAGGAACCCCAGCACCCTACCACTGCCGGCTGCCCATTGTTCCTGCCTTCCTGTTCTGCCCTGCTCCGGAATACGGCAGGAGCAGCTCCAGCCAGACAGGAAAGCATCCGTGTTCTGGTACCCGCCCCCACTCCACCTTCAGGGTGCTCAGCCAGGCCCCTCCTGCCCCTTGTTGGGAGCACTGAACTACCAGTCTTCAGACTGAATCCTACTTGTGTTTTCTCAATGGAAAAACTAGACAACGAAGGAACCCACTTGACAGGGCCACCTGAGGGTTAAGTAAGATCATGCGTGCAACAGTGACAATGGCTGTCCTCATGTTGTCTCGCTCAGTATCAGCTTTCAAATGCTGCTTCCAGACAGGATGCAGGGGGGACCAGTTCTGCCTCTAGTGTCTGGGGCTTAGATTTCTCAGATCATGCTGCCTCTCCCTATCTGACACCCAGAATCCCCCCAGAAAGACAAGATAGACACTTCCCTGAGATTAGAAGCTAGCTATTCAATCTAGGTGAACATGCCATTTTGGAGATTAGACAAACTGAGCCCTGGAGGAGTCAAACGACTCAGAGTAACCCAGACAGCCACTGGCAGAGGTGTGGTGAGGAGCCAATGACAAAAGTGGGTGAAAGAGCTGGGCAATGTGCCCAGGCTGGCAGCCAGGAGACCAGGGCTTGGGGTCACTGGATCCTCAGGTGCGGTGAAGAGGCAAGGCCAAAAGTGGGTGAAAGAGGTGGGCAACATTCCCAGGCTAGCAGTCGGGAGACACCTGGGTTTGGGGTCACTGGATCCTGGCTCTGCTACTGAATTGCTACGTGACTGTTCTGTGCCCCTGATTCCCTTCTCTGGTGGCTACAGGAAGGCAGATGTGGCTCCTCACCCTGCCTGTGCCATGGGCTGGCTGCATTACTGAGTCATTTTACCCCTCCGGGGCTCGGTTTATCTAATCTCCAAAATGGCATGATTAATGAGCTAGCCCCTGATCTCAGGGGAGATTCTTTCTCGTCTTTCTGCTGCTTCTCCTCCATTTCTCTGCTCAGAAGGGGAACTGTGTCAGCAGATCAGGGCTGGCTATTTGAGGCTTTTGGAAGAGTAAATCCAAGTCATAGCTTCATGTCTCTCTGCGCTGGGCAGGACCAAGGCTAGGCTTTTTTATTTCAATAGGTTTTGGGGTACAGGTGGTTTTGGTTACATGGATAAGTTCTTTAGTGATGAGTTCTGAGATTTTGGTACACCTGTCAACTGAGCAGTGTACACTGTACCCAATATGTAGCCTCTAATCCCTAAACCTCTCCCACCCTCCCCTGTGAGTCCCCAAAGTCCATTATATTATTCTTACACCTTTGCATCCTCATAGCTTAGCTCCCACTTTAAAAGAGAGAACATCACCAAGTCAGGAGTTCAAGACCAGCCTGGCCAGCATGGTGAAACCCCATCTCTACTAAAAATACAAAAATTAGCTGGGGATGGTGGTGTGTGCACCTGTAGTCCCAGCTACCTGGGAGGCTAAGGCAGGAGAATTGCTTGAACCTGGTAGGCAGAGGTTGCAGTGAGCCAAGTTCGCATGCCACTGCACTCCAGCCTGGGTGACAGAGCGAGACTCCATCTCAAAAAACAAAAACAAAAAAATAAAAAAAAACCCAAGAGAATATATGATATTTGGTTTTCCATTCCTGAGTTACCTCACTCAGAATAATGGCCTCCAGCCCCATCCAAGTTGCTGCAAAGGCCATTATTTTGTCCCGTTCTATGGCCGAGTAGTATTCTATTATGTATATGTATCACATTTTCTTTATCCACCCATTGGTTCATGGGCATTTACGTTGTTTCCATATTTTTGCAATTGTCAACTGTGCTGCTATAAACATGTGTGTGCATGTATCTTTTTCATACAATGACTTCTTTTCCTTTGGGTAGATACCCAGTAATAGGATTGCTGGATCAAATGGTAGTTCTACTTTTAGTTCTTTAAGGAATCTCCATACAGTTTTCCATAGTGGTTGTACTGGTTTACATTCCCACCAAGGCTGGGCTTTTGACCTGCTTTCTCCCCACCCCGACCTGAGGGAAGCTGAGAGGACCTGTGTGTCCACAGGCTGGCTTTGACATGACACGTCATGACACGAGATGACACAAAGTAGCACGCTGAGCGCCCACTATGCAGTAGCCAACGTCCCGTCAACAGAGGGCGTTTACTGAAGATTTGAGGATGGAGGAGGAGCTGGGGCTTGCATCATAGGAAGGCAACAGCTTCAGAACCTAACCCTATTCTCAGAGTACCCTCCTACTTGCCTTCACCCTCCCAGGGGACTTTCCCTGGGGGTCACTATACTGGTCCAGCCTCCGTCCATCATGCTGCCTTCCTTCTCTTGCCCCCTTTTTGCACCCCCATCTTGTGCATTGCCACAGGAACCCCCAAGTCTGTTTGAATGGGGGAAGGCATCAGGGGCCAGAGTGCCCCCATCTCCATCAACTCCCCCAAAACTGTCCCAAATAAAGTCACCCCAAAGAAATCTTAGGAATATATTGTGCTTTTGTAAGCACACAGTCTTACAATATGCCCCCTCCAAACTGACTGCCTCCCCAAAGCCCCTCTTTGCCAAGCTCCTGCTCTCAAATTTGACCACCCAAATCCGGCATAGGGCTCAGCTGGGCAGTCTTCTGCTGAAAAGTCTGCCTTCCGTAGAAGGCTGCTGGGAGTAGAGAGGCGTTTCCCCACCATTACTCATCTATTTCATCTTCACCAAAATTCTGCAGGTTAGGAAATACTGCCCCAATTTTACAGAAGTGGAAACTAACGCTCCTGGCTGGGACTGTGTCTTAGTCCATTCAGGGTGCTGTAACAGCATACCTTAAACTGGGTAATTTATTAACAGGAATTTACTGCTTACAATTCTGGAGGCTGGGAAGTCCAAGATCAAGGTGCTCTCTGCTTCAAAGATTACATTTTCTCACTGCATCGTCACGTAAAGGGGCAAACAAGTTCCCTCAGACCTCTTGTATAAGAGCCCTAATCTCTGCCCTAATGACGTAATCACCTTCCAAAAGTCCCCACCTCTTAGTACTATCACATTAGAGATTCCGTTTCAACATAGGAATTCTACCTACAGTGGAAGGTTGTGCTGTCCAGCCTCAGCCCCAGACTCCAGAATGTCAGATGTCTTTCCATCTCTTCAGCCCCTCACTCCCCATGAAGGTCCCAGCAAGGCTTGGTGCAGCCTCCCAGGCCACATCTGCTACCCCTACCCCGACACAGGTGATCAGAGCCGGTTGGCAGACACTCTGGAACAGAGGCCTGAGGTTGTTATTAATGTCATCCTCCTATATTTCCTACTCTCTGCCTTCCAGGCATGTTGTGGGATGGCAGTTCCCTGCTCCCTTGTGATTGGGAGGTAGGGTAACCTGGCCAATAAGATGTGAGAAGTGACATTTGTCATTTGGGCTGGAGCACTTAATTGCCAGATAGAGATCTCTTTCCCTCTGCCGTCTGCTTTTCCCCGTCTGTCTGCTTCTGACAGCCTTTGAGATGGCAGCTGCCCCATCACCCCCCGGTCCTGGAGTAAGGAGACATGGGGCCCCTGCCAGCCCTCGACGGGTAGTAGTGTGCATGAGAAAGACACTTCCTATTAGGAGCCACTAAGATTTCAGGGTTGTTTGTTGCTGCAGCATAACCTGGCCTACCTTAACTCGCACACATCTCCAAAAAGCAAAACCAAGATGGAGCTCAGAAATAGCATGAAGGACATTGTCTCTGGAGACCAAATTCTCACAGTGGACATCTTTGGTGTTCATGCCTCAGCAGGGACTGGAAGTGGCAATAGAGTTGGCCCTTTGTGGGGCCTTAGTACAGCTAGGGGAAACCTCAGAGAAAATCCATCCAAACTCTTTCCCGACCAAATATGGAGAATGAGGCCCAGAGAGGGCAGGGGCTTGACAGCATGCTATAGTAGAGGCTGGCACAGAACCTGCTAACAATAGACTGCCTCCATTTCCCAGCCTCCCACGCAGCTTTATGTGGCCATGTGATCAAAATTTGCCACCTAAGGACATCTTTGTGGGTTTCTTAAAGAGAAATCTGTGACTCAGCTGCACCAGGGTAGGAGGCTCCTAGAGGTTCAGAGCCAAGGCCTGGCCTTACCACTCTTGGGGTGTGTTGCCTTGGGCAAAGTGCTTCACTCTGAAGCTGGGAATTATGGTGAACAGATGAGATCAGTGTATGCCCAGTGCCCAGCAGAGCATCCAGTGTGCAGGAGCTCAACAAATGCGACGCTTCCTGTTATTATCATTCAGCAGTAGGAACAAAGCTGTGATGACATAAGCCAGGGTCTTGCTGCACCACCCAGATTCCACACAGAGGGCTGGAGTGTAGAGCAGTTCCTTCTCTGCCCAGCCAACATTCTCTCTTCTTCTGGGAAGACCATCTCTATTTTCACTCCAATCAGATGACTGTTTCTGTAACATGCAGCCATAAGAAAGTAGGAAACTAACATTTACTAAGTGCCAGCTGTGTCCTAGTACTTCACATGATTACTTCATTTAGTCTTCAGGATAAGTCTATAAAGAAGGTAGGTGTGGAAACTACAGCTCAGAGAGGTTTAGTAACATGTGCAACATCACAGAGCTGGGACTCAGATCTGATGCCCCAGCCCAACTCATCTTTTAAATAAGGGTCGGCCATTTAAGTTTCTAACTGTGACTGACTTTTCTAGGAGAGGCATTTATTCACTCAGTCAATATTTACTGAGGCCAGGTGTGGTGGCTCATGCCTGTAATCTCAGTACTTTGGGAGGCCAAGGTGGATACATCCCTTGAGCCCAGGAGTTCAAAACCAGCCTAGGCAACATGGCAAAACCCCATCTCTACAGAAAATACAAAATTATTAACCAGCTGTGGTGGCATATGCCTGTGGTCCCAGCTACTCAGGAGGCTGAGGCAGGAGGATTGTGGGAGGCTGAGGCAGGAGTATCTTGGGAGGCTGAGACAGGAGGATCACTTGAGCCTGGCAGACAGAGCAAGACCCTATCTCAAAAAAAAAAAAATTTGCTGTGAGCCTGCTGTGTGCCAGGCATAGTACCAGGCCTCAGGGATAAGACAAGCCCCTGCCATCATGGAGCACCCATTCCAGATGGCATGGAGACTTCACCTCATGAGCCAACTCTAGGTGACAGTAGCTGCCTGCAGCATTATGACGAGAGGATCCGGAGAGGCCTCTGGGCCCAGCAGGAAGGACATTAGTGGTTGATTACTCAGGCTGCCATGGGTGCTATCAGGGAGTTTCTGAGTGTGTGCTGTTTACTGGCCACCCAAAGTTTTAGACTTGTTCATACAAATATATAATAAAGCAGAAATATAGTCTGGTCAGAGCACAGTTCCACTCCTTATTTTGAAAAGAGTAACTGGCTGGGCATGGTGGCTCCCACCTGTAATCCCAGCACTTTGGGAGGCTCAGGCAAGCAGATTGCTTGAGCCCAGGACTTTGAGACCAGTCTGGGCAACATAGCAAAATCCTGTCTCTACAGAAAATAAAAAAATTATCCAGGTGTGGCAGTGTGCACCTGTGGTCCCAGCTACTAGGGAGGCTGAGGTGGAAGGATCCCTTGAGCCTGGGAGGTTGAGGCTGCAGTGAACCATGATTGTACCACAGCACTACGGCCTGGGTGACAGAGCGAAATGCTGTCTCAGAAGAAGAGTAACCACTGTAGAGCTAATAACTTGGCCCTGCCCTCAAGGAACTTAGGGTCTAACTAGTAGCCTTAAGGTATACACGAATACAAGATGATCATTATTAAAGAATGGAACAGGAGAGTCTGATTCAGAGTCAAAGGTGGGAGAGGCCACATGGATGTGGGTGATCCCGGAGGCTTCCTGGAGGAGCTCAGTGGTGGATTTGGCTAGGTGGGTGGGGGCAGAAGGTGTTCCAGGGGCAGCAGCAGGACAGGCAAAGGTATGGAGTCAGGGCAGGTAGGAAGTGGGTGTGCGGTGGGGCAGGAATGGCAGGGCTCCCAGTCCAGCTGAGGCAGAGGTGCTGGGGGGAGTGCTGAGAAGGTGATAAAGGGAGTGGGCTGTGGAGGTCTCCATGTCAGCCCTGGGAGTTTAGTCCAGACCCTGAAGCAGGAGGGAGCCACTGAAGAGTTCGAGCAAGGGCATGCCCAATGAAAGGTACTTCTAGGCGGCTGGAAGTCAGTGATGGGTGGCAACTATCCAACGAGGGAATAGAAAGAGAGTCCCTGTATGTATTATATAGGTGGGAGTTAGGGGACCTGGGCTCCATGCTGACATGCTGGGACCACAGGCAAGCCCCTCACCTGGAAGGGCCTGCTTCCTCCTCCCTCTTCTCTAAAGGCCCTTTCAGGTCATGACTGAATGAAGTGAGGTGGGGGAGGAGTCGCTTGGTTCAATTAGGATCTCTATTTTCCACTTTGCTTTGGCCTTGGACACCTGACCTAAGGTGGGTCCATCACCCATGTTACCTCAGCTTCAGGCCCACACAGCTTACCCTGAGGTATGCCCCACACCTCAGGGGCATCTGTGTCCCATAGAAGAAGACATGGCCTTGGCTCACTTTCCAGCTAACTTGAGAGAAACTTTGCCTCTGTGTCTCAGTTTCCCCACCTGGAGGAATGGTGAGTCAAACCTACTCTGCAGGGACAGCATGAGAAGCCATTGAGATAATGCCTTTAAAGTGCCGGGGGTAGAATCTCTGTGTTCTCTGGGAGTAAGTGCTGAATTAGTGGCAAATGTCTTTCTTGTTATTATTCCTATTGTGTGTTTCCTGTGTGGGACTCTGGGCTGTAAGCTCTTCATAGGCAGGCACAAGATCTGACACCCAAGGCTAGTGCAACTCTGCCAGGTGGGTCATGGGGACTGTGACGAGGGCCTGCCTGGCCCGGGGAGCAGCCCAGATACTGACACACCCTGAGTGTCTACAGCGTCAATCCTCATGGGACTGCCCAGCACACGAGTCCCTCGTCCCTCCCCAGGCACCCAGTGGGACAGGCACCCTCACCCAATGAAACCCACCAGGATCTAAACTAAATTCTTCCTCCTTTTGTGTTCAAATTTATGTAATTATTTTTGGAATAAGTAGTACATTTAAACTTTTCAAAATTTAAGACACCAAAAATGTGCCATAAAAAAAAAAAATCTCCACCTCAGCACACAGCTCCTTAGTTCTGCTCCCAGGAGACAACCAATCTAAATTCCTGTTAAAATAATTAAACTTAATTGCTTCCCCCTTACAAAAGTCATGAGCATTCAGAGCAAAAGCTAACTTAAAAAAAAAAAAAAAACCACCTTGGAACACACAAAAGTACAAACTGAAAACCTCACCCTCAATGCCGCCATCCAGAGATACTCAGCATTTTAGCCTATGTCCTCCTAGACTGCTTTCAACGCACACCCACTTTACAAAAAATGAAAACAAAATGCAAGAGGAGATTCACAACATTGATTTTTCAACATCTCACTAGAATCTCAGAAATGTTTCCTCATACCTTCTTCCTTAAATGACTTTAATAGCTCTGTGATCTTCCACAGACAGTGATTTATTTAAGCAGACCACAGAGATGGGCATTTGGGATTTCTACATTTTCCTTACTAGAAGCAGATGGGCCCTGTGACTCCACTATAACAAATTCCTAGAAGAAATGCTGGGTCACAGAATATGACCACTTTTTAATATCCTGGCCTAGACCCCTAGATACCTATCACAAACCACCCTCTAGTCAACTGCCTCGATCAGCAGGACTAGGTGTCCAACCCAAATTTAGAGCTATTTAAGAAAAGGCCAAGAAGTCTTGGTTCATAACCTTCTGAACAGCAGCTGTGAGGGCTTTAATCCCACCTCCAAATCTAGACTAAGGCCAAAGGCCTCCTCTGGGCTGGCAACCTGCCTTGTTTACCCAGCCACAGCCCTCACCTGTGCCCATCCCAGTCCAAGGTGAGTCAGCTGAACAGGGGACAGGCACCACCCTTCCCAGAGCAGGAAGCCAGCTGAGACAGGGCTATATTTCAGGGAGGGAAACAGATTCAGCAGTGGCAGCGGCTGGAAAAAGTCGTGGAGCAGCACCTGGCCTGCAGGTAAGCGCTGGGGGCCCTGACCCAATCCTGGCTGGGACTGGGATGAGTGAGACCTGCTCTCACCCCGTCCCCTTGCCTCCCTGCCCCTTCCCTTCTGGGATTTCCCAGGCAGCTTCCTTTCGAAGTGCTTCACTCCAGGCAGTCAAGTGTGAAGTGGGGTTTCTTCTTCTGATCCCAGCCCTGGGCCAGGTTTGATTGAGGGCTGAGTGATTTTCTTCACCCAGACATCATGAGGGCCCCCGATGCCTTCTGACTGCCCATGACTGTGCTCAAGGAGATGAGACCCACACTTTGCTCCCTGAAAAGCCATTTCCAGCAGAAACCAGAGGCTGCAGGCAGGCAAAAAGCCCATTTCTCCCAAGGAATCCACAGCTCAGGCCGACTTCTCTGGCCTGAGGCTGTTTCTATCAAAAAACCTTCCTGCTACAGCACTGAAACACCTGCTGGGGAACTGCGCCAGGGGCTTCACCTTTCTAAGAACTGGCTTCATCTGGAGACTGAAAATAGCCCACAAAGTCAGGAGAATGGAATGACATACTGGACACAGGAGCCAGTGCATGCTCTCCTCAGCAGGGTCTCAGAAAATGGGGCAGAAAACGAGCCTGGTATGGGCTGGGCGGGCACTAGACAGGCAGCTTCACATACAGTGGCCCAAGCTCATGACAATTCCACCACCATCACTTCCCACCTGGGCTCCTGCTCCCACTCCTGTCCTGTAGCCCATCCTCCAAACATCAGCCAGAGGAGGCCTGTCAAAATAACCCTTGGATCTTGGCACTCTGCTGCTCCAAATCCCCCAGTGGCTCCCATCTCTCTACAGTAAATGCCAAAGTCCTTACCATGATCTCCAGGCCCTCCAGGATCTGGCCCCTCTCACTTCTCCAGCCCCCTCCCCACTACTCCTCCTTACTCCCTCTCTGCACAACCGGTTTCTCACTGGCAGATGCCCTCTAAACACAACACCAACTCCCACCTGAGAGGCTCTGCAATGGCCGTGCCCACCCCTTTAGGCCTTTCCTTAAATGTCACCCCACCCAGCCAGCAAGGCTTCTGAACTTCCTGACACGACCCTCCATCCAGCTCTTTCTCTCCAGTGCCTCCCACCATCTAACACAGCACACAAAGTCACAGAGCCTATTTATCCAGCTCTTCCCCCAAAGACAGTACATTTGGGGACCAATTCTTCTTTCCTTCACTGCTGATACCTAGAACAGTACTCAAACTTAGTAGATGCTGAATAAGCATTGAAACAATGAATAAACAGCTTTTACTGAATGCCTATTATGTGCTAGGTACTGTGCTAAATGCTTTCCATATACACCTTATCTCTTTTTAAAAATCTTTCAGTCTCCAGACAACTGTGATGCAACTATTGTTATCCAGATTACAAAGGAAGAAATGACATTCAAAGGGGATTCGCCTATGCTGTGCTCTCACAAGTCAGAAGCAGTCAGTCCGAACCCTGCCCTGCCTGGGCCGGGGTTCAGGCGTGTCTGCTTGGGGAATTCACAGCTTTTCTCCAGCACGCAGTGCAGCCCTGAGAGGAGGAGCGGGGGTACATGCTGGTGGCCTAGCAACAGCTTCTTCTATTCAGACTCACCATATCCCTGGGCTAATTTGGCCTTCCAGGAGCTATTCCTCTAACACTCTAACCCACGCTTCCCTCCCGCGCACTGTCTTGTAAAGGATGGATGAGCTGTCCACAGGAACGAGTGGGAGTCCCATCACTTCAGCTCTTTGGAACAAAGTGTTCCAAAGAGTGTTCTCACTCTAAGTTCAAAGATGGGGGCTGAAGTCCCCTTGTCAGCCCTGTTGATCTCCGAAGCCCAACTATTGGTTTGTTGTGGGTGTTTTTATTGCTTATAATATCAAAAAGTACAGAAGCTCAGGGATGGAAATCTGGAAAGGGCTGTGGGAGAGGAAAATTCCTTTGGGAGAGAGGGGTTAGGTGGGTTCTTTTCCTTTCAGAGGAGCCAATTACTTGTGGGAAGCCCTCAGCACAGAAGTGAGCAAACTTCCACTGTCAGATTATAGGAGCCAGGCAGCCTTTCAATCTAACTCGTTAGGGCCATGGTTTCTCTCCCTTTCCAGGCCCAGGTTATTCTTCGAAAGACTTTCTACTTATTGACTGCAAACACAGACAGGCATGGGAAGAAAGACTGTATATTTAGGATATCAGGCTTTCTCTTCTCTCTAGAATGCCTGCTTTCCACTCCTTTCAGAAATAGTAATGGGACGCCTGTTGTGTGCCAGGCCCTGTGCTCAGCACGGGGGTTAACAAATGAGTGACATTTCCTGACCAGTGAGAGAGATGAGCAAACAAACACAGCACAGTGGAAATCCAACCCAGGAAATGCAGAAGGCCTTGCTCATAGTAGGTGATTAATAAACACTTGTGGAATATATGATGAAGAGGCAAATATAACAAATGCTGTCGTCTAGGGAAGGGAGGCTTGCCAATCTCCATGAGTACATGTCGGGGAAAGCTTTGAATTGGAGGAAGAGTTCACAACAAGGAAAAGAGAGAAGGCATGAATGACTCTTAACACAGAGGGAATAGCACCTGCAAAAGCATGGAGGCATGAACTAGCAGGCTGAGTTTTAGGACTCAACCTGAAGTAGTCTGGAATAAATGAACTTCATGATGAGTGTGCAGAAGAATGAGGTGGTGAGAATAGAAACATTACCAGAAGTCAAGTCACAGAGATTTGAGGGCAAGAACCAGGTATGGCTTCAGAAGGGAAAGGGAGGAGCTGAGGATAACTCCCAGATTTCTGACACAGCCCATGGGTGGATTTAGTGGGACTGCTGTGGAGGCGTGGCACAGCTGGGGAAAATCATGAGTCCAGTTTGGATAATCTGCGAGGTAAACGGGATCCAGAAGGCAACTGGACTCTCAGGCCTGGGCCTCCCTGTCCCTGGAATAGCACACTCTCTTCCCACTTGAACATCCATCCTACACGGCCAGTCAAGGTCTTCTTCCTTCCTCCAGGAGACCTTCCTGATTGCCCTAGCCTTCCTCCTATACGCCAGATCCAACTGCCTGAGTCCCTCATAACAGGCTTTCGGTCTGATTTTGCTGTGGGAACTGATCTGCCCGGCCAAGCCAAGAACCCTTCCCTAGGCAGCAGAAGCCCAATCACTCAGTCACTGGTGGGTGGGACCCGGGGTGAATCTGCGTAGAGTGGGGCGGGGCATTTTTAGCTCAACACTGGGTCAGAAGTCACGGCCAGACAGGAAACGGGTGAGAAAGGGTGGGAGGAAGGGTGACGTCACAATTGGTAGGAAATACCTTGGGACTTGACGCTTCCGAAACCAAAGGGAGAGCAAAAGCAGCCGGGAGCGCGTGGGCCGACCTGGCTCTCCTCCCTTCCCACGGCTGCCTTAGTACAGAATCTTATAAGTCCTCCTCCTTCGGAGGCTACAAATGGTGTTCCGAGGCCAGGGGAGTTTAAAGCTCGATTTCACCCGCGTAGCCTCCAATCCGGTAAAGAGGGGCCGCGGAGCCCGACCGAGCCTTCCCTTCCTATCCCTTACTCTGCTGCTTTACCTGATCTATTTTTGTGGATGCCGGCGCCAGCTACAGGCGCCCGGAGAAAGCACGAGGCCGGGTGGGCTCCAGTAACCCAAGCGGCAAGGAGGCCGCCATTTTCCACTCCGCAGCCGCTAGGGATCGTGGGAGTCACCCCTAACCGCGCCCGGGCCCGGGTGGGCGAAACGCATGCGCTGTAGAAGTTGCCGCGTCACTTGGCGGGGTTTCTGCGCAGGCGCCGTAGCCCATAGCAACCGCCGTAACCTGTAGCAACCGGAAGATGTCGCTTCCGGCTGGTTTGAGGCTGCGAAGAGGGTTGTAGTCGTTTCGAGATCATGGAACGATGTGACAGATGGGAAACTGAGGCTGGGGTGGAGGCAGGCCCTAGGGACCGTTGCGTTGGACCTCTCCTGTGGCGCGGTGGATGGAGTTTGTGGCTCGTGGCTCCTGTTTCCCAAAGCAGGAAATTGAGGCCGAGAGAAGGGACAGGTTCGTCCTGAGGCTGCAGCCTAGGTGATGGTTCCCCGGGTAAAAAATCAATATGATGCCCTTTCTTTATAAAGGAGAAGGCAGGGAAATGAAGTAATTTCTAATAAAAGAATATGCATTTCACTTTGTAAAAGCTGAGGCTGGCTTACACCCGATCATGCTTGTACCCAACTTAGGAGTCAGCTTAGATTTACTAGAAGACAATATTCAGCTGAATTTTGCCAACAGTTTATATCTGACATCTTGAGTCAAAGGCTAAATATATTTATATAAAAGCGTGGAGTCACTGTAACAGCTACACATGCGCACAGACGTGGGCATGCTGTTCGGGTGACTCACCCGTGGTGAGCAGGGTGGGCAGTGATTTTCCAGAATGGTGAGCAAAGTGTAACTCCCCACAATCAACCTGATGTATGCATTTCCAGACAATCTAGTGTGTATTAAAACTAGGGAAAAATTCATTGTGGTTGTATACACAACCAATTATAACAGATTTTTTGCTTACTTGAAGGTTTGGCAGGATATCTGAAAGCTGTCTGGGACAGGACCAGTTGTTATGGTGACTGTAATGGACTGTCCCATCCATTACAGGAGTTTCATATCCCTGCTCCCCCCGACAGGGATATGACTGTCCCCTCAGTCTTGTGACACCGAAAAATGCCCACATATAGATCGAGACTATCCTGGCTAACACGGTGAAACCCCGTCTCTACTAAAAATACAAAAAATTAGCCGGGCGCGGTGGCGGGCGCCTGTAGTCCCAGCTACTCGGGAGGCTGAGGCAGGAGAATGGCGTGAACCCGGGAGGCGGAGCTTGCAGTGAGCCGAGATCGCGCCACTGCACTCCGGCCTGGGCGAAAGAGCGAGACTCTGTCTCAAAAAAAAAAAAAAAAAAAAAAAAAGCCCACATAAATTTCCAATCTGTTCCTTGGAAAACCACTGATTTATTCACTCAAATAATTTTTGCTAGCATACGTGAGCTGGGCAGTGTCGTGGTGGGGAATGATCGTGTGTGAACGGGAGAGAGCTCCTGCCCTTATGAGTGAGGTCCAGTGTAAGGAAATACCCAGATATTAATCACGTAATATGATAAATAGCTTGGCAACAAGGGCAGTACAGGTCAGGGGTGGAATACACGGGAAGACCCAGCCAGGCAGCCTGGGTATCACGCAGCCTGGAAAAGCCAAGCAGAGAAGTAGCATCTGAACTGAGCCTTGAAGGAACATCACACTAAAGAGGATGATGTGCAAAGCAGAGGGACCAGCACGCCTGACACACAGTGGACACTCAAATGTTTTGAATGATTGAATGAAGCACAGCATGTTCGCTGGCAGGGAACCATTCCCCACTATATTGTGAGCTGCTACAAGGCAGGGGATACAGTATGCCTTCTCTATCCCCAGGTTTCGCATCCATGGATCCAACCAACTGTAGACAGAAAATATTTAAAAATAAAAAAATAAAAATACAACAAAAAATTCAAATAAAAATAAAATATAACTTTGTTTAGCATTTACATTGTATTAGGTATTGTAAGTAATCTAGAGATGATTTAAAGTATACAGAAGAATGTGCATAAGTTATATGCAAATATTATGCCACTTTATGTAAGGGACGCAAGCAACTGTGGATGTTGGTATCCAAGGGTTGGGGAGTGAGGGTCCTGGAACCTAGCCCAAGGAAAGACTGTTTTCTCACTTCCCCACATCCCAGCACTGAGATGGGACCCAGAGAAGGTGGCAGTGGTGAAAGGGTCTCAGACACAGAAAAAGGGTTATGTGATCTGGCCTGGGAGTGATTTCCAGGAAATGAATCTCTGACTCCCTCCTCTCCCAGGGGACAGCTGACAAAAATATAAGTGCTCTACTGCTTAAATGTTAGGAAAATCAGGGCAGGAGTGGCTGCTTATTTTCACATCTGCTGTTCATGCATGGTCCTGGTGGCAGGTCATGATTTGGCAGATGATAGCTGCTGAGGACTGTCCCAAGATTAAAAATCTCATAGCATGTGTACACAGCAGAGAAGGCCATAAGCAAAGGGGTCTCTTCCCCCAGGTGGTCTAAAGGAAGTCAGAGCCAGACTCCCTCCCCTCCTAGGAAATTCCTGTCCTGTTGGGATGGTCATTTCTACCCCAAAGGCCAGGCTAGGGCAAGGGTCTGGAACTGGCTGCCTCCAGGAACCAAGCAGGCAACGTAAATCAGTGAAGAGCTGATGGGCACTTGGGGAAACAGGAAAGCACGTACAGCCCCATTTACGAGGGAGGCTGTGACTCAGCCGGGCTGAGTGTTGCCATGCACTATTCCAGCTCTTGCCTTGCCAAATGTTTATATTTTTTCAATACAAGTAAGAAGTGACGAATTTTATATTTCCAGATTTTTAAATATTGGCACTAGTTCAGATTTTAAAAACAAAAGGCTTGGCATAGCGGCTCACGCCTGTAATCCCAACACTTTGGGAGACCGAAGCGGGCAAATTGCTTGAGCCCAGGAGTTCAAGACCAGCTTGCGCAACATGCTGAAACCCTGTCTCTACAAAAAATACAAAAATTAACCAGGTGTGGTGGCTTGCACCTATATCCCAGCTACTTGGCAAGCTGAGGTGGGAGGATGGCTTCAGCCCGGGAGTTAGAGATTGCAGTGAGCCAAGATCGTGCCACTATACTCCAGCTTTGGCAACAGAGTGAGACTCTGTCTCAAAATAATAATAAAACAGGACTGTGAGAGGCACATTTGGGACTTCTGGTCCTTGTTTCACCCAGGAAGGTGGATGTTCTTAGGATACTAGAGCTTTACTTTATAAGGAGAAAAGTGGAAGCCCAGGTAGAATGCGTTGCTTCTGGCAATATTATTGAGCTAGCCTCCATGCTAAGGGTTAGAGGCTTCACGGCAAATGAGAAGCCCCTGTTCCTGCCATCTTGGAACTCCTAAGGAGGTAGACAGACAAGTAAAGAGGCAATCACAGAAGTGGTGAATACTCAACAGGAGTAGGACATGGAGCAGGGGCTAAGGGGAGCACAAATCAAAGCAGGATTCCTGTAAGAGGAGCTCGCTGATCTGAGACTTGAAAATTATTAGGAGTTGGCCAAGCAAGGAACAGGGAGAGGAGGGGTATTCCAGATAGAAGGAATAACACATGCAAAAGAGACAGGAGGGAATCACATTCAAGGACGTGAAAGTAGCTCATTGTGGCTGGAGCTGAAAGTAGCAGCTGAAAAGACATAAGGCAAGAAATGAAGCTGGAGAGGTAGACAAGGGTTGCAAACAAATATCTATTGGGACTTGGCACCAGCGATTACAATGGTCTGGGTGTAACAGCCAACAGAGGATGGTGGACTGGGTCACACTGGAGTCTGCTGCTACTCAATTGTAGCTACTCTGCTACAGCCTAGGGTTGCCAAAGCTTCCTGTTTTTCAGGAGCAGTGGGAAATTCGATTATTAAATCCAGTACCTTCAGCTTTGTGTTTAAGCTGCCAATCTGAACGTTTACAGTACTCCACAAGGTCAAATAAAAACTATTTCCATCTGGCCCTGGGCCCACCAGTTCCAATCTCTGGTGGAATCGTGAAGGCCCTGTGAGCCACTTTAAAGAGAGTACATTCCCAAGGCAGGAGAGCCACTGAGGGGCTTTCAGCCAGGGCATGACATCCCAAGTGTGTACACAAAGGGCCTGGTGGCTGCTGTCTGGAGAGCAGCAGGAGGGCAAGAGGGGAGGCAACAGCATGTTTGGAGGGTGTTGTGGCACCTGGAGAGGGCCAAGGAGATGATGGGGACCTGCACAACATGGGATGTGGGAGAGATGGGATTTGATGACAGATAAGAAGGGATAGTGGGGGTGGGGCCAAGGATGACACAGGGGTCAAGGCAGCAGGTGCAGAGGGAGGAGAAGGAGCAGTGATGGATGAGGATGACCTCGGTGCACCTGTGGTGACTCAGGGAGGTGCCCAGCGGATCTGTTCCTGGGAAGCCTGGAGTCACATCACTCAGGCACAGGACCCTCAGTTTCCTGCGCCACCAGCGGGCATTCCTTTATCATGTGTACCTGTCACATGTTCGTTCAGTGGGGTGAATAGGACACACCTTGACCCCTCAGAACTGCAGTCAGGACAAGTGGTGAGTTCAGGCAAAAGGCTGGCCCAGTGCTGTCCCGGAGGGCAGGGTCCTGGATGGGAGGGGCAGTGACCGTATTGCCTGGGAGCCAGTGGAGGCATGTCCCACAGGAACCGAGGGTGACAAGGAGGTTGGGCAGGGGCTCCAGTTGGAGTGGACTGCCTCAGCGAAGCCTGGAGGTGTGACAGAGCCAGTGGTTAGTGGGTAAAGGGAAGGAACCCAGAAAGGCAGACTGCTCCTTCCCCACATTTCATCAGGAAGGGAATAAAACATTTCTTGAGAGATCATCATTCCTTTCACTTTCTCTGGGCACCTTGCTCAGAGGTCCTGCTGATTCTCCCTGGGACAATGAGAAGGTGTTTAGTAAATAAGTGCTCATGGTGCCTCTCCACCCGCCCCCCATTCCCTCCTCCCTCTGGAGCAGTGCCATGTTGAATGTCTAAGTTCTGCTACAGTTTGTGTGAGAGTCTTTATAAATTTCCTACTGGTCTTACTTCATTGTGGCCAAGATTAAAAGTTGACAGTGAGGCTGGAGATGGGTAGAATACAGCAGAGTTCAAATATCAAGAGGGGATTGGGGCGGAGATCAGGGAGGGATTTTAAGTGCCCTGCTGCCTTTCTGTTTGAATATTAAGTTCCAACCCACTTGCTGTTGCGGATGTCTGTGCCTCCTTTCAAGGGGGCATCATCTGCATCCTTATCCTTCCCCACCCTCTGCACTCTGCAGGGTGTTCTGAGAATCAGCCATGTCATCCCTGTACCCATCTCTAGAGGACCTAAAAGTGGACCAAGCCATTCAGGTAAGTCGCCAGGCCCCACTGGCCTGGACTCCCTGAAAGGGACTTTGGGGATTACCCTGGAAGGTGCTGGGTATTGGGGCCACTTGGAGATTCCCGTAGGCCTCAGGGCATGTAGGTCTCCACTGCAGGGGCTGCTGGGCAGAGAAGACATCCAGGGGGCAATGCCAATGGCGTTACAGCAAGAATGGAAAAGACCAAGCAGCGCACGCATACCTCTCTCATGCCCGCTCTGTCCTGCCCAGGCCCAGCTCTCCCTCCCTCCAGGATGGGCGGGCCCCATGCTCTAAGGCAGGCTTTTAGAGGAAACAAGACTAGTGGGCATAGGCATTGGTCTGCTCAGCCCCCAGAAGCCCCCTTCTTCCTCCATCCCAGCACTCTGTGGTTCCAGTGGGTTTTGAGAAATTGAGACTTTTCAGCTGAGAACTTGGTTGGGAGATGGGCCTTGATGTTCTGCCTGTTGCAGGCAGTAAATGGGTTGTGACATAGGGTGGGTCACAGTCCCCCAGAGCTTCCTCCCAGGAAAAGACACATCTGCAGAGGCCACGTTTACGTGATCTTGAGCCCTGAGGGTTGGTGGACACTCCCCCCACACCCCAGGCCCACTCACACTCCGAATGCACAGACCCTGGCCTCATGGAACTCCAGGCTCTGGAGTTCCTGGGGTCCTGGCCACAGCTGACCAGTGCTCCCTGCTCCTCCCCAGGCCCAGGCCAGAGCCTCACCCAAGATGCCAGCCCTGCCAGTCCAGGCAGCAGCCATTTCCCCACCACCAGGTGAGTGAGCTGGGATGAGGGGCTCTTGGGTGCCAAGTCCTTTCAGGGAAGAGGTCATCAGGGAAGCTTGGCAATGCCAAAGGTATGGGAGGCTCCAGGGTTAAGGACTGAACATGGTGGGAGGAGAGGACCAGGCTTCCAGTTGCCACCCACCTCTTACTGCCTGGGTGACCTGGGCTGAGTCACCTCACCTCCCAGAGCCCGTGCCCATGCTGTTCCCCTCCCTCCTTGACTGCTTGGCGAACCCCTGTTTATCCTTCCAAACCCAGCTCAAGTTAGGGAAGCTGTGGCTTCTCTGATGCCCCCAGCAAGGCTACCTTGAGAATGTGATATCATTTGTGGGGCCTTTGTCTATATAAACGACTTGAGTCACCTCAAATCAGCATTTCAGCACCATTCTGGTGATCCGATCTCATGTGACCCCAGGAATGAAATACCACACTTGTCAGACTTCCTTGCTGGAACTGTGGCTGGCCTGGGGTGGGGGCAGGTGGGGGAGAAGTGGACGGCAGATGGCGGCTTAAAGAGACCAGGGGCCAGAACCCCACTTGCCTTATTCAGCTCAGGCTTCCGTAACAAAATACCATAGGCTGGATGGCTTCAACAGCAGAAATGTATATTCCCACAGCTCTGGAGGCTGGAAGCCCAAGATCAAGGTTCTGGCCAGTTCAGTTTCTGGTGAGGGCTCCTTTCCTGGCTTGCAGATGGCCACCCTCTGGCTGAGTCCTTACATGGCCTTTCCTCAGTGCACTTGCTAAAGAGAGAGAGAGAGAGAGAACGAGAACACGAGAGAGATACAGCATGAGAGTGCATGCATGAACCCTCTGTTTTCTCTTCTTATAAGGACACAAATCCTTATAAGAAGGGATTAGGACCCTGCCAGTCCTGGTGGGAACCATTCGCTGAGGGATGCAGAGGTTTCTGGGTGTCAAATAAAGTCAGTGGAGTTGAATAGCAAAGTGGTGCATGAGAACTCGGTGTCCCACCCTGCACCTGGGCCCTCCGAGGAGCGTTCACCAGTGAGTGTTCCTGGGGATACCCTGCAGTCTTGGAAATAAACACCATTCCCAGGCTCCATTTCTTAATAAAAATGAGCAGCCACAGGGGAGCCAGGCAGGTATAGGGAAGCACATGTCTTCGAATAACACATTTATTCTTCCTTCTTTCCCTATCAGTTTTGTACCCAAACTTGGCAGAACTGGAAAATTATATGGGTCTTTCCCTCTCCAGCCAAGAAGTCCAGCAGAGCCTGCTTCAGATTCCGGAGGGTGACAGTGTATGTATTTGGCTTCTGCCTGCTGCAGGCACAGAACCTCCCAATCCTCCCTCTTTCCTGGTCTTGCCATTTCAACAGATCTTCTTTCTTTCTGTGTTTGGACCTCCCCTCTCCCCAGCACTCTGGTGGCTCTGTTTCTCGATGGCACCATTCATTTTGAGGCTTCATGAAAACCACTGTGGGCTTTCATGGTTTCAGATCTTCCCACAAGCCTTGGGGCTGGAGAACCAGGGCTTGCCCTTTGATCTTGGGCCTGAGCTGGATGAGAAGGGAGGTCATTAAGCCCAGCGTGAACCTGGGGGCATCAAAAGCAGGGCTGCCTGCATGGATAAGCAGAGCCGAGAGGGCAGGAGCTCGTCACCCAGCTCTGGTCCCCAAATTAAACAACATGGCTTCGGGGAGCAAAAGACACCATCACAGAAATATATGCTACTGAAAACATATTTACGCGTAGAACCAGTCCCCACCTAAGCCCCTTGCCAGTTAGCTCTAGTATCCCTGCGTCCCACCTGTCAGTCTTCCTGCAAGGCTCATCCTGAGCCAATGAAACTGAAAGTACAAACTGCAAAGTTTTCTAAGGCTGGGGAATTTCATGAAGTTGATGGATATGATGATAGAGAACTGTCACAGACACATACAAAGCCACTGCCAAAACAAGGATCTGACAGGAGAAAATCCACAAGGATGAGGCCATATGGGACCCTGAGAAGAACTGATGGCACCCTGGGGTGTTTCTCCACAGTGGCCCCCGTTCATGGTCGTGCTGTGAAAGGCAGACATGAAGCAAAGAAGGTCCTTCTGTAGGCAGCCCCACTGTCATCACTCTTTGTTCCTATAATTAAGATATAAATGCATTCAACCTTAGTTTTGATAAAATATAAGATGATGAATACATTTTTATAATTTAAAATTTTGTATGTCTTTTAACTTTTTATTGTTAAACAGTAGATTCCCAGGAAGATGCAAAGTGAGTACAGAGAAGTTGTTAGTACCCTTCACCCAGTTTCTTCAATGGTTACGTTTTCCATAGCTGTAGTACACTATCAAAACCAGGAGTCTTACGCGGGTACAGTGTGTCTCTAGTTCTATGTCATTTCATCAGTGTGTAGATTCATGTAACCAATACCGCAATCTATACAGAACTAGTTCATCACCACAACCACCTCCCTCCCAGGCTGCTTCTGTATAGTCATGCCTACCTGCTCGCCACCCTCCCTAATCCCTGGCATCCAGCCCTCTGTTTTCCATCTCTATAATTTTGTCATTTCAGAATGTTATATAAGTGGAATCATGCAGTATGTGACCCTTTGAGGTTGGCTTTTTTCACTCAGCACGGTACCCTCTAGATCCATCCAGGCCATTGTGTGTGTCAATAATAGTTCATTCCTTTTTACTGCTGAGTAGTATTCCACGATGTGAATGTACCAGGGTTTGTTTAACCTGTTGAAGAATAGCTAAGTTGTTTCCAGTTTTTGGCGGTTATGAACAAAGTTATTCTTATACAGGTTTTTGTATAGACATAACGTTTTCATTTCTCTAGGATAAATGCCCAAAGTGCAATTGCTGGGCTGTATGACAAATGTATGTTTAAATTTTTTAAAGAAACTGCCACCAGGTGTGGTGGCACATGCCTGCAATCCCAGTACTTTGGGAGGCTGAGACAGATGGATCACTTGAGCCCAGAAGTTCGAGACCAGCCTGGGCAGCAGGGTGAAATCCTATCTCTACAAAAAAATACAATAATTAGCCAGGTATGGTGGCTTGTGCCTGTAGTCCCAGCTACTCAGGAGGCTGAGGCAGGAGGATTGCTTGAGCCCAGGAGGTGGAAGCTGCAGTGAGCCAAGATCACACCACTGCACTCCAGCCTGGGTGACAGAGAGAGACCCTGTCTCAAGAAGAAACTGCCAAACTATTTCCTGGAGTGGCTGTACCATTTTACTTTGCTGTGAGCAATACATGAGTGCTCCAGTTTCTTCATGTCTTCACCATAATTTGGTGTTATTACTATTTTATATTTTAGCCACTATGATAGGTGTAGTGATGGCTCATCATGGTCTTAATTTGCATTTCCCTGACACCTGATGATGTGGACCATCTTTTCGTGTGCTTATTACCATCTGTATATTCTTTTTGGTAAAATGTTTCTTCATATATTTTACTCATTTTCTAAATGGCTTGTTTTCTTCTTGTTTTTTGAGACAGGGTCTCGCTCTATTGTCCAGGCTGCAGTGCAGTGGTGCAATCACAGGTCACTGCAGCCTCCACCTCCCAGGTCAGGTGATCCACCCACCTCAGCCTCCCGAGTAGCTGGGACCACGGGTGCACACCATCATGCCCAGCTAATTTTCTCTTATTATTGTTATTTTTATTTTTTGTAGAGACAAGGTCTTGCTATGTTGGCCAGGCTGGGGCTTGTTTGTAGTGTTTTGGGAGTTCTTTATATATTCTAAAGTCCTTTGTCAGATATGTGGTTTATATTTTCTCTCAGTCTGTAGCTTAACAGTTCTGAATTTTGATGAGGTCCAGTTTATTGATTTTTTTTCTTTTGTGGCTCATAATTTGTAAATAAATATTTAACAAGCCCTAAGTCAGAAAGATTTTCTCCTTCGTGTTCTTCTAAAATGGTTATAGTTTTATGTTTTGCGTTTACATTTATGATTGAATTTGAGTTAATTTTTTTGTAAGGAGTTAGGTTTCAGTCAAAGTTCATATTTTTGCCATGGTTGCACCATTTGCTTTTTTTGTTGTTTTGTTTGTTTGTTTGTTTTGAGATAGGGTTTTACTCTGTCACCCAGGCTGGAGTGCAGTGACATGATCTTGGCTCAGTGCAACCTCCACCGCCCGGGCTCAAGTGATCCTCCCATCTCAGCCTCCTGAGTATCTGGGACCACAGGCATGTTCCAGCACTCCTGGCCAATTTTTGTATTTTTGTAGAGATGAGGTTTCACCCTGTTGCCCAGGCTGGTCTTGAACTCCTGACCTCAGCTGATCTCCCCGTGTTGGCCTCCCAAAGTGCTGAGATTACAGGCATGAGCCACTGCGCCCAGCCAACACCATTTGTTGAAAGCACTCTTGCAAAAAGCACTTGACTTTACTCATTTGAGGCTATTTCTGGATTTTCTACTTTGTTCCACCGATACTTGTCTATCCCTTCACCAATACCACACTGTCTTGATTATTGTAGCTATATAATAAGTCTTGAAATTTGGTAGTGATTCCTCTCGCTATTCTTTTTGTCAGAATTGTTTTAGCTGTTCTAAATTCCTTTGTCTTTTCATATGAAGTTTAGATTAACCTTGCCTGGATCTGCAAAACATCTTGTAGAGAGATTTTAATAGAAATGGTGTTATATCTGCATATCAATTTGGCGACAATTGACAGCTTTACTAATTCTTTCAACCCGTGAATACAGAGAATCTTCCATTTATTTAGGTCTTCTTTGATATCTTTTATCAATATTTTGTCATTTTCAGCATACAATTTCTGTATGTGTTTTGTTAGATTTACACGTATTTCTTTTTGTTGTTCTTATTTTTAAGTTTTGTTTTGTTTTTGTTTTTAATAGAGATGGGAGTCTTGCTTTGTTGCCCATGCTGGTCTTGAACTCCTGGCCTCAAGTAATCCTCCGGCCTTGGTCTCCCAAAATGCTGGGATTACAGGAGTGAGCCACTGAGCTCGGCCTCTTTTTTTTTTGAGTGATTGTAAGTGGTATTGTATTGTATTTCTTTTCTTTTTTTTTTTTTGAGGTGCAGTCTTGCTCTGTCACCTAGGCTGGACTGAGCAGTGGCTCAGTCTTGGCTCACTGCGACCTCTACCTCCTAGGTTCATGTAATTCTCCTACCTCAGCCACCTGAGTAGCAGGGACTACAGGTGCTTGCCACCAGCCCAGCCAATTTTTGTGTTTTTAGTAGAGAGGAGGTTTCAACAGTTGCCCAGGCTGGTCTTGAACTCCTGAGCTCAAGTGATCCACCTCGGCCTCGGCCTCCCAAAGTGCTGGGACTACAGGCATGAGCCACCACGCCCAGCCTGGTGTTGTATTTTAAATTTCAGTTTACCTGTGTTCGTTGTTAGTATACAGAAGTACAATTGAATCTTATATGTTAATTTTGTATCCCAGGACCTTGCTAAACTCTTTTATTTGATCTAGGAGTTTATTTGCAGATTCTTTGGGATTTTCTAGTAGACCATCATGCCATCTATAAATAGGGACCGTTTTATTTCTTCTCTTCTGATCTGTGTGACCCCCCCCCCCCCGCCCTTTTCTTGCCTGCTGTGCTGGCTAGGTCTTCCAGGACCATCTTTAACAGTGTTGGGAGAGGGAAGTTCTTTGCCTTTTTCTGCATCATTAATTTTTATATTTTTACATTTTTTAAGACAAAAATCCAGTCCTTTTATCCCCTGCTGCTCATTATTTACTGTGACTTTTTCTATTTTAAGTGGGTTTTAAAGGAGTCTTTTCCTGATGCCAGTTTCCCTTGGAAAATGAAGGGCCTCTTCCTGTATCCGTGCCTCTTCTCTCCCCATTTCCCTGGCTTTTTAGGGTCATGGACTTTGACGCCCCCTAGTGGCCTCGTGGAGCCACGTCTCCTCTCGCCCCTAGGGGAGAAGTGTGGACTGGGGATGTGGTGGGACCCGGGGACGGCTCCATCCTCCTTTCCCCATCCCTACCCACACTCCAGTGCCTCCTGAGGCACAGGGTCCCCACGGGCCGGGCTGACCCCCTGCTCCCTGGTGTCTGCAGACAGCGGTCTCGGGCCCCGGGCCCGGCCAGATGGTGGCACCGGTATCCGGGTACAGCCTGGGCGTGCGGCGAGCGGAGATCAAGCCAGGGGTGCGCGAGATCCACCTGTGCAAGGACGAGCGCGGCAAGACCGGGCTGAGGCTGCGGAAGGTCGACCAGGTAGGGCGCAGGGGCTGGGTGGGAAGAGGAGCTCGAGCTGCACGCACTCTCCCGCCAGGCCTCAGAGCTCAGAGGTCCGGTCCACAGTAAGGAAGGTGCAGAGCGGGCCTCCTAACCACAGCGGCCAGGCTCTTGCCCCCAGTCCCTCCTCCCCGAGACCCGGGCGGGGCTGGTGCTGGGTTGCGCAGGGCCCTCTACCGGCCTCTCCGTGGGCTTCCGTCGCTCGGAGGAGCCTCACTTCCCCACCTGCCCTTCACTGCCCAGGGCATCTAGCTTCCAGGCGACGATGTAGACAGCGGACGCCAGGGAAGCCTATGCCTTCGTGAATGGTACAGTAGAGTGTTTCGGAGTGCAGCCCCAGGCCAGGGTTGAAATCCTGACTCACCTGCTTCCTAACTATGAGGCCTAGAGTGTTTCCTCCCCGGTAAATGGGGTAACCTTGGTGCCTGCCATGCAGAGCTGTGTCCCTGGCACCCTGTAGGCTCCTGGAGTATCAGGAGGAAAACAACAGCTTGGAAGAGGGATCTGTGCCTAGGGTGGGCCAGGGACGCTGACTCTGGGGCCCTGCCTCCCCCAGGGGCTCTTTGTGCAGTTGGTCCAGGCCAACACCCCCGCATCCCTTGTGGGGCTGCGCTTTGGGGACCAGATTCTGCAGATTGACGGGTGTGACTGTGCTGGGTGGAGCTCACACAAAGCCCATCAGGTGGTGAAGAAGGCATCAGGCGATAAGATTGTCATGGTGGTTCGGGACAGGTGAGTAGCCAGGCCCGGGCAGCCTCTGCGTCTGACCCCAGCCATGTCCCCAGGACAGCTCACTGTCCCTCCTGCCAGGCCGTTCCAGCGGACTGTCACCATGCACAAGGACAGCATGGGCCACGTCGGCTTCGTGATCAGGAAGGGGAAGATTGTCTCTCTGGTCAAAGGGAGTTCTGCAGCCCGCAACGGGCTCCTCACCAACCACTACGTGTGTGAGGTGGACGGGCAGAATGTTATCGGGCTGAAGGTAGGCTGGTGGCCGCGCCAGGGAGGGACTGCCGGGTGGTGGGAGGGCTCAGGTCTTTGAGCAGCTCGCTTACCCCACCTGAGCCTCAGCGTCCTCTTCCTAAGGTTGCTGTGAGGGTTCAGTAAGACGGTGTTCTTAGGGCTGGGTGCGGTGACTCACGTCTGTAATCCCAGTGCTTTGGGAGGCCAAAGCAGGAGGATCACTTAAGTCCAGGAGTATGAGACCAGTCTGGGCAATGTGAAACCCTCTTTCCACAAAAAAAACTAAAAAATTAGCCATGCGTGGTGGTGCACGCCTGTAGTCCTAGCTACTCAGGAGGCTGAGGTGGGAGGACTATTTGAGTCTGGGAGGTCAAGGATGCAGTGAGCTATGATCATGCCACTGCACTCCAGCCTGGGCAACAGAGAGAGACCCTGTCTCCAAAAAAAAAAAAAAGTGCTAGGCACATAGTAGGTGCTTAATAAATAATAGCTATTGCTGGCTGCACGGGCACCTCCTTGCTCTGTATGGCACTTTTTTGGCATAGTGGATCATGTTCAGTAGTAGGAATGTTTTAGATAATTGTTATTCAGAAATCCATAGAGTCATGAGGCTCTTCAGAACTGGGTTTGTCCCAGCCAGCCACACTTCTTGAGATCATTTGTCTTTTCAAAGTTTATTTCCACCTGTGGCCATCACTAGTCCTGTCTAGCACATCTTCTCACACTTATTTTCGAACAACCAAGAAAACACATAACCAGATTACATACATGTGTAAAGTAAAGGTCAATAGGCTCTGAGTAAGGGCCAGAGGCTCTTCTATGGCCACAATGTTAGTGTTTGGACTGCCTGGCACGCTTTGCATAGAGACTTTTAATTTCTTGTTCTTCCCATGATCTAAGTGGTGTTTGCAGGCCCATCTCTTTTTATCAAGCAAGCAAATGTAAGAGGATGTAAGAGGAGGAGGACCCTTATGGCCCTGGTGGCAGCAGGAGCCAGAGGGTGGATGGGTACGCCTAATACCTCCCCCAGGATGGGGAGGTATTTATGCTTTGAGGCCAGAACTCAAATGTGACTGTGGGCTTGGTGAGCCTCTGGGAGCCCTTGGAAGGGGGAGGAGAACCGCATTGATGAGGCCCTGTTATGCGTCAGGCTCACACCGCTGGCCTTCAAGCTGAGGGTGGGAAGAGGCATGCTCATTTGACCAAGGAGATCCTTAGGTGGGAGACTCATGTTCTCACTCAAGCAAGACCTTACCTGGGAGTCTGCTGGGACCCTCATCTGACAGGCTCGGGGTCCGAGGCAGCCCTACCCTGCAGTCAGGCATCAGTGGTGTCCTCTAGCAGTGGCCATGCTGATCCCTCCACAGAGGGGCCTGTAGAGTTGCCCCTGGTCCCCAATCCTTAGGGTGATCGCTTACTTGCCTCCTCTCTAGGACAAAAAGATCATGGAGATTCTGGCCACGGCTGGGAACGTTGTCACCCTGACCATCATCCCCAGTGTGATCTATGAGCACATGGTCAAAAGGTAAGGCTGCACCCCTCCTCACCCCTCCTCTGCCATCCCCCTCACCTCCTGGCCTCCCAGGTGCACCTGGCTCAGCCACCTCCACTTTCTCAGCGCTGACACAGGGCACACACTCAGCCAGCTCCATCCTCCCTTCCCCTCCCTCCAAGGTAGCTTGTGGCTTCTGGTGATTCAAAAGTCTTAGAACTGGGAGTGAAGGCCCACATGGGATGCACTGGCTCAGAAGGGGGTGGAGGTTGCTGGAGGGCAGAGAGAAGGAGCTGCCAACTTGGCCACCGTTGTTGCTGTATCCAGGTTGTCTCCAATCCTGCTCCGCCACACCATGGACCACTCCATCCCAGATGCCTGAAGCCACTGGAGGGCAGGGCGGGCTTCCCGCCCTCCTGCAGCAAAGGGCAACCACCCTCGGATGATGGGTTGCAGCCGGCCTGCTGCTTAAGGTGGGGGCTGCCATGAGGGGGGCGTGTCCAGGAGGGTGACCATGGGATGGCGTGGGTCTGTCGCTTATACACACAGGCCTCCTTGGAGCCTCAGACTCCAAGCTGGGCTGAGGCTCAGGCAGGGCCCACAGGCAGCCGATTCTCTTGTGCTGATTTAAATGCGGGACACAGAGGCAGGCTGTTTAAACACTGCTTAAAGTTGCAACTGGGCCCCTTTCAAGAAATTTTGCTCTACCAGGAAAACAGTCACACATTTTAAGAGAACAGAGCTACATTCTTTGTGAGAGCTTTTTCCTTGCCTCGACTTGCTCTTTGTCACAGACTGCATGAGTTGTCAGCCTTGACTATCTTTTGAATAAAGACCTGATTTTAAACAAAACCCTGTCCGCAAAGGTAATTGATTCCCCCAAAACTATCGAAAATAAAATAAAAAGGTAATTGAAAATTCTGGAATCCTTGGTCCCCTGACATGCCAGGGCTGGTTTCCTCTTAAACCGTGGTGAGACCAGGGCCTTTTCTACGCGTGGCCTCTGAGAGCCATGATTCGGCTCTGCCTCTGTTACGTGCCGCCTGCCAGCCTGGCGCGGGGATGACTGGAACTGGGGACAGGATGGAACTGTGGGGACGGGGTAGGACTGTGGGGCAGCGGGGCTGGCAGAGGGAGCACTGGCTTTGGGGCACCCCCCGTGTGACCGTGGCTGCTTCTGCTTCTGCAAAGTGGGCATGAGAAGCCACTTCAGGGGGTGTTGGGGAGGGTGAAACGCGATGTGCTCACGGTGCCCAGCAGGGTGTGCCATGTGGGGGCAGGGGGAGGTGGCTCCAGACCCTGAGCCTGACCCCAAGAGGGCAGTGGTGCCTCAGCCCCACGCAGCTCTCTGCTTCCCTGCACGTCAGAGATGATCGCTGCCTGTGTGGCTTTTTCCTGTGCGAGTGTTGTGACCCCTGCACTGGAGGAAGCCGGTCCCACTGCCCCACTTAGAGAAACCACCCAGTATAAAGAAAACAGGCCAAGGGGCTTGCTGTGTTTTCATGCTTTAATTCAGAGTTGTCTGCTGCAGGTAAAACTCTGTCTGAACAAAAGGACAAAGGAGACAAGAGTCAAGATCCCTCCCCACCTCCCCACTTCCCACATCCCCTGAATTCTTCGTGAAGGGGATGGCCTAATATGGGAGTGCACTGTGACCCGTTGGCATTGTCCCCTAGGTCAGAGAGGGGGTTGTGAGTTCTCTGGGCAGAGGCCCCTGGGTAGGCCTTGGCCCCAGAACCTTGCAGTTTGTCCCACCCCTCCCCAAAGTGCTGTAAGATAGCCTGCGCTTGTGGCAACTGGGAAGGGTGTGTCAGTGAGAAGCTAAGTGATCCCCTTGGGAGAAATCTACAATAAACTCCACTCAAGCCCAGCTCTCTATGCAGAGCCCGGGCCCCAGCGTCTGATTCCTGCCTGAACCTGGACTGGCCGGGCAGTAGGGTCACTCTGGCCCGAGCCTTAGAACTCAGAAGAAGCCACGTCTGGCAGCTAGGCTCCAGAATGTGGTTCCTGGGAACTCTGTTCCTCAGGACCTCATCAGCTCTGGCCAGACGCTGGGGAAAGGGGAGGCCCCAAAGATTTCTGTTTCAGAGGCTGAGGGCAGGAGGAAAAGGACGCAGCCCAACGGGAGGAGGTATTAGGCAGGAAGGAAAAGGGTCACTGTGGAGGGTGAGGCTCTCTCAGGGGGAGGCCCTGCCCCATCTTTGCCCTCCCAGCCCCATCTGTACCCTACCTCTTCAGGGCATGGCACCTGAGCAGCAGCTGCCGCACCTCCACCACCTGGAACCGCACAGGCAGCCTGCACCTTTGCATAGATGCGGGATCTGAGCACACACACACGCACTCCAGAGCTGGACCAAGGCCACCAGCCGCCACAGTCCCAGGGCCTGTCCCAGGGCTGAGTGGGGAGCTGCTCCCTCCACTGACAAGAAGAAAAGCCCATCGAAGGCCCCAGGAGAACCCCTGAAAGAGAGGACCCTCAACACTGTGGGCCAGGGCCCTCATGACCCACACCGGTGGTCTCAGGCCAGAACAGGAGTAGAGGGCTGCTGCTGGCTACACTCACCTCCTCCCCAGGCCTCAGGCCCAACCACAGTCCACTCCTCCACAGGTGGCTTCTCTAGCAGCAGAGACAGAGTAGACTGTGGCCCCAGCCCTGTCACATCCACCAAAACACAAGACACGATAGGAAGGCCACAGACGCAAGACACAGACAGGAGCAGGGGGGCTTGAAGCTTGACTAAATTCCAGTGGTGAAAAATAGAGAGATTTTATGTTGTCAAATATAGTTCATAGATTTCTTTTCTCGGCAAAGCTTTGACTATGTCTAAGGAGGACTACGCAGCTCCATGAGTGCGCGGCACAGGAGGCTGGGTCCGCAGCCAGTCCCGGCTTGGCTTTGGATTGGTTTTGTCCACTGCCCCCTCCGTGGCATGGCCACAGTGTCCTGCGCGGACAGCCCCAGCCAGGCCTCAGGCATCTGGGTTTGGTTTGGCTGGGCTGGGGCATATTCCACAAAGGTTGGCTGGTCTGAGGCCCTGACCAAGGCAGGGGGAGCTTTGGAGGCACAAAGCGTGTGGCAGAGGGGGCTCCTGCCCCGAGGGCTGGGCCAGCCGACCCCTCCCAGTGCATGCAGGTGCCCCGCCTCATGTGGAGGGCACCAAGCAGAAGGGCAGAGCCCATGAGTCAGGCAATGGCTGTTGGAGCATTGGGGTGAGGGCAAGCAACCTTGGCAGAGAACCAGTGTGGCCCTTAGGCCAGAGGGGCGAGTAAGACACATAGTCCCTCCAACCCTCAAGATGTGGGGCCTAGCCTCTGAAGAGTGGGTGGGACAACCACATGGGTTAACCCCTGTGGGGGAAGAGGAGTGAGTTTACTTGGTAAAATAATAATGGTAATAAGAATGTCAGCAGCGTGGCTGGGGGACTCAGTATGGTCCCGGGAAAAGAGTTGGGGCAGTGAACTTCCCAGGCCGACTGGCCTTGGGCTGGGAGCAGGGAGGCTGCAGGGCATCTGCCTGCTCTGCCATGCCCCTGTCTGGGAAACCTATCCCAGGACACCCCGCTTTGGCCTGGACGAACATCGTGGCTTCAGTACGCGCCATCCTGCGATTCATCCTGCCAGAATCCCCCACCCTCCTCCAGAGGCAGAGAGGTTTAAGGTTTAGGAACCCTCATCTCAGACAGCAAGCAACAACCTCACTGGAGACCCTTGGATGACTGAGAACCAACCCCAAAGTGAACATAGTGCAAAGCAGAAGTTGGGCCCAAGGGCCCCAGAGAAACTCGGGGCAAGTTTCTGGGGGCAGTCTTGGCCTCTGGCTTTTTCAACAAGCTGTGGGTTCCTGAGTCCAGCCCTGCCTCCCAGCCTGCAGATGAGATGGCCTCACCTTGGAAGGCTGGGGGAGCCCCCTTGGGCTTCTGCCCCTACCTCCTCTTTTTGTTCTGGTGGATTCTCCAGATGGGAGCTGGGACTCAGGCAGGCCCTCCTACCCCAGCACTGAGCTTGCCGGGCTTAGCTGCCTCACAGGAATAATGACTGACACACCCAGAAGTGCCAAGAGGAAAGGGATGACGGGAAGGCCTGGGATGAACAGACAGACACAGAACCCATACTGCCCTCTGCCACCTTGCGCCCAGCCCCGTCTCTCCTCCAGCCTGTGACCTTGACCGAGCTCCTGAGTCCCAAGGTGGGGAGCAGTCTGGGGAGGCTGGAACGCCGGCCGGCCCAGTGGTTCTGGCTTCTGCTCTGAGCCCTAGGTCAGTGATCTGCACTTCAGGCCATTGCTGCCTCCATTTGAGGAGAGAGTGCTGGCTCAGGAGCCTGGGCTGTGGGCAAGGTGGCTTGGAAGAGACAGCATGGAGTGAGCAGGGCACTGGACAGGACAGTGCAGGGCAGGGGCCTGTGGACAACTCAAGCCGGGCTTCCCCAGATGAAGACAGCCAGAGACTCCCTGAGCAGGGCTGGCCCTGTCTGAAGGGCCAGGGGGAGAGAGGGGCCGGGTTGGCCCTCGCTCCCTCCCCTCCCTGCAATTTGTCCAGCTGGTGTGCCTCCTGCCTTGGGTCCCCCTTCCCTGCTCTCCATCGAAGCTTTGGGATGTCTTTCTCCAACCCCTGCTCCTGCCACGAGACTGTTTTAACACCTTGAAAAAAAAAACAGTTCCACACCCAAAACTAAATAAATAAGACGATGCCCATGGGAGAAGGGAGGGGGGAACGGCATCCCTACAATCAGTGGTCAGGCTGCAGGCGCCGCTGCTGGAATGGGCTCCCTCAGAGCTGGGAGCCGCCGCCCGCTGAGCTGGGACTCGGCTGGCTCAGCGAGCGGCAGCTGATCCTGCGGATGGAGTGCAAGGCCACAGTGCAGCAGCCCCGCAGCAGGGAGCTGATGTTGTAGATGGGCTGGCCTTGGCGCCGCTGGGAGCGGCAAAGCCAGGCCACCGTAGGCACAGCTGGCACCACCACAGCCAGCAGATCCACGATGTAGTGGCGGCTCCAGTAGCTCTTGGGCTCCTTCTCAGCCACGGCAGCCTCCTCCTCCTCCTCCTCCATGGGGCACACCACGCTCACCGACTGGCCAGGGTTGGGGTTGGCACCAGGCCGCTGTGGGGTGGGTCCGCGGGTGATGGGCTCTGGGGCCTCTAGCTCGTCACCCACTGTCACCACCACTGCTGAGTTGGGGTCTCTGGGCCCTGGAGGGTGGGCATCCAGCTCTGGGCACCTGTCCCCTGACTCAGGGTCTGTCCCACAGACCTGGGCCTGGTTCACTTTCTCCAGGATGGTGTCAAGGTCAGGCTGGTACTGCACGAAGTCTGTCTGGATGGCACGCTCCTGCATGCAGCTGGCCTGCACACCAGCCTCCATGCCACACAGCAGCTTCTCATAGGTGTTGCTGGCGGGGAAGCGGGGGCCCAGGCCGAAGGAGCTGTGCAGCGAGGTCTCCTCGGTGCCACAGTCCACCCCCGACGACAGCAGGCTGCTGGCCTCCAGCACGTCCGTCCGGCTCAGTGTGTCATCGGCTGCTGCAAAGCCACTGTCTGCCCCATCCTCAGCAGAGCCGCTGGAGGGATCACCCGGCTGGCGGTCACCACAGACGGCTGGGTCACTCAGCTTGGTGTAGGTGGAGCTGCGGGTGAGGGAGCGGGCAGGGGACCCACCGGCTGACTCCCCGGTGCCATCCTCCTTGGCCATGCCATTCTGGGCCACCTCCATGCTGTGCAGCAGCGTCTCCAGCTTCTTGTTCTGGATGTTGATGTCCACGAAGTACTTCTGCAGCCCCTTGTCCTTGTCAATCAGGTTGTTCTTGACAGTGTCGATGACCTGCTTGAGCTGCTTGATCTCCTTTCGGGCCTCCTTCAGGGCCAGCTGGGCCTCCACGCGGTGGCACTCCTCCTCAATCCAGTCCTCCTGCATGCGTGACAGCTGCGTCTTCAGGTCATCAATCTCTGTGTCCCTGCGAGCCAAGGAGACACACACACGCTCACTGCCTGCCTGCCTGGTCTGTCACCGCCAAGTAAAGGCAGGAAGAGGACAATGTTGCCAAGCATGAAGGGCCCTGTGCTGCTGCGGCTCAGAACCCAAAACAGAAGGACAAACTCAACGCCTTTTTATTATAGTAGGGAGTGAGAGTGGCTGGGGAGAGGGGCTGAGGGGTGAAGACAGGAGAAGCCTCTGCCTGGAGAGAGAAGAAAGGTCGGGAGGAGACACCACTCGAATTCCCTCCTCCACCCCCCACCCCCAGAATTTAGATGACTCTCAACATTCAAATCCATCATCTAGAGAAGAGACTAGACAACAAAGATACTTATAAGTTTTGTAGCTACTGCTATAAAAACCTAATAAAATCTTAATGTGAAACAACAAAAACTAGGCAGAAAATCTCTGCTCTATAGAAAGTGATGTAGCCTCCTAGTACCCACTAAAGCAGGTTGCAGAAAGTTTCAGTGGAGGAATATTTGGCCAGAGACCCCTGGGGAGAGAAATGACAGCTTTCAATGTTGGAGGAGGCTGACGATTTTACATCATCCCTCACACAGAGCGATGAGAAGTGGTGGGTGGAACGAGGAGAGTGATGAGAACAGGGTGGCTCTCATCTATCCACGCTAGAAGTTTCTTCTTTGCATCTTTGTATCTCCTTGTATCTTGTATCTTAAAGAGGAAAGGCTGAAAAGATCAACGAGAAAGGCACAGAGTTACTCCTGAGCGACGGGAGCAAGCACCAGGTGAACAAGACAGTCGGCAGACTCTTGTCCAGAAATGCTCAGGCTTTTCAAATTCCTGAGTCATAGATGAATCCAGGGGTGCAAGGGGAGGGAGGTAAGTTAGAAAAATATGCCATCAGGTCTAGAGGTAAAACCAGAGTGAGACAGAATGGCGACTGATTAACACTAGTGAGGAAGAAGGAAAATCATCCAGGAGACGTCAAACCCTGTCCCGGGCATTCTCACTCACTTCCTAGTGGCAGCCCACATGAGCCCCCTCAGCCTAAACCCTAAATTCCCAGCAGTAAAATCTACAAATGCCCGTGCCTGTCACTCTGGGGTTTATCGGCCCAGCAGAATGATCGTCCCAGATCAAGCACCATATACTTTTCAAAGCCAGATCAGAAATTTCCTTCAGGAAATGGGCCCAGGAATCTCATTCCACAATATGCTGGAGGGACTGGGGGCTGAGGGGATGCAGCGGCCACGAAGGTCAGCAATGGTATCACCTAGAAGGGGCCCACCTACCCATCAGGACACAGCTGGAGCTGCTTAGAGTGCCAATAACAGACAAGGCAACAGGTACTGAGGGGCGGGAGATACTTGGCCTTCACCCTTCCTGCCTCCAGGTGGGGGGCCCACTCTAGGTAACCCTCTTGGCCTCTCACCCTGCTCCTCACGCACACCTCACCCTGGGAGAAAGAGTGAGTTTGAAAGAAGGAACTGGGCATGATCCGCTCAGCCAGTCTCTGCCTCTCTCTCCTTGGGGCCCAGCCAAACCCCAGGGAGCCATGGCTTTGATCCTTGTCCACGCCTCAGTGGGTATCACATTTGAAGTGCATCTTGAAGGGTAAGTTTGCCCAGGGAGCAAGATAGAGGGCAGGGCATCTCAAGTAGTGGGGACACATACGAAAGCACAGAGGTGCAAAAGCACATGGTGTCTTTGAGGAACAGAAGGTGGGCCACTGCAGGAAGCACAGGCATGAAACTCGATATGGAGAGAGTGTGGGGAGAGTGACAATATTTCATGGTAAGACCTGCAATAGGTTCCTGTGGGAGTAACAGGCAGACAGTGACCAGGGAGTCAAGGTGTGAGCACACCCACACCAGGGCATCCTGCCCAAACCACACAGGGCAGATGGTCTGCTCTAAGCCATGGGGCTGGCCCTAGAAATGAAGCTGGGAGATGGGCCATCTGCTCCCTGAGGCATTAGTGCAAAAGGCCACGCAGATCCTGGTCATCATTGGGAAGATGAGGGAAAATAAAAATAGAAACCCTCCCTCTGCAGACAATGAAGCTCACTGAATGCTGCTCGTAATCGCCTGCATTTTAAAACCACAACAAATCCAAACCGGATTGGCTGCTTGGCAGAGCTGTGGTCAAGAACGATGTGGTCATGCATCCAGCGTGATCCCATTTATATGAAATGTCCAGAATAGACAAATCCATAGAGACAGAAAAATTAGTTGTTGCCAGGGACTAGGGTGGTTGGAGAGAAATTGGGGGTGATTGCTAATGGGAATGGGGTTTATTTTGAGGTGATAGAAATATTTATGAAATTAGATCGTGGTAATGGTTGCAAAACTCTGTGATTATACTAGCAATCATCTAATTGTACTTCTGATAGGTGAACTATATGGTATGTAAGTTACGTTGCAATAAAGCTGCTGTATGAAAAAAAAAAAAGAAAGGAAAAAAGGAGCGATCATCGTGCCTGCTCTGAGCTCCAGCCCCACGCAGCACCTTGGCCAGCTCACAATAGGCTGCACGTTTTCATAGACACAGTCCAGAGAAGGATAGTTAAGACAATGGGAGATCAACGCCCTGAAGTGTAGATCACAAAGATGAAGCCACTGGGCCGGAGGGTAGAAGCTGGGAGAGTTGGGATCAAGCACTTGAGAATGAGCTCACACGGGCCTGCGGGGGCTCCTGGGAGACACCTGGGCTGGGGAGGAGCTCAGCAAGAGGCTTCTCATGATATTCCTCCACAGCAGGAAGTAGATGGCTTCCGGGGCCTGAAGTCGAGGTTGGCCACAAGCCCTCTGGTGACTCACTCGGGAGGAAGCGAGGAAGGATAGAGTTGTTTCTCCCCCAAAAGAGACAAGTAAGTCTGAAAGAAGCCCTGTGCCCCAACTCCTGGAAGACGGGAGCCAGAGGAAAAGAAGTAGCCAAAGGGGCTGCCAGGCTGAAGTTGGGAGAGGACTGCACAGGCGGGAGGCCCCACAGGGCAGGCCCTCATGGGAAACCGCTCCCGCCTGGTCCCCAACAGCCTCGTGGAGCAGTCAAGGTGAGTAGCTGCCGGGGTTGAGGGTCTGCAAGTGGGCTCAAACGAGGCTTTGCTAGGAAGAAGAGAGCACATGGATGCTGGGAGACCCCCAGCCACTCCTCCTTCCAAGAGGTACCCCAGAGCCCTGGTTTTCCTGAGTGTGGAGCTGGTGGGATACCCGCAGGGCTGCTCGTGGCCACCCACTCACCGGTCCTGGAGCCGGTCCTGCGTGTCCTTCAGCCGGGCTTTCAGGTGCCGGATGCACACCTCCTTCTGCTGCAGGGGGGTCAGGTACTGCTCCGGGGTCGGGGGCTTGATGCCATGGTTGTCACTGCACAGCGTGTATTTCATGGAGCGCCTGCAAGGGGATGCCCATCATCACAGAGGGAGGAAGAGGTCAGGCAAGGCACAGGTGCTTTACCTCTGGGGAGCAAGGGGACGCCAGCCTCACCATCCCCAGCCACCAGATGGCTCCAAGCCAGGTCTCCCACACAAGGCAGGAGAACCCTCAGCCTTCTGGAAGGCGGGTTTTAGTAGAGTTCCTCTAAGTCAGGATGCAGGCTTCAGGGCTCCTCTAGTTAGGGCTGGGTGGGGAGATATATCCCAGAGCACACGTGTAAGCCTGGAACCAGGCCAAGCGCTTGACCAATGCCGTCAATCCTTATAGCAGCCCTGGAAGTAGGGACTGTCTTCATCTCTTAGAGGGGCCGCTGGCCTCAAAGAGGATAGCTCTTGCCCTGAGCCCCTCAGACAATCCTGGTGGTGTACCCCAGAACCCAGATACCTCGTCTTCCAACCCAGAGAATGAGTTTGAAGGCTGGAAACTGAGGTATAAGTGGCAGATTCTGGGTCTGCATGGCAGACAAGGAGTCACCCCCACAGAGGAGGAAACATCTCCCAAGTGGAAGCAGAAGCTCTCCTCTCTAGAGCTGAGATCCCTCACAGCCTGGGGACAGGGAGGGCAGAAACGCACAGGCACAGCTGTCTCCATACATGCCCTGGCACTCTCACTCCTCATCCCCACTGTGTCCATGTGGGTGTGCACTACATGCACGCACACTTCCTGGGATGTCAATTCCCAGTCCATTCGCACCTGCATGCCCACATACGTGGAGACACACTTGTGCCTTGCGGGTACTCACACATACTAGGGCACCAGCCCAGGCACATGTTCACACTTTCACCTCCGGGGGCACATGGGAGCACACACATGAACACCTGCCAGATCTGGGCAGGGACCTGTCCACTGCAGTACTCTGGGGTGGCAGCAGGCTGGACGTGCACTGCTCCCGGCACAGGGCGGCACTGACATGGTGCCCTACCAGGGCAAAGGGGAAGGAATTTCCACCCAGAGGGCAGTCAGGTGCCAGTGGGGGAGGGAGGGCCAGGCTTTCAGCGGGAAGGAGAATGCCCCAAATCCACAACAGACTATGGCCCAACCAGCTCTACTCTCAGCGTCCTGGCTGCTCGTTGTTTTGCTCATAAAGAAACCTTGGATCTTGGCTTAAAACCTGGGCATGTATCTCACGAGACTCAGGCCTTGTTGCCATCCAACTCTGCTCCTTGAGGGGAGAGTGACCAGCAGGTCTAGGGAGGGGCAATGCCCCTTTATGAGCCTGGAAAAGGCAGGCCCTGGTGAGGCCCATTTGCTGAAGCAGCCAAGCTGGAGGCAGTTTTAAAAGTTCCATGGAAGCTGTATAGTGTTTACTGAGGAAAAAGTACTTGTAAGTTGTAAGCTGTCAAAGAGAAAGTGGTGATAGAAGTGGAATGAGAAGTGGTTTTCTTCTATGTACTCACCTCATGGCCCCTAGGTCAACTCAAGCCAAGTCACGCAGGTCTCCTCTCTGCTTGGCAAGGGGTGGTAGGAGTGGGGGAACCAAGATTAGCTAAACTAGTAAGGATTGAGGATTAGAAAGGAAGTAACTATTTTACATTCTTTTCATTTTGCTTTCATGAGTATTTTTCCCTGATATAAAATTTAACACGTATACATTTTTAGCCACTAGCTCTTTGTAAAAAAAAAATATATATGTATGTGTATATATATATATGTATGTGTGTGTATGTATATGTGTATATATATATATATATATATATATATACACACACTAAAATTAGAAAAAAAATATGCTATGATGCATGTTTCTCAGCTATTCCTGCCTTGGAAAGCCTGGCTATTTGCAGAGGGGACCTAACTGTAGCCCCACTGTTCACCCCGGGGCAACAACCCTCGTTGTGGGGAAGAAGACCCTTCGCTGGGAGCAATTCTCAGCCCTGGGGTTGGGATCACCTCCATGGGCTGCAGTTACAAGATGTGTTACAAAATCTGTTACTAATAGAAAAGATTAAAGTTGCCAATTATATGGTTTTCAAAATGTAAATTAACACTTTACTCCTATGTCCCCCAGTATCTGGGGTGGTGTTACAGCCAGGATGCTGGGGCATGGGTCCTGCACATGAGTGTTACCCATCACGTGTGTCACGACGGAAATCTAAGAGCGGCTGTTTCGGTGGCTCTGGACATCGCTTCATACAAATGACATCCTCTCCACTGAGCCCTCCTAGGAGGTGCTCCAGCCATGGGGGCCGCAGGCCAGGCATCTCCTGGCCTTAAGTCAGATCAAAGCTCTAACAATAGGAGGTATCAGTTATTGGCCAACTAGGATGCACAGGCGGTCTGTAGATATCAAGTCACTGAAGCTTCCGAGTTATTAGCTCCACTTTAAAGAAAGGAAATGGAGGCTCCAGACAGGATGAGACCAAATCCAGAGCCTACGCTGGTTCCCCACACGCCCCAACCTCCCACTTGTATTTCAATGCTGGGGAAGCAGGACAAGGCCTACCATGACAGCGCTTGCTTCCTGGTCTTCAAGAACCCACAGCTCCCCTACACCTGCTTCTCCAACATGATCCTGCTTTGTGAGTCCGAGTTCACCTCACCCAAGACTACAACTTGGCATATGCTGCATTCGTAACATTTCGCCTTCCAAGCCAGTTCCACCTCTGCCACTCTCAAAGGGCTGCCCTGAGAAGTGCATGATGGTAAACACTGCAGGCTGCTTCCCAATACTCATCTTGCTTTCTTCCTAGCGGAACCCCCATTTTGTCTGGGGTGGTGCTGTTCTGGGGAAGACACTAACTGGCCCTGCAGCTAGAGTTATTCACATGACCCAGTTCTGGCCAGCAAGAACTGGCAGGATTTGGGGGCAAGGTGTCCCTCTCAGAAAAACAACCTCTGAGGAGGGCTTTGGTCCTTTCCACCTGTTCCTTCCTGGAGGGCGGGCCTGATGCCTGGAGGTACAGAAGCCACCTGTGATGACAAAGACAAAAGCTGTACACCAAGGATGGTGGAGCAGCAGGAGAAGACATGGGGTCGCTGACACTTCAGGGAGCTGCTGACCCCTGGCTCCTTTTCTGCAAGTATCACCCCTAGTTTGTTTAAGCCACTGTATTTTTTTATGTACAGCTGTATATTATCATATGCATCTTACAGACAGGAACTGAGGCTCAGAAAGGAGAAATGATCTGCTCAAGGTCACACAGCCAGCGGCTATGCTGGCGTCGGGGGTGGTTAGAACATGACCCTGCTCCCTTACCTCTCCCACCCCAGGACAACCTGTTCCCAGCCAGCAGGGCCAGGCCCAGAGAGGAGGGGCCAATTACCTTGGCGTGGGACTGCTGTCACTGCCCTTGTAGGAGCCGGAATTGCTGCTGCTGCTGAGCGAAGAGGTGCCGTAGGCATCCCGCACGCTCACAGGTGGAGAGGTGCGCCTGGAGGCAGGAAGAAGAGGCAGGTGCTCGTTCTGGCTGGCGGGCAGCTGCGGACACTGGGCGAACACTGCCAGGCCGCTGCGGCCCAAAGTGCCCCCGCTTTGGGGTCACCACAGGGGAGAGAAGCAGGGAGAGAGAGACGCACAGACAGGGGTGACAGAACAGACAGTGCAAATCAAGATGGAAAACCAGAAGAAGGCTGGTCCTCCTGGCTCCCCAGGGACAAGAATGGGGGCCGGCAGGGCTGTGGGGCAAGGGTGGGGCCTCATATGCTCTTATCAAGGTCCTCAACTTCTGGGGTTCCCCAAACCCAGGAGAGGAGATCCCTGCATAGACTGAGACAGAGGTGGAGAAGAATGGGGCAGACAGGGGTGGGGACAGGAGGAGGACCCTGTAAAAACGGGGGTAAAAACCAAGGGACACCAAGTGAGTCTAAGTGGATGACTGCAAGATTCCCCTCCAGTCGTGAAAATCAAACAATATTGATAAGCCTATTGATGAGGCTACTGCTGGTAGAAATCCAGTGGTTTACGCCTTCCGAGAACTCTCACATCCACTGTGTCATCTGAGCCATTAAATAGTTCCAGGAGGAGGCAGGTGTTAGCAAGCCCATTTTAAAGATGGGAATGGGAAATGATTTGCTCAAAGACACACTGCAAGTTGGTGGCAGGTGGAGAGAGGCCCATGCGCCCTCCTCCTGCCCTCCGAAGCCTAGGCTGTGAGCAAGGGGGAGACTCACCTGCGGGATCCAGCAGAGGTCCGTCTACTTCCCGGCAGGGACATGGCCATGAGGCTGCGGGTCCGAGTAAGGGGTGGGATGGGCGGTATCCCAGGGGCTGAGGAGAGAGGGCGGGTTGGGGGGCCCGCAGAAAAGGCCGGGCCAGGCCACGTCATCCTCTCGCTGGGGCCGCTGCCCGGCATGGCTTCTCTTCTCACCCTTCAGCAGGACACCCCAGGAATGAGGGCCTGGCAGGCCACGGCTGCCTCCACCAATGAATTGAATGGGGCTGGTGCACAGGTTCCCACCACCCAACTTAAAACCACGACCGTCAGGAGTGGCTAAAAATAATCAGTCCAACCCTGTGTTCTCCAGATGAGTGAATGTGCCCCAGACAGAGTGAAGGCCGTGCCCAGCGTCACAGAGGCTTCAGGAGCAGGGCCTCCTGACTGCCGGCACCGAGTCTTCTACTCTACGAGCCAGGCCTGCTTCTTCCCCAGGACCCTGATACTCAGACCCACACACCCCCTTGCTGTTCAGTCCTCCCTCTCTGGTAGGGGCTGCAGGCTGCAGGACTCCTGGAGCAGGACCAGGAACCCCGAATTAGGATGGGCTGGTCTCGCCGACCATCACCTTCCCAGTCGGCGCGTGGTTCGGGGCTTCCCGTCTACAGGGGAGACAAGACAGACCAACATACCAGCACATGTGTAGAAAGACATATGGATACACACCAACACGAGAAGGTACCATGTCCCTGCCATTCCAAGACATGCCACACGTGTCTCCATGAACGTGCTCAGGCAGCCAGCCCATGACGCAGGACATGCAGCCAGGCCCTCCCGCACCCATGCGGCACACAGGCATGTCCGCACCCACCCATGCAATGCGCATGCTGGTTTTGGCATCTACCAGGAATGTAGGGGTACAAACTTAAAGCAGATGAGCACTGGGGTGGATGGGAGCAGAGGCCCTCCGCTGGGGGTGTCCCAGTGGGTAGACCCAGGAGGAAGCGTTCATGCCTAGAGAGACCCATCACTGGGCCTCTTGCTAAGTGGGCAGGTAGACTCAAGCCCCTGGTTCCTGCCCCCGAGTCCTTAGGCTTCTTTCCTGGGTAGAGGCTTGGGCTTCAAGGGCAGCCTTTCCAGGGCTTAAGGAAGGGAGAGGCCCCATGCTGGGCTGGATTTTGGCTGCTGTGAGGAGGGCTATACTGGGCATTAGCCCAAAGTTACTGGAGTCTGGGGCAGAGTGGGGAACCTGGGCTCTTTGCAGCCAATGTGCTGGTCCTTTGCCAGCTCCAGAGACCTCAGTCCCCTCCTTCCACAGTAACAGCAGGGACTGAGGACAGCAGCCTGGGTTACAGGAGACTTGGCTGAGGATGTCATGCCCGGACCTCTCCCCATGCTGGAGGGAAGCATTCACCCAGCCCCACTGCACACCAGACCTCGTGCCAACCACGCTACGTACATTATGCCATTGACTCCTCTCAACAACCCTATGAGGAAGTGCTGTGATTAGTCCCCTTTTACAGATGAGGAATCGAGCCACCAAGAGGGAAGGGACTTGGCCAAGTCACATCCCAGGTGTGTGGCAGAGCCAATATCGAAACCAGGTCAACATCAGATGCTGAGGGGCTGGATCTCAAACCCCAGGGTCTCTGGCCCGAGGACCACCCCCTTCCCACGTCAGGGCCTCCCCGGAGCCTGGTCATCCCAGCCAGTGGCGGGGCTGCCTCCTGAGTGGACAAAGGCACTACTCAGATGGCCTGTTTCCTGGCAGGGACATAGAACATGGCCTGTTCCCCTGGAGGGTCTGGACACAGCCAGCATTGTCTGCCTGGAGGTGTTGGGTGCTGGGCTGCAGGACCTGCCGACACCACACCTGTCACCTGAGCTGCTTGCCCCAGCTTGGCAATGCTTCCCACTCATCATGCCCCAGTCACCCAGGCAGGGCCTCCTGGAACTGTAGGGCTGGCCCCTAGAGCAGGAACCATGGAGGAGGGGCGATTTGGGGCTGAGAGGACATCAGTGCTCCTCCACGCTTGTGAGGATGGCCATAAATGGCTCACTGCCTCCTGGGCACAGGAGGATCTTGACCAGGAACAGCTTATGGTGCAGAGGGGCACATGGGCAAGGGCTCCAAGGATCACCTGCCATTGCCTGAATCCTTCAGTGGTAAGGTGGCCATGCTGAGTGCTCTTGTCTGCCTTGGTCCATTACTTGAAGCAGCAATCCTTCAAGGCCGGCTTTGTTACTGCATTTGGGCCCAAGGTCACACAGCTGCAGGTGTGACATGCTCTGGCTTCCGGCCCGGGTCAGCCTGTCTTCACCAACAACTTTCCCACCATCACCCCTGCCCTTCTGGCTTTTGGGAGGATGCAAAAAGGAGGCTGAGCCTTCAGGAGGACTTTCCAGCAGAGGCAGGACTCAGATCTGATGATGGGCTCTTCCAAGCCAGTGTGAGTGAGTGTTCTAAGGAGCCAGGAAAGTCCAGGCAGTGTGCTAGGCCCAGTCCTGGGAGGCAGGCAAAATGCCTGGTTTGTCTTGGAGCTGCGTGTGGCCTTGCTACAATGAGGGCCTTGTCCCAGCTGTCCCTGCCACTATCTTGCTTGGCAACCCCATACCTGCCTCCTCTTGAGTTCCCTCTTCCTTCCTCCCTGGCCTGGGGGAGGGAAGGGGGTGGCATTTGTACCTGGGTACAGCTAACAGTCTCCTGGGAACCCAGAGCCAGCTATTCATCAGGGACAAAGGTGGAAGAGGCATTTCCCTTGCTGGGATGGGACCTTGCAGGCAGGGTCCCTCATGGGAGGGCAGAAGCCACCCAGGCCCAAAGGGAGCCACCTCTCAGGATCCTACTCAGAAAACTCAGTGTGCACCCTGTGCTCTCTCAGGTCCTCCCTCCCTTCTAGGCCCTAGCAAGGAGGCAGGTTGCCATGGTGTTTGTCACCATGCCACCTGCTTAGCCTGGAGTCCCACAGGCCTCTTCCCAGGTGGCCATAGGCTGCCACTTGGAAAGGAAGGTAGAAAGAAAACCCTTAACTGTGGGAAGCTGGGCTGATAGTCTCTCATCACTTTAACCCCAGAGTAAACCCAGCCTCTGCCCTCACTGAACTTCCCTCCACTTCCCCATCTGGTCCACACCATAGCAACCCTGCTGCATCCACTCCTTTGACTGCTCCCTCTAATGCTCAACACTTCCTAACCCCCCCAGACAATGGGGGTCCAGGGAGCATGAGACTAACGACTGCAGAAGTCGATATGAACTGATCTGGGCTCAAATGCCAGCTATCACCCTTCAGCTGCATGCCTTGGGCAAGTCACCCACTTCTCTGAGCCTCAGTGCCCATATCTGTAACTGGGGCTGTAATGAATGCACCTCATATGGTTACTGTGAGAATAACATAAAATAATGTGAGTATGGGGCTTGGGTCAGTGCCTATCACACAATAAACACTAAAACATGGGAGCAGCCAGTATTTTGGAAGTAACATGAAGTGAGCTTCAAAACAGAAACACATTCAAGGCATAATAGTGTCTTCAGGAGGATCCAGGAATGCTTCTCTACACAAGAAATTTGCACTGGGTCTTGAGGGATGAATAGGAGTTCACCAGGCGGCAGCAGCAAATGGGAGGGAAGGAGAAGGCTGGACACAGGCAGTGAGTGACAGCTGGCTGCTCGGAAACTAGGGAGCCTGTTGAGGGCAGAAGTACAGTGGGAGTGAGGCTGCAGAAGGAGGGGGGCAGGCCACACAGAGCCACTTAAGCCAGGATCTTGTCCTGTGAGCAACAGGAAGCCATGCAAGTGCTTTACAGGAAAGGGGCACAATCATATTTGCATTTTAGAAAGTTCCTGATAGGGAGCCTGTGTGGAGAGGGAGGGATACCAGATACCAGTTAGGAGGTTACCAACCAGGGGAGAAATTAGGAGGGCCTGGGCCAGGGTCATGGCAGGAACAATGGAGAAAAGGGCCTGGATCCTGTTCAAAATTCCTTGGAAGTCCCAGATTAGGTAGAAATCAGAGCAAAGCTCTTGATGTGGGTGTTTAAGGCCCTCCCATCTACATCCTTTGCAACTGGCTCTCTGAGACATCCAGGAGACCTCGGCTAGTCACTCCCAAATCTGCGTCTCTACATGGGCTGTTTGTCCCATCTGCAGTATCTTCCCTGCCTGTCCTCAAGCATACATTGCACTCTTTCTTTAGGACCCACCCACAGCCTTTCCACCAGTGACTTCTCCTATCACTTACTGTCTTGACCACTTAGCATGCTATGCCTTGGACTAAAACTCAGCGAACACCATCCCCTGGGAAATTTCATAAAAACAAACACAATCAACACACAACTGTTGGTAATACAATGGTTTAAACAAGCACATTGAATAGACCAAACAGTCAGATTAGATGGTCTCGAAGGTGCTCTGGATCTAACATTCTCTAATTCTAGAGCTGTCAATGAAATTATGGGCTTCTAATTGATGCTTCCTTCTCCCTCATTACTAGGACTTTTGGGTCTCAGTTTCCACATATGTAAAATTAGGAAGCTCCATTCTTCAAAGAGACATGACAGCATTTTACTCAATCAACAGTCATGGGGGAAAAACCAGGTGCTTGGGTTAATCTAATATTCCAGCTAAGCAAAAGTCCCTGTATGTACTATAATTTATCTTCTTTCAAAGAATTAGCCATTGATACAAGAAGAAAGCTATCCTAAAATCCGAGGGAACAGAACAATCTGTGTCTGATGACTCAAACCACTGACAGCTGTGGAAAGCAGAGCATTGCAATCAACAGAGCAGAACTTGGGAGGGATCCTCTCTTTGCCAAGGCAACACTAGAACGCAGAACATTCCACCCATCAGACAGCAGAGTGCCTGGTGCTCCTAGAATGCTAATGCAGAGAGGTGGGAATAGAAGACAGGCCTGGGAGTGTTCCAGCAGCCGCACTCTAGATCTCAGAAGATTAGCACTACCAGGGCTATTCACAGCTGAGGAGTTCAGTAAACCCTGCATTGGCTATGGCCTCATCAGCCACTATGCGCCTCTGCTCCTCCTTTGTCAACAAAACCTAGGATCTTCCTTCCAGGACTTGCTGGCATTTCTCCAGCTTGCTTCCTGTTTCCCACACAAGCCACCCTCAAAGCTGGGACCACAGATGAGGCGCCATCTGACTTCTTCTCACTGTGGCAACCCCAACATAGCAGCAAGGCAGACCCACAACTTGGCCAAATGCTGTGAGGAGGTTCCCCAGGCAACCAGCATAGGTTGAGGGCTGAGGCAGCTGCTACACAGGACTTGTCTCCAGTGATTAGACTCAGATTCCAGAGCTGAAGGGCATCAAGCCTAGGTCTTCAAACTACCCAAGAGGACTTGCCTCTGCACCTACTGGGAGGGGTGGCTTGGGCCTTCTTCCCCATTTCACCTGAAGAGGCTCCTCTCCTATGTGTTCTACATAGGGAAGGTGTGAAGTAAGACTACTTTTTAAAAAGGATTTTTCAGGTTAAAAATCTATGGAATACTGATTTTCCACAATGAGATACTGCTTCACATTCACTAGGATGGCTAGCATAAAAAAGATGGACAATAACAAGCGTTGTCAAGGAGGTGGAGAAATTAGAACTCTCATGCATTGCCGGTGGGGATGTAAAATGATGCTGCTGCTATGGAAAACAGTTTGGTGGTTCCTCGAAAATTCTATGTTTACATAGAATTGCCAATATGAACCAGCAATTCCACTGCTAGGTATATACCCCAAAGAATGGAAAATAGATGTTCAAACAAAAACTTGTATAAGAATGTTCACAGTAGCACTATTCTCAATAGCTAAGAGGTGGAAACAACCCAAGTGTCCATCAACAGAAGAATGCATAAATAAAATGTGATACGTCTATGCAATGGAATATTTAGCTATAAAAGGAATGAAATATTACTGATCCATGCTACAACATAGGTGAACCTTGACAACATTATGCTAAATGAAAGAAGCCAGATACGAAAGGCCACATATTGCATGATTCCATTTATATGAAATGTCCAGCACAGGCAAATGCATACAGACAGAAAACACATTGGAAGGGAAGAAGGAACAGGGAATGACTGGTAATGGGAACGGGGTTTCTTTTTTGGGAAGATAAAAAATGTTTTAGAAGTAGATAGTGATGATGGTTATATAATTTTGTGAGTATCCTAAAATCCCTCAATTGTACGTTTTAAAAATTTAATTTTTTTTCTGAGACAGAGTCTTACTGTGTCGCCCAGGCTAGAGTGCAGTGGCACAATCTTAGCTCACTGCAACCTCCGCCTCCCGGGTTCAAGTGATTCTCATGACTCACCCTCTCAAGTAGCTGGGATTACAGGCATGCACCACCACACCTGGCTAATTTTTGTATATTTTAGTAGAGATGGGGTTTCTCCATGTTGGCCAGGTTGGTCTTGAACCCCTGGTCTCAAGCAATCCACCCACCTTGGCCTCCCTGCTCCCAAAGTGCTGGGATTACAGGCTGCATCCGGCCATTAAAAGGATAAATGTTATGGAATGTAAATTATATCTCAATAAAAAACAAATTTTTAAAAATACATGTGATATATAATTTTTTTTTTAGAGCCAGGGTCTCACTCTGTCACCTAGGCTGGAGTGCAGTGGCAAAATCATAGCTCACTGCAGCCTCAAACTCCTGAGCTCATGTGATCCTTCTGCCTCAGCCTCTCCAGTAGCCACCTCACCTGGCTAATCTTTTTTTTTTTTATTTTTTTAAAGGTGGGGTCTCACTATGTTGCTCTTGGTGGTCTCAATCTCCTGGCCTCAAGCAATCTACCAGCGTCACCTCCTGAGTTGCTGGGATTACAGGTGTGAGCCACCATGCCCCTGACTCCATTATATATACACACACACACGTGTGTGTGTGCATGCGTGTGTGTGTGTGTATTTAAATGAACCATTGTATTAATAAAAAGACAGGCATGGTCCAGAAAGGGGTAGGGACTCTCCCAGAATGGCTCAGCAAGTTGCAGCAGAAGGGGAGCAAGAGCCAGTGCTCCCCGCTCTACCTGACTTCAGGTAGCTGGGCCCAGGATGCTTCCCCAGACTCTGGGTCAGCCTGGAGGAGACCGGTAGCTGAGGCTGCCCCTAAAGCTCTTGCATATTCACAACTTCATTGAATCCTCACACAAGTTCCCCATACAGGGAGGCCAGGTAGAGACTAGTCCATCTGATCTATGGGAAACCTGAAGCCCCAGAGGTTACAAGAGTCACCAACGGCTGGACCCTGGATTTCCAGGTCGTGGACACCTGCATTTCTACTGCATCATGAAGGTCTCATAATACAGTAGACCTGGGACACTTATCATTCTGCTGCATAAAAGAAAAAACCTACTTTTCCATGAGACTCTAAGATACCACAGTGGAGATGAGCAGGTATATACCTGCATTTTGGGCTGGTCATACTTCCATAAAAGCAGGACATCACAGACATAAGAGGTAAGCATGCTACAGAAAGTTGTTTAAAAAGAAATTCTTGGCCAGACAAGGTGGCTCACACCTGTAATCCCAGCACTTTGGGAGGCCGAGGTGGGTGGATCACTTGAGGTCAGGATTTCAAGACCAGCCTGGCCAACATGGAAAAACCTGTCTCTATTAAAAATAGAAAACTTAGCTGGACGAGGTGGTGAGTGCCTGTAATCTCAGTTACTCGGGATGCTGAGGCAAGAGAATATCTTGAGCCTGGGAGGCGGAGGTTGTAGTCAGCCGAGATCACGACATCGCACTCCAGCCTGGGCGACAGAGTGGAGACTCCATCTCAAAAAAAAAAAAAAAAAAAAAAGAAATTCCTCATGTGCCTTCTCCCTAACTAGTGACTTTCCTTGTTCCTCTAAGAATCAGCCTCACAGGCAAAGGAGAAGCCCCTTCCATGAGGAGCACTGCTCCTGCCTCTTCTAACAACTGCTGTGTCCCACCCAGCAGCCTAGCTGCTGTGCAAGCCCACCACTGAGAGACCCTCAGCTCCTCTGAGCTATATCACATTGTCCCTCTTGGTGACCTTGGGTCTTTGACCTCTGTTCATCCCAGCTGTCTCATGCATTCACTCGGGAAGGCGCCACCTTCCTGGCCCTGCCTGTCTCTTTGGGATCCAACCAAGGTAATGAACGGAGGGATGGGGGCAGTTCTTGGGAAATTAGAGGACTGAACATTTCTTGCTATCACTATTACCTGTCGAAGGAGATCTCTCTTTTTTCCTTCCTCAGAAATAATTCTTGTTTATCACCTCAGGGGACATCAGCAGGCCCAGGCATGAGTGACTCTGAAATGACTGGCAAACTCTACTAGGCCAACCGACCTGGGCTGGCTTTCGAGGGCAATGTCTGGCAGGCCTCCTGTCTGGGTAGGGAGTATTAGGGGGAACACTGGTTCCCATGTTTCCACCATCCCAGCTGCTTCATGGCTGCCCCTCTGTAGACATCCATGGAGAAATGTGAGGAACGGAGGGACAGTGGTGCCAGCCCCAGCTTGGTGGCTGCCTGGCAAGTGGCTCCTGGCAGATGGAGGCCCTTCAGCAACCTTGGCCACAGCATATGCTTCCCTGGGCTTCCTGACTGATAGAGCTGTCAAGCCTCAGTCTGGCTTCTCTCCCCTCCCCCTTCTCCCAAGCTTCCAGCTCTAAAGCATCACAGGATGAGGAAAATGGTGAGACTTCCATCCCTATAAATTCTCATTTTTTCCAGATTTCTGCCTTGATTCTTAGGATCCTGGGGTCATGCCCCTAATCCCCTGGCATTTACCCCAAGTACCAACAGGGACTAACACACTCTCAGAATCAGAATGGAAAGGATCTGGAGTAGACCTCATCACAACCTATCATTCTATAGAGAAAGAAACTGAAACCCAGAAAAAGCATGTTAGTTGCCTGAGGTTACCCAGAAAGTCAGGGACAGAGCCTGGGCTTGGGGCTAGACTCCTGAATCTATCAGTGAGGCTTCTGTACCACAACCCTTGCCCTCACCAGGGCAAAAATTAAAAAAAAAAAAAAAAAAAGAACAAAGGATATCTTTTCAAGTAAAGAAATCTTGGAATGAAGGCCTAGGGCTATGACCGGAGAAGTCCTGACCATTTTAAGGCAGCTCATAAATGACATGCAATAAAATATGCATTGAAACTGAGGCCCAGGGAAGAAGGGAATATCCATGCTGACCACAAAAACATGATGGCAATAATGACATTGAGATTCAATTCCAAGCTTCCTGGTCACTGATGCCAAAAGGGAAAGTATGCTCAGTCTTATTGTTCTCATGGTTATGGGAGGGCAGGAAGAAAATTGGTTCTTTGGGAGAAATAAAGATCTCCCTAAAAGGAATGTTAAAAGGAACACTTTTGCATGGGGTTGGCTGCAGGGCAAGATGATGGTCCACTGGGAGTCTACAAAGTGGGTCCCAAGGAAAGATGGTGCCCTCAGAGCTCCCCAAAGTTGCCCTGTGTGTGCTGTGCTTTGCTCACGTCAGATTGAAGGACACATGGAACACATGGACCAAAGGACTAAAGGGATGTGGAGATGTCATCTGCTCTGCCTGCGACGACAGCCCCTTTCCACAGACAAAGCCCCCACCCAACCTGAGATCAGAGAGCTTCGTCGTTCCTGGTAATACAAAACAAGAAACCACATAAAACCACTCATGGTGTCTCTTGCACTTGCATTCTCTCCCTGTCACTTGTGCACACACACTCTCTCTCGCTCTCCTGGCATTTCATGACAATCGAGTCCCACTTTTCTAGATAGAAAAGTGAAGACTTGCCAAAGGCCACAGTGGAGCCATAGAAGCAGGGCCAGCTCATTCTAATCCCACCAACAGTTCCAGGCATGCCGCTCCTGTTGGAAGCCAAGGTTCATCTATCTTCCTGCAGCTCCCAGGGGCTCAGCAGGGAGACACGAAGCCCAGCGCACCCAACCGTGCCTGTTTTAGCCCAGGAGCCTATCTCATAGCAGCTCCTTCATCTCTCCCCCTAGCTCCCTTCTCCCTCTCCAGCTGCAGCTGCCCTGCTGTTCTCAGCAGCTGATCGCTGTCCACCTGATTCCCAGTGGTACTTCCCATGCCATGCTGAATTCTTTCACCTTCAATAAGATCCAGGGCCTCAACAATGCCCAATGTGGCTCACACTTGCTGGAAGAGGGTGGGTGATTAATAAATGCCTCTCCTAATAAGTTTTCCTTCTCTGGAGAAGCTGCCCTACCTCTTAATTTAGCCAAAGTAAGCATTCTAAAATGTTTTAAAAGGGAGATTCTACAAACAACTACGTCCTATTTTAAAGGCCCTTTATCTTTTTTTTTTTTTTTTTTTTTTTTTTGAGATGGAGTCTCGCTCTGTCGCTCAGGCTGGAGTGCAGTGGTGCGATCTTGGCTCACTGCAACCTCCGCCTCCCAGGTTCAAGCAATTCTCCTGCCTCAGCCAGTAGCTGGGACTACAGGTGCCTGCCACCACCCCTGGCTAATTTTTGTATTTTTAGTAGAGACGCGGTTTCACCATATTGGCCAGGATGGTCTCAAACTCCTGACCTTGTGATCCGCCTGCCTCGGACTCCCAAAGTGCTGGGATTACAAGCAAGAGCCACCGCACCTGGCCACCTTTTATCTATCTCAGAACAAGTTTTCCCCTTTTGCTGACAGGCAGACTAACCTGACAGAAAGAAACCATGGCTTGAGCATCGAATGTAACTGAATTTTAGATCAAATATGACTGGATTTGGAAATTTGAATTCCAAACTCCACCATCTTTATGACAGTGGGAATGCCACTTTACTCCTCTAAGCCTCATTCTCCTTATCTCTCAAATGGGGCTAATTACAGTTGTGCATGAGTATAATCACAACAAGCAATAACATACGTGAAGTGCCTAGCAAGGACCTGGCATAGGGACAGCACTCTGCAAATAGCAGTAATTATTTATTCACTTGAATATATTCTTATTCTCAATGTTATTCATGTATATTACATTTTTCTCCCTGTCCAAAATCTTAATCTGAAATACTATACTTGTTTGTATCTGAGAGGTTCCTGACTACAGATTCATTTTATGCTTTCTTAAGTCTACTTGCAAAAAAAGAAAAGGAAAGAAAAACCCTAAACCGATCATTGTCTACCAAACAACAGGATTTCAAGACATCGCCACTTTGGTCTAACAGACTATCTCAAAATTAACACATCCAAAATATGAATTTCTGATTTTGCCTTAAAAAATCTGTTTTCCTGCAGCTTCCCTCATTTCAGTTAATGGCAATCCCATCATTCCAGTCGGGTAGGCCAACACTCTCACGTCTATCAGAAAAGCCTGTCAGCTTTTATTCCCGGCACAGTGTATGCATTTTACAGAAGGAAACACAGTCGCAGAATCTGACACCTTTCGGCATCTTCACTGCTCCATCCCTGGTCCAAGCCACCACCATCTCTCTCCTGGATGATGCAGGTCTCATTATCTCCTACAAACTCTACCCAGCAGCCAAAGGGATACTTTTAGAACACAAATTGGATCAGGTCATTCCTCTACTCAAAACCCCTCCAACGGTCCTTCCTTTCAATAGAGGCTAAAGCCTTTTCTTCGGCTGATGTAAAGTTCTGTGCATCCCTCCCCTGACCCCCGCTTATCTCTTTGACCTCATCACCTCTCGCCCTCATTCACTCTGCTCTAGCCACCCTGCCTTCTTGTACAACCCTTCATCAGGGCCTCTGCACATGCTGTTCCTTCTGCCTGGAATGCTCTTCTCCCAGATCTCTGCCCCGTGTATTCTCTTTCCCCCTTTAGGTCTTTGCTCCAAGGTCACCCTCTCAGTGAATCTTCTCTGACCACTGTGTTTAAAATACAACCCCTCCTCCTACAGTACTCCTCTTTCTTCCCATGCTTTGTTTTTCTCCACCGTCCTTAGCAACAGCTAACATATTTATGTATGTATTTATTTTATGTCTTTAGAATATAAGCTCCAGAGAGGTAAGGATAGATGCCCATTTTGTGCTTTATTTAGTCCCTTGTGCCCAGACTAGTGTCAGGCCACCACAGACCCTCAATAAATCTTTGCTGAATGAATAAGGGAGTCTGCACTGAGTTGGGTTGATGTCACCACCCAAGTAAGTGTAGGCTTCTTAGCAATTCAACAAAAGGGGGAAAAAAAAGGTTTGTGGTACTTTGTTTATATTATTATAGTCCTTTCTGCACACAGTGTCCTATTTAGTGGGCTTGTCTCTCCTGCTAGGTTATGAGCTGGAAGAGTTTTATTCATCTTTGAAAAAATAGCACCAGAGGGTCCCCTCTAAGGGCTGTAATGACTATATGCAAGAGCTCAGCTGGGAGTTGTGTGCCCTCAGGCCCATCAGTATCAGGACCAATTTCCCTGTGTGTACATGAGGTTAATCATTGCCATGACAACGAAGGGAGGTTGTGCTGCTGAGCATATACAGCAAGCCCTTGGTACATGGTGCATGTCACAGCTGGGATTTCTAGAAGGTAGCTGGACAGAGCCTTTGAAGGCTAAGTATTGGGCAAAGGCGAGCCTGGGGGTCCAGGAAAGCAAACTTAGGGCCTTCTCCTCCTTCTCAGCAGACTGACCTTCTTGCTGTCACAGCCCTGGGTCCTATTCTGCCCAGCACTGGCCCTAGCAAGTGTTTGTAGACCAGGAGTCCAGGTACCAGAAGGTCGGGGTAGGAAGGTGCTCAGAGACAGGTGACTACGGAGATTCCAAACTGGCAGCCCACGGCTGTATCGTGCTTGAAGACCTGCATGTATACGTATTCCAATTCAGTCAATATTTATAAACTGAGAGATTTCATATTTTTTTAAAATCCATGTTTTCTGGCTTGTCTCAAACAAATTAAAAGATCTTTCAGCTCTGTGCGTGCATTCCTGCATGGCAATGATTGTCTGAGACTGAGAAGTTGTTCCTTTCTGTCAGAGTTCTTACCAGAGCTCTTGCTCTTATAACTGGTCTGTGTTGTTTGTTAGTGGCCTGGCATTGGAGCTTGGAATCTCTTTTCTAGTCCAGTCTCATTTTATAGGTAGAAGATCTGAGGTCAGTGTGGGGGTGGGTTGCACTTGCTCAAGGCCCCAAGTAAATCAGCAGTGGGGCCAGGACTGCAACCCCAGGCTTACGACTGAATCCAGGGCACTGGGATGTACAAGGAGGCTGAGAATGCAGCCTTGCAATGTTCTTTTGGTTGGTTCCCAGCTATCAGGTAAGAAGAATGGGCTACTTGGGCTGAGGGGGAAATCTGTTTCAGGAAAAGGCTGGTAGGGCCAGGGAGGTAAAGCAGAGAGCACCATCTCTGGTTGCATGCAGCTAAAAACCTCTCTTCTTCCCACTTGCTGGCAAACACTGATCTCCCAAATCTTGTGAAATAAACTCAGGGGAAAGGCTCAGCCTACACTGGTTCTGTTGACATAGCACTCTCAAGTGTCCCTCTCACTCCCCTTTCCCCAGAGCAGGCATCCTAGGGGCCCCTGATATGATGTAAAGAGCAGGAGCTTTGTCCTAGGGCAGAATCGAGCTGGAAACCTAGTTCTTAGCATAGGGCTGAGACGAGCTTTAACTTCATCTGTAAAATGGGGTTTCAGTTGTGAAGACTGAACTGAGTGGTGCATGCAAAGAGCCTGGCACACACACTGCTGGATGAACAGTAATTTCTTTCCCATATGTTATAAACGAAGGCCCAGAGACAAATGAATAACTTATACCAGAAAGGTACCAAACTAAAATGGGCTCCCTTAGCTCCAACTGGGTAATTTTAAAGTTTTAAATATAGTTGTAAAAGTAGCACATACCCATTTAAAAGCCTTCCAGTTTTGCTACTCAAAGGTAAACCACTGATTAATTTGATTGCTGCCCCTTCTCAGGCCTTTTTCTAAGCACAGATACTTTTAGGGGGCGAAGGGTTGTTATGTTTACACAGTTACAGCCGTGGCAAAAATATAACTTGTATATTTTCAAAATGTACCATAGTTTAAGAGTTGCCCATATGGCATATCCTTTATAAAAAGTATTTTATAGGCTGTATAGTATTCCATTTGATGGGTCTGTCATGGTTCATTTAGCCTCCCTCTCTGTTGAACATTTAGACTTTCTATCAAAAATAATGTTACAATAGGTATCTTTGTGAGTAATTATTTTCCTGTATTTGGAATTATTTCTTTAGGCTGGTTCCCTGGTAATGGATTTATAGGGTCGAAAAGTATGAATGTGCTGCCAAACTGCTTTCCCAAAGGGCTAGGTTGCCTATTGGTTCTCCCACCCATAATGTACACCTATTAGCTGGGTTTTCAACTTGATCAAACCACCAGCACTTAGCCAAAGCCTTAAAAGGCAAAGTGTTCAAGCTCAGACATACAAATCATCCAAGATGATTTTTCCATGTCTCTCCAGCCCTGTGGCAAGTATCTTCGCCCCCGCCCTCCACCCTCCACCCTCTGCCCCATGGCAATGCAGGCGGGGAACTGAGGCCGAGCTCAGAAATGGCCCAGCTCCCTGATTGAAAGCAAGCCTCCCAAAGCTACTCCCCCTTCTAATTACAGCATTTCCTATCTGTGTGGCAGCTCTGGCATGGCTGTTTCAGTCAATATTTACCAAGTGTCTATTGTGTGCCACTTCCTCCTCTGCCAATAGTCCCATAATCAAAGCACGTGTCAGTGAGGGGTTGGGCAGAAGAGAGAGGGACTCCTCTGCAGAACTCAGAAGCTGGTGCCCTTGAGCAGAGCTCTGGAGGACAGGTACATAGTTGTTCTCCAGGTACCCAGGAGCTGCCTGTGAAGGAGCATTCTGTGCAGGAACAGGGGTTAGCATTTACAGAGTCATGAAGAGTAAGAGAGCTACAGGGGGCTGGGTACTGCTAGACTATACAGTGTAGGGGCATAAGGAGAGTAGAGAGAAGGGCTGAGCCTGCAGAAGCCTTTTGAGCCTACAGAAAAAAGTTCTGATCAAGTTTAAGGTCAAAGTCAGGTTTACAGTTCAAGGTCAAGGCAGGCCTAAGCCTCAAGGTCAGATTTATATTACAGAAGATAACCCTGTATCAGCTCTGCCAAGTAGGGACTGGGAAGAGATGAAGAGAAGCACCAGGACAGAAGGTCAGGGATGATGAAGTTTTAACGAAGGCTATAGAAGTTAAAATGAGAGTGGAGGTGAGGAGGTGACAGAAGTAAATGTGGCTTCAAGAGAAATTTAGGAAGTAGACTCTTGAGGGTCCCCAGAAGAGATAAGCTGTAGGGAATGAGGGAAAGGGAAGAATTGTGATGACACCCAGGCCTCTGTGTGGGTTAGCTTCGCTGCCTACCCAATATTCTATCCCTCCTCCCTCAATAATAGAACCCTATTCAGGGGTGGCAATATACCCACCTTAAAACACACAGACACACCCTCCACTCCACCCAGAGTTGCAGAGACAGTTCTGGCCTGTGAGTTGTGAACAGCAGCACTCTGGGCTTGGGAACCTGGCTAGGCGTCTGCTATCCTGCAAGGGCTAAAAGAGGAATGGGCATCATGCCTTCAGAGGCTTGGAGTCTTCCCAGGTGCTAGGAACAGAGCTGGATTCGGAATCAAGGCTTAGTAAACACCTGCTGAGGGAAGTCAGGCAGCCAAACAGATGACCTGACAGTTCTGAGAACCCCATTCCATCAATCCAGGAACCAGGAAGAGGGCCCCTGAAGGAGCTCCATCCTCTCACTGTCTTGGGACAAAGCCTGGTGCAGTATGGAGACCACAGTACTTGGGGCCAGGACAGTCAGCTCTGCCACTGAGTATGACTCAGACCTAAGGCATGCCTCTCTTGACCTCTGGGTCCCTCAGTCTGCCCATCTATAAAGCGGAGATAACACATCCCACCTCATAGAGCAGTTGTGACAACCCGACCTCTGCCTTGTCAGCCTCATTTCCCACACACCTCCTTTGCAATTCATCTTGAAAATTCACTGGACTTCTGCCTATGCAGTGCTGTCTTCCTGGAAAGCTCTCCCAAGCCTCTTCAGCCTACTTATTTTCCAAGTTCAATCCAGGCCTGAATGCTTGTGTGTAGCCTCAAGGGAGACAGAATTCACAGCTAGAGCACATCGTGCACCAATAGGATACAGGCTGTTTACACACATCCCCACCTGTAGACCAGTCTCCCATCCTTTGGGAGTTACTGAGCCTACATGTATATGTGCATGCACACACACACACACACACATGTGTGTGTGATGCTGATGAGCTGAGAAAGAGGTCTGGCAGAAGAAGTCACAAGGTCCTCATCCAGGCTCCACACAGAGCAAAGCAGAAAAGCTGTGGGCACCGCTCCGGCCAGTGCATCCCCCAATCTGGTCAGTGTGGAGCTCAACAAACCTTCCTTACTGAATAGTTAGCCTCTCCATCTCTGCCTCCAAAAGGACTTTTGATGGCATTGGTGCTGACACACACTCCTCGCCCTTGCTGTTGGGAGGGTCGGCTGGAGAGCTCTACTCCAGTCTCTCACCCACAGGAAGGCACTGCTGTGTACATCTTCACAAGATGAGGGATGCTAAGTTACCTTACTCGCCCAGGGTCACAGGAATAAAAGGCATCAAGGGCCAGCCAGGCCTCTCTAGACATCAGAGCTGTTTGTGGGCTCTGACACTAAACCTTCATGGCATCTAAGGGACTTAGCCTCCCTGTTTGCAAAATAAGACCTGAGCCCATGAGGTGGAGGTTGCAGTGAGCCGTGATGGTGCCACTGCACTCCAGCCTTGGTGACAGACTGACAGAGTGAGACCCTGTCTCAAAAAAAAAAAAAAAAAGAAGAAGAAGAAGAAGAAAAAGCCGGAGTCTCTCAGGAAACCAGTCTTTCTATCAGTGTCTCTCTCACCCACTCATACACACTGAGTATGAAACTTCCACAAGGCCCTCTAGGGCTAGCCCTACACACTGGGAGAATATATTTGCAAAATATATATTTAACAAAGAACTTATATCCAGAATGTATAAAGTACTCTCATACAACTCAAAAAGAAGGCCAACAGTCCAGTTTTTAAAAATTAATGGGCAAAATACTTGAACTGATACCTCACCAAAGAGGATATGTGGCTGTCAAATAGACACAAAAAGATGTTCAACATCATTAGTTATTAGGAAAATGCCAATTAAAGCCATAAGGAGATACCATTACAAACCTATTAGAGTGGCTAAGATTTAAAAGACTAACCGTACCACGTACTGATGAGGATGCAGAGGAGCTGAAACTCCCATAATGCTGCAAGTAGGAACGTCAAATGGTACAGATGCTTTGGAAACACATGGGCAGTAAAAAGTTACATATATATTTACCAAGTGATACAGCCATTCTTCTTCTGGGAACTTACCCAAGAAAATAGGAAAGTGTATGTCCATTGAAAGATTTATACACATACATTTATAACAGCTTTACTTGTAATAGCCAAAAAACTGGAAAAAACTAAATGTCCATCAACAAAAAGATGAATGTATAAACAAATGATGATTTATCCTTTCCCCATACTATGGAATATGAGTTCGAGACCAGCCTGACCAGCATGGTGAAACCCTGTTTCTACTAAAACTACAAAAAATTAGCTGGGCATGGTGGCGCATGCCTGTAATCTCAGCTACTCAGGAGGCTGAGGCAGGAGAATAGCTTGAACCTGGGAGGCGGAGGTTGCAGTGAGCCGAGGTCGCACCACTGCACTCCAGCCTGGGTGACAGAGTGAGACTCTGTCTCAACAAAAAAGAAAATAAAGGGAATAAACTATTGGTATACACAACCTGAATCTCAAAATAATTATGCTGAGTGAAAAAGCCAAACCAGAAATGTGCATATTATATTATTCCATTTATATAAACTACTAGAAAATGTGAAATAATCTGTACTGACAGAAAGCAGATCAGTCATTGCCTGAGGATGATGGGGGAGGAAACTTTTGAGGACGATGGAGATGTTCACTATCCTAATTGTGGTGATGGTTTCATCAGTATAGAAATATGTCAGAATTTACCACACTGTACTTTAGATATGTGAAGCTTGTTGTATATCAACTATATTTCAATAAAGCTAGAAGGAGGAGGATGGGAAAGAGTGGAGGAAAGAAAACAGAAAGCATAGCAAACAGGAGTCGTCTTAGGAAGCCAGGCAAACAACACAAACAACACACACACACAGACACTGACACACATACACAGATACACACACACAGACACTGACACACAAACACACACACAGACACAGATACACACACAGACACACCGGCACAGGCACACACACATAGGCACACACAGAGACACACACTGACACACACAGATACACACACACACACAGACACACACACAGGCACACATACACAGACACACATATACACAGACACTGACACACACACACAGACACACACATAGACACACGCCACACACACAGATACACACACAGGCACAGACACACACACACAGGCACACATGCAGACACACACACAGGCACACACACAGATACACACACAGACACACCGGCACAGGCACACACACGGGCACACACACGGACACACACTCTGACACACACACTGACACACAGATACACAGACACACAGGCACAGACACACACACAGGCACACAAACACAGGCACACAGAGTCAGACACTGACACACACATAAACACACACAAAGACACACAACACACACACAGATACACACACAGACAGACAGGCATAGACAGACACACACACAGGCACACACGCGGACACAGACACAGATACACAGGCATAGACAGACACACAGGCACACACGCGGACACAGACACAGATACACAGGCATAGACAGACACACAGGCATACACACGGACACACACACAGGCACACATACACAGACACACACAGACACAGACACAGACATACACACACACAGACACAGACACACACAGACACAGGCACATACACATACACACACAGAGTATGAAACTCCCACATGGCCTCTAGTCCCAAGGAATCCCTCAACCCAGGATTCCATCTGATAGGGACACCAAAGCTTCTTGTCATTTACTCAACATTTTTCTAGAATGTTTCCTGTGTACCTGGTTTGTGCTGGGTACTGGGGGTTCAGAGACAAATCAATCTTTGCCCCAGGAAATTATTTCTAGCAGCCATGGTATAGCCTTCCCCAAATTCAACCTAAACATTTCGCCACATGCTCCTAATATCCCAGCCAGATTCCCTTCACAGGATCCCTTGGGGTCCTTCCTCCTGGGCCTGATTTTGTTTCTACCCTTGCTACCTCTTGGGAGAAAGCCTTCAATTAGTTCACAACTCCAGCAGAAGTCTGTCTTTTATCTGTGCAAAACAGACATCCAAGCTGAACCCCAACTGATTTCTAATAATTGACCAATGAGATCTGAGTCAAGTCTTCATAGAATCGCAAAAATTCTGGACAGGAAAGAATCTGAAGGTTTCAAAGCCTAACATCCATCTGACTGCAGTTCTGTTTCTCGGAATAACATTCCTGTTCTGCAGGCAACCGGACCCAGTTTGAATACCTCCAGTGAGGAGGGAGCTCACTACCAAATGAAGATGTGTTGGCACTTTGGGGAAGTAGGGAAGTTATAAAGTGATTCCTATACAAAACGGATGGAAGGGTACTGGCATTTATTAAGCACCTACTGTGTTTAATAAATAAAGCCCCTGGGCTAGGTAGGGGCTCTACACATAGAAGATTTCTAATCTAGTTTAATTCTCATGCCAGCTTTGCTGTCAGGAGGCCTGGGTTATGATTATGATGCCCATTTTTACTATTGAGGTACTAAGGGTCAGATAAATTAAGTGACTTGCCCAGTCACAAAGTCAGTCCATGGCAGATACCAAGCCAGCAGTCCAAGTGTATCCAACTCCAACCTGCGCTCTCTGTTCGCAACCACTCAGAGAGCAGGGCAAGGGGGCTGGCGCTGCCTAGGCTTAGATCCTGGGCTTTTTCACCTGGACAGCTGGCCTCAGGGATTCCTTACAACACCGACCTCCGCCAGGCCTAACAACCTCTGAGGGCTTCTCTCTCAGACACAAGGACCCAGAGTGAGGAGCCCCCCTCCTGTGGAGGGGGAAGGGGCTCTCCAGAAGGAAGCCACAGACAGTTGGCTCAAATGGTCTACAGCTCCAATCTGGGCCCTGGGTGCCACTCAGGGAGGGCTGGTCTCTGCAGTCAGGGAATAGGAGGGTGTGGAGGGGTCAGGTCCTCTCCATCCTCTGAGAGCACAGAGCTTAGGCTGGTGACTGAGAGCCTGGGCTCTGTGAAGGAGCTGTGGGAGTTGGAAGTGGGTCCCCTGAAAGACAGTGTTTGAGCTGGGCGTTGAGACAGATCTGAACATGAGGAGATAGCAGTAGTAGTAGGAAGAAAATTTCAGGCAGAGGGAACAGGGCAAGTAAAAGTAATTGAGATAGAAAGGAATGGCAGGGAGGAAATACTGCTGACCTGGGGTAGAACACATCCAAGGGTCACTCAGGGACTTTTCTGAAGTCATAAACTATCAAAATGTCCTTCTCTTGCTCTTAGACCACCTCACTCCTATCAGGTCCAGGGCTAGCAACCTTGGTGTAAGAGCCCAGCTAAGCTTTGAGGAGGAAGGAATGCCCATTCACAGGCCTAAGAGAACAGAAATGGGGAGAGGAAGAGAATGAGAAAGCAAAATGAGGGGCAGGGAGAGTTTGGGCCCTGGAATCAGGTATTTGGTAGCTCAGCCACCATGTAAGAGCTGTGGGCCATGGACAAATTGCTTAAATTTCCTATAACTCAGCTTCCTTTTCTATAATAATGCTTTCCTTACCTGGGCTGTCAGGAAGATGCTATAAGGTCACATACCCCCTGTGCCCAACATGTAGTGTAGCTGTTATCATTAACCTTGACAAGAGTCGGGACTTAGAGGGTCAGAAAAGCAATCGAGGCCCATAAAGACAAGAGAAAGCAGTGTTTGTGGAGACATCTGCTATATACCAGGCTCTTTCCCAAAGGGGACTGCAACAGATCATCCCATCTCCTCTCAGGCAGGAATAATCGATTTCTCTTTGGCAGATGAGAAAATGGCCCAGGGGGTAACACAATTTGTCTGAAGTCCCAGGCTAACAAGTGGCAGAACTGGAAATGAGCCAGGCCTGACTCTGAAACAGCGAGTGGCTCCCAGAAGGCCTAGGGCGGCTTAAGTGGATGGAGCTGTGGCTCCTCCCCTTTTGGCTCTGAGCCCCAAAAGTTAGGAAGGTGGCTACTGTCAGAAGACGTAGTTTGCCTCATGAGGTTTGCCTCACAGCAGAGGTGATGTTTAGCACACCCTTTCTCCCTCTGGGGCTTGATGTCCAAAGTCTGCCACTTCTGAAAGGGAGTCTGGAAGGGAGGCGAATCTTACAATGCAGACAGAGGGGATGTGTGGGAAGTAAGACGGGGGAAGTGGTGCCAAACTGGCTGCCTAATGAGGCTTTGGGAAAGATGCAGGACCCAGGATTTACTGTGCCTCTGTTTCCACCATTTTAAAAGCCAGGAAGGACAGGGAGCTGCCCTTTGCTGAAGGGCACCAGACCGATGGCCTAGCCAGACTGGAGAGCTCAGTGTCCTCAGACTCACTGTCCTTACACAGTCCTCCTCCACTCCCTTCCCAAATGCCAGCTCTTTAGATCCTGTTCTAGTTCCTCCTCTTCCTCCAGGAAGCCTTCTCATATAGTTTCAACCTACCTATTCTTTCTCCTGGGAATGCCAGTGGCACTCACTGCTTGCCTCACCTGTGGCCAGCCCTATACTAGGATTCCAGATCTTCTGGGTTACAGCTGTCAGGCACAGCCTTTCCAAACTCCATCCTATGGCGAGAATTCCTCCTAGAACATCCAGTCCTATGTGAGCAGCCCAGAGATGAGGTGCCAGCTCTCAAAACACATTGTTTTGTTACTAGATTTTTGTTTGTTTGTTTTTAGAATTTTCTCCCTTTTATCCCTTGAACTGAGCCAAAATTTGCCTTCCTTGCTGGCACTTGCAAGGACTGGTCTGGTATCTGTCTCTCAGGGCATGCGGAAGCCCACACTCTCCCATGCCTGCACTTTGAATACCTTTACCCCTGAAAACTGCTATCCTGTCACTACAGTGTGGGAAGCCACATCCTGTATACCTGTGTGGGAGTCCCCACCACAGCACTTGTGCTTATATAACTTTGGGCCAGTTTCTTCTTTCTAGTGGTCCTAGTTTTCTCAACTATTAAAAAACTTCCTATCTTACCAAGCAGCACAGTGCCTCACCTGTTGTGTGTGTTCAACAAATGGTAGTTTAATTTATTTTTTGTTCACCAATCACTTCTTTAGAGGCAGTATGGCTTAGAGGGAATAACGCAGCTCTGATGCCAAAGAGACTGGCATCTAAGTGTAGGCTCTGCTACACAGCCGCTGTGCAACCTTGAACAAATTTCCTCCCCTCTCTGAGTCTCAGTGTCTTCCTCTATAAAACAAGGATAACATATGCTAAGTGGGCCCGGATTGGTTGACTGCTTCTTTTTTTCTCTGACCCATCTTTATGTTGCCTTTCTTTCGCATCTGCCCAGTTTTCCAGGCTACGAATAACACAGCTATATCACTGTGTGGCAGGCACAGTGCTGAGTGCTTCAGATGAAGATTCCATTCAGTTCCCATTCGCCCTCTAAAACAGGTGCTGTGAGGGCTAGCACCTCATACTCAGAAGACACACAGTCAAATGGCAGCTGTTGTTAATATTTCTATGTGCCAGGCCCTGTGCACCACCCACAAACCTTCCCTCCAACCAACCTAAACAGCTCCCCGAGGGTAGGGACCACATCTTGGTGCCTGCGTGCACAGCAGATTCTCAGTATATGTTGGTTGAATGAATGGTTGTAAATACTTCTTTGAATTCCTTCACCGTGGCCAGAATAGAACCTCACCATGATAGGTGCTTGATGAATATTTGATTAACTGGAGCCACAAAAAACGTGAACTGTCATCAGTGGCTTTAATCTGAATCCTAGAAGGCCCTGAAACCGTGGTAGGGGTCCTTCTGCTAATTAAGAGCTCCTCTGAGGTCCTTCACTAAGAACACTCTAGGCTGTCTCTGCAACCAGATCCCAACTTTTCCTCTGCAGGGACCATGTGTCAGAGCTGTCCACAGAGAGACTGCTTGCTGTCCAGACCACAGGACAACCCAAGGAGAGGGCGGCAGAAGCTCTGCTGCAAGGCCGGTGTGGCTTCCAAAGAACAGGAACTACCCCACCCACTGAGGACCTGCCAGGAGCCTCTCTGCACCCTTCTTTCTCAAAGGTGGCTTCTGTGTCAGGCTGCACAGGCCACCAACCAAGTTCCCTCTTCTGAAGCTGCCGACCAAGCTTCCAGAGACCCTGTGGTAGGGAGGCATGGCTAGGGCCAGCTTCAAGGGGTACAGAGGTATCTGGAGGCCTCAGTCCCCACAGACTCAATCCTGACAGTGCTGCCAAAAGGGAAGGGGCACCATGAGGGCCTTTGAAGCTGGGGTAGCCAGAAGCAGAAGATCACAAGCTGCCAAAGTCAGGCTAAATGCCCTAGCCTTGCAAACAAGGCATTCCCTGGCCTAGGCTGCCTTTCCAGCCTTCTTTCCTTTCTCTGCCTTCATCTGTGGGCCAGCCAATAATGACTGAACACTATGTGCCCGGCATCTAAAACTTTACATCTGAGGTCACAGACAGATGGCCAGGCACATACACATTTTAATATGTGCATTTAAAAATGTTGTCTAATCAGCTACATTTTAAAAATTAGGAGATGTCAAAAACAAATAGGCAGATTTCTATCTTATAAATCAGAAGATCTGACAACATTGGGCACATGTTCTTGTAGGCAAGAATGGTGGGAGCAGGACAGCAGCTGCCTCTTTCAAGCAAGTACTTTCCAATGTGCTACAATCCCCAAACAGACCAACCGGCCTGTTTTACCTTTGTAGACAACTACATTTGACATCCCTTGCTTAACATATTTCATTTTGGTGTAGAGTCTTCCTAATGACCTTAGGAGACAACGTCATTTCCCAGTTTTACAGATGAGGAAACAGAGGCTCTGAGGGAAAAAATAACTGGGCCAAGATTCAAACCCCAGCAGTCCAACTTGAGAGCCAAACACAAGAACACGAGTCTGTGGCAAAAATGAGGAAAATACAGACAATGCAATGAGTTTTTAACAAAGCAAAATGTATTCAATTTGAAAGGATGCCATTTTTCCCCTGATAACATGGCCTTCTTACTTGGGGGAATAGAAATATTAAAATGTTCTTTGCCTTATTATATGATAGTGATGGTAAAGAGAACCCTAAGTGTCATCTGAATGTCCTCATCTGGTAAAATAAAAAGCTAGCGAACCAAGGACGGATTCCCAAATGCACTGGTCTTTGTGAAATCTAAGTCCAAGACCCACTGCTCTGCTACAGACTTCCTGTCCCAGTAGGACAGCAATCTTCTGTTATTCCTCTTGATTAAAACAAAAAACAAAAACTCATAACTTCATCTAACCATATCTGCATCATTCTATTTTTGAAGAGGTGGCTTTTGAACTGAGTCTTTCCCAACGCCTCTCCCCCTAGCAAATCCACAAAGCATCTGTTCATGCCTTTTGTTATATTTATCTTATTCTTCCTCAAGTTACAATTATATGTATCCTATCCACCCTTCTACCCCCTAAAGTCATTACAGAACAGAAGAAAGACACTTTGGGAGGCCAAGGCAGATGGATTGCCTGAGGTCAGGAGTTTGAGACCAGCCTGGCTAACATGGTGAAACCCCTTCTCTACTAAAAATACAAAAATTATCCAGGCATGGTGGCGCATGCCTATAGTCCCGGCTACTCGTGAGGCTGAGGAAGGAGAATCACTTGAACCCGGGAGGCAGAGGTTGCAGTGAGCCAAGATCGTGCCACTGCACTCCAGCCTGGGTGACAGAGCAAGACGCTGCCTCCAAAAAATGAAACGAAGAAGAAAAAAGAGTTTCTGAATTGTTAGCCACTCAGAGCTAGAAGGGCTCTTAGATATCATCACGTCTGACTCCCATTTTGCAGTCATGGAAAAGCAAAGGGTCTGACCTAAGGCCACCCAGTGGGTCAATGGCAGAGCTGGGGTGAGGACCCAAGTCTCCTGACTCCTCGATGCTGGCTCTTCCTGCTGCGCCAGGCTGCTTTCCAGCCACTCCCGTTTGGTTGGCTCAGCCCCTCAATTCAGAGGACAGTGCTGAGTATGCGACAAACACGTCATAAATATCTGTTCATTAATGCAAAGCAGCCTGGGGTGCACAGGCCTCAGCCTCTCCAAGGCCCTTGGCTTGAGCTTCACATCACCTGCATCAAGACTTCCCTCAGCACCAGCTGTGAACTGGCACCTGGGGCCTCTGGTGGCCTAGATGTAGAAAGACCCCATGTGGCTTAGAAGTGCAATCCCCGTTAGGCCAGAGTTATGAACCAAGCCCTGCTGAGTAATGTTAGGCGAATGACTTCACCTCTCAGGTGTTAGGTGTTCCTCCAGACAGACAGGTGGGATGCCTAGAATAGACATGAAGAAGAATTCCTCAAGCCTATCAGATGGTTATAGGCAGAAGACAGTCTTCATCAGAGGAATTTCAAAATCCCACTTCTAGAAGCCTCTAAGGACAGGAAAGGTTCTGGTCTACCTGGGACAAACGGATAGTTCCATCAAAATTGTGCTACAGAGTGAGCTTGGATGGTCCCCCAGACTCTGTGTCCACCTTCTGGATCAATGAGGACAGGAGCCAACAAGTCTTTAGGGCTGTTTACATTCTAAATCGAGTAGAACCCTTTACTATTATTATTAAATTATTATTCACAAGCTCAATGCCAAAAATAGAGATGACAATGGCATCATCTCTCTAAAGCCTTCCTGACCCACTCAGTAGGAAAGATCATTCCCCTCTCTCTGTCCCGCCACCCCATCACACACATATCAGTATGTCTTATAGCTTCCAGATGTTTTCTCATATCTACACGTTTAGGTATCTGTCTCCCTCTGTTAGATATGAGCTTCTTGAAACTAGGACTCACCATTTACTCTTTCCTGCATGCTATGCACTTAGCCCAGGGCCTAGCTAATAAATAAGGACAAATGCTGATCAATGTTTAGCAAGTTAAGGAATCCCCACCACCTCCAATACTGGAACAAGGGTGCACGTAGGCCTTTTGGAGCCAGTAGATGCATGCAGATCATTTAAGGTATGGGAACTCTCGGAGGGAAACTGGCTGACCCAAGGTTACTCAGTCATTGAGAGGGCTCAGACTAAAAGCAACTCTTTGGACACCCAGTCCAGTGCACTTCCAGCTAAACATTTTCTAGGTTCTATGACACACTGGTTGTACGACTCTGGGTAAGACCCTTCGCCTCTCTGCCCTGGCTTTCTCACTTATAAAAATGGGTAAATTTATATATAGTGCCTACATAATGGGATGATCTGAGCAGTAAATTATTGAACCTGTATAAAACAGAGCACAACACATAAGAAGACTAAAAAAGTGTGTCTGTCCTGACTGTCATTAAGGCCTAACCATTATCCTCGGTAAAGGGGCATCCACCAACCATCAGCAAAGCAGGGCTCATGGTGAAAGGAAAACTCTCCATTCCTGGCTCACACAGTTTTCAACCAGGAAGTACCCTGCACCAGTCACCTGGGAGAAATGCCTGATCACTCACAATAAATTGTTCACAGCTTTTTCTTCTCCAAACCCCTATTCACCTGCAAGTGCACACACAACTCACAGCATCAGCAAGGTATGCATGAAGAGGCAGCGAAACTTTGGAAGAGGATGATCCAGACAGACCTGGTCTCAGACAACAGTTCTAGCTGGGCAATCCTCAGCAAGTCACTTATTCTCTCCAAGCCTCAGTCTCCTCATCTTTGAAACAGTCATAATTTTCTTTAAGGATTACCTGAGATAGTTAATGGTCTGGGACTTCATAAATGATGTTGAGGGTAATAATAATTGTCCGATTTTTATTTAACAAAATCCACTTGGCAGAATGTCAGAAGCAGAAGGGGTCTTAGAAATCACTTAGTCCAGTCCCATCATTATATAGATGGGCACACAGAGGCCTTGAGGGGAGGCCTGACTGGCCCAAGGTCACATAATAAGGCAGTGGTTCAATGAGACATGGGACCTGGGTCTCCTGACTTTCTACTGCATATCCATGTTGTCCCACTTGATTCTAATTATCTGCTCCCCTCCCTCAAACACAGAAAATGGCTAGAATCATTCCCTTCCCAATCCTCCTCCCTTCACAGTCATCTCACACCAGCCAGCACCATCTGGATCCCTTTTTGCCAACATCACCACCCTCCCAGGCACATCTGGCCCCTTTTGGTCTAATCAGGAGCCCTAGAGGAGTAGGCAAAGCATCTGTTAATCACCAGCAATAGCAATAATAACAGTAGTTGTAATAGCAATAATAATGACAACCAACAACCTGGACGATGTCCTACACTTAAAAGGGCCTTCACCTACACAATCAACACATTCCTACAGTTTCTCCCTAACCTAGTTGGCTTAGGGACATAATTTCCTCAAGTTTGTTTCATTCAACACTTACGGAGCACCTACTTTGGGCCTACTCATGGGCCAGAGGCTGGAGATATAGAAAGGAAAATGATAGGGCCTCTGCCAAATAGGAATTTAGGGTGGGGGTGGGGGGACATGACAACTTCTTTTGGCCCAAATGGTGCAGCAGCAAAATTCCCCACCCAACCCTATGGAGAACCTCCTTTATCATGCTGTCAAAAGGCAGGAGGTATCTATGGAATAAAGAGGAGTGAGAAAGGCTTGAGTGCTAGGCTGAAAATGACAGCAGGAAGGAAGATAAAGAATCGAAAATACAGGCACCAAAAACTTGACTGCCTGGCCTCAGGGTGACTCTAGGGAGACACTCCAGGGAGGGCAAGAGAGCCACAGTGGGATTCCTGTGAGATCCGGAAGACCTGATCCCTGCCCTGCTGCCAGCACACAAGATTCTGCTGCTTCTGTTCCCTCAGAGACTCCGCCCTTGGATGCCAGGATTTTCCAAACCCAATGCTGGGCTACAGGCCTCCTTGGGACCATCATTTGCTACAATGATGTCACAACCTTTGCAGTGGAAATGTTGCTGCCTGCCTAAGCCCTCAGCCTGGTGGCCCAATACACTTCAGCTTCATTACCCCTGGCAGGGACACCATCTGCAGGGGTGTGGAAGAGACAGGCAGGGGATGGGGAGAAGAGGACTAAAAGCAGTCACCTCTTCCTCTCTTCCCCCAGCCTATCTCCCAAGTCCTGAGTTCCTGAGAACCTACTATGTGCCAGGCACAGGCACTATTTTAGGTCCTTCCACATACATCTCATTTAATTTTCACATCAGCCCTCTGCGGGCTGTACCCCTAGATTTACAGATGGAGAAACTGAAGCTGGGGGAAGGGAAGTCACTTGGCAGCTCAGGGATGTCAACATAGGACTGTCTGGCACCTCCAGCTCCTTGAGGCCCACAAGGTCAGTGTTTCACTTAAGAAGTCAGAGTTGAAAGAGATCAACTGAGGAAACCCCAATTATTTCATGAACCTAAATTTAAATTGCCTTAGCAGAGGGGTCCCCCTGACATGTAAAAACTGCTCGAGTGATATACTAAAATTATACAGATCATTTAATCCAATTCCTGCATTTAACAGATGAGCAGACAGACACCCACGCCTAAAGAATTTTAAAATGGCTACTTGTGGCCAACTAGCAAGTTAAGGGCCTAGAACCCCAATCTCTGGCACTTTCCTTACACGACTCTGCCTGCAGAGATCACCTTTTTCTAAGAAGCTCCTCCAGCCCATCCCGACACCACCAGATGGGCAGAGAAGGCAGAGGAAACAGGCAGCATGTGACCGGCCTCTCTTTCAGTCTGCAGGGTTGGGAAGGGAATATGGGGCTCCCCAGGCTAGTAGGTGTTGCAAACAGCCCAGCTCCCGACTGGGGAGTGGAAGGCTTCATATCCCAGGGAAGCTCCGGGGAGACGGAGGCTCAGATCGTCCACTCTAAGACTTATGGGCATTTTCTCCCCAGATCTACTGCAGGGCCCTGATGCTTCTCAGAGGGAAAGATGGGATGGAAGCAGTCATTGGCACTTGACCTTGGGGTGGGTGTGGGGTTCCATCCTTCTCCCACTTCCAGGTACCCCTGCTCCTCCTCCAAGAAGGAAAAGAGAAGCTTAAATGTTTGCCAAATGCCAGAAGAGGAAGACAAATAAAAATTAGGGGGTGGGTTCCCTAAAAACCTCCTAATCTCCCACTTTGGGCATCTTCTCTGCTGCAATCAGCACCCTCTAATTCGTACATTTCACGGAGGGGGAGGGAGGGAAGCGCTTAAAGGGATGTAGGGGAATGAAGGGAGGGTAAGAATGAGTCACGATTAACCCCTCTCAGGCTGGTGCCCTCCAAGGGATTCTACCGCAGCGAGCGGTTGCAAGCGGCCCCGACCTGCCGCGGTGCAGCGCAGGGCCAGCTCCCCGCTCCGCCGCGGCCTCCTCACCTGAGTCCACTTGCCCTCCGCAGCCCCGCCGGCTCGCACCACTCCGGCCCGGCTTGGCGCAGCGCCTCTGCAGTCGCTGCTGCAGCAGCCTGGCCCTGATCAGCGACCTGCGGGGTTAGGAAAAAGAGATAGACCGGGGCGGGTGAGCGCCGGCGGAGGACACCCGGGCAGCTGAGCCCCCGGCCGCTGACAGCTGGGCCGCTGCAGCCAGAAGGCTTGGAGGGCAGGCTGCCTGCCGGGTGCTCCGTCCCCTCCTCCTCGCGGCCCGCGGCCCCCACCCCACCCCCTGGCACTTGGCACTCTGGACTGCCGCGGGTGCAGCTGGGCGGTGGGCCCGGAGGTCCCCGAGGTCCTTGTCATCACCTGCGGAGGCTTCCATGGCTTCAGCTGCCCTGCCGGGGCCGCCGAATTGCTCTCCCGAGCCCCTGCAGGAGGCGGCTAGCTGGGTGCTCGCCGGGGCTGGGGCTGCCGGGAGGGAGGGGCGGGGAGGGTGAGGTGGATGGAGGGGACCAGCCAGTCGGCGGCTCGCCGGCAGCTGCGTAAGCGGCCCGTCTTTACTTTCCTTCTTAAAGAGATAGTTAGTATCTTGCTCTAGAGGGCCTGGGAGCAGAGACAACGAGCACACGGGGAGCGGGGGCCTCTCCCACCTACACACCAGCGGGTATTTTGAGCTGGGCGATCGACTGGGCGTGGTGGAAAGCGTCTTGGTCGGCTGTGTGACCCTGTGCAAGTCCCTTCACCTCTCTGGGCCTCAGCTTTTTCTTCTGTAACATGGGGTGATGATACCAGTCTCACTCCCTGGCACATAGTTGGCTCTAGTCAAATAGTAATTTTTATCTAAAAGCCTTTAGGAACATTTTTCATTGCCCAAACCAAGTCTGAGTACCAGGGTTATTTAATGTGAATGGCAAGCACTTGGGCTACTAACAATGATATCAGGAAACTTAAGTGTCTGAAAATGGAAATGTTTTCCTCTGAAGTAGTAAAAAGGTGAATCATTGGAAAGATCTCGGAGAGATAAGTAATCACAACTTAAAATGTTCATTGTGGCTCTTTTCCCTCTGTCTTCCATCTGTCACAGGGAAAACAAGAAGACCAAAAAGTCCAAAAAACTGGATTTTCTGCCTAGCCCTTCCATTTCTAGCCATACAACTTTAGATAAGTTAACTCACTTTCTGGGCTTGGTTTCTTATCTGCTTCATGTGTGGGAAGTAGGTGGAGTGGGAATGGGCTCCTTCTTTCTGAACTAGGCCTGTCTGATCTGTCATTACTCTGCTCTAAACCATCCAGTGGTTTTCTGTATCGCTGTCCACCACCTGCCCTCATCTTACTCCAGCTCTCTGACTTCATCTTGCGTGGCTCTCCCCATCACTCACTTTTCTCCCATCAAGCTGTCCTTCTTGCTGAGGCCTCACTGCTGGGCCTTTGCATTTGCTGTCCCCTTTGCCTAGAACACACCAGAGAGCCACATGGTTCAATCCTTCCTTTCCTCCAGGTCTCTGCTCAAATGTTACTGTCTCAGAGAGGCCTTCCTTAACCATTCTACATAAAATACTAACTCCCTCCTCTCCACCTCCTTTGCCCCTAGTTTTGCTATATTTAATTACCAGCTGACCTAGTGTATATTTACTATGTGTCATTTATCACTCCCACTAGAATGTACACTTCATGAGGGAAGGAACTTTGTTTTTTTCCCTTGCTGTATTTCCAGTGCCCAGAGCAGTGCCTAACACATAGTAGGAGCTCAATAAATATTGACTAAGTGGATGAGAAAGCAAGCACACATTGTGCCAGGTCCCAGTCTTCTATGGGAACACTAGGCCAGATGCCATCCTGGAAGTCCTTTTGTCTTAAGTCTTTTAAGGCTCTTAAGTCCTTAAGTCTGTTTACTCTCACCGGTGCTTAACTTGGTACCCTCTACTCTCTGCCCCAAGCTGACTTTTCCAAGAGAAGAATTTGTAAAGTGACTTCACTGATTTACATCATGACTCTGCAGTACTGGCCTGGTGAGAAATAGTTAATATTGATAACGTACATGAAAAAATAATTATTTTAAGTTTACTGTTGCTTTTCACAGTCAAATCTTTTCCTATATCTCTGAGCTGCAATAAATCCATTACTTTTTTTGCAACAAATGCTAATACATTTTGGAGAGGACATTGATTCTATTTTCTCCTGTATTCAGTTAAACTATATCCTATCAGATAGCCATTATTATATTATGTTTTCTAGAAAAACATGGCAGAGCAATTGTAGCAGGAATAGGAAACTAGTTGAAAAAGCCATGTGAAATGTTGAGGCCTTCTGTCCAAAACACCTAATGCTATATTAGCAAGTTAATTGATAAAATGTTTTATCTGCTCTAATGCTCACTGAAATTATAAAAGTGACATTTTTACACTTAAAGTGAAACCAAAGGAAGGCGTGTAATTATTATATGTTTAGAAGGAGAACATTTCTGAGATTGTCATTAAAATATTTTTTTGTCTGTTCCCATGCTGTTTTGTTTATTAATAGAGGTGGGGCTTTACTACGTTGCCCAGGCTGGTCTCCAACTCCTGGGCTTAAGCAATCCTCAGCCTCCCAAAGTGCTGGGATTACAGGCTTGAGCCACCATGCCTGGCTGTCCCATCCTCATGTGTGTATGTGTGTGGAGTTTTGTGTGGGGTTTTTTTTGTTGTTTTTTTTTTTGTTTGTTTTGTTTTTTTTTTTTGGTTTTCTTTTTTTGCTTGATACTTAGAAGACTACATTTCCCAGAAATCTCCACAAGGAACTTCCCCAAAGCAAGAGAGCGACTTCACTCACATTACTCCTATCTGGAATGGTGTTAGCTAGTAAAGTATTCTCTTTAGCATCAGGAAGCAGATGATTGAGAAGAGAACTGGTGTTTAGTTATAATGGAAATTGCAACAAATGAGGATTATAAGTATAAAACAAAATTATTCCTAAGAAATTAGTAATTTTATTTTGTTTTGGACTAGTTGAAAATACATAAAAAATTTTTTTAGTTTCAAAAACAATTTTATTCCAATTCTGGCTAAGCATACTCTCCCACAGAATGCAGCAATAAAACCTGAAAAAAATGCATGTAGCATCTATTTGAGGATTCTGAGACAAAATACTGGCAGGCACATTGGAGAAGAAGCCAGAATTTGACATACCCTACCACTGAACTAGTGGTGAATTTGTCATTTTTATTTCTTCCTATAACTCCTGGCCTGGTCTCAAGGCAGATCAAAATCTGGAATTGGGGCTCAATAAAGAGAAAGCTCCCAAAGAATCTCCCTAGTTTTGACTTGAAGATCAGGAAAAGGGACTTCTGATGCTCAGAGTATGTGGGAGATATCATTTTTCTTTTCCTTTCAAATCTTTTCTCCATTATCGCATGACCCGGGCCCTAGGCCATCCTGCAGTGGTGTCTGTGACAGCAGGAACGCACAGGTGCCTAAAACTCTGAGGGGGGAGAAACTTCTTCAATAAAAGTAGCTGTAGTGCTGAGGGAGGGTGAGCCCCTGTTGTTTTTTTTTGTCTCTGTCCTCCTACCTCCTGGTCCCAGATGCAAGTTCAACTGTGGAAAGTAGGCAGCAAAGCGGAACAGAGTAAATAAAGCTCCAAACAACAGCATTCTGGTGAACCCCAGAGAGAATAAATCAAATGATGATGATGATAATAATAATGGTTTTCAGTTACTGCTGAAAATTAAAAACAAAACAAGATCTTTAAAGCAGTCAGAGAAAAATGATGCATTAATAACACAGGAATAGGCTGGATGCAGTGGCTCACACTTGTAATCCCTGCACTTTGGGAGGCCAAGAGGCAGATTGCTTGAGCCCAGGACTTTGAGACCAGCCTGGGCATCATGGCGAGACCTCACCTCTATAAAAAAATACAAAAATCAGCTGTGTGTAGTGGCATTTGCCTGTAGTCCCAGCTACTCGGGAGACTGAGGTGGGAGGATTGCTGGAGCCTGGGAGGTCGAGGTTGCAGTGAGCCATGACTGACTGTACCACTGCACTGTAGCCTGGGTGACAGAGCAAGATCCTGTGTCAAAAAAAAAATTTAGGAATAATAATTTAAATAATTGTTGATTTCTTATCAGAAACCATGGAGGGCAGAAGAAAACAGAACATTTTTTTTTAATTGCTTAAAGAAAAGAGTTGTCAACCAGGATTTTGTACCCAGCAAAAATATCCTTCAGAAATGAAAGTTAAATAAACACATTCTCCAATTAAGGAAAATGAAGATAATCCATTGCCAGCACACTTGCTCTAAAACAACTACTGAATTAAGTTCTTCAGACAAAAGGGACATTATATTAGAAAGAAATTTGGAACATCAAGAAGGAAGGAGAACAATAATGGTAAATATTTGGGTAAATTTAATAGGCTATTCTTCTCTTGATCTTTTAAAATATGTTTGACAGTGGAAAGCAACAATTGTTGATGGGGGTTTAATGTATGTAGATAAGACAAGTACAATATAAAGGAGGAGTATGTATATTCCTTTACAATATAAAGGGACCTATATGGTGTAAGATTTTTACACTCTTCTTGAAGTGGTAAAATATCAATTCTAAGTAGAGCATGAAAAGTTAAGTATGTATTTTGCAACCCCTAGAATAGCTATTTTTAAAATCTATAACAAAAAAATATAGTAAAAAAAAAAAAAAAAACACAATAGGCTGGGTGCAGTGGTTCATGCCTGTAATCCCGGCACTTTGGGAGGTAGAGGTGGGTGGATCACTTGAGGCCAGGAGTTCAAGATGAGCCTGGCCAACAGGTCTCTATTAAAAATACAAAACTTGGTCGCTACTAAAAATACAAAAATTAGCTAAGTGGGGTGGTGTGTACCTGTAATCCCAGCTACTCAGGAGGCTGAGGCACAGGAATTGCTTGAATCCAGGAGGGAGAGGTTGCAGTGAGCTGAGGCTGCACCTCTGCACTCCAGCTTGGGCAACAGAGTGAGACTCTGTCCAAAAAAAAAAAAGAAGAAGAAGAAGAAGAAATAAAAATTGAATTCCAAAAAATTCCAAATATTCCAAAAGAAGGCAAGAAAGGGGAAAACAGAGGAATAAAAAATAAAGGGAACAAACAGTAAAAAAAAAAATAAAATCCAAAAATCCTAAATAAATAAAATCTGAAATCCAAAAATGTCAATAATTACATTAAATATAAGTGATCTAAACACTTCAATTAAAATAGAGGTTATCTGAACGGATAAAAAAATGACTTTATTTGATGCAGTCTATAAGAAATTCACTTTAACTATAATGAATGATATAGGTAGCCTAAAAGTAAAAGATAAAAAAAAGATACACCATACAAATACTAATCAAAGGAAAGCTGGAATAACTATATTAATATTAGAAAAAGTAGACTACAGAGCAAAAAATATTACCAGGAATAAAGAGAATTATTATAAAATAATAAAAGGGTCATTTCACCAAGAAGATGTAATAATTATATATGTATATGCACCTAATAAAAAAGCTTCAAAATATATAAATCAAAAACTGACAGAATGGAAAGGAGAAATAAACAGATCCACAATTATAGCTGGAGACACAAACACTTTTTCTCAGTAATTGATAGAACTAGTAGACAAAATAAACAAGGATGTAGAAGAACTAAACAACACTATGAACTAACTAGGTCCAACTGACATTTATAGAACCCTCCACCTAACAAATGCAGAACAGAATTGATCCTTGGACAACACAGCTTTGAACTGTGTGTGTCCATTTCTATGTGGATTTTCTTCTCTGCCATCTCCGAGACAGCAACACTAACTCCTCCTCTTCCTCCTTCTCCTCAGCCTACTCAATGTGAAGACCATGAAGGTGAAGACCATGAAGATGAAGACCTTTATGTTGATCCACTTCCACTTAATGAATAGAAAATATATTTATCTTCTTTGTGATTTTCTTAATAACATTTTCTTTTCTCTCGCTTGCTTTATTGTAAGAATATAGTATATAATACATATACAACATATGTGCTAATTGACTGTTTATGTTATAGGTAAGACTTCTGGTCAACAGTAGGCTATTAGTAGTTAAGTTTTTGGGGAGTCAAAATGTAGACACAAATTTTCAACTTAGTATAGGGTCATAAAATAAATCTTAATGAATTTAAAAGAATTGAAATCATTTAAAGTATGTTCTCTCACTATAATGGAATTAAACTCAAAATCAATTACTGGAAATATCCCTTAGAAACTGAACATACTATACTTCTAAATAATTTGCAGGTAAAAGACCTGCAAGTCTCAAGGGAAATTAGAAAATATTTTTAACAGAACAAAAGTGAAGATACAACATATAAGTATCTGTGTGACGCAGCTAAAGCAGTGCCTAGAAGGAAACATAGAGCTTTATGTGTTTATATTAGAAAACAGGGAAGATCTCAAATCAGTTATCTAAGCCTCCACCTTAATAAAACTAGAAAGAGCAAAATAAGCCCAAAGCAAGCCAAAGGAAAATAATAATAAATGTAAAAGCAGGAATAAATGAAATGAAACAGAAAGCAGAAAAACAAAAGAGAAAATCTTTTAAAAGATCAATAAAATTAATAAGCCTCTAGCACAACTGAAAAGAGAAAACATATTAACAATGTCTGAAATGAAAGAGGGGTTATTACTATGGACCCCACAGACACTAAAAGGATAATAAGGGAATACTCTGAACAACTCTACACACATAAACTCACCAATGTAGATGAAATAGACCAATTACTTAAAATAAGAAACTACCCAAACTCATTGAAAATGAAATAGGTAACTGAATAGTCCTACAACTATTTAAAAAATTAAATTCATAGTTAAAAAAACTTTACAAAATATAAATATCCAGATCCACATTGTTTATGGGTGAATTCTATCAACTATTTCGAGAAGAAATAACACAAATATACACAATCTATTGTAGAAAAATAGAATAGGAGGAAACACTTTCTAAGTTATTTTATGAGGCCAGTATAACTCTGATACCAAAACCAGAAAAAGACAGTAAAAGAAAAATACAGACCAATATCAGATGCAAAAATCCTCAATAAACTATTAGGAAATCCACATGAAAGGATATTCAACATAATTAGTCATTAGGAAAATGCAAATCAAAACCATGAGATACTCACTAGGATGGCTATAATTTTTAAAAGGGACAATAACAAGTATTGTCAAGGATATTAAGAAATTGGAACTCTGATATATTGCTGGTAGAAATGTACAATAGTGCAGCTACTTTGGAAAACAGTTTGACAGCTCCTCAAAAAGTTAAACATAAAGTTATCATGTGACCTGGCAATTCCATGCCTAGGTATATAACCAAGAAAAATCAAAACTTATATACACAAAAACTTATATACTAATGTTGATAGCAGCATTATTCATAGTAGTTAAAAAGTGGAAACAATCCACATGTCCATCAGCTGATGAGTGGATAAACAAAATATGGTATATCCATACAATGGAATATTATTTGGCCATAAAAAGGAATGATATAAAGATACATTCTAAAACATGGATAAAACCTGAAACCTTTATACTAGGTGAAAGGACCAGATACAAAAGGCAAAACATTGCCAGGAGTGGTGGCTCACACTTGTAATCCCAGCACTTTGGGAGGCCAAAGCGGGTGGATCATTTGAGGTCAGGAGTTCGAGTCCAGCCTGGCCAACATGGTGAAACCCCATCTCTACTAAAAATACAAAAACATTAGCTGGGCATGGTGGCATGCCCCTGTAATCCCAGTTACTCAGGAGGCTGAGGCAGGAGAATTGCTTGAGCCCGGGAGGTTGATGCTGCAGTGAGCCAAGATCGTGCCACTGCAACTCCAGCCTGGGTAAAAAAAAAAAAAAAAAAAAAAAAGCGAAACATTGTTCAATTCCATTTATATAAAACAAAAACACCTGGAACTAATTTGTGAGTTTAGCAAGGTCATAGGATACAAGGTTAATCTATAAAAATTAACTGTATTAATGACAAAACTTTAGAGATGGAGAACAGGTTAGTGGGTTTCAGGAGCCAGGGACGACAGTAAGGAGGGAGATGGCTGTGGCTAACAAAGGGTAGCACAAGTGATCCTTGTGATGGAACTATTTTGTTTCTCAAGTATGGTGGTGGCCACACAAGCCTACATATGCAATAAATTTGCATAGAATTAATATATACACAAAATGAGTGCATGTAAAACTGGTGATGTCTGAATAAGCTGGGTGGATAGTGTCAATGCCAATTTCCTAGTTGTGTGTTATACTAAAGTTATGCAAGATGTTACCACGGAGGTAAACTGATATATGGGATCTCTGTATTATTTCTCACAACTGCGTGTGAATCTACAATTATCTCAAAATAACAAGTAAACAAAAAATCAACTGGAACTCTCTTACATGGTTACTGGGAATGCAAAATGGTACATCCACTCTGGAAAATAATTTTGTAATTTCTTATAAAGTTAAACATATACTTGCTATACGGCCCAGCAATCCCATTTCTAGATATTTACCCTAGACAAATAAAAACTTATATCCACACAAAAATGTACACAAATATATGAAGCTCTATTAATAATTGTCAAAACTGGAAACAACTTAAACATCTTTCAATGGGTAAATAGATAAATAAACTGTGGTATATCTAGGCAACAGAATATTACTCAGCAATAAATAGGAACAAACCACTGACACATGCAACCACTTGATGAATCTCAAAGACATTTATGAGTGAAAGAAGCCAGTATCAAAGGTTACATGCTATATGATTCCATTTGTATGACATTTTCAAAAAGACAAAAGTGCAGTCATGGAGAAGAGTGGTTGCCAGATGTTATATGGGGGAAGGGTGTTAATACAAAGGGATAACACAGAGAATTTTTTAGGGTGATGTTACTGCTGGAATCCTAATTGTGGAGATGGTTACAGGACTCTACAAATACATTAAAATTCACAGAACTATGCACCAAAATTAAGAAGTCAAATTTTCTGTATGTTAATTTAAAAAATAAAAGAAATTTTAAAAAGGCAATTTTGCCATTTAAAATTTATAGTTAATACATTTAGAGAGGCTATTTAGAATTTGTTGTTTGCAGCATAATTCCAGATATAACAACATTTTAATGAGTACCATAGGCTTCATTTTACAGTGTACGATGGAGCTCACAGAGCATCATATGAAAATGTCCTAACTCAAACTTCAATTGAGAAAAAAGGAAAACAACAGTTTTAATGTCAAAAATGTTCAGTAAACACCAAGCAAAAGAACATTTATTTTGGTGATCTTTACTCAGAGCATAGCTGCAAACAACATGAGGAACAAGTGTCTGCTAATTTTTTTAAACATAAGAAGCAGATTTAGTTTTGCTGACATATTAATGGTGATTATAATAATCATTAAATAGTAAATAAAAAGGTTAAGTGACCTATAAATAGACTAAAACCCACACAGGTAATTTAAAGCAAAGATGAGCTTTGTAACTCTTCAATTAAAATATTGGATTAAAAACCAAGGCATTAGGTCAAATCAAGGATGATATGCATCGCAGCCAAATAAATTGTCTGTGTAGAAATAATGATGTTTTCATCATTAACCCAACAAAATTCAAGTAAATACTCCAATGTAAAATAGCCTTTTAAGAAACATCTTTGAATGTTTGTCAAAAACATATAGCATTTTAAAAATGCATCCTAAATGTATGCTAAATGCAACATTGAAGTCAGGGAAACGATAAATGCTATATATTCAAATCAGCTAAGTTAAAAATAATTACTTAGCTATAATTAAGTATTTCTGAGCCAAGTATGGTGGCATGTGCCTGTAGTCCCAGCTATTCAGGAGGCTGAGGCAGGAGAATCACTTGAGCCCAGAGTTCAAGTCCAGCCTGGGCAACATAGTGAGACCTTTGTCCTTAAAAAAACAAAAAACAAAACAAAACAGAATTTAAAGTATTTCTTTGTAAGCATGTAGGTTTCCAATTCTAGCTATGATTATTCTGAACTACAGAGAGGAAATAGGTCAGCCTATCTATGAAATGGATCAGACCTTCAGCTGCTTCCAGATGGCTTCTGCATTAAATTGAACAATCTACACAGAAATTCCAGTGATGCCATAAATCTGTATGTCTGGGTTTCCTTCATATGTTATAAAACATTGGTCCCATCGTAGCTATAATATCTGCATAGGGAGCACTCTGGCTTAACTCGATAGCCCGCTGTTTCTTTAGGACAAGAAAGCTATAAAATTTGGCAGCTGCTTGTTTTCGGTCATTATTTCTACAGAGCTTCATCAGACTAAAGGACTGCATTCCCATCTTGTTAGATTCCTGGGAAAATAATTAGAAAAGAAAAAAGAAATGGGAAACAAGATCATTAGAAGTAAAGCCGGCTATAAATGCGTAATAAACAACAAAATATTGACATTTTGGATAAATGACTATAAAATCCTTAAATGGAAAAAGGGAAATGACTCCTTAGTAAACATAAAAACAACACAAGTCACTGTACACAAGCTTGGTTCATGAAGAACATGCATGCAAAAGAATTCTGAAGTGTTATACAAATTTATAATGTGTTATACAAATGATAGGCCTTTTTAAAATTGATGTTAACATAAATGGCTCCTGTGGAAAGGGCAATTAGTCTATATTTGCAGAGACAAAAAAAATCCACAGGACTTTGGGAGGCTTCAAATACAATGAAAATTATCAGCCGATCAGTCTTCTTCCACTTAAAGGTACTAGTGTTGGTGTTGACTATAAACAACTCCAGTTTCAGTGTCAGGGGATTATGACTATGTAAACAACTCCCAATTTCTTTGCACAGATTAAAAAGATGTCAGATTCACTACATGACATCTGTATACCTACTGAAAATAACTGAGGTACAATAAAGTATTTTAATTATGGATGAAGATAACTCTTTTCATGAAGACTAGGATTTGGAATCAGAGTCCTAGAGTAGAAGTATACTTTTTTAGTTAGAAATACTGTGGTGCGGGCCGGGCGCAGTGACTCATGCTTGTAATCCCAGCACTTTGGGAGGCCGAGGCGGGCGGATCACGAGGTCAGGAGATGGAGACCACGGTGAAACCCCGTCTCTACTAAAAATACAAAAAAATTAGCCGGGCGTGGTGGCGGGGGCCTGTAGTCCCAGCTACTCGGAGAGGCTGAGGCAGGAGAATGGCGTGAACCCAGGAGGCGGAGCTTGCAGTGAGCCGAGATTGCGTCACTGCACTCCAGCCTGGGCGACAGAGCGAGACTCCGTCTCAAAAAAAAAAAAAAAAAAAAAAAAAAAGAAATACTGTGGTGCGGCCAGGCGCGGTGGCTCACGCCTGTAATCCCAGCACTTTGGGAGGCTGAGGAGGGCAGATCGCTTGAAGTCAAGAGTTCGAGACCAGTCTGGAAAACATGGTGAAACCTTATCTGTACTAAAAATACAAAAATTAGCTGGGCATGGTGGTACGTGCCTCTAATCCCAGCTATACGGGAGGCTGAGGCAGGAGAATTGCTTGAAACCAGGAGGAAGAGGTTGCAGTGAGCTGAGATCACGCCACTGCACTCTGTCTTGGGTGACAGTGATACCCTGTCTCAAAAAAAGAAAATAAAAAGAAAGAAATACTGCAGTGAATACTGGCCAATGTCCCTATGAGAATCATACACCCTGGATAGTTGTGAAGCATATTTAGAAATACCATATACAAGGTTTTGCTTGTCCATAACAGTCAACAAATTAATAAATTAAATACTTTGTCATAGTTTATCTTAACCAAAGGTGTGGCCCAGGGTCAGTAACCTTTCAAAGATGGCATATCCAGCCTACATTTATTCCCTGCCTTGAGAGAAAAGATGAGAACTGGATGGCTTTTCCCCCCGGGAGAGAATAAGGACAGCTTTTTCAATTTCAAGAGTTCTTTTGAAAAACCCTAAAGGGACAAATATGCAAGATTAAACAAAAGTGTTTATTTGTGTTCCCTTCAGAAACCCTTCTGAAACGAAGGTAAAGGAAGAAAAAGTGACAAAGGAAGGAGATAAAGACAAAGAAAGTGGAAGACATAACTGACTTAGTAGAGACAACTGAACCCTAAGTGCTGGCAGGAGAGAAGCCAGCAAAAAGCAAGCCAATTTGAGTGAGACACAGTACCTAGGAAAAGCTCAGGAACTGGAGACATCAGTGTGTCATAAACTGGGGAGAGGGATGAAGCTGAAAACAGGAGAATTCCTTGAGAATCTACTTAGGAACAGTTAGACCTTCTGCCCACTCCACCATCTCACAGAATCGGAGACCACTACTCACATAGCAGAAGGCGTGAAGTTGCTCTTCTGGAGATACCAAGCATTGAGGCTTTGAACTTAGGGCACTAGCGCTGTGGATGGTGAAGTGTCATACCACAAACAGTGGGATTAAGGGAAATTCTACGCCAACAGTGAGATAACCAGCCTCTCCTTTACCTCCTTTTGGTTCCTGAGCCACTGGCATCATGCTTATATCTCCTAGGCAGTAGACTTAAAGATTACTCTGGAAAAGCTGACTATTCTAAGGTAGAACAAAACCCAGTTATATAATACAATCTAGGGAAGGTGAGGAGTGCCACCCAATTACCTCAGTATAAAGACCATAAGTCTACAACCCCTACTCATGTGTATATAACTTCCAGTCAGTTTTTTGGTGTCTCTGTCTTAAATAAAAACAGATAATCCTAGGATCTATAAGACATTTGAGTAAAATCTCTAATATTAAAGAGCAAAAAGGAATGCATTCAAGAAAATCACTAAGGAAAGATAATGCAGGGAGCAGAAGTGCAACCTCTGAAGTTAAGAAGTTTTTCATTGTATGGCTAGGATAATAGTGAGAGGAAGCAGATCAGTGGTTGCTTGGGAATGGGGGTGCCAGTTGGAGGTATGCAAATGAGGGATTCACAAGGGGCACAAGGAAAGTTTTTCTGGTTTGAGATATGTTTACTCCTTGATTGTGGTGAAGGTTTTACAGTTGTATACATATGTCAAGACTTATCTAGTGCATACTTTAAATATAAATAGTTTACTGTATGTTAATCATATCTCAACAAAGCTGCCTTAAAAACCTAATTGAATAATTAAATAAAAATATTATGATGCTATAAAACAAAAGAATAGTTAGTAACCAAGAAAAAAACTCCTGGAAAACAAAAAGGTAAAAGCAGATATAAAAATTCAGTAAAGTCTAGAAGACAAAGTTGAAGAAATCTAGAGGGTAGAAAAACACAAATACAAAGAAATTAATATAGAGGATAAAAGATGTTATTAAAATTAAAGGAGCAGTTCAGGAGATCCAACATCTGACCCACTGGCCCTTCAGGAAGACAAAACAGATAAATAAAAAGGAAATTGAGGCCAGGAGTTTAAAACCAGCCTGAGCAACACAGTGGGACCTTGACTCTATGAAAAACTTTAAAAAATAACAATAATAAGGAGAAAGTCCAAGAAATTTTTAAAAATTTTCTGAAACTCAGGAACACGAAATTTCTGTATAAAAGAACACACTACATGGTAAAGACAATAAGTGAAAGAAAAAAAAACCCAAAGCACATTATGAAATTCCAGAGTGCCAGGGATAATAATAATAATAATAGATCAAAAGCTTCCAGAGAGAAAATAAAGGTTACTTACAAAGGATCACCAACTAAGGCAATATCTGACCTTTCAATAACATCACAAGAATCTTGCCAATGTTACAAAGCCTTCAACATCTGAGAGAAATATATTTTCAACTTAAGTTTAGAGACAATCAATCACGTTAAAGGTAAAAGAAATGCACAGGCTGGTATGGAGGGTCTCTATCTCTCGTGAACTCTTTATCTCAGGAAATTATGAAAGGATGTTAACCACCAAAAAAATTTAAGATAAAGGAAGATCAAAGCACCCAAAACCACAGAGGAAATAATACATACAGGAAATAGACAAATTCCCATGTTTATGACAAAGCAATATCCCAAGACAAAAACTATGGAGCAGACCTAAAGAGCTGCTGGTTTGGATCAGAATAAGAGGATGGTGAGCTCCTAGAGAGATACCTTTAAGGAAAAAAAATGGAACTGATGGATCATTTGATAAGAGATATTATAAAATATTATAAAACCATAAAAATGGTATTTTTGTCAGAGTTTGGTCATATTGTCTGAGTTTGGAAAAATAATTAAAATGGGTTTATAGACACTGAGCAAATGAAAAAAAATGAAGTAAAGGATTATAAATCGTGCTGCTTAAAGACACATGCACAGATATGTTTATTGCGGCACTATTCACAATAGCAAAGACTTGGAACCCACCCAAATGTCCATCAATGATAGACTGGATTAAGAAAATGTGGCACATATACACCATGGAATACTATGCAGCCATAAAAAAGGATGATTCATGTCCTTTGTAGGGACATGGATGAAGCTGGAAACCATCATTCTCAGCAAACTATCACAAGGACAAAAAACCAAACATTGTATGTTCTCACTCACAGGTGGGAATTGAACAATGAGAACACTTGGACACAGGGGGAGGGATAGCATTAGGAACTATACCTAATGTAAATGATGAGTTAATGGGTGCAACACGCCAACATGACACATGTATACATATGTAACAAACCTGCACGTTGTGTACATGTACCCTAAAACTTATAGTATAATAAAAAAGAAAAAAAGAGAATGTGGCACATATACACCATGGAATACTATGCAGCCATAAAAAGGATGAGTTCATGTCCTTTGTAGGGACATGGACGAAGCTGGAAACCATCATTCTCAGCAACCTATGGCAAGGACAAAAAACTAAACACCACATGTTCTCACTCATAGGTGGGAATTGAACAATGAGAAGAACACTTGGGCACAAGAAGGGGAACAACACACACCGGGGCCTGTCATGGGGTGGGGGGATCGGGGAGGGATAGCACTAGGAGATATACCTAGTGTAAATGATGAGTTAATGGGTGCAGCACACCAACATGGCGCATGTATACATATGTAACAAAACTGCACGTTGTACACATGTACCCTAGAACTTAAAGTATAATAATAAAAAAAAGAAAAAAATGAGGTAATGATTAACTTGAAGAAAGCCTAATGACAAAACAACCACAAAGTTGACAAGGAATGTAATTATGCTATGAAGCTTCAATGTAAACTAATTTTTATATAGTATTTATGGCAGCAGCTGCTAGTTGTCCTTTAATTTCCATTCTCTTCTTCTATAGTAACAATAATTAGTTGGGACTAAGCTTACCAAATAAAGACTACATTTCCCAGCTAGATGCCGCAATGTGACTAAGTGCTGGTCAATGAAGTGTAAAAAGTGATACAATTTCTGGGTTGTACTCTTAAAGGAAACTTTGCTACTGATTGGGGTACAGACCTGGTGGGTAGTTAGCCATTTTAGATCTTGAGAAGACAAAGGAAACCCGGGTCCCTGACAACTTTGTCAGCATAGCTGCCATACCAGATTGAACCTTTACCTGAGAGATAAATAAACTTCTATCTTTTTTAAGCCACTAATATTTTGGCTCCCTGTCACAATCAAACCTGCATCATAACTATTACAAATATAACACTGTAAACACATAACACTATGCTAAAAGTATACCAGGAAGGGGAAGGTAACTAAGTTAAACTTTTGTTTTCTGTCAAAAGAATTCAGTAGATAAAGTTTAAAGCTGAAATACCAAGAAAGAGCACTAAAAGCATGTTTATTAAGAATATAGATATAAATACTAAAAGAAACAGCTTAATGTAGTTGCTTCTGGTGAGCAGGACTTAGGGATAAGGGAGAGGTAGGACAAAGGCCTTTCTGTCTTTTCAGCTTTATTGCATGGCACTATTGAACTTTTAAAATAATATACATGTATTATTTTGATAAAAATATAAATTAAATTCAAAAATTACCTGAGTTGTCACTCTTGAACTGCTATAAACTAAGTTTCGTATTGAGAATTAGTTGGTATCCTGCTAAAAACAAGGATGGGACACAGAATAGATATCTAAGGGTATGAGTGTGGGTAAGAAGTTGATTAGAATATGTAAGCACCAAACTCAAACTTCTATATTTAGCCCTGGGTATACTACTGAAAATCATTGCACTGTAGTGGGATTTGGCCTCAAAAAAATAAGGAAAATTATTGCATTTTCATTAATATATAGAAGCTTGAAGTCAGTATTTACTTATTTTTAAAAATAAAAATAGGGTTGACAAACCCTAGCATCTCACCCGTAAACGATTTAACATCTGAAGTATTCTTCGATTCCATCTCTCTGTCTCAATATTTTCTTCATTCCTCAATGACTCCTGTTTGAATGATAAATAAAATATTTAATTTAAGCAAATTTTACTGAATGCTGACTACTTGCCCATCATAGTGTTAACTTCTACAAGAAACCCAATTATTACAATAGGTCCTGCCAAATAAAGAGCTTATAGTCTTTATTATTTATAGAAAGAATAAGGCTAACATACAAATATAAACCACCTTTGCACAATTACACCTGTACTCTCCAGGGTGTCTTCTGATAAGAGGCTCCAGAATAGGATATTCTGCCATTTTTATTTGGTAATGTGTCCAGGGCCTTACGGTTACTTTGAAAAGTAAAATTAGCAAAGACAACAACTTTTGCCTAGGGTTATCCTAGTTCTGGTCAATCTGAACTCAGTTGACAGTAGTAAACATACAGCTATTTCTGCATTGTAAAGGCCTTTATCTGAACTTATCTGGTAATGGAAGCTCTAAACATAACTGCTCTCTAGTAGTTTGTGTACAATTGAGTTAGAAATCTTTCAGATTTCGAGACGCCTTGTCCAAGGCATCTGTGCCTTGGACATGTCTGTCATGTTATCTAAATAGATTCTTTTTTTTTTTTTTGATATTTAAGGCTTAACCACTTTCAGAAATACCTCAATATTTAAAAATGGTATTCTAATCCCTTACAAACTAACACCTTATGATGTGAGAACAGAAACTGGACATATGAAAGGTGTTCATGAATCTGATAAAAGAGTAGGCTTACAAAGGGTTGGGGGAAGGGAAGTGGCACAAATCTGGCCTACTTTATAATTTTTCCTAAGCTAATTCTGACTATGCAGCCCAACAGCATCTGTGTCACTCTCATCACATGTCCACTGTTTGTCTAGCCTTCATGTAGAGGAGCTCAGACACTTGCTTAAAGTGCTTTCAATTTCATAGACTCCAAGACAATTACAGAAAGCACCACAATATTCTGCATGACATTTTAGATCATGTGAGGCTAAAGGGACTCTTTGACTAAGCCTGGGAACTACTGAGTCCTCATTTCCACCAACTATACCAGCTTCCGGGGCCTGCCTATGCTGTATGCTTTCTTATATCCCAAAGAGACTGATTTGAAAATACGGTCACTTTATTCTGGAGAGTTTTCCAAATCCCTTCAGCTACAATTTATGATTATTCTTTTCTGGTCTGTCCTTGGATAAATGAGGACACCCACTTATTAATGTTTATTTTATTGTTAAAGAAACAAATGCAGTTTTTGAAATGTAAAAACCTCTTTGTTAAAGATCCATGAGACTCTAGCTTCATCTATAATGCACAACTAAACTAACCAGAGAAAGGCTCAGAAGAAATAGTCTGTGCATTCCGCTAAAGCCTGTCCACTTGATCTATTTGGACACCCTACAGCTGAATCTATTGTGTAAAAAGCCCAGTGGATTATTAAAACAGCTGAACTTGTGCTGTGTTGTGGTTTGCTTGACCATGTATGAAAATAACCTGCATCTATAGAAGCAAAGCGAATAGCAAAAATGAACTAACCCACTTCTGGCTCAGCTGTTTGGATACTTCAGGTAAAAAGTTCAGGTAATTTATTCTGTCCTAGATTATCTAGAGAATTCGGTCTCTTTTCCTTGTATGAAAAACAAAGAGTCTTGGAACTCATTATGTAGATAATTTTATAGAAACAAATTAACATCAGGCTTACTAGGTTTTTTATATTATTTACTAAAAAACTTTTACTAAAATTCCTTACAATCTTAAAAATGTTTTCAGTACTCTGGGACAATACCAGAGAAATAAGACAGTTAATAAGCAGGGAGTCAGGTAAATCAGACTTTACTTCTGTCTTTGCTATTGACATGTGGCCCTCTGACTACCAGATTATTTTGTTTCAGATTTCCAGAAGCCTTGTATAGATACAAGCCTTGTGCCACACAATGTTAAAGGAAAAATTGCCCACAATTTTTTTGTAAATAAGATAAAATTTCAAATGCCCTAGGCCATACTCTTAATATAGTTCTGTTTCTTTAGAGATGTTATATCAATAATTTAAAACAGTGATTCTCAACATTTAAAATCCTGTCACTACTTTTGATAAGCACAAAAATCTCACACTTTCCCTTAAAAGTATTTGAAGTTTCAAAAGAAATTAAAGAAAGACAAAAAATCAGAGCAATTCAGAATATTATCAAACTATTCACAAACATCTCTGTTGTAATCACATTTAAATTACAAATTTAGAAAGTAACATGACAGCTATAAAACCCAAGTTTTAGATAAATAAGGTGTTAAATATTTAGGAATAAAGTTTTTAAGAACATCCCCAAGACTATACATATATTTACCAATTCAACTGGACTATATTCAATTTCTTGTACAAATAAGTCATTTGTTAAAGGTGATTCCTCAGCAACTAAAGACACCATTTCAACAATATCCTGCTGAAGCAAATTAGGGAAAGTTAGGTAAATCTGCCAGTGGTTATACAGGAACAATCTAATTTTATTAAATGCTTTAATCACATGAATGCTCATTTCTCAAACTAATTTAAAATACTACCCATATTCTCAAAATATTATCTCTGAAATATCCCGGATAGGCAGTCTTTGACTTAAATGTTACTGTTTTCCATATGCCTCCCGTAAAGGAAGAACTTGCATGCCCCTTCCCTCCTTGCTTCCTATCCTTTTCCTTTCTATTTCCCTCTCTACTGCAGACCTCACATTAAAAGTCTCTACTGCTGTGCTATTGAGACCACTTTGCTTTGAAGCACTTTATCTAGCCCCACTCCCCTACCTCTATTCTCATGCCAATACCAGGTGGCAGAGGAAAGAGATCTGCAATAGGCAAGCAGAGAGGGAGTGAGAGTGAGGAAAGGGATATTAATATCCCTACCGAGGACCACGACAGGATTCCTGCCACCACTGCTGGAGCTGTCACGGGCAAAAGGGAAGAAGAACCTGTCTGCTGAAAGGGGAGTGAAGACATAAAGGAAGAAAGAAAAAGAGACATATTTCCTAGTCCCTATCCTCTCCTTCCCTTCTCATTGGTATAGAAGCTATCAACCCCTTTTCATCTTCAACCTGTCTCCAAGCTTCATTCCCCAGCTGTCTTCCTCAATCTTGATTAAGGGCCTCCTCTAAGATAGTTTACTTGCTTTTTCACTCAGCTTTAAAAAATTTTAGTAAACATAAGGAGTTACATTTTATTCTTTAATATACATATTTGTGAAGCCTTGTTTTTCTCTTTCAATTTCTATGAATATTCTACATTTTTGATACTCTCAATTTTGCAGGTATGGTATATAAAAATTCTGTTTTATGAAGATTTGAAAATGATTCATCAGAATCAATATTTTCTTGTCCCTTATTGTTCTTGTGCTTCCATGCTTGACTATATTTCATATTTGTTAACCATTTTTGGAAGCAGAATAAGAGTAGAATTGAAGGTTAAAGCATAAGCATAAGGTAAAGGAGTAAAGGTTCAAAAGAACTGGTACATCAATCTCTCTTCTCTCTACTTCAAGCCCATGGCACAATCTATCTTGTTATATCTGTGATAACTGCAGTTATATTTTCCTTCCAAAAAATCATAAACTAAACAGGTTTGCCTAATCATAATTTTTGGTAGGTACACTTTAAGAAATGCCTGAGCCCAAGTGAGGGAGAAAGTAGTACTAGCAACCCAGTATCTCAGTATCCAGTATATTATCAAATATTTAGTAAAATACATTCTGTTGGAATGCACTGTGAAATTGTCTTTCCTTCCAAGGGCATTCAGTTTCAACATGGGTTGACTTTGAATTCCCTGAGTGGTTATCAAAATACAGTGATAATGGAACGGACCAGAAAAACACTGGTTTATTTTTAACTGGTGTGGCTATAATATTTATATTTGTACAACCAATAAAATAACAATTGAGAAAATATTTCAAAGCACATTATCTCCAATTATGTTTTCAAATAGTAATATTTTTCAAATAAAAAATTATATCTTAAAAAGTTTTTAAAATTTTGTTTTGGTCATAGATTTTTAGATAGTCTTTCAGATTCAAGGCCAAGGAATTGGTGGGTCTAAAATATATTATTCTTAGAGATATGCGGGTGAATTTATGATGAAAAGGAAAACTTAGGCATACTGGCTGCAGTTCTAAAACATTCCATGACACAAAGAATATGAGGCCTAGTAGGATTCTCAGCATGTAACCAGGTTTACATATAGACAATCATTGATTTAACATATCATGCAAAACACTAGTTCAGTATGAAACCACCTTATCTTGTGATTTACATCCTAAACTCCTAGAAAAATTCTGCTGAAGAAAATCATGTTTTACCCTGCTACTTACTAAACAAATTGCAAAACAATTTAAAATGAAATATAAACTAATGTAAGAAAATATACCAGAGTCCCAACATTCCTTTACTATATCTGTAGAAAATAAAATATTTTTATGATTCTCTCTGGATAACTTACCTCAGAGTTAATATTTTTATTGGTATCCTCATGAGAGCTATGCTGAGATCCACCAATCACATCCTTCCAAGTTTGGGGTTTACTTAACTCTTGCTGGGAATTTGGCTCTTGCATCATGGATGTCTCTGAATTATCAAGGAAATAAAGACAATTTTACCAAAATATCTTTCAAATTTGAATTGTGATATGGTTGTAACAAAAGAAAACTTCTGACAGACATGTTGGGATCCAACAATTTAAGCAAAGGATACACAAACTTTCTTATTGCTCCCAAGTCTCACATATGTATCTTCCCTTTCCTGTCCTCTGTCTCTATCACCTCCACTCCCCATTCTCTGCCAACCATCTCCTCTACACACGCTCTCACACATTCACTCACAAGACAACATGGACAGTTCAAGCCCATTGTGGTATATTATTCAGTAGGTTTTAATGCCGTCAGGAAGGGTGATCAGGAAGTGGAAGCTCACTCATCACATCAATTGGTTTTATTATTACTTTATAATTATCATGATAATAATCAGTAATTATTAATACTCCATGTGCCTTTTGGGTAGACAGAAATATCCACCTCAGGTTAACTGTATTAAGTGCTGTTCTTATCCTTACATGACTTTTCATGTTAGCTGTTTTACATTGAAACATTATCTTGCTAGATATAAAGATTTTCTTTTCTGACGATTTTTGAGTACTGCCGTTGGGAGTGAAGGAGGTAGAAAGAGGATAATAAGAATGGTTTACATAGTATATATACTTCATCTTTTTAACAAAATCTCTGGGACAAAAATTAATCCAAAATGCAGAAAAATGCAATACTGAAGTAGTAATTTCATTTAAGTTCAACTACTCTTCCAGAGTTAGCATTTATATTTGAGAATATGGAATTGGATCCCATCTTCATTTTGAAATTTAAAACATCAAATTTTTGTTTCCACAACATTCCCCTCAACATCAACAGAATTAAGAAGTCTCACCTACTATATTTTGGTTTCCCACTTCTTCCCTTACTGACTCCTTCTGTATCATTTTTCTTCCAAGTTTAAAGCCAGAGGACAGAAAGCATTTTGTAAACAACTGTAAAAATACACATTTTTGTTTTTTTTTGTTTTTGTACCAGAAAAGCAATTCAAGAAAACACAAGCACATATCTAAAAAGGAAAAACTATAATTCATACACACAATCCAGAAAATCAATTCAAAATGAGGAAGTACTTCTTCGCAAGTTTAAATTCTGTTATATATGTATGTAAATATGTTTATTTATTTATTTATTATTTATTTATAACCAGACATTGCTCACATGTAGAAGGATAGAAACTGTTACCATTTTCAGTTCAGCATGAATCAAATCCTGGGCAGCAGTTGACAGAAGTGTATCCACTCCTCCCCTCTTCTTCCACATCATCAGTCTTCGGGTAGGAGGTGCAAGTTCCAAAACCATGAGTGTGTCCACAAAGGAAGTAAGCTGTTTATGTATAACTTTGCCACTGAGCTCCTTGACAGGATCTATGAGCAATCTCCTCTTTTTGCCTTTCCTTTTCTCAGCAATGTCTAAATATAAGAAATAGGCACAAATGTGATTGGTTATACAGCTTTCTAAAATCATATCGTAGGCACTAAATACTTAAGAAATTTCTAAGCCAGCCACAGTGGCTCATGCCTGTAATCCTAGCACTTCAAGAGGCTGAGGTGGGCGGATTGCTTGGGCCCAGGAGTTCAAGACCAGCCTGAGCAACATGGCTAAACGCCATCTCTACAAAAAATACAAAAATTAGCCACACATGGTAGCATGCACCTGTAGACCCAGCTACTCAGGAGGCTGAGATGGGTGGATCCCTTGAGCCTGAGTGGCAGAGGTTGAAGTGAGCCGAGACCACATCACTACACTCCAGACTGGGCAACAGAGCAAGACCCTATCTCCAAAGAAGAAAAGAAATTTCTACCACAGTACAACCTACAGTGTTGCATTGGAAAGGAAATCCCTTCTCCCCTCTGAAAATTATGCTGAGCAACCAATAACTGATACATTTTGTAAGGTGTTGCTTGGAAGTGCTTAGAAAGGGATCTACCTGTTAAGTGAGCAACTGAGGAAATGTGGGGAAGAGGGAAGTCAACCAATTTGGAGGTTCCTTAAAATGCTTATGTAATAGAATAACTTTCTACAGCACTCATTTGTATTTGTCCAGTGTATTTTTCCCTCTCCCACTGAAATTCATAGACATTCCAAGCAGGTAACTAGGTCCATAGGATTTCACTCCATCAGGGAATTTTACCAAGCAGAAAGCAGAAGTCAAGCTTTTCTTTAGTAAAGCTGTAAAAGGGGAGAGAGGGTTAGATTTCTCAGGATTGATAAAGATCCAAGATCAAATGGAGCCAAAATGTACAGGACCCTGCTTGCTGGCTGATGTGCGTCAGTAAAATCCCAGGAACAAGACAAGATACTGGAGAGGTTGGCTATGTGATGATCCCCAAGGCTATGTACGCTGGAGCACTGGGAACCACAAATTGGTATGGCTGATAACCAGAGGTTCCCTTCTACCTTCCACACCCCTCCCCCAAACTTTGGAACTACATGGTGGAAATAACAGAGGGAAGCTACACAGATTGAATTTCCTGCCAGCCTAGTGAGATAGAGGCTCAGTGGTGAATTCAGTTAAAAAAAATAAAATAAATGCCTTACTGTTTGCATGTCTGAGTTTATAAACTGAAATTCATATGAATTATACTACCTACAACTAGGATGTTTCTAAATGACCTAGTTATATTAGTTATATTAGACTATTAGTTACATTAGTTATATTAGATTCATACTTACTACTTATTCCTAAAAACATGATGCTTGAAGTTAAATGCTAGAAGGCATTGTGCCTCTCTTCTGATCCTTTTATTCTGCCTTATATTATATCACTTGCATGACTATTTATCTTCCTGACTAGATTGTTTTCTAAGCTTCTTAAAAGTAAAAAGTGTGTGTCTTCTTTATTCCCGTGCCCACCACAGAGTAATGGCTCAATACCTTCCGAAATTGAACTTAGTTTAAAATTTTTCAGTTTCACAAACTGGATACATGGCTTGAACAGGACTGAATGTAATGCAAGTGATACAGAGATACAGGACAAATGAGCCCCAGAGTGGAGCTTAGCCCATCTGGGTTCTTGGCTCTGTCCGGGAAAAGAACTCAAGGGCAAGTCAGAGGTAGAAGAAAACAGCTTTATTGAATAGGCAGTGTTACACCTCTGCTGGTGTTACAGCTCTAGCACCGTAACTGCTGCTACAGAGCAGGGCTACTCAGTAGGCCCAGACTAGCAGCTCAGGGCAGTTTTGCAGTCATATTTATACCCACTTTTAATTGCATGCAGATTAACGGGGCTGGTTTATGCAGGGAAGGAGTAGTAATCATTGAGTCATCGCCATGGAAAAGGGTGAATTCCCGGTGTTGCCATGGCAGCAGTAAATTGACATGGCACACTGGTGGGTGGGTCTGATTTAAAGCTCCCCCCACCCACCTTGTAACTAGTCCTCATCTGGTCCGGTGTCCAACTCCCAATTCTGGAGTTGAGTCCCGCTTCGTACCTCAAAAGGATCATCTAAAATTTCCTTCGTGGTCTTCTCCTCTATTGTGTTACAAGTGCTATTACTAGATTGACTACCTCCTATAATATTTCAGTGATTATTCAAACATCTCAAAGTAAATAAGTTAACAGTGTATTAAAAATTAATACAAAACTATAAATGCCTCTGACCTGAAATATCAATTGGATCAAGGGTACCATCCTCTTCAGTTGATAATAATGTTGTTTCATTCATTTTTCCATTTTCAGGTACACATATACACTCTGAGTTATCTGGTTCAACTAATCAACATTCACATAAAAGTAATTGTAAAAAAAACCAGTTAGGATGCAGGCTAGAGGACTGTATGAGAATTAAAGATAAAGATAAACTAACTGAAGATTTATATTACTAACTGGAACATGTGAATTCTTAGAACCATTTATTTAATAGAGTTGAAGAGGCTTACAGATTATATGGTCTGGGACCCATAATATTCGAGTGAGTCAAGTATCATCATCCCCTTTTGCACATGAGACATCTAAGGGTGGGCTAAAGTCACAGCAGATGTGAAAACAGTGGCAGCAACTACAGCAAATGACTGATAAAAATTTGACTATATGTCTGCTAAAAAAAATTGTATTCTGTTAAATCACTTATCAGTTGATCCATAAAAAACCATAAGTAAAATTTTATTACTTAGCTCTCTGTATTTTCAGTTTCTACTATTGTTTTTAGAAAGCAAATATAACATCAAAAATTGTGGCAAATAAAAAATGGGGCTAATCGTACTTTTAATTCTTAAGAAAAATCAGACTAAAATACCTCAAATCATCTGAGGTACTTCCATACGAATTTCAAGTAGGGAAAATATCCTCAATTTGTAATTTCTCTCAAATTGTATACAGATTATCAAACCATACTAGTTAATAAATTTTCTTACCATTTACCATATACTATTTTAATAATTCAAAAAGCACAATATTTTGGCAGAATTCTCTCATGCTAAACCCAATCCTGGCTAAATAACCTTCAATGTACCTTTACCAGAATCCAATTTCCTATTTTATATTGTCTACAGTCAGACTAACAGAGTCTGAAGGACATTGTTCTTTATCTTTCACTATACTATATTGCTACTTAAATTCAGAAGTTCTGAGGCTTAATTTAAACATTAGTACCCATTACTTTCTAATAAAGGAAAATTTCAACCTACCTGCTAAACTATTGGGAGGCTCAGGAGGCAGGGAAATTTCTCTGTTCAAATGCATGTCTTCTAACAGGATATTCTGATCATCTTGCAATAGATTGTCTTGAAAAACACAATGAATACTTTTTCATACAGACTGGAATCTGTCATTTGTTCACTAAACATTTATTAATGTTACTTTATGCATTTCATTGTAAAGGAATAACCAGATTTTTAATGTGAACTAGAGAATTTTAAAAAAGATTTGATAGGAACAGTCAATAAACAATCTTTAAAACATGTGCATTTCGGCTGGGCGCAGTGGCGCACTCCTGTAATCCCAGCATGTTGGGAAGCTGAGGCAGGTGGATCACCTGAGGTCAGGAGTTTGAGGTCAGCCTGACCAACATGGTGAAACCCCGTCTCTACTAAAAATAGAAAAAAAAATTAGCTGGGCGTTGTGGTGGGCACCTGTAATCCTAGCTATTCAGGAGGCTGAGGCAGGAGAATCACTTGAACCCAGGTGGCGGAGGTTGCAGTGAGCCAAAATGGCGCCATTGCACTCCAGCCTGGGCCACACAACAAGGCTCCGTCTCAAAAATAATAATGATAATAATAAATAAAATATGTGCATTTGGACTTCTCAGTTTTTGTCTACCCGATTTCTATGACTATTTTATAATGTGAAATAGTCTATATTAAGAGTAAAACAAATAAAACTGATAAAATAAAGAAGGCAATAAATTGGTAGAAGGCCTTGAGGATAGGTAGAGATATTTGATACAGTAAGTCATGGGGACCCAAGGCACTTAAGCAGAGGAATATGAATATAAAATAATAATACAAAATTCTGGAAAAATACTTTAGTTGCCCCACAATGTATGTTAAAGAAAACAATGTTTTCCAGTACATAGTCTAGTATATTTTATAAGGAATATACTAACCTCACTCTCTTCCCTCCAAAAATTAGGAATTTGTAAAAATAAAAACAAGCAGTAGTTCATAACCGCTATAGAAAATATATTTAAACAGACGGCTATTTACTTAGGCCTAGCCTAAATGTTTAAACATGCCACAGACTTTGAAAACTTGTATTAAAAAAAGTATTGACCTACATAACACAAAAACATATTTGAAATTTTAGATTGCTATAATAAATCTGCTAATATGTTGTAGTAATTTGATTAAAATAAATATTTTATTTCTACATGACCAGATAGCATACCAATCATTTCTCCTGCAGCTCCTTCATCTCCAAACCCATCTCCACTGTCATAGAACAGAGATCTTTCTCCAGTGAGGCTTCCAGAACTATGTTCAATTAAAGGGCCACTGGAATTCAGTAATATGTTGTCATCAAAGAAGCTATGTCTTCTGAGAATTTCAGATTCCTCCCCTAAATAAATATATATCATTAATACTAATTCATAGAAACACAGAATTTTAGGATTAGAAGGAAATTCAGATATCATCTAGCATAATCCTGTCATCCAACCCTCATTTTATAGATGAAGAGAATGGCTGAAAGACTTACTTGAGTTATTCAACTAAGGTCACTCAGTCAGTAGAGACAGGATTTTTAGTCTAATGCCCTTTCAAATACCATGGAAAAAATGCCAACATATTACATAGAGTTTATAGTTGTGATATAGTTTAATAACTTCCTAAGGTAAAAGTACTATGGAAAATAATTTATTCTATTTTAGGTAAGTAAGTTCTGCTTGACCAAGTATATTTCATAGTATTTCAAGGACAATTGCTTGTAGTGTTCATGCATAGTGGAGGTTTGGAAAATAAGGAACATGTCAGTCATCTTAGGAAATGGAAACGTAGGTAAAATATTAAAGAATGGGCTTACAACATTTATTCAGTAAATATCGAATATGCTAGGGGGTAGTGATAGAGGTCTGTAAAAAAAAAAAAAAAAAAGACAAACCCAGTCAGCTAACAACAACTGAGTGTTTATAGTATGTATTATATTATGTAATAGAAGATACTATTATAATTCTCATTGTACAGATGAGGAAACACACCCACAGAAAGGTTTTGTAACTTGCACACAGTCACACTATAATAAATGACAGAGTCAGGATCTGAATCCAGCTCTCTCTGACTCCAGAGCCTGCATCCTGACAATCACAACACTATACTGATAGTTCCAGGGGACCAGAAGTCAGCTCTTGACCAGAAATCAGTTATTTCCCTCTCTTGGGTTTGAATCTCTAGGTGCAGGAGTTTGAAACCCCAGGGGTCCAGGGTTAGTCTTCTCCTCCCTCTAACAACCCATGTTAGTGTTAGACAGTAAAGAAAATCATGAAGTATTACCCATATTGAAAATTCTTCTATAGACCTAAATCTCCTAGAATGGAAGAGTGGAAAAAAAAAACTATCATGACAATGGATTAAAGAATTGCTCAGAAGAAAAGACTAAATTACTTTTTCAAAAACCAAGAATATATTCACATCATCCAGATACAGCTTGATAGCTCCCAAAGGAAAAGCCAGCATTGGTCAGTCAGAGAATAAGACTTATGAAGACACTATATTCTCAGCACCGAACATCACAAGAATATCAGATTATACAAAAAAAAGAAATAATCATTGCCTTTGATCTTATATTATAATCCAGAATAAGATGGATTAATTTTAAATATTTCTTAGAGGACATTAGGTTTGAAGCAGTTTTTAAAGAAGAGAAAAATCACATATTGGTGAAGAAGATTAAAGGAAGGAATAAGGGGAATAACCCTATGATGTTGTTAGTTATATCCCAACTTTACAAATAGGGACAGTAAGGCTCAAAGAGGTTAGGCAATCTGCCCAGTGTCACACAGCAAATCAATAGAGAAAGTTCAGATTCAAACCCAAATCTGTCCATTTACTAAGAACATGTTCTTCCCACTTTCTAAAATTGTAAAGGAAGATACAGAAATGTGAACAACTAAATTGTATAGGTTGGGTGGTAAGACATTTGCTTGACTAGAGCAAAAAGTCCATATTAAGAGTAAAACAAATAAAGCTGATAAAATAAAGAAGGTGATAAATTGGCAGAGGGCCTTGAGTATAGGTAGGTATGTGATACAGTAAGTCACAGGGACCCAAGGCACTTAAGCAGAGGAATGTGATATATCAAAAATGGAATTTGAAGACAATTGCTCTTACAAAGGTGTATAAAATGTGGGAAGAGACTGGAGGAAGATTTGTAGGAGGGTATTGCAGTACTCCAGGTCTTTGGTACTGGTGAACTATATCACTGGCTAAGGAAATAGAAAAAAGATCTAAGAGACATTTCAGAATTAAAAAACAAACAAACAAACAACCCAGCACTAGTATGAAGCTGACAGAAAGTATAGTTAAAAGTGATCCTGGCTGGGCATGGTGGGTCATGCCTGCAATCCCAGCACTTTGGGAGGCCGAGGCGGGTGGATCACCTGAGGCCAGGAGTTCAAAAACCAGCCTGGCCAACATGGTGAAACCCCGTCTCTACTAAAAATACAAAAATTAGCCGAGTGTAGAGGTCCATGCCTGTAGTCCCAGCTACTCCAGAGGCTGAGGCAGGAGAATTGCTTGAGCCTGAGAGGCAGAGGTTGCAGTGAGCCGAGATCATGCCACTGCACTCCAGCCTGGGTGACAGAGCAAGACCCCATTAAAAAAAAAAACAAAAAGTGATCCTAAAGTTTCAAGCCCAAATAAGAATAGTACAGGAATTTGTAAAGAGTGTCTTGGGAGTAGGGAATATGATTACCTCTTTGCCAATGTGTTACAATTCTAGCTCTGGGGTTATACCCAGTAAGAGATCAGTGCTACTTAAAGTATAATCTGTGGACTGGTACTGGTCCACAAGAAAGAGAATACAGAAATAAAAGTACATGTTCAAAAAGTTTTACAGAAATTGGACAGAGCAATTTTATATATGTTGACTCTAATAACAAAACTTGAGCCTTGTATTTTGATTTTTAAATTTTTAATTTTTCTAATAATTCATTTTATTGTACTTTACAAAGTAAAATATAATACAGATTGAAAATGGACAAACATTAGAAAACTGGTCCTTCACCACAGGCTGAGAAACACAGCTACAGATATAGCGAGAGTTACGGAAGCAGAGTGAGGATGAGAAGCTGAGGTTAGAGATGTCGCTCAAGCATTACTTTATTGACTTCCCTCCCCGACCAAGATAGACATAGGCCATCTTTCTCCTATACTTATTGTTTTGGGCACTATAGGAAATTCAAATATGAACATTATACAGATTCTATCCTCATGGAGTTTGTAGACCAAGACAAGAGGTGTATAAATATCATGATATAAGACAGGGAGTAGTAGATGCCAGAAAAAAAGAGCAAATACTCTATAGTTAAATTACACCATATTGCTTCCATTTTAAAGTACACTGGCCAGGCACAGTGGCTCATGCCTGTAAACCCAACACTTTGGGAGGCTGAGGCAGGAGGATTGCTTGAGCCTAGAGGTTCAAGACCAGCCTGGCAACATAGCAAGACCCTGTCTTTACAAAAAAGTTTTAAAAAATTAGCTGAGTGTGGTGGCATGCACTTGCAGTCCCAGCTACTCAGGAGGCTGAGGCGGGAAGATTGTGAGCCCAGGTCAAGGCTGCAGTAAGCCATGATCATGCATTCCAACCTCAGTGACAAGAACAAAACCCTGTGTCAAAAAAAAAAAATTAAAAAATAAAGTACAATCGCCTTGCCCAAACAAGAGTTTAACATTTTAAAAATCAGTTTCTGTTTCACAATCAATATACACATTTAGTGTGGTAGCGTTTCCTCTTCCTCACCCCCAGGCTGATTGAAAAGGCATTATTTTACAATTGATATTATCATATACCAGAAGAAATATATTTTGAAGGCATTTCATGCAGCATACATATAAAATCTTGTATGTATGTTGACCATCTTAACTGTTTATTTATGTGTCTCTCTCACACCCAGAATCTCCTTGAGGGCAGGAACTGCTTCTTTAAATTTTGGTACTGCCCTGTCTATTGATAGCACCTGATACAGAGTAGGTATTCAGTAAATGGTTATACACTGAAAATAGAAGTATATCCTAAGACTGAGTCTTGGCATTGACATCTATACTAGAAAAAGGCAAGGAAAAATGTATTGGAAATTACATTTACACATCAAAAGATTCATTCTATAACTAGGTCTACTGGCATTATTTCAATACACAAATACAAATATAATTGATTATAATTTGTAATTTTGAGTTCTCAAATATTCTTACCAAAGCTCTCAGCTTGGAAAAGTAGATCATTGTCAAAATTTTCTCTAAGAGTGATTTCTTCTGGTCTGCTTTGGTTCTGAGTAAAGTGTTCTGAAACATCAATAGCACTATGGAGAAATATAAGGTTGAGAAAAACATGAGAACAGAAAACAATGATACTGTAAAAATATCATTGGTATAGTGAAGAAACTAAAACAATTTTCATTTTCTCAATAGTATTATTTATAAACACTAGTTTATTATATATACATGTATGTAAATAATCTCTAGGCTCCCAAATCCAATGGTCAATTTTCAGTCCCTTATCTTACTTGCACAAACAAACAGCACTTGACTTAGATGTTGACTTTTGCTATGGCCTAAATGTTTGTGTCTTCCTCACCTCAAATGCATATTTTGAAATCTAATCTCCAATGTGATGGTATTAAGAGGTGGGAGCTTTGGGAGGTAATTAGGTCATGAAGGCAGATTCCCATGAATGAGATTAGTGCCTTTATAAAAGAGGCCCCGGGAAGCTGCCTCAATCTACCATGTGAGAATATGGTGAGAAGGTTGCCATCTATGAATCAGGAAGCAGGCCATCACCAGACAATGAATCTGCTGGCAAGTTTATCTGGAATTTCTCAGCCTCCAGAATGATGATAACTAAATTTCTATTGTTAATAAGCTACCCAGTTTATGGTATTTTGTTATAGCAGCCCAAACAGGCTAAACAACTCCCTTCCTCATGGAATACATTCTTCTCTTGGCCTCTGAGGTATCACTATTTCTCGATTTTCTTCCTACCTGCTCCTTTTCTGTTCCTAATATCCCAGACTAACTACTGGGAATGACCAAATACTCAGTCCTCAGATCCCTCTCTCTCTTTATATTTTTTAAATGTATACTCACTACCTTGGGGATCTCTTAGAGTCCATGGTTGAAGTTCCATCTATACACTCACAACTTGCAAATTTATACATCCACTTCAGACCTCTCTCCTGAATTTCAGACCCAGAGAGTCAACTACTTACCTACTCCCTTCGATATTGTCTTAGTCCATTTGGACCACTAGAATAAAATAACTTAGACTGGGTAACTTATAAACAACAGAAATTTATTGCTCACAGTCCTGGAGGATGTGAAGTCCAAAATCAAGGTGCCAGCAGATTTGGTGTCTGGTGAGGGCCTGTTCCTCATAGACGGTGTCTTTTTGCTGTGACCTCACACAGTGGAAGGGACAAGAAAACTCCTGCAGGTCTCTTTTATAAGGGAACTAATCTCACTCATGATGGTGGAGCCCTTATGACCTAATCACTTCTCTTATGACTTAATCACCTCTCTTATGACCTAATCACTTCCAACTCTTTTGTTGTTGTTGTTCCTAAAAGGTCATTCTGGCTTCAGAGCCCCACCTCTTAATACCATCACCTTGAAGGGTAGGTTTCAACATATGAATTTTAGGGGAACACATGCATTTAGACCATAACAGATGTGTAACAGTCATCCCAAAACTTATATACAAAACCTAGTTTACCTCCTTCTCTCTGCCCCCTTTAAATCTGGTTATACTAATCTTATTAAGTGTTAAGTCTGTTCTCATTCCAAAAATCATATAGTTTCCTTCATTTTCTCTTAAAGCTGTATGCAATTCATCAGCAAATTCTCCTGGCGTCGCTTTCCAGATATATCTGTAACTTGACTGCTACCACCTGGGTGAGATGATGACTGAGAACTGATCATAGATACTACATTCTCTTATCTGGACTTCTTATTACAATAACTTTCTCATGGGCTCTCTGATTCCTCCCTTTCCCCTTAGAGTAAGTAGCCAGAGGGATGATGTTGAAATCAAGTCAGATTCCATCACTCCTCTATTCAAAACCTTCCTGTGTTCCCTGAGTAAAATAAAAGTCCCACTGTAGTATATCACACCCTACATCATCTGTGTCTCCTGCTACCTCTCTGACCTCATCTCCTACCACTCAGCCCCTCATTTACTCCACTAGAGTCTCACTTGCCTCCTTGCTAGTCCTTGAAAATGTCCAATGTGTCCTGCGTTAGGGCCTTTCTACTTGCTCTTCCTAGAATATTCTTCCCCCACATTACTGATTTGTTCCTTTACCTACTTCAGATTTGTTCTTACGTTTTCAGAAAAGCCTTTCCTGTCTTACTGTTTATTTATTTCATTTTCTGTTTCTCTTCACAATGGTGATCATTTCCTGACATATATTTATTTGTTTATTTATTAGCTACCCCAACTAAAATTTAAGATCCATGAGGCCAGCAGCTATGTTTAATTCACTGCTATCTCCTCAGTGCCTAGAACAGTTTCCGGCATATGGAAGGCACCCAGTGAATATTTACTGAATGAATAGATGAATATACTGTCAATATTGCAAACTATATTCAATAAATAAAATGACACACTTTTATTGTTGTACTTTGGGATTTTATACCAAATATAAGTCTTTATCAATTACATCTGTAGTTGTTCAGTTGTTAACTACATTCCATTTGCCTCAATGAAATTTGAATATAAAAACAAATATCAAGAAAATTAAATAGAAGGAAAATAAATAAAATATCTTACTTCATATTTTGGGTGTCAAAATCATGAAATTCTTCTGGCAATGTGATAGCATTGTAAGATGCTTCAAAATTCTCTTTTGGAAGGTCAACCAGTCCTGAAAAGAATCAAAAACCACACTCAGTAAGCAACAATGCTATATAAAACAAAGAACTCCCAACTAACCCTATATTCTTTTACTGGACTACTGCTTATTCTAACTGGTTTTCCTCTATCTACTCCTACCCTTCTGTAGTCCATTCTCTATAAAGCAGACAGAGAAATATTTTAAAAAACTAATCAGATTAGATGCCTCTAAAACTTAAAATGATTTAGTGACTTCTCCAGTGCATTTAATAAAATCAAAATTTTTAATTGGAGCCTCTGTAACCCTAAAAACCTAAGAGGCATCATCTAATGACATTCACCATACTGACCATACTAGACTTTTTGTTCCCTGAAAAAGTCAAGCATTTTTCCACTTCAAGACCTTTGCTCTTGCAGTTTCCTCTGCCTAGAATGCTATTCCCTCAGGGACTTTTTACATGGCTGGGTAGTTCTCATTTTTCAAGTCTGAGCTTAAATTCTATCCTCTCAGAAAGGCTTTTCCCAATTATTTTAACTAAAGTGAACTTCTCTGTTATTTTCTGTTGTAGCACTCTGTTTATTTTCCTTTATAGCACAATTACAATTTACAATTACTATAATGTTTTAAAAATACTTTAATTATCTGATTTCCTCACCTGACCGAAAAGGATCTTATTTATCTTGTTTGTCTTTATATCCCAGAGCCTAACATGGTGTTTGGTACAAAGTATGAAATCAATAAATATTTGTGGAATATGTAAAAAAATAATAAATGAACAAATGAACCATACTTGATATGAATATAAATCCACCTAGAGATTATATGAATATTTTAAATGAAGATTTAAAAAAAATCTGTCAATCCTGATTCAACAAATGTTGATTGAGGAAATGGTATGTGCAAGGCACTGAGACAGATATTAGAAGAGATTCAGAAAATAATTATGACAAAGACCTTGCCTTCAAGAAGCTTGAAGACTAGTGATAGAGGCAAGATCCATACCTAAGTAGCCATAATACAAGGTAGAAAATAAAAAATGTCTTTAAAGTGAAACAGATGGCATATAAATTTTGAAGGCATTATATTTATGACATGTGTACATCTCTGGCACTTTGGAATGCTTAGGAATTTTTGATATGTCATAAGTAGTAAGCTGCTTGGAATCTTGAGAATTCTGAAAACAATTACAATGACTGATATCTCTGTTTTGTCAATCATACTATTTCTAATTTATCTTATAAAGGCAAAAACAGGCATGACAAACTAAATGACCCATTAAAAACAGAATATCAGAGTTTCTTATGCAATTGTAGTGGCTTTAAGTATATGTCTTCCATAAATATGCAGGAACATTACAAGTTTTGGCAAGCATAACCTTTTCCTGCAGGCATAGAAAAAGAGCAAGGAAATGAATGCAATTTATCCTCAACCATGGAAACTTAGATTCATTCAAAACTAACTTTACGTTCACCATACTAGCCTGACGTGTATTAAAAGAGCCCACCCCCAATTAAAATGCAAAAGGGAACCAAGAAGGAGACAAATCAATATTATATGTATACCTGGGCGAAATGTCATCTTCATTTTAAGAAATGCTTCACTGCAATCTGCCAAAAGATATTTTGCCTTCCTGTTATAGATTCGAACAACTCCCAAAAGAAGGTGTCCTGAAGTTCGAAGTGCTATTTTCACCTTTCAATAATTTTTGATGTATTAGAAGAGTAAAGATTAGGTTCATAAATCCTATTCTTTGAAAGTTACTGACATCGTAAGAATTGGTTCTCTTAAAAAAGCAGATATTTTGTATTCTTAAGTATATCACTTAACTTTTTACCTCACCTTGCAAAATGATTTTTTTATTCTTATTCAAGGAAGTTAATCTAATATGGCATTTAAGTGAAGTATACTATTATTGGTATTATGAGAGGAATATAAACTCTGTAGTCAGAATTGGGTTCAGGTCTTGGTTCAGTTGCTGAGGCTGTCACTTAACCTTCCTGAACTTCAGTTTAATAAAAATGGCTACAGCTTTTTTAAATTATTATTTTTTTGGAGACGGAGTCTTGCTCTGTCACCCAGGCTGGAGTGCAGTGGTGCAATCTCGGCTCACTGCAACCTCCGCCTCCCGGGTTCAAGCAATTCTCCTGCCTCAGCCTCCCTACAATTTATTATATACTTATTTTATGCCAGGCATTGTCCTAAGAGCTTTTCATACACGAATTTATTTAATTTTGACAACAATCTCTATTTACAGAAGAAAAAACTGAGACTCAGATATTTTAAGTAGGATGCCCAAAGTAATATAATGATTAAGTGATAAAGCAATAATTAAATATAAATTTGACCAACTCAAAACATGCTAACTACAGTTCACAGAAGCTAAAAGAAGCCAACCTCATAGGGTTGTTGTAAAGATTAAATAGACTTATAGGCATAAAGTCCAGCCCAGTGACTAACACACCATAGGCTTTCAATTTGTTCTTCTCTAAAGTTGAAAAATACTTAACTTATAACAATATTAAATGCTGTAATGCAAATTCTAATCACCGTTTTAGTGTTTTATAATGAACATAGTACTTTACTGTTTATGACATATTTTCACATATTTTTGGATTTATAACCAGTCCTCTTTCTATCCTCCCCATTTGTTCATTATTTTCTAAGAGATGCTTATTAAGTACCTACTATGTCTACTGTATTTTGTTAGTGAATAAGAAAGGAATATGAATATGCATAAAATATGGCCTTTATCCCTTAGGGTCCAATCTATCTGTGATAGATATATGAAAAAGTTAATTACCAACAGAAACCAATATGTTTGTTATAACAGTAAATGCTATAGGAATTAAAGGAAAGAGCATTTGACAAGTAAAACTTCCTTGAAAATGTATTTCATGATATAAGTGTATCTTAATGCCTTTCCTCCTCCAAATTCATGGTAAATACAAGCTATCATTTTAATCAGTAACATACCTTGGGTGAAAGAATTTTTTCAATGGTTATCTCTAGATTACATTCAAATACATGGGCCTTTGTGAGTTTCTTCTCCCAGTGAGCTGCAAGCCATATTTTGGCCAATGGCCCTCGTTTACTCATAAGCACATGTGCGTAGAACATGTTGCCTGTGTTCCTTACTTGTATTTAACAAACTAGAGAGAACACAAAAAGATATTTAAAATTTTATTACAAAAACTTTTTATTGCTATTTTATAAGAAAAAATTTATTAATTCTACAAAATAACATTCAGATTATGTTCTAATTCAATTATTCAATACAAGTTATTCTCTTGAAAATAAGGGAAACTTATTTAGAATATAAAATTATAACCTAACAACAAAGCTCTAGTAAATTGTGAACTACACCTCTACACCTGGCTTAAATGCATCCTGATTAATGATTTCTTCTTACATTTCACTTATTTTATCCAAAAAAGGATTTGAGTTCTCTTCTTACTAACATGGTCAAATAAATAAAGGAGGAAGGCTGAAAATATAAGATATGGAAATAAGAAAGAAACAAAAGTAGGAAAAGGTAGACAAAACCAAGAAAAGCTAATACAGGGCACCTCTTTTCTAAAACTTAAGAATTTAAAAAGGGTTGGATTATTGATTTATATGCAGGTGTTGAATTTCATTGCCCTCTTCAAGATGCTCTGGTTTATTCAACAATATTTTAATTTTTGAAGTTAAAATCATGGGATTCCAAAAAGTGGAGTGGAGTTTCCACTCCATAAAGTGGAAAAATGAAGAAAACAAGAAACTACAAGAAAATAATTAGAAGGCAAGGGAAGAAACAAGAATCAAATTTAAATGTTTTGAAATAAGAGCGATAAAAGAAAACCTTCAATTAAAACAAAGAGAAGGAATTAATGCACATTTTTACAAACCGTACTATTCTTGGTAACACCGTAGGGCTCTATTACTAAGCTAAAGATGAGAAGGGATGTTATAGCACTTTGGTTGACTTCTAGAGAAGAATCAAATTATTGCTTACGTATAAGTAATCTTACACTGCCACTATGGAAGCTTCATTTTGCTTCTTTTCTACTTAAGATACTAATAAAAGAGAAAACTGAGCCAAGACAAACACAAAGTCGGCGACAGAATTAAAAACTCAGGTAAACTTCGATCAGTGTCCATTTGTACCGCAAGAATTCAATCATTATGCCCCCAACTAAAGGTGATGCAATCCGCCAAAACATGTTTCCCTACGGGGCAGCTGGAGATTTTAATATATATGGCTTGTGCCTTGCGTTGGTTCCACTGCTTTCCTTTTTAGTCTGTGTGCTTCACTATCTCTGAATAAATTCCTATTTATCTTTTTAAATGGCTCCCAGTGGTGTGAGGTACTTTTAAAATGTACTTTTTGGCCTGGAGCAATGGCTCACGCCTGTAATCCCAGCACTTTGGGAGGCTGAGGTGGGCGGATCACTTTGATGCCAGGAATTGGAGACCAGCCTGGCCAACATGGTGAAACCCCGTGTCTACTAAAAATACAAAAAGTAGCCAGGCACGGTGGCAGGCATCTGTAATCCCAGCTACTTGGGAGGCTGAGGCAGGAGAATCGCTTGAACCCGGGAGACGGAGGCTGCAGTGAGCCGCCAGCCTGGGCGACAGAGGGAGACTCCGTCTCAGAAAAATAAAGTGTACTTTTTAAGTGATGGACTTCTTAAAAAAAAAAAAAAAAAACCACAAAAAACCCAAACCCTGCGATTTACTATTCCTGAGACACTGATTTTCCCGAGCACATATTACCTACCCCTTTTCCCCTCCCCACAAAATATGCACACAAACTCCCCCCCATCCCCCTGCCCCACGTCCCGGAGGCTATTTCTATCTCCAGATTGAACTGACTTCGTGCAAAGTGAAGCTAACGGGATGGGGTCACTCCGTGGGAACCGGCCCGGGAAGGGCAGGGTGGCGGTGGTAGCAGGGAGGTAGAGGAGGGAGGGAGGAAGGGGTCGGAAGGAGACCGGGCGGGGACCCTGGGAGAGGCGAGTGGGGAGGGAGGGGAGTGGGGAAGAGAGGGGTGAGCCAGAGGGGGCGAGACCCTTCGGGGGGTGAGGGAGGGGAAAGCAAAGTGCCGGACTGGGAGGAGCTGACGGCCACCCTCAGGGGCAGGTGGACGCCAAAGGCTCCTCCACAGACGACTCCTCAGAGTTCTGGGCCGGGTGCTCACAGAGGGAAACTGAGGCCACACCGCCCATTTTCTTCCGCGTGCGGGCCAGGAGACCCTGGGTCGCGCCTCCAGCCCCAGCTGGGCTGAGAGCGACGACCTTTCTTCCTCAGGCGGAACCCTCCAGGCTTGGCGCCGCGAGCTAACTGGGCGTGAGGCGCCGGGGCCGGATGCGTGTGGGAATGTGGGTGGCGGCAGTCCCCATCTCCCAGCCCGTCTACAGCCCTTAGGGTCCGGCCGGCCTCTCAGGCTGCGCCCTACTTTCAAAGCCTGGTCTGAGGTGTGGCGCGCCAGAGAAGGGGCTGCGAGGAGTCCCCAAGTCAGCTTGTCGGGTCCGGGACGCCGGGTTCTTGGCGCCGCTGGGCGTCTGCAATGCGCTGCAGGCGCGGGGCGGGGCGTGGAAAAGGCGGGGCAGTGGGTGACGGGTGGGACTGACAGGGGATGGGGCGGGGCAGTGGGCGAGGGCGGGGCGTGCAGAGGATGGGGCGGGGCAGTGGGCGAGGGGCGGGGCGTCCAGGGGATGGAGACGGACGACGGGATTTGTGGAGGGGCTTGGAGGGGCGTGGGGCGGTATGGAGGGGCGGGGCGGGGCAGCGGCTGAGGGACTGGCGGCAGGGGGCGGGGAAGGGCGGGGCAGCGACCGAGGGACTGGGCGCGGCGGCGGCGGGGGCTGGGGGCACGGACAGAGTAGGGCAATGCGCTAGAGTGGAGAGGACCGGGACTGAGAGGGACGAGGGCGCAGGGCGTTGGTGGGGACAGTGGACGGGGCAGGAGGGATAGAGGCAGACAGTGAGCAAGGCGCACCGGTCCTAGCGCGCAGTCTCCGGCTTTGTCCTGGTGCTCGGACCTGAGATACTTGAGCAGGGGCATGACAGGGACGGAACCTGGGTCCCATAGTCCTGTTGTGAAAGGTGATCCTTCTGGCTGATCTCAGAACATCCCTATGATGCAGTCCAGTCTCTTCTCTTCCACTTACTAGCTGGAGGTCACTGGAGAAATTCTTTAATCCCTTGAACCTCAGATTTTCTCATCTGTAAAGTGAAAATAATAAAAGTACTTGCGCCGTAGGGTATTGTAAGAAATAAATAAAAGGAACCATGTAAAGAGCCAAGCAATAATAAGTGCTCTACAAATATTAGCTATTATTATTATTGTTATTATTAAAAAGATTGTTCACATTAACCTGCCCTTTGGGGACAGCAAATATTTTCCAGCCTGGAATATCACAGTTCTCAGTAGTCAAGGCCAAGTGCTAGAACCTGAGAAAAATCCTGCAAGAGCATCAGGATGCAAGGCTGGTTTCCTCTCTTGAGTTTGATAGTAAATACTAATAAATCTTGGAGCGGCAATGGCTTCCAATATAAGGTTATTGATAAGGTTCAGGCTCCTGGCTGGGCGTTTTCATGGGTTGTCTCATTTACTCTTCAAACAATCTCACAAAGTAGTTACTGGTTTTCTCCTTTTTGAATAAGGAAAGGGCTGGAGAAAAAATAACCTGTCTAGGGTCACATGGTTAGGAATCGTAGAGACAGGATTCAAATTGAAGTTTAGCTCCCAATTTCCGACCTCAGGAAATGATGTCACTGCAGCCATTCAAGAGGATGTCTGGGAGACACCCTTGGTGCCACCCTCATGTCTACTTTAATGCCAACCCATCACTCCACCTTCAAATATGACTTTAATCTATCCCTTCTCAAGATCTCCACCCACTCCACCCTAGTCTAAGCCACCTCTCTCCTGGAAAAGCTCCAACCTCCTGAGCGGTCTCCTTCCTGTCACTTACCTCCCTAAAGCCCATTCTCTACACCAGGGGTTCCCAACCCCGCGTGGGAACAGGGCCGCACAGCAGGAGGTGAACAGCGGGCGAGCGAGCCTCACCGCCTGAGCTTCGCCTCCTGTCACATCAGCCGCGGCATTAGATTCTCAAAGGAGCATGAAACCTATTGTGAACTGCGCATGCGAGAGATCTAGGTTGCCCGCTCCTCACGAGAATCTTATGACCCCCCCCCCCGCCGACCCGGCTCGTGGAATAGTTGTCTTCCACAAAACTGGTCCCTGGTGCCAAAAAGGTTGGAGACCGCTGCTCTACACTGAAGCCAGAGGGGGCTTTGAAAAATATAGATCATGGCCAGGTGTGGTGGCTCATGCCTGTAATCCCAGCACTTTGGGAGGCCAAGGCGGGCGAATCACCTGAGGCCAGGAGTTCCAAACGAGCCTGGCCAACATGGCGAAACCCCGTCTCCACTAAAAATACAAAAATTAGCCAGGAGTGGTGGTGGGTGCCTGTAATCCCAGCTACTCGGGAGGTTGAGGCAGGAAAATCGCTTGAATCGGGGAGGCAGAGATTGCAGTGAGCCAAGTTTGGGCCACTGCACTCCAGCCTGGGCAACAGAGAGACTCTGTCTCAAAATATAGATCAAATCCTATTACCAGCTGTAGGGTCCAGCCCTACAGGGCTTAGCGGGTGTTCTCCCCGTTTGTGGAGACGAGAGATTGTAATAAATAAAGACACAAGACAAAGAGATAAAGAGAAAACAGTTGGGCCCAGGGGGACTGCTACCATCAAGATGCGGAGACTGGTAGTGGCCCCGAACGGCTGGGCTCGCTGATATTTATTGCATACAAGACAAGGGGGCAGGATAAGAAGGGTGAATCTTTTTTTTTTTTAATTTTACTTTAAGTTCTAGGGTACATGTGCACAACGTGCGTATGCATGTGCCATGTTGGTGTGCTGCACCCATCAACCTGTCATTTACATTAGGTATATCTCCTTTTTTTTTTTTTTTTTGAGATGGAGTTTCACTCTCCATCTCAAATAGCCATGTCCCTATTGCCCAGGATAGAGTGCAATGGTGCAATCTTGGCTCACAGCAATCTCTGCCTCCTGGGTTCAAGCCATTCTCCTATCTCAGCCTCCAGAGTAGCTGGGATTACAGGCATGCACCACCACACCCACCTAATTTTGTATTTTTTAAAAATAGAGACAGGGTTTCTCCATGTTGGTCAGGCTGGTCTTGAACTCCCGACCTCAGGTGATCTGCCCACCTCGGCCTCCAGAAGTGCTGGGATTATAGGCGTGAGCCACCGCGCCCGGCCTACATTAGGTATATCTCCTAATGCTATCCCTCCCCCCACCCCCACCCCACAACAGGCCCCAGTGTGTGATGTTCTCCTTCCTGTGTCCATGTGTTCAATTCCCACCTATGAGTGAGAATATGTGGTGTTTGGTTTTCTGTCCTTGCGATAGTTTGCTCAGAATGATGGTTTCCAGCTTCATTCATGTCCCTATAAAGGACATGAACTCATCATTTTTTGTGGCTGCATAGTATTCCACAGTGTATATGTGCCACATTTTCTTAATCCAGTCTATCATTGATGGACATTTGGGTTGGTTCCAAGTCTTTGCTATTGTGAATAGTGCCGCAATAAACATACGTGTGCATGTGTCTTTATAGCAGCATGATTTATAATCCTTTGGATATATGCCCAGTAATGGGATGGCTGGGTCAAATGGTATTTCTAGTTCCAGATCCTTGAGGAATTGCCACACTGTCTTCCACAGTGGTTGAACTAGTTTACAGTCCCACCAACAGTGTAAAAGCATTCCTTTCTCCACATCCTCTCCGGCACATGTTGTTTCCTGACTTTTTAATGATCGCCATTCTAACTGGTGTGAGATGGTATCTCGTTGTGGTTTTGATTTGCATTTCTCTGATGGCCAGTGATGATGAGCATTTTTTCATGTGTCTGCTGGCTGCACAAGCATCTTCTTTTGAGAAGTGTCTGTTCATATCCTTTGCCCACTTTTTGATGAGGTTGTTTGATTTTTTCTTGTAAATTTGTTTAAGTTCTTTGTAGATTCTGGATATTAGCCCTTTGTCAAATAGGTAGATTGTAAAACTTTTCTCCCATTCTGTAGGTTGCCTGTTCACTCTGATGGTAGCTTCTTTTGCGGTGCAGAAGCTCTTTAGTTTAATTAGATCCCATTTGTCAATTTTGGCTTTTGTTGCCATTGCTTTTGGTGTTTTAGTCATGAAGTCCTTGCCCATGCCTATGTCCTGAATGGTATTGCCTAGGTTTTCTTCTAGGGTTTTTATGGTTTTAGGTCTAGCATTTAAGCCTTTAATCCATCTGGAATTGATTTTTGTATAAGGTGTAAGGAAGAGATCCAGTTTCAGCTTTCTACATATGGCTAGCCAGCTTTTCCAGCACCATTTATTAAACAGGGAATCCTTTCCTCATTTCTTGTTTTTGTCAGGTTTGTCAAAGATCAGATGGTTGTAGATGTGTGGTATTATTTCCGAGGGCTCTGTTCTGTTCCATTGGTCTATATCTCTGTTTTGGTACCAGTACCATGCTGTTTTGGTTACTGTAGCCTCGTAGTATAGTTTGAAGTCAGGTAGCGTGATGCCTCCAGCTTTGTTCTTTTGGCTTAGGATTGTCTTGGCAATGCAGGCTCTTTTTTGGTTCTATATGAACTTTAAAGTAGTTTTTCCAATTCTGTGAAGAAAGTCATTGGTAGCTTGATGGGGATGGCATTGAATCTATAAATTACCTTGGGCAGTATGGCCATTTTCACGATATTGATTCTTCCTATCCATGAGCATGGAATGTTTCATTTTTTTGTGTCCTCTTTTATTTCGCTGAGCAGTGGTTTGTAGTTCTCCTTGAAGAGGTCCTTCACATCCCTTGTAAGTTGGATTCCTAGGTATTTTATTCTCTTTGAAGCAATTGTGAATGGGAGTTCACTCATGATTTGGCTCTCTGTTTGTTATTGGTGTATAGGAATGCTTGTGATTTTTGCACATTGATTTTGTATCCTGAGACTTTTCTGAAGTTGCTTATCAGCTTAAGGGGGTTTTGGGCTGAGATGGTGGGGTTTTCTAAATATACAATCATGTCATCTGCAAACAGGGACAATTTGACTTCCTCTTTTCCTAATTGAATACCCTTTATTTCCTTCTCCTGCCTGATTGCCCTGGCCAGAACTTCCAGCACTATGTTGAATAGGAGTGGTGAGAGAGGGCATCCCTGTCTTGTGCCAGTTTTCAAAGGGAATGCTTCCAGTTTTTGCCCATTCAGTATGATATTGGCTGTGGGTTTGTCATAAATAGCTCTTATTTTAAGATATGTCCCATCGATACCTAATTTATTGAGAGTTTTTAGCATGAAGGACTGTTAAATTTTGTCAAAGGCCTTTTCTGCATCTGTTGAGATGACCATGTGGTTTTTGTCTTTGGTTCTGTTTATATGATGGATTACATTTATTGATTTGCATATGTTGAACCAGCCTTGCATCTCAGGGATGAAGCCAACTTGATCATGGTGGATAAGCTTTTTGATGTGTTGCTGGATTCGGTTTGCCAGTATTTTATTGAGGATTTTTGCATTGATGTTCATTAGAGTTATTGGTCTAAAATTCTCTTTTTTTGTTGCGTCTCTGCCAGGCTTTGATATCAGGATGATGTTGGCCTCATAAAATGAATTAGGGAGGATTCCCTCTTTTTCTATTGATTGGAATAGTTTCAGAAGGAATGGAACCAGCTCCTCTTTGTACCTCTGGTAGAATTCGGCTGTGAATCCGTCTGGTCCTGGACTTTTTTTTGGTTGGTAGGCTATTAATTATTGCCTCAATTTCAGAACCTGTTATTGGTCTATTCAGGGATTCAACTTCTTCCTGGTTTAGGCTTGGGAGGGTGTATGTGTCCAGGAATTTATCCATTTCTTCTAGATTTTCTAATTTATTTGCATAGAGGTGTTTATCGTATTCTCTGACGGTAGTTTGTATTTCTGTGGGATCAGTGGTGATATCCCCTTTATCATTTTTTATTGCATCTATTTGATTCTTCTCTCTTTTCTTCTTTATTAGTCTTGCTAGCAGTCTATCAATTTTGTTGATCTCTTCAAAAAACCAGCTCCTGGATTCATTGATTTCTTTGAAGGGTTTTTTATGTCTCTATCTCCTTCAGTTCTGCTCTGATTTTAGTTATTTCTTGCCTTCTGCTAGCTTTTGAATGTGTTTGCTCTTGCTTCTCTGGTTCTTTTAATTGTGATGTTAGGGTGTCAATTTTAGATCTCTCCTGCTTTCTCTTGTGGGCATTTAGTGCTATAAATTTCCCTCTACACACTGCTTTAAATGTGTCCCAGAGATTCTGGTATGTTGTGTCTTTGTTCTCACTGGTTTCAAAGAACATCTTTATTTCTGCCTTCATTTTGTTATGTACCCAGTAGTCATTCAGGAGCAGGTTGTTCAGTTTCCATGTAGTTGAGCAGTTTTGAGTGAGTTTCTTAATCCTGAGTTCTAGTTTGATTGCCCTGTGGTCTGAGAGACAGTTTGTTATAATTTCTGTTCTTTTACATTTGCTGAGGAGTGCTTTACTTCCAACTGTGTGGTCAATTTTGGAAAAAGTGTGATGTGGTGCTGAGAAGAATGTGTATTCTGTTGTTTTGGGGTGGAGAGTTCTGTAGATGTCTATGAGGTCCGCTTGGTGCAGAGCTGAGTTCAATTCCTGGATGTCCTTGTTAACTTTCTGTCTCGTTGATCTGTCTGATGTTGAAGTGGGGTGTTAAAGTCTCCTATTATTATTGTGTGGGAGTCTAAATCTCTTTGTAGGTCTCTCAGGACTTGCTTAATGAACCTGGGTGCTCCTGTATTGGGTGCATATATATTTAGAATAGTTAGCTCTTCTTGTTGAATTGATCTCTTTACCATTATGTAATGGCCTTTTTTGTCTCTTTTGATCTTTGTTGGTTTAAAATCTGTTTTATCAGAGACTAGGGATTGCAACCCCTGCTTTTTTTTGTTTTCCATTTGCTTGGTAGATCTTCCTCCATCCCTTTATTTTGAGCCTATGTGTGTCTCTGCACGTGAGATGGGTCTCCTGAATATAGCACACTGATGGGTCTTGACTCTTTATCCAATTTGCCAGTCTGTGTCTTTTAATTGGAGCATTTAGCCCATTTACATTTAAGGTTAATATTGTTATGTGTGAATTTGATCCTGTCATTATGATGTTAGCTGGTTATTTTGCTCATTAGTTAATGCAGTTTCTTCCTAGTATCGACGGTCTTTACAATTTGGCGTGCTTTTGCAGTGGCTGGTACCGGTTGTTCCTTTCCATGTTTAGTGCTTCCTTCAGGAGCTCTTGTAAGGCAGGCCTGGTGGTGACAAAATCTCTCAGCATTTGCTTGTCTGTAAAGTATTTTATTTCTCCATCACTTATGAAGCTTAGTTTGGCTGGATATGAAATTCTGGGTTGAAAATTCTTTTCTTTAAGAATATTGAACATCGGCCCCCACTCTCTTCTGGCTTGTAGAGTTTCTGCTGAGAGATCCTCTGTTAGTCTGATGGGCTTCCCTTTGTGGGTAACCCGACCTTTCTCTCTGGCTGCCCTTAACATTTTTTCCTTCATTTCAACTTTGGTGAATCTGAGTATTATGTGTCTTGGAGTTGCTCTTCTTGAGGAGTATCTTTGCGGTGTTCTCTGTATTTCCTGAATTTGAATGTTGGCCTGCCTTGCTAGGTTGGGGAAGTTCTCCTGGACAATATCCTGAAGAATGTTTTCCAGCTGGGTTCCATTGTTTCCATCGCTTTCAGGTACACCAATCAGTCGTAGATTTGGTCTTTTCACATAGTCCCATATTTCTTGGAGGCTTTGTTCATTTCTTTTTACTCTTTTTTCTCTAAACTTCTCTTCTCACTTCATTTCATTCATTTGATCTTCAATCACTGATACCCTTTCTTCCATTTGATCAAATCGGCTACTGAAGCTTGTGCATGCATCATGTAGTTCTCGTGCCGTGGTTTTCAGCTCCATCAGGTCATTTAAGGACTTCTCTACACTGTTTATGCTAGTTAGCCATTCGTCTACTCTTTTTTCAAGGTTTTTAGCTTCTTTGCAATGGGTTTGAACGTCCTACTTTAGCTCGGAGAAGTTTGTTATTACCGATTGTCTGAAGCTTTCTTCTCTTGACTCGTCAAAGTCATTCTCTGTCCAGCTTTGTTCCGTTGCTGGCAACGAGTTGCGTTCCTTTGGAGGAGAAGAGGCGCTCTGATTTTTAGAATTTTCAGCTTTTCTGCTCTGGTTTCTCCCCATTTTTGTGGTTTTATCTACCTTTGATCTTTGATGATGGTGACATACAGATGGGGTTTTGGTGTGGATGTCCTTCCTGTTTGTTAGTTTTCCTTCTAAAAGTCAGGACCCTCAGCTGCAGGTCTGTTGGAGTTTGCTGGAGGTCCACTCCAGACCCTGTTTGCCTGGGTATCACCAGCAGAGGCTGCAGAACAGCAAGTGTTGCTGCCTAATCCTTCCTCTGGAAGCTTCGTCTCAGAGGGGCACCCGGCCTTATGAGGTATCAGTCGCCCCCCTACTGGGAGGTGCCTCCCAGTTAGGCTATTCAGAGGTCAGGGACCTACTTGAGGAGGCAGTCTCAGATCTCAAACTCTGTGCTGGGAGAACCACTATTCTCTTTAAAGCTGTTAGACAGGGACGTTTAAGTCTGCAGAAGTTTCTGCGGCCTTTTGTTCAGCTGTGCCCTGCCCCTAGAGGCGGAGTCTACAGAGGCAGGCAGGCCTACTTGAGCAGCAGTGGGCTCCACCCAGTTCGAGCTTCCTGGCCGCTTTGTTTACCTACTCAAGACTCAGCTCCGTGGGTGTGGGACCCTCGGAGCCAGGCGCGGGATATCATCTCCCAGTGTGCCGTTTGCTAAGGCTGTTGGAAAAGCGCAGTATTAGGGTGGGAGTGTCCCAATTTTCCAGGTGCCGTCTGTCACAGCTTCCCTTTGCTAGGAAAGGGAATTCCCCGACCCCTTGCACTTCCCAGGTGAGACGATGCCCCGCCCTGCTCCGTGGGCTGCACCCACTTGTCTGGCAAGCCCCGGTGAGATGAACCCGGAACCTCAGTTGGAAATGCAGAAATCACCCGTCTTCTGTGTGGCTCCCGCTGGGAGCTGCAGACTGGAGCTCTTCCTATTCAGCCATGTTGGCGCCACCGTATTAGAAGGGTGAATCTTCTAAGTGATTGACAAGATGAAGCAAGTCATGTGATTACAGGATAGGGGGCCCTTCCCTTTTAGGTAGCCGAAGCAGAGAGAGAAGGCAGCATACGGCGTTTTCTTCTTTGCACTTATAAGAAAGATCAAAGACTTTAAGACTTTTACTATTTCTTCTACCGCTATCTACTATGAACTTCAAAGAGGAACCAGGAGTGTGGGAGGAGCATGAAAGTGGACAAGGAGCATGACCATTGAAGCACAGCACCACAGGGAGGGGTTTAGGCCTCCGGATGACTGCGGGCAGGCCTGGATAATATCCAGCCTCCCACAAGAAGCCGGTGGAGCAGAGTGCTCCTTGACTCCTCCAAGGAAAGGAGATTCCCTTTCGCGGTCTGCTAAGTAACGGGTGCCTTCCCAGACACTGGCGTTACCACTTGACCAAGCGGCCTTTATGCGGGTATGACAGAAGGCTCACCTCTTACCTTCTAGGTCACTTCTTACAATGTCCCTTCAGCACCTGACCCTATACCCACTGGTTATTCCTAGGTTATATTAGTAATGCAACAAAGAGTAATATTAAAAGCTAATGATTAATAATGTTTATAATAATGATTGTAATTATTTACCTATGTTTAATTTGTATTATGACTATTCTTATTCTAACTATTCTCTTTATTATACTGAAACAGTTTGTGCCTTCAGTCTCTTGCCTCGGCACCTAGGTAATCCTCTGCCCACAACCTTTTAAAGCCTTTTAAGCCTTCCTGTTGTCCTTAGAATAACACTCAAACTTCCTCCTAACAACTACAAGGCCCTCATGGTCTCCCCCTTACTTGTAATTCTGGCTTCATTTCACGTGGGTGGGTTTACCTTAACAATTATGAATCTTCAGTTTCAGGACCCTCACTTGCAAGGCCCTCCCCCAAAGCCCTGGGAGAAGCACAGCAGTGTTTTCATATGGGTGTGTGTTTTTGTAAAGTTTTCAAAAATAAGATATTTTACCGTAATCTTTGAAGATGGATGTCTCTTTCCACTTTAACTCTCTGCCTGTCACACTGTGTGGGTGGCAATGGAGTAGCTGAGGGGTGCGGCTGAAGCAGAGCTGAGTTACATGTACATTTAATACAGGTTCAGAGGGATCAATTTATGTGGTTGACAGCCACTTTGATCTATAGTCAAGTCATTGCTATCCATCTTAGTTAGGAATGGCTTCCAGGAACACATCTACGGCCCATCATGCTGCCTCATCCTGCACTGTGACATGAAGGTACAGGGCCATAAATCGTTTTAATGCATAGCATCAGTAGTACATATGTATTGGATAAGAAACAAAATTTGAAACATATAGAGTCAGAAACTAGTCTATCAAGAATTCTTCCAATCATCAGACATATTAAACTATAAGCAGAGGATTTGGTTCTCGTCAAAGCCCAGTTAAAGGAGAAGTTCTTTCCTACATGTCTACCTGAAATCTGTCTGACAACACAACATATGCAATTACAAATGCACTGCACATTTTTTCATCCTTTCTAATAGGAATTGCGCAAACTGGAAGATATCAGAGTCTTGTGTTCATAGAGCACAAACATGCGGCAGTGCTGTAAACAGCTAGTACATCCATGTATGAAGCTGCATGTTTATGATCTCATTGTATTGGCTCATGTCTTCTTTGGCCATCTCTGCCTTCGCGATGTCAGGTGTTTACAGATGAACTAGCCTGCAGATCATAACAAAAGTAGTGATTCATTAAGAGAAATAGATACATTTCAAACCAAAGTGTCAGGGAAACAGGAGCATAGGAGAGCCAGGGTTACACCATTTTAAAATTGACTCCATTGTAAAACTAGCAAGACCCATTCCTGGCCAGTCATGACCCATGTTCATAAGACGTTTACAGCTGAGAAAACAACTTAAAGATACCTGCAAGGACACACTCTTACAACAACGGAAAGTCCAGATGTTCCATTATCCATAACAATATGTGCTTTCAAGATGATTATAGTCGTCTCGATGGACATTTTTGATTGTAGTCATTTTGATGGATGTGTACATTAAAATGCCAAGGATAACTTTCTTTAAATCAACAAAGTACTAAATTTTGTCATGCCGTTAGTCCACCAGCATGTAGACATATCTTAGCCTTTACATAGATAAGTCCCCTCTATAAGAAAAACTTAGAGATGAGGTATTTCTCCTCTTGCTTTCTGAGGATGCCCTACTCTGTAACTGAGTAGCTTTCACTAAAACTATTTCTTCTCAGTGCCCTCTGTCCTTGAATTCCTTCCCGTGCGAGATCCAAGAACCCTCTCTTGGGGTCTAGATCAAGACCCCCTTTTCTGGCAACAAAAGTAATTAATAGACATAGATTGTTTGATAATCTAAGTAATTAAAAGGAGTGGATCACATAAATACATTGGGAAAGTTTTAATTTCTCAATTATTTAACATGAAATACTGGCATACAGGAAGAAAATATAGAACTCCTAATACACCCCTACTACAGGGACAGCAACAATAAATTGGCTAATGTACCATCCACTCAAATACTATTTAAAATTAGTCACTTTACAAGAAGGCTTACCGCTCATATATAAAAGGAACATAGAGGTTTCCCCAAAATTGACAATAATCCTAAAAATATACATGGCATTTTTACAACGTTTAAATTGTTTAAAGTTCCCACACAAAAAAAATTAATCTTGTAGAGGAGAGACTGAATTATTTCCACAGTCTCTTGGAAGAAAATAAAATAACAAAATTGTTGTCATGACTAGATGATCAAAGAAGATACAGACAAAAATGTAGAGAAAATTATTATGGAGCCATATCATGCAGTTAACATTGTGCTATTTTTCTAGATTTTATGTTTTGTGATTTTTGCCAGTTAAAGTTTATTCATCTCTCATTATAAAAAAAACTCTTTCTAGCCTAATTCTGTATTTCTGACTTTGCATTCTTTCTCTTAGGGTATATGATTGGTACCCTAAATCGTATAAGCTTCAGGCCCCACAAAGCTGGACTCGCTCCATCCCGTTCCCCTGGCTTCCTGGGTTCCAGCCATATTAGATATCCTCTGTGACCATTGCTTGGGAAAGTGCTGCACACAGGAGTGCCAGAAACATATTTGTAAATGAATGAATGAATGACTCAAAAACTGGGATGCTGGACTATTAACCACACGAAAACATAAATTTTGTCTGTTTTATTTGTTGCGACATTCCCACATCCAGAACAGTGACTGGCACACAGCAGGTGCACATTAAGTATTTTTAAAATGAATCCAAGCCTGGTCAACTGCAGACAATGTTTCTTTCCATTCTCTCCAGTTATTCCCAATTTGTTACAAAGCACTTTCCAACATCCTCTCCACAGCTCTGAGAGGTGTCATTTTTATTTTAGAGTTAAGGATAAGTGAAGGATCAGAGAAGGAGGCCCCAGATCACTGTGTCGATGGCAGAGCTAAAGTTCAAACGCAGATCTCTGGGGCCAGAAAGCCTCTTGGTCCATGGTCCTCCCAGTAAGATGACCCACAATGGGAAAGCTGATAGTGAGGGAGCCAGTCCTGCAACCCGGAACGGGCTGAATCACGGAAGAATTGCTCTGTATGGACACTAGGTGGCGCCCAAACACAGCGTAATTACCCTAGTCTTCGCTGGCTCACGTACGAAACCTAAACACATTTGTCAGAAGCCCAACTTTGAACCTTCCGTTTCATCTGTTTGCAACTGTCCTGTTTTTGCTTCCTTGGGTCACAGTTGTCTCCGCTGTCAAATGGAAATATTAACACGTACTCACTGGTCAGGTCTGTTACAATGCCTGTGCATTGTAGGTGTTCAACAAACATAAGCTCTTCTGACAGCGACCAAGGTCATCTGCAGCTATGTGAGATTCTTCTTAGCCCTGCATATTGGCCAGAGAATGCTTTCCAGAAGGAATGAGAGGGAAATTCCCTTTTGTTGATCACCTACTGTGGTAAACTGAAAAATGGCCTCCGCGTCCTAATCCATGTTACCTTATATGGAAAGAAAGGCAGGTGAAAGCCGTTAGAGATGTGATTAAGTTAAGAATCTTGACATGCGGAGATTATCCTGGGTTATCCAGGTGGGCCCTAAATGCAATCATGTGATTCCTTATAAGAGGTAGACAGAGGGAGATTTAACACTCACAGAGCAAAAGGCTATGAGAAGATAGAGACAGAAACTGAAGTTATGTAGCCTAAGTCAAGGACTGCCAGCAGCCACGAGAAACTGGAAGAGGCAAGGAAGGAATTCTCTCTTAGAGTCAGCAGGGAGTACAGTGTGGCCAACACCTTGATTTTGGTCCAGTGAAACTGACCTCAGCCCAGTGAAACAGGAGCTGTCCCCATGACCTGGGGAGGGTTTGGGCAAAACAAAGCAGGGTGGCAGAGACATTAGAGAGCTGGGGCTCAAGATAAGCTGGGAGCAGGGATGGGTGTGCATTATTGGGGTCACCAGATTCTGTGTCTGCTTGCTTACCGGAGAGATAACAGAGGTGTTGTCCTAGAGTTGCCTTCACACACATTAAGAGACCGTCTTGCCCCAGACCCTGCCAGAAGGAGGGAGCAGGGATCCTATGAGCCTGACATGACTGCTTCCTCTCTTCATGGCACCCCTCCCCCACTGTGGCTGATCAGAAGAGCAACATCATATCATAGTAAGAGCCCTGCTTAGGCAGGAGATAGACCTGAGATTCAATGAGATTCAATGCCGCTACTGCCATTTACTCATTGTGTTTTTTGGGGGGCAACTTAGCTCCACTAAACTTTGGTTCCTTCATCCATAAAATGGAGATTTAATACCACTATTGCAGAGATGTTGAGTGTGTTCAGTGCAATAAGATCTTTACAGTGCCTTGTGTGGTGCTGGTATTTAGGGCAGATGATGGATAATGATAATGAATAGCTTACATGACACATAGTTGTTGTTAGATGACAAGCACTGTTGTGTTTTCCATGTATTAACTCATTTATTCCTCACAAAAACCCCAGGAGATAGGCAATACTATTATCCCCATTCTACAGATGATAAAATCAAGGCATAGAGAGTTTAATGACTTGCCCAAGGGCACACAATCAGTATATTGTAGAGCTGAGATTTGAACACAGGCAATGAGGCTCCAGGCTGTACTTACAATCACTAAACTATCCTGACTTTAAAAATGGTAGCTATCGGCCAGGCGCAGTGGCTCACGCCTGTAATCCCAGCACTTTGGGAGGCCAAGGCAGGCAGATCACCTGAGGTCGGGAATTCAAAACCAGTCTGACCAACATGGAGAAACCCCATCTCTACTAAAAATACAAAATTAGCTGGGCGTGGTGGCACACGCCTGTAATCCCAGCTACTTAGGAGGCAGAGGCAGGAGAATCGCTTGAACATGGGACGTGGAGGTTGTGGTGAGCTGAGATCGTGCCATTGCACACCAGCCTGGGCAACAAGAGCGAAACTCCATCTCAAAAAAAAAAAAAAAAAAAAAAGGTAGCTGTCTATTGCGGCACTATTTACAATAGCAAAGACATGGAACCAACCCAAATGCACATCAATGGATAAAGAAAATGTGGTACATATACACAGTTGAGTGCTATGCAGCCATAAAATCAAATGAGATCATGTTCTTTGCAGGAACATGGATGAAGCTAGAAGCCATCATCCTCAGCAAACTAACACAGGAACAGAAAACCAAACACCGCATGTCCTCATTCATAACTGGGAGTTGAACAACGAGAACACATGGACACAGGGAGGGGAACAACATACACCGGAGCCAGTCGGGGGTGAGGGGCAGGGGGAGGGAGAGTATTAGGACAAATAGCTAATGCACGCGGGGCTTAAAACCTAGATGACGGGTTGATAGGTGCAGTACACCACTATGGCACACATATACCTATGTAACAAACCTACACGTTCTGTACTTGTATCCCGGAACTTAAAGTAAAATAAAATAAAATGGTAGCTGTCATTATTAATAATAATTGCTAAGATTTACTGAGCACTGCTTGTGTGCCAGGAACATGTTGACTCATTGCATTTGCTCAATAGTCCTATGAGGTAATTTCTGTTATTATCCCCACTTTGTAGAAGAACAAACTGAAGCATAGAAAAGTTATGCTATATGCCCAAGGTTAGAGAGCTGATAAGATGCAGATCTGGTATTCAAACCCAGGCAGCCTGATGTCAAAGTCCTCCCTTTTAATTACCTATGTATGATGATGATGATGATAATGAAGAGGAAGAGGAGAAAGAGGGAGAAGAGATGGAAGAAGAAGGAGGAAGGAGGAGAGGTGGAAGACAAAAATAAGCCTCCTTTATACCAATAATCTATGATATGTCCAGGTGTCAAAAGTTAAGCTGACCAATCAGATTCCCTCTCTATAAACTGTGACTTAAAGAAATAGCAGGAGAGTAAAATCTTTAGCAGTGGGAGTGGACCTGAAAAGATGCAGAAAGACCAGAAAGTAAAGCCTAACCCTTGACACAATGCTGTGAGGAAGCCCAGCCACCTGGAGGGTCATGTATAGGCATTCCAGCTGACAGCCTCAGCTAAGGCCAGCATCACCTGCCAGAGGGGAACAAATAAGCCTTTGAGATAAATCGAGCTGCAGCCACCACCTGACTGCAATCATTTGAGAGACCCAAAGCCAAGAACCACTCAGCTGAGCCCAGAACTATGGGAAACATAATTTACAACAATAATAAATGGCTGTTGCAATAACAAAGGGATTACTGTGTTTAAGTTTGGAGGCAGTTTGTTACACATCAATATACACCACAACACATGGGCTCTGTAAGGTGTCACAGCTGACCCAGGACTGGAAGCTGGCTCTCATGTAAAGGTGTGAGAGATTAGATCATTTCTAATCAGTCACAGTGTAAGTAAGCCCTCCCTTGCCTGCCCTGACCCACTCTAGGTTTCACATCTTGAACTGTTCTTCTTGCTCCTAAATTTTTAGCTTCTGACCTCATGAATCCTTTTTCCATCTCTGTCTGCTCCTCTCCTCATCCTGGATGCCAGGCTTAGGTGTGCAGTCCTGTTTTTGCCGCCTTAGCAGAGAAAACCCTGGATTTTCCTGAGACCATGATCCACATGCTCCCTCTGGTGCTCACTGTCCTGCATGGCCATGATTTCCAACCCAGACATCTAGGACCAACGCTGAAGATGTCATTTCCATCCCAACTCCTTGTCCAGCATCTGGGCTCAGCTTTGGCTTTCTCTGACCCAGGATCAGGAAGTGAACATTGGTTCCAAATGTAGGGTCTTGGAGAACAACAAATATCCCACCAGAAGGGCAGGTTCCGGGGCTCTACGTCTATCTCCCCAGATTGGAGATGGAGGGGTTGGCAGGGGTTTTTGGTCTTTGGGCCCAAATATGGAAAGCAGGGAGAGGCAGAGGGTGCTAGTGATTAGCATCGGGCATGGGAGACCAACGTCATTTCTACTTTGCATGGCCAGGCAGATGTCTCCCAAGATGATAGTGGCTAATCAGTTTGTCCATTTGTAATAGTCATAGTTTCACAAATCAGAACATAATCATGCAGCAATAATAAGGTGCCATTCATTAGCCTTTCCAGTGTAACCAAGAATGGTTACAGTGGCAATTGGTAATAATAGCAAAAACCTGTGTCAGTCTGGGACAGGTAGGAGACAGAAACCACACCAGTTATTTTAACACAGAAAATTTAATATAAAGAATTGCTAACTAGGTATAAAGTTGTTAACTGGGTGACTGAAAGGTTATAAAAAGAACTTTAAGGCAGCGATTGCAGCAAGCATCTGCCACCTTCAGGGCTGAGGGAACAAAGAAAAGAGGCAGAAACTATCAAACTTTAAAACTTAGAGGAGGAATTCCCTGGAGCTTAAATTCAGATATCTGAGAAAGGAACTCAGCTCAGCTGGGGCCGGTGTCTCTGAGCTCAGGAAAGGGCCAGGTAGGTAAGGCAGGCACCCACACTTCAGGGGAGGAGGGACTGGCATCTGAAGCTGATGTCTCTGAGCTCCTGGAAGGGGCCCCAGGAATCTGGAACTTGGATCCTGGAGAAGTCTTGTGCTTCATGAAGGAACTGCTGCCTTTAGTGAAGAAACATTGCTGGGAGATGCTCATAGGAACAGAAAGCCCACAGGGAAACAAGAAGAAGGAGCAAGTCCCTTTTCTGTCCTCTAGACTTGTAGTCCAACTCCACCCTGTATATTGGCAAAGCCTAACAAACTCTAACAGGGAGCAGCTGGTAACACCAAAAGGTGCTTTGCAGGGACCCAGCTCCAGCATCACAGAGCAGGTATCATTTATATTATCAAATATAAAAATCACAGGTTGATCTGACTACAAATATTATACTTATAATGCACCCCCTCCACTCTGCCTCTACATGCAATCGATTTACTTTTTCAAAGCCATAAAAACAGTGTTCTAGCAACATACAGGTAGATTTTCAAAAACAAAAAGGCCTGTCAATCATCAGACCATCTTAACACCATGATTTTTTTATTTTCACCTTTTCTGTTTTAGTCTTTCTTATAGGCAGATATAATTTTTCATTTATGACTGCAGCACCCCACACAACTGTCTCTGCTGTATCACTAGCCTGGTTGCCTGCTGTTACGGAGGTTGTTGTCACAAACCCTCATTGAATGAAATGCCATTTTCATATTGATTTCTCCTCCTTGATTCTTTCAACATCTGGATCGTATTCCTCAGGACCATTCTACCTGCAAATGAGGGAAACTGCCCAAATCAGCTTAACCAAAAACAAATTGATGTGTGTGGCTGTGGTACAGGGTGAAATTGACTGGCTTTGGTCCCTGGAAAGAACGCAGGAGTAACTCACAAAACTAGGACCTAAAACCAGGGGCCAAAAAGAGCCAGCGCTCTTCCTCTCTGTCCGTCCGTTGTGTGTCCCTCTCTCTACTTCTCTTTGGAGATTAGCCTCTTTCCTTCCTACTGCAGACAGGGTCTTCTTTACCTGGTAGGAACATGGCCACCAGCAGCCTCAGCCTAAGTGTAATAGAAAGAGCATCCAGGTAGCAATCTCAGGGAAGGTCGGTGATTGGCTCTGTTGGTTCACATGGCCATCCATTGGGCCAATCATCTTTTTAGGGCAACTATGAATTATATCATTGGCCAGGCCTGGTAATGTACCCACGCCTATGGCCAGGGTGGTTACAGGGCTTAATATGTTATCAGATGAAGGGGAATGGGAAGGCTTCCTGGGAAGACAGAAAACAGCCACTAAGTTACTACACAGTGTTTGGAATTTTCACCATGGCAACACTTGGTAACCATTACTGCACATCTAGTTCTTCATTTTAACAACTGCCTTGTGAAAAATTCCCAAGGATAGGGTTACTGCCATGGTGCTTGCCAGAGCACTAGAGCACGTTTGTGTTTTCAGTGTGTTCACATCCAATACCTTATGTGTGCCTCACCAAGAAATCCCAAGTGACAGAAAAGGAACCAGAGACACAGAGAAGTTGAGTGACAGATCCAGGGACGCACAGCAGATGAGGGCAGAGGTGAACCCAGAGCCCTGGCATTCTGACTCCCATTCCAACACTCTGCCCCTAAAACATCACAGTGAGAGGTTAGACTAATGGGGAGAGTGTTAAAGCCCAGTGTCATCTCTGTCCAGTTATGGGACAGAGCTTCGTCTGCTGTCTTCCCCTCGGAGGAGCTGGGCCAGACCCCTTGAGCAAACAGGCTGGCAGCCCCTGCCTTCGGAGCCCGCTCGAGCTCTGATGGGGGATGTCCCTCCGCTGGACCTGGCGTCCTCCCAGTGGGCGCTGTCAGCACGCAGCTCCTCCAGGACACTGTGAAGATGCCTCAGTGTGAGCAGGAGCCTCTGATCTTGAATCTGCATCTCAGACTAGGAGACAGAAGGAGCCTGTGAGGGGATGGGCGGAGCCCTGGATGTTTCCCCATCAAGCCCCTTCCCTCGCTGTCTCATCAGAGACCAGCTCACTTGTGATTCGCACAACCTCACAGAAACCGTATCCACCAGTGCCTCAGTTTCTTGCTCTGCAAAGCAGAAAGCAAATTGCTTACTTTTCTAGGCTTTTATGAGGACTGAATGAATTTGCCCATGGGAAAATCCTTTCAAGGAGTCAGCGAGGTCAAAACTACTTTGATTACAATACTAAGATATTATTTTCCGATTTTTGCTTTCATTTTCTTATGAGCATACCATGGAGTTTTCCAGAAGCTAATGACATGTAATATCTCAACAGATTGAATGCAGGAGCAGCTATGAAAATCCAGCTGTGTTCTATTAAGACAGACATTAAAGCAATTTGCAACAATGTAAAATGGGGCTAAATATTTGCTTTGAAAAATATAGTTATTTTGAATAAGTAATGTTTTATTAACATATTATGAGTTTGTTATTATTTTAGAATGCATTAGTAAATATATTAAAAATATGTCAGCTTTGGCTTCTAAATTCAGTCAGTATTGTTATATATAACTCACATAAACAAAAGCTTTTTGGTGGCCTTAATAATTTTTGGGGGCATAAAGCGGTCCTAAGACCCAAAAGTTTGAGAACTGCTGCATTAAAACTATAGTATCATCTTCAGCCATCTCCATTCTTTCTCCCATTTTTCCCTGAGAATTTTTCCCCATACATTTTCTCTCTTTTTCTTTCTGTTTATTTATTTATTTATTTTTGAGGCAGGGTCTCACTCTGTTGCCCAGGCTGGAGTGCAGTGGTATATTAACGGCTCACTGCAGCCTCGAGCTCCTAGGTTCAACTGATCCTCCCACCTCGGCCTCCTGAGTAGCTGGGACTCCAGGTGCACACCACCATGCCCGGCTACCTTTTGTATTTTTTGTAGAGGCAATGTCTTACCATGTTGCCCAGGCTGGTCTCAGACTCCTGGGCTCACGCGATCCTCCCAACTCAGCTCCCAAAGTTTGCTTTCTCTTTAAAAATGTTAAAATTCTATTTTCTGACTAAGTAATTCTTAACACACGATAGAAAATGTAAAAGCTACAAAAGGACATATATTTAAAAGTCTCTCCCACCCACCTCACTTTATCTCTCAACTCAAGCGTCCTTCCCCAGAGGCAGCCACCGCAAATGCTTCCGTTTTTCCTTCTGAAGGTGGTCGTGGCAACACATGGTTAGATATACAGATTCTCAGCCTCTCTCTTTCTCTGTCTCTCTTTGCAAGAGATACTTATGAACATTATTTCCCCACTAAAAATAGTGTTTTCATTTTTGTGACAAGCTGATTACAAGTAAGAAGACCAAGTCTGCATCCTCTACTCAAGCATGAGTAACACTGCCAAGAGAATATGTAGCTAGAAAGAGAGACACGAGGCCAGGCACAGTGGCTCACACCTGTAATCCCAGTACTTTGAGAGGCCGAGGTGGGCAGATTGCCTGAGGTCAGGAGTTCAAGACCAGCCTGGCCAACATGGTGAAACCTGGTCTCTACTAAAAATACAAAAAAAATTGCCAGCCATGGTGGCATGCACCTGTAATCCCAGCTACTGGGGAGGCCGAGGCAGGGGAATCACTTGAACTCAGGAGGCGGAGGTTGTAGTGAGCCGAGATCATGCCACTACCCTCCAGCCTGGAGGTGACAGAGTGAGGCTCCAACTCAAAAAAAAAAAAAAGGAAAGACATGAAGCAAAGGTGTAGTCGGCCTCCCTCAGAACACTGGGAAAACTCAGGCTGCAGAGCGAGTGGTCCTGGGCCCATTTTCTCCTAATTCCTCAGAAAACATTCACTCTGTGTTTTCTCGATTTCAGGGTTTTCCTCCTGCACATATTTCTGGGCATGTGCCTATAAGACTACAGTGGGGTTCCCAGCACGGAGGTGATGTTGAGGCATCCTGGCACCCACAGTTTCAGGGAGCATAAGGAAGACAGCTGCCCAGCGCTGGATGCCTGCTGACTGTGGGAAGCTGCAGTCCCTGCTGCTGGAATCCCCTGGTCCCATGAGAAGGCCTGCTGGGTCAGCCCTTCCTCTGGGGTGATGACAGGGTTGGGTCCAGGCTGGCCTGTTGCCTGGCAACCCAGAAAGGTCATTTTCGGACAATCCTGTCTGTCTCTCCCCAGAATGAGAGGTGTGTGTATTGAGAAACAAACCTCTTCTGAGGTTCCCTGAGCTGCCTCCTCTCTCCTGGCTGGTGTTCCCCACACACTTGGGGGCACCCCTCTTTTTTCGGACTTGGAGAAAATACCATAATGAAAGGCATAAGCCTGGCTTCCCAAGCAGCAACCACAGGACCAAGTAACATAACACAGGTTCAGGAGAGTTAGCGCTCATGGGGGAGGCCCCTGCCAATGGGAAATGAGAGACAGGAACGAGCTGGGCAGATGAATTTCCTCTCGTTCTTTCTCCCCCAATGTGCAATTCCTCCTTCAACCCCTGCAGAGCATCTCAGCTGCTGAGACATCCACTGGGCCTCCTGAAGGCACCTTCTGAAGCCGTAGGCTGCTTGGTAATACAATGTTTGGCGTAATTGCCTGGCATAGCATTGGCCTCTGCTGCCACACCCTATGTTCCTCCCTATCACCACCCTGGGCTTGTACTTCCAAATAAAGTGCTAGTTTCTCAGTCCATGTCCAAGCCTCTGCTTTCTAGAGGACCCAGGCTAAGACATTGGGTGTACGCATGTCCATCTGGGTCAGGGTTATAATAGCCAACGCCACTGTGCCAAGTATTCATTAAGAGGATTACAAGCATCTCTTCAGTGAATCCTTACAATACCCGATACGATATTAGTACTATTGTTATTCCCATTTTGTGATAAAGAAACTGAGGCTCAAAGAGATAAAGCCCCTGCTAGAGCCGCACAGCAGCAGAGCTGGGCACACACGGAGGACTCAGTGTCATTCTAAAACCTGTCTGGCCACCACCACACCCAGTGCCTCCTATGTAGGCCACGACCTACTTATCCCTGAACCTGAGATCACAATTGTGCATTGTGTGGTAGGTCCCAGAGGGGAGACTGCAGGGTCCATACCGTAGCCTGTAGCCTCTGCCCCAGGGGGGACCCGGGAAGGAAAACCAGAGATCCTTGGAAAATATGTGGTCGGGGCATCAAGGAAAAGAAATGCAAAACCTTACCAGCTCCTTTCTCAGCCACTCCAAGGTCTGCCCAAGACTCGGGCTGGGCTCTTCCGCTGTTTTCATCTCAGTGTCCTTGAGAGTGACCTTGACACTGACCTGGTTCTGGGCCTGAGGGATCTTTGACTTGTACATTCCCCCAACTCCTTCAGACTGGCAGCAGGTTCTGGCCAAATCATTGAAGATGGAGTTAATGAGAGCAGGAAGTAGCTCACATTGAAAAATGTAATTTGGCTTTTTTTTTTTTTTTTTTTTAAAGGGCTTTAGTGCTCTGAACAGAACAAGGAGGAAGGGAGGGAGACCATTAAGGGTCTGAGTACCTTGGTGCCTGCTGGTTCCAGAAGCCAAGAATATGTGATGCCAATAGGATCACAGAGAATGCAAAGCTTTAAATGGCAACAATAATGGTTATTATGAAAATAGGCACTCTTTTCTAAGGGTTTGCTTTGTGCTTTACATATAAAGCATGTGTATGTCTCATTTGGCATGTACCTCCACGGGTGTCCCAAGTCCCCGTCCTTATTTACTTACCTATAGAGTCTAGATAAAGGAAATGCTCACTTTCCAAGTTCCCTTGTTTCTGGAATCCCCATGTGACCCGTTTCCGGCAAGTGAGATCAAAGCAGCAATTTGCTATTAGGCTTCCTGAAAAACTTTCACCTTCCTAATAAAAGGGAAAATGTCACTGCTGCTTCCCTTTTACTCCTACTTTCTCCCTTTTCCTTCTGCCTTGAATGTGGATGTGATGTCTGGAGCTACAGTAACTGTCTTGCGACCGTAAGACAAAGCCTAAGAAAATCACAGAGCCATTAGAAATCATTGCACCCCTGACTCAGCAACAGCATCTATGAGACAACAGACCCCATTTCTAATGGGACACTCTGCTACTTGCAGGCAAACACAGTCCTGACACACCATTTATTCTTCTCATTGCAATAGGAAAGGGGTCCCAACCCAGACCCCAAGGGAGGGTTCTTGGATCTCATTCAAGAAAGAATTCAGGGGGAGTCCATACAGTAAAATGAAAGCAAGTTTATTAGGAAAGTAAAGGAATAAAAGAATGGCTACTCCATAGATAAAGCAGCCTTGAGGGCTGCTGGTTGCCCATTTTTATGGTTATTTTTTGATGATCTGCTAAACAAGGGGTAGATTATTCATGTCTCCCCATCTTAGACCATACAGGGTAACTTCCTGATGTTGCCATCGCATCTGTAACCTGTCATGGCACTGGTGGGAGTGTAGCAGTGAGGATGACCAGAGGTGACTCTTGTGGCCATCTTGGTTTTGGTGAGATTTAGCTAGCTTCTTTACTGCAATTGTGTTATCAGCAAGGTCTTTATGACCTGTATCTTGTGCTGATCTTATCCTGTGACTTAGAATGCCTCAACCATCTGGGAATGCAGCCCAGTGGGTCTCAGCCTCATTTTACCCAGCCCCTATTCAAGATGGAGTTATTCTGGTTCAAATGCCACTGACATCATCACACTGTGAAGCAGGTATTCAATTCTCTCTTTCGCTAAACACTTATTGAATGTCTACTGTGTGCCAAGTTCTGCTCTAGACACTGGGGTTATCAACCAAAATCAGAGAAACAAAGGCCCTGCTTTCCTGGAGCTGACGTCCTAGCAGTCATTGGAAACAAACAATCAAATTAATGCTATGATGAAAATACGTAGAATCTATTCTCACATAGGTCTTTTAAAATATAAATTTATTGGGCAGGCATCATGGCTCACGCCTGTAATCCCAGCACTTTGGGAGGCCGAGGTGGGCGGATCACCTGAGGCCAGGAGTTCAAGACCAGCCTGGCCAACATGGTGAAACTCCGTCTCTACTAAAAATACAAAAATTAGCTGGGTGTGGTGGTGGGTGCCTGTAATTCCAGCTACTCGGGAGGCTGGAGCAGGAGAATTTCTTGAACCCAGGAGGTGGAGTTTGCAGTGAACTGAGACTGCAAATTTATATATATAAATTTATTCTATTCACATGCACTAGAAACTCCAAACCAAGAATTCGCATAGTGACCCCAGATAAAGATGTGAAATGACTGGCAAAGCAAACTCAGCCCAGTTTAAGGAAACTTGCCCTCAATCTGGCTACACAAAATATCCTCAGATAGAGCTCCCTTGAAGATGAACTCATATAAGAACACACAAGGAAGCCATTTACCATAAATTAGAGTCAACAGACACCATTCACACCCTTCCCCCAAGAACTTCAGATGAAGATAATTAAAAGTATTTTTGAGGCCAGGTATGGTGGCTCACACCTGTAACCTGAACATTTTGAGAGGCCAATGCAGGAGGACTGCTTGAGGCCAGGAGTTTGAGACCAGTCTGGGCAACATAGCAAGACCCCATATCTAAACAAAATAAAATACAATAATTAGCCAGGTGTGGTGGCACGTGCCTGCAGTACCAGCTTCTCAGGAGGCTGAGTCAGAAGGATTGCTTGAGCCCAAGAAGTCGAGGCTGTAGTGAGCTTTGATTGCACCACTGCACTCCACCCTTTCTCAAAAGAAAAGTATTTTGAAAAGAAGAGGCATACAAGAAGGAATCAAAATCATACAAAAAAAGAGACACTTTTTTTCTTTTTCTTTTTTTGAGAAGGAGTTTCACTCTTGGCACCCAGGCTGGAGTGCAATGGTGCAGTCTCGGCTCACTGCAGCCTCTGCCTCCCAGGTTCAAGCAATTCTCCTGCCTCAGCCTCTCAAGTAGCTGGAATTATAGGCACCTGCCACCACATCCAATTAATTTTTGTATTTTTAGTAGAGATGGGGTTTCACCATGTTGGCCAGGCTGATCTCAAACTCCTGACCTCAAGTGATCCACCTGCCTCAGCCTCCCAAAGTGCTGGGATTACAGGAATGAGCCACTGTGCCCGGCCCAAAGAGACACTTTTTAAGAGGCAGATTTGAAAAAGAATGCAATAGAATTTGTAGAACTTAAAATTACAGTGAGTGTTTATACATTAAAGAGAAAAGAGTGTATATTTATTGTAGCACCAGAAGATAGAGCTAGTGAGGTAGGAGATCAGCAAGACTTGTTCTCCCGGCACTGGTTACAATCCCAGTCACAACTCCACTGATCAAAACAGGATCTGTTCAAACAGGATGCCACGAAGTAAGCAGCCAAAACCGACTAAAATCGAGATGGCAATGAAAGCAACCTCTAGTTGCCCTCATTCCTCACGGAATCTTAATTATAATTCATTAGCATGCTAAAAGACACTCCCACCAGTGCCATGACAGTTTACAAATGCCATGACAATACCTGAAACTTACCTTATATAGTTTCAAAGGGGAAGAACCCCAGTTTAGAGAATACTCCACCCTTTTTCTTGAAAATTCGTGAATAATCTACCCCTTATTTAGCATATAATGAAAAGTAGCTATTAATATAGTCAGCCAGCAATCCACGAATGCAACTGTGCTGATGGGGTAGGCCTACTCTGTCTGTGGAGCGGTCATTTCCTGTACTCTGTTGCTCTAATAAACTTGCTTTGCTTTCACTTTACTTTGTTGGCTCATTCTTGAATTCTTTCCTTTATGAAGCCAAGAACCTTCCCTGACTGAGCCCCAATTTTAGGGTTCACCTGCATCACTACAGCAGTAGCTGTACATCACTACCTCTGTACTCTACAGTGGGTATAGGACAAAGGGAAGCAGACTGGGATTCAATAGGAGGAAGGTGTTTAGAATTTTTCCAAGCAGTGGGCGCCCAGTCAATGGAGGGCAGAAGCATAGCCCAGATGATCAGAAGACTGGAGTAGGGGCTCTACTGGCTTCGAGATGGGACCTGGAGTTCCTTCCAAGTGTAAGACTGACTAGGCAGGAAAAGGGATACTGTAAGAAGGAGCCAGGATATCTGGGTTCTAACTCCAGCTCTGCCAAACTGTCTGTGTGAACTGGGCCTCGTCTTTTCCCTCTTAGGCATAATGAGGTTCAAAATAGTTACTAAATCGAGTTGTAAGGAATGTCACATTTCTTATATCCTGGCGTTTACAGCTTGAGAATCATTCTGACTGCCACATGCAGACAAAATCTTATGTGCTATTTCTCGTAGTTCAGCTGTCACTTTTCAGAACCCAAGAGAATCAGAGAAACTCCTGCCTGCCACATTTACACCCCTTCTGAACACAAGGGGCCAGAGATGATTCCTCCAAACAGGCCACCAGGCTTTATGTCACATGCCCTGTAATCATGGGCCAACTGCCTGGAGCAGAGATGAGTGCCCCAGCCCAAAGCAGCCATCTACAGACTGGACAGGAGAGTGATCACTGGCTCATGGGTGACTGGTTTTTGAGGAGCTGCATTTTGGGTGGTGACCAGATGATCCAATCAGATCTTCTCTCAGACATGTTGAATTTGCCACAGATTGGGAGGCTGGATTATCACAAGAACACTGTGTACCAAACCTCTCTAAAACTCCATACTTTCAAACAACCATCATTTATTATTGCTCATGTTTGCAGATCTGCAGCTCTGAGTCTGCTCCACAGATCTCCTGTCCTTCTCCTGGACTCACAGGGCTGCTGGGGCTCATTCTCTTGGCAAAGGAGAAGAGAGCAAGTGGAACCATGGGAAGCCTCTTAAGGCTTACACTCAGAACTGTCACATTGTGGCTTTTGCCACGTGCATTGGGCAAAGTTATTCACATGGCCAAGCCCAAAGCTAAGGGGCAAGGATGTACACTCCACTACAAAGAGATCCTGGCAAGTGTGTGGACTTAGGGAGGGATGAAGAAGTGAGACCGACAATTCTGTGCCAGAAGACAGCACTGTGTGGAAGTGGGGCCACAGGCCTGGAGGTGCCCAGAGGGAAGGTGGCAAGTGCAGAACATGAAGTGGCAAGAGCGGGAGGCCGGAAGTATTGTTGGCTCGGTATCAGACAGATGTCATTGTGGCAGTCGGAGGACACACACAAAGAACTAGAGAGAAAGTGATCTCAGGGTAAGACTTGAAGGATGATTTAGGACAACCAGCATTATTGATCTCCTACTCCAGACCAGGCATCATACTAAGTCCTTGACATGCATAACCTCATTTCATCTTTAAAACCTGATGACTGCAATTCCAAAACTGTGCACCGAGGCAGCCTGAGGCACTATAGAAAACTCACAGAGGCACTGCAATGTATCTAAAATTTTGAGGGAAAGACAATGACATCTGTCAGATACTATGCCAACAACTATTATTATGTTGTTTGAAGCTAACTACCTAATAAACAACTGCTACACCTTCTGGGGGGCCTGGTACACTGTGAAAAATTACTAAGATGCTAAGGGTGTCATGAATTGAGAAAGTTTGGGGACCTCTGCCTACGAGGTTGGTACCATCATTATCTGCATTTTGTAGACGATTACAGATAGATCCTATTAGTCACAACTTATTACAGATGTGAAAACTGAGGCTCAGAGAGGTGTGGATTTCCTTAGGATCACTTCAGCCAATAAGTGACAGAACTGGATTTAGGACCCATCCTCCCTCACCTTCGTGGGGAGGGTCTTGCCTGTTTTCTTGAACTGGTGGAGACTCAAGCAGGGGCTCAGGCCAGGCCTAGGGTGTTCTCTGCCCTGCACGGTAGTGGTGCTGACAGGAGTGCTTGGCAGTTAGAGTCTGGCACTCTGTCTTTGGCTTCCAGCGCTGACATCTAATTACCCTGGAAAGCCATTTCTTGTGGTTAACTTGTTTTGATGCATTTTCATTTATTTTTAATCCCACTCTTAGGATTCTGGCTCAGAGCACATTTTATTTCATGGGCTCAGAAAGGCTTGGCACATGAGGATGATATGAGGTGGAGCCAGGAGGCCTGCAAAGGGAAAGAACTTAAACCCCTGAGTGGGGAAAAATGTCACTAGCAAATACGAAAGCCAGAATGGCCAGCCATTCATCATCCATGGGCAGCCTATACTACTATGGATTCCCTGTGCCAGACTCTGCAATGCATGCTTTGAATACAGTGGTGAGCAAGAAAGACCTCACGCCTGACCTCTCAGGGCTTGTGGCCTGCAAGTAAGAGGGTCCATTCGCAATCAGCTATTTCAAAATCTTACTTTATACCACAAGCCTGTTGCATATATATATATATATATATATATATATATATATATATATATATGGCAAGTGGGCTCATGTATTTTATATATATAAATTTTACATATAAAAAATATATGATATACATATATGGGAAGCAGGCTCATGTATTTTATGTAAATGTAATTTTATATAAAACTATATGCAATTTGGCCAGGCATGGTGGCTTACACCTGTAATCCCAGCACTTTGGAAGACTGAGGCAGGTGGATTGCTTGAGCCCAGGAGTTTGAGACCAGCCTGGGCTATATGGTGAAATGCCCCCCTACTAAAAACACAAAAATTAGCCAGGTATGGTGGTGCGTGCCTGTAATTCCAGTTACTCAGAAGGCTGAGGCAGCAGAATTGCTTGAACCCAGGAAGTGGAGGTTGCAGTGAACCAAGATCACTGCACCTCACACTGGGCAACAGTCTCAAAATAAATAAACATATATTTATATATAATTTTATATAATATAAAATACATAAATGAGGCAAGTCAGTGGCTGTGACAAAAATTGCAGGCTGTCCCTCAATATCCCTTCTCCCTTTCACACATGGCAAAAGACTGCATTTCTCAGACTCATTTGCAGGTAAGTGTGCCACGTGATTAAATCCTGGCCAATAGGATACAAATGGAAGTGATGAGTTCAATTTCTAGGTTAAGGTTCAATGCCTTCCCTTAAGAAGAAGGAAGAAGGTGCCTCCTACTTCCCCACATCCTCCTTCTGCTGATGCAATGTAGTGACAAGGGCTGGAGCTGGAGCAGCAAGGTGCAACATGGTCGAGCAACAATGCAGAAGGAGCCTGGGTCTCTCGTGGTTGGCCAACCAGCATGTCAGCCTGAGCTGCCAAGTAGACTTTCCCATGAGAGAGAAATAAGTTCTGTTTTATTGAAAGCACAATTATTTTGAGTGTCTTTATTAACAATATAGCAGCAGAGCTAGAGCAGAAGCCAAGTCCCCTAATTTCCCCTTCCAAGCCTTTTCCATAATCCCTCCACCTATGTATTTAAGTGTTTTACCCTCTTACAAGTGTTTTTTTTTTTTTTTTCATGACCATATCTGCTCCTTACAATAGCTCTCTGTGAAGTCCATAGGAGAGAGAGGAGTTCTGTGACCCTCACTATGCAGACAGGGAAAACAAGATGCAAGCGTGGTAGGTAATCTGCCCTGAGACACGAGGGTGGGGTTATTCCCATTCCTCAGATGGTGGCAAGTGGGCTTGGAGATGTCATTTAGCTCTGCCTTTGTGTCCAACTCTTAGTCCAGGGCTCTTCTCATCCTTTTGGGCTGCCTCCCCTCCTATTCTGGGCACCTAGGCGCTCATCCTCTTTGTAAAATACAAATGAGGTGGAGGTCTAGCAGAGAGAAGCGTCTGCACTGTTAGAGCCCCCGAACACTTCAACCTGCCTTTCCTATCACACAAGCACATATAGTCACTCTAACCAGAGAGGGCATGGGGACAGAGTACCAGTTGGCTCAGGGGGCCCATTACCATCTCTCTGCAGCTCCTTACCCCCTTTCAGCAGGCTCTTCCTTTGGCCTAGACAAGCAAGGCCAGTAATCCAATCATTTGTCTTCTGCCTGTACCCTGTACTGTGTCCTTTTGGGTCCTGAACACACGTGCCCTGTACTCTGTGTCTTCTAGCAAACGCTGGGGGCCCCACTCATATTCCCTCAACACTTAGCTTCTCCATGTGTGCCTATGGCTTCCCACTGCAAGCAGGTCTCATTCTGCTTGAGGAACATGCTTGACATGTGCAGAGGACAGGCTAGAAGTGCGGAATAGCCCCCAACAATGACAAACAGGTGCTGGTGGATAAATAGTGGGAGCTCTGTGGCCTCAGATCTCAGGTGGAACAGTACTCACTCCAATGGGACTGAGCCCCAGTTGCTCATGGCAGTCAGGGGCTCACTAATGCACCTGTAGTGTATTGGATGCACTTCCTTCTTGCTCTCACTTCCCATTCCTCTGCTGTGCTTCCTGGGATGACTTTCCCAATAAACCACTTGCACTCAAATTCTTGTCTTGGGCCTACTTCTGAGGGAACTCAACTCACAACACATTTGCTATGGTTTGAATGTTGGTGTCCCTTCCAAAACTGATGTTGAAACCTAATCCACAATGCAACAGTATTAAGAAGTGTGGTCTTTGGGAGGCAATTCATGAGGGCTCTGACCTCATGAATGGAATTAGCACCCATATAAAAAGGCACCAGGCTGAAGGGAGCACTTTCTTGCCTTTCTGCCTTCTGCTATGTGAGGACATAGCAATGAGGCACCATCTGGGAAACAGAGCAGCATTTATCAGATGCCAGTGTTGGTATCTCGACTGTGGATGTTCCAGCCTCCAAATTTCTGTTCTTTTTTTTTTTTGAGACAAGGTCTCTGTCACCCAGGCTGGAGTACAGTGGTGCGATCACAGCTCACTACAGCCTCAAAAGCCTGGGTTCCTCCTTAGCCTCCCAAGTGGCTGGGACTATAGGTGTGCACCATTATACCTGGTTAATTTATTTGTAGAGATGGTGTCTCTCTATGTTTCCCAGGCTGCTCTCAAATTCCTAGGCTCAAGCAATCCTCCTGCCTTGGCCTCCCAAAGCACTGGTATTACGGGCATGAGCACTGCACCTAGCCATGTTCTTTATAAATTACCCAGTCTCAGGTATTTTGTTATAGCAGCAAAAAGGGACAAAAACAGTGTCCTATCCATATGTGCCTTGTACACATGAACACTCTGCACCCCTTTCCACACATATCTATCCTGTGCATATCTATCCAGGAGTGTTCTGGACATGGGTATTCTCGCCCTCTGCTCTGCACCTGTGTCCTATACACACCTGTCTCATGCTGATGTATCTAGGACACCATCCTGCAATCTTCTATTGTATGGAGGGCAGCCCTTGACACTGGTGAGATGGTGGAGACTCTGGTGAAGCAGAATAGGACAGACAGAAGAGCATCCCTTGGCCTCAGCTAGCCTTGGGTGTGACTCTGAGGCAGGTAGCCTGATTGACCTGAGCCCCAGTTTCCTCCCATGGTGATTAAACTCCAGGTTACTGATCTGTCAGAGTGCAGAGGGACCAGGTGCAGGGATCGCCACACAGAAGGTGCACCATCAAACAACCGCCATCACGGTGGCTCCTCCTTTCTCCCTGGGCCTGCCCTCTCCCAGGGGAGAGGCTTGGAATCTACCTAACCCAGCACCCTCAATGTGCTAGGCCCTGTGCTGGCACATGGATGAGAGACACTAAGACCTCTGCCCTCGAGGAGCTGCTAGGTAGGGGCACTCACTCTTGTAGAAGCTAGGAATATGGATCTTGATTTCTCTTTTTCCGCGCCTCCCCCCTGACTCCACAGCAGAGAGAGAATACAACACTCAAGATTTTTATTCCCCAAGACTGGGAGATCCATACAGATCAGGTGGAAAGGGAGGTAGAATGCCAGCCAGGCCGGCTGAAGATTTGTGTGCATGTGAGTGTGAATGTGGACACTCCTTCCAGGGCCTGGAACATGACCACCAATTAATTTCCTGAAATCCCTGAACCATGTCCCATTACCGTGATATCAGGGCCACTCCATGAAAGTATTAGAGCTTTAGGAAAACCAGATGAGCCAGGCTGGTGCCAGGGGTAAATATGACACAAGTAAACAAACCCAAACACCAGATCCCAGCCAGATTCCGAGAAAGGTGAAAACTGAGTGAGGTATGGGTGATTAGGCATGGGGCTGATGAGCCCCAGGACTTTAGGTCTATCTGAGGTCCCTAAATCAACTTGGAAGTCAGGGGCCCTTGGGTCTGATTGGAATTTTGCTTCCTTACTGCAGCGGTAAGATAATCTCCTTTCTCCTTGGCACTCAAATTTCCCAAATGTAAAAATGGAGATGATAGTAACAGCCTCTCAAGACTTTTGTGAGTGCTTTGAAAATTACGACGAAAGCCAGCAGAGTGGTTACAAGCACTGAGCTGAGGTCTGGTTTTGAATCCCCAAACCATGAGATACCAGTTGTGTAACTTTGGACACAGAGTTATTAGCCATTCTGTGCCTTGATTTCCTCATCTTAAAATGGGGACAATAATAGTATCCACATGATCAAGTGGTTAAGATGATTGAGTGAGTTAATATTTGTAAAAACATGTGCCTCACATATGGGAAGGGTTATATAAGTGTTTGTCAAATAAAATACACACACAAATAATTTGCTACTATTACTTCACCTCTGGGCTTAAGTGTTGTTTCCTTTTCCAGGAACTTTTCCTTGCTCCACTCGCTCCCTTCACCTAGAAAAACCTGTCTCCCTTGGGTTATTACTTCTTTCATATCATCCTCTTGGACATACTACAGGCTGGCTTCAGAGATTTCTTACCTGGAACACAAGGGATCAGATTGCATTTGTATTTCTCAGTCTTCAGCTATTCATATACCTATTGGTTTTTGCCTACTGATTCTACTTTTTTTTTTTTTTCTTTGAGACTGAGTTTTGCTCGTCACCCAGGCTGGAGTACAATGGCATGATCTCGGCTCACTGCAACCTCCGCCTCCCGGGTTCAAACAATTCTCCTGCCACAGCCACCTGAGTAGCTGGGACTACAGGTGAATGCCACCACACCCAGCTAATTTTTGTATTTTTAGTAGAGACAGGGTTTCACCATGTTGGCCAGGCTGGTCTCAAACTCCTGACCTCGGGTGATCCACCTGCCTTGGCCTCCCAAAGTGCTGGGATTACAGGGGTGAGCCACTGCACCCAGCCTGATTCTACTTTGATTGACTTAGTTCTTCTGAGTGTCAGAAAATCCCAAGTAATAGTAGCTTATACCAAATAGATGTTTGTTTCTCTCATCCACAAAAGTATGAGGAACTATCCCATTCTGGTGTTTCCATCTACTCATGTGCAATCTAGGTTCCTTCAATTTTGTTGCTCTTCCAACCTAATAGGCTTCCACCTCATGGTCCAAGATGGTTGCTCAAGTTCCAGCCATCACTTCTGCATCCTGGCAGCAGGAATGACAAAAAGAGAGTAGGAGGGCACATTCCTTTCCTTTCAGGAGACTTAACGCATTTTTCCCACACTACCTCCTCTCATATCCTAATGGCCTACCATCCACTTGGCCATACCTAGCTGTAAGGAAGGCTGGGAAATGAAATCCTTCTTCTGGTGCACTGTACCCACTATTGATCAAAGCTTCTATTACAGTGGAAGAAAGAGTGAGTGAATACTGGAGGAAACCAGCAGACTTTATTGCATCAACTTCATATAGACTCATTTTTCTGCCCTTACTCTAGTCAATATCACCCATGATATCTTTGGTTTCATGAGCTAGTTATATATTTTCTTTCTTTTTTTTTTTTTTTTTGAGACAGAGTCTTGCTCTGTCACCCAGGCTGGAGTGCAGTGGCACGATCTCGGCTCACTGCAAGCTCCGCCTCCCGGGTTCACGCCATTCTCCGGCCTCAGCCTCCTGAGTAGCTGGGACTACAGGCGCCCGCCACCACACCCGGCTAATTGTTTTTTGTATTTTTAGTAGAGACGGGGTTTCATCATGTTAGCCGGGATGGTCTCGATCTCCTGACCTCGTGATCTGCCCGCCTCGACCTCTCACAGTGCTGGGATTACAGGCGTGAGCCACCGCACCCGGCCGCTAGTTATATATTTTCTAAAACAATTTAAAATAAACAGTCATTGAAATGAATACACACATATAGATATGTGTGTATATAGATACAGAGATAAACGTAGTATAGCTGATGGGGGACTGTTACTCTAGTTGCCCCCAATGACACATGCCTCCTGGTATTCACATCCTTATATAGACCCCTCCCCTTGAATCCAGGCTGGCCCATGACCTGCACTAAGCAACAGAATGCAGCAGAAGCAATGCCAGGCCAGTTCCAAGCCTCAGTTTTAAGATGGTCCAGCAGCTTTTTCTTTTGTGCTCTGGGGAAAGTTGCCTGCCATGTAAGAACTCTGAATACCTTGAGACCACCGTTATGTAAGGAAGCCTACGCTAGCCACATGGAGAGATCATGTAGGAGAGAATGAAAAAACCCAGCTGACAGTGAGAGCCAAGCCCATAGACACACAGTCAAGTCTGAGCCAGCTCCCAGCTGTTTGTGCCACCCCAGCTGACACCATACAGACGAGAGCTGAGCTGTCTCAGCTGAGAGCAGCCCAAACTGCAAAACTGTGAGAAAATAAATAATAATTTTCTTTTAAGCTGCTGTTTTGGGTGGTTTGTTATGCAGATAATCAAAACGTATTTATTTACTTAACACCTAACATTATGTTATATGCCACTACCTTTTGGAACATTGCAGACTAAGTGTTGCTCCCAACGTTCCTATAGGAAGTCCTCATTCTGTCTCTCACAGATCACACATCTCCACAGATACATAATTACAGTTATCTGACTGAGGACTTTCTGTATGCCAACAAGACCATCATAATCTCCCACATGGTCTGTTTTCTCTCTTGTCCCCTTGCACCTGGGAGTAGCCAGAAGGAGAATGTTTTCACAGCGCAAATCTACTCACATCACTCTCCCACTTATCACCCACTGCCATGTCCACAAGGGACTCTTCTTAGGTTCAAGTAAACACTCAGGCTCAGCAGATGACCATAAGCCACCCTTGGCATTGACCTACTCTGAAAGATACAGCACAGGAACTTCCACTTGCTAGCACAGCACGCAATGCTCTTCTTGGCAGGAATCTTTGCTTCTTCCGGCACAGCAGTATCACTCAGAGGCCAGATGAAATCCCCATCAAGTGGGTGCAGGAACGATCCTGGCTTAAAAGTTTCATGTCCCACAGGAGCCAATGCCTTTGGACCTGTCCAGTGACATGAATCACTATGCTCGGGACACCAAAAGTATGACTTCCCACCAGATATTTACAGTTCCCTCCAGCCCAGACGCAACTTATCTCTCAGGGGTGTTTAAAAGCATCATCAGCAACAACTTATATTTTTTTTAGAACAGTTTTAGATTTACAGCAAAAATGGGAAGATGATGCAGAGAGTTCCCATATATCGCTGTCTTAGTCTATTTAGTGTTGCTATAAAATAATACCTAGGCAGAGCACAGTGGCTCATGCCTGTAATTCCAGCACTTTGGGAGACTGAGGAGGAAAATTGCTTGAGCCCAAGAATTCAAGACCAGTCTGGACAACATAGTGAGACCCTGTCTCTACCAAAAACAGAAAAAAATTAGCCCAGCTTGGTTGTGCACACCTAGTCCCAGCTACTCAGGAGGCTGAGGTGGAAGGATCGTTTAAGCCTGGGAGTTCGAAGCTGCAGTGAGCTATGATGGTGCTGGTGCACTCCAGCCTGGATGACAGAATGAGGCCCCCACCTCTGAAGAAGAAGAAGGAGTGGGAGAAGAGGAAGAGGAAGAGGAAGGAGAAGGAGAAGAAGAAGAAGAAAGAACAAGAAGAAGGAGGAGGAGAAGGAGGGAAGGAGAAGAAATGAGTATCTCAGGCTGGGTAATTTATGAAGAAAATAGGTTTATTAATATTTGGTTCGTGGTTTTGTGGGCTTGTACAATAAGGATGGCATTAGCACCTGATTCTGGTGAGGACTTCAGGAAGCTTCCAATCATGGCAGAAAGAGAAGGGGAGCAGACATCACATGGCAAGAGAGGGAGCAAGGGGGAGAGGGGAGGAAGGTGCCAGGCTCTTGTTTTAACAATCAGTTCTCTAGTGAACGAACAGAGTGAGAACTCACTTATTACCGTGGGGACAGCACAGAGCCATTCATGAGGGATCCACCCCCATGATTCAAACATCTCCCACCAGGCCCCAAGTCCACCACTGGGGATCAAATTTCAACATGAGATTTGGAGGAGACAAACATCCAAAGGATATCAACCCCAAACCCACTTTCCCCTACTGTTAACATCTTACATGAGTATATTTGTTACAATTAACCAATACTGATACACTGTTATTAGCTAAAGTCCATACTTTATTTATATTTCCATAGCTTTTGCATAATTTCTTTTTTCTGTTCCAGTACTCTATCAAGGGTACCACACTACATTGACTTGTTATGCCTTTTTAGGTTCCTATCATTTGTGACAATTTCTCAGACTTTCCTTGTTTTGATGACCTTTGAGGAGAACTAGTCAGATGTTTTGTAGAAGTTTCTTCACTGGGATTTGTCTGATGTGTATCTGATGATTAGACTGCAGCTATGGGTTTTGGGGAGGAAGGCAACAGTGGTAAAGTGCCATGTGTGCCGCATCATATCCAAGGTACCTACTAGCGATGTGATTTGACTGTTGGAGTTGACTTTCATCACCTGGCTCAGGTCATCACGTTTGTCAGCTTCTCCACTGTAAAGTTCCCACCGCCCCCCGGCCCCGCCCCGCCACTCCAGCGCTTTCCATAAAACCCTCTTGGAAAGGGAGTCATTATGTGCAACTCACACTTTCCAAACGGGGAGTTATAGTTCCCCTCCTCAAGGACCGAGTTATCTACATACAGAATTTGGAATTCTGCATGGGACATTTATCTTTTCTACCTGTTTGTTCAGTTATTTTTATCGGTATGGACTCATAGATATTTATTTCATACTTTTTGTTACAGTCCAATATTACCTCATTTATTTTGTCACTCAAATTTTTCCAGCTTTGGCCATTGGGAGCTCTTTCAGTTAGCTCCTACCCCCACCATTTGTGTGTGTGTGTGGTGTGTGTGTGTAGTACGTGTATTGTGTGTATGTGTGTAGTACGTGTATTGTGTGTATGGTGTGTGTGTAGTGCGTGTGGTGTGTGTAGTGTGTGTGGCATGTGTGTGTAGTGTGTGTGTGGTGTGTGTAGTGTGTAGAGTGTGTGTTGTGGTGTGTGTAGTGTGTGGTGTGTGTGCAGTAGGCATGTGTAGAGTGTGTGTGTTGTGTAGTGTGTGTAGACTGTGTGCGTGGCATGTGTGTGTAGTGTGTGTGTGGTGTGTGTGGTTTGTAGTGTGTGGGTGTGTAGTATGTGTGTAGAGTGTGTGTGGTGTGTGTTTGTAGTGTGTGTGGTGTGTGTAGTGTGTGTATAGTATGTGTGTTGTGTAGTGTGTGTGGTGTGTATGTATAGTATGTATGTGTAGAGAGTGTGTGTTGTGTAGTATGTGTGTGTAGTGTGTGTAGAGTGAGTGTGGCATGTGTGTAGTGTGTGTTGTGTAGTGTTTGTAGAGTGTGTGTGGCGTGTGTGTAGTGTGTGTGTGGTGTGGGTGTAGTTGGTATGTGTACCGTGTGTATGTTGTGTAGTGTGTGTGGCATGTGTGTGGTATGTATGTAATAGGTTTGTGTAGAGTGTGTGTGTTGTGTAGTGTGTGTGTGTAGTGTGTGTAGAGTGTGTGTGTGGCATGTGTGTGTGGTGTGTGTGTGTGTGGCATTTCTTTACTTTCTGGCACTATCAGATGCTCCGGGCTCATCTTGTAGTGTTTCCTGCCCAAGTCCTATAAACAGCAATTTCTCCAAGGAGCCTTGGATCCCTTTATTGGAGAATGGTATTAGAAACCAAGATTTCAGTGCTACGTGTGCTTGTTGCTATGGAGTATCATTGCTTCTAGGCCCTCTCGCCTGACAGTAAAGAAATAAATGTGTGTATACTAGACCGTGTGTGTGTGTGTGTGTGTGTGTGTATAAAACTTTCTGTATGTAATCATCTGCATCTATATCAAGCTAAACATGAGTTCATTCTGGTATCTCCAATTCTAATCTGTTGCCACATGGATCATTCTAGCCTCCCCCTCAGGGGTCATTTTTATCAGAAGCAATGTTGCTTAGTAACATAGCAGACATATGTTTATCTGTTTCTAGGAAACAGAGCTTCCAAAGGTCAAATTCTCATGCAACACAGGAAAGCGTTTTGTTAACCCTTTACTTACATTCATCAGTGAGGCTCTCCACTGCTCTGAGGATAAAGACCAAATTCCTTGGCCTGCAAGGCTCCGCAGTGACCTGGCCTGCTAAGCCCAGGCTAGTCTCCTACCACGTTCCTTATCGAGCCCTCCATGACAACCACACGGGTCTCCTTCAACTCTCAAACTCATCACACACTTCCTTCTACCCCAAGGTCTTCACCTATGCTAGGCCCTCTGCTGGACTCCTCTTTCCTCTCCTCTTTACCTGGTTGCCTTCTACCCACCCTTCTAATCTCAGCTCAATCCACATTTTACAGGAAGCCATTCCTCAAGACTAGGTTGGCACCCTTGTTTGAGGCTTGCACTCTATACTTTTATTTGGTAGCATTTACTATAACTGCAATGTTACATTTACTTATCCTTTTCTCCCACTAGAATATGAGCTTCCTGAGTGTAGGGATGGAGTCTACCTAGCTAACTAGTATATAATATTTGCCCATTTTCTCTGTTCTTTATTCAAAGAGCACTTATCCAGAGCTTCTTAGGTGTTAGCCCCTTTTCTAGTGTCTGGGGATACTGCAGGGAGGGAAACAGGCAAAAACCCTCTTCTTTGGGCACTTATTTTTTAGTGGAGGTGGCAATAAGCAAACAGAAACTGATGTCAGTTGGTAAGTGCTATAGAGAAAAATTCGGAGTGAGGGAGTAAAGAGTGCTGGGGCACTGCTATTTTTGAAAGGATGGCCTGGAATGGCGTCTCTGAGAAGGTGGCATTTGAGCAAAGACTTGAAGGAAGTGAGGGAAGCGGGTGAGTGCAGGAAATATCAGAAAGGAAAACGTCCCAGGCAGAAGGAACAGCCAGCGCAAAGGCTGAGGTAGGACAGCGCATGACTGAGGGAAGGAACAGTGAGTGCTTTAAGGGAGGTATCTCATCCTATTCCCATAACACTTCCTACATCCGTTTCACAGAGGAGGAAACCGAGCTCCAGAGGGGAGTCCTTTACACCAGGGCACCCAGCTGTGGGGGTGGAGCTGGGATTTGAACAGGAGTATGGTACCAGGGCTAGCACCCCTTCGAAGTCTCTAACAACAGGCCAGGCCTCTGCAAGGCTGGGAGGAAACGGAGGCCTTCCCAGCCCTGGTGGACCTGCCTACGGCTAGGCTATGCTGGCCTTGAAGGCACAGGCACCCATCATCCAGGGTGACTTCCAGTCTCCTGGCTGGTGAGGTCTGCACAGAACTTTGGAGGAGGGCAGGTCACGCTCAGCTCATGAGATGGCCGAGGGGCAGGACATGACACTCTCATTCGCCTGTCCTTCCACATGGCCAACTTCTGCTGGCCTTCCCAGAGCCCTCGAAGCCTGCACATTCACGATCCTCATGGACAGAAGTGGACACAGGCTCGGAGGCCAGAGGTAGTACCCGAGACCACACGATTCAGCTGGTCACCGTGTCTTCCCGGAACCTGCACGATTCAGACCAAACCTTTTTTTGGGGTTGGCGTGTGTTCCCCAAAGAGGAAATGTCTCCATGAATTTGGTACTCTAGGCACTTCACTGGACTCATCTTAACTCAGGCCCTGTAGAGGAAAGAAGTGAAAGTCACCCCTATTCATAGCCTGTTCACCCACACTCACCTAGGTCGTTCTAGGCGATCAGACTGGGTCCTGTTCTCCAGGAGCTGCCAATCCGATGGAGGAGGCTGACCCTTAAAGTCAGAGATAAGAGCAAACAGTGCAGGCAAAAGGAGAGCCCAGATGGAGGGGCCCCTGGGGTGAGTGGGTGTCTGCCCAGGGAGGGGCTCCAGAAGAGGCCCCACAGCTGGGCCTTGGAGGGTGAGGGTGTGTTTGGCCATTGGCAATGCCCCCAAGAGAACACACCTCTTGGGCGGAGCACTCCACTGTCCCAGGGAGAAAAAATTGCAGCGAAAAGGGGGAGGGGGATCGTCAGATTCTTTCTTGCAGCCTTCAGGTGGCGCCCTTGAGCCATGGAGCCGCAAGCGCCTGAGGAGACCGTCCCGACCTAAGGACCTCAGAGAGGACCCGGGGTCCTACCTGGGGGCTGTGTGTGGGGTGGGGGGAAGGGGAAGTGGAAGAGTAAGGGTGAGGAGGCGGGAGGCACCTGAGCTTGGCGCAATAGGGGCTCTCCAGTGGTGTGGAGAGGCAGGCGGCGGGGGAGGGGTCTTCTTCAGCAACCCCCCGCCCGCCCCGCCCCTACGCCCGGGGACCGCGGGCTCGCAGCCCCAGTTCCCTAATCCCAGGCGCTGGCGATCCAGATCTGCCTGGAGGGGAGGGGAGGACGATGGATTGGAGCCCCCGCACCCTCACCCCAGCCCATCACCCGCCTTCCCGTCCCTCTCCGTGCTAACTCTCCGGGCGCCCTCGCCGGCCGCGGGCGGAGCTCGCTCCGCGGCGCTCGGCGATCCCGGGCCCCCGCCCCTTCTCCTGTCCCTCTGTCCCTGGATCCCCCACCCCCGGCCCAGCGGCCGCCACCGCCGCCGTACAGCTCCGCACGGCGCGAGCAGGTACGTGCGCCTCGGCAGTGGCTCCGGGCCGGGCCAGGAAGGGGGCGGGAGACCGGGAGGGCGAGGCAGTGGCGGCCAGGCCCGCGCCCTCCGGGCTGCGCCTCAGGAGAGACCCCCGCACGCGGACGCCGGCTGCAGGAAGGCGGACGGGCACCGGAGAGGACGCACCCTCGCCCGCCGGCGGCCGGGCGCCCTTCGCCCCAGCGTGGGGAGGCAGGTGGGGAGGCCCGGCACAGGTACGCACGCGGAGAGGGAACTGCTGGGGGCGGCAGGAGGCCGAGGGCCGGGGGCGGGGAGTGGCGGCGAAGGACAGCTAGCCTGACCTCGCGGCCCGCCGAAGGACATGCGACCAGAAGACCCGGCCTCCCCGGGCCTCCGCCTGGTCCGATTCGGCCTGCCCCGTCCCGCGTCTGTGGTCAAGGGCAGGAGCAGGGGGTGTGGACTGCGGGCCGGCGGGAGCGGGCGCGGTGGGCAGCCGGCTGGGGCTTTCTGCGCGCAACTTTGGGTACAACAGCGTGGACCTGCGTGTGCGTATCTGCGCGCTCCAAGGCTTTGTGTACAACTCATGCGTGTGTCTATCGATTGGGTTTTGTGAAGCTTTATCCACAGCCGCTGTGCGTCCCTCTCTCCGGGTGTCAGTGCGCGCGGTGGGTGGGGTATTGGGCCCCTGCGGGTCTTGGTGGATCTGGCTTGGATCTTACTCCCAGGAGCACTTAAGTGTGTGTGTGTGTGTGTGTACGCGCGCGTGCGTGTGACCAGTCCTGCCCCCTCCCAGGTATGGGTACTCGTGTGGCCCGAAGATCTGAGGGTCACATTACATGGCTTCTGGGTGTCTGTGGGTACTGCTGTGGGAACAGCTGCTGGGGGAGTGAGTGTGGAACTGGAGTGTTCCTTTCAGGACCTGTCTGACTGCAGATGAAATTAGAGAGTAAGTGGTGGGGTCGTGGGGTGTGAATGGTGGGCAGGAGCAGCTGTGTCAGTTGGTGTGTTTCTGCTTATGTTAGGGTAATTGGGCACGGCCTTTGTGTAACTGGTGAGTATCTCTGAACCTGTGCATGAAACAGAGAGATGTCCTAACTCTGGGTGAGAGGAATCCTCGTTTTTCTCTGCCCTCTCACTGTGGCATCCTAAGAAAAAAGTTTTGGGTTCGTGCAGCATGAAGGAGAGCTCTGCTCCCAGAATTTGGGAGCTCCAGATTTCTTCCAGGGTGTGGAGGCATCAATATGTCATGTCTGGGGAAGGGGTTCCTGGGCCACTCCAGGAGCTGAGTTGGGTGGAAGGTGCTGAGGGTGTGGGTGGGGGCCACTTCTGAGCACCCATGTGGCACCCACTGCTGGTCCCTGTTTGTGGCTGGGCACTCAGGAAAATGTTTTTGGTGCTAAGAGTAAAAAGCCAACCAACAAACACATCTCTTTTTTCTGTCTATTCCCTGGAAAGTAAAAGCAGTCTGGGCGCAGGCTGGGGACCCAGATGGAATTCAAACTTATCCCTGCTCTCAAGGTGCTCACGGTTGCTGTTAAACAGCTGGATAAAATGAAGAGTCTATGAGTGAGGGATGCAGAGCCAGGGAAGGCTGGTGGAGTGATGCCACCAGCATAGGGGTATGAGTTTGCAGGTTTGTACGTGATAATTCTTAGGGAATCTGCATTCAACTCCTGTCCCCCACCCTCCCATACATGCCATGGGATCTTGGCCATGTTTTATGAAATGGAGACAGTAATTCCGGATCGTGGGGCTGATGAGGGTGATATGAGATACTCCTGCATGAAGTGTCGGGTACACGGCTCAACAGCTAGTAGGTGCTTGGTAAATATTTACTAAATTGAGACTCTGGAAAGAGAGACGTAGTGATAGAAATGGGTTGTAAAGGGAAAAGAGCTTTATACTCTCATGAAAGGCCCTATATGTGCTAAGAGAAGGTGTCTGATGCTAGTCCATATTGACAAGAAGGTCAGAAAGATTGAAAAACATGTCTTCCTGCACTGAGGCTCTTTGAGTTTCATTCATTCGTTCATTCCATTCATCCTCACTTCATTTGCTCATATTTACACACACACACACACACACACACACAGAGAGAGAGAACGAACCACAGTGCACTGGAGAATAAACTCCGGCATGAGAATGCAGAGAATCGTGTGTGTGTGCATGTATGTGTGCGTAGACACACTGGAGCATGTGAGCCACTCTGCACCTGGTGATCTCTGTAGCCCATGGACTTGTGTGCCTAAGGCTCTGAGTGTATGTGCCCTCAGGCCATCAGTGTATACAAGGAATGATGCAGTTCTGCTGTAGATTAGGAATGACACATGCCAGGCAGGGAAGGGGGCTGAGGTGGGACCTGTCGGGGAGAGGCTCGATCTGCCTAAGAGCACCGATTGCCAACTCCAGGTGAGTGTTACAAGGGAATGGGGGCCTAAGGTGGCCAGATTCTTTCATTTTGCAGGAGAAGCCAGGAATCCAACATTTAAAATGTAAAATCTAAAATCTTTTGCTTTTTATACATTTGCAACTAATTCACCAAAAACAAATGGACAGGCCAGGAAGAAAACAAAGCAAAACTTCTATCAGCCAAATATGGTCCCCGGGCTGTAAGTCAGTATCCTCGAACGGGAATGCACATGTGCTGTCTGTGTCTGGGTAGGTGTGTGTTCAGGTTCTTGGGTGGGGTAACTCCTCTTGCAGCACAGAGAGTGTCCCTCTCCTCGCCTCTCCCTCCTGGTTCCCCTCCTGTGGTCCTAGTCCAGGTCCCCACCCTTCTGTTTACATAGAGGCATTTGGCTTTGACCTAGTCACGGCTCTCCCATCTGCCCCTTCCTCTTGGCCCTTTTAGCCACGCTGTCCCCAACCTGCTGGCTTCCTTGCTGGACCCCCATCCTCCACTTTGCCCCCTCCCATCCCATCAGTCCTCCTTTCTTCTGAAGCCGAGGCAGATGTCAGCACTTCCTGCTCCAGCTCCTCAGCTCTGCATGGCTCTCGGGCTCCTTGGCCTGGCTTTCAGAGTCCTCTGTGAGCCGGCCCCAGCTGGCCTCTGAGGCTGTCTGTTCCCCTTTCCAGAATGCCCTCATCACCTTCCATTGCTGGGAAATATCCAATTCATCTTCTGAGATCTGGCTCAAATGCCACCAACTCCCAGAAACTTCCCTTCCTCTGTTCCCACAACAACTTCTGCATTTCTACCCCCTCCTCCACCCTTCTGTCATCCTTCCCTCATACAGCAAGGTCCATGGATTGCACTGGCCAGGGTCTTGCATGCACTATTTTATTAAATCCTCTCAACAAACTTATGAGGGAGGCATTTTATTCATTACCATTTTACAGATAAGAAGAAGACCAAATCTGGAGAGGTCACATCACTTGCCCGAGCTCAAGTGGTGAAGGTGGGATTTGAGCCTGACATTCACGCTATCTACATTCCCTCCATTATAATAGGAACCCATCGCTAACACTGAGCACTCAGTGTTCTGAGTACTTTGTATAGGTTATCTCAATCCTACTCCAGCTTTGCGAACTAGAGGGTAGTAGTAGTAGTATTTTATAGGTAGGGAAACTGAAGCCAGACAGGATTAGTGAATTGCCCACAGCCATACCCCAGCTGGTGGTGGAGTGGGATCTGGGCCTGGATCGCACTGTTCTGTCATTGTCTTATTCCCTGTCTTCCCCTCTGTCTGGCAGACACCCCCAAGTGGGAATCGTGCCTGACTCACCTTCATGTGCTTGGGGACTGGTATGATGTCCTCCACAACAGGGAGAGGTTGCTACATTCAACTGACTTTCTGTGTTCTCTTCCAGCTGCCAAGGGGCCAAGGGATGAGCTGGGGCTCTCCTTCCCAATGGCATCTCCCCCTGGTCTGGAACTGAAGACACTGAGCAATGGTCCCCAAGCCCCAAGGAGATCAGCTCCGCTGGGCCCAGTGGCCCCATCCAGGCAGGGTGTGGAGAATGCCTGCTTCTCATCAGAGGAGCACGAGACTCATTTCCAGAACCCTGGGAACACGAGACTGGGCAGCTCACCCAGTCCTCCTGGGGGTGTCTCCTCACTGCCCCGATCCCAGCGGGATGATCTGTCCCTTCATTCAGAGGAGGGGCCAGCCCTGGAGCCCGTGAGCCGCCCAGTGGATTATGGCTTTGTTTCCGCCCTCGTTTTCCTGGTGAGTGGGATTCTTCTGGTGGTGACAGCATACGCCATCCCCCGTGAGGCTCGAGTCAATCCAGACACAGTGACAGCGCGGGAGATGGAACGACTAGAGATGTACTACGCCCGCCTAGGCTCCCACCTGGACAAGTGCATCATCGCAGGCCTTGGGCTGCTCACGGTGGGCGGCATGCTCTTGTCGGTGCTGCTCATGGTCTCCCTGTGCAAGGGTGAGCTGTACCGCCGGAGGACCTTCGTCCCCGGCAAGGGCTCCAGGAAGACCTACGGCTCCATTAACCTGCGCATGAGACAGCTCAATGGGGATGGGGGCCAGGCCCTGGTGGAGAATGAAGTTGTCCAGGTCTCAGAGACTAGCCACACCCTCCAGAGGTCTTAAGAACTAGCCCACCTTATCTGGCTGCTTTAGCTCCAGTGCTACAAAGTCCACCCCCCACTCCCGCCCGCACGACCCCTGCCAAGGCCTGGGGTTTCAAACTGAGCTCACATAGGGCCTTGTGGAAGAAGTCCTGGGTGCTGGAGGGAGAGCTCGGGGCCCAGCCCATGCCCCACATGGGCAAGCAGCCCACTGATCTGTTTTGTAGCTGAGGTTTTGCATACGGTTTTGTTTGGAGGATGGCTTCTGCTGCTAAAAATATAAAAGTTTGGAAACCGCTGCTCTTGGAGGATGAGGTTTCTTGGCATTTCTCAAGATTGGGAGCTGTTTGAAAGGTTGCCCATCCTCTTCCCTCATGCCTTGGGGAGTGAGGGACCTCTTCTCTCCTTATCGGCTGAGTGAGGGTGTTGATTGGCCGTGGAGGGGTCCCTTTCAGCCCTGACCATCTAAGGTGGGAGGTGGCTTCATGATGAGGGGAGAAGTCAGCACCAGAGTGACCCCCAGTACCCCCACTGACTAAACTCTGATCCTACCCTCACCAGGTCTCAGTTGCCCTGCCTTCAAGTGAGGGGGTTGGACTGGATGACCCCTCAGGTCCCTCTAGTTCTTCCCTGGGAATGGGAACCCAGTCTGTATCTCCGGTCACCCCTCCAGGGGAGGAAGGCATCCACCAGGCACTAACCATTCTCCCTGCCATTTTCTGGCCTGACCTCAGGGACCACCACAGCCAGCAGCTCTCATGGTCTCAGGAAAGAGCTCCCTGGTGGGGTTGGGTTCAGTTCAAAGTTTGCTACAGCCTGGTTTTGGTCTTGGGGTCTAATTTCCTGCAGTGACACATTTTTACAAAGCCAAGTGCACAATATTACCCAGTTCTCTGGGCAAGAAGGATCTTTTATACAGGAAAGGGTGAGGGCTTTATTGTATTTCTGTAGGCATGATGCAGGCCTTGATCACCTTCTCCTCCATAGTATGTCTCTTGCTCCTGACTTTATTTGGATAGCAGGAAAAAAAATTTTTATGCTGAATTTGTAACCTTAATCTCCCCCGTATAGTAGTAAAGTGAAACCACACTTTATTTGGGGGAGAAATCAGGCACATTTGGGTGGCCTGGACACGCTGGCCACATTGCCATTTGTTTTTTTCTTATGAAATGTTTCTAGGTTCCTGCATACTTTCTTTAAACTCTTGATAAGGAAAGGAAGTAGGCCCTGGGGCAAGGAGATACAGGTGTGTGAGGACTGTGGGGAGGCATCTTTCAGTCTGAATGGCCCCAGAGGGCTTCGAGAGCACATGCCTTCTTTTATTTTTTATTTATTATTATACTTTAGGTTTTAGGGTACATGTGCACAATGTGCAGGTTTGTTACATATGTATCCAGAGAGCACATGCCTTCTAAGCCACTGGTGTAGAGACCCTACAGGAGTCATTTTAGTGAATCCTCTGCCCAATGTAGGTCCTACTTACTCCATCTCAGTTGGCCACATGGGCCGAGGATCCTGTTTCTTGGGGGTGGGAGGGTGGGGGGGCATGGGGTCTGCAGTGTAGAGAGGCTCTGATTAGCTGTAACTTGAGCCTTCAGTCCAGTGAGTTGAACATCTGGGAGTATAATGTCACAGCTTCTATGACAGATCAAATATCTGCTCCTACTGGTAGGTTTTACCAAGAGCAGAGAGCTAGAGGAAGGCTGGAAGGGACAAGGGTTGTTTAGCTTGGCTTCCCAGGTTTTTGTTGTGGTACTGAAGGGGTATGGTTTGAAAAGAGCAAAGCTCCAAGATGGTAAAAGATTCACAAGTCCTAGGCTTCCGCTGTTGTGTCGCTTTCTCCCGGGCTCCAAGTAGGCACAGCCACAGAACGTGGCATGAGCTGTTCTAAGTAAACTACAGAGGATGGGCCATCCCAAATCATGGGCTAAGGCTTTTCAATCCATAATGATAATAATAAAAATATCAACCAAGCCATATGGATTACTGTGATGGTGGCAGACTCATTTGGATACTAAACCTGTTGAGTGAATGTATCTGGGACCATCAGTTCATATCAGTTAAAATGCAATGAGTTTATTTAGGGGAGAAATCAGGCATATTTGGGTGGCCTGGACATGCTGGCCACACTGCCATTTGTTTTTTTCTTATGAAATGTTTGATGTTAATCATCAAACAGATTTAGGGGCTAAATCTGTTTGATGATTAAATCCCAGGAATCTCAGGTTTTTCTAAGCCAGAGAAGCCTGCTTTGCATTCTAATGTTGAAACTCCTTTAGAAAATGTGTATAATGGACTGAGGCAGTTATTACCTTGTCAGTGCATTAAGAAAACTTAAGAGATGACAAAAACATTTCCCCATGATTACAGCTGAGATCTGCCAGCTGATGGATCAGAAACAGGTTTAAGAAGGAGGTAATTAGGAACACGGAGTAGGATGCTGAGAACTTTTTTGCAGGCATCCCAGGGGCCTCTGTGGTTACTGGAATGTGCCTCTCCTCCAGGAACTGCCTCTCCCACCTAACTTGCTCCTAGGGCCCCAAACCTTGCTTTTCCTGGTGCATCAGAACAGATACCGATTTTGGAGTTGGTAAGACTAAAGTTGGAATCCAGGCTCTGCCACTTACTGGCTGTGTGACCTTGGGCAAGTTACTCCACCTCTCTGAGTCAGGATTTCTCTGTGAAGTGGGATTAATGAAAGCTCTGCCTCAGGGTGGTGGTGCAGATTACAGATAAAATGGAGAACTGCATAGTATGAGGTCCAGGAATGATGATGCTCTCCTTCCCCACCTCAACTGGGGATAGCTGGATTAGGCCTCAAACGCTGTGGTCAACCCTTCTGCCTTTCTTCTATCACACCTCACATCCCAGATCAGTGCATCTTGTCAGCTCCACTTTCAGAATCGGATTGCTGTCCACCCTCAGCTGTGACTGCCAGTCCAGGGTTGCTCACTGGTGTTCTGGCTTTCTCTCTTACCCCCTTCTCCTCCCCTCCTACCCGCCCCACCACCAGGTTCATCCACCACTCAGCAGCCAGAGGAAGGCCAGAGGGTGGTCAGGTCAGGCCACTCCTCTGCTCAAAACTCTCCTATGGCTCCCTCTCCAGGCAAAAGCCAAAATTCTCACCACAACCAGTGGCAGATATATAGCAAGACTGGCAAAGCTTAAGTGTCCGGGCCTCTCACTAGCACAAGCCCCTTCCAAGACCCTGAATTGGTTTATCTATCTTGAGGATGCCCCACTGGACTGCATAAGCTTCAGGTACCCCCAAACCAGGGTTCATCCCTCACAGTGGCTTACAAGGCCCTAAGCAATTGGGACCCTGTGCTTCTCTGACCTCATCTGTCACCCCTTACCCCCTTGCTCACTGACCCCAGCCACACTTGCCTCTTGACCATTCCTCAACCTTACTGGGCACGCTCGCATCCCAGGGACTTCAGATGTGCTGTTTCCTCTGCCTGGAAAGTGCTTCCCCTCAATATCTGCAAGGCCCGCTGCCTCACCTCCTTAGGGGCTTTATTCAAATATCTCCTCCTCGGTGAAGCCTTTGCTGAACACCATATTACATTTGTACCCCACCCCACCTCATTCCCTTTTCTCCTTCGCTGCCTTATTTTTCTCTGATCACTAATTATGACCCAGCAGGCTGAGCCTTGTACTTGTCTTTCCCACCCACGACCTCCCCTACTGGATTGCAAGCTCCATGAAAGCCGGAATTTTGGTCTAACTGGTTCTTGCTGTACTCCCAGAGTTAGAAACATGTTTGGCACATAGTAGGTGCTCATTGTTGAATGAATGGATGAATAAATGTAACAAAAGCTTCTTACACCTGCCAGTGCTGCAGAGCCATATGCAGGACCCAGGAGGCCCATGGTTCCTTCCCAGACGCCTGGAGCCCTCTCTAGCAGTGAGGATCAGTTGTGCAAAGGATCACATGCCTCAAAGGCGCTGATTTTGTCACTGGGTCCTGCAGCTGGGAACTTGGGAATCCATTTGCCTTCCTCTCCCTGGGCCTTGGTAGGGCTTTATGTGGAAGGGTTAGAGGGGTCTCCCTCAGAAGACCCTTCTCCCCCAACCTTGTTGGGACATACCCAGGTTCCAGCTAAACCTGGGAGACATTTGCTGGGTGTTTAGGGGCCTGTGAGATAAACCAACCGGATTCTTCCCATCCAAGGACCTTGAGTGCCCAGGCCTGGCCCTTTGGAACCCCAGTATCCATGATCACATCTACTCACTTACCTCAGGCATCTCCCAGCCCAAAATGCCAGCTGCCTGAGATTCCACCATTTTTGCTCCCTTCCTTGAGAATAAGCATTAATTTCCCTGGGATTCTCTTTAAAATGTCCTCACCGAATGGACCTGTCTATACATACACATGTGCATATGTGCATGAGCACACACATGCACATGCACGTACACACACACACACACACAGATATGCACATACACACACACACACACACACACACACACAGCTTTCTCTTGTCTGACCTAGCCCAGAGGCCAAGGACACTTATCTTGTAAAGCAGCTTCAAGCCAGGACATTCTCTGGATGATTGACATTTTCTGTTTCTTCACCAGCCATAGGCCTTGCAGTTCCCAGAATGCCAACCTCACAGCAACAATCAAGTTTCTCCTCCCCAGACGAGGCTGGTTTCTCTGTATTCTTCCTGCTTCCCCCGCCCTTAGCAGGACGGGGAGAGATGTCCAGAAGGGTTTCTGTCCTGGCATTTCTGGAGGGGACTGTGTGATCCTGGGCTGGAAACCAGGAGAGCTAGGTCCTGTTGGTCACCCCTTCTCTCTGTGGGCCTTTGGGCAAATTACTCCATCTCTCTGGTCTACCAGAGGAAAATCCGAAACCTTCCCATTCTGCCTTCTCTGAAAGCTGGGGGATCAGAGAACACAAGCAGAGGGCTTTCCAAAGTTGAGAGCTTGGTACTCTGTGTCTGGAGAGCTTTGAAGGGGCAGGAGTAGGCAGGAAGGGAGGCATTATTAAGAAGCCACAGGAGGTGGGGTTCTGTGTCAGGTTCTATCAGGAGGCACTCAAAGTCAGGGAGGCCCTCCATCTGGGCCTGCTGGTCTCTCCTGGAGAATGTTCCCCAGGAGGTACATTTCAGCTAGAGAAAGAGAAACTTGCTGAGATCTGGGCTAGAGTGGTAAGGAGCTTCTTGTCAGTGGAGGTATGTTAGCATCTACTGGTCAGGTGTTGGATATCTTAGGGATAGAGCATAGTGAAGATGGGTAGGATTTAGCCAAGAGACTCCCCAAGCTTCCAACCCCCCCCGCCCCCCCGCTTTGAGGGGAGCCAATGTCCCAATGGCCAGATCCTGGCTAAAGACAGTAACAACCCTGGCCCTGTGGTATCTTCTTGTCTTTGGCCCAAAAACCCTCTTCGCCACATTATTTCTCTTCTAGATCAAGCTGTTCCATGAGCAGATGGACAGAACCAGGACACCTAAATGGTGCAGAGGGTTGCAAGGATGACCATCTTCCTCCTCCCAGAGGGCCAAGTGATTCTGAGCTTTCTCCCTACTCAAATCTCAGAGAGCTTGTCAGAGGCAGGGTCCCTTATAGAGGAGGTCCACTGAGGATGGTCCGTCAAATGAGACTGTAAGTCAGATGAGAGTCTGACTGCCTGGATGCTTGATTGTTGTTTAATGCCTCTTAGCCTGTTTCCTCATCTGTAAAAGGGTAATGCTAATAACAGTGCCTTCCCCATAAGGCTGTGGTGAGCAGAAAATAACATGATACCTGTAAAGCACTTAGCACGGCGCCCGGCACCCCACAATTGCTTGATGTCAGCTATTCGTGTTCGTTCATTCATTCATTCACACACAATCTGCATTCCTCCCTGAGCTAGGCGCTGTAGGGTACACACAGACCCTGCCCTTGAGTTGGTCACAGGCTGTCTGGGGAAACAGGACAGTGTGATTGCTGCTGTGATGGGCATGCGCAGTGGGCTGTGTGTGTGGAGGAGAGATCTGATTGAACTGGGGTCAGAAAGGGTCACCCTTCTTCCAGGAAAGAAAGGTGTGTCTAATGGGAATTTTAAACAATGAGGCAGTATCCAGTGTGAAGAGAGAGTGGAGAGAAGGAAAGGCACTCAGGGCAGAGGAACAGCATGAGCAGAGGCTCAGAGGCCTACACAGCCTGGCGTGTACTGTGGTGGTGGTGGGGGTAGGGGGGTTGGTGGTGGTGGGTAGGGGGATTGGTGGTGGTGGGGAGGGGGGTGGCAGGGGGTGGGAGGGAGGTCTGCATTCTGGGCTGGAGTGTGGAGATGAGGCATACTGAAGGGCATGCCTCAGTGTTTCATCATCTATAGACTGGGGACAACCACAGTACTGAAATCACAGGGCCATTATGAAGAATCAGTTCTGAGAGACAGTGTATAGCACATGGAGAGAGGTGACTGTCGGCCATTATAATCGCTTGCAGATGTGTGTGGCAAGAAGAATCTTCTGATGTCATGCACTTTAGGGGTGACACTGGCGCTGGGGAGGCCCGTCCATGGGACTGTGGACTCCAGTACCCCCAGCCCTTCTCTCAGGGATCCCACTGCAGCCAGAGGACATGACCTCAAGCTCCAGGTACTTCATCTCAACAACCTGTCCCTACTTGGACTCTGAGCCACCAAGGTCAAGGTGGCGGCTGCTGCTCTCCTGGGCCGAGGGGGAGGTTAGCAAGTGGAAGGAAAGCTGGCCCCAGGGGAGCAGGGAAGGCAGAGGAAGAAGGCGGCTTCCATGCCAACCTCTTCCCGGGTGGCCCAGTGTCTGGGCCAGTACTGACTTAGGGCCAAGGGCATTCAGCAAAGCCATTTCTCTCCCATCTCATCTTTCTTCCCTTCCTCCAATCTCTCCCTATTCCTCTATTTTTGATTCCTTTTCATGTCTGCATTTCATTTTACTGAAGTCACTCATGGGGGTTAGGCACCCACAAGAGAGTTGTTACTACTGCTGACTCTCCTCCTGAGAGTCCCCACCCTTTCTCATCAGATTAAAGCAGGGACCCAAGTGCAAATGCCTGCAGGGCTTGGCAGGTGACATTAACAAACTAAGCAGGTGGCTGTGGACAGCGGCAGGATTAAAGGGGAGGTCTGCTTCAACTCTGGCTGGCTGTTGCCCTGTGGTGGATGGGCTCAGGGTTACCAGAACTCCTGATTTTTCAAGAGCAGCTGGACTGCTGGACCTTTGTGTGGGTAAAAGAATGCTGAAAGGGATTATCCTGCTGCCTGAGAATGGTGGTTGAGGACAAGGGAGTGTCCGATGAGATGCCACTTGCTGGGACCAGACCTCCACACCCTTCCCCCTGCCCAGGACTTAATAAATCACTTAAGAAGGGGACTGATGCCTGCCTCCCAGCTGCAGGGCTGAGCTGCAGGGCCTGCGGACCACCCGAGTGTTACCCATCCAAGCACCCTTTATTCATTCTTTCAACAAAGATTTGAGCACTCTGTGCTAGGTTTTGGAGATACAGCACTGAACAGATGAAAAATGTAAGGAGGGTATTCTTGAGAGGGCTTGAAATGTATCTTCTGGAGCTCAGAAGAGTTTGTGAACATGGAGATGAGGTCTATTTCTGACCAGAGAATTCCTGAAGTGGGAAGCCCCTCGTGGGAACAGCCCATGCTGACTTGAAGGGATGGTGGTATTGGGGATCAGGGAGGAGGAGGGACAGTCCTATCTCCCCTCCCAGTGTCCCAAAGCCCTTCTAGGTAGGGGAAGGACCCCAGTGTTCCTGGGGCTCCAAGCACTGATGCAAGGAGGTGAGAGGAGGCTGAGCTGTGGGTGACACAAGTGACTGCAGCCCAGTACACTATGCCAAAGAGATGGGCTGTGAGCCTCTTAGATTGGACAGAGATCACCACTCCTCTCTGAGGGTTCAGGACAAAGCACTCACCACCACTCCCAAATTATGCATGTAGTCTACTGAAAACCCCAGCATCAAACCAAACCAAACCAAACCCAAAAACCTAGTCTGAATTAGAATAAGGCCACCTGTAGCTGGGCATAGTGGCTTGTGCCTGTAATCTCAGCTACTCCAGAGGCTGAGGTGGAAGGATCACATAAGGCCAGGAGTTCAAGACCAGCCTGGGCAACATAGCAAGACTCCATCTTGAGGATCACTTGAGGCCAGGAGTTTGAGGCTGCAGTGAGCTTTGACCATGCCACTGCACTCTAGCCTGGGCAACAGAGACTCTGTTTCCTAAAAAACCAAATAAACAGAAACCAAAATCTCCTCTCACCATCCTCATCATCACGGCCAGTGAAAAGACTTTACTTTTCTCCCTTCCTCCCCCTCACCCACCACATTGGAGGAGCAAGAGCTCAGAAGATGCCAGAGACCACCTCTTGGAAGTTTGGGAGGTGGAAAGTTTAAGCTGGGCTGGACTGAGTTTGAAAATCAAAGTGCCCAGTTAGTTATTGGCTGGGCCCAAGATGTTGAGATAAGAAAGGAGTATTTGACAGAGGTCAGCTGAATAAAAAGAAAACACTTCAGGTTTGTACACTGCAATGAACCAGTTACTTATTGCACACATTAAGTCACCCTATTTTTAAACAATAGTGTTCTCTCTGTGCCAAGCCCTCATCTATGTCTTTACATGGACTAGATCATTTAAAGCTCACAACAATCCTACAGAGGGGTCCTATCACGACCTCCATTTTACATATGAGGATGCTTTGGCGCAGCCACGTTAAGTGACTTGCCGAAGGTCACACCACTGGTAAAGAACAGAGTCAAAACTCAAATTTAATAGCTGCCATCATGCATCTTATCAAATTTAATAACATGCACTCCAGTCAGAGCACATTTGTGGGCGAACCTGGGCTATCAGCTGTCACTTTGATGCCCAAGGTTTACATGTAAATTGGGAAGCTCTGTGGGGGAGAGGAGGGTGGGTTGGGGGAGCACTGAACTCAGTCCAGCCCATGGCCCACTTAGTCATGGACTCTCACAGATAGGCAGGATCTTGGGGAGGTGGGTCCATCCTTATCTACATTTTACAGATGGGTAAAGCCAAACTTGTCCAAGGCCACCATGGCCAAGGGCCCCTGGGCCATCCCTCTCTTCATATGCTTCTCACTCAAATTTCTGTCCTGGGAACCAAGAAACCTAGAGGATGGAATTGCTCCCATGCTTCCTTCTGAAGGAGAGGGAGAGGGCAGGGCTCTGTATTGGGTGGCAAGACACCTAGGTCCAGGCCCCTTCCTCTCAGGATGCCTGTCTGTCCCCAAGAGTGGGCCATCCTGGGTGAGGAAGCAGCAGACACTGACGTGACCTGGCTCCAAAGGCCTCCTCCAGCGGCTTTAGGGAGGCTGGGCGCTGACCAGGGTGCTGAACCTGTATGGCACCTTCCTCTTAACATTCAGCCTAGCTGCGGGAACTGGGAGGGGGAAAGAAGGGGTCCCTCATATTTTTGTCACCAGGGACCTCTATGACTGATTTGGACAGTGCTTACTGGAAATGCCCTGGACTTGGAGTCAGGATTTGTGGTCTGTGTGGCCTTGGGAAAGTCAGTCAACAGCTGTGGACCAGCTTTTTCACCTGTCAGTAGGGAAGAGTAGCTGCCATCCTACTAAACTCAGAAGGCCGAGGTGAGCACATGGCGCCAGGTGACAGAGTCCAGCAGACAGCCCGAGCCCATTCCTGTGGCCCAGGGAAGCCTGTTAGGAGCTCCCCATCACATACGGGCTTCTTGAGCCTGTTTCTTCCTCTGTGGAATGGAGGTTGTGCAGGTGGTTTCAGATGCTCCTCCTAACCAGGAGCTCTGGGCACTGTGGCTGCAGGTGGAAGTACTCAGGAGCATGAGGCACGCTGTGCAAATAGGACTGACTGAGGAGCCTTAAGACCATCCTGGAGATTATGAAGCATCACTCCTTTCTCACACAAGTCCTGACGTGGTTTCCCAGCTTCTGGAATGGGTTTTGCCCAGGGACCCATGCACTTCACCTAGAGAGGATGTGAGGTCTGGGTACAGCAGTTCTACTGAAAAGAGCACTGACCTGGGTTCCAATCACGATTCTGCCACCCCAGGGGGTAGGTGCAGCATCTCAACTAATGCCACCAGCTGTGTTTACCTTGGGGTTGTCAGGGGTACTACATGTGATGAGGAGAAGCCTAGCACACTGTGTGCACCTGATAAATGCTTCTTTCCTGCACTGGGGGATATTCCAAGGTTCCTCTCTTGTCCTTGAGTCCCACCCTTACCTACCGATATGACTTCAGTAAAAATTGCAGCAAGCACCCACCGAGCCCCAACTCTCTGTTAATAAGACACATTATTTGGTTGGATCTTACAAGAATCCTGCAGGTAGAGGTGATGCTCATTTTGTGGATGAGGAAGGCCACACACTGACAAAGGGAGGGCTGTGAGTAACCACGCTTGACTGAGTCTGAGACTCCTGCTTGACCCTGAGCAAATTACTGGACCTTTCCAATCCTTCCTTTTCTGGTATAGGAAATGGGGATAACACCTCATTATGGTTATGATTTAAAGATATAATGTATGCTATAAAAGTGCTGCATTTTTAAAGATACATGAAACACATCTAAGTGACCCATGGGGGCAAAGGAATGGAGTGGATACTGGGGGTACAATCAACGAAAACTTCAGAGTCCTTGCATGCATTAATCATAATGTGCCAGTAACCAAGAGGACTGACTGGCTCAATTCTTTGTACTCAATATTCATGTAAAGAAAAAGACATAGTACACGTGAGCTTCTCACACTTTTAGTGTACACAAATCTCATGGAGAACTTGTTAAAATGCAGATTCTCATTCAATGTCTGAGGTGGGGCTTGAGATTCTGCATTTGTAACAGGTTTCCAGGTGATGCTGCTGTTGCTGGTGGTCTGAGTAATAAGGATGTAGGTCTTCCCCTCCCTTCTCAGATCTCAAACTTGCATGATCATATGAATCACAAAAGGAACTTGTAAAAAATGGATCTGAAGGCCGTTCCCTTGAGATCTAGATTAGGGCCCAGCATGTACTAATGTGTACTTAGAGCAAGCATCTCAGGAGATGGTTAGGCTCAGGCATGCAAGGCTGTGGTACCCATTTATATCATGGTCCATGGCGTAGACAACACAGAAGATTGGCTCACTAGACCTCTGTCCCAGTGCACCTTCCAGGAAAGGCGGGAAGAGGGAATAAAGACATTTCCCCAATATTCCATGCCAGTACCATTTGAGAGGCCATGTAGATTCCAACAACCAGATGCATTCAATTGAGCCTTGAACTTGGATGAGCTAGCTGAGTGGTGTCCAGATGGCGGTGTGAAGGACATCCACTTTTTGGTGCAGATACAGGCAGCTGCTGTGTGGCTCTGGAGTTCCTAATCCCCAGATTGTAGCAATGATCATGTGATCCTGCTGCTCTCTGGACCTTAACCTTTTTGGTTACAAAAGGTAAATTTCTGTTTACTGGAGCTGAACCCCAGCACTAATGCGTCAGCAGTATCCTCTCACTACCTTGTTCCTCTAAACCCACTGTGACTCTCACAACACTCACCTTAGGTGGCTCATCTGGAACGCAGCTGTTCAAATGGCCATCCAGTGTCCTCTATTGCACTGCACCATCAGCCTCATGTTCCTCTAAGCAGGGGCTGGGCCTTCCACTTTGCACCTCCCATGGGCACTGCCACTTGTGTGGTGTTCAAACCTCCTGTCATTGTTGCTGGGTCTGTCCTCAGTCAGCTAGGCCTTGCCACCCCTCACTGCCTACCATCCTACCTGCCACCCGTGCCTTTTGACCCACCCTCCAGGACAGATTCAAGGCCAAGCACAGCTGCAGTGACTTGGTGCATGTGTCCTGGGGTTAATGCAGTGACGCATTAGTCCTGGGGTTCAGCTGCAGTAAACAGAAATTTACCTTTTGTAACCAAAAAGGTTAAGGTCCAGAGAGCAGCAGGATCACTCGATCATTGCTACAATCTGGGGATTGGGAACTCCAGAGCCACACAGCAGCTGCCTGTATCTGTGGCTTGTGGTGTCCCAAGGGCAATAAAGGGCTGGGGACTTGGATGTCTGTCCTTGAATATCTCCTTTGGTGCAAAAAGTCAACAGTGGTTTATACACAGGCAAGTTTTATGACAGAAACAGCTGGGGACATACATGTGGGGAATCTTCCCTTGCCCTGGTGGTACCTTATTGAAAATGTACAGAAGTAGACAAATTTAGGTGACAAAGAATACTAACTGCTCCACAGATTCTAATATTCCTCCTATGAAGAGAGGCATGGATCATTAATAGAATGTTATTAACAACCGTAGAAAGGGAGGCCATAGGAGAAACTAGGTTCCAAAGAGTGAGGCTGCGTGGAACTTGCTACCTACTTTCTAACTGCATGTCAACAACTACTGACCATCCAGCACAGGAACACCATCTCCACTGTAAGCACAATACATTCTTGGAGTTTCAGTCTCAAGAGACTCATGACTTCACAATGGAGGTTGACAGACGCTTATGACTGAGGAGATGAATGCAGTAAGAAACACTGCTAACTCTAAGAATTGGGGAAGAGACAAGCCAAGGAAGAGGAGGTGTGACGTGGGGGCTGCTGGTACATCATAGAAATGGTCCGAAATGGTCTATGGCACTTCACCACCAAAAGACAATTTAGAACTAGATCTTTACTCTACTCGTAGTTCACTGGATAAACAAAGAAATTTCAAACCAAACCAAAGTGATGATGTGAATCTCATTAGACCTGAAAAGGCCATGAGAACTTTCTCTAGAGATAGAAACTGCCCTGTATCACATCCAGCCTAGAACCATCCCCAAAAATCAAATCAACTCCTCTGCAGCTCACCAGCCATGTTCATCCCAAGGTGGTGATTATCAAAACCACAGACTGCTCCCCAAGGGGGACTGACTCTGGTCTCTGCCTTGCTTGGTGTAGGTCAAAATTCTTTTTTAAAAAATGGAAGAGAAGACCACAATGAGATGCTACTTCACACTAACTAGGATGGCCATAAGCATGAAAAATAACAAGTGTTGGTGAGGATGTGGGGAAACTGGAACCCTCATAAATTACCAGTGGAAATGTAAAATGGTACAGCTTCTGTGGAAAACAGTCTGGCAATTCCTCACAAAGCAGAATATAGAGCTACCATGTGAACCAGCAGTTCCACTCCTTGGTATATACCCAAATGAACTGAAAACATCTGAAACTCAAACAACTGAAAACTCAAAAACTGGTATACAAATGTTCTTGGCTGCATTATTCATAATAGCCTTTTTGTAGAAACAACCCAACTGTCCATCAACTGATAAAAGGATAAGCAAAATGTGATATATCCATACCATGGATACATGCTACAGTGTGAATGAATCTTAAAAACATCACATGAAATGAAAGAAGCCAGACACAAAAGGCCATAATACTGATTCCATTTATGAGAACTGTCCAGAAAAAAAAAAAAAAATCTTTAGAGACAGATATTAGTGGCTGCCTGGGGCTGGGAGCAAGGGAATGGGGGGAGTCATGCCAATGGGTGTGTGGTTTCTTTTTGAGGTGGTGAAAATGTTCAGGAATTAGAAATGGTGGTGGATGTGCAACACTGTGAATATACTAAACCCACTGAATTGTATACTTTAAACGGGTATGTAATTATATCTCAATAAAGCTGTTATTTAAAAAAGGAGGAACAGGTCACTTAGTGCTGATGTTTATTGTTAAGGCTCCAATCTTTTGGGTTCTACAAAATATACACCTGAAACATTCCAACTTGCTGCTTGATGATTACTCATGACTGGAAAGAGGGAAGTGGCCCAGACCAAAATAAGCACCATCAGCTTGACCAGGAAGTTCCTAAAGGCTCTATTCACTTCCTCCCATAGAACACCTAAGACAATGACTGTGTTCTCAGTGTCCTTGATGCAAGGAAACTCACAAAAAAAATGGCCGATTCTGCAGGTGAATCACAATTTTGTTCTCAGAAAACAGAATTTTGTATACAACTATCTTTTCGGCCTTTGCTACTAGAAAATCTAAGTGGCAAATTTATTGTTTAAATTTTATCTTTTCCTCACATCAAGGTCCTAAAAGTTACCTACCTTCCCTGCTTCTGTCTGATGGTCTCTATCATCCTTTAAATACTTCCTTTTATAATAACGGATGTCTTTATGAGCAAACTGCTCTAAGTCCTTTTGGTTGCAAGTATGGTCCAATTCCAAAACAAAGACTAACACTCCTCCCATTTGCCAGCTCTCAAAGAAGGTTATGAGTAATGATTGAATCTGCACCTCTGCCTGATCTCTGGGTCTTTCTCCAAAGCAGAGATGTTCTAAAGGTTTCAAGGTGGTTGGCTTCCCTGACTCTGGGGTCTTTTACTAAATCACTGCTTGCCATGGGGACTGACAGAAATACCCAGGGAGCCATGCATGCTAGCCTCCCCACCCAGGCCCAGCTTCCATCTGAGACTGACCCTGGGCCTAGGCATCAGTTCAGTTTTCATCTACCTGTTCTCAGGCTAAGCAGATAGGCAATCTGAGGCTATAGAAAACAGCCTGGCAGATACTCAGAAGAGCTATGGTAGCTTGCTTACCTACAAGTAAATAATAGGTCCTAATTTAGGGGAAGGAATCCAGGTAGCTGAGAAATGAAAGGACCCACATATGGTTGAAATGCTAGCTGCAGAATGGAAGTGACTACCGCCTTGATCTCGTGCCTCTTAGCCTGGTGCTCTATCGTGCTCTTTCCACTCCAGAACAGGGCTCATCACTGCCCGCGTCTGTCAGGCCTCGGGCTGAAAAGGATCCGGAGAACACCAAAGGTCAAGTGGGCCAGGACACAAGGTACAGGGCTCCCTGTTCCTCCCGAAGTTCAACACCACACTCAGATGTAGCCCATGCTCCTGTGCTTTGTCTGGGCCCCATGGGGTCCAAAAACCACAGAGTTAGGCAAGAACCATACAAGGTTCAAGGGAAGTATGGCCTTGAACCGTCATTCTTTTCCTCTGCCCCAGTTTATAGGGGTTACCAAACAGAATGAGACATCAAAATGCTTTAGAGCAGGAAAGCCACCTCCAATTTCATAGGCTTGGCACAAGGCCCTAAGAGAAGGGACTTGCTTAGGGTCATTCACTAAGTTAGTGGCAAAAATAAGATTAGCCTTCAGGTCTGCTCTGTTTTTTTCCCTGGCTTTTTGACTACTGCTGCCCATGCATAGATGGACCTACAACACTGGCCCAGACAGGAATAGCTGGAGGATTTTGCCTCATCAGAATGATGCAGTCTTTCCACAATGTCCCTGCCCTTGTGAAAATCATTCTTGTGGCCTATGAGATTTCCAGTCACTCATTTCCATTCATGCAGCCAGATGGGGACCCATCTTAGTGATGTCAGGAGCAATGGCAATTAATGAACGGAAGGTGCCTGAGAAGCAAGAATGGGCCCTAGGCAGGAAAAAGAGTCATTCAGCCCTACAGAAACTCAAACTCTAAAGTCTCATAAATGGAAGCAGCTATTCATTAATGTAAAAAGAAAAGTAGGAAACCGGCAACATGAAGTCTGTATTGACATTTGGTTCTTAATAATAACATCCGAAATGCGTTCTGTTCTTATAGCACTGCATCTGGTCGAGGATATATGTTGCTGGAGGTTGCCGGAGTCTCCCTTGGGAAGTGGAGAGGAGCTGGTGGTGAAAGGGGAGGAGCTGGTGGTGAAAGAGACACACTGATTTCTCTTTGGGAGCTATCTGCAGCTAGGTGGAGAGCTGCAGCAGGTGTCTTGGCTCTGATAAGGGGTGGGGAGGCTATCCCAGCCAGTCTGCAAACACATGAGCAGAATCCCTTGCCCCCAGCCTACAAGAACATGGTTGCTGATGGGGACAGCGGTGGCAGCTCCAGGAGAGTGGAGGGAAGCCTGGGATGTTACATTCTTGAGGCCTTCACAGGTACATGTCATCGTAGCCCGGCGGGGGGAGATGGTCTGGGCTAGGTCTGGAATGGAAAGAGGGGCTGATGAGTTGGAGTGATGGAGAGACCAGGGGAATATGGACAGACATGACCCTGCACTGAGGGAGCCTGCCCTTCAAAATGATGTGGTGGTATGAGGAATTTAAAAACATGCACTCAAGAGCCAGACAACCTGGGTTTGAATCCTGACTCCCCCACTTGGTATAAGTTACCTAATCTTTCAGGGCCTATTTTCTGCATCTATAAAATGTAGATACCACTATCTACCCAAGACTGCTGAAGAAAGGATCCACTGAGTTTCTGACACATACTTAACTTTCAAGAATGGTTCGTTCCTCCTACTTTGAGTCCTCCCCAGAGTGGAGCTGGGGAAAGAGAGGCACTGAGGGATAGGGAGCTCCTAGAAGGCTCCAGGGAGAAATCAGGCAGGGCCCTGGAGGAGGCTCCACTCTCCTGGCAGCAATAGGTGAAGGCAGCGGCAGCTCTGTGCCTGGGGCTAGAAACCTTCATTGCTGCCACACTGAGCCAAGCTGCCATCAGGTCCTACTTCTCAGCATACCTGAGTGACTACATACCCGGGTGGGCTGGTCCCAATGGGTCCAAAGGGGTCAAAGCGAGCTCCTGGGGGCACAGCGCCTGGAGGAAGTCGGTTCGGGAGGCCTGAGGAAGGGTCAATAAGTGCTCTTGGGAAGCCAGATCTCAGGGGATCCACAATCATGCCACCTCTCCGATGCCTGAGGCAAGAAGAAAAGTTAGGTAAGCAGGTGTGGCAAGGACTGTCCCTGGAGAAAAGGCGAGGGAGGTGACAATGGACCAAGAAATGGCTGGGATGTCTACTCTGGATGGCCCAAGCAGACACGTAGATGGCTGCCTGAGAGCCAGCAGAAAGTGGGCAAGGGCAACAACACAAAGCCTATATGAACAGCATACCTCACAGCTGAGTACTTCTGGCTCTGCAGGGGTTGGTTCTTCTGCACAGTGCTTTTGGTTCTGCAGGGCTCCTCAAAATTGAGATCCCTGCCATATCATATACTCAAGAGGGCCAACTTGATCAAGACCAAGAGCCAGAACTTGCCAAGGTCAACTACAATGCACTCACAAGGTTCTGCAGGGTGCTACTTTAGGTTTAAGGACTAATAATAGCATTGAGGTACTTCGTGATGTTGGTTTTTTTTCTCTTTCCCTTAAGGGCCTCAGGGCAATTTCTGATTGCCTGTAGATTGCCTAAGTCTGGCTCCTGACAGCATCTGTCCCTCATGGAGTTCCACTGACCTGGCCTCATGTGCTTAAACTAGGATGAATGAGCTGACGGTTCCCCAAATTTTGAGGTCACTGCTTAAGCTGCACTGCAGATTTAAGTGATATCCCCACTGTCTACAAATGAGATGCTGAAGTTGGGGTCACTTTACAGCAGAGGTTAAAATCTAGTTGGAATCATTCAGAGAAGACAGTGGATAGCAGAGGCTGTAGTAACTTTGTTGGATGCATAAGAACCATCCAGAGTCTAATGGGGCTCAGAGACTCTCTTTATCAAGTGGGGCAACCTCTGAATAGCCCTGAGCTGCCCTAAGGCCCACCATGTGCTCTTCACTATACATATGATAAACTAGGGTGGGCAGGGGGACTGGGAAATGGCAGAAGAGCTGCCTGCTAGGCTTGTTCACCTCCCTGCCAACACTCAGCGCTCTCTTGCACTGCTCTAGGTGTGGAGAGGCAGCGTATGTGGCAGTGCTTTCTTAGCCGCTCAGCAACAACTGCCTCCTCCACCCCAAAGGAAGAGACTGACCGAAAACTCTAAAATTAGAAGATGAGCTGGGGCTGAAAAGCCACAAGAGCAAGTTGTGTTGCTGCCACCTCCCCAGCAGTACTCACCCAAAAGGGTCTAAGTCTTCTCCCCCGACAGCAAACGGGCCCAGGGGATCACACCTGAAACAAACAAGAGACAATTACTGCAAGTCCCAAAGCAGCCAGGCACCTGATACATGTGGGATCACAAACACACTTGCAGGCATGGGAAACCCCTGCATGAGACCATAACACAAGGGATATTTCAGGGTGGTCCTTGGCTCAGATGAACAATGATAATCTTACAATGACAATTATGTAAGAAGGGCAGAACACAAACCTAAAAACATAGATTAAAATATTAAGTATTAATGTTTTAAAATATTAATATTGGTAACCTCCAGATAAATTTTATTCATATCTTTCTCAGTTTCTTCAACTTTGTATAATGAACCAAGAAGTTTTACATCAGAAAAATATTATTCTTGAACCCAAAACCAAAATCCCAAAGCTAAGATTTAAAAGCTTCCAGGGTGGAGACAGATGTATGGAGTCACATACAGCTAGAACAGTGCTTCTCAACCTTTTTGTCAATATAGCCCCTGCATAAAATTTTAGTACTATAGATGTACTGTGTATCTGTTTATGCACTGTACCTGCAGGAGGACCACAAACCACTGTAATCTCTAGGACTGCCCCCAACCCTAATAGCCAGTTTCTGCCTTCATGGAGAATGCATGAGCTAGAAAGCACATAAATGACTGCATGCTTTCTGGAGAGTAATTCTATATTATCTCTGTAATATATACAGATATAGACAGACACAAAAATACATAGTCCTTCAAAAGTCTTATATATATATTTTTTAAATGGCAGCACTTTTATTTTTTCTTACACAATGATGTGCTGCTAGGCCTAATGTTCTCACATAACAGTAAAAAAAACAAAATTTGTTGTCATCTCTTAAAGACTCAAGAATTGCATACCAAAAAAACCTTACATAAATGAAAAGCATGAATAAATTTACAGGTATAAATGCAAACCGCTTCCAACTCAAGGCAAGTAACAGCCCATGGTGTTCTGGCAGGAAAACATCAGCTAAGAAAGGAAACTGGGTCCTACAGGCAAGACAGAAATGACAACTGGTTCAGGAGCCCTTGCCAGCCTCTAGAGAAATCCCAGAATACTCAGCCCTGATACATTAATACCCTGCACCAGTGGGAGACTGCCGGCCACACAGACCCACCAAGCCATAGACTTGTCTTCCACAAGCATGTTGTTCACCTCAGCCATGAAGTGACCAAACCACATGTACTTAAGGGTTGAAATTAAAGATATGTACAGAGTATTAAACAAATACCAAGAGAACAGTTAACTTGAATACAAGGTCAAAATCAGCAACAAGGTCTACAATCCACTGCTGATATTAGACACAAGCTTCAAGGACAAAATTCTTTCCAAAAGCTTATTCCAGTTTTGTGAGGCTGGCATGAGGTGTATACATTTGTCAGGGGCAAATTTACACATCTGAATTACCCTATGCAGCAAATGCTACACATCTGCTTGTAGTTCATTTAGAATCATTTGCGGTGGACATGGAGGGGCCCAACTTGTCATACTCCTGCTTGCTAATCCACATCTGCTGGAAGGTGGACAATGAGGCCAGGATGGAGCTGCCAATCCACACAGAGTACTTGCGCTCCGGGAGCACGATGATCTTGATCTTCCTTGTGCTGGCACCAGGGCAGTGATTTCTTTCTGCATCCTGTTGGAGATACTTGGGTACATGGTGGTGCCACTGGCCAGCACCGTGTTGGCATACAGGTCCTTGTGGATGTCCACATCACACCTTATGATGGAGCTGAAGGTGGTCTCATGGATGCTGCAAAATTCCACACCCAGGAAGAAGGGCTGGAACAACGCCTCCAAACACTGGAACTGCATGTTGCCAATGGTGATCACCTGGCTGTCAGGTAATTTGTAGCTTTTCTCCAGGGAGGAGGATGACGTGGCGGTGGCCATCTCCTGCTCAAAGTCCAGGGCAACGTAGCACTGCTTCTCCTTGATGTCACACACGATCTCCCGCTTGGCCATGGTAGGGAAGCTGTAGTCGTACTCTGTGAGAATCTTCATGAGGCGGTCAGGTCCTGGCCAGCCAGGTCCAGATCCAGGATGGCATGGGGAGGGCATAGCCCTCGTAGATGGGCACCGTGTGTGTGACTCTGTCTCCAGAATCCATGACAATGCCAGCGGTGCGCCCACAGGCATAGAAGTATGGCCTGGACTGCCGTACATGTCCAGGGTATTGAAGGTCTCAAACATGATCTGAGCCATCTTTTCTCTGTCGGCCTTGGGGTTCACGGGGCCCTCAGTCAGCAGCACCAGGTGCTCCTCCAGGAACACATGCAGCTTGTTGTAGGGTGTGGTGCCAGATCTTCTCCATGTCTTCCCAGTTGGTGATGATCTTGTGCTCGAAGGGGTACTTCAGCGTCAGGATGCTGTGCTTGCTCTGGGCCTTGTCGCCCAGGTAGAAGTCCCTCTGGCCCATCCCCACCATCATGCCCTGGTGTTGGGGGCACCCGACAGTGGAGGGAAACATGGTTCCAGGGGCATCGTCCCCAGCAAAACAAGCTTTGCACATACTGGAGCCACTGTCAATGATGAGTATGGCAATCTCTTCTTCCATTGTGATCGGTGGAGGAGCTGGGCGGCAGAGCAGCGGGAAGACATGGAGCACAGGTCGGCAGTAGTGAGTGAGACCCTCTTATGTATCTCTATATTCTTTGATCGGATAATTTTATGTCTAGGTATTCATTTTAAATAAAGAATAAAGAATTTAAATTAAAATATACTCACAAAGATATTAATCAAGGAAACTGCAATCAGCTTAAATGGAGACCAGTTAGGAACATCATGGCAGGTCCCTAAATGAAGCCATGGAAACAATAAAAACCATGTTCTGAGAATGTTTTAAATATGATGTGGAAAAATGCTCATGCTCTAGTGTTAAGTATCGAGGGGAAAGGGGGTTATCAATAGCCTAGGGAAATCAACTGTGAAAAATGTGTGTATGCAGGGTAGTGGTGGTGGCATGTATAATTACAACCAGAAAAAAGCGTACTGAGAGTGTAAACAGTGACAGTTACTCCTGGGTGGTGAGGGCTTTCTTTATACTTTCCTGTTTTTTCTGTAATGGATAGGGATATGGATATAATACAACACAAATATTTAGTATTTTGAAAGATGTGCTTTGGAATCTTCGCAGAGCCCTGGCAAGCAATACAAACCTGACAGTTCTGGGGCACTGGCAGGTTCCTGCCAGACCTTGGGAAAGCCTTATAAACAGCAGCTAATCTAAGCTTACAGGTAAGAAGCCATTAATTAGAGAACTGGGAAAAAATCCAAAAGTAGGTGCTCCTCCAGTCAGTTCCACCTGATGGGCTGGAATCGCAGAATACTGTGATTTAAATGGACAAGCTTCCTAGGGAAGGAATTTTTCCTGACCTATGTTACTGCTCTCAAGCCACAGTTCATGGAGCTAGCAGTCAAAGTTTCTAGCAGCCTCCAACATTCTGTCTAACTAGAGGCAGACCAGGTGGTGCCAGAGGGCAGTAAGTATCTTACCTGACTCCATGAAGTGCCCCCCCCGCCCCCCACTCAGAGTGGCAAACATAGGGGGCTTCTAGTGGCTGTTAAAATGCTTGGGAATAAAGATTGCTCTGAAATATGCAACCATCTCTATTTTTCTCTCTGGACCATGAAATGTGGGGAGGAGAGAAGAAACAAGAGAACAAGAAAGGCTAGAAAGGCAGTTGCAGGCTGAGCACGGTGGCTCATGCCTGTAATCCCAGCACTTTGGGAGGCTGAGGTGGGCAAATCACTTGAGGCCAGGAGTTTGAGACCAGCCTGACCAGCATGGCAAAACCATGTCTCTAAAGGCCAAGTGCAGTGGTTCACGCCTGTAATCCAAGCACTTTGGGAGGTCGAGGTGGGAGGACTGCTTGAGTCCAGGAGTTCGAGACTACCCAGGTAACATAGTGAGACCCCATCTCTATTATTAAGGAAAAATATAAAAATTTTTTAAAAAGGTACTAGAAATTGTAACAACATATTCATTCAGCTCATTCAACAAAGACTCACTTCAACACATGAAGACTTCTATGACCTCATTATTTACACACTTAGAACCCATGTACTTATTTTTTCTTTTTTTTTGAGACCGAGTCTCACTCTGTTGCCCAGGCTGGAATACAGTGGCACGATCTCAGCTCACTGCAACCTCTGTCTCCCAGGTTCAAGCAATTCTCCTGCCTCAGCCTCCTAAGTAGCTAGGATTATAGGCATGCACCACAATGCCTGGCTAATTTTTGTATGAACTCAGAATAAATAGCACAGAGGGAGGGGGGTCCGTCCTTCTCTAGATAGCCCCCTTGGCTGAGTCTCAGTCTTGCATGTGCTAAATGAGGCTCCAGGTATTTTTAAAATCATTTTTGTACATGGCCTCTGAACTCAAACCCCTACTACTTCAAATGGTGATCAAGTGAAGGAAGTGATCCACTCTAACCCTGCAGGAAAAACTGCATGGCTAAGCCCACTGGGTAGTATGTCACTACTGCAAAAGCAGCCTCTTTAAGGGATTGGAAAGGGATCCTGAACACTCATGATTTCCTCCTTATGTGCTTCTTTTTTACATAAAACCTACACACCCTGTTGGGCACACAAATCCAGCTGACACCCTTCTAATGGCTGAGGTGGTCTGGTGAACTGGAAAGGCCTGAGGACTGGGAGTCAGAGATGTGCTCTGGACGTTGGGTTGGGAATTTTCCAGCTGGTTGGCAGGGGTCTGCCATGAAACTTCTGCACTTCAGTCTTTAAGATGTAAAATCTAAGTAGTAACACCCACAGGGCCTGCCATAATGGTAAAATGTAGCATTGTAAGTGAACAGATTTGTTAAAGGAAAGACCTGGAAGAATGGAATAACAGCAGCCACTGCTATTTACTGAGAGCTTGCTTTGTGTCAGACGCTGTGCTAAATTTAGTTTCGTTTTTTTAATTTAGTTTTTAAAAGACTGAGATCCACTAGCAAAATTTTTGCTTCCTTTTTTTTTTTTTTTTTTTTTTTTTTTTTGAGACGGAGTCTCGCTCTGTCGCCCCGGCTGGAGTGCAGTGGCGCAATCTCGGCTCACTGCAAGCTCCGCCTGCCGGGTTCACGCCATTCTCCTGCCTCAGCCTCTCCGAGTAGCTGGGACTACAGGCGCCCGCCACCAGGCCCGGCTAATTTTTTGTATTTTTAGTAGAGACGGGGTTTCACCGTGGTCTCGATCTCCTGACCTCGTGATCCGCCCGCCTCGGCCTCCCAAAGTGCTGGGATTACAAGCGTGAGCCACCGCGCCCGGCCTAAAATTTTTGCTTCCTATTCCCATGACATTGCGTTCTGCTGGCCTAGAGGTCTTAGTTCCAGAGGGAGGAACGCTGCCACCAGGAGACACAATAATTCCATTAAACTGGAAGTTAAGATCGCCACTTGACACTTTGGGCTCCTCTACCTTTAAGTCAACAGGCCAAGAAGAGAGTTACAATGTTGGCTGGGGTGACTGACCCAGACTATCAAGATGAAATCAGTCTACTACTCCACAACGGAGGTAAGGAAGAGTACACATGGTATACAGGAGATCCATTAAGGCATCTCTTAGTATTACCATGCCCTGTGATTAAGATCAATGAGAAACTACAACAGTCCAATCCAGGCAGGACTACAAATGACCCAGACCCTTCAGGAATGAAGGTTTGGGTCACTCCACCAGGAAAAAAAAAACATGACCTGCTGAGGTGCTTACTGAAGGCAAAGGGAATACAGAATGGGTAGCTGTAGAAGGCAATTATCAATACCAGCTACGACCACGTGACCAGCTGCAGAAATGAAGACTGTAATTGTCATGAGTATTTCCTCCTTTTGTTAAAAACACATTTGTGCATGCATACACTTGTATTAAGAAAGCATTTTATTTCCTTTCTCCTTTATCATGTGACATAAGGTTTATTGACTTTGTATCAGCATTTAAGTATTGTTAACTTTATGTAATAGTACTTAGGTCGGGGATTGGTGTGTTTCTGGTTGTACGAAGGATAGTTGTATTATGTTAGGCGTAATTACGACCTTATTTTGGCTTTATTTGAAGATTATGTATGATCTCAGGAGATGCGTATCAGTTCAAGTTGACAAGGGGTAGACCTGTGATGGTTAATACTGAGTGGATTGAAGGATACAAAGTATTGATCCTGGGTGTGTCTGTGAGGGTGGTGCCAAGAGATGAACATTTGAGTCAGTGGGCTGGGGAAGGCATATCCACCCTTAATCGCGTAGGTACAATCTAATCAGCTGCCAGAGAATATAAAGCAGGCAGAAAAACATGAAAAGGAGACGACTGGCCTAGCTTCCCAGCCTACATCTTTCTCCTGTGCTGCATGCTTCCTGTCCTTGAACATCGGACTCCAAGTTCTTCAGTTTTGGGACTCAGACTGGCTCTCCTTGCTCCTCAGCCTGCCAACAGCCTATTGTGGGACCTTGTGATTGTATAAGTTAATACTTAATAAACTCCCCTATATCTATCTGTCTGTCTATCTATCTATCTATGTAGATATATCCTATTAGTTCTGTCCCTCTAAGACAACACTAACAAAACTATGAAACCTATTTTAGAGAACTGTCCATTATATTTACCCACATATTTACCATTTCTACCACTCTTCTTTTATACCTGATGTTTGAAGCTTCCATCTGGTATCACCTCCATTCTGTCTGAGGAACTTCCTTTTAAAATTCCTTTTGAGAAGATCTACTGACTATGAATTCTCTTAGTTTCTTTTTTAAAATATTCTTAATGATATCTTAATATCCTTTAGAAATGAAGGTGAAATATTCACTGGATATAGAATTCTGGGTTGACAATTCTTTTTCTCTCCATACTTTAAGAATGCTGTTCTTCTTTCTGGCCTCCAAGATTTCTGATGAGAAATTCATAACCATTCAAATTCTTGTTTCTTTATAAGCAATGAGTTGTTTTTTTCCAACTGCTTTCGAGACTTCTGTTTTAATCTTAAGTTTTCAGCAGTTTGATTATATGTTTGGGCATGGAATTCTTTAGGTTTATCCTATTTAGGGTCTGCTGGGCTTTTTGAATCTGTAGGTTTATGCCTGTTGCCAAATCTGAGAAGTTTTCAGCTATTACTTTCTTTAAAGACTTCTGTACTGCACTTTCTCCTCTTCTCCTTCTCTTCCAGTGGCCCCAATGTTAGACCTTTTATAATTGCCCCACAGGTCCCTCAGACATTATTTTTAAATCTTTTTTTCTCTCTGTTGTTCAGATAGGATAATTTGTATTATCTATCTTCAAGTTCACTGACTCCTCAGTCAAATCCATTCTATTACTGATTTATGCAGTGAGATTTAAATTTTCTTACAGTATTTTTCAGTGCTAAAATTTCCATTTGGTTCTTCTTAAGGTCTTCTGTTTATTTGCTGACATGTCTATCATTCCATTCATTTCAAGACTGTTTGCCCTCACTTGTTGGAGCATTTTCATAATAGCCACTTTAAAGCCTGTAAAATAATTCCAACATCTGTGTCATCTTAATACTGACATCTGTTGTCTTTTTGAGAGTTGAAATTTTCTTGGTTCTTTTATGCCCAGTAATTTTGGACTTTATTCCAGATACTTTGAACATTTTGGAAGAATCTTGATATTTTTGTTTTAGCAGGCAATCAACCTAGTTAAGTTTGGGCTCCAAGTTTTGCTTTCAGTGTCAGTTCTGTTTGTATAGGCTTTACAATGCTACTAAGGTCTCCACCATGCATGTACTATCCAGTTGTCAGTCTGGGACCTGAACAGCCAGCTCTCCTGTACTTATATTCTAAAGTCTTTGATATGCTATTTAGAATCAGGTTCACTTACGTACAGCTGCAGGTAAGGCCATAACAAATTTATGGGGTGCTTTCTGAGCTCCTCCCTCTCTGTGGTCCACACAGTACTTTCCATTTCCTTGGGAGGCTCCTTTTTGGGTCCTCTGATCAGAAAGCTGGGGCTTTATTTACCTGCTCTGCCATGTAGTTCCTATGACGGTGCCTGTGTCCAAAATCAAGTGGAGGGAGGACAAAGGAAAGAAAAAAGCAACAGTGGTTTGTCTCATACTCCTGAGACCATAGGTCCTCTTGTTGGAAAGGAAGGTTCTTCCTCAGTTTTAGGTGTCTGCAGACTGCTGCAGGCTGGGATGTAAATGAATGGAGAAAAGGAAAAAGAAGCACGGGAGATTTTTCCCACTCCCTCTGAGCATTTGTAGCGCCTTTCCCTGCTCCTTTAGCCAGAAGTACAGGCCTTTCCTGGAACACTCTCCGTCCATGCCAATGTTCATTTCCTTACTTTGGGTTTCCTTGAATTTGGACTGCAGGATATCAGAGGGGAACAACGGTGAATTCACTGCCCATTTAGCGGTACTTCAAACTCTGCTATTCTCCAATCTGCTTTCTCAATGAGGAGTTTTCATATTCTCAAATAGCTTTACTCTATGCATTCTGTAAGGCTGCACTGAATAGGAAACTCAGGATGGCATGTGCTTACTCTAGAACCAGAACCTTCTTAATCAGTACAGAATGCCAACATGGCTGCCTTCCCAGCTGCTAATCTGTACCTGTGGCTGATCACTGGGTGTGAACACTGTCTGCACAGGCTTCTGGACTGCCAGCTGTGGTTTCATGGCGCAACTAGTATCAACAACCTAAATATTTTCAGACCCTAATCCCTAATTCCACAGCATTGTTTGAACCACCTAAGCCAGTGCTGCTCACACTTGTCAGGTGCACATGAGTCAGTGGGGGATCTTGCTAAAATGCAGGTTCTCATTCAGAAGACTAGGAGTGGAACCTCAGATTCTGCATTTTTCACAAGCTCCCAGGTAAGCTGACATTGATGATTTGGAGGAGACTGTTTCCCAGTCAGAGTACAAATTCAGCCATGAAATTTTGGTGTCTGGGTTTATTAACTTTGTCCAGCCAAGTGTGGAAACTTAGAATTGGGGAAATGAAGATGCTGATAACTGCAAAGAAGTGTATGTGTACATATGCAAGAGAAGCACTGGTCACAGGGCCCTGGGCAAACAGAGCAATAAACCTTTCCATTTCCTTACCCTGAAGGATATCCTATGAGATCAAAGCTGAACCAGGGACTGAGAAGGGTTGGGAAATACTACATTTAAGCTAAGTGATCAAAGATGTTTAGAAGAAAGAAAAAATACACATAAATTATGCTAAAAATTGTAAAGCATTCGGAACAGAAAAATGTCACCCATAATCTGACTAACACAATGATTACTTTTGCATTATTTTCATGTCTTCTTTCATAAGCATGTTTTAATATGACTATAACAATACTATATCATTTTGGACCTCATTGCTTTCCTCCACATAGGTGCTGTATTTCCTAAGTTGTCTTTACTATTAACATTTTTAACGGCCAAGTAATACATACTCAAGTGAAGCAAATTTTAAAAATTTACTCAATTTTCTATTGCAAGCACTGATGTTTCTGGGGTATGCATGTGTAACTACAAATAATACTGTACTTAATAACTTTCATGCACATGTTTTTTTTCTACGTTAGAAAACACAGATATCTTATCCTCTGTCACTCCACTACTATATGATGGGAACAAAGAACTTGTTTCTTTGGTCAACTGATTGAAAGGAGTTGTGCTCAGGAGCCTCAACTGCACCTGACTGAGATGATTAGATCTTGGTCCTTCAAGCTAATGAGACTTAGATAAGATTTTAGACTGACTTGATGTAGTAACGGGTCAAGACTCTTGGAAACCTCAGGGGAAGAAAGATATATTTCACATTTGAGAGGCCGGAGAACAGATTGTGGTAGATGGAATTCGATCTCCTCTCAAGACTCCACAACTCCTAATCCCCAGTACCTATGAATGTGATGAGAAAGCAATCCTGTGATTGTTTTGTTGTATGGCACAGTTGACCTCAAAAGGGGACATTATCTCGGTGGGCTAATCTAATAAACAGGAACGCTTAAAAGCACAGAACATGGATTATGGAGGAAGAAGAATGCCCAAGAAGAGACTCAACACAGCACTGCTGGCTTTGAAGAGGCGGCAGCCACATGAAAAGAAATGCAGAAGGTCTTATGGAGCTGAGGGAGAGGGATAGGGACCTTAGTCTTACAACCACAAGGAACTGAATTCTGCCAGTGATCTGAATGAGCCAAGCAAGTCTATACTCTTGACTTAGAGAATTATGATATAGTAAGTGGGTGCAGTTTTAAGCCACTAATTTGTGGCAATTTATGATGCACACATATGCTGCAAACACTTTCCTCACTTTACTGGCCTTACACTTTGAGTTCAGTTAGCTTACAGATGTTATGAAGACAATGTTTTTCTAAGTAATTTAGAAGAATAATGAGACTGACTCCAGCATTGGTAAGGATACAGAAATGACATTGAAACATAGTGAGAATGTCAATTAACACAACTGTTTAGAAGGGCAACTGAGCAATCTGTATCAAAATCTCTATAAACAGGCTTGGTCCTTAATGTAGTAATTCCACAAGAATCTATTCTAAGGAAACATTCAGAGACATGCTCCAAGTTGCATAAAAGTATGTCTACTAGTTATGGTAGCCCCAAATCAGAAATCACAGGCTAAAAAAAGAACTTGCATCATCCTTGAGTTTTCTTCCCTTCATTAAGCCAACCCATCAGCAAGTCCTGTCAGGTATACTTCCAAATATACCCCAGAGCCACCTGCCTTATATACCACCATCTACCACCTACCACCATTATTTCTTGCCTGGCTGCCTGTGTCAGCTTCTTCTCTGGGTCTGTTTTTACTCTTGTCCCTCTATAATCCATCTCTACAAAGGAGCCAGAGGGTTATTTTGTTTTTTAATGTAAACAACATGAAGTCCCTCCCTTGTAAAACCTGCCCAGTGGCTTCCCATTCTCCCAGTCTTGGCCCCATGGGTTATATGCACTGGACTGTGCTTACCCCATGGTGTCATCTCCTATGTTTCTGCTCCACTGCTGTACCATGTTCCAATCAGTACTTGGAGCAATCCAAGCCAAGCTCATTTCTTTGTTCTTGGAGCACTCCAAGCCAAGCTCATTTCTTCTGAAACAACTGCCAATACATGTGTCAAAAGTTGGAAATACTAAAGGCTGAATCCTGCTCCAATGCTCATAAGATGTGTTGCTTTGGGCAAGTCAAGCTCTTGGTGCCTCAGTTTTCTTTTGCATAAAACAGAGATACCAAGAGCATCTACCTCATTCTCTTATGAGTCTTAAAAGAGATTGTTTTACATATACTTTACACTTAATGTAACTGCTCAGCCCACAGTAAAAGCTCAATAAATATTAACCATGTTAACATGTCCACTGTCAGAATATGACTGGGATTCTTCAAGAGGAAAAAAAAAAAATCTGTGGTTAACTGAGTCCCAACCACATAACTTTTCAAAACATTGATGGCTCCCATCACCCCATGGATCAAATCCAGCTTCTTAGCACATACTGGCCTTGTGATTTGGCCCTCACATTCATCTTTTCTCCCTTCACATGCTGACATGAGTGAAACAAAAACTCCCGATTTCATAGCCCCATTGGTACCCATCATTCCCTCTGCCATAAAAGTCAATTACCCTCAATACCACAGAACTTTTATTGGTCCTTTAAAATTTAGCTCATCAGGCATCATCTCTATGAAACCTTTCCTTCTACTCTTCAGATTAATCACCCTTCAATGTGCTTCAGCAGATCTCCGACATACTTCTACCATTGTTTTAAAAAGATTTATCATCTGGAATGAAAAGGGCAATTAGCCCCAATCAACTGTGAGCTCCTTGAAGGCTGGGTCCACACCTCATGACATATTCCCAGTAATTGGCACATGATGGACACTAAGATTGATTTGGGGATAAGACTCAAGTCCAAATTCTGGCCTCACCATTTCACAGATGTGTGACCCAGGGCAAGTTAGAAAATCTCCAAGCTCTAGCTTTCTCTTGTGTAAAATACAGACAATAGTATCTATTTCACAGGGTTGTTATATATATTAAATGAGAATGCTTACAAAAGTGTAGTGCCTGAGTCCCATAAGTAGAATTCAATAATTTACTATTATAACACAACTTTTGCTGCTTACTGTTGTGATGAAGTTACTTACTGTACATGAACTTCGGCTTCCTTACCTGCAAAATGGGGATAGCCCTTACCAATCTCATGGAATTGTTGAGGGGATTAAATAAGAGCACATGGATTAAATGCCCAGCATTTGTCTGGAATCAATGGCACTGAATAAATAGTAGCTATATAAATGTTATTGAACTTTGCTATCCACAGGAAAAAACCAAAGGGATATTATGTGACTCCAAGGGGAAAGGAATGAAAACAAATTTTAAGAATAGAGAATAGTTTCACAAGTAATGAAAAATGAAAATTAAATTATTAAAGTAACATAGGTAGAGGATAATCTTTTCAAAATATGGTGCTGGACCAACTGGATATCAATATGGAAAAATATAAATCTCACACCACACATAAAAAATATTTTAAATGGATTATAGATCTAAATATAAAAGGTAAACCATTAAAGCTTCTAGGAGAAAATATATGAGGATTTCTCCATGACCTTGGCATAGGGCAAAGACTTCTTAAACAAAAATCAAGAGCACCAAACATAAAGGGAAAGCACTGATAAGCTAGATTATATAAAAATTAAGAATGTTTTAACAATAATAAAAAAAACCATTAACAGGGTAAAAGGGCAAGCTACAGAGGGGAGGAAGACATTTGAAATACATATACTTAATGAAGGACTTAAATTCAGAATATATTATATAAACAATGCCAACAAGTCATACAAAGACAAGCCAATAGAAAAATGAACAAGAGATTTGATTACCTCTTCACAAAAGATGAAATCCAAATGGCTAGTAAATTTCAAGAAAAAAAAAAATTTAAATGTGGCTCATGGACTCCTGTACCATGAGGTCAAAACTATTTTATCTCAGAAGCTATTTGCTTTTTTTTTGCTGTGTTGACATTTGCGCTGATGGTGCAAACGCAATAGTGGGTGGAACTGCTGATGCCATAGTATGACTCAAAGCAGCAGCAATAACCTGGCAGTTAGTGCATCCTCCCTTACCACTCACTCACCCACACCCAGCTTCACTTTAGAATGTACTTGATGAAGAGGTATAGATTGTCAAGTTTTGTAAAATTTAAATCTTTGAATATGTCTTTTTAACATTCTGCACGAAGTGGGAAATGGGCATAAAGCACTTCTTTTTCTGTTTTTTTTTTTTTTTTTGAGACAGGGTCTTGCTCTGTTGCCCAGGCTGGAGTACAGTGGTGTGATCATGGCTCACCACAACCTCCACCTCCAGGGCTCAAGCAATCCTCCCACCTCAGCCTCTCAAGTAGTTGGGACTCCAGGGTCACGCCACCACATCCAGCTAATTTATAGAGACAGAGTTTCACCATGTTGCCCAGGCTGGTCTCAAACTTCTAGGCTCAAGCAATTCACTTGCCTCAGTCTTCTAAAGTGCTGGGATTACAGGTGTGGGCCACCACACCTGGCCTTGCATAAAGCACTTCTACTGCACACAGAGGCACAATGGTTGTCATGATGAAAAGTACTTGTGCAGTTGTTCAAGTTGCTGGCTGAAGCAGTCATTTTTTCAAAGAAAACAGTTTTTTTTTTTACTTGAAAGAATGACAAACCGTGCTTATTCAACTTGGCTACATAGCGGACATTTTCTCCAAAAGGATGTGAGCCCATTACTACAAGGAAAATAATGAATGCTATTTACTGCCAATGAGAAAATTCAAGTTTTCAAGCAAAAATTAGCAATGATATTGTATAATAAGATGTGTCAACTTTGAGCAGATCTGCATATCTCAGTGAATCAATATTTTCCAAATGACCAAAATACACGATCTTCTATAATAGCATTATACACGGGTAAAAGGTCCATTCAAACGGCATGATAGACCAGCGGATTTTAATGTAACAGATATATAAAAAGTTCACTGGTATGGATTCAGATTCCACACTACAACTAACCTTTACAAAAACTACTACTTGTCAAGTTAGTTTAACAGTAAAGGAGAATATCTAGAATTATTTGAAAAGGTTATTAAACTAGTCCTCTTTTTTTTCCAACAACTGATATGTGAAAGGCTTCAATGAAAACAACATATCCCCTACAGACTGAATGCAGAAGCAGAAATGAGAATCTAGTTGTCTTCCATTAAGCCAGACATTAAAGAGATTTGCAAAAATGTAAAAGAATGTTACTCTTCTCACTAAATTTTTTGTTTTGAAAAGATATTTTCAAAGGAATTTGTTATTTATATTAACACATAATGGGCTTATTTTTAAATCAATGAATAAATGTGTATTTTGAAAGTATCATTTGTAACTGCTAATGCAGTAAATATTGCTACATATAACCCATATAAGAGCTCTCTTGGGTCCTCAATTTTTGAGAGTGCTAGAGGGTTCCTGAGAATATAAAGTTTGAGGTCCTCCAGTGTAAGTAATATAACCCAAGGAAGTAAAAGAAAAAAAAACCTAACACACAGGGATGTTCATAGCTGTACTAATTACAAATTAGAAATGCTTGAAATACCCCATAGAAGTTACATAAACCATAGCATACTAGCAAAATGAAATATCAGATACTAAAAGAGTTATGTTTAGCATTTTAGTAAATGGATTATGAAATTTAAAAAGTGCAAAATGCAAACGATTTGGAACATTTAAAAATATGTAAAGATACAGATTGGTTGGGATTAAAAATGAATTCAGAATGAAATAAATAAGGCCTTTATATCTAAAGATTTATTTTTAGAGAAGCTGGTTAAGCACAGAAAAAATTGTTTTTTTCAAAACATGGAGCAGGATTTGGGACATACAGTCTCCTGACTATCAGAGGACAGATGAAGCAAAAGGAAATAGGTTAGACTTGTCCAACAAAAAGTTAGGCTGGATAAAAAAATCTTTTCCTTACAGATGGTTGTTTTCAGTAATTCTTTCCTAGACATCTCAGGAGTAGGAAAGACCTGCCCGCCTCCAATCTTCCACTACAATGGAATGTCCTCTCTAGCTATACTCCTAGCCTAGACGCACCCAGTATCACAGCAGACCCAGAATCTTTTGACAAGCTGCAGCCATACATCACTACACACTTAGGGAAACAAGTCTCTTTACGCTCTAGGGCAAACAATCCCAACTTTAGTTTGTATTTGGAAATTTCCAGGTGTGAGACAGGCAAAACAAGAGTGTTTAACGTGAGGGGTGAGACACCGAACTGTGTCCTACAGGAAGGAGCAGAGGCTGCTATTTCTGCTCAGAGCGCCAGCCAAGGGTGTTCAGTGATGGGATAATTAATACACTGCAGCAGCCAGAGAGGCCAGCTGCTGTGCTGCTTTTTGCCTCCTTCCTGCCCTGTGGCTTCACCCCGAAACTGGGCATTTCAGGGAGAAAGGAAAAGGTGGAAGTATGAGTGCGTGGTTGCTGAGCAACGTGGTGGTGATGGGAGCTGTAGTAAAGGAATCAGGGTCAACACAGCTATCTGAGTTCATGGACAAATGGGGCTGGCCAAGGAATAAGCAGGGAGTGGGGGCAGACGCAGGTGAGGTGATTACAGAGGGGAGATCTGATAGGCTGTCAATTTGCCAGAGGCTAAGAAAAAGCCTCCTAAACATTCTCCCTCCTCTTCCAACCATCTCTCCAGTTCAGTGCCTTGCTCTTGTGAAACAGGCCTGCCTCAGAAAGACTTAATTGTGGAGGAGAAAGGGGATGGGCTTCTCCATAATCAGTCTATACTACATTGAATTTGTACACACATTGCTTATGACATGAACTAACACTGACGGGTGCAGTGGGAAAAGCATAAGCTGCTGAGTTAGACCCACTTCGGGGTAAATCCCAGTGCTCACCCTCCCAGCGAGATAACGCTGAGGTAGCTACGCTACCTCCCTCAGCCACTGTCTCTTCCTCTGTAAAGTGGGGATGCCACTGATCTTCTTGTAGGGCTGTCCAGAAGATAAGCAACCAAAAATTAACACACTTGGTTCACACGCCAATGCATGGTGAACAGCCAAGAAAGGGAAATTACTTCTGTCCTCAACACAGGGTGATGATGATGATGATGACAACGGAAACAATGTCCATAATGGACCTGGGCCTGGGCCTAAATACAGTTGCCCAACACCCCCTCTGGGCTGACACTCTCACACCTAATCCTACATCAAATCTGTTTTGGGGGGAAGATGGTAGGTATTAAAAAAAAATAAAACAAGGTTCTCTTTTGAGAGACCCTCTACTCATTACACCTTCAAACTTGTTCTCATCTTTGCCAGCTACCTTAATGGGCATCCATTGAATATTTTTTTTCCAGTGGCCAGTTACTAGACCACTGAATATTTACTGAATGTCAACATGTGATATCCATCATCACATTCAATCCTACAAAACCTTTGAGACAGCTGTAATTATTCCCAAGGTGCAGATCAGAAAACTGAGGCTTCAAGAGGCTATATGTGCTGAGACAGGGAAAGGTGCAAGCTCAGGGTTTGAACCCAGTTGATCATTCTCCAAAGCCTGTGCTCCTAATTGCCATAAAATACTCTCCTTGACGTCAGGGGAGAGGTGGGGCAGGGAAGGAAGGGAACCAAGTCTTTCCTTCAGAGTGGTATGGAGGAGGGACAAGCTCGATCTTCTGCCTGATCCTCTCCAACCCACTAGGCTCTTTAGCCAAAGGCACTGTTGCCCACAGAATCCTTCAGTGGTTTCCAACTGTCCACAGGGAAATTCATGTACTTCACATCAGGGGCTTCCCAAAATCTGGCCCCATCCTCCATAGCTGCTATATGCTGGAATTCCAGACAAATTATTTTTGTCCAGCTAAAGTTCAGGGACAGCCCCATGTTTTTAGACCTTGATGCCTCTAACCTACTGTTTCCTCAGCCTGGAACAACCTTCTCCCTAAAAAAAAAAAAATCTGTTATGTAGTAATTCAGACATATGAAAAGGCAGAAAGAGAGTTTAAGAAATAATTCCCTTTCCGGTGAAGACACAGCTCAGGCAGCACTTCCAAGTAGCCTTTCCCAGGATACTCATGAAGTATCTCTGTGCTAACCTCTGTAACAGCAATTACCTCTCTAACTCACCTATTTCCCATGCCACAGGGGAAGTGCATGCCTCTGAAGTAGGGGCCCAGCCCTAGGATCCCTGAACCCACAGAGAAAAACATTTGCTGAATAGAGGACTCACCAAAAATGTACAATGCACAGGTCCAAGCAATGGGTGAAAACACAGAGCAAAAATATGCTCTTGAAAAAAGCCAGTAATCTTGGGATCAGACAAAAATAACTGAGTGGTGGTACTGTCAAAAGTGGGGTAACCTCCAGAGATAGAGGACCAGAGGTTTCTGCCAACCAAAACCAGGTTGGGACAGGACTTGCTGGACCTGCAGCAGTCCAGTGCTTGGCTGGTATCCTTCTCATTTTCTGGGCCTAGTAGAATATCTATGTTCCCCAAAGCCTCCTCAGACCAAAGACTCAGAGCCTTCACTTATTAAAGATTCACTGGACTGAGGCCCACATCCCTTCTTGGTAATTTTCTACCCTGATAAGGAGTATTGTATCCTTTCCCTTACCCTAAGTGGGGAAGCTTGACCTGGTCTCAGCAACCCACTTAATGACACCTGCCCGGCTCTGGCTCCACTGCCTGTCCTTCCAGGGCTCTGCACAGGACAGGCTTTCAGGCTAAGATGCCCTTTCTGCCCTACTCTCTGTCTGGCTAACATCTCCTCCTTATTCTTTAGGAGCCTGCTTAGTGGTCAGTCCCTTCCTTGGGGAAGCCTTCAGGTAAGGCTCAGATTCCTTTCCCTATGTGCTCCCACTCCATTGCTCATCCCTGACTAGATGATATGAGCTAGCAGGACAAAAGGCCTCACTGGCCTTTATGAAACACTCAGGGCTAGATCCACTGTCCCCCTACACAGAGCTGAATAAATACCATGGACTTAAGAATCTAAGTGGCTCTTCAGCATCTAAATTTTAAAAACCCTTTTATTGTTAAATAATTAAAGATTCACAGGGGCCCAGGAACAGGGGCTTATGCCTGTGATCCCAGCCCTTTGGGAGGCTGAGGTGGGCAGATCACTTGAGGGCAGGATTTTGAGACCAGCTTGGCCAACATGGTGAAACCTCGTCTCTACTAAAAATACAAAAATGAGCTGGGTGTGGTGGCAGGCATCTGTAATCCCAGCTACTCGGAAGGCTGGGGCAGAAGAGTAGCTTGAACCTGGGAGGCGGAGGCTGCAGTGAGCCGAGATCACACCACTGCACTCCACACTGGGTGACAGAGGGAGACTCTGTCTAAAAAAAAAAAAAAAAGATTCACAGGGGTTGGAAAAACAGTACAAGAGGTTCCAATATACTTCACTCAGTTTACTCTAATAGTTAAAACACCACAAAGATCTCTCTCATGCTACTCCCCTTAATAACCACACCTATAGCCCTGCCCTCATAACCCCTGGAAACCATTAATCTGTTTAGCACCTCTATAACTGTGTCATTTTAAAAATGTTATGTAAGTGGAATCACACAATATGTGACCTTTTGGGAATGGCTTCTTTCACTGAGCATAATGACTCTGATTAACCAAATTGCTGTGTTTCAACAGTTCATTCCTTTATACTGCCAAGTAGTATTCCACAGTATGGATATACCACGGTTCCTTTAACTATTCATCACCAGAGGAGGGACATCCAGATTATTTCCAGCTTTTGGCTATCACAAATAAAACTCTTCTGAACATCTGTGTACAGGTTTTTCTGTGGGCACAATTTTCATTTTTCTGAGATAAATGTTCAGGAGTGTGATTCCTGGATCTAACTATTAAGTACATGTTTAGTTTTTTAAGAAACTGCCAAATGATTTTCCAGAGTAGCTGTTACATTTGACATGCCCGCCAGTAGTGTACATGATCCAGTTTTTCTGCACTCTCTCTACAATTTAGTATCGTCACTATTTTTAATTTTGGCTATTCTAATAGGTGTGAAACACCCATTGTGGTTTCATTTGCATTTCACCTAGCTTAATGGCTAGCAATGCTGAGCATCTTTTCATTGCTTCTTTGCCATCTGTACATCCTTCTCAGTGTATTACCTCTTCATATCATTTTTCCATTTTTTCTTTTTTTGGGGGGGACAGAGTCTTGCTCTGTCACCCAAGCTGGAGAGCAGTGGCGCCATCTCGGCTCACTGCAACCTCCGCCTCCCGGGTTCAAGTGATCCTCCTGCCTCAGCCTCCTGAGTAGCTGGGACTACAGGCATGCACCACCACACCCGCCAATGTTTGTATTTTTGAAGAGACAAGGTTTTGCCATGTTGGCCAGGCTGATCTCGAATTCCTGGCTTCAGGTGATCCACTCACCTCAGCTTCCCAAAGTACTGGGATTACAGGCATAAGCCACCATGCCTGGCCTTCATTTTTCCATTTTCTAATTGGATAGTTTCTTAAGCTGTTGACTTTGAGAGTTCTTTATTTAGATATGAATCCTTTGTTGAATATGTGGTTTCCAAGCATTGCCTCCCAAACTGTAGGTTATGCTTCCATCCTCTTAACAGGGTCTTTCACAGAGCAAAAGTTTTAAATTTCAATGAAGTGCAATTTAGCATCTTTTTTTAATATCGTGCAGTGCATTTAGTGCTGTAGCTAAGAACTCTTCACCAAGCCCTAGATACTGAAGATTTCCTCTTGTGTTTTCTTCTAGGTGTGTTGTGGTATTGTATGTTACATTTAAATCGATCCAATTTGAGGTCATTTTTATATAAGGTTAAGGTCAAGGCTCATATTTTTGCTTGTGATTATCCAATTGCTCCAGCATCATCTATTGAAAGACATTCCTTCCTCCATTGACTTGTTTTTGCACCCTTGTCAAAAGTTGGCTGGTCTTATTTCTGTGTTCACTATTCTGTTCTACTTATCTATATGTCTGACCCTCTGCCAATTCCACCATCTTGATTACTTTAGCTATATAATTAGCCTTAATATTGGGTAGAATGATTTCTTCTACTTTATTCCTTTAAAAAATTGTTACAGCTATCTTAGATTCTTTGCCTTTCCATATAAATATTATCTGCTGTATCTTGCTATATCTGCAGAAATTCTTGTTGGGATTTTGATAGGAATTGCACTGAAATAGTATATCAATTTGTGGAGTATCTGACATTTTTACTATGCTGAGTCTTTAATCCATGAATATGTTATGTCTCTCCATTTATTTAGATCTTCTTTGATTTCTTTCACTAGCATTTTGTAGTTTTCAGTATAAAAGTCTTATATAAGTTTTGTTAGAATTATACCTGCTGGAGAGGATGTGGAGAAATCGGAACACTTTTACACTGTTGGTGGGACTGTAAACTAGTTCAACCATTGTGGAAGTCAGTGTGGCGATTCCTCAGGGATCTAGAACTAGAAATACCATTTGACCCAGCCATCCCATTACTGGGTATATACCCAAAGGACTATAAATCATGCCGCTATAAAGACACATGCACACATACGTTTACTGTGGCACTAGTCACAATAGCAAAGACTTGGAACCAACCCAAATGTCCAACAACGATAGACTGGATTAAGAAAATGTGGCACATATACACCATGGAATACTATGCAGCCATAAAAAATGATGAGTTCATGTCCTTTGTAGGGACATGGATGAAACTGGAAAACACCATTCTCAGTAAACTATCACAAGGACAAAAAACCAAACACCGCATGTTCTCACTCATAGGTGGGAATTGAACAATGAGAACACATGGACACAGGAAGGGGAACATCACACTCCGGGGACTGTTGTGGGGTGGGAGGAGGGGGGAGGGATAGCATTAGGAGACACACCTAATGCTAAATGACGAGTTAATGGGTGCAGCACACCAACATGGCACATGGATACATATGTAACAAACCTGCACATTGTGCACATGTACCCTAAAACTTAAAGTACAATAAAAAATAAAAAAAAAAGTAAATCCCAGACATATCATTCACCTTTAAATACTTCAATATATATCTCTAACAGATAAAGATTTCTTTTTTTAACATAAGCAGAATTATTTCACCTAACAAAATTGGCAGTAATTCATAATGCTATCTAATACCTGGTCCATGCTCAAATTTCCCCAAATGTTTAAAAAATAATTTTTTGAATTAGTTTGAATCAAGATCCAAACAAGGTCCAACACTGCATTTTAGTTGGTATGACTCTTTCCACAACAGCCTCCTTCTCCCTTTTCTCCCCATGTGATTAATTTATTTGTTGAAAAAACAAGGTCAATTTATCCTATACAATTTTTCCATATTCCAATTTTGGATGTTGTATCCTCATGTATCTGTTTGACTCATTCTTCTGTCCTTCATATTTTTAAACTGGGAGTTAGATCTAGATTGAGGTTGCTGTGAACTTACTATTGCATAATATTAGAAAACAGTATCTGGCTATCCCACTTTTAGCGTTAAGATTAATCAATGGGTTCAGATGCTACTCACCAGATCCACCTATTATAAAGTCCCCTATCAATCTTTACTTAATAGTTTTATCAACCATTGACAATTTGTGACCAGGTACATTATTTCAGCAGAAGTTGCAACATGGTGATTTTCTCATTCTCTCAGTTCTTCCAAGGCTAGGATTTTTACTTTCACAATTCTATATTCTAGGTCTATGATTCCCAATTAGGGAGGCATAGCCTCCAGGTGCCATAGTGCAAGCCCTGGGGTCATTTTTGCTTGTCATAGTAGTTGGAAGGCATTCTTGGCATTTACAGGCAGAGACCAGAGATGCTAGATGTTCTACAATTCATAGTAGAGTTTCACGAAATGAAGAATGACCTGCATCCCACACAATTTTCAAACGTCTTGTTAGATACTCATGGAGGTGTAAAGCCTAAATAAATTATCTGAATGTAAGGCCATTTTATATATGAACACAAAGTATTTTTTTTTCTACTACTTTAAAACAAGCACATTTTTCCAGGAATGTAACTATGGTATAACTGAAGAAACAATATTCAATATTTTGTTTGCAATTCTCCTAACAGCTGTTTACCATTTCAAAAAAGTCACGCTAGTAACAGCAACAGAGTTTTGTGGTATTTGAGTTGTTGACATAATACATCTGTATACAACAGCTTTTGTCACTGTTGAATTCAAGATAATTCCACATACAGGTGTAAACATCCATGCTCTCCAGTGTACTCAGGCACCTACACATGGAATACACATCATCATCTTATCAATTACTCTCTTTTTCTAATTTATGTTATAGTTAGGACTTTATACTGATTTCCTCTGAAATGTGCATGAAGTAAGTTAGAATACTTATGAATTCCATTTCAATATAGTAAGGGATATTTCACAGAATATTTGTTTTGAAATGGGCACTGGGTCTAATAAAGCTGAGAATTACTATTTACTCCAGGTCTAAAATTTTTTCCCAACTTGACTTCTGACCAGGGCTTATTCTTAAATCTTTCCACCCTGGAAAGGTGATTAGATCACATCTGTTTACATCACAGCCAGAGCACTGTGAAGGGAGTAAGGACACCTAGACTCCAGCCCTGGCTCTGCCTCTTTATTAGTGGCTGGTGAACTCAGGCAGGTCATCTTATCTCTATTCCCTTTGGTAAAATAAGATATATCAGACAAGCCATTTTCAACCTTTTCAACCACTTTTTCTTATTCTCCATTCTCTTCACAGGACTCAATATTTTTGGTAAAGATTTTGCCAAAGAGATATGCCAATCATTACTTGGAATAATTAAACTGATTTCCCATCTTTAGCTAACTAAAGGCATATAATTGCGAACCAGAATAAAATAACAATGGTAGTCTACATTTATTAAGTGCTTATTTATGTCCCTCACAGTGAACTCTGTCCCTTATCCCCACCAACAGTATGGTATCACAGTATGGGCTCCAAACTGAGAAGTGCTGTCTCAGCTAGAGACTAGGGTCCCCTGGTCCTTGTCTCCTCCCACTGAGTCAAAGTCTCCAGTCCTAATGCTGCCATCCTAATCTGCAAAAACCTTGGAATGTGACTCACTCACACCCCATGCTATTTTGGAAAACTTCTGAAGTTGATAGCGAGGTTGGGGGACTACAATGAAATGAAATGAAATGGGCAAGACACTGGGACTGCATCTCCTCTGGGCTAGTACCTCTGCATGTTTGCATTTTCTCAGAAAGACTGGCCCAGGGCCCTGTCTAGACAAAAAGCTCTGGAATGAATTAGCTGTGAATTACCTGGGCAGCAACCCTAGACTACCGCACATAAGCCCCAGAGGCACTGATCCTTGGACAGACGCAGGGGCTCTGTGTGGCCTCTAGAAAGAAGTCACGCAGGCTTAGATGTTGGGTAATTAGGGTGACTAGTAGCAGTTCAAGAACTCACTGTTCCACTTGACATTGATCATTTTGTTGAAAACACATACGGGCCAGGGATGGGGTCAAGTGGCAGGATGGGGATAGCTGGCTGGAATCCCTCTACAGAAGCATGGGCTTCCCGCTGGGCACTCTGTACTCACCAGGGAGGCTGCCGACTGGTGTGTGGGTGGTGTGGAGGAATCCGGAGTGGGTCCACCTCTCTGGCGGTAGCAGGGGGGAACTCCCGGTGGGGACTGCTTACATCAGCCTTCTCCCACTGCTCATGGATAGGTGTGATGATTCCAGACACAATACGAGACCGAAGCTCCTCACTGTTCTTGTAGGTCCTGCAGGAAGCAGACGAAGAGTCAACTGCTTGCAGTTGGCTAGGAACCCTGGAAGTGGTATTCTGGCTGCAACGATGGCGGCAGCGGCCCTGATAGCTCCTGGCGTTGCGCTTGACCTGTTTGTAAGTGGGGGAACAGGCCGCCTGCTGGACCTGGGTGAGGGGGGCAACAGCCCCACGCTGTCTCTGAGATTTGGGCCTGAACTTCTTAGGCATCTGAGTTGCCCCTCCTCGTTTACCACCCCATTAGAAAGAGATGAGGGTGTAGGGGCACAGGGCCTGGACTGGCTACTCCTCTGTCCTCACCAGCCTCACCCCTCCCTCAGCTTCATTGTGTGTTCATCACGTGTCATGGGAAGGGTCATGGAAGGCAAAGCCTCCATGGGGAGGATGAACCAGGTTCCTGGTCTAGGTAGGCAGAGCTCTGGGGGTTCAAGGTCCAGTTCTGTCACTAACTCAGGGGTCCTTGGAAGGCTGCCCCTACCACCTGTCCCATCCTGCCTGGGCCTCTTTTTCTCTGCCTGTGAGAGACAAGTGACGTGAGCCACAGCTGAGGGGTGGAGGCAGGCTGAGGTAACAAAGTGGGCAGGACTCCAGGCTTCCTAAAGCACTGGTATTTTAAAATGAACCACATCCTGGCCCATAAAGCAAAGCTCACAAATGTAAAATAACTGAAATCATACAAAGTATATTCTCCAACCATATGGAATCATAACAGAAGTCAAAACAAAAAGTTAACTCTCTAAATACATGAAAATCAAGCAACACTACTTCTAGAAAATCCTTGGATCAAAGTCACAAAAAAGAAATATATAGCATTGAATTAAAATGAAAATAAAAACATATGAAAATATGTGAGATATAATAACTAAAGGATTGCTGAGAAGAAACCTCATAGCACTAAATGCTTACATCAAAATAGAGGAAGGAATTCAAATCAATAACCAAAATTCTGACCTAAAGAATCTAGAAAAAGAAGAGCAAATTAACTCAAAGCAAGCAGAAGTAATAAAGGTAAGAACAGAAGTCAATAAAAAAGAAAAACAAGAGAGAAAATGAAACAAAAAGTCAGTTATTCAAAAAAAATGAATAAAACTGACCAACTTCTAGCGACACTGACAAATATAAAAAGAGAGGACACAAGTCACCAGTAACAAGAATGAAACAGGAGATATTACAATAGATCTGTAGCCACTGAAAGGATAAGAGAATACTAAGAACAACTTAATCCAACAACTCAGAATAGACCAATTCTTAAAAACCATAAACTACAACTCAGCCAAAATGAAATAGATAATCTGAATAGTTCCATTAAAGAAACTGAATTACACTTAACATTCTAAAAAAATAAAATAAAAAAACAAAAAACAAAAATCTCCAGGCTCAGATGATTTCAGGAAGAATTCTACCAAACATTTAAAGAAGAATTAACATCAAATTTGCAGTCACTTCTAGAAAATATATGAGGAGGGAATACTTTCCAATCCATTTCATGAGACCAGTATTACTCTGGTATCAAAACCAGGCAAAGACCATACCAAAAAAAAAAATATATATATATATATAGACTAATATCTCCTATGAACTTACACACAAAAAAAATCCTTAATATGAGCAAATTGAATTTAAAAATGTATAAAAAGAATTATATGTCATGACCAAGTATGATTTGTTCTAGGCATGCAAGACTAGTTAATAGCCACAAATCAATGTAATCTACCATATCAATAAGCTATGGAAGAAAAATCATATGAGCATATCAATTGATACAGAAAAAAGCTTTTGACAAAATCCAACATGATAAATCCATTCAAGATTAAAAACTCTCAACAAACTAAGAATAAAGGGGAACTTCTTTAACCTGATAAAGAACATTTACAAAAAACCTACCCCTAACAATATACTTTACTGTGAAAGACTGAATACTTTGCTCCTAAGATTGGGAACGAGGAAAGAATGTTCTTTCTCGTCACTCTTATTTAACATAATATTGGACATCCTGACCACTGCAATAAGGCAAGAAAAAGAAAAGGCATTCATATTAGCAAGTAAGGAATAAAACTGTCCCTATTTGCAAATGACATGATAGTCTACCCTGAAATTCCCAAGGAATCTACAAAAAAAAAAAAAAATCCGAAACACCTTGATTTCAGCAAGGTGACAGGATACAAATTCAACACAGGAAAATCAACTACATTTCTATATACTGACAATGAATATTTGAAAACCAAAACAAAGGACAGAATGCCATTTATAATCATCTCCCTTTCTGCTTTAAACAAGTAACAAGGTATGTACAGGATCTATATGTTGAAAATTACAAATGATACTGATGGAAATCAAATAAAACCTAAATATTAATAAATGGAGAGATAAATCATGTTCATAGCAAGAATGTCAATTTTCCCCAAACTAATCTATAGGTTTAATGCAACTCCTATCAAAATCCTAGCAAGGTTTTTCATAGATACACACAAGCTTACTCTAAAGTTTATATGAAAAGGTGCAGAGGCCAGGTACGGTGGCTCATGTCTGTAATCCCAGCACCTTGGGAGGCTAAGATGGGTGGATCATGAGGTCAGGAGATTGAGACCATCCTGGCTAACATGGTAAAACCCCATCTCTACTAAAAATACAAAAAATTAGCCAGGCATGGTGGCACGCGTCTGTAGTCCCAGCTACTCGGAAGGTTGAGGCAGGAGAATCACTTGAACCCAGGAGGCAGAGGTTGTAGTGAGCCAAGATCACACCATTGCACTCCAGCCTGAGCCTTTTTGAGACAGTGTGAGACTGTCTCAAAAAAAGAAAAAAAAGAAAAGGCACAGAACCTAGAATAGCTAAAACTATCTTGATGAAGAAAAAGTGGGAGGAATTATTCTACTCAATATTAAGGCCTACAGTAATCAATACTGGTAGAGTAATATTGACAGAGGAAAAGACATAGAGATCAATGGAAAAAACAAAGGATCCAGAGATAGATCCACAGATGTACAGGCAACTGATTTTTGACAAAGTTTCAAAAGTAATTCAATGAAGGAATAACAAATGATGTTGGGGCCACTGGACATTCACGGGTAAAATAAATGAACCTTGACCTAAATGAGAAAGTAAGCCATTGGACATCCATGGGTAAAAAAATGAGATGCTTGCCTGCCTAAGCTGGGTGTGGGGGTAAATTCAAGTCTTCTTTCCTTTTAATCAGATCAGAGGGAGGCCTCTGATCTCCCTAGGCATGTGTAGAATTCAGGCCTGATTAAAAAATCACCAGGTCCTGAAGGAGAAGTTCTCACACAATTTCTAGGCCTTGGCAGAATAACTGCCATTTTGGTTGTGGCAAAAGACAGCCTATCATCTCATCTGACACAGAAAGGGTACAGCAGAATGGAACACAATAGGTTTATATTTCTTAGCAAATTACAGTTTGCTCACTGAGGAGCACAAATTGCTAGAAGAGGCAAGACATGCCACAATGACCTAACAAAGAGGGCTACATGGAGGAAGCTATGGCTGAAAGGCATAGGAGGGAGATAGGGCCTCTGATCAGGAGGCAGTGCCATACCTCAGCTTTCACCGCCCATTTCCATGGAGATGATTCCTGGCGATCAGATTTTTTTCCCCTTTGTGTATTTTACTAAGAACTGGACTAAGCACTAAGCACTCTATGTGCTGACATCTCATTCCATTCTCAGAAAAACCCTGAGGTAGTACTATTGTGACCCGCATTTCACAGTAATCAAAAAACAAAACAAAACACAACACACATCCCCTCTCTCACGCACAAACCCCTCAAACAAATGTACTTAAAAAACAAATAGAGACAGGATCACAATTCTCTCTCAGTATTTCTGAAGAGACGGAATGCTCTAATGAGCATGAATGGCCAATATAATTCCTAGGTTCTTCCACAGGTTTTGTCGATTTCTCTCCCAATGGAAGTCCAGAGTGAAGAAGTCAAGAGACCACACTCCAAATGTCCCTCCCTTACCCACTAAGAGGGGCCAGGGTGTCAGGGTGTGTGCAACACCCAGAGGAGCAGCATTCTGCTGGCCAGGCCTGGCTCATTTCCCCCTTTCCTCCCTTTGTCTACGGTATGCAAAAAAGACCCAAGCCCTGCCCTCAAGGAGATCACAGGCAAGGAGGGAAGACCAACTCTAAGAAGGTAAATGTAAAATATCTACTGATTGATTAAATGCTTAAAAAATGATGTTTTGGATCCAGGGCAACACAGCAAAGACCTCATCTCTACAAAAAATAAAAGACTGGCTGGGCACGGTGGCACATGCCTGTAGACCCAATTATTTGGGAGGCTCAGGTGGGAAGGTCACTTGAGCCCAGTAGGTTGAGGCTGCTTGGCCTGTTTATAAGTGAGCTGATTGTGCCGCTGTACTCCAGCCTGCCTGGGCAACAGAGGGAAACCTGACTCCAAAAAAAATAGTAAAATGTTTTGAAGCTTTAAGCCTGGGGGCCAGAGGAAGCTTCTCTAAGGAACTGACGTTTAAATCGGTAACCAAAAGATAAACAGGAGTTGGCTACGTGAGGTCAGGGAGAGCACTTTAGGCAGAGGGAGGTCTGAAGAGGGCAGAAGAATGACACTGGCTGAAGCACAGGGACGCGGGGAAGGCTGTACAAGGTGAGATTGAAGGGGTGAATGCTAGGCTTTAAGGCCTCATCAAGGATTGTGTTCTTTATCCTAAGAGCAATGAGCATTCCCTAAAGACTTTTAACTGTGGTAAAATATGCATAAAATTTACCATCTTAACCATTTTTAAGTGTTCAGTAGTGTTAAGGACATTAACACTGTTGTGCAATCAGCTACCATCCATCTCCAGATCTCTTTTCATTTTGTAAAACAAACTCTGTACCCATTAATCACTAACTCCCCTTCCTATTCCCCTCTTGCCCCAGTATCTGGCAACCACCATCTACTTTCCGTCTCTACAAATTTGACTAATCTAGGTACCTTTAATAGAATCATACAGAATTTGTCCTTTTGTGAATGGCTTATTTCATTTAGTACAATGTCTTCAGGGTTCATCCATGTTGTAGCATGGGCCAGAATTTCCTCCCTTTTTAAAGCTGAATAATATTCTACTGTATTTACATACCACATTTTGTTCAATTCATCTGTCAATGGACAGCCAAGCTGCTTTCACCTTTTGGCTACTGTGAATAATGCTTCTATGAACATGGGTGTACAAATATCTTTTCAAGACCTACTTTCAATTCTTTTGGGTATATGCCCAGAAGTGGACATGCAGGATTATACGGTAATTTTTTGAAGAACTGTCATATTGTTTTCCATAGTGGCTGCACCATTTTACATTCCCAAGAGTGCACAAGGGTTCCAACTTCTCCACATCCTTGACAACGCTTGTTTATTTTCTGGTTATTTTGATAGTACCCATCCTAATGGGTGTGAAGTGGCATCACTGAAGGGTTTTAAGCCAGAGTTGTTAACTATGATCTGATCTATGTCTGAAAGATTGGTCCAACTGCTATGTGGGAAATACACTGGAGGGTGGCATGCAGGAGGGGAATATGTAAAAGACCTCCTCACACAGAAGCTGCGTGGAAGAGGGGAGGAGAAATAAGGAGTGGCCAGAATGTGGAGGCCAGTGGTTTGAAAGTCTGCGAGGACTGGAATAGGTTCAAAGAGGGTATTGCTGATTAGATGCTATTAAATGCAACAGGATTTCTGGGCAGTTCTGAGGTTCGGTTAAGGTTTCATAACTGTGCATTTATAGTGATGCCAAGCTCACTCTACAACTCTAAGGATGGCTGGGTTCGGTGGCTCACGCCCGTAATCCCAACACTTTGGGAGGATCACCTGAGCCGGTGGATCACTTGAGGTCAGGAGTTCAAGACCAGCCTGGCCAACAGCAAAACCCCGTTTCTATTAACGCAAAAATTGGCCAGGCGCAGTGGCTCACGCCTGTAATCCCAGCACTTTGGGAGGCCGAGGCGGGTGGATCACGAGGTCAGGAGATCGAGACCATCCTGGCTAACACGGTGAAACCCCGTCTCTACTAAAATACAAAAAAAAAAAAATTAGCCGGGCGTGGTGGTGGGCGCCTGTAGTCCCAGATACTCAGGAGGCTGAGGCAGGACAATGGCGTGAACCCAGGAGGCAGAGCTTGCAGTGAGCCGAGATTGCGCCACTGCACTCCAGCCTGGGTGACAGAGCGAGACTCCGTCTCAAAAAAACAAAAAACAAACAAACAAACAAAAAATGCAAAAATTAGCTGGGTGTGGTGGTGCACACCTGTAATCCCAGTTACTCGGGAAGCTGAGGCAGAAGAATTGCTTGAACAGTCACACTGTACTCCAGCCTGGGTGACAGAGCTAGACTCCATCTCAAAAAAATAAAATAAAACAAAAAATAAAACCCTGAGGTGGTCAATGAAGATGGGGGGAAAATCCCTATAATGGAATAAAGCAGACATAAATCAGCTTAACTATATAAAAAACAGATAATTTCATTATACTGATTTTAAAAACAAGCACTAATCTAAGTACCTTTGGAAGACACTACTCTGCCTACATCTTTTGTGGAACATAGTTAAAAGACAAAAATAAATAAATAAATAAATTTATTTCTGGAAATAAATCATTTGGAACTTTACTTAGTAGGTTTGTTCTTGGTAGGCACTGATGTAGCAGTTCAGAAAATACTTGTGTGTATTCTAGGATCAAGTAAATAAGTAAATACATTGATGCTGTTGGGAATCAGTGTTCTCACCACAGGAGAAGGGAGATGTAAGTATGGAATAAGAGAAAAAGAATCCTGTAGTGTTATATTAAAAACAGAGGTGGCAATTTAAACTGATAAGGAAAAATTTTCCTAGCTGTATCTGCTGAAAAGGTCTAGAATCATACTACTATATGATACCAACTATATGACACTCTAGAAAAGGCAAAACTATGGAGACAGTAAAAAGATCAGTGGTTGCCAGGAGTTAGGGAAAAGGGAGTAAAGAATAGGAGGAGCACAGATTTTTAGGGTAGTCAAACTATTCTGTATGATACTATAATGGCAGACACACACTCATCTATTTGTCAAAACCCACAGACTGCACAACAGCAAGCTTGAGCCCTAATAATGATGAATGAATCATTATGTATGGGATATTGACACAGGGAAGCTGTAAACTGTGGGTGTATGGGAGCAGGAGGTAATATGGGAACGCTCTGCACTTTCTGCTCAATTTTGCTTGTACCTAAAACAACCCTAAAGAAAATAATATATATATATATATATATATATATTTTTTTTTTAATAAGTTAGAGATTGGGGTTGGGGACCCAATGAGGCACACATCCTCCCAGGAGTCTGCTCTGACTGAATGAGCTATCCGGGCTCCATCTCTACTCTGCAGCCACCACAGCACTCGTGGACTCTTGATTGCATCATCTTGTTTCATGTGGCATTTCCTATGTGAGTCTCCTCTTCAAATACATAAAAAACAGAAAAGAAAATTAGGAAGTTGTGCCCGGAAATAAAAGGTTCTTCCATTCACCTTCCTTAATTTTCTGGACACATCCACCCTATTCCTTATATCTTGCCACTGGTTTTCTCTTCTTTTTCCCAGGGAAGAGACATCATTTAGAAGTACCTGTGGAAGTCACCCAGGCGTTCTGCATCGATATAATCATCCAAGTTCAGGGTCAAGTCTGCCACTTGCTGTGAGCCATATTCCTAGATGAGTGAAAACAGAAAGTGAGAGACTGGGACATTTCTGGCTAAGAGTGGGAGGGTGGAGGGAGAGTAACAAAATCTTCAACCTAAAGAAATATTCACATATGTCCACAGAGACATATATAAGGACTGTTTATATGAAACCCCTTCCTAAGGCTTCGAGACTTCTCTGATTTAGGAATATTGCCTTTCCAAGGCAGAGTTTAACACCTACTTCCCAGGCTCTTTTGCAAAAGGGCTCAGGCATGGTAATTGAGGTGTCGAAGTGATGCATCAACTTTGAGTTGGAGGTGAGCAACGTGGAGAGGCCAACCCAGCAAGGCGCAGACATCTTGCTAATGAGGGTAGCAGCAGAGGCCAGGGGGTCACCTCAGCAGCTTAAGAGAAGGGTACACCAGGGCAGACAGAATCAGCCAGTACCTAATACTGGGCAGTGGTTGTGGCAGCAGTGGTTTCCGGGGCATGATTTGGGACACTGCTTCTGGAAACCTAGCCTTAAACCTGTTTCAATGAGCTATCCTGGTTCTTTTTGTTTTGTTTTGTTTGTTTTGAGACAGAGGCTTACTCTATCGCCCAGGCTGGAGCTCAGTGGCGCAATCTCGGCTCACAGCAAACTCTGCCTCTTGGGTTCAAGGGATTCTCCTACCTCAGCCTCCCAAGTAGCTGGGATTACAGGCACCCACCACCATGCCCGGCTAAGTTTTAAAAATATTTTTAGTAGAGAAAGGCTTTCACCATATTGACCAGGCTGGTCTCAAACTCCTGACCTCAAGTAATCCACCTGCCTTAGCCTCCCAAAGTGTTGGGATTACAGGTGCGAGCCACTGCACCTGGGTGACCCTGGTTCTTTTAATAAACCCTTTTTGCTTAAACTAACCCAAGAGGTTTTTGTTGTTTGAAACCAAGAACCCTATCTGACACAAGATCTAAATGTTCATCAAAAGGGAAAGGAATAAAGAAATTATGGTGCTATGAGAAACTACATAATAGTTAAAACAAATAAGGTATATCTATATGTATTTCCATGTCAAGACCTCCAAAACATCGAGTGAAAAAAAAGCAAAGTGCAGTATAATACATACAGCAAGATACTTCTACATGGTCACACACAAACCTCTAAGACAAAAGTTAACAAAAAGAAAGTCACTGCCTTTGTGGCACTCACAGTCCTATGGCAGAATAAAAGCAAAGCACAAATAAGTACACAATTACAAGCTACAATGAGTGTCAGGCAGGAAAATAAAATGATGGCGTAAAGGACATAATTTAGATTTTTTTGGCAGTAGGAGTGGGTAGTCAGAACTGCACTTTTTGAGGAAGTCAAAAATGAAAGAGAATTGTTCAGGATGAAGGAATGGTGAAGGGCTGTATGAGTGGCAGACGGGGGAGGGGAAGAGCCTTCCAGCATAGGAAATGTGAAGTGGAAGGGCTCCAAGGCAGCAAACAATTCAATTTATTTAAGGAACTGAAGTAGCCCACTGGGGTTACCTAAGCTTTTTCCTTCTATCTTGTCACTGAATAGATTTACCTTATTTAACCATTCCCCTGTTGACAGAAAGCCCCTCCTTCTTAATTCCAGGTGGTGAATACCTTTGTGCACAAAGGTTTTCTATACTTAGGGTTCTCACCTTAAGATAAAGTTCCAGAAGTGGGATCACGGGGTAAGGGCTACATGAACACTGAAGCTCTGGATCCATACCATTAAATGGGTTTCAAAACAGCCATTCCTATCCCCATCTCATCAGCAGACTCACGTGTCTCAGACACTCACCAGCACATTGAGGATCATGCTGCTCTCCACGGTGATGGCTTTCACAAGGAGCTTTCTGGACCCATCCTTATACTCATACCGGAGGACATACAGCTCCTTATTGTTGTTCCACCCAGCTGGCAGCAGTTCTGACTTCTTATCATTGGGACCCGGCTGGGAAAACACCACAGTTGAGAGGAGAAAGATAATGACCTCAAAACACAGAACTATAAAGAACCTCACAAGATAAGCTAATCTTACCCGCCTCACTTCACAGATGAAGATGTGGAGGTCAAGAGAAATGACTTGCCCAAGATCCTACAGCGAGAGAGAAGTCTAGGGCCCAGTCTCTGGGCTTCTGTTCTACTGCACTTTCCCTCATATTGAGCTACCTTTCTGACACAGCACTGGAACCTGTCAAGAATCTGCAGTGTTGGTTTAATAATTATCTCTTCCCCATCCCTCTGCTAAGAATAAAACCAGTCATCTTGAGGAACGCTGCGAAGTTCTAAGTAGTGTTTTTCAAAGTTTGGACCTTAGGCTAACTACAATAGGATTACCAAGGTGTCAACTAAAAACACAGATCCAAATACACCCTGACTGCAGTGATGTGCAAAAATTATAATTTCATAATACACAAAATGTAGCATATGTACAAATAACAAAGAATTATAAAATGTCTCTACTACCAGCTTAAGAAATAGAACATCAGCAAAATACTGCTAAAGCCTTGGGTAGCATACTCCAATAAATGTTCCTCCTTCCCCTTCAAGGGTAATCACCACTCTTAAACAATTTCTTTACTTTTCCTTAGAGTTATATTACTATACATGCAAGCATAAAAATATATTGTTTCAAATGTTTTTGAATTTTAAATAAATAGCATCACTTCTGTCATTTGCCTTTTTTATTCGATATTGTTTTTGGAAATGTATCCATGTCAATGCATTTAACTATAGCTGATTCACATTCACAGCTACACAGCATTCCGTATGACTATGCTGCAATTTATACATCTACTTGTTGATGGTGATTTGGAGTATTTCCAGCTTATTTGTTTTGCTATTATAAATAATGCTGCTATGAACATTCTTGTACACATCTGGTACACATGTGGATAAATTTCTATACAGTATGCATGGAGAAAAAGCTTTTAATTTATAAGATAAAGTCAAGTTGTTTTCTAAAGTGTTACTGATTTATACTCCCACTAGCAATGTATGAAAGCTCCTGTTGCTCCGTGTGGTTGGCAACATTGCTATTGTTGCTTGCCAATCTAGTAGGGGTAAAATGCTTGCCATTTTCATGCTTGTCAGCCTGGTGGGTGTAAAATACATCTTTTATTGTGAGTTGTGATGTCTTCCTCTTTTCTTTTTAAAAAATCCTAAGACTTTCCATACTAAAATTTGAGAAATAGTGCTCAAATTATTTCTACGGGAAAAATAATATAGTGATTTCTAGGTGGGGAAGATTTCTTAAACAAGATCCATAAAAGAAAAAAAATGCTGCCTTTGACATCGTTCATAATTGAAAGCTTCTGGTCAACAGAGACAGTACTAAGTTAATAAGCAGCCACAGGCTAGGAAGATACATTTGCCATGGCTGCAAAGGAAAGAAATTAATAACTTCTACATAAAGGGAATGCTTGGAAAATGAACAACAACAATTGGGAACTCCAAAAAGTGGCAAAAGATATGAACAAGAAAAAGAGCGGCTAATAGTGTCTATAGAGTTATTCAATTTTACTAGCAATCAGAGAAGCAGAACTGAAATAATGAGACACTAAGTTATACGATTCGGGCTGTTATTACCCAGTTTTCTATTTTTTGCCAGATGTCTGTGTAGGTGTGGGAATGGGAACCTCCAGTCCCTGCTGGTGGGCATTTACACTCGTACAGCCCCTTTGGGGAGCAATCTGGCAGTTTTTAGTGCAGTTAGGTGAGCCAATATCCTATGATCCAAAATCCCTGCTCCCGGAAGAAACCCTGTGCACAGGGTACACAACAAAGGATCTTCATTATAGTCTTGGCTAAGGTAGCAAAAGCGGAGATAAAATGCAAAATATGCTTACAGTGGAATACTATATAGCAGTCAGAAGGAACAAACCAGATCTAATGATAATATTATATATAAAAGAAAAAATATGATTTAAAGAAAAGTTCCCTAAAAAATGAGGTTTACACTCCAGTACCACTTATGTAAAAATTTTAAAAAGCACAAAAAAATGTTATAATCTTTTTTCATGGATGTATATTTATATTGCTCACCATGGGGTAGGTGGACTGGGAAGATCTGTAGACATGAGAAGACAGCGGGAGGGAGTGGGACCAGAGATGAAGAAAATGGAAAAGACAAAGGTCCAGCAAAGCAAAACTTCACACACCAAGGACAAGCGGAGACCACACATTGAGAAATGCTGGCATCTCCTCTTTGGTCACCCCTGGTGCTCAGAAATCCTCTGGGGAAAGAGATCCCAAATAAAATTCAGGATGTCGCAACTGTCATGGTTTAAAACCTCGCTGGATGCCAATGAAATTCACAGGCCTGAAGCACAGAAATGAGAATGAGGAAAAACAAAAGTGAAACTAATCAAACCATTCTTCTGAGAAAGAGAAACTATCCCCTCACCCCAAACTGGGTAAATTTCCCGAATATGTTTAGTGTTTAGTGTTGTGGATTTGTTTACTTTGGAAGCCAGGAATTTGATGACATCCTCATCTTTGCTCTGTCAAAGGCCTTTAAGTGTATATTATATCCTCCATGTACAGCATTCAATCCACCAGAGTTCTCTCTTGGAATATAAACAATTTGGTCTGCTCACCGCCCCATCACCTTTGGCTTCCAGAGTTACAGAAAATCCCTCAAGTCAGGTGAAACTGATGTCTCTAACTGCAGTACAACTGATGTTCCCCAGTAAACAGAGGACAGACCCTGGTGATATCAGGCCAAACATGGCATGCAACTGTCCTGTAAACCCTGACATCAAATATCAAGAGTTCCAGAAAGCCACAGTTGGAAAGTAGTCTAAGTACACAGTCACGTGGTTAACTTCCTCTGATGAAAAATCAAAGGCCTGAGGCTGAGCGCAGTGGCTCATGCCTGTAATCCCAGCCCTTTGGGAGGCAGAGGCAGGCAGATCACTTGAAGTCAGGAGTTCGAGACCAGCCTGGCCAACATGGTGAAACCCTGTCTCTACTAAAAACACACAAAAAATTAGCCAGGCGTGGTGGTGGGGACCTGTAATCCCAGCTACTGGGGAGGCTGGGGAAGGAGAATTGCCTGAACCCAGGAGGCAGAGGTTGCAGTGAGCCAAGATCGCACCACTGCACTCTAGCCTGAGTGACACAGTGAGACATCTTCGAAAAAAAAAAAAAAAAGAAAAAGAAAAAGAAAAGAAAACTCTAAGGCCTGAGGGGATCAGAGAGCTGCCCAAGGTCTCAGCAAGTCAGGTGTAGGGCTGTGCTTGGAATTCAGAGCTCCTGATTGCCCAGGCTATGGCTAGAGAAGGTTTTTCTCAGCCAGGTCCACAAGACTGGCCCTAAGAGAATAAAGATAATTGTCTTCCTAGGCAAAATCCTGGTGCTAGAAGCATTCTTTAATGGCCAGGAGTTTGCCCCAATGCCTCTGAACTAAAACGCACCCAAAGAAAATTAAACAGATCATTTTGGGCATTTTCTCTCTTTCATCATGATCCTTAGATTTCCCACAAGGGAAAACAAAATTCTCTAACTTATGTCGATCACCACCTAAGTCATCCCTTACCTATCCCCTTGCCACCTAAACCACTTGACAAAGCTGTAAAATTCTTGTGAGGAGTGGTTCTGCCTTCAAGAAAGAAATCCAAATTCAGATATCGGATTTTTGTTGAAGCCAGTGGCTGCACTGGTCTTCTAATCAAGTTTTATGGACGCAATTCCCCTGTTAACAGAGGAGGCAAAACCTAAGAGAAAGCAGACAATCTAGCTTTCTATTTAACTGTCAACTTCTATAGTCAAGCATACACTCTTGGGACCTTCCTCTCCTTCTTATCACCCCCAGAAGGGTGGAAACAGGAGATGGTTGGAGAGGCAACACAAATATCCTCTGAGCTTGGAAAACACAATTGAGTCAGCTGAGTCGGCTGGCCCCAGGCTGAAAAACTAAACCTCTTTTAAAATAAACTAACAGGAAAAATGCCTCTCCAGCTTCCACTCTGAACGAAAGTAGACTCAGCAGAAGTGACAGGAGGACAAGTGCAACCTGAGCCCCAATGGCAATCAAGGAGAAAAGGCAGAGAGAAGCAAAAATACACCACACTCTAGTTTGCAATCCAAACACTCATTCCTTTGGGGGCATGCAAGATTTAGTGCTGGGGTAGATAGAGGAAAGGTGGCAATGCCTTACAAAAACCCCATTCCCCAGGCTCCTGGGCCTCCCCAAAGATGTCCGAAACCAGCATCTTTTTCTGGCCTGCAGAAGCTCAACGAATAGCACCATGAACAGAGAAAAATTAGATGGACCTTGGGGAATTGGTCAAGGACCTTTTTTAAACAAACAAACAAACAAACAAAAAAACAAAAAAACAGTATTAAAATGAGATCGTATTCTTTCTGTATATTTCATCTGAAAATTTTGGAGCCTTGAGTGTATGGCAAGGTGATGATGCCAGCTAGAAGAAGGTATCAACTTATATGAACTGATGTCCCTAAACTGTCAAAGTGATTCGGACAGCATGAGTGAGGGTAAGAAATATAGAAGCAGATCCACAGTGATTGATATTTATTTGTGGAATGGCAAGAAGAGAAGGGTATCAGGCATGCCCTCTAGAACAAGTTCCTGAGCAGAGGTGGATGGGGTTCTGACAGTGTGGCAGAGCGGAAGTAGCTAGCTAGGAATATGTAAGGGGAGTGAGGTGCATGAGGAGGGCCAGAGTGCAAAGCAGAGCTGTTCCATCTGAAGGACAAGACAAAGGGCAGGGGGAGCTGAGGGCCAATGGAGGAGATCCCAGGTCAAAATCAAATCTTACTCCTCTTCTCAGCCCCACTGTCCCCTGCACCATCCCACATACCAGTTTCTTTGAAGAATCTAGGAAAAGTTGAAATAAAATGACTGGGGCAAGTGAAGAGCTGCTTAAGATTAAAAAGCTGGAGTAGGGCAAGTGGGGAGACAAGATTTCTGTTAGGGGAACTATGCATTGAAAGAGGAGCCTGACACTGAAATGGGGGTGCTGTCTCTATCTGGTCCCAAGGTCTGAAATGCTGAAAGGCATTTGGAAGGTATGTGGAATGAAGAGCAGCACAAAGAGAAAGGTCAGGGACAGATGTATTTGAGAAGGTGAAATGGTTCCTGCTTCCAGGTATGTGTGTGTGAAAGGCTGGCTGTTCTTTTCCATTGTCATCTCCAGTCTTAGAGCCCATTTGAGAGATGAAGCATGTCTGAGTTTGGAGGTGGGAATGGGGATCCTGAGTGTGTACCTGGGGTCCCGGTGAGATAATTGAGGTCTGGGTAAAAAAAAAGCCAGAAATCCCTGACAGTTCTTGTGCTCTGATTCCTGCTGGAGGGGGTAAAGTGTGAAAGGCGTATCGTGGTCTTGGTCTTTAGTTCTAAGAGACAGAGAGGAATAGGGACAGCAGTGAGGGGTGGGGGAAAGGGGATACTTGCCTAAGTGCTCCGAATGTATAAAGCAAGTTTGAAGAGAGGTCCCTAAAGCTACGTCAGGAGAGGAGAATTAACACTCTATTTGAGAAGCTAAAAAAAAAATGATTAGAGGAGTTGAGAACTGAAGCAGTCAAAAAGGAGAGGAAGGGTGAAATCTCATTGCAAGATGCAATAGGTGGGGTGGTCTGTTTCCCATGGCTGGTCTTGTCTGAGAGTGAGAGAACAGTGACAGTGAGGGGCAGGCATGGAGGCAGGCCCACTTCTCCCAGGAAGCAGATGTCTAGGATGATGTGGATGTGGGGGATAAGGGTCACAGGGAAGAAACAGGAAAGAAAGAAGAATGCTAGAGCAAAGAATTAGTGAGGTGGGTTGGGTCCAGCAGTCCTAGAACTCTGTGGGGATGACAACGACGTCCCTAGCTGTAAGAGGTGGAGCCTGGAGATGGGAGAGGAGGGGCTGGCCCTATGGGGACAACTATGAGGAGAAAATCTTATATGACCCTCACACCCAGGGTGTATGTGTGTATGACTCGGGGTGATTGTTTCCTAGAGCTTGCGCTGGGGATGGCAGTAGCGAGTGGACTATGCTGGGCCCTTCAGTAAAGGGTGAAAGGCGTGTGAACTCTCTGGGCCCATGCTAACGTGTGAAAAAACGGCCCTGGCCTGGGGCTGAGTAGGTCAAAGCTCACTCCTGTACCTGTGCTTGGATCTACATGTTTGGTGGAAGCTCTATTGTGGTATGAGGACGGAAATGAGTCAGTCACCTCACCCCGAGGCTGGGTGGTAAAGAGTTCAGAGGGGATCAGGTGGGTGAGGAGTGCTCTGGGGAGCTAAACTCCTGTCTAGATTCTTTTCCATTCTATTGAATGCTAGGTCCACACAGTCCTGGCCTGAGAGGCTGCCAGGCTGTGTTGAAGCGAGTTTCTGCCCTCGAGTTTCCAAATCATGTTATGCCAGCTGTGCTGTGAGGGACTCTGGGCTGGGATGGGGCAGGTGAGCAACCTCCGACCCGCAGGTTTTACCAACGCTCTCATGTGCCCCAGGCCCTGCATTGGGAGAGGCGGGGAAATCAGGCGCTCTGGACCAGGCCTTCGGTCCTCTGAGTTTGGGCAGAAGACAGTTCCCTCCTCCACCCTGGCCGGCTCCGTGGCGTACCTGGTCACCGACACCCAAGCCGTAGTATCCGTGTGTCACCACTTCCCAATGCAAGAAGCAGACGAGCGCGTCCTGCGGGCAGGTGATGGCCGGCGCTGCCGATGCAAACAGTACCTCCAGGCCCGCCATGAGCGCCAGTGATTTCGGCGTCTGGAGGAAAGAAGGGGGCGGGGGTAGCGCAGTGAGCCGACTCGGCGGCCGGGGTAGCTATAACTCCGCTTCCCTCTTGCGCTGGTTCTTGCCGAGTGTACACCTGAGACCAAAATGGAGACGCCCGGGGGCGGGGCGGGGCGGGGCAGCCGGAAGTACTCCCAAGACCGGGCGCAACTGCGTGAGGCGCGCCGGGCTGGCAACGCGAGCGCAGCACTAAGGTTCCGCCAGGGAGTGCGAGCGGGGCGTGGCCCCTCAAGGCCGGAACCCGGGTCTTCGCCGCAACCGACAGGATCTCTTCACGCGGGCACAGCGTCCTCCGAGAGGCCACCTTGCTGAGAGCCAGACTTCCCATCCACAAAATGGGATATGCTAGGCCGGGGAAGGGGCTGGGAAATGTGGCTAAAATACATTGTTAATAATCGTTAACACGTACGCAGTGCTTGCTACCGGCCACATTATTCTAAATGTTTTACTTGTATTCATTTGTTTAATCTTCGCAAGCCAACTCTATGCAGTTGATATTAACGATTAATGTGCCTCATTGCACAGATGAGGAAACTGAGGCACAGAGGGTTAATTTGACCAAGACGACAACAGCCAGCCGGTGAACGGCTGAGATGGTTACAGGAACCTAGCAGTCTGGCTTTTAAGATAACATTTATTAAGTGTTTATTGCGTGCTACATCGTGTGCTAAAACCTTTACGTCACCTTTTCAACAACTCTATGAAGTATGGACCATTATTATCCCCATTTTGCAGATGACAAAACGGCTCAGAGTTGAAACCACTTCTCCAAGAAGACACAACTGCTGCCCGCTGAGCTGAAGCTCCTGACCCACTACCAAATTTCAATCATTTATTTGCCTACCCCCTTTATGATTTTTACCACCCATTACTTGAACAAGTTTCATGAAATCCACTTATTGTTTTTACCCAAATAAATTTAGTTTCCCCATCCCGGTCACCAACCTGGTTCAAGCTCCTGTCATCTTTCACTTGGATGCCTGGCATCAGCCTCAGAACTGCCCCATTCCATTCCTGTCTGTCTCTAGTCTGTACTGCACTCCGCAACCAGAAAGATTCTGTTAGAAAACAAATCAGATCGGCTGGGTGTGGCGGCTCACGCCTGTAATCCCAGCACTTTGGGAGGCCGAGGCAGGCGGATCACTTGAGGTCAGGAGTTTGAGACCAGCCTGGCCAACATGGTGAAACCCTGTTTCTACTAAAAATACAAAAATTAGCTGGGCATGGTGGCGCACGCCTTTAGTCCCAGGTACTTGGGAGGCTGAGGCATAAGAATCAATCGAACCCGGGAGGTGGAGGTGGAGGTTGCAGTGAGCCAAGATGGCACCATTGCACTTCAGCCTGGGCAACAGAGCTATACTCTGTCTCAAAAAAGAAAAAAAAAAGAAAGAAAACAAGTCAGATCACATCCCTTGGCTCAAAATCGTCACACGCAATGGAAAAGTAAAGTCCTCCCCATGGTCTGCAGGAACCTGCGTGTGGTTTGCCATCTCCTGCTCCAGCCCTGCCAGCCCTGTACCTCTCTAATTCAATCTCCTTCAGCTGTCCTCTCATCCCCTTTATACCTGCAATAACCTTGGCTCCCCCTCTTCTCTCACATCTACATCTGGTTCAACAGCAAAGCTAGTTGACTCCACTCTCAAAATATATTATGAATCTGACCGCTTCCCATCACCTTCACTGCTTCCACTCTGTTCTGATCCTCCAGCATCTCACACTTAGACTATTGCAGTAGCTTCCCAACCAGTTTCCCTGTTTCATGTGTTCTGTTTAGGCCTTTGCGTTCCTCTTCCTGGAATGCTCTTTTCCCAAATATCTGCATGTCTTGCTTCTTCATTTCAAGTGGCTCCATCCCTCCCTCCTACCATCCTCAACAGAGGGCTTCTCAGACCATTCCATCCAAAATAACCTTGGTCCGTCTTTAACCCCTCTCCTGGCTTTTTTTTTTTTTCCTGTGAAGCATTAATCATAACCTGAAACTATATTAGGTATTTATTTCTTTGCTTATTTAATGACTGTCTTTCCACTAGACCGTGACAAAGGAACAGGGAGCATGTCTACCTTGTGCACATATGTACCTGAGTGCCTTTTGGGATCAATCTATACTTATTGAAAGAAAGAATGAATACTGACTGAAGGAATGAATTCTTGGCCTAGCCCCAACCCAATCAGGCCACTCTTACCTCTTTATAGTCCACCACTCCCTTTGTCAGCTGGCCCTGTGCCTCTCCAAATTCTGTGTTCCTAGAGTTTCCTTAAGACACCCAGATTCTTGAACCCCTTCTGCAGAAATTCTGGATGAGAAGGTCTGAGGAAGAGTGCATGTATGTTGACCACATTCTAGGTGACACTAAAGCTGGTGGCTGTGGAATTCCTCTCTGAGAGGTACTGCCTGTGGCATAAAGCTATTTGCCCTTTCTACTGAGAAGTTCTGCACTTTCAGGCTTCCCTGCTTTTGCTTGGTCTGTCCCTTCTGTTTGTAATGCCCTTGTCCCGTTATGGAAAATGTCTACAGATTCATTCCATCAATAAACTTTCATAGGCTGGGCTGCCATGAACCATAATGCAGGGTGTCCACTCAAGGTGCCTACTTAGTGGCAGCCCATTCCTAGGTGCCTACTGTGGGCCAGACACAGATGAACAGGTTCCTGTCCCTATAGAGCTCACTGTCTAGTGTTTAAAAAAAAAAAAAAAAAAGCACTGGCCAGGCGCGGTGGCTCACACCTGTAATCCCAGCACCTTGGGAGGCTGAGGCGGGTGGATCATGAGCTCAGGAGTTCAAGACCAGCCTGGCCAACATGGTGAAACCCTGTCTCTACTAAAAATACAAAAATCAGCCGGGTGTGGTGGCAGGCACCTGTAATCCCAGCTACTTGGGAGGCTGAGGCAGGAGAATCGCTTGAACCCAGGAGGTAGAGGTTGCAGTGAGCCGAGATCAAGCCACTGCACTATAGCCTGGGTGACAAAGAGAGACTGTCTCAAAAAAAAAAAAAAAAAAAAAGAGGTGAATTAAGGAACAAAAGGTGTTCCAGTAAAAGGAAACAGTATGTGCAAAGGCATGGTGGAATGCAGCTAGCTCTGTGTGATTAGAAGGTCAGTGTTGCCTCCTGAGTGAGGTTTCCCTCATCTCTTTGCCCATGATTAATCTTTCCTCAGTGTGTTTGGCATCAGTGGGGTACCAAGGGGTGGGCATGGGACAGTGAGAGCTATCAGCCTTAGTCAGGTGGAGAATTTTATCATTGAAGTTGATTCAAATTGCTGGTTCATGATGATAGTAAAAAGTGGACTGGCTTTTGGTCTGTTTTATTAGTGCTTTTACGTTTTTTACAGCAAATGTACCCACTCCTTGTCTGCACCAGGGCAGACAGCTCCATCACCCCCACCCCTTGGTTCAACACTGCTTTGCATACAGTTGGTTGTAGCTGGCATCTTACAGAACACTGGTTCCCTCTTCTACACCACCATCCCTGTCTTAACATGTATTCTCTCAGAAGCCCGTGGTGAGACAGGGATTTGAGTGGTTTATTTGGGAGCTGATTCCAGGAAATAGCGGTGGGGGCAGTGGAGTAGGGAAGTGAGACAGAAAGGAAAGGCAGCCAGCAGAGGGAGTGTGATGAAGCCAGTTACCTCTACGGGCAACTGGACCGCACTCCTACCCAGGAACTCTGGGAGGCAGTGTGGGGCATGTCTCAGAGCTTTTCCATTTGAGGGCATCTGCCACAGGCTGAGAGCTGCTTCTGGGGTCCTGGAAGGCCCTCAGGCAGAAAGTTGCGTAATTTAGAGAATGCAGTCTTTGCATCTAGAGGTGACTGCTGAAGGGTGACAAGCGTGTTGTAGTGCGATCTGCTATGTGTCCTTCCACACCCCTAACCAGGGGTGAGCCACACCTTAGAAAGTCTGTAACCCAGGCCGGGCGCCGTGGCTCACGCCTCTAATCCCAGCACTTTGGGAGGCCGAGGTGGGCGGATCACGAGGTCAGCAGATTGAGACCATCCTGGCTAACACGGTGAAACCCCGTCTCTACTAAAAATACAAAAAATTAGCCAGGCGTGGTGGTGGGCGCCTGTAGTTCCAGCTACTCGGGAGGCTGAGGCAGGAGAATGGTGTGAACCTGGGAGGCGGAGCTTGCAGTGAGCCAAGATCGTGCCACTGCACTCCAGCCTGGGCGACAGAGCAAGACTCCGTCTCAAAAAACAAGAAAAAAAAAAAGAAAAGAAGAAGAAAGTCTGTAACCCAGCAGCCAGCATGGAATAGGCACTGGCATCACTGTATTGAAAGAATGAGGTGAGCTCTATCTCTTGCAATAGGCTGTGAATCCCCTGAAGGCCAGGACTATGTTCCACCTGTCCTGAACCCCAGGGTCCTCCAGGGATGGGAACAAATGGGAGGAACTCCTGGGGCTGGTGTGTGTGTGTGTGTGTGTGTGTGTGTGTGTGTGTGTGTTGCCCCTGATCCATCCAGCACTTTCTGTGGACTTACCTACATCAGCAAGAGTCCCATTCTGCCCTGTAAGGGCTGGGGGTGTCTGAAAAGGGAAGCAGGTGGCGGGTGCCTCCCTGTCTGGGCCCCCACTACCAAGAGCCTATGCCAGAGGTGAGGGCCCAGGATGGTGGAAAGAACTTGGCCGGTGGCTGCAGCCACCAGTTCCTGGTTGCCAAGTGACAGCAATGTGGGTATTCCAAGCTCCCTGCCTCCCTGGAAACCATGAAGAACCGAACCAAGGGGCAGCGCCTAGATGGGCACTGAGACAAAATCATTCACTACTGTAATTCTTCTTCTTTGGCCTAGCATCAGCCCAACAGTATCACCTCCTCCCGCAAACCCTCCATGATTAATATTGTTCTTTGTTTCTACCAAGTAGCTGATATCCAAGACTTCCCAACTTCCCATTCCCCTTGTCAGTGGGGTACCCAGCATATTTGACACCCATAGCAGATACCTCTTTTTTTAAAAAAAAAAATGATAATTTTTAGGCGGGGCACAGTGGCTCACGCCTGTAATCCCAGCACTTTGGGAGGCCAAGGCCGGTGGATCACAAGGTCAGGTGATCGAGACCATCCTAGCTAACACAGTGAAACCCTGTCTCTACTAAAAATACAAAAAAATTAACCAGCTGTGGCGGCGGGCACCTGTAGCCCCAGCTACTCAGGCAGCTGAGGCAGGAGAATGGTGTGAACCCAGGAGGCGGAGCTTGCAGTGAGCTGGGATCATGCCACTGCACTCCAGCCTGGGCGACAGGGCAAGACTCTGTCTCAAAAAAAAAAAAGATAATTTATATGTATTAGTTTTTTAAAGTTTTTTATTGTGGTAAAATACACATAGCATAAAATTGATCATTGTAATCACTTTAGGTCTACAGTTTAGTGATATTAACCACACTGTTTTCCACAGAGGCTGCACCATTTTACATTCCCACCAACAGTGCACAAGCGTTCCAATTTGTCCACCTTCTCAGCAACACTTGTTATTTTGTGTTTTTGTTTTGTTTTGTTTTGTTTTGTTTTCATGGTAGCCATTTAGCCATTCTAATGAGTATGAGGTTGTATCTTTTTTATTTTTTAAATAGAGATGGGGTTTCGCCATGTTGCCAAGGCTGGTCTTAAACTCCTGAGCTCAAACAATCCACCCATCTCAGCCTCCCAAAGTGCTAGGATTACAGCCATGAGCTACCATGCCCAGCCAGTGGTATCTTATTATAATTTTGATTTGTATTTCCCTAATGATTAGGGATGCTGAGCATCTTTTGATGTACTTATTGGCCATTTGTATGACTTAGGAGAATGTTTGTTCAAATCCTTTACCCATTTTTTAACTGAGTTGTTTGGTTCTTGTTGTTCAATTTTAGGTGTTCTCTATGTATTTTGGATATTATTCCCTTATCAGATATATGATTTGTAAATATTTTCTGCCTTTCTGTGAATTGCCTTTTACTCTGTTGATGCTGTCTATTGATGCATAAAAGCTTTTAATTTTCATAAAGTTCAATTTGCCTGATTTTCCTGTTGTTGCCTGTGCCTTTGATGTCACATCCAAGAAATCACTGCCAAATCCAATGTTGTGAAGAATTTGCCCTACATTTTCTTCCAAGAGTTTTATATTTTTAGGTCTTACATTCAGGTCTTTGGTCCATCTTGAGTTCATTTTTATGTGTGGTGGGAGGGAGAGGTCCAGCTTCATTCTTTTTATATGAATATCCAGTTTCCCCAGCATCATTGGTTGAAAAAGCTGTTCTTTACCTATTGAATGGTCTTGGTGTCTTTGTTGAAAATCATTTGACCATACATGTGAAGGTTCATTTCTGGGCTCTCTATTCTGTTCCATTGGTCTATATGTCTGTCTTTATGCCAGTACCATAATGTTCTGATTACGTAGCTTTGTAGTAAGTTTTGAAATCAGGAAGTATGAGGCCGTCAATGAAGCAGATCACTTTTTAACACCTCCCTCCTCATCTGTGAAATTATTTTCAGCAATAACCACATGATAATCGGTAAAAATTATTATTGCCCTGATTCCTTCTTCTTCAATGAAAAAATATATATGAATTTTTTTTGAGACAGAGTCTTGCTCCATCACCCAGGCTGGAGTACAGTAGCATGATCTCGGCTCACTGCAACCTCTGCCTCCTGGGTTCAAGAGATTCTCCTGCCTCAGCCTCCCAAGTAGCTGGGATTACAGGCATGCACCACCAGGCCCAGCTAATTTTTGTATTTTTACTAGAGATGGGGTTTCACCATGTTGGCCAGGCTGGTCTCGAACTCCTGGCCTCAAGTGATTCACCTGCCTTGGCCTCTCAAAGTGTTGGGATTACAGGCGTGAGCCACCACGCCTGGCCAAAAATATAATTTATAGATGGTACAACTCCCCCTTTTTAGTGTATAATTCTGAGTTTTGACAAATGTACACAGTCTTATAACCACCATATTCTCTAGGTATATCCAGAAAGAAAGGATTTTTAAAAATTCATCTTTATTGAGGTATAATTTACATACAATAAAATCACCCATTTTAGTTGTATACTTCATGAGTTTTGCCTAATGTATAGACCAGTGTAACCATCATGACCAAGATATAGCATGTTTACATGACTCCAAAAAATTTCCTCAGGTGCCTTGGCAGTTAATCTCTCCAGCCTCTAGCTGAGGTGTGTTAGTCCATTTTGCATTGCTATAAAGGAATACCTGGGACTGGGTAATTTGTAAAGAAAGGCACTGCAGGCTGTCTAGCATGGCACCAGTATCTGCTTGGCTTCTGGTGAGGCCTAGGAAGCTCTCAATCTTGGTGAAAGGCAAAGGGGAAGCATGCATGTCGTATGGAGAGAGAGAAGGGGAGGGAGCAAGGAAGAGGTGCCAGGATCCTTTAAATAACCAGATCTCACATGAACTAATAGAGTGAGAACTCACTCATTACCATGGGGAGGACACCAAACCATTCATGAGAGATCCACCCCCATGACCCAGACACCTCCCACAGGCCCGCTTCCAGCATTGGAGGTCACATTTCAGCAGGAGATTTGGAGGGGACAAAACATCCAAACCATACCACCAGGCAACCACTGATCTGTGTTTTTTACATCTGTATTTTTGGTATCTAATTTTGCCTTTCTTAAAAGTTCATATAAATGAAATGTATATGATGCCCCAGGAAGTGGATGTCAAGATGGAGTTAGCAGTGTTAGAGGTTTACTGGGGATAAGTCACAAAAGAAAAAGGGGAGTGGGAACAGGAGTATGTGGGGAGAACCTTCAGGCCTTTCTGCAGATCTGGCACCTACGAAAGAAGAGAAGGAAGGAATAAGGATTAGTGAGAAAGTCTCAGCCAGCTCAATGGAGGACTCTAGCACCAAGAAATATCATAGAGAGTTCCCTGTTGGACTGAAATGGCCAGGCCTTAGTGCTGTCTCTGTCTTTACGGGGCTGCCCGTAAAGAGCATGGCTTCAGCATGATCCCAGTGGTCCTACTGCTGGAGGATGTTAGCAAACTGCACTCCTCACAGCTGCGTGGCAATTATTTTCTTGAAGAAGGTTTGGCACCCCTCCATAGCTGACACATAAAATAATACCCCTTCATGCCTTTTTTCACTCATCATCATGTCCAAACTGCATCCATGTTGTGTGTATCAGTCCCTTCCTTTTTATTGAGTAATATTGTGTTGTATGGATGTGCCAGTTTGTCCAGTCCCTTATTGATGGGCATTTGGGTTGTTTCCAGCTTGGGATGATGAGTAATGCTGCTGTAGACATACATGGACAGGTCTTGGTATGGCCTTATGATTTCATTGGTCTTGGATAAATTCCTAGGAGTAGAATTGCTGGATCTTATGGTAGAGTATATGTTTATAGGAAACTGCCAAATGGGTTCCCAAAATGGTCATACCATTTTCCACACCTGCCAACAATGAATGAGAATCCTGATTGCTCGACATCCAGCAGAAGGGGATTTAAAGGGGAAAATGTGGTGCTTACTGAACCAGTGGATGGATTGGAATGTAAAGATTAGGGAAAACTGCCACCAGCTTTCAGAAAGTCTGGACGTTGCAGGAGCTTCAGGAAACTACCAGCAGTGATCACAGCTGCCTCCCATCCTGCGGCAGTATGTGTGTATGTAGGGTGGTGGGGGGACCTGCAGAGGCTGCTGCCAAACTGAAACCTGAAACTCAAGATTCTGCCACTGCTGTTGGAGAAGCAATAATATGCCCCTGCCTCTGCCTCCCAGTGGCTGGATCTAACTCGGAACCCAGCTAGCAAGTCATTCTGAAAAATGCACTTGTTAGGTTTCAGGCCCCTGAAATACTAAGGAAAGGCATAAAAGGTGTGAGTGTGTGTGTATGTGGTGGGGGTCAGGGGGATGGTACTGAGGCTTTGACAAATTGCTCAATGTATATTATCTCATTTAATTCCCGGAACAACACTTTAAGGTAGAAACTATTATGATCTTCGCTTTAAAAATGAGAAAAATAAGGGAGAAGTTGTGCCATTGTCCTAAACAGCAGGGTCAGGATTTGAGCAAGGCGGTCAGCCTGCTTGCCTCCTCATCACAGTGCCATGCCTCCAGCAGCATCACTAAGGGCTTGTGGGATTCTGAGCTCTGAGTTTCAAGATCTACACAGGAGAAGCCAAGAGTCATGAGTGAGGACCATCTTTCAGACCTCAGGGGCAAAAAAGGCTGGGAATAGAAAAAAGGGTCAAGGATCCAGGCTGGGAACAGAGAAACGATCTAGGCATGAGAAGCTCCTCCAACCACAGGGACACATGAAGAGCCTCTGCAGAGACAAGGGAGGCCACAAGAGGGCACCCTGGCCCACCCAAATGTCCACAGACGGCAGCCAGGCAGGGAGAGGCACGCTCTCCTCCATCCTGACTTCATTCCACCAGGAGGTTCAGGGAAGCCCCCAGCAGGCTCTGTCCACACTGCAATCAGCCTTCACACCTGGAAATACCTGATTTTAGCTCTGGGCATCGTTGCCTTCAGGGAGAGACGATCCTCAGAGAACCCAAGTCCTTGGAGGCACAGAGGGTCGGTTTCAGAGGCCACTCTCTTTCCTGTACCCCCTACTTCTCTTTGTCTCCATCCTTTCACAGACTTGGGCCTGATCCTTGCCTTGCCCCCATGCCACCCATGTCCAGCTCCAGCTCCAAAGTTCCATCAGGCACTTGCCCACCTTGTTCAGGCAGGTGGGAGGGGTGACCAGCCTCACCTTGAAAGGCTAGAAGCTCTGCCCGATGCTCCCAAACCAGAACATCAGCTCCACGAGCACGGGAATTTGTGTCTATTTGGTTCACTGCTGTAGCCCTGGCACCTAGAACAGAGCCTGGCATACATAGTAGGTGCCCAATAAATATGTGATGAGTGAATAAATAAATTAGCAGGTGCATAGTGTAGAAAAGTGTCTAGGCCTTGGAGTCAGGCAAACTGGGTATACATCTCAGCCTCTTTGCTTACTCACTATTCAACTTTGGGGAAATGGCTTATCAAATTGTCAAATGGGGTTATAGTGGTGTCTCCCCAAGGGCTGTTGGGAGAATTTCTGGACATGATGTCAATAAAATGCCTCCCACAGTACCTGGCTCATGATAAGGGCTCCTAAGAGGTGACTCATTATTTGAGATAACGAGGCCTTGGAAAACAGCACCTGTTTATTGAGGATTTACTATGTGTCTGGCACTTGGCTCATGTTACCTAATTCAATTTTCTTAACAACTTTTAAATGAGAAGTTAAGTAGCTCAGAGAAATTAAGCAACTTTTCCAGGGTCACACAGCTGAGAAGAACAAACTTGGGTTTAAGTCCAAGTCTTGAAGCCTGCAGCATGCAAGTTTGCAAGTCAGACTTCCTGGGCTCAAATCCTGGCTTTTTTCACTTACAAGCAGTATGACCCTGGGCAATTTCCTTAGGCAGAGAGCTAGGAAGGGACAGAAATAGGCCACCACGTAGGCCTGGACTGTTCTTTAGGATTTGCGGGAGTCAAAGACATCACAATGGTACTAAGAGTACTGCTGCAGTCCCACTCCCTGGAGATTGTGCAACCTACCGAGGCCCCTGGAACCTGCTGTTTAATCACAGCATCACCTGGCCCCCATCAAGCACCAGACTGTTTCCAAGTTATTCTTTGTACTCCACTTGGAGCTGAATTCACAATCTGGTCAAGCAGTCAGGACACACACACGCACACACAGCTTGGCTTTCCCATGTAGACTTGGGCAAGTTGCTTTGCCTCTTTGAGCCTTAATTTGCACATTTGTAAGCTGAGGGGTGATAGGTAGCACCCTGAATGAGGATTACCTACAAAATGGAAGGGCGCCCTGAGCACTGGAGCTGAGCAAGGAGGAATGGGAGGGTTGGTTTCCAGGACTACTTCAGTAAGAATCAGGCATTGATTTCTAAGGCTCTGTTAAAAGATACTTTTCAGAAAAAGGTTAAAACCATGACTCTGTTACAGCTATAAAAACGAGCCCATACTAAAGATTTTACTTTACTTGTTAAACAATGAGGGGGCAAGACAGATGTTATAACTCATTCAAAAGAAAAGTACAAATGTATATAGAGTAAAATAAATAGACAGATGTTACAACTGGGTCAAAGGACAAGTCAAAAAAGCACAAATTTATATGTAATAAAGGAATTGAATTATAACTGGAGGCACAGTTAATTTTTCCACAAAGGGGATGGAAGTCAATTCCATCAGACAAGACAAAGTTTGTATGTCTGTCAGTTCTCTGCAATTTACAAAGTGCAAAATATTAGGCTCAGAGACAATGAACAGAGCTAGAATCATACATTCCCCAGAAGGATGTGCTATAGTTTTCTCTATAGCCCTTTTTGGCCTGGAGATTCCAGGCTTCTCATCCAGCACTTCTTAACTTTTCTGGGTTTCAGTTTCCTCATCTGTAAAATGGAGTGACTAATTATAATACTCCCTGGTTGCGTGAAGATGAAGTGAGCTGGTAGAGTAGAATACTTCACAGACAGTGAAGTCTTGGTTCCCTAATCAAAGGTTATAACAGTCTCTCTTACACTGTATTGTGAGGAGGATGAAATGGGCAACACATACAAACAACCCTGACCCATGCCGTCACTCAGCGTGCGTTGACACCTTGTAGGAATAGTTCTGACCACTTCGAAAGTCAGCACAAACTGGGTTAAAACCCAGGCCTCTCTGGTGTCACAAGCCATATGATTTTGTTGAACATGAGATTTTGTTGAGTACCTCCTCCCCTGGTGGGGCCTCAGTCTGCCCATCTTTCCAGGAGTGCTCGGTCAGCCGAACTCCTGAGTGACATCGTCTCCTATTCTCTCCACTGCGTGAGGCACTTCACAGCTGCCAAGCTGTCCAGGACAGAGCAACTCTGGGAATGGCCTGGCAGGCAGGTGGCATGGATGTGGTAGTTCAGGGTGACTGGCTGGCAGGGATGTGGCAGGGATAAAGTCCAGCCTCCAGCCCATCCCGAACTGTCATAGTTTCCATCTTGCTCACATGGCCTGGTGGAAAAAGGCTGGCCCCAGCTGGACTTTAGTAAGAGAAAAGGAAAAGATGTTTCCCAACTGCTGGGTCAGGTCTCAAGTTGGCCAGGATGAGAAGGACAGGGCAGAGTCCAGCTTCATCTGAATCTGTGTCTTCTCCCCGCCTTGTCTGTGGCCCAGCTGTCCTCCTGCACACAGCTGTCATCTTAGAGCATCCCTGTGCCAATTGCCAAAGCAAGACAAGTTGTCCTGCTTTGGGTCCGGGCCGCCAATGCACCCAGCTCCATGCCAAGACCTTTGGTGGGGTCAGAGGAGGAGCCCTTGCCTTTGGAGGTTCAGCTGTCGAGTCTTCATTGAGGGCTATAATTCATGGGAATGCTTAGTTTGCAAAGGAAGGAAAACAAACTGGTTTGGGCAAAAAAGCAATTTATTGTCCTAAGGGGGAAAACGAAGTGGGGAGAAGAAAGGGAGGTTAGGAGTGAGGCGTTTTAACTAGGGAGTCCAGGGAAGGCCTCACTGAAAAGGGATGTTTGAGCAAAGACTTGAGGAGGTAACAGAGTGAGCCCTCTGACGTCCCAGGCAGATGGAACAGCAAGTAGAAAAGCCCTGAGGTGGGAGTGTGCCTGGCATGTGTGTCAGGAGCCCAGGGAGGGAGGTGAGTGATAGGAGATGAGGTCGTAGGGGTAACTTGGAAGCCAGATATTAGTAGGACCTTGTAGGTCAAAGAAAAGACTGGGAAAGTACATATATTTTTAAAGAATGCCCTTTATTCCATGGACTGAAAGCAGAGTCAGGTTCCTGCAGGCTTTGGTGGGAGGGGAATTAAGATGGGGAGTAGAAGTGAGAGGAGCAGAGGATGGAGCAAAGACTTCCCTTTCTCAGCCTGGCCTTCCTTGGTGTTGGGCAGCACCGCCTAGGAGCCAGCGGGGGAATTAGTGCTCTGGGATCCACAACACAAGTGAAAGGAGCCTGTGGCCAGTGGCATCCCTGCCAGGCAAAAGCCTCTTCTGGAGTCACCTAAAGCACTCAAGTGACTGCGCTGGGCCAGAGCAGTTTGTGATGGCTGCTGTTGCCCACTAAGGAAGAGCTCTGGGAGGACAGGTTACCCTTTGTAGCAGCAGTTCCCAGGCCTGGGCCCCATGCAGAGGTCATAGTTTTATGTCTGGTGGGCAGTTCTCACTCTGGGGAAACCCAAACTCTTGGAGAGAATAGGCGATATCAGTCAACGACTTCATTTTACATATGGGGAAATTGAGGCAGAGAGAGAGAGTAGTGCACTGAGGCTCACGTAATTGGACAACAGCAAAGCTAGGACTTGAATTCAGACTTTCTGACTCCCAAAGCCAGTGCTCCTTTCCCACTTCTAGGGAGACAAAAGATCCCAGTGAGAATTCCAGGCCTAGAGTTAAACTCTGCATTTGAATCCTTGCTCTACCACTTGTTGGCTGTGTGACCTGGGGCAAGTCACTTCACCTCTCTGTGCCTCATATTCCTCATCTGTAAAATTGAGAAAATAATAATAAAAAAATCAATACCTACCTCATAGAGTTGTGGTGAAAATTACATAAGGCAATATCTGGCCGTAGAACAGAGGTGACATCAGTAAAAATGGTGGAGGAAGATTGGAAAATTCTTTCCTCTGATGAGAAAACTGGAAAAAAAATGATCAGACTCAACTTTTTCAGAATCTTGAAATTAATCAAAGGCTTGCAGCAATTGAGGGAGCCTTTATTCAAGAAAAAAGGCTAAATCTTGATAAGAACAGTGACCTCTGTGATGTTCTTACTTGCCCTATTCCCATCCCCCTCTTTTCAGCTCTGTGGTAGCCTTGGAAACCAGTAGCCCACATTTATGGTGAAAACTATCAAACTGGTAGCCACCAGAGGGGACAGAATAGAGTTGAAGCTCCTTCAAAGCCACATTCCCTGGAATTGTCCTTGTTGGCCCATCTGGTGATTCCCTGCAAGACCCCACTTGCAAGGCTGTCTTTATTTTAGCTGACTCAGAGCTTACCCAATGGAAAAAGTTTCTCTTGCCTTTTCACTGGTAGTATTTGTCAAAAATGTGTAGAGGCAATTATTTAACTTTGTGATTGCGTTGGTTGTAAATAATATTTAGGGCAAATGAAAAGCTTTAAAGGAAAAGCTGGAGAATAAGATGTCCTATAGGGGCTTTGAAAAGCTCTGACATTTCCTGGGAATCTAGAAGGCCATGAGCATGTGTGGGGTGGTACAGGTGCCTAGGGCTGTCCATGCGCACAGGAAAGACTTGAGAGGGCCCTAAACTATCACCTCTGGATGACCTTGAGGCTCTGCACAAGCAGAACGTGAAGGCTAAGGCAGAGTTATCAATTGCCTACCTAAGGTTTGAATATGCTTCAACGTACAGACAGACCCTCAACAAAAACTGGGAGACATATTAATTGCAGGCATTTAAGGAAATTTCTGCCCAATATTTCAATACCATACAGACAAAAGGATCCAGCCTTTATAGAAGCAGTTCAGAAATGTCACTTAAAAAAACCAAACACCACAACATCAACATGTGGGGAGGGGATAGAATATAATTTCCAGAGCATCCATAATATATTATGTAAAATATTCAGGTTTAAACAAACAAACAAAAAAGAGACATGAAAAGAAATAAGAAACTATGGCCAGGTACAGTGGCTCATGGCCATGTGGCCGGATACATTTGTAATTCTAGCACATTGGGAGGCTGAGGGAGGATTGTTTGAGACCAGGAGTTCAAGACCAGCTTGGGCAACACAGCAAGACCCCCATCTCTAAAAAATTTTTAAAAACTAGCCTGTGGTGGTGTGCACTGTAATCCTAGCTACTTGGGAGGCTGAGGCAGGAGGACTGCTTGAGCCTAGGAGTTTAAGGCTGCAGTGAGTTATGATCACACCACTGCATTCCAGTCTGGGTTACAGAGTAAGATGCTGTCTCAAAAAAATAAAGAAGAAGGAGAAGCAGGAGGATAAGGAGGAGGAAGAGGAGGAGAAAAAGGAGAAAAAAGAGGAGAAGAAGGAGAAAGAGGAGGAGAAGGAGAAACTGGTCCCTACATAGGAGAAAAAGCAGTGAATAAAAACTGTCCCTGAGGAAGCCCAGACATTGAACTTACCAGGCAAAGACTTTAAATAATCCATTTAAAATACATGCTAAAGGAAAGCATGTATAAAGAACTAAAGGAAAGTAGAATGATTTCTCACCAGATAGATAATAACAATAAAGAGATTTAAAATTATATTTATAAAAGGACCAAATGGAAATTTTGGAGTTGGAAATCACAATAACTAAGATTAAAAATTCACTAGAGGGGCATAACAGCAAATTGGAGCAGGCAACAAGAAAGTCAGCAAACTTGAAGTTGGATCAATTGAGAGTAGTCAGTCTGAAGGACACAAAGAAAAATGAATAAAGAAAAATAAGCAGAGCCTTAAAGACCTATGGGACATCATCAAGCATAATGCCATATGCATAACAGGAGTTCCAGAAGCAAAGGAGAGAAAGATTCAGAATATTTGAAGAAATAATTTGATGGAAAAACATTTACCTACACATCTAAGCAGCATAACAAACTCTAGGATAAACTCAGAGACCTACATGTAGACACATCATAATCAAACTGTTGAAACATGTGGAGAGAATCTTGAAGGCAGCAAGAAAAAAAATTACTCACCAGGTACAAGGAATCCCCAATAAGATTAACAGCTGATTTCTCATTAGAAACCATGGAGACCAGAAGGTGATGAAATGACACATTCAAAGCACTGAAAGAGATTGTCAATCAAGAATTCTATATCCAGCAAAGCTTTCCTTAAAAAACAAGAGAGAAATTAAAACATTCCCAGATAAGCAAAAACTAAGAGACTTTATTGTTAGCAAATCTGTTCTTTAAGAAATACTAAAGAGAATTCTTCAGGCTGAATAAAAGGACTCTAGACAGCAACTTGAATTCACAAGAAGAAATAAAGAACCCCAGTAAAAGTATACAGTAGAAATACATGTTATATAAATATTTATATGTTTTTATAAACCTTCTTCCTCTTATCTGACTTAAAAGATGACTGTGTAAAGAAATGGTTATGAATCTATGTTGATGGTAATGCAGTCTATGTATGATAATCACAATAGAAAAGAAATAAAAGGCATCTATATTGGAAAGGAAAAAGTAAAACTATTTTTATTTGCAGATGACATCATCATGATCTTTATAAAATCCTAAAGATTTCACCAAAAAAGCTAATAAGGCTAATAAAATGATTCTGCAAGGCTGCAGAATATAAGATCAAAATGAAAAAATCAATTCTATTTCTGTGCATCAGCAATGAACAATCCAAAATGAGATAAAACAATTCCATTTATAATAGCACCAGAAAGGGTAAGATATTTAGGAATAAATTTAACAAAAGAAGCAGAAGACTTGTATACTGAAAACTATGAGACATTATTGAAAGAAATTAAAGATTTAAATAAATGGGAAGAAATCTGTGTTCATAATTGAAAGAGATAATATTGGCAGTATTCTCCAAATTGATTTATAGATCATAGTAATTCATATCAAAATCCCAGCTGACAATTTGGCAGATATTGATAAGTTGGTCCTAAAATTCATGTGGAAATGCAAGGGACCTAGAAAGGTCAAAATAATCTTAAAAAGGAAACATTGGCAGACTCATACCTTCCTTTTTTGAAATCTGTTACAAAGCTCTAGCAGTCAAGACTATGTGGTACTGGCATAAGGATAGACATATAGATCACTGGAACAGAATTGAGAGTCCAGAAATAAGTAAATTCATACATTTATGGGCAATTGATTTTTGATAAAGATACTAAGATAATTCAATGGGGAAAAGAATAGTCTTTTCTTTTTCTTTCTTTTTTTTTTTGAAACAAAGTCTTGGTCTGTCACCCGGGCTGGAGTGAAGTGGCATGATCTCAGCTCACTGCAACCTCTGCCTCCTGGGTTCATGCGATTCTCCTGCCTCAGCCTCCTGAGTAGCTGGGACTACAGGTGTGTGCCACCATGCCTGGCTAATTTTTTTTGTATTTTTAGTAGAGACGGGGGTTTCACCATGTTGGCCAGGCTAGTCTCAAACTCCTTACCACATGATCTGCCCACCTTGGCCTCCCAGAGTGCTGGGATTACAGGTGTGAGCCACCACGCCTGGCCAAAGAATAGTCTTTTCAACAAATGGTCCTGGAATGACAGAATACAAAAGACTAAAGGTGGATTCTTATCTTAATCCAGATATGTAAATTGACTAAAAATAGATCAAAGTCTTAAATGTAAGAGCTAACACTATAAAACTCTTAGAATAAAATTTAGGAGTAAGTCTTCATTGCCTTGGATTAGGCAACGTTTTTTTCAATATAACATCTAAAGCACAAGCAACCAAAAGAAAAATTGAAGATGTTTGTATTCAAATAACACTATCAAGAAAATTAAAAGACAACCCACAGAATTGGAGAATATTTCCAAAACACGTATCTGATAAGGGTCTAAATATCCAGAATATATACTCCTAGAGCTCAGGAATTAAAAAACCACAACCCAATTTAAAAATGGACCAAGGAAGGCCGAGGCGGGTGGATTACCTGAGGTCAGGAGTTCCAGACTATCCTGGCCAACATGGTGAAACCCTGTCTCTACTAAACAAACAAACAAACAAATAGAAAAATTAGCTGGGCGTGGTGATGGGCACCTGTAATCTCAGCTACTTGGGAGGCTGAGGCAGGAGAATCACTTGAACCTGGGAGGCAGAGGTTGCAGTGAGCTGAGATTGCACCATTGCACTCCAGTCTGGGCTACAAGAGCAAATTTCTGTCTCAAAAAAAAAAAAAAAAACAAAACACAACAAAGGATTTGTGTAGACATTTTTCCGAGGAAGATACACAAATAGGCAATATACACATGAAAAGATGATCAACATTATTAGTCTTTTGCAAATCAAAATTAGAATCAGATACCACTTCACATCCACTAAGATGGTATAATAAAAAAAAGAGGGGCAATAACATGCTGGTGAGAATGTGGAGAAATTGGAACTCTCATATGTTGCTGTAGAAATGCAAAATGATGCAGCCCTTTTGGAAAATGATTTGGCGGTTCCTCAAAGAGTTAAACCTAGAATTCCCATGACTATAACCCATGAATTCCAATCCTAGTTATACACTCAATAGAAGTGAAAACACATATTCACACAAAAACTTGTACATGTATGTCCATAGCAGCATTATTATTACATGTATGTCCATAGCAGCATTACTCATATTAACTAAAAGGTAGAAACTATCTAAGTGTTCCATCAACTGATAAATAGATAAGCAAAATGTGATGTAGCCATGCAATAGAATATTATTCGGCCATCAAAAAGAATGAAATACTGATACAGTACTTTGTTAACTTTGTTGTGACAATGTGACAACATGGATGAACCTTGAAAGCACAATGCTAAGTGAAAGAAGCCAGATTGAAAAGTCCACATATTGTACGACTCCTCATATAAGTCCAGAATAGGCAAATCCTTAGAAACATAAAGTAGCTTAATGGTTGCTGGGGGCTTGTGGGAGGGGGAATTGGAAGTGACTGCTAATGGGTATGAGGTTTCTTCCTTTTTTCTTTTTTAATAGACTTTTTAAAGAGCAGTTTTCAATTCACAGCAAAATTGAGTGGAAGGTACTGAGATTTCCCACATACCCTCTCCCCCCATATATGTGTGGCCTCCTCCACTATCAAAATCCCACACCAGAGTGGTACATTTTCTACAATCAGTGAATCTACATTGACACATCATTATCACCTAAAGGCCATAGTTTATATTAGGGTTCACTCCGGTGGGAGGTTTTTAGGGTGATAAAAATATTCTGGAAATAGTGGCAATCGTTGCACAAACCACTGAATTGGATGCTTTTAAAAGGGTGAATTTTATAGTATATAAATTATCTCTTAATTTTAAAAAAGTTTTAGAACACTGCTAGACACAGGATAAGCTCATTAAATACTAGCTGTTATTATTTTTTAACTTTTAAAATAAGGCTTAGGGGAATGGGGGAATAAATTAACTGTTATTTGTCCTATATCGACCTCCGCTTGTTAGAGAAGAAAACGCAGGAAAGAAAGAAGCAGAATAAAAATGACTCTCAAGTATGTGCGGCTCAGTGAAGACAGGTGATGGGCTCAAGGCACACTTAATCTGTGTAGGGGTAGGAACATGTTAAACCCATCTACCTCTGTCATCTGGGGTCCTTCCCCTGGCCAAGGCTGTTTCTCTCCTCAAACTGATTGAGTGTAGGACAACTCTTGCCAGGCACCCAGCTCTTCCAGCAAGCTCCAAGGATTTAATCTTGACAGTGTGTTTTATCAGGGTTTGTGATCATCCTGTTTCAGAGATGATTGGGTCACATTTCTCCATTAATGATCCTAAATTTAATGTTCTTATCTCTAAAACGGGTATCATCTATGTTCATGTTTGTTCAACTTGCAGTGATGTCACCTTTTCCTGATTGGACCTACAAATTTAATGCAATCTTGATTAAATCTCAGGAAATTTTTCTTTCTTTCTTTGAAAAAAAAAGTCAATCTTATTCTAAAATTCACATGAAAACCCAGAGCAAAGAATAGCCAAATAAAATCTTGAAGAAGAAATTAGGAGACTTCGCCCTAGCGGAGATGTATATTATAAAATCAGTAATTAAGGTAATGTAGTATTGGCACAAAGAGACCAATGGAATGCACAGAATCTAGAAACAGCCCCACCTGTATGTGATGATTTAGGACAAAAATGACCATGTAGTATAGTGAGGAAAAAGCAGACTTTTCAATAAATGGTAATAGGACAATAGGATGTCTATTTGGGAAAAAATAAATCCTTGATTCCTGTTAGGGGATGAATGTTTTTGTCCCCCTTACCCTTCACCCCACTCACTGCCAAATTCGTATGTTGAAGCACTAACACCGAATGTGATGATATTTGGAGATGGGATTTTGGGAGGTAAGGAGGTTTAGATTAGATCATGAGGGTGAGCTCCTCCTGATGGGATTAGTACCCTTTTAAGAAGAGGAAGACAGAGAGATCTCTCTCTCCATGTGCTCACACAGAGGAAAGGCCACATAAGCACAGCAAGAATGTGGCCATCTGCAAACTTGGAAGGGGACCCTCACCAGAAACTGAATGTTGTGATCTTGGACTTCTCAGCCTCTAGAACTGTGAGGAATAAATGTCTGTTGTTCAAGACACTCAATGTATGGTATTTTGATATGGCAGCCTAAGCTAAGACAATTCCCTACCTCACACCATTAAATAAATAAATAAATAAATCCCAGGTGATTTGTGAATCTAAATTTGAAAATCAAAACAATAGGTAAATATATTCTTGTCCTTAGGTCAGGCAAAGATTTCTTAAATAGTTCAGAGAAACGCTAATCATAAAGGAAGATTGATAAACTGGACTTCATTGAAATTAGGAATGTCTGTTCATCCAAAGACATTATCAAAAAAGCAAAAGGTAAACTACAGAGTAAAAGACCACATTTGCTGTATGAACAACCAAAAAAGGACTTGTCGAATAGAACATATAAAAAGTGCCTTCAGTCGTGAAGAAAAAGGCAACTCAATTTAAAAAGGGACAACACACCCAAACAAGCTCTTCACAAAAGAGAATATCCAAATGGCCAATAAACAAATGAAAATGTGCTCAGCTTCACTGGTTATCAGGGAAAGGAAAATTTAAGCCTCAATGAGATATCTCTACACATTCACCAGAATGGCTAAAAAGGAAAAGTCTGACAATACCAAGTATAAACAAGAATGTAGGGCAACTGAAATTTTTATACGCCTTACTTTACATTGGTATAGCAGCTTTGGAAAATGGATAGTATTTAATAAAGCCAAATATATGCATACCCTATGGACTATCAATTCTACTCCTAGGTTTATGCCTAATATAAATGAGTACCTACGTGCACCAGAAGACAAATACAAAGTGTTCACAGAATTCTACAAAAGCCCCAAACTGGGAACAATGTTAAAGTACATTGCCAGTAAAATGAATAAACAAATTGTAGTTTACTCATATATAGAAAACTAAAGAGCAACAAAAATAAATGAGCTTCTATTTCATGCAACAATGTGGATGAATTTCACAATTATAATTTTCAATGAAAGAAGCCAGACACAATACTGTACTGTACTGCATGATTCCATGTACACAAAGTGCAAAAACAGGCAAAATGAGTCCATGGTGTTAGAAGTCATGAGAGAGGTTGCTCTTTGGGGCAGGGAAGGGGAGGGAACATGAGGAGGGGGGGAATATGAAGAGTGACAGTCACTTAGTGTGTTACTTAATATCACTTTGATATTAAGCTGTACACTTAGGGTTTGTGCACTTTTCTGTATATGAATCATACTTGAATAAAATGGCTTATTTTTGAAGCGAATAGATAATGATAATATCTACTATTGTGGGGAATACGTGAAAAAAAGAGTAATTGCTGAGATCACTGATTTCTAATTAAGTTCCAGGCACTGAGTAAATGCTTCCCAGAAGTGTAATAAGGACTAAGATTTTGAAATATTTCACTGGGCTTTTCTTCTTTCCCTTTCCTTGTCCCTTAGCTTTCCCCTGAGAAAGCCAGAGGTATCAGTGGGGATCAAGAGTGTTACAGCAGGAGCTCAAGGGAAAAAAGTTTATGTTGAACCTTGGACCTTCCAAATAGGAATTGTGGGTTCCTCACAAAGAAATAGTCTTGAAAGCCAGTGTTTTTTTTTTTAGAGAGAAGCTAATCTTCCCAACTCTTTAGGTTCCCATCGATACATGAAAAGCCTGGCCTGCTGGGCAGCAAGATGGATCCTGACTATAAGCAAGATGCACTTTCCTACCTATTTTTTCATAGGTAGAAAAAAATCTAGGCTAAGTTGTTAGGGATGTCCTGTGTGTCTAGGAAGGATGATCAGGGAAGAGAGAGAAGTCAGGGAAAGAGAAGTAGAGAGAAGGAAGTAGAGAAGAAGTAGAGAGAGGAGAAGCAAGATCCCCAGGAGCTTCTTACACACACACACACGCACAGAGATCCATTAGAGAAAGTAAAGCCTGCATCATTTGTGCACATGTGTGCATCATGGTAAAACCTAGCCCTATACACACAAGCTCTCATTTCATCCTCTTAACAATCTTGTTACCCCTATTACTGTTTCCATTTTTCACAAGTGGAAAGAGGTTTAAAGAGTGATGTGCTTGCTCAAGGTCGTGGCTGGGCTCCAGCACATTGCTCTCCTCTGTTATGTTGCACTATTCATAAAACACTTAGTGGAGCATCCAGCATGTTAGAAGATATTATTGTTATTATCTTCTCAGTCCTTCCTCCCAAGTAAATTGTAGAGTACATTACCATTAGAAATCAGAGGACTCGGATTCTAGAAAGACCTAATTCTGCTACCAATTAACTAGAAGCCCTTGGACGGTGGCAACAGCTAATGCTTGCCTAGGTTCCTTACTGATCACCACGCCCCATCCTGTCTGCCCCTTGAGGGGGTCCCTTAAAGGTGATGTGGGGAGAGGTCAGTGCCATCCTGGCTTGCAGATAAGAAACCTGGGAGACTTGAGCTGCTTGCCTGAACAAGGTTTGTGATACAGCAGGTCACTGCTCCTCCCTGGGCCTCAGTGTCCCCATCTGTAAAATGGGGAGAAGGGCACATAGGATGGACAATTTCTAAACTCCTTCCCCTCATTTGAAGTTTCTGGAGTGCAAAAGAAAGAGAAAAGGGAGAGGAAGAAAGAAGGAAGAGAGACAGAGTGTTAAAGGAGTGGTTTGGAGTTCAGCTTTTATTTTTTTAGGCCATAATGAGAAAAGATTCAAACCAGATGTTGTCTTAGTGACTTGCAGTAGCTGAGAGTGGAACTGTGTTGTGATAATACCACATTAGCATGAAGCAATATATCTATCAACAGTCCCAGTCAGAATAAAGCAGTTGGCATTTCCAGGGACTGAGTCCCCACACTTGAGTTCAGCATTTGAAAGGACCTCAGACCCCAACTGGGTTTCCAAACTCTTCCAGGAAGGGCCCATTCTTCAGACAGTATCCAATCCCCAGCTCTCACTGGACCCCAATCACTGGGGAAGGCAGGGACCCTAGCCGCTCAGTTGGCGACACATTTGAGGCAGGCTGGGGAGGCAGGAAGAGCAGCAGCCCAGAAGAGCCAGTCTCAGTGGGGGCCAGTGGAGCGTGGCCCAAACAGCCCAGAGGGCCACAGGCCACATTGTTATTACTTTTTAATTAAAATGGCGTCTTTCTCCATTATTACAAAAGCCATATTTGTTTATTTTAGCAACATTAGACAGGGCAGACCAGGAAAAAGAAAAAATTAAAAACGACTCATGACCTAGAGTGAACCATAGTTAATGCCTGGGCATATTCAGAGTCACGAACTAAATGCTTATGGGGCCAGGCAGTTGATGTAAATGTGAATTGGGTGGTAGTTAAATTAATATAAATGTGTGCATAGGGTGAGTTAAGTTATATAAATATTAATGCAAATATGTGAACTTTGACATTAAAAAATCAGGAATGTCTGAATCTGTGAAGTAATGGAGAATACAAAGTCAGGTGTAAACGAATTCAAAAGTCAGAGAGATTTTAAATATTGATTTCCACTTCAGGGGCCACCAGTTTGAAATCCTTGCTATGTATCCTTCTATATCTTTAAGTATGTATGTATATATGTAAAGATACACATATAGGCATATACACACATATACAGATAAACATACATATATACATACATATATGTAATACCCCCCACTTATCCTTGGTTTCTGTTACCTAAGGTCAACCACGGTCCAAAAATATTAAATGGAAAATTTCAGAAATAAACAATTCATACTTTTTAAACTGCCTGCCATTCTCAGTAGTGTGATGAAATTATCCCCTTCTCCAGCATACCCATGCTGTACACACCCCCTGACTGTTAGTTACATAGTAGTTGGCTAAGTTCTCAGATCGAATGTCCTGGTGTTGCAGTGCTTGTGTTCAAGTCACCCTTATTTTACTTAACAACAGCCCCAAAGTGCAAGAGTAGTGACGTTGGGAATTTGGATATGCCAAAGAGAAGCTGTAAAGTGCTTCCTTTAAGTGAAAAGTCAAGATGAAAGTTCTTGACTTAATAGGGAAAGAAAAAACTCATATGCCGAGGTTGCTATGATCTGTGGTAAGAAAGACTCTTCCATCTATGAAAATATGAAGAAGGAAAATGAAATGTATGCTGATTTTGCTGTCATACCTCAAACTGCAAAAGTTATGGCCATAGTATATAATAAGTGCTTGGTTAAAATGGAAAAGGCATTACAATTGTGGGTGGAAGATAGGAACAGAAATGAGTTCGGATTGATGGTAATCAGGTTGTTTGGCACTAGCAGTAGTTTCAGGCATCCACAGGGGGTCTTAGAAATTATCCCTTGAGCCAGGCACAGTAGCTCATGCCTGTAATCCCAGCACTTTGAGAGGCTGAGGCAGGTGGATCATGAAGTCAAGAGATCAGGACCATTCTGGGCAACATGGTGAAACCCCATCTCTACTAAGAATACAAAAGGTAGCTAGGTGTGGTGGCGAGCACCCATAGTGCCAGCTACTCGGGAGGCTGAGGCAGGAGAATCACTTGAACCTGGGAGGTGGAGGTTGCAGTGAGCCGAGATCACGCCACTGCACTCCAGCCTGGTGACACAGCGAGACTCCAAAAAAAAAAAAAAGAATTGTCCCTTGAGGATAAGGGGGCACTACTGTACAGCAAGTATAATTTTTTGCATATGCTCGATATAATACTCCAATAAAAGTGGCAGGAAGATTGGGGACCAGTATCTCCACCCCTTCCTCCACCTTCCTGCCCTAACAGCAGCCCCTAAATAACTCTGGGCAACACAAGAATCTGGTTTGAAAATCAATCTTCTATTCCAGTGCTTCCTAGTGTCCATCATTTCATGGAGCAGTAAATTCCACCTTCCAAAAATTAGGGTTGGGGGGCTGACCTAGAGTTGCCAACGTTCTTCCCATTAGTTATGGCAGGCATGCCTAGCTGCTCACTCAGTAACCATTTCCTACTCCTCTATCCCTTTCTTTCTTAGTTTTGTTTGAGGGGCTCAGGTACCCTGTCCTGGGCAATTAATCATCATTAGTAAACCTGACACGGTAATCCCATTCCCTCTGCCAGATTCTTGATTTCCTAGACTTCCTTGCAGCTAAGGGTGTCCTTGTGACCCAGTTTAGCCAATGAGATATATGAGGAAGGGAAAGAATCATTGGTTCCATTTCACCCTCCCTCTTCCTACCTTGAACGTGAGCACTATGCCAAGAACAGTGACAGCCATGGTGGGATCATGAAAGAAAGGGCCATAGAATCACAGAGACCCCTACCTGCCTAGTGTTGGTGAGCACTGATATTTCCCCAGGGGCGTCTACCTCCAGACTTCTTTTCATGTTAAAAAATAAGCCCCTATTTGTTTGTGCCATTGTTAATTGTATTTTTTGTTATTTGCATCTTGGAAAGATGAAATGAGTCAACATCCATTATCATCATCAAGCCAAAGAAGTTGAGCAGAGATAATGTTACAGAAAAAAAAAAAAGTTTTATGAACATTTTGGTGTGGCCTCTGTTTTTCTGATTTTACTATAGACTAGCAAAAACATTTTCATAGAGCAGCCTTAGCCCATGGACAAAAATGCCTGGGAATTACCAATCCTTACCACAGCAGCAGATGGAATGACTGAAGGGCCATCCACCATCAGACTCATTACACAGGCTGGGCTTCTACTGTGGAACATTCAGATTGTTTCCTGTTATTTCCTGTATACACAGTGATGCAATGAACATGTGTGAAACTAAATCTTTGCTCTCATCTTTACTTTTTCTTTGGATGAATTTCTTTGGATGAATTCCTAAAAGTGGAATCTAGTTCATTTTACCCAACTGCCTTCCAGAAAGAAAACACCAAGTTATACTGTCACCTCCCCATGGCTGCTTCACACAACCAATTTGGATTGATAACATGTGTTGCCCCAGGATCCCTTCCTAAACTGCACTTGGGCCAAGGTGGTTGGAGTTGGCTGGCTTCTGCTCCCTACAACCAGGAATCCTGATTCACACATCTGTATCACCCTTCAACCCTCCAAGATCAAAGCCATTTGCACATTTACAAGTGGTCACTCCCCATCGTAAAATCTTCCCCTGCCCTTCCCAGTTTCCACAGAGGTGGAGAAGAACATCAAGGCTTCACTCAACTTCAGCTGTAGAACTTAAAACTAAGGCCGGGCACAGTGGCTTATGCCTGTAATCCCAGCACTTTGGGAGGCCGAGGCAGGTGGATCATGAGGTCAGGAGTTCGAGACCAGCCTGGCCAAGATGGTGAAACACCATCTCTACTAAAAAATTAGCTAGGTGCGGTGGTGGGCACCTGTATTCCCAGCTACTTGGGAGGCCGAAGCAGGAGAATCGCTTGAACCCGGGAGGCGGAGTTTGCAGTGAGCCGAGATCACGCCACTGCACTCTAGCCTGGGCGACAGAGCAAGACTCTGTCTCAAAAAAAAAAGAACTTAAAACTGTGTCACCAGGGCCTGCTGACATCCTCAGGTCCATCACCCACTCCTCACTGGTGCATCCAGGCACACGGTGTCATTTACTGTTCTGCAACTACATCATGAGCTTTTGTACATGTCGTTCTCATTTGTGGGAAGGCATTTTCCCTCTTTCCAGCTAACTGGTGCTCATCTTTTAAAATTCAGCTCAAATGTCACTGCTCCCAGGCAGCCTCCTTGATCTCCTCAAGCTGAGCAAGGGCCTATGTTTGGACCCCCACCCCCTATATAATGCTTCCCTCTATAATGCCATGACCACACTCATGTATCTATCTCATTCCCTCACCAGACTCTTAGGTCCTCAAAGGAAGAGAGAGCCAAAGGGGGAGAGCTCCCTTGGAGAGAAGCTCTGTCTCCCTGCTTGCCACACACACAAACCCTACCCACGCATCGACTCCTTTTGGAGTCTGACTCATGTGGCCTACCTCATTGCCAGAGAGTGTTGGACTTGGTGCCCAAGGCCTAGAATTGTGCCTATGCAGGCACATCCTTCCCTCTCTGGGCTTGATCAGAGGAAGAAATCAAAAAGGAAATTGTCAACCAGCCATTCCAGCTCTCACAGTGGGTGTCTAATAATGGTTGCACCAGACTGGAAGATGCTTGACAAATCATTCTCCCAGAAGTTCTAGCAGGAAGTAGAACTAAAAAGGGTTCATCTTACATCCATTCCTTTTTCTTCTGGCAAAAGTCATGGTTTTCTTTTTGGGATTCAGTCCTCTCCTTCCTTCAGCCTGGGAGGGCGAAGGTGGAGTGTTGATCTCAAGCCAATCAGAGTTAGGTATTCCCTGAACCACAGTGATTGGTTCAGGTATGTGGGCCTGTGACATGAAAGCCCATCAGAATTAGGTATTTCCTGAACTGCAGTGATTGGTATAGGTATAAGGCACATGAACTGAGAGCCAATTAGAGTGAATCCCAAAACTACTGGAAGATTGACATTGCTTTGTGTGGATTTGGACTCCAGAAGCTTTAGTCACCTAGATTGCTGGAGAATGAGGTCCACACTGATGGATCAAGACAGAGACCAGATTCTGCCTGGGATTCTATTCACTGGGTTTGAATTGAACCCAGTCGATTCATTGTTCCAATCGTTGCGTCCAGCCTCTCCTGGACTATTTGGTTCTTTCTTCCTCACCTTTCCTCCTTCTTCTCCTCCCTTTTATTTCTCCATCTTCTATCTCTATTTCTTCCCCCGCCCTCTCTTCCCTACCCATTGTATTGCAGACGTTTCTGGCTCTGGTCTGTCCATATGCACTGGCCTCACTGCTCCCTTGACTCACAGGGGTGGGAATGGGGTCCTCAGAGGGGCTAGAGGAACAGGTGGCAGACTGTGCATGGAAGGGGTGGAGTGACTGGGCAACAGCCAGTGTTCCTGGAATCTTCTACAGGGCATTTCTTTATTCTGGGCTCATGGCTCAGTTGGTGTCAACCATCTTGTTACCAACTGAGGAGCTTACACTCACTGTGCTGGCTCTGTGAGTTTTCTGCAGCATTGTTGGGGGAAAGCCTTCCTCTCTGTCTGCTCCATTTGCTTGTTACCAGGACTGTTCAAGGGCAACACCAGACACTGAAGGGAGAATTAAAGACAACGGTCTCCATTATGGTTTTAACATCCTCCTAGTCATGTTGATTGGCAGGGAGGACAGAAGACACTTATGCCTCACCTGGATTCATACATCTCCCCACCCAAGCCTGGGCCCATCATCTCTTCCTAGAACCGTTGCCCTTCCAGGCTCACCCTGCCACCAGCTTCTTCTAATTTGGCCTCTAAATTACTAACAATGTGCTTTGTCTGAAACATGGTCTATTTAGGCCACTTCACGAATTCAGGGAGTGGATTAGTTATATATGACCACATGACAAATTGCAAAACATAGTGGCTTAAACTCGAAGTTGACAGACTAAAATCCTCAGGCCAAATCTGGCCTGCTGCTTTTTTTTTGTAAGTAACGTTTTGTTGGAACACGGCCACACCTATTCATTTATGTATCATCTATGGCTGCTTTTGCAGAGTTGAATTACTGTGACAGAGACAAAAATACTTCCTTTTAGGCCCTTTAGAGATAGTTCATTAACCACTGGCTGTACACAACAATAGTCATTTACCAATCTCTCATGGTTTCTATGAGTCAAGAATTTGGGAGCAGCTTGACTAGGTGGTTCTGGCTCAGGACCTTTCATGAGGTTGCAGTTAGGTATTGGCTGGGGCTGTGCTCATCTGAAGGTTTGACTGGGGCTGAAAGATCCACATCCAAGGAGACTTATTTACATAGCTGGACAGTTGATGCTGGCTATAGGCTGGGTGGGGCCTGTGTTCCTTTTTACATAGGCCTCAACACAAGACAGCTTAAGTCCTTCCTCATGGCATGGTGACTGCTGTCCTCAGAGTGAGCAATTTAAGAGAACAAGGTGGAGGCTTAATGCCCTTAGGAGCTAGATTCAGAAGTCACACACTGTCACTTCTGCCATATTCTACTGATCACTCAGGCCAGTTGTAATTCAATGTAGAAAAGATGACACAAAGGAATAAATACCAGGATGTGGGATCATTTGGGGCCATCTTAGAGGCTGGCCACCATATGGAAGACACAAATCAATGCTCCCTTGAGCATTTTGGCCCACAGATGTGTTTTGTTAGGCTTGTACCATGCTTTAAGTCAATATTTTAAAATTGTGAGATTTCACAAAATATCTAAAATATTTAAATTATTCCACATTTCCATATGTGACAATAGGATGGAAGTGAACAACTTCCCTCTTTGCAAGAGACGTAATTCTTTCTAGTTTACCACAGATCCCACCATTCCTGACTATATCCTTGAAGGAGAAAATGAATTTCAGTGATTATTAACAATTATCCTTGGGTTATTTCCTTACTGTAAAGAAATACTTCCCTGAAAGCTCTTCTATATCAAAAGACGGCAAAGAAAAGATACACTAAGAGAATCTCCCATTTTAAAAAACTATCAAGGGGGACCGCATTTCTTATTAGGAAAGAAGAATGTGTCTGTATATTTAATATGCATAAAAAGTGTGTGTATTTTAAACAACCACAACCATGACTTGTAAAAATATTACTGCTTAGCCTGTGGAGGCCAACCTCCTTAGCCTGGCATTAAAGATCTTCTGTATTCTGGTCCCTCTGTACCTTAAAGGCAATATGGCATGAGGATTAAAAGTTCAGATGCTAGGATCAGACTGTGTCAGTTCAAGTATCAGTTCAACCGTTCACTAGTTGTGTCCTCAGTTTTATCATCTCGGAAATGAAAATCATAATAGTACCCATCTCAGGGGGTTTTACGGCTACCTTTTCAGCTCCATTTTAAGCCCTGCCAGTACTCTAGCTACCGGAACACTCCAAACCATTTTATCCCTCTGTGTCTGTGCACACTCTATTTCCTCTGTCTGCAATTCACATGTCCTGCTTCTCTGCTGCAAAGCTCAGTCCACATTGAGGTGGCTCTTCACCAAACATGTCTATATCTTCCAGATACAATGTAGGATACTGCTTATTGGCCCACCTGTGGTTGGATTGAGATTATGTGATAAGATCTGGTCAATGAGTTGTGGGTACAAGTAACACATGTCTCCTCCAGGCTGGAGCATTTAACAGCAGGTTTGAAACCCTTGAGAATTCTCTCTTCTTTAGGCCTCAGCAACTGGGCCCTGGAGTAAGGATGATGATGATGGTGTGAGCAGAGCCATAGCCAAACCACGACACATGTGTTGAGCAAAATATCTACCTCTGTGGTTTCAGACTTCAGGGTTGTAACAACAGCATTAACTAGCTTACACTTACTCCTACATCTGCTCTCTGTAGCTTTCCTTAATCCTCCCAAACATGGCAACAGTACAAACCTCTATTGACATATGATCCCCTTCTGCTCTGTATTAAATAACTGGCTTCTATGTGTCATGGTGCTCACAGGCACTGTTCCCTCCTCAGAATGGCCTTCCCTAAGTACCTATTGTAAAGATGATCTCTTTATCCTCGCTGGATGAATACTCAATTTATTTAGTTCTTGGTACTTTATTCCTAACAGCAATTGTTTTTATTTATTTAATTCTTGTCTGCCTCTCCCATTAAACAATAAACTTATAGCCCTGGAGCTTAGCTCAGTGTTTGATCCAGGGATATTAGTAAATGAATGATTGATTGAATGAATGATCAATGAAAACTGTACATCCAGTGTTTAGCATGGTGCCTTGTGAGCCTGAATGAATTAATGCATGGCCCCTGGTACAACTCAACAACTCACCCACACTTGATCATATTTGCAAGTTTCCTCTCTCAGGCCACAGCACAACTTGAAAGGCTGCAGAAGGCCCAGTGTAAGGGGCTCTAGCTGCTGCCTTTGTGTTTTCCCCCTTTTCTGCAAAATGTTCTGTGATCATTTAAAGCCAGGAAGCAAAATCAAAGGGCCCTGAATTCAAAGACACTAATTACCTTTCAAAGAGTTCCCCTTGGCTTTAGCCACATGATTCCTGTCAGAGGCTGTGGGAGTTTGTGGTTCCTGTCCTGAGCTTTGAAACAGGGAGGGATTAATGGGGCTTGATTAAACCACAAACGTCAGGAAGTGCAGAGGGCAGCTAGGAATGCTGGCCACCTCTGTCCTGGAGTGGAGTAGAAGGAACCATCACTGACCTCCCCTCCCTGCACTGGGCTTGATCTTCTGATAAAGGGGCTGAAGGGGGAGGTATCTTCTTCCCCCTCCTCTCAAGGGTGCCATTTTCATGCCTATGATGATGCTCATATACATGGAAATGACTGATGTGCTAATGAGAAGTTAGTTTTGCTTTCGTTAAAGCAACCCCTAAGGAGGCATAATAAGAAACCTGCCTACTAATTTTCAGTGGCCTGACGTCATAACAGCAACCTCCTCGGCTGCACGACAACAGGCTTGTACTAAAATAGAGAAATGACAATAATAGGTACCAGTTCACTGAGCACCTATCTTAGTACTAAGCACTGAGCTCATTGCTTTATATGGTGAACCTTATTTCATCCTCATATCTGCCCTGGGGGAGATAGGGGCTTTCATTAACCCCATTTTACAGAAGAGGAAATTGAGGCTGAGAGAGGTGGAAGTGACAGACCAAAAGTTAACCCTGGGTTTCTCTCACTTCAGAACCAGAACCGTTCTCCCTTGCTCACTCTGTTGGTGAATTCTAAGGGCCCATGTCCCTCATATTCTCAGATGAATGATTTTGCAGAAAACATAAAGACAGATAAGAGAAGTGGAGAGACATGCTGGAGAAGTTCATACTAGTCGTGGTGAATCCTTATCTCGTTTTTGAGCCCACCCTGGGCCTAAATTATACACTATTTTATTAATTCCCCCCAACTACTGAGAAAGAAACCGGTAACACTTCCTGTCAGGAAGCTTTTTAGCTACGAGAAGCTAGAACTGAACTTAGTGAGGAAGACACTTTGGATATGCTTGCCCCATATCAGCCCTAACCCTTCCTTGCCTGTCTCCATTAAGGAGGCTGGAAAAGTTGAATATCCACTTTACTGCCAGAAGTGGCCACATGGCCAATTCCAGCCAATGAGAAATGAGTGGAAGCCTCTACTTTCCTGATAAGAGAAACAGACATTGCTTGCATCAGCCTTCCTTATCTCCTCCTCCTGCCTGGAATATGATGTGATGCCTGAACTGTGGCAGCCATCCTGTATTCAGAGGGAGAGGCCAAGAGAATCACAGACATTGCTGAGCCTATGATGACTAGCATCACAGTCACTGTCAACCTCTAGATTTTTTGAAAATGAGAAGGATAAAATTTTTATTTGTTTAAGCCTATGTTAGCTAGATTTTTTACTGCTTGAAATAAAAAACACTTTAATGGGTATAGCCTTTTTCAGTATGTCTCTTATTAGAGCGAGGAAATTCCCCCATAAGCCCCCTTCTTGCCTATTCCTCTCACATCTCTGTCCAGAATTTGGTCCAATGTCTCTTACTAAGCTAATTGCTAGTCAGGGAAAGGAACTAACATGGTTGATTTAGACCAACATGGTTCTTAAACTTGAAGTAAATCATTATCTTACGTGGGGGGCTTGTTAAAGTCCAGATTTCTGATTCCTGTCTCCAGAGTTTCTGATTTAGTAGGTCTGAGAGGGTATCTGAAAATTTACATCTCAGGGAAATGTTCTGCTCCACTATCTATACATGTAATATCAGAGAAAGTTTGCTGGGGGAAAAGTAATCAAGGGAGGCTTCTTGGACTAGGGATCATAAGTTAAGACTTAAAGCTTAAGGATGGAAAAGAGGTGTTAGGATGGTAGCAGGAAGGAATGCCCTTAGTGAGAAACAAATGGCCAAGAAGATGGTAAGTGGAGAATAAGGAGGTGTGGTCTGGAGTAAAATGGAGAGGATTGGATTGGGTAGGTACTGTGGTTTCAACTGATGAAGGGCTTTCATCATTAGCTCCAGAATCCAGAAGTTGATTTTGGAGGCAAGAGGAAGGTGGGTTAAGAGCTTGGTCTTTATTGCCAGACTTGTGATTCAAGTCCTGGCTCCATCATTCGTTTATTCATTCACTTATATTTTTGCTGTGGTTTTTCTGAGCAAGTCAATTTATCTCTCCTAGCCTTTATTTTCTCTCAGATATAAAATGGGAACTAATGATGCCTCTCTCACAGGGGTCATTATAGGATTTAAATACTATAATGCATGGACCTAGTGCTAAATCCATGATTGCTGAGAGAAAAATATTCATTTTGAGAAAAACCTGTATCCTCATCTCTCATGACATGTTAATTGGTGGGCTGAGGTTCATCACCAAATAATTTCAAGAAATACTGAGTTAGTAAAGGTTTCTTTACTGTAGGACTTTGCAGAGTCTTTAATATGCTAATATGAGGGATGAATCTCATGAGAAAGACAGTGACCTGCAGCATTTCCCCAAGCTTGTTTTGCTCACAAAATGCTTTTTTAAAAATATAAATTATTGTAAACATTTTTGGGAATGCTAATGTTTAGCAGAACAATGAGAAACCAATGTAAAGCATCTAGGTACTATTTTACAAAAAGTTTTCATTTATGTTTTAATGAAGCATAAAAATGGCAGCATTTTGTCAGTTCATTAGGTTATACTTCTGTGTTAGTCAGTTTCCCTAAGTTATGCTGGCATAACTAACAACTGTCAAATCTCCCTGGCTTACAACAACAAATATTTATTTCTTGTTCACCTTACACTCAGGACTGGCTGCAGCTCTGGCCCAATCCTCTTCCTCCTGGGACCCAGCTGATAAAGCAACCCTATTTGGAATACACTATTCTGGTGGAAGGCAGAGAAAAGCCACAGTGGAAACATGTGGTGGCTCTTAAGGCTTCTGCTTAGAATTGGTATTACCCCACTCAGGTCATATATCATTGGCCAAAGTAAGTCACATGTCCAGGCCTGATGTCAATGGCACAGGAAGTATAATCCTCTCATAGGGAGCAAGAGAGAGCTTTGGGAACTAAAAATATGGTCCATTCTGTTGTTAAAAGAAAAACTTTAGACAAATTAAATTTAGCAGAGTTTATTTGGGCAAAAAAGTGATTCGTGAATTGGGCAGTACTCAGAACTAGAAGAGGTTCAGAGAGCTCCACTTTAGCAGTTGAGCTGCAGGCTTTTATAGGGTGAATGCAGAAGCAAAGCAAAGACATTGCTTGACTGGCTACAGGTAGGTGTTTGCCTTATTTGGGCACGATCTGGTGGAAAGTCCCTAGAGGTTAGTTGGCGGTTTCAAATTAGCTAAGTCTCTAGTATCATTTTACAGTTTACATTAGGCTTTGATTTGCTTACATAGGAACCCAAAGCACTGGAGCTATCTCAGCATAATGGCACCTCAACTTAAAAATATTAACACTGTCATTTTGAAAATAGCCACCCTGTTTTAAAATACTGCCTAATTTGCATTGTTCATTAATTTAGTTTTGTCTAAAATTGGATTATATTGTAAATTAAATAGGGAAGAAAATGACCATATTTATAACATTGAGACATCTCATCCATGAATTTGCCGTATTTCACCATTTACTTAGGCCTTCATGTCCCTCAATACAGTTTTCTTTTCTTTCCTTGGTACCCTGCAGTTTATGAAGTATATTTAATTCTCCAGAAACTCTCTAAGTTGCTATTTTGATTATTCTCTCCTTTTTTTTCTTTTTTTTTTTTGAGACAGGGTCTCACTGTCACCCAGGCCAGAGTGCAGTGGCATGATCTCGGCTCACTGCAGCCTCTGCCTCCTGGATTCAAGTGATTCTTGTGCCTCAGCCTCCTGAGTAGCTGGGACTACACGCATGCGCCACCATGCCCAGCTAAGTTCTGTATTTTTAGTAGAGATGGGGTTTCACCATGTTGCCTAAGCTGGTCTTGAAATCCTGACCTCAAATGATCTGCCCACCTAGGGCTCCCAAAGTGCAGGGATTACAGGAGTGAGCCACCATGCCCAGCCGATTATTATTATTTGATGAATGAAGAAATTGTGGTTTACAGACAGCCCAAGTCCATTTTACTTCTAAATAAAGCTTTGTCCAAGGGCTGATTCAGGTGCATGTGACAAAACCAATCAAAGTGTTTTTCAAAATTGAAAAACCGAGACATGGCTGAATCTGTAGGATCTTATTGGTGTCTTAGGTGCACTCTTCCCACTTTTATCTCTCAGCTTCGGTGTCTTGTTTGTTCACTTCATTCTCAAGCAGATATTCCCCATATGACAGAAGGATAGTTGTCAGAGGTTCACTGCCATTGGCAACCCTAGAGAAAACCTGAGACTGTCTTTCCCTGAGCATCCATGTCAATCCCTGAGAAGGAATCTAATTGGTCAGCCTGGCCTGGTGCTCACTCTTGCATAGGACCACATGATTGACAGCCCCATTAAAATCATTTGGAGAGGTGGGAGGGAGAGTTCCCTAAAGGGAATGAAGGGCTGAAGGAGAATGATGCTAGGTGGCCAGAATGAATGGCAGATGCCCACTGTATCATGCAGTCCCCACTGCCCTTCACTGGGGTGTGGAGGGAGGAGGCTTGCATCCTGTGTTGGCTTTGCTACTAGTAATTTTGGCATATTGTAACTTCTGGGACTCTTACTTTGCTCATGTGGCAAATGGGAAGCCTAACCACACAGGTGGGAATCAAATGAGGAAATGCATGGAAAAGGAGATCTGCAAAATAAAGCACTCTGTAAGAAATTGCTTGCATCATCATTGGCCTTAATTAGTGAAGTTATCCCTCAGCTCAAGAACCTTGAATGGTTCTGACTCATCCTACTGCCTGACTCATTAAGTTCATGACACTTTGTGGCACTTGTGGGGCTCTTTAGCGTTTGGTCCCACCTGGCCCACCTCACTTCTCGCTAGCCCACCTCTTCCAGTCTAAGCAAGCTGGTCTTCTCTTGTCCTGCTCACTTGCACTTTGAAGCCAATTCCCCTGTTCCATCTAGTATGAAACCACCCATTTTCCTGGGTGTCCCTGGCAAGTTTTGGATTTTCTGTGACACTCAGTCTTTTCATCTCTTAAACTGGAATAATTGCTTCACAGGGTCATTGTGTGTATTACATGAAAGTGCATTGGCTATCCTTGTTTCCCTTGCATATTCTTTCCTGTGCACTCTTCTAGGGATCACCTTTGAGACAGTGATGCGTAAGGAAGGTATTTCCCACTTGGGAACACTTGGGCCCATCAGAGGCACTTATGACAGATTGCCTGGTGTCTTAGTCTGTTCATGTGGCTTGAACAAACTACCATAGACTGGATATCTTATAAATAAATAACAGAAATTTATTTCTCACAGTTCTAGAGGTTGGGAGCCCAAGATTAAGGCACTGGCAGATTTGGTGTTGGTGAGGGCCTTCTTCCTTGTTCATAGTCTTCTTACTGTGTCCTCACATGGCAGAGGGACAAAAGATCTCCCTGGGACCTCTTTCATAAGGGCACTAAACCCATTTATAAGGGCTTTATCTCCCAAAGGGCTCATTTCCACACACCATCACATCGGAGATTAGGTTTCAACATGAATTTTGGATGGACATATTGAGTCTATGGGACCTAGAAAAAGAGTGAGATCAGCCCTTTACGTGTAAGGACTTAAAAAAATGTCCTTCTAGAGAGGAAGAAGAAGGGACCATGGTTGGGGTTTTGGGTCCCTGAGGAAGAGGATGACTCAGCCATGGCGAAGATGTGTTTTGGGGTCAGGCTGTAGCTTGGGATGGGCCCAAGTCTGTGGTCAGGGGAGAGGAAGGCTGTGAGCAGGCAGAATGCTGGTGTCTGGACCAGCAGTCCCACATGGCCGTTTGCTCCAGCGGCAGCCCACCCAGGCAGGCACCCTCTGTCTTGGCTCCATACCCATATAGTATTCTGGGGATGTTGCTACCTCACTTCAGTGTGTGAGCTGGACTCTAGTCTACTTCCACCCTTCAGAGATGCTGCCAGCAATGTTCTGGCCAAATCCAGCCTGCAGACTCATTTGGTATGGCCCACACAGTGTGTGGTGCTTTTATAAATGGCTGCAAATTCACTGATGCTCTTCCATCAAGAGGTGAAGCCTGTGCTCCGCTTCCCTTGGATCTGGGTGGGCATGTGGCTGCTTGACCAGTAGAGTATGGTAGAAGTGACACTATGGAACTGGAGGCCAGGCCATAGAAAGCCATGCAGCTTTCATCTGCAGCTCCCACTCTCAGGACACTTTGTCTCAGAACACAGCCACCATGCTGTGGGAAGCTCAGACCACACGGAGAAGCCATGTGTAGGTACCCCAGTGGACAGTCCCAGCCGAGTCCAGCCTTTGAGTCATCCCAGCCCAGAGAGCAGATATGTGAGTAGAGAAGCCTCTTGATGATTCTAGCTCTAGCCATTTGAATCTTCCCAGCTGAAGCCCCACACACCATGGAGCTGAGTCAAGCCATCCCCACTTGCCCTGTCCAAACTTGACACAAAGAATCCATGGGCATCATAAAATAGTTGCTTGACGTCACTAAATCTGGGGTGATTTATTACATGGAAATATTAACTGGAAAATAGTGCTTCTAAAATCTGATTTTCTTGCCAATATTTAAAGTTGGGAGCTTTCACATGCAAACCTGAATTTCTGACTTTTAATGAAAAATAAAATAGATCTGGCTATACTGGGTTTTCATCCTTGTTTAGCAAAAATTAGTCAGAGTTACCCCCTTGAGAAGGGATATAGATGGCCTGTCTGCTTTGGCCCCCACCTGGCCACCTCTGCTTCTTTAAGTCACAGGGATCAGGCTACTTGCCTGGTGCCTGTAGGCATGTGGCTATGTTGGCCCTAAGCCAGAACCATCCTGTCACCTCTTGGGATGCCCAAGTTCTCAGAGCCTTTCTTCTCCTTGATGACTTAGACATCCCTGACCTCTGTGGATGCCCCCCTTTCATCCCTGGCGCTACATAAACCTACAAAACTATGACAGGTTCTATCCTTCTCTTTGCTTAGAAAACTGCTTATGTGAAATAAAAACCACGCAGGGCCCTGAAGTGGTGATGGCCATGTCTGGAGCTTGCTTGTCCCTGCAAACAATTTCCTGGTGATAATCTTTTCAATTATCCTCCCAAGCTGGAACTGCTGTGTGAAATCAAGCTGGGTGCCCTTGGCTTATCCTGTACATCTTGGAGTCATTAAGATCTGGCTTTATATTTTAGGGTGAGTTGTCCAGAGCCACTGAGGCTAGTAATTCTAGGATCCTTAACACATGTCATGGTATTATAGGAAGTTAGAAACAAATCCAGGACAGATCTTATAAACAGCAATACTTAAAAATCAATCTATCTTAACACCAAATATAGATGAGCCAGGTACAAATTCCAGTGAATATCTTTCTTTATTTTTTCTATACAAACCATTTGGAATACACAAACCATTTATTTTCTATACAAACCATTTATTTTTTAAGCATCCATTCATGCAGCTAGCAGAGACTTAATTAATTAATTAATTCAACAAATTTTTATCAAGGGCCTCTATGTTCCATGAATTTTTTTTGGAGGAAGGAAAAAATATAACCATAGACATATCAGATAAAAATCTCTGCAAATTCAACTCCGTATTAAAATACGGAGTTTAATTTGCAATCCAATGAAAGCGACAGATGAAAACCAAATAAACAAATAAACGTATGATAGAATGTCATAGGTGGTGATAAGTGCTCTGAAGAAAAATCAGTCAAGGAGAAGGGCCAGGTAGTGATGGAGAAGGAGTGTTGTTTTATACAGAATGGTCACAGAAAGTGTCCCGCGAAGGTAACCCTTATGTAGAGACCTGGAAGATGTGAGAAAGTGAGGCCAAAGAGGCTGGGCACAGTGGCTCACACCTGTAATCCCAGCACTTTGGGAGGCTGAGGCAGGCAGATCACTTGAGGTCAGGAGTTCGAGACCAGCCTGGCCAACATAGTGAAACCCCATCTCTACTAAAAATACAAAAAGTAGCCAGGTGTGGTGGCATGCACCTGTAATCCCAGCTACTCAGGAGGCTGAGGTGAGAGAATCACTTGAACCCAGGAGGCGGAGGTTGCAGAGAGCTGAGATCGGGCTTTTGTACTCCAGAGGCCAAGGAAGCCCTAGGGAAGAAGGCTTCGTTTGGGTGGGAACAGAGAAGAGTAGGGATTGAGGTGGCAATCACAGTCAGTTTAAGACTCTTCTTCCCCACCAGCTTATTTAAGTCCTGAGAGGCTCACAAAATCCCAGAACAGGAAGAACATCTAGTCCTACATGTCATCCCTTCATGCTGGAAGCTCCTGTGCCCTCCTCATCCTGATTTCCAGCCAGGACTATTAGCTTTTGATGCCTCACCTGTGCCACCTTGAAATGCCTGGCTCTCCTCGATTCTGTGACCCGCAGAAATCTGCAAGAGGCTTCTCAGAACTGTCTGTGTAGACACCACCTGCGGAATTACCTCAGTTTCTGTCCTGTGCCAAGAAGGGGGAATCTGAATGGGAGTCAGCCTCTGCCTGTCTTTTTTAGTCCTAGCATCTCTTTGGAGGGATGGCAGGGAGAAAGTGGAGGGCGGAAGTAGGGCTGAATCTAGTTTTTTGTTGTTTTTGTTTTTGAGACAGGGTCTTACTGTGTTGCCCAGGCTGGAGTGCAGTGGCACGATCTTGGCTCACTGCAACCTTCGCCTCCCAGGTTCAAGAGATTCTCGCATCTCAGCCTCCCAAGCCTCTGGGATTATAGGCGCCCACCAAATTAGCCCGTGTCCGTCTAATTTTTGTATTTTTAGTAGAGATGGGGTTTCACCATGTTGGCCAGGCTGCTCTTGAACTTCTGACCTCACGTGATCTGCTCGCCTCAGCCTGGGATTATAGGTGTGAACCACTGCGCCCAGGCTGGGTCTAGTTTTATGAGACCTTAAACTTATAGTATTTGGGATTACCCTCTTTTAAAAAAGAAAAAACATGAATATACATGTAAGTGTGAATGGGAACATTTATAATATATAAGACAAATGTAATATTAATAGACGTATAAGGTGGTAAACTTTCTATATTTTACTTGGAGTGGTACAATATTGACTCTAGACTCTGACAGGTCAAAATAGAGCAATCACTAAAAGTAACTTTACAAAGATATGTAGTAAGAAACACAATAGAGAAATTAAAATGAAATACTAAATCGTGTTCAAACAACCCCCAAAAAAAGTTAGAAAAGGGAGAACAGTGGAATGCAAAATAGAAGTAACAAACAGAAAATAAGTATTAATAATAGACTTATTATTTAGGTAGACCTAAATCCAAACAGATGAATAGCTACAATAAGCATCAATCGTCGAAATGCACCAATCAAAAGACAGATGGTCAAGAAGGATTAAAACAAACAAACAAAAAGTGTCCCAACTACATGCTATCTACAAGAAATTCACTTCGAATGTAATGATATATCCAGGTTCAAATAGAAAGGATGAAAAATGACATACCATGCAAATACTAACAACAAGAAAGCTGAAGTGACTATATTAATATAAAAGTGAACTTCAGAAGCAAGAAAATTACTAAAGATAAAGAGAAACATTAAATAACAATAAAAGAGTCTATTTACTGAGAGACAAAATCCTAACTTAACAACAGAGCTATAAAACACAGGAGGCAAAAACTGACAGAATTGAAAGGAGAAATACATAAATCCACCATTATTGTTGGAGACATCAACCTCAGTAATCAATATCAATGGACGTAAAATCAGCAAGGATATAGAAAAACTGAACAATGCTATCAAGCAAATGTATCTAACTGGCATTTATAGAACAGTCTACCCAACACTAGCAGAATACAAATTCTTTTCAAGTGCACATGGAACATTCACTAAAATAGACTTTATCTTGTATGAAGAAATGGAACAAATGACATAAAAAATTGTAGAGGAAAATCCTTTAGTTAATATCTTTCTTTTTTTTTGAGACACCAGTCTCACTCTTGTCACTTAGGCTGGAGTGCGGTGGCACAGTCTTGGCTCACTGCAACCTCCACCTCCTGGATTCAAGCGATTCTTCTGCCTCAGCCTCCTGAGTAGCTGGGATCACAGGCACGCACCACCACACCTGGCTAATTTTTGTTTTTTAGTAGAGACAGGGTTTCACCATATTGGCCAGGCTGGTCTTGATTTTCAAACCTCAAGTGATCTGCCCCCACTCGGCCTCTCAAAGTGCTGGGATTACAGGGGTGAGCCACCGTGCCTAGCCCCTTTAGTTAATATCTTAGGATGAAGGGGAAAGTAAAAAATGCAGATGAAAATCCTTTACTTAACATTTGAAGATGTGCTACTACTTACAATGTTTCTGAATCTTTGAAATAATCCAAAGAATCTTTGAAATATAAACACAGATTCTTTGGAAATGTAGTTTTATTGACTAGCTGTTGATCCTGGAAGTATACAATAAAAAATATTAGAATCATGAATATTTTAAAAGCATAGAACTTAGAATAATTGCCTAATAGATTTGTAGAATCTTTAAAAAAAAATAGACTGTTAGATACTTAGAGAGTATCGAAGCCAATAGTTTCAAAATTGAGGTCCCAGAGGATAGTACTATTTCAAAAACCCTAAAAGAAATTATGCTTTGTTAAATAAAATTTACTTAGGACAAAACACCTTTCAGAATTTGGAACCTGTGGAAGAAAAATACCATGTTATCTCTTGATGTCAAAAGGCTGAGAAGCTCTCATATAGTCCAGTGTCATATTTTACAAATGGCAAAATTTGTAAACTAATACAAGAGATTGCATTTTTATGGGAGATTGTGTTACTGGTCACGATTCTTCACCCCTCTCTGTATCCATGCCCTTTGCACTTCCTCCCACAAAAGAAGTGACTCTGCACTTAGCCATGTGACTTGTTTTAGCCAATTAAATGAAGTGGAAGTGACAGGGTGGGAGTTTAAAGCCTAGGCCCCAAGAAGCCTCCTGTGTTTCCGTCTACTGTCTTGTGATTTTGCCATCACCATGAGAAGAATGTGTCTGGGCTCGCATAGGAGGAAAATGAAAGATATGGAACGGAGCTGCCCCAGCTGATGAATGCTGGTGGAGCCCAGCCTCTGGGAAAGCCCCAACCAACCCACCATCACATGATCAGACCTAGCCAAGGTCAACAGAGCTCTGGCTAATGCGCAGATGCATGACCTACAACAGTAAATGTTGTTTCAAGCCACTGAGCTTTGAGGTGGTTCTTATACACCAACAGCTGACTACTGTGGGGAAGTGACTTTCTCAAGCCTCACAGTGGTAGTGGCACCAATGATTCTTCATCTAGTTCTCTTTCCACTGTGTCAGTGTCTCCTTAAGTGTGGATAGAGTTCCATGAGTGTACCCAAGGTGACCCAAGCAAGCCTCAGATGGGACCTTGAAAAGCACTGACTCACATATGGGGAGAGTTATTTCATTCCCAGTTCTTCACTAGTCCTTCTGATAACTTTAAGGAGAAAGTCCCAGTTAGATGCTAATATGTCCTCGACGGCTCTCCAACCCGTGCTAATCTTTGTTTTTTTTTTTTAAATAGAAAGAGGGTCTCACTATGTTGCCCAGGCTGGTCTCAAACTCCTGGGCTCAAGCAATCCTCCTGCCTCAGCTTCCTCAAGTGTTGGGATTACAGGCATGAGCCACTGCACTTGGCCTTTTATTTCTAACAGCGAGAACATGCCTCGGGTTCAAATTTTTCAGGTAGGTGAGAGAATCTAGCAAGAATTTAATAATATTATTTAGTTTTAAGAGTATTTTTACAAATACCTTCTAGGCATTGCAAGACATAGATCCTTCTTTTCCACTTGTAGTTGAGACATGATCATTCTTCTTGGAAAGATCCCTTCAACAGGAAAGCATGGGTGATTTCATGACCCATCATTCCAGTCCAAATAATAGATACTCTTCAAAATAGATCTTTTCTCGCTGATGCTGAAAGGACTTTCCACTAATAGTATCTTTATAGGAAGCCAGTAAAACGTGGTATTGATCCTGGCTTCATTCCAGAACCATCTCTTCGAAGTGGAATATGGAGACAATGGTGACAGCAAAGCCAAGCAGCATCACACTGGCCACCACCACACCATGCCTGGAGGAGCCAAAGCCACTATCTCAACTAGCGGGCTGGACTGCCACTCATTGCTGCTCCGCCTGCTAGGCACCCTGATTTTTTTAAAATTTTAAATACGTTTACTTAAATAAATGCAATTAAGTACGTTTAAGTTAAAAAAAGAAATTTACATAAAAATATGAAGTTAATCAAAGCATAGATGTTGATGGATCTGGCCAGAACTGTGCCATGGAACGTCACAATTATATCCCACTGGCAGAGGGCACAAATAGGCACTTCAGGTGGGTGCTGAACTTGGGGGAGTGGAGATTGTTTGAGGTACACATCCACAAGGTCATGGGTCTGCCTTGTGTGGGCCTGCCAAAGCTCCATTCTAGAATTCGTCTTTAGAGGTTGATTCATATTATGTGAGGACTCCGGACCATGATTTGGATCCAGGAGGGCCCAGCTCTCCTCATCTCTCCATGTGACCTTGGCTGGACCTCTTGCCAAGGGCTTTGACTTAATGCTGCCATTCTCTGTGATATAGTTTGGATTTGTGTCCCTGCTCAAATCTCATGTTGAATTGTATTTTCCAATGTTGGAGGACAGCCCTGGTGGAAGTTTATTGAATCATGGGAGTGGATTTCCCCCTTGCTGTTCTCATGATAGTCAGTTCTGATGAGATCTGGTTTTTTTTGTTGTTGTTGTTTTGAGACAGGGTCTCACTCTGTTGCCCAGGCTGGAATGCAGTGGCTCGATCTTGGCTCACTGCAACCTCCACCTTCTGGGTTCAAGCAATTCTCGTGCCTCAGCCCCCCTAGTAGCTGAGATTACAGGTGCACACCACCATGCCCAGCTAATTTTTGTATTTTTAGTAGAGACGGGATTATGCCATGTTGGCCAGGCTGGTCTCAAACTCAGGACCTCAAGTGATCTGCCCACCTCGGCCTCCCAAAGTGCTGGGATTACAGGCATGAGCCACTGTGCCTGGCTGAGACCTGGTTGCTTAAAAGTATCTATCACCCTCCCCTTCTCTCTCGCTCTCCGCTGCAGCCATTTGAAGACGTGCTAGCTTCCCCTTCGCCTTGCGCCGTAATTGAAAGTTTCCCGAGGCCACCCCAGCCATGCCACTTGTACAGTCTGTGGAAGCATAAGCCAATTAAACCTCTTTTCTTTATAAATTACCCAGTCTCAGGTATTTCTTTATAGCAGTGTGAGAATGGACTAATATGCTGTATGTCTAAATATATCTAAGTGAAGTGAGACTAAGTTGCTGGTGGACCTGGTTGGACTCAGACTTCTTCTAAAGGAAAGCTGCTCATGCCTGCCTGCTCTCCTTCCCTTACCAGCTTCATTTGGAGATTTCTCCCCATCTGGTTTAGCAACAGGCTGATTAGGGGCCCTTAATACTGCCTCAGAGAAAATTCAGATAATAAATATGCCACCACTCTCAATGGCAACATGTTTCTTCTAGAAACACTTAAAGAGATGTGGGCTTGGGTTTGAGTTTCTTCTGGGGCCTCAAAGGACCTTGGGGCCTAGAGGTTCTCTCCCAAAGGGGAACTAGAGACATCCAATGTTATGGATTGAATTATGTTCCCCTAAAATTAATATGTTGAAGTCCTAATCCCAAGGATTTCATAATATGGCCTTATTTGGAAATAGAGTCATCACAGATGTAACTAGTTAAGCTAGGAAGAGCTCATACCAGAGTCGGGTGTTCCTCTAATGCGATATGCCTGGTGGCCTTATTAAAAGGGGCAATGGGGACACAGAGATGCCCACAGGTAGAACACCATGTAAAGCTTTGGAATTTGTTGTCATAAGCCAAGGAACTGTCACAGTCTAGGAGAAAGGACTGGCAGGCATGAGCAGCTTTCCTTTCCAAAGGATTTTGAAGATTATACAAAGCTTTAAAAGAGAGGACTGTAGAAGAGCTCTCCTAAGCTGTGGCTTTATTCTAAATTATCTCCTTCTAAATGTTCAGGTAAACTAATTTAACATAAAAATGAGCCCCAAAAGTATCCAGGTCAAATCCTATACAAAATAAGAAAAATAGGATATGGAGAATAACATCCTTACAGATTATGAAAGCACGTCAGAAAGACATGTTTGTAAAGCAGATTAGAACTGCAATGTACAATTTTAAAGTGAACTAAAAAGACGTTAGGAAAAACTTAGCAATTTTATTTAGAAATAAAAGAAACGTAATTTAAGAAATAAAGTCTAAACTAGAGGGAACAGAGTGGCTGTTCATCATATGCAGAACAAATAGTACCTTAAGAAAAAGAAAGTTGAAAGGAGGAAAGTTTTTAAACAAAAAGAAATGAAGAAACATATAAGAAAGATTCACGAGAAGCGACAAATATTGGTAGGCAAAGAAGATCTATCATAGAGATAATAGGAGTCCTTAAGAGAGAAAAATTGAAGCAAATAAAATAAATACTACAATAAGTAATTAAAATCACCTTTCTTGAAACAAGAAATATTTAAATTTACATATTGAAAATACATACTGAAAAAGCACACTATCTGAGAATATTGACCTCTATTGACCAATGCCAAGATGTATTCCAGTAAAACAACTAGTCTTTTTTTTTTCTTTTCTTTTCTTTTTGAGACTGAGTCTCTCTCTGTCACCTAGGCTGGAGTGCAGTGGCGCGATCTTGGCTCATTGCAACCTCTGCCTCCCGGGTTCAAGTGATTCTCCTGCCTTAGCCTCCTCCTGAGTACCTGGGATTACAGGCGTGCCCCTCCATGCCTGGCTAATTTTTGTATTTTTAGTAGAGACGGGGTTTCACCATGTTGGTCAGGCTTGTCTCGAACTCCTGATCTCGTGATCCGCCCACCTTGGCCTCTGAAAATGCTGGGATTACAGGCGTGAGCCACTGCACCCGGCCAAAACAACTTTTAAAGACAAATTTTAAAATTGGGCATCTAGGCAAAAAGAGTATATAACATAAAGAAAGACCATTAGAGTATCATAATTTTTTGATGGAAACACTTTATGGTAGATGAAAAGGAGTAAAATATTGAAGATACCTTAAGGAAAGAAAATATGAACTCAAGGATTTTTTTTTTTTTAGATGGAGTCTCACTCTGTCGCCCAGGCTGGAGTCCAGTGGTGTGATCTGGGCTCACTGTAACCTCTGCCTCCCAGGTTCAAGCAATTCTCCTGCCTCAACCTCCTGAGTAGCTGGGATTGCAGGCACCCACCACCATGCCCAGCTAATTTTTGAATTTTTAGTACAGACAGGGCTTCACCATGTTGGCCAGGCTGGTCTCGAAGTCCTGACCTCAGGCGATCTGCCCGCCTCGGCCTCCCAAAGTGCTGGGATTACAGGCATGAGCCACCATGCCTGGCCCTCAAGGATTTTATATCCATCAAAATTGGCATTCAATACAAAGAACTTAAACTGTCATCAACCTACAAGAACCCAGGAAATGTTTTTTCCATGAGCCTTTCTTGAGGAATCTCCTACAATGTGAGCATCAGACAACACAAATAAGTAGAGAGATGTCAATATAAAGATTGATTCTGAGCATTTATATATACTCACTTGTGGAACTAAGAATAGAAAGAGAGTGTATATTAAAGGCTTTATTATTTGATTATGTAAATATAAAAAGGGGGAGGGAATGGAATAGCATATGCAAAATTTTTTAAACTGTTGTCAGTAATTAGAATTAGGATTGGTAGTATTGTTGTGTGTGCAACATGGGATAAATTAAATAATTAAAGACTATTGACATCCTAATTACATCATTCCCTATGATATTAAGAACCGGAATTCTCAGAATGCAAGAAAAAAGATTCAAATATAGTGTAAAAGAAGTTAAGTGAACAATCTGAGTTCTAAGTTAGAACTGAACTCATTGAACCAGTATGAATTCATGAGTTTATATATATATATATATATATATATATATATATATATAAGCTTTGCCCACTCAAGAAGCCTAGACTTAATGAGCAGCCCAGGAGCAGTGAACATCTCTAGCATTCATATTATAGTCTTGAAATAAAATTTTTCATTAGAAGGACCCAGGACTCCTTGAAGAAATGGCTGATTCTAGGTATAAAGCAGGAAATGAAGGTAGGACAAGCCTGGAATATTTTGTCATTCAAGATACAAAGAAGCTTCAAGGACTAAGGGAGATAAGTCAAAAGGCCTCAGGAGCCAAGCCAAAGAGCTTCCTACTGTTCAAAGATGGATCAACTTGATTGTCAATTAGAATAAAAATGCAATGGATTGAAAACCATAAACTATACTTAAATCCATGATTTAATAATAAAAGAATTGAAATGGTAGCCTTTGGAGGATAACAGGAACAAATTCATGATCTTGAAACCTGGTAAATAAAGAGAATCAAGAAGTTATCTTCTCTTTTATGTATTAATTATACCACTTGGGTAATGGTGTTAGTTCGCTAGGGCTGCCAAAACAAAATACCGCCAAGTGGGTGGCTTAAACAACAGAAATTTATTTTCTCACAGTACTGGAGGCTGGGAAGTCCAAAATCAAGGTGCCGCAAACTGTGGTTTCTGATAAGCCTTCCTGGCTTACAGAGGGCTGACTTATCACTGTGTCCTCATATGGCCCTTCCTCTTTGCAGGTGTGGAGAGAAGGACACAGACTACTGGAGTCTCTTTGTTTGGTAAGGGTACCAGTCTTATTGGATTAGTGCCCCACCCTTCTGACCTCATTTAACCTCAACTAACTCCCTACTGGCCCTATCTCCAAGTACAGTGACATTGAGGGGTAGGCTTCAATATATGAATGAGTTTGGGGAGGGATACAATTCAGTTCATAACAATAACCAATGGTGAGTGAGAAAAGTGTCTCTTTATAAAATTATTCTAGTAAAAAAAAGAAAAAGAAAAAAATGGAATTAGAACATCCCCTTTTTCCAATCCCCAATCTTTAAGCATCACTGCCTTCTCAAAGAGAAGCACCCAGACAGGATGTGCCACATGATAAAATAACACAGCGTCTGAGCCTGATCAAGCCTCTGGACCAGCTGTCCATTTACAGTAAAGACATTAGACAGAGGAATCTGTTGAACTTCACCAAGACTTGCAATCAGCAAATTCCAAACTATGGGACTCTGTACAGGTCAAATGGCCTGGCTTCTTCAACAGATGAATTTTAAAGAAAGAGAAGAGAGGAAAGGGAGCCTGTAGATTAAAAGAGATTCAAAAGATATATCAACTTTTTTTAAATGGCAAGACTAAACCATAGTGTCTGGGGATGCACACTTGGATGATAAAAGAAGCAAGAAAGTGATTGATATGAAAGTCAGGGTAATATTGCTTTTGGAGGGGAGAGGGAGCTATAATTGGGATAGGGCATATGGAGGGGCTTCTGAATGGCTGGCAAAGTTATATTCTTGACTTGAGTAATAGTTTAAAGGGTTCAGTTTATAATAATTTACTAAGTTAAACATTTGCCGTGTGAGATTTTTAATATGTTTTATTTTACAATAAAAAGTTTTAAAACACAAGTGTTTTATTTTACAATGAAAAGTTTTAAAACATTTACAGGAAAATGATTTCTCTTAAATGACAGATATAAAGACAAAGATAATAGACTAGACAAATTAGGAGCTGTTTGCAATTTCTCAAACTGACAGGGGACAAATAACTAGAATATTCAAAGAAGTCCTTTAAATTGGCAATATATATACTCCATAATAAAAAACTGGCAAGAGAAATGGATACCAATTTATGGAAAAAGAAACAAGCCAACAAGTAAGTGAGAGATGCTCAAATTAATTAGTAATATGATAAATAAAACATCAGAGAATTAGCACTTTACATTTATTAACCAGGCAAAAACTAAAAGGCTAGTAATACCTGGCAAAGATGTGGAGATAAGAGCCCACAGGCATGGCCGGAAAGAATGTAGACTGGAACAGCCATTCTGGAGAAATAATTTGGCTGAACTTAATCAAAGTGAGTAGGTGCATATGCTATGACCCAGCAACAACAACATTTCAGAAAACTTGAGCAGATTGGAGAGCAATTTGGGAGTTTCATAAGAAATCTTCCCAACTCCCTGAGAAATCACACCAAATAACAACTCTATTCTTGTGGAAGGGAAGGGTATTTACAAAATCTTGGGCATCTCTTTGGAGTCTAGCACATACCATCCATGTGATCTTGGATAAAGTCTCAGTCTGTATTACCTGAGCTAATCGTATTACTTCATTGGGTTAAACTGATTAAATATGCTTTCATTGCTGTTAATATGGGTATGTAGAGAGAGTCTAGAGCTCATGAGATAATTTCTAGCTAGAATCATTTGTGAGTCATAAAATATAAATGATATTTAAAATCATGAGACTGAACAAAAGGGTTGCTATGGTCTGAATGTGTTCCCCAAAATGTGTGTGTTGGAAACTTAATTGCCAATGCAACAGTGTTGAGAGTGGGGCCTTTTGAAAGGTGTTTAAGTCATGAGGGCAGAATGGATCAAGGTACTGATAAAAGAGCTTGATGGAGGGAGTTTGTTCCTTTTTCATAATTCCGTATCTTCCACACTATGTGAATTTACAGATTTCCTCTCCTATGGAGGACAACAGCATCAAGGCACCATCTAGGAAGCAGAGGGAAGCCCTCACCACACAGCTGAACATGCTGGTGCCTTGATCTTGGACTTTCCAGCTTCTAGAACTGTGAGAAATAAGTTTGTTTTCTTTGTAAATTACCCGGTAGAGGTATTAAGTTATATACAAAGAGAATAAGGAAAACATCTAAAAGGAATATATAGAAGTAAAAGAAAGAGTCCTAGGACTGATTCTGGGGGTCTCCAACACTCAGATGTCAAGAACATTAGGAAGAACCAGCAAAGAGAACAGTGTCAAATGCTTCTGAGCAATCAGGTAAGGCGAGGTCTGTGAACTGACCTCTGGATTTGGCAATGTAGAGGTATTTGGTGACCCTGATGAGAGTAGCTTTGAAGGAGGGAAACCTGTTTGGCATAGAAGGAAAGAAAATGAAGATAGTGAATATATACAATTTTTGAGGAGTTTTGCTTCAAATGAGAAGAAACAAAATGTGGGGGTAGCTGCACAGAGATATTGAGACAAGGGAGGGTACATACTTTTTAGAAGATGGGAGACTAATGGTATATTTGTCTACTTATGGGAATAATTTAGCAGAGAGAGGAAAATGATTCATGGAGGGATGATTATAGGAGCAAAGTCCTTAATTAGATGAGAATGATGGGATCCAGAAGACACATGGAGAGAGAGAAAGGGAGAGAGAGAGAAAGAGAGGGAGGGAGAAGTATTAGAGAGATGCGGTAATGGACTAATGTGGAAGTTTTGATAAAAAGTTATTATCATTCCACTTGCTTTCATTTGTAAGCCATCAGTTAGAAGTGAGGAGAGAAAGGAGGGGTCAAAGATGTGAGGAAGTAAGAGAAAGTGAAATGATTGCCCAGGAAGTGGAAGAGTAAATTGACTACAGAAATATATTATAGTAGCATTGTCAGATATCATAGGATTGGAAAAAATATACTACTTGCTAAAATTCTGGAAAGGAATGAACAGCAGGGGAGTGAGCTGAATTATATAGCTTCTTTACCCCAGATCATTTTCCAATTCTAGGCAAAAGCAGGATGCTGAGAATCCAAGTTTTATGCAGCACCGGACTAATGTAGAGGAAACCAGCAGAGCCTTTGGCAGACTTGAGGGCTCATTAATCTCTCAGGACACTTGCTGGATTCTGGGATACCTGGTGCAGGAGGCTATAAACCTTGGCATAAAGCCTCTGAGAAGAAGTGTTCAGTGTATGACTGACTGAAGCACAGGGAAACTGACCTTCCTGGGGTTACCTTACAGTCTTGACTCAGTACAATCCCTGACTGGTTTATGATGATAAGCCCCACTCTGTGCCTAGCAGAGGGTAAATCTTCTCTAGAAGAATATATCATCTGGAGTCTCTACATTATGTGTAATAAGTGGCATTCTATTAAAATTATTAGTTATGCCAAAGCTAGGACATATCTGAAAACAAAGAGAATAAAATAGACAATAGAAACAGGTATATGATAATGACTTTGACATACTAAGATTAATATGTTAAAAAACAGAAAAATATGCACAAAATACTTGAAAAGATGGAGAATTTCATCAGAAAATTAGCATCTATAAAAAAGAAAAAATGATACCTCTAGAATGAGAAAATATAATATCTGAAATAAAGAATTCATTAGATGAGATTAACAGAAATTTGATACAGTGGAAGATAGGATTAGTACACTTAAAAAAATGAAAAGTGTCCAAACTAAAGTATACATAGGAAAGTAATAGAAAATACACTAATATGTCATAGATATGTGAGACCTAGTAAAAAAATATACATTTATTTGGAGTCCTAGAAGGTGAGGATAAGAATACAAAATTAACAATATTTGCAGAAATAAGAGCTAAGAATTTTTTCAAAACTGATAAAAGATATCAACCCACAGACTTAAGAAGCTCTGACAATCCCAAGCAGGGTAAATACTAAGAAAGTTATACATAGGAACATCATAGTAAGACTGCTGAAAAACAAAAATAAAGAGAAAAATCTTAAAAGTAGTCAGAGGTAAATGACATTACCTACAGAAGAGCAACAATAAGACTGATGGTAGACTTTTCAACAGAAATGATGAAAGCCAGAAGACAATGAAATAACATTTATAAAGTGCTGAAAAATATACATAATTGATAACTTAGAATTCTATATCCAGTAAAAATACTCTTCAAAAATAAAGGCAAAATCAAGATGGCTTTAGACCAAAAACAACAATAATGACAAAACCAGGGCTGAAATTTATCGCAAGATTACTGGTACTAAAATATTCAATAAAGTTATTTCTAAAAGCCAAAATAAAATTATCCCAGAGTGGCCAGGCATGGTGGCTCACACCTGTAATCCCAGCACTCTGGGAGGCCAAGGTGGGCAGATCATGAGGTCAGGCCATGGCCAGCATGGTGAAACCCTGTCTCTACTAAAAATGTAGCTGGATGTGGTGGCATGTGCCTGTAATCCCCGCTACTCGGGAGGCCGAGGCATGAGAATCACTTGAACCCAGGAGGCGGAGGTTGCAGTGAGCCGAGATCGTGCCACTGTACTCCAGCCTGGTGACAGAGCGAGACTGTCTCCCCCGCCCAACAAAAAAAAAAAAAAAAAAGAAAGAAAGAAAGTTATCCCAGAGTACAGAACTTCAGGGAGGAATAATTCAAGTTTACCAAGTGATAGGAAGGAAAATTCAAGTTTATCATGCTCCTCAAATAATGGCCCACTATTGTCATCAGGATATATAAATATTCTCATTTGTTCCTTTATTGTTCTTCTCTTCTTTCTGAATCAATCTTTCTATTCCCCTGCCTCACCACCCCCAACCTCAAGAAGACACCCTCCTTAGTGTGTATGCTGTATCTTCTTGATACATTATGTATTTCAGAAAATTATAAAATTTTGTGTATTTATGTATGTTTTACATTTATACAATATTAAAACACATATTTTGGGCTATCAATCTCAAAACAAATATATAATATCAGATGATAATAAACACTAAGAAGAAAAAGCAGGGTACAGATTCATGTGATCAAAGAAGGTGTCTCAGAAGAGGTGATAATTGAGAGAGATCTGAATAGAGTTAGGCAAGAAGAAGTAGAGGGACTCGTAAGTGCAAAGGCCCTGTAGAAGGAGCATAGTTAGTGTGTTTTAAATAATCCTGATAAGTTTCTTGGAATCGTCCATTAGTCTGCACTGGATACTGTATCTTGAGCCCCAGTGACTCATTTGGTTCTAATTTTGATGATTTGTAGCACCTGGTGCTGGGACAAGGCTGCCTCTGGAGTTGTTAACGCCTTGTAAATCTGTCCCTTTTAAGTAGCACCATGTGCACATGCTTTGGCACAACTATAATTGCAGTTTGGGTTTTAATTAGAGGAAGCCCCCTGGGACATTAGCTATGCACTAGCAAAGGCAGACATCCTCCTGCAGAGTGCTCCTAACTAACGATATGCTCTAGGCAGACTGGTCCACTGGGGTCAACTGGAAGCTTAGGGCTGCAGATGTGGCAAGGGCAGCTGAGAGATGCCCTCCACCTGATGGTGCAGGTGGCCACAAATCTTTTCTTTCAGGATGGATTCCCTGTGTTGGCAGCAGCTCTCTGGAAGGGGAGATAAGAATTGCTTGCTCCATTTAATGGGGAAACCAAGGCAAGAGTTTCTTAGATTTCCTTTAGGCAAATGCCATTCAAATCATTCATGAACCATTTACTGAACCTTCATTCAGTGCCAGGCTCTGTGCAAATGCCAGGGAGAAGAGTAAAGCCACAATTCCTGTCGTCAAGGAACTTAAAAGCATTTTCACATTTTGACTTTGCTACATGAATAGACTGTCTTGAGTAGAAGCAGTTATGAACTAGGAAGCTGGAGCCTTGAAATCTAATCTCTAATCTGAACCACCTCTTGGGTGGAAGCCAGGGGTGTCTGGTGTGTAATTCCTGGGCTCTGAGTATTACTAGACCTTCCTTTCTCCTCCCTCCTTTTTCTTCCTCTTTTCTCTCCCTCCCTAAGTATGTTTTGAACACCCACTATGTCTCATTCACTCTTCTGGGCACTGAGATGTCAACTGTGACCAAAACAGACATGGTTCCTGCCCTCACAAAGCACACAGTCGAGTGAGAAAGACAAATAATAAACCAATATATTTACAAATCAAATGATCACCAACTCTGATAGGCACTAAGAAGAATATAGGGTCTTATGATAGAACATAACAGGTGGGTCAGGGAGACACTTTAAGGCAGTGATACTTAAGCAGACCTGAAAGATGAGAGGTAGCTGGCCAAGCAGAGACCAAAGGGAACAGAAATCTAGGTTAATGAAATAGTAAATGCAAGAAATAACTGAATGTATTTAAGGGACAGAAGGAAGGCCAGTGTGTTTGGAGCACCTAAGCCAGGGAGAGAGTGGAATAGACAAGGTTGAGAAGAGGATAGGATCTCACTGGCCATGAGCAAGAGCTGGGCTTTTATGCCCAAGGTGACAGGAAGTTTTGCAAGACTTTAAATCAGGGTGTGTCATGATCTGGTTTATGATTTTAAGAGACCATTCTGGCTGCTGTTTGGAGGATGCATTGGCGAGGGAGTAAAGAATAGAAGTAGGGAGGTGAGGATGCTGCAGAGACAACCCAGGAAAGAGTTGATGATATTCTGATGTAGGTGTTAGCAGTTCAGGCAGAGAGGAGAATTTAGGGATATGTTTTGTAGGTGGAACCGATAGAATACATCAAAGGATTATATATGTATTGGGGCACCTACCCCGATAATCACGTAGGTTCTTTTCTATTTTTCCTAAGCGTCGGCTGGCTTGAGAAATAAAGGGACAGAGTACAAAAGAGAGAAATTTTAAAGCTGGGCATCCGGGGGAGACATTACACATTGGTAGGATCTGTGATGCCCCACAAGCGACAAAAACCAGCAAGTTTTTATTAGGGATTTTCAAAAGGGGAGGGAGTGTGCGAATAGGTGTGCGTGACAGACATCAAGTACTTAACAGGGTAATAGAATATCACAAGGCAAGTGGAGGCAGGGCGAGATCACAGGACCACAGGACCGAGGTGAAATTAAAATTGCTAATGAAGTTTCGGGCACCACTGTCATTGATAACATCTTATCAGGAGACAGCATTTTGAGATCAACCGGTCTGACCAAAACTTATTAGGCGGGAATTTCCTCTTCCTAATAAGCCTGGCAGTGCTATGGGAGACTGGGGTCTATTTCACCCCTGTAGCCTCAACCATAAGAGACAGGCCACGCCCAGGGGGACTGTTTATAAGCAGATACCTCCAGGCACGTCTTCTCTTTCTCAGGGATGTTCCATGCTGAGAAAAATAATTCAGCGATATTTCTCCCATTTGCTTTTGAAAGAAGAGAAATATGGCTCTGTTCTGCCCGGTTCACCGGTGGTCAGAATTTAAGGTTATCTCTCTTATTCCCTGAACAATTGCTGTTATCCTGTTCTTTTTTCAAGGTGCTCAGATTTCATATTGCTCAAACACATATGCTGTACAATTTGTGCAGTTAACGCAATTATAACATGGTCCTGAAGTGACATACATCCTCCTCAGCTGACAGGATTAAGAGATTAAAGTAAAGAGAGGCATAGGAAAGCACAAGCGTATTGATTGGGGAAGTCATAAGTGTCCATGAAATCTTTACAATTTATGTTTAGAGATTGCAGTAAAGACAGGCATAAGAAATTACAAAAGTATTAATTTGGGGAACTAATAAATGTCCATAAGATCTTCACAATCCAGGTTCTTCTGCCATGGCTTCAGCTGGTCCCTCCGTTTGGGGTCCCTGACTTCCTGCAACATATATGGGTCATGGCGGGGAGAGAGGAGCCAAAGATAACTCCAAGGTTTTTACCCCAATAAACTACAGCACATGGATGGAGTTGCTGTTTGCTGAGATGGGGAAGATAGAGAAGTAGCAATTTGGAAGTGAAGATTCAGACTTCCACTTTGGGTGTGTTAACTCTCAAATGCTTGTGAGTCACATAAGCAGAGATATCAAGTGAATAATTGGGCATACTGGGCTGAAACTCAGAGGACAAGCCTGGGAAAGGGAAATAAATGTAGGTGTTACTAGCAGTTAAGTAGTATCTAAATTAGGGGCTTTCAACTTTAGCTGCATGTTGGAGTCACCTGGGGGAGGTTTTTAACTCTAGGTACCCAGGATATAATGCAGACCATTAAAATCACAATCTCTGGGGGATGAGATCCTGGTGTCCGTATTTTAAAACACCCTTGGTGATTCCAATGTGCAGCCAAGGCTGAGAAACAAGGCTTTAAACACTGGTTGAGATAGAGCAGTGAGAGGTTCTCAAGGGGTGGTCCCAGGACCAGCATCATCACCGTCACCTAGAAATTGTTAAAATGCAAGTGTTCAGGTTTCACCCTACAGCGATGAAATCAGACACTGTGGGAGTGAGACCCAGCAATCTATGTGTTAACAAGCCCTCCCTGTGACGGTGATGCATGCTAAGGTTTGAGAAACCTGAGATAGAAAGGGAATAGGGGGTGGGAAGGAGGAGAGGAGCTCACATGTGAGTCCTGAGTCAGCTGGCATCTAGAAACCAGGTAGATGGGGAGAAGCCAGCAGGGAGACTGAGGAACAACCAGGGCTGTGAGGATACAGAAGCCCAGACAGGATCATGTATCAAGGAGGGTGCTGTCAACTGGGTTGAATGCTCAGGGAATTCAAATAAAATAAGATCAGGAAAATAAGTACTGGATTTGGCAGCATGGAATCCTGGTTGGCTTGGTAGAAGCTGTTTTAGCCCAATCGAAGCAAGTCCCTGGAGGAGGAAATGGTCTTGCAGGCTTGCACTTGGCATGGACTTGGCACTCAGGCTGGGCTCAGACAGTAATTGCTTTTCCCTTCACCTTCGGAAAGTTCATTGTTGAACAAATGCAAAGTATTATTCTCTTCCAATATTGATTTTTTCTTAATAAGTCATGAATAATAATAAAAGATTATTGTCTTATAAGCTTGTGGCCTTCAGAGTGCTACTGGCAATCCAAATTTTCACAAAAATTCTGTGAGGTAGAAAGATCAGGAGTAGATATTGTGAGTTGATTACACAGCAGCCAATTCTTAACCTCCTTCTTGTTTGCTGCTTCCCCCAAAGGAGGCTGAACAACAACAAAACCCTGATATTGGCATTCCCACTTCACTTTCCTGCTAGAGTGGCCACATGATCCATGTCTGCCCAGTAAAATGTAAAGGGAACCTTCTGTGAGACTTTAGGAAAGACATTGTGGAAATATTAAGGTTGGTGCAAAAGTAATTGCTGTTTTTGCTGTTGGTGCAAAAGTAATTGCTGTTTTTGCCATTGAAAGTAATGGCAAAAACCACAATTACTTTTACACTACAATTCGCCATTGAAAGTAATGGCAAAAACCACAGTTACTTTTGCACCAACCTAATAGAATGGGGAGAGGGAAGGAGGAGAAATGAGAGGGTATGAGTGAGCACTTAGTCCTTAGTCACATCACTGAGCCAATAAACCAGCCCTGGAGCTTCTTGCTTCCAGGCATCTAGTTTATGAGATATTATTGTTTTAGCTACTATTAAGGGTTCTGCTACTTGCAGCTGCAAGCATTCCTAACTGATATGGGAAGATGTTTTTGTTTACTTTTGGCAGATAAGAAAACAGCAATAGAAAAAAGATAAGATTTTCTTAGGGCCTCACAGCAGTGAGTGGCAGGGCCAGGGTTGGGTTTGGATTCAGGGACTCACCCATGCAAGGTTGTTTGTTGGGTCACTATCTCCTGGAGGCAAAGCCTACAGCCATGTAAATCTTTGAGGAGATGACATCTCAGCTGAGATCTGAAAGGGGTGGGAAAGGTGTATGTCAGACAAAAAGTACAGTGTGTTCAAAAGACTGAAAGGCTACAAAGGGCTGAAGGTTGCAGGAATTGACCTTGAGCACTGGGCTGGTGAGGAAGGGTCTTGAAATGAGTTTGGAGGGGTTGGTGTTCACCAGAAAGCATCTGTGTCACAGTAAATCATATTATTCCTAATTTTCAACTTTTCCTATATCCATGCCCTTTGCCACATGACTCATCAATTTTCTCCACATCTAATTGATGTTGAGCTTGGCCATGTGACGTGCTTTGGCTGATGGAACATGGGCAGAAGTGACAGCACACTAGCTCTGAGCTAAAGCCTGTGAGGTCCTGCCTGCTTCTAGCTGTCTTCTGTGGGTCAAGGAGGATGAGAGACATGTGGAGCAGATCCGCATGCATGCCTGGAGCCAAGCCCAGTCTAGACCACCAAAATCCCAGCTGACCTACAGACCCATGAGTGAGAATAAGTTGTTGTTTTAAGTCACTGAGCTTAGGGGTAGTTAGTTTGCAGCATTGTTGTGACAATCGCCGAGTGAGACAAATGGGAATGCATGACAGTGGGAAAGGTAAATAATATGATCATACTGCCTCATAATCGAGGAGGAAAGCCAGTCATAGACACATGCAATTAAAATCTAGAATGATTGATAAATAAAATGATAGAGGGAGGTACATAAAGTTGTGGGAAGATGGAAGGGGAGCCTAGCGTCATGGAGAGGGACAGCCAGAGAAGGCTTCCTGGAGGATGTGGCAGCATTATCCTGATGGGCAGAATGAAGTGGGGTGAGGAGTGGGTGAATGGTGTCAGAGGACACAAGATTACCAAGCTTATGCAGACGTGGAGGCATGAGAGGAGATGCCACATTTCAAGGGTGACTGAGAGTTGCTCTTTGGCAGTGACCTCTCTACCTTGTGCTCTGCTATTCACAAACATCTCATGGAAATGTAACAGGTAAAATCTACCAACTTGAGTTAGTTTTTTTTTAATCTTTCCAATGAATTGCTTGAGCCTCTCCATGCCTTATTAAGAAGTTTTGGTGTGTTCCCAGCTGAGATATTCATCCCATCTCCCCAAGTTTTCCAGGGACTAAGGATACTTTATTTAAACATCAAATGGAAAGAACTAGTAGAGCTCAGTCTGCAGCCATTGCTGCCTCTTGCAGCCACATGTTGCCTCTGTTGAGCCCTGGCCCATGCAGGCAGATGGGGAGAATGCTTCCGGGGGCCCAGGGCCTTTCCCGGGCTCACTGGTGCCCAGTGCTTGTGTTCTAGGGTTTTAGCTCTTTCTGGTCTACATACCCATGCTCGTCGTTGTTCCTCTGATAGGGTAATGTGAGAATTAAATGACTAATGTGGGCAAAAAATTTGGAATAGTGCCTGGTGTATGTTAAGCATGCAATAGATGCTACTTGTTTTCATTGGTCCTCACAGCATCACTTCTGTACAAGTGTGAGTTGGTTCAAAGAGACTTTTAGCCTTAGCCCCGTAATGTACCTATCTGAAACCCTCTCCATGAACCCATGGCCCTTAGTATGAATGGGGTGGAGGGACAGAGGAGACTTCTTTTCTTGAGGGTCTTCTTTCCTCCAGACCTTAGCTTGGGCCACCCTGATCCACCAGGACAGGTCTCCCTAACTGTGGTTGCCATTATGTTGAACTGCTTGGAATCAAAGAAGTGACCCCAAGTAAAGTGGCACTCAGAACTGAGCTGACCCTGAAGGACTTGACAAGTGAAGGTGGGGGAAGCATGGTCAGCAGAGAGCCTTCAGCATCAGACCCTTCAAGGTTAGCCTCAGCTTGAGAGGGCCACTTCATCCCAGACCATGCCCTTCCTGGGGCAACCTGTATTTGGTGAATAGTGAGCTATCAAAATGAAGGGGCTGAGACAAAAGTCTGGATATTTTGGTCTCTTTTGGGATTCTCTGAGGGGTAACTCTTTTTAATTTTAATTTTTGTGGGTACATAGTAGGTGTATATATTTATGTGGTACATGAGATGTTTTGATACAGGCATGTAATTTATAATAATTACATCATGTAAAATGGGGTATCTATTGAGGGATAATTCTTGCTCCCAACTTCCTCACCATGTTGACCAGGCTTTACTGGGTCACATTGCAGTTAAGTATCTCCTCCTGCTCAATCCTGATTCCTGCCCCTTTCTTTTGCAGATATTGATTCCTAATAAACACCTTGCACCTAAACTCTGTCTTCGTGTCTGCCTGCATAGAACCCAACCTGCAACACAAATTCTGATTCCTGGAGGTCAGGTATTGGCTCTTCCACCTCTTCTTCCTATAAGATCCAGGTCACCTTATGCATACAGGTCTCCCAGGCATGAGCTTGGCAAACAATGGAGTAAGGTGAAGGGGGAAGCTGTCAGGCCTCAAAAGCCTCCACTGTACCCCATCCCAGGCAAATGATGCCAGCTCACCTGGCATTCACACAGCCAGTGTGTCCTTCCTTGGCCAAAAGAGTCTAAGGCATCTTATTGTTTCCTCCTAGTCAGAGCAATGGGTGGTGGCTCCTGTCACCTCATTATACATTGTACTTACTTGTTCTTCATCTGTCTGTCCCACTAGCTTGGGAGTTCCCCCTTTCCTTGAGGATATGGAATATTTTACTTATATCTATACAGAGAATAAATGTGTGTTGAATGAATGCCTATAGTTGTGCTTCCTCCCCTGGACTGTGAGATCCTTGAGGATGGAAATTATGCCTTTTTCTTGCTTAGCACCCCAAGGCCTGGGGATGGCTACAGAAGGTGCTAATTAAGATTGGAGGGTAGATGGATGCATGAATGATTGCATGCCATGAAGACTGGCCTCTTAAGGGCAGAGGTGAACTACAAATGCCCCACTGAGCATCACCTGGAAGAGAAGGGATAATTTCAACGTGGCCTTGGGGAGACCTTTCAGAAAAGGGAGATGCTGAGCTGCACTAGAGGGAGTATGTTGGGCTGGAGATGGGGTATTTCATGTAGAAGGGACGGTGTGAATGTGAAACCCAGCTGTCATTTCTGCCCTCTCAGCATTCACAATCCCTTTGGGAAGTATCTCCCTCATCTCCCTCGGAGGAACAGCCCCCAGTTCTCAGTCCAGGTGGGGTTGACCCCTTCCCATCCCTGAGCTACAAAGGTGGGTGGGCACAGGATTCAAGTTTGGCCACAAGATTGGTTTGGGGATGAACTCGTGGACTAACCAGGCCCATCACTGCCAGTCTGCCTTAGGACATTTGGTACAACTTACGGGAAAAAGAACAGGATCTGTTAGAATGTCTTCAGCTGCAATTACAAAAACTACACAGCTGAACAGGCTGAAATGTGAAAATGCATCATTTCACATAAAGGGGAGTTTGTGGCAGGGCAGCTTCAGGGCTGGTTACTTTTATTGCTCAAAAATATGATCAGTGGGCTGGGCATAGTGGCTCACACGTGTAATCCCAGCACTTTGGGAGGCCAAGGCGGGTGGATCACCTGAGGTCAGGAGTTCGAGACCAACCTGACCAACATGGTAAAACCTCGTCTCTACTAAAAATACAAAAATTAGCTGGGAGTGGTGGTGGGTGCCTGTAATCCCAGATACTTGGGAGGCTCAGGCAGGAGAATCGCTTTAACCAGGCAGAGGTTGCAGTGAACCAAGATCGAGGCATTGAACTTTAGCCTGGGTGAAGAGTGAAATTCCATCTCAAAAATATATATATATATGATCAATGGCCTAGGTTTTATCTACTAGTTGGCCATTTAAAGCATATCAGCCTGTCCTCATAGTCACAAAATAGCTGCTGCAGATCCAGGCATTATGCCCATCCATAATAAAGACCAAAGGTGAAAAGGGACAATTTCCTCCTCTGTGGCTGTCACATCTATGGTCTACATTGGCCTCACATGCCCATGTTCTAACCAATCACAGACCAAGTACATTGCCTTAGGCAGTGCATTCTCAATGGGGCAATATTGCTCCTAAGGCTGTAAAAATTAGTTTAGGGTGAGGTATGACAAAATCTTAGATATGACAACTGTTTGTGACCCTCTAAGAAACCACACTACATAAATAGATATGTCTGTAGTATATATATATTTTGTGGGAGGCACTCTTAGGAGAAAAAAATTCTTAAAACAACTCTTTAGGAGGTCAATAATTAGGGGTAATAATGAAAAAAAAAGGAGAAATATTGCCTTAGACCAATCATGGTTCATTCCCTGTATTAGTCTGCTTGGGCTACCATAACAAAATACTACAGACTGGGTGGCTTAAGCAACAGAAATTTATTTCCTCATGGTTCTGGAGGCTGGAAGTTCAAGATCAAGGTGTCATCAGGTTTGGTTGCTGGTGAGGCCTTTCTGGCCTGTAGATGGCCACCTTCTCACTGTGTCCTCACATGGCCTCTGCTCTGTGTGTCTATGTGAAGAGAGAGCTCTGCTGTCTCTTCCTCCTATAAGGACACCAGTCCTATTGGATACCACCCTTGTAACCTCCTTTAACTCGAATTACCTCCCTTCAGACCATGTCTTCTAATATAGCCACATTGGGCTTTAGGGATTCAACACAATTCCGAATTCAGTCCACAACACCCCCGAGACTGGAGTTTACTTCCTCTGAAACACATGGATCTGGGAAGGCTAACGCCAGGACAAAACCAGATCCCACCATCAAAGAAACAGCACAAAGGCTAAGGTCCAGAAAGTCACCTGGGACTGTTTTGGGAGCTTCTTTTCCCCTGCAGTTGCCAAGATGGGAGGCTGGGATCTTGGAATTGATAAGATGGAGAAAGACAGCTGCCTGAGGAGTTAGTGAACACCTAGATCTACACTTTCTTTGTCTCTGTGTCTAAATCCACTTGAGTGAGGCATCTGCCACTTGTCACTAAACAACGGCTCATTATGCAAAAGGCAGGAGCTGTCCTTGTGTTCTCTTACATAAGAAGCAGTCAGAGGTTTGTTGTGGGGAGTCAGAGGTAGCCTAGGCCACCAGCACCAGAACGATGGGCAGGGAAGCACAGAGGACACCCCCTGTGGCTGACTCTTCTGCAGTTGGAAGTGATGATTCCACACATATGCAGGCTAGATCTCAAGACAATGTCAAGGAAAAAAGGTAAGAAGCCATAATATGAATAGCATTTATGTAAATTAAAATCATTCACACAGGCAACAACATTGCACATTTTCCGAGGGCACGTGCATGTTTAAAGACACATGCCAAACACGTTAGGTGGGTGTCCACTTGAGGGAGGGATGAGACTAGGAATGAAGCATGAAAGGGACACATAAAATAAGGGAGGGGTCTCACTCTGGTGCCAAAAGTGTGGCTGGAGCTAAGGCATGTAATTAACCTAACTTTCTGCGCTGGCTTCCAATTAGGGAAAAAGGAAGTGGGCATCCATTTGGGGACCAAGGGGCAGGTCTGTGTGGCCGGAGGGTGACGGGAGGAAGGTAGAGGAAGATGAAATTTGAAATTTGAGACCCTTCATGGCCCGTATCCTGAAAGGCTCTGAGGCCGGCATTTCATAGACAATGGAGAGCTTTGGAAAATTTCAGAGGCAAAGAATCATATGATCTGAGTTAGGCTTTTGGAAGGTCACTCTTTCAGCTGTGAACAGTTGGACTGGGATAGGGAAGAAGGTGGAGAGATGCTCTTAAAATTGTACCTATTAAGAAAATGACATCTGGCAGCATGTTATAAAGTAGCTATTGGTAGGGAAATGTCAACTGGGAGACTTTGAGCCCCTTGACATTTTCTCTACATAATTATCTCAGAATCCAAGCAATGAGTGTGCCCAGTAACTTTGGATATTAATGGACACTTAGATGCCCTGTGCAAAGTGTACTGCATGCCTTTTCTTGTCTGATCTGCACAGCACCCCAGAAGGTGGGTACTGTGCTGGTCTCCATGGCAGAGATGCAGGAAAGGAGGCCCAAAGCCCACCCTCTCTACCGAGAGCAGGCTGACACTCAGCCCACCCCCTTCCTATTTATTTTCTGTTTTCTAGTTTAATTTTGGGCATATTTTTTCTATTTAAAGTTATTTGCTGGCAACAGAATGCAGTACTCAAAGAGACAAAAATACCCAGAGTCTCCCTAATTAAGAACAGGGAACACTCCCTTAGGGAGAAAAGGAAGAAACAGCTCCAGGGTGGCAGAGCAAGGCTGGGGAAGGGGCTAGGACTGGGAGAGGTAAGATGGTGACGGACTGAGAAAGGCCCTTGGGGTGAAGGAAGCGATTGGCCGCCCTCACCATTCAGTCAGGAGAGTGCTAAACACCTCCTCTAGTTGGACTTCTGATTTCCCATCTGTAAGATGAGACAGAAAGTGGATGAGGAGATTTATTTACTACACAGTGCCCAGGATCTGCTGTGTCCACTTAAAACACAGACTCCCAGGCCCCAGCCTAGAGATGCCGGCCATTCAGACCAGGACAGGGCCTGCCCATCTGTATTTATTTTCAAGCATCCCAGGTGAGCTGGGTGTGCAGGCAAGGTTAAGCTGATATTCCAGGGTTCTGGAAGCAATGAAAAGTTGCCTGTATCCTCTTCCTCCTTTAAAAAATGTTATGGCCGGGTGCAGTGGCTCATGCCTGTAATCTCAGCACTTTGGGAGGCTAAGGCGGGTGGATTGCCTGAGCTCAGGAGTTCGAGACCAGCTTGAGCAATGTGGTGAAACCCAGTCTCTCCTAAAATACAAAAAATTAGCCGGGCATGGTGGCGTGTGCTTGTAGTCCCAGCTACTTGGGAGGCTGAGGCAGGATAATTGCTTGAATCCGGGAGGTGGAGGTTACAGTGAGCCGAGATCATGCCACTGCACCCCAGCGTGGGCGACAGAGGGAGACTCCGTCTCAAAAATAATAATAACAATAATAATAATAATTTTATTAGCCTCCTCCCCCCAAGACCACCACTTTGATTACCTGATTACAAATGTATTTCCTTGATTCTAAGACACCTCTCTACTCCTCCTGCCCTGCAGAGTTTAACTTTACCAAAATCAGAACAAGTCTTACAATCCAATGAAGTTGTTTTGTTCTTTCCTCTCAAAAACTGCTATTAGGGTGGACAGTGCATTTTATAGTTCATAGCGTCATACAATTAGGAAACACAGTATAACATACTTCCAAACTGAGAGTTTGGAAAATAGAAAAAACAATCACATAATCACCCATAATTCCACCCCAGAGGGATCTACTTCCAACGTTTTGTAATATTTCTGTCCAGTCTCTTATTTTTGTTGTTCCAGGCTTGCTTTTGTCACCAATGAGTAATTCTTGAGTACCTATTAGATGCACCTCACTTACATTGGGTTGAGGCTGAAGAGTTTAGAAGTAAAATAAGTGCTAGCCCTTTTTTTTGTTATTGTTGTTTTTGGTTTTTGAGACATTTGCTCTGTCACCCAGGTTGGAATGCAGTGGTGCCATCTCAGCTCACTGCAAGCTCTGCCTCCTGGGTTGAAGTGATTCTCATGCCTCAGCCTCCCGAGTAGCTGGGATTATAGGCACACGCCACCACACCCAGCTAATTTTGTATGGGTTTTCGCCATGTTGGCCAGGCTGGTCTTGAAATCCTAGGCTCAAGTGATGGATTTTTGCCATGCTGGCCAGGCTGGTCTTGAACTCCTAAGCCAAAGTGATATGCCTGCCTCAGCCTCCCAAAGTGCTGGGATTACAGGTGTGAGCCACCATACCCAGCTATGTGCTAGCACTTTAGGTACATGATTGCTTCATTTCACAGAACAGCGTGGAAGATGGAGGATTTTATTTCTCCTCAACACAGGAGGAAACAGGCTGAGGAGGTAAAGATCTTGTCTGAGCCGTCATGCTTGGCGAATGGCTGAACGAGGATGAGAGTACAGGCAGCTGGAGATGATGCTGCCTCTCTGGGCAGAGGCCTGTCTGGCTGGAGGGAGGAGGGTTCATGGATCGGGTCAGCTGGGATTGTGAGACAGGGTTGTTTCTCGGTGGATCGGGGCCTTCTGGAGAACCATACAGAGGCTATGTTAGCAATAACATGGCTCTGCAGCTGAGACCTATGTTCAAATTCAGAAACTTGTCTTACAGATCATTTAACTACTTGGAGTCTCAATTTCCTCATGTGTAAGATGAAGATGAATGATACCTCCATAAGGGCTGCAGAAAGGATGAAAAGTGACATATGCAAAGCACATAAATACTTAATATAGAGAAACTAGAACCACTGGAGTTTGGATCAAGAGTGGAGACAAAATACTAGAAGTCTTTATGACATGTTGCTATAAATATAAATATTCCAAGATGGTTTGGCTATGTTAGCCCAATCCTTTTTGGACATTTTGGTTAAAAATCTAGGAGATATAATGGGGGTTTCTATTATGAACTGATTCGCTTGTAATTCGGAGGGAAGAAAAAGATCAGTTTGGTTCAGTTAAGTAAAAACAAAATCTTCAAGTTTGAGGTCTGGCTTAGTTGTCTATCTCCTCTGGCTTGGGACTTCTCAATCAGTTCAAGTTCAACCCAGAACTTCCCTCTCTTCAATACAGGTGTCTGTGCTTTTAGGAGCAGCCGCAAGGTGCTGGGCCACCTGAGTCTGCCATGCATGGGCCATGGGCTCCTACCTACCCTCCTGATGCTCACAGCCCTGGCACTGGGGTTGGGCAGTGAGGACAGGACATGACAATGCTGCCAATCCCTGATGCCCATGCTCAAGACCATGAGAGGAAGAAAGACCAAGGTGAAACTGGGGGAAAGGGGTGAGGACTTGTGGAGTATCTCCAGGGGGCCAGGCTCTCGAATGGAACTGAAAATGTCGGGGCTGGGTCAGGATGCTCCTCCACCTCCCTGTTCTTTGTCCTGGAGAAATTTTTAATAACTCAGTCCCTTTTGTTTCTGTCTGCAAAGCAGGTTGTTGTGCAGATGCAATGAGGGGGAGGCAGGGAGGGCTTGGCTCAGTGCCTGACACACAGTGGGATCAGTGGATGTTCCCTGTTGTTATCAAAGTCTCGTTGATTTGTCACTGTGACACTGAGAGGTAAGTGCTATTGTTTCTGCCATTTTACAGATGACGAAACTCTGGCTCAGAGTGGTGAACTGGCTCGCCCAAAGTGACAGAGCTGAGTTCCAGAGACGGAACTCAGATCCGTCTGCTTCAGAATTTGTGCCCTTTCTTGGACAGGACAAAGCAGTTCGTGGAGTTCCAGTTTGTAGGTGATGACACTGAGATTTGCACCTTGATCATCCCAGCCCTGAGGTCTGCGCTTTTTGGGGACATAAGAGAATCTTCATCCTTTGCTTTTGGCTTGGGCCACACCAGCCAGACAGGACTCCAAGGAATCAGGGCTGCGGAGTCTGTAAGATAGAGGGTTTTCAGGAACTGGGCCTTGTTTGGGGCTAGTCATTTTGGAACAGCAGAGGGGGCCGGGGGGGCGAGAGGAGGTATGGTCTCACTCCCAGGCATAAGGGAGCCGGCTGTCAGCTAATACAAAAAATGATTAAGACAGCTTAATTGTTTTATTTTTTATATATACTAATAATGAAGTGGGAGGAATTTGGAGGGGGAATTCCACAAGGAGAGGGGAAAGTATTACAGATGCTGAAATCACGCATGGGGATGACTCCGGCCCTGGTGGTACTGCAGCCCCTGCAGCCGGGGTGGGAGGATCTGGTGACATCTGATGATGGGGCTCTCAGTGACTTGGAAAACCTCCCTGGTTTATCCAGGGGCAAGAGCACTTCTGGCCTGGGGTGGGCAGAGAAGCAGGGGCTCTTCTCTGGGTGGGTTCTACTCTCCAGGTCCTGGCTGATGCTTACTCACACTGGCGGGAGTGCCAGGGAACAAGGTGAACCTTGGCTCCACAGGCATGATAAAGCAGATGGGAGGTGGGCCAAGGGGGTCTGTGGGGAACCTGACCTGGGATGAAGGACTGTTGGTGGATGCTGCGAGGCCCAAGAGGGCTTCCTGGAGCAGGTAGAAATGGGATGGAGAGGCTGGTAGGGGTGAAGAGGACCAGCATTTATTGAGCATTTGCTGTGCACCAAGCACAAAACTAAAAATTAGAAATGCATTCATTCAGCAACTACTTATTGAGCACCTACTCTGTGTGAAGTACTGTCCTGGGCTCTGGGGATAATGCAAGGGAAAAAAACAGACAGAACCCCTGCCCTCATGGAGCTCACATTCTGGTGGAGGAAAGGGACAATAATCGCATAAGCAAAAAAATATCATGTTGGGTGGTGATATGTGTTACAGCGTAAGAGGCAGATAGAAGGTCCCTCTCACTGATGAGTGCCTACTGTGTGCATGCGCAGGCACTGGTCTGTGCTTTGCAACTGTGACTCCTGCTTCAGTGCTAGCTCACATTGACTGACCACTTACCATGTGCCTGGCACTGATCTAAATGTTTTCAATGCATTAACTCATGTGATCCTGATGAAACGATAGTGGGGAGGTGCTATTATTGTCATCTCCATTTTACAGATGAAGAAACCAAGGTGAAAGAACTTGTTGTGGGTCATGAGTAATCAGAGGGTGGGATTTGAACCCAGAAAGGCTCCAGGACCTGTGTGCTTCACAGAATGTCATACCAACAGGGGCACAGATTCAGAGAGGTTCTGTGTCATGCCCAGGGTCATACCTAGGATGCCTCTCTTGCTGCCACTTGCTTTCATCCTTCCAGACAGCCTCCATCGCCCTCCTTTCCATCCTCAATGTACTCCCCTGTCTCTGCCTGATCTTCTTTCCTTACTCAGCATGGAGTCCTTACTCCACTCTAATTTGGCACTGCAGACCTCTGGTGCCCTGACCTTTTGTGCCCTCTCTCCCTACCAGCTACACTCTGTTCCCAGATATCCAGTACAGGCTGGATATCTGTCTCCTGCCCCAATATATGGGAGCTGCTTCAGTACCAGCAACTGTGTTTGAGCCCTTACATGCTGCTGGTGCCCACAAGGAACCTGGCACAGAAGGGAGTCTGTTGAGTGTTTATGGGGCATGGCCACAGAAGAGGCAGAAGAGAAAGAGAGGATCACCCCTTACTGCAAGCTTCCCAGCTGCAAGCAGGCACTGTGCAGCCAGCATCACGCTGCACACATGTAATAGTCATAGGGCACCCTTGGGGGCCAGGCCCTGTGCCATGCCCAGGCACACAGCAGTGAATGAGACAGACATAGTCCCTGCCTCAGGGAGCCGACATTTCTAGTAGGGGAAGTCAGACAAACATCAAGTAAATCAGCCATCACAGATTATATACTGTTGTTCAAGACTTAGGGAGAAAATGAACAGGGAGATATAATTAAGAGTAAAGGGAATTAGGCCAGGCATGGTGGCTCACACCTGTAATCCTAGCACCTTGGGAGGCAGAGGCAGGTGGATTGCCTGAGCTCAGAAGTTCAAGACCAGCCTTGAACACAGTGAAACCCTGTCTCTACTAAAATACAAAAAATTAGCTGGATATGGCAGCATGTGCCGGTAATCCCAGCTACTTGGGAGGCTGAGACAGGAGAATCGCTTGAACCCAGGAGGCAGAGGTTGCAGTGAGCCAAGATTGTGCCATTGCACTCCAGCCTCGGTGACAGAGTGAGACTCTGTCTCAAAAAAAAAAAAAAGAAATAGTAAAGTGAATTAGCAATGGGGATAACTAGAGAGGGTGGCCAGGCAGGCCCTTCTAAGGTGAGACTGGAAGGATAAAGGATGAGGTGTACACAAATCTTCCGAAATAGATTTTAGGTGAGGAGAATGGCAGGTGCAAAGGCCCTGAGGTGGAAGAGAATATGATCCACATGGGTTTAGGACAGGGATTATGTCTAGCAGGTGCAGCTGTGTATTCCTAGCACTGTAAATAGAACATAGTGCACACTAGGACTCAATATTTGCTAAATAAGGGAAAACAGCCTTCTAAAGCTTCAGGCCCAGCTCTCAAAGCTCTCCCAGAGCCTGCAATTCCCCTCACCTCATCTAACCCCACATTCTCACTCTTAATACACTGCAGAGGGAGGAATTGTGGCCCATTTCAGGGAGACATGAGGATGGAGGAGATGAGGACAGGCCTGAGCAGCCTAGTAGAAGAGCTGAGATTTGATATGGGGGAAAATGGGGAGTCAGCAAAGGTTCTTGACCAGGGAGTGAATTCCCCAGCAGGGCTTGTTCCATGGCTGATCTTTGGAAGATCCCTGAGAGGCCCCAGCTCATAGCCAAGCCTGGCTTGTCAAAGAGGAGTGTCTGGAAATTTCAGGACAGTGGGGAAATGGAGCAGATGCTTAGCACGGAGGGTGTCGTGGAGGCAGAGTCTGCCTGAGTCAGCATTCTGGGTATCTGGTGCTGCATTACCCATCACCCCTGAACACAATGGCATCAAACAGTCATTCATTGCATTCACATATTGTGTGGGGCAAGAATCCAGAAGGGCAGAGTGGGTAGATTTGTCTGTGCTCCACAGTGTCTGGGGCCTCAGCTGGAAGACTTGATGGCCAGGGGCTGGACTGATTCCCTCACGGGTCTGGTGGTTGATGCTGACTGTTGGCTGGGACCCCAGCTGGGTAAATGTCAGCCAGAAGATTTACCTCTGGCTTTTCCAGGGGGCCTGGGCTTCCTTACACCATGGTGGCTGAGTTCCCAGCGTGAGTGTCTCAAGACAAAGAGCCAGAGAGAAGCTGTATTGTCTTTTCTTACCCACCCTTGAAAGTTACACAGTTACCTCTGCTGCATTCTATTCATCAGGGCAGTCACAAAGTCCTGCCAGGCTCCAGGGGAGGAGAAATAAACTCTCCCTCTTAATGGAGAGTGGCAGGCTTCATGGGGAGCAGGGGGCTGTGGCCATTTTTGGAAATGAAATCTGTTATACTCAGCCACCTGACAGATGGAGAAGCAGAAGCACCTCCCTCCTTCCCAGAGGAATAACTTGTCTAGGCTCAAACAAGGAATATCCTTGTCTAGGGTATGGAAAGAACCCAGAGGATCATGTCTCCCCCAACCTGAGGCACAGAAGTGGAGCTGGCCCCTCCCATCTTCCGCCCTGGGAGACCCACTCTCCCCTGCCAGTCCAGGGCTCTGCAAAGACCAACCCTTTCCACACTTGGCTGGTAACAGCTCCAGTTGTGGTTGAGGGTGGTTGAGTCCACTTGCAGCTATGTTTCCCCTGCTATGGGGTGGGTAGATGGTCCTTGGAGAGTTCATTCTTCCTTGGCTTCTACGCTGCTGACCTTCCCCTACGCCACCATCTCTATCAAGGAGAGAGTCCTGGGACCCAGCCTATTCCCCATCAAGCCACACACTGGGGTCTGACAGCCAGGGATGATCTGATTGGCTGAGCCCCCGTCAGGGACAGATCCCCAGTTCCATCAGCTAGGGCAGGGGAGGGGCCTGTTTATCAGATAAGTAGAGTTATCAGATAGGCGTGAGTGGGGAGTTCTCAGGGAAGGAACATTAGAAGCTAGACAGATACCCCTAAAGTGTTTACTAATATATATTGGCTTCTGCATTAGATTTTGTTTAATGGTTTGTGGGTTATTTGGTTTCCTTCACCTTCCACAAACAACCCATCAGCAAGCCCTTGAAAATATATCCAAATCCACTCTGTTCACTCACTCTTTTTTTTTTAATGAAATTTTTTTTTAAATGAAATTTTTTTTTTTTTTTTTTTTTTGAGACGGAGTCTCGCTCTGTCGCCCAGGCTGGAGTGCAGTGGTGCAATCTCGGCTCACTGCAAGCTCCGCCTCCCGGGTTCACGCCATTCTTCTGCCTCAGCCTCTCCGAGTAGCTGGGACTACAGGCGCCCGCCACTACGCCCGGCTAATTTTTTTTTTTTTTGTATTTTTAGTAGAGACGGGGTTTCACCGTGGTCTCGATCTCCTGACCTCGTGATCCACCCACCTCGGCCTCCCAAAGTGCTGGGATTACAAGCATGAGCCACCGCGCCCGGCCTTGTTCACTCACTCTTATGTCCCCAGCCTCACCCAGGCCAGGATGACTGCACCAGCTCCTCTCTGGTGTGTCCATTCCTGCCTCCTTCCAACTCATCTCTGCACAGTGGCCAGAGGGATCTTTTCCAAGTATGAGCCAGATGGTATTTCCTCCCTGTTGATGGTGGGACCTCCACTGGGGCCCCTTGAAATACAGACTCCTGACTGAGGCGACTGCCTGCATGGCTCACCTCATTTCCTCCTCTTGTGCCATTTATTCTGGCCACACTGGTATCCTTTCTGTGCCAACATGCCAAGCTTTGTTCTGCCTTGAGCCTTTTGCACATGCTATTTCCTCTGCCTGCAATGCCCTAACCCAGTTCATCACATGTCTTTTGGGTCTCACCTGAAGTTTATTTCTCACTCATGCAATGGATGTGCCAGGGCAATGAGTGGCTCTCCTCCATGTGGTGATGCAGGAATCCAGGCTCTTCTAATCTTTTGGCTCCTCTATCCTGGGGTCTTATCGTCATTTGAATTCAGCCAGGAGAAAAGTAACAAGAACATGTGAGAAAGCTCCCTCACTTCTCAAAAGCTAGGCCTGGATGTGGCACTCATCACTTCTGCTCCCATTCTATTGGCAAGAGCTAGTCACATGGCCACACCTGCATGCAAATAGGGCTAGGAAATGTTGACCCTTCCTGGACAGCCACTTGTGGGCTTTGTCCACATGCTAGCAAAGGGGAGAATGGACTTGGTGGACAATTAATGACCTTGACCACGATCACCTTCTCAGAGAGGCCCTCCCCAACCATCTCATCCAAAGAATGTCCCTCCCATCCTTGTACATCTCATATCACTCCTCAGTTTTCTTCATATCACATTTTATCTATCTACTTATTTGTCTATCTCCATCACTGTCTAGAAAGTAAGCTCTCTGAGAGCAGAAACCTTGTTTGGCTAGTTAATGCCATATTCCTGGCACCTAGACCAGTGCTTGGCCCACAGTATAACAGATGTTTAACAAATGCTTGTTCAATCAGTGAAAGGACAGGCATAACTTCCATTTTACTCGTGGGGATACAGAGGAGACCAGTGGCTCCATGAACAGAAAATGCTTTGCCCAAGGGCCTGGCATATAGCAGGAGCCCCATTCATGCCCATTCCTTTCCCTCCCCATTGTTGATGCTGAGGCTATTTCAGGGAAAGGCTGGGCTATGGTCTGTGAGCTGGACTGAGGTTTGAGTCTGGCTCTGTCCTGACTTCCGTGTGTCCCTCCTTTCTCCTGTATGGGCCTCAGTTTCCCAGCCTGCAAGAAGACAGCAGAGCAGATTGGGCCAAGCAAACTTTCACATTCCTTGTGGCCTGAGAGTAGACAACCACCCCAGAGACATCTGTACCTTCTTTTTCCAACAGCTAACCTTTGGGAGAAAGTTCTCCTCCCCTTTTTGCTCCCCCTCTGTGGGCTTAATAAGGCTTAATAAGGGGCCTGGATGGGCCCAGCCCCTCAGTGCCCACCAGATCATACTTCCACCCAAGGGCAGGGTTGGGGGAGTGTGGCTAATGACAGGGTCCTAGTGGGGGGTGAGTTGACAGCCTCGGCTGGCCTTGCTGGGCCTCTATTAACAGACCACAGGGGAATGTCTTCCCCGGGCCCATGATTTTCAATTTTTCCACTGGAAAAGGCAGTTGGGAAGAGAAGGGCAAGAGGCTAGACATAATTGTTAATGCTTCTGTCAGCATTATTCTATTCACCCTCCCATCTAGTCACCCACACATCCTTCCACCTATCCTTTCAGTTGCCCGTTCATTTATTCACCCAAGCATCCAACCATCTATCCATACATCCACCATTCCACCTAACCATCTACCAATTTACCCACCCACCTAGCCAGTAAACCACACAGCCAGCAATCCATCCATCCTTCTACCTACCCATCCATCCACCCCGCTGTTCATCCATTCACCCATCCATTCATCCATACACACCCACATCTGTCTGTCCTTCCCACACAGGCTTATCCAAGAGCCATCTGACACCAGCTTTGTGCCTTGGACCAAAACAGAGATGGCTAAAGATGTTGCCTGGAAAGCAGGATGGTGGGGCTCCCCAGACCCTGGGCTCTGGTACCAGACAGAGCTGCGTTCCAAGCTTGCCTTTCCCTACTTCCTGGCTTTCAGAGTGACGTCACCTCTCTGAGGCTGTTTCCTCAACTATAAATTGGCAAAGCAATTAATAGCTGCTTACCATATAGTAGGCCCTTATGGATAATGTTCATTGCTTACTTCCCCAGAATCCATTCCCTGTTCTACCAATTTCTGATGGGGAACATTCTCCTACTCTTTGGTCGGTGTAATCTGGGACGTGCCCCCCAGCCTCAGCCACTCAGGTGTGCTCCTTGGTTCAGGGTGTGTGTGTGACCACACTGGTCCCACAGACTCTCCCTATGCACCTCACCTTCATAGATTCTGGGAATGAAGTGGATTCTGAAGGATGCTGAGCAGAAAAAAATGGAGAGAAACCCTACCCTAATGACATCATTTGAGCCCTTAGATCCTGCTGCACCATTGCTCCAGCCTGGCCTTTTCAGTTCAGCAAATCCCCTTTTTGTCTGAGCCAGTTTTCCGCAACCAAAGAGTCAATGGATGCAAACTCAGTAAATGTCAGCTGTAGGGCATGGTGCTTCCCTCAAACAAGGGCAGCAAGCTGAGGACGGAGCTTCTTCTTCCTTGGGGACTCATTTGCCTTTGTGTTGCACACTTATGCAAGCTTGGTTGCCTGGATTCAGGACTCCAATGGGGTCCACATTCTTGCTTCAGAGAGTCTTTGTTCTGATGATAACTTTAATTAAGAGCTTTGCAAGTCCCTCTGTGAAGAGTTGCTCCATTAGAACTTGAGAACTGTCCCCAGAGAGGTCGTTCCTGTTTCCAATTATCCAAACTCCGAGCCCAGATTTACCAGATGCCGCCCTTAGAGGGCTAACGAGCAGGCACTATGGGGGCAGAGAGGTCCTACCTGTACTGGATATATGGATTCACATTTATCCCATCATACCCCTGCTGAAGGGCATTAAGTGCTTCCCTGTTGGCCTGGCATTCAAAAATTACAGAATTGCAATTTGAACATCAGCCTCTGCAAATGGAGTTTGCTGGGGTTAAACTGTGAGGGAGATGGGAAGTGACCTTGCAGGGTAAGGGAGAGCTGCGTTGGTCAATAAGACTTCCTAGAGGAAGCAGAGCTCGGGCAGCTGGTGAAACTTGTAGATGCAGAGGGGAGAGGAAAAAGCTGACAGGCAGGGGATGCAGCATGGTGGAGGGCATGGAGGTAGAACAGGGTTAGACTGAGAGATGGGCCACAGAAGCTCTAGGTCACCACACCCAGTGGGATTCCGCTCCTCTCTCTCTTTCTCTGTCTCATCGCTTCACCCCTGTGGTCCCTGCAAAGTTGGGCCCATTTCCTCTTACCTGGACATTTGCTGTGGACCCCCCACTTGTCTCCCTGCCCCTCTCTGTAACCTCCAATCCACCCTCCACAGCAGCGATTCATTCACCCATCCAACCATTCATTCGTTCAGCAAATATTCATGGAGGGGCAGGGACTGCGTCATGCAAGGCCCTGAGGCTGGAGCCCCTCCACCTTGATGATCTTGTTTTCCTTCCCCCAACACCCTATGTCATCTCAGGAGACCACTCCCTATTTCTGGAGGGCCCCTCTCTTTCACCCTCTCTGTCTTTGCACCTGCGCTCCCACTGCCTAGAAGCCCACCCTGCCCCGATCCTTCCGGCAGCACTCTCCTCATCCACTGAGGCTAAACTCACCGTCTTTGTCTTACCTGCCCTCCTGGGCAGGACATCCCTGTCACCCACCCTCGGGTCACCTCTCATCACAGCACTTACCACCCCTTATCTTTCCAGTGTATATGTCTTGACTTCCCCCACTGGATTATGAACTTTTTGAGGGCAGGAGCTTTGACTCCAGGGGACTCAGTGCTGAGTTGGATTAAAGGAAGGAGTTTCTATAAGGGACCAAGATAGGACCCATAGGTCCCACTGCTTGGGTGAGAATACCAGCTACAGCATTCTTGCGCCGTGGGACTCTGGGCAAGCTCTTCATCTCACTGAGCCTCTGTTCCCTCATCTGGAAAGTGTCCCCCTCTCATGGTTGTCATGAGGATGAAATTAGGGAATCCACACACCACACGTGGTGGGGAGCCTGAGAGGTAGACAGTGCCCTGCCAGCGTGAGCCAGTGTGGCATGATCACTATTGTCAGATAACAGTGGACAGGTGGAAAGGAGGCTGGATTCCCTCGTCAGACACCCTTCCCAGCTGATGGGACTGCCAGCTGCTGATAGTTCCCAGCCGGGAATGGCCCTCAGCTGTAGGGACTTGCCCTGCCCAAGGACATGTTCGTTCCAGGTGCAGCCTGTGGCCAATGAGTGGTTGGTGTGTGATAAAAAATGCCTGACCCCATCCTTCAGCTCTGAAGGGCCATCTCTGCTCCAGAGCTCCTGTGGGATCACTGAGATTTCTGTTGTAACTCCATTGTGCCAGCTGTTCCCTCCTCCCAGGCCTGTCTTCCTCCCTCCTACATTGGTCTTACTCCTGAGCACTCTCCCCAGTAAACCCACTGCACACCAATCTCCATCTCAGAGTCTTTTCCCAGGAACCAACGGAAGATAACAGGCATGGCAGGAGCTCCAGCGAGAAAATGGTGCAGGAACCCAGGAGGGTGGGAGGTGGAAGAGAAGGCCAGGAGAGGAGGGGTGGCCATTGGCCTGGAAAGATGCCATCAGTCAAGTGCTAAGTCTCTGGTACATCTTCCAGCGTTTTTCCTGCCCTCACTCTCATGGTCCCCTTGTTCCCTGGTCTTAGATCATGTGCTTGGGAGTGCTGGCTTTGAGGCCTTTTCTTGAGCTGAGTCCTGACTGTTTCTGATGCACTATGAGGCCTTGGGCAAGTCCCTTCACCTCTCTGAGCCTCAGTGGTGCCCTCTGTATAATGGAGTTGGGAAAAATCGACAGACGGGATACAGAGCCCTCAGCACAGTGCCTAGAGACCCTGGGCATGCCCCATAAATGCTGCCTCTTGGGCAATTCCTCCTAAAGGTTGAAGAAAGCAGTTTACAAGTCAACTTGTATGGGTGCTGTTTTTGCGTCTCGTCCCTGAGGCCTTCTGCTCTGCAAACTCCATAACTGATCTAGAAAGTTTCCCAAGACTTTCTAGAAATCATAACAGGTTTTTCCATTTGGAAAGCTTTGCTCTGTATCCTCTTATTTCACAATGGCTGACAATATCAAACGAGAATGGGTCACCTGAAAAGAGGTGTTACTGTGTGCCAGGCAGGAACCTAAGAGCTCTATATGAACCAAACTTTCACAGTAACCCTATGACATGGATATTATTTTAAAAGCTAAAGAAAATGACATTCTCAGTGGATGAGAGGTTAGGCAATGTGCCCTGGTCACACAGCAAGTAAGCAGAATAAGGCTGTGTAGGAGAGTTGCTAAGATACGAGACAGACTGGACTGGATTTGAATCCAACTTGGGCTCCACCATTTACTATCTGGGTGTTCTTGGGTAAATCATTAGACTTTAACTTCACTGTGCCCTCATTTCGTTATCTACAAAATGGGGATGATAACCCTTACCTCTCTGACCATGGAGATTAAATAAAATAATTCATATACAATGCCTGATGCAGACAGGCCTTTATTCACCTCACACCATACATGGAGCACCTACTATGTGTTGATCACTGTTCTAGGTGCTGGGGACAGAAAAGTGAACATAGTCCCTGGCCCTGTGAAACAGACATCCTGGAAGCAACAGCTAACTCAATGTTAGTGGTAACAGTTAACTGAACTTTAGCTGACACTATTAGATAGAATTTGTACCTACATCTCTTTGATCCCTCAGAGAGGCCTCCCCACTCCTCTTCCGCGGCAACATTCTTCACCTTAACTCTTATCACCCACAACATGTGGGTTTGCTTTTTTGCCCATGATGAGTCTCCTCCACTGGAATGTAAGTTATTCTGAGACCTTTACTTTTCTCATCTCTAAACTGGATAACATCTAGACTGTCGGGACATTTTTTTTTTTTTTTTTAGGCGGAGTCTCGCTCTGTCGCCCAGGCTGGAGTGCAGTGGCGCGATCTCGGCTCACTGCAAGCTCCGCCTCCCGGGACATTTCTATAAGCTAATGTCTTCAAATCAGTGATAGACAAGGGTGGTTATCCTAATACAATAACACCCAGAACAAGGATGGTGTGTTCCTACCCGAGAAAAGTGAGGGAAGAGCCGTAGGAGGCAGGGTTATTTGAGCCGGGCCCTCATAGTGAATACAATGTGAATCTTCAGAGAAACTAGGCAGGGGAACCTGCCTTGGCAAAGCCCTGGAGGCTTGTGTTCAAGCCCCAACTCATCCAAGATTTCTGCAGCCAGGCCAGTCTCCCTCTCCTCCAACTTGATCAGCGCTGATGGGTGGTGGGCAAACACTTACTGCTTAATACTTCATCACACACCATCCAGCCATGGTTACTGATGTTTCATCAAAGTAACAACCTGTGTTACTTTGGGTTTCCTGGTGAGTGCCTGAGCATCAGCAGTCAGAGGCCTTTTCTGTTTAATCTTTCATTCATTTACTCATTCATTCACTAATTCATAATGGATTTGTTTATTTGCTTAACAAACCCTTCCCAAGGGCCTCCTCCTTGCCAGGTGCTGGGTCAGGTGCCAAGGCCCCATGTCTGAACAGTCAGGCTTCCTACCCTGGAGGAGCTCACGGTCTCATAGAGAGAATAGATGAGAACCATCCATGCCAACAAGTAAATATAAAAAAGCGGTGATGACTTCCATGAAGGAAGCAAAAGAGAGGTTGAGAGATGATGTCAGAGAAATCCTACTTACTATGGGGTGATCAGGGAAGCCTTCCTGGAGGCAACAGTCAAGTTGAAACTCAGAAGATACAAGCAACAGCCATGAGAAGAGTGAAGAGGAAGATGTTCCAGGCAGAGGGAATAGCGTGTGCAAAATCCCTGAGGTAAGAAAGAGTTTGGCATGCTGAAGAAATAGAAAGAGGCTAGGGTGGGGATAGCAGAGCAAGCTAGGGGCAAAAGAGTGGGAGACAGGGCCAGGACACATAGGGCCTGGTAGGCCATGGAGAAGAGGTGGGTTTTTGCTCAGAGCACAGTGGGGTACCATTGCAAGCTTTCAAGTGGGAAAATGAGAAGATCTCTTGGACGCCAGGTGGGTGGGACCACAGGAGGCACCTGGGCAAGAAATGCTGCACACTAGGCCTCTTACCCACACCTGATCCTTTAATCCCTCCATTTGTACACACCTTGTGATGGAAACTCAGTACCTTAGAATATAATCCCCTCCATTGGTGGATAGTTTGAGCTGATGGAACATTATCCCTTTTATCAGTGACTCTCAAATGTTTTCATCTCAGCATGCTTTATGTCCTTAAAAATTATTGAGAACCCCAAAGAGCTTCTGTTTATGTGGATTATATCCACAGCCAGGACTAGAGTGAGTTAAATGAGGCACTTGCCTCAGATTTAAAATTTGTATGCCAAAAATGTCAGTAATTAGGACATTTTAATGCAATATTTTGAAAAATTCATACTGAAGCCTGAGATGAAAGGAAAAATCAGTAGTATTAGTCTTCTCTTTATTTACAGTTTTAGTATTTTGTTCATCATGAATGTTTTTGCATTAAGTTTTTTCATTGCTATCAGAGTGATGGTGGCATCACATGTCATATCAACTTTGGACAACCCCACTGAGGGTGAGAAGAACAAATAATGTCTTAGTGTTGTTGTGAAAATAGTTTTGACCATGTGGATGCCCTGGAATGGTCTCAGGAACCCCACAGATTCTGGACTGTACTGTGCTTGAGAACTATTGCTTTTTTTTTTTTTTTAAGACAGGCTCTTGCTCCATTGCCCAGGCTGGAGAGCAGTGGTGCAATCTCGGCTCACTGCAACCTCTGCTTCCCATGTTCACGCAATTTTCCTACCTCAGCCTCCTGAGTAGCTGGGACTACAGGTGCCTGACACCACACCCAGCTAATTTTTGTATTTTTAGTAGAGATGGGGTTTCACCACGTTGGCCAGGCTGGTCTCGAACTCCTGACGTCAAGTGACCTGCATGCCTCAGGATTACAGGTGTGAGCCACCACACCCAGCCTGAGAACTATAGCTTTTGATAAAACCAAAATCTTCATGGAGTTTCCACCATTCAGTCTTAGGTCTATACCCCAGGGCTCCACCCATGTCTATCTTCAAGGGGGCAGCAGCTGAGAGGCTGAACTTTAGAATTCATGTTTCTTTCCATCTATTCCACGCTCAAGGTCTCCCAGAGCATGGGGTTCCCACCCACCTCTCCCCATCCCTCCTTTAAACAAACCCCATTTGGTTAATGTTTCTGAAAGACTGAAGGTCCCCAAATTCCCAGATGTGGCCTGAGCAGTACGGAGGTCCCTGTGGACCTGTCACCTCCCCCTTGAGACACGCCATGTCTATTCCCACCTCTGGGTCTATCTAAGCCCCCAGCCACCTGTCCCATAGTTCTTGTCCCTCATCCCTCCCGGCATTGTGATTCGAGTGTGCAAAACCTCTCTGGGCTCCTGAAGAGCAGGCATCCTACCAAGAAATAGCAATGCAGGCAAAGAAAACCTCCAACGTATTAAGCTGGCTTCGTTAGGAGGCCAACTTCTGAAAATTCAATTTGCTGGTGGTAGAAACAGGATATTGAGCCTGGCCAGGACGGGCTCTGAGGAGGGCATCTGAGGGGGAAGAAAGGAGGCAGCAACCTGCGGGGGTAACGGTAATGTTGGGCACATTCCTCGGCAACACTAAAACCTACTGCTAATCACAAACAGATTCCTGTCTGCCCAGGGGCTTTCTTTGTTCACTCCGATTTCTCCCTCCAAACATGACACTGAATCCACCAGGCTCTGGCTCTCTTGGGCTTCTCCTGTCACTTCTGTGGGCCTCAGTTTCCCTGTGCTGTATGAGAGGACTGGGCTAGGGTCTGTAATCCAAGGCTAATATCCCAGGATCCAAACTTCTCTGACTTAAAAGTCCCCAAGAATATGGAATTCCAGGATTATAACATGCCCAGATTTTATGACGGCAGAATTTGATGAGTCAATGATGGCAAGTTCTAAAGTGCTATGATTTTAGGACTCTGTGGCTTGAAGATCCTGGCCTTGTAACTTTCTACAATTCTAAAATTTGGAGAGTGTAAGTCTCAACGATTTTAAATGTCTGTGAGGCAGTGCTGTGTGCTTTAGAGCCAGGCGACCGGTGACCCTGGGCAAGTTACACGACCTTTCAGTGCCTCCGTCTTCACATCTGTAAAGTGGGGGCCTTATTGTTACTACCTCCTGGGGTGGTTGTGAGGATTAAAGGCGTTGATATTTGTAAACAGTGTCTGGAGTAGTAAGTACTCAGTAAATGTTTTGTACCTATCATTATTCTAAGATGAACAGTTTCTACAGCCTCAGAGTCTGAGATGGACCACAAAGACCCCAGAGTTGTAAGTTTCAAAGAATCCATTGTTGAAAGATTCAATAACATACTAATTCTGTCAGCTGGCTATGGACATACCATGTTTGGGCATCCTTGACCCAGGATCATGGGATTTACCATGGGCAAGCTGAAGAGGCTGGCTGGCCAGCCTGAACCTGCCACTCTCAGCCACAAAACCAATGAGCATGACAAGTTTGGGACCCTCAACTCCTGAGAAGTGCCCTCCTCTTTCCCCAGTACTTACCACTGGGGATAACTTGACCTTCTGACTGAAGGCTCATTGACCTTGACTAGCTCCTGGAATCCATAAAGACACAGGAAGACCATCATTCCCCTAGCTTGGAACTCCATTCCTGAAGGACCTGCTGTGGCTCCCTACTGTCTTTCAAACCAAGTTCTATTTCTCAGTTCTTTTGGAGCCCCTTAATATCTTGTTCACTTCAAGGTAAGTAAAGATAATCTGGAATGGGGAAGGGAGAACTGGGATGGTTCATCTGGAAGTTACTTCTAGGTCCAGGTGCATTTGTTCTTTCTTATTCGCAACACAGATATTAAATATCTATTATATGCCAGTCTCTCTTCTGGGCTCTGAGGACACACAAGTGAATAAGACAGACAAGGTGCCTGTTCTTGAGATCTCACAAAACTCCCTGACTCACTGTAGAGCATTATTCTCAGGGGAGAAGAGTACAGGCCATTTCCCAGCTACACAACCTTGAACCAATGCTCTGGGCCTCGTTTGTAAAATGGGTCAATAACACTACCTACCAGATAAAGTTATTGTGAAGATTAAAAGAGATGGTAAGGAGCTTGGCACAGTGCACGGCACATAGTCTACAATCCATGAAAGCTGCTTATTATTATTGTTGTTGTTCCTTCATTTCTACCTCCAACTCCTTTTATAGCACTTAGTGTGGTGGCTAAAAGCCAGACAGACCTGGGCTCAAGTCCTGGGGTATTAAAGATGGATAATCATCGTACCTGCTTCCCAAGGCTGCTTACCTGGCATGTTGGCCATACCCAGCCAGGGCTCAGATGGTAACAGAGACACATTCTCACTTTCCTCCACTCTTTCCCTGAGACCCCATCCCAACCAGCCTCACTACCTGCATCAGGTCCCACACAGTGCACAACCTGAGCAACTTCCTTTCCCCTTTTGGTTCCAGTGTCTTCCACATAGGGCCTGAGTAAAACTGGCTCTAAGACATGGGCTGAGACATTTGGGCATGATACAAAGGGCAATAGGGAGCCAAAGCTGGTGCTAGAGAGAGGCAGTGTCCATCTAAACGGTGTCCCCTGTCTTCCAGTAGTTCCTCTATACCCTTTGCATCTCATCCTCACAGCTGCCAGGGGCTTGCTCCTGCCAATGCTGGTCATGAGTCCCTGGCCTGTTTGGGGGTTAGGTTATTTTTTCATTAAGTTTGTAATTATTTTAAAAATGCAAGTCAAATAGTGATGTGCTGAGCTGAGCAGGGGGGAGGTTAAAGCTTTTTCCCTGCCTGCGGCCTGCTTGGCCCCTATGCTGTTCTGGGTAAAGGGGAACATTTTCGGGAAAATAAACAAGGAGGCCTTGATTCTTTGGGGACTTTATGAACTTGACCCCACCCCGACTCCATACCCCACCCCGTTAGCAGGCCTGGTCACCCTCCCTGTTAATTAAAGGGGAGACTAGTTTCCAGGGCAATTTCAGCTCTGGCCAGGCCTGTGCCCACATCCTTAAGAGGGAGGTCATGGTGATGGGCCGGCTAGGCGGCTGGTGGCCTTGGAGGTAACAATTTGTCTCGAGATGGAATCCACTCCCTTGAATAAAGGGACTTTGTGTTCTCTCCCATTCTCATGCCCCCCTGGCCCCCATGGAGAGATTAGAGGGGAAACATCTGTGGTTCCCCAAGAACAGTGACTGCCATGGTAGGCAGCTCTTAGGCCACTGCCTGGGCCAGCGGGACTTTCTCATGCACGCTGGGCCTCTGTCTGTCCTCAGAGCTCTGCCTTCTCATAGAAAACATGGATCCACGCAATCACTGGCTCATTCATTTGTTCACTCAACAACTCTTTATTGAGCATCTACTGATGTACCAGGTGCTCACAGGCGCTGAGTGTATGGAGGTGAAAAAGCAAAGCTCCCCCTGGTCATGGAGCTCATGATCTAGTGGGGTCGACAAACCTAAAGATAAATAAGTCAATCAAATCTGTTGGCAGGCAGTCAGACATAAAACAGAGTTAGTAGAGAGAAAGTGACGGGTAGGTGGGGATCCTCCAAGGAGGTGGCATCTGAGCAGGGACCTGCAGGTGGAAAGGGGTGAGCTGGAGACAGTGGCACTTAGCAGGGATAGGTCAGCCTCACGCCTCCATCCCACTTTTCCTCCTCTAGGCTTTTTGGTCAAGGCTACTCTCCACTCTCTGCCAAGCCAGCAATGACTTATCTGTATTCTCCTTAATATATAATTTGCTATTTTATTAACTGTATCAAATGCATTTGTAAAACTAGAACATGAAGCCACCTTGGTGTATAATACAGGCTCTTACTCCAGTGAGAGTCACAAAACCCACATTGCTGACACACTTTCGTCCAATATAAAAGGGTGCTTTTTCCATTTAAAACTCTAATGAAATGGTGGCTTTAAGATAGTAGACTAAAGACATTTCTATTCCTTTTCTCTTGTTAAAAAAGAAAAAACAAACAAAAAACCTCTCCAAAACAAGAACAAGGAGCAGAAACAAAAACTCTGTCTTTGAGAAAATGGAGAGACATTTGTAACCCTGAACTACGAAGAAGGGAGATGGATGGAGAAGTGGCCAGTGACATAACAGAGAGGAAGAAAGTCAAACCTAAATGGATGGGGTAGGCGACTGCTGTGCAGGTGGATTGCTGCAAAGAGAAACAAGCCAGTTTGCCTAAAAGGCTCAAATATTGGAGCTACTAGGTCTTGGAGGAGCTGCTGGTGAAGTGGGGATTGAAAGCAATCTGTACAAGTAGCGTGGGACATCTAGGTCCCCAACCCCCATCCTGCCCAGCCAGGTAGTAACCCCACTTACTTCTGGGCAAGCAAAGGGAGGTTTATTCTCTGAAAAAAAAGCAACAAAGAAACTCCAAAACTGGAAACATCAGGCCCAGAGAAGGTGAGATCTTCAGCCCCCTTCACCTGTCTCATTCTAGAATGTCCAATCCCAGGCAGAAAATTATCTGGAGAACCACTTTCGGAACAAAGACCTAAAGATACGATAATGAGGGGTGGGAGGAGAGTGCATCACAGAAAAAGCCAACCAGCCCCTTTGCACCAGCCCTGTGCAACCACCCTGCATGGACCCTACACAAAAGCCTACCAGACCACCCTCCCCACCCAGTTTCCAGCAAGATTGGTAATGTGAGTAGACAGCCAAGGATCATTAGAAATTTAAGAAATTTCTATCATGAAATGCAGAGATCAAAGCAAACCATGAGGGCGGGGTAGAAGGTCTTCAAGAAAAAGAATTCAGGGAACAAGAGAAAACTTAAAATAAATCCTACAACTAATATCCCTTGAGTGATAAAGATATTGCAACAGTAAAACGTGAACAAGAAGCTCTCTGGAAGGAACAGAGAGTAAGAAACCAAAGATTAAAAATCTGTGCAGTAGATTGCACAAATGGCCCCAAGTTTCTTCTGTCCCAGAATGCCTGCTACTTCCCAGTGAAACTGCAGAACTTCCCATCATGGCATAGAATCTGGTTATCTATTGTGACATGACAAACCATCACCAAAATTAGTGGATTAATTTTGTGGGTTAAAAACTGAGGGAGGGTGCAACTGGGTGATTATTCTGTTCCACATGGTGTTGATGCAGCTCACTTAGTGGTCTTCAGCTGGTGGATGAGCTGGTCTGGAGGGCCCAAGATGACATCACTCACCAGTCTGGCGCCTTTGGCCCAGATGGCTGGAAGCCTGGCTCACCTGGATTGTTGAGTGGAGTGTTGACATGTAGCCTTTCCAGCACGGTGATCTCGCACCTCTTCCTCAATGGCTGGCTTCCCCTGGAGTGAGCGTCCCAGGAGAACCAGGTGGAAACTCTAGGGCCTTTTCTAACTTATCTTCAGAAGTTATGCCACCTCACTTTTGCTGCATTACTAAGGTACAGGCCCAAGCAAGGGAAGGTGTCATGAACCCTATCTGCTGATGGGACAAGTGTCAGAGGATTGGTGCACATGTTTTAAAACTTCCATGCTACCAGGGGCTGTGCTCCACCAAAAAGAGGAACTAAACCAAGAAGAGGAACCATGAGCTTTTCCTGTGTAACAAATTGCCTGAAAACGGCCACCATTTATTTGCTCATGAACCTATAGCCCAGTAGTGGCATAAGCTGGGCTCCATGTGGTCTTGGCTGGCTTCTCTCCTGTGTCTGCCGTCAGCTGGTGGTCAATGACCTCACTCACATATATGCTGGTTGGCTTGGCACAGCTGGAGTAACAGAGATGATTCAGCCATCGGTCTCTTATACTTCAGCAAACTAGCCTGGGTTTGCTGCCAGCCTGGTTGTGGTCACAGGGTTCCCCAGAGCTGAAAGGGCAAAGGCTCATATGCACAAGTAATTTTCCAGCTGCTGCTTGTGTCATGTTTGCCTTTATGCCATTGGCCAAAGCAAGTCACATGACCAAGCCCAGAGTCAGTGTGAGAGGGGCTTGGACAAGAGCTTAGACACAGGCAGGGGAATGAATCTCTGTGGCCTTTATTTTGTACATTTTCTATGACGAACTGAGATATAGCAGTCTGTGGTTTCAACAGAGGAGAGACAAAGGAATTCCTAGTGATATCTGTGCCACAAGTCTAGAGCAAAACAAGTCCAGATAGGCATCAAAGTTCAGAGACTCCAGAAAAAAAAAAAATAACAGCAGCATTAAATTATCAGACAGGTTTGTCTGTGAGGAAATCATGTTGAGGGATGTTTTACAGAGCAGTTTTCTCAATGAGGGAAGACTTGGGTCAAATGTTCAAAGAAAGCTAAAACAAAAAGCACTTTTTAAAAGGGTATTGCTAAAGATGGTTTCTTTTTCTTTTTTCTTTTATTTTTTAATCATGCAATAGTTGGCCATATTTGGGGGGTATATGTGATATTTTGATACCTGTATACAATGCTTAAGAATTAAATCTGGGTGATTGGGATATTCATTACCTTAAAGATGTATCTTCACATGTAATGTGGGGCAACACATCGAGTTCTCAGTCACTCATGGTGGCTCATGTCTGTAATCCCAGAGCTTTGGGAGGCTGAGGCAGGAAGATCATTTGAGCCCAGGAGTTCACGGCTGCAGTGAGCCATCACTGTACCACTGCATCCCAGCCTGAGTGACAGAGCAAATCTGTCTCTAAAAACAACAAAAAAAACCTGGTCCTCGGCAGTGTCCTGAGGGCCAAATGGGATCGTGTGATCAGGCGACCAATGGGTCTTTAAAGATTTTGGTGTCCCACTCTTGTCAGTGAACATTGCCCCCAATATATTTAATATGTACATTTACAAAGTAAAAACATATCACTGCATCAATATATTATCATCTTATATGATATACACAAAATGAAAATTTTTAAAAGATGAGATCAAATATACAGATAGAATTACTAATTGTTTTTCTTGCAACCCAGTGAGTATACTCTGCAATACATGGACTCCACTGGAAAAGGCTGGTCTAGGAGATAGTAGGTATTTAATAAATGTAAGCACTTAAAAATACAATTATTATTGTTAGATAAAACTCTTGTTCTTCTCCTAGACCACAAGCTCAGTGGAAGTAGAGACCAGATAAAATTTCCCTGAAGTATACCCAATAGGAGTTCAACAAATGTTGATGGATGTGCCCAGGGTGAGAGAAGTGTAGCGCAAAGAGCACTGGGTTTGGGGTTAAACAATCTTGGGTCCAAATTCTAGACTGGTCAAAAGCTCACTGTGTAGGCCAGGCACAGTGGCTCATGCCTATAATCCCAGCACTTTGGGAGGCTGAGGCAGGTGGATCGCTTGAGGTCAGGAGTTCAAGACCAGCCTGGCCAACATGGCAAAACCTCTCTCTACTAAGAAAAAAAAAAGTTAGCTGGGCATGGTGGCAGGCACCTGTAATCCCAGCTACTTGGGAGGCTGAGGCAGAGAATCACTTGAACCTGGGAGGTGGAGGTTGCAGTGAGCCAAGATCACACCATTGCACTCCAGCCTGGGCAACACAGTGAGACTCCATCTCAAAAAAAAAAAAAAAAAGCTTGTTGTATGACTCTGAGAAGGTCAGTGCAATTCTCTGGACCTCAGTTTCCTCATCTGTTAGAGGAAACAAACAAACCCTCCCTGGTAGGACTGAGGTGAGAGTAACAGGTGTTAATGGGTGTGAATGTGTTCTGTTCCCTGTAAGGATGCTATTCCATGGATATTACCATCACTCACCTAACAAACATCCTCTGTCTCTAAGTTGTGTTGAGGAGTGTTAGAGTGCTTTTGGCTACAAGTAACAGAATACTTGATTAAATATGCTTTAAACCATAGAGGTTATTAATTTTTTTAATGTTTTAGATTGGTGTATTGCATAAATAAAGCACACAAATATTGAGCTGTAATGGCTTAAGGAATTTTTTGCACGTGTATGACCTAGATCAAGATGTACACCATTCTTGACACCCCATTCGCCCCCCGCATACCCCCTTCCCAGCTACTGCTCCCCACTGCTCCACCTGCCATTGCAAAGGGTAACCACTAACCAACTTCTAACAGCATAGAATAGTTTTGCCCATTCTTAAACTTCATAGAAATGGAATCGTGCTGTATGTACTCTTTTATGTCTAGCTTCTTTTGCACAATATAATAATTTTAAGACTCATCCATTTTGCTACATGTATCAGTAGTTTATTCTTTTTCACTGCTATGTAGTTTAAAAAGTAACTATTTTATCCATGTAGTATTTCCAATATATCCATTTTATATATTCATAAAATAACATATACCTCCATTGTATGGATATATCACAACTTACTTTTCCCTTCTTTTGTTGACAGGCATTGGTGGTGTTTCTTGTGTTTTGGTGTTCTGAATAAAGCTACTGTGATCATCTAGATACACATCTTCTTGTGGACATGTTTTTCTTTTTCCTGGGTAAATACCTGGTCATCAGGTAAGTCTGTGTTTAGTTTTAGTAGCTATTGCTTAGCAGTTTTCCAAAGCAACTGTCCAAATTTACACTCCTATTACTTGTATTACTAGAGTATGAGAGTTCCAGTTACTCCACATCCTCCCTGACACTTTGTATTTTTTTTATTATTATACTTTAGGTTTTAGGGTACATGTACACAATGTGCAGGTTTGTTACATATGTATCCATGTGCCATGTTGGTGTGCTGCACCCATTAACTTGTCATTTAGCATTAGGTATATCTCCTAATGCTGTCCCTCCCCCCTCCCCCCACCCCACAACAGTCCCCGGAGTGTGATGTTCCCCTTCCTGTGTCCATGAGTTCTCATTGTTCAGTTCCCACCTATGAGTGAGAACATGCGGTGTTTGGTTTTTTGTCCTTGCGATAGTTTACTGAGAATGATGTTTTCCAGTTTCATCCATGTCCCTACAAAGGACATGAACTCATCATTTTTTATGGCTGCATAGTATTCCATGGTGTATATGTGCCACATTTTCTTAATCCAGTCTATCGTTGTTGGACATTTGGGTTGGTTCCAAGTCTTTGCTATTGTGAATAATGCCACAATAAACATACGTGTGCACGTGTCTTTATAGCAGCATGATTTATAGTCCTTTGGGTATATACCCAGTAATGGGATGGCTGGGTCAAATGGTATTTCTAGTTCTAGATCCCTGAGGAATCGCCACACTGACTTCCACAATGGTTGAACTAGTTTACAGTCCTACCAACAGTGTAAAAGTGTTCCTATTTCTCCACATCCTCTCCAGCACCTGTTGTTTCCTGACTTTTTAATGATGGCCATTCTAACTGGTGTGAGATGGTATCTCACTGTGGTTTTGATTTGCATTTCTCTGATGGCCAGTGATGATGAGCATTTTTTCATATGTTTTTTGGCTGCATAAATGTCTTCTTTTGAGAAGTGTCTGTTCATGTCCTTTGCCCACTTTTTGATGGGGTTGTTTTTTTCTTGTAACTTTGTTTGAGTTCATTGTAGATTCTGGATATTAGCCCTTTGTCAGATGAGTAGGTTGCAAAAATTTTCTCCCATTCTGTAGGTTGTCTGTTCACTCTGATGGTAGTTTCTTTTTAATTTTAGCCACTCTGGTAAGTGTAAGATTGTATCCCATTGTAGTTTGTTTTTCTTTTTTTTTTTTTTTTTTTAGATGGAGTTTCACTCTTGTTACCCAGGCTGGAGTGCAAGGGTGCAATCTCAGCTCACCACAACCTCTGCCTCCCAGGTTCAAGCGATTCCCCTGCCTCAGCTTCCCAGGTAGCTGGGATTACAGGCATGTGCTACCACGCCCGGCTAATTTTGTATTTTTAGTAGAGACAGGGTTTCTCCAAGTTGGTCAGGCTGGTCTCAAACTCCCAACCTCAGGTGATCTGCCCACCTCAGCCTCCCAAAGTGCTGGGATTACAGGCATGAGCCACTGGGCTTGGCCCCCATTATAGTTTTAATTTGCATTTCCCTGATGAATAATGATGTTCAGACCTTTTTGTGTGCTTTGCTTATTGGCCACTTTAATTTTCTCTTTTCTAGGGTTCCTTTTCAAGTTTTGCCCCAATTTTTAACAACTGAGTTATCTATCATTGAGTATTCTGTATATGAGTCCTTTTCAAGGACAGATTTCAAATGTCATCTCCTAGCATAGAGGCTGCCTTTTTGTTATTCTAATGATGTCTTTTGATAAACAACGTTTAACATTTTAATGTTGTTCAAATCCTAGGGTTGTTCAGAGGATCAACATTGTCATCAAAGTGTCGAGCTTTTACTGTCCTTCATTTTACCCCTCAGAGTGTGGTAAGGATGATTCCTCCTGGTCACAAGATGGCTGTCACATGTCTAATCATCACATTCTCACAACCAAAAGCAGGAAGAAAGAGGGGATGAAGGTAGATAGAGAGAAAAAACCCCTTCCCAGAAGTTCCCAGCAGACTTTCCCTTTTGTCTCATTGGCCAAAACTTGGTCACATGGCAACCCCTCCTAGAGAGGCTAGGAAACTATCTTCCGTTTTCAGCCTGCGTCCTAAGAGATGGGCTCTGCCAGCCTGGGAAAGGGGGAGGAAGGAGAAGCGTAATATACAATTAGTGAGTAATTACAATGTCTACTATGAGAATCAATTAGTAACTAAGGTAGCATGACCAACTGCCCTGGTTTACCTGGGAAATAGGACGTTTTAGAGCTAAAACCAGGAAAGTCCTGAGCAGACCAGGAAGAGCCGGTCACCCCTACCTTAAGGAGGTTTCACTCAGCCTGTAGGCATCTCAAACCTAGATTGAGAAAGTAATCAGATAAGATTCTAGGAAGGGAGTGTTAGGCTTGCCTGTGTCTTTAGTTACCCCAACCTTAGACACCAGCCCCCGACATTCTACCATTAGCTGTACTCTAGCCAGTCAGGCTGGCTCAAAATAATGATGTGTGCCTCACATGTACCAGGCTCTGCCCTAAGAGCTGAAATTCCTGGTTGCATCAGATACAGTTCCTGCCCAAAGGAGCACCAGACCAGTCAGGGAGATGTCAGGTAGACAGACAGTCACACATGAGCACTGTGCTGGAGGCAGCAGGATGGGAGGACAGAGTGCAGCCTGGCAGGACTTTCTGGGGGAGGCACTGCCTCCTCTGGGATGTGTAGGAGCCTGACCGGTAGAGGAACAGAAAAAATATTTCAGGCATGAGCACTGTCCACTCTCCAGACTTCTTTTAAAGATGCTGGGCAGCTCATTCTTGGGAATTTTATTTTCTTCTTAATAAGATTTTATTTCCCCCTTATGAAAGTCTGCCTTCCATCTGCAGGTTTCTCTGCAAGCCCTTTTACATCCACTTATTTGACCCTCACAATGGCACTTTGTGGGTGCAGAACTACAAAGACGACTGCCTCATTTTATGGAGGAGGAAACTCAGGCCCAGGGAGGAGGAGGAGGAGTCACCTACACATGGTCACATGGCTACTAAGTGCCAGATGGGCATTTAAACTCAGCTCCATTTCCCTACAGCTGCCCTTCTCCGGGCAGGGCCAAGGTTGCTCTAGTGCTTGGGAGGGGAGAGCAGATCTCCTCATGGTAGACTCCTCTCTGCAGTGTCCCCCTGGCAAGAGCACCATTAGAGACAATGAGGGTCTGTGCCCAGATGTGGCCCCGGGACCATCCCATTATACATCAGCCTGCCACAGGGAAGGACTATCCTGTCCCCATTGCCAGAACCCTGCTTAGTCCTCCTGGAAGCAAGAAGCCCTCCTCCCCCTCTCAGAGAAATGGCAGTTTTGGGAGTCCAGGAGAGAAGGTAGTGGAGTCCCATGGGGTCAGCAGAGTTGCTGATGCGATTGGTGACTCACCAGACAGCATCAACTAACCCCACCCCCTGGGAGGAAAGGGGTGGCTCCACACTCCATGGTCTTTCAGAAGTGGCTCGGCACCAGCAGGGTCTGTAAAGTGGAGACAAAAGACTGGCCCTTTCACCAGAATCCAAACCCTGAAAACTCTTCTGAAACTGCCATGCAAATGGGGCATCATCACCCACAGACCTCACAAGCAACGGTGTGGATTCACTCATTTGCCTACTCATTCATTCATTCTGTTTTTTTTAGCACCTTACCTCAAGGAGCCTGTTAATTTTAATCTAGTTCAATTTATCAATCTTTTCTTGTATAATAATGCTTTTCTTTTATGATAGTGCTCTCTTCTCAGAGCTGGGGAGACAATGATGGACCAGGTTGCCTCACTAAGCTAATGATGGAGTGAAAGAGACCTTAAAGGATTAATCCCATCAATATGCAATTTGAATGGGATAAGGTTCCAGGAAGGGAGTGTGAGGCTTGCCTGTGTCTTTAGTTACCCCAACCTTAGACACTAGCCCCCGACATTCTACCATTAGCTGTACTCTAGCCAGTCAGTCTGGCTCAAAATAATGATGTGTGCCTCACATGTACCAGGCTCTACCCTAAGAGCTCATAAGAAGAGTGTAGAGATGGACAAAGCCAGGCGACTGATTTATTTGGGAGGTGTGGGAGGTTGGCTCACCATAGGCCCCGGCACTCTTTGTTTGGGATCCCCACCTTGTATCAAATATTTTTAAATGTATCACATTAAATATATTTTTAGCTGTAAAAATTTTGAAATTTTTACCTTTTGTATAGACAGGCTCTGAGTGATTTCTTTAATTAACATTTGTCTAGATTATATGACAATCGGCCTGCATGCTGGAAATGCTTTGGCAAAGAGAGAAAAATAGAACCCACAAAGGATTTCAACTCCACCTTGAAATGTTGAATGGGCTGGGGTTCTGTGTAGGGCTTTATTTGAGCAAAGAGATCTGTGGCTAAAATACTTTGAAACCTTGTCTCCCTAGAGGCCACCACATGCACCTGGCTTGTGAGGTTTGGGCTGGGTGGGAAAGGTGGTATGGGACAATCTTGAGTGGTGGGGACAGCACTGGGAGCCCAAGGCCATCGTGAATGGGCAGGAGGTCCCTGGTTCTGGAGCAGAGATCAGCATTCAGGGTATGCAATGGACAGAGGGCCTCCCCTGGGTTGGAGATAGGGGGTGGTTGGTGGGTGATAACTATAGGATAAAGACTGGCTGTAATCTTGGCTTGTATCACCTCCAGCTGGCAGCCTATGACAGCTGGAGAACCCTGGGAGTGACAGGAAGCATTTCTGTTCCTTCCTGTGGGCACGATATGTGGGAGGAAAGTCCCTGGCTGCCATCAGAGAAGGAGGCCAAGCCTATTCCTGGGTTGAGACACAGGTGAATTTTCAAATGAATCCTTCTTAAAGGTGCTAGAGCAATGAAGATTTAAAAAAATCATTATTAATAAATCATGGTTCAAGAACTATAGGGCTAAGCTTAAACCGTTCAGTTTTTTAAAATTAAACCTTTAAATTTTAGTGAGAAAAAATCATTATCAAAATTCATTAAAAAGGAAAACCAGTGACTCGTGAGCACAGAATAAATGCTTCCCATTACTCTCAATTAAGAAATTCACATTTTATAAAACCCAAACTATAAAAATCCTGGAAAACAACTAGGCAATACCATTCAGGACATAGGCACGGGCAAGTATTTCATGACGAAGACATCAAAAGCAATTGCAATGGAAGCAAAAATTGACAAATGGGACATAATTAAACTAAAGAGCTTCTGTACAGCAAAAGAAACTATCAACAGAGTAAAGTGACAACCTACAGAATGGGAGAAAAGTTTTGCAAACTATGCATCTGACCACAGTCTAATACCCAGCATCTATGAGGAATTTAAATTTACAAGAAAACAATCCCATTAAAAAAGTGAGCAAAGAACATGAACAGACATTTTTCAAAAGAAGACATAAATGCAGCCAACAATCATATGAAAAAAAGCTCAACATTATTGATCATTAGAGAAATGCAAATCAAAACCACGATGAGATACCATCTCACACCAGTCAGAATGGTTACTATTAAAAAATCAAATAATAACAGATGCTAGCGGGGTTGTGGAGAAAAAGGAATGCTTATACACTGTTGGTGGGAGTATAAATTAGTTCAACCATTGTGGAATACAGTGTGGCAATTCCTCAAAGACCTAAAGATAGAAAGATCATTCGACCCAGCAATCCCATTACTAGGTATATACCCAAAGGAATATAAGGGCCAGGTGCGGTGGCTCATGCCTGTAACCCTAACACTTTGGGAGGCCAAGGCAGGCAGATCACTTGAGGTTAGGAATTCGAGTCTAGCCTGGCCAACATGGTGAAACCCTATTTCTGCTAAAAATACAAAAATTAGCCGGAAGTGCTGGTGGGCACCTGTAATCCCAGCTACTTGGGAGACTGGGGCAGGAGAATCCCTTGAACCTAAGAGGCAGAGTTTGCAGTGAGCTGAGATCATGCCATTGCACTCCAGCCTGGGCAACAGAGCAAGACTCCGTCTCAAAAAAAAAAAAAAGAAGAAATATAAATTGTTCTATGATAAAGACACATGCAACTGTACGTTAATTGCAGCACTAATATCAAAGACATGGAATCAACCTAAATGCCCATCAACGATAGACTAGATAAATAAAATGTGGTACATATACACCATGGAATACTATGCAGCCACAAAAAAGGGAGATCCTGTCGTTTGCAGGGACATAGATGGAGCTGGAGGCCGTTATCCTTAGCAAACTAATGCAGGAACAGAAAACCAAATACCACATGTTCTCACTCATAAGTGGGAGGTAAATGATGAGAACACATGGACACACAGAGGAGAACGACACACACTGGGGCCTACTGGAGGGTGGAGGGTGGGAGGAGGGAGAGGATCAGGAAAATAACTAATGGATACTAGGCTTAATACCTGGGCAATGAATCAATCTGTACAACAAACCCCCATGACACATGTTTAACTGTGTAACAAATCTGCACATGTACCCCTGAACTTAAAGAAATTCACATTTTAAACATACCATGGCTTTGACAAGGAATAGGATATTTAATAGATAAAGATATTAAAGTAGCTTCTAAAATTATTTTTTAATTACAAAAGAAAAAGTAAACAACTTTACAGTGGAGAAACTGGGTATCACCTTAACCAAATGATCAGTTAACACTAATAGAGGGACAAATTGACATTGTGTACCTCTTAATGTGATAGACTGAGAAGAACACAGCATCATTTACAAGATATTCCTGCCCAAAATGCATAACCTGAGTCTAATCATGAGGAGACATCACACAAACCCAAATTGAGGGATGTGACATTCCATAAAACAACTAACCTATATTTTTCTTAAAGGCCAACATCATGAAAGACAAAGAAAGGCTGAGAAACTGTTCCAGGTTAAAGGATACTAAAGAGACATGACAACTACATGCAACATGTAATCCCAAACTAGAAAAAAAGCTGTGAAGGACATTACTGGGACTGAACAAAATACAGACTACAGGTTAGTTAAAATGTATTGGGTGGCTGCATGGGGGGAACAGGCCTTCTGCCACACTGGTTGGAGTGTCAGGCCATTTGGCAGTATTCATGTAAACAGAATATTGCACCAAAGATGAAAGATACAAAATTGTATCCACTTTTTGATTCTATTTATATAAAGTCCAAAAATTAGCAAAACTAGTCTAGGGTGATAAAGGTAATAGAAGGGCAGTGATAATTTTCCTTGAGAGGATAACAGTAAGGCTGCTGGGGTGCTGGTCATATCTTTTTCTTCATCTGAGTGATGCTGACAGGGATAAATACAGTTTGTAAAACTTTATCACTTGCCAACCTATCTATGCACATTAAATGCATATTATACTGAAATATATTTTTAAAGGAAAAATAGCTCTTTGTGTAAACCTCCACATTTTATTCCCTTCTGAATAACTGTTCAGATTCCCTTCTGAATAACTGCTCAATATTTCCTTCTAGATATGTTTCTATTTGTTTATACTGATAGGTTGACCAATGTAAGCGAGTGGATGGATGGATAGATAGATAGATAATAGATAATAGCTAGCTAACCAGATAGACTGAGTTTGTTTGTTTGTGGTGTTTTTTGTTTGTTTGTTTTCGTTTGTTTGTTTGAGATGGAGTCTCGCTCTGTCACCCAGGCTGGGGTGCAGTGGCGCGATCTTGACTCACTGCAACCTCTGCCTCCGGAGTTCAAGCGATTTTCTTGCCTCAGCCTCCCGAGTAGCTGGGATTACAGGTGCATGCTGCCACACCCGGCTAATATTTTGTATTTTTAGTAGAGATGGGTTTCACCGTGTTAGCCAGGATGGTCTCAATCTCCTGACCTCGTGATCCACCCACCTCAGCCTCCCAAAGTGTTGGGATTACAGGCGTGAGCCACTGCGCCTGGCAAGTTTGTTTTGTTTTTACTGTAAATGTTACATATTATTGTTCTGTGACTTGCTATTTTCTTTTGATAATGTATCTTGGAGATCTGACCGCATCAGTATCAAAAAAACTATTTTTTAAAGAAGAACACACATGTAAGTCTTTAATCCATCTTGAATTAATTTTTGTATAAGGTGTAAGGAAGGGATCCAGTTTCAGCTTTCTACATATGGCTAGCCAGTTTTCCCAGCACCATTTATTAAATAGGGAATCATTTCCCCATTGCTTGTTTTTGTCAGGTTTGTCAAAGATCAGGTAGTTGTAGATATGCGGCATGATTTCCGAGGGCTCTATTCTGTTCTATTGATCTATATCTCTGTTTTGGTACCAGTACGATGCTGTTTTGGTTACTGTAGCCTTATAGTATAGTTTGAAGTCAGGTAGCGTGATGCCTCCAGCTTTGTTCTTTTGGCTTAGGATTGACTTCGCGATGTGGGCTCTTTTTTGGTTCCATATGAACTTTAAAGTAGTTTTTTCCAATTCTGTGAAGAAAGTCATTGGTAGTTTGATGGGGATGGCATTGAATCTATAAATTACCTTGGGCAGTATGGCCATTTTCATGATATTGATTCTTCCAACCCATGAGCATGGAATGTTCTTCCATTTGTTTGTATCCTCTTTTATTTCATTGAGCAGTGGTTTGTAGTTCTCCTTGAAGAGGTCCTTCACATCCCTTGTAAGTTGGATTCCTAGGTATTTTATTCTCTTTGAAGCAATTGTGAATGGGAGTTCACTCATGATTTGGCTCTCTGTTTGTCTGTGATTGGTGTATAAGAATGCTTGTGATTTTTGCACATTGATTTTGTATCCTGAGACTTTGCTGAAGTTGCTTATCAGCTTAAGGAGATTTTGGGCTAAGACAATGGGGTTTTCTAGATATACAATCATGTCATCTGCAAACAGGGATAATTTGACTTCCTCTTTTCCTAATTGAATACCCTTTATTTCCTTCTCCTGCCTAATTGCCCCGGCCAGAACTTCCAACACTATGTTGAATAGGAGTGGTGAGAGAGGGCATCCCTGTCTCGTGCCCGTTTTCAAAGGGAATGCTTCCAGCTTTTGCCCATTCAGTATGATATTGGCTGTGGGTTTGTCATAGATAGCTCTTATTATTTTGAGATACATCCCATCAATACCAAATTTATTGAGAGTTTTTAGCATGAAGGTTGTTGAATTTTCTCAAAGGCCTTTTCTGCATCTATTGAGATAATCATGTGGTTTTTGTCTTTGATTCTGTTTATATGCTAGATTACATTTATTGATTTGCATATGTTGAATCAGCCTTGCATCCCAGGGATGAAGCCCATTTGATCATGGTGGATAAGCTTTTTGATGTGCTGCTGGATTCGGTTTGCCAGTATTTTACTGAGGATTTTTGCATCAATGTTCATCAAGGATATTGGTCTAAAATTCTCTTTTTTGGTTGTGTCTTTGCCCGGCTTTGGTATCAGGATGATGCTGGCCTCATAAAATGAGTTAGGGAGGATTCCCTCTTTTTCTATTGATTGGAATAGTTTCAGAAGGAATGGTACCAGTTCCTACTTGTACCTTTGGTAGAATTCGGCTGTGAATCCATCTGGTCCTGGACTCTTTTTGGTTGGTAAGCTATTGATTATTGCCACAATTTCAGAACCTGTTATTGGTCTATTCAGAGATTCAACTTCTTCCTGGTTTAGTCTTGGGAGGGTGTATGTGTCGAGGAATTTATCCATTTCTTCTAGATTTTCTAGTTTATTTGTGTAGAGGTGTTTGTAGTATTCTCTGATGGTAGTTTGTATTTCTGTGGGATTGATGGTGATATCCCCTTTATCATTTTTTACTGCATCTATTTGATTCTTCTCTCTTTTTTTCTTTATTAGTCTTGCTAGCTAGACCTAAAACCATAAAAATCCTAGAAGAAAACCTAGGCATTACCATTCAGGACATAGGCATGGGCAAGGACTTCATGTCTAAAACACCAAAAGCAATGGCAACAAAAGCCAAAATTGACAAATGGGATCTAATTAAACTAAAGAGCTTCTGCACAGCAAAAGAAACTACCATCAGAGTGAACAGGCAACCTACACAATGGGAGAAAATTTTCGCAACCTACTCATCTGACAAAGGGCTAATATCCAGAATCTACAATGAACTCAAACAAATTTACAAGAAAAAAACAACCCCATCAAAAAGTGGGTGAAGGACATGAACAGACACTTCTCAAAAGAAGACATTTATGCAGCCAAAAAACACGTGAAAAAATGCTCATCATCACTGGCCATCAGAGAAATGCAAATCAAAACCACAGTGAGATACCATCTCACACCAGTTAGAATGGCCATCATTAAAAAGTCAGGAAACAACAGGTGCTGGAGAGGATGTGGAGAAATAGGAACACTTTTACACTGTTGGTGGGACTGTAAACTAGTTCAACCATTGTGGAAGTCAGTGTGGCGATTCCTCAGGGATCTAGAACTAGAAATACCATTTGACCCAGCCATCCCATTACTGGGTATATACCCAAAGGATTATGAATCATGCTGCTATAAAGACACATGCACACGTATGTTTATTGTGGCATTATTCACAATAGCAAAGACTTGGAACCAACCCAAATGTCCAACAACGATAGACTGGATTAAGAAAATGTGGCACATATACACCATGGAATACTATGCAGCCATAAAAAGTGATGAGTTCATGTCCTTTGTAGGGACATGGATGAAACTGGAAATCATCATTCTCAGTAAACTATCGCAAGGACAAAAAACCTAACACCGCATGTTCTCACTCAGAGGTGGGAATTGAACAATGAGAACACATGGACACAGGAAGGGGAACATCACACTCTGGGGACTATTGTGGGGTGGGGGGAGGGGGGAGGACAAGCATTAGGATATATACCTAATGCTAAGTGATGAGTTAATGGGTGCAGCACACCAACATGGCACATGGATACATATGTAACAAACCTGCACATTGTGCACATGTACCCTAAAACTTAAAGTATAATAATAACAAAATTTAAAAAAATTTAAAGCAAAAAAAAGAAGAACACACAATATTTCACAGTCAGAATAAACCATAACTTAATTAGTATAGTATTATTTGGCATTTAGGTCATTTCCAACTTTTGCCACTTAAACAGCACTACAAAAACATTCTTTGACCCATTCCTTTGAGTATTTGTATGTCTCAATCAAGCCTATGACTAAAGGAGGAATGTCTGCATCAGTGTTTGTGCATTTTCATTCTAATATATGTTGCCAAATTGCCTACCAAATATATGACCCCAGTTTACACACTGTCCATTCATTCACCCATTTATTTATTGACTCACATACTTGATAAATATTTATCAAGGATCTACTCTGTTCTGGGCACATTGTTCTAGGTTCTGGGAATTCAGCAGTGATCAGGAGGTAGTCCTTACTCTCATGGAACTTGCAATCTTGTCAGGGAGAGAGATCCCAAACATGTAGAGACGTATATATATGGTATGTCAGGTGATGAGAAATGCCAAAAGTAAGTTAAGGTACTGAGCATGCCTATTTCCCCACATTGTGACCAACAATGATATTACCTATTCTTCTGATTTTTTTTTCTAATTTGATAGCTATTTCCCCTATCGTGAATTGTATTCTTATCCCTTTTTGCCCATTTTATTGATGGAGTGTTTTTCTCCTTTGTCCTTATTGATTTGTGGAAGCTTTTATTTTATTGTGGATTTTAATCCTCCGACTATTAAATATGTTGCAACTATTTACCCCAGCCTGTTAGATGCTGAGCACCTGTAATTTGAAAATCTGAAATCAAAAATGCTCCAAAATCCAAAACTTTTGAGTACCAACATGATGCCACAAGTAGAGAACTCTATACCTGACCTCACGTGACAGGTCGCAGTCAAAATGCAGGTGCAAAACACACAGAAAAATAAAATTACCTTCGGGTAACTTGTATAAGGCATATACAAAACATGAATGAATTTTGTGTTTAGACTTGGGTCCCATGCCCAAGATAGGACTGTATATGCAAATATTCCATAATCCAAAGGAATCTGTTATCTGAAACACTTCTGGTTCCAAGCATTCCAGATAAGGGATACTCAACCTGTCTAGTTTTTGTATTTGTTCATGGTGTTTCACAAAGTCCTTTTTTTATTATTATTATTATACTTTAGGTTTTAGGGTACATGTGCACAATGTGCAGGTTTGTTACATATGTATCCATGTGCCATGTTGGTGTGCTGCACCCATTAACTCGTCATTTAGCATTAAGTATATCTCCTAATGCTGTCCCTCCCCCCTCCCCCCACCCCACAACAGTCCCCGGAGTGTGATGTTCCCCTTCCTGTGTCCATGAGTTGTCATTGTTCATTTCCCACCTATGAGTGAGAACATGCGGTGTTTGGTTTTTTGTCCTTGTGATAGTTTACTGAGAATGATGTTTTCCAGTTTCATCCATGTCCCTACAAAGGACATGAACTCATCATTTTTTATGGCTGCATAGTATTCCATGGTGTATATGTGCCACATTTTCTTAATCCAGTCTATCGTTGTTGGACATTTGGGTTGGTTCCAAGTCTTTGCTATTGTGAATAGTGCCGCAATAAACATACGTGTGCATGTGTCTTTATAGCAGCATGATTTATAGTCCTTTGGGTATATACCCAGTAATGGGATGGCTGGGTCAAATGGTATTTCTAGTTCTAGATTCCTGCGGAATCACCACACTGACTTCCACAATGGTTGAACTAGTTTACAGTCCCACCAACAGTGTAAAAGTGTTCCTATTTCTCCACATCCTCTCAGCAAAGTCCTTTTGATGGGGAACCACAAGGAGAATTATTTCAGACTTTTATTCTAAGAAAAGTTGGGCTTCTTCTCAGGAACTGGGTTTTTTTTTCCTTTTTGTTTCCCCCTGCAAATCCATGTAACTGCGTTTTCTTTTTCTTGCTTTGACTACAAAGAATCTCAGAACAAACTTGTCTGTTCACCTTTAGCAACTGTCCAGAACTTTACAGCAGGCATTCAATAACCTAACCTCATCCTTGAGTTCACCTTTTTTCCCCCTTCTCACAATTTCATTATCTCTTTCTTTTCCTAATCTCTGGCTTTAATACATTTGTAAGCTGTCTTAAATCATTTTTGCAACAAGGTCGGGCATAAATAAATGATTTTATTTCCCACTCACTGCAGCCCATTTCACAGATGATAAAACTGAGTCCCAGAGAAGGGCAGCAACTTGATCCAGGGCTGCAGTGAGTCAATGGAGAAGAAGAGACTCTCATTCAACCTCTCCATACTTGGTGGGTTCCTTCCCTGCTCTGTCCATTTCTGAAGAGATCACTTGTCTCTCATTTGCCAACTGTATTAATCAGAATTGCCAAGTGACAGAAATCCTGTTAAATAAACAAAGAGAATTACATATTCCCTTATTGCCCCATAAGGTGCAAACCAAATGGAGTTCAGGCATGGCTTGATCCAAGTACATGGACAGGATCAGAAGCAGGCCTCCATCCACACTCAGCTTTGCATCTCTTTTTGCTTGGTAATATCATCCTTTCCTGCTTCAGACAGCTTCATTCCATGTGGCATAAATATGACACCAGCAGCCCCAAGGCTACATCCTGACACATGAAGATGGAGACCCTCCCCTATAGCCCCAGCAGAAAAACAGGGCCCCACTTGGAAAGCCCTCCCCTGGTAGGCAGAGTGACAGACATCTTGATTGACATCTCCATCCTGTCTCATGGAGTCAGGGAGGAGTTCCCCAGAGACAGGAACATGGGAACGTGTGGTGGACAGACACACTCTTCATTGACCAGTGCCTATTGTCCCAGGGAAACAAAGGACTGCCAATGAGCAGGGGAACGTTATGCTCCCCCCAAGCACAAATAAGCCAGTGAGTGACTTTGGTCTTTCTTCAATAGACACTCGTCTTCTTCCCTCCTGCTGTTGAGCTCTTGGTGGCTTTAAGGGCTACCACCATCACCTTCAATAACAGCATCTTTCAGCTCATCCTGCCTCCACATCCTGCCTTTTGCTCTTTCCTGTCCCCTTCCTATCACCTAGCCAAATGCTAGCATCTCTTCTCTAGGGATCCTTGCTTGAATACCCCAACCAGGAATGTCTTTCTCTTCTGAACTTCATACCCCATCCAAATACGTTTTTTTAAAACTAACAATGACTATGTGCTTGGCTTTACTGGAAAAGACAAAAAATAAGTCTCAGAAGGTGCATCAGATTTGACCAGAAATACCATTTCAGAGGAATGGCTGAGTAGTTTCTGGGAGGCTATTTTCATGCTAGAGAAAGCAAACAACATACCTATCATGGTCCCCAAGGTTGTTTAGAAGACCAAATAAGAAAATAAATGGGAAGAGAAGGCAGTGAATATTTATTGAACACCTATTATGTGCTAACACTGGCAAGCTTGTTATGTGCATAATCTAGCTGAGACCTTCCCCAAACCCTGCCAGGTAAATATCAAGTTAAAGACAAGAAAACTGATGTTCAGAGAGGTGAAGTGGCTCACCCAAGATCACACAGCCAGAGACTTGAAGAACTGGGATTTGAATTATCCAACTGTCCTGTTCTCTTTCCACTCATTCCCTAATAAACACCCCCCATTATTAAATGATGACTCACACTACAGAAATGTCTCCTAATTAAATTTGAAAATAGGAAAAGCATTTGGAATTACCCTGAGGAGGCTAGCCTTAGCAGAATTAATTCCATACCAAGAATTTGTTCCCCAGCTATGTAGCAGCTCGATTTTTTTTTTCATTTTTTGATGTTCCCAATAAGTGGAATGTAAGAAGCACAGAAGATGACCAGTTTCCACACTTCACTTCCTTCCCAGGCTGCCTCAAACCCTTTGTCCAACAGCGACATATAAATCAATTGATCAATCAAGAAACCAGTCAATGAATTAATAAGTCCCCACTTTTGCTAGATATGCTTGTTTGGGGGCAGTTATTGACCCACGGTGGACACACCAAAGTCCTAGGCTCTGTCTCCCAAAACACGGTGACAGTCAGTGGGGAAAGTTGGTTTGTCTTATAGCCAACAGTCCAAGAACGCATCTGTTGCCAGGCACCACGTCAAGCCACTGAAATTGTATGGGCGCTTTTGTCTTTCCTACCATGTAGAGTTGTAGTAAAATAAGCTGGGTTTGAATATCCTGGCTTCATCCTCTCTGTGATCAGAAAGGCATTCCTTCACTGAGCCTCTGTTTCCTCACAGGTAGAAAGATGGGCTGCACTGGGTGATTGTGAAGCTGGCCTCCAAAACTGGCCCTGAGTGAATCTGCAACTGCCTCTCACTCTGAGTCTGGTGCCTAGTAGGTACTCAAGCAAATAATTTCTTGGGAGGTTGAATCTAAGTGGAGTGAAACGTTAGACTATGGGACTTGAGAGTTTGGCAAATCTGGTGCCACCTCTCAGCCATGTGACTTCAAGCACACACCACATGACCTCTCTGGGCCTCCACTTACTCTTCAGCAAAAGGGAGCTGCTGATGGCACCTTCAGAGGGTGGTGAAACTGAACCGGCTAAGGTATGTGAATGGTGCTCATTGACGGTTGGCCCCTTCCTTTCTTTACCTAAGGAAGGACAGGCTCATCACCTATAGAAGCTGAGGCATGGATCTCAGCTATTTAACCCACAAGTTTTCACAAGTGTAATTGAAAACTGTTGCCAGGGTTGGGTGGCTGACGAAGGAGAGGTCGGGAAGTATTGATGTCCAGAGCTCTGTGCCCCTTTTCTGGCAGATGAGAAATCACTCTACTACTGGGGAGACACTGTTGGCCAACTCACTTGAAATAAAGTCTGGTTACTCACAGTGACTGACAAAGCCTGCCATGATCAAGCTTGAGCTGGCTTGGGTTTCCTCCCTCATTCTGCTTCATCCATAATGACCTTTTTTCTGATTCTTAATCCTATCAAGCTGTTTCTATTTCTACCACGGGGCCTTTGTACAACTGTTCCCTCTGCCTGAAATTCTCTTCTCCCAAGTTGTCAGGGAGCTCACTTCCTTCAGGCTTCTGCTCAAATGTCCCCTTTCAGAGAGGATCTCCCTGACTACCATCCTGCCTTAGTTACTCCTGACATCACTCCCCTGCTTTATTTTTTCTTTGCAGTACTTTTGTCTCATGTAAACTGTGTATTTATTTGTCTGTTGCTGCCATTCACAGCCAAAATGTGAGCTCCATGAAGCAAGACTTTGTCTAGCTCAAAGTCATATCTCAGTGCCTGGAATAGTGATTGGTGGTTAGTAGGCTCTCAGCAACTGTCAAATAAATGGGTGGAGGGTGGATGGTGGATGGGAGGATGGGAGGATGAAAGAAAGGGTGGGTGGTAGATAGGTGGGTGGGTGGTGCATGGTTGGGACAGTGGATGATTGGATGGGAGGGTGGGTGGATGGTTGGATGGATGGATAGGAGGGTGGGGGTGAATGGCAGATGGGAAAATGAGTAGATGATGGATAGTAGATGGATGGATGGGAGGGTGGGTGAATGTGTGGATGGGTAAATGAATGGATGGGAAGGTCTGTGGGTGGTAGATTGGAGGGTTGATGGATGGGAGGATGGGTGAATGGAAATGAGGGTGGATGGTAGATGGGAGTGTAGGTAGACGGTGGATGGTAGATGGATGGAAGGTGGGTGAATGGGTGAATGCATGAATAGGAAGGTGGGTGGATGGGAGTATGGGTGCATGATGTGTGAGAGGATGGGTCAGTGGATAGAGCAGAAAGAGCACTGGGTTCTTGTTCCAGTTCTCTCCCACCTGCTGTGTGAGCTGAGCTGAGTTACTCATGCTCTCACCTACTGTTCCCATATCTGCAAAACACACAAAATGAATTCTGCCTCATGGAGCTGCTGTGAAGACAAATAATAAGATGAACTTTTTCTTTGGTTATTCCTGGATTGTTCACTATTTGATTAGAAGAAGAGCTTTCCACTGGATGATCTTGGGGCCATGTTAGCCATGCATTCTATAATACTGAACATCTTTGCTTCCCTTATAAGCATGTGGACTGACTGCTCTTTGCATCATGGGTCTAGCAAGTATTATGTACCAAGTGGGAAAACAAGCAAATTACAATGCAATGTCCCTTAACCCCCTCTAGCAATCCTGAGATGAGGAGGCTGAGGCCAAAGGAAAGACTGAGACCTGCCCATGGACACATGTTGGCAAAGACCAAGCAGGAACTCGAGCCAGTTTGCCTGAAACCAAGGTCCAGGCATTTGTGAAGGTAGAAGGCTGAATAAATGAAATTGTATAATTATATTAATTCTATTGATTGATTAGCAGCAGGGCTTGATCAGGAGGTATCATCTGCAGTACTTTGGGATGCATTTGGGGCCTTCCTATGGCTCTGGGGTCATTCTTTGCATATCCATCTTCTGAGAGGATGGGCAGGGGAAAGCTGAGAGTGAATCAGGTGGAAAAAATCAAGGAATATCAGAAAGCATCACCTGCCCTGACTTTGTCTCTAGATGGGAGCCCAGATGGCCAGAGGTAAGACTGAAGCAGTGGGGCTGGTAAAGAGCAGGGGTGGATGGCAAAGATATTGGGAAGGAATTGGACAGTACCATTGACTCACTTGATAGAGGGTCTGAAAGAAGGTGGACCACATGTGGAGCTGGTAACTGGAGGGAGAGTAGGACCATACGCCTGGCAAAGGGACATCTGAGTCAAATCACAATGATCCTGGATCTCCAGCCACAGATCATTTGCTGGGACCCCATGGTGCTCAGAAGGACAGCCCAGTGGTTAGGAGCAGGGCTTTGGAGGCAGAGGAACCTGAGATCCAGTCCTAGCTCTGCCCTTGCCTTAGGGAAATAACTTCCTCTCTCTGAGCTCTGGTTTCCTCAGCTGAGAAATGTAGGTAATAATCATAGCTGTCCTTTAAGGATGTTTATGAGGATTAAATGAGGCTGTGTATGAGGTGCCTAGCATGGAAGCCTTCACTGGGGAAACCAGGGGCTGTGTTGTGATGAGACTCAGACAGCCCTGGGGACTGCAACCTCCTGAGACACCCTCAGCCAGAACCACCCAGCTAAACTGCTCCCAAATTTCTGGCCTTCAGAAACTGTGTGAAATAATAAACAAGTATTAGTGTTTCAAGCCAGGGCCAGGGAACTTCTATAAGGGTCCAAATAGTAAATATTTTAGTGTTTGTGGTCCATGTGGTCTCTTTCACAATTACTCCCACATTGTAGTGTAAAGGCCATAGGTGATACATGAAGAAATACAGCTGTGTTTCAATAAAAGTTTATTTATAAAAACAGATAGTGGGCCAGAGTCAGTCTCTTGTCCACCCCCTGTTTTAAGCTAAGAAAATAAATGATTCACTCATTTCTCATAGTGAATTAAAATCGTCCCTTTCCTCGTGGAGTTGATGGTCTTGCCTGGAATGCCCAACCCCATGTCCTGGACGTCTTTCGATTGGATTGCCCTGACCTCAGAGCAGGGTCTGTGTTGACTCTCCCCCATGTCTCCAGCTCTCCCAGCTATCAGGGCCTTGCACAGAGAAAATGCTAACTTAACCTTGGTTTGCTGAAGGAACAAACCAGGTAAGACCCAGGGCACTATTTGTGCCACATGTGGGGAGCAGATGCTTGGGGCTGTGGGAACACTCAAAGGATTAATGTGGTCTGAAAGGCTTCCCAGAGGAAGTGAACTTGAGCTGAGTCTTGAAGGATAGGTACAACTCAGACAAGCATTAAGCAAAGTGATGAATATTTCAGGCAGGAGGGAAGAGCATAAGCAAAGCATGGAAGGGTAGACACATGGTGGGGTCAGCATGTTGACCTTGAATGCCAGGTAAGGGGTTTAAATGTCATCCTGGAGACCAGTGCTTCTCAAACAGAGGTAAAGTGGCTTCATAGATGGACTTTAGGGAGAAGGGCTGTGACTTCCATATAATTATGTGGCCCAGAGACAATGAAGACATGCAGTAAGCCACTGAAGCCACTGACACATAATAAGTGAGTTGCTAATATGGGCAACGGGAGCTCAGCCCCATTGAGGTCCTCTTGAGACAGGGAAGAGCACACCTCAGGTCTCCCAACTCAGGGCAGGGGACTGGTATTTATCCACCACCTCCCATCAGTCATTGGCTGAGGGCTGCTTGGGTACTCTTAGTTCTCCAGCACCTTGGCTTCAGACAGAGTTGCAGGTATTTGCAGAAGACTCCTTGACATGGAAAGGTGAGTGCTGAGAGGACATGGGCAGGACAATGACCAGATGGGGTGACACAATGCAGTATGTGAGGACTAGCAATTGAACAACTGTGTGTGCATTGGAGTGGGGAAGGATGGGGAAGTGGGGAAGGAGGCTGGGGCCAGGGGAAGAAAGGAGGGGCCTGAGAGGAGGGCCTGGCTCACAGACCCAGCGAGTAGGTGGCTGGGCCCTTTCCAGAGTTGGAAGCCTGCAGGGGAAGAGGCTGAGTTCGATTTTAGACACGCTGGGTTTGAGATGTCCACAGGACTTCAAGCAGAGCTGTCCAGCCAGGTAGATGAAGTGTGGCAACATGTCAGAGCTGGGAAAAGGATTTGGGAGAGCTGGCTGGACGTGGTGGCTCACGCCTGTAATCCCAGCACTTTGGGAGGCTGAGGTGAGTGGATCACCTGAGGTTAGGAGTTAGAGACCAGCCTGGCCAACATGATGAAACCCTGTCTCTACTAAAAATACAATAATCAGCTGGGCAGTGTGGTGTGCGCTTGTAATCCCAGCTACTTGGGAGGGTGAGGCAGAAGAATGGCTTGAACCCAGGAGGTGGAGGTTGCAGTGAGCCAATATTGTGCTATTGTGCTCCAGTCTGGGCAACCAGAGTGAAACTCAGTCTCAAAATAAATACATACATACATAAATAAAAATTTAAAAAAGAATTTGGGAAAGCTGCAGAGATGAAGAGAGAACAGAGCCAAAAATGGACTCAAGAAAGAAGCAACAAAAGGGAAGTTAAGCAAAAAAGGAGAAAAGAGTGCAGGCAGGGCCATGGGAGGGGCCACATTTCTTAGCTGACATGCTGAAGAGCTTAGCACTCAGTAAGAGCTAAGCACTCCCAGTAGTATTATTCATTGTATTATCACTGCCTTCAGATGTGCTTATATGGGCTTATTTAAATGCATGGTAAGTCATGGCTGCAAATAAAAATTTGTTTCAATTAGTTAGTGGACATTCTTCACACCATTTTACAGATGAGATCATTGAGGCTAAGAGAGGGGAAGCATCCTCATTTCTGTCCTGCCTGACTGCAGAGCCCACATTCTTTGATTCCAGAAGGTGGTCAAATGTCACAGAGAGTGTCAGGAGGGATGTTGACAGGACAGAGGCCCACAGGGAGATTGGAGAAAAAAAGTGGATCTCATGACAGAGAGGGACTGGTCCCCGCTGAGTGAGCTACACAACAGAGCAGGAAGTTAGAGAGAGGCCAGGCTTCCAGAGGGGATGGAGAGAGGAGCGGGACAGCAGCCGCCGCATTTGTAGGCAGAACTTCCAAAACAGTCTATGATAAGAGGGAGAAATGGAGTGAAGGAGGGCTGGAGACACTGTAGGAGACAGAGAGCAGAAATGGGGGAAAGGAGGGAATTACCAGAGGGTGTGGGAATCCAGAAGTGGAATCAGGCTCATTCAGGACCATCTTTTTTTCCATCACACACAGCCATCTTTCCCTCCATCACACACAGGAAGGACCAAGAAACAGACATGCAGAAACAAGGAAGTGGGGGCTGGTGGTTTCCTGCTGATGCCTATGGCAAGGATCATCAGTCATCCCCCACACTCTGTCTCCCTTTCTCTTGAATAATATTCTCTTGATTTTTATCTGAGCACATGGGTGGCCTGCAGAATATTACATTTCCCAGCCTCCCTTGCAGCTGGACATGGCCATGTGGCTGTCGGCTACCAGTCCCATTCACTGGAATATGATGTGTTTGGAGCTCTCTTGGGCCATCCCCTAGGAGCCATGGAGACATTCCACCAAGCTGTAGAGCTTACATCTGGGCTGCCCTGGGAGGCAAATGCAGCTGCACTTTATTTTATTTATTTATTTATTTATTTATTTGAGATAGAGTTTCACTCTTGTCACCCAGGCTGGAGGGCAGTGGCGTGATCGCGGCTCACTGCAACCTCCGCCTTCCAGGTTCAAGCGATTCTTCTGCCTCAGTCTCCCGTGTAGCTGGGATCACAGGCGTGCCCCACCACGCCTAGCTAATGTTTTTGTAGTTTTAGTAGAGACAGGATTTCACCATGTTGACCAGGGTGGTCTTGAACTCCTGACCTCAAGTGATCTGCCCACCTTGGTAGGTCTCTGTTCTTACACAGAATCCACCCACCCAAGTAAGTATGCCCTCCCACTCTCCCTGCAGCCAGTTACTCCTCTTCCTTTGCGGCATTTTCCACAACTGGTTCATCCCTCCAGCCCCTGTCCAACCAGACTGTCAACTCCAGCAGGGCAAGGACATAGCCCATCTCACAGCTCAACACCCACAGCCAGCAAGATGCCCAGTGTGTGCAGACAAGGTCTCTGCTTTTGGGGGCTCGATCATCATCACAACAAACAAACAAGGCTAGTTCAGATCATGGGAAACAGTTCAAAGGAGAGGAAGCAAAGCTAAGAGGGCCAAGCATAGTGATGAAGGATGGGAGTTTCCATCGCATGGTCAGGGAAGGCCTCTTTGAGGAGGTGACATTTGAGCTGAAGCCTGGAATGAGCTAATCATGGGAGACTGGGAGTGTTCCATCCAGAGGAGACAGCAAGTGCAAAGGCCCTGAGAAGGTGATAAGTAGGTGTGTTTGAAAAATGGGAAGGTGATCAGTGTGGCTTGGGACAGAGATGTAGAGAAATGGTCAGAGGGGCTGTCTGTGGGCCTTGCAGGGGTGCTATTTAGCCTTAGAACGGCAGACAGCCATGGTCAGGTTTTCCTTAAAACCCAACCCCTTTGGCTCCTTGGGAGGGAGGTTGGGTAGACCGCAAGGGCAAAACAAGAGGACAACTTGGGAGGCCTTTACACGAGTACAAACAGAGATGCAGGAGGCTGTGGCAGACCTGGCAGTCACAGAGGCAAGGGTTGGAGAGCTATTTTGCAGGTAGAATGGACTAGGCTTGGTAGTTATCTTCGCAGACCTGGAAATAACAATTCCCGTCCAAATGGATTCCCTGGAAGCCAGTCCCAAAGAAGCAAGCACAGGGTGTGATAAGAATCAAGTTGGCAACTGGGCATCCCTCCCACTGGGAACTCTGGCAACAGAACTGTCCCACCCAAGGGGTGAGGGAACTGAAATGTTTTTCCACCAATTCCCATCCTCATCCACTCAGGGGTGCTCATGAGGGGCATTAACTCATCAGCACTCAGCCTGCCCCCAGAGTCAGCAAGCACTTGGACGGTGAATGCCATCCTGGTGCGGGCAGGGCATCCATTGAGGGAATGAGAGGAAAGCCACGAGCCGAGGACCTGGGCCTGGATAACTTTGCCCAGGACATCCCAGGAACTGAATGATCAGAAGTTTCAAGGGGCTGCAGGGAGGCAGTGAGGACCTCCAGATGGGGACTGGTCCTAGGAATAAGGGGCTGAGGAAGGCCAGAAGGTGGGTGCTCACCACTTCTTCCTCAGTCTGATTTTGGCTGAGCCCTCCAGGAAGGAGGTGGCTGAAGACTTGGTGGGCCAGGGGGAGGCCGTGGATGCTGAGGACCAGGAGTTCTTGGGCCCAGAGGCAGAGGCCAGGGAAGACAGCAGAGAACTCAAGGAGCAGGGGGAGCTGGAGGCAGCCAGATCTGCGTCCTTTCAGAGTGACTTGGAGCAAGTCACTGAACCTCTCTGGGACCTCCATTTTCCCCACCTGTGAAATGAGTTGTTGTGAGAATTAAGGGAGAGAGCATGAAGGACCCAGAACTCCAGCCTTTCTAATGCCAGGGTCTGATCTCATCCCTTCCCTGTCTAATGTCATTCAGTGGTTGCCTGTGGCTTGTGAAGGTTGCCTTCTCCCATTCCAGCAAGCAGGGCTTGCGGGGCCCCTGCCCACCAGTCCTGGCCCTGCATCCCCCTCCCTACCCACCTCTGCTTCTCTTCTCAGTGCTTCTCAAAAGTGGCATCTCCTGCTTCCTCTCCTTCACCCCTCTGCCCGCCTCTCCTTCCCATCTCCTTGGGAATACATGCAGGCGAGTCACTGTGCTCCCACTCCTGCCCTGCTTCCCTCCTACACATACCCTAGCTCCTTCCACTCCCTCCCTCCCTCTGCCTCCCTCATTACCCCATGGAGAGGCCTCTGGGCCTCTGCATTTGCTGCCCCTCCACCTGGAATGCCCTCCCCAGACCTCCACAGGACTCGTTTCCCCACTTTATTCAAATCTCTGCTTACCTTGCAGAGAAGCCTTCCCTGGCCACGTCTCTCATCCTCTATCCCCTCCCCTGGCTTTGGTTTTCATCGCAGCACTCACCATCACCAACATCATGTTATCTATGTGTGTGTGTCTTCATTGTTCCTGTCTCCCCGGCTAGGCTGCAAGCTCCAGGAAGGCCAGATGTGGACCTGTGGTGGTGTTGGCTGAATCTTCAGCCTTGGGCCAGTGCTTGGTAGATACTTGTTGAATGAATGAATGTTTAACTCCTGTGAACCCTTCTCTGGCCTTGCCCCTAGGCTCCCACAGCTCCTCCACTGTGCCTGGATTTTAGAACTTACTTGACCTTGTCATCATTGCCTTCTTTCCTTCTCAGTCTCCCACCAGGCGATGAGGGCCTTGATAGAAGTTACTGTGTCTTCGGTTCTCACTGCTCTCTGGCACACAGTTAGTGCTTAGTAATGAAAAAAGAATCAATCAATTCACAACCTGCACATAGTAGGTATGCATGAAATATTTTTGAGCAGATAATAGTAGCTCACACTTTGCACTGATTATGCACTAGGCATAGTTCTAAGTGCTTTCCATGCATTCACGCATTTGATCCTCACAACAACTCAGTTACTATCCCCATTTTATGGATGAGAAAACCAAAGGTCAGAGAGGCTCAGCAACTTGCCGGAGGTCACATAAGTAGTAAGTGGCAGAACTGGGGCTTGAATCCAGGTTGTCTGACTCAGGCTTTCCTGTACCACCAGGTTCTACAGCCTCTGGGCTGGCAAACCATGAATACAAATAATAATGATGGCATCAACTACTATTACTTGTACACCTCAATGTCAGGCCTTGTGCTGGGTGCTTTGCAGCCACCTTGTCTTTTAATTTCAAGAGTCCTCCTTGGGCAGGTGTTATTGAATCCATTTCACAGATGAAAAAAGTGAGGCCCAGAATTAAGGGCACACAGCGAATAATGGGCTCCGGGTCCTAACTCCCTCCAGAGTGGGACATTTAGAGGCCTGACCTTGGCTTTTCTCCTCCACTGTCCTGGGTCCAGCTCCCAATCCCTATCTCTCCCAGCCCATTACCACCTTTGTGTAGACTGAGACCCAAGGCTGGCCCCCATCCTGCTGTCCCCCAACCCACCAGAGACCTGCTGTCCCTTCATTATGAAAAATCTCTTTGTCCTTCCCTTCTCTTCTGCAGCCAATTACCAAGGAATTAACTTGATTTTGAACATATTTTGAAAATATTTTCACTGTTGTTTTTAAAATTTTTCCTTTGTTTGAAATGGTGTTACAACTTCAACCACAGGAAGAAGAAAAACCCTATCCCAGCTGACCAAAGCTGTGAATATAAAACCAGAAATGACTGTATTAAATAATCAAAACCGAAAACCACCTAAACAATAGAACTCCTCAGAGTTCTGGCATCAGGAGGACTGGGGTCTTTGAGGCTGTCCCAGCTGGGGTGGAGTTGGAGGAAGTTGCAAACACATGAGATGAGATGAGGGTCTTGCTTCCTGCGGTGGATTGTAAATTCTGCTCTGGTGCCTGGGCCTTTTCCAAAGGGTGCTGAGCACTTTCTTCCCTACTCTGTTTTTCAGGTAGATGGACCAAAGCCTGGGGAAGATGGGCAACTGGATTTATACAAAAGATTCAGGATGGAGCTAGAGATGGAGTTCCAAGTTAGAGGCTCCCACTGGGAGCTCAGTCTGGGGCCAGAGTTAGGGCACAGTGTGGAATCAGGATCATGAGTCAATATGGGACCTGGATTAGGACTCAGTCTATAACAAAGACCAGGAATCAGTCAGAGGCTAGAGTCAGGGCCTAGTGTGAAGCGAGATTCAGAGTTCTGACTCAAACCAAAACTGAGGCTTAATCTGGGCTTCAGTCTGTGATCAAGCATGGGGTCAGAGCCCTACCTGAGACCGGGGTTGTGTTGTGGTCTAGGGTGAGGTTCAAGCTTCAGTGTGCGATGCAGGATCAGGAGGGCTCTGACCTGCTCTCGGTGTGTGACAAGAATCAAGATGCGTCCTGGATCCTCAAGCTACAGAAATGGGGTCCTGGCTCTATCCCTTCTTGAGACCATGGGCAAGTCAATTCACCTACTGGGCCTCAGTTTCCTCTTCTGTAAACTAGGGGTAGTGGGGATAATCACAACCCCTGTCTTGACTCCTTCCATGGCTTAAATGTTAATCCAAATGAGATAGCAGATGTAGCACGCTTTGCAAACTGCAGTGTTGGACAGGCATTTATGTAAACACCCTGAAGGAAACTCCAGAGAAAGCTCATTGTGGGAAAATCAAAATGTCACTAGGCCTCCTACTGTAGCTTCTATCCTAGTTTTTCTTCCTCCTGGACAACTAATAATAGCTAACAGTTATACAGCATGGTCTTGAGCCATGTCCTAAGAACTTCATGTGTATTTAAGTAATCCACAAACAATCCTATGAAGTAGGTACTAATATTATCAGTGTTATCAGTGGGGGAAACTGACGCAGAGATAGGTTAAGTAACTTGCTTGAAGTCACACTGAATAAGTGGAAATCTCTGATTCAAATCCAGGCAGTTTGGCTCCCAAGTCTATGCTGAGTGTAGGAGCTGGGGGATGGGGGATGAGTCTGGGGGATTCTTCATGGAGCAGACAGACACAGATGAGAAGTACAAGTCAGCCCCAAAGACCTAGGGGTGACTTGTGGCCCCCAGCAGCCTGCCTTTGCCTAGGAGGCCAAATCTCCTGGCAGACCCCACTGCCACATGGAGACATAAAAGTTTGGGATTGGCGGGTGGCATCAGGCATCTCTTTAAACTTGTTTGTTTATGGAAAGAAATTTCAGGCCAGTTGCTGAAAACCTGTATTTTATGGGTAATTTTTCAATTTATTTCACACTGATATTATAAAAAACAACAACCCAACCGACTGTGGAGGCTGGGATTCCACTGGGGTTGGTGAGGGAGGGGCGCTGGCTTGAAGCAGCTCCTTTGTCTGCCCGAGCATCCTACAGGGAGAAGGCTGTTTGCCTTCCCTTGGGAAAGAACAGGTAAAACAAAGAACAAAGGTGGGTTTGCAGAGATTTTTATTTAAGAGGAGAACAAGAAGAAGTCCAGAGGAAGAGGGTAGGGGGGTTCGATGCCTCTGTCTTATACATAACAAAACTGAGGCACTAATAATAAAAGTTACCAGTGAGAACTTACTCTGGGTTAGGTGCTGTTCCATGTTTTACCTGTAATACCTTATAGGTTGTCATGAGAATTAGTAAGAATTAGTCTTGGTTTGGGGTTGCCAGAAGCCAACCCTGAGACAAGGATTTGAGTTCAGGAAATTGATTTGGTAATTGATCCCAAGAAACATAGCATGGAGCATAAGGAGTGAAACAGGAAGGGCAGGCAGCCCACGAAGGACAGGTTATCCAGACAGCACCGTGGGCAACCGAAGCTCGGTCCCTCTGAAGTCAGCATGGCAGGGCTGGGGAATTCTAGGAGACAGTATGGCAGGAGACAGCGTAGCATGTTTTATGCGTCCGGCCATCCTGCCCATTCAATAGAGAGTTGGGGTATTTGTCCATCACTGAACATCTCCATTGTACTAATGAGTCTATTAGCAAAGTTTTTTTCCCCAATTATGGTATTTTTCATTTCTAAAATTTCTATTTGGTCCTTTTATATAACTTCCATTTCTTTGCTGAGATTTTCTGTTTTCATTTGTTTCAAGAGATTTCATAATTTCTTGCCAAAGCATTTTTATGTGCTTTAAAATCCTTGTCAGACAATTTCAACATCTGAGTCATTTTGGTATTAGCATCAGTTGAAACTTCAGGTCTTATTTCATACTTTATTTTAGCAGGCAGCAGTTTCCCTGTTAAAATGTAGTATGTGAGTTCTCATTTACTTTTGTGGGCTTTAGGTCCAATGACAGTAAAGTTGTTGGAACCCTTGCAATTCTTTTTTTTTTAATTTTATTATTATTATACTTTAAGTTTTAGGGTACATGTGCACAACGTGCAGGTTTGTTACATATGTATACATGTGCCATGTTGGTGTGCTGCACCCATTAACTCGTCATTTAGCATTAGGTATATCTCCTCATGTTATCCCTCCCCCCTCCCCCCACCCCACAACAGATCCCAGTGTGTGATGTTCCCCTTCCTGTGTCCATGTGTTCTCATTGTTCAATTCCCTTTTTTTTTTTTTTTTTTTTGAGACGGAGTCTTGCTTTTGTCACCCAGACTGGAGTACAGTGGCGCGATCTTGGCTCACTGCAACCTCCGCCTCCAGGGTTCAAGTGATTCTCCTGCCTCAGCCTCCCAAGTAGCTGGGATTACTGGCATGCGCCACTGCGCCCGGCTAATTTTTGTATTTTTAATAGAGACAGGGTTTCACCATGTTGGCGAGGCTGGTCTCGAACTCTTGACCTCAGGTGATCTGCCCACCTCAGCCTCCTAAAGTGCTGGGATTACAGGCATAGGCCACTGCACTTGGCCTGGAACCCTTGCAATTCTATTCTGGTAAGCCTTGTTCTTCTGGTGCTACTGGGGCTGGCATTACCCTGCTACCAAAATCAGACAAAGACAGAACAAAAAAGAGAAATATAGACCAATATTCTTAATGGATTTAGACACAAAAATCCTCAGCAAAATATTAGTAGGTAGAATTCAGCAGTATATAATGGAGAATGGTACACCATGGCCAAGTGGGGCTTATTCCATTGAAGAAAGGTTGGTTTAATACTTAAAAATCAATCAATGTAATACACCGTATCAGTAGACTAAAGAATAAACATTAAGTGATTATACCAATGTGCAGGAAAAACATTTGACAAAATTCAACAACCATTCATAATTTTAAAAAATGCTCAGAAAAGTAGCAATAGAGAGGATCTTCCTCAAAGTGATAAAGAGTATCTACAAAAGTCCTCCAGTCTAATGTCATAGTGAATGACTGAATGCTTTTCCACTAAGATTGGGAACCAGGCAAGATTGAGAACAAGGATATCTATGCTCATCACCCTTATTTGGCATACTGCTGAAAGTTCTAGCAAGTTTGATAAAGCAGGTAAAGGAAACAAAAGGCACAAGATCAGAAGGAAAGAAAACTGTCGCTATTTGCAGTTGATATGATTGTCAATGTTGAAAAACCCAAGAAATCTACAAAAATACTCCTAGAACTAATATATGAGTCAGCAAGGTGCTAGGATACAAGATCAACACACAAACATCAATTGTATTTCTATCTACTAGCAATGAACACACGGACAGCAAAATTTAAAATAGAATACCATTTATAATCTCTAAGGGAGAAAAAAGGAAATAGGTATAAATCTAACAAAACATGCACAGAAGTTGTATGCTGAAAATGACCAAACATTTATTTAAAAAAATCAAAGAAGATCTAAACAAATGGAGAGACATACTATGTTTTTGGATTGGAAGACTCAATATAGTAAAGATGTGAATTCTTCCCAAATTCATATACATGTTTAATGCAATTCTAATCAAACTCACAGCAAGATTCTTAGTGGATATAAACAAGATTATTCTAAAATATATATGAAAAGGCAGAGGAACTAGAATAGCTAAAATAATTTTGAAAAAAAAGAATAAAGTGGGAAGGATCCATCTACCCAATTTCAAGATTTATTATATAGTTACAGTAATCAATACAGTGTAGTATTGGTAAACAGAAAGACACATAGTCCATGGAATACACGAGACAGCCCCAAAATAAATCCATGCCAATATGCCCAATTAATTTTTGATAAAGCTTTTACATCAAAGCATACTGGAGCAATTGGACATCCACAGACCAAAAATAAAAAATGAACCTCGAAATAAACAAAAATTAAAAATGAACATAAACAAAAATAAACAAACATAAACATAAAAACATAAACAAAAATACAAAATGAACCTTGACATAAACCTCACACTTTGCAAATCACATAACCAACAAAGAACTTCTATCTAGAATATATACATAGAACTCTTAAAACACAATAGTAATGTAAAAATCCAATTTTAAATGTGTGAAAGATATGCACAGACATTTCACCAAAGAGGATACACAGAAACCTATACACAAGTGAGCATGGCACCTTTATTCTTAATAATGAAAAACTAGAAAATACCCAAATGTCCTTCAGTGGGTGAATGGCTAAACAAACTATATTACATTCATATTGTGGAATACTACTCAGCAGTAAAAAGCAAATAACTAATACATGCAAAACTAAAACGAATCTCCAAACAAATTGTGCTGAGTGAAGAAAGCCAATCTCAAAAAGATACATACTGCATGACTCCATTATACAATATTTACGTAAAAACAGTTATAGAGGTGGGAGGCCAGGCGTGGTGATTCACACCTGTAATCCCAGCACTTTGGGAAGCCCAGGTGGAAGAATCACTTGAGCCCAGGAGTTCAAGACCAGCCTGGGAAATATGGCGAAACCTCACCTCTACAAAAAATAAAAAATTAGCCAGGCATGGTGGCATGCACCTGTAGTCCAGGCTACTCAGCTGAGGCAGGAGGATCACTTTAGCCCAGGAGGTTGAGGCTGCAGTGAGCCATGATCGTGCCACTGCACTTCAGCCTGGGTGACACAGCGAGACCCTGTCTCAAAAAATAAAAAATTACAGAGATGGAGAACAGATTAGTGGTTGCTAGGGATTAGGATTGGAAGTGGAGAGGGAGGGTGGAGCCATAAATTGATACCATGAAGGAGTCTCGTGATGATGTTTTAGTATCTTGTTTAAGTATGTTTAAGTATCTTGATTGTGGTTGTGTTATACAAGGCTATACACAGGTCAACGTTGCGTCCTAGGAAGCCCCTCAATCCCTGGCAAACCAGATAGCTGGTCACCCTAGCAGATGGCCCCCTAGTAGGGGCCATCATGTAGCCCTTGCATCTCTGAGGATAAATTTGGTCTTCACCCGGTGAATAATACAGGTCCTCTGGCTGCTTAAGAAGAGCTTGTAGGGGTCACAGCAGACACAGGAAGGAGCTACTGCATGACTGGGGCAAGAAATTAGGGTGGCCCAACGTTGGTCAATGGGCCAGATGTTCACCAAATTCTTGCTTTTCCTCCTGTGTGTTGTCTAGCACATGGCTGGACTACATTTCCCAGCCACCCTTGCAGATAGGTGTGGCCATGGGTCTGAGTTCTGGCCAATGGGACATAGGTAGACAGGCTCTGTACTTCCCATAAGCCCTGCCCTTCTCGGTGAGCTTTAAACCAGGTACTGAACAGGGCAGAACACAAGCTGAAAGGAATCTGAGTTCCTGCTATCCCACAGAGAAGGATCTGCTGATCAGGAACACATGCCGTGAGCTTAGTGTGTTTCACCCATTATACCTGTCTTCATCTATTTGTGACAATGGTGCCTTAACTGACACTCCTTGGGTGCACACCCCCTGGAGCATGCCATCAGCATCACTAGCCTCCCTGGTCACATGTATTGGGGTAGAGGAACTGGATAACAGGCCGAGATGCCCAGACAGGCCCCATAGTTAAAGAGAACCAAACACCCTCTGAGCATCTTGGGGCATGAAGGGCCCTGAGTTCTGGGCCTTAGAACCCTAGAAATATCCGATTCTGGAAGCACTAAAGGGGCTCTCACAGAACACAAAATCCCATCTGCGCCATTGAACAACTGGGAAAACAGCCTAAGAGAGCAGAAAGTACTTGAGGTCTCGCAATGGATCTAGGGATGAATGAGTGCTTATTCATTCACTCATTTTTTTAAAAAAATCCATTCCACAAGTACGTCTTAATCACTGCAGTGTAAGGCACATGGGGACAAAATAGAAGATTCCTGTCCTCACAGAACTCACAAACAAGCAAACAGGAACTGACAGACATGAACAGGTACTACTAAGACAAGAGGATAAAGTGAATAGTGGTCCATTTTACTGGAGTGCTCACAGGGGTCCTCTCTGAGGAGGCAACATCGAGGGGAGACAAGCCCCAACATATCTAGGGAAAGATTTTCCAGGCAGAGAGGACAGCAAAAACCGCAGGATGAGTGACAAAAGTCTGAGAAACACAAGGCTAGCTAGAGCAGAGGCAGTGGGGAATGAATAGGGGAAGAAATTCAAGAAGGGGTGAGCAGCTTCGTCCTGCAGAGCCGCATGGCTGGTTGTCAATTCACAATGCACATTGGACCTCTCTGGCCCTGCTCATATGGAAGCTGTCCCCTTTGGACTTTGGAGACTCCAGTACTGGGGGTAGTGGGGAAGGGAATGACCTCCGCTTTCCTACGGCTTGATCTTCTGGGGTCACCTCATTTCTCCAAGTACCCGCATTCCATGTACAGGCTGGGAGACTTGTGCATCTGGAGAATTCATTCATTCACCATTCATTTATTTATACATTCAATATGCAAACATTCTGAGCACCTCTGTGTGTCTGGCTCTGGCTTGAAAGAGATGGCAGTTTGGAGGGAGAACAGACACATCCGTTGTTACCACCTGATGTGATCAGAGCTGTGGTAAAGAGATTTGTGGATGCCCAGAGGAGGCACTGGACCTGGCCTGAAAATCAGGGAAGGCTTCCTGGAGCAGAGGCAGTGAAGAAGGAGGTAGGATATAGGATGGTATTCCATGGAGAGGCCCCACAACATGAAAAGCTCAGAGGTGTGAGAGGCCTGTGGTGTTTGTAAAATAATCAAGGGCTGAAATCTCTAAGGCTAAAGGGAGAGGGGTGGGGCAGTGGGAAAGACTGAGATCAGAGATATCAGAACAAGAGGGCCTTGCAGGCCATGGTGACGACCACAGTGGGATACCTGGATGCCCATGTCAGCTCTGTCCTTGACTCACTGGGTGGCCTAATCTAGGCACCCCCAGTCCTGAAGCCTCAGTGGCCTCATCTGTGAAATGGAGCAGTTTGGGTGGGCTGGCTCTGACATTCCACCAAGATCTCCACGTTGTCTGCCAGTGTTCTTGGGGCCCCACAGAAAGAATGGCCAGGCCAGGGCTGTACCTTCAGCTGCCATACTCTCTGTGTGTTTCCCCTGCCCCTGCCATGCCTTCAAGTGTCCCTCATTGCACTGGGAGAAGGAGCTGGAGGAGATACCAGCATTTACCTTCCATTTCTTTTGGAGCAAGCTCCACATGTAGGAAAAAAGAGGACAGGCTGGGCGGGGTGGCTCACGCCTGTAGTCCCAGCACTTTGGGAGGCTGAGGCAGGTGGAACACTTGAGGTCAGGAGTTCGAGACCAGCCTGGCCAACATGGTGAAACCTTGTCTCTATTAAAAACACAAAAATCAGCTGGGTGTGGTGGCAGGCACCTGTAATCCCAGCTACTTGGGAGGCTGAGGCAGGAGAATCACTTGAACCCAGGAGGCGGAGGTTGCAGTGAGCCGAGATGGCGCCATTGCACTCCAGCCTGGGTGACAGAGTGAAAATCCATCTCAAAAAAAAAAAAAAAAAGAAAAGAAAGAAAGAAAAAAGAAAAAAGGAAAGACAATTGTTCAGCAAGAGAGTGTCAAGTGTAAGTTTCTCTGGGCCTCCCTCCAAGGCCCCTTCCATTCTGATGAGTCTCTGCCTGAGAAGTGGCTAAGAGGAGCAGGCACTGGACCAGAATGGCCACTGACCTGCTGTGTGGCCTTGAGCAAGTCACTTGGCCTCTCTGAGCTTCCCTTTGCTCCCCAGAAAAGTGGGATTACTCAGAATAGAAACCCAAACCACTGGGTTGTTTTGAAGACTCTATTATATGTAAAGTTCTTAGCAATGCCCACCATGTATGCCTCACAAATGATAGCTAGCATTATTGTTGTTGCTTTTGGTGGGTGTAGTGACAGGAGAGGTGAGCATGCTGTTGGGTTGAAAGAGGAATTTTGCTCTGAAAGGGTTAAATTCGAACCAGCTGCTCCCAGTCCTGGTGATAAGGTTGGAGGAAACACAGTCCAGGTCCCCAGCCCTGTCACAAGCGGATTTATGAGGTGCTGGTCACTTTGAGTCAGAGTAGATGGTCCCCGCAGGCTGCGCAGGGAACATTCAGGGTTAGTGGCCAGAAGGGGATCAGGACTCTGTTAAAAGAATGACACAGAGTAGAGAGAAAAAGAGAAAGCCAGGCAGCAGGAGCCCCGCAAACACCCCACTCTGCAGGAGGGGAGAAGGGGAGAGAGGGGGTTGAAGGGAGAGACAGAGAAAAGGGAGAACCAGAGGCCCAGCCAGGAGGACACAGACAGTGAGCCTGAGAGAGACACGGCCGGCAAAAATAAAGGATGCAGAAACAGCCAGGCAGGGTCGGGGGCAGAGAGGGGGAGCGCGGGCCGCGGAAAGACGGAGAAAGCAGGAGCCAAGGAGTTGTCCTTAAGGGCCAGAAGGAGGAACAAACAGAGAAAGGGGGCTGGGAGGGGAGGGAAAGAAAATCACAGACGCTGAGAGGGCGCGGGAGACTGTAAGGGTCTCCGGGTGTCCGCGCATGTGTACCTGCGCGCGTGTGCGTACCTGTGGCTGGCGGTGAGCATGTGCACGTGCTCGGGGGCAGTGCTGGGGGGGAAAGACGCGAGACCGCGGGCTGCGGGACAGATCGAACTCGAGGACCCTGATCCGAGTGACCCCTGCCCCCTCCCCCCCGCGCTCCCGGGCCCCGAGCTGGTTAACGCGCCGCCCCCGCCGCGCCGGCTCCTCCCCGCCAGGGCAGTGCCCCGGCTCCGCCAACGCCCTCACTTGACCTGGCGGCCGGCCTCTGGGCGGACCGCGGGTCCCTGGCGGCCGGACCGACCCGCGCCTGGCGGACGCGCCGGGCGTGCCCACAGCAGCCCCCGCGCCCGCCGCGCCGCCGCCGGGCCGTCGGGCCGCCTGGGGAGCGCCAGCCCGGATCAGGCTGCCCAGATGCGGGCGCCACTCTGCCTGCTCCTGCTCGTCGCCTACGCCGTGGACATGCTGGCGCTGAACCGAAGGAAGAAGCAAGGTACAAGGGGTGGCTGGGCAAGGCAGCCGGGCAGGCGCTGCGGGGCAGACCGGGGTCCGGAGGACCGGGGGCGGCGGCTTTGGGGGCATCTGCCTGGTGCCTGGAGCCCTGGATCATTCCCTCCTCCAGACGAGTCTTAACCTCACTTGAGATGGGGAGATTGAGGCTCCAGGGCACCCAGAGAGCGAGCCATTGAGCAGGATGGGCCAAGGAGACTCACCCAGAAGGGAGAGGGTAGCAGGGCTCTCTGTAGTAGCCGCATGGTTAGCAGAAAGGAGGATGTCTTCGTGCAGAGACAGAAGACTCAAGAGCCAGCCTGGGGGGCACAGGGACTAAGAGACAGACTCAGTGGCGTAGAAGCCATTCCAAGCATCCATGCTCGGCCAGGAAGTGACATAGAGAGCCTTGGGCTGGGCGTCCAGAGGCCCCAGTCCCAGCCTCATCACTCACCCTGACTCTTGGTGTCACCTCCCAGAGGGCAGTGGTCCTCCATGGCCCCCCTCTGTTGAGTTCAGCCAGACCTGAGACCTGAGTTCAGGTTCACTTATCTAATAGGGGATGATCTAGAAGAAGTCCAGCCCCTCAGAGAGCCTTAGTTTTTCCATCTTGACCTCTCAGGCCACTAGGAAGATGAGCCAAGGTTCAGATTATAAATGTACCAGGGGCCGCATGCACTCTCACCTGGGAGTCCTATGCCACAGCCTCGCTGTGAGAGTCAGAACATCCTCAGAAGGTGGGCTGGAGGCTGTCCCTGCAGAGCAGGAGTTGGTAGAGCCTGTGCCTCAGAGAAGGGTAAGCAGGTGAGCAAGTGAGCAAATCACCTGCCTGAGCTGGGCAGCCCTTTGGCCTCCAGGTGCCACTCTTAAGATCAGCAGCCAAATGCCAGCCACTGTGCCATGGGTTTTTCATGTCCTAGCTCATCAAATCCCAACTATATCCTCATGACATAGGGGTCGTCCAGTTTTAATAAAGCCTGGGATTCCAAGGCTCAGACTGGTTTAAATAACTGCTGAATTGTCCAGCTGGTGTCTTCTCTCTTTCCAGCCCTGGCATCGGGTCTGAGCAAGGATAAAGGGGAGAGGAAATGAGAGAGAATGGCTTGCCCTCTGGGGCCTTCCATTTGTGTGAAAGCCCTACAGCAATACAGTCACTCGTGGAACGGAGCAGGAAGCAGATAGAGGCTGTGGGAGAATTGGGAGGTGGGATTGGATGGGGTTGGGGAGACTGTGGCCCAAGAGGCTTCAGTTCTTGCTTTGACAGTGGGACAAGGGACTGGGTAGAGGCGTGTGGTTTTCAGCTGAGCTGGGGTGAGTTTGGGACTCTATGGGGACACTCCTTTGTGAATGGCTTTTGTTTAGTAGTTAGGGGCATGGGCTCTGGAGCCAGGTCAACTGAGTTCAAATCCCAGCTTCCCCAGTTACCAACTGAGTGGCCTTGGATAAGTCACTTTGCCTCTCCAATCCTCACTTTACCCATCTGAGGGTCCTTTAGAAGATCTGTGAGATCTTTCTCCATTCTAAACAATACCAAAAAATCAAACAAACCCCCTTTTCCTTCATCAACCCATCTTTTACTTAAGTATCCTGCTCATAAGGAAGACTGTGGGCAAGACTGACTTAGTATGTATGGGAAATGAGTAGCTAAGGACACGGGCTCCTAATGGGTGCTCGTAAGTATTAATCATTCTCATTTCCTGTCCACTGTGTCTTTGGCTACTCACAGTGACCTAGTGGAGGGAGGGGAGAGATGCTTGTTTTCTGGATGAGGGAACTGAGGTTCAGAGAAGGAAACTGACTTGTCCAAGGTTGCACAGCAGATGAGTAGCAAAGCAGGCTCGAATCCCAATCTGCCTGACATAATGCTGAGAAGATATCTTCTGAGGTGTGCTGCTCTTCCCTTCTCAGAGCCTCAGTTTCCTCATCTAAAGAGGAGCTGGCTTAAGCCAGGTGTGGTGGCTCACGCCTGTAATACCAGCACTTTGGGAGGCCAAGGCAGGCAGATCACTTGAGGTCAGGAGTTTGAGACCAGCCTGGCCAACATGATGAAACCCTGTCTTTACTAAAAATACAATGATTAGCTGGGTGTGGTGGCGGGCGCCTGTAATTCCAGCTACTCGGGAGGCTGAGGCAGGAGAATCGCTTGAACCCAGGAGGCAGAGGTTGCAGTGAGCCGAGATCATGCCACTGCACTCCAGCCTGGGTGTCAGAGTGAGACTCTGTCTCAACAACAACAACAACAACAAAAAGGAGCTGGTTTAGAAGACTTTAAGATGCTTCTCAGCTCAAAAAAGACAAAAAAGAAAAATGAAAAATTCCTATCCTGCCCCTTTTGCCCCCCACCCCATCTATAGCTCACCACCACCTCCCCAGGAGCTCAGTGAGGAGGTAGGGATATGACTGCAATTTGGTGAGGGGCTCTCGGCATCCCTCCTCCAGTACCTGATCTCTTACCTCTGGGACACACACCTGCCTAGCATCTTCAGAAGAGGCTTAGGGCTCCATTTATTTGTTGGGGTACAATGGAGATAGCCTTGGATTTCAGTCACACCCCGATCCAGTTGTGTCATGTGACCTTGGGTGAGTGGATTTTCTCTGTCCCCCGCCCATAGCCTCAGTTTCCCACTGGCACTGCAGTGGGGACCAGAGCTAGATAAACCCTTCCTGTAGCATATTTTGCAAGGCAGCCACAGGAGTTCTGTCAAATAGATTGGGAAATGCTGGGTTTAGCAGATTTCTTGGCTGTGAGACTTATCAGAGCATGCTGAAGAGGTGGAGATAGACAGTGTAACCCAGGTGTGATGGCTCAAGCCTATAATCCTGGCACTTTGGGAGGCCAATATGGGCAGATAGCTTGAGCCCAGGAGTTCGAGACCAGCCTGAGCAACATGGCAAAACTCTACAAAAAATACATTTTTTGTCTCTAAAAAAATACAAAAAATAGCCAGGCATGGTGGCAGTGGTGCACACTTGTAGTCCCAGCTACTTAGGAAGCCAAGGTGGGAGGATTGCTTCAGCCCAGGAAGGACATCAAGGCTGCAGTGAGCTGTGATTGTGCCACTGCGCCCCAGCGTGGGCGACAGAGCAGACCCTGTCTCAAAAAAAAAAAAAAAAGAGAGTGACCTTTCCCAAACACATCAGAGACCATTTCTCATAAGGCATCTGCTTGGAAAATTCTGTACACAATCCCTCAGGGTCCTACCAGCTTTGACCTTATCTAACTTTGGCAGGAGAATGTGTCCTGAAAACACCTGGGTATTGGCAGTGTTTCATTCATTCACTTGTTCATTTAACGAGTTTCACAGGGCAGCCTCTGTGCCAGGCTCTGTGTTGGGGACCTTGGAGATACCCAGGTGAGCAGCCCTGGGCCTGTCCTTGGGGAGCTGCCAACATAGAAGGATGACACTTTCCCACCTTTCTCCAGTCTCCCCCATGCCTGAGTCTTTGGCCTTAGCGTTTGGCCAGGTCTGCACAGTCCCGAGGAATGAGGTGCTGGGCTGGCATCTGCCCTGTCTGAGCCCCCTTGAGGCCTGGTTCCCACAGGCCCATCCTTCCTCAGGCTCCGATGTCACTGCGTCTTAATGAAGCCCAATTTTTCTGTTTCTAAGAAAGAATGAAATAAAAGACTTGAAAAAGGTTCTTGGATCTCAAGTGTGTCTTACAAAACAGCATTTTGATTAATTAAGTACAAATGAATCAGAACCAGATGGGGACATTTTTTGAAACATGCTGGGGTGTCCTGGCAATGGGACAGTAGGGCAGAGTGAGGGGGCCCTGGTTCGCCTCCCTAGATCTGGGGATCCTTTAGGCAAGGAGGAGATGCCAGCCTGTGACTGAATTTCCCTGACATCCAAGGCCTTCTGGAGAGGGACCCCCACATTCACATGGAGCTTCTGGATCTTTCTAGACCTGAGCAAGCAAGGGGCAAAGTGAAGAGCCCTGGGTTCAAATCTTGAGCCCTCTCCTGCCCTAGATATGTGACATTAAGCAGGCCACATGCCTTCTCCCATCCATGCTTCCCCATCTGTGAAATGGGAAAACTTACACCTACCTCTTTGAGCAATTGGGAAGATTTACTGCAGTCCGAGAGGGAAGGGGGCCAAAGGCACACAGTAGGGGCTTCATAAGGATTTGAGCACTTTCCCTTCCCATTTTACAGCAGAGCAGACATGCCCTGAACCAGAAGGGAGTGGGGCCTCACATGGGTTAAGCTCACCTCTGCCTCTTGCTTGTTGTGCATCCGGAGCAAACCTTCTCCTCTCTCTGAGCTTGTTTTTCTTTGTTGTAAATTGACCGTAGCAGTGCCCACTCCAGAGGCCTGTTATGTGGAGTGAATATGACACTTCCGTTTAAATTGCAAAGCCCCATGTGGAGGGCCAGGCAGACAGCACTGTCTCCTGTACACAGACAGATGCACCAAGCCCTGGGCAAGCAGGCGCCATTGCTGGGCACAGAACAAGGTATGTCCCCTGAGTGCTGGCATCCAAGTGAAGCCAGGTTTAGATGCAGGGGTAGTTCTGAAAGGGATTCCTACAGGGCGGGGGTGGGTAATGACTGGACATTGAGGGCTGAGGGAATGGTGCTGAGTCTTAATAGAATGTAACCTTTGGTGTCTTGGCTTGGGTTTCTTCATAACATAGGGGCTGGTTGAGAAATGGAAAGCTGAATGCTTGGCACATAGTAGGTGGTCAATCAGTTGAGCTCCATTTGCCATCCTTCTTCCACTCAGCGTTCTGAATCCAAGCCTGGGTGCAAAAGAGATGCTGCTTTTCCATCCCATTGCCCCACCATGGGGAGCCCCACCTCCCTCTCCTGTGGACGGAAACCATCCAATCCCCCTGCCCAGCCACCGAAGGAGATTCAGGTCACTGAAATTGAGGCCACTGAGGAAGGAGGGAGGCGGGCCATGTGCCGGGAGCTATGCAGGTGGGGCCGCGCATCCTCACTCTGCCACTGCCTTGTGTTATGCCTGTTTCCCAGACACAGGAACTGAGGCTCAGAAAGCATCAGTGGCCTGCCAAGGAGCTCACAGCTGCTGAGCCAGGACCTGGACCCAGAGTTTTGGAGGCTCTGAAGCCCATGCAATAGATATAGAAATGAATCATGTCAGTGATTTGCCAGGGCTGCAAGGTGGAAGTGTCTGAGAGGAACCCCATCGGGGGGAGTAGGATTTAGGATTTTGTCAGGCAGAGGTGGCAGTAGGGCGAGGACCTCTGCAGGATGAGGGGAGAGTGTGGCCAGGTGGGAAGGGCACAAGGGACGGCATGGCCAAAGGAAGTGAAGTTCTGATTGCAGATTGGGCCGGAGTCCAGTCATGGAGGGCCTTTGGTACCATACTCCAGTCACCATCATCATGAAGAAATATTTATTGAGTCCTTCCTGTGGGCCAGGCCCTGGGCTGAGTGTTGAAAAGGACAGCAGAGATGGATGTTCCTCCATTTCTGCTGCCAGAGGACTATTTTTGTATGGCCTTCAAGCTAAGAATACTGGAATATGCAACAGATCGTATGTGGTGCAAAAAGCCTAAAATATTTACTATTGGGCTGTTAAGATCCATCAATGAGAACATCATGGACAAGACCTCTGAAGCTGCACCTCAACACACCCTTGAGAGCAGGCTGGTGGTGGTGGTCTCAGCCTCAGCTGAGGAATCCAAGACAAAGAGGGGAGGTTGCTTGGCTAAGGTGTCACATGGATAGGGTTTGTTCATCCATTCTCCCGTCTGGTGAAAAAAACTGAAGCTCCTATTAGTTTAAAGTTTTCCAAGCTGAGGTTTACAATGCATCAGCAGGTGAGGACAATAAATTGAGTGATAGCCAGCATTTTCGAATGGAATGGAATGGAATGGAATGGAATGGAATGGAATGGAATGGAATGGAATGGATTGGAACAGAACAGAACGGAATGGAGTAGAACTGAATAAAATAGAGTGGGGTCAGCAAACATTTTTTGTGAAGGGTCAGATAGTAAATACTTTAGACCTTGCAAGCCACATACGATCTGTCATGTACTCCACTCTTCTTAGCTCACAGGCAATACAAAAACATCCAGATTTGGTCCAGAGGCTACGGTTTTTGCCAACCTCCTTTTTAGAATATATCAGAGTGCATTGCAAGTGTGAAAACTATTATTTTGAGAAATGTGTTTCAGTTTACACATATATGTGAATGTGTGTATGAGTGGGTGAGTGTGCATGCACATATATGTGGATCTATGTGAGTGTGTGCATGCATGTGCATGTGTGTAATACTGTGTCTACTGATATAAAAATGTATTTCTTACCATTGTCAAAATAGTGTGGAGGCTGCTGGACCAGCTGAGCCCATCTTCTGTGCTCAGCCCCTTTCAGTCATGACCTAATGGAGGCCCTCCTGACAGCTGTAAGGGGCAGATTCCAGGAGGATCTTTAGATTATAGATGTGGCGACTGAGGCCCAGTGGGTGGTACAGCAACAGACAGGGGTGCCAGGTTGTAAGCCCAGAGAGTCTGTCTCTGGAGCTCCAAACAATTGCCTTAGTTCAGATGCTTGTTTCTAATCGCCCTGAATCTCACAGCTACATCATTCCCCAGATGTGTGGATTTTAGCTCCTGGAAGGTGGAATGATGTGTTGGAGCCCTAAATCTCCTCCTGCATCAAACACCTCTGTGCGGCCAGGGTGTGGCAGACATTGCACTCTCCTTTCCTTTGGTCTTCATCCCAGCCCTGCCTGGTGGATATGCCCCCACTGCCAGCTTACAGAAGAAAGAAGTTGGTTCAGAGTGGGGGACTGGCTTATCCAAAGTCACATTGCAAATACATGTGCGAGCTGGGTCTTCTTAATTCCAAAACCCACAGCAAATCCTGCCTACGGTAGACTTCTCCTGAAAACCCATCTAATGCTGCCATTAACCACCTTCTTGTTTTTATAGCACTTTATAGTTTGCAGAGCAATTCAGCTTTCATTTTTCTCTCTGAAATTCTGGAGAAGGTTCTAGAATAACGAAGCATTAAGGCCAAAAAGGCCAAGTGAGACCTTTGAGACCAATCCTTGTAAAATTGGAGACTCAAGCAGGGAAGTGCCTTACTCAAGGTCACCCAGCTGTGAGTAGAAGTGAGGGTGCAGGAGACTAGCAGTGAAGGGAAAACTTGAGTTGGTAGAGGAAGGCAGGCTGCTCCAGAGCCTGACAGGTTGAGAGCCCCTCAGAGCCTCAGTTTCCCCCCACGTGACTTGGAAATGCTCAGTGTGCTTTGCCTTTTTTCCCAGGGCTGGGACAAATGTCAGAAGACAGGATGGAGCCAGGCACAGTGGCTCACGCCTGTAATCCCAGTACTTTGGAAGGCTGAGGCAGGCAGATCACCTGAGGCCAGGAGTTTGAGACCAGCCTGGCCAACATGGTGAAACCCCATCTCTACTAAAAATACAAAAATTAGCTGGGTGTGTTGGTGCAAACCTATAATCCCAACTACTCGGGAGGCTGAGGCATGAGAACCACTTGAATCTGAGAAGCAAAGGTTGCAGTGAGCTGAGATTGCACCACTGCACTCCAGCCTGGATGACAGAACAAGACTTTGTCTCAAAAAAATTAAGACAGGATGGAAGCTGGAGGGCTTTCACACATCCAAGGCTGTCTGCAGGAATTTCTTAATAACCAGAGGCCAGCCCAGGGCTGGGTGCCTCTTAAGGGCCTCTAGAGTTACCTGGGCAAAGTGGAGCCTCTCCATAGGGTCTGAGGTTTGGCTGTGTGATTTCATGAAAGAGACCAAGCCACAGAGCCATCATGATCTCAAGGCTAGTCCTGTCCTCAGAATCTTGGGCTATAGGCACCATCAGGACATAGAACAGCCCTGGGGATGGACACTGGGGAGCACACTCCTCACCTACATCTCTACACACATATATGTTCCCCAAAACATATTTTTTCTTTAAAAATACTTAACTTTCATTGGCATCAAAGGTTTTCAAAAGTCACTTTGGATTTGGTTTTGTGGTTGAGCATTTATGTGAGTAGACGTGAGGGTGCAGGAAATGCCATATGTTACCTGCATTCTTTTATTTTATTTAACAATTTCAGACACTGTTCTAAGTACTTTGTATGTATCAATTGATTAAATTATCTTAATAAACCTGTGCAGTGGGTAGTAGTATTCCTATTTTACAGACGAGAAAACTGAGGCACAGGGAGGTTAAGTAACTTTGCCCAAGGCCACTCAGCCAAGGTTCAAATCCTTCCTTGCCCCAGAGCCCAGCTCTAACTACTGAACTTAATCCAGACAATTGATTCCAAAACCTGAGTCCATAACCACCACGCCAGCCTTCCTCCCTGGCTACCCATATTAGAGCCCCATGAAGTGGCTTGACCCTATTATTCTCCCTCTTCTACAGATGAGGCCTTCCGCATTCAGGGAGGAGAATCAACTTGCCAAGGACACACAGACAGGCTGGGGAAAGGTGGTGATGTGCTCCCAGGTCTCTGTAGGCTGGAGCCTTTTTTCCTAGCCCTGTGTAACAGCAGCATCCAGGACACATGTGCCCTCAGCCCCGCCCTCAGAGATTCTTCCAGATCCCGTCGGGAATGGTCTGCTTCCCATCTCCGGATGGGTGACGCCAACTCCACCCGGACACTGCTGTCCCATGCTGGGCCGCCACTGCCTGCCCTGGAATGATTTCTTGCAGTAATGCAGCATGATTCACAGGGCCCTTGCTCTGTGGCCCATAGTGGGGGCTCTGATGTGCCATTGCGGATGGGGTGGGAAGTTCTGTTTCACCAGCTCAAAACAGAGACATTCCCAAGCCCAGAGGACCCAGGCCACATGGGGAAACCACTCCCTTTCACTGGAAGCCTCCACTTTCCCTGGAGCCCGATGGCAGAGCCCACATCCGCCGGGGTGGAGACATGAAGAGAAGGAATGTCACAGCTGCCCTTCTGAGCCTGCTCTGGGGTTGGCCAGTGGGCACAGCTGTCTCTAGCAAGTCCCGGATGAGCACTGGGGGCTTGGCAGGCTGTCACGAAGGCTGTGGGCTCTGCCACTTACTGGTTGAGTGACCTTGGGCAGGTCATCTCTCTCTTCTGTGCCCCTGTTGGCTAATTTGCAAAATGAGGCATGAAACATAGACAAATGCATTGCTAGCACATAGGGAGGGCTCACCAATGACAGTTAAAAGGGCCTGGTGCCATGCAGGGAGTGTGAGATTGGGGCTGTGGACAGTCCTGGGCTCAGCTCCCAGTTCTGTTACTGCCATGCTTGGGTGACAGTATTTGACTCCTGAATCTCGATGTTGTTTGTCAATACAATGGGGACAATAAGAGCGTCTGCCTCATATGGTTTTCAAGATGACTATGCATGTGACCCCGCGGAAAACAGTCAGTGTTTCTTTAATGGTGATAACTGTCATGCGTCATGGGGGTGGGGTTGGGCTCTTCCTAGTGTACAGAACGTTCGAGCCTGATGTCAGAGATGGCCCTGCCTCTGTTTGAAAGTCCTCAGCAGACCTAACTCATCCAAAGAAGGTCATTTTCAGCATGCCAGATTCAGAGGATAGGGTGGTCCGAAGTGCTGTGTGACTGTGGCACAGTGATCCACCCTCTCTGAGTCTCTGTTCACTCCTCTGTGAAAGTGGACCTCAGAGGACGGCAGTGAGGATGGGATGATGTAACACACAGGCGTGTGTGTGTGTGTGTATATTGCCAGCACATTACAAATGCATAAATGATGTGATGGCTATTTTGGGGTGAAGCCATGATGGGGCCTGACATCCTACCCTCTCTGCCCACAGCGGGCTGGAAAAACCGAGTCAGATGCTGCCTGCAGGCATGGTTTGACTTCCTCCTCCCCTCTCACCCCCTACACCACCCCCCTCATTCACTTCCCCCACCTCCCTGCAGGCATTTGAGCCAGTCGGACTCCTTAATTCACACCACATCATCAGCATCCATCTAGCAAGACCTCGCTCTCCTTCTATGTTTCCATCGTTTCCTTATTCTTTAGATTGTTAAAAATAGCTGATTTTTTATTTTACTCGTAAAAATTCTTTCATGTATTCTTACATTTTTAAATTTTATTTCACTTAAACGTTTTACTTTCATTTTTAACATTTTTGTTTTTATTAATTTTAATGTATTTAAATTATTTTACAAATGTATTTTTTATTTGAATGGATTTTTACACTTTATTTTTATACCTTATTTTTAAATTTTTATTTTGTTATTTAATTTTGTTTTTGAATGTTATTTTAACTTTTTAAATTTGTTTTAATCATGTAATTCTTATTCACCTGATTTTTAGTTTTAAATTTTATTTTTTCACTTTTTAAACATTTTTTCCCACTTTTAAAATTGGAATTCCTGAATGTTTCTTGTCAATTTGTAGGGCTTCCTTGTATTACCTAGGTATCAATCCCATGTTCATTTTGACACACAAAAAAAATATCTTTTTTAATCTGACTTTGTAGAGTCCTCACCTTTGGAGAGTAGAAATCATTGCTTACCATGCTGTCAATGTGGTCAAATCCATTGGTTTTTGAGGGGGGAGAGGGGGATTGTTCTACCTTATGATCTGGGTTTTCTGATCTTATTAAAAAGTGTGTATAAGAAGGTCTTACAAGAAGTCACCCCAGAGCCAGGTGCATTGACTCTCACCTGAAATCCCAGCTGCTCACGGGGCTGAGGTGGGAGGATGGCTTGAGCCCAGGAGTTCGAGGCCAGCCTGGGCAATGTGGTGAGACCCCTTCTTTTAAAATAAACAAGCAAAGTCACACTCCAGAGTGTGAGCTTGGATCTGCTACTCCTCACCATTGGACCACCCTTCCTGCCAGGGATTCTTCCAACAAGTGTTAGTGCTGCTGCGGCAGCCCTCGGGCCTTCCTGAGGACGCTACTGGGATGCTCAACTGCGGCGATGCTCCTCTGTCCACCCTGCTTCCTGACTGTGCCCTGGGATCACTGCCTGCAGTTGGCACGCATCTGCGGAGCATGTGCTGCAAGCCAGACCCTGTCTTTGGGGTCCCCCTCGCCCCTACTCTGATGGAGGTAGTAAGCTCAACAGCAGTGAATTTTCCTCTAAGAGAGACATCAGCTGGAGGCTCCCTGCCCCTGGAGGCGAGTGACATTGGCTTGAACAATACCCCACAGGGGCTCAAAATCCCCCACAAGGAGTATCCCCAGCCAACAGCTTACAGTTCCCGCTCGCCTCTGGCTGAGGGCTGCTTTGGCTGAACCAGTTCAGTTTGTGGATCATCTTATTCTCTTGCACCAACAACTCACCACCCCAGGAAGAAAGAGAAAGAGAGAAAGAAAGAGAGAGAGAGATTGAGAAAGAATGAAGGAAGAGAAAGGAAGGAAGGAAGGAGGGAGGGAGGGAGGAGGGAAGGAAAGAAGGAAGGAAGGAAAGAAGGAAGGAAGGAAGGGAGGGAGGAAGGAAGGAAGGAAGGAAGGAAGGAAGGAAGGAAGGAAGGAAGGAAGGAAGGAGAAAGAAAAGAGAAAGAGAAAGAATGAAGGAAACCTACACTCAGGACGTTTGTGTGCAAAGCCAGCTTTTTTGACGGTCTGGGGGTTGCTGCTAAGGGCTCCATCCTTGCAATGCAAACAGTTCCAGACTAAAGGCACTTGGAGTAGCCTTCTCCCTCCTGCCTTCACTTGGCTGATATAACTCCTGTCTGCCCCCACAAACAGTTTGGGGTCCATGCCTGGTGTGCCTTGGGCCCTGAGAGAGGTATGACTTTAAATAGCATTTGTCGGCCTTTGGAAGCCCAGCTGGCAGGAGTTGGCAGGGAGGGTGACAGGCCACAAGGCAGGCTCCTCCCCTGTAGTTAGGAGCTGGGTTCAGTTTTGCATTCCTCCTGGCTCCTCCTGTGAATGCTTGGGCCAACCCCTTCACCTCTCTGAGCCTCAGTTTTCTCATCCCTGCAAATGGAGTAAGTGTAGCCCCCACCTTGTGGGGTTATGGCAAGTTTGAATGATTTAGTACAAGGACCTGGGTAGCACAGGTCCTGGCACACTGTGAACACTCAGCCAGCATTAGCTTAGTTCTGTTTTTTGCAGTTCTAGTCCCTTTGAAAATTGACCAGAGTTCCCAGAGGCTCGCATCTCCAGCTGGGGGTGGGGTAGGACAGCCTGTAGCTGCTCATCTTGGTTCCAGCCCAGAATCCAGGTTATAACTGGGTAAGAAGGGTTATGGTTCCCACTTTGCAGATGAGGAAACTGAGGCCCACTAACAGTGAGTGCAGAATTTCCATGCCTGTGCAGGCCCAGGTCCCTCTAGCTGCCTGGATTTGGGTTTGGTGAAGATAGTGCCCCCAGGGCCAGGAGAGGGTTCCAAGGTGGAGGCCCCAACTCCCTGTGTTCCTGCCACCCCCACCATGCACTGGGTCTCTTTCTCCTTTTCTCATTCAGCTCCTCCCTACTGGCATCCTACCATTTATTGAGCACCTACAATGCACCAGAGGCTTTGTATGCATCGCCCACAACCTTAGGATCCTCCTACCTGGTGAGTGTTTGCCGTAAGAGCTGGGCACACAGCCAGGTGCTCCGCAGGTTATTACCTCACTTTACCCTGCAAGCAATTCTTTAATAGCATCATTCCTATTTTGCAGATGAGGTGCAGAGACTCAGAGAGGTCAGAGGGCCTTCCTAGGGTCAAGGTGGCAGAGCTGGGACTCAAACCTGGGTTCCCTCCTGCCTGGCGCTGCCTCCCATCTCTCTACTTCTGGGGGCTGAGCAGTTAGTCTGGGAGCCTGGACTGGGTGGATGTCACGGTTGTGAGAATAGGTGACTCTGCTATCTATTCTCAACTTGGAAAATGACTTAGGGAGCCACCTAGATACTGCCTTGGGTTTCACACCAGCTTGGGAGATGGGGGCCGGAGGGTATGCAGTCTGCTTAAAATAACAACTAGAGGAACTGAGAACAAGTACCTCATCCCAGCAGCCTGCAAAAGTCAAGAGGCAACAAAAGGTCAAGGAATCACAGTTTGAACCAATGACCGGGAGAGGCAGAAGTGATTTGGGGCGTTTATGGAGGAGGCTGTGAGGTAGACACAGTCATGGGATTCTAGGTCTAGGTCTCTTAAAAGCTGAGATCTGGCTGGGTGCAGTGGCTCTCGCCTGTAATCCCAGCACTTTGGGAGGCTGAGTCGGGTGGATCACTTGAGGTCAGGAGTTCGAGATCAGCCTGACTAACATGGTGAAACCCCATCTCTACTAAAATCACAAAAACTAGCGAGGCATGGTGGTGGGTGCCTGTAATCCCAGCTACTAGGGACGCTGAGGCAGGAGAATTGCTTGAACCTGGGAGGTGGAGGTTGCACTGGGTCGAGATCACACCACTGCACTCCAGCCTGAGTGACAGAGCAAGACTGTGTCTTAAAAATAAATAAATACATAAATAAAACAGCGAAGATCTGTCTAGCATGTGCTATGTGCTGCACTGTGGACTAAGTCACTTACCCTTTAATTTTCATAATAACCCGTGAGCAGAGCTTGTCTGTCCACCCTCCCTGGATCCACCCGCTTCTCATAGCTGCCAGCCTCATCCAGGCCACTAGAATGACCAGAGCCCCTACACCCTGAGCTCCCAGCTTCTACTCCTGCCCCACAGTCCATTCCCCTCAGCGCCAGAGAAGCTTTCAAGGTGGCAGACACTCCTCGGCTTGCAACCCACAGTGGCTTCCCAACTCACTTCCAGGAAAATCCAGCACCATCCAAACTCATCCATGTGTCCTGGGGGTCTGGCCCCTCTGCCTCCAGACCTCACCACCCACCACTCTCCCCTCAGTCACTGCACTCTGGCCTCACTGCTCTCTTCCACGCCACGTTCTTTCCCGCTTCTGGGCTTTTGTACCCACTGGTCCCTCTGCCAAGAGTGCTTTCTTGTATATCTCAGAGATGCCCTTCCAGGCGGCCCAGGCCCTCCCTCCTGCCACTCTGTGTACCCAAATTCAATTCCCTGTTGTTCTCTGAAATGATCTCCCTCTCCCACTTAGCATGTAAACTTCATGAGGGGAAGGTCTGTCTCATTCAGTGATGTATCTGCAGTGCCTTGAAAAGTGCCTGGCACATAGTAGGCCCTCAATAAATATTTGTGGAAGGAACAAGCTCTTCAGTGGGTGGGTGATTGTGTCCATTTTAATCTTGTTTGTTTTTGAGACCGGGTCTCTCTCTGTCACCCAGACTGGAGGGAAATAGCACGATCATAGCTCATTGCAGCCTTGACCTCTTGGGCTCAAGCAGTCCTCCCATCTCATCCTCCTGAGTAGCTGGGACTATAGGCACGCATCACCATGCCTGGCTAATTTTTTTTTTAATTTTTATCTTCGTAGAGATAAGGGTCACACTAGGTTGCCCAGGCTGGTCTCAAATTCCTGGCCTTAAGTGAGCCTCCCACCTCAGCCTCCCAAAGTGCTGGGATTACAGGTGTGAGCCACTGCACCTGGACAGTGTCCATTTTACAAATGAGCAAACTGAGGTTAAGTAACTGTGCCAGGGAGTAAAGGTGGGGCTGAGATTTGAGAACAGGTTTATCTCATCCCAAACCTTGGAGTCCTACCTCTACCCTCTAAGGCTGCTGCCCAGCAGGACTAATTGAAAGCTTCATCTCTGGGAAGGACAGGGTAATCATAAGAGACTTGTCATTTGGAATAGCAGTGCCCCAGCCATCCTCAGGCCCAGAGCAGAGTGCAACAATGGATATAGCAGACCTGGGCTACCCAGACAGGGGTCAGGGGCCAGGGGCCAGGGGCCAGGCTGTTCACTAGCCCAGATAGAGAGGACCAGCTGGCTGGAGATAAAGAGTCAAAGGTGCCCATCCAGAGGTCTGAGTTCTAGCTCCTTCCCTCCTATGACTCACTGTGTGGCTCCTAACAAGTGCCTACCCCTCTCTGAACTCAGGACACTGCCTGTAAAATGCTGTTACTACCTCATGCTACAGATAATAGACTCTGCCTAAATTGCCTTCTCAAAAGAAGGTGCCAGAGTCTTTTATAGTTTCTGTATCTTGTAGGTCATGGTAGTATTTCATTCTTGTTCTCATATTCAATTTGAAAATTCTTACGGAAGTAGAACAGCTTTGCCTATGGTTATTGTCCATTTGTCTTTCTTTTTTAAATTACTTGTAATGTCTTTGCCCATTCTCCCTCCACACACTTGGATCATTCCCGTTTTTCTTATTGATTTATAGGAGCTCTTTGTGTATTAAGGATATTCTTGGCTTACTTTGTGTGTAACTGGCTTAATGATGATACTGAAGTTGTAACAGAGGGTTACAAACATGACATGCTTTCCACACACACCCCACTCCCCACCCCCAATGCACAGTCGTACTTTTAAACTCCAATCCTTAATAACCCTGGGCAGATCTCAAAGCTTTCCGGTAACTTTCAGCTATTAAAATGCCTAATCCAGTGCTAAATTTTTTAAACATAGGTCTGATTTGAAGCTCTCTTTTCCCATCACTGCCTTCCCCATCACTGCCTGACTCAGCTTCTGACTCCACTGATTTGCCCTGTATAGAAACATGTCATGCTGTCTCATTCTCTTCTCTCCTCCTTCTGGGTTGATTTCTCCCCTGTATGTTGGGGAGCAGGAGAAGAAATGGGGATGGAGACAGCTGTGACTACCCTGATGCTGCTGTGGCCTCCACAATTCCCAGTGTCAGAAAACTCTGGGGCCATCACCAGTGAGCAGCAGGGAGGGACTGGGACTAAATGTTCCTCTGCCTCCATCCATGCCCTCCCCTTTCTCCCACGTGTGGCAGGTGTCTAATTGGGACACAGGTGTAATTACTGGGCAAGGAGCACAAGCTTGACCTCTTCAGATCACCCTAGCTTCCTCACTACTCCATCCCCCCTTCGACAGCCTCATGCCCCTTTGGACTGGAAAACCATGGCTTAGATTAAGCTTAAGCGCCTCCTTCAGTGTCCACTTGACTGAATATAGGAAATTGACAGGAAATTGGTCAAATGGTGGCAATGCAGGCTGCCCCTGCCAGACCCCACCCCTTTTGCATTTCTCATTCATTCTCCACTCACTCCCAATAGACGCAGGGCAGATCAACAAGTGTGTGTTCAATCAAGGGATGGAATGCCTGTTTCCCTATGGTTCATAGCTTCTCCCCTCCAAACCATGAGCCCACCTGGGCTTGGGAGTTGGGGACATGCCGTGCCCTACCCTGCCCTAGTCACTGCTGGCCAATCCTCCTTAGATCCTCCTTAGAAACTGGCTTATATGGGCTGGGGAGGCAGTGGGGCAGGTCAGGGATATGGGTGACAAAGATAGTTGGCCCCCTCTCAATAGGTCCCAGAGAGGATGTCTGACTCCAATCTCAACTCAGGAGGCAGCTCTCTTTAGAACAGCAAAATATGTCCTATTCATTCTTACATCCAACAAACATTTTACAGAGCACCTAGTAGACATGTGGCCCTGTGCATGGCACTGGGGAGTCACTGGTGAACAAAAGTCCTGGGGAAATTTACATTTCCGATCCAGTATGATTTTGTGTGCCTTTCTAAAATGTTTCTACAGGTCTGTGATTTGTCTTTTAACTTTAATAAATAAAGGATTCTGGCGCATAGATGGTGTTCAAGAAATATCTGCTGAATGGATGGATGGACGGATAGATGGTTGGGTGGATGATGGGTGGGTGGGTGGATAGACGGATGGATGGATGGATAGATGAGTGAGTGGGTGGGTGGATGGATGGATAGATGGGTGAGTGAGTGGATGGATAGATGGGTGGGTGGGTGGATGGATGGATGGATGGATGGATGGATGGATGGATGGATAGGTGGGTGGGCAGATGGGTAGGTGGATGGATAAGTGGGTGGGTGGGTGGGTGGATGGATGGATGGAGGGATGGGTGAACAATGGGCCTTTAGAAACACTGAGTTTAACCATCCATTTGACAGATGGAGAAACTGAAGCCCAGAGACAGGGAGACACTTGCCTGAGGACCCACAGAACTGGACAAGAGTCCACATCTGGGGCTCTCTCCTTTGTACTAGGATTTGAGTGTTGAAGAAGGCCCACGGGGAGAGACCAGACCCAGAATAGGGTCCCTGAAGATGCTCACTTTGTGCTAGGTGTGATTATTGGGCAAGGAGCATGGAGCATTGGGCTGGAGGCCCAAACTGCATTCCCAACTCTCTGCCACCCCTTGGAAGCTCCAGGTACCCAGGGTGCTGGCTGAGAAGAACTGGGGCTTTCCCAGGAACACTGGCAGGGGTACACTGACCAAGGACCTGTCTCAGTCAGCCCTGACTTTTAGACCTGGCCCCCTTTCCTGATGCTCACTGGCAGTGGGGCCCCAAGTCTTCTCAGCACTGGAAGCTGGTTATATTTCTAAGCTTCCTTTTTTCTGAGACAGAGTCTCACTCTGTTGCCCAGGGTGGAGTGCAGTGGCACGATCTCGGCTCACTGCAACCTCTGCTGCCCGGGTTCAAGCGATTCTCCTGCCTCAGCCTCCTGAGTAGCTGGGATTACAGGTGCACACCACCACACCCGATGCAGGTGTTTTGTGTTTTTAGTAGAGATGGGGTTTCACCGTCTTGGTCAGGCTGGTCTTGAACTCCTGACCTCATGATCCACCTGCCTCGGCCTCCCAAAGTGCTGGGATTACAGGTGTGAACCACCGTGCCCAGACTATTTCTAAGCTTTCTTAGGGCTTAATTATATAAGGCGAGGAGGGTATTTATTTTGGACCTATTCTGGGGCCTAAACTCTCCCCAGTACTTAAAATAATAATAACTATCTGTTACTAAGACTGCCTGGCTTTGAGTTTGCCACTCATCAGCTATGTGATCTGGGCAACTTACTTACCTTCTCTGTGCCTTAGCTTCCTTGTCTGCAAGACCAGATAATACTACCCGTCTCGCAGCATTGTTGAGGCAGTCTGGCCCGTGAAAGAAGAGATCCACAACTGCTAGTAGCTCCCGCATTGCTGTGCACCCCATGTCAGCCAAACCCTGTTTTGGCATGCCACACACGAAACGGGCTTACTACACTGTCACAACAACATGTGAGCATAGTCATTACCCCAATTTACAGATGGGAAAACTAATGCTCAGAGAAGCTAGTGTGGGAATGAACCCAGGCTCCAGAGTCCCACAAAATTACATCACCTTCCTTACAGCCATTAGCACTGTGGAACTCTGGGGTTCAAAGGGTCCTTAGGGAGTATCCAAGCTCTCAGAGGCTGCCTCTAGAAGTAGGCAAAGGAAACCAAAAAGACAGCTCGAGATGCTCACCCTCACCCCCATCCTGGCCTCAGCCAAAGCAGCTCAACTCATTCATTTTAGGAATCGATCTCTCATTTCACATTTCATTTTGGAAAAAAGAAGGCTCCCTTGGCTAAGAAAAAGTTCAAAAGTTCTTTATTAAGACCAATCCTCTGTTTCTCCAATAGGAAAACTGAGGCAGGGGGCGACGAGGTGCTCTGCCAAAGGTCATACAATGAGTCTGAGTCCAAGGTGGGACAGGAGCAAAGGTCCTAATTCCAACCCTGAGCTCTGTTGATTGCAGGACTTCAACACAAAAAAGTGAAGAAGGTCATTTGTAGAACGAACTTCAAAACCTGGTACCTTTCTCACTCGGGCTCATCTTAGGAATCATGAGCTTTCAGCTCCCCTTAGAAGGTTTCCTCCCACCCTTCCTAGAATCCTGGAGCTCACATCCTCCCCAGAGGAGGCCTCCTGGGTTTGTAACGGTGGGCATTGCCCCCAATCCCTGTGACACTGAGCATCCTGATTGGCTGGAGGTGTCCTGCCAGAGTCCTAACCACAGCAAACGTCCTAGTCAGCCAAAGCTGAAGCTTCCACAGCCTCCCAAAGAGCCACGAGAGGCCACTCTGCTACCATGAAGGGCCCTGAGGAATCATAAACCCCCCACAAGATGGAGAGGGAATTAGCAACCAGCATTTATTGTCCCCAGTATTGCTGGGCATGTCATACACAGGCCTCGGGGCACTTTACAACAACCAAAGTAGGCTCAGAGAGGATGCGAGAGGCAACAGACCTACCGGAGGTCACAACGGACCAGCCCACTACGGGACAAAGCCAGCACCTGAAAGAACCAGAACCTATCTGAGTTTACTTTGCAGCCCTGAGGAGACATTCGGCAAGTATTCATTGAGCACCTACTGTGTGTCAGGCGCTGTTATTACAGAAGCAGCAGCCAAGCACAGTGCCTGTCAGCAACTTGTTCAAGGTCACACATACAGCAAACCTGTCCCTCATACATGAAAAGAAAAGAAACTCTTTCCCAATAGTTTTTCAAATGAGTGGCAACTGCATATACTTGACAACTTCATGGCAGCTTTACCTATAGGGCAATTGCAGGACAATTTCTTATACAAGGTCACATACTTGACAACATTGTGACACCTTCACACACAAGACAGTTTTGTAACAACTCCATAGACAGATTGGTTGGTAACAGTTTCATGCTCAGGACAGCTTTGTGACAGTTCTGTGTTCATGGCTAACAGGGCACTAGCTCTGGGCCGATGGGTCTGGGGAAGCCAGCTGGAGGGTAGACTCTCTGCCCCGGTCCCGAACTCAGCTGGCTGCTCTACCCCCAGCACAGCTTGCTGAATGATGAGGAATCCAAAAACAACCCTTCTTTCTTCAATATGATTTTTCTGAAGGTCACTAGTGGTTGCTCTGGGCTGCTCAGCTCCCCCAGGGCTCCCACCAGAAACACAAATGTAACTTCTCTTAATGAGTACCTAATGGAGGGCAGAATAGATGTGGCCCAGGGCGGGTCCATGAGGATGGGGAAGCAGAGATTTGGCTGATGTGGGGTGGGAAGCGTGGGATGCCAGGCACCAGCAGCCTGTTCTCACTGTGTCAACCCCTGATTTGGGCCCCAGCCGAGCCCTGCAGGACCAGCATGGGGCAAGGGCTCGGGCCTTCTCTATGCTTTAACCTGGGGGCAGGCAAATCCTTTAGACAGGGGTCTCATATGTCAGCACACACCTGCCCCTGTCCCCCAAACACACACATGTCAGGCACACATGAACCCAGCCCCTCCTTTTTCTGCCATGCTGGGCCTGGCAGGGACAGTCCCCAACTCAGGCTGCTTGGGGAAATGCCCCTCTTATGAGTGGCGAAAGGAGTCAGGTTGCCCGTTTGATATTTTATTTTATTTATTTTATTTTATCTTACCTTTTTTGAGACAGTATCTCACTCTGTCACCCAGGCTGGAGTGCAGTGGTGCAATCTTGGCTCATGCAAACCCTGCTTCCTGTATTCAAGCGATTCTCATGCCTCAGCCTCCTGAGTAGCTGGGATTACAGGTGTACACCACCACGCCCAGCTAATTTTTGTATTTTTAGTAGAGACGGGGTTTTGCCGTGTTGGCCAGGCTGGTCTCGAACTCCGGGCCTCCTACGATCTACCTGCCTCAGCCTCCCAAAGTGCTGGGATTACAGGCATGAGCCACTGTGCCTGGCCAGGTTGCCCCTTTTGAGTATCACTCCCATTGTCCCCCTCCACGTTCATCATCAGACCAACAGGGTAAGGCAGTGTGACACAGTAGAATGAGTCTGGGGTTTCATCAGCTGTGGGTTTAAATCTAACGCCACCACTTATAATTGTTGGTCTTTGAGCCTTCACTTCCTGAACCATAAAATGAGGAATGATAACAGCATCTCCCTCCTCGCTTCTTAAAGTGAGTTCTTGGGCCAGCACCTCTGGCCCCATTCCAGAACTTTAGCATCAAAATCTACATTTTAACCCAAGATCCCTGAGTTAAATCCCTTTGTGTGCATGTTACAGTTTGAGAAGCCCTGGCTGACCTCACAGGACAGTTTTTGAAGATCTCTGAGTTCATGCACGTACAACCCTGGGCACACCACAAGCGTTAAAACAACCGCATGTGTCGAGAGGCGACAGCACCTCTTGTTTTTAATAAGCAGCCTCAGGTGATTCTGATGGGGGTTGAGATCTGAGATCACTACTGGCCATGAAATCAACAAATGTGAGTTTGAACCCCGGTTTTACCACCACCCTCTCCACCCCTGCAACTAGCCCATATAGGTCAATGTCTAAAAAGGATTCTAGCCAGAATGTCCAGCAGAGGATGCAACTTAGCAGGCAATTTTTCTGCATCCTCCCCAAGCCCCATCGAGAGGCGAGACTCGCTCCTGGAGAATTTGAGAGATGGAGTGGGCATTTCATCCCTTGATTGAACACACACCTATTGATCTGCTCACTCTCTACTGGGGGTAAGGGGAGGGTGGATGAGGAATGCGGAGGAGGCAGGGTCAGTCCTGGGGCAGCCTGCACTGCCACCATTTGGCCAATTTCCTGTCTCAGATGAGGTCAAGTGGACACTGAAGAAGGTCTCAGCACAGCACTGGGAACTTAGCAAGGCCTCAGTAGGTAAGGGACTCTGCATGAAGGACTGAGGAGGCGCACAGGGATATGTTGAGTAGCCAGGCTGCAGTGTGGCAACCTGAGGATAACCCTCAGGTTCAGAGTCACACTGCCTGGGTTTGAATATCTGCTCCACTTATTAAGTGACCTCGGGCAAGCAGCACCATTGCCCTGAACCTCAGTTTCCTCCTCTCTGAAATGGGTGTGATAATAGCACCTAAATGAGTTTTGCAGCCCCTCTATGCGGAATGGTAAGCAGCTATAAAAGAAAGAATTGGTTAAGTGAGAAGGCAGGTGCTGCATAGTTGGTCCAGTGTGCCATGGCTCATCCCTGCCTTCCTAGAACTCATCTGTCACTGGTGGGAAAGAGACAACAGCACTTGCCAAATTTAGAACCTATCAGGTGGGAATAAATGGCATGAAGAACATAGCGACGTGGGAGAGAAATGGAGTGTGGGTGTGGTGCTGCTGCAGGCAGGAGGTCTGGGGGGATCACAGGGAAGGGGTGTTCTGTGAAACGGCCATATATGTAAAGCGACTCCAAATGCAGAAGGAGCTGAGAAACCAAAGAATGAGGCAGACAATTCCAATTTGTTGGTAAAGCGTTATTAGTTGGGGAGCTTATGAACAGAGCAAGATCTTGGGCAGCCTCAAGATAGGTAGATCTCCAAGCTGTAACTCCCCAGACCCAGGGCTTATATATCTTTGGGAGAAAGGTCTGTTTGCTCTGAGAGGAGTGCACAGGTGACTGACACCGTGCTATGGGTGTCGTAGCCTATGATTCCTGCAGCAGCATCAAGGTTTGTTTTGGAGGAACAGTGAAACCCGCAGCAAATAAGTGTTTCTACATAGAGAGTAATGCTTCAGCTAGACATCTTGGAGGCATTACTGGACTCAGGGTTAGTCAGGAGTCAACGTGGCAGATTAGCATCTAAGAAGGAATCACTCTTGTCTCCACAAGGAGACATCTGAGGGAGGGAGCCTTGTGGGTGAATGTGGGAAGGGCATTCCAGACAAAAGGAAGAGCAAGTGCAAAGGTCCTGTGGTGGGAGTGGTCTTGGCAGATGGGGAACATGGAGGATGAGGCCAGCATGGCCAGAGAAGGTGAATGGTGGGGAAAGAGGGCAGGAGCAGGGAAGGGGGTGGGGGTGGGGAAGGTGGAGAGAAGTATTCCCGGACATATTTCAGAAGTAGAACTGACCGGATTCCTGATGGGCCAATAGTAGGATATGAGAGAGAGAGAAGAGACAAGGATGCCACTGAAGTCTTTGGCCCTGAGTGGAGTAGCCATTGACTAAAATGGACAGGAGAAGCAGGTTTGGAGGGCCACGGATGAAAAGTTTCCATTTTGGATGTGTGCTTATTCTTACTGTATTTTGAAGTTCTTATCCATTAGCCCCTTAGGTGTCCTGTATTGGCACCTTAGCAGGGATTTGCCATCTGCTCCTTGCTCAAGCCCTGCCCTTTCTACCAAATGAATACAACATCACCTTGTACTCACCTCTCTTAGAAACCTTTCCTCCATCTACACAAACTAGTCCTGCCCCTGGCCTCAGCTTCTGTCCCCACATCTACCTCCCTAGAAAACCACCCCTGATGTCTCCAGTCTCTGGACTCTCCCTCCCACCCCGCCTGGGTCCTTCACTTGGCTCTGAGCCCTGCTGGGTGGAGGTCATCGGCTTTCTCCACGTTTGTATGGGCCTGGTCCTCCCAAATAGGCTGTGAGCCCCCTGAGAGCAGTTTTTGAGAACCTTTATTGAGCTACCGTTCATGCATTCATTTAAGAAATAATGAATGGGCATAATGGGTATAATCACAAATGGGTAGTCAGTGGGCACCTACAATGTGCAGGGCTGTGGGGATTTAAAAGTGAGCAAGCCAAGCTGGGCCCAGCTCTCAAGGAGCATCTCTCATGAATCAAGTAGTAATGGAGTGCTCATTCATCTGCCGTGAGCTCTCCTAAGCACTTTGCACAGATGAGTTCATGGCATCCCCACAACTGCCTGGAAGGTGGTTGCTACTATCGTCCCCATTTTAGAGAAGAGAAGACCAAGGCTCAGAATGGTAAAGCCACTTGCCCAATGTCACCCAGCTAGGAAGTGGTGGTTTGTCAGGCCCCAAAGCCAAGGCAACCTCAACGTTCTGCTGAATGTTCTGCCCTGCTGGTCCCCCCACCTCCTGACTGCTGAGAAGGGTCCAGTGGGCTAGCGACCTCTAGCCCTGATCCCAGGGAGTCTCTAAGCTGGGAGTCATCTCCAGGGCCCACCCCCTTGCTAGGGATGGTGCAATCTACCCCCAGGCAGAAATGTGCTGGGGGATCTTCTGAGCAAGCCTCCAGCGGTGGCGACTGCCTCCCATATGTGGAGGCCTGAGTGGGCAGGCAGGTGACCAGATGTTGTTTATTTCCCTTGGTCATCGGTGACATGCATCCTGCACTGCCAGGCGGGCATCGGAGGATGCGCTGCCCAGCACTGTCTGTGTGGGGCCCTCCTGCATGGTTCTGGGTCCTTCCCAAGGACAGAGCAGGGACCTCAGCAGGGGCAGTGGTGTCTTTCTCTCCTTCCCCATCCTTCTTGGCCCCGGGGAGTCCTCCAAGACAGCTGTATTAAATTCTTAGTTCACCATGACACAATGTTCTCATGCAAGACACACTTCCCAGGGCACACCCCAATTATGAAGAAACTCTACCCCCAAAAATGTTGGCATCAAAACCAAAAGCTCTGTACTGATTGTCAAAGCAGTTCCAGGATCACAAATGCCAACACAGGCAGGGCAGGTGGTGATAATAATGGTAGTAACAGTGATGTCATGGAGACCTGCTTGACTGTCAGCCCTGCCCAGGCCCCCACAGCACACCTGTGAGGTCAGCCAGGAGGATTCTTGTTTTACAGATGAGAAAACTGAAGCACAGTGAGGTTAAGGCACTGGTTCAAGGTCACATGGCAAGGGTAAGGGGCAGAGCTGAAATTTCAATCCAACCAGTCTGGCTCTTAACCCTGTTCCACACTAGTAGTTCTCAAAGTGTGGGCCCAGGACCAGCAAAGGTCAGCATCACCTGGTAACCTGCTGGCAATGCGGATTCTCAGGCCCTGCCCAGACCTAATGAATCAGCAACTCTAGGGTAAGGCCCAGCAGCCTGTGTTTTTAACAGGCCCTCTAGGTGAATCTGATGCATGCCCAAGTTTGAGAACCCCTGCTCTACATTGTTTTCTATTGTGAGTGAGTGAAGTGGGTGTTAAGATGTAGCTCAAGGATGATAACATAGGGCAGCTGACCTTTGCCCTCAGTATCTGGAATACAATAGGGAGGGGTAGGGTCTGCAGTAACCTGGGGAGCATATGCCTTATTTATGTAACTCTAACCACTCACTGCCCTGCGACAGCAGACCCAGTGTTGGCAGATGTTCTGACTTTTTCCAGAGAGGTTCAAATTCCAGCTTTTTAATGTGAAATCTCTTGATTTTTTAAATGCTAGAAATCTATCCAAATTAGTCTTGTTCTTTTTTTAAAAAAATGTATGGGGCTAGGGTTTCTGGCTTGGGTATTAAGGAAATTTCAATGACAGATTCACTGGGCTGCTGAGGAGATGAGCTTGCCTAGGAGAACATGACATTTTCAGGGTCCCAGATGTCACCCTGCACTTTTTGACCCCCTCAGGGAAGTTCTGCAGAGTGAAGGCAGATGGAAGGCATGATATGGCAGAGATGACCCTAAATTCACTCAAAACCCTGAAATGGAAATAAAAATACAGCGATCACTTGCACATGTTGAGACATTGACTCCTGTTGAAACAAGGTGCTTGGGGCAGTTCTCAGGATGTGGGTGACCCTGAGCTTAGGGACCCTTATTTGAAGGGCACAGGTTATTCCCTGTTCCCAAAAGGAAGAATAAACCTGCCCTTCACCTAGGACCAAAGCTGCTGGCTAATATCTCTGCCCTGAGCACTTCACCATCCAGAGGGCAAAAGACCATGTCCCTGGACCCTGATGGCCTCCTTCCAACCTCACCAGCATCTCTGGCTTCTGTTTGCTCACCTGGGAAAGAAGAGAAGGGTCCAGATGTTGGTTGACAGTCCCACTGTGTGTCTTGATGGCGAGGGAACAGGGAGGGAACCTAGGTTTACAGAGGAGCACCTGCTGTGTGCCAGCGCTTGCTAGTTTGCACATCCCTCATAACAAATCACGTGGAGGTAGGAATTGCTGCCACAATTTTTCAGATGGGGAAACTGAGGCCCACAGAGAGGAGGGAACTCGTTCAATGAGTGATGGGGCCAGGATATCAACCTGGGAACCTGCATTGTTACACATCTTTAGATTTTTAAGTCCCTTGAGGGCAGAAAACGCGTCATTCTCAATATAATAATGGTAGCTTCAGTTTATCAGATGCCTGCTGCAGGTGGTCTGAGCTAACAGTTTTTCACGTACCATCTCCTTTAATCACATCAGCCCTGCAAGATAAGCATTATTATCTCCATTTACAGCTGGAAAAACTGAGGCTTGTAGAGGTAAAGTACCTTGCCCAAGGTCACACAACTCCCACAAAGCTCATAACCATTGAGTCCTAGCACTGGACCTTACCCAGAATAGGGGCTCATTAATCTTTGAATGAATGGGTCAATGAATGAATGAATGGATCACTCAACCCTGGGTTAATGCATGCATTCAGAGTTGTCATAAGCCTTTATTACTTTGCAAACTGTCAAATCTGGTGTGTTTGATTCCACTCTCATTCTCCATAAAATGGACATCCAAGTCTGGACTCATCCCTCGGGTGCTTGGGGAAACATGGAGTGACTCAGATTTCATTCTAAGCCTCTCCAGCTGCTGGAGCAACACAGGGCCATGCTTTTGTGGCCTACTGGTGTTTTGACTGAGGGAGGATGGTCTTGATTATGGGAGACAGTTGTTAATGGAAATTACATGAGGTGCCTGCCATCCACTGTGATGTCCCAAGAAAACTTGGGGAGGTTGCAATTAGAGCTTAAATGCTTTTAAAATGTGAATCTCAGCTGGGAGAGGACAGCGACAGAGGCCAAGATGTGTAGAAGGACTCAGGGGTTTCAAAGCATGCTCCCTGGAACCTCAGTGTCCCCCGGAGCGCCAGGGTGATCAGGTTGGGTAGGTGGTGCTCCAGGTTCCTCATCCACGTCAAAGCAGCGCTGCTCCACCATGATCTGTTCGCTGTCTAGTGAGCTACATCCATTTTTATTGTAATTTGACAGAATAAAACTAGTTCAAGTGAAAAAGTCACTTTATTTGGAGCTATGGGACAAGCCAAGCTTTGGGAAGGACTGGGAGGCAGTCAGAAATTTTTTCTGCCTTAAGGAGCCCATGAGGTTCTGGTTGCCGCTTCTCTCTCTGCATCTGATTTATTTTTCTCTCTCTACTTCTGTATTAGTCGGGAATCATCTGGTTGCAAGTGACAGAAAACCTAACTCAATGTGACTTGAGAAAAGAAGAGAATTTACTGATCCCCAGGGTGGATCCACATGCACAGATGACTCTTTTTCGTCTTTGTCTGTGTCTCTTGGCTCTGTTTCTGCTGTGTGGCCTCCATTCTCCAGAGGCTCTTCCCTCATGTGGCACCCACCAGCTCTGATCTATATCCTCCTAGATCCAAAGAGAGGAAAGGAAAACACACACATCTCCACACACATCCATTGACCTCAGCAAAAACCCCAAGACTAGCTCTTGTGGGGATGCGAGCCTATGTCTGAACCTACAACCACTGTAGTCAAGGGGACCTGATGCTCTGATTGGCCAAGCCCAGGTTAAGTGCATCTGGGTGGATATGGCAGCACACGAACCTCAATGCCAGAGAGTGTAGAGGAGCGGGACCTCTGTTAGCTAGTGCCCACCAAGTCTTCTCACACATGTGCATCGGAACAGGCTACCCTCCCACCTGCAGATAGCCTTAGGTCAAGGCCAGCCCAGACCATTGTCCATCAGCTCAAAGAGAGATGGTCTAATTGGCCCATCCTAGAAGAGACAGCCATTGGCTAGGGTCAGAGTCATGCCCTACAAACAGGATTACTGGGGCCAGTTCTCAGGGAAAGGAAACTGTGAACAGGGAAGACACTTCCAAAATTCTGTTACATTTATTTTGGACTTGTTAAAGTGCACATTCCTGGCCCAAAGCAGACACTTTACAAGCCTCTCTGGAGATTGTTATGCACAGTCAAGTTTAAGAACCATCAAGTTTGGATCTTTCTAGAGCAGCACTGTACAGACTCTTGTCATCACTGATGATTCACAAAGTGAACATTCAAGTGCCTACACCCATGACTTTAGGGTAGGGGGTAGAGAGAGGCAATAGCACTGCTTTTTCTAATGAGTTACAGAGACATAATGAAACAACAGACAGGCTATCAGAAGTCAAAAAGCAAGAGGTGCCATTACAACATAGAGGCACAAGAAGGCATCCTAGCCAACTGCCAGGGTCGAGGATGAGGCCAGAAACAGCCACTACCCTTCAAAGACCGGGGTGTTGAAGGATGCTAAGCACCATCCTGTGGGCCAACACTCTCCGAGGCCTGGGAGGGTCTTTGTTGGGTTCTTTGGCCTTCAGCATATACTGTAGCTTTTTGAGGTCAGGAGGTCGAGACTAGCCTGGCCAACATGGCGAAACCCCGTCTCTACTAAAAATACAAAAAAATTTAGCTGGGCTTGGTGGGGGTGACTGTAATCCCAGCTGCTCGGGAGACTGAGGCATGAGAATCGTTTGAACCTGGGAGATGGAGTTTGCAGTGAGCTGGGATCGCACCACTACACTCCAGTCTGGGCAACAGAGTGAGGCTCCATCTCAAAAACAAACAAACAAACAAATAAAACAAACAAAAAACAAATAGTATTATAACTCTAACTGAGGACTGAGGCTTCTTCGCAGTTGGCTGCCTGACTTTGGGGAAAGCTCCACCCCTTCTGGCCTCAGTGTCCCCAGTGAAACTGCAGGAGTTGTGCTGAGTGACCTCTAAGCTCTTCTAAGAGTGGTAAGAGCTTTGCTTTGTCTCCATCTTGACCCCTTATCTCATCCTGCTTTGCTGTCACTTCTGTGGGCTTCAATTCCTCCCACCAGGCTGTTTGTCCTATAGGGGTAGGGGCCATGCGTGGCTCACCCCCATGGCCCCAGCCTCTGCCTGACACAGGAGGCCCCGGACAGATGCTCTAAGAGGGCAGCGTGGGGCAGAGTGATGTGGGTCCACCCCTGCTGATTCTGTGTGACCCTGGACATGTCGTTTCACCTCCTTGATTCTCGGTTTTTCTCAGCTGCAAAATGGGCAGCAACACCATGTCAGGGTGTGAGTCTCTGTCCACAGATTCGTTTTGCAGGAAATGCTACTTTGTTTTTCTGTAATTTAAATTAATTTGTAATTGGAAGTCCTATTCTGCCAGGTGGTAGAGATCACCACAAGTCAACTGAGGGTCCCTTTGCTCTTTGACAGTGGGGTCGCATCTCACATCCAGTGGGCTTACACAGTGCTGAGGCACAGCGCAGAGCACCTTGGTCTCCACTGATATGACTCTGTGCTGCCTTGCGTGGCGGAAGACCTGAAATTATCAGTCAATGTGTGCGTCAGAAAGGCCCAGTGACCTAAACAAGATGGGCAATGCTTTACTCCCTCCCCCAGGAAAGAATCTCGGCGTTGGACAGTCCTGGGTTAATACAGCCACGCCAAGCTGTCTTTCTATAAGATCCCTCTTCCTCCCGGATCTGCCATGGCTCCACTCTCAAGCCTGCAGTCCTGCAGGCGGAAGGGAAAATGGGAGGAGAACAGCGCCAGCGTTTCCTAAGGGGCTGCACAGGGCATGCCCGCTCACATCCCATTGGTCAGGGCATAAGCACATGACCACATATAGCTGCAAAGGGCCTGGGAAATGTAGTCTTAGAGGACATAAACTCTGCTTAATATCAGGGTTCCGGCCGGGCGCTGTGGCTCAGGCCTGTAATCCTAGCACTTTGGGAGTCTGAGACAGGAGGATTGCTTGAGCCCAGGGGTTTTAGACCAGCCTAGGAAACATGGCGAAACGGTTTCTCTACAAAAAAATACACAAATTAGCTGGGCATGGTGGTGCATGCCTGTAGTCCCAGCTACTAGGGAGGCTGAGGAAGGAGGATTGCTTGAGCCCGGGAAATCTAGGCTGCAGCAAGCCAAGGTCGCGCCACTGCACTTCAGCCTGTGGGACAGAGCAAGACCTTGCCTCAAAAAATAAAATAAAAATCAGGATTCCACTACTGAGATGAGGGGAGAGTGGACGAGGGGGACGACTAACAAAGTGTGCAGAGGCACGAGTCTCCATTGCTGTTGGAACCCGAGTCCCGCATCTTCAGAATTTGTCACATTCTCCTGCTCAAGACCTCAGCTTGAGGATGGGACAGGGCTTGGGAGGGGAGCTAGTGGAGAAGGAGAAGAAAGAATGTAGGCCTCCTCCTGCCCCAGGACACAGTAGAAGATAAATTATTTTGTTCTTTATGCATTTTTAGGGTGAACTATTTCAAACCTAAAGTCAAGAATTTAAAATAATATAATAAACATTTGTGTGCCACGATCCTGAATTCAGTGTTGGTTAGTCTCACGTCTTCCGCTCTGAATACATATTTACAAGTCACAAATGCGACAAAATATTGCTTTGCAGGTCCTTGAACTTTATATAAACGGCTCTTACTATATGATTCATCGTGCACCTTGCTTTCTTCCTCTCAGCCCCGTCTTTGAGCTGTGTCCACAATGATAACTGTAGCTACCTCAGTCATTTATCATGGCTGGGTTGTGTATGTGGTATCTGGCTGTGGTGTATGAATATACCACAATGTATTTATCTATTCCTTTGGCAGAGGGTTAGCTTTTTGCAGTTGTTTGCTATTAAATAATGCTGCAATAAATATCTTTGTCTCTTTCTGCACATATACAAGGGTTTCTCCAGGTCAGTGGTTCTGAGAGCGTGGTTCCTGGACCAGCAGCATCAGCATCACCTGGGAACCTGTTAGAAATACAAATTCTCAGACCCACTGAATCAGACGTACCAGGGGTGGAACCCAGGGACCTGTACCCCAACAAGCTCTTTAGGAGCTGCTGTTGTGTGCCAGAGTTTGAGAACTGCTGCTCTAGGGTATACACCAGAAGCTAAATTGTTACATTCAGAAAAGAGACATCAGGCCAGTTGTGGTGGCTCACGCCTATAATCCCAACACTTTGGGACCCTGAGGCAGGAAGATCACTTGAGGCCAGAGTTCAAGACCAGCCTGGGAAACAGAGAGAGAGCATCTGTCCAAAAAAAGTTTTTAAATTATCTGGGTGTGGTGGCACATGCCTGTAGTCCCAGCTACTTAGGAGGCTGAGGCAGGAGGATTGCTTGAGCCCAGGAGTTTGAGGCTACAGTGAGCTAGGATCATGCCACTGCATTGGAGCCTGGGTGACAGAGCGAGATCCTGTCTTTAAAAACAACAACAAAAAACAAACAAACAAACAAAAAACTTTTTAACACAAAAAGAAAAGGGACATCTCCAAATTTATCAGGTACTGCTAGATTTTTCCCCGAAGTTTACGCTCCTATCTAAGGTGAAAAGGTGAAGGTTTCCTCTCATTCTTGCCAGCTCTTGGTAGTATCAGAATCTGAATCTTTTGCTGAGTGAGAAGTCTGGACTCTGCTAAATTCTCAGTGGATGTTCTTATTTCTCTGGCTCTGGGAATCCCCCTTACAGCATCACACTTGCTCTCTGCCCTCAGGTCCCTGCCAGGTATACAGCTCCAGAAGCACAAAAATCTTTATTCTGCTCTCCTGTTGCAGTTTCTTATCCCAGGGCAAGAAAATTGAGGGCAATGCCAACTTTGCATGGGAACAGGATCCCAGGGTACACATTAGTTACTGTGTACTTCCGTATGACTAGTTACTGTGTACGGAAGTATGACCCTGGATCAGTCAGGTTCCTGAGTTTTAAGCAACAGAAACAGGGTCATCAGCAGGATGTGGGGCCTCACTGAATCTAAGGAACAGAAGGTGAGGATTGGGGAAGTAGCAGTACTCATCCAAGAACTGGAGCAGGGAGGAAGGAACAGAGGAACTGAGGGATGGAAGGGAGAGAGAAAGGCCTCAGCCAGGGCTGGGCAGAGAGCCTTCCCTGCCTCCATCATGAACACCATTTCTGCGTGACCCTCACTCTTGTGTCCCACTCCCAGGACTGGAGTCACCAGAATGTGTATCTGGCCGGGCTTTCATTAGCTCTCACCTGCTGCCAACTTAAAGAAGGGCCAGAACTCTTTTGGTTTCTGTTCCAGGGGCAAGGTGCCAGGATGTGTTCCTCATCAGGACTTCGCACAATGGAGAATTCCTCTAAAAGGGAGATGGGGCACCAATAGGAAGAGGGGAGCATCTGGGAGCTGGAGAGCCAAGAATGTTTCCTGCCGGGTGGTCTTGGGGCTCAGGTGAATCAAGGCGTATAACCAGATTATTAACCGGTCTGACCCTAATGACATATAAACATGAAACCATTTACTGTTTCCCCATCTGCTGCCTCTCAAAAGCTGCCCTATCCTTTCCTGTCACTTAGTGACACCTGGTCATTTTCTGACTCTCCCCCACCTCCTACTCCCAGTGGTCTCCCCTGCTGCCTCTTACTGCTGGGGCACCTCCCAGCAACCAGCCTTCTTGTGCCAGGCAGCAGGAATACCACCTAAGCATGGCTGCTCCCAAGGTGCCCCTTACCACTGAGAACCCCCTCACACATGCTGGGAAGGATGTGCAGGCTCTTCTACCACACTCTCCCCCTCAGCTCTGCCCTTCTGTCTCCTGATCTCCTCTCTCTGTTCAAAGAGGAATGGGAAGGGGGCAGATTCGCAGGGCTATGGACATGAGTTTATGTCCAAGCAGGGCATGAGATGCTGGCACCTTCTTGCAGGCACCCCCTGTCTTTGTGAGTTTCTCTGGCATCTCCTCACATCATTGGGAGGGTTGGGAACAGAGGAAAAGTCACAGCACCACAACTCACTTCCCTAGGCTGCCCACTTCTTTTTATTTTCTTCTTTTTTGGAAACATGGCTTCACTCTGTCTCTCAGACTAGAGTACAGTGGCACAAACACAGCTCACTGCAGCCTTTCCAGCTCAAGCGATCCTCCCACCTTAGCCTCCCAAGTAGCTGGGACTACAGGTGTGTGCCACCATACCCGGCTAATTTTTGTATTTTTTGTAGAGACAGGGTCTCGCCATATTGTCCAGGCTGGTCTCAAACTCCTGGACTCAAGCAATTCTCCCATCTTGGCCTCCCAAAATGCTGGGATTACAGGCATGAGCCACTATGCCTGGCCAGGCTGACAATTCCTAACTCCCATGAGTCCCTCCCTGCAAGTGTTCAGCTTAATCAGCGTCCTGGGGTGATGGTCAGGGTAACAGAGACTCCTTATGAGCCCAGGAAAGGCTCACTTAAGATTCTAGAGCATTTTCCACCTCTTTTTCCCCAGATTTGGCTCCTGGGTGCCAATTCTGGGGTAACAAAAAATTTTCTCCTTAAAAAAAATTTCTCCCATTGCTATTCCTGATGATGGTGGGAGCCCTTGCTGATAATGACAGTGAGAAATGGAGTATTGTTGAGTATTGTTCAGGAACCCAGCAGGAGGGTGAGGGTCTCACACCACCCCACTCATGCATGTGCACACACACATACTCAAAAATTCACATTACTTTGGTAAAGATTAAGTTTGCTTGTGAGTAATGGAAAACTCCAAATAACAGTGATTTAAGCAAGATAGACGTTGATTTCTCTCTCATGTAACAGTCTACACAGGCAGGCTAGGGCTGGTACAGCAGTTCTGCCTTCCTCAGGGACCCAGGTGCTTTTTATCTGATTTTTCCACCGCCTCACAGGACATAGTTTCCACCTCATGATCTAAAATGGCTGCTTGTGCTCCAGCCATCATTCAAATTCCACCCAATAGAAAGGATAAGGGCATGACAAGGGGCACACCCCGGCCCTTTAAGGCAGCGTTCTTGAAGTGTCACATGCTGCTTTACCTTACATCTGATTGGCCAGATTTTGGCCACATGACCATACCTAGTTGTAAGGGAAGCTGGGAAATGTAGTCTTTTGTTTGGGTGGCCATGTGCCCAGTTACTGTCCCAGTGAGACCATCTCAGCTGCTCACATATATGGTTTGACCATCTCTCTCTCCCTTTCCCCCTCCTTCTGCCCTGGTCTGGTGGGCAGTGGGCACTGGCCTGGGGGGCAACTGCACAGGCTGTATCATCTGCTCAGAGGAGAACGGCTGTTCCACCTGCCAGCAGAGGCTCTTCCTGTTCATCCGCCGGGAAGGCATCCGCCAGTACGGCAAGTGCCTGCACGACTGTCCCACTGGGTACTTCGGCATCCGCGGCCAGGAGGTCAACAGGTGCAAAAGTACGTGGCTTCTCCCTTGTTCTATGCTAGTGCTAGGCTCCTAGACACCACGGGCCTAGATCCCACCCTCTCACCCCAGCACAGACAGAGGGGAAGTAGATGCATGTCTAAGCCCAGACTCTGAGATACCTGCCTGCTTCCAGGCTGGCTCTGCAGCCTGAGGCAAGTCAGTCCGCTCTCAGCCTTAATTAGCACTAATAGAACAGGGAACTTTCACTTCTACCCTAGTTTGCGGTGTGGCCTTAGGCATGTAACTCACCTTCTCTGGTCTTAGCTCAAATAGGAAAAGGAGTCCTAATTCCAAGCTCTAATTTTTGCTGTAACTTTGGGCAAATTATCACTATATCTGAAGTGAAAAAGAAGCAGGGAGTCCTGACTCCAGCCCTGGTTTGCGGGTGACTTCAAGCAAGTCACTCGCTCTCTCTGAGCCTCCCCTCAAATGAGAAAGGGAGTTCTCTTCACATGCAGCCCAGTTTGACCTTGGCCAAGTCTGGGCTTCAAAGGAGACACTGAGTCCTGACCCAAATGCTACCAAGCCTGGAGCTACCCAGAGGCCCTCCCACCTCAGGCAGACCCAGTGGGCCCCATCCTTGGCAGTCCCCCTCACCCGGAGTGTCCCTGGCTCTATTACAGAATGTGGGGCCACTTGTGAGAGCTGCTTCAGCCAGGACTTCTGCATCCGGTGCAAGAGGCGGTTTTACTTGTACAAGGGGAAGTGTCTGCCTACCTGCCCGCCGGGCACTTTGGCCCACCAGAACACACGGGAGTGCCAGGGTGAGTGGGGACCTCCCCGCCCTGCCCCTGCCCCCCCTTCCCTGGAGCGAGGGCTTGGTGAGAGGTGTCAGGGGGCCTGGAAGAAATCACAGTAGAATGCCATATGGTGAGTGGAGACCCAGCACCACCGCGTCAGGTACACTGGGTACCTACACATAGTAACTGTGATACACTAGAGCCAACATAACCACCGTTACTATGATTACTACTACAACCAACACTGGCATCGTTATTAATGCCAAGGGAATCAGCAGAGTGCAGAAGAGCACTGATTTTTGTTTGTTTGCTTGTTTGCTTGTTTTGTTTGAGATAGGGTCTCACTCTGTTGCCCAGCTGGAGTGCAGTGGCATGATCATAGCTCACTGCAGCCTCAAACTCCTAGGCTCAGAGAATCCTCCCGCCTCAGCCTCCCGAGTAACTGGGACCACAGGCATGTACCACAACAGCTGTCTATGCGTTTATGTTTTTGTAAAGACAGGCTCTTGCTGTGTTGCCCAGGCTGCCCCTGGGCTCAAGCAGTCTTCCCACCTCAGCCTCCCAAAGCACTGGGAGTACAGGTATGAGCCACTACACCTGGCTGAGCACTGATTTTAGAATAAGACAGGCCTATTCCTATAGGGGTCCAATCCTAGCTCTAAACCTTACCCTTTAGTGATCTTAAGCAAACCACCTCAGCTCTGTGTCCTTCAGTTTCTCCAAACGTTTAAAAAAAAAAAAAAGACAATAGAACATAGAGCCTACCTCATGGGGAGGAATTGTTATGAGGATTAAGTGAATTAGTACAATTTAAAGTGCTCAGTACAGCAGCCAGCACACAGTAGATGCTCAGTACATGTCAATATCAGTGTTATTACTGCTCTGATTATTTCCTGACAGCTCCTTGTCATACGCCTGCCTGTGAGCCCTCTTCCGTTCCTGCACTAGGCTGCTCCTTGGCATTCTCATCTAAACTGTGCATCTCTGCCCATGCATTCCCTCTGGGCTCACATTCATGGTCATTCCAGCTGCTGATGGCCCCTGACTCCGTGTCTCTAGCCTCCCTGAGCAGCAGACCCTCACCTCCACTGCCCTCTGGGTGCCTTCTTTCCACTCCCACTGCCACCATCCCCCGCCTAATGCTTCCTCTGGGTTTCCTCTGGATTTCAATAACCAGCTCCCTGATCCCTGGGTGGCCATGCACGAGATGCAGACATCACTGTTGACTCTTCTCTCTCCCTCACACTATATTCAATCCAATCTGTTCATTTATTCACTCTGAAAATATCTTCTAGAGCATCTGCTATGGCCAGGCACTTTCCTAGATGCTGGAGACATGTTAGAGAACAAAACAGACAAAGCCTCTGCACTCATGGACATGACATTTCAGTGGAAAGACAGAAGCGACACCTGAGAACAAATGCATAATATTTCGGGTGGTAGGAAGAACTTTGGGGTGAAAATGAGGCAGCACAAAGCTCCCAAACCCACACCATCCAGCTCATCCCTTTCTCCCCACCCCAGCCCCACCCATTGGTTTCTCTCCTCTGTGCCCCCCTCTTCCCGCCTTCTCGCCACCTCCTGCCTATCGCCAGGGTTCTGGCCACAGCTCCTGCCCGTCTCCCGCCTCGGCTCTCAGTCCCTCCAGCCCAGTCTCCACTCAACAGCAGAGGGAGTATTTCAAAATGACAGTCTGCTCAATTTCTTTTCCTCCCAGGGCCCTTCAGTGCTCCCACTGCCCTTGGGCGGAGCCCACCCAGGCCCTGGGCAATCTGTCCCATCTGCCAGCCTTTCCACCCCCATCATTTTTTTCCTCCTCAGTTTGAGCTCATTCTCCGGCTTTCCCAGTTCCAGGCCAAATCATCCTAGGGACTCTGCTGGGGTTATGCCTTCACTTGGAGCACCTCCCGTCCCTCCCTGAGCCTGGCTAGGCTCCCCTTCCCTGCCATCCCATCCCCACTTCAAGACCCAGTCCAGGAGTTTCCTCCCCTACGACCCAACCCATGCTGCCTCTGGGCTCCCACAGTGCCTGCGCTTCTCTCATCACGGCAGCGTCCAGATGGTGAATTCCAGGAGGCCTGCAGACCCTGGTCTGTCTTGTCTGCTGTTGTTCCCTCAGCACCCAGAATAGCGCCTGGCACGCACTGGGTGCTCAGTCTTTACTTGTCAAATGTGTGCATCTAGCAACACTGCATCTTGAGCTTGCTGTGTCTGCTGTGTGAGCCTCTTGCTGTGTTCCCTTAGCAAACCCCTGCTCTATGCCTCAGTGTCCAAATCTACAAAATAGGAGTATTCATAGCTACCCATATTCTGTGCCTACTTCTCACGGACTTTAAAATAATCAAAGTATATATATATATATATGTGCGTGTGTGTGTATATATATACATATATATATGTATTTTATTACCCCCATGAAGAACTTTTATGTCCATGGCCTCCTTTTTCCTCCTTCCAAAGTTGATCAAAGACACATGATCAAGTTTAAAACCTGTGGCTCACGCTTGTAATCCCAGCACTATGGGAGGCCGAGGCGGGCGGATCACGAGGTCAGGAGATCGAGACCACGGTGAAACCCCGTCTCTACTAAAAATACAAAAAAAAATTAGCCGGGCGTGGTGGTGGGCGCCTGTAGTCCCAGCTACTCGGAGAAGCTGAGGCAGGAGAATGGCGTGAACCCAGGAGGCGGAGCTTGCAGTGAGCCGAGATTGCGCCACTGCACTCCAGCCTGGGCGACAGAGCGAGACTCCGTCTCAAAAAAAAAAAAAAAAAAAAAAAAAACCTATGTCCTGGTCCTGAGGGCTTCCCAGGCGACCTTCCAGCCTCCTCTCCTGTCCCCGCCTTCCTGAGACTTCGCTCCCAACTCAGGCTGCCCCATCTCCCAAACATGGTGGGCCAGGCTCCCAAGGCTTTGCACACCTGCCTGGAATGGGCTTCCTTCTTCTCACCTGACGAGCTCCCCTCTCTCCCTTTAACTCATACATTACCTCCTCCAGGAAGCCTTCCCTTTAAAGCTAGACAGTCGGCCACTCTGGCTTCAGGCCCATATTAGTCTGTGCATGCATTCGTTTAGCTCTCATTCCAGGCTCTTATAAATAACTCTGCTCCTAGCAGGTGGAAGTGGTGTCTTCAGTCTTCAGAGGACTGAACCCCTCAAACCCTGCCCTTGGATCTGAAGGACCCTCACCGCCAGCTGACCCTGTCTGTCTGTCTGTCTCTCCTTTCACTCCACAGGGGAGTGTGAACTGGGTCCCTGGGGCGGCTGGAGCCCCTGCACACACAACGGAAAGACCTGCGGCTCGGCTTGGGGCCTGGAGACCCGGGTACGAGAGGCTGGCCGGGCTGGGCATGAGGCGACAGCCACCTGCCAGGTGCTTTCTGAGTCAAGGAAATGTCCCATCCAGAGGCCCTGCCCAGGAGGTGAGCCCCAGGACAGGCAAGCGAGGCTGTGGTGGGAGAGGCCCACACGGACAGAGTGGACTCAGATCACTGCCCCACAAATAGTACCTATGAGACTGCCTGAAAGGCCACCGTTAGCCATACCATCATGTGGAGTACACATCACCTTCCCTGGTGTCCTTTCAAAGGAGGACCTTCCTTCCTGGGTTCAGTCCTACATACATTAGGAAAATTGAGCTGGCCAGGACTTCCCAACCCTCTCAAACTGAACACCCCCCTCTTAATAAGAAGGATTTGGGAATACCGTCTTTACCATTCTTAATGAAGTTCATGGAGAATGTAGCCTAATTGCAAGGGTAATTTTTTTTTTATCAGTATAGTGCCCTAACTGTAATATAGAGGAGAAAGAAAAGAAATTTCATGATGGAAGCGCTTGGCCCAACATAGCAGCAGACACTTAGGGAAGCACAATCCCAGTGAGGACTGCAGCCATGGTCAGCACCCCAAGTGTGTGGCCACATCGCCATCAGAGACGCGATTTCCCAACAGTGACCAGCGATTAGTAAGGTCCAACCCAATTGATCTCTGATTGATGCCACAATCGCAGTGCCCTAGAATCTTCAGTGAACGGAAATGTTCGAAACCACTTGGCATTCATGAGTCAAACAGAATTCAGCTCCCAACAAGCAGACTTTTCAGCTACATGAGGGTGGGGCACGATGTGAGAGAACTGGATGGAATGGAGGACAACTTGTCTTTGCGGGGGACTGTCCCATGCTGGATCCCGATTGCCGTCCACTGAATGCCACAGGAACCCCCTTCACTGTGGCATTCAAGACCACTACACATATTTCCAAAATCTCTGGGGGGGCTATTAAGGACCACTGATTTACATAGAAGAGAGGCCACAGGGTGTGCTTGGTAAGATGTGAATGGTGAGTAGTAATTACGCAGAATTGGCAGTGTTGACTGGGCACTGTGCCGAATTCTCTATAATAGTTAACTCATGTAATCTTCACAGTGATGCTATGCGGTAGGTGTTATTAGCATTATCCCCATTTTACAGATGAGGGGACTGAGGCCCAGAAAGGTTGAGTAACTCACCTAAGGGTCACAAAGCCAAGGAGCTGTGGACCTAGAATTCAAACATAACTCATCATGCAAACAGGAATCTAAAGTCATGATGAAGGATGAGGGACCTGGAGCCAGGCCGCCCAGGGCACCCAGGTGGGACATAGTGGAGCCAGGATTTGAACTCAGGGGCACTCCTCTTTCAGAAGGACTTGTGCTATTTGGGTTGGGAGTGCAGCTAGCAGAGATGGGAGCCTTTGGGAGTCATGCTGGGCAGGTGAGGACAGAGTGAGGTTGAGATGGAACCAGAGAACCTAAGAGACCCCAGAGCCAGGGCAGCACTCACACAGGAGGCAGACAGTTCTCCTGCACTCATTACCACATGGCACCTCTCATGGCTCCAAGAGCTGGGGGTGAATGGCTGTTGGGGGGATCATGAGGGGAAAGCTTTTCCCCTGGATAATAATAATCACAACAACAGCAAACATTCATAAAGAACCTACCATGTGCTGGCTGTGCTCAGTGCTGTGAAACATGACTCCAATCCTCGCAACAACCCCACTGTAGCTCCCTGCATCATCCAGGTCTTGGCTGCAGCTGCTCCTCCTCAGAGAGGCTTCCCAGGAGTCCCCTTCCCAGGAGTCATTTTCCACCATATCACATGGTAGCACTTGCACCCTTCTGAAATGAGCCTGCTCATTCTCGTATTTGCTTGTTCAGTGTCTGTTTTCCTTACTGGAGTGTGATCTCCAGTGAGGGCAAGGGCTTTATCTGCCGTGTTCACAGCTGTCTCTCTAGTGCCTCTAACAGAGTCTGGCACATAGTGGGTATCCAGTTAATATTTGTTGGATGAGTGGATCCAACAAATATTGGATCAATTTGTTGGATGAGTGGATGGATGGCTGAATGCACAGGTGGGTGAGTGGGTAGGTAGATGGGAGGGTAGGTGGGTGGGTGAGTAGGTAGATAGATGATTAGATGGGTGGGTAGGTAGGTAGGTAGGTGAACAGGTGGATGGATGGGTGATGGGTGGGTGCCTAGGTGGATGGATGGGTCATTGGGTATGGAGGTGGGTGAGTAGATGGGTGAATAGGTGGGTGAGTGGGTAGGTGGGTAAATAGGTGGAGGGATGGGTGGGTGACTGGATGGGTACATGAGCAGCTGTCAAGCAGGCCTAGAGAAGGGGTAGGGACACAAAGCCACTGGCCCCCACACCCCCACTTCAGAGCTGGCAGGGCCACTCAGGCAGCACCCACCCCCCATCTCCAGATGCTGTCCTACCTGAGGCTTGCGCAGTCAGCTCCACAGCTCACAGTGGGAGTTGGCTTCAGTGCTCCCCAAGGGCTTAGAGTGGGCATGGGGAGCCCCAAAAGTGGGCAGCCTGGTCTTAGCTCCTTGACTCTGCTCTGCAGAGGAAGGAGCCAGGACTGGAGCCACAGTCCTGACTCTTGGGGAGACAGGCACACAGTTGACACCCAAGGAATAAAACTGCCCTCCCCTTGCCACTAGGCTTGGAGAGTCTTTAACAGCCTTGCTGCGCACCTTCAGAAAGTGACTCACGGAGCCTCAGGTTCATCGTGTTCAAATGGACACACAGCTCCTTGCAGGGAACTGAATGGGGCCCAAGCAATGTCGGAGAATGTCCTGGGTGTGGAGACACTTTGTAATGCAGAAACTTAGGGCTGGCCTTGCTCCCAACCATGCTGTGGTCTTCTCACCTGTCAACAACAATGACGAGCAACTGCTCAGAAGAACTCCCCGGGCAGCGGGCACAGCCAGAATGGAGGTGGAAGGAATAAAATAAAGAAGAAAAAGAAAGGAAAGGTAGACTGGCACAGAAAAATGATAGAAGGGTGGGGAGAAAGAGAGAACAATTGGAGAAGACGGGACTGGGTGTGGCTCAGACCCTACCTGCCTCTCTTGGCTGTTGTGAGCTTCATATACATAAAGCACTTGGGGCTGTAGCCTGCATACAGCGAGCACTTGCTAAATGCTCAAGTATTGTTGCCACAGTGTTATGCAGAAGTTGGTGCAGGGACACAGATGAAACGTGCCCAGTGTCCAGCACAGAGCCTGCTCAGCTATGGAAGGAGTGTGCCGGGGAAAGCTATGGGGACTCCCATGAGGCCACCATACGTGCTGATTGGGGGGCCCCAGGTGAACCTGCAGGCCTGGTCAAGCCAGATGTCCAGCACAAGAAGGCCCTGAGCAAGTTAGTGGCCCTCGCCACTCCCTGAAGAACTAGAGAGAAAGGTTCAATTTGGGGTAACTTAGCCCACGGTCCAAACTCTCAACGTGAAGGACTGCAAGGTCAGTGCCCAAATGTTCTTCTGAGCCCCGTTGTTGGGGAGTGGGTGGGGCACCCTCGTCTTTCAGGACTGAGGAGGCTCCCAGGACCTAACTGGCCCTGCAGCTTTGGTCACCGGGCTCTGTGCTCTCATTGCAGAGAGGAGCCCCGGCCAGAAGAAGGGCAGGAAGGACCGGCGCCCACGCAAGGACAGGAAGCTGGACCACAGGCTGGATGTGAGGCCGCGCCAGCCCAGCCTACAGCCCTGACCGCCGGCTCTCCCGGCTCTCCTGGCTCTCTGGTCCTAGTTCTCGGCTCCTGCACACCTCCTCCTGCTCCTTCTCCTCCTCTCCTCTTACTCTTTCTCCTCCATCTTCTCCATTTGTCCTCTCTTTCTTTCCACCCTTCTATTATTTTTCTGTCAGTCTACCTTCCCTTTCTTTTTCTTTTTTATTTCCTTTATTTCTTCCACCTCCATTCTCCTCTACTTTCTCCCTCCCTCCTTCCCTTCCTTCCTCTTCTTTCTCACTTATCTTTTATCTTTCTTTTTCTTTCTTCCTGTGTTTCTTCCTGTCCTTCACCGCATCCTTTTCTCTCTCTCCCTCCTCTTCTCTCCCTCTCACACACACTTTAAGAGGAACCATGAGCCTGTGCCCTCCCTGCAGCTCTCTCTATCTACAACTTAAAGAAAGCAAACATCTTTTCCCAGGCCTTTCCCTGACCCCATCTTTGCAGAGAAAGGGTTTCCAGAGGGCAAAGCTTGGGCACAGCAGGGTTGAGTCCTGAAGGCCCTGCTTCTGCTCTGGGGGAGGCTCCAGGACCCTGAGCTGTGAGCACCTGGTTCTCTGGACAGTCCCCAGAGGCCATTTCCACAGCCCTCAGCCACCAGCCACCCCGAGGAGCTGGCTGGACAAGGCTCCAGGGCTTCCAGAGGCCTGGCCTGGACACCTCCCCTAGCTGGCTGTGGAGGGCCAAGACCTGGCCTCTGGCTGGGCAGCCAACCCTGGGCCAGCCAGGTCATCCTCTGCAAGCTGCCTGCCACCCTCATCAGCACTCCCCCACAGGCCTCCCTCTCATGGGTCCCATGCCCCTTTTTCCAAGCTGGATCAGATGAGCTGTCACTGCTGGGGGATCCACCTGCCCAGCCCAGAAGAGGCCATTGAAGCAGAAAGGAAAGCTGAGATTATCCAGCAGCTCTGTTCCCCACCTCAGCGCCTCCTGCCCATGTGGGGAAACAGGCCTGAGAAGGAAGGGGCTTGCCCAGGGTCACACAGGAAGCCTTCAGGCTCTGCTTCTACCTGACGGCTCTGCTCAGCACATTCACGGCTGAGAGGAGAATTTGGGGGTCACTTGAGGGGGGAAATGTAGGGAATTGTGGGTGGGGAGCAAGGGAAGATCTGTGCACTCGCCCACACCCACCACCGGTGACTTGAGCATCTGTGCTTTGCTGTGACGCCCCTCACCCTAGGCAGGAATGAAGCTGGGAGGAGTCTCCAGGTCAGACCCAGCTTGGAAGCAAGTCTGTCCTCACTGCCTGTCCTTCTGCCATCATAACACCCTCTTCCTGCTCTGCTCCCCGGAATCCTTAGAAAGGGGATTTGTATTTGCCGTGACTGGTTGGCCTGAACACATAGGGCTCCGTGACTGGGACAGGAATGGGCAGGAGAAGCAAGAGTTGGAGCTCCAAGGGGCCCAGGGGGGGCCTGGGGAAGGAAGAAGGTCAGCAGGCTGGGGGAGAGGCTCTAGGTGATGAAATATTATATCCCCGATCCCAAGAGAGCACCCACCCTCAGACCTGCCCTCCACTTGGCAGCTGGGGAGCCCCTGGCCTGACACCCGCAGGCCCACCCTCTCTCTGACTTCCCTCCTCTCACCTCCCCGAGAACAGCTAGAGCCCGCTCCTTCGCCTGGCCAGGCCACCAGCTTCTCTTCTGTAAACGTTTGTGCCTCTGAAATGCTCCGTTATTATTGTTTCAAGACTCTAACTTTTTTTAAAATTTTCTTAATAAACGGAAAAGAAACATGCAAATGCTTCCTGAGCATCAAGAGAGTGTTGCAAAACCATGGTACTGATGAGTTTGGAGTAGCAGAACTTAACACATGTGGAGTGGTTTTCACAGGAATGATTGGGGCTGAGAGGGGTCAGAGTGTATTGGGGATGGGGTGGGGTTTCAGCTTGCGGGGAGCTGATAAAAGAGGAGGGGCCCTCAGCCCCTCCAGGCCACTCTCAAGAAGCAGACTCAGCCAGAGGCAGAAGAGGGTAACACCTCGAGCCCCAGAACCTCGCAGTTTCACGAACCGCATGTCTCAGGGACCAGGGGCACCTAGGAGGTTGACAGTCCCAAGGGGCCATCTAAACACCCTGGGCTGCTGGTGAGAGTGGCCTTGGCATTGAGAGGCACAGGTGGGAGCTCCAGCCTGTCACCAGCTATCTGGTGGGGTCTAGGTCAAGTCACTTCCCCTTCCTGGGCCTCAGTTTTCCCATGCGATGAAGAGGAAGCATGGCTAAATTAAATCTATTGCCGAAATCTGGAAGACCCAACAACAGAATCCCCTGGGGAGCCTTTTCGAAATTCAGATTTTAGGGCCCTCCCCCCAGATCTATTCATTGCGAACAAGTTTAGGAGCAGGCAGTGAGAGCAAACATTCATTCCAGGACAAGCTAAGGGGAGAGGTGGCTCTCAGATGACTTCCAGCTCAGAGGGCTGAGTCTAGATTTGCAGCTGCAATTCTGATTCTGACCTCAAGGCTCAACGATCTGATTATAGAGTTTAGTCTGTATGTGTGTGTGTATGTCTGTGTATTTTTAAAATTTTTTTTTTGAGGCAGGGTCTTGATCTGTCACCCAGGTTGGAGTGCAGTGGTACGATCACAACTCACTGCAGCCTCAAACTCCTGGCCTCAAGCAATCCTCTTGCCTCAGCCTCCTAAGTAGCTGGGACTACAGGCATACACCACCACACCCAGCTAATTTTTTATTTTTTGTAGAGATGGGGGTCTCAATATGTTGCCCAGGCTAGTTTTGAACTCCTGGCCTCAAATGATTCTCCCACCTCAGCCTCCCAAAGTGCTGGGATTACAGGCATGAGCCACTGTACCCATACACACACACACACACACAATATAGTGTTTTCTGTTAAGATTCCAGTTGCAGGATGCTGAACGTTCTAATTTTCACAATTCTAAAAGACCAACATAAGAGTGGAAGTTTCCAGTACTGCAATTCCCTGGCCATGTTCTTTCTCCTCGGGGGGCCTGGTCCTCTGTCCTCAGCTGGGGCTGTGGCGGTTTTTTAATATTTTCAAATTACAGGATGAAATTTCTTCAGGGCCTAAGCCCCTCCTATAACCTTTCCATCTCAGACGTTCCCTGCCCGCCAGCTCCAATCCTTTCAAATCCCAGCCTCTCCCACATTCTCTGGAGGATGGAGGGGCCTCTCTGGGAAGGAGACTCTGCTGTCAGGTGGGCATTGCCCACTTCCTTCTTACAAGCCAAGCTTGGAGAAGTTCACAGAGAAGCTCAGAAACAGGGTGAGGCCATACAGCCAAAGAGGGGCAGTCGGGCGAGCCCAGGGGGAGGTTCCACTGCTATTGGCCTTCTGGATGCTATGCCAGAGGGAGAGAACAACCCCTTGGCCAGAGCTGAGGAATCCCTGGTGGGTTCTTCCTGTCACCACTTCCAACTGGGCCACACTAGGGCCCTCTCTGCAGATCCCCCACCCACTCACTCCATCCTCATCCTTGCCTGACCCCTCGCCACAGCCCTGCATGTCATTCCCACATCCTACCACTGGATGGCGCCAATCAACCAGGAACAGGTCGCAGCCAGGCTCGTAAAGGAGTTCATTTCTGAAACGGGGACGTGTTGCGGTTCTCTCCCAGCAGGACTGGAGCAGGGTGGAGGGTAGCCGAGGGCAAGGGACAGGCTGCCTCAGACCAAAGGACTAACTGCCCCAGGCTGAAGGACAACAGTTGCAGTGGAGACTTCAGCTGAATGGCCTTCTCAGCTGTGCAGAGAGTGTCAGACTCAGAGGTCCCTGTCCCAGGCCCTTCCTTGCACAGAAGGGAAACCTGACTCAGGAGGACTCAAGCCCAGCATCCCCGGGTGAGTCACCACAGCATGACCTCCTGCCCAGACATCTGGCCCAGGTGACCTGTGGGGATTACACCTCTCCATTTTCACTTGGAAGAAAATTTCTTTTTTCTGTCTTTTTTTGTTTGTTTGTTTTTTAAGATGGGTAATAGCTCTATCACCCAGACTGGAGGTCGGTGACATGATCCCGGCTCACTGCAGCCTCGATCTGCAGGGATCAGTTGATCCTCCCACCTCAGCCTCCCAAGTAACTGGGACTACAGATGCACACCACAATACCCAGCTATGTTTAAAATTATTTGTAGAGAAAGAGTCTTGCTATGTTGCCCAGACTGGTCTTGAACTCCTGGGCTCAAGCAATCCTTCTGCCTCAGTCTCCCAAAGTACTGGGATGAGAGGTGTGAGCCACCGCACCCAGCCCAGAGGAAAATTTCAAGCCATCGTATGTGGACCTTCTAACTCAGGAAATGTGCATTCTTATAATACAAATAATAGTAATGATGAGGATGAGGATGATGACATCATCTTATATTTATGGAGCACCCATTATGCGCCAAACATTGCTAAGCAGTTCAGGTGCAATATCTAATTTCCTTTGCTTTTCTCTCCTCAGCATAAATCATGACTACCGTTTTTCTACCAATTCCTCTTACTAACCTCGCATTTCCCACCTATCTCCTGCCACCTTCACAGCTACATTGCCAGTTAACTTCTAGGAGGAAAAACTGAGGCTCAAGTTCAAGTCATTCAAAATCCATCAGTCTCACCCATTCATTCATTCAGTGAATATGCATAAAGTGCCTACTGTGTGCCTGGTACTGTCCTGGGTGCTGGTGATAAAGACCCTGCCTTTTCCTCCAAGCGTTCAGTCTGCAGACAGTCAGTTCCAACAACGTGATAAGACCTTCCATGATGACAGAATCTGGCATATCCCATCTAAGGCGTACAGGGGTTAGGGAGCTCCTCCTCCAGGACCAGGTAGCCAAGCCGAGAACTAAAGAGTGTGAGGTGTTAATGAGACAGGTGGGGAGGGGGAGCAAACAGCACTTGTAAAATCCTGGAGAAGCTACTCACAGGGGCGCCAGCCCTGGAATTGCTAAGCCTCCTAAGATGTCAGATCCTGGAACATGTGGACTCAGCCCTGGGGTCTGATGGCTCCCACTCAGCCCCCCATGACTCCCACCCTCACCCATAGCCATAGCCAACCTACCATCCACAAGGTGGAATGGATCCTCCAGCCAGACTTGTAGCTGAAGAAGCCTTCTCACAAGTGGGTATTCTAGTCCTTGCTGTTTTACCCTCTGCCCCCCCTTACCCCCCACTGCAGAATCCTCCCAGCCACAGAGTCCTCCCATCGAAGGCCCAGCAGAGATAAGCTGCCCACCTTATCCTGCCTGAACTCCTGATCCTCAGAACCCAGGAACATGATAAAATGGTTGTTTGTTTATGCCTCTGAGGTTGAGGAGGTTGTTTCATGCAATGGACAGCTGGAATGGGGTTTATGGTGGCACCTCTCTCCTAGAATGGGAGGCAGGGAAGTGAGGTGGGTAAGAGCAGATAGAAGATCACGAATCCCGTTGCCGCCAGTGACCAGCTATGAGCCTTTAGGCAAGATCCTGTATCTCTCCCTGTGCCTCAGTTTTCTCATCTTCTTTTTTTTTTTTTTTTTTTTTTTGAGACAGAGTCTCGCTCTGCCGCCCAGGCTGGAGTACAGTGGCGCGATCTCGGCTCACTGCAAGCTCCACCTCCTGGGTTCACGCCATTCTCCTGCCTCAGCCTTCCAAGTAGCTGGGACTACAGGTGCCCACCACCATGCCCGGCTAATTTTTTCTATTTTTTAGTAGAGACGGGGTTTCACCGTGTTAGCCAGACTGGTCTCAATCTGACTTCATGATTGCCTGCCTCGGCCTCCCAAAGTGCTGGGATTACAGGTGTGAGCCACTGCGCCCGGCCCAGTTTTCTCGTCTTTAAAGGAGGATAATAAAAGTACCCCTCGTGGTGTCACTGTGAGGTTAAAATACGTGAATACATGAGAAAGGCTTCATAATAAGTACTCAATAAAATTTTTAAGATGATTATATCTCTTTCATTTCTTCATTCAACAAACATTTCCTAAGCACTAACTCTGAGCCAGGAACTGTGCCAGGCATTTCACATTAAAAACTTAAATTCATCCTCCTCAGAGCCATCTGAAGTGGGTTCTATTATTCTTTCCACTTTTTACGGAGGGGGAATCCGAGGCTCAGGAAGTAAGTAGTGGAATGGGAACTCAAAAACCTTGCCCTCCACCCGGCGACCACTCCATGAGCGGGCATCCACAGGCACAGTCCCACTCAGCCTGAGAAGATGAGCATCAGGGAGAATCAGCGTGTCCAGAGTGGCACTGCTGTGTCATCGGCTCAGCACTGTCCCCATGTGGCAAAAATGCTTCATCCAGAAAAGGAACTCCAGTCACCCTTACTCAAATTAGATGACAATAAAGCCACACAGAGCTACCATTTTCCATCTATCTGATTGGCTAAGAGCCAAAAAAAAAAAAAGGAAAAAAAAAGAAAAGGAAACCACAGGGCCTGAGCTGGGTGGGGATAAGCCGCCACCCTCCCCTACCTTCCTCAGGAGAGAGTGACTTGACCCAGCCTCTACAGAAGGTGAGTTGACATCTACTCAAATCACAGTGCACATGTCCCCTGACCCAGCGATCCACTTCTAGGGATTTATCCTCCAATTAGCCTGACCCAGGGCCAGGCGCGGTGGCTCACGCCTGTAATCCCAGCACTTTGGGAGGCCGAGGCGGGCGGATCACGAGGTCAGGAGATCGAGACCATCCTGGCTAACACGGTGAAACTCCGTCTCTATTAAAAAATACAAAAAAAAATAGCTGGGCGCGGTGGCGGGCGCCTGTAGTCCCAGCTACTCAGGAGGCTGAGGCAGGAGAATGGCGTGAACCCGGGAGGCGGAGCTTGCAGTGAGCCGAGACAGCGCCACTGCACTCCCGCCTAGGCGAAAGAGCGAGACTCTGTCTCAAAAAAATAAATAAATAAATAAATAAATAAATAAATAAATAACAATTAGCTTGGCCCACATGCCGCAGAACAAGTGTACCTGCGTACACAGCTGTTCCCTGCAGTCCTGTGTATGATCACAAAATGCTGGAAACATCCTAAATATCTAGAGGACAGGCATTGCGATACAATCTCACAGCATTCAATGCAACATCGCATGGCCGAGAAGCACCATGAGGAAGGATTTGACACAATGACGAGGCAGTCCCTGAGATGAATTGCCAAGTGGAAAAAGCAAGTTGCAGAATAGCGTGCATAGTAAGCCCCTACGTGGGGGGACGGGAAGGAGTGAAAATACACATGGGTGTACGATTCATGAATGCACAAAACCTACAGGTGACAAAACACTCTAGGAACCAGTAACAGTGATGGCTTTGGGGTGGGGAGAGGTTTGAGTGGGTGGAAAGAGAGGAGGCTTACCTTTCTCTTTGGTTCCTTTTGAATTTTTAGCCATGGAAATATGTTACCAAGTTGAGAAAAACAAAAATGAAATACTTAGGAGACATTTTGAAAATTGATCTTTAAATACTCTTAATAAGGATTTAAATGGCTTTGGCATAAATTCCAAAATGAGGCATTTCTCAGAGAGTGCCTTGGAGACACATCCTTTAGCTTAAGAAGTGAGCCTCCATCTTTAACCCCCGGGTGTGGTGCCCCAGCTGCCTGCCGAAGAGTGAGGGTCCAGCCCTGGGGTAAGCCCCTGCACGCTGTAGCTGTCCCACGATCCGCTTCCTCCTGTCCACACAGGTCCCACCCATCTCCACCCGCTGCACAGGTCTAGTATTAAACTTCTGCTAAGACAGGGTCCAGACAGACTCAGGGGTGGTCCGTACCTATGCTCACTGGGGTCCCTCGGTTCACCCCAAAGTGGAGAAGATACAGTCCCCCAGCAAGTCACACCGACCTGGGTGTGTATCGGAGCTCTGTGTGCAGCTGGCGGCTTGACTTTGGAAGAGTCACTAACCCACTGAGCCTCCCTTTCTGCAGCTGCAAAGGAGACAGAAGCAATAACTCCCCTTCCCAGGGGTGGTAGAGGATGAAATGATATGAGTCGTGTAAAGCCTTGGCACACAGTAGGGCTAAGTAATGCTCATGCTCAATATTCTAACTCCATTCGTTCTTTCATTTGCTCATCAATCCCCTTGACTCCCAATCGAATCTGTCCTTCAGCCTAGACATTGCTTCTCCAGGAGGCCTTATCTGATCCACCATCTCTTCCCCAATCGGAAGTAGTCGCTCTTCCTCCTGTGACCCCATCTCCCTCCTGTGATCCTATCTCCCCCATGTGACTCCCTCCGTTCCGTCCATCAGGAGTAGTCGCTCTTCCTCCTGTGACCCCATCTCCCTCCTGTGATTCTATCTCCCCCATGTGACTCCCTCCGTTCCCTCCTCCGAAGCGCCATCTGACACCTTGGACCATGGCCAATCTCTATTCGGTCTAAGTCCTATCACTGTATAGGCCACAAGAGGGCAGCACTGCCCAGGAAGCAGAAGGAGCCAGGCCGGAATTCAAGGCTGGAGAGAATACGCACACCGCTCACAGCTGGGCAGCCCTACTGTGCACCTGACACCTTGCTGCGTGCCAGGCACCTGGCTGAGTACTCTGCATGGTTTCGCTCATCAGAGCCTCGAGGATTCCCCATGAGAAAGGCACTACTATCGCCACCCTTCCATCATCCCCCATTTTACCTGCTGTATCGTATTTATTTTTTTTACTTGGACTTTGGGTGCCAAGACCTGTGTTAAACATTCTCATCAATTCTGCAAACTGTCTGTTGCACAATTGGATTGAATTGAATTTCGCTCTTGATGCTCTTCTGCCCTTTCCCCTCCCCCTCCCACCCAGGCCTCTGCTCCTGTGAGTCTGTTCTCTGGGCTTGAATGTGTGTGAATCCTTTTAACGCGTGTAGGGATGTTCTGTAGTCTGTGAGTTTTTTTCATTCATAGAAATGGGCCGGGAGTGGTGGCTCACACTTGTAATCCCAGCACTTTGAGAGGCTGAGGCGGGTGGATCATCTGAGGTCGGGAGTTCGAGATCAGCCTGGCCAACATGGCGAAACCCCGTTTTTACTAAAAATACAAACACTAGCCGGGTATGGTGGTGCGTGCCTGTAATCTCAGCTACTCGGGAGGCTGAGGCAGGAGAATCGTTTGAACCCAGGAGGCAGAGGTTGCAGTGAGCTGAGATTGTGCCACTGCACTGCAGCCTGGGCGACAAAGTGAGACTCTGTCTCAAAAAAAAAAAAAAAAAAAAAAAAATTCACAGAAATGGTTTTGTGCTACAGATTTCCCCGTTTTCTATTTTTTTTTCTCTCATGCATATGGAGTTTTTTATTTTTACTTTTTGGTTTTCTTTTTCATCTGGTGTTTTTAATTCATTTTATTCTTTTATTTATTTATTTATTTATTTATTTATTTATTTTTATTTTTTTGAGATGGAGTCTCACTCTGTCGCCCAGGCTGGAGTGCAGTGATGTGATCTTGGCTCACTGCAGCCTCAGTCTCCCAGATTCATGCAATTCTTCTGCACTCAGCCTCCTCAGTAGCTGGGATAATAGGTGCACACCACCACAGCTGGCTAATTTTTGTATTTTTAGTAGAAATTGGGTCTCATCATGTTGGCCAGGTTGGTCTTGAACTCCTGACCTCAAATGATCCACCTGCCTCAGCCTCCCAAAGTACTGGGATTCAGGCATGAGCCACCGCACCCATCCCTCATCTGGTATTTTTTAGAGGCCCCTGCAGTTTGCTTCTCCTAGCATTGACATGGATTCTCATCTACTGCTCACATCCTCAAACACCATCACAGTGACCCATGACCTCGAATGGGCTCCTTCTGGAGCTGCAGGAGAATTTCTCTGGGGTATACACCCAGGAGGAAAATGCCTGGGTCATCAGATATACTCTTTCTTAGGCTCCTAAGTACTAAACCGGTCCAAACACCCAGCAGCAGAACATGGAATTCCCATCACCCACACCCTCATGAATACTTGGAAGTTCCTGACTCTACTATTTGCTAATCCAGGGAACGGAGGTAAAGGGTGTGCCTCATTGCTATTTAGCTCTTGTTTCTCTGACGACTACTGAGGTTGAGCATCTTTTTGCATACTCGTTTGCCCCATTTTACAGGTGAGGCAACTGAGGCTCAGGGCCCTAGGTCATAGGAGGTGGAGTCAAGCACACAGCCAGGTCTGTGAGAGGCCGAGACCTTGCTCCAAGCCCTCACACTGGGGAGCCTCCTCCACATCAACAGTGACGCATTCATCATCCAACAGTTCATGTATGATTGCTCGCACCTTCATGATCTTAGGGGACTGTGGTAGGGGGCAATGGCTTTGAAAAAACAGAAGCAATTCCTGCCCATTAATCCAACGACAAGCAAGAGGAGCTGCTCGGGAGGCTGGACCTCACTGTTGGGCGGGGCAGGGAAGGTACTGGGGCATCAAGAGGGATCTGGGGATGGCCAAGCCCAACCATCATGTTGGGTGGACACAAAGGAGGAAGCAGGAGCCACCAGGACCAAGGGCATAGAGGGTGTCTTGTCCCATGTCAGGGCTGGTGCAAGCCAGACTTTCCCCACTCCTTCTCTAACCTTACCTCCTGCCCTCTTCTCCTTGCTCCATCCACTGGCCTTTTTCTTTCCTTAAAAACACCAAACTCATTCTGGCCTCAGGGCCCTTGCACTTGCTATCCCCTCTGCCTGGAATGCTCTTCCCCCAGATCTCCACATGTCTGGTTCCTTCTCTCCCTCTAAATCTCGGTTCAAATGTTACCTCTTCAGAGAGGCTTTCCCTGATAACCTTCTCTAAATATCGTACCCCCTCCAAATCATTCTCTAGTGCCTTGAAAATGTTTTCTTCCTAACTCTTATCATGATCTAAAATTATTTTCTTTATCTGTTTACCTCTTTTTTTTTTCTTTTGAGACAGTCTCACTCTGTCTGCAGGCTGCAGTGTAGTGGCATGATCTCGGCTCACTGCAGCCTCTGCCTCCCGGGTTCAAGTGATCCTCCTGCCTCACCCAAATCTCCTCTCGAATTGTAATCCCCATAATTCCCACATGTCGAGGGTGGAACCTGGCGGGAGGTGATTGGATCATGGAGGCAGTTTCCTCGATGCTATTCTCAAGATAGTGAGTGAGTTCTCACAAGATCTGATGGTTTTAAAAGGGACTCTTTCCCCTTCACCTCCTTCACATGCTCCCCTGCTGCCATGTAAGACGTGCCTGCTTCCCCTGCTTCCCCTTCCGCCATGACTGTAAGCTTCCTGAGGCCTCCCCAGCCATGCAGAACTGTGAGTCAATTAAACCTCTTTACTTTATAAATTAGCCAGTCTCAAGTAGTATCTTTACAGCTGTGTGAGACTAGACTCATACAACAGTTATCTCCAGTTTTTGGTGATTATGGGAAAAGCTGCTATAAATATTTGCATACAGTTTTTCTTTTTAAAACACAAACTTCTCTTTCATTACTCTTTGTACCTAAGAGTAGGACAGCTGGGTCATTTTGTAAGAAATTGCCAAACTGTTTTTCTAAGTTCCAGTTGTTAGATACCCTCTCCAGGTATTATCATTTATTTTTCATGTTAGTCATTCTGACAGGTATGTAGTGGTAGCCCATTATGGTTTTAATATATGTTTCCCTGATGACTGATAACATTGAGTATCTTTTCATGTGTGTATTTGCCATCAATATCTGGTTTTGGGTGAAATGTCTTTTAAACCTTTTGCCCATTTGTTATTGGATTATTTGTTCTTATTATTGAGTTGTGAAAGCACTGAATATATATTCTGGATATAAGTCTTTTATCAGATATGACTTTTGCAAATATCCTCACCTAATCTGTGGCTTGTCTGTTCATTTTCTTGATAGCATCATTTGAAGAGCAGTAGTTTTGAATTTTGATTAAGTCAAATTTATCTTTTTTTCTTTTATGGTTTATGCTTTTTGTGTCATACTTAAAAAAATCTTTCTAACTCAAGGTGACAAAGATTTCCCTTCCATGTTGCTGTCTGGAAGTTTTACAGTTTTAAGTTTTACATTTAGATTTATGGTAGATTTCAAGTTAATTCTTGTATATGGTAGGGGGTGGAAATTGATATTTTTTTAAACATATGGATGTAAAATGCAATTTCACTTCTAGAAAGTTATTCTACATATATTCTCCTACAAATGTACAAAATGGGTGTGTATTGCAAACTTCCTTTGAAGAGCAAAATGTCGGAAACAGCCCCTGCTCATCTCTTGAAGACTGGTTAAGGGGCTCTTCCCCATTTGCTTCTTCACACACTCTCTGGCCTGCTGCCATGTAAGACGTGCCTGCTTCCCCTTCTGCCATGATTGTAGGTTTCCTGAGGCCTCCCCAGTTACAAGGAACTGTGACTCAATTAACACTCTTTCCTTTATAAATTACCCATCCCTGCAATTGACCCATCTATGCAATGGTGAACCATGAAGACACAGAGCTGGCATCCAGCCGGCAGCCATATACTACTGTAGGAGTGTGCACTGCTTGGGTCCATCCTGATTGGTCAGTTGAACAGTTGTGTAATATTCTGAAACCATCTTCACCAAGCATCCAAAAAAAAAAAAAAAGAAGCACTTTATGGAGTGACATAGGAAGATCTCTAAAGGGTATTGTTAAAGTAGGACAGTGTGAAATAGTGTGTGTGAAGTTTGTCATCATTGGGTAAAAAATTCCTATGTGTGCATACAGTATCTCTGGGCAGATTCTCAAGAAATTGGTGACAGGGATTTTGCCTCGGGGAAGAGGGGTCTGGGTGTCTGGAGGGCAGGGGTGGGAGACAGGCTTACTTTTACCTATGACCCCTTTTGTACCTTTGAAATGTTATGCTATGGATATGTACTATACATTCAGAAAGTAAATACAAAAAGAAAACAAAACCAAAGAAACCCTACTTTCCTGGGGTTTCCTTGTCCTCCTTCATGTTTCTCTTTAGCGATCACAGGACACAGCGGCTCTGCCAAGCCAGCTTGATGGAGACTGCCTGTTTCTCAGATAGGGAAACTGAGGCTCTGAGCAGGGCTGCCATTCCCAAGGTCACCTGGCCTGAACCCAGCTACCGCAGGTATCCCCCAGGGCCAGAGGGGTTGAGAACCAGGGAAGAGGCCCTTGGTCCCACCTCTCAGGGACTCAGAGGGAGTCATTTAAGGCACCACCCAGAGCCAAGCCCATCTGGAAGCTATCGACACCCCAACCCTGGGCTGTGAGGGAGGGGAGGGCAGCGACCCCGGACTGTGAGTGCATCTGTTCCTCATCAAGACTCGTGCTCTGGACTGAGCGCCAGCCTTGGAAATCCCACTTCACGTCCAGGCCAGGCCACCCTCATACCAGCCACCCTCCCCACTGGGACCTGAACAACCCCACCGTGCATGTGGAGAAACAGCCCAGAGAGCTGCAGGCGGCAGTGGGTTTCTAGTTCCAGTTGGCACGTTCCTTTACCTCTCAAAGCTCCAGGTTCCCTGAAGCTCTCTGCATACTCAGTATAGCCTCCAATGAGCAACATCTGATATCTCCCAACATCCCTCCTAGCCTCTTTACCATTATTTGGGCTGGAGGTGCCCAAATAATATCAACAGCTAATGTGCCCGGCACCCTTTCCAGCACTGAGCATATATCAACTCATCTGAACTTTACAGCAGCCATCTGAGCTACGTGCTCTTACTAGCTTGGCTTTTCTGATGACCCAGCTTACGCTCAGAGACATCAAGTAATTTATCCGAAGTCACACAGCCAGCAGGGAACACAACCAGGATTTGAACCAGGGCACAAGGCTCCAAAGACCTCACTGCAAAGCACTCCTCCATGCACCCAAACCTCTTCCCTGTCGATCGCTGATTCTTGTGGGTACCTGTGGTGGTGTCCACTGACATGAAGATAAATACTGATCTCAGCCAGAGCTGACCGACTGAGAGACAAGCATCTATTGCATGGCTGTGAGACGAGTCTCGACCCTCTGGCCACCTGGAACTGATCGGAACAAGAAAACAAGAGAGGCAAGGAGGCTGGGGACTTCTAGGATGGAAGAGTGAGGGCAACAGGCATCCTCCCACATGGGGGCTGGAGTCTAGAACAGCCTGTGGGAGAGGTGGGGATTGACAGGACCCCCACATGGAAGGAGCACATGCTGCCCCTCAGTCTCATGTCCAGAAACCTGCCTTAGAGAAATGTGCCATGTGCACAAACAGGCGCTGAGGAGGACTTTCCCTGAAGCCCTGTTAGCAGGAATCTGGCTGCAGCCCAGATGTCCATCAAAGGCAGTTGGCTGTACTGACGGTGGCCCAGCCACATGGTGCAAAACGATGCAGCGATGACAATGCTTGACGTAGGGCTCACTCATTGCGCCAACAGGGCTCCGTCCAGAGCCCATTGTGCAACAGACAAAGGAAGCTGCAGGGCAGTGTGAACAGCGCAGCCATGCGTAGGAGCGGAGCCGTGAGTGAATGGACGGGACACAACCTAACTCTCTGCCTTATATCCTTCTAGAACTTTTTTCACAGAATTAATCATTGCAGTATCAAAATAAGAAAGAAAGCAGGCATGCCATGCCGTGCCCAGCACATTGTAGGGGCTCAGTGTTTTGGGCCTCTGATGACTGTTTGGTGCTGGGTACAGCTGTGAAGAGGGATGTCAGGGTCCTCATTCCAGGACTGTGGCTCCCCAGGCCTGACTGAGAGCAACTTTGAAGGAAGTGGCAGGAAAGGTGCATGGAAGCTGGGGCAAGGGAACAGTGAGAATCTGGGGGCTGAAGTCTTACAGTGGATTCACTGAGTGCTTACGATGGCTCAGGCGCCATTCTATGTAGGACGTCTTCCACTATCAGTCCCATTTTACAGATGGAGAAACTGAAACCCAGAGGGCTTAACTCACAGATAGTAAATAGCAAAGTCAGGTTGCAACCCCAGGCCATCTGACATCAAACCCCACACTCCTAATCACTATTTCCATCCAGCCCTGAGGAGTGGCCGACAGGCTGCCCACCTCACCTTCCACCCAATAACCTCCTGCCCAGTCTGAATGCTGGCCCGGGAGCCTGAAGACTGGCTAGTGACCCACTCGTGCTTCTGCTCCTCCGTCACTTCCAATGTGGGATGACAGCAGCCAGCAGTGGGTGGCCACTCAGCCAAGGGGGCTGGGAGTGATTAAGGCCAAGCCAAGTCTTCTGGACAGAGGCGCCTTCTACATTTTAATCAAGCAGAGCACAGAAAGATCAGCTCAAGTTGCTCTTCTCCCGTAGGGCTGGGCTGGACTGGAGGAGAGAAAACGGCATCCCGTTAGGAAAGGGGAGAGAAGTGCTGGGGGGACGGGGCAGGAGCTAGGATGAGATAGGGAGGCAGGAGGAATGCAGAGGGCCCCTGGGTTCTGAAGACCAGTCCTCCTGGAGTTAGCAGACAGGCCTGGGGTTTCAACTCCTTCCTGCCTGCTTCCTCCTCTCTCCAGGCTTTCAAAAATATCTACCCTAGTAGACATGTAGGCTCAGGGACAATTTCAGGTCCTATCTTCTCCTACTGATGGAAATTTTCTTTCCAGGGGAGTAAAACTGGGGTCCCTGCAGAAGGGTATCTGGGTGAGGAGCACTGGAAGGCTTGAGCAGAGAGGGCCCGGCTGCATTCCATGGCGGGAGGTCCAGTCCCATTTCCCACCCCCACTCCAGGCAGAACATCCGTGGGATAGATGAACGCTGATCCCCAACACTGACAGAGAGGTGACCAGATGGGAAGCAACCAGGCCTGTCCGAAAGCCAGAAGGGGCCTCAGAACTGTAAACCAAAAATAAAATTACAAGCCCCCTAACTGACTGAATGGACCCCCCTCTCGGCCAAGGGGACCCAACAAACCCTGAAAATCTGGTTCAGGCCATGATGGAAAGTGGGGATCAGGCATGCCTCATACCCTCCTCCCTTTGGAATTCAGGCACAGTTGACCAGCGTTAACATGAAAACAGGGAGCTTGGCAGGTCGTGGTGGCTCATGCCTGGAAGGCCAAGATGGCGGTGCATCACCTGAGGTCAGTATTCGAGACCAGCCTGGCCAACATGGTGAAACCCCATCTCTACTAAAAATACAAAAATTACCCAGGCATGGTGGTGAGTGCCTGTAATCCCAGCTACTCGGGAGGCTGAGGCAGGAGAATCACTGGAACCCAGGAGGCGAAGGCTACAGTGAGCCAAAATCGCACCACCGCACGCCAGCCTGGGTGACAGAGCAAGACACCGTCTCAAAAAAAAAAAAAAAAAAAAAAAAGACAAAGAGCTTAAGACTGACAAAGCATACTCTTTGTAGCAATAAGATACCAAATTCCTCATACAGTGTCACACAACAGATAGCAGGACCTGAAAGAAATTGAAGTATTTTACGCCAAATATATTTCTTTGACATATTTTTGAAATGGCCCTACAAATCTGTCTCTTGTGGAGCAAATCTACATCCTGTAGAGAATCCTTTTCCCTTTCCAGGTCTTTTCCTGATGCAGGAGAGATTTAACAAAGTGTCTGGGACCTTTACCCTCTATTCTCTCTGAAGCCTGCTACCTGCAGACTTCATTTGCATAATGAGAACTTTGGTCTCCAAAACCCCTTATCTTAACCCAGACATTCCTTTTTATTGATTCCAGGTCTTTAGATAATAACTTAACTCTTTCAACAAATTGCTGATTAGAAAATCCTTGAATTCACCTATAACCTGGAAGCCGCCCCCTTTTCAAGTTTCCTGCCTTTCCCGACAAAACCAATGTACACCCTACATGGATTGATTGATGTCTGCCTGTAACTTCTGTAACCATAAAATGTATAAAATCAAACTATAACCCGACCACCTTGGGCACATGTTCTCAGGATCTCTTAGGGCTGTGTCAAGGGTCTTGATCACTTATATTTGCCTCAGAATAAACCTCTTTAAACAGGGTCTCACGCTGTCCCCCAGGCTGTAGTGCAGTGGTGCAATCACAGCTCACTACAGCCTCCACCTCCCTGGGCTCAGGTAAGGACTACAGGTATGTGCCACCATGCCTGGCTAATTTTTGTATTTTTTTGTAGAGATCAGGTTTCACTGTGTTGCCCAGGCTAGTCTTGAACCCCTGGGTGATCCTCTAACCTCTGCCTCCCAAAGTGCTGAGATTACAGGCATGAGCCACTGCACCCAGCCACCAATCTGCATTTTGAATACTAATAGCAACACTGGCAACAGCAACAGAGTGGCAAAACAACAGTAACGAGGCTAATTCCCAGCAGCCACTGAGAGCAGGCACTGTGCATTTAATCCTCACCATAAGCCTGGAACTGGACCATCCTCATTTCCCAGGTGAGGAAACTGAGGTATAGGGATGCCGAATAATTTGCTAAGGACAGACAGCTGGAAAATGGTGGCACCAGACCAGCTCCCTCCTCAAACAGAGGAGAAAAGGGAAGCCCAGAGCGAAGCAATGATCAGCTCCAGGTCACACAGCAAGTTAGAGGCCGGGCAGGGGCTGTGAGGGCACTGACTCTCAGGGTCAAAGTCGTCCTAACCAGACTGACTCCATATTGAATAATGGCAGAAAAGCCAAACCTGATGGGTTACATTTCCAGGGGCGTGGACATTCTTAGTCACAAGATGTTCATGGTTGAGGGAACAGGTTAATGATGTTAACTAACTAAAGATGCAGAACTTATGGAAATGTCCCAATATCTTAAGAACAGAAAAAAATTCTTAGTTTAAGAGTAGGTTTTGGCCAGACGTGGTGGCTCACACCTGTAATCCCAGCACTTTGGGAGGCTGAGGCAGGCGGATCATGAGGTCAGGAGATCGAGACCATCCTGGCTAACATGGTGAAACCCCGTCTCTACTAAAAATACAAAAAAACTAGCCAGGTGTGGTGGTGGGTGCCTGTAGTCCGAGCTACTAGGGAGGCTGAGGCAGGAGAATGGTGTGAACCCAGGAGGTGGAGCTTGCAGTGAGCAGAGAGCACGCCACTGCACTCCAGCCTGAGTGACAGAGCAAGACTCCGTCTCAAAAATAAATAAATAAATAAAAATAAAAGAATAGGCTTTGCTTTAAAGATAATAGCACATTCATAAATTCTTGCTAAAATCAATAGTAACATAGGAAAGTAGCAGTACTAGTAGCCTGTCACAAGCTGATCATAAGCCTTTGTAACAGAATACACAACTCTTTTTTTTTTTTCTTTTGAGACAGAGTCTCACTCTGTCACCCAGGCTGGAGTGCAGTGGCACCATCTCACTGCAACCTCGACCTTCGGGGCTCCAGCGATCCTCCTGCCTCAGCCTCCTGGGTAGCTGAGACCACAGGCTCAGGCCACCATGCCCGGCTAGTTTTTTGTATTTTTAGTAGAGACAGGGTTTCACTATGTTGGTCAGGCTGGTCCCAAACTCCTAGCCTCAAGTGATCCACCCGCTTTGGCCACTGAACATGCTGGGATTACAGGGGGTGAGCCCAGAGTACACTACTCTTAACTGCCTATGTAAGCAAGCACTGGTACTTGAAATGGGTACGTTCTGCTCTTGCTTTCTGAGGATGCCCTACTCTGTAATTGATTAGTCTCGAATCCTATCTTAACTTCACTATGCTCTGCAACTCACCCTGAATTCTTTCCCATGTGAGATCCAAGAACCCACTCTTGGGATCTGGGATAAGACCCTTTTTCCGGTGATATCAGGACTGTTCTTTTCCTCTGCTCCATATTGGACCTTCGGGAGGGTGGGAATGCGCTCTTATTGGGGCCTGGACTCAAGCCTGGGCCTCATCCTCCCTAGGGATCCAGCTTCCACTTGGAGAGAGAGAAAAAGAGAGAGGGAATGAGAGGAAGGGAGAGGTGAGCAGCTTAAGTCAAGTGGAGAGTGGGGAGGCAAATTTGGGCTGAAACCCCTGTCTCCTCTCCTCCTTGGAATACCCTCCTCACACCTCCCAGAGCTGGCATCCAGATGAGTCTTTTCGGAGGATCCTCTACCCCTCCCACCATTGCCCACTAAAACTTGCCACTTCTCCCAACCCACTCCCTCTGCAGCCTCATCCCTCCCCACCCCCTCCTCACTCCACTCCAGCCGCACTGCTCTCCTTTCTGTTCCTGAACACGACAAGCCCCTTCCAGCCTCAGGGCCTTAGCACTTGCACTTTGCACTTGCTGTTCCCTTTGCCAGCAACAGTCTGCCCCAGATCATCACGTGGGTCACTCCTTTGCTGCAATGCTTTCAGCTCCATGTCAGAGAGGTTTCCTCCGACCTCGAGATGCACAGTACCACCTCGTCGCTTCACCCAGTGCAGCATCCTGACCTGCTGTATTCATGTCACTCATCCTTCGCCAAACTCCTTTTGTATATTTGTGTGTCTGTGTGTTTATTGCCCATTTTCTCCCTTAGAGTCGCGGCCCCTCGAGGTCCAGATTTCTATCTACTTTGTTCACTGCTGTGTCCTCAGCCTATGAATAATGCTGGACATATAATGGAATGAAGGTCCAAGCCCTGATGAAAGGCTGTGCTGGAAGGAAGCTGAACTCAAGAACATGCCCTTTGGAGAATGTCCTCCAACGCCTCATGGACCTCTGTATTCTTGTCTGTAAAACGGGACTGACATCAGTAGGGCCTTCATTGCTGGGCCATGGTGAGGATTCAATGAGATCAGGCCTAGGAAGCAACCAGCCCGCAGCTGGTGAGTGGTAAGTTCTCTTGAATATTGGCAGAGCTTCCTATTATTACTGTTGTTGTTATTATTGTTATTAATCTCTTACCCTGCCTGCAGGCTTGACGTGATCGTGATCATGGGCTGCTCTCTGGCGGTCAAGGTGGGAGGACTGAAGGACAATCTAGCTCCAACACCACAGTGTGGCTGCCGTTGGCTCTTCAGGCCTCCTCACCTCCCACCCTCTGCCTTTGCTGGTGCCCACATGGAATGTCCTCCCGGGCTGACCATCCTGCAGACTTTTACAGGTGCCCCCCCAAGCGGTGCTTGTGGGTAACGTTAGTAAGCCCAGGAGGCACCATGCACCAAATACCAAAGAGGTTTTTTCCTTACTCACCAAAAGCCCAACGTGGGTGCCCTTGGTAAGTGAGCAGCTCTAGTGCACAAAGATTTCAGGACCCAAGCTCCTGGTGTCCTGCGGCTCTGCCATCTTCCACTGTGGCTGCTGAGGTCTTCAGACCTGTGTGCATCAAGCCCACCAAAGGGGAAGGAGTGCAGTGGATTGCAACTAAGGCACGTGGCCACTCCTGACTGCAAGGGAGGCTGTGGAATATGGCCTAGCTACACGCCAGGAGGAAATGGCAGTAGGTTCACTCACTGCTGGATGGTTCCTGCTTCAGGTGGGAGCAGATTTTCTCCTTGGGACTCTGGGGTTGTCAGGGGAGGGTTCACAGAGAAAGCACTCTGGGTGTTGCTGCTCGTCAAAGGGCCACCATGGGGGAGGCACTTGGTCCACTCTTTCTTGAAGACTGGATCCTTGAAGTGGGTCCTTCCACCCCCGGTTCTAGAGATGCAGGTGCAGAGAGGTGAGGTGACATGGCGAGGCTGCCCACGCACTGGCATGATGGAGACGGATTTGAACTCAGTTCTGTCTGGCTCAAGAACTCATGCAGGGAAAGTGTCTTGGGGCACAGAAAGGACATTGTGCACACTGGCATTTAATGCAGTTTTTATGACTTGTCCTTTATTCCCAGGAAGATCCCCTAGTTGGACAGTTCACTGAATTATCCTCCCTTCTCATTCCAAATAAAAATCCTAGAGGATAAATGAGTCAATATCTTCATGTTCCTGGAAACGACAGAAGAAACTTTAAGCCAAGAACAAGGAATTTGCCTCCACTGATTCAGAGGTATAGGGAGTGTAGCCACCACTTCCCTACTCTACTAACTTTTGTGCTGGAGAACAACCCTACCCACTCGAAGCCTACGTGGTAAGGGTGGTCACCGGAGTGGTCAATTGGCACATCCCATCTATGCTGGCCACCACAGTCCACTGCAGAATGAGAGCATGACCCCATTAGAACCAATATGATGCCTTCCCAGGAATTTTATGGGGACCTGAGGCAGAGAGTTGTATTAGTCAGGAATGCTTTCAGCTACAAGTAACAAGGAATTTAATGCAGTGGCTTAAACATCGGAAGTTTATTTTTCTCTTAGGAAGAAGTCTGAAGTTAGGAGTCCAGCAACTTAACAATGTCAGGGCTAAAAAATAGTGATGATTTTTTTTTCTCGGCCTTTCCTCCTGGTTGCAAGATGGTCTGTGCTTCAAATATCATGTCGGTGATCAAGGCAATATGGGAAGGGGCAGCTCTGGCCACAACTGCTCCTGTTATCAGAGGAGCAAAAGCTCTACCTCACCATAAACTTCAGCTTATGTCTCATTGACCAGAACTGTGTCCTGCGGCCACCCAGCTACAGGAGGGTCAGAAAGGTGGACATTTTGCTGCACAGCCTTTATAGCAGGAAGAGGCTGATGGGAATGGGTGCCAGATTAGCCAACCTCAAAGGCCTGCTATGAGGCATTCTTTTTCCCTCTGGACTTGGTCTTTTGGGGGGAAGGGAAGGGGAGGCTGGCATGGCAGGCAGCCATCTTGTCACTTTGACTTGAGAGCCTCTCTAAGAATGGAACAGTTCTAGTGATAGTGTTTGAGACCCTAGATCCAGCCATGCCTGAAGACTTCTACTTTTTGATGTATCTGTTACATGAGAAAAAAATAGTAATAACAATCATAATAATTACATATCTACATCTTCTTTGTTTGAGCTCATTTTAGCTGGACTTCATTCTTTCTCTCAGGCAAGAGAGGCCTTACAGTAGAGGAGGTAACACACAATGTTTGGAATTAGGCCTCCCTGGTCCCAGTCTTCGTTCTGCCATGAGTTTGCATTTGGTCAAGTCACTTCACCTCTCTGAGTTCCTGATGCTTAATCTGTAAAATGGGCTAGTGTGTGGATCGAGCCAGAGGTGGCAGGTGCACTATCCTGTCACAGGGCAGACCCTCGACACAGCAGCCGCCTCCCTCCTTCCTTTCACTCATCCCCATGAATGCTTGCAGTAGCTGGAAGTGAAGGTGTTAGGCTGTTCTTACATTGCCAGAAAGAAATACCTGAGACTGGGTCATTTATAAAGAGGTTTAATTGGCTCACAGTTCTCTAAGCTGCACAGGAAACATGGTGGCATCAGCTTCTGGGGAGGTCTCAGGAAGTTTCCAATCCTGCTGGAAGGCAGAGGGGGAACAGGCACATCACCTGGTGAAGCAGGGGCAAGAAAAAGAGGCAGTGGGGGCCACACACTTTTAAATGGCCAGCTCTCACAAGAACTCCCTCACTATCACAATACCAAGGAGATGGTGCGAAACCATTCATTAGAAATCCTCCTCCATGAGAAATAGGAACACTTTTACACTGTTGGTGGGAGTGTAAATTAGTTCACCCATTGTGGAAGACAGTGTGGCAATTCCTCAAGGATCTAGAACTAGAAATACCATCTGACCCAGCCATCCCATTACTGGGTATATACCCAAAGGATTATAAATCATGCTGCTATAAAGACACATGCATACGTATGTTTATTGCGGCGCTATTCACAATAGCAAAGACTTGGAACCAACCCAAATGTCCATCAGTAATAGACTGGATAAAGAAAATGTGGCACATATACACCATGGAATACTATGCAGCCATAAAAAAGGATGAGTTCATGTCCTTTGCAGGGACATGGATGAAGCTGGAAACCACCATTCTCAGCAAACTATCACAAGGACAGAAAACCAAACACCTCACGTTCTCACTCATAAGTGGGAGTTGAACAACAAGAACACATGGACACAGGGAGGGGAACATCACACACCGGGGCCTGTTGGGGGGTGGGGGGCTGGAGGGATAGCATCAGGAGATATACTTAATGTAAATGATGAGTTGATGGGTGCAGCCAACCAACATGGCATATGTATACCTATGTAACAAACCTGCACATTCTGTACATGTATCCCAGAATTTAAAGTATAATTTTAAAAAATCATAAAAGGATATTTAATTCTATCATACACTTTTTCTGTGACTAGTGAGAGAATCATATGGCTTTTCTTTTTTTTAGTCTGTGAATTATAGTAATTTTTGATTATTAAATTAATTTTGCATTCCTGATATTTAAAAAAAAAATCCTCCTCCATGATCCAGTCACCTCCCACCAGGCCCTACCTCCAACACTGGGGATTACATTTCAATATACGATTTGAGCAGAGACACACCTCGAAACTACATCAGTGAATTTCCTAGCTGTGTTTGCTATGGCACTTGTTGCAATTTCTCTTATTTCTTCAGACCAAATGGCCCTGGGACTGAGGACTGTCACTGATGTATTTCTGTATATACAGCCCATTACACAGGGCCTGGTGCACAGTAGGTGCTCAGAAAATGCTTGAATTAGAAAGTGCAATGTTTCATTTACCCATTTTACAAACATTTGTTAAGCACCTACTGTATGCTAGGTACATAGTGGGCAACAGGGATATAGAAGTGAATGGCTTAGATATAGTCCTTATCCTCACAATCTAATGGGAAAGTGCTATATTCTGAATGTTTGCATCTTCCCAACATTTACATGTTGAAACTTAATTCCCATGTCACAGTGTTAGGAGGTGGGGAATTTAGGAGGGAACCACGTCATGGGAGTGGAGCCCTCATGAATGGAATTAGTGCCCTTATGAAAGAAGCCCCAGAGCAGCCCCTTACCCATTCCACCATATGCAGACACAGCTAAAAGTCTCCATCTGTGAGCCAGAAAGCAGGCCCTGAGTAGGCATCAGATCTACCCATGCCCTGATCTTAGACTTTCTGGCCTCCAGAATTGTGAAAATAAATTTATTTTTTAATTTTTTTTTTGAGATGGAGTCTCACTCATTTGCCCAGGCTGGAGTGCAGTGGCTCGATCTCGTCTCACTGCAACCTCCACCTTCCGGGTTCAAGCCATTCAACTGCCTCACCCTCTCAAGTAGCTGGGACCCCAGGTGTGCACCACTACACCCGGCTAATTTTTGTATTCTTGTGGAGATGGAGTTTCACCATGTTGGCCAGGCTGGTCTCAAACTTGTGACCTCAAGCCTTGTCCTCTCAAAGTGCTGGGATTACAGGCGTGAGCTACTGTGCCCAGCCCAAATTTCTGTTGTTTATATACTATCCAGTTTATGACAATTTGTTATACCAACCTGAATAGGCTAAGACAAGGAGGCAGTCAACAAACAGATAAACAAATAAATTTAGAATATGATGCCAGATAGTAAAAGCAGCATGAAGAAACCAAAGTAGGGAAAGGAAGAAAGAGTTTATGTGAAGGATGCATTTTTATAGGGTGCCCAGGGAAGATCTCTTGAAGGGCAAATATTTAAGCCTACACTAGAATGTTAGGAAGAGACCCACTAGGGAAACAGTGATCCAGGCAGAGGGAGCAGCAAATACAAAGACCCTGAGGTTGGGCTTAGATCAACCAATGCATAATAAATGCATGAATCTATATATAGCAATTCCTGGGCTCAGAACATTCCTCCTGCCCCCATGTGGAATTTTTTAAATGCCCACTTTAAGAAAATAGGCAAATTTGAGAATTTCTGTCATCCATACAACTTCTTCTTGCTGCCAACTCTCAGAAACTGATTCTGCCAAGGTCATGTTTGTGGGGAACCTGTGCCTGCCCTTTAGAATTTCCGGGCCTGGCCTTGCATGATTCTACCTTCCTGAGCAGCCCACTGTGCACAGGCTCTGGGCTCAAGCTTTCCATCCACTTACGCATCTAATCCTCTCCCACCCCCTACATGGTAGAGACCATTATTTCACCTTCCAAAGGCAAAAACTGAGCTCAAGAAGGTTAAGTGACATTCCCAGGTTCACTCAACTAGAAGGTAGAAGGATTAGCCCAGGTTGTCCGAGGCCAGAGCCCCAAGACTGGCTGTCCTCCTGCAGCCAGGGTGTGCAGCAGTGTGAACTAGGCTGGGATCTCCACCCTCAGGGCTCAGAGTCTGCTCTGTTAGGGTCCAAGCCTTGGTGTCGCCCACATCTTTAGTGCATTGCTGGATTTTCAGGTCCCAACTGTGGTACCTTGAACCCATCTCCTCACTTTGATGAAACTCAGTTTTTCTCAACCACAAAATGGGTATCATAGCACCCTGTTCCTTTGGGTATGAATTTGGAAGTGGGAGCACTGTTAGTGGCCCACAGGAAGGCCTTGGCAAGTGTTCCCTGTAGTAGCAGCAACAATAATAATAATAACCACAATTGTCCCCATGGACCGAGCCCTCTGAGGGCTGATGGTGATATATATTGATCTAATTTTATCTGCCAGCAGCTACACAAGGCTGGTAGATGCTACACTGACCCCATTTCACAGATGAGAAAACTGAGGCTCAGAGGAGCCAGATCCAGTAACTCCAGAGTCTGTTTTTCTTAACCTGTTGCTCTCTGGTAGTTGACCCTGTGATTGTTGACAGTGCTGTTACTCCTTGTATATACCAACAGTGACAACATCTTCAGTGATTGGGGCAGTATGTGTTAAATGCCAGGTGCGGAACAGGAGGGAAGATGCTGTGAAGTGAGGGGTCAGAGATGGCTTCTTGGAGGGAGGGAACTTGAAGGATGTCGCTGCCACCTTGGGGTTGGGAGGGGGGGCCTCAGCACTGCTGCCCCTGACCCTGAGAGCCGGAGTAGCAGCATCCCAAGGAAACGTGAATGTGAAAAGCCAACTGAGGACAGGGCAGAATTCACCCTGGCTGGAAGGAGGAAGCGCTTGCATCAGGAAGTCTTTGGCTTGAGGAGGACCTGAAACAAAGGCTGGGCCCAGGACGGGCTTCCGGGGAAAAGTTTCTGATTAGTGTGGGAGCAGGATGGCCACGGTGGGCGAGGCCAGGGTCCAGGGAGAGAAGAGGGTAGGCATGCCCTATGGCTGGGATGGTCAAATGTTTGCTGCTTCCAATCCAGGCTGGGCTTCCCATGCTGTCTTCCCCACCTCCAGGTCCCGTTGGTTGGGGCTTGGGGTATGGAGGGAAGGGGCATTCCTTTGTTAGGGAAACGGAAGCATAGGAGAGCCAGGGTGATGCTGTTTTAAAATCAACTCCATCTTAAAGTTGGCAAGGCGCATTCCTTCCCAATCACAACCCATGATCACAAGATATTCACAGCTAAGGAAGCCACTTAATAATACCTGCAAGGACAAACTCCTATGACAGCAAAATGTCCAGATGTTTCCATGTTACATAACAACATGTGCTTTTAAAATAATCATAGTCATGCTTTGGTGTACTTACACATTAAAATGCCAAGGATAACTTTCTTTAAATCAACAAAGTCATGGATTTTGTCACACTGTCAGTCCACCCACACAGAAATAGCTTAGCTTTTACATAAACAAGACTCATCTATAAGAAGAGTTTAAAACAAAGACAATGTGTTCCTCCTCTTGCTTTCTGAGAACACCATTCTCTGTAACTGAGTAGCTTTCAATAAACTATCTGTTCTCAATGCACTTTGCGACTCGCCTTGAATTCCATCTTGTGTGAGGCCTAAGAACCCTTTTTTAAGGTTTGAATCCTGACTCCTTTTCTGGCAACATCTTCCTAGCGACCATGAAGGAAGCATAAGACGAGACCCTATGCAAGAGAAATTCAGTCTGCAGCACCAATTGGCCACTTCTGGTAAGTGAGGTCCATCTTGGTGTACTATGTGAGGCTTAGGCAAGGACACTTGCCTAGAAACTCAGGCTAGAGGCCTGGCCCATGGAGTCAGAGGCCCAACTCACAGGGTTGGAGGCCCTGGGGTATAATACTCAAATTAGAGGCCCAAAGACCCATGGGGTTAGAGCCCCTGGGGTATATTTGGAAAAATGGAAATAGCTTTGCAAGATATTTGCTATGAACTAATCCACATTGTCCCCTTTGCCAGGTATGGGAATGCTGTAATTCTCATCGTTTCCCAGCTTGTTACCTTTGCTTTACTGCAGCCTTATAACAGCTCTGTATGGCCAGCCCAGAAGTTTGCTACTTTCACTTTCCATGCTTGCCTCTGATTATTGCTTCTAAAGCTCTCTTATCTATTTCTCCCTTTTCTTTTCTGCCTGCTTTAAATCTGCTGTTATTAAGCTGCTGGTATTGAGATAAGACTCACTGTTTATGTATTACTAATTCAAGGCTACTTGGAGATTTTATTTTTCTTACACAGTTCAGTCAGTTCTAGATGAAATGGAAACATTAGAAGCTCATTTGACACTGAAGGAAAAAAAGTGGAAAAGGCTTTTTTAAAATTTAATTTCATTTATTCTTTTATTTATTCTTTATTTCTCTTTTTTTTTAGACAGGGTCTTGCTTTGTCACCCAGGCTGGAATGCAGTGGCACAATCACAGCTCACTGCAGCCTCAACCTCCTGGGCTCAGGTGATCCTCCTACCTCAGCCTCCCAAGTAGTCAGGACCACAGGTGCACACTACCACACCCAGCTAATTTTTTAAATTTTTTATAGAGACAGAGTCTCACTATGTTCCCCATACTGCTCTCAAATTCCTGGTCTCAAGAGATCCACTCGCCTCAGTCTCCCAAAGTGCTGGGATTACAGGCAGGAGCCATCATGCCCAGCCAGGCTTTAAAAAAAAAATCTTTAAATCTTTTGTTAAATCTTTTTTTTCTTAACTTCCATAAAGACCACTTTACCCAAAATTTTGGTCCACAGCTTTCCTTAGATTACTCATCAGATGTCTGGGTTATTTCCAATTAAGAAAAGTTTATGATATGGGAAAACATGTTTCTAAAATTATAGAATGGTTTTATCTATAAAATGCTAACATCTGACAAACAGCTCAGGATTTATTGCTTTTTCCAGTTTTGGATTCACAGACTGGTGAGTGCCCTTCCCTTTGTTGTCACTTTTCAGCCTAGCCTTCTGAGCCCCAGGAGACACAGGGACACTCATGTTCATTTATATTCTCAGGGCCCAGGGGTTGGAGCCCCCCACTCAGAGCTGTTGGATCCTTTGGGCTATGTCTGCTAGGAAGCCTGGAGTTGTGGGATCCTTCTGGTCAGCTGCCACCCTGTTGTGCGGCATTTTTCTGCTGTTAGGGGCCCAGGGTTGCAGTGTCACCCTGATGGATAAACTGTTTGAGGCTCAGACGGATATTTTCCAGCACCTACTGCTTCTTGATCCCTTTGCCCCTTTTGTTGACTACATATTTGCTGTCTGTGCCTCAGTAGTGACACATGTCGCCCTATGCTGACATGCTTTGAAGTTTACACTTAGCATTTTCCTTCCAGTCTTGATGATTTTTGCTCCTTAGGTTGTTTCATTTGGCGTCTCTCTGGGTGATATTAGAGGCCAAAAGCCTGCCAAGATCGAGTGTTACTGAGAAAAAAAAATTTGTCTGATTCAGAAGTTATCTGAAGGTCAATTCAAATTATGAACTTGAAAATGTTTACTTATGAAACAAGGTAGAAAGGGACCAGTAGGTAGGGAAGAGAGAGAGATGTAAAGAAAGTTATAAATATGAAGATGCATTTACGGTAAGAAAGGTTATAAAGAAAAGAGAATAATTTTATACGAAAAAGAGTCTTATATGGTAAATTTTTGTCCTAAAGTAAAATGACTGATTGCTTAGCAAAGAGGGAAGTTCAGGACAAGTCAGAGAGTCCAAGCATATCGTAGATGGTCTATGTAAATCATGAAGGGGAATTTATAAAAGGGATTTTGTATGTGATTAGTTATAAAAATTATTTATAATAATCAGTCTAAAAATTGGTCCTTTACATCAAAACAAGGTTTTCTTAAGACATTGATATGCTCTTTAAATAAATTATAGAAAATCTTACCTTTAATTTTATAACCTGTTTCTTTTTAAAACTTCTCAGAATCACATCTTAGAAGTTCAACTGTTGCTGTGCTGTTGAAAAAAACAGCTTTCAGCTGTTTCTCCCTTTGAGAATGCTTGAGATAATAACTCTCTCCTTTAACTTTTGTGTCAGTTTTCTATAACCGACACAATTTTTTGTGAGAAAGTTTTCTATAACTTTCTCCCCACTCTGGTTCTAACTGTCGTTATGGCCAAGTGCTAAAATATTGCATCTTGGAGGTCTAGAAAAGCAATGTTTTCCTCTAGTATAACTGCATTCTGTACACTGGCTTTTCTTGATACGTCTAAATTTTCAATGCAATCAGAAAACTTCTCATGCTGTTCCTAGAAATCATGTATTCCCCTGCTATATTCATAGCCTTGAAAACAGTCTTCCTGTGTCTGATTAAATTCAAGCAGTTTTTTCATCAAGTTTGACTTCCTGGTTATCTAAATGAGCTTCAAATAAGTAAAAGTAGTCACACTGCAGTAGGGCTTTTTTGCTTTTTTTAATAGATGACTTAAAACACTGAGATTTTACATATGATCAAGATAATTTCTATGCTGTCTTTATTAGGTTTTTGATTGCTAAAGAAACTGAGATTTTAAAAGGGTTAAGGTTTTTACATCCATGTAACCTTCTGTATTGCCTTTAAAGTATTTTGATGATCACTTTAGGTAAATGAGTAACTGCTATTTTACCATGACCTGTGCTTCTGTTTTGATCAAATGTTTTGAGCCTTTTAAAATCTTTAACAAACGTCTTCAAAATCAAAATCCTAAATTAAGTCTCTGACTTAGTCATATTGCTGGGGCTTATTAAAGCCATAAAAATTAAGCACTGCAAGGTTGTAAGTCTTTACAGCTTCCAGTCAAACCATGAACTCCAGGATCACCACCTCCAGCCTGATAATTACACATACTGGAAGAACAGCAATTAAAGGACTCACTCTATCCCTCTCAAAAGCATCCTTATCAGGTGCTATTAACTAATCCTTGTGTTGTTAAGTTACAGGGCTTTGACTTCTGGGTCCAATATCTCATCTAAAGAAGGCACTGACTGCCAGGCACAGTGGTTCATGCCTATAATCCTATCACTTTGGGAGGCTGAGGCAGACAGATCGCTTGAGGCCATGAGTTTGAGACCAGCCTGGCCAACGTGGTGAAACCCTATCTCTACTAAAAACACAAAAATCAGCCAGGTGTGGTGGTATGTGCACATCTGTAATCCCAGCTGCTTGGGTGGCTGAGACATGAGAATTGCTTAAAGCTGGTAGGTGGAGGTTGCAGTGAGCCAGGATTGCACCACTGCACTCCAGCCTGGGTGACAGAGTGAGATCCTGTCCCAAAAATGAAGAAGGCACTGACTCCTGCCAGTATCTGACACCAAACTCAAGTTGACCAAAGTCTCATCTTTAGACCTGGACAAAAGTAACAATCAAAATAAACTGCTTTCATAAGACACAGAGGCAGTCCTGTATTCAAAAACATTAAGACTTATTTAATAATTTTGCCTTTATCTGAAATAATATAATTTATTCTATGCCTTGATACTAAGTAATTTAAATGCTTAGCTACCTGTGAACTTTCTTTCCTGTCACTCTCAAAACTAGGCAGGGCTTATGACCTTTTGTTTAAAATGTTTTTAATGCCTTATGTTTTGTTTTACCTCTAAAATTTGAAAGTATTCAATTCTTCCATGCCCAGGAACTATCACATGAGATTGTAAGGGCCAGTTTTGAGGAATAAAATTAGTTCTGACCCTCCAAATCAAGGACAGGCACACAGATCCCTAAACAGCTAAACATAATGCTTGAGTTTGTATAGCTAATTGCCACAAGCCAAGATTATAGTAGCTCTTGCATAGAATTTATAAATAAGCCAATTTTATACCTTTCCTTCTGGCTTTTGATTTTTGGCTCTTATGTTGCTTAAAGAGGCTTTAAGGTTAATGAGTGCCTGCTCACCTCCATTCCCATCTGGCCTAGAACATTTGATTGGCTATAAGTCTTTTGACTCTAAGTTCCTTGACCATAAGGGTTCCACCAAGGGAGGTAATGGACCAGGGCAAGCAGCACACCACCCCAGCATTGATATGGGACACAATAAAAGCTTAGCCTTCAATACTGCCTCTGGCACCTTGACAAAGCGGGATACCATAAACTAAACTAATAAATAAATAAATATCCTAAGCCACCCAACAGAATGGACCTCTCTCTTGGCAAAAGGAAATAATAAGTTTTTAAAAATCCTGAAAAACTGGTTCTGGCCATGATGGGAAGAGGGGCTGGGGGGTCAAACACACCTTGCTGTACAATTCTCCCTCTTGGAATTCAGGCACAACCGACCAGCATTAACATTAAAACAGAGATCATAAGACTGATAGAATAGAAACTTTATGGAAAGAAGATATCAAATTATAAACAGGATCTAAGACCATGCCTGGCACGGATTAAGTCTCCACCTTAAGGTGAACAGAGTCATATGTTACATGCATGTTTGTTCAGTATACATGTGTCAGGACCATCTTCATAAATATTCTCTCCTGTTCGACCAGGAGATTTCATGCTATTGAAACCTTGGAAGGAGGAATCCCCTGCAGATCAGCTTTCCCCAAAATAGAAAGAACCCTACCATGTAGTTCCAGGCACTCCTACTACAGTTAAACTTAAGGGATTACATAGTTGGGTACATTTATCCCAAGTTAAATCTGTCTCTCATGAAGTCCCACAGGCATCTGGTGCAGGGATCACCATTCCAGAATACTCCTGTGAGCCAATAGTGGATCTATGGCTTCTCTTCCAGAAAAAGCCATCCAATGGATAAGTGATGCTCTGAAAATAAGACCACTGGTTTTAATGTTGAGCTTGCTGTATTATAGAGTTGGAGCATATCTGTTTGCAGAATGGGTACAAACTTTGTCAACCTCGGGCTTACTCTGGCATATCCAATCAGCTAATTTAAGTACAGAAAATAAGTACCCTCCTTTTCCCAAAAGGACACACGTCACTCTTTCTTCCCTTCCTCCACTGAAACCAAGAAATTCCTTCTTCAGTTAATCCCAAATAACTTAATAGCATCCCTACCTTAGGCTATACCATACATGATGGAATCAGTTGGTTGACAGGTATCCAAATTCAGGTATCAAGCAAAGTACTCTTATGCCTTGGAAGGCATAATGGTTATGAGGACTAGGCTCTGATTTTTTTTCTTGTCCAAATTCCTACCTAAGGGGTTTGGGGGGTCATGCCCTACAAACCATAAATTCTCCTCAGATGGGTTTTATTTAACCCTACATATTGTGACTTACTTTCCAACCTGACTCTGGCATAATGTTATGAGACAAGGAAGAAAATTAAAATATTTTACCCTAAAACATGTTTCTTTGCTATATTTTGAAATGGTCCTGCAAAGCTGTCCTTTGTGGGGACAAATGTGCATCTGTAAAGAATCTCTATTAACATAGCTACATCTTTTTCTTCCAGGCCCTCCCAATCCTGAAGAGTTTAAGTAAGAGTCTAGCACCTTTTTAAAGGTCTAAATAGGAAATATTTGTCATCTATTGTCTCTGAGGGCAGCTACTATGAGACTTCAAAAGAACCTTGGTCTCCACTATCTTTTATCTTAAGCTAAACATTTCCTTTCTATTGATCCCAGGTCTTTAGACAAACTCAACCAATTGTCAGCCAGAAAATGTTTAAGTTCACCTATAGCCTGGAAGCCTCTCCTTCTGCTTTGAGTTGTCCCGCCTTTCTGAACTAAATCAATGTACTTCTTAAATGTATTTGATTGATGTCTCATGCCTCCCTAAAATGTATAAAATCAAGCTGCACCCCAACCACCTTGGGCACATGTTCTCAGGACCTCCTGAGGGCTGTGTCACAAGCCATGGTCACTCATATTTGGCTCAGAATAAGTCTCTTCAAATATTTTACAGAATTTGACTCTTCGTCAACAGTAACCACCCCCAAATCAACATCTATAATATCGGATGGTTGCCAACCCAACAATGCAATCAGACTCTCCTTTCAATTGACCAAATGTGGATGGTATGGCAAAATGAATCTTTATGGTTAGGTGACTATCCTTCCCCTTGGGAATGATTATGGGCACATGGGTCTCATAGTTGGCCATATTCACCTTACAATTGGGCTGGATGATGCACTTGGGGTCATCCCTACCTTCTAGGATGTACCCTTACACATCTAGATTCCCTCTCCACCAGCTGGGAAGTAGTCAAGGTCTGTGATAGGCAACAGAAACAAAATTTTTGGTGGTTATATCCTGTGGCCTTATTCTGTCTTTAAGCAGCATCTATAGACATTGAATTGCAAGTGGGAGCCCCAGCAAAACATACTGCTGTGGCTTTCAACGACACTTATCTGATGATCACCCTTCTGACAGAAGAAATGTCCTGAATAAGACAAATGTCTTCACAAAGCCATATGGCTTTAAATATTTTAACAGCAGCCCCGGGGAAATATGTACATTGATCAAGACTGAATGCTGTGTCTATATTCCTGGTCACTCTCATAATGTATCTCAGGCCATGAACTCCCTAGAGACTCATACCTCAGCAATTGACTCCCTGTCATAACAGCACAGTTTGGCCAGCTCCCCAGCACTTGGAAGGCATTCCTTTTTAGCATGCTTCATGTTGTCACACTTATTGCTATTGGTTATTGTGCTTTTTACTTCTGTTGCACTTATCGCATGGGATTACGGAGATAAAATAGTCCAGCAGCTTATCCGCCCCTACACTTACTAAACCAAATCACTGGGATGTCATTCAAGTGAAGAGTTTCCCCGGCTCCCTAGAAGGTTCTCTGCAAACTCTTATGAGAGAACTCTCTCCCAAAGGTCAACAATGTCCACTGTCAGCAGGAAGTAGTTACAGAAAAATGGCCTTCACCTTTCATCTCCCCTTAAGATTAAGGGTTCTCTCTTAAGTAGAGGGGGGATTATGTTTGGGAAACAGGAGCATAGGAGAGCTAGGGTGACACCATTTTAAAATCAACTCTATCTTAAAACTAGCAAGACACATTCCTTGCTAATCACAGCCCACAGTCATAAGATGTTTATGGCGAAGGAAGCTGCTCAATAACGCCTGCAAGAGTAAACTCTTACGACAGCAAAATGCCCAGATGTTCCAATATCACATAACAATTTATGCTTTCAAAACAATTACTGTCATGATCTGATGTACTTACTAAAATGCCAAGGATAACTTTCTTTAAGTCAACGGTGATGGATTTTGTCACACTGTCAGTCCATCTGCACATAGACATAACTTAGCTTTTACATAGATAAGACCCCTACATTAGAAGAGTTTAAAACAAAGACAGTGAGTTCTTCCTTTTGCTTTCTGAGGACACCCTTCTCTGTAGCTGAGTAGCTTTCAATAAACTAACTCCTCAGTGCACTCTGCAACTCGCCTTGAATTCTTTCCTGTGCAAGATCCACGAAACTCTATCTTGGGGTCTGGATGGAGACTCCTTTTCTTTTCTTTTTCTTTTTTTTTTTTTTTGAGACTGGGTCTTGCTGGAGTGTGGAGTGCAGTGGTGCCATCTTGGCTCACCGAAACCTCCGCCTCCCAGACTCAAGCGATTCTCATGCCTCCGCCTCCTGAGTAGCTAGGATTACAGGTATGCACCACCTCGCTCGGCAAATTTTTGTATTTTAGTAGAGACAAGGTTTCGCTCTGTTGGCCAGGCCGATCTCCAACTCCTGGCCTCATGGGATCGGCTTGCTTTGGCCTCCCAAAGTGCTTATATTACAGGCATGAGCCACTGCATGCAGCCACTATGCCCAATTTCAAGAGGGAAGGCCCTGGGAGGAGGAGAGACCTGGAAGTCTTGGAGAGCACTAGGGATTTGGATTTACACTTACATGTTGATACTCTCCAGAAAACTTGGAAGGATGAGTACGTTTTTGAGAAAGAGGCAGCAGGGAGAACCAAGAAGCAATAAGAAAGGTCACAGGTCACATCTAAGACCACCGTGATGTGAAAGAGGAACCCCTGGTTATGGGGTCCCTGCCATGTGATACTGACAGGTGCCATCTCATTCAATCTTCACAATGACTTTGAGGGGTGCATATTTAATCCCCCATTGTACTGAGGAGAAAACTAAGGCTCAGCAACTTGCCCAAGGTTCCCAGCCAGTAACTGGTTGAGCAAAGAAAATGCTGGATGGAACTGTATCAGTCTTGCTATCTAACAGACCACCTCTAAAATTTAGTGGCTTAAAACATTTATTTCTCACATCTCTGCAGGCCAACTGGACTTTGCTTCTGGTCTGCACCAGTTTGGCTGGGCTAGATAGATGGTCTAGGATGGCCTCACTCACAAATCTGGTGGATGGTTTAGTATCAGCTGGGATGACAGGATGACTTGGCCAAGTGTGTCTCATCATCCCTCAGGCTAGCCAGGACTCATTCACGTGGTGGTCTCAGGGTCCCAGATGCAGCAAGAGAGCAAGCCCCAGAGCATAAGCCCTTTTCAAGCCTCTGCTTGAAAATGTCCCATTGGCCAAAGCAAGTCACATGGCCCAAGTCAGCATTAAGGGAGTGGAGAAGTGAACTTTGCCTCTTAATAGGGAGAACTGCAGAGTCACATTGCAAAGGAGCATGCTTACAGGGGTGGGTAGCATCTGTGGTCAGTTTTGCAATCCTACCACAAAAACAAACCCTGTTGTCCAACAATAGGGAATTGGTTAAGAAAATCCCAGCAACACCCCAATGGAGGCTTTCAGCTTATGCCACCTTGAAACATGCACGTACAGAACAATATTCTGCACAGGAAAATAGTTCCATAATATACTGTTAAGTAGGGAAAGCAGGCTATATAATTACATGTACGATTTCACTGCCATCAGATTGGAACAAAGGTAAAGCATGACCATCTCAAGGGGTGGCAGGGGTGCAGAGCGATGGAGACCCCTGCACCCTACTGGAATTAACTCAACAGAAAGACTTGGAGCACAATTTGGCAACTGCCTCAGGCTGGCAGCACATATATTCCATGACTCAGGAGGAGCATGCCTGGATGAGTTCCCCAGAGGAGCCCTTGCTTGTAAGCACAAGTATTCCCATATAAGATGGTAATAGCAGTATTGTCAGGAATAACAAGATAACTGAATTAATTTAAATATCCGTCTGCCAAAAACTGGATAAAGAGTGTTAAAATTATATAATGCAATGCTGCACAGCAGTGAAAAGGAAATGTCCTTGGTCACAAGATCTATAAGTGTCATTTATATCACTCTGGAAAATATAATATAAGCAGGACATCGCATTCAGTATAATAGCATATACTTAAGTTTTGAGAACACAAAAATATTATACATTATTTATATACCTAGATATGAACGTATGGGTAGGGAGGGAGAGAAAATGAGACCAAGAAGGAGTTATAAGGAATACTGACATTACCTGTAATATTTCATTGTTTTAACAATCGAAGACAAATATGCAAAATGTTAACATATGCCCACTTGGAGTGATGACTATATGGGGGTGTATTATGTTATTCTGTGCACTTGCTTGATTTTTTTTTTTTTTGAGACATAGTTTCCCTCTGTCTCCCAGGCTAGCATGCAATGGCATGATCGCAGCTCACTGCAACCTCCAACTCCTGGGCTCAAGCAATTCTCATGTCTCAGTCTTCTGAGTCGCTGGGATTATAGGCGTGTACCACAAAGCCTGGCTAATTTTGTATTTTTAGTAGAGATAAGGTTGCACCATGTTAGCCAGGCTGGTCTTGAACTCCCAGCTTCAATAGATCCACCTGCCTTGGCCTCCCAAAGTGCTGGGATTACAGGCATGAGCCACCGCACCTGGCCAACATAAATTCCAATTGGAAGTCAGGAGGTTTCAGTATTTTTTTTTTTTTAAGAGACAGGGTTTTGCCATGTTGGCCAGAATGGTCTGGAACTCCTGAGCTCAAGTGATCCTCCCACCTCGGCCTCCCAAAGTGCTGGGATTCCAAGCATGAGCCACTGTGCCCGGCTCTAAATTTTTTTCCAAAAGAAAAATCCAAAATAAGTAAAAGAAAATAAAAAATAGTTGAGACAATATTCCTTTGTTTGTTGATTTTTTTTTTTTTTTTTTGCTAGAAATTCTACCAAAAAAATATGCATCTATATGCAGAGGAAAATTATTTGGGGGAAAAACTCCAAAATGTTAGCTATGGTTTTTGCCTCTGGCTGGTGAGAGCACAGGCAACATTTATTTTCACTTTCTTGCCAGTATGTATTTTCTGGCTTTTCTATGAGGGTCATGTTGTGCTTGTTTAATGAAAACAAAACACAAAGGGGCCTGTTGGTTTTCTGGGTCACAGGGTTCTCTGGGTCTTTATGGGGTCCCAGGTTCCAAAATAGATCTGCCCTCTGACCTGGCAGGCTTATTCTTCATATCCTGGAGGGAGTGCCAGATGTGGGTTCAGAGGCAACCGAGCTCCCCGGGCCTGAGAAAGAACAGGCATGGCTGGTGGCCCAGACTGGGCACAGCCAAGAGAATGCATGTCCTCCGCCCTCATCCCCTCAGCCTCCGAGGAGGCAGAGCCAGGACACTCTCATGGTTCAGGGGGGAAACTGAGGCTAAGGAAGATACCCCAGGAAGTAGTAACAGCGTTACTAACAGAAGCAGCAGCTATGTCCCAGGCCAGTCTTGCTCGGACTGGGTGCTGCTGATACACTGGGTGACTTGGGACAAATCCAGCGCATTTCTGGGCCAATTTCTCCAGCAGCCCTGATGGAAATTATCCTGCTTCCTCCTGCACCTTTAGCTCCCACAGTTTCTGAAGGACATTTTTATGCAAAGAGATGCTGGGTCTTTCCAATAATCACAAAGATAATAATAACAACTACCAACTATCAAGCACTTACATGCTAAACACTTAAATGGCATTTTATCATCCGACCCTCCCATGGCCAATTGTATTTTCTAAAAATGGCCATAACAGGCCGGGCCCGATGGCTCACACCTGTAACCCCAGCACTTTGGGAGGCCGAGGCAGGTGGATCACTTGAGGTCAGGAGTTCAAGACCAGCCTAGCCAATGTGGTGAAACCCTGTCCATACTAAAAATACAAAAATTAGCCAGACTTGGTGGCATGTGCCTGTAATCCCAACTACTCGGGAGGCTGAGGCAGGGGGATTGCTTGAACCCAGGAGGCAGAGGTTACAGTGAGCTGAGATCACACCACTGCACTCCAGCCTGGGCAACAGAGGGAGACTCTTTCTCAAAAATAAATAAATAAATAAAAATTTAAAAATAAACAAAATAAACAAATAAAAATGTCCACAACACTATCCGCCATCCTACACCTTCTTCTGAAACCTTGATCCTCCTCATCAAGAGGTAGAGTCTGTTCTTCCTCCCCTGGAACTTGAGTAGGACTTTGTGGCTGCTTCTGTGACCAGATACAGAGGACTTGGCCCTGCATGACCCATGAGGCTAGGTCATAAAGATCACCTACCTTCTGCCCAACTCTCTCTCCTGAGATGCTTGCTCTGGGAAGCAGCCACCATACTGTGAGGAAGCCCTAGCCACATGAAGAGGCCATATGCAGTTGTCCTTGCTGAGTGCCCCACCTGAGGTTTCAGATATGTGAGTGGATGAGTTTCAGATGCAAACCCCAGCCTGCAAGTTGCTGCAGCTGACACGGAATGGAGCACAGTTGAGCTTTTCCCAGGGAACTTGGCCATAATTGCAGATTTGTGAGTAAAGTAGATGTTGCCACTGCTTTAAACCACTAGATGTGGGGATACTTCCTTACACAGTACCAGTAACTGGAAGACCCCACCATCACCACCTTCCCGGTGAAGGATTATTTTCCCCATGTTATAGATGAGGAAACTGAGCCTCATCTACGGCAGGGAAGTCAAGATTGAGCACCAGGAATGTGGGGCTCTTAACAGCTAGGCCTGGGTCACAGGGTGACCTCAAAACCCACCCTAGGCCCCTTGTAATCCATCAATTCTGTTGCGGCTCTGGGTTTGGGTTGGTAGAAAATGGAGGCAGGGCAGTCAACAAACAGACTGTTGTCTTGGGTGGAAAGGCTCACGGGGACACCATGATGTTTGCTGCACAAGATTCACCACCAGACCTTCTGAGGACACACAGACTATTCCCTGGGATTGTCAATGGCCCCAGAGCTTCCCACCAGGCTCTTGCCATGTTGCCATCACTAGCTCTGGGAGATGCCCAGACAGTGCCCTCAGGGGCATGAGCAGCACAGGACCAGAGGCCTGGGGTCTGTTTCAGCTGCCCCACGTGCAACCCTCAATGATCACCCAGGGTGTTGAAATGCAAGGAGTTGCCAAGGGAGGGACTGGCAGAAGGGCTGGATTGTGGGAACAACCCAGGAGTGACCCTCTCCCCAGAGTGGGAGATTCAGACTGGGGACAATCTTCTTCTTTTGGATCCAGATACTTGAGGACCCCAAACTAGCAAGTGGTCCTCCAGGAATGACCCTGTTTTCCCACCCTTCACTCCCAGGAGCAGTAAGGTCTGTTCCTCCAGGAAAATAGATTCCAGCATGTAACACTGGGCAAGTGGCCTCCCTCTCTGAGTATCAGTTTCCTCATGAGTGAAATGCAAAGTAAGGGTTCATGGCATCTCTAATTACTCCAAGGGTCCATCAGCTCTGAGCGGGAGGTGGTTCACTTGGTGGGTGGTAGGGATGGAGAGACAGGGTGCAGGCAGGCAGGTGCTTTATGCCCACCAACTCCACCCGCCTCTTGATCATTCTACTCCAGGTTTCCTTGAGAGTCGCTGTACCCCACCCTCAGTCCCTTCGGATCCTGTGAGGTTGACCTGCTCCAAGGCTCCAGGCCTGGACACAGGACCCAGCCTGACCATCCACAGTAGCTCATCCCTCTGGCTATAATAATTGGTTCAGGAATGACTGTACGGCTCAAGCTGGAACTTTTCCAAGAACTATTAGGAAAGAGGCACTCTTGAAAGAGGTTACTGAGTTGAAAGATTGGAGCTGCTGTTGCCAGTAGTGGTGGTGATTATGGTGGGAACTCCTATAGAATGAACCCAAAGGAAAATAAAGAAATGAAGGAAAATAAGAGCCTGGAGCTGGAGGAAAAAAAAAAAAATCTAATGTCATTTGAGCACCTGGATCCAGCCATGCCTGAAGCTAGATACTCCTAAAATTTTCAGTTAAATTGGCCAATAAATTCCCTTTTTACCCAAGCTACTTGAACAAAAGCCAAAGTATCCAGGTGGATGTAAGTTTATTCTCCATGCTCTACCTCCATGGTAGCAGCAGACAATGGGAAAATGAACCTGGGTTGGTTTGTTTTTAGGATTTGGAGGCCAGACACTCAGAACAACTCAAACAGAACTTCCTGCTGCCCCTGCTGGAGAGGAAAGGGTGACTGCCTTCCTCTCTGCTTTGGGACTGCAGCTCCTATTCATTCAACATAACACTCATGAGGACCACTGTGACCCTAACGTTAGGACAGGCAACAAACACAGAAACGGAAAGTGTGACAGCAGCCCTGGAAGAGTGTTCAGTCTAGACGGTGACCAAGGCCTACAGACAAGCCTTTCTAATGCAGTATGAGTGCTTTGGTGAGGGACAGGCAGGCAGGGGCCTTTGGGCTCCCAGAGGTAGAAGGCCTACCCCCATTGAAGAGGGAGGGACAGATGCAGAAAGGCTTTCCAGAGGAGGTGATTCCTGAGATAAGATCAAAAGACAGGCAGAAGGAAGCTGGGAGAATACAGGTGGGGGGAAGTTTTTAAGCAGAAGTTCCTGCTAGGAGCATAGACACTGAGGCCTCAGACGGCAGAAAGCATGCGGGGGAGTAAAACCAATTCCAAATGACAAGGTATAAAGTGCCAGGGAAACAATGATGAGAATGGAGGCCACATCCGGCAGGGGCTTGTAAACCACAGAAAGAGTTGCAGTTTAAAACTGAAGAGTTTTAAACAAAGAAGTCGGGGCTGGATTGTGTCTTAGAAAAATCACTCTGGGCTGGGCATGGTGACTCACACCTGCAATCCCAGAACTTTGGGAGGCTGAGGTGGGTGGATCACCTGAGGTCAGGAGTTTGAGACCAGCCTGGGCAACATAGTGAAACACCGTCTCTACTAAAAATAAAAAAATTAGTTGGGCGTGGTGGCGTATGCCTGTAATCCCAGCTACTGGGGAAGTTGAGGCAGGAGAATCACTGGAACCAGGGAGGCAGAGGTTGCAGTGAGCCAAGATCATGCCACTGCACTATAGCCTGGACAACAGAGCAAGACTCTGTCAAAAAAAAGGAAAGAAGGAAAGAAAGAAGAAGGAAAGAAAGAAAGAAAGAAAGAAAGAAAGAAAGAAAGAAAGAAAGAAAGAAGAAAGAAAGAAAGAAAGAAAGAAAGAAAGAAAGAAAGAAAGAAAGAAAGAAAGAAGAAAAGAAAAGAAGAAGGAAGGAAGGAAGGAAAGAAGGAAGGAAGAAAAGGAAGGAAGGAAGGAAGGAAGGAAGGAAGGAAGGAAGGAAGGAAGGAAGGGGAAAGAAAGGAGGGAGGGAGGGAGGGAAGGAAGGAAGGAAGGAAGGAAGGTAGGTCACTCTGGTTGCAATAGCAAAGGTCAATTAACCAGAGTTCACTTCTGAGGCTGTTGTTCTCCCTGCAAGAGAGGAAGCACCCTGGTCTAAGAGAGTGATGGTGGGGTGTCTTAGCCCATTCAGGTTGCTATAACAAAATGCACTAAGCTGGGGGGCTTATAAACAACAGAAACTTATTTCTCACAGTTCTGGAGGCTGGGAAGTCCAAGATCAAGGCACCAGCCAATCTGGTGTCTGGTGAGAGCTCCCTGCTTCATAAATGGTGCTTTCTTACTGCATCCTCACCTAGCAAAAGGGAAGGCCAGCTGTCTAGGACCTGTTTGATAGGAGTGTTAATCTCATTCCCAAGGCAGAGTCCTCATGGGCTATTCACTCCCAAAGGCCCCACCTCCTAATACCATCACCTTGTTGACTAAGTTTCAATAGATCAATTTGGAGGCAGACAAACATTCGTATCATAGCAGGGAGTAATGATGATAGCTGTCATTGGTTGAGCATGTATTATGTGAAAGGCTCTGTGTTAACCTCACTGCAGGAATCAGTCTTTTAGCCACTGTAACATCACTATTTTGACAGAAGAGGAAACTGAGAGACAGGTTAGGCAACTTGGCAAAAGGCACAAAAATGCGGGGTCAGGAAAGCCAAGATTCCAATCCAGATGTGCTGGCTCCAGCATTCTGAGTAGTGAAGAGGTGACAGAGCGGGAAATATCTAAAAGATCATGTTGGAAGAACAGGTCTGATTGGATGGTAAGGTCAGGAGCAGAGTGAGGGATGAGGGAAGCCTCATGTCTCCCAGGCAGGGCCTACTACCTAATTTGTGGACCTCAATGAAGAATGCAAGTGCTGAGTACTTTGTTCCAAATGTATTAAGAATTTCAAGACAGTGCTGGCAGAGTGTAAACCAAGCACGGGGCCCATCAAAGCTTGGGGCCTGGTGTAACTGCCTCATTGGGATTATCAAGCAGCCCAGTCAAGACAATCATAATGATGACCACCATTCACACTGGCCTCCTCTGCACCCAGCACTGTGATAAGCTATCAATCCACATTACCATGCCTCCTCTCACACGGTCAGGATGCTATGACCCCATTTACAGCTGAGGCAACTGGGGCCAAGCAGGGCACGCAGAGCTCAGAGCCTGGGGGAAGGCTCAGGGGAGGCTGGAGGCTGATAACCAGCTGCTTTTCCTTTGCCTGCCAAAGCCCCACACCTGGTATAATGTTCTCAGTCCCCAGATGAGACCCCAGTTCACAGCTGCCCAGAAGCAGCCTGCCCCAATTCAAAACTCTATCGGGATTTGGGAGAACAAAAAGGAAAATACTAAACAGCCAGACTGGCCCCTACTCTGAGGAAACAAGCAAGGAGAGAGGAAAAGCCCAAACAGCTGGCAGAACACAAAGGCAGCCCACGCAGGAGAGGCCCCACCAACTCCTGGGCACCTCCTGCCTGGAGACCATGTCCCCCAGGGACAAATCCCTGCCGTAGAGGGGTTTATGCTCCAGTGGGTTGTGGGAGGGGAGGTGCAATGGGAACTATAACATTGACAACGGAAAATATTTATTTAATGTTCACTCTGTGCCAGCCTTGCTCTAACTCACCTAATTTTCATGCCCTGTGAAGTAGGTGGTATTATTTTCCTCATTCAGGAGGAAATGAACACACAGAGAGGTTAAGTGACTTACTCAAAGTCATACAGCTGGTAGATGGTAGAGCCAGGATTTGAACCCAGAAGCTGAAAACTTCTCCATCCCCATGCTGAGGACTCACACGCATTCCTCCTGCAAGAGATAAGGTTTACCCAGTTTACAGATCAGGGTGTGGAGGCCCGGAGAGGCAAAGCTGCCCACCCTAGGTCTCGTGGCCAGCTGTCGAGGAGTGAGATTTAGGGTTAGCCTCCTGGCACTCCAACCTCCTCTCCCCACTGCCTCCTCTCCACCTCCCCACTCCAGCAGCCCCAGGACAATCTGCCCCAGGACATGTTACAAGCAACCAAGCCAGGGCCATCCTGGGGCATACCACTTTCCCCTGGCCCTGAGGGAGAAGACAGGACAGGAAGCAACTCCCAGCTGGGTTGCTCACTTGCCCCCCTTGAAAGGATTTTCTGTGTCTCTAGAAGCAAAGTGGATTCGCTGGGCCCTCCCCAGCCTCATCCCTCTGCCTCCTCCACTCCCTCTGCTCTCTCTGGGGGTCACTTGTACTCCAAGCACTAACATGGAACCAGAGGGAGGAAGGTGCAGCGGGCAGAGAAGGGGATGGCAGCAGGGCTGAAACTTGAGATCTTAGCCTTGGGGGGCAGGGGATGGGGGTGGAGGGAAAGAGGGAGACCGAGACAGAGACAGGAAGGGAGAGTTAAGTTGCATTTAGTTTTCCAAAGCGGGCAGCATTGGAGCTTGGCGTCTGTGTGTACATGAATGTGTGTGCGTGTCAGCGTGCGTGTGAGTGTGTGCTCGTGAGTGTGTGTGTGAGTGTGTGCACATGTCTGTGTGCTGTTTTCTTCCCTCCCCTCCAGCAGGGAAGCCAGGCCTCACTGGATAATCAGAGGGCTCAGAGGTGAGGCAGGCAGAGCAAGGTTGGTGCACGCTTAGGGTAAGGGCAATGTGCGGCCAACACTGAGGAAGGAAGAAGGGAAGGAGTGAAGAATAGAGGTGAGAGGGTGTTGGGTGGGGGCGGAGGGAGGCAGTGAGAGGAAGCAAGCAGAGCAGCCGTGGTATTCAGAGCAAGTATAAATAGCTGCCTGGACAGAGCTGGGCCAGACAGAGGTTTGTAGCTGCAGCTGCAGGCAAGCCTGGCCACTGTTGGCTGCAGCAGGACATCCCAGGCACAGCCACTGGGGCTCTGAGCAGACACCCCTCGCCATTGCCACATCTTCAGAGGCTCTCCCAGCTAGCCATGCTGCAGGGCAACCTCCTCCTTGTGGTTGCCACCATGTCTGTGGCTCAACAGACAAGGCAGGAGGCCGATAGGGGCTGCGAGACACTTGTAGTCCAGCACGGCCACTGTAGCTACACCTTCTTGCTGCCCAAGTCTGAGCCCTGCCCTCCAGGGCCTGAGGTCTCCAGGGACTCCAACACCATCCAGAGAGAATCACTGGCCAACCCACTGCACCTGGGGAAGTTGCCCACCCAACAGGTGAAACAGCTGGAGCAGGCACTGCAGAACAACACGCAGTGGCTGAAGAAGGTACGGGGCATGGGAGGTTTGCAGGGGGCAGAGGGCGGCTTTGGGGTCTGTCACAATCGGCAGGTGGAGTGTCCATCCCAGAGGCCTTCCCTGAGCATAGAGGGCTGGCTCTGAGCTGCACAAAGAGGGACAGGGATGGGTCTGAGGCCACACAGCAAGATTGGGCAATGTCAGCTGGCAACCTGGCTCTTTAACTGCCATCCCTTCATTCATCCAACAGAAATCCATTCAGCCCTGACCAAGGGCTGAACGGACCAAGCCATCCTGGGTGCTGGGGATACAACAGTATAGTATGTCTCCCTCTGGACTAGTGGGGGAAAGAGGCAATAAGAGATAATCTACTATGTCAGATGGTGAAGCAAAATGAAGAAGGAAGAGGGCAAGTGGTGGCCCTGGGTGGCTGCTTGAGGTCAAATCATTAGAGAGTACGTCTCAGAGGAGGTGACATTTGAACCCAGAGAACAAGGGAAGTGATAGAGTGGGCCAGGCAGGTATTTGAGGGAACGTTCTGCAAAGAGAGCAGCATGTATTTTGACCGTGAGGAGGGAATGCATCCGCAGCGGTGTGTGCCTGGAGAACCGTGGGGTGAAGGCCTGTGTGGCTGGAGCAGAGGAGAGGGAGCAAGGGTGCGGGGAGGTCTGAGAGGTGAGAGCAGGGCAGGTCATGCAGCTGGGGGAGCCACTGGAAGGACTTCAGCTTTTGTTCTGAGTGTCATGGGAGCCACTGAGTGTCAAGGGAGCCACTGAGGGTCAAGGTTGTGAGCAGAGACAGACACCCGTGATTTGATTTGAACAGCATGGACTGTAGGAGGCAGGGTGGAAGGAAGAAGCCCAAAGAGGTGGCCACTGCAGCCATCAGGCGCAAGGTACCGGATGCCTGGAGCAGAACGGGGCTGGGAGGGGGTGTGGCCAGTCAGATTCTGGTGGGTTCTGGAGGTAGAGCCCATCAGCTCTGCTGGTGAATTGGATATGGAGTTGGAGGAAGCAAGTTGCTGAGGACACCACTGTGGTTTTGGCCCAAGACCAGGGCTGCTGTAGAATGCCCTGTCATGCTTTCGTCTTTCAGCAGTGTGAGCACCTACTGTGTGCCCTCGGCGAAGCACTGACTACAGAGGTGTGCAAAGCAGGCTTGGCCCTGGCGGGGCATGAGGGCACAGGAGACATCCTGGGGGGTCTGAGATGGGACTCTTCAGAGTCCCTAAGTGAGAGCTACCAAGGAAAGGGAGAGGGACCCAGGAGATAGTCTGGGCGATGACTGGGGAATGAAGGATGCAAACTAATTCCTGGAGTTTTAGAAGGTATTAAACAGCAGACAAGATTGAGAACCACCTCTGGCTCCAGGTAGGATAGCTGTCCTGGCTGCCTCCCTGGCTCCCTGCTAACACTTGGCCCCCACCTCCTATTCTCCATGCAGCAGACCAAAGAATCCCCATCAAAACCTAAGTTACAACCTCTCCCTCCTCCCAGGGCTACCATGCATCCGAATAAAAGCAAGAACCCTTTCTCCCTGGAGTTCCCTCTCCCAGACTCCTACATGGCTTATCCCAGCCTCCTATCCTCTCCAGTGCCATCTCCTCAGAGGCCCTCCCTGCCCTCCCTGTATAAAATAGCTACCCTCCTTCTTCCACCCTTTATCCCTTCTGCTGGCTTTGTTGTTTCTTTTTTTTTTTCTTAGCACTTATCCCTACCTAATGTTCTTAAAAACATTTCTTTTGGTCTGTGAGCTCCCAGAGGGCAGGCGCCATGTCTCTTTTGCTCACTCCTGGGTTCCCAGGGCCTAGAATAGTGCCTAACACATAGTACGTACTCAATAAATGTCTGTAGCATGAGTGAATGCATGAATGCATAAATGTTCTTCCAATCTCTCAGGTCCCAGGTCTCCATCCTGCTCCACGATGACGCAAAATTGGCATCGATGGGATCCTGAGCCCAAAACTCATGACCTGGATCTCCCCCAACATCTCCCTGAGGGTCCATGGGTGTCTCAACTCCAAAGCTGCCTGAGATGACTCCCTGCTCTTCTCCAAACACCCTCCTCCTGCCTGTCTCTCTCTGTTTAGGGTGACACCACCACCCAGCCACAGGCTGTCTGTGCCCTGGGGGCTTCCTGTGGCTCCCACCTATCCCCCAGGCAGCTGGCTCAGCCCATCCTGTGGCCTAGGCTTCTCTCATGGTCCATCTTTCTGACTGAGGCCTCGTCATCTTTCCCAGGATGCTGTCATCACCTTCCACTGGGCCTCCTACTCCAAGTCTCACCTGTCACTCTCATCCATCTTTGAATCCCCCGGGTGTCGGATGCTTGGGAAACATTGGCTGAGAGCTGATGGCTTGAACTGATGGCTTGCAGGATCAGAAGGTCACCTGGTCCAATGCCTCAGCCTGGGGTGGAATGTCCTTTCCAGGCATCCATTCACCTAGCCTGAAAATTCTGAGCTGGGGGTCAGTCAGGTCACCGTAGAGTGCCGTAGGGCCTAAGATCACTGATATGGGAGTTCAGCTGACCTGGCTGCAGGTACTTCCTTACCAAATGGCTACGGATGAGCAGGTTTCAGTCTCCCTTGGTTCATGTAAACAATAATTTCTCTCTCCCCCCACTGACACTCCTGGTCCCCAGTGGAGAGTGCTTGCTACCTTCTGTGGCTGTGGCTGTGACCTTCCTCTGGTTATTCTCTTGGTCCAGGCATATCTCAGATCTTCTGAAACTCAAAGCCTTTTTTTGGCTTTTTCTCTAACATCTCAGAAAAGTTAAAAAAAAGAGTTTTAAAATACTCTTATCTAATGGCACCATCAGCATCATCGTCACCATCATCACCAATGCCATTAGGGATGAACAAGCTCTCAGCAAGATTCTGTTCATCTAGACAGACACAGGGGAGACCCTTCCTGTTGCGAATCCCAGAGGCCATCATCTGCTCAGCCTGTGCCCCCAACTCCCCTCCTGTTCCCCCAGTGTACAGGTGAGGAAACAGGCCAGAGAGGGAAAGTGACTTGCCAGAGCCATGTAGCAGTGAAAGCCAATCTGGATTCTCACTCCAAACTGCAGGTTCTTTTTCCTGACTCTGGAAGGTGTCAAGGAGGCAAGGGCAGCAAGATCTAGAGAGGATGGGGTGCTCTTGGTGCTCCCTTCTACTGCGGAGTTTCCAAGTCCCCAGATACCCACTCTCTTTTCCTAGCATACGGCTTGCTGTGTCCTACTGCCAGTGCTCATCAGGCATTGCGAGAGCCCCGGCCTCACCCCTTCTCTCTCTCTCCTCTTTCACACTCTCCTCCTCCCCTGCACTCCCCTTCCCTTTCTTCTCCCTGCTCTCCCCCTCCTTCTGCCTCCCTCTCTCTCCTCCTCCTCCCTCCTGAAAAGCCCCTGCCCCAGTGACTCCCATCTGGAGCCAGCTCATGGGGCTGCACATCAGCTCTGGGCTCTGCTCCACCCCCCTCATATGGATGAGAAGCTGCAGGCAGGAATATTGAGGAGGTTGGGGGACAGAGCCAGCCGCAGTGCAGGCATCTCTAGCTGGGCTGGGCAGCTCAGTGGCTAGTCATATGACCTCCTCTGTCCACCATGCCCTCGCTCTAGGACCCAGAGCTGGCCCTTCCCTCTCAGTGCCTCATCCGGAGGCTGGGAGGAGAATGACAGCACCTACTCCTGACCTTTGATGTGGGGTCAAGAGAAGCAGAGCAGGGAAAGCCTCTGCACACAGCAGGTGCTCATTAAGGGCTCCCGTGTGTGACTGCCATTCCCCCAGTTGCCCCAGGTGTCCCACCCAAGAAGTGCCATCCTCTGCCTTCTCTTCATGTCCCCGCAGATGAGGAGAAAGGAAAACCAGGGCCAGACACAAGCCCCAGCCTCCCTGGCCCACCCCCACCACCTGAGGGCAGCACATCTTCCCCAGTCTCTGAGCTCCCAGGGGCAGGGCTGACTCCACCTGGAAACTGCAGGTGAGAACTACTTTCTCACCTTTAGGGAGCAGCCAGCAGCTGCTGGCCTGGGGTCCGTGGCAGCCCTCTCTCTGCCTATCTCCCTGTCTATCTCTGTCTGTCTCTGTCTCTTTCTCCCTCTCTCTCTCTTAAAGACAAGGTCTGGCTCCCTCTACCACGCTGGGGTGCAATGGTACAACCACAGCTCACTGCAGCCTTGAACTCCTCAGCTCAAGCGATCCTCCCGCCTCAGTCTTCCAAGTAGCTGGGATGGCAGACACGAGCCACGGTGGTCAGCCTGTCTCTCTATTTCTGAGTCTCTCTGCCTCTGTGGATCTCTCTTGGGGCGCTCGCAGTGGCCCTGACTCACTGTTGTTAACTCTGTGGGTGTCTCTGTCTCTGATTCTCTCTCCTGGGTGGCTATCAGAGTGTCTCCCTGCATCTTTTCCTGTCTCTTTCTCAGCTCCTCCTTTTCTCACCCCGAGGCCATCCCTCCCACCTCTACCTCCCTGGGTGTCCACACTGAAGACCCAGGGCACAACTGCCAAATGACCAATGCCCACCCTGCAGCTGGCTGCTCAGCCGGGGCCTCTTTCTCTTCCTGCTCTGCACCCAAAGCCGAGCAGAGAGGGGTCAGGGGCTGGGCAGGGGCCTCCCAACCTGGCACTGCCCCAGCTGCTGCTGTTTGCTCCAGGTCTCTGACATCAAACCTCAGAATAACTGGGCTCCTCGGCCTGGCAGTTGTGAGGCCTTGCCTAGCTGGGTGTGGGTCAAGAGAGCACCAAGGAGGAACCCAGGGTGGGGTCCTTGCCCAGACTGAGACCCTCCCAAACTGACCTGGTTTGGGAGTCAGGGTTCCAGTTGCCCCAGCCTTCCCAGGCTGCCCACAAATTCTTGGCATTTTCAGGCTTCAGTTATCCAAACAAGAAGTGAGTCTCGGTGCCGAACAAAATATCTTGGGGTTTGATTTCCTAACCTCACCGCTGGCTCCTTTCTAAGCAGTTTGGGACTGGGGGATGGGGTGGGGGAAACAGCATCTGCTTCTTAAAGGAATGGGATTATTTTTCCAAGAAGGGGGCCTAGAAACAGCTGGCACAGATACCCTCGGCCTGGGGATAACCAGCTGGCTCATGCCTGGGATGAGGTGGGGGTGCAGGACAGGCACCAGCAACAGCAGCCTCCCTGACGACTCCCCCCAGAGGGATGGGTTTATTTGTTCAACTGGCTTGGCCAGCCATCCCACAGAGGACAGGGCCACAGAGGGCAGGGCCACATGTTTCTAGTTCTCTCCTCCCCGGCCTTAGAGCTCAGCCAGGCTGGGATGTACACAGACCTTTTTCCCCTTCTCCTTGGGCAGGAAATGTTAGAAAACAGGCCCCAGGTCTGCCCCCTAAGCCTGCACCTCCAGTCAGACTCCGGCCGCAGTTTGTTTGCATAACCTCAGAGCCAGCTCTGAGATGTCAGGAATGAACTCTGAGAGGTGGCTGTGGGGTCTGGGGAGGACCAAGTTGGGGTCAGGAGGTCAAGTCCCAGGGGTACCACTCCAAGCTATGGGAGCCCGGGGAAGCCACATATATCAATTGGCTCCTCTCTAAAGTGGAACTCAAAATACCTGTGCCTCCCAGAATGAGTGGAGGATGAAAAAACAGTTATGACGTAATGAGTAAGTACTCATTTAGTGAGCATTTACTGTATGCCACACACTGTCCTGGGTGCTTTATGTTACTGCCTTTAATTCTCACCACGACCCAGTGAAGTAAGATTGCTTGTCCACTAACAAATGAGGAAACTGAGGCACCAAGAGATTAGGTGACTTGCCCAAGATCTTACAGCCAAGAAGGGCAAAGTCAGATTCGGCCATCTGATGCCAGAACCTATTATCTCAGCACTTAGGCCAGTTTCCTGTCCAATAAATAAGCCATGTCCATGGTGGGCAGGTCCCTGGGCATTAGTTGGGACCTGGAAAATACAGAGGACCCTGGTCCCCAAAGGGGAGATCCATAGCTGCTAGACTTTTCTTCCCCCAGGAGCCCTTTGCCCAAGGAGAGCTTCCCTAGGGCTTTTCTGCCAGGGATGATTCAGGTAGGGCCTCAGGCAGCTGTGGCCGTTCTGAAACGCTAAGAGGCTCTAGAAGCTGAGTCTGGGTGTCCCCACAATTACACGCCCCATTCTTGGCCCAGAGCCTGGGGGTAAATCCCACAGAAGCCGAGTGTAAGGCCCTGAGTCCTAGTTGACTCAGTCTGAATCCCAGCTCCACTGCTTACTGGCTGTGCCTTCTCAGACCATTGCTTTTCCACTCTGTGCCTTGGTTTCCTTATCTGTGAAGTGAGGCCACTAACAGAAGCTACTTTGCAGGTTATTAAGGAGATTAAATGAGGCAATGCACATGTGGGGCTCAGTACAGGGCCTGGCAGAGAGTAAGTGCTCAGTAAACGTTAAGACTCCAGGATTCACAGTGCAAGGAAGGAATCCTGTCATACCATCCATATCTTACTATAGTTTGCTTTTGTTCCCTCAACTTTACATCTGTGAGATTATTAGCTGTGTAAATATGAGAAAGACCCGAGCTTCAGTTTTTCAATCTATAAAATGGAGGTGATGATACACACATTGCCTGGGTTTGCTGTGAGGCTCAAACGGCTGGTCAGGGGATGTGCCTGGCACTGCTCCAGCATGCAGAGAACCAGGAGATGCTACTATTGTTTCCTCTGTCTTCTGGGATAAGTGCTTTGCTGTGGTGAATTCACATATGGGACTTTCTCTGGGCCAGGCACTTTATATGTGTCTTATAAACATTGACGCATAAACCTCGTGGCATCCTAAAAGGTGGGGCTGTTATGATCCCCATTTATTGTGGGGAAACAGAGGCCCAGGGAGTTTACACAGCTAAGAAGTGAGGGAGGTGAGTTCGTACCCAGGCAGACTGGCTCCAGACCCCACACTCGTAACCACTACGCAGGCCACCTCTCTGTGCCCACCATTTACAGATGGGAACACTAAGCCTGGGCAAGGGAGTGACTCAATCACATTCACCCAAGGGTCAGTGGCAGGAGTTGGCCCAGAACCCAGGGTTCCTGACACCCAGCTGAGACCCCTGTTTCTCCTCTCCAGAGGCAACCAGATTCATAGCATGCCATAAATGTCATGAAAAATTCATGCATCCTTTCAATTCTGGGACTATGTGTAGATGTGTAACCCCAGACCCCTGCCCCCCACCACACACAAACACAAATGTGTATACACAGCTCTGAACTTAATTTGCCAGGTAAGAGTATTCATTCCTGCTTTCATTTAATTGTCCCTTCCACCAGTGTTTATTGAGGGCTTACAATGCGCCAGGCACTATGAAAGTGACAAGGATTTAGTAATGAGCAAAGAAGACCATCCTTCCCCCTTGCCCCTGGAGCAGCGGGTGTAACTAACCTAGTGATTTCCCATGTGCAACGATCAACCATGATATGTGCCGTGAAGGAGGGACCAAGAGATGCTAGGGGTGGATAATGGGTGCCTGACCTTGAGGGAGGGAGGCACTAGGAAGAAGGACAGAGCTAAGATCTAAAGGCTGGGTTGGCAGTGGCGAGGCAGGGAAAGGAAGCAAAAGCATTCCAGGCACAGGGGACAGCAAGTGCAAAGGCCCTGGGGGTAGAATGGGCCAAAAGCAAAGGGCATTCTGTGTGACTACAGTGCAGAGAGCGAGGAGAGCATGGCCAAGATGAGACTGGAGTGCTCACCAGGAGCCAGACCAGATGTCCCTGGTCCTGACCCTGTTCTCCATGGAGGACCATGGAGACTGGGAACTGATGTGGCCACTTTTCTGTCCTGTCTTCACTGAGGATCATTCTGTGATAGACTGTGGACCTCTGGGCCTGCTTCTACCATCTTTGTCTGACCCTAATCTTATCCCTATCACCCCATCTGCAGGATCAGCCTCAGCCACCAAGAAGGCAAGATAGGCACATAGAAAGAGCTCAGCCATTAAGTTAAAAATCTTCCTTTACCAGCTGTGAGTAATGCTTGGCCTTTCTAGGCCTTAGTTTACTCATTTGTGTGGGGAACAATCACCATTTTCCTCCAGGCTGCTGGGGATCCAGTAACAGAAGAGGTACACACTGGAGTTGTACAGGCAGAAAGGCCTGGTGCCACGTGGGGAGATACCCCAGCAAAGCCTCCATCTGTCTAGAACATACTTTGCCCTATTTTCCCAAGGTTGAACTGAGGTTGGGGGATGGGCAGGGGCGCTGTCACATGATCCCTCTAGCCAAGTGGCCTTTCAGAAGCACCACCTGGTTACACCTGTGAAGAGCTACCTGTCCTTGGACAAGTTATTTAACCTCTCTGTGCCTCATCTGTAAAATGGGTTGATAAGAGGTCCTACCTTGGAGGGTGCCTACCTTGGAGCCTACCTTGGAGGGTGGCTGCAAGGACTTAATACACCTAGTGGTTAGAACAGTGCTGAGCACATAATAACTGTTCAATAAGCATGTTGCCAACAAAATGGACACACCACCCCATTCTGTGACGTTCAAGTATCAGGGAGGTGAGCGATCGAAAACACCTTCCAAGATCAAGGTTGAAATATAGACGACCACCAAAGCCATACCTGAGCCTGAGGAGGCAGGGACCCTGGCAGCCCCTCCCAAGTCCAGATGGCAGAGGCAGGCCCTGTTCCCTTCCCTCTGCATCCCCTTCCCCCACACTCCTCATCTTCTCCTTGTGGCCTTTCACCTGGGATGAACACTGGACCTGCCACCCCATGAGAGGTGAGGCTCAGGAGCCAGGGAGGTCCCAAATATTCCACAAATATGGGAAGCACTACTGTGTGCCAGGCACTGTGCTAGGCCTCATGAACAAGACAGACAAGAATCCCAGCCCAGACCCGCAGAGCACAGATCCCAGTGGCCATTTCCCTATTCCTTCCAGGCCCTCTGCAAGGGGGAAACAATGAGGCCACTGAGGTTCAGAGAAGCTCATCACTGGCAGAGAAAGGAAATGGCAAAGCTATTGAGCAAGCTTGCTGACTCTCAGTGCAGTGCTCCAGGCCCAGACCACACTGGACGTTTGGAGACGCTGGGCCTGTGTCAAAGAATTGAGGGTTGAGCTAGGGTTGAGAAGCTCATCCCTCCGTGAGAGCCTGTTGGTCCCCAACTCTCTCTACCCCTGGCTCTCAGCCCACTGGCTCTGCTTGCCCAGAGCCTGACCCAGAAGAAAAGCAATAGAATGTCTTGCAGAGAGGAAAACAATGAGGAAGGCTTGGGCCCAGCTACTCGGACAGGACAAGACAAACCATGTCAGTTTGCGTTGAGCCACAGGGTGAGGGCCTGGTGCAGGCCCGGGGGACAGAAGAAAGGCAGAGGAGGAGGGGCCAACCCTCATAAATTACAAGTCAGCCCATTGTCAAAATGAGGCAACTGAGGCCTGGGGATGGCAGAGAAGAGAAGCAAGAGGGTTAAACCTCTGTAAGCTCTGGAAAAGCAGTATATTAATTATCTATTGTGGCATAACAAATTACCCTAAAACATTTAGCAGCTTAAAATAACAATAAACATTTATTATCTTTCACAGTTTCTGAGGGTCAGGAATTCTGAAACAACTTAATAAGGTAGTTCCAACTTGGGGTTTTTTTCATGTGGTTGCACTCAGATATCAGCTAGGGCTGCACTCATCTGAAGGCTTGACCTGGGCTGGGGCTCAGCCTCCTGTGGCTGGTGAGCTGGCGCTGGCTGTGAGTAGAAGGCCTCCGTTCCCCTCCAGCTGGGTTCCTCCCAAGGGCTGCTTAAGGGTCCTCAGGCCATAGTGGCCTACTTCCCCTAGAGCCTGTGGTCCAAGAGAGGGCAAGACAGAAGACACGATGCAATGGTTTAGCCAAGGAAGTCACACTAACAGTTCTACAATATCTAATTAGTCACGCCAGCCAGTCCTGACTTGTTGAGAGAGGGGACTACACAAGGGCATGAGCACCAGGATCCCTGGGGTCATCCTGAAGGCTAGCTGCCACAAGCAGCCCACTGAATGGCTAAGGGTGTGGTCTTTGGAGACCAAAGGCCTATATTTAAATCCAGTCTTTGCCACTTAGGCAAGATGCTCATCTTCTCAGTGCCTTCCTTTCCTCATCTGTAAAATGGTGACAATGGGAGAACCAAGGACTAAATGAGCTGTATTTGTAGGGCTTTGGGGTCATGCTTGGGACACAGTAGCCCTTTAGATGTCTTCCTTGGGAGCCCCTGGCAGCAGTGCAGAGCCTGGCCTGTTCTGGTAGCTGCTCTCTCCCCAGCACCATGCCCAGGTCTCGGCACATCTAAATGAGTTGGTTGGAGGAAGTAAATGAGCACCAAGACTATGTCTAGTTCATTTCTAGAACATTCCTCCTACAGATACCCCAAGCTGACTCCCTGCCTTGCCATGGGCCTCCCTCCACTCCCCCGGGAACACTCCTGCCTGCCCTTCCCGTCTCTGTGCTGGTGTTTCTTCTCCTTTCTTTCTGCCCTGGCACCAGTTAGCTCTCTGTTCTCTGGCCTCTGTGGTCTCCACTGCCTTTGCCTCTCACAGCCTCCAGCAGTGGCTGGGCCTGGGCTCGAGGCTCCAAACTTGCTTCTAGCTGCCAAACAACTATTCAGTGGAAATCCGGTGCCCCTTACACAAAACTGACCCATTTGTTCTCTCCACAAATATTTATCGAGGACCTCTCATGTGCTTAGCCCTATTCTAGGCATAGAGGATGTGCTCATGAATAGGGCAGACAAACCTCTGCCACTCCTGGGGCTCTTCTGGTGGGGGAATTGGACAAATGACAAATGACTAAAGTGATTTCAGATGGCATGAAGTACTGTGTAGAAGCCAGAGTGCACACTGTGATAAACAGGTGGAGTAGAATGGGGGTGGTCAGGGAATGCTTCTCAGAGGAGGTGACATTTTCAGGGAGACCTAGAAGTCAGAAGGAAGCTGGTGGGAGATGCTTTGGTGCTACTGAGATTGACGGGTGTGGATGTGTGTTGGGAGGGGGTGCAATAAGCAACTCTGTGGCTCCTGTGGCCACCTCTGCAGACCCTAGGGCCTCTCCTCCAAAGGGGCAGAAACCACTAGGCACAACCTCTGCCAAGGGCAGTTTGTTAACGATAGTCAAAATCACAAATGTTTTGGGAGGCCAAGGTGAGGTGGGAGGATCACTCGAGCTCAGGAGTTCGAGACCAGCCTGAGGCAACAAAGCGAGACCCTGATATCTACAAAAATTAATGAAAAATTAGCTGGGCCTGGTGGCACACACCTATAGTCCCAGCTACTTGGGAGGCTGAGGTGGGAGGATCGCTTGAGCCTGGGAATTCGAGGCTGCAATGAGCCATGATCACACCACTGCACTCCAGCCTGGGTGATAGAGCAAGACTCTGTCTCAAAAAACAAAAGACCAGAAAAAGTGTGATTTCACTCAGCAATTCTACTTGGAAGGATTTATTCCCCACATAGACTTGTGGGAATGTTAAGTGACAGGTGTACAAGGATATCTGTAGCAGCCCTGCTTGTGATGGTTAAAGCCTAGAAACATCTTACAGGCCCAGCTAGAGGGGACTGGATAAGCAAACAATGGAGGCCCATAGATGGAACTGCAAGCAGCTTAACAATGCTGAGGCAAGTCTACCTGGATGAATGTGGAACATGCTATGAATAATGTTAAGCAAAAGGAAGCCAGGTGTGGAATGGCAAGCTGAGGTTTTTGTAGCCTGAAGGGCAGGTGGTGGGATGGAAACACAGTTACTGCAGATGTATGCATAGCGTTTCTCTGGAAGGAAACCCAGGAACCTCCCTCATTGGCCTGTAGGGAGGGAACTGTGGGTTGAGGCAGGGACAGAAAAATTTGTTTTTCACTTCACTCCTTTTTGTTCCTTGGAATTTTGAACAATGTGTTTATATCACCCATTCGAAAAATAAAATTACAAAGATTTACATTTAAGTTGAAACACACACACAAAGCTATGAAAGATCTGATCCCCCAGATTTTCATACATCTGGACCAGATCTGGCCATTAGCTCCTGTGTCTCCGTTAGCCTCCGGCACTTTACTTTCCTGACTGGGACCTCAGTTTCCCCATCTGTGAAATGGAGGGGATGGGAGCTGAGTGGTCCCTGACGGCATCATTTAGGTCTCCCCCTCACTAAATCTTTGCTCCCCAGATGTCTCCCTGACTGGGCTCCTACCCCTGGGGCATCCCTGCTAAAGCCCTTTTCCTTTTACCATCAGGCCAGGCTCAAATCTCCACACCCGGCGCCACCCCCGCCATGGGGCTTTGGTTCAGCCTAGGACCTAGAACAGGCTTCACCCCAATTCCCACACCATCCCAGTACAGCCTGGTTTGGACTCTGTTCATTGGGGACTGTTTTACCTGATTCCAAAGCAAAGAATTTTGGTCTCCACTAAAGGAATCTGCAAGGAGTCCTGGTCCTCTCTAAGCCACACGGGACCCACGGCAGAGTTTAGAGCAGAGGGAGTCATAATCTGACAGGTTGGCCAGGACCTCACTGGCTATGCGTGGAGCATAGCCTGGGGGCCCAGGGAGCAAGGACAGATGCCAAGAGTATCAAGGAAGCTGTGATCCCCACTAGAGATAATGGGAGCTGGGACTGGGGTGGAAGTGGCAGGGCTGGGCAGAAGTGGTCAGATTCTGCATGCGCCCAAGGGTAGAGACAACAGATTGGATGCAGGATGTGAGAGAGACAAAGGAAAGCAGGGCAGCTCTGAGAGGCTGGGTCTGACCAACTAGAAGGGTATAGTTTACTTAATGCACACCCCGATTCACAGAAACCCTGGTGCTTTGGGTCTGTTTCTGGAACAAGTCTAGGCAAAGACCCAGGAACTAGGTCAACAGGCAGAAGCCAGCAGCAGGGTTCACCCCGTCCTCTGGGCTCACTGGCTGCAGGGCTAAAGCCTGGGTCGTACCCTGGGTGAGGGAAGCACCACTTTCACCCGCCCAGCCCCTGCCCTGACCCTCTTACACCCACCAGACCTGACCTCCCAGCCTTCTAAATCAGTAGACCTGGGGATGAATCTAGCATCTGCAACTTGATGGGTGACCTCAGGTAAGTGACTCTGAGCCTGAACCTCCATTTGCCCATCTATAATTGGGGTCAACAGCAGAGCCTACAAATATCCAGACAGTCTTCCAGGCCCCAGAAGGCAGGCAAAGTCCTTGCACTCTCAGAGTTGGTAGCCTACTGGGGACACCAGTGAGGAACCTTGTGTGGGACAGGCCTTCAGGGGTCTTAACCTTTCTTGTGCCTTGGGGTCCTTTGGCATCTGGTGACCCTCTCTCAGAAAAAAAAATTTTTTTTTGAAATGTAAAATTAAATGCATAGATTTATAAAGGAAACAAATTGCCTTGAGATGCAAATGTCAACATAACAGAAAACAGGTTTCTGATATAGTCCTATATTATCTCTGTATTAATGCACAAAACAACAAGACTGAGTGGTGAGTCAAGTACCTTCCATCATTTTGAGGCTGAGGTGAGTATACACAATGTGTCATAGATGTCCACAATCACTGCAATGAGACATTAGAGTTATCTGCGGTTTCTACTAGTGACAAAGCCGCAGGCCCTGCTATCACCGCTGTAATAGCCTGTGGCATATACTCACTACCACAGGAAAAGTTAATTTCAGTTAGAGACTAGTGAGAAAAGAATGTCCTTTTTTTAATGCAAGTTTACAGGTTCCTTGAATTCTATTCACAGATCCCTGGGGGTCCAGGACATCAGTTAGGGACTCCTAGTGTTTATATACTAGTTGTTAGATATTCTATTAATTATACCTGTATACACTCTCATTCTACTTTTAAAATCCAAACTATTTCAATACAGGTAATGTAAAAAGAAAATGCCATGACCATCACCCTATTGAAACCCCCTCCCCTGAAGCAAATCGCTACTGTTAATAGTTTGGTCTTCTTGGTTTTTATATAAAAATACATCATTTGGATCATGCTTACACACAAATGGATCCACATTGTATATAGTGTTCTGCCTCTTGGTTGTTTTTTACTCACAAGCATGACAGGGACATCTTTTCAGATCAGCATCTGATGTAGCTCAACCTCATTCTTGCCTGTTTGTTTGTTTGTTTGTTTTGTTTTAAGATAGGGTTTCGCTCTGTCGCCCAGGCTGGAGAGCAGTGGCATGATCAGAGCCCACTGCAACCACCTCCTAGGCTAATGCCATCCTCCTGCCTCAGCCCCCCAAGAGGCTGAGACTACAGGCAAGCACCACCACCTTCAGCTAATTTTGTTCTCTTTTTAGTAGACACAAGGTTTCACCGTGTTACCCAGGCTGGTCTCCAAATCCTGAGCTTTAGCGATCCACCCACCTTTCCTCCCAAAGTCCTGGGATTACAGGTGTGAGCCACCGTGCCCAGCCATCAACCTCATTGTTTTTAACAGCTACATAGTGTCACGTGCGTCCATGTGACGAGACCACCAAACAGGCTTTGTGTGAGCAATAAAGCTTTTTAATCACCTGAGTACAGGTGGACTGAGTCCGAAAAAGGAGTCAGCAAAGGGAGATGGGGTGGGGCAGTTTTATAGGATTTGGGTTGGTTGTGGAAAACTACAGTTAAAGGGGGTTGTTCTCTTGCGGGCAGGGGCGGGGGTTACAAGGTGCTCAGTGGGGGAGCTTCTGAGACTCATTGTCCAGGAGAAGAAATGTCAGAAGGCAATGTCATCAGTTAAGGCAGGAACCAGCCATTTTCACTTCTTTTGTGGTTCTTCAGTTGCATCAGGCCATCTGAATGTATACGTGCAGGCTTGGGCTCAGAGGCCTGACATTCCTCTCTTCTTATATTAATAAGAAAAACAAAACAAAATAGTGGTGAAGTGTTGGGGCGGTGAAAATTTTTGGGGGTAGTATGGAGAGATAATTGGCGATGTTTCTCAGGGCTGCTTCGAGCAGGATTAGGGGCAGCATTGGCACCTAGAGTGGGAGAGATTAAACTGAAGAAAGATTTTGGGGTAAAGGGTGATATTGTGGGATTGTTAGAAGGAGCATTTGTCATATAGAATGATTGGTGATGGCCTGGATGCAGTTTTGTATGAATTGAGAAACTAAATGGAAGACACGAGGTCTGAATAAGAGAAGGAGAAAAACAGTTATTAAAGGACTAAGAACTGAGAGGACCTAGGACATCCAATTAGAGAGTGTCCAAGGGAGTTCAGTGTAATTATTTGCTTGATTGGCAGTTTTTGGGCTCTATCCTTGAGTATTTTTATGTTGTCATATACCAGGCCAGATTGATTTAGGTAAAAACAACATTCTTCATTTGGAAATATGCAGAGTCCTCGTTTCACAGCAGTGAGTAAGTCGAGGCCTATTCCTGTCTTTTTGTATTAATAATAAGAAAAACAAAACAAAATAGTAGTGAAGTGTTGGTGTCATGAGGGGAACAGGAAGCTGTTTGGTCCCATTTGCAAATTGAATTTTGGGAGTAAGGAAAACTAGTGTTCATGTGCCTGTCCAATTAGCAGGTAGACACATGTAGGTAGAGGATCCGCAGAGGAAGAAGAGAACTTGTGCGAGGCAAAACTGGAAATGCAAAGTAAAAAGGTGAGAAGGGGTACTAAAAGGTTTCTTGTACCCAGATTCCTTGGGATCCAGCTAGGGTGGCGGCCGTCAGGGGCTGTAATGGGGACTGATGGGGTAACTGCCTAGAGGAGGAGGTTCAATTTTCATGGTGTATGAGAAAGCATCGAGTATCTACGAGCAACTGTTCACTATTATTTACAGGGCTGGGTATAAGCAAACAAGAAGAGGGCCTGGGAGGAGAGTCTGAAGAGCAAGGGAAAGGTAGCCAAGGATGGAGTGAAATACAGGGTAAATGTCTTAAAGGAAATGAGAGGTTTTAAGAGGTGGGCTAGTGGCTTGTAACCCACATGGAAGAGGTTATGAAAGGATGATAGAATGGAATGGGCCTGTGAGGCTGGAAGGAGGAACTTTTCTTGGTCCAAGAACCATTTGCCTTGTGTGGGAAGAGATTGATAGGTGGAAGTTTCAGTGGGAGAGTAGGTGGGAGTGACGGAAAGAAACTAAATCATGAGAAAGGGCTTGACTGAAGTAATAGGGGCAGTCCCTGAAGCCTTGTGGCAGTACAGCCCAAGTAAGTTGCTGAGGCTGATGGGTGTCAGGGTCAGTCCAAGTGAAACCGAAGAGAGGCTGGGATGAAGGATGCAAAGGAATAGTAAAGAAAGCATCTTTGAGGTCCAGAACAGAATAATGGATTGTGGAGGGAGGTATTGAGGATAGGAGAGTATATGGGTTTGGCACCATGGGGTGGATAGGCAAGACAATTTGGTTGATAAGGCGAATATTTGGACCAGTCTGTAAGACTTGTCCAGGTTAAAATGTTTCAGCCTAATAAGGGAACTGGGCAGGTGGGGATAATTTAAAAAGAGTGCATAAAAGAATGTCCCAGGCCAGGCGTGGTGGTTCATGCCTGTAATCCCGGCATTTTGGGAGGATGAAGCGGGTGGATCACAAGGTCAGGAGATCGAGACTATCCTGGCTAACATGGTGAAACCCTGTCTCTACTAAAAAAAATAAAAAAAATTAGCCAGGCATGGCGGCAGGCACCTGTAGTCCCAGCTACTCGGGAGGCTGAGGCAGGAGAATGGCATGAACCCGGGAGGCGGAGCTTTCAGTGAGCCGAGATTGCACCACTGCACTCCAGCCTGGGCAACAGAGTGAGACTCCATCTCAAAAAAAAAAAAAAAGTTACCCCAGTTGGCACCAAAGCTGGGAAGTTTTAAGGAGTCTAGCAGCCTGGCCGTCAATACCCACAACAGTTATGGAGGCAAGGGAAACAGGCCCTTGAAAAGAAGGTAATGTGGAGTGGGTAGCCTCCATATTGATTAAGAAGGGGATGCACTTACCCTCCACTGTAAGAGTTACTTAAAGCATCTGTGATGGTCCAGGAGGCTTCTGAGGCACTCAGGCAGGGTCAGTCTTCAGCCGCTAAGCCGAGAAGGTCTGGGAAGGAGTCAGTCAGAGAGCCTTGGGCCAGAGTTCCAGGGGCTCTGGGTGTGGCTGTTGGGTGAGTTGGACAGTTCGATTTCCAGTGGGGTCCCACACAGATGGGACACGGCTTAGGAGGAATCCCAGGCTGTGGGCATTCCTTGGCCCAGTGGCCAGATTTCCAGCACTTGAAGCAAGATCCTGCAGGAGGAGGTCCTGGAGGAAAAACTGGCTGCTGAGGCTTAGGCGTTTTGAAGTTCTTGTGTGCTGGAGATGTGGCTGGGATTTCTCTTACAGCGGAGGCAAGTAAATGCAACTCAGAAATATGTTGCCACTTGGCTGCCTCTTCTCTATTACTGTACACCTTGAAGGCAAGGTTCATTAAGTCCTGTTGTGGGGTTTGAGGGCCAGAATCTAATTTTTGGAGCTTTTTCTAACGTTGGGAGCAGATTGGGTAATAAAATACATATTAAGGATAGGGTGGCCTTCTGGCCCCTCTGGGTCTGGGGCTGTGAAGCATCTAATGGTAGCTGCTAAGTGGGCCATGAACTGGGCTGGGTTTTTATATCTGATAAAAAGAGCCTAAATGCTAACTGATTTGGGAGAGGTTGGATAACGAAAAAGGAGCATTAACCTTGACTATGCCTTCAGCTCCAGCCACCTTTCTAAGAGGAAATTTTGGGGCAGGTGGGGAGGGCTAGTTGCAAAATGAAACTGTAAGCCAGACCAGGGGTGAGGAGGGGAGGTGATAGAAGGATTATAGGGTGGGGGAGTGGAGGCTGAGGAAGAATTGGGACCTGGCTCGGCCTGGCAAGGAGCAGCCTCAGGGAAGAGGGGAGAGGTCAGAAGAGTCTGTAGAAAAGGAGAATTCAAAGGACTCAGAGCTTGGAGTGGAGATTGAAGGAACAGACAGGAGAGAAAAAGAAAGATTTGGGAGGAGTCGCATTGGGAGCAGAGACTAGGGAGGGACCAATGTGTGAAAGAATGCCTGGACGTCAGGCACCTCAGATCATTTGCCCATTTTTTGACAAAAATCATCCAGGTCTTGTAAGATGGAGAAATCAAAAGTGCTGTTTTCTGGCCATTTAGAACCATTGTCAAGTTTGTACTGGGGCCTAGCAGTATTGCAGAAGAAAATAAGGCATTTAGGTTTTAGTTCAGGTGTGAGTTGAAGAGGTTTTAAGTTCTTGAGAACACAGGCTACGGTGGGATGCAGGGTGGAAGGTTGCCCACAGTGAAGAGGTAAGTTAAAGAGAAAGCTAGAGACGTGGAGAAGCGGGTGGTGAGCAGCCCTGGGCTGTAATATGGGTGAGCAGCCAAAGCAGGCGTCCCCGCGATTGACTTGTCACCAAGGGAATATGGGTGAATGACCAAGGCAGGTGTCCCCCCAGTGATCAGACACCAGTGGAATGTGGGTGAATGATCAGGGCAGGCGTCCCCACAGTGATTAAACACCAAGGGAAGACTGTCTTCCTGAGTCCATGACCGGTGCTGCAGTTTTGGGTCCATGGATAAAATGTGTCTCCTTTGTCTCTACCAGAGAGAAAAAAGAACCAGAATTGGAAGGACAGGGAGATTGAAGGGTAGTGAGAGAGGCTGAAGAAGAGAGTGAAAAGACCGTTTACTCAATTTGAAATTGGTGAGATGTTCCTTGGGCTGGTTGATCTGAGGATCCAAGGTCGTAGGTGGATCTCCGCAAGGACAGGGGACTGGTCTCCTGAAGGAGTCCTCCTGTCCTGGGTCTTCAGCACCAAATATCATGCGCGTCCATGTGAAACAAACACGCTTTGTGTGAGCAATAAAGCTTGTTAATCACCTGGGTGCAGGTGGACTGAGTCCGAAAAAGGGAGATAGGGGTGGGCAGTTTTATAGGATTTGGGTAGGTAGTAGAAAATTACAGTTAAAGTGGGTTGTTCTCTGGCTGGCAGGGGCAGGGGTCACAAGGTGCTTGGTGGGGAGGTACGGAGACTTATTGTCCAGGAGAAGGAATGTCACAAGGTAGTGTCATCAGTTAAGGCAGGAATCAGCCATTTTCACTTCTTTTGTGGTTCTTCAGTTGCATCGGGCCATCTGGATGTATATATGCAGGCTTGGGCTCAGAGTCCTGACACATAGTAAGCTATGGCCCAGACATACCAGAATTTATCATGCATTCATTATGTAACTACAATGACAGTTATCTCAGGAATGCTCCCTACAACCCAGGGGAAGGAGCTATGATTATCTTCATTTCAAAGAAAAGGCTCAGACCCCAGTAGAGGCCCCAGCCTAAGGTCACACAGCCAGTAAGCTAAGAGCTGTGATTCACACACAGATCCATCCATACAAAGCACTACTCTCTCTGCATTGATTTTTATCTGCAGTCGACAACATGCATTTCCCAAACAGGAACCTCATGCACCATTTTCCATGGAAGAGAGATCGATGCAGGGCATATCGTTGTTACTCATCTTCATTTTGATCCTCAGATACCAGACATGCTCCCACTTCAAGGCCTTTGCACTTGCCTTTTCCTCTTCCTAGAGTTCCCTCCCTCCTGACTCTCCCAGACCTTGCTTCTTCTCAGCCTCTCAGCCCAGATGGCCCTCTCTGGTGGGGCTTTCTCCATCATCCTGGCTAAACTTGCCTCCAACCCCACATATTACCCTGTCTTATTTTCTTCATAGCATTCATCGAGATTTCAATGCAATTGATATATTTAGTAGAAGTGCCCTGGAATCAGAAACTTTACCAATTTTGCTCATTTCTGATTATCTAATACCGAATACAGGATGAGCACATAGTAGGTGCTCAAGAAATAATTCCTGAATGAACACATGAATGAAACTCAGAGAGGGTGAGGGGGTTCACTGGAGGAAATCTATTTACTGTTACATATGTATATTGGCGGCATTTTATAGAACCTTGTGTTGGGGGTGTTGTTTTTTATTGAGATATGACCCACTTACAGCAAAATTTACCCTTTTCACATACAGTTCCATGAGTTTTGACAGACATATACAGTTATGTAACCACCAGCAAAATCATGACATAGAACATTGCCAATATCCCAAAAAGCTCCCCCATGTCCTTTAACAATCAATCCCCACCCCCCAGACCCAGGCCCTGGCAATCACAGATTCTGACATTTTTAGAGAGTCATACAAATAGACTCCTACAGTATGGGACCACTGGAGTTGCATATTTTTCACTCATGATCCATCTGAGGTTCATCTGTGTGTTTGTACACATCAATGGTTCTTTCCTTTTTATTGCTCAATGGAGTCCACTGCATTGATGGACTGCAGTTTCTCCATTTGCCAATTGATGTCCATTTTATATAAATAATGCAGGAGAGAAGCAGGCTTGAGCAGATCTCCTTGGCCACGGAGCCTGCTCATCCATGGATCTGCACCTGTTATTTGTCTGGATCACCCCTCCTCCCCCAGCCCCTGCCTGTGAAAATTTCTTTCTTTTCCTTCAAGACCCTTTGCAAATACCCTCTCCCTAGCAAGGAGCAGGGTGTGGTGACCCATGACACAGATCTGTAAGGGGGCTCAGAGAAACACAGTACTCTCTAAGGGCTAACAATGAAAGTGTGGCAGAGCCGGAACTCAAACCCAGGGCCAAGGGGATGGGGCAGTAGACCAGGGACCAAAACTCAGTCTCTTTGCCAGCTGAAAGGGTGATAAGAGGTCAGGCCTTTGTACCCCATCATAGGCCTGAGAATTCGGCAGCCTGAGAGTGATGGAGAAGGGACAGGTCTAATCCTGGAGACGGGGCAGGGCATAGAGAGAAGCAGATCCAAAAAAACAAGAGAAGTAGATCCCACATAGGGTCAGTTCCTCCACTGGGATCCATCCCCTGCCCTTCCAGCTGGTGCCTGAGCCCTGGGCCAGACCTAGCTCCCACCACCCAGGCCAATGTTAGTCTCCAGAGCCCAGCCCAGCCTAACTGAGCCCATCTGGCCCAGATTATCCCAGGGCCCGTGCTGGTGGGCGGGTGTGGCAAATAGGGTGATGGGCTCCAGCTGTGGGTAACCTTTGCCCTGCCCAGCCACTTGCAACCACAGGACAAGTGGGGAACCAGTGAGGTGCTTGGGGAGCTCCAGTCACTTGAGAGGACCCTGAGCTGCCCTGAATCACCAGCTCAGCTCTGCAGCCCTCAGGCAAGGAGTCTTAGAGCCTAGCCTGCCAGATGGTGACCTTGGGCAAGACTTCTGGGCCTCAGTTTGTCCATGTTCAGGCAAATGAGAAGCTTGGGGAAGATGCCTGGGAAAGTCTCACCTCAGGCATGAATTTGCTGTTTGACTACTTGGAGCAGGTGCTCAGTACCTGGATGTCTGCTTTTTAATTTAGATTCTAGGAGGTCAATGAAGCATGAAAAAGTCTGAAACCAAACTTGATATAGCTATATTTGTCCTCATCCATGCTGGTGGGCCCAGCCAGCCACACATTAGAATCTCCTGGGAGCTCACATGCGGTCCGTGGCTAAGATTTACCGCGGACCCCTGGACCAGCCTGCTAGCCCATGCTCCGATGTTAATGACATCGAAGGCACCCCTCCCGAGGAAATCTCGACTGCACCACCTCTACTAGGCTCCAATTCAGCAGGAAGCAGTTAGTGCAGTCGTCAGCCGACCTCCCCAACAGCACTTGGGTTTTCCTGTTGAGAGCGGGGACTGAGAGACAGGACTAGCTGGATTTCCTAGGCTGACTAAGAATCCCTAAGCCTAGCTGGGAAGGTGACTGCATCCACCTTTAAACATGGGGCTTGCAACTTAGCTCACACATGACCAATCAGAGAGCTCACTAAAATGCTAATTAGACAAAAACAGGAGGTAAAGAAATAGCCAATCATCTATTGCCTGAGAGCACAGTGGGGGGGACAAGGATCGGGATATAAATCCAGGCATTCAAGCCAGCAAGGGCAACCCCCTTTGGGTCCTTTCCCTTTGTATGGGAGCTCTGTTTTCACTCTATTTCATGCTATTAAATCCTGCAACTGCAAAAAAAAAGAAAGAAAAAGGAATCTCCTGGGAGCTGACAGAGGGGTTAAAGACAGGAAGGCACAAAAGGCAGACCCATGGAGAGGAGGGCAGCCTGGCCCAGAATAAGGCGAGTAAACGGATTTGAAATCCACATTGGGATCACAGTGGGCAGTACTTACTAGTGGGTTGAGTGTGGCTGCTAAGAAAAAGAGAAGTTAAGATTGAGGTCTGGGTTTGGGGCTTCAGAACTGGGCAGAGCCATTTCCTGAGATGGGAAAGACTTGGAAGAATGGGGTGGGAGTTACAGGGACAGAGGCGATGAGAGCTGAGGAATGAAGAGTTTCACACTGGGCTTGAGATGCTCATTGGAAACCATGCAGAGATGGCAAGTTGGGGACAAGCAGGGGAGAAGTCTGGGTGGGAGATGGTGACGGCCCCATCAGCACAGGGAGATGTGGAAGTCCAAAGACTGATCTCAGCACCTGGAGCAGGGCCCTGATGCATTTGGATCCTCAGACCCCTTGGCCTCTGGTCCTGGTGAAGCTTAATAATAGTTTCTCAGAAATGCATAAAATCAAAGCATAGGAACACTCAGTAATATGGAAATCATAAGCAAAATATGAAAAATAAAATCTGTGATCAGGCATAGCGTTATCCAGTGGTGGGTGTGATGTCTATAATTCCAAAGTCCCAGTGAGTAAAAACAATGTATTAAGATACTGTAAGAGTGTGTTGTGATATACAAATATTTGGGATTTCTATTGGTAATGACTCTCAGGACCTGATAGTATGGCTGTGGTTTGTGACCTAGGCTCATAATTGAAGGAAATGCCAAATTTTAATTGCAGATTAGTGGACAAAAAATGTGATTTTTTTTTCTCACTCAAGTTCATGGAGCCTGTGGTTCTTCATTAAGGACCCCTGACCTAGGGAGTGAATGTACATAGAGACAAGGACCCAGGACTGGGCCATGGGGGCCCTGCCGTGTAGGAGTCTGTAAAGGAGTAGTCAGAGAGTGGGTGGTTAGGGGCTAGGAGGAAACCAGGATTGGGGGGAAGTCGTCCAGTAACAGGGAGTGGCCATCCAGGTGATTGCTCCTGAGATGTCAAGCAAGATGGAGTGTCCCTTGAGTGCAGTGTCAAGGAGGGCTATCTATGACAAGGTGAATTAAAGAGCAAAGGGGGGAACTGGGCGTGGTGGTCCTCGCCAGTAGTCCTAGCTATTCGGGAGGTGGGAGGATTGTTTGAAGCCAGTAGTTTGAGGCTGCAGTGAGCCATGATCACATCACTGCACTCCAGCTTGGGTAACAGTGAGACCCCGAAAGGCAAAGGGACCTCCCAGGATGGAGAGACCTGACTGGAGGTATACAGGAGGATGAACACTATGGGCTATATTTATTCTCTCTATATTTTTTTTTTTTGAGACACGGTCTCACCCTGTTACCCAGGCTGGTGTGCAGTGGTGCATCTCAGCTCACCGCAACCTCCGACTCCCAGGCTCCAGCGATCCTCCTGCCTCAGTCTCCTGGGTAGCTAAGACCACAGGCTTATGCCATCATGGCTGGCTAATTTTTGTATTTTTAGTAGAGATGGAGTTTCGCCATGTTGCCCAGGCTGGTCTCAGACTCCTGGGCTCAAATGATCCACTCTCCTTAGCCTCCCAAAATACTGGGATTACAGGTGTGAGCCACCACACCTGGCCTCTATGCTTTTTTGTATGTGTGAAATGTAACATCATTACATTATTAACGTTATGTTGTTGTTGTTTTTTTTAAGTGAGGGTGGGTATGGAGGTGACAAACTGGAGACAACTTGTAGAAGTTTTGTGTTGATGAGATCAGAGAAATTGAAGCAGCCAGAGAGGCTGTGGAGTTAGTTTTTAGATGGAAGCTGTTAGCACATGCTTGTGTGCTGCAGGGAGGGGGTGGGCTGACGATGCAGGGAAAGAAGGAGGGGGGTCTCTCTGGTCTTCAGTCCCTGCTGCCACTCTGCATCAAGGGCTCTCACACTTGAGCAGGCATCTGACTCAGCCAGGGGGGTTGTTAACCACAGATGGCTAGGCACCATTAAGAGGTTCCGGTTCAGGAGGTCTGGGGTGGGACCTGGAAATTCACATTTTTAATGAGCTCTCAGCTGATGCTGACAGAAGAACCACACTTTGAGAAACATAGCTCTAACCAGTACTACTACCGCCCACAAGCACCCGTTCCAGGATTTGATAATGGAACTTGCTCCCTTTGAAACACTCCAGGGTGAGGAAGGGATGGGAATGAACAGTCAAGATGGAAGAAGGGAGAAGAGATGAAGGAGGAAGTGGCTGGAGCCTGGCCCGAGCCAAAGTCACCACCTCTCCCGGGGAGCACCCATCTTCCCAGGGACCCTGGGAGCTGACCAGCTGGACCTTCTGAAAGACTGAGTGAGAGGGCAAGGGAAGGAGCCAGGGACGGGGGTGGGGGGCGTGGTGAGAGGCCAGCATGTGTGCCGAATGGCGAGGCAATGGTGAAGGGGAGCTGGCTCTCTGCCCGCAGGCACTGAGCCCTGAGAACACACTGTTCACCTTTACAACAGCGTAGTGGTGTCATGCCAGACCAGCTCTCCTGCCCTTGGGAAAGAGAGCAGCCCTTTCAAAGAAATGAACATTTGCATGTGGGATCCCAGAACATCAGAGCTGGAAGAACCCTTGGAGACTGGCCAGTCCAGCCCCATTTGGCAGATGGAGGGGATCTGAAGATAGAAAACACAGCTTGGCCAATGGACCTGCAAACTCTTTGTACAAGGGAGAGATGCATTCCCACTCCCTGCTGGCTGGCTCACCCCAAGGAAGCTGGGGAAGGGGCATGTGATTGGGCGCTGTGCTCTGACCCTTGCTGTTTCCCCTTTTTCATCAATTCATTGAACGCACATTTATGAGCACTCACTGTGCGCCATGCATTGTGCTAAACATAAAAACAAGGTAGTGAGCAAAACCAAGTCCCTGGCTTCATGGAATTGACATTCTAGAGAGAGAAACAGACAACAGACAGATAAAAAGAGAGATAGTGATTTTTAAAAGTCAGGTGGTGGTAAGTGGTATGAAGAAAGCTGAAACAGCATGAGGGTGTGTGCCATGCAGATGGGGATCAGGGCTGGGGCAGGATTCCAGAGGGAACAGTGAGGGAACAGCTTGTGGGTGCATGCTTGCTTCGTTGGAGGGATGTCACGGAGGCATTGCATCGGGATTGAAGTAAGTGAGGGAGAGGGGTATAGGAGAGGAATGAGAGTGTAGTGGCAGGCCCAGTCATGGAGGAACCTGCAGTCATGGCTTTTCCTCTGCGTGAGATAGGAACCCTGGAACGATTTTGAGCAGATAAGGAGTGTGACTTGACTTAGGTTTAGCAGGAACCCTCTGGCTGCCTAGTGGGGGATGGACTGTGCAGGGGACAAGGATGGAAGCAGAGAGGCAGATGAAATAGGCATATAAATCCCTCCCAGGGAAAAATCTACTGGGATAGTCCAGGCAAGATGTAATGGTGGCCTGACCTGGCCCGGCATGTTCTGAGCCCGGAAGGCCTCACGTGGCTGCTCAGTGCCCTCCCGTGGTGACACGTGGGAGGGACAGGGGGCTTCCCCCAGCCCCTCCCCGGTGACCCCAGCCCATGGTCTCCCACAGCTAGACAGGGCCATCAAGACGATCTTGAGGTTGAAGCTGGTGCAGGTCCAGCAGCAAATGGCCCAGAATCAGACGGCCCCCATGCTAGAGTTGGGCACCAGCCTCCTGAACCAGACCACTGCCCAGACCCGCAAGCTGACCGACATGGAGGCTCAGGTAACAGAGGGTGACTGAGCGGGCACTGAGGGCCTGTGGCTGGCCAGGCTGGTTCGTAGCCCCAGTCATCTTACCTTGATCTCTGACCCTGGGTAGGGTCAAGGCCTCCTCTGGGCCTGTAGCCCCCGGGGTCCCTCCTCCCTGATGAACTTGTCATAAAACTATCTCCCTCCAAGCTATGAGCCCTGGGGGGTGGATGCTGGGCTTGGCTTTTCTGCCTCTGTAACTTCAGTGCCTAGGTCTGTGCTGGGCACTGGAATGAGGGGTATAGTAGCATAGCTCCCTTGCCCTCAGAGGACTTAAAATGCACCAGGGGAAGATGGATAAGAAACAATTAATTGGGCCTCTGGGGCCAAGGACTTGGAGAGAAGAGGTATCTGAGCAGCAAAGAGCAGGGAAGGAACTAATGAATAAATGAAGGGTAGGAAGTCAGTGGATGAAAAAGCGAGTAACAAATAGACACAATTTGTGCCCATTTGTTTGTTTGATCCCCCGTGTGCCAGGCACTGCTTGAGAAGACTGGTGTCTAGTATATAGCAGGAAACAAAGCAGGCATACATTCCGACTCCTGTGAAGCTTCCCTGAAAATGAAAAGATAAGTGACATATATGGTTATGCGCTGCTTAATGTTCCAGTCAACAACTTGCCACATAGACAACAGCAGTTCCATAAGAGTATCGTATGCTGTTTTTATTGTACCTTTTCTATGTTTAGCTATGCATACACAAATACTTCCCACTGTGTTGTAACTGCCTACTGTATTCAGTGCAGTCACATGCTATATGGATTTGTAGCTTAGGAGCAATAGGCTGTCTCATATAGCCCAGGTATGTAGGCGGCTATACCATCTAGATTTGTGTAAGTTCACACTATGATGTTTGCACAATGACAAAATTGCATAACGACGACCTTCTTACAACGTCTTTCCGTCATTAAGCAACACATGGCTGTATATGTTAGCCAGTGACAGCGCTAAGGAGAAAATAGCATGGAAGAGAGAGCAAGAGGGGGCGTACATTGGGAGTGGTGGGAGGGATGAGAGCTGCAAGCTCATACAGCAAGGCCAGGAAGGGCCATGGAGAAGGTAGGGCTGCAGCCAGGCTTACTGCAGAGAGTGCTCTAGACAGGGGATGCAGCACGTGCAAAGGCCCAGAGGGAGGATGGACGTGCTGGCAGGTTCAAGAACATCAGGAGACCAGTATGCTGGAGTGACCAGGAGGAGAGTGGCAGGCAAGGAGCTAGAGAAGTGATAGGGACAGATCACGCCATAGGGCCTTGCAGGCCATGGTGAGGACTGGGGCATTTCCGCTGCATGAGATGGGAGCCACAGGAAGCTTTCGAACAGAGCAAACATGTTTGAAGAGGCAGCCCCAGGCTACTGAGTAGAGAACAGACTGCAGGCAATGAGGGAGGAGCCCAGGGCCAGAGTGAGGGCCACAGAGCAGGAGAGAAGTGGTCAGGTGCCACCTGGAAGGCAGGGCTGACAGGACCTGCAGATGAGTTGGATGTGGGGGACAGGGATGACAGCTCCTGGGGCCTAAGCAGCAGGGAGAATGGAGCTGCCATCACAGTGATGGAGAAAGGCAAATTTAGGAAGCAGATCATAAGCTAAGTTAGGGCCTGTGAGTGAGTAACCACAAGAACTACGACTGGGAGGGTGGAAATGGGTAAGTTTCTGGAGTAGCAGGGCCTGTGGGCAGGTGGGTGGTTGGGCAGGGCTCCTGTAGTGCTTACGCAGCCCCCTACCTGCTTCTGCTTGCTGGGGCAGCTCCTGAACCAGACATCAAGAATGGATGCCCAGATGCCGGAGACCTTTCTGTCCACCAACAAGCTGGAGAACCAGCTGCTGCTACAGAGGCAGAAGCTCCAGCAGCTTCAGGGCCAAAACAGGTGGGTGTGGCACCTGGCACCAGACTAGGACAGGGGCTGGGGCTGGAGTCAAGTTGAGGACCTAGGGCAGGCACCAGAGCCAGGGCTAGGACTGGGGCTGGAGCCAGGACTGAAAGCTGGACGTGGGCTGGTGTCTGGGATAGGGCCTGCAGCCAGACCTAGGAGCTTGGATTAGGACTGGGGCAAGGAGGTACTCTGGGAGTTAGGGCTGAAACTAGAGCTGGGAATAGCCCCTGCTGGGGAAGGACTGAAACCAGGGTTGGAATCCAGACTGAGGCTGGAAATGAGAGTGGGTACGGGGCTGGGCTGGGGGCCAGGCAGGCATATTGCCTGGCCCAGGCCCCTGCACTGGGTGGGACAGGGGATAGGCATTTTCCTGGGGCCCAGGACACCCTGATTCTTTCTTTCCCTTTCCTTCCTTCCTTTCCTCCTTCTTTTATTTATCTCGTAAATTTTAACAACTTTATTGAGATCTCATTCACCCGTGATACTATTCACCCAGTAAATTTTATTGGCTTTACTTCTTTGCAAATAAATAAATCTGGTGCTATCTACCTGCTTCCTTTCCCAGAAGCAACCACAGTTACCAGGTTCTTGTCTGCACTATCAGAGAGTCTTTGCATTTATAAGCAAATAGGCATCAGGGGAACACCCTTTAAATTACCAAAAAAAAAAATGGTCATGAGGTTTAGATAAAGCAGAAAAATCTAGCAGCTAAGGCTGATTTCACCTCAGTTTCAAGCTGAGTGAAGAAAAAAGCTGCCAAAGTCAGAGTTCTGGAGAAGGCAAAATCTACCTGCTGAACGAGCCACAGGCCTGTGAATCAGGCAAGATGTTGTTCACATGCTGGCTCAGGATAAGGCCATAAGATCCCCCAGATCTCTCTGATCCGGGTGCAGTTAATGACAGTCTGCCCATCTTCTTATTCTCCCAACCCAAGGTCTCAGTGGCAAGGACTGGGACACTTTCAATGACTCTAAATAAACACCAGGTGTCTAGAAATCAGTGAGGATGGAGGATGTCATCAGTAAACTCTTGGCCTATGAAGACAGAGCAGGAATTCTAGAATTTCAGTGTGCCCCAATTCTCTCTTTTCCTGCAGCATAATTGGGAGTCCAGAGGAAATTTCTTCTACCCTAGCTGGACTCATTTTCTTAGTCTGCAGAATGAGTTGGCACAAGTGGATACACAGTAAAATGTCTCTCTCCCAGCCCTGTCCCTCAGCCACCCACCAAGCCAGAGGTAGCCACTGTTCCTAGTTTCTTGTGTATCCTTCCATTCATTCAACCAACAATTATTTTTTGAACTCTTTTCATGTGTCAGGCACTATTATAGACAATGTGGATACAGAAGTGAACAAAGAGACAAAAGCGCCTGTCCTTGTGAAGCTGACATCCTATAAGCTGACATTTCAGGGTTTCTTATGAATGTGCAAACACATACATACAGAAGATTGCTAACTTACAATGGTTGGACTTACAGTTTTGTGACTTAACAATGGTATGAAAGTGATACACATGCAGTAGAAACTGTACTTTGAGTACCCATACTGTCTGTTTTTCTCTTTCAGTACAATATTCAATACTTTACATAAGCTACTCAACATTTTATTATAAAATAGGCTTTGGGCTAGATGATTGTGCCCAATCACAGGCTAAGTGTTCTAAGCATGTTTAAGGTGGTCTAGGCTAAGCTAGGATGTTCAGCAGGTTAGGTGTATTAAATGAGTTTTTGACTTAGGACATTTTCAACTATGATGGCTTTATTAGGACGTAGCCCCATCATACATTTTGGAGCATCTGTACATTCCCGTTTTTATCCTTTTTAAGCCCAAATCGAGCCTACTACTTGCTTATACCTTGTTTTTATAAATTATTATTCAGTTACATTGGAAAGATTCTATAACTGCATGACATACTTGCTCATTCTTTTCTCCACCTTTATAATGCTCCACCATATGTGGTCCCTGCTTTTATCCCTCCAGTCCCCAGTTAATGGATATTGAGGTTGCTTCCAGCGTTTTACTAATCCAGCCATGATACGATGAGTAACATTTCCATATCTCATTTCACACACATGTGAGTAAATCTGGAGGATAAAATGTCCAAAAAGAAAGAGCTGAGTCAAAGGCTTTCTTTTGAAAAACTCCTCTTTGCTTCTAAATCCATTACAAAAAAAGTCTCTTGACTATTATAATATCATCGGACAACAGGAACCTGTACAAAATAAAAGTGAAAGTTGGGCCCTCCATCCTGCCCCCATCTTCCTCCTCTCCCTCTCCATCTGCTCAAACCTGCTCCGCGGAAGTCACAGCCCTTGAGGGAATTTCTTTCATATTCTCCCCAAACACAGGCACCACGGAAGTCTTTCCATCCTTCTCCTATATGTTCACCCCATTTCTCTATATTTACATTAATACTTTCTTTCTTTCTTCCTTCTCTTGCCACACATGGGGTTAGGCTTGATGTGCCCCAAGTCCTGGGTATCTTTCCGATTCTGTGCAAATGCCTCCTCCTTCATGACTGCAGAACATTTCCAGGGACGCCAAAACGCAACAGATTCAGCCAGTCCTGGCTTTTGGGCATCTAGGCTATATCGTTGTTTGTTTGTTTGTTTGTTTTTCTATTACAAGCTAGTCCCCAGGGCCATTCTTGACCATGCTCCCTAGAGGATATCTCCTGAGAGTAGACTGCTGAGTCAAAAAGCAAGCGCATTTGGGATTTGATAATAGCTACACAGTTGCTGGTGTCCCTCCCACACCACCTCTTTCTTCCACTAAACCTCAATCTATATTACTCCAGGGCCGGGTCTCTTTTCTCCCCTCCTCAATCTGTGTCTACAGTGGGCACAGGACGTTCCATCACACTTGAGTCTCATCGTCGGGCTGCAGGGACTCCAGGGCCCAGGGGAGGCGCGTGGGGGTGCATGCTTCGCGAAGATGCCAGGCTCACCTCTGTGCGCCCCCTACCCCGCAGCGCGCTCGAGAAGCGGTTGCAGGCCCTGGAGACCAAGCAGCAGGAGGAGCTGGCCAGCATCCTCAGCAAGAAGGCGAAGCTGCTGAACACGCTGAGCCGCCAGAGCGCCGCCCTCACCAACATCGAGCGCGGCCTGCGTGGGATCAGGCACAACTCCAGCCTCCTGCAGGACCAGCAGCACAGCCTGCGCCAGCTGCTGGTGTTGTTGCGGGACATGGTGCAAGAAAGGGCTAACGCTTCGGCCCCGGGTGAGTGAGCGGGGTGCGCCACAGTGTGGCTAAAGACGGGCGGGATAGGGCAGGCAGACCCTGCTCACACTCCAGGGTCTCCGGGCGCCTGGGAGCCATTGCGGGCCCCACCCTCCCCCACCATCTGTGAAATAGAAATAACAATAAACAGTAATAACAATGGCGGCAAGAACAATCCTAATCCAGGCCCTGTCCCCTGATTCCATGGGTGACCTTGGGCCTGCCCCTGCCCCTCCCTTGGCCTCAGTTTACCCATGGGTTTTGGAGGTGAGGATAAGGGCAACAGCAGTCCAGACTGACAAGTTTGGTCTCCAGGATTCATTCTCCAGCCCCACTTTCTTGGGCTTGTCTTACCCCTCCCTGGGCCTCAGTTTCCCTAGCTGTAGAATGGCAGGAACTGGGAGGTTGGACTCAATGCACCCCAAGGACCTCTCTCATCTTAATGCCCCTGTGCCTAAGCCCAAGAGGGCCAAACAGAAGTGAAGAGGCATCCCTGGCCCTGGCTTCTGGGGCAGGAAAACAATGCTGGACCAGGCTCCCAGGCTCTCACTGACTCCTTCTAACACGGCCTACTTGGGGTGTCCAAGGCATTCTTGGGCCCAGCCGCAATCACTCAGTCAACAAACATTTACTAAGCAGTTACTGTGTGCCAGGCCCAGTGCTGGGTGCTGGGGATACAGCAGCGAATGCACAGTCACAGCCCCTGTCTCTTGCAAAAATGTCCAATCCCTGGTCTATGGGTCCCAGAGGGAAGGAGAAAGAAATACATGGTTCTTGAGTGCATAATATGTGCCAGATTCTCAGCTATCAGTGTTCCTGAAGTTTCCAGACCATGAAAACAGACAGGTCCAAAGGCTGTGCGAAGGAGAAGGGCTCTTAGCCTGAGGCTAGCAGGGAGCATGGGAGGCTTTTGAACAGAGTGGGACTACTTTCAAGAAGCTCTGATTGGAGCCATGAGTGGAGATGGCTTGATGAGAGAGAAAGACCAAAGGGGCTACTGCTGCTCCTGGATCCATAGGGGGAGGCTGGAAAGCCTTTAAGACCCAATAGTGATGGCACTCCAGGCACCACCAGGGCTGACAAGGATTTGAGGGCAGGGGATCCCACCCTGGCCCCATCTAAGTCTGGCAGACCCAACTGAGTAGGGATTTGAGGCCTAAGGAAGCTACAGGCAGGAGAAGTAGACACCTTCCTAACCGTGACATGTGGATTAACTTGAACCCATTACTGGCGTATGCATAGACCTGGCTGCGAGCTGCCTGAATTCATCCCATGTATGGGTTTTTTGTAGCTCAGCCCAAGGCACAGGGCCTGGGCCCAATGCCTCCCACTAACCCACTGCTAACCCAGTCCCCAGCTGAGGCTGAATATCTGCTCAATCATCTGAGTAGGAGGTTGTGTTGGGCACCTCATCTTGGGCACCATTTGCCCAAACACCCTGTCCCGCGTGCCCCACTATCACCAGGGAAGGACACTAGGCAGCTGCTTTCACCCCCTTCTGGATGGAGAAACTGAAGGAGAGACTCAGTCACCAGGTGTAGAAGAGAGGGTTGGATGGAGATGGGGCACAAGAACCAGGCATCCTTGAAGTCTAGCAGGAAGGGAGCACTAGCTCTCTGCATAGCTTTGTCCTAGTCAGGTGGAGGCTGGTGAAAGGAGAAGAGAGTCAAGTCTTCTGATGTTCCCAGGCACTGGGGAGTTTGGTTCAGAAGGTTACAAGGACAAGGGCACAGGCAGAAAAGACCTAACCTGTGCACGATATAAAAGCAGCAATTGTCAATGCAGGCTGTTTGCCCAACCTTACATATGCTCAGTGGTGGAAATCCAAAGGGAGATGTGTAAGAGGAAGGACACTGGCTTTGCAGTCAGATGGGCCAGAGTTCAAGCCCTGGCTCCTTCACTTATTGGCACTGGAACTTCATACAAGTAATTTATTTAACTTCTCAGAGCCTCAATTTTTCTTACTTGTAAAATGGGAATAATAATCTCATAGAGTTCTTGCATAATCAGATGAGTTCATGCATACAAAAGGGTTCAGCACAGTGCCTATGCCCAAAAGTGAGGGAAACTGGTACAAATTACCAGCCCAGATATTCAGAGGAGGACCAGGTCAAACTGTTGCATATCAATATCAGTCTATCCTATTCTTAATGCCTCCTAAAAATATTTTTCCTGGCCCCAAACTACCCCTGGCATTACATGGCACCTTGGAAACACTACAATACATGGTGAGTATTTCACTTTTAGTGTTGATATTATTGTTGTCATTGTTATTGATATTGTTGTAGACTAAGGAAAATAACAGTGAGCAGAGCCTTGGAAAGGGTGGCTGGAAATCTCAGGCCAACCCTGGCTCTGTCCTTGCCTTACTGGGTGAGGTTTGGCCCATCCCTGCTCACCTTGAGGCCAACAGCCTCCTCATGCCTGGTTGGACTCCAATTCCCCATGGGGAGCTAAGGGGGTGCCGACAGGTGGGGCAGGGGTCTCCACTGCCCAGGAAATGCTTGTGGGTGAACCAGAATGGATTTGGGGGTCTTAGTCATCTCATTTGTGACATAAGAGCAATAGCCTTCTCTGGACAAGTGCCCCAGATCCAGGATCTGGGATCCCTGAAGTTCAGATAAAGCCAAACCAGGAAGTCCCACCCTGTGGTAGCCTCCTGGTTCCTCATTGGTGTTAACAACCTATCCATCTGGAATTTTAGCCCCATTCTGGGTACCTGCCTACCCAGAGATTCTGGTAGAATCATAGTTCAAACTTCTAACTGGATTCCACTAATTGAGACAGAGGAGATTTTAAATCTCTGCACTTTATTTGTCAACAGTCACTTTTTCCAGGCCAGGCCTAGAAACCTCTGGTAGGTTTTGGTCATTAATACTATCTTGATCTCATGTAGTCCAGAGGGAAGAAACAGGGGCCCTTTAAGGCCAGCAGTCAGCTTCCAGGGAGGACAGAATAAGGGAGCATATGCCCAGGGAAGCAGGGAGATCCAGCCAAAAGGGTGGGTTATGGAGGGGAGCCCACAGCTTCCCACCCAAGGGAGCTCCAAAGAAGGAAGGTTCTGCCTTACCTGGCTGTGTGCCCTTGGGCCAGTTGCCTCACTCTGGGGCCTCAGTTTCCTGGTCTGTGAAATGGGAAGTGCCTCACTGGAGTTCAGGCCCCAGTAACTCTCTCCCAGAAAACTCTAGCAGCCTCCCAGGCCTCCCAGCTTTGAGTCTCATCCCCTCCAGCCCCCACTCCACACTTTGGACGGAGTGCTCTTTCTCAGCCCAGAGAATCTGGGCTCCACAGCCTGGCATTCAAGGCTGACCTGGCCCTTCTGAAATCTCAGCTTCCTCTCTCCTTTTCCTTCCCCACCTTCTCTGTGCCAGCCTTGTTCTACCCTCTCAGTTGCATCAAACAGCAAGCAGCCTCCCTGGTCTCAACTCCTCTCTCACGGTGTGGGTCATTTCCTCTCCTTGGCCTCAGCCTCAGTTCCCCTCCCCATGCCCTGTCCTCTACACACACTAGGGCCCTTCTTACCTTACGGCCTTTGCGTATGCTATTTCCTCTGCCTGGAATGCCTTCCCCTTCTCCATTGGGCAACTCCTGCTCATTGTACAGGTCCCAGCTTACTGTCACCTCCTCTACGAAATCTTCCCAGGTCTGACTCATCTCCCTGTCCCCAGCACCTCCCAACCCAGAACTTGGCACAAAGCAGGAAGGCATGCCCACTTGGCCCCTTCTATCTTTCCTTGCCTACCTCCAACTGACTTTTGTGTTGTCCCTTTGCAGCCTTCATAATGGCAGGTGAGCAGGTGTTCCAGGACTGTGCAGAGATCCAGCGCTCTGGGGCCAGTGCCAGTGGTGTCTACACCATCCAGGTGTCCAATGCAACGAAGCCCAGGAAGGTTAGGGGGCTCCCTGGGAGCTGTGGCTGTTAGAGGGTGTTGAGCCAAGGGCTTCCCAGACACCCCCCACCCCATCGGGATCAGGCTTTGTCCAGTATCTGAAATACCAGAGGTATAGGGGTGGCTTTGACTTCTGAAACCCCCAGCAGTCAGGGGTCAGATTGTGGAGATAAGCAGAAGTTCCCAAAGTTGGAAGTGCATCCTTCACCAACATCACTTCAGAGGTGCTTTCACTGGAATAGCAGGAAATAGTTCTGTGTTGGTTAAGATGATGATAGCTGATATTACAAAAAAAACCCAAAATTCCAGGGCCTTAGCCCAAAGACATTTCTTTCTAGTTTACATATAGTCCAGTTGAAGGCAGGACTTGAGGTTCTGCTCCATGTGGGAAGTTAGAAACCAGGGCTAGTGGAGTTGCCACCATTTTCAATGACTGGCTCTCAAGGTTGTCCTAAAATTTAAGGTCATCAGATGAGGAGGGTGACAGAGAAGAGCACGGATGCCAGGAGGGAGGGTCTGAGAGCCAGGCCTAGAAGGGAAAAAACTAGCAGATTCCCACTTCATAATTCCCTTTTTTTTTTTTTTGAGACAGGGTCTTGCTCTGGTGCCCAGGCTGGAGTGCAATGGCATGATCACAGCTCACTGCAGCCTGGGCTCCAGTGATCCTCCTGCCTCAGCCTCACAAGTAGCTGGGACCGCAGGCACAAGCCACCATGCCCTGGCTAATACTTTTAAACATTTTGTAGGGACAAAGTCTCCCTGTGATTCCTAGGCTGGTCTGAAACTCCTGAGCTCAAGCGATCCTCCCTCCTCGGCCCCCAAATTGCTAGAATTACAGGTGTGAGCCACCATTGCTCTATTTCCTTTCACCCCCTCTTAATATACCAAGAAGAATGCCTCTGTTTGTCTCCAGGTTGTCTTTTACACTTCTCACACACCTGCTAAACTCTCCTTTCAACAAAAAGAGGTCAAGCTTCCATTTACCTAGTATTGCCAGTCACTGTTCTAAACACTTTACATGACTCATCTCATTTAATTTTCACAACCCTTGTTTGCAGATGAGAGACTGAGGCACAAAGAGGTTAAGGTATGAACCTCCATTTTACAAATAAGGAGAGGAAGGCTCTGAGAGATCATTACTTACCCACCACTTTAGAAAAATGATGACAATGGATGGGGAATTTAAGCCTGAATCTTTCTGATGCCCAGGACTCCCAGGCTCACCTTTTGCTCTGTGAGGGTCTGTCTGCCTAGCCACATTTGGGCCAGCACAGACCTGGCCTCTGGCTGCCTCCAAGGGCTCCCAGCTGTGCCTTGCCCACCCTCTCCAGGTGTTCTGTGACCTGCAGAGCAGTGGAGGCAGGTGGACCGTCATCCAGCGCCGTGAGAATGGCACTGTGAATTTCCAGCGGAACTGGAAGGATTATAAACAGGTAACTTTGCTGCCTTGGGGAGGGGCCGTTCTGCTCTGACACCTGGGGCAGGGGCTGGGCTGTTGGAAGGGGACTGCTTTGCCCTCATTCCTCCCCCAGAAAAAATCAACTCATCTAAAGCTGACAGTGCACATCTGCTTTATGGGACCTCATGACCTGAATTTGAATGTTCTTTCTGAAAGTTCTGACATATGTTCTAAGAAAAAAAGTTTAGCTTTATTTTTGTTTTAATTTTAAAAAAATACATATACATTGCTAATTTTTTAAAGAATACAAAGGAGGGGACAGAATAAAAATCCCCCCAGTCAACCCTGACTGCATTGCTTTAATGAAGTTTCTTGTCTTTTCATACATCTTTGATCATATCTGCAGGAGAGATTCATTAACGGGGAATTGCAGGCCCAAAAATCACATGTATTTTGTCAGATAAGAAGCCCAATTGTTTTCCAATTTTTTACTTAAGTTTTGAATAAAAGACTTTTTGTCAAGCTGACTTAAAATACTTAAAAGCTCTTAAAGTTTTCAAGGCCAAAGAAATAGAAAAAGATACCCACAAGGTGATACAGCAGTTCTGTTATTTGCGTCTGCTTGCTGTTCATTTAAGGAATACTTAAAAATAAATACCAAATTAAGTTATGAGTGTTTTGAACTAATTGGGTTTTAAACAACCATTAAAATGGCAAGGAGGAATAGGGTGTCCAGGTGCAGAAATACACAAAAGAGCACTCAATATTAACCATCAGGCTAACCCGCATTGCATCGTGACTAAATTGGGGAGCGGGCCTTGGGTGTGCCCCTGTCCTTGGTGCTGAATTCTTGTTCTGTCCAAGGGCGTTGGGACATGACATTCCCCACACTCTCAGTTTTACATTTCTGTGTTGCTGAAATCTTGCAGTGGCTGCACTGTCACTGAACAAAGTTTGCTCTACTATTTATGTAGCTGATTGAAATATTTTATTCAATTTTTGTTGAGGTTTAACATACATGTGGCTAAGCGCACAAATAAAGTGTAAGGCTTAGTGAACCTTTAGATATGTATTCAACCACGTGACCACCATTCAGTGCTAGATGTACAACACTCCCAGCACCCCAGAAGCCCACTTTGTGCCCCCTCCCAGTCAATACTCCACCAAAGGTAGTCACCAAGTATTCATTTTTCCTGTTCTTGAACTTCAGAGGAATGTGATTTCAATAATTTTAACAGGCTTTTACACTTACAAAAGTCTTAGCCTTTTCCCTCTAGCAGGTGGAGGGCTCCCACTCCCAGTCCTGCCTACACTGTACTTATGAACTCGATCATTAAGCACAGTGGTTTTGTATAAGTAGCCCTGGAGCCTGGCCCAGCCCAGCTCCTCAGCCAGGGACATGGCCTCCTCCTCAGCATGAGTCTCACCCCACACTCCCCTCCCTATAGGGCTTCGGAGACCCAGCTGGGGAGCACTGGCTGGGCAATGAAGTGGTGCACCAGCTCACCAGAAGGGCAGCCTACTCTCTGCGTGTGGAGCTGCAAGACTGGGAAGGCCATGAAGCCTATGCCCAGTATGAACATTTCCACCTGGGCAGTGAGAACCAGCTATACAGGTGTGTTCCAGGCCCAGGCTGGTGTGGGGGCTGGGGTCTTCAGGCTAGTGTCTACAGAGTCTGCTCCAAGGATCAGTCTCTGGGCGTCTCCTGTTCCTACCATCTGTCCCCCATTTGGGTGCACGTCATGGGATCTGGAGGCGGCTAGTTAGCATTCAGCATGTCCTAGCCACTGGGTGGAGTGGAAAGAATGTCATTGGCACTGCCATCCGAGGAGCAAGAAGGGGTCTTCCAAGGTCAGTCACCCCAAGTCAGCCTTTTTACAGAGACCCAGAAGCAAAAGGAGGTGACTTGCCCAGCCTGTCCTGTGCCCTGGGGCTGGGTGGAAGGGTCCCTGGGCCAGAAGTTGAAATTCCTGCGCTCACTGTGGCCTTGCTCCAGCTTGCTTTGGGAACTTGGACAAGTTAGTCTGGCTTCTCTGAGCTTCTGCTTCTTCAATAGCAGGATGAGCTTAAACATGACGATCTTGTAAGATCATCAAGGTTTCTCACCCCTTCCTCAGCCTGGTTCTTGGTATATTTGAGAAAAGGAACTAGCATTTATTGAGCACCTACCATGTTCCAGGCACCATTATTCCACTTAATCTTCCCCACAACACTTTGAGGTAGGCATTACTGTACCTGCTTTAGTAATATGGAAACTGAGACACCAAGTTTAAGTATCCTGCCCAAAGTTACAAGTTAAATGAGCTGGGATTTGAACTCAGATCTGCCTGCTGCCAAAACTCATGATGTCTCCACAACATGATATTGCTTCTCAGAGAAATTTAAGGATCTTTTAGATAAGCCTGGGTCCTGGCTATCTCTGAGCCAGGACTCACACTCACAGGGCTGCAAAAAACCTCACATGTCATCTGGTTCTTCATAGATTCCCTCCATAGTTGCAATCATCATCCAGCCGTGCTGGAATACCTCTACTGATGGGAAGGTCGCTTCCTCCCAAGGAATCTCTGAATGACTCTCTGTCCTCCTGAACTTTATGCCTGATTCCACTTCTGGGAACTTCTCAGTGATATGCCCCCACTGTTTCCTCCAGCTGAGTCCCATTTAAGCCACTGGCCACTAAAGCAAAGGCTTTTTTGAGGCAGGGTCTCACTCTGTTGCCCAGGCTGGAGTGCAGTGGCATGATCACAGCTCACTGTAGCTTTGACCTCCCAGGCTTCAGTGACCAGTGACCTTCCCACCTCAGCCTCCCAAGTAACTGGAATTACAGGCATGCACCACCATGCCCAGCTAATTTTTGTATTTTTTATAGAAACAGGGTTTCCCTATGTTGCCCAGGCTGATCTCGAACTCCTGGGCTCAAGCAATCAGCCTGCCTCAGCCTCCCAAAGTGCAGGGATTACAGGCATGAGCCATCCTGCCTCCAGCTTCAGCAGGACCTTCTTAATTGCTCCCAAATTGGCTCCCTACTTCGGCTGCCAGTGCAGCCTCCCCCAACCCTGCCATACAAACACCCTGCATTCTCTCCAACCAGGCCCAGCCATCTGCCAAGGGCCAAATAATAATAAGCACTGAATGTTGAGCACTCACCCCGTGGCACTGCTCTGCACACTTCACACACTGACATCACCAAATCACCATAACAAACGAGGGCAGCACTGCTAATTTCACTTTCATTACCACTGGAACAGATGAAGAAACTGAGGCTCGGTGGGGTGAGCCAATCCTCCAAGGCCATGCAGCTCTCAAGTGGCAGAGCTAGAATTTGAATCCAGGCTTTCTGCCCCCGGATCTCATGGTCTTCATCACCAGGCAGGCTTGGACATGCCCACCAAGGCCACAGAGCCTGGCAAAGAAATAGAAACCTTCACCTGGCCGACCACAGGGTCGAAGTTGCAGAGCTGGGGTGCCCTGGAGCCCAGATCCATGGGGGCTGGTGTAGTCAGGGAAGGTTTCTTGGAAGAGGTGGGTGAATGTGAGGAGGTGTGATGGGGCTGGGGTTGCCGGATCATCATCAGCTGGGGAGCAAAATGCACGTAGACTCCCAAGTCAGGCCACACTAGGCTGGCATGTGGCTCTGACCCTCATTCATTCTTAGACTTCAGCAGGTTTCTTTAGCTCTTAAGATTTCTGTTTTCGCTTGTGTAAAATGGGAATAGGGTGTTGTGAGGATTAAAGGAGAATGAGTTAACCTATGCAAAGCACTTTGAACAATGCCTGACACATAGTAGATGCAAAAAAAAGAAAAAAAAGAAAAAGAAGTGTTGCCGGGCATGGTGGCTCATATCTGTAATCCCAGTGGTTTGAGAGGCAGAGGCAGGCAGATTGCTTGAGCTCAGGTGTTCAAGACCAGCCTGGGCAACATAGTGAGACCGTATCTTTACAAAAAATACAAACATTAGCTGGGCATGGTGGCATGTGCCTATAGTCCCATTTACTCGGGAGGCTGAGGTGGGAGGATTGCTTGAGCCCAAGAGGTCAAGGTTACAATGAGCTGTGATTGTGCCACTGCACTCCAGCCTGGCAACAGAGCAAGATGCTGTCTCTAAAGAAAAAAATATATATATTAGCCATTATTACCATTATTGTGACCATTATCACTTCTCTCCAAGACTCAGGTTCAGTGAGATAGGGGAGGCCTGGCATACAGTAAGTGCTTTGTCCCTGGGAGGCAGCAGGCAGGAAAGGCAATCCAGGAAGGGAAACAGCCCAAGCACTCCACCCAGGCTGGGGCTGTCCCTCCAAGAACACCTGGAGGGGAAGCCCAGCCTGGGACAAAGCCACTGGGGATGTTCTTCCTTGACACAGCCCCAACCTGACTCTGGGCCCTTCTGCCACCACCACCTCTGGGTGGCCTCCAGGCTTTCTGTGGTTGGGTACAGCGGCTCAGCAGGGCGCCAGAGCAGCCTGGTCCTGCAGAACACCAGCTTTAGCACCCTTGACTCAGACAACGACCACTGTCTCTGCAAGTGTGCCCAGGTGATGTCTGGAGGTAGGTGCAGGGTGGGGTGAAGCTCCGCCCACCCACGGGCTCACCCAGATTGACATTCCCATTCCCTCCCCAGGTTCTTGTGTGCCCAGGTGCTGTCAGGAGGGTGGGTGCAGGTCCGGGCCTTGCCCACCCATAAGCTCACCAGGCTGTGCCCCTTCGGTGCCTTCCCCCACTGGGTCCTTGAGGTCCCCTTCAGGTCTCACCTCCTCTTAAAGCTGGCACCACCAGTTTTCCTCAGAGACAAGGCTAAAGTAACCCTGAGTGCGGGGCCCTGGGGGGAGGCACCCTGCCCTGTCAGTCCCAACCCCAGGCAAGCCGAACCAGGATCAGGAGACCAGAGGGAGGCAGAGGGGCAGCTCCCCACCAGCTCTGGCTCAGGCAGTGTTTCTTGGTAGGCACAGAGGTCAGAGAACAGGAAGTGGGGTGAATGGGAGAGAGAGACAAAGTAGGAAGAACAGAGACAGGGAGAGAGACCTTCTGAGACACAGAGGGCAGATGGAGAAAGAGAGAGACACCAAGGCTGTCAGAGTCATTGAGCAGCAGATGGAGAGCTACACCGGGGCAGAGAAGTACAGAGGGAGATGGGGGAGAAAGACTCAGTCCAAGGAGAGGCCGGGAGATGAACACAGCATGTGAAAGATTGGGGGCCCAAAGGAAGGGAGGGCCAGAGACACGAAAGGCAGAGAGGGACAAAGATAATCAGAGAAAGATGAACACAATGGGACACACAGAGACAGACCCAAGCACAGAGACCATCAGAGAGAAAGAGATGAACCCAGAGAGTGAGAGACTCAGAGAGAGTGACAGAGACCACTAGAAAGCAGTGGGGAGAGCGATTGGGGGAGGTTGGGGAGCTGGAAAGACAGAGGGTCAGTGAGGGAGGAAGACAGGGACACCAAGGGCTCAGGGAGAAGGCCGGGAGGAGCAAAGGGGCTCGAGGAGTGGCCAAAGCCCCTTGCTGCCCTCTAGAGGCCCCGGCTGAGCAGAGGGTCTGTTGTCCACTCCACCCCCACTCCCACCCAGCCCCATTCCCAGCCAGCTGGCTTCCCAGAGGAGGCAACAGCCCCGATTAGTCTTTGTTCTCTTTGGGACACAGGGGCTGCCTTCTTGCCACTGGCTGGGCTCCCGCCTCCACCAAGCGCCTTTCCTCCCTCTTCCACCAGGGTGGTGGTTTGACGCCTGTGGCCTGTCAAACCTCAACGGCATCTACTACCATGCTCCCGACAACAAGCACAAGATGGACGGCATCCGCTGGCACTACTTCAAGGGCCCCAGCTACTCGCTGCGTGCCTCTCGCATGATGATACGGCCTTTGGACATCTAACGAGCAGCTGTGCCAGAGGCTGGACCACACAGGAGAAGCTCGGACTTGGCACTCCTGGACAACCTGGACCCAGATGCAAGACACTGTGCCACCGCCTTCCCTGACACCCTGGGCTTCCTGAGCCAGCCCTCCTTGCCCCAGAAGTCCAGAAACGTCATCTGCCCCCCTACTCCCCTCCGTCTGTGACATGGAGGGTGTTCGGGGCCCATCCCTCTGATGTAGTCCTCGCCCCTCTTCTCTCCCTCCCCCTTCAGGGGCTCCCTGCCTGAGGGTCACAGTACCTTGGATGGGCTGAGAATAGACCAAACTTGTCTCCCATGACCAATGGTGGGGTTGCAGGCAGGTGGGAAGGTATTTGCACATCGGAAGCTGCCCAGATGGCCCAGGTTCTATCCCTTGGGTTGGTGAGAAGGCCATCTCCCATTCCAAGCTCCTGTTCCAAGTTTTCTGAGTCTTGAGATGTCCTTGAACTTTCTTTTCAAGTCTGAAGGGGCTGCATCCACCCCTTAATGGGTGGGTTAATCATTATTTCCCCTTCACACTTCCCCACTTCTAGGCTCCAATGACCCTAGATCTCAGGGTCTTTAGACTTCACCACTTCTAGGCTCCAGTGTTTGGAGCTCAGGGTCTTTAGGAGACCCAAAAGGACATGCTCCTTCACCTCCAGCGTATCCTAGAGGATGTGTTACAGGGAATAACTATAGCTTGTCTCTAAAAGTACCTATGAGCAATGAGAAAGGGAAACAGCAGGTTAAGTCAAAGTGAACAGGCACACTTCACTGCAGGACTGATCAGAGCCTTTAATATGGCTAAGTGCCTTGTGACTACCCATGAAGGGGCTAGAGTGGGCAGCTTTCTCCAAATTTACTTATTTGAAAATGGGCTCGTTTTGTCCCAGAGCATCTCACAGGACTGTAGATGGTCTTGGACAAAGCTAGTGCTCCCCTGGCATAAGGAGGAGCCCCACGGCCCCATCCCCACCCCAGCTATACTCACCCCTTTTGGCTACAAGGACCACAGTGACAGCCTCAAACAACCTCTAAAAACAACTGGAAATAACCTTTCAGTTAAAACAGATACCATCCCTGAAGAAGGGTCTAGAACTAAGTCCCTGTCTGTGTTATAGGCTCATGTCCTCCAAGGCTCCTTGAAGTCCCAGGAAGCTGATCTCTACCTGGGTGGCTTCCCTCAGGACTCCCTGTAACCTCAACTCCCCCAGGCTCAATTACAGGGACTGTTGGGCAGGACATCTGTCTCCAAGTCCAGATCCTCTCTGCCTCCAAGCCAAAACCCCTAGCCTCCCTCCCTTCCCCATCCAGCAGTGATGGGGCCTCTGTGGTGGTAGGCGGGGAGCTGCAGGGGAGGAGACCAGGCCTCTGCCTGAGTTTGGGAGACCAGGGCCCTCATAGCTTCTTTCAGAGGATGGAGTCAGAAAGGATCCACAGCCACTCTGTCACCTGCCCCCATCACTGTATCATGCTCTCTGCCCTGTTGTCATCAGCCAACACCCAGCCATAACCAGGAGCCCACCTGCCCTACCTCTCTCCTCAGAAGGTTTTCTCCTGGATGAGACTGAGCCAATGGGAATGGGACACCTTCATCCCCCTGGCTCTGCCCCAGCCTTCAGTCCCACTCTCAGCTGATCCCTGAGTAAACCTAGCACAGACTTTGATCTCATTCCTGGGAAACAGCACTTTTCCCCTTCAAGACCCAAAGGACATGGTTGCTAATGGTTGCATTTCAGGCATGATGGGAAATCTTTAGGGGCAGATTGCTGCCCAGAGAGCTCAAATTGCCTTAGGCAGCATTTGCCCAGCAGACCTTTATTTAGCCTCTACTGTGTGCAGTGTGGTGTGGTGGGCAGGGCTTTGGAGTTGGACAAACCTGCTCCAGCTCTGACACTTTGGTCCAGTGGCTCAGCCTCTCAAGGCACCAGTTATCTTCTCAATCATCAAAGCCTCAGTTGTCCCATCTGTAAAATGGAGATGATAATATTCCTTCCTGGCTGGGCTGTGGCAAGGAGGAAATGAGACCATGTATGTCATCTTCTTAATAGAGCCTGGCATGAAGCAGGTGCCTAATAAATGTTTGTCTTCAAAGAGGTGAATGGGGTGAGGAAGGCATTCCCCAGCACATGCCACCCCTTCTCCTGCAGTCAGGTGAGGAAAAGGCATTTTATTTTTGTATCTACATCATTTATTTTTCTATTGTAGTTTCTAGGCTGACTTCAAGCTAGAGAGGAGACAGGGCAAAGCTGTGAGGCCCAGGGACAGAACTCCTCTGGGTGGGATGAAGGCCCAAGTCCCTCTCTGTACTCCCATTTTATAAGGGGGCAGGAAGCTGATTTGAGTCACCCTCAGACATCTGTTCTTTATGTCATTTTATTTTATTTTTTTGAGACAGAGTCTCACTCTCTCACCCAGGCTGAAGTGCAGTGGCATGATCTCGGATCACTGCAATCTCTGCCTCCCAGTTCAAGTGATTCTCCTATCTCAGCCTCCTGAGTAACTGGGATTAAAGATGCCTACCACCACACCTGGCAAACTTTTGCATTTTTAGTAGAAACGGGTTTTCACCATGTTGGCCAGGCTGGTCTCAAACTCCTGGCCTCATGTGATCCACCTGCCTCAGCCTCCCAAAGTGCTGGGATTACAGGCGTGAGCCACCATACCCAGCCTCAGACACCTGTTCTTAAATATTCATCCTTCTTTCTTATTTTCCTTCCTCTTCCATGCCAGGACTCAGGTATAAGGGATAGAAATTCTAGCCCTAAGGAATAAATTGACTCACGTAACTGGGAAGTCTAAGGGTAAAGGCAAGTGAGGTTAGATCCAGAGGCTCAAATGATGTCAGCTCCACCTCTCAGCCCCTCCATCTGCCCCGTTGACTTCATTCTCAGCCAGGATCTTTCCTCACAAGAAGGCTCTGGCAGCCCCAGGCTCATGTCCTCCCAGCTCAGCATCCCTGACCCGGGGAGCTCCCCTGTCTCCATGATTCCAGTAAAGGAATGATTTTCTGCAGCCAGGATTGGTCTTGTGTCCATCCCTGTGCTTATCACTCTTACTCTGCTTAACCAGACCTCGGTCACATGATCATGCCTGGCACCAGCAGTGGGGTCAGTGCACCCAAGTCATGATTTCAGGAAGCAGAGATGCTAGGCGGGCAGGAGCAGGTGTTCACCTTCCCTCTTTCCCGTCCCTGGCTCCCATCTCTCTTCTCTCCACCTCTGTGCCCTCTCTCAGCCTCCCTGTCCCCAGGTCCTGACCCCAGGATCCAGTTCATCCCAGATTGCCTCTGACTATCAAGGACACAGCTGTGTCCTGCCCAGGAATATTAGACCCTATTCTCAGTCCTGGCTCTGCCATTGGATCAGAGCCCCTGGCCCTCTCTGAACCTCAATTTCCCATGGACAGAGCACCTAGCAACCTCCGAAAGCCCTTCTGACAGTGAGGCTGACTCACAGTGGCTGCAGACAAGACCAGCCTGAGGATCCCGGGCAGCACAAAGCACTGTAGAGGGCACAGCCGGTGTGGTCTCGATCCTAGCCTGGGTCTCCTGGGGGCCACAGCTCATAGGGACCAGCCTCTAGGATACCTGCATCTGCAGGTTCCTATGCAAAACCCTTGTCACTTCTCCCTGCACCAGGTTAGTTTTCTTCCCATTTCAGTGATGAAGAAATTAGGCACCAGGCACAGTGGCTCCTAGCCTGTAATCCTAGCACTTTGGGAGGCCAAGGCAGGTGGATTGCCTGAGCTCAGAAGTTCGAGACCACCCTGGGCAACAGGGTGAAACCCTGTCTCTACTAAAAATACAAAAACTAGCTGGGCATGGTGACACATGCCTGTAGCCCCAGCTCCTCGGGAGGCTGAGGCAGAATTGCTTGAACCAGGAGGCAGAAGTTGCGCTGAGCCAAGATCTTGTCACTGCACTCCAGCCTGGGCGATGGAACCAGACTCCATCTCAAAAAAAAAAGAAAGAAAGAAAAAGAAAAAGGAAATTAGGGTTCAGAGAGGGAAAGGGTCTCATCCAAGGCAGCACAGCCAAGCACCACCTCCAGCACATTTGCATTTGTGAGCTGCCTTCCTCTCCCAGAGCACTCTGGGCATCTGGGCATCTACCACCAAACTCCTATACCAAGGGCAGGAGGAACTTCCTGGAAAGGCCTCCAAAACCACTCAGTCTGTCCCACTGGCACTTGATGGATCTTGAGGGAGCCAGATCAGCAGGACACATCATTTCTGAGATCTCTGCATGTTCCCAGCAAAGGCAGTTTCCACACTGGGGAGAGAGTTCCCTGAGTACACCCCAGAGACAACCACCACGGGTGAGGTAGAAAGCGGCCATGTGCTGGGGGGTGAGGGATGGTCCCCACCATGATGGTTTGTAGCCCACATCAGCCCATAGGCTATAAAAGCAACTGACGGATATCATAATGCACAACCACTCAATATCCATGTGACCTTAAGCAAGTTGCACCACCTCCCTGTGCCTCAGGTTCCCCTCTGTAGCGAGCTGGTAACACTACTGCCTCATGGGGTCATTGAAGGATTAATCAATGAATTTTTCTTTGCTGTGGCATGGGCGTCTTTGGCATCTGGTGAAGCCATGGACCCCTCCTCAGAATGGTGTCTTCACATGCTTAAAATAAAATTAAATGCATTGGATTATGAAGGAAACAAATTATATTAAAAACACAGTCATTGGCCAGGCACGGTGGCTCATGCCTATAATCCCAGCACTTTGGGAGGCCGAGGCGGGTGGATCACCAGGTCAGGAGATCGAGACCATCCTGGCTAACACAGTAAAACCCCGTCTCTACTAAAAATACAAAAAAAGATTAGCCAGGCATGGTGGCGGGCACCTGTAGTCCCAGCTACTCAGGAGGCTGAGGCAGGAGAATGGTGTGAACCCAGGAGGCAGAGCTTACAGTGAGCCGAGATTGCGCCACTGCACTCCAGCCTGGGCAGCAGAGCGAGACTCTGTCTCAAAAAAAAAAAAAAAAAAAAAAAAAAATACAGTCATCAAAATATTTTAAGCTGGGCACAGTGGTGTGTACCTGTAGTCCCAGCTACTTGGGAGGCTGAAGTGAGAGGATCACTTGAGCCCAGGGGGTCAAGGCCACCCTGGGCAACATAGCAAGACTTCATCTCAAAAACATGTATATATTTTTAAAGAACACAGTTTTGATATTGTACCATATATGCTTCTTTGCTAACACATTAAATAACAAGATCTACTGGTAGGTCAAAACAAATGATGAGTGTTAATATTTTGAGATATCTATAATCATTATAACAAGATATGCAAATAGCTATGATTTCTAATGGTGACAAAGTTCCAGGCACTCCTGACACTACTGTGGTTTGTGCCCTGCATTCACAATTGAAAGAATGAATTTGTGAATGCCCTACATTCACAAATGAAGAATGAAACAACTGAACTTATTTAAAGGTGAGTGAAGATACACTTCATCCACGGACCCCAAAAAGACATCAGGTTATGTATCCTTAAATTAATACATATATTAACAGAACATATGTGCTTAGAATAGTACCTGGTATATAGCAAGTGCTTGACAAATATTGTTTTTATTAATATATCTTAAGCATAATATAACTCATATATAGTTAATACTCTGAAATGATTGATTTATTAGTATATAAATATGCCATTATGCCAAATACATCTATCCAGATATTGCATATATGCACATATATGAACATATATGCACATTTGAAACACTGTATAGTTACCTGAATAGTAGCCACGTACACTGACCTGTGCATGAACATGTATGTGCATTTCATACTTGTTGCTACAGATGCAAATATGGAGGTAAAAAGATATCTTCCATGTACACATGCAGGTCTGTGAGGCACTCGCTCATGCACACAAGTGCTCACAGGCAGAGAGCCAGATCCACTAGAGATGCTGCCACTCAACTCAGCCTGTGAACAGGTTAGCCCATTTGGACTGTAGATAAGAACCCTAGAAGTCTTCAAGATCCCTGTTCAAGTCTTGTCCTTGTAGGAGGGTCACTACCTGGGTCCTTTCTAGTGATGGCCAACACCCTGTCTGACCCACATCTTAGAAGAGATGCTACATAGCAAGACCCTGAGCAGTGAGGGACATGAATCATGCCCTTTCCCTTTCCCTTCCTAATATCAGTCCCCAGCTCCAGGGCTGGGTCCTTTAGTCTGAAGGAGTCCCCCAGCCACTGATTGGTTCAGGGACCCAAACTGCAGCCAGTCAGCACATGATATTTCCCTGGCCGTGGTTCCTACTGCCAGGGCTGGTCATGTGACTTCAATTAGTTCACTCATACTAAAGAGGAAGACCTAGAGTTTCAGGGATACAGAAAGGTTTCTTCTTCTGCTGGCTGGGTGCGGTGGCTCACGCCTGTAATCTCAGCACTTTGGGAGGCCGAGGCGGGTGGATCACCTGAGGTCATGAGTTCGAGACCAGCCTGGTCAACATGATGAAACCCTTGTCTCTACTAAAAATACAAAAGTCAGCTAGGCGTGGTGGCAGGCACCCATAATCCCAGCTACTTGGGAGACTGAAGCACAAGAATTGCTTGAACATAGGAGGCAGAGGTTATAGTGAGCTGAGATCGCACCACTGCACTCCAGCCTAGATGACAGAGCAAGACTATGTCTAAAAAAAAAAAAAGAAGAAGAAGACAGAAAAGAAAAACAAAGGTTCTCTCTTCTGTTGATGGAGAAGACACTACACAGCATGGATGCTACTCCAGTGTGGACCACCAGGAGAACCACATTTGGGACCAAACTGACAGGGAGGTGGGAGAGTGAGTGGTTGAGTGGAGGGTCAGAAGGGGCCTGGAGCTTTATTGGCATCACTGAGGTCCTGAGTCCTGTCACCCCTGAAGCCCATCTCTAGATGATCAATTTCTTTTTCATTTAAGCCAGTGGAGTTGGTGTTCTGTTACTTGCAGCCCAGAGCATTCTGAATGATGCAATGCTTACATTTCTGTTTCCTCACTGAACTCCACCCTTACTCTGAGAGAAGAGAACCATATTATATTCCAGAAAACTGAGTCTTAGAGAGGTCAATCAGTTTGCTCAAGAAGACAGTAAACAGAGAAGCCAGGCCTTTTATATCCAGAACACATCTACCTTCGCCTTTCCATCTTCCATCAGCTGGAAATCATCAACAAGGGCAGCCAGTTTGGAGTTTGGCTCTTGATCCTTTTGTAGCATGCATGTGTTCCTGCCATGTGCATACAAGCTCTGTGCACAGGTACCCAGATGCGCACGTGTGTGCTGAGGTTCAACTCTGGAACTTATTCAGGTATAACAGATGTGTCCTCTGGGCCCTCACAGAAACCTGGTATAACACACGTGCCTACAGAGGATGTGTTTGGCATCGCTTTCTGTTGCTTTTCTGCTTCTTCGACCATATGAATTGGCTTAGGATGCTGAATGTAAGATTTTATATTTTCTTCCTTTCCCCTAATTTCTACACTCCGTCCCACAAAAAAAGAGCAAAACAGTATTTTCTGTCAAACTGGAAGAAAGGGACTCTGCCAGTCAGGTAAGGGAGGGCAGCTGATAATTGGAATGGCACACCTTGGGACCCAACACAGAGCCCTTCCCTCCTGGGCCTCAGTTCCCCCATCTGGATAATGGGGGCTGGACACCCTCTGGTGACCCTTAGGTGTGGCCTTTGGGAATGTTCAAATCCTCACCCTCCGAGCCCAGGCCTCAGTGATCCACATGTGCCACCTTTCCCAGGATCCCACTGCAGATCTCTTACCTTCATTACTTCTTCCTGAGACCAGCTCAAGACCAAATAATGGGAAAGGAAAACTTCTGGGAATAGAAAAGAATCTAAAAATGCCTGCCCAGTTTGAGCAGGAATGAGCTTGTTGCTCCAACTTAATATATTTAAAAGGAGGAAGGGATCCTCTCAGACCCACTAATGTTGACTGAAATGAGAAAGAGGAAAGCAGCCCTGACATCCAGGGGCCGTCCTGAATCGTCGTCAGCTAGGACTGGGTGTTGCTGCAAGTCAGCCCAACATGCACAGAGAACAGCCTATGTCCTGTCCAATGTTAATGACTGCCCAGAACACCAACATCAGATGAGGTCCTCAGTGATTGATGAATCAAGACGAAAAGTGGAACACTCTGTAATCATGTCTGAACAAAGACAAATCATGCACATTTCCAAGCCACGAAAATGACCAAACACCCCCCAGTCCCAGCAGTGACCGCTGCTTCTTTCCCAATGACAGCGTTAGCCTTGCCAGAGTCTGCCTTCTCTATAGACAAGACTTGTTAAGATCACAAAAGCATAATTACCCCCACTTCCTGAGAGCATCCAATCTGAAGAAAAACCCCACATCCTCAAACCCTATTCAAGTCACCTAACACAAGACCAATCCTATAATAAGCCTTTTCTAACACTCTTACTAAGACATTCCAGGGTTCCCCATGGTGTGCACTTTCTTGTCCCAGTGAGTAACAGAACCACTTGTTTAACTACAGGTGCGTTCCTGGTGATCTTAGGCCCTTAGGAGGGCATTGACGGTAAATTATTTATGTGCATTCAGAAAGTGAGCTATCAACTCCTTAGGCTTATAGTTCCCGAACAACTAAAAAGACTGAAACAAAATTATCAATTAAATACTAATGCACTACAAAACTAATAATTATTATTATTATTTATTTATAATTAAGTTATTAATAATCGTGATTTTTTTTTGAGACAGAGTCTCACTCTGTCACCCAGGCTGGAGTGCAGTGATGCAATCATACCTCACTGTAACCTCTGCCTTCCAGGCTCGAGAGATCCTCCAACCTCAGCCTCCCAAGTAGCTGGGACTAGAGACATGTGCCACCATGCCCAGCTAACTTTTGTATTTTTTGTAGAGACACGGTTTTGCCAAGTTGCCCAGGCTGGTCTCAAACTCCTGGGCTCAAGTAGTCCACTGGGTTTGGCCTCCCAAAGGGCTGGGATTATAGGCATGAGCTACCACACCTGGCCAACAATGATTATTGTTACTGTTTATTCACCCAAACACTGCTGTATGCACTGTCCCCGCCTCTCTGATTCAATTATCACAACTCCCTGAGAAATAAATTCTGCATCCATTTAAAATTGGGTTTGACTGCATGTAATAGAAAACCGAAATAACACAGATCTACGAAACATAGGGGTTTGTTTATCTGTTAGCTTTGCTACATAAAAAATACCCCAAAACTTAGTAGCTTAAGTAGCTTAAGTGCGCCACTCTTCAGGAGGTGGAACATAACTCCCACTCCTTAAGCATGGCCTGCATGGAGTGACTTTCTTCCAAAGAGTATGGCATGGAATGGAGGAAAGAAAGAGTGGCTTTGCAGTGGAGAAATGTGCCAGCGACCAAGGTCAACATCCACAGTGAGAAGTCGTATTGATAGTATGTCTCCCCATCTAAAGCGATGACATTGGCACTTCACCTCTGCAGTCTTCCTCCCTAAGCACATCACCCCTGTCTAATCACAAGAAATTCCCAGAAAAATCCCTATTGAGGAACATGTTACAAAATACCTGACCGGTTGTCCTCAAAACTATCAGGTTCATCAAAAACAAGGAAAGTCTTTGAAACTGTCACAACCAGGTGGAGCCTAAGGAGACACAACTAAATGTGATGTGGGATCCTGGATGGGATCCTGGAACAGAAAAGGGATATTAGGGAGAAACTGAGGAAATCTGAATGAAGTATGGGCTTTTCAGTTAAAAATAACAGTATGGCTCATTCATTGTGACATATGTACCATGCCCTAATATAAGATTTTTTTGGTTTTAATATGTATTATACCCTAATATAAGATTTTTTGGTTTTGTTTTTGGGTTGTTTTTACAGACAGGGTCTTGCTCTGTCACCCACACTGGAGTACAGTGGCGCGATCATAGCTCACTGAAGCCCCAAACTCCTGGGCTCAAGTAATCCTTCCACCTCAGCCTCCTGAGTAACTAGGACTACTGGTATGCCATGACACCCAGCTAAATTTTTTACTTTTATTTTTGTAGAAACAGGGCCTTGCTCTGTTGCCCAGGCTGGTCTCAAACTCTTAGCCTTAAGTGATCCTCCTACCTCGGCCTCCCAAAGTGCTGGGATTATAGGTGTAAGCCACCTCGCCTGGCCTATAAGATGTTAATAATAGGAGAAACTGGGTGTGGGGTATGCAGGCACTCTCTGTACTATCTTTTCAATGATGCTTACATCTAAAACTGTCTAAAATAAAAGGCTTACTTTAAAAAAAAAAAAAAAAAGTCAGGGAAGAGTCAGCCCAGGGCTGCTGCAGTCTCTATGGTATCATCAATGTTTCAGGTTCCTTCCAGCCTCATGTTGCTTCATCCTTATCATGTGTCCTCATCCTCAAGGTCACTTCTTGATCCAGGATGGCTGCTGGGGTTCCTGCCATAATGCCTGAGTTCCATGTAGGAAGAAGGAGAAAGAAGAGCAAATGGGCTTTCCTCCCAGATGCACTGGCCCCCTCTAGGGGTAGTCCTCAGAAGTCTCTCACTGAATAACTTCCACTCACTGGCCACCAGTAGCTGTAAGAGAGGCTGGGAATAAAGTCTTACTTAGCTGGATATATCACCATCAGGAATAAAATTAGGGTTTGGTCAACAAAAAACAGGAAAAGAAGAGAATTGCATAGGCAATCAGCAGTCTATCAGTTGCTATTACAATTCCATTTTAAAGACGAGCAAAACTGAGGCTTAGAGAGGTTGAGTGATTTGCCCATAGTCTGAGGACCAGGCTGAGAGGAAGACACATTTGAAGTCAGAAATTATGAGTCTTAAGCCTGCAGCCCTAAGCATTAAGCTATGCTGCCATATCATCAATGTAACAATATTAATTAATTAATGATATGGTTGATGTTGCTTTGCTAAACAGGAGTCGCCACCAGCAGTGTGAATGTGGGACACTCAATTGCGATGCCATTTTGTTTGGGTTTGTCACGCACTTCCACCCAACTCTGCATGCTGCTGATGGCTTTGTTCTCCCACCCTTTGGCACCGTTTCACCCATGGTGAAATTTCTCCCCACCCTGTACTTCTGCATCACTGGCCTTCACTTAGCAGGAATTCATCTTTACATATCAAAGCCACCTCTGCCATTTTCTCCTCCGATTACAATAGTAAAGTGTAGTGGGCAAGATCACAGGCTTGCTGTTGACATTGCTTCAAGTTACTTAACCTTAACCTCTCTGCGCCTTGACTGCCTGATCTGTGAAATGGGGACGCTGATGGCATTTATCTTATAGGGTTGTTGTGAGGGTTAAATAAAATTTTAAAAAATAGATAACAAATGCAAAGCGTAGTGCCTGGGCCATAGTTAGTTCTCAACAAATGCTATTCTTTGCTGCCAGTGTGATCCCAAGTCCAAACGCAAGCTCAGGTAGGACTTACCTGTGGCTCTGCAGATGATTCATGATATGCTTGTGTTACATTTTTAGAATTATCATCAAAATGAAAGCAAACAGTTTAAAAATTCCTTTGGAGAACTCATTAGCCACTACCCCCAATTCACCCTCCTTAAATTTAGAGCAAAAAGCAACAGTTTTTTAGATCTGGCCCAGACTCTAGTTCTGCCATGAACTTGTGGGGTGACCCTGCACAAGACTCTGTCCCTCTCTGGGCTCAGTTTACTCAGCCCCCTCCTGGGCCATTGATGCTGTTACCAGGGCCAAATGTGACAATTGGTTGGGGAAGAAATTTGTGATCTGCCAAGTGCCTGGGGACCCTATTCATCTGGGGTAAACAGGTCCTGGTGATAATTAGAAATAAGCTTCCTAACCCAGGAAATTTTCCCTCTAAGGGCTGGGATTTGCAGGTCCCAGCTCTCCTGGGTCTGTCCTAAACCTGTTGTGTGGCTTTAAGTAAAGCCCTTCCTCTCTCTGATCCTTACTGTCCCATCTGCTTACTGAGGTGTCCCCTGGTTCCATCCCAGACAGAGAAGTTAAGTGATTTGCCCAAGGTCACACAGCAGTACATCATGAAGAGCCAGACTCTGGGTCCAGTGCTCTTTCTGCCCAGAACTACTCCACAGCTGCCACAGAACTACTCCACAGAGGGCCACTGCTCCATTGCACAGTCTCCCCTTAACCCCCAACAATGCTGTCTCCCTAGCCACCACATTGGCCAGGGTGAACTGGGTGGCAAACACCAAAAAACTGACTAACCAAGGAGACCAGCAGTGGATTTATTGAAAGGCATTCCCAGGATGAGGGAAAAGCAAACCCCCAAAACGAGTAATCTTGTGGGAAGAACAGGAAAAGGCATCTCTGGGGAGCTCAGGGGCAGGGCCTGTGGCTTTCCTCTCTAGGGCACTGGCCAGGAATGATGCATCTCCAGCCACTGTCTGTCTGTGTGCCCCATTCAAGTTTCAAATTTCCAATAGAGACTGCTGACTGCCCAGCCTGCAGTCAGGGTCTGTTAACACCAGTGAATCAGCTATAGTCAGAGGATTGCGTGCACAATTCAGACGTGGCCAGTGGGAACACCACAGTGATAACCACCCCAGTTTGTGTCCATGACACACATTCCCACCTCCATGTATGTGCACAAGCCATTGCCTTCCTCTAGAGGGAAACAGGAAGTAGTTCTCAGAACTGAGAACAGAAATAAATGCATATTTTCATTTTCACAAACCTTCCTGTGGGTTTACCACTTATAAGCACTGTGATACTCAGAGCCTGGCTTTAGGTGGTTTCACAGGCAGGGATTTGGAGGGAAATGAACTAATTTTGTTTTCCCAGAAATGCATGCAAGCCTTGCTCAGCCTACAAACATTTGTCTCTAAGAAAACCAAACTTCCTTCCTGGGAGGCTCGGCCCTGTCGCCCCTTCCAGCAGGCACAACCAAGCTCACACACTAGAAATGGTGATCATGATGATGATAACACATCTAGCTAACATTTTTTGAGTCACTCTACTAGGTATCTGACCTGCATCTCTCCTGTAATAGGAGGTACTGTTGGTAGCCCCATTTTATGGGTGAGAAAACTGGGGCTCAGAGAGCTTGAGTAACATATTTCAAGGTCGCACAGCTAGTGAGAAGCAGAGCCGGAATTTGAATCCTAATATAGTTAGAGCTGCAAGGGCCCCCCCACAAACACATCTAGAACACAAGACCATTTAGCAGATGGGGAAGCTGGGGCCCATGCAGAGGAAGAGGTTGGATACATGCATTTACAGTGCTCCCGCCAAGAGTTTCACCTTCATTAGCTCATTGACCATTGAAGGAAAGCATCCCTACTCCCATCTTATACATGTGGACACTGCAGCTCAGCAAAGGGGAGTCCCTCAACCAGGGTCACATAGCTGGTGAGTGGCAGAGCTGGGATTCTAGCCAGGCCTAAGGTTGTGACTTTTCCTGTCTTCCCTGGGGTCTCAGATTCAGGCCTGGCTCCTGCACCCTTGGCCCATACTCTGCCATGGGGGTGAGGGCCTGCACCAGTGGGGAGCCTGCCTGAACTCGCTGCTTGGGGAGCTGAGGGTAGATAGTGGGTAGCCAGGAGCTGGCTCTCTGGGAGTCCTGATGAGCAGGGGTTGGCAGAGGGGCAGGTACTGCAGCCTCCTAAGAGAGGAGAGGCTGGGACTCGCGGAACCTCCAGAGCTGGGACAGTTTCTGCCTGATGTCGCCTCCCTGCAGGAACCAGGCTTCAAGTCCTCTGTGCTCTCTGAGCCTCAGTTTCCCCATATGTACATGAGGGGGGCGGTGGGCTTAGTGGTTGCTAAGCACTCTTTTAGCTCTGACACTGTAGGATTCTAGTATGCCCATATTAGTCATCTATTGCTACGTAACAAATTATCACAAACTTAGTGACTTACCACCCATTTATTTTCTCACAGTTTCTGCAGGTCAGAAGTCTTGGCATGAAATGATTGGCTTCTCTGCTTAGGGTCTCACCAGGCTGAAATCACCGTGTCAGCTGGGCTGTGATCCTTTGTGCAGCTCAGGGTCCACTCTAAGTTCCTTTGGTTGTCAGCACAGTTCAGCTTCTTGTGGTTGCCGATCTGAGGTGCATGTTTCCTTGCCAGCTGGGAGCTGGGGGGCCACTCTCAGTTCCTAGAGGTCACCTCGGGTCCTAGCCTTCTTTCGTGTCCCTACTTCCCCCACATCCCACATCCAATACATCCCCTGTTGGCTCCACATTCAGGGTAGATCCAGAAAGATCCAGAATCCCACACCCCTCAGCCCCCACCGCCTCTACCCCAGTCCAACTCCTTCATCTCCTGCCAGGACTATTACAGTAGCCTCCTCCCTGCAGCCCTGCAGCCCATTCTCCACTTGGTAGCTGGAGTTGGGGGAAGGTGTTAAAATGCAAGTCTGATCCTGTCCCACCTCTGCTCAGATTCCTCCCACGGGTTCTCAGAGGAAAAACCAATGTCCTCGGCCAGGTGCAGTGGCTCACACCTGTAATCCCAACGCTTCAGGAGGCTGAGGTGGGCAGATCACCTGATGTCAGGCATTTGAGACCAGCCTGGCCAACATGGCAACACCCCATAGAGACATGGCAAAACCTCGTCTCTACAAAAATACAATGGGCGTGGGGGCACGTGCCTGTAGTCCCAGCTGCTTGGGAGGCTGAAGCAGGGGAATTGCTTGAATCCAGGAGGCAGAGGTTGCAGTGAGCCAAGATTGTGCCATTGCACTCCAGCCTGGGTGACAGAGCGAGACTCCATGTCAAAAGGAAAAAAAACCAATGTCCTCACCATGATGTATGTGACCCTATACCATCTAGCCTCATTCCACACGGAGCACACCTCCTAGCCCTCTCCCCTCACGCCCTTCACTCTCTCCTTGATGGCCTCCATGCTGTTCCTCAAACACTCCAGGCACATACTGACTCTGTTTCCTCAGCCCAGAACACTCTTCCCTGCAGACACCCCTTACCTCCTTCTGGCCTCTCCTGAAATATCACCTAGTCGGTGAAGCCTGCTTTGACCACCCTGTTTAAAAGCATGAGATCTGCTTCTAATAAAGTTACCCTTACCACGAGCTCCAGCAATTCCACTCCGTGGTAGTTACCCAAGAGAAATGAAAATATGCATCCACACAAAGAGTTGCTCACAAATGTTTATAGTAGCTTTATTGGTAATAGCCAAGAAATGGGAACAATCTGTATGTCCATCAACAAGTTGAATGAATAAACAAAATATTGTGTATCCACACCATGGAATACTATTCGTCAGTAAAAAGGAACAAGCTACAGATACACTCAGCAACACGGGTGAATCTCAACCAAGTCCATGATGCTGACTGAGAGAAGCCAGACTCCATTTGCATGAACTCTGGAAAAGGCAAAGCTGATCTACAGTGAAAGAAAACTGATCTGTAGTTTCTTTGGGTGGGAGCGGGTGGGAGTCAGGGGTTGACTGTGAGGGGGCATGAAGGAACATGGTGGGATGATGAAGGAATTCTAGCACTTGTTTGTAGTGCCATACAACTGTCAAAATGCATCCAACTGTACACCTAAAATGGGCCAATTTTATTGTTTATCAATTAAACCTCAATAAAAAAAAGGAAAAAAAAAATCTCTAGTTTCCCATCCTTCCCTGCTTCGTTTTCCTCCTTAGCATTTTCACTCTGGCAAGTGTTGTCTGTGTACCCTCTGGAATGTCAGCTCCTCGAGGGCAGGGATTTTTATCTGTTTTGTTTTCTGTTGCATCTTCAGTTCCTAGAAGAGTGTTTGGCACACAGTAGGTGCTCAGTGGATATTGATGAATGAAGGAATGAATTCAGTCCCTGCAGGCCGATTCATTGACAGGGATGGCTGTTTTGGAGTGTCCATACACCCACCTGGAGGGTGCAGAACAAAGGCGAGATGGGAGGGCCTGTGAGACTGAGGGCAGCAGCATCATTCCATCTAGGGCCGTGTCATTGCTCAGGCATTTGGACAACGCCATGCCCACCAACTACCTTGGCGGGTGGCCCAGCCCAGAACCTGATGTGCATTAGCTGGGATTTCCTTTGGGTGCTGTGTGTGTGGAAACCCAAATATGACCGTAGAGGGTGGAGCCACAAAACCAAGCTGGGCAGAGCCCACAGTGTGGCATGAGGTTGTCCAGGGGCGGTAGCTGGCTGGGCCTGCAGGCTTGCTTGTCTGTCTCTGTTTCAGGTTTCTTGTCTACTTTCACTTTACTTTAAATGTATTTTTATTTTTTCTGCACAGATAACACATTCACATGATTCAAAATCAGAGGGGTGAGTGCCGGGGGCCTCTGCCCTCCCTGGCTGTAACCTCAGTCACATGGCTTCCCCCTTCTGAGACTATGCTGGAGGAAACGGGAACCGTGCCTACTTCACCATGACGCCCTCTCCCAGGAACGAACTCCCCTGGAGCAGCTGGCTCTGTACTGGACACACAGTTGGTGCTTGGGGCTTGGTAGGTGTTCACTAGCTGGTTTATATATACATTATTCTTCCAATGGTTTAAATGTGTAAATATTGACAACAAATTACCTTTTTTTTGAGACACAGTCTTGCTCTATTGCCCAGGCTGGAGTGCAGTGGCACAATCTCGGCTCAGTGCAACCTCAGCTCCTGGGCTCAAGAGATTCTCCTGCCTCAGCCTCCCGAGTAGCTGGGACTACGGGCGCCTGCCACTATGCCTGGCGAATTTTTGGATTTTTAGTAGTGACAGGGTTTCACCATGTTGGCCAGGCTGGTCTTGAACTCCTGACCTCATGATCCACCCACCTCGGCCTCCCAAAGTGCTGGGATTACAGGTGTGAGCCACTGTGCCCGGCCTACAAATTACATTTTTAAAAACCTGTGCAGTGTATTCAATGCTAGTCCTGATAGTGCCCCAGTGCCCAGGATTAAGGGATTTGTCCTATTAGCAGACACTGAGGTGGGGGTGGCCCAGCAATCCACCCAGTGCAGAAGTAGCAAAGGTGGGATTTGAACCCAGGTCACCTGGCTCCAGGTGCTCATAATCATCACACCTTATCAGAGACCTGGGGCACCGGTGGTTAAGGGAGAGCACTGTTTGATAGTGAGACCACACACACACACACACACACACACACGTGCACGCGGTGACAGGACAGGGCTGGGCAAGACTTGGGCTTGAATCATAACTGCAATGTAATCTCAGTGAGGCAGTTGTCATCTCTGAGCCTCAGTGTCCCCACCAGTAAAGTAGCTACTGAGCAGGGGTGAAATTAGAAACAAACCAAGAAAAAGATTTGCAAGCTGCAAGGGCTGCAGGCCTGTAGAGGATTAAGGGATTTATCCTGCCGGTGGACACTGAGGGAGGAGGGACGATAGGTGGGGAGGGAGGTCTGGGACATCCAGCAGGCCCTGTTTGCCCTTAAGAACCTTCCAGGACTGCCTGGCCCAGCTGTCAGGTGGCCTTGATCCCAGCCCAGAACCAGGCTGGCAGGCTCCAGACAGAGCCCCCTGGCTCCAGCTCGGTGCCCCAGGGAGGGTAGGGGCCCAAGCTAGGGGCTGGGCTAGGCTATTTTCAAACGCCAGAAGGCCAAAGAGAAGGCCCCAGCTCCCTTCTTCCCACATAGGCCCTGCCCCCTCCACAGCCTGGAGTACTCCTTTCCTGTCCTAGAACCTCCGTAGAGACCACAAATGCTTCACAGCTCAACTGGAGAAACCAAGGAACAGAAAGGATCGCCCAGCTAGAACTTGAACCCAGACCTCCTAATTTCCAAGAGCTAGTTCTTTCCAGCATTCACTCACTCATTTTCACTCATTTCTTTATTCACAAATGTTTATGGAACACCTACTCTTCCCCTGAGACTGAGGACACAGCATAGAGCAAGGCCAAGTCCCTGCCTGCTGAGCTGCACCCTAGTGAGAGATCCAGAAGAGAAACAGACAATGTGGCCTCTGGTTAATATAAGCCAGGAGGTGATATGTGCTAGGAAGAGAAATAAACCAGACCAGGGAAGTAGAGACTGTTGGATGCTGACTGCTTAGCTGGAGGGGCAGGGGGGTTGTGGTGGGTGGGTAGGGAAGGCCCCTCTGAAGAGGCAGAGATGGAAATGAAGTGACAGAATGAGTCGTCAAAATATCTGGGTAGGATCAATACTAGTAAAGGCAACGGCAAGTGCAAAGGCCCTGAGGTAGGAATGTGTCCGAGGTGTTCCTGGAACAGGAAGGAGGCAGCATGGCTGCAGCAGAGTAGGTAAAGGGGAGACTGGAGGAGTAACAGAGTCCCAGATCATGAGGGCCTTGTGGAGGAGTTAGGCCTTTGGGTTTTATTTCAGGCTGTCTGGCAAGACAGACCCTCACATTGTTCAAAGGCTCCAGCAGCCCCACACCATCTGGCCCTGGTGCTTCAGGCCCAGCCCCACCCACCTTCTCTCTGTTCCTGGAATCTACTCCTCCCACCACAGGGCCTTTGCACATGCCCTCCATCTAGAATCATTTTCCACTTCTATCTTTCTTCGCCTCATTGTCTCCTACCTATCCTTCACATCTCAGCTTAAATATCTTTGGCTTCTCAGATCAACCCAGCCAGGTTAGCAATCTCTCCTTCCAGAATCTACTCTCAATGGTCATAAAATTATTAGGATGATCAATTAACGTCTGTCCACAACCTAGGCTGTGAGCTTACCAAGGGCAGGTGTTTTGGTCCATTTTGTTCACTGCAATATCCTCAGGGTGGGACCAGTAGTTGGCACATAGGAGGCCTCAATAAATATGTGCTGCATTTGTAAACAAACGAGTAGCACAAACACTTTATAAAGATCATCTCGTTTCATTCAATTTTATCCAATTTACAGAAGCTCAGAGAACGAGGCAACTTGACTAAGGTCAGACAGCAAGGATGGAAGAGCCAGGACTGCAGCCCAGATTTTTTTTTATTTCCAAAACTGAGAACTTTCCCTAGTTCTTTACCTGCACACATAGGTAAGTTGTTTGAAAATCAGCTACAATAATTCCTCCATATCTGTACTCATGCCCTGTGTAATGTGACTAAGAGATGGATTCTAGGCCAGGCGTGGTGGCTTACGCCTGTAATCCCAGCACTTCGGGAGGCCAAAGCAGGCAGATCACGAGGTCAAGAGATCGAGACCCGTCTGGCCAACATGGTGAAACCCCGTGTCTACTAAAAATACAAAAATTAGCTGGGCGTGGTGGCGTGCACCTGTAGTCCCAGTTACTCAGGAGGCTGAGGCAGGAAAATTGCTTGAACCAGGAGGCGGAGGTTTCACTGAGCCAAGATCGCACCACTGCACTCCAGCCTGGGAGATGGAGCCAGACAAGCCAGACTTGTTTTCAAAAAACAAAAACAAAAACGAGAGAGAGAGAGACAGTCTATTTCTCTATCCTTTGAATCTGACTTGGCATGTCACTTGGGCTATAGGACATTTATAATCTTGACACAAGTAGAGGCTCAAAATGCACTGTGCATTGGAGCTTACCTTCTCTTGCTGAATGTGGAACCCTGAGGTCACCATAAGAATGCGCCCAAGCCAGCCTCATCAAAACAAATGGAGGCACCCCAGCGAACAGCCTGCCAACTGCTAGGTATGTGAGTGAAGCCCTCCCAGATCCCCCCACCCTCAGCTGACTTCAGCAAGGCAAGTGAACCCAGGTAAAACCAGAACTGCCCAGCTAAGCCCAGGCCAGACTGCCACTTCACACGGGCTAATAAGTGGTTTTAGGCTTCTGGGCTTAGAGTGGTTTGTTATGCAGCAAAGCCTCACTGATCCACATACCTGGTGGACACACCCTCTGCAGACAACACACTCTCAAGAGTACACAGATGTGCCTTCATAAATGGCCTCCATAGAAAGTCTGTTGCCGCCACACAGACACTCACACACCCCTTGCAGACCACACACACACACACACACACACATACACACAGCCATCACTCAACCCCAAACACCCCTTTATTTAGACAACTTTCCTGGCCGCTTGCATGTCAATGTCAACGCCTAACTGGGAATGGGTGAGTCAATACTGCCCAAGCTCTATGTCGCTGGCACTGCCCAGCCCAGGGCTGGGAGTGGAAAAGGCACCCAGTAGATTTGTGTTGAATGAATGGATGAATAAAGCGAAGGGCATGGAATGAGCCAGAGGTTAGCACCAGTGGGTAGACAGGAGAGGATCTGGCAGCTACAGGATGGGGTGGGGACAGGAGCTGGGCATCTGGATGTGAGAGACTGTGCAGGGTGTGGTTAAGAACCCAACTGCATGGGTTCGAATACTGCCTCTGCCACTTATTAGCTGTGTGACCCTAGCCTTGGACTCTCTTGGCCTTAGTTTCCCCATCTGTGAAATTGTGATAAAAATATGACCCCTTTCAAGGGTCTTTGGGAGGATTTGATGGGATAATACATGGAAGTTCTTCTCACAGCCCTTGGAACATAACAGCCGTTTACTACCCTTACCCACCGAGACCCTCTTCCTCCTATGGTACTTGCTCTGGGAAACCCACTCCCTAGATCCCCTTGCTCCGCTGCCATCCACAGCCTCCACTCTATCCCACAGCTCTTGTGAGCCCCTCAAAGGATGGGGAGATTATTGCTATGTACCCAGCACCCACAACACAGCCCCAGACAACATGGTTAAGGAGTGATTGCAGAATGACAAAATGATCCTCATTTTACAAATAAGTAAATCTGGGCTCCCTGAGGTCCTGAGATTCCTAGAGGTGCTGAGGTGTTCCCAGGTTAATGCAGAGGCTGGGGTTGTGGAGCTTCAGTTTTCATCCCTCTTGGAAACCCACATGGGCAGGGATATCACCTATTTGGCTACCTTCCTACTCTGCCCAGCACAGCTCCTGGCACATAGTGGATGCTCACAAATCTTTATTTTACAGATTGTATTTGAGATTCTATTTTTAAAATTGGCTCCAATTTTTTTTAAATGGACAGGGATGCTTCTTTAAAAGCACTTGAAGGGTTTCAGGATGTGTAATGTTAACTATGGGGAGACTGAGGGTGTCAAAGAATTAAGAGAATTAAGGATGGGTTAAGAGGAAACTGAGCAAATGAAAAAAAGCAAAGCGAGTGGTAACTCCAAGAAGAACAAAGAGTTGTACAAGAAAGGAAATGTAACCAAAATATGTGACTTGGCTTGAAAGGAAACAGTATTTATATAGTCATAATAGAAATAACACTAAAATCCACTTCACAAAAAATTGTGATAAATGCCAATTGAAAGGGGGGAACCAAAAGCTAAATCTTTCTTGATAATAATGATTATGAGAAGAAAAAGTTTGACTACTCACTGGATGATGTTCATTATTCTAAGCCTTTTACATCTTGAATCCTTATAACAATCCAATAACCTCAGCACTATTATTATCACCCTCATTTTACAAATGAGAAAACTGAGGCCCAAGGAGGTTAAGTTACTGCCCAAGGTCATACAGCCAGAAAGAGGAAGGGCTGGGATCCAAAGCCAGGCAGCCAGGCAGTGGAGGCCACACTATGAAAACATCAGACCAGAAAGTCAGTCAATATGTGCCTAAAATTGGTCGGACACACTGGCTCACGCCTGTAATCCCAGCACTTTGGGAAGCCAAGGTGGGTGGATCACTTGAGGTCAGGAATTCAAGACCAGCGTGGTCAACATGGTGAAACCCCGTCTCTACAAAAAATACAAAAATTAGCCAGGCGTGGTGGCGCACACCTGTAGTCCCAGCTACTTAGGTGGCTGAGGCAGGAGAATCACTTGAACCTGGGAGACAGGGGTTACAGTGAGCCAAGATCACACCACTGCACTCCAGCTGGGGCAACAGAGCAAGACTCTGTCTCAAAAAATAAATAAATAAATATATATATATGCCTAAAATTAATCAAGGAAACAGCAGGAAAAGCAAGTTATTTAAAAATATGGAGGAAAGTACCAAAAGAAATAGTTTAAGAAGTTGTAAGTGGTTGCTTTTGGGGAGCAAGGCTGATGTAGGGGAACGGACAAGGGATGCTGCTTGTTAGTACTGATATATATGGATATAAAAATATGTCCATGGTGGGCAGGCAGGAATCGGCAGGAGAGCGATGCAAGAAAACTTTCTGAGGTGATAATGCTTGATACCCTGATAGGGGTTTGGGGTACAGTATGCATTTGTCTAAATTCAGCAAATGGTACTTTTAAGATCTGTGCATTTCATTCCATGTAAATCTTACCTAGAGAGGAACAAAACAAACAAATATTGAATTCTAGCTAATGGCATGCATACTAAAGTGACTTTAAGGGAAGTATACTGATATTTGCAACTTACTTTTAAAAGCTTTATTAAAAAATAAGTTGTATTAATGGATGGAGAGATGGGTAGATTCCTGATAGAGCAAATATAGTGAAATATTAACAAGTGTGCATTAGTAGGTGGGTATATGAATGTTCACTGTATAATTCTTGCAACTCTATGTTTGAAATTTTTCTTAATAAAATGTTGGAAGAAATATATGAGTGAATTATCTGAAAAATAATATTACTTTTTTTTTAATTTTTATTCTACTTTAAGTTCTGAGATACATGTGCAGAATGTGCAGGCTTGTTACATAGGTATGTATGTGCCATGGTGGTTTGCTGTACCCATCAACCAATATTATCTTTTTAAAAACCTGGATAGGGTGTTCACTCCTTTTTTTTTTTTGAGAGGGAGTCTTGCTTTGTCACCCAGGCTGGAGGGCAGTGGTGCGATCTTGGCTCACTGCAACCTCCACCTCCAGGGTTCAAGCGAATCTCATGCCTCAGCCTCCCAAGTAGCCAGGATTATAGGTGTCCGCCACCATGCCTGGCTAATTTTTGTATTTTTAGTAGAGACGGGATTTCGCCACGTTGTCCAGGCTGGTCTCAAACTCCTGGCCTCAAGTGATCAGCCCGCCTTAGCCTCCCAAAGTGCTGGGATTACAGGTGTGAGCCACCACACCCGGCCGGGTGTTCAGCCCACCCAGATGGACCAGCCTGGATGGGCCAGCACAACTGTAAGCCCTCCTACATGCACATCTAATTGGCGGCCAGCTGCAGCCACGCTCTCACCTACATCCTATGACCCTACCCTGGGGTCCTAGAGTCAAGGACCTATAGCCAAATTCCTCAGCCCTTTCCTGGTCCCCTGTACACAGGATATCAGGTAAGATGGGGGGTGGGGAGTCTCCTTGAATGTTTCAGTAGCAGGAACAGAACTATTTAACCAAGGACAGGAATAGGCCTCTGCAGCTACACTCCATCCTCTGCCAAAAAGGTAAGCTGAGGTCCGTGGGGGTGCTGCCTTTCCCAGGGCCCATCCACCTTCATGATAGAAGTGAGCAGCCAGGTTGCCTGGTTCCCAAATCCACGTGTATATAATTAGCTGGTGGGAAATGGATCAGGGAGCAGATCTCATCTCTGCCTAATTAGGGGCTAGGCAGCTGGGGCCAGGCTGGCCTGGGGGAGCTGCTTCAGAGGGCTGGGCAGCCCCAGGAGACAGGGCAGCAGCTGCAGGCCCTCCGAGGGCTCACACTCCAACTGGAGGCAGAACAATAGAGGGGCTGTTTCCACAGATCCCAGAGGCTGCAGGGTTGGGGGAGGGAGGAGTGCAAAAGCCCCCCACCCTGCTCCCTCCACAGAGGCCTGCAGGGAAGGCAGGAGGCTCCAGAATCCTGGAACAGGGGGAGCCCTCCCAAGACCAAGCCATAACCATTGGAGAAGACTCAATCTGGCACCTTCCCCACTTCCAAGAATCCCTCCCTGCTCTCTCCCCAACAGACCCTCCCAACGGATTTATGGAAAGGCATTCTCTTTTCAGCTATCCCCTGGCCCAGCTCCTGGGAACAGCTCTGGTTTTAGGGCAGAAGTCCCTGAGTATATCTGCTTTACATTCTATGATTATTTATGTGCTGAATGTTTAGTTGTCCATTCTCTTCTCCAGACTAGGACAGGGGCCATGTCTGTCTTATCCACTGCTGGGCACCCAGTAGATGCTCAGTAATAAAGTGACCAGAAGAAAAGGCTGCCAAGATGAGGAAGAGTGGTGGGGTACATGTTGGGAGAACCAGGAATCCAGACTGTGATGTGTCTGGCAGGCAAGAGTGTGACCCCAGGCTGTCCTGCAGACCTGCTATGTGACAGTCTACAAGTCGCTATCCTTCCCTGAGCTCAACATCCCGCCCTGACAATATATCTGGTCCTCAAAAGGCTACCTTGAGGATTCAAGCACTGAACCCTCCTTCAGAAACAAGGTGTCACCCACCAGTCCTGTGACCTGAACCTCAATTTCTTCACATGTAAAATGCAGCCAGCCCACCCACCTTCTTGGGTTACTCGGAGGCTGCCAGGTCACAGCAAGGGGCAATGACTAGCCCTGAATTCTAGCAGTGTTGCCTAGGAAATCTAGTCTCTGACACCTCAAAGGGCACCACGTCTGCAGATCCTGCCTGGATTCTCTCTCCTGACACCATCACTCCTTCAGCATGGGGACCCTGGAGGCCCAATTCCTGCATTGTCAAAACTGCTGGGCACCATGGGGGGGTTGTGGGTAGGTCACCACCCTCCTCATGCTTGTCTCCCCACCTGTATCACGAGCTCCAGTGTCATGAGCTGGAACATCATCCTCTTCTAGAACCCAATTTTCCCTTCTTTCCCAAAACTGCCCAGGCCCATCCCAGGTCCCTGGGGGCTAGTTGTAGACAGGCAGACAGACAGAAAGATGGACAGCTGGGCTGACCTGGATGTTTGTCAACAGTCCAACGGAAATCTCCTCTTTATGCTTAAAATAAAACCTACATCAAACCTGTCACCAGGGCCCCCATTAGAGCTTCCTGTTTCTGAGTGCTGCAGCCAAGGCAGCCTGTGAAAGGAAGCGCCACCCACCCCCTCTCCACTCCCACCGTGGGGCACCAGAGAGGCCACCCCCGCTTTTGCCCTTTGTAGGCCCAGCCCTAGCCCTAGCTGCTCCACTAGCCAAGGTGGGGTCTCCTAGTAGGTAACTGACCTGGAGGGACACTGGAAGAAGCTGAGGCCTTGAAGCCCAGTGCCAGCCCCTTCCTTCCCCTCTCCCCAGGTATTGGAATATAGCATGAAGGGCCCAGAATGCACCAGTGCCCCAACCCAAGGAGGACTGTGCTGCCTAACTCTCCCACTGAGGCCCAGAGGGAGACTGGCTTGTCCAAGATCACCAGGCAAGGCCACTCATTTTGTGCCGTCCACCCCAAGTCTCTCTTCCTCCAAAAACTCCCACTTCCCATCCTCACTCTATGGTCTGTGTGACCTCAAGTTCAGGATTTGCCCTCTCCGAGCTTCCTGCCCCCTTGGGAACTGGGCAGGGCTTGGATGGAACACTCATGGTTGGGGAGAGTCTATACACCCCATCGGTCTTTCTCCTGCAGGCTCCCTTCCTGGTGCAGGGGAAAGACCCCATTCCTACCCCCAGCTCCATTCCAGCTCACTCATGGCTGGATCTCAGTTTCCTCCTCGATGAGGCAGGCCTGCTAGCGTTCCAGGAGAGATTTATGAGAACCCACCACGGGGACACGTCTCCAGCCAGGCCAGCCGCTATCATCATGCCCCACCACTAGATCTCGGAGTGAACAATTACTGTTTTGATGGCCCCACCCCAAGACTTCTCTCACCCCTTCTCTTGTGAACACAGAAGAGTCTGAAGGCCCAGCCCTTGAGAAACAAGCATTTGTGTTTATTGACCAAGGAGAGGGAAGTCAAAGCAATGCAGACTCCTAACCAGTCCCTCCTATAGTCTGCCCACCTAGGCCAGCTGCCAAGGACTAGGAAGAGCAGTGGATAGGCCCCTCCCCACTGCCCTGACCCCAGGGTGAGTTCTGCTGGGTAAGGAAGAGGAAGTCAGCAAAGGACAGAGGCCAAGGAAGGAAGGAGGAAACAGAGCCGCTGGGGAGACAGGATTGAGGAGATTCCTTGGCCCCTCACTCTCAGTGGGGAGGGCAAAGCATCCCAAATGCAGCCCCACAAGAGGAACTAAGCAGGAGTACACTCATGTCAAAAACTTTGTATTGGGGGAGGGGGGAGGGGGTTCTCAGGTGTCCAAAGTCAAGAGCAAAACCCTCGGAGAGTCAGTCCTTGCCCAAGAATGCTGGTCCAGTCTCTAAGCCTTTGCCTCCATACCAAGTTCACACCAGGGTGGAGCCTCTGACATGGCCATCCAGAGAATGGATGCAAGAGAGGTCCAGGGACCACTTGCCTCTGTAAGATCTGTCCTGTGGCGAATTCCAGGCCCAGTGGTGCCTAGCCTTCAGCTGCTGGGCTCTCCCGTGCCTGCCTTAACCCATACAGCCACTTGATCACGCGGGCATTGCGCTCCACCACCGACACGCCATAGGGAACGCGCTCCCGGGCCCGCTCCTCAATAGTAACCGAGCTGCGGCGGGAGCAGCCCCCTTCAGAGCTGCCCGGCCCAGCACTGGGCCCTGCCAGGGACACGATATCCGAGCTGGCCCGTGCCAGGTGGGCCACACCCAACCCTCTTGCCTCCTCCGGGTCCAGGCCGCAGAAGTTAAAAAAGCGCTCAAGGTCAGCGGCTGCCCTAGAAAAGCGCTCGCTCACGTCCGACTTAGAGCGTTGCAAACCCGGCGGCCGGGCTGGGCTGGAGGCGGCGGCAGGGCCCGGTGATGGGCAGGGCCGGGCAGGCGAGGCAGGCAGGGGGCGGACGTCCACTCGGCGGACCGCAGAGGTACTGGGCGGCGGTCGTGGAGGGGTGGCTGGGGGAGGATGGCCGGCTCCCTCTGCCCGTCCAGGAGTACGGCTGGCCTCGGCAGGGGACACGGGACTATCACACAAGTTGATGAGGCTGCTGAGGATGTCCAGGTCCAGCTGGGGCCGTCGGCAGGGGCCAGGCAGGGCTCGGCGGCTGGACGTGAGCACTGTGCGGCGAGTCTCAGGGCTAAAGAGTGGCTGTTTGGACAGCAGGGGCTGCACAGGTTCCTGACGGGTGTTGGCCACATGCAGGCTCTTGACGTACTTGGCCTTGTCGGCCTCCAGGCGCTCCACAGCACTCGGTTTCCGGACTCCACCATCTGCCGGCCTCCGTAGCAGGTAGCCAGGGACCTTGGTCCGCAGGCGGCAAGGTAGGGCGGGGGCAGACGGGGCTCCAGGGCTCAGCGTGTCCACAGGCATGGCTGCTGCATATCCCGAGGGCTTTAGTCTGAGGAGACTGGAGAAATGAGGAGCCAGAGATCCGGGCAGAAAGCAGGCAGCTGGACACCGGCAACTGCTGCAGTGAAGGAGAGAAAAAAAAGAAAAGCCGAGCGCGCTCAGACAAAGAGGCTCAGCCACCGCTGAGAGAGGATAAGACGCCTTCCCTATTATAAGGTAGAGACCACGCCCCTCCATAAGGAGCCAATCAGCAGGCACAAGGCAACAGCTGCAGGGCCTTAGGCCCCACCCACACCCCCTCCCTCCTGCCCCGGGGGAACCAGGCCCAGCTGAGGCCAAGAGAGGAAAAAGGGTGCTAGAGAAGAAAGACCTGGGCAACCTGAGCAGAAAAGACAGGGCAAGGCACGCGCTAAAGGGAGCAAGGGAGGCTCCAGGCTCTGTGCTAAGCACCAGTCAACTCAACCTCAGGTCCTCTCAACAGCCCCATTTTTTGGATGGAGAAACTGAAGCCCAGAGAGGCAACCAACTTGCTCAAGTTAACCCAGCGAGTAGGTGGCTCTGCCCCTTACCACCAAAAAGGAAGATGCTGGCATAGGGGTGTAGGGTTAAATGACCAAGAAAAAGTGCTCCAGCCCACACCCCACCTGGACTCCCCACAGGGAGCCTGGTACCACCTCAACCCCTCACCCATCCAGGCAGGAAGCTGCCCTGTGCCATCCACCCGCCTAGACATGCCAGGCCCCAGGCAAAGGGCAGAGCTTATAGGGAAGGAGCAAAGAAAATCTCCACCCCTGCCCCAGTGGAGTCCAGACAACAGTCAGCTTCCTGTATGGAACTGGATGGCCCACGGTGATCCACAAATGCCTGTCACGTGGAAACGTCAGCCCTGAGCTATGCTGTGCTGAGAGAAGCTGGAAATGTCCAAAATCACACAGCCCTGCATGGAGGCATCCGGCAGACCCTCGATCTGCCTGCAGCCATGGAATGGGCACTCACCTGGGAGGAGGGCATACACCTGGATGCACAAGTGTCTACGTGGTCACCCAAGTGTCAGGGCCTGATGCCCCAGACATCAAGCCAACCCTGACCCTGTTTCCAAGGAAGGGCCAAGCCCACAGAGTTACCCCACAAGGCCCCTTGGAGATGGGACAGAAGAAAACCCATACACCAAGTCCCAAACATTCTCATCTGTAAAATGGAGGGGGCAGGTACTTAATCTGGGTGCTTCCCAAGAAGGCTTGCAGTTCAAGCCATCTAGACCTGTGCTGTCCAGCTCAATAGCCAGCAGCCACATGTGGCTATTCAACCTTAACTTTAAATTTAAATGAAATAAAAACATAAAATTCAGTTCCTGAGCCACACTAGTGGTATTTCAAGTTCTCAATAGCCACATGTGGCCAGTTGCCACTGTATTTGGCAGCACAGAGTAGAGCATTTCCATCCATGGTAGGAAGCTACATTGGACAGCCCTACCTAGACATCCAAAAATCCAGAAGGGAGCGAGTCTGGATTGGGGTGGGAAGGCAGGGATCTCTGCTGGGTGCCATCCTCCCTATAACCTCCCACAAGCCTGTGGGTCGTTGTGCAGATGGAGAAACTGAGAGTCAGAGAAGTGACTTTTCCAGGTCCCAGAATAGATAAATAAGGCACTGATTTCAATACCACATCCTGTTTCTCCCTGGCGCTCCTGACCCCCTCCCGGCACTATTCCTTTTCTCCTTATCCCCTTGCACAAGTACTCTCTTTGTTGTCCCCATCCCCCTAAAATATCAGCTCCATGAGGGCAGGGGTGTGTGTGTGTGGGGGGGGGGTTGGCTATTTTGTTCACTATACCCCAGTTTCAAGATATTGCCCTAGACACATACTAAGGCAGAATATTCAATAAAAATTTATTGAACTGAAATATTTATGAGAGCCAGACGTTAACTGGGTGATCAGGGATGAACTAGAGACATCTAGGCACCCTGCCTGCTGCAGGCATATGGGTCCAAGGTGGTAGGTGTATTGTTCCAGGAAGCTGGAAATCCAGGAGTACATAAAAACTCTAGATTCTTAACTGTCAGCATATTCAATAATAATGATTAAAACATTGCATATACAGCAAACAAAATATGTCTGCAAACATATCTGTCCCCTCCTCCTCCATCTGGCCCCCAACCACCAGCTGGAGACCTCTGCAGCAGCCATGAGTTGGGAATAGATCCTTGGGTGCTGCTCCCAAGGCAGGAGAGATGGAGTGGATGGGAAAGGAAGCCTGGCTCCACCAGGGCCGAACCCAGGAGACCTCAGGTGGGAAGGACCTGACAGGAAAGGAGCATAGTAGAGGCAGCCAAACTCTGCCCCACCCCCAGGCCGCCACCTCCCAAACCAGTCCAACCCGTCCGCAGTGGCAGTTCCCTTGCGGGCACCATCCGGATAAAGAGGGAGAAGGAGGTCAGACGGGCGGAGCCCGGGCAGAAGCCCCGTGCACGACCCCGATCGGGTCCCCAGCCCCTCTGGCCCGATCTGCTGGCCCTGGGGTCCCCTCTGGCAGGGCCGGGACAGATGCGAGAGCCAACCCCAGGATTGGCGCCGCGGGCCCGCCGGCCTACGGCTCGCCCACCCGCCCGCTGTGCGCCTTGCGCAAGCAGCTTCGCCTCTTTACAGACTCGGTTACCTTATCCGTGAAATGAGGTTAAAAATAGACCTTCCTGAGCCTCCAGGTCACGATAAGGATGGAGAGATCAAACAGGTCGAGGGCTTTCCTCAGCATCTGGCAAAAAGGCGGAGCCACGAACCAGGCTCCTGGTCATTAAGAAGATTTTGACTAACCAAGTCCACAGACCACCCCCACGCAGGGGTCTCTAAGCAAGCCCCACGAGGGTCTTTCCCAGCCCACACCGCGGACAAAGCAGGCCCGAGACAGAGGCTGATCAGTGAGCTGACCTCAACAGCCCCATGTCACGGATGGGCAAACGGAGGTGCAGCGGCTCCTGCCAGGTGAAGCCAGGGTCCCAAGTCCCCAGGCGGGACTCAATGTCCCCTCTGAGGCCTCCTCTCACCGCCCAATGCCCCACCCACGGATTCAAATGCCTCCCATGAATGCCCCCAACCGCCGGCCCTTCTGGTTTGCATCCCGGGGGCACGCATCCCCACCTGGGCCCCTCCCCACCAGCTCCCCAGCGTCAGCCTCCAGAGGCCGCGGGGCAGGGTTGGGGGAAACTCAGATCCCCAGTCTGACTTTTGCTCTCCCTCAATTCCGGAAGAGCTTGAGGACTCCCGGTGGCGGGGGATGGGGGGACGGCTAGCAGGGCGCTGTGTGACCCTCGCCACTCGCTGCCCCTCTGAGTCCGAGTTGGCCTGGCTCTCAAATGAGAGAGAGGGCGGCACGATCCTCGCGGTCCTCTTGAAGCCGAAAGGTAGATCCCCGCCCCGTTCCCGCCGTCCTGGGGTGGAGGGGTGCTCGGGCCGCCGCCTACCCCGGCTGGGCGCCCCCCGCCCCCCGCCCCGCTGCGCACTTACCTGGCTGCGCCCGCGCCGCTGGCCTGCGCTCCTCCGGCCCGGCCCACCTGGGGCTCCGGCAACCTGAGTTTGCGCAACTTCCGGCGGCCGCGGGCAAGTGAACCCGCTGGTCCAGGTATTACCCGAAAAGGGTAAGGAAAGCCAGGCAGGGGCCGGAACCCGAGCCCCAGCCGCTGGCAGCTGGCCTGGCTCAGGAACTGGGTCCGACCCACTCCAGGACCACCCAGGGAATTTCTTCCGGGAGCCGAGACCCGCCCACCGCACACCTGGCGCGCGGAGTCTCCGTGGCTCTGGCAGGCAAGCGCACCCATCTTAGAGATGGACAAACTAAGCCCCCCTCCCTGACACTCAGAACGACCGCCAGGTAATGTTCACTGTGCCAGGCACGGGAAAGTATTTTTCTTGGTATCGGGTAACCCATTTTAATCTTCCCAACAATCACTATCTGGTGAGTTCTATTGTTACCCCATTTGACTAATGGTAAACTGAGGCTGGGAGAGGCTGTTACTAGCCCAAAATCACTCTGGGGAGTCCAGCCTGCACACTTTCCCTCCAGACCAAGCCTTAACACCACCACTTTCTAGTTGTGTGTCCCTGACCAGGCTGCGGGACCCTCCTGGTGCTCCATTCTGTCACGTGTAGAGTCCATCCCTCTGGAACAGGCTGAGCCTGAGGATGCCTTAGCCACCTTGTGAAAACTGTTAACATCGGTAACAACAGCCGTCATAGTAACAACAATAACTAGAATTTTTGGGTGCCAGGCACCATACTCATTTAAATCCCCAGAGCCCCCTCATTTAATCCCATGAGACTGCAGCCCTGCAGGAAGGAATTCCTGGAGGGAGGTGACTGTCACCTCTTCCAGCCCAAGTCCTATAACTCACTGCAGGTAGGAACATTTGATAGGCCATTTTTTCACGGCAATCCTGAGGCCCAGAGAAGGAGCTGTCCCCCAAGCCTCAGCCTCGGCCCTCTGCCCTGCTCAGGCTGAAGAGGCTCCTGTTCCATGTCTGTGCCTGTGGGAGCTGGGCCAGGACTAGGGTATAGGGCATGAGGAGGCCAGCAGTGATTCACATCAGCTTTCCTTCCCCCTCAGCACTGCAGCCTCCTCCAGTCCCTGACTTTCCAGGGGATGGGGCAACAAGTCCATCATCCTCCAAATGGCCTGCTGAGCCCTGCCCAGCCCTCCACTGAGGCAGAAATGGGGGATGGGGAGGGAAGGCTCCTTCAGGCACTAATAGTAGTAACAGCAAAGCAACAATAATGATTTTCATAATAGCAAAGAAAAGAACAGTCCTTCATTTCCAGCCCCAGCCCTGGACCCTACAGCTGCCAAGATGCTGATGCCTAAGAAGAACCGGATTGCCATTTATGAACTCCTTTTTAAGGAGGGAGTCATGGTGGCCAAGAAGGATGTCCACATGCCTAAGCACCCGGAGCTGGCAGACAAGAATGTGCCCAACCTTCATATCACGAAGGCCATGCAGTCTCTCAAGTCCCGAGGCTACGTGAAGGAACAGTTTGCCTGGAGACATTTCTACTGGTACCTTACCAATGAGGGTATCCAGTATCTCCGTGATTACCTTCATCTGCCCCCAGAGATTGTTCCTGCCACCCTACATCTGCCCCCCGAGATTGTTCCTGCCACCCTACACCACAGCCGACCAGAGAGTGGCAGGCCTCGGCCTCAAGGTCTGGAGGGTAAGCAACCTGCAAGACTCACAAGAGGGGAAGCCGACAGAGATACCTACAGACAGTGTTCTGTGCCCCCTGGTGCCGACAAGAAAGCCGAGGCTGGGGCTGGGTCAGCAACCGAATTCCAGTTTAGCAGCGGATGTGGTCGTGGACGTGGTCAGCCACCTCAGTAAAATTGGAGAGGATTATTTCACATTGAATAAACTTCCAGCCAAAAAAGAAAAGAACAAATCTCATCTGAGCACTTTCTTTGTACCAGACACTGTTCTAAGCTCTTTACAAAATGTTAACTAATTTAATCCTCACACCTACCCTGTGAGGGCTACTATTATTATGCCCATTTTCAGATGAGAAAACTGAGGCTCCAAGAGGTAAGGCCACTTGCCCAAAATTACACAGCTGATTAATGGTAGAGCCAGGATTGGAACCCAGGCTCACGTCTGGGGAGGGGAGGTGGAAGAGACAGTGTTTTCAGTGTTGGGCTTTGGCCACTCACCAGATGTGCCCCCCAAGGAACTCCCGAAGAATCTACTGCCTCGTCGGCTGGACCCCAGAGGGAGAAACCACCTTAGGAAGCACTCCCTTGTTATGGTTCTGAGTCTCGGTTTCCTCTGCTGTAAAATGGGGGCAATAATGGCAATGCTTTCCCAGCAGAAATAAAGTCTCATTACTGCTGTGTTTAAACCCTCCTGTGGCTCCCTTACAATAAAATCCAAGCTCCCTGCAGTGAGCCGAGATTGAGCCACTGCACTCCAGCCTGGGCAACAGAGAGAGACTCTGTCTCAAAAAAAAAAAAAAAAAAAAAAATCCAAGCCCCCCACTTGGCCCTCAGGCCTTCCAGGACTCAGTCCTTATCCAAATCTCCCATCTTATCTCCATCCTCTTTCCTGCTCTGGCCACAAAGCCCTCCCTGCTGTTCCTGAACACAAGGTCTTTCCTGCCTCAGGGCTTTTGCACCAGCTGTTCTCTGTCTGGAACCTCTTCCCTCACCCCCTTCAGATCTCACTTCAAATGTCATCTCCTCCAAGAGACCCCCTCAGCAATTTCACCCATTTTATTCCCTTCTGAGCACTCATTACATCCTGTCATTTTAGATGCTTTTTATCTAGGATAGGAAATATAACTCGTTTCCTATCTCTCCCACTGGACCATGAGCTCCATCACACCCTTCCAGTTTTCTTCCTTCAGGGACCAAACACAGGAGGAAATACCACTGAACAACTGGCTGTTCTGGACCTAGGCCACCTCAAAGGCCAAGGCCACTCATCAAGAGGTATGTATTAAATGTATAAAGCTTTTTCTTATATCAGTAAGAGAGAAGAAAGAAAGGAGAGAAAGTTAAACATATCTGTCAAGAATAACACAAAAGTGATGTTGTGTCCTTCTTAGTACATGGTATCAGGAGGCTTCTTTTTTCTTTTTTTAGAGATGAGGTCTCATTGTGTTGCCCAGGTTGGAGTGCACTCCATAGCTCACTGCAGCCTCAGATAGATGGGCTCAAGCAATCCTGCCACCTCAGCCTCCTGAGTGGCTGGGACTATAGGTACATTACCACACCCACTCATAACAACAGTTTGTCTTAATCTTAGTGATCAGCCAATTCCTTGGTTAAGGCAGTATCTGCCAAATTTCTCCACTGTACAAAGGGAAAATTATTTTCCCTTTGTAATTAATAAATATACTGTGAGAAGAAAAAAAAAGCCCAGGGTCCCTAAGCACCAAGCCTGCTCCCCAAACCCTGACCCCCTGCTCCTGACCTTTCCAGACCTGTCCTACTCTTCCTCCAATTTCAAGTCACCCCCATTCAAGCTGGGCTCTGACCACTTCTACCCAAGTCCTGTTCTTTCTCCAAAGCCACTATATACAAACCTCTGCACACACTGGTTCTGCTGCCTGCAGTGGTCTTTGCCACTTCATTCCCCTGGCCATATCTGTAAGGTATAGCATGGACTCCAGAACCCATTCAAATCCCAGCTCCACCGATGATTAGCTATGAGACCTTGGATAAAATACTCAACTTCTCCGTATCTCAGTTTCCCTAACTGCAAAACAGGACTCACAACAGTGCCTCCCTCTCTGCATGAGGTCCATGCATGACAAATGCCACCAAAGTATGGGCTATGATAACTATTCAACCAAATAGATCATCCAGTGCCCAGCTCCTGAAGGAGGCCTTCATCAGCCCAGAGTGCTGATCCACTATTCTCAGAGGTTACAAATCTAAGAGAAGCACAGGTAATGATTAAGAATGCAGAGTCATGGCCGGGTGCGGTGGCTCACGCCTGTAATCCCAGCAGTTTGGGAGACCGAGGCAGGTGGATCACAAAGTCAGGAGTTCAAGACCAGAATGGCCAAGATGGTGAAACCCTGTCTCTACTAAAAATACAAAAATTAGCCCAGCGCCGGGCGCGGTGGCTCACGCTTGTAATCCCAGCACTTTGGGAGGCCGAGGCGGGCGGATCACGAGGTCAGGAGATCGAGACCACGGTGAAACCCCGTCTCTACTAAAAATACAAAAAATTAGCCGGGCGTGATGGCGGGCGCCTGTAGTCCCAGCTACTCGGAGAGGCTGAGGCAGGAGAATGGCATGAACCCGGGAGGCGGAGCTTGCCGTGAGCCGAGATCGCGCCACTGCACTCCAGCCTGGGTGACAGAGCGAGACTCCGTCTCAAAAAAAAAAAAAAAAAAAAAAAAAATTAGCCCAGCATGGTGGCGGGGGCCTGTAATCCCAGCTACTTAGGAGGCTGAAGCAGGAGAATCACTTGAACCCAGGACACAGAGGTTGCAGTGAGCCGAGATGGCGCCACTGCACTCCAGCCTGGGCGACAGAGTAAAATTCTGTCTCAAAAAAAAAAAAAAAAAAAGAATACAGAGTCACTTGAATAGACCTTTCTCCAAAAATATACAAATGGCCAATAGGCACAGGAAAAGATGCTCAACACCATTAGTCATTAGGGAAATGTAAATTAAAACCACAAAGAGATACCACATCACACCACTGAAGATGGCCATTATCAAGAATAAATACAAACAGAAAATAACAAGTATTGGTGAAGATGTTGAGAAATTAGCACTTTGTGCACTGCTCATGGACACATAAAACAGTGCAGTCACTGTGAAACGCAGTAAAGTAGTTCCTCAAAAAATTAAACAGAATTACCATAGGATCACCCAGCAATTCCACTTCTGGGTGTATACCCAAAACAATTAAAAACAGGAACTCAAACATATTTGTACATCCATGCTCAAAGCAGCATTAGTCACAACAGCCAAAAGCAATCCAAGCGTCCATCAAGGAATGAATGGATAAACAGAATGTGGCATATACATAGAATATTAGAATATTATTCCACCTTAAAAAGGAAATTCTAACACATACAACAACATGAGTGAAACTTAAAGGCATTATGCTAAGTGAAATAAGCCAGACACAACAAGACAAATACTGTATGATTCCATTTATAATACCTAGAGGTACCCAAAGTAGTCAAATTCACTCAAACAGAAAGTAGAATGGTGATTGCCAGGCACTGGGGGGAGAGGCAATGGGGAACTGTTTATTGGGTATGGAGTTTCAGTTTGGGAAGATGGAAACATTCTGAAGATGGATGGTGGTGATGGTTACACAACAGCGTGAATGTACTTAATGCCACTGAACTGTATACTTAAAAGTGGTTATAATGGTAAATTTTATCTTATATACATTTTAATTCATTCACTGCCCCACCCCACCCCACCCCCAAAAATGTAAAATTTAGAGCCAGACTCTCTGGGTTCAAATTCCACCTCTAGGTTATCTTATGCAAATTATTAAACCTCTCTTGTGCTCAGTTTCCCCTCTGCAAGATGGAAATAAGAACAGCAGTAATTACCTTATATCACAGAGTTGAGGGAATTAAATGAGTTCATACTTGTAAAGTACTTAGAACACAGTAAATGCTCAAGAGGTGTTAGTGATTTTTATTCTTTGGTGAGGGGGTGGGAGGTGTGGTTTCCAACGGTTATAATTTTCATGACATTCTACACCCAACCCGCCCCCTTCCTCCCACCTGCTTCTTTCTTTCCCTTCAGCAGAAGCCTGGCCTAGATTTGGGGAGGCCCTTGCCTGCCCCAGAGGAGATCAGGAAGGCTCCAGGCAGTGGCAAGGGGCCAGCCAGCAGGGCAGCCCCAGCTCAATTTCAGCCCAGCTGTCCAGGTCAGGGACACCCAGCTAGGCCGCCTCCAGAGCCACACTAGGCCCTGAGCTATTTCTGGAGGCCTCCCAGACGCTGGTGCCCTGGCCTGCCCAGGAGTCAGCCTTGCTCAGGGTGGCCTTGCACTAACATTAGGAAGGGAGAAGGGAGTAGGCTGTGGAATGGGTGTGGATGTGGACATCTAGGCCCACTGATACCAAGTTGATCTTCTAGGCCTAGATCTGCACTTGAGGTTGCAAAATGGGGACGAAGAATTTTGCAGTGCGGGCGGAATGAAAGATTAACACAAGCAAGGTCTTGGGGAAGGGCCTGGCAAGCAGGATTAGAAAGGTGAGGGGGAGGCAGATCCACAGCCAAGCCCACTTCCTATCCTAGACTGCCCTCTGCCCAGGCCTGAGTGCACCATCATGACTTCTTAGCTCAGCCCAGAGACTGAAGAAACTTACTCAATGTCACAGAGCAAGTCAAGGACAGGGCAGTGGTTTCATGATTTATAAATATACATATATATACACATGTATGTACATATATATATACAGAGAGAGAGAGGGAGAGAGAGAGAGAGATGGGAGGACTGCACTTCATGAAGGCTGTGTGAGTTAACCTCCTGCCTGTAGAACACACAAATGGTCCATGAACGTTAGTTTCAGTTATCTTGATTACTGAGGTTTTGGGCATCCCTAAATTTTGCACTGGTGGTGAGGACCTCAATTACCTCAGCCCCTGCCTTGCATCACAGTGGAAGATGATAAATTTGCTAATAAGTAAAATATATAGGACATAAGGTGGAGTAAATGCTATTAAGAAAAACAAAACATGCAAGAACCAGAACAGGGTTTATGAAGTCAATAAATAATATTTGTTGAAAGAATAAAGGAAAGGCTTGTTTTCTTTCTGAGTCCTCGGAGATCCTGTCCCTCAAAGCCAGGGGGAGGCTCCAGAGGAGAGAGGACATGTAACTCCCTTATGAAGAGATTCAAGACTCTCAAAATGCATGATTCTGTGTGTCAAGGAGTCTAAGATTGAAGCCAGAGGGACTAGGAGCTAACCACTGCATTGTCTGACTGTGACTTCAAAAAGGGGCTTAACTTCTGAGAACCTCAGTTTCCCCACCTACAAAAGGAGACTGACAATAGCAACCTGGGGGGCAGGGGGTGTCCCCAGGAGACAGAGCAGGGTCTGGCCTAGGTCAGATGCTCCACCTGGGGGGATTCCGGCCCCACTCCTAATTCCAAAGTCTCTGGTGACTAGTGGCTTTGGTTTAGGGACTGGCTCTATTCCCTTCCCCAAACTGGGGATGATTCCCAAGAGGCCAGCAGCGACTCTGGGGGCTGGAGAATCTGCTGCCCCAGCATCCAGCCCAGAAATGTCAGTCCCGTCCGATCCCCAAAGAGTGGTCGTCTGTTCAGAGCCCCGTAGACAGAAGGGCGCCAAATGAGCCGAGTCCAACCCTGGACTGCGGAGAAGGAAAGACAGACGCCCAAAAGGGGTATCCCGAGGACAGTGTGGGGCGCGGGGATATGTGATCCAGCCAGGGGTCTATAGGCCGTGTCCCTGCCGATAAAACGCTGGGAAAATGACCACCAGTTGCCCGTCTGGGCCTCTCAAGGCAAGTCTAGATGTGACTAGACTAGGGGCTGCGAGGTGGAGCAGAAAGACTTGAACTGGATTCTCTGCCAGAGCTCGCCCGGCCGGGACACTTGCCTCTCTGAGCCTCAGAGTCTTCATCTGTGAAATGACACGCAGGTACGACGCGGGGAGAAAACAGACAGCAGACGCTCGGGGAACGGAGCCCCCCAGACCCGGGGTCGCACCCCGAACCACCCGCGCCCTCACCTGGAGCCCGCGCTAGGCGTGTCCCGGCTCCTCTCGCGCAGTCTTTGGAGAGGCTGACAGCTCGGACCCGGGCCGGTAGTGGCCGCTCCCAACGACGCCCAGGAGGCCCCAGCCTCGCGTGGGCACCTTGGGGTCCCCTTTGGAGCTGCCCTTCGCAGTCGAACTGAGCGGGTGGCCCTGACTGTCGAAGGCCCCCACCGCAGGGAAAGTCCCTGGGGCGCCGTGGAAAGGGAAGTGAGCACGCCGCCCCCCTTCACACCAGAATGGTTCGCCCCGGACTTCCTGATTGGTTCCTCGCTTCCGTTCGAACGGCGCGCCGCCGGGGTTGCCAGGCGACCGCTTAGCTTCTGCCGCCCGAAAGAGCGACGCTGCTCAGCAGCTCCGCCCCCTCCTCCCAGCCGGCCCCACCTTCTTCCTGCCTCCGCTTCAGCCCCGGCGCCTGGTTCTTTCCCTTCCTCCTCCTCCCTCCCGCTTCCAGCTGGGACTTCCTCTAGGACCCCAGCTGGAAGAGCTCCAGTTAGAGGACCCTGGCTGGTTCCTAGTCCTGACTTTGATGCTAACTCCCTATCTGACCCGGTGCAAGCCCCTTCCTTTCTCTGTTCTCCTAACTGCATGATGATGAATGAGTTAATTTTAAAATGTGCATACCCAGCAGTCCCGAAATTTACAAAGGAAATGACCAAAGATATGAGCAAAGATTAACATTGCTCAGTCTTATTCATCATAGCGAAATAATGGAAACAACTTCAATGCCTCTTGAAAGGGATTGGTTATATAATTCCATCCTGTGGAAGAGCTAACTTAATTGAGCTTTTTACATGCCAGCTAGCTTTACAGAACAACTCTTGTCAAGACGTAACCCTCTAAAAGTACTTTTAATTATTAACACTTTCTTTATTTCTTTTCTTTTTCTTTCTTTTTTTTTTTTGAGATGGAGTCTCACTCTGTCTCTCAGGCTGGAGTGCAGTGGCAGGATCTCAGCTCACAGCAGCCTCAATCTCCTGGGGTCAAGCAGTCTTCCCACCTCAGCCTCCCAAGTAGCTGGGACTACAGGTGTGCACCACCACACCCAGTATTTTCTGTATATTTTGTAGAGACGGGGTTTTGCCATGTTGCCCAGACTGGTCTTAAACTCCTGAGCTCTAGCAATTCTACCAACTCAGCCTCCCAAAGTACTAGGATTACAGGCATGAGCCACGCCACCTAGCCTAATTATTCCCACTTTCTGATGAGGAATATTATGCAGCCATTAAAAGTGAAGTAGCCACCAGGAGCAGTGGCTCACGCCTGTAATCCCAGCACTTTGGGAGGCTGAGGCGATCAGATCACCTGAAGTCAGGAGTTCAAGACCAGCCTGGCCAACTTGTTGAAACCTCGTCTCTACTAAAAATACAAAAATTAGCCAGGCATGGTGCCACATGCCTGTAATCCCAGCTACTCGGGAGGCTGAGGCAGGAGAATAGATCGAACCGGGATGTGGGGGATGCAGTGAGCTGAGATCATGCCACTGCACCCCAACCCGGGCAACAGATCACCTCAAAAAAATAAAAATAAGAGTGAAGTAGCTAAAAGACATTTAAAGATGGGGGAAATGCTAAGTATTAAATATTGGTTTATTTATGTTTTTTAGAGAAAGGGTCTAGCTCTGTTGCCCAGGGTGGAGTGCAGTGGCACAATCACACCTCACTGTATCCTAGATTGAAGCAATCCTCACACCTCAGCCTCCAGAGTAACTAGGACTACAGGCCCACATCACCATGTCAAGCTACGGGTCTTGCTATGTTGCCCCAGGCCAGTCTAGAATTCCTGGCCTCAAGTGATCCTCCTGCTTTGGCCTCCTGAGTTGCTAGGATTATAGGCATGAGCCAATGCACTCCTCCCAAATTTTTTTGAAGTACAGTATGCTTCAAAACACTATGTACAGCATAAATATGTATTAAATATATATGTATATGTGTATAATCACCTATAATCACAGCAGTTAATTTCTTCTTTGTGTTTTTGTGAATTTTCCAAATTTCCAATACTTGAACAGGTCAAAAAAGTATATTTTTAGGGGGATTAGAACAAATTAACTCTAAGGGACTTAAAGGTAAGGAAATTTTATAGCAGTCAGTCTGAATTGCTCAATTTGGAACGAGCTTCTCTGTTTTATTCCAGCTGGTGTCTTTTATTCTTTGTTTGGATTGCCAATAATTGAGAACTTACTGTGTAAACCCCTGGGTGTGCAGGGGAGGGAGCTAATAATATATCAATAGCTAATAATGATTGTACACTCTGGCATGGACACTAACCAAATCAGAGCCAACCACTGTCATAAATAGGGAGTCTGCTGTATCTGTGAGGACCAGCTAAATATCAAATCTGGCCCTGTGCCCTCTGCTACATTGTGTTAGGGCTTTATACACATCATCTCATTGGACTTCATGACTATCTAAGGTGAGAGATCCTGCTATTATTCCCATTATATAGATGAGAAAACTAAGGTCGGTCTGGATCCAGAGTGAATTCTCTGATCCACTCTGTTACATTCCCTTGTAAACATGTGAGAACTGTTTGGGAGTAACAGTGAGGAAAGACAAGGGGGATCCTATGATCCTGTAAGACACAAGAGAAAATTGAGCAGGTGGCTTCAGCCTAGGGAGACTTCTTCTTTTTTTTTTTTTTTTGAGACAGAGTTTCACTCTTATCGCCCAGGCTGGAATGCAATGGCACGATCTCAGCTCCCTGCAACCTCTGCCTCCCCAGTTCAAGTGATTCTCCTGTCTTAGCCTCCTGAGTAGCTGGGATTACAGGTGCCCGCCACCATACCCGCTAATTTTTTGTATTTTTAGTAGAAAAAGGGTTTCAGTATATTGGTCAGGCTGGTCTCGAACTCCTGACCTCAGGTGATCCACCCACCTTGGCCTCCCAAAGTGCTGGGATTACAGGTGTGAGCCACCGCGTCCAGCCCTAGGGAGACCAGTTTAAGAAAAAATTACATATGAAATTAAGTAATAAAGTGAAGATTTGGTTAGAAAGAGACAAGAAACCACAATAAGGTGGCTCATGCCTGTAATCCCACCACTTTGGGAGGTTGAGGTGGAAGGATTTCCTGAGCCCAGGGGCTTCAGACCAGCCTGGGCAACAAAGCGAGACCCCCAGCTCTACAAAAAATTTTAAAAAGAAATTAGGTGGCCAGGCACGGCGGCTCATACCTGTAATCCTAGCACTTTGGGAGGCCGAGGCTGGTGGATCACCTGAGCTCAGGAGTTTGAGACCGATCTAGACAACATGGCAGAATCTCATCTCTACTAAAAATATAAAAAATTAGCTGGACGTGGTAGTGGGCACCTGTAATCCCAGCTACTTGGGAGGCTCAGGCAGGAGAATCACTTGAATCTGGGAGGCAGAGGTTGCAATGAGTCAAGATTGCGCCACTACACTCCAAGCTGGACGACAGTGAGACTCCGTCTCAAAAAAAAAAAAAAAAGGAAAAAAGAAATTAGTCAGGCATGGTGGCGCGTGCCTATAGTCCCAGCTACTCAGGAGGCTGAGAGGGAAGATTGCTTGAGACCAGGAGGTTGAGGCTGCAGTAAGCCGTGATTTCACCACCGCATTCCAGCCTAGGCGACAGAGCAAGACCCTGTCTCAAAAAAAAAAAAAAAAAAAAAAAAAAAAACAGACAAATTGCACAAACATTACAAAACCCAGAAAAATAACATTCTTTTTATTAACTACCTGTCTCGCAAACACATCTGTAATACTTTCCATAAACTAGCTGCTGGCTCCATGTATACATTCAAACCTCTCCTTCACATTCTTGTGGAATTGAGTGTTGTAGGACCATTCATATGTCTCGAGATATAACCTCTGATCCTGAATCTTTATGTCACAACAAGTTGAGTCGGCTCAGTATGCTCGGTATGGATATTACTGGAAGCCATTTCAATACCAGGTCAGTTAATAATAATTTTTCACAAAAGTGACTGGAAACAATATAAATATATCCCACTAAACCCAAAGTAAATGTTCAGGTCCTTTTAGCAAGATGCCCAAACTGCTCACACCAACCCCAACATCATCTGATGCAAAGGGAAGTTGGAATGAAAGGAGATAGTGGTTTTAACAGAATGAGGTTAAGATGCCTTATGTTGGTAAATTTTACAAAAGCACATGGCCATGTGAACACATCGCTAGGGTGCTTCCCAGACCTCAACTTCTCTGTTATTAACTGGGAATGACAACAATGGTGTTGACCAAATTCTTCTCTGAGATATGTAACTTTAATCAGGGGTTGGGAGATATTTGAGATGCCTGGATAAAGGCCCTGTTCACTGACCCTTGCATCTTCAAGTTTGCCTCTGCCATGCACGCCCCAGAGCTTAAAATGAGACAAAACAAAAACTGAGAGGCCCATTCCTAGATTGAGAAAGTGAGGCAGAGGGCAGAAGGAACTTTGTCAGGATCCCAGATTAGGCCATGTAAAGAGAGATCATCTGGGCACATTCAGATTCTAGAATTGTGGGCATAAGACCACCCAGTCCTTCCCCTCCCTCACCATGGGGAGTAGTGGTGAGAGAGAAGAAAAAGGTGGATAAACTGTCATTAACTACACCCAGATCAGAGAGAACTGGGCGGTCCGTATGGCCTTATCCTGACCCAGCACGGCACGTGAGTGATGATAACATCTCGCCCTGTTGACAGGCCTATGGCTGGTTCCATGTGTGGGTTTTGCCTCCTTCAGAACATTGACCTTAGCAGTGTTTTTGCCACTCAGCTCGAAACCAAGATGAAATCAGCCCCAGATGTCAGCTGTCTGTCTCCTGTGCACCTGTGGCTCTGTTTTCTTTAGTTTCATTTAATTTAAACGGTGTTCTCTCTCTACGTGTTTACTTGCACCTGAACTTTTCTGGATTCATCCACCAGAAACTGGTCCCAGTGATGGCTACTTGTGCTGACTGAGGGGAGAGGGGTGGAGGAAAGACTTTTATGAAATATTTTTGGCCGGGCACGGTGGCTCACACCTATAAACCCAGCGCTTTGGGAGGCCAAGGCGGGTGGATCACCTGAAGTCAGGAGGTCAAAACCAGCCTGGCCAACATGGTGAAACCCCATCTCTACTAATAATACAAAAATTAGCAGGGTGTGGTGGTGGGTGCCTGCAATCCCAGCTACTTGGGAGGCTGAGGCAGGAGAATCACCTAAACCCAGGAGGCGGAGGTTTCAGCGAGCCAAGATTGCACCATTGCACTCCAGCCTGGGCGACAAGAGCGAAACTCCGTCTCAAAAAAAAAAAAAGAAAATATTTTTATGCCTTTTGGATTTTGTACCTTCTAAAGGTATTAGCTATTTTTTTAAAGTAACATTTTAAAGGCATTCTATGAGAGAACAAAATAAGGTAGTGAAGTAAAAGAAAACGCATCCCAAAATATGTCCTTCCAAACACTGCATGAGAAGGTAAATTGAGATGTTGCTACTGAAGGAGAATATAGTTACATTTATTTATTTTTTTAATTTTTTTGAGACAAGGCCTCTGTTGCCCAGGCTGGAGTGCGGTGGTGCAAACACAGCTCGCTACAACCTCGACTTCCCAGGCTCAGGTGATGCTCCCACCTCAGCCTCCCCTGTAGCTGGGACTACAGGTGTCTGCCCCCATGCCCAGCTACTTTTTCTGTAGAGAAAGTGTTTTGCCATGTTTCCCAGGCTGGTCTGAAACTCCTTGACTCAAGCAATCTGACCATCTCGCCTCCCAAAGTGCTGGGATTACAGGCATGAGCCACCATGGCCAGCTATAGTCACAATTCTTTTTTTTTCTTTTTGAGACGGAGTTTCACTCTTGTTGCCCAGGCTGCAGTGCAATGGCACCCTCTCAGCTCACCACAACCTCCGCCTCCCGGGTTCAAGCAATTCTCCTGCCTCAGCCTCCCAGTTAGCTGGGATTACACGCATGCACTATCATGCCTGGCTAATTTGGTATTTTTAGTAGAGACAGGGTTTCTCCATGTTGGTCAGGCTGGTCTCCAACTCCCAACCTCAGGTGATCCGCCTGCCTCGGCCTCCCAACGTGCTAGGATTACAGGCGTGAGCCACCATGCCCGGCCCAGTCACAATTCTTTGAAAAAATTAAATGCTGTATCAATGGACTTGTACTCTGATCCAGCAACTGTGAATTTAGAAATTGACCCTAAGCAAATAATTAAGCTGATTCAGAAGGACTTAATTAGAAGAATATTTACTATGGCATTGCTACTTTTTTTTTTTTTTTAAGATAGTCTCACTCTGTCGCCCAGGCTGGAGTGCAGTGGCACAAACATGGCTCACTGCAGCCTCAACCTCCGGGGTTCAAGTGATTCCCATGCCTCAGCCTCCTAAGTAGCTAGGATTACAGGCGCACACCACCACACCTGGCTAATTTTTGTATTTTTAGTAGAGATGGGGTTTCACCATGTTAGCCAGGCTGGTCTCAAACTCCTGACCTCAGGTGATCCACCCACCTCGGCCTCCCAAAGTGCTGGGACTACAGGCATGAGCCACTGAGCCCAGCCTGGCATTGCTATTAATGGCAAAAAAAAAAAAAGGAAAAGAAAAGAAAAGAAAACCACCACAAGCTAACTAGCTGGCTACAGGGCAACAGGAATGGTGAATGAGACAATAAGACTCTTTCAGGGCCTCTCATGAGGTGTCATCTGAAGGCTGGACAAGGGTAGTTAACACTAACATGACTGGCAAGTTGGTACAGATGTCGCCTGGGGGCCTCAGTCCCTCCCCAAATGGCCTACTCCACAGGACTTCTTGAGTAACCTCAGGACATGGCAGCTGGCTTCCCTCAGAACTAGCAATCCCAGAGATCACGGTGGGGGTTGTGATGGCTATTATGGCCTAGCTTTAGAAGTAACCTACTGTCACATCTGTCATATGCTATTGGCCAAGCATGTGGGATGTGAGATGTATTGGTGTGGCCATCCTGGGGAGACGCACTCTGCCACTCCAGGATATTCCAGTGTGTAGTAGCCAGGGTTGAGGACCATGGAGCCTGCAAGCTTCATAAACAAGGAAACAGAGCAGGTAGGAACAATACATCAGCCAGGGGGAACGTTTGGGGTCACAAGCAAATTCTTTTATCTTTCTAAGCTTCAGCTTCCTCACCTGTAAAATGGGAGTTAACCGTGCTGCATTAGTTCGTTTTCACGCTGCTGATAAAAACATACCTGAGACCGGGCAATTTGCAAATGAAAGAAGTTGAATGGACTTCCACAAGGCTGTGGAGCCTCACAATCATGACCGAAGGCAAGGAGGAGTAAGTCACATCTTATGTGGATGGCGGCAGGCAAAAAAGAGAGCCTGTGCAGGGAAACTCCAATTTTTATAACCATCAGATCTCGTGAGACTCATTTTCACCATCACAAGAACAGCGCAGGAAAGACCTGCCCCCATAGTTCAATCACACCCTACCGGGTTCCTCCCACAACACAAGGGAATTAAAGCAGTTACAAATCAAGATGAGATTTGGGTGGGGACACAGCCAAACCATATCACATGCCTACTTTCCAGGCTTGTGAGAGGCACCCTGGATGACCCTCGGCACCCTGTGGCTGTTGTTTCTGCTGCTATTTTGGGGGGTTTGTTTGATCAGTATGAGCTCATGAGGCTGTGTGTTCCAAGGTGTCACTGTCTGTCCAAACCCGCTAAGGGCTCTCCAGTATGCTCTGAATTCCATGGCCTTTGGGAGCTGACCCTGGTCAACCTCATCCATTATCACCCTCCCACTCAGCCCACCAGCCAAGGGCCCTGGTCTGCTTGTCAAATGCACCAAACTACCTTGGGCCTCAGGGCCTTTGCGCTTGCTGTTCCCTCTGCTTGGGTTTCTCTTCCCCCAGACAGTCATACAGCTCTCCCTTACCTCCTTCCACACTTCCTTTGCATCTTTGTTCAAATGTCATCTCCTCTGGGAGATCCCTCCCCACTTCCTTCATGGTTCCTGTGGTCTCTCTGCACAGTGTTCCAACCTCCAGACACATGGTGTGGCCCATGCTTGCATGTTGGCTGTCTCCTCCACCAACTGTGAGTGCCCAGAAGGCAGCATCCACACTTCTCTAGCCCACTTGTCCTGCAGTGAGAGATTTGCCATGCCTATCTCCACATTAAAGTCTCTGACAAGTACTAGAGTGGAAACTTCTTTCTCTTTGCTTATACCACATTTCCAAAACACATTTAACCCTGGAGCCCTATGTCCACACAACACTTAGGAAACGGTCCGTAGAAATACTGAAAACATGGCCAGACATGGTGGCTCATGCCTGTAATCCCAGTACTTTGGGAGGCCAAAGCAGGCAGATCATTTGAGGTCAGGAGTTTGACACCAGCCTGGCCAACGTGGTGAAACCCTGTCTCTACTAAAAATACAAAAGAAAAAAAAAATGAGCTGGGCGTGGTGGCAGGTGATTGTAATCCCAGCTACTCAGGAGGCTGAGGTAGGAGAATTACTTGAACCTAGAAGGCAGAGGTTGCAGTGAGCTGAGATCGTGCCACTGCACTCTAGCCTGGATGACAGAGTGAGACCCTGTCTAAAAAAAAAAAAAAAAAAAAGAAAGAAAAGAAATCATGAAAACACTGTCTCCAGAGGGTGGGTCTCCAGGATGTGATGAGGGACACTTCTTTCTCTGCCAGTGCCTCCCTTGAAAGCACAGAGTGTTTCCCCTGGGACACAGGGACTGCCCTCAGTATCTAGTTCCCCACAGCCCATGCCTCTCAAACCACCATCACTGCCTGCAGGTCACACCTTCAGAAAGAATTGGGCCCAGCTTCTTATGGGAGCATTCCAGGTCTGAGGACATGCCCCACTGGCTCAGCCACACTGTGCGCCCATCTTTAATGGGAACGATAATTTCCCCTACGATGTAAGATGTCACATCAAGTCTCTGAGATGATGCTGGCAAAGCTTTTAGCACAGAGCCTGCCCAGAGCATGGTTCTATAAACAGGCATTATGCTAATGATGATATCAGAGGGCATGAGTCTGCTCCAGCTGCCAAAACAAAATACCAGAGACTATGTAGCTCAAACAGCACACATCTATTCCTCACAGCTCTGGAGCCTAGAGTTACCAGATGGAGGTGCCAGCTGATTCAGTCCCTGGTGAAGGCTGTCTTCTTGGCCTGTGGCTGGCCACCTTCTGCTATGTCCTCACATGGCTTTTCCTTGGTGCACGGAACTAGGGAGGGTTAGAGAGTTGGTGAGAGAGAGAGAGAGAAATCCCTCTTGCTCTTCCTTGTTTGTTTGAGATGGAGTTTCTTGCTCTGTAACTCAGGCTGGAGTGCAGTGGTGCAATCTCGGCTCACTGCAACCGCCTCCCAGGTTCAAGCAATTCTCCTGCCTCAGCCTCCTGAGTAGCTGGAATTACAAGCATGTGCCACCACGCCCAGCTAATTTTTATATTTTTTGTAGAGACAGGGTTCCACCATGTTGGCCATGGCTGGTCTTGAACTCCTGACCTCAAGTGATCTTCCTGCCTCAGCCTCCCAAAGTGCTAGGATTACAGGCATGAGCCACCATGCCTGGCCTTCTATTTGCTAATTTGTTTAACAGAGAGGAAGCCTCAGACTTGGGGCTAAACCGGCATTTTTCTTTGTTTTCTTCTCTAAAATTTGTCTTTTTGAGGTGGTTTATACATAAAATAAAACTCACCAACTTTAAATGTACACTTTGGTGATTTTTGGCAAATGTATACAATCTGTAACCACCACCATCATCAAAAAACCGTTTGGATCACCCTAAAAAGTTTCTGCACCCCTTGATATTGTCAGCTCCCTCTCCCCAACCCTGGCAACCAGCGGTCTGTTTTCTTTCTCTCTAGTTTTGCCGTTTTCTAGACAATCATATAAATGTAACCTTTTGTGTCTGACTTTTTTCATTTGAGGCTAGACTAGAATAACATTGTTTTATTTCCATTTCATTATTTTTTCCTATTGTGTTTCTACTTGTGGCAGATGAAACTGGTTTTCCATTGACAGAGCTGGTATAAAATTTCTTTTTAAATTAAATCTATTTAAGTGAAGGAGAGTAAGTTCACTTAAGAAATAGTAAGTGGAGATGGCTACAATTATAAAAGTGGGACGGATACAAGTCACTGGTATTTGGGAAAGCCACATTGGACACGTGGGGGAACCAAGGCCCAGAAAGCGGAGGTGACCTGGCCTGGATCACACGGAGCAGGTGGCAGAAGCCGAAGAGGACAGATGGAGAAGGCTGGGGGGAGAGGCTTGGGTCTCCCCTAGGGTTGGGGGTGGGGCCCTCCCCTCCCCTCCCCTCCCCTCCCCTCCCCTCCCCTCCCCTCCCCAACGCTGCAGCCTGTGCTGACAGAGAGGTCAAAGGTCAGAGGCTGAGCCTGACAGATGGGATTTTGCTGGGGAAGGAGGTTCCCAAGGGTGGGGGTTTGGCCTTTGTCCTCATAGCATGCAGACCTCTCCTAAAAGGAAATGACCTTGTCCCCGTGGCCCCTCCCCAGCCCCAGATGGCAGGGCCAGGCCAGAGGGGCGTTGGAGGCAAGGGAAGGCAGAGCCCCTCCTGAACAGGAAGGTCATGGCCTGGGGACAGAGTCTTTGTGGGAACTAACACCCAAGACCCTCTACCCAGGGCTGGCACAGGCCTTCCCAGCTTTCAACTTGACTCTCTGCTTCACATGCAAATCAGATGCAAATGAGTCAACAGGCACTGGGAGCCCCGCCTCCCTTCCTCTCTGCTGGGGCCCACAGGCAGGCGGTCCAGACACCCCGGACTTCCAAAGCTGGGGCCTGTCTGCTCAACACCCTCAGACCCTCCACAGGGGCCGGACATGAAATAGGCTCCCCTGGTCCATCTCTGCCTGGAGGCTGCATCAGAGCCTGGGCTGCTCCTGCCTGTCCCCACCCATCCTCCACCCAGCACAGGCGGACCTTTCAGAATATAACTCCTATCCCACCCTCTTCCCACCCGGAACCTTCCACTGGCCTTCTGCGGCTCAGGCCTGCCCTCCCGTCCTTCCCCTATCTTGTCTCCTCTGGGTCCTCAGACCTCCTCTAGCCAACCCTGTGCCTGGTTCTGTCCCTCAGCGCCCAGCTGGTGCTCACTTCCGGGCCTTAGCACAGGCTGTTCCTCCATCGGGAACACCCATCCCCTGGTTCTTCCCCTGCAGGTGCCTTCTCATCCAACTCTCAGCTGAAATAAAGTCACCCCTCAGCAAGGCCCTCCTAATGCTCTCTTCCACAGCAGCTCCTGTCGGTCCCTCCCACCACGAGTGACGTCTTAAATTATTTCATATGTATGTTTGCTTGTTTTTCTTTGCCTCCCACACCCCAGTGTAAGTTCCACAGAAGCAGCAGCCTTGCCCCATTTCCAGTGCCTAGAATACTGCTTGAGACATAGTAGGTGCTCAGTAAATATTTGTGAGTAAATGAGCCAGGCATGGTGGCTCACGCCTGTAATCCCAGCACTTTGGGAGGCCGAGACGGGTGGATCACCTGAGGTCAGGTGTTCAAGACCAGCCTGGCCAACATGGTGAAACCCCATCTCTACTAAAAATACAAAAATTAGTCAGGCATGGTGGCTAACGCCTGTAATCCCAGCTACTCGGGAGGCTGAGGCAAGAGAATCGCTTGAACCTGAGAGGTGGAGGTTGCAGTGAGCCGAGATCGCACCATTGCACTCCAGCCTAGGCAACAAGGGTGAAACTCCGTCTCAAAAAAAAAAAAAAAAAAAAAAAATTGTGAGTAAATGAGTTAATGAAGGACCAAATGTGCCTTCTGAGCCCCCTGAAGAGGCAGACATTTATGAGTGGGAAGTGTAGTAGTAATGATCCCTTGTTCATTCAACAAGTATGCTGCACTCCTACTATGTGCCAGGTGCTGCAGTAGGGGCTGGGGGTACAATGGTAAGCAAGACAGACTCGCTCTCTGCTTTGTACGTCCACAGCTGGAGGGAGGCAAAGGCCAACAGGGCACTACAGTGCTGAGTGATCCTAGGCAGCTGTGGGGCCCAGGAGAGAGTCCCTTAATCCATTCCAGGGGCCAAGGCAGGCTTCTAGGAGGAGGTAACATCCTGGCTGAGGCTCAGAGATCAAGCAGGAGGGAGGGAGGAGAACAAAAAGAGGCGGGGGGCTGGGGTAGGAGGGAAGCTGGGTCATGGAGGTCGCGAGAGTCCTCAAGGCCCTGTTTGGTGTGGGAGTGGGGACAGAGTAGGAGACCCTGTCCTGGCCTCACATATCCCCTTCTTACAGGCAAAAATACAGTGCCCAAAATCAGAGCAGGGACAAGCCCACACCCTCCAGCCCCACTGTCTAGTGCCCTTCCCCCTGCCTCTGGCCTTGTAGGAACACCAGATCTTTCTCTGGAAACTTCTGGAGCCTCAGCCACCTCCGTCACCTAGGGAAGGGGCCACCCTCTGGCTCCCCACCCTGCAGATGAACCCTGGCTTAAATAACAGTTACCCCAACCTGGAGAAAGTGACCCCCTTTCTGAGTCCCTTTCGAGTCTCATCACATCAGTGAAAAAATGTTCTTTGCTGCTGCCCTGTCTTCAGATTTAGTAGCCGCTGATCTCCTATTTATGTCAAATAGAGAGCAGGTCTCCACCCACAGCTCTGGGCCTGGCACCGTGTCCATTTCCAGGGATCCTTTCTATTTATAACAGAAGATAACTTGCTTGTCATTTGGTATATCAAGTTTCCTTTTACAATAAATCCACTGTCAACTGTAAAACACAATTTAGGGGAATTGCCACTGGGGAAATCCATTGTGGATTAAATATTAGATATCTCTGACTGATGCAGACTGAAGTATTTGGGGATGAAAATTCATGATATCTGTAATTTACATTAAAATATTTCGGAAAGAAATAGATGAAGCAAATATGGCAAAATGCTAATGTTATAGCTAAGTGTTGGCTATATAATTCAAAATTATGTAGACACACTCTTCTGTGTGTCTAAAATTATTCTAATTCAATCTAAGTGAGTTGATTTAAATAAAACATTGGCCAGGTGTGCTGCCTCATGCTTGTAATCCCAACACTCTGGAAGGCCAAGGTGGGAGGATCTCTTGAGCCCAGCAGTTTGAAACCAGCCAGAGCAACACAGTGAGACCCCCATCTCTACAAAAAATTAAAAAATCAGCTGGGCATGGTGGTGCATACCTGTGGTCCCAGATACTCAGGAGGCTGAGGCGAGAGGATCACTTGAGCCCAGGAGGTCAAGGCTGCAGTGAGCAGTGATCGTGCCACTGCACTACAGCCTGGGTGACATAGTGAGACTCTGTTTCAAAAAAAGAAAGGAAGGAAGGAAGGAAGGAAGGAAGGAAGGAAGGAAGGAGAGAAAGAGAAAGAGAGAGAGAGAAAGAAAGAGAAAGAAAGAAAAGAAAAAAGAAAGAAAAGGAAGGAAGGAAGAAAGAGAGAGACAGAAGAAGAAAGAAAGAAAGAAAGAAAGAAAGAAAGAAAGAAAGAAAGAAAGAAAGAAAGAAAGAAAGAAAGAGAGAAAAAAAAAAAAAAAACATTCTGAGAAAAATCTTCATGGCTGACCCTGGATATGGCCAAAAGTGTGAACATGAAATGAGAATGCAAGAAGACTGGGAAAGGCAGAAAGAAACTTCTGGGCTGGGAAAGCCGGCCCTGTATTTGGGAGGCACACAGGCCCTGTGCATCTATCTCTTCCCCCATCTGCAGCCCCTTCCCCTGGGCCCCCCTGATTCTCCATCGCAGCCCTGGCACCTGGTGCTCTGAGAAGCTCTTCTCCGGTACATCTGCTCTTGGGTTTGGGGCCAGGGAGGAGTCCAACAGCTTAGCTCTCCCCAGGCCCTGGGAGGCCTAGCCGCTCTGCCAGTGTCTAGGCTGGGGAGGGGGCAGAGGGCCCAGCCACCTTTCATCAGCTGTTTCCACCCCCTGGATCTGAGTCCAGGCATCTGTCCTCTCACTGTCCACCTCATGGGACAGGCAGGGAAACTGAGGTCCAGGCCTGTCCCAACTTCCCTGTCCTGGGGCCTGGACTCTTCCTAAGGACCCAGGACACAGTCCTGCAGAGGGAAGAGGAAGGAGAAGGCTGAGGGCACAGAAAGAGCCAACAGCAAGCCTTCAGCCCTCAGCCAGCCAGGGTCATACACAGAGGTAGGGGACAGGGCCCCAGAAGTCTGAGGTCCCTGAGATGAGGGAATCGCAGTGCAGGCTGTAACCCGCAACCCCGACAGGAGAGGGTTCTCCCCTCTGTAGCTGTGTCCCCTCTCAGTGCTGCCCCAGTCTCCCCAGCTCAGGAGAGGAACCCTCCACCCATTGCTCAAGCAGAAGCCTCAAAGTCACTCTCAACTCCACCTTCACCCCGAAATCCAGTCAGGTCCCCCTCTTCAATGTCTCCTCTTTTATTCACTCAGTCAACAAATGAGTCTTAGTTTGGGAGGCCGAGGCAGGCAGATCACTTGAGGTCAGGAGTTAGAGGCCAGCCTGGCCAACATGGCAAAACCCCGTCTCTACAAAAAATACAAAAATTAGCCAGGCGTGTTGGCAGGCGCCTGTAATCCCAGCTACTTGGGAGGCTGAGGCACGAGAATCACTTGAACCCAGGAGGCAGAGGTTGCAGTGAGTGGAGATCACGCCACTGCACTCCAGCCTGAGTGACAGAGTGAAACTTTGTCTCAAAGAAAGAAAGAGACAGAGAGGGAGGAACGGAGGGAGGGAGGGGGAGAGGGAGAGAGGGGGAGAGGGGGAGAGGGGGGAGAGGGAGGGAGAGAGGGAGAGAGAGAGAGGGAGAGAGAAAGAGAAAGAGAAAGACAGAAAGAGAAATAAGGCAAGAGACGAAGAGAATCCCAGGCTCAGGTTCCCCTTTCCCACCGGAATGGATTTTTTGGTCAAATCCGTCAGAAGGCGACCTCTGCTGGCGAATTTTTAAACTGCAATGCCTCAGGTTGCGGGCCTTAAAGGACCAAAAACAAGATCCCGCCAGCTGCTTTAAATCAGAAACTGAGCCGGGCGCGGTGGCTCACGCCTGTAACCCGGCACTTTGGGAGGCCGAGGCGAGCGGATCATGAGGTCAGGAGATCGAGACCGTCCTGGCTAACACAGTGAAGCCCCGTCTCTACTAAAAATACAAAAAAAAAAAATTAGCCGCGCGTGGTGGCAGGCGCCTACAGTCCCAGCTATTTATTAGGGAAGCTGAGGCCCTTAGGGAGGCTGAGGCCCGGGAATGGCGTGAACCGGCGAGGCGGGACTTGCAGTGATCCGAGATCGCGCCACTGCACTTCAGCCTGGGCGACAGAGCGAGACTCCGTCTCAAAATAAATTAATTAATTAATTAAATAAATCAGAAACTGGTGGGGTGCGGTGGCTGACGCCTGTAATCCCAGCACTTTGGGAGACCAAGGCGGGCGGATCAGGAGTTCGAGACCAGCCTGACCAACATGGACAAACCTCGTCTCTACTAAAAATACAAAATTAGCCGGGCGTGGTGGAACATGGCTGTAATCCCAGCTACTTGGGAGGCTGAGGTAGGAGAATAGCTTGAACCCGGGAGGCGGCGGTTGCGGTGAGCCAAGATCACGCCATTGCACTCCAGCCTGGGCAACAAGAGTGAAACTGCGTCTCAAAAAAAAAAAAAAAAAAAAAAAAAAAAAAAATCTGAAACTACGCCCCACCCCTCACTCATTCTACAGATGAGGCTATTGTGACCCACCTAGAATTGAGCTCTGGTCTCCTCCACCACTGCGGCTGCCGGCCTCCCAGCTATTGTTTTCCACAGCTGCACGACACCCTCTGGAAGGATGCTGGCATGCTGCCTGGCTTGCACCTATCTCAGGCTTCGGCACTCCTGACATCCCAGAGTAGCCCCTACCCGCCCTCCCTAGCTGGGTGGGAAAACTCTGCCCCATCCTGGGCTGGACTTTCCATTCCCTGCACCCCTGGATTCCTATCCTAAAGTCTGGATTCCATTTTCCATCCACAAACCTGGAAGCTGCTTACCTGCCCAGTTTCTCCCGCTTGGGTAAGGGCCTGTTCCTGGATCTGTATCATGTGCAGATGGCCCCAGCCTCCCCCCACCTCCAACCCCCAGCATGCCTTAGGCTGTCATTATTCTTCTCACAGGACAGGGCCAAGAAGAGGAAAGGAGGTCCCAGGTGTGGTCTGAGCAGAGCAGAGGGGGCTGTCACCTCCCTTGAGCTGCATGTAAGACTTCTATTGATGCAACACAAGATAGCGTTTATTTTTGTTGTTGTTGTTGTTGTTCCTTTTTTTCTCTTTTCCTTTTTTTTTTTTTTAAATTTGAGCCAGAGTCTTTGTTGCCCAGGCTGGAGTGCAATGGCGCAGTCTAGGCTCACTGCAACCTCTGCCTCCCAAGTTCAAGCGATTCTCCTGCCTCAGCCTCCTGAGTAGTTGGAACTACAGGCATGTGCCACCACACTCAGCTAATTTTTGTATTTTTAGTAGAGGCAGGGTTTCACCATGTTGGCCAGGCTGGTCTCAAACCCCTGACCTCGTGATCTGCCTGCCTCAGCCTCCCAAAGTGCTGGGATTATAGGCGTGAGCCACTGCTCCCAGCCTTTTTTTTTTTTTTTTTTTCATTTTTTAAAGTAATTTTTAATTTGTGGTTATATAATAGCAGGGTTACAGACTCCTGGAAAGTTAAAATGTTTCAGTTTAGTCTAAAGTCCCCTTTGGGGGCCAGGTGCAATGGCTCATGCCTGTAATCCCAGCACTTTGGGAGGCCGAAGCAGGCGGATCACCTGAGGTCAGGAGTTTGAGACCAGCCTGACCAACATGGTGAAACCCTGTCTCTACTAAAATAAAATACAAAAAATAGCTGGGCGTGGTGGCGGGCGCCTGTAATCCCAGCTACCTGGGAGCCTGAGGCAGGAGAATCACTTGAACCTGGGAGAGAGAGGTTGCAGTGAGCCGAGACTCTGTCTCAAAAAAATAAAAAGAAAATTAAAGTCCCCTTTGATCACTCCTCATTTTCCTTTTTGTCCCCTGCCCCTCTCTATACACACAATAACAAAAGTAACCACTATTGTCAATTTGACATTTACCTTTCCAGATTTTCCCAGATGTGTATGTGGTAAATACACACCCCCCAAACTAATATGTAGAATTTATGGGAGGCTGAGGCGGGCAGATCATGAAGTCAGGAGTTCGAGACCAGCCTGAATAACATGGTGAAACCCCATCTCTACTACAAATTCAAAAATTAGCTGGGTGTGGTGTTGCACTCCTGTAATCCCAGATACTCAGGAGGCTGAGGCAGGAGAATCACTTGAATCCGGGAGCCGGAGGTTGCGGTGAGCCGAGAACACGCCACTGCACTTCAGCCTGGGCAATAGACCGAGACTCTGTCACACACACACACACACAGGAATTTATTAGTGGAGATGTTTTTTTTCACATAAATGGGATTATACTGTATATATTTATCCTGGAAATTCCTTTTCTTATTTTTTTTTAGATAGAGTTTCCCCTGTCAGCCTCCCAAAGTACTTGGGATTACTTGGCCTCCCCAAGTTTTGGGATTACAGGCATGAACCACTTCACCCGGCCTATCCTGAAATTTATTTTTCCCCTCTGTTCTGGGCTCTTGGGCTCAACCGTGGGCATAAGGGGGTTTTGGCTTTGCTGGGGTCTGCATCAGTGCTGCAGGCTCTTATGGGGAGCTAAATGGTCCTTACCTGGCGTGGAGGCCCCCTCAGAAGGCCCTCTCTCTGCCTTCTTCTCCCACATGTCCTTTTACCCACTCCCCTTTCTTCCGTCTCCCACCTTTTTCTCACCCTAGCATTAAGGCCCCACACACAAGCCCTTGGTGAAAAGGTCCTAAGTCACCAGATGCTTTTTTAAAAGGTTTGTCTCCAGAATGTGGGCTCCTTGCGCCTCCTAGTGGCTCCTTTGAGTAACTGCAGCGGCACCCTCAACCCCTAATCCATTCATTCATCCTTTAATCCCTCCACCCATCGATGCATGCCCACCTACTGACTACCGCGTGAACCCTCTGTGCGAGCCCTGGGAGAAAAGACACGGAATGGAATATCTCTGCCCTGGACACTCTCCCGCTAGAATGTGAGCTCCACCGTGACCTGCCAGAAGAGTCCACAAGTTGGAGGGAGCAGAACTTTGTGCTGAAACTGGTGGTCCAGGCACAGCTCCTATGGAGGGCAATCGGGTGATCTCTCTCAAGTTCACTGCCGGGAATTAATTCTGCAGATATTCCGCCCATGGGCAAAATGACAGACTGACAGAATGTTTATTGCAGTATTGTTTTTGTTTGTTTTTTGAGACAGATTTTTGCTCTTGCCCAGTTGGAGTGCAATGGCGAAATCTAGGCTCACTGCAACCTCTGCCTCCTGGGTTCAATAGATTCTTCTGCTTCAGCCTCCCAAGTATCTGGGTTTACAGGAGTGTGCCTCCATGCTAGGCTAATTTTGGATTTTTAGTAGAGACCAGGTTTCACCATGTTGGCCAGGCTGGTCTCGAACTCCTGACCTGAAGTGATCCACCCATCTTGGCCTCCCAAAATGCTGGGATTACAGGCATGAGCCACTGCGCCCGGCCTGCAGTATTGTTCTTGATGGCACATGGTAAGCACCTAGTAATGGCAATGGGTGACATTTGTCCTGGTGCATCTGGATAATGGAACACCATGTGCTAGCAGAAGGAGCCCCACCTGCCCTGCAGATTCACCTCTGACCTCACCTTTCCCTCACTCTACTCCAGCTATCCTGCTCTCAGAGCCAGCACCAGAGACAGTTTCCCACCTCTAGGTCTTGCCAGTCCCCCTCCTGTGATCCACTCCTCCTCAGAGGGGCTCTACTGGCTGCCCCCACCCTGCACCTATCCCCACTCGGTCCTCCCTCCACTCCAGGTCCCTCTCACTTTTTTCCTACAGAAAGCATCTTATAACATACTAAATCATGTGTTTATTTGCTGTATTTATTATCTATTGTCTATCTCCTCACACTAGAATGTCATCTCTCCAATGGAAAGGACTTTGTCTATTTTGTTCAGTTTTATATCCCAAGCACTTCTCATAGTGCCTGACATAGAGCTGACGATAAATATCTGTTGAACAAAGGAATGAATTCAAATGAATGAGTGAAGCCAGTGAATGAATGTCTCAATGTACAGAACACAGAAAGATCTTTAAGACATATAAGAGGAGAAAGGAAGCTGCAAAGCGATGTGTGTGGTGTGCTCCCCTGCATAAATAACATGGGTGGAATGCTGTTCTGTAAACCTAAGGCCGGGCGCAGTGGCTCACCAGTGTAATCTCAGAACTTCGGGAGGCCAAGGCGGGCGGATTGCTTGAGCTCAGGAGTTCAGGGTCAGGTTGAGCAACATGGCAAAACCCTGTCTGCGCTAAAAATACAAAAATAGTAGCCCAGCATAGTGGTGCATGTCTGTGGTCCCGACTACTCAGGAGGCTGAGGTGGGAGGATCACTTGAGCCTGGGAAGCAGAGGTTGCAGTGAGCTAACATCGTGCCACTGCACTCCAGCCTGGGTGACAAGGAGACCCTGTCTCAAAAATAAATAAATACATAAATAAATACTTAAAATTGCTCAAAAAATAAAGTATATTAAACAAATAGCAACAGGCCAGGCACGGTGGCTCACGCCTGTAATCCCAGCACTTTGGGAGGCCAAGGCGGGTGGATCACCTGAGGTCAGGAGTTTGAGACCAGCCTGACCAACATGGTGAAACCCCATTTCTACTAAAACTACAAGAATTAGCTGTGCGTGGTAGTGCACACCTGTAATCCCAGCTACTCAGGAGGCTAAGACAGGAGATTCACTTGAACCCTGGAGGCAGAGGTTGCGGTGAGCCGAGATGGGGCCATTGCACTCCTGCCTGATGACAAGAAGAAAACTCCATCTCAAAATAAAAATAAAAATAAAACAAATAAATAAACAACAAAGGTTATAAAAATTTCTGGAGATTACAAGGAAGGGAGAAATACATTGGTTTTGGGTTCATTCATTTATGTATGCAACAAGCATTTATTAGGCTCCCAATATATACTGTTTATATTAGATAAAGATATCAGGACAGGTTTCTTTGGAAAAGGTGGCATTTGAGACTGGCTTTGAAATATGGATCAGATCCTGCCAGAAAGAGACAGGCAGAAAGGATATTCTAATGGAAGGATCTGTATGGAAATTTTGGTAGCTCAGATGTACTATAAATACTTACAGAATTATTACCAGAAAGCGGTACCAAACCAGGCCCCAAGACGGGGTTTCTGGACCTCACGCAAGAAGGAATTTGGGGTGAATCCATAGAGTAAAGTGAAAGCAAGTTTATTTAAGAAAGTAAAGGCATAAAACAATGACTACTCCATAGGCAGGGCAGCGGCATGGGCTGCTCAACTGAATATACTTAGAGTTACTTCCTGATCATATGCTAAACAAGGGGTGGATTATTCATTGTTTTACCAGGAAAGGGATGGGCAATTCCCAGAACTGAGGGTTCCTCCCCTTTTTAGACCATGTAGGGTAACTTCCTGACATTGCCATGGCATTTGTAAACTCTCATGGTGCTGGTGGGAGTGTCTTATAGCATGCTAATGCATTATAATTCCTATATAATGAGCAGTGAGGACGACTCAAGTCACTTTCATCCTCATCGTGGTTTTGGTGGATTTTGGCCAGCTTCTTTACTGCATCCTGTTTTATCAGCAGGGTCTTTGTGACCTGTACTTGTGATACCAGTCCTGCCAAACTCCTATCCCATCCTATGACTAAGAATATCTGACCTCCTGGGAAAGCAGTCCAGTGGATCTCAGCCTTATTTTACCCAGCCCTTATTCAAGATGGAGTTGCCCTGATTGGAAGGCCTCTGACAGAATGGTAAACAGTTCTGATTGTAAGTAGCGAAGCCTAAAGTACAAGAAAGAACACATGGGCCAGGTATGGTGGCTCATGCCTATGATCCCAGTAATTTGGGAGGCTGAGGTGGGTGGATCACTTGAGGTCGGGAGTTTGAGAACAGCCTGGCCAAGATGGAGAAACCTGTCTCTACAGAAAATGCAAAAATTAGCTGGGCGTCATGGTGCATGCTTGTAATCCCAGCTGCTCAGGAGGCTGAGGCACAAGAATCACTTGAACCTGGGAGGCAGAGGTTGCAGTGAGCTGATATTATGCCACTGCACTCCAGCCTGGGCAACAGAGGGAGACTCCATCTCAAAAAATAAAAGAAAAGAAAGAAAGAATGAACACGTGATAAAGTGTGGGGAAAAGAAAGAGAAATCAGATTGTTACTGTGTCTATGCAGAAAAGGAAACATAAGAACTCCATTTTGATCTGTATTAAGAAAAATTGTTTCTGCTTTGAGATGCTGTTAACTTGTAACTTTAGCCCCAACCCTGTGCTCACAGAAACATGTGCTGTATTGAATCAAAGTTTAATGGATTTAGGGCTGTGCAGGATGTGCCTTGTTAACAATATGTTTGTAGGCAGTATGCCTGGCAAAAGCCATCGCCATTCTCCATTCTCAATTAACCACGGACACAATGCGCTGGACACAATGTCCGCAGGGGCCTCTGCCCAAGAAAGCCTGGGTATTGTCCAAGGTTTCCCCCCACTGAGACAGCCTGAGATACGGCCTCGTGGGAAAGGAAAGACCTTACCATCCCCCAGCCCGACACCCGTTAAGGGTCTGTGCTGAGGAGGAGGAGTGAAAGAGGGAGGCCTCTCTGCAGTTGAGATAAGAGGAAGGCTTCTTCTCCTGCTCGTCGCTGAGAATGGAATGTCTCGGTGTAAAGCCGACCATTCCCATTCATTCTATTCTGAGATAGGAGAAAACCGCCCTGTGGCTAGAGGCGAGATATGCTGGCAGCAATACTGCTCTGTTACTCTTTGCTACACTGAGATGTTTGGGTAAAATGAAACATAAATCTAGCCTACATGCACATCCGGGCACAGTACCTTTCCTTGAACTTACTCATGATACAGATTCCTTTGCTCACATGTTTCCCTGCTGACCTTCTCCCCACCTGTTGCCCTGCTACACTCCGCTTGCTAAGATAGTAAAAATAATGATCAATAAATACTGAAGGAACTCAGAGGCTGGCGCCGGTGTGGGTCCTCCGTATGCTCAGCACCGGTCCCCTGGGCCCGCTGTTCTTTCTCTATACTTTGTCTCTGTGTCTTATTTCTTTTCTCAGTCTCTCATCCCATCTGACGAGAAATACCCACCAGTGTGGAGGTGCTGGCCCCCTTCAATAAAGCTGTCACAGTTTATTGGTCCCAGTTGAGAAAGGAATTATATGTGAAGTTCAAGTAGTTTTCTTAACTTGATAAGCAACAGGGAGTCTTTGAAGGTTGATGTTAAGAATGTATTCTTAAATTAAAAATTAAAATAATATAAGACCAGGCATGGTGGCTCACACCTGTAATCCCAGCACTTTGGGAGGCTGAGGCAGGCAGAACACTTGAGGCCAGGAGTTTGAGACCAGCCTGGTCAACATGGCAAAACCCCGTCTCTACTAAAAATACAAAAATTAGCCAGGCATGGTGGCGGATGCCTGTAATCCCAGCTACTCAGGTGGCTGAGGCAGGAGAATCACTTGAACCTGGGAGGCAGAAGTTGCAGTGAGCCAAGATCACACCACTGCACTCCAGCCTGGGTGATAAGAGCAAGACTTCATCTAAAAAAAAAAAATTAATTTAATTTAATTAAAATTAAAATTAAAATAATATAAGAGGCTGCTGTGAGAATATGACCTGCAGTGAGACCACAGCAGCAGGGCTGTGGGTCAGACCTAAGGGGGAACTTCCTGCTGGGGTTTGGAGGGGAGCATCCCTGGGAGTCAGGGATTGGGGACAGGAGAGGCCTCCCTACTGGGGGCCTGATGGGGAACAAGCAATCCCTACCAGGCCTCCAGCTCCCCTAGGGAGCAAGTTCTTGTGTCCCTGAGGCCTGACAACCCAAAATAATCAAAAGTGGCTACCTAGCGAGGTGTCAGAGCCTCAGCATTGGAAAGTGGTCCACTCATGGATTAGTAAGGAGAATTTACTGCTGGGCATGGTGGCTCACACCTATAATCGCAGCACTTTGGGAAGCCAAGGCAGGTGGATCATTTGAGGTCAGGAGTTCAAAACCAGCCTGGCCAACATGGTGAAACCTCATCTCTACTAAAAATACAAAAATTAGCTGGACGTGGTGGTGGACATCTGTAATCCCAGCTACTCTGGAGGCTGAGGCAGGAGACTCGCTTGAGCCCCAGAGGCCGAGGTTGCAGTGAGCCAAGATCACGCCACTGCACTCCAGCCTGGCAATAAAGTGAGATTCCATCTCAAAAAAAAACAAAAAAAGAAGAAGAAGAATTTATGGATGATAGCATTGGTTTGAAAAAAGGAAAGTTTTATTAGAAAGAAAGAACTCTGTAGAAGAGTGCAGGGGAGCATCTCAGCAAGATAGGATGGAGAGTGCCAAGGTGGATTTTTCCTCAGGAGCATTTGTGGACCTTAAAGCAGGAGCCCAAGGATAATTTGGACCACATTAGCCACATAGGTCACGCTAAATGATTACATTTGTAGACATTTTCCTGCCTTGATGTCAGCAAGGGTTGCATAATGAGTTTCAATATGCATGCATTCCAGAGATGTATAGAAATGCTACTTACTGCAAATCAAGAGTTATCTGAGACAAGTCTCAATCAATTTAGAAAATTTATTCTACCAAGGTCAAGGACACACCAGTGTCACAGCCATAGGAGGTCCTGATAACATGTGCCCAAGGTGGTTGGGGCACAGCTAGGTTTTATACATTTTAGGGAGACATGAGACATCAATCAGTATATACATAAGATGTACATCAATTCCGTCCAGAAAGGTGAGACAACCCAAAGTGGGGAGGGGTTTTCCAGGTCATAGGTAGATAAAGGAGAAATGGTTACATTCTTTTGAGTTTCTGATTAGCCCTCCACTGAATATGCAACTTACAGGAGTAGTCACCTAGGCCTTAGCCTGGCTTAGTGAAACAACAGGGCAAAGGAAGCCATCAGATATGCATTTGTCTCCCAGGAGCAGAGGGATGACTTTGAGTTCTGTCTGTTCTATGTCCACAAGGAATTTCCCTGTGGGAAAATTGTGAGGGAGGTATGTAGCTTTTTAAAATCTTTGTAGCTATCTTATTTAGGCATAGAATGGGAGGCAGGTTTGCCTGATGCCTTTTCCAGCTTGACTTTTCATTTTGGCTTAGTGATTTGAGGGTCCGAAGTTTATTTTCCTTTCACATTTCCCCCTTTTTCTTTTTAAAAGCATTTTAGAAGAAAATTAGTCTCTGGTCTCAGGTTTTGTCTGATCTCTCATGACTAGGACAGTTTATTCATAGACAGGTAGGTTCCACATTATTAGGAAAGCTCATTTTAACAGGTTGTGAAGTCTCACGTCCTAAGAGAAAATAGGGGAGGAAGGGAGAAAAACAACAACAACACCAACAACAATCCTGGAAAATCGATATAGGCCATATTACTCTGAAGTTCATACATCAGTAGGCAGGTACGAAAGTAGCTTGTGGATGTAAATAGATTGTCTAGCTTTAGTTCACAGGGCTTTAGGAAAGCATAGTTTAATGTTTAGTGATTTCTAATCAGGAAAAAATATGGGGGAAAAAGGAAAGGAAAAAAGAAAAAAATGAAAATAATTATTTTGGAGACTTGTAGCCAGGAAAAATTTTAGAGTTTAGTCCAAACTATAGAAAATAATAAAAATTTAAAAACATTAAGTGAGACTAAAATCTAACAACAGGTATACTACAGGTGATTTTGAAACATAATTTTTTCTCTCTCCAGTCCCCTTTCACTGAGGACAAATTACAGGATAAAATTCATTTGCAAAATAAGTTTCTGTCTTATTATATTTGGCTGGAGTATTTTCATAAAATCATCAAGAATAATTATTTGCCATATAGGCTGCTTTTTTTTTTAATTGGCTTTGCTGGAACTTTATTCCATAAGTAATCTCACATTCAACTTTAATGTCTTAAGCCCGGCCTGTGCCTGCAAATACCTGTATTAACTGGGTGAATTCCTCACCTCAGGAAGACTTGGGGCTCCTGGGCCTGTTAGAAAGTGACATTCTTTACTTACCACAGGTCAGGAACCTGTGCAGGGACTGTGTAGACAAGATAGAAGGCCAGTTTTCCCAAGGGGCTTTTATTAGCTCTGTAAGTCAACTTTGATTCCTTAAAGCAGTCTGCATCTGACAGCATGTTCTTCCAGTCAAAATCTTGGTAAAATGACCACTCTCTCCAATTATGTCCTCTTACAAAAGAAAACAGAGTCTTCCTGTACTTGTGCAGATAAATATATTGCTGTAAGTTAAGAATACTCACAACTAGTTTCCAAATTTTAGAGAAACCAGGTAAAGAGAAATATGCTCCAAATTTTGTTTATAGGAGTAGAGTATAATTTCCTCAATTGTTAAAAGCTGTAAATACAGAATTTGCCTCGCAGAGAAAAAATAAAAGAAAAAAGAAAGATTTTTTTTTGTAAATAATAATAACCATAAATTTTTAAAAGCTCAAAATAAATGTTTTCTTGGCTCTGAAAAACAAAGAAAGGATTAGCAACATTTTAAGCAAAAAGTCATAAAAGGATTATTTCAGTCTTCTATTTGCTCAGTCCATGCAGTTAACTCCTGTTCTGCTTGATATTCATGAATATTTCAGCTCTTTATGGGAGTATTGGATTTTTTTTCTCTATTTTAGTGTCACAGTCTCCAAAACCTGTATTCAAGAGCAACTGTCAGAGTCCTATGCTGATTATAAAACCATCCTTTTGAAAAGTATAAAAGTAAAATAACTGTGGATGACAAAAGTTTTAGAAAAGTCATACTTAAAGATACAATTGACAAAGAAACTTGGTTACTTCCATAGCATACAACAATTTTACATAATAATTATAATGATTAATAACATATACTAAGTCATTCAGAATTATCGGATTTTCCCATAATTTTGGAACACATGCCAATAACATATTTATACAAATACAGCCTGAAGAAAGCCAAACACTATTTCATATTTGACAATGCTTCCTGTATGATTTTTATACCAAATAAGCTGACTATGTCTCTTTTGGACTTCAGGGGACTAATATCAAAAAACCATTGAGGAACCAAGTTAGAATTTGACTTTGGAAAGTTTGTCAAATATAAAAAGTTTAAAGGCCAGGCACAGTGGCCTTCAAACACCTTTCACACCTGTAATCTCAGCATTTTGGGAGGCCAAGGCAAGTGGATCACCTGAGGTCAGGAGTTCAAGACCAGCCTGGCCAACATGATGAAACCCTGTCACTACTAAAAATAGAAAAATTAGCTGGGTGTGGTGGCACATGCCTGTAATCCCAGCTATTCATGAGATTGAGACATGAGAATTGCTTGAACCTGGGAGGCAGAGGTTGCAGTGAGCCAAGATTGCACCACTGCACTCCAGCCTGAGTGACAGAGAGAGACTCCATCTCAAAAAACTAACATTTTAAAAATAAAAATAAAAAGTTTAAAATGCTTGATTTGGCTGGGCGCAGTGGTTCATGCCTGTAATCCCAAAACTTGGGAGGCCAAGGTGGGTGGATCACCTGAGGTCAGGAGTTCAAGACTAGCCTGGACAACATGGTAAACACCATCTCTATGAAAAATACAAAAATTAGCCAGGCATGGTGGCAGGCACCTGTAATCCCAGCTACTCAGGAGGCTGAGGCAGGAGAATTGCTTGAACCCAGGAGGTGGAGGTTGCAGTGAGCCAAGATCACACCACTGCACTCCAGCCTGGGCAACAGAATAAGACTCCATCTCAAAAATAAATAAATAAATAAATAAAATGCTTGATGTCACAAAATAGGATCACAGATCAGGTCATTGTAAAATAAGTCATTCATTTACTCAACTTGATAACTCAAAGATTAAAAAAAAAAAAAAGGCAAAAGCCTTGATTCCTTGAAAGAGAAGACTTAATTTCCTAAACAACAAGCCCTAATAAAAACAACATGAGGCCAATTAAATTTGTTTTTCAAAATTTATAAACAATCTATAAAATTTTAATCATCTTGACCACAAGATAAACATTCCATAAGCCTTTTTATAACCTTTATAACCTTTTATTAAGGAATGGGTTAATTCTCCAAGAAAAACTTGTTAACGTGACACAGCAGCCCATATGCTAGTCTTGCATCAGTGTGCTTTTGAGATTAATGGTTAATTTATAGAGAAACTCAATTATTTTATCTCTCAAAATTGGCCTTATAATCATTTGATCTCTCAAAATCGGCCCTTACAATATCATGCACCCACCTCTTCTGTGATAGTCTCCGGACCTTCAGGAGTTGAATAGTTTTAATTTCTGGCCCTCTGTCTCATGAACACAGTTTATTTTGATTGGCATCTTCTACCAGGTCAGAAAATGAGGTTTTAACTGCTGTCAGTGTTTAATATTTAGCAGGACTTGGGGTTCTTTTTAAACCAAGGACTCAGAGCTCTGTAACTTAATGGCACAACGACTTTAAAAGCACATACAGAGTGTTACATGGATGTAATAATCTTAATTAAAAAAAATTTAATCTCAGGTTTTTTTCTAAACAAACCAAAATTTAGTAATAATGACATAGGAATTATTTCAATAAAGCATAAAATCTGTTTATTAGGCCAGTTTCCCAAAGGGAAAACAAAAGACCTTCTGCATTTCAACTGCTGTTCCCTACAGGGAATACTATGTTGGAAGGAATGTTTCCTTTAGACCACAAAGATAAAACATTTATTAGCATCAGGCCACAACAGTTAGAACCCAAAGGAGAAAATAAAAAAACTTACAGGAGCTAAAAATGAGTTGAAAGATAGAATTATTATTTCAGGTGCTTTAAAAGGGGAGAGAAAGCTGAAAATAGTGAGATGCAATAAAAGTTGAACTTTGCAGAAAAAAAATTATATATATATATAGTCTTGTAATTTATTAAAAGTAAAGCAATACCTTAAGAAAATGTTGTTCTAACCAATTCTTTAGTGTCTACGTGTTTTTTAATATCAAAACTCAATCTCTCGAAAGATCATTATGAATAATTTCCCTTTAATTATACACAACTTGATTATATAAAAGTTTGTGGGTTTTTTTCATAAATGCTCTTATTATAACTTAAACAGACCATTCACCACATGCTTGGACTTTCTGGTTTGTATGAACATTCCTCTTTCTTAAACAACCAGTCATTTTATTCTAGGACAAAAATGTACCATACAAGATTCTTTCTCATGTAAAATTATTTTTCTTTAAGCTTTCTTACCAAAAATACTTTATTTTTTTAACTTCTTTACATTTATTTTCTTGTTTCTTTTACCTTATTTTATATATAACCTTTAAGTAAGCTTTGAATTAGACAAAAATTATCCTCCTCTTAATAAGAACACATTTTTTAGAAAAAAAATGATTTCCTACAATATATTTTTAATTAAAAAATACCCAGTTAATGGAATATCTATTATTTAATTTAACATAACTTTAGATCCTAAATTATGACAAGTTTGTCTACAAGTATTTATCCCATTACATTTACCTAAATATTTTATTTTAATAGTTTTCCCAGATTATTTATGAAAACTGTGATAGTCATCATTTAAAGTTATTTCCCTGTCAACCATTTGATAGCCTGTGAATTTCAGGTGTTTTCTAAGTAAGAACCTGAAGATTAAATATATGGTTATTTTACTAAATAATTCATGATTTAGCTGTTTTCATTAAACCAATATCAATGTCTTATTTATCAAAAATTACACAGGCAAAGATCATTCTGTTTTGAGCTGGGTTTGTAGTTTTATAACCCTATGCCAAATTTTGACACCATATAGTATTTGGCAGTATATGAAATCCCTTGATCAATAAATGCAAACAAAAATTTATGCTAACAATTTTTAAGACATTTCTAATATTAACTTTACCAATAATTTTAAAGCTAGCTTATTAAAGATTTTACTTAAGTCATGTGAACTTGAAAAGCATTTAGGCTTATTATTTAATTTATGAGTATTCTTTAACTTTAAGCCAATTCAGTACCTTGTGGCTAGAAAACACAACAAAATAAGTGTATGTATGCATAAACACACACATACATACTCATACAACCAAAGATCCTATAGCTTTTACCTGAGAACTCTAGCCAGGAGATATTAATACAAACTCATTGGTTTGCTGAGATCATGCCATTGCACTCCAGCCTGGGCAACAGAGCAAGACTCTGTCTCAAAAAAAAAAAAATTAGCTAAGAGTGGTGGCACATGCCTGTAGTCCCAGCTATTCAGGAGGCTGAGGTGGGGGGACTGCTTGAAACTGGGAGGTGGAGGTTGTAGTGAGCTGAGATGCATCACTGGGCACAGAGCAAGACTCCATCTCAAAAAAAAAACAAAAAAGAAAAAGAATAGCAGACATAAAACAGGCAGAAAAGAAAGCAGAGAGATAGAGAACTTAGGAACTTTACAGTTGGAGGTCAACCTTCAAGCTCTAAAATGTCCTTGATATAATTGTGCATAAAGAGACCATAATATCTCCATTTTACACACACACTTGCAAAGTAGAGATGCCATAAAACCAACGGGGTGCCTAAAAGGGGGTCATTCTCTTGTGAGAAGACTAAGCTCTGATTTTTTTATCTTGCCTAAATTCCTATCTAAGGGGTCTAGGGAGTCATGCCCTACAAATCATAAATTCTCATCAGATGGATTTTATTTAATGTTATATATCATGACTACTTTCCAATCTGACTCTGGCATAACACTACATGACCAAGAAGAAAGTCAATTATTTTACCCCAAAACGTGTTTCTTTGCCATATTTTGAAATGGTCCTGCCAAGCGGTCCTTTGTGGGGGAAAATTTGCAACTGTAAAGAATCTCTATTAACAAAGCTAGAGCTTTTTATTTTAGGCCCTCCCAATCCTGAAGAGATTAACTAATAGTCTAGCACCTTTTTAAAGGACTGAATAGGAAACATTTGTCACCTATTATCTCTAAGGGCAGCCACTATAAGACTTCAAAAGAACCTTGGACTCCACAATCTTTTATCTTAACCTAAACATTTACTTTCTATTGATCCCAGGTCTTTAGACAAACTCAACCAATTGTCAATCAGAAATGTTTAAATTTAGGCCAGGCAAGGTGGCTCACACCCATAATCCTAGCACTTTGGGAAGCTGAGGCAGGTGGATCCCCTGAGGTCAGGAGTTCAAGATCACTCTGGCCAACATGGGGAAACCCTGCCTCTACTATAAATAAAAAATTTAGCCAGGCATGGTGGTGGGTGCCTGTAATCCCAGCTACTCAGGAGGCTGAGGCAGGAGAATTACTTGAACACGGAGGGGCAGAGGTTGCAGTGAGTTGAGATTGTGCCACTTCACTCCAGCCTGGGTGAGTGAGTCTCTGTCTCAAAACAAAAAACAAAAACAAAAACAAAAAAGTTTAAATTTACCAATTTACCTATAGCCTATAGCCTGGAAGCCACCCCCACCCTGACCCCTGCTTTGAATTGTCCCGCCTTTCTGAATCAAACCAATGTATTTCTTAAATGTATTTGATTGATGTCTCATGACTTCCTAAAACATACAAAACCAAGATGCACCCCAACCACTTTGGGCACATGTTCTCAGGACCTCCTAAAGGCTATGTCACAGGCCATGGTCACTAATATTTGGCTCAGAATAAATATCTTCAACTATTTTACACAGTTTAACTCTTTTTGTCAACACCTTGTTTTTCCTTATTCTTAGATTATTTGTTTCCCACTTTTTTTTAAAGGAGTAACTGAGCTGTGGCCTAGGGTTTTTGTGGAGTAGGTCAAAGTGTAGTGGTTGTGGGTGAGACTCCACAGTGTGTCACCACTGAATCATTGCCACCACCCTCTTAGGTGTCTCGGTGTTTTCTCTGGAGGTCTAGCACCTCGAAGAGGGTTCAAAACTCAGAGTGACCAGTTCCTATATGTGCTTCAAGGATGAGCCTTTTTAAAACTAATTTTGTTGTGAGTTCCCTGCAGAACCACTTCATGTCGCTAGGGGCTCAACCCCCCAGACACTCCCACAAGGTCCTCCAGTCACTCGGGTACCTCTCTACTGGGAGGAGCAAAATGCCCTTTCTCTCTGGAGCTGAGGAAACTCAATCTCTTATTTATCTACGAAAATGACGGTTCAGTTCCTCATGTGAATGCACACACAAGCCAATGTGTGAGATTAATTTTAGGGGGAAAGGCAATGGAGAAGACGATTTAGAATGCACCTCTGAACTAGAATTAGGATCCTAAACAACAACTTCCCAGGAGGGAAAAAACCAGCTAAGACCACATTCTGTTTACTGTTCTCAGCCACCCCTAACTTTGTAGCTTGGTACTGAAGATGGCAAAGGGAGAAGGAGGAATCAGGGTGAAAAAAAAGCAAAAAAAAGAACAATTTTTTGTTTTTGAGACAGAGTTTCACTCTTGTTGCCAGGGATGGAGTGCAATGGCACAATCTTGGCTCACTGCAATCTCCACCTCCCAGGTTCGAGTGATTCTCCTGCCTTAGCCTCCTGAGTAGCTAGGATTGCAAGTGCATATCACCATGCCAAGCTAATTTTTTTGTATTTTGAGTAGAGATGGGGTTTCACCAGGTTGGCCAGGCTGTTCTCTAACTCTTGACTCCTGAGGTGGTCTACCCATTGCAGCCTCCCTAAGTGCTGGGATTACAGGCGTGAGTCACCACACCCAGCCAGTTTTTTTTTTTCTTAAGACAGAAAGCAAACACAGAAACCAAGTTCATGGTGGTTGATTATATTTTTTTCCAGCTGTGAGGAATTTTAGCCAATTCAGAGAGGCCTTGTTCCCCAAAATTTGAAATTCTCATTCAGATTCAATGAAGCCAGGTAAACTTGCTAAAATCTGATGCAAGAAAGACAGAACAAACAAGAAAAAAACCCAACAATATGATTACCGAGCAGTCTAATGGTAAGAAGAAATTAAGACTAGCTGGTTGTTAATATTAACTTTATCAAGACAAAATTCCCAATTCAGCTAGTTACCTAGGGTTGAGTCTCAGGCTGAAGACTGCTCTCTACCATCCTAGAAGCAGGAAAAACTCAAACTCACCTTCCCTCTTGGAAGGAAGCTCAAACTCCAGAAAGGAGTTACCTGCCTTCCATCATCATGGAGGCAGGAAACCTTGCCTTCCTCATTGGAAGCAAATAAAACTCAAGAAAAAAGAGTTGTACAGCAAAATAAACTTTATATCTTGACCAAATTTGGGGAGATCAAGAATTATCTGGAGGGGGCTCCCAGGCCTCAGCCAGTTGTCCTATTGGTTTGAGCCATAAAGATGGCTCAACCCAGCACCAAGCACCAATAGATTTGTCAAAAGCCAGGGCCATATCCACTCTGAGTCCCTTCCTTGGATGGCCAATTTGTAAACCAGGAGTATCTGAGACAAGTCTCAATCAATTTAGACAGCTTATTTTGCCAGAGTTATAAATACACCCTTGACACAGTCTCAGGAGGTGCTGATGACATGGGCCCAGTGTGGTCAGGGCACAGTTTGGTTTCATACATTTCAGGGAGACATGAGACATCAATCAATATATATAAGATGTATATTGGTTTGGTCCAGAAAGGTGTGACAATTCAAAGTGGGGAGGGGGGTTCCAGATCATAAGTAGATAAAAGACAAAGGGTTGCATTCTTTTGAGCTTCTGATTAACATTTCACTGAATATGCAATTTACAGGAATAGTCACATATGCCTTAGTCTGGCTTAGTGAAACAATAGGGCAAAGGAAGCCATCAGATATGCATTTATCTCCCATGAGCAGAGGGATGACTTTTGAGTTCTGTCTGTTCTATGTCCACAAGGAATTTCCTTGTGGGAACACTGTGAGGGAGGTATGTAGCTTTTTAAAATCTTTGTAGCTATCTTATTTAGGCATAGAATGGGAGGCAGTTTGCCCGATGCAGTTCCCAGCTTGTCTTTTCCTTTAGGCTTAGTGATTTTGGGGTCGAGATGTATTTTCCTTTCACAGACTAAAGACTTTTCTAGCGCTGATAGACGTGCCAGTTTTTGCTAAGGATATCTCAAGACAGGCGGTAAGTTCTCATAGTGTGGTTTCATAGTAAGTAAAACCTCCTCAAGGGGCAAGAGTTGTGATAGTTTGCATAACTATGGCCACAATAAATCCTAGGGCCCATTTTCTTCTAGAATGGAATTATAGATTGGAAGTTATGTTCAAGACATTGATTTGGGTGAGAGCTATTATTCCCAGAGTACGATCACCATAATGAAGAGAATTATCAAGGTGGCATAGGGCCAAAGCTCGAAAAGGGTTTAAATAATTATTGGCAGTGCTGAAAAGCCATAAGAGTTCAGAAGGGGCAGGTAATATATTCTTGAGGCTTCTTGGACTAAGAGGGCCACTGCTGCTAAGGCTTTAAGCAGGTGGTGGTGAGGGGAGTGGGATGGAGTGCATTCCTGGGATACTAGGTCTAAAGTTTTTGAAAAATATGCATTAGGGCACTTAGAGGACCCCAGATCTTGGGCTAAAACTACCAAACCTTTTTCCCCTTGTTCATGTATATACCAAAAAAAAAAAAACAGTTTAGCCAGATTTGGTAAAGCTAAGGCCAAGGCCAAGATTAAAGCCTGTTTTAAACTGTTTAGAGCATACTTCATATCATTAGTCCAGGATAGAGGTTGTTCCTCAGTTCCCATGAGGGCTTCATATAAAGGTTTTGCTATTATTCAAAGGAATAAATCTATATTCTACAAAATCCAGCCACACCCCAGAAGGACCAAAATGATTGGGGTTATTGGGGTTGTCATGTTTAAGATAAGATCTTTAAGAGCACTAGAGAGGCTATTTGTATTGGGGGCTAAAATAAGACCCCAAGATTGAACCCATTGTGTAGATATTCCTGCCTTAGAAGGAGATACTTTGTACCCACCATCAGCAAGTTTGTTTAGTACTAATACTGTATTTTGGTCTGAAACAGCTTTGTTAGGACTACAGATTAGTAGGCCATCCACGTACTGGAATAGATTGCTGTCTGGGAGAAGGTGTAGGACGCACAGGTCTTCAGCTAGGGCGTACCCAGAAAAAGGGGGCTATCTCTGAATCCCTGGGGCATGACTGTCCCAAGTTAACTGTTGAGTTATTTGAGTATCTGGGTCTTGCCATTCAAAAGTGAACAAAAATTGGCTATGTGGGTGTACAGAAATGCAGAAAAAGGTGTCCTTGAGATCAAGTACAATAAACCAAGCTGTGGTGAAGGGAATCTGTATTAAAAGGGTGTAAAGGTTTGGGACAATAGGATGAATAGGATTAACAGCTTAATTAATAATTCTAAGGTCCTGCACTATTCAGTAGGACCCATCTCATTTCTTTACAGATAAAATGGGAGTGTTGCAGGAGTTGCATGGTGCAATAATCAATGGGTTAAAAATTATGTTATTAGGGCCTTTTAACTCTTTTTGTGCTTCTGATTTCAAGGGATATTGGGGGTTCTGGGGAACTTATTGGCATTTTTTGTTTGTTTGTTTTTTGAGACGGAGTCTTGCTCTGTCCCCCAGGCTGGAGTGCAGTGGCACGATCTTAGTGGCATTTTTAAGCTGAATGACGATGGGAGCAGCTGATCTTGAATGTCCAGGAATAAAAGTATTTTAAATCTCAAATGGCACTTTAAAATTTTTTTTAATTTTTTTTTTGAGACAGAGTCTCATTGTGATTCCCAGGCTGGAGTGCAATGGCACAATCTCGGCTCACTACAACCTCCAATTCCCAAGTTCAAGTGATTCTCCTGCCTCAGCCTCCTGAGTAGCTGGAATTACAGGTGTGTGCCACCACGCCCAGCTAATTTTTGTATTTTTAGTAGGGACGGGGTTTCACCATATTGGCCAGGCTGGTCTTGAACTCTTGACCGCAAGTGATCCACCCGCCTCAGCCTCCCAAAGTGCTGGGATTACAGGCGTGAGCCACTGCACCTGGCTGGCACTTGTTTTAAAATGTGATGTTCTATAGACTGCAGCAGCTTTTTTGGTGAAGTGTGAGTTAATAAAGCTAGAAGGTGAGGTCTTAACTGTAAATTCGCTTGTAATTTTGTGAGTAAATTGTGACCTAACAAAGAAACAGAGGCCGGGCACAGTGGCTCACGCCTGTAATCTCAGCACTTTGGGAGGCCATGGCGGGTGGATCACGAGGTCAGGAGATCGAGACCATCCTGGCTAACATGGTGAAACCCTGTCTCTACTAAAAATACAAAAAATTAGCCGGGCGAGGTGGCGGTCACCTGTAGTCCCAGCTACTCGGGAGGCTGAGGCAGGAGAATGGCATGAACCCCGGGGCGCGGAGACTGCAGTGAGCTGAGATCGCGCCACTGCACTCCAGCCTGGGCGACAGCGAGACTCCATCTCAAAAAAAAAAAAAAAAAAGAAACAGGGAAGCTTGGCAGGACTAAAGAGTGGGTAAAGGAATAGCCTTTCATTTTATAAGGGAGTGGCGGTGTGAAACAGCACCATTGAAGTTTATCATTAATACCCACAATGAAATGGAGGATTAGCACATTGGGCTGTAATAAACACTTACAGCTGAATAACTGGTCCCTGTATCTATTAGAAACATTATCTCTTGTTCAGCCACAATCAATCAGATTTAACAGAGGCTCATCCATAGAGATGGAAAAAATAGGGGCTTAAATGGCCTCAAAGCCCTAGAGGATGACTTTATTTATTTATTTATTTATTTATTTATTTATTTATTTATTTTGAGGCAGAGTCTCACTCTGTTGCCTGGGCTGGAGCATGGTGGCAAAATCTCAGTTCATTGCAACCTCAGCCTCCCAGGTTCAAGTGATTCTCCCGCCTCAGCCACCCAAGCAGGTGGGATTACAGGCACCTGCCACCATGCCTAGCTAATTTTTTTTGTATTTTTAGTAGAGTTAGGGCTTCACCATGTTGGCCAGGCTGGTCTCGAACTCCTGACATCAGGTGATCCACCTGCCTCAGCCTCCCAAAGTGCTGGGATTACAGTCATGAGCCACTGCGCCCGGCCCCAGGATGACTTTTAGAGGCTTGATTATTATCCAGGAATAGAGTTAGAGGTGCTTCTCTCTGCCCTTGCCCTTGTTCTGCCAGACCCCCTTGTCAGGTAGGTTGGTGAGGTTGTGGCTGTGATAGCCCAGAAGGAACAGGTGGCCCTCCCACCACGAGAGAGAGAGGGACACTTGCTCTTCCAACTGAAACAGGAAAGTTCCCTGATTCTCCTTGCAGGACATGCAACAGGGGGTGTGGCTCACCTGTTTGGTCACCCCACTGCTCAAACCCCTGAGGGAAGGGGGAGCACCCAGATGGACAGGTGCTGGAGCCCAAGTGGGCATATGTTACAGCGTGCTCCTTCAGCCTTGCCATCCGGGGATGGCTGAATGTTAACTTCCCTAGATTCTTGTCTGGCATCCTGGATTAATCAGGTCACATGAACTGTTTGAAAGGTGATACATGCGGAGACTTTATTGAGCAGTGAAGGTGGCTTCCAACGTTCAGACGCCTCTTCCCTCCCTCTCTGCCGTGCTGCTCTGCCACTCTCCAGCACTCTCTGCCATTCTCTGCCACTCTATACCTCTGCTCCTCTTGACATTCAGCTGCTTATTTGTGTGCCCGCCAAGGTCTTGGGTTTATATTGTTATATATAAAGTTTCAGTACCGCAAAATAAATAGCACTCGAATATAAAATTTTCTTTTTAATTCTCAGCAAGGCAAGGTACTTCTATAGATGGGTGCACCCTCAAAGATGGAGCAATGGTTAGTGCACATCTGGAAAAGGGAGGGAAAGGGGTTCTTATCCCTGAAGCACGTGGCCCCTGCTGCTGTGTCATTCCCCTATTGGCTAGGGTTAGACCGCACAGGCTAAACTAATTCTGATTGGCTAATTTAAAGAGAGTGATGGGGTCAGTGCTATGGCGGGAAAAAAATGGTTATGCAGGGTGGAGAATAATGAGTCAGGGTGGAGCAGGTAATCGGAATGAGTCAGGGTGGAGCAGGTGATTGGAATGAGTCAGGGTGGAGCAGGTAATCGGAATGAGTCAGGGTGGAGCAGGTGATTGGAATGAACCAGGGTGGAGTAAGTAATCGAAAAACGTTGCTTTACGAGGAAATTAAGTTTAAAAGTAGAAGGCAAAGAATTAAACATACTGACATATTAATTATTTGAAGAGAAATTTAGAATTCATATTTAACAACTTCCTCCTCTTGCATTTTTCTTATGGCTTTCTCTTCAAACTTATTTAACATGTCTTGACTTAGTTGTTCTGCTTGATTTTCCAAAAGAAGAAGCTTCTCTGGATAAGGTGGACAGTTAAGCGAGGATAGTTAAGGAAGGTTTTAGTAAGTGCCGTTTCTATGAGCCTCTGCACCAACCCACGGATGCATGGTATGACACAGCACCCGACAAGAATAAGTACACATATTACAGCTACGAGGGAGGTAAGAATTGAGGCTATTATTCCTTTCCACTTACCGAACCACTTTTCTTGCCATCCTGTAAAGGGGTCATTTAGCCCTGAGTTGCTGGCTAACTCATTGGATAGAGCAGTCAGACCTTGCAATGCCTTTGTTATACTTCCGTTAGGGGCGATGTTGTTTGGGATAAAGGTGTAACATTGAGTCTTAATCATGATGCAAACCCCTCCTCTTTCTGCTAATATCATGTCTAAGGCTATCCTATTTTCCCAAGCCGTCTGGCTAGTAGCCCCTACTTGCTCAGCTATTCCTTTAACAGCATCTCTAGTGTAGTTAATAAATCACTGTTATAATAGATGTAGTTCATCCAGTCTACATTTTTATTAATTGTCACCCACCAAAATATTGACTCAAATCTTGCAGCTATTTGATTCTAGGCTTTAAATTGATCTGGTATTCCCCGTGGGACCCCAGTTGCGTCTAAATAGATGTGAGAGTCTAAAGACCCGTAAGGAGCTTCTCTCACTTTACGATGTCTCATTTTTCCTTCCTCTGGTTGATGAAATGCCAGGGTGAAAGGGATAGCTAGTTGGACTAAAGCACAAGTGCCAATCCAGTTATTTGGCAGAGTGTCCAGTAAAGGTCCACCACAATACCACCACACATCTGCTCAGGGATGAACAAGGGCCGGCTGATTGGTAAGCTCTTGAAAGTTCTTTTTTTTTGAGACAGAGTCTCGCTCTGTTGCCCAAGCTGGAGTGCAGTGGCGCGATCTCGGCTCACTGCAAGCTCCACCTACCAGGTTCATGCCATCCTCCTGCCTCAGCCTCCCGAGTAGCTGGGACTACAGGCACATGCCGCCACGCCTGGCTAATTTTTTTTTTTTTCTGTATTTTTAGTAGAGATGGGGTTTCACCGTGTTAGCCAGGATTGTCTCAATCTCCTGACCTTGTGATCCACCTGCCTTAGCCTCCCAAAGTGCTGGGATTACAGGCATGAGCCACCACGCCCGGCCGAAAGTTCTTAAGCTCACTGCGTCCCTTCAGGTCTCCAAGGAACACTAAGTTTCCTCCCTGTCGTGAGAGACACGAAGTAAACGTAGTGTTGGGAGATGGAAGCTGGATGGCCCTTGGGGGCTGACCCGCAGGGTGTCGAACTTCCGGATATAGCAGAGAGAGAGCTTGGCACAGCTTGTTACCCTAGGCTGTAGAATCCTGGAAAAGAGCTACCATGTAGCCCATGCCCAGTCAACTGGAGGACCACCCTAGTGGAAAGGGGACAATCTGGGCCTCTCCTGATGTGCACACAAGCATAACAATTGCTTTTGTTTAACGTGTGAATGAACTATTTGATCCATTCCAACCAGGCATTTACATCTTGGTATCCTGTCTCAATTGCCAAAATTTAAGTTTTTAACTTCTACCATCGGTATCTTGGCCTTGCGTTAGATAGAGGAGAAACAATGGTTCCATTGTGAGAGGTTTTGGAAAAAGGCTCAGAGGCAGGTGCAGGTGGCAGGGGATCAAAGAAGTGCATTTCAAAGAATCCAATAGAGTCTGTCCCTGAAACCTCAGCCCCCATACCATAAAACCAGCTTAAAGAAGGGAACCAGCTTAGAAAAGGGGAAGAACTTTGTGGGCTCAAAATAATAACCTGTATAGGGTTGCACTGGTTTAGCTGACAGTTAGTGGGGGCTGTCCCTTTAGTAAAACGAATGTATGGTTTTAGGAAATTATAAAAACGGGTTGGGGCAGTCCATCCTTGCTCTTTAGTGATCCACAGAACGTTGGACCAACTACGGCTTAAAAGCTCTACATCGTCGGGGGAAGACTCCTGGTTGCCACTGGGGTCTTTATAGAAATCTCCCCAGATTAAATGGTCTCGATTCACTAATGCCTAGTCTGAGTAGAACCAGGAGGGACAGAGGTACTTTTCTGAAGTAGAGAGCTGTCTTTGGCTTGACAAGTCCCCACAGGGTATAACAAGGCAAGCATCAAATGCAATAGTTTGAGGTGAAATTGACTTGGTTATGTTAATAACCATATGGTCAGCAATAGAGTGAGGAAAGAAAAAAGAGTAATAGAATAGATGAAAGAGAGTTAAATTCTTCTTAGCTTTAGTTTGGTAGGGTTTTCCCCTGGGACTATAGCCCACGACTCTGGAGGGGGCAGCGCTTTCTTGACTCAGGTGTGGTGAGTCCATCCTCTCTCTGCTGTGTGAACTGCGGTTTCAGTAGTTAGGAGCACTAAGTAAGGACCTTCCCAGGCTGGCTCAAGCTTCTCCTCTTTCCAGCTCTTGATGAGGACGTGATCCCCAGGCTGATGCTGATGCACCAGGAACTCCAAGGGCGGTGCCTGTGCTAATAGAACTTTAGTTTTAAGAGAGGAGAAAGTAGAAGATAGACCAAGTATATAATTTTTAAGGAATTGATCATTTGTTTCAAAGGTAGGAATATCAGCAGTGGAGTGCAAATAAGGTAATCCACAGAGCATCTCATAAGGAGAAAGACCAATGTCTTTCCATGGTGCAGTTCAAATTCTCAGCAGGGTGATAGGAAGATACTTGGTCCTTGGCAACCGAGTCTCTAAGACTAATTTGGTTAAGTGGTTCTTTAGAGTCTGATTCATTCTTTCTACTTTCCCTGATGAGGGTGGGTGCCAGGGAGTATGGTGTTCCCATCTAATGTCTAATATTTTGGATAGCTTTTTAATAATGTGTGTGGTGAAATGAGTTCCATTGTCTGAGTCAATATTTTCCATTAGTCCAAACCTGGGTACTATATTTTCAATTAGGGCCTTAACTACATTATTGGCTGTTGCATATGAAAAGGGGATAGCTTCAATCCAGGGAGTGAGGTGGCTACTATCACTAGTAAATATTTTAGATGATCTATCAGAGGCATTTCTGTGTAATCAACTTAGATACTTTGGAATGGCCTTTAGCCTGGATTCGTTCCCCTGAGAGGTAATCATTTTATAGTATGTCTATTAGTTTTCTTACATACTAAGCAACTGTCTGTAACCTGTTTTGCCAGGGTATAAATTCCCATACAACCATAAACTCTGAGAACTGCATCACACATGGCCTGGGGCCCAAAATGGGTCCCCTGATGTAGTTGGGTTACGACTTCCCTCATAAAGGGTTTAGACAACATTTCTCTCTGGTCTGGCAGTATCTACTTTCCTTCTGAATTCTCTTTAGCACCTATTTTTATTAGTTTCTCTTTTTCGGTGGAAGAGAAAATGGGATTATGGTAGGAGGAGGCAGGTAGGGAGTTAAGTGAAAAACACGCATTTCAGAAGACACAACAGCCTGCTTGGCTACCTGATCTGCTACGTTATTTCCTCAAATTTCAAAAGAAAGGCTTTTCTGGTGTCTGAGAACATGGACAATAGCTATTTCTTCCGGCAACTGAAGATTATTCAATACTTGGTTGAACAGCTCCTTGTGTTATTCCTCGCACTGGGTGGGTTCTGATTTCTCCCGGCTGAGGCCGCCACAAGGGGCGGAGCGCTCCTCACAAGAGAGAACTAGAGACTGCCCCCAGAGGGGAATGTAATCATGGGCGAGCCCCCAAATTGTTACGTATAAAGTTTCAGTGCCGCAAAAGAAATAGCACTCGAATATAAAATTTTCTTTTTAATTCTCAGCAAGGCAAGGTACTTCTATAGAAGGGTGCGCTCCCACAGATAGAGCAATGGTGAGTGCACACCTGCACAAGGGAGGGAAAGGGGTTCTTATCCCTGATGCACGAGGCCCCTGCTGCTGTGTCATTCCCCTATTGGCTAGGGTTAGACTGCACAGGCTAAACTGATTCCGATTGGCTGATTTAAAGAGTGTGACAGGATGAGTGCTTCGGTGGGAAAAAAATAGTTATGCAGGGTGGAGAATAACTAGTCAGGGTGGAGCAGGTAGCAAGTAACCTGCAAGAGTCAGGGTGGAGTAGATAATCGGAATGAGTCAGGGTGGAGTAAGTAATCGAAAAGGGTTGCTTTATGAGGAAGTTAAATTTAAAAGCAGAAGTCAAAGAATTGAACATACTGACATATTAATTCTTTGAAGAGAAATTTAGAATTCATATTTAACAATATGGACACAGGAAGGGGGTGTGATGGGCCAGAGTGGTCTTGGAAAATACAACATTCAGGCATGAAAACAGGAGTGCCCGTTCTTACTTAGGTCTGTGGGCACAGGCCCAAGGGTGGAGCCCTCACCAGGAACCCTGCATTTCTGTACCCAGCACTCCCCTGCTGCACTTCCATATCACAACGACCCTCTTGTATGCAGTGAGGACAAGGTCCTGGGAGTGGCTTGTAACCCAAAAGTTTGGAACATTCTCTACTCCAGTGTCCTGGATTTCTGCAATGATGCTGTCTGTAATAATTTTGCAAAGGTGGTTTCAATGCCTTAATATCAGCAAGGGACTCATGTTCAGGTTATGATAAAAGATTGGGAAACCAAGGTTCTTTTGAAGTCTTATGTTGGCTGCCCTTAGAGACAACAGATGGGAAATGTTTCCTATTCAGACTTTCAAAAGGTGTTAGACTCTTAGTTAATCTCTTCAGGATTGTGCGGGCCTGGAAGAAAAAGATCCAGCTATGTTAACAGAGATTCTTTACAGATGCAAATTTCCAGCACAATGAGTTTTGATATGCATGCATTCCAGAGATGCATAGAAATCCTAGTTACTTATAAATTTGGGGGAAATAAGCCTGGAATGAGATGCCTGCTTTAGATAATAGGGAAGTCTAATTGCTTCCGAATAAGGAGTTCTGATAAGGAGCTTTGTCTCTGAATGGTCCGCTTGATGGTCACCAGGTGAACTTTGCTCTCCCCAGTGGCCAAATCTGAGAGTCATGTACATAGGCAAAAACAGAGAAGATGAACAAAGGGGTGAGGAGAGCAAAAATCACCTGGTGACCATCAAGCAGCCCCAGAGAAAAAAACTCCTTATCTCAGGAATTTAGAAGTATAATCGTTACTGGAAAAGGGTCCCAATCCAGACCCCCAGAGAGGTTCTTGGATCTCACAAAAGAAAGAATTCAGGGCGAGTTCACAGTGCAAAGCAAAAGAAAATTTATTAGGAAAGTAAAGGAATGAAAGAATGGCTACTCCATAGGGTTGCCCATTTTTATGGTTATTTCTTGATTATGATGACTAAGCTCTGATCTTTTTATTTTGCTGAAATTCGTATCTAAGGAGTCTGGGGAGTCATGCCCTACAAGCCATAAATCCTCATCAGATGGATTTTATTTAACCCTATATATCCTGTCTTACTTTCCAGTCTGACTCTGGCATAACATTATGTGACAAAGAAGAAAGTAAAAATATTTTACCCAAAAACATGTTTCTTTGCCATATCTTGAAATGTCCCTGCAAAGCTGTCCTTTGTGGGGGGAAATCTGCATCTGTAAAGAATCTCTATTAATATAGCTAGATCTTTTTCTTCCAGGCCTAATATAGCTACATCTTTTTCTTCCAGGCCCTCTGAGATAAACTAAGAGCCTGGCAGCATCATTCTTTTTTTTTTTTTTTTTGAGTCTAACAGCTTTTAAAAGTCTGCATAGGAAACATTTGTCATCTATTGTCTCTAAGGTCAGCCACTGTAAGACTTCAAAAGAACCTTGGTCTCCACAATCTTTTATCTTAACCTAAACATTTCCCTTCTATTGATCCCAGGTCTTTAGACGAACACAACCAATTGTCAACCAGAAAATGTTTAAATTTACCTATAGTCTGGAAGCTCCCACTTTGAGCTGTCCTGCCTTTCTGCACCAAACCAATGTATTTCTTAAACGTATTTGATTGATGCCTCATGCCTGTCTAAAATGTATAAAACCAAGCTGCGCCCGAACCACCTTGGGCACATGTTCTCAGGATCTCCTGAGTGCTGTGTCACGGGCCATGGTCACTCATATTTCGCTCAAAATAAATCTCTTCAAATATTTTACAGAGTTTGACTCTTCATCAACATATCTAAAGTTGGCATCTGGTTCCAGGCGTCTTTCAAAAATTTTGTAGTAACCAGAATTTCTATGCGAAACTCATTGTGCAATCCTTGCTGATATTAAGGCACCAAAATAACTACAAATGTAACCATTTATCATAACCTACGTGGCTAGTATGGTCCAAATTACCCTCAAGCTTTCGCCTTAAGGTTCATAAATGCTCCTAAGGAATATCCACCACAGCGCTCTCAGTCCCCTCTTGCTGAGGCACCTCGCTGCACTCTTCTGCAGTGTCCTTTCTTTCTACTAAAACTTTACTTTTTCAAACCTATACTGTTGTTGGTAGATTCTTCTTATCAGCCCTTGAGTTGATCACTTTCTGATGCCGGGGCATCAGACACTTCAACCTGCAAAGGCTGAAATGTAGTTACAGAGATTTGATTGGCTACTCCCTACTTTCTGAGGGGTTGCTTAACATTCCATTGTAAAGAGGTAAGGGGCTCTTTTTCACATACTATTATGTCCAAGTTTGAATGAGAAATAGGGAACAATGGTTAAAGGTGTAGAGACAGAGTTAGTAATATTGCCTAATAATTGGTCTGCTCAATCGTGTGAGCTGTTTGCACTCGGCCAAGCCTTAAAGTACTTACAGAACCAGGAAGGAACCATCTATACCAATTTTAAGTATGCCTTTGGAGTGGCTCATGCATTTGGAAAAATTTGGAGTGAACCAGGTCTTATTAATAGCAAAGGCCAAGACCTGGTCCGCGAGGAATTAATCACCCAAGTATTAAATAACCTTCAGTTGTCAAAAAAAAAAAACTATTGTCCATGTCCCTAGACACCAAAAAAGCCTTCCTTTAATTAAAATCCCAAACTTACAAGGTTTTCAACAAAAGTAAAATTTGCTAAAAGTTAACAGTGTAACTTGTATTATCCTAACTTCTAATCTTGTGGCCTTAGGCAATCTAGTCCACAGACATGAGGGAAGTTTGCTTTGGGAAAAAACAGTCATCATCTTTGACATCAAAAAAAAGGAAAATTTATGTAAAAAGAATCTTATATGGTAAATTCTCATCCTGAAATAAATTAACTGGTTGTTTAAAGAAAGGGATGTTTACAAGTCAGAAATTTAAGTCATATCAAAGATTGTCTGCGAAAGTCGTGAAAAATGTTATAAAAGGGAATTTATGCAAGAAATATTGTATAATTTAAAAGTAATTAGGCCTCCAGAATGTAAAACTACTGAAGAAACAGTTTATGTGCAACGTGTGTAAGGAAAGTAAAATAGACTTTTGGTTAAAAGGATTATAAGAAGGCATAGGAATGTGGATTTTTACCTACATTAAAAGGTTAAAAAATTGTTTTGAAGGTTTAAGCAAGTTTTGAAATGTTAATTGTAAAGGAAATTCTGTGTGTAAACATATTGGCTAAAGTTAAAGGGGTATCATCCAGTTTTTCTGTGAACTGGACATTAAAATAAAAGCACAACCGGTTTTTCTTAAAGCACTAACCTGCTCTTTAACAAAAATTATAAAGCATTAAAAAGAGTCTATAACAATTTTACCTTATGGTCAGACATTAAAATTGGATAAATATGTCTGCAAGGTTTTATTAAAATTGAGTTTAACATTAATAGCACACTAATATAAAGGTGAAATTTAGCTTATCTGGTATAAAATCATACAAGAAGCATTATCAAATATAAAATGGTGTTTGGCTTTCTTTGATTTAAAAACTAATAAAAATAGGTGCTAAAGAGAATTCAGGAGGAAAATGGATATTGCTAGACCAGAGAGAAATGTTATCCAAACCCCTTATGAGGGAAGTCTTGTTCCAACTGCATTAAGGGACCCATTGGAGGCCCCAAGCCACGTGTGAGGCATTCGTCAGAGTTTGTGGGTGCATAGGAATTTATACCCAGGCCAAACAGGTTACAGACAGTTGTTTAGTGAAAGATTACCCCTTGGGGGAAGGAGTTCAGGCTTAAGGCCATTCCAAAGCATCCAGATTGACTACACAGAGATGCCTCCAATTGGTCACCTAAAGTATTTATTTAGTATAGTAGATCACCTTACTCATTGGGTAGAAGCTCTTTCCTTTTCAAGTACAACTGATAATAACATAGTCAAGGCATTAGTTGAAAATACTATACTCAAGTTTAGATTAATAGAAAACATTGATTCAGATAGTGGGACTCATTTCACTGTACATGTCATTAAGAAATTAGCCCAGGTACTGGATATAACATGGGCATATCATACTCCCTGGCACCCACCTTCATCAAGAGGAGTGGAAAGAATGAACCAGACTATTTTTTTAAAAAGCCCTTTGGCAGGAGAATGGCGTGAACCTGGGAGGCAGAGCTTGCAGTGAGCCAAAATAGCGCCACTGCACTCCAGCCTGGGCGACGGAGCGAGACTCTGTCAAAAAAAAGCCCTTTGGGAGGCCAAGGCAGGCGGATCACGAGGTCAGGAGTTCGAGACCAGCCTGGCCAATATGGTGAAACCCCATCTCTGCTAAAAATACAAAAATTAGCCAGGCGTGGTGGCGCATGCCTGTAGTCCCAGCTACTAGGGAAGCTGAGGCAGAAGAATCACTTGAACCCGGGAGGCGGAGGTTGCAGTGAGCCGAGATTGCGCCATTGCACTCCAGTCTGGGCAACAGAGCGAGACTACATCTCAAAAAAAAAAAAAAAGGCCACCTAACCAAATTAGTCTTAGAGACTCGGTTGCCATGGATAGATGCTTTCCCATTGCCGTGTTGAGAATCTGAACTGCTCCTCGGAGAGACGTTGGCTTATCCCCTTATGAAATGTTGTGTAGGTTGCCCTGTTTACACTCCACTGCTGACATTCCCACGTTCAAAACAAAAGATCAGTTTCTCAGAAATCATATACTTGGTTTATATTCCACTTTCTCTTCCCTTAGAACTAAAAGTCTTTTAGAACAGGTACCACCCCTAGAGTTTCCAGTACACCAACATCAGCCTGAGGACCATGTCCCTGTCAAAAGTTGGAGGGAAGGGAAACTCAAACTGGCTTGGGAAGGACCCTACCTATTGCTTCTAACCACCGAAACCACAGTTCAAACCGCAGAAAGAGGATGGACTCATCACACCTGGGTCAAAAGATCACCACCCCCTCCAGAATCGTGGACAGCTATTCCAGGGCCAACTCCAACCAAGCTAAAGCTAAATTGGGTTTGATCCTCTTACACTGCATCTCTTTATTTTCCCCTTCTATTGCTAGTCCTCTCTTTATTAATGTAACTAGGTCAAGTTCTCCCCAAACCATTACTTTTGATGCTTGCCTTGTGATGCCCTGTGGAGATTTGCCAAACCAGAGGCAACTCTCCACTTCAGAAAAGTACCTTTGTCCTTCCTGGCTCTCCTCAGACTGAAAATCTGTTAACTGGGATCAGTTAGTCTGGGAAGATTTTGATGATGATCCCAGTATGAACTGGGACTCTTGCCCTCCTAGAACAGAACTTTTATGCCACAGCTGGTCTAATGGCTTATGGACTACCAAAGAGCAAGGATGGACCGCCCCATTGTCAGATGAACAAATGTAATCCAGTACAGATTACCACCTCTGCTCCCCAGAGTACCGTTTCTATGGTAGAGGAGCAGAAGTCTCAGGGAAGGACCCCATAGGATCCTTTGAAATGTGCTTCATTGCCTCCTCACCTCCTGTACCCTCTTGTCCCTCTCCTAAGTTTTCCGCTAACCAGACCTTCTTTCATTATATACGCAATGATAAAACCAAAGTAGCTGTTGTAGAAGTTATAGATTTAAAACAAACTATAGCAATTGAAACAGAGTACCAGAATGTACATGCTTGGCTGAAATGGATTAAACATTCTGTTTGCATGCTAAAAAACAGTGACTGCTTGTGCGACAGGCAGACCAGAGACCCAAATTGTCCCCTTTCCCCTTGGGTGGTCCTCTCACGGACAGGGCATGAGCTGTATGGTAGCTCTCTTCTAGAACCCCACAGCCTGGGGCAATGAGTCAGGCAAAACTCTTTCACTGCTGTTTGCTTTCACCACTGTTCTCCGAGGTCAAGAGCCCTGTGGGTCAGCCTGGATGGCCATCCAGCCTCCAGCCCCTGATGTTAACTTCACCTGTGCCTTTCATGGCAGGGGGGGAAAAGTTAGCATTCCTTGGAGACTTAACAACCTCCACCTCCTGGGTTCAAGTGATTATCCTGCCTCAGCCTCCCAAGTAACTGGGATTACAGGCATGCACCACCAAGCCTGGCTAACTTTTTTATATTTTTGGTAAAGATGGGGTTTCACCATGTTGGCCAGGCTGCTCTCAAACTCCTGACCTCAAGTGATCAGCTCGCCTTGGCCTCCCAAAGTGTTGGGATTACAGGCATGAGCCACCGCATCTGACCCAGAAGTTGTAAGAGATGCTGTCTCAATTACCCTGGGTTCCATGGACTCACTAGATGTGGGGGCGAAGGATTCCAGGCACCCTCAGTTATTAGTTGTCAGCGCCAGCAGTGAAGAGGTTTCCTCCTGTGATGGCTAGGGGAGTGTTTAGAGGCAGTGCCTGCTGAAACATCTAGTTTTCAGTTCATAGGGCTTTAAGAAAACAAAGTTTATTTTGGAAACTCGTAGTCAGAAAAATTAGAATTTAATTTAAAATAATAAAAATTGAAAAACATTAGGCAACACTGGAATTTAGTAACAGGTGGGCGATAGTTTCTGAAACATAATTTTCTCTCTCCAGTTTCCCTTCCCGCAACCCCCAAGACGCAGTCTCGCCCTTGTCACCCAGGCTGTAGTGCAGTGGCGCAATCTCAGCTCACTGCAACCTCTGCCTCCCGGGTTCAAGTGATTCTCCTGCCTCAGCCTCCCGAGTAGGTGGGATTGCAAGCACCTACCACCACGCCTGGCTAATTTTTGTATTTTTGTAGAGACAGGGTTTTGCCATGTTGGCCAGGCTTGTCTCAAACTCCTGACCTTAGGTGATCTACCTGCCTCGGCCTCCCAAAGTGCTGGGACTACAGGCGTGAGCCACCACACCGAGCCAAGAATAATTATTTGTTATATAGGCCTTAAAAAGAAAAGTTAACAGGGTAACATGTATTTAAGACTATTGAAAAAACAGTTTACATATACTTTTGGTAAAAAGATTATAAAGAGGCATGAGAATGTGGATTTTTACCTAGATTAAAAGGCTAAAGGATTGTTTTAAGTTGAATAAAATAAAAATGAAGGTATAAGCAACTTTTGGAAGGTTAATTGTAAAGACATTCTGTGTGTAAACATATTGGCTGAAGTTAAAGTTGTATCATCTAGTTTTTCTGTAAATTGAGTATTAAAATAAAAGCAAAATGGGTTTTTCTTAAAGCATTAACCTGCTCTTTAACAAAAATTATAAAGGGTTAAAAAGGGTCTATAGGCCAGCCGCAGTGGCTCACGCCTGTAATCCCAGCACTTTGGGAGGCCAAGGCAGGCAGGTCACTAAGTTAGGAGATCAAGACCATCCTGGCTAACACGGTGAAACCCCATCTCCACTAAAAATACAAAAAAATTAGCCAGGCATGGTGGCACGCACCTGTAGCCCCAGCTACTCAGGAGGCTGAGGCAGGAGAATAGCTTGAACCTGGGAGGCGGAGGTTGCAGTGAGCCGAGATTGCTCCACTGCACTCCAGCCTGGGTGACTAAGCGAGACTCCGTCTCAAAAAAAAAAGGGGGGGTCCATAAAAATCTGACCTTATGATCAAAACATTAAAATTGAGTTTAACATTAATAACACACTAATATAAAGGTAAAATTTGGCTTATTTGGTATAAGTCATACAGGAAGCATTGTCAAATATAAAATGATGTTTGGCTTTCTTCGGGCTGTATTTGTATAAATATGTTATTGGTACGTGTTCCAAAGTTATGGGAGACTCCTGTGATTCTGATATGTCTTAGTGTGCATTATCAGCAGTAAAATTATAACTGTTAATTATTGTGTGCCACAGAGGTAATAGATTTCCTTGTCAATTGTGTCTTTAACTATGGCTACCCGAAAACTTTTGGTCATCCATAAACAATTGTTGTCTTGTTTTGGTCCTCTTTAGAAGGGTTTTATAGTTAGCTATAAAGCTCTAACAGGTGCTGTTGAATGCAGGTTTCTGATAACTTTGGAGATTGTGACATCAGAATACAGGAAAAACGGTTAGGACTCTTGAAGAGCTAAAATGTTCATTAACATCAAGCAGGACAGGAATTAACTGCATGAACTGAACTAGTAGGAGACTGGAGTGATCTTTTTGATATTTTGCCTAAAATATTGCTAATACTTTGTTTTGCTTTTCAAAGTCAAAGAAACTTTTCTTTATTTTATTGTATTTTTAGACGGAGTTCCGCTCTTGTTGCCCAGGCAGGAGTACAATGGTGCAGTCTCGGCTCACCACAACCTCCTCCTCCTGGGGTTCAAGCGATTCTCCTGCCTCAGCCTCCCAAGTAGCTGGGATTACAGGCATGTGCCGCCACCACACCCCGCCAATTCTGCATTTTTAGTAGCGATGGGGTTTCTCCATGTTGGTCAGGCTGGTCTCCAACTCCCGACCTCAGGTGATCCGCCCGCCTCGGCCTCCCAAAGTGCTGGGATTACAGGCGTGAGCCACCACACCCGGCCTCGAAACTTTTCTTTTGAGCTATTAACAGCTTTTAACAATTTAGTATACTCCCATGAACAAAATTTGTAGCATACTTGTTTCTCTCTCCCTGATTTTCTCCGGAATTTGGAAACTATCTGTGAGTATTCTTAAGTTATGGCAATATAGTTATTTGCACAAGTGTAATAAGAATCTGTTTTCTTTTGTAACAGGGCACAATTGGAAAAACTGGTTATTTTTACCAAGGCCTTGACTGGAATGGTATGCTTTCCTTTAAGGAATCGAACTTGACTTACGAAGCCAAGAAAGCCCTTGGAAACTGGCCTTATATTTTGTGTACACAGTCCCTGTACAGGGCTTCTGATCTGTAGTAAGCAAAGAATGCCCTTTCTGAGAGACCAGGAACCCTCGGTTATCTTGTAACCTCAAGAGGAAACTCATAGGTATTTAATGGTACAATTCCATGGCTAGGCTCAGCTTTACAGTCTTGTCTTAGATTCTTTCTATGGAACAATACATGTTACACTGTTAACTTTTAGCAACTTTTACTTTTCTTAGTAAGTTTGAGATTGTAATTATGTACTAGATGTAGAGCCTAGGACCTAGACAGAAGTGCAGATAAGGTCTGACTTATTCCAGCATTTAACTCCATATGTCCTAGGTCTTACCTAGCTACAAAGCAGGCAAGTTGTACAGCTAAGAGTTATAGTGGCATTTTATAAAGCATTCAGGAGGCCTAGTCCCTTTTTTTTTTTTCTTTAGATGGAATGTCGCTCTTGCTGCCCAGGCTGGAGTGCAATGGTGCAATCTCAGCTTACTGCAACCTCTGCCTCTGGGTTCAAGCTATTCTGCCTCAGCCTCCCGAGTAGCTGGGATTACAGGCACCCACCACCATGCCCAGCTAATTTTTTGTATTTTTAGTAGAGATAGAGTTTCACCATGTTGGCCAGGCTGGTCTCCAACTCCTGACCTCAGGTGATCCACCTGCCTTGGCCTCCCAAAGTCCTGGGATTACAGGTGTGAGCCACCGTGCCCGGACCCCTAATCACTTTTAAATTGTACATTTCTTGCATAAATTCCCTTTTATAACATTTTTACAATTTACACAATCTCTGACATGCCTCAACTTTCTGACTTGTTGTAAACATCCCTCTTTTTAAACAACCAGTTCATTTACTTTAGAAAAAAAATTTACCATATAAGATTGTTTTTTATATAAATTCTCTTTTCTTTAATATCAAAGATGATAACACTCCTTTCCCTAAAGAAACTTCCTTCATGTCTGTAGACTAGACTTCCTAAGGCCACAGGATTAGAAGTTAGGGTATTTAACTAAATATTTCAAGATACAGCTATCTTTATTAAACCAATATTGATGTTCCATTATTTAAAAATTATACAAGCAAGGATTATTCTGTTTGGAATGAGTTATAGTTTTGTACCCTCTATGCCAAATTTTGACACCTTATAGTATTTGGCAGAGATAAGTATGAAATTGCGGCCAGGTGCAGTGGCTCAAAGAAGGGTCAGATGATTGAAGTTTAAGGAATAGGGTCTCAGGGCTTCTGGGGGTTGGTGGAGACACAGTTATGGGGGGTGAGGGGAAGAATTATTGTATGGTAAATAATGGTTGTCTTGCTATGCAGATAAAAATCTCTCCGGTGGCCAGGTGCGGTGGCTCAAGCCTGTAATCCCAGCACTTTGGGAGGCAGAGGCAGGCAGATCACCTGAGGTCAGGAGTTTGGGACCAGCCTGGCTAACATGGTGAAACATTGTCTCTACTACAAATACAAAATTAGCTGGGCATGGTGGCTTGCACCTATAATCCCAGCTACTTGGGAGGCTGTGGCAGGAGATTCACTTGAACCCAGGAGGCAGAGGCTGCAGTGAGCCAAGACAGCAACATTGCACTCCAGCCTGGGCAAAAAAAGTGAAATTCTGTCTTAAAAAAAAAAAGTCTCTAGGATAATTCTTCTGGAGTAGCCCTTTTCCTGATACTGGCACCTTTACTAATGTAGATTTCCTTGATAGATGTAAATTTCTTTTACCAAAGAATAACCTTCCGGAGCTACTCCTGTGTCTGCAGTTTCTCTGAATAACCAGCTCAAAGTATGTCGAAGAAGTGTATTTGGGGGTGGCACATTCTGGTTTCCCACAGTCATATTTTGGGGGTGTGTATGTCCTAAGCCCCAGCAGTGGCAACACTTCCTGAACACCTGCCTGCTGAGCGAGGGGTCTGGCCCCTTCCCTAGTGCCTGCTCACCTCTCGCCCCAAGCATTAGCCTGGAAAGTGATTGATTGCTTGCTAAGTAAATGAATGTCTTGGAAAATAACACAACATGCAGGCAAGAATTATTTGTAGAAGTCAATATGCACTGAGCATTTACTAGGTGTCAGAATCTGTGCAATATGTTTTACGTCCATGGAGGCACCAATTTGAGTCTGCATTCACATCCTGGCCCTGCACTTACAGGCCGTAGCACTGTGAGCAACCACTTTTGTAAAGTTAATGAGAGGCCATCAGGCTGCAGGAAGAAGAGGAGCGTGGGTCCTCCTAAGGCGTAGACATAAATGATTGCCAGCCGTTATTCTGGAGGTTATAAGATATGCAACTTCCCCAATTACTCCTGCAAATAACACCACTATTGTAGGTTGGCCTTTTGAGATATCTTTCCAATTGGTGTTTTTTTTGTTTTTTGTTTGTTTGTTTGTTTGTTTGTTTTTGTTTTATTGAGACAGAGTCTTGCTCTGTTGTCCAGGCTGGAGTGCAATGGCGCGATCTCGGCTCACTGCAACTTCCACCTCCCGGGCTCAAGCAATTCTCCTGCCTCACCCTCCCGAGTAGCTGGGATTACAGGTGTCCGCCATCATGCCCGGCTAATTTTTGTATTTTTAGTAGAGACAGGGTTTCGCCATGTTGGCCAGGCTCGTCTTAAATTCCTGACCTCAGGTAATCCACCTGCCTCGGCCTCCCAAAGTGCTGGGATTACAGGCATGAGCCACCACGCCCCGCCATCTTTCCAGGTTTTTTGCAGATTTGACACCCCATGGCTCCACCTAAACCTGATGGCTCCACCAGGACCGCCAACCCTGCTCCTGTGGCCCCACCCAGAAGCAATTCAGCCTGTAGGAGGACAGCTTCAACCCCCTATGATTTCATCTCCACCCCAACCAATCAGCAGCAAGCACCTGTTACCTGGCCACCCCCAACTCTTCCCCTATACTGCCTTTGAAAAACCCTTCACCTACAAGCTTTGAAGATGATTTGAGTACAAACTCATTTCCCCTGTGGCATGGCCAGCCTCATGGTCTTTCTTTATGCAGTGGGCAGAAAGAACCCCTCAGGTGGTTACAGTATTTGTAGGGGTAGCTCAGTGAGCATCAGAGACCAGTTCTGCCATATACAAGGTGTGTGACCTACACAAGGCTCTCGACTTATCTGGCCTGTTCTTCATCTAGAAAATAGGGATAGTAATAGCATCTCTCCAAAAGGCCACGAAGATTAAATGCATTAATTCGTACAAGCCCCAAGAACACGCCTGACACTGGGTCAGCTCAGTACACACTGGCAGTTAGGATTTCTGTCCTATGAAGAGGGCACTATTATTATCCCCGCTTTCCACATGACTTACTGAAGCACCAGTATTTGAACTGTTTTTGCTCCAGGGAACTCTCTTCTTGTGTGAAAGGAATTTTGGAGATCTCAGGGTGGTGCCAGAACCAACTGTTTGCACATAGCTTTTGTCAACTGGGGATCAACCCTCATGAAATCTGGATGGCAGAGAGCCTCAATAAAGCAAGCCCTTTATTGTACAGTTCTACCATCCGGATCCTCCTCCTAGCTGGGCTGTAGGGCAGATTAGAGACACATAGTAGGCTCTTGGTCTTGCTGGGAGCCACACCCACCCACCGCCTGCCTTTCCCCGAGCTCTGGGCGGGGACAGCTTTATACAAAACGAGCTGCCTCTGGCCCCTCCCATGCAGAGTGGCTGGGGAACTGGACCAGCAGGTAAGTGGGCAGAGCGGGGCGGCTCAGGCCTGTGAGGGTGCAGCTGCAGCTACCAAGGCCAGCTGCTAGCCAGGAGCACAGGACGCTGACCGGGATGTGGCAGGGGCACTTATCTGGAGCCCGCAGGTGTCCCATGGCCTTTCCCCTAGTTTCAGGCTGCCATGTCGGGAGAGTCCAAAGAGACAGGAGGGAAGAAAGGTTTCCTCCTCAGCTGGCATGTTGGAGTCCGGACAGGCTGAGCCAGCCAGGTAAGAGATCAAAGAGATAGGAGGGAAGAAAGGTTTCCTCCTCAGCTGGCATGTGGAGTCGGGACAGGCTGAGCCAGCCAGGTCAATTCCAGACCCCTGGTGCCTCCAGACCAAAAGGCTGGGCCCATGCTGGGTGTCATGGCTCACGCCTGTAATCCCAGCACTTTGGAGGCTGAGGCAGGTGAATCCCTTGAGCTCAGGGAGTTCAAGATCAGCCTGGGCAACATGGCGAAACTCCATCTGTACAAAAAATACAAAAATTACCCAGGTCGGACGTGGTGGCATGGGTTAATAGTCCCAGCTACTCAGAGACTGATGTGGGAGAATTGCATGAGCCAGGGAGGTTGGGGCTGCAGTGAGCTCAGATTATGCCACAGCACTTCAGCCTGGGTGACAGAGCCAAATCCTGTCTAAAAAAAACAAAAAGACTGGGCCCCCACTGACTTTACCCACGGCCATCTCCATGCTATCTCCGAATAACTTGACCAGGCTGAAGTCGCAGGAGCCTGGGAAGTAGGCTGGGAGTTGGGATGGACGTGGAGGGGAGGGGAACTGGCCTGGGGGAGGCTGCTCCACCAAGGTCAGCCCCATGGGAGGCCTGAAGCCCTGCCTGACCTTGGGAGGGAGGAGAAGGGGGAAGAGAACTCACAGTCCCCTTCTGCTGGCCAGCCTGAGCGCCTGTTATCTCATTCCCTTTTTCTTGGTCTGCTGAGCCCAGAAAGGCTGGGCATTCCCAGACCCTTTCACAGATGGAGAAACCAAGGCCTAGAGAGGGTGAGCAGCTGACCTGAGGTTGCACAGCCGGTGAGCACAGGCCTGGATGTCTGCCACAGCCTGAGATCAGGGGTGGGGCAGGGTTTGGGGAAGCACTATCTCCTCCCTGGGCCTTGGTTTCCCCACCTGTGCAATAGGGACATTGAGTTGGGATGAGTTCCAGGGGAACTCTGAGGTCCCAGCAACAAGAGGTAGAGATGACCTTCTGCTACATGTAGCTGTGAGCAGTGAGGGTCGCTGAGCTGGGCCCAGGCTCCCAGCGCCCCAGCTGCCTCCTGCCTCCTGGCACCTCCTTGCCTCCCTCTGAGCCGCAGCTTCCTGTTTTTCCTCGTCTCTGTGCCTCTGTTGTCCTTTTTCCCCATTTCTGCTTCTAGCTTTTGGTTCTTTCTGTCTCTTTGTCTCAGTCTCTTCTCTCTCACTCCTCTTCATCTCCCCATCTCTCCGTTTGGATTTTGTGGTTTTGACCTCTCAGCCTCCCTTCTTCATGGGCTCAAAGTCAATCCATTCCTACGCACTCTGATGAGGGTGAGGCCAGGCCCTAGGTAGACGCCTACAGGCCTCACTAAGTTCTCCAGGAGCCTGGAACCCAGGAAAGCATTGGCTCAGACCCTTGCCCAGGAGCGAGATGTATCCAGTGTCAGGCTGCCACCTGGCACTGCCCCAGGGGTCACCCTGGCCAACACAACCCTCATAGCTGAGGCGGGTTTCCTCCAGTCTGGCCCACAGGGCTAGGTGCCTACCAGCTGGCAGATTATCCCTGCAGAGCGAGAACCCAGCCATGGTGCCAGGAGCTCAGGTGGCCCAGCCCGTGGCAAGCCAGATGGTCACCTGTGCACTGGGGGAGAGGACAAGCCCCCGCTCACATGAAGATTACACTCCCATGGGAGAGACCAGCGCTCAACAGATAGACACAGATAAACTCCCGTAACTGAGCTGGTGTCAGTAATACTTTGATAGAGGAAAGCAGAGGGCAGGAGAATGCGGAGGGGAGCTGGAGGCAGTGAGTGGGGTGGAAGCTGCCTGAGCTCCCTGGAGGAGATGGCCCAGCCCACACAATGAGGGTGCACTGGCCCTGGTCAGAACCCCACTCCCAACTCTCTTCACTCTCTTGCGCTGGGGGCTCACAGCTTCTGATGCATGAATGCAAAAGAGAAACCTTTGCCTGGAACTGATCCTTCTAGCTTCTCTGTCGCCCACCCATTGGGCATCTTAATTGTCTCATGTGAAGCCTTAGGTTTCTGGTCCCTGGTGATCACAGAAGGGGTCCTGGATCCTTGGGAAGCAGATATGTCTCAGAGCCTCTCTCAGCTTCTCCTGAACCTGTCCCCCATTTCTCTCTTTCTCTGGCCCAAGTCTCGGGAGGCCATCTGTGAGCAGAAAGAGATCCTGCTCAGCTTGGCCCTCATGGCCCCTTCAGAACCCCTTCACCCTGAGGCCTTTCTCAGGGCTGGGTCCACAGTCAAGCATGTCTGGATGTAAATCTCAGCTCCCAGCTGTATGACCCTAGGCAAATGTATTTCCCTTTCTAAACCTCAGTTTCCTCATCTGTAAAATGGAGATAATCATAATGCCAGCCTCAGGATTGTGGAACAAGATTTGACAGGTAATGTGTTCAAAGAGCTTAGCACAGGGTCTGGCACAATAAGTAGCTGATGAGTGGCAGCTATGGCGGTCTCTGTTGTCATGGTGATTGTTAGCCCCTTTGCTACAGCTTCCTAACCCTCCGAAGGTTTACTCCTGCTTCCTCCCTGGTGCCTCATGTTTCTCCTCACAACAGCCAGCACGATCCTCTTAAAAACTAGATTAGAGCTGGTCTCCTCTGCCCACTCACGGAGATTTTTGCTCTAGAGAAAACACCCAAGCTGTCACCACAGGGCCATAGGGGACCTGCCCTGTCTCCTCCCCTCCCACCTCGCTCCCGCTGCTGCAGCCACACTGGCCTCCTAGCTGTCCTTTGAACAGCAAAATCCACTTCTGGGACAGAGCAGGTGTGGCCGCACCCCAGGGCCTTTTCACTTGCTGTTTTCTCCCCTGGACCATGCTTTCCGCAGACAGCTCACTCCCACACTCCCTTCATGTCCTCTCCTTGACAGCTGTACATTCCCCGTTCAGGAGCTTTGCTTTCCTCCGGAATCCTTGCCACCATCTGACTTGCTCTATGTTTCTGCTTTTTATTCTGCTTCGTGACTGCTTCCTCCACCTTCCTGAGAGCAGGGATTGTGGTTGAGCACACAGTTGGTGCCCAAGAAATATTGGTTAAAATACATAAACAAGAACTGCAAGGTCACTGTAAAACAAACAAACAACAACAACAACAACAACAAACAGAAAATACAGATACGCATCTTTTAAAAGTATCCCAACACATTCCGAACACCAGCCATTCAGAGTCTCTCCTTTTCTCTGGGGCCTTTTTGCACATGTAGTTCCCTCTGCTTAAGACATCCCCTTCGTTGTCATTGATGACTGTTCTTCACTGTGTCCCGGAGGCCCAAAAGCACACCTCACTTTTGAGGAAGGAGATAATTTGGGAGCGGGCCAGGGTCATAGGGCAGATGGGTCATGTGGGGACACACCCCCACCGTGCCTGGTTTCCAGACAAGGAAAGAGACCCCCAGAGCCAAATCCCATCCCTCAAGTGACACAGCTGTGGCAGCACCTGGGTCAGAACCAGAGAATTCGTCTTTGTGGGGAGCAGGGATTTAGGCGTTGAGTGCTTAGGAGTTGTTGAACATACAAGAAAGTCAGACTCCTTCTACCCTGTCTGCCCTCATCTCCCCATCCAGCCCTCTGTGGGAAAGCTACTGATGTTTGTAAATGTTTAACTGGACACTCTCATTAGTTTAATAGCTTTTCATATGGCAAAGGTCACCATCATCTGCAAATTCACCTGCTCCCCTTAACTACTGACTTAGCCCTCTTTACTAGGTATATCATTTATTGCTTTTGCTATATCCTTGTTTATTTTGCACCTTCGTCTGCTGTCTTGACCTGGAAGGGTGAGTCAGGCCTGTACTGCTGGACTGTGCTTCTGTCCATTTCTCCTGGAATGTCTGAGGCTATTTCGGGAAATATTCAGAATACAGATAGTAACTACAGTTTTAACTCCTTTATGAATTAGAGTTACGATATATGAAATGACTTTTGGTCTCAATTTATGCTTTTGATACCAAATTCTATATGGAGGATTCTTTGTTCCTCTGTTCCTCCCTCTTTCTCTCTTCTCCTTTTTTTTTTTCATCTCTCTGCAAGACATTTGCCCCCAAGTGTCTAAACAACTACTTTTGTTAAATTTTGATTTTTGATCAAATCCTGGTTGGGACAGGACCTAAGTTTCAGAGTCAGAAAGTAGGTGGTAAAGGAGATAAATGTATCCATTAGTTTTTGGTTACTATAATCTGTCAATATATATCCTGGAACGTGTATCTCTGTGCACTTAGTATGGAGTAGTTTTTGTTTGTTTGTTTCTTTTTGTTTTTTGAGACAAGAGTCTTGCTTTGTCGCCCAGGCTAGAGTGCATTGGCATGCTCTTGGCTCACTACAACCTCCACATCCCGAGTTCAAGCAATTCTCCTGCTTCAGCCTCCCAAGTAGCTGGAATTACAGGCGCCCGCCACCATACCTGGCTAATTTTTTGTATTTTTGGTAGAGACAGGGTTTTACCACATTGACCAGTTGGAGGCTGGTCTTGAACTCCTGACCTCAAGTGATCTGCCAGCATCAGCCTCCCAAAGTGCTGGAATTATACGAGTGAGCCACTGCGCCCAGCCTCTGCGTATTTTTGTTGTATATAAAATAAGAGTGACTTAAACAACATAGAAGTTTGTTTACAATTTAACAACAACATTAAACAAACAAACAAAACAGTTCAACACAGGCAAAACAGGGCTGGTACGGGTGCTCTCTGCCACAAAATCCCAAAGGAGCCTAGTATGCATCTAACCCCCACCACATGCCTCATAGCACAAAATTGTTGCTGGAGTTCTGGCCATCACATCTGATTCCAGACAGCCAAATGGAGGAAGAGCAGAAGGGCACACTCCCTTATTGTTAACTCTTTCTCTGTTTGCCAGAAGGAATACCCACTTGTGACTACAGCGTTTACCCCAAGATAACTTTGTCACAAAATACCTCGCTTTTATTATTATTTGTGCCTTGCTGTAGTATATTGACTTTGGAAACAAAAGACATCACTCTATAGCATTCTGGTTTTAGTCGTGGTATTTCCATTTACAAAACAAAGTAATTCTCGATCCCTGAAAATAGCAAATCCTAGCATTCCTACGTGTGATGTTGACATTGTTCTTGAACAGTTGTTGGCCAGAGATTCATTTGATGAATCCAGTTTTTCTGAAATAGATGAGTCTGATGTTAGTTCTGGTTAGAAATAACTCCAAAAACAGTTTTTATATGTTATTTTCACACTGAAAATCAGTCAGATTTAGGGTTGGGCGTGGTGGCTCACGCCTGCAATCCCAGCACTCTGGGAGGCTGAGGCGTGGGGATCACTTGAGCCCAGGAGTTCAAGACCAGCCTGGGCAACATGGAGAAACCCCGTCTCTACTAAGAAATACAAAAAATTAGCCGGACATGGTGGTGCACGTCTGTAATCCCAGCTACTAAGGAGACTGAGGCACGAGAACTGCTTAAACTCGGGAGGCGGAGGTTGCTGTGAGCCGAGATCAAGCCACTGTAGTCCAGCCTGGGCTACACAGTAAGACTCTGTTTCAAAAAAAAAAAACAAAAAACAGCAGTCAGAATCAGTCAGATTTGCTTCAGCCTCAAATAGCATGTTTACATAAAATTAAATGAGCGCTGGCAACGAGCTGCACTTTTTTTTCTATACAGGAAATGGGCCAAGGAGACTACTCAAAGTCGTATTTGAATCCATTGGCCTGTGCTTGATGACATGGCCATGTGCAGCTACAAGGAAGGCTGGGAAATGTAGTCCTTTAGTTGGGTGGCCATTTGCCTAAAAAAAACTGGGTCTCTTTTTTTATTTTTTCTTTTTTAAGATGGAGTCTCACTCTGTTGCCCAGGCTGGAGTGCAGTGGCACAATCTCGGCTCACTGCAACCTCCACCTCCCGGGTTGGAGCGATTCTCCGGCCTCAGCCTCCCGAGTAGTTGGGATTACAGGTGTGTGCCACCACGCTTGGCTAATTTTTGTATTTTTAGTAGAGGCGGGGTTTCGCCATGTTGGCCAGGCTGGTCTCAAACTCCTGACCTCAAGGGATCCGCCCGCCTCAGCCTCCCAAAGTGCTGGGATTACAGACGTGAGCCACCACGCGTGGCTGATAACTACATGTTTTTGAATGCAACTGATATGTTTGCTGAAATAGTAATCTTATAATGATGGTTCATTGAGCCCTTACTATGTGGCAGGCACAGTTTTAGCACTTTGCATGTTCCTAGCAACAATTCTGATGTTGGTACTGACAGCCTACCTGTTTTGCAAGAGAAGACTCTGAAGCACAGGAGGTTAAGTCACTTGCTCAGCTTGTAAGGGTTGAAGCTGGGATTTGAACCCAGGTAACTGGTTCCAGATGCTACCGCAGGGGAGAGCTCCAAGATGGCCTGAGTCTAGAACAGAGAAAGAGGCCGAAGTGGGTGTGGCCACTTCTTCCAAAATATTCCTGAGAAGCCAGAAATGTTGAAGGTTGCTTGCCATCCCCTCCATTGCTGATTACAGTAACAAATTGTTAAACACACTGGGCAAACCAAATATATCTGCTGTCTGGCAGTGGCCAGTGAGTTAACAATTTACAAATCCTAAGCTAAGTCATTGAGAAAGGCCCTTCCACCTTCAAAATGTCGGATTCCCAAGCAGTCCCTGCCCTCAAAAAGCTTCAGTCTCAAGGTATGTGCCTGCATGCACCCACACAAGAACAAACTGAAATGAAGGGGTCATGGGCCCTGGTGAGGACACCTGAGAAGGCGAGGCAGCCAGAGGTCTCCTGGAGGACGGGATCTTGTAGGAAGCTTGGATGTGGACAGCAGAGGGGGCTGGTGCTCCAGGCTGGGAGGACAGCACAGGCAAAGGTGTGCCACTGCTGTCTGGGAGCTTCCCCTCCCTCCTTGGGTCCTCTTGGCACGCCTGGAGTGGGCCTCGCCTGTGCTATTAGTCAAGTCAGCTTCCTGGGGGAGGGAACGGAGTCCAAGGCCCCCAGAAGGGAGGGGGCGGAGTGGGACTGCTAGGGGATCTGACTGCGTTACACCCCAGGAGTGGCTCCTCCCAGAGAGGAAAAGGAGGTGACCAGAAAGGCAACCGAGCATTGGGTTCGCTCCGTGAAGGTATAAGGAAGGAAGTCCCAGCCCTGTGAGGGAATTCCGTGTGTGGCAACCGTGGGGAGGAGCTGCCAGGATTCAGGAGTTTCCTGGGTGAGGCGTGGCCACAACTGACACTCCTGCTTTGTACTAGAAGGAAGGAGTATGGAGTTAAAGACTGCAGTGTGAACTGAGGAATCCTGGACAGGCCGCTTGCTGCAGAGGACCCAGTCCAGATCCCAGGAGAGCCCCTCTGCCCCTTCGGACCTCGTCTCCCATCTACAAAACGTGGAAATTGGCCCAGTTGACGTGTCTCTACAAAAAGGTGCATATACCACTGGTGAGTTCAGTTGATACCTAGTGGGGGAATCTTTTCCCTTTTTAAATTTTCATAGTCATGTATTAATTCTCATGTGAATTAGACAAAAATAACAATGTCACCAAACCTGCCATTTCACGATAATGATCAGTAACCCTTAGTGGTGCTTACCGTATGCTGGGACTGTTGGAAACAGCATAAACTCACCAGCATCCTTATATCTCATTACAAACCACGGAGTTCATACTATCACTATCCCCTACTTACAGATGAGGAGATGAGGCAGAGAGAGGCAAAGCCACTTGCCCATGGTCACCCAGATTGTAAGCAGCAGAGCCAGGGTCAAACTCAAACAGCTGGCTCCAGAGCCTCACTCCTGGCATCTCCCATATTACTGCTCAGACTAAGGATAGATAGAAGAAAGCTGTTAGTAACAGCACAGGTGGGCTGCCACTGGTAGCTGGCAAAGGGGTAAACAGATGGCAGAATGGTTCTGGAGGGCTGGAGGAAGTGGTCTCCAAAGGCCACCTAGAGAGTGATATAATTTCAGGAGGAAAAAAAGCCAGATTGAAATTTTATTTCAGGTAACCATATATTTGCATCAGATAATATGTTTACATGGTTCACAAATCAAAACTCTTATTAAAAGATATACAGAGGCAGGGCCGGGTGCAGTGGCTCACACCTGTAATCCCAGCACTTTGGGAGGCTAAGGAGGGTGGATCACAAGATCAGGAGATTGAGACCATCCTGGCTAACACGGAGAAACCCCGTCTCTACTAAAAATACAAAAAATTAGCCGGGCGTGGTGGTGGGTGCCTGTAATCCCAGCTACTTGGGAGGCTGAGGCAGGAGAATCACTTGAACCCAGGAGGTAGAGGTTGCAGTGAGCTGAGATTGTGCCACTTCACTCCAGCCTGGTGACGGAGTAAGACTCTGTCTCAAAAAAAAAAAAAAAAAAAAAGATATACAGAGGCATCACCAACATCACTGCAGTCCCTGTGTGTCCTTCAAGGGTTGCTTTGTGCAAGTACAAGCAAAGAAAACATGTTTTTCCTCCTCTTCTATGACCAAAAGGCAGTACACCTTTTCCTAGTTCCATTTACTTGCCTTGATTTTGTTTCAAGATTATCATTATAGCCTGGAGACCTTTCCTTATCAGTCACCAAGATCCGCTTTCCTTATTCCTGATTCCTTTAAACAGGTATGTGGTATTCCAGCAGGTCCCTTTAATTAGCCCCCTCTTTGTCGGTAGCCACCCAGGAGAAAATTTTCCATAACTTGCTATTACCAACAAGATCGCAATCTATAATAACTTTGTACATGAGTCATTTTGTCAGGCTTTGGGACAATCTCATGGTGAGAAATGGCACTTGGAGTAGTTTTCCTATTGTGAATGAAGGTGATAATATTTTCATGTGTTTAAAGCTTATTTGTACCTTTTTCTCTGAATTGTTCCTATCCTTGGCCCTCTTCTATATGGGATCTCTTTGTTCTTGATTTTTAAAAACTCTTTATATATTAGGAATGTCACGCACGTCCGTGTGAAGAGACCACCAAACAGGCTTTGTGTGAGCAACAAGGCTGTTTATTTCACCTGGGTGCAGGCGGGCTGAGTCCAAAAAGAGAGTCAGCGAAGGGAGATAGGGGTGGGGCACTTTTATAGGATTTGGGTAGGTAGTGGAAAATTACAGTCAAAGGGGGTTGTTCTCTGGCGGGCAGGGGCAGGGGTCACAAGGTGCTCAGTGGGGGAGCTTCTGAGCCAGGAGAAGGAATTTCACAAGGTAATATTATCAGTTAAGGCAGGAACCGGCCATTTTTACTTCTTTTGTGATTCTTCAGTTTCTTCAGGCCATCTGGATGTATACGTGTAGGCTTACGCTCAGAGGCCTGACAAGGAAGATGAGCCCTTTGTCTGTGATTTATACGGCAAATATTTTCCCCATGTTTTCATTTAACTTTTGACCTTGCTGTTGGTATCTTTTGCAGAAGCTGCTTTGTTTGCTTTTGTATGTTGGATTGAACTTTTCTTTCATGAATCATGGTTAGGAAAGGCTTCCCTTGTTTTCTGCTAATAAAAAGCCAGCTTGGGCCAGGCGTGGTGGCTCACACCTGTAATCCCAGCACTTTGGGAGGCCGAGGCAGGCAGATCACCTGAGGCCAGGAGTTCGAGACCAGCCTGACCAACATGGTGAAACCCTGTTTCCACTAAAAATACAAAATTAGCTGGCATGGTGGCATGCGCCTGTAATCCCAGCTATTCAGGAAACTGAGGCAGTAGAATCACTTGAGCCCAGGAGGCAGAAGGTCACTGAGCCGAGATCATCCCATTGCACTCCAGCCCTGGCTAAAAGACCGAAACTATGTCTCAAAGAAACAAAAAAGCCAGCTTGTTCGCAGGAAAGGGAGTAATAAGAGAAAACCCTGGGCCCCAGGTCCCAGCATCTTGCTAGGTGGTGAAGTTGAAATTACTCACCTGGTGTCCTTCTCTGCCAGCTCTGCTGCAGGCTGATCTGGGGAAGCCTCTGGCCCAGGGCAGATACCGCCATGGCCTTCCTGATGCACCTGCTGGTCTGCATCTTCGGGATGGGCTCCTGGGTGACCATCAATGGGCTCTGGGTAGAGCTGCCCCTGCTGGTGATGGAGCTGCCCGAGGGCTGGTACCTGCCCTCCTACCTCACGGTGGTCATCCAGCTGGCCAACATTGGGCCCCTCCTGGTCACCCTGCTCCATCGCTTCCGGCCCAGCTGCCTTTCCGAAGTGCCCATCATCTTCACCCTGCTGGGCGTGGGAACCATCACCTGCATCATCTTTGCCTTCCTCTGGAATATGACCTCCTGGGTGCTGGACGGCCATCACAGCATCGCCTTCTTGGTCCTCACCTTCTTCCTGGCCCTGGTGGACTGCACCTCTTCGGTGACCTTCCTGCCATTCATGAGCCGGCTGCCCACCTACTACCTCACCACCTTCTTTGTGGGTGAAGGACTCAGCGGCCTCTTGCCTGCCGTGGTGGCTCTTGCCCAGGGCTCAGGTCTCACTACCTGCGTCAATGTCACTGAGATATCAGACAGCTTACCAAGCCCTGTACCCACAGGGGAGACTGACATCGCACAGGTACCCAGCATCACCCAGAGCCATCTCAGCACTTGGCTTGATCACAAATGTAGGGGAGGGAAAATCTGCTCCCCTCCATCCTTCTAGGTTCTTTGGTCAGTCTACGAGTTAAACTGACATAAGCCAGATCAACAGCAGGAAACTCATTTAATTACTTACATACATATGCATGGGAGTCCCCCAAAAATACGAGACTCAAAAAAAGGCCAGATGCTTATATAGCATCCTGAGCTACAAAAGGGAATAGGGGCTTGGGGCTACCGCAGGATGGTGGAGACAAATTATGGGAGGGTGAAGGCAGGAAACTTATGGTGAATAAACATTGCACTGCTATGCAAATAAAAGTTCCTCAGGTGATAAAGGCCGTCACATTTCTCTTTGTGGTTCAGATACCTCTTCTTGGTACAGATAAGATAGCTTTACTAATAAAAATTTCCTTTAGATGTAAACTTACCTTACAAAATGGCAACTTTTCAGAGCTACTCCTTAGCCTGCAATTTTTCAAAATAACCAGCTAGAAATAAATAATATGCCAATAGGTCAATTTTGGGGTGGCATATTCTGGCCTCCTACAGTCATATTTTGGGATGGCATGTCCTGAGGGCCCTTGTTTCCTAGACGGTGGGTGGAGCAGTGTTCTTCTTTAGGTAGGGGATTCTCCCCTTAGGTGGGCGGCTCCCCTGCTCAGTCTCCAGCTAGCTCCTCCTCTGAACATGTTTGTGGTTGCCACTGCTGCGGGGTAGCAGAGTTATAAAAGGTGCAGCTTCCAAGTCAGAAAGCACCAGGTGGAGTCTGGCTTTGCCACATTCTCCCTGTGACCCTCAGGTAAGGGACAAAGCATTCTGATACGTCAGTTCCCTCTAAAATTGGGGATGATGGTCCCCACTGCACAGGCCTGTTAGGAGGCACAGGGGCTTATCCATGCACAGTGCCTGTGCTCCGTGGGCAGTCAGTATGAGCAGTCATTATTGCCACTTTATTAGTTATGTTTATTTATTAATTATCTATTAATAATAACAGGTGATCTGTATTCTGTATTATCACTGTCATGATTGTTCTGCAGTCTGATCCCCTCCCCTGACTAGGGATCTGACTGACCTGTCTTGTCCCTTGCAGGGAGTTCCCAGAGCTTTGGTGTCTGCCCTCCCCGGAATGGAAGCACCCCTGTCCCACCTGGAGAGCCGCTACCTCCCCGCCCACTTCTCACCCCTAGTCTTCTTCCTCCTGCTATCCATCATGATGGCCTGCTGCCTCGTGGCGTTCTTTGTCCTCCAGCGTCAACCCAGGTGCTGGGAGGCTTCCGTGGAAGACCTCCTCAACGACCAGGTCACCCTCCACTCCATCCGGCCACGGGAAGAGAATGACTTGGGTCCTGCAGGCACGGTGGACAGCAGCCAGGGCCAGGGGCATCTAGAGGAGAAAGCAGCCCCCTGCTGCCCGGCCCACTTGGCCTTCATCTATACCCTGGTGGCCTTCGTCAACGCGCTCACCAACGGCGTGCTGCCCTCTGTGCAGACCTACTCCTGCCTGTCCTATGGGCCAGTTGCCTACCACCTGGCCGCCACCCTCAGCATTGTGGCCAACCCTCTTGCCTCGTTGGTCTCCATGTTCCTGCCTAACAGGTGTGCCCTCATCTGGTCCTAGGGAATCCTAGTGGGGGAACACTTCATTTCAGAACCCAGAATTCCAAACGCACCTACTGGGCTGTACATGTAGTGGTTAAGAACATGTTTTGGGAGCACCCCGGTCCAAATCCCAGCTCTGCCACTTGTCAGCTGTGTGTAAGACAAGTCACTTCAGTTCTCTGTGCCTCAGGGATATTTATTGGAAAATGGGAGTAGTAACAGTTCCACCTCCTAGGACTGCTGGAAGCATGATATGAGCTGATTCTATAAAGCTCTTGGAACGGTGCCTGGCACGTGGCAGGTCCAGCCTAAGTGGACAGTCACATCACTGTGATCAGTCCATGAGGAGGGGCAGACAGCCACTAGGGTTCCCATTTATAAGGGGAAAACCCTGAGGCTTGGAGAAAGAGCTTGACCTGGTCTAATTCCCAGGATTTTGGCCCTGCCTTCCTGCCTCTAACCTCCTGCTGGTTCCCTTAGAGCCACAGTTCTAGAAGAATGGCTGGGCAAGTTGATAAAATGCAGATTGAACCAGCCTAGACTGGGACCTGAGATTTCAATTTTTAGTAAGGAACCCAGATGGTTCTGAGGCAGGGGCTTCAGACCCCTGTGGGAGAAATACCACCTCGGGATCTTGACATTTGAGGTAGGTCCTACAGCCTCGTATCCACGCTGGCCTGCCTGCCCTCCCTGGCCTGCTTACACCCACTCTCCCAGCCCAGAAGGAGGACAGTGAGGACAGAAGAGCTTGACAGAAAGCTTGCCAGGAAGCTGGATTTTCTACCTTGGGACCTAGAAACTGGAAAGAGGATGGAGGATTTGAGGGAAGCAGGACCAAAGGCCCAGACCTGCAAATCCAAGAAACCCCAAATATTAGAATTACAGAATCTAAGTCATGGAATCCAAGAATCTTGGAGCAGAAAGAGTCTTTAAGGGTATAGGCAGAACTCTGTCTGTTTTTACCCAGGGTGTGGACCAGTCTTGGGGTTCTGGAAATTGGGATCCCAGGGACAAGGACCTCTGAAGAAGGACATTGGTCCCAGATGTAGGTTTGCATGGAAGGCCACCTGTAGAGAGATGCTCCTAGCAGCAACAAGCCAACTGCCAGGACCCCTGGAGATCAGCAAACTCCACATTGCAGAGGCAGGTAGCTGAAGCCAGATGGGGAGGGGTCCTCTGAGGAGGCACAGCAAACCCTACTGTGCCAATGCCCGATCCAGCCATCTTCACTTCAGCCCAGCTTCCTGGCTGAGGCTGAGGGTGTGTTGCAGGACGAAATGGCAGCAGGTAAACACCAGGTGGGCCCACAGCTGAGCCAGGCCCTGCATGCTCTGCTCCTGGAAGTCACGCAGCCTTGCAAAACTCCGATTTGGAGGCTCAGCGACCAGTCTCAGCTTAAACAGTAGAACTGGGATTTGAACCAGGACCATCCGGTGCCAGAGTCCATTCTGTATTTCTTGCTGGGATGCCAGGCCCTGCCGTTAATGCTGGGGATGACTCAGGCCAGCCCTGCCCGCTCAGGAGCCTCCCTGACCCACTTGAGCCAGGCAACCTGGAATTTTCCACATGGGTCTAAACTAACTCTGGAGACACTGGCCATCCACATGGCACCCAGGGGGGTGGGGGTCAGAGGTCAGGCTTCTCACCTCCACTCACCTCCCCCACTTTCCTCTAGGTCTCTGCTGTTCCTGGGGGTCCTCTCCGTGCTTGGGACCTGCTTCGGGGGCTACAACATGGCCATGGCGGTGATGAGCCCCTGCCCCCTCTTGCAGGGCCACTGGGGTGGGGAAGTCCTCATTGTGAGTATCCGGCCGGTGGGGCTGCTCCCGCTCTGTACCCCTCACCTCCTAGCCAAGGCCTGGGAGAGCCTGGAAGCAGCCTTTCCCGCGAGCAGAGTCTGTGGGGCTCTCCCGGGAAGCCCAGGTGGGAGAAGTGCCCCTTCCTCATTTGGGAGTGGAGGCTTAGGGAATCGAGGTGACTGGTAGGCCTCTTCCCACCATGTGTACCTCAGCAGTGGCCTTCTCTCAAGGGCCCTTGACTTGATCATGGGCACATGAACCCAGAAAAGCCATTGGATTCTCCTTTGCCCCCGGCGGTCAACTCATGGGACCCGTCAGCCCTGCAGGATCACTCCCAGAAGGCTCTCCTTGCACCTAGAGAGTATTCCATGGGTTTCCCTGAGCCCTGTGAGAGTTCTTTGCCCTGGCGCTCGCCCCGCAAGCCCCGTCACTCTGCATCTCTTCCCTCCCGTCCCCGCAGGTGGCCTCGTGGGTGCTTTTCAGCGGCTGCCTCAGTTACGTCAAGGTGATGCTGGGCGTGATCCTGCGCGACCTCAGCCGCAGCGCCCTCTTGTGGTGCGGGGCGGCGGTGCAGCTGGGCTCGCTGCTTGGAGCGCTGCTCATGTTCCCTCTGGTCAACGTGCTGCGGCTCTTCTCGTCTGCTGACTTCTGCAATCTGCACTGTCCCGCCTAGGCAGGCCACCAACCCCGCCCCCATCGCTAACGGACGGAACTGGGGTCCAGAGAGGCAAGGTCACAGAGCAAGTGGCAGGAACAGGGAGGCAGAGCCTGAGTAATTGAATCATGAACGCAAGTGCCCACTAGGGACTGTGGGGAAGATGGGACCTGGAAATGCAAGATGCAGTTCTATCCCCAACTCTGTGTCACAGTACCTGTGACTACCAGTTCAGATCTCCTTTGCTTTGACTCTCAAGAGAGGACTGATTTGCAGCATCTAGCTGGAGGCAGGCCCAAGGGTGTCAGAAGGGAAACAGCTGGGAGGGCGAGCTGTCCCTTCAGGCTATGTGACTTTGGGAAAGTCACTTGGCTTCTCTGTGCCTATTTCTTCATGCATGCAATGGGGATTACAGTAAGTACCAACTACCTCACAGGCATGGCACGGAGACAAAAGGAAGAAGCAGCCGGCATCAAGCAAGCCCTCCTGGGCCACCTGCTGATCTGACAGTCCATCGTAGTAACAAGAGTGGCAGTCTGCACAACCTAGAAGTGGCCAGAAGGGTTGAGACAGGCCCCTGCCCTATCTCCTTTGCCCCTCAGTCTCACAGAGGGGTTTCTACAAGACAAGCAGCTAGCGGTAGAATCTTGGGTATCTTGGCTTTCGGATTCTCAGTGTGGAGGGACATAGTACCCCACACACCCCTTCCTGTCATCCTTCTTGGCCCATAAAGCCCACTTGTTGGAGAGTAAGTACCCTCCTGGAAGCAGGGAGAGATGACTTGCCAGTGGGGCTGGGGAAGGCCCATCCCTGAGCCTCTGAAAGTGAACTCCCCAACCAGGCTGGGGACCAGACACGCAGAACCCCTGGAAGTATTCTCTCAAATGGAGGCGGCAGAAGTGATTGTTATTTAGTTTTAGTTTTTGTTTTTCATTTTTTTAAAATAAAGACATTCCCTGCTTTTACACTCAGATCTTCCTTCAAAGGAGAAGTTCAGGCATGGCACAGTGGCTCACACCTGTAATCCCAGCACTTTGGGAGGCCAAGGCGGGCAGATCACTTGAGGCCAGGAGTTCAAGATCAGCCTGGCCAACATGGCAAAAACCCATCTCTACTAAAAATACAAAAATTTGTTGGTCATGGTGGCATATGTCTGTAGTCCCAGCTACCGAAGAGGCTGAGAATTGCCTGAGCCCTGGAGGTGGAGGTTGCAGTGAGCTGAGATCGTGCCACTGCCCTCCAGCCTGGGTGACAGAGCAAGACTCTGACTCAAAAATAATAATTTTAAAAAGAAGAAGTTTAATGTGAACTCCCAAAATGTGTAATTAGTTTTCACTTGGTTCTAAGCTCAAGGCTGAGCTCAGAAATGAACAGAATCAAGTGCTTAGAGGATGTGTGGTTCTGGGGCTTTTTTTTTTTTTTTTTTGAGATGGAGTCTTGCTCTGTCACCCAGGCTGGAGTGCCGTGGTGCGATCTCAGGTCACTGCGACCTCTGCCTCCCAGGTTCAAGTGAGTCTCCTGCCTCAGCCTCCTGAGTAGCTAGGATTACAGGTGCCCACCGCCACACCCGGCTAATTTTTTTTTGGAAGCAGAGTCCTGCTGTTGCTCAGGCTGGAGTGCGGTGGTGTGATCCCGGCTCACTGCAACCTCTGCCTCCCAGGTTTAAGTGATTCTCCTGCCTCTCAGTCTCCTGAGTAGCTGGGACTACAGGTGCGCGCTACCACACCCAGCATATTTTTTGTATTTTCAGTAGAGATGAGATCTCATCATGTTGCTCAGGCAGGTCTCAAACTCCTGAGTTCAGGCAATCTGCCTACCTTGGCCTCTCAAAGTGCTAAGATCATAAGAGTTAGCCACTGCGCCCGGCCCCTGGGACTTTGTTTTAGAGGTTTTGTTTGCTTGCCACCACCACGCTTCCCTTCCCTGTTAATTTATTGTGAATGGGTAATACAGTCAAGTGTTTCAAAAAATCAAAAAATATAAGGTGTACAGAGAAAAGTTTTCAACCCTTTCCTCTCCCTCATCTGCGCAGTTTCTCTTAACACACACACGCACACACACGCACATGCATACACACACACACACACGCACGCACACACATGCCCATGCACGCACACACACACGAGCACTTTTATCGTTCCCTGTTTACCCTTCCAGAGATTATACAAATGGCAAATACAGTCTTCTCAGACCTTTTTTACAGAAAAAGTAGTAAACTGTTGTGCACCTTGCACTTTTCATTCAACAATGAAAACAGGCTCCTTGTTTTTTGTCATGGCTGTGTAGTATTCTCTTGTGTGGAGATGCCACATTTATTTAACCAGTCCTCTGTAGAAAGACATTTGAAGTGTTGGAGACAAAGATCTGATCCAGAAAACCTTTCCACAAAAGTAGAAGAGAAAACAGTTTTATTATTAAATAAGCATTAAACCAGACTGCAGTGAGCATCACAGGCAATCCACAAAAGAGATTACAAAGAGAAATAAACTTCACCCCCCTATATAACCAAGCAGGTATTACCTATTGCATACATGTCCTCGAATAATAGGGCCGAGGTGGTGGCTCATGCTTGTAATCTCAACACTTTGGGAGGCCAAGGCGGGCAGATCACTTAATTGTCAGGGGTTAGAGACCAGCTTGGCCAACATGGCAAAACCCTATCTCTACAAAAAATACAAAAATCAGCCGAGTGTGGTGGTGCATGTTTGTAATCCCAGCTCGGGAGGCTGAGGTGGGAGGATTGCTTGAACCTGAGAGGCAGAGGTTGCAGTGAGCTGAGATGGCGCCACTGTACTCCAGCCTGGACAACAGAGCAAGACTCTGTCTCAAAAAAAAAAAAAAAAAATAGTCCTCAAGTCAGATGACTACACAACACGATTTGCAACTTATTCCATCCCGAATTCACCTGGTAATTGGAGTGGCCATCTGTGTTAGCTAGTTGTCTTTATCCAGAGAAAATATAAACTCACATCTTTATGATAGATGATAGATTGTTTTGCAACTTGGAGCCGGGCACTGAAGTTAGGCTCCCATCCACCCATGGAGACTGGATGAGAAGGGTGCTATCTTGATGTTAACCTTCCAAAGAGATGGCTCCTAGGTCCTTGGGGAAACATTCCTGGCTTGTAAAACTGGCAGGAGGCTCATCTGGCTTTTAAAAAGACTCATATCTTAAAGGAACAGAGAAATAATTGAGAAGTTTTCTCAAGTGTTTGCTCTAGAGTGTTTAAGAACAGGAAACGGGCTGTTTCTTTCCCTTTTCTGCACCAGGGAGAATTATTTTAGTTTCTGTATTTGCCCTTACAAGGGCATTTGGGTTTCCAGTCAGTCCCTCCCAGGAAGGATGTTGGAGTGGATAATGATCAAGGAGTCTCTCTGTACTGATGTAGGAAGTTGCCCCAGAATTAATTATACGGTGCACACACACAAAGGAGATGCAGAAAAGCATGTGGAGTGTGGCGCTATCCATGCTGATGTGGTTTGTCAAGGACTGAGTGGAGGGTGCATTGGCATTTGGAAAAGGCACCTCTCTGGTTTTGCTTTCATGCACCGTCCTTGCAGGTCTTTAGCCCTTAAGGTACCGTGCAAGACCCAGCTCTTCTCAGCCTTGTCAGCACATGCAGATGAGAAAAGCACCTCCCCCCTAGGATTGCTGTAAGGATGCACCGAGCTAGTATGTGCAAAGTGCTTGGCACCGCACTGGCAAACAGTAAGTGCTCAATAAATATCATTAAAAAGCTGTCTCACTCTGGGAGGAGATCCACCACAGACGCTTGATGTCCCCAAACTACACTCTGCCTGCCCCCGCCCCACTCCCAACTGAAATGCAGTTTAAAGGCAGGCCTGAGACACATGATGCTCCTACAGACACCAAGTGACCAGCTAGGTAAATTCTCTGAAGAATGAGACCAGGGCTGGATGTGGTGGTGGTTTACACCTGTAATCCCAGCACTTTAGGAGGCCAAGGCAGGTGGATCACCTGAGGTTGGGAGTTCGAGACCAGCCTGATCAACATGGAGAAACTCCGTCTTTACTAAAAATACAAAATTAGCCAGGCATGGTGGTACATGCCTGTAATCCCAGCTACTTGGGAGGCTGAGGCAGGAGAATCACTTGAACCTGGGAGGCGGAGGTTGCGGTAAGCCAAGACCATGCCATTGAACTCCAGCTTGGGTATCAGGAGTGAAACTCCGTCTCCAAAAAAATTAAAAAGAGAGAGAGAGAGATCAAAACTCCAGACTCAGTCCCAGGGGTGGGCTTTCCCAAGAATGCCCCTGCAAGCTGGTATCTCAGGACAGGTAGGAGGGAAGAAGTGTGAGGTAAGCCAGAAGGTGACTTCAAGGAGGAAACTGCACTTTTGAAGGCCAAGGGATAGAGCCAGCAGGATGCATTCCAGGGCCTGATGGAAGCCAGGATGGGGACCCAGAGAGACAGACAGAGTACCTTGGAAGCCAAGATCATGGAGAGATGGAGGGCTGCTTTGGCCTGTGTGACATTGAAAGGGACCACACCAGATGCAGGCAGGCTCAGAAGCCACTGCAGCCATCCTGGAGAGAAATAACATCACCCTGGGCAAAGAGTGTAATCGCCCAAGGGGTTCACTTTGCAGGCTGCCTATTCATCAAGAGCCGATTCATCAAGACAGGAGAATTGCAATAGAGAAAGAATAATTCACACAGAGCCAGCTGTGCAGGAGACTGGAGTTTTATTACTCAAATCAGTCTCTCTGAGCATTTGGGGAGAAGAGTTTTTAAGGATAACTTGGTGGGTGGGGAGAAGCCAGTGCACCAGGAGTGCAGATTGGTCAGGGATGAAATCACAGGGAGGTTGAAGCTGTCTTCTTGAGCTGAATCAGTTCCTGGGTGGGGGCCACAAGATCAGATGAGCCAGTTTATTGACATGGGTGGTGCCAGCTGATCCCTCAAGTGCAGGGTCTGAAAAATGTCTGAAGCACTGATGTTAGGAGTAGTTTAGGGAGGGTCAGAATCTTGTAGCCTCCAGCTGCATGATTCCTAAACCAAAATTTCTAATCTTGTGGCTAATGTTAGTCCTACAAAGGCAACTTAGTCCCCAGGCAAGAAGGAGGTCTGCTTTGGGAAAGGGCTGTTTAAAGTATAAACTAAGTTTCTCCCAAGGTTAGTTCAGCTTATGCCCAGGAATGAACAAGGACAGCTTGGAGGTTAGAAGCAAGATAGAGTAGGTTAAGTCAGACCTCTTACTGTGGGCCAGCCACGGTGGCTCACGCCTGTAATCCCAGCACTTTGGGAGGCTGAGGCAGGTAGGTCACCTGAGGTTGGGAGTTCGAGGCCAGCCTGACCAACACGGAGAAACCCTGTCTCTACTAAAAATACAAAAATTAGCCGGGCATGGTGACGCGTGCCTGTAATCCCAGCTACTCAGGAGGCTGAGGCAGGAGAATGGCTTAAACCCAGGAGATGGAGGTTGCAGTGAGCCAAGAACACAACATTGCCCTCCAGCCTGGGCAACAAGAGCGAAACTCTGTCTCAAAGGAAAAAAAAAAGATCTCTCACTGTCTCAGTCATAATTTTGCAAAGGTAGTTTCAAGAGGGACCTGCACTGGGCGTGGTGCACTGGGCCAACCTACCACATAGACCAAAATGTTCTTCTTTTTGATCTCCTAAGAATGTTTTTCAGGATGTTGGTCACCAACTGAACAAAGGGACTCTGCAGGAAAAGGACAGAATGACCCTCCCTCTCTCCCGGGCTGACAGGTGGGAGCTGAGAGGAAATGCATGTGAGGAGACAGGGTGGGGGCTCAGTCTCTGCCCTGAGAACCCACAGCAAGAGTGACTGTTCCAGCTTAAAGCTGCCCACTCAAACCTCCAAAGTGGAGGTCCCCAGGAGACACACCCTCCTGTCATTTTGCTGGGGTGGTGTATTCTGGAAGACTTTTTTGTTTTATTTTATTTTAATTATTTGAGATGCAGTCTCACTCTATCACCCAGGCTGGAGTGCAGTGGCACAATCTCAGCTCACTGCAACCTCCACCTCCTGGGTTCTCCTGCCTCCGCCTCCCAAGTAGCTGGGATTACAGGTACTGCCACCACGCTTGGCTAATTTTTGTATTTTTAGTAGAGACGGGGTTTCGACATGTTGGTCAGGCTGGTCTCGACCTCCTGGCCTCAAGTGATCTGCTCACCTAAGGCCTCCCAGTGTTGGGATTACAGGCGTTAGCCACTGCGCTGGACCACTGGGAGGCTTTTGGAACGCCTGGAAACCAGAGCCAGAAGAGTGAAGCCTGTGGCAGGGGGACCTACCCACCCTGGCTCCCTGCTGTGCTTGACCCGGTCAGCCCTGCCCTAGATTTGGGCAAATCTAGACCCAGCTCAGGAATCCTGGCCCCAGGCCCAGTCTCTGCCTTGCCCTGCCCTGTCCTTCCCTGGCTTAGGGAGAACCCTCTGCCTCTCAGGGCGCACCGCTTCCAGTGGCCGTGGTATGACTTATACCTTTTAACACTCTCTCTGCAATGGCCTGTGGGTCTGCATGTGTGTCCCCGGCCTTGCAAATGGGGTTGTGTGCTGACAGTGGTCCTTGCTCTTCAAGTCTCTGAGCTCCAAAAGGGAGGACCCGACTTTGAATTGTTCACTCTGAACAACCGCCCCCCTGCCCTCCCCCGCCCACCGCTGAGGCTAAGCCTCAGATAGGAGTTAGGCAGGACTAGTTTCACAAGGTACAGGTCACAAAGACCTTATTGATAAAACAGGATGCAGTAAAGAAGCTGGCCAGATCCCGCCAAAACCAAGACGGTGATGAAAGCAACCTCTGGTCCTCCTCACTGCTCATTATAATATATATGCTAATTATAATATACTGGCATGCTAAGAGACACTCCCACCAGCGCATGACAATTCACAAATGCCCTGGCAACAGTCGGAAGCTACCCTATATGGTCTAAAAGGGGGTGTGCTGGCAGGCGCCTGTAGTTCCAGCTACTCAGGAGGCTGAGGCCTGAGAATTGCTTGAATCCAGGAGGTGGAGGTTGCAGTGAGCTGAGATCACACCACTGCACTCCAGCCTGGGCGACAGAGCAAAACTCCATCTCAAAAGAATGGCACAGGCCAGTGTCCTCTCTCAGAGTTCAGTGGTTAGAATGTAAGACACAAATTTTCTCCTCTTGATGGGGAAAAATATTACCATTGAGAGAATAAAGGTGAATAGCACTGCTAGTTGCCACAATATCCATTCTCCTGTTTCTTTCATAGTCATAGAACCCCTGACTTTTCACTGGGCACAAGGCAGCCCAGAGGAAAGACCACATTTCCCAGGCTTCCTTCTGGCCAGGATGGCCACGTGACTACATTTAGACAAATGAGATGTGATAAAGAATAATGTGTGTAAATTCTAGGTTGTATACTTAAAAGGCCCTCTACTTCCCATTTTCCCCTTCTTGCTGGCAGGAAACAGATGTAATGGCTAAATCTGGAGCAGCTGTCTTGGACCACGAGGAGCAAGCCAACAGTTGAAAATAATACATATGCATATACACACTCACTCACACAGGATGTGGACTGGAAAGATATATACAAAAATGTTAGCCTAGTTAGCTCTAGGGGAGGGGAGGAATCTCAGGTGATTATTTTTTCTTCTTGGTTCCTTTCCTTTCCTTTCCTTTCCTTTCCTTTCCTTTCCTTTCCTTTCCTTTCTTCTTTCTTTCTTTCAGACGCAGCTTCACTCTTGTCACCCAGGCTGGAGTGCAGTGGCACAATCAGCTCACTGCAACCTCTGCCTCCTGGGTTCAAGCAATTCTCCTGCTTCAGCCTCCCGAGTAGCTGGGATTACAGATGCATGCCACCACACCCGGCTAATTTTTGTATTTTTAGCAGAGACAGGGTTTCACCATGTTGGCCAGGCTGATCTTGAACTCCTGACCTCAGGTGGTCCACCTGCCTCGGCCTCCCAAAGTGCTAGGATTACAGGCGTGAGCCACCGTGCCCAACTGGTACTTTATTGTACTCTGAATTTTTCTTTGAACATGTTTCAAAATCCAACATAAATAAAGAAAAGTAAGAAAAGAAGAGTCCTATAAATAGATCCTATTGTTTAATTCACCTACATTGGCTTCAGATGAGCCTCCAGAGGTCACATACACACACACTTGGACTTAGATTTTTTGGAATATTTGGCAGTATTTTCTGTGGGTTATGGAACTTTTTTTTCAGATGTTCTTTTTACTGAACAGAATGTCTTGGAGATGATCCCATGTCCTATGTATAGCGTGACCTCATTTCTTGTAACCAGCACAAAGCACTCCTTGGCTGGGCATGCTAGGGTTTACTGGGTGGCCCCTGTTGGTGGACATCTGCACTGTTTCTGATGTTAAGCTACTGAAAGCAATGCAGCAGTGAACATCCTCATACCCGCCTCTCTGTGCACCTGAGTGAGGCTTTGGAGTCTCACACATGGGTGATCTCTCATGTAGGTTCTCATCTGGCTTCCCTGCTTATTTGCTGCATAACCCTCAGGCAACTTACTGCGCATCTCTGAGTCTCTGCCTCTTCATCTGTAAAATAGGGAAAATAACCAGCCTGACCCATAAAATTATTGTGAAGATAATAACAACTGAAATTTATCACGTGTTTACTGCATGCCAGGCACTTTTCTAAGATTTCTATAAGATTTCTAAGATTTATATAAGAAAGATTTCCATTTCTTCAGTTTTCTAAGTGCCTCCCCTGACTTAACTAATTTAGTACTCACAACAGGATGACATGAGGTCATGCTTAGAGAGCCGCCCTGAAAGTTTTTTAGAAGCTCCTGGCTTTCAGACGACCAGCATGAAATCCTCTGGCTAAATTTTCATATGGAAATGACTTCCATATGAAATACAGAAATACCCTTCCACTGACTTCCTAGGGTTGGTGGATGTATTAGTCTATTCTCTCACTCTAATAAAGACATACCTGAGGCCGGGCATGGTGGCTCATGCCTGTAATCCCAGCACTTTGGGAGGCCGAGGCAGGTGGATCACGAGATCAGAAGTTCGAGACTAGCCTGGCCAACATAGTGAAACCCTGTCTCTACTAAAATACAAAAATTAGCCGGGTGTGGAGGCGTGCACCTGTAGTCCTAGCTACTCAGGAGGCTGAGGCAGGGGAATCTCTTGAACTTGGGAGGCGGAGGTCGCAGTGAGCCGAGATGGTGCCCTTGCACTCCAGCCTGGGTGACAGAGCAAGACTCTGTCTCAAAAATAAAGTAAAATAAAATAAAGACATACCTGAGACTGGGTAATTTATAAAGGAAACAGGTTTTGTGGACTCACAGTTCCACATGGCTGGAGAGGCCTCACAATCATGACTGAAGATGAAGGAAGAGTCAAGGGACATCTTCCATGGTGGCAGGCAAGGGAACTCCCCCGATAAAAACATCAGATCTCTTGAGATGTCTTCATTATCACGAGAACAGCACAAGAAAATCCCGCCCCATAATTCAATTACCTCCCATAGAGTCCCTCCCATGACACGTGGGTATTATTACAATTCAAGGTGAGATGTGGGTAGGGACACAGAGCCAAACCATATCAGTGGACCTGTGGACCTTGTAAAGTGCAAACACTCACATTATCTGGTATAAATTAATGGCCACACATTCCTCCCAACCCTTATCCACACCCCTTTGCAATGTGACTCTGCTATTCTTCCCATCCAAGGTGGAGTCTGTTTCTCCGCTGACTTGAATCTGAGTGAGCCATGTGACTTGCTTTGACCAATAGCGTGTGACATCATGTGGTTTTCAGAGCCTCTGCCTCAAGAGACCTTGCAGCTTCAGTCTTGGACTTGGACCATTGGACCCTTGGGCCTCTATGTAAGGGATGATGTCTGACCTAACAGAGCAAGAGTGACCACAAGGAGGAGAACACAGACATTCCTGCTGACGATCAGCACCAATTGCCAGTCATGTGGATGAGGTCATGTTGGACCTCCCAGCCCCCTGGCCCTCCTCTTAAATTTTTTGGAAGAGTTTGAGAAAGATTGGTGATAGTTCTTCTTTAAATGTGTGGTAGAATTCACCAGGGACTTGTCAAGGGTTTTTCTTTTTTGGATGGCTTTTGATCACTGCTTCATTACAGGTCTATAAAGATTTCCATTTCCTCATGACTCAGTTTTGGTATATCATGTGTATCTAGGAATTTGTCCCTTTCTTTCTTTCCTTTCTTTCTTTCTTCTTTTTTTTCACAGAATCTCGCTCTGTCACCCAGGCTGGAGTCCAGTGGCACAATCTCGGCTCACTGCAACCTCCACCTCTCAGGTTCAAGCAATTCTCCTGCCTCAGCCTCCTAAGGAGCTAGGACTACAGGCACGTGCCACCCATGCCAGGCTAATTTTTTGTATTTTTAGTAGAGACGGGATTTCACCGTGTTAGCCAGGATGGCCTCAATCTCCTGACCTTGTGATCTGCCTGCCTTGGCCTCCCAAAGTGCTGGGATTACAGGCGTGAGCCACCGTGCCTGGCCAGAATTTGTCCGTTTCATCTAGGTTCTCCAATTTGCTGGTACACAATTGTTCATAGTATTTTCTTGTAATTCTTTTTATTTCTGTAAGGTCAGTAGTACTGTCCAAACTTCCATTCCTGATTTTAGTAATTTGAATCTTCTCTTCTTTTCTTAGCCAGTCTAACTAAAAGTTTGTCAATTTGATTAATCAATTTTTTTGTTTCTTTGATTTATTATTTTTTATTTTTCATTTTTTTTGAGACAGGGTCTTGCTCTGTTGCCCAGGCTGGAGTGCAGTGGCATGATATCAGTTCACTGCAACTTCTGCCTCCCAGGTTCAAGTGATTCTCCTGCCTCAGCCTCCCGCATAGCTGGGATTACAGGTGTGCACCACCAGGCTCAGCTAATTTTTGTGTTTTTTGTAGAGATGGGGTTTCACCATGTTAGCCAAGCTGGTCTTGAACTGCTGGTCTCAAGTGATCCACCTGCCTCTGCCTTCCAAAATGCTGGGATTATAGGCATGTGGTACCATGCCCAGCTTCATTGATTTTTTACCACTATTTTTCTATAGTCTATTTTGTTTACTTCCACTCCAATCTTAATTATTTTCTTCCTTCTGCTAGCTTTGGGTTTAGTTTGTGCTTCTTTCTCTAGTTTTTTTTATTTTTATTTATTTATTTATTTATTTATTTATTTATTTTGGAGACAGAGTCTCGCTCTGCTGCCCAGGCTAGAGTGCAGTGGCATGATCTCAGCTCACTGCAAGCTCTGCCTCCCAGGTTTATGCCATTCTCTGCCTCAGCCTCCGGAATAGCTGGGATTACAGGTGCCCATCACCATGCCTGGCTAATTTTTGTATTCTTTCTGTAGTTCTTTAAGGTGTAGAGTTAGGTTGTTGTTTTGAGACCTTTCTCCCTTTTTTTAAATTTTTTTTATTTATTTTTTATTTTTTTCAGATGGAGTGTTACTCTGTCACCCAGGTTAGATTGCAGTGGCACGCTCTCAGCTCACTGCAACCTCTGCCTCCTGCATTCAAGCAATTCTCCTGCCTCAGCCTCCTAAGTAGCTGGGATTACAGGCGTGTGCCACCATACCCAGCTAATTTTTATATTTTAGTAGAGATGGGGTTTCACCATGTTGGCCAGGCTGGTCTCAAACTCCTGACCTCAAGTGATCTGCCTGCCTCAGCCTCCCAAAGTGCTGGGATTACAGGCGCGAGCTACCACGCCTGGCCTCTTTCTCCGTTTTTAGTGCAGGTCTTTACAGCTGTAAATTTTTCTGCTTTCACTGAATCACGTAAGTTTTGGTATGTTATTTTTTATTCTCATTCTCTCACGGTGTTTTCTAATTTCCCTTGTGATTTCTATTTTGACACATTAGTTGTTTGAGTGTTTTTAATTTTCACATATTTGTGAATTGTCTTGGTTTTCTTCTATTGATTTCTAGCTTCATTCCACTGTAGTCAGAGAAGGTACTTTGTATGATTTCAATCTTTTAAAATTTATTGTCCAGGTACGGTGGCTCACACCTGTAATCCCAGCACTCCGGCAGGCTGACTTAGGCAGATCACTTGAGGTCAGGAGTTCAAGACCAGCCTAGCCAACATGGTGAAACCCTGTCTCTACAAAAATACAAAAATTAGCTGGGTATGGTGGTGGGTGCCTGTAATCCCAGCTACTCTGGAGGCTGAAGCACAAGAATTGCTTGAACCAGGGAGGCTGAAGTTGCAGTGAGCTGAGATCATGCCACTGCACTTCAGCCTGGGCAACACTTCAGCCTGGAGAGCAAGACTCCATCTTAAAAAAAAAATAAAAGATAAAAAAATCATTGATGTTTGTTTTTGTTTTGTGGTCTAACATATAATCTGTCCTAAATAATTTTTCACGTACTCTTGAGAAGAATGTGTATTATCTTGTTGTTGTGTGAAATGTTCTATAGATGTCTTTTAGGTCTTATTGGTTTAGTGTTGTTCAAGTCTTCTATTGCCTTCTTTTTTTTTTTTTTTTTTTTTTAGACGGAGTTTCACACTTATTGCCCAGACTGGAGTGCAGTGGTGTGATCTGGGCTCACCAAAACCTCTGCCTCCCAGGTTCAAGTGATTCTCCTGCCTCAGCCTCATGAGTAGCTGGGATTACAGGCATGTGCCACCACACCTGGCTAATTTTGTATTTTTAGTAGAGATGGGGTTTCTCCATGTTGGTCAGGCTGGTCTCGAACTCCTGACCTCAGGTAATCTACCCGCCTTGGCCTCCCAAAGGGCTGTGATTACAGGCATAAGCCACCACGCCCAGCCTCTATTGCCTTCTTTAGTCCTCTGCTTAGTTGTTCTATTCATTATTAAAAGTGGAGTTTTGAAGTCTCCAAATATTATTTTTGAATTGTCTATTTGCCCCTTCAATTCTGTCTGTTTTTGCTTCATATATGTTGGGGCTTTGTTGTTAGGGGCATATCTGTCTATAATTTTTTTGTCTTCCCAATGGATCGATTGATCCTTTTACCATTATAAAATGTTCCTCTTTATCTTTTGTAACATATTTCACTTTAAAGTCTTTTTGCTGATATTAATATAGCAAATCAAGTTTTCTTATGGTTGTTGTTTGCGTGATATATTTTGTTCATCCTTTAACTCCCAACCTACTTTTAACCTTTGAATCTTGAGTGTATCCTCTGCACACAGTATATAGTTGATCTTGGCTTTTTATTCAGTCAGGAAATCTCTCCCTTTTGACTTGATCCATTCACATTTAATGCTATCATTGAGAGAAGTTGGATTTATGTCTGCCATTTCACTTTTTATTTTCTATATGTCTCATGTCTTTTTTGTTCCTCTTTTCTTCCTTAACATCTTTTACACTAAATGAATATTTTCTAGTGTAATATTTAAATTTCTGTTTTTTGGATTTTTTGTTTGTTTTGTCTTTGTTTTTGTTTTTGAGACAGAATCTCGCTCTGTCACCCAGGCTGGAGTGCAATGGCATGATCTCAGCTCACTACAACCTCCACCTCCCAGGTTCAAACAATCCTCCTGCCTCAGCCTCCCAAGTAGCTGGGATTATAGGTGCCTGCCACCACACCCAGCTAATTTTTTGTATTTTTAGTAGGGAGGAGGTTTCGCCATGTTGGCCAGGCTGGTCTCGAACTCCTGACCTCAGGTGATCCACCTACCTCGGCCTCCCAAAGTGTTGGGACTACAGGTGTGAGCCACCATGCCCGGCCTTAAATTTCTTTAATAGCTTTTTCACTGTTCTATTTGTTTGTTTGTTTTAATGACCAGTGTAGGCTTACTATATACATCTTAACTTACCAGAATTGACTTCAGATTTACAGTAACTTAATTCCAGTGATATACAGAAATATTACTCCTATATATTTCTATCTTTTATTTTTTTGACAGATTCTTGTGCTATTGCCCAGGCTGGAGTGTGGTGGCGTGATCTTGGCTCACTGCAACCTCCACCTCCTGGGTTCAAGCAATTCTCATGCCTCAGCCTCCCCAGTAGCTAGGATTACTGGCACATGACACCACATCTGGCTAATTTTTGTATTATACGTAGAGATACATGGTTTCACCATGTTGGCCAGACTGGTCTTAAACTCCTGACCTCAAGAGATTGGCCTGCCTCGGCCTCCCAAAGTGCTGGGATTATAGGTGTGAGCCACCGTGCCTGGTGACTCCTATATAGCTCTATTCTCTCTTCCTCCTCTTTGCACTATTCTTTTTATATATATTACATCTACATATGTTGCAAAACCAACAGTACAGTACTTTGTTATAATTATTACTTTATATAGTTTTATGTCTTTTGAAGAAGCTGAGAGAAGAAAGGAGAGCAAGTATATATTAAAAGACTTTGTTTTATTAACTTTCTTACTTATAATTTCTGGTTGTCTTCATTTGTTCCTGTGGATTCCAGTTCCCATCTGGTCTCACTTTCTTAATCCAATACAGCTCTGCTCCCACTCACCTCCTGTGTGCTATTATTATCAAAATATATTACATTTCTATATGTCTTGGTCCCACAATACAATTATATACAAATTATTTTTAAAAATCTGTTAAGAGAAGGTGAATAAATATGCATTCTTACTGCCTTTCATAATGATCTAATTGCCTTTCCCAGAGCACTTTGGCTTTTGTGTGTGTGGATTCAAATTACTGTCTGAAGAACTTCCTTTAGTATTTATTGTAAGGTAAGTTTCCTGGCAACAAATTCTCAGTTTATGTTTATCTGGAAATATCTCTTTCATCATCACTTTTGAAAGATAATTTTGCTGGATGTAAGATTCTTGCTTGGTAGTTTTTGTTTATGCATTTTGAATATGTTGTCCCACTGCCTTAGGGCCTCCATCGTTTCACATGAGAAATCTGCTGTCAATCTTATTTGGTGTTCCCTTATATGTGATGAGCTGCGCTTCTCTTGCTGCTTTCAAGATTTTCTTTTTATCTTTGGGTTTCAACATTTTCCTTTTATGTGTCTGGTTGTTGACCACTTTGCATTTGTTCTACTCGGAGTTCATTAAGCTTCTTCAATGCATAATTCATGTTTCTCATCAAATTTGCAAAGGCTTAAGTGATTATTTTTGCACATTTTTTTCTGTTCCTTTCTCTCTTTCCTCTCCTTCTGTTACATATGTTATTGTGCATATGTTGGTGCACCTAGCTGTGTCCCACATTTCTCCAAGGCTTTGTTCATTTTTCTTCATATTTTTCTCTCTGTTCTTCAGACTGTGAAATCTCTATTGACCTGTCTTCAAATTCACAGAATCTTCCTTCTGCTGGCTCAAATCTACTGTTGAGCCCCTCTAGTGAATTTTTCTTTTGCACTTTTCAACTCCAAAATTTCCATTAAGGTTTTAAAAATAATATCTTCTTGTTTACATTCTCTATTTGTGAGACATAGTCATCATAGCTTCCCTTATTCTTGTTTTTTGTTTTTGTTTTTCTTTTTGAGATGGAGTCTCTCTCTGTCACCCAGGCTGAAGGGCAGTGGCGCAATCTCAGCTCACTGCAACCTCCACCTCCTGGGTTCAAGTGATTCTCATGCCTCAGCCTCCCAAGTAGCTGGGACTACAGGCACCTGCCACCATGCCCAGCTAATTTTTGTATTTCTAGTAGAGATGGGGTTTCACCATGTTGGCCAGGCTGGTCTCAACCTCCTGACCTCAGGTGATCCACCCTCCTTGGCCTCCCAAAGTGCGGGGATTACAGGCATGAACCACTGCACCCAGCCTACCTTCCCTTATTCTTTAAGCATGGCTTCCATTATTTCTTTGAACATATTTACAGTGGTTGCTTTGAAGTCTGTGTAAGTCTGACCTCTGAGCACTCTCACAGGTAGTTTCCGTTGACTGGTCTTTCCCTGTGTACGGGTCACATGTGTTTATTTCTTTGCAAGTCTTGAAATTCTTTGCTGGAAAATGAACATTTAAGATGATATATTATAGCAACTTTGGGTCCCTGATCACTGTCAAAATCGCCACTGCTTCTGAGGGCACTTTTAAGCTTAAATTTCTGCATACTCTGTTCTAAAGAAAGTCAGTTCCTTTACGGACAACTTTAAAGATCTGTGTTGTTATGACCTGCCTCTCTCTTGGGCAAAGCATCTGTGACACTGCCCTGGAGCTGGGGGCGGGGACAATGGTTCACTTCTCCCAGAGTAACCTTCTTGCTTTATGAGCAGGGCTGAGTTGGGGCAGTAGTCTTAGTCTCTGGTCTTCTCAGCTTGCATCTCCAGGCATGGAACCTCTGCTTTAACAAGTAAGCTAAGACAAAAGCAACTGGGGCTTCAATATTCTTAGCCTGCTGAACTTGGCATAGCCACCACCCTATGAGTGGGGACTGCGTAGAGGAAGGAAGATCCCAGTCTCCCAGCCACACCTACCTGGAGTTTAGCCTCTGTAAGACATAGCTGTGGGGAGGATGACAAATGCTGGCAGCCTTCTCTTCCTGGGGAGATGCTGTAACCCACCGACTAGGAGCGTTGGGGAAAATGACTCCCATCTTCTTGACCCTGGCTGCTCACAGTGGAGTTTCCATAACGGTAGAATGGAGTGGAGAGGAGACAGAGAGTGGATTGTGTCTCAAATTCTACAAACTCACTGTTCTTACCTAGATTTAGTAGATTTTCTTGAATAAGTGTTTCTTCACTTGCTGTATGCTCTTAGGACAATTTCCAGAGACTTCAAATGATTGTTTTTTAGAAATCATCATCAGTCGTTTTCACCAGAAAGCAGTCTGCAGTGTTCCTCACTCCACTGTTCTGGAAGTGAATCCCCTGCAGACCTTTTTTATGACCCAGCCTCTGAAATCATGGAGCATTGCTGTTGCCCTACCCTCTCACCCAGAGTCAAGGGGAGCAGTCAGATTCTCACTTTCCGATAGGAGAAGAACCAGACAGTTTACAGTGCATTTCAGAAACTGCCACAAACCATACAGATTATCTCAATCAATCCTCATACACCCTAAGATGTAGGTGCTATTATCTTTCCCACTGTATAGAGGGAGGAAAGGGAGGCAGAGATGGGTGAGGTCACCCAGTTCAAGGTGACAGAACTGAAATATAAACTCCAGTAGTGTGGCCTCTCTACACTAGCAATCATGATTCTGTCTGCCTCTCAGGCTCACATGGGCAAAAAGGACAGAGAAGAGTGCTCCAGGCCAAGGGGACAGCAGCAGCAAAGGCCCAGGACAGCAGTGAGCTTGGCACCTCAAGGGCCTGAAGAGGAGCCCAGAGGGAGGGATGAGGGGTGAAGACAGGGATGGAAGCAAGGTTAGACCCTGTATGGACGGGGTGGACTCAGAAAGGATCTAGGTCTTGATCAAAAGTGGTGGGAGCCATTGGAGGGTTTAGACAGGTTGGGAGTGACATGCTCTGATTCCTGTTCTGAAAAGAACCTTCATTGGGATCCAGTGGGAGGGGCACAAATGCACATGGGGCAACCCTTCCCACAGTCTTGTGGGCATCGTGGTCAGTTGTGGGCACCTCCCAGGAGTGGGCCAGCCCTGGAGCACCTGAATGCGAGGAGTGAGGACCCTCCAGGAACCTCCTGGCACACGGGAGTGTGTGTGTGTGTGTGTGTGTGTGTGTGAGAGAGAGAGAGAAAGAGAGAGATTGTAATCTTGGCAGCCAAAAATCAATGCTTGTTGGGGTGGAGAGCAGGATTTTCCCCTTGAAGTTTCTGGATCACCTCTTGTGCACATGGGCAGAGAGTTCTGCTTGTTCCCTCCTGCTTCTTTAGTGATTGCAAGGGAAACCTGTGGCTTCAGGCAGGATGTCAGATGGGGCAGTGCTGGAGAAGATGGGAAGAGTCCCTGGAGGGGCACCCCAGGAGAGCCCTACACACACCTGCCCCAAAGCATACCTCCTCTACGGAGGGAGGAAGCAGGTGAAACAGGGAACCCTCTACCTCACACTAGGAGTGTTCACTAGCAAAAAGACTGGCAAGCCGAGGGCAGAGGTCAAGTTTGGTTAGATCACCTCTCCCCCTAAATCTGTTCTAGGCTCTAGAACTAACAGTAGCCTTTCCTGCAAAGAACTGAGAAGGCCTCTCCTCCTCTAACCCCCACACGCACAACCTGTGTTGGCTCATAAAGATCTGGTCTGCCAGTGCTCAAGAGACCCTCAAAACTGGCCCAGACCTGGAGTTACACATTGCCATTTTTGAGGTTCCTTTTTGACACTGCAAGTCCTGTCCTCAGCACCCCCTTTCCTAGGATGGAAAACAAGGAAGCTTCCCCACCTCCTAAGCTGGTTGATATTAATATGTAACATTAATTGAGAGAGCATTTATATGGAAGATGGCATTGAGTCCCCAGTGAAATAGGTAATGATCTTACTAATGAGACTAATGAGGCTCAGAGAGGTTAAGTAACTGAACAAGGTCACACAGCTGGACTTTGAACCCAGGTGGTCTGGCTCCAGAGCCGACAAGCGTAGTCACGCCACTGTGCTGCCTCCTTGAAGGGGGCCATTAGAGGATTCATTTCCTCCTGGCAAACGTTTAACATCTCTAGAGGGGAAAACTCCTGTTTGAAGCATCTGCCTATTGCCATAGTGTAAATACTCACCATTGCTGATTTCAAGCTACAAACATGATGTTACTGAATGTAGAGTTAGGTACAGATACACACAATTAGCTCTCCCAAGCTGGTGCAGGCCACTTAGTTGAGCAGCTTGAAAATTCAAGAAGGGACCAAGCAGGAGGTGGGCAAGGGAGAATTTAGTGTCTGTATTCGTTTGTTCTCACATTGGTATAATGAACTATCTGAGACTGGGTAATTCATTTAAAAAAGGAAGTTTAATTGGCTCACGGTTCTGCAGGCTGTACAGGAAACATGGCTGGGGAGGCCTCAGGAAACTTACAATCATGGCAGAAAGCGAAGGAGAAGCAGGCATGTTCTACATGGCTGGAGCAGGGTAGGAGGAGGTGCCACACACTTTTAAACAAGCAGATCTCATAAGAATCCATTCACTATCACAACAGCAAGGGAGATGTTTGCCCCCAAAATCCAATCACCTCCCACCAGGCCCCTTTCCAACACTGGGGATTACAACCCCACCTGAGATTTGGGAGGGGAAACAAATCCAAACTATATCAGTGTTTTGTTTGTTTGTTTGTTTGTTTGTTTGTTTGTTTTCAGATGGACTCTTGCTCTGTCACCCAGGCTGGAGTGCGGATGTGCAATCTTGGCTCACTGCAACCTACGCCTCCTGGGTTCAAGCGATTCACCCATCTCAGCCTCCCGAGTAGCTGGGATTATGGGTGCATGTCACCACACCTGGCTAATTTTTTGTATTTTTAGTAGAGACACGTTGCACCATGTTGGCTAGGCTGGTCTCAAACTCCTGACCTCTAGTGATCCACCCACCGTGGCCTCCCAAAGTGTTGGGATTACAGGCGTGAGCCACTGCGCCCAGCCCACATCAATGTCTTTAAAGAGAGTTTTCCCACCAATGGGCTTGTCGGAGCCTCCGGCAATCTGCAGAGCTGATTTCGATTCTATTTTTTTTTTTTTTTTTTTTTTTTTTTGAGATGGAGTCTTGCTCTGTCACCCAGGCTGGAGTGCAGTGGCATGATCTTGGCTCACTGCAACTTCTGCCTCCCAGGTTCAAGCGATTCTTCCGCCTCAGCCTCCCGAGTATCTGGGATTACAGACACGTGCCACCACACCCGGCTAATTTTTGTATTTTTACTACAGATGGGGTTTCACCATATTGGACAGGCTGGCCTCAAACTCCTGACCTCGTGATCCGCCTGCCTCAGCCTCCCAAAGTTCTGCAATTACAGGCATGAGCCACTGCGCCTGGCTCTGATTCTTGTCTTAGACACAGAAGCTGAAGTGAAATTTATGCAAAGTGAGCTTTACGCATTTGTACAACAGTCACTGATCATATACCCTGAGTGGGGCCCTGGACAGAAAGGACCAGCACTAAGGATGCAAAGTTGACCTGGATCAGGTTCTAGCCTGCCTAACGGAGCTTGCGGGCTGACAACATGTACACAAGCACGCACGAATGGCTCTATGGAGCCTCCATTCAGGTGGCAAGCATGCCAGTCAAGAGTGTGGGTTGTGGTCCCGGACTTCCTGCCTTCAAATTCAGGCTGTACCACTCACTGGCTGTTGAAACCGCCTTTGCAAAAATTGTAACTGAGGAAATTATGACAGTGAAAGAGATCATACCTAACTGACTCCATCTTGCTTCCAACCTTTAAGCTGTCCTTGTGCATTCCTGGGAATAGACTGAACTAACCTTGGAAGGAATTTAGTTTATAGTTTGACTCTGAAACAAAATTGATAATAGCCCTTTCCTGAAAAGATCCACTTCTTGCCTGGGGACCAGTCTGCCTTTGTAGGACTAACAAATTAGCTACAAGATTAGAAATCAAGGTTTAGGGGCCATGCAGCCTCCAACAGCAAGGGTCTGAACCTCCCCAAGTTGTTCCTGGGGACAGTATCACTATTGCAAAACCTAAGATCAGTGCTTGAGATATTTTGCAGACTCTGCACTACAGCAGCTGATGGATCAGCTGACACCACCCAGATTGGTAACTTAGCTTAACCAGTTCTGCGATCCCACCCAGGAAAAAGCTGAACCCCTTCGGGCTGGGTGGTACACTGTTTGACCTTGGGCTAGTTACTTAACCTTTCAGTGCCTCAGTTTCCTCATCTGTAAGGAGAAGAGATAATAATACTACCTACCTCATAACATTGTTAGGAGGATTATCTGAATTAATGAATTAATGCATGAGTGAAGGGCTCCGAGCAGTGCCTAATACATAATAAAAGCTCAATAAATGTTAGCTGTTTTATTATGTAACTTCGGAAATGCAGCTATGTGTGCTCAGAAAGAGAGAGAGAAGGGAGAATGATGTACACAATGTGGGCGATTCTGCCTGGACATGATCCCAGCTGTGAGCAAGATGTGGGGGTGTGGATCCACTGCGCAGAATCCCACACACCCCTGAGAGAGAACAGAACCTAAAATTACAGTTTGCAAATGCATGCAATCACCACCATATACCGCTGTTCTTTATGGTCCATGCATTTATTGCTGCAAAGGACTATATTTAGAAAACTGCCCATATTGTACTTTATGAGTGACAAAGGATTTTTAGGAGTTTTTAAAATTCTTTTGTTTATTTTTATAATTTTCTCCTTGCATTAGAACCTAACACTCACATTAAATGCTTTCCCACAGTAAATATATTTCAAAATGACAAGTGCTAGAATAAATGGGTGAGGATTTTCCAAAGGCTGTTCTGCTGATAGTTGGGGGTAGGGAAGGCAAAGCTAGACCCCCAACCTCTGGACTCTGAGTCCAGTGTTCTTTCTTCTGTAATCAGGACCCTGGGGGGACAACCCTGACATACTTCCAAGGACCCTGGACTTCAGCTCCTGGCTCCCTACTCAGAAGGGAGGGATGGATCCTCTAGGGCCCAAGGCAGAACCTGAACTGAGTTCCCATTCTAAGAGGGTGTTTGGAGTAGAGGTGAAAGGAAGACAGGGATTCTAACCCCAGCTTCACAGCTGGCTCTCTCCGTGTGAGCCCCCTAAGCCTCAGTCTCAGCCTATATAAAATAGAGGTAATCACACCTATCTTAGTGTGTACAGAGGTAAATATTCTGCGCACAGCAGCTGCCCAAGTCCATATTCCCTTCCGTCCGCCCTCCTATGCACATTGGCTGCAATGTAGCTTTGGGCCAGTAGGTGGTGGTGCCGCCCAAGAAGCAGGAAAAAAGCAGGGAAAGAAAGGGACGTGCCTGGATGGTGGATCGACTGAGGTCCTGCTGATCCCAGGCCAGGAAGCGGGGGCATTGAGAGCCGAGATAGGAGTCCAGGCCACGTGAGTGCTTGCCTATGCCCCACATATGAAGGCACGCCAAGAGGCTCACATACGTGCATAACCAAGGACCAACCTTGCGCCTGAAGGGGGCCTTTCACATGTGAGCTCCTCGAATCCGCACACTTGCCTTATGGATAGTGGCAATATGATCCCATTTTACAAGTGAGAAAACTGGACCAAGAGAGGCAAAGTGACCTGCATTAGGTCACACAGCAAGTCCATGGCAGAGATGGATTTGATCCACTCCTGTAATAATATTAACAGCCAACTCCCATGTAATTCCTGCATGTGCTGATACTGTCCTAAGCATGTCCGCACCTATGCACTTATTCAATCCTCATGACAGCCCTATGGGTAGGTATGAGTAGTATTTTTAGTCTCATGTTATGGAGGAGGAAATGGAGGCACTGAGAGGTTAAGCAACTTGCCCAAGGTCACACAGTCAGAGCTGCGATTTTTTTTTTTTTTTTTTTTTTTTTAAGACTGAGTTTTGCTCTTGTTGCTCAGGCTGGAGTGCAATGGCGTGGTCTCGGCTCACCACAACCCCACCTCCCGGGTTCAAGCGATTCTCCTGCCTCAGTCTCCCGAGTAGCTAAGATTACAGGCATGCGCCACCGTGCCCGGCTAATTTTGTACTTTTAGTAGAGACGGGATTTCTCCATGTTGGTCAGGCTAGTCTCGAACTCCCTGCCTCAGGTGATCCGCCCACCTCGGCCTCCCAAAGTGCTGGAATTACAGGTGTGAGTCACGGCACTCTGCCTGATTTTTTTGTTTTGTTTTGTTTTTGTTTTTTAATAGTCATCCTAATAGGTGTGAAGCGGTATCTCATGCTTGCAATTCTGATTTGCATCTCCCTAATGATTAGTGATGCTGAGCATCTTTTCCTGTGTTTATTGGCCACTTGTACATCTTTGGAGAAATGTCTATTCAAATCCTTTGCTCATTTTTTCATTTGGTTGTTTTTTGTTGTCGTTTTTCCTCTCTTTGCAATTAAATAACCTGCACACTGAGGCAAATTACTCATTTGGGCCCTGCGTTCCTTCTCTCATCCTGCATCCAGGCCTGGACCCTGCCCTAGATGCTGGGGATGTGGTGGAGATCAAAACCCAAAGATTCCTGCCCCATGGGATGTCCTCTCCAGTGGGGCAACCAGACACTAGCGTGATGTCAGATGACACAGCAGGTTTTGGGGGTTTTTTTGTTTGATTTTCCTTTTTTGGTTTTTTTTTTTTTGGTTTTTTTTTTTGAGACAGAGCTTTGCTCTTGTTGCCCAGGCTGGAGTGCTATGGCACAATCTCGGCTCACTGCAACCTCTGCCCCTGGGTTCAAGCAATTCTCCTGCTTCAGCCTCCCAAGTAGCTGGGATTACAGGGGTGAGCCACCACACCCAGCTAATTATTATTATTATTATTATTATTATTATTATTTTATTTTATTTTTTAGTAGAGATGGGGTTTTACCATGTTGGCCATGCTGGTCTTGAACTCCTGACCTCAAGTGATCATCCACCCACCTCGGCCTCCTGAAGTGCTGAGATTACAGGCATAAGGCACTGCGCCCAGCATGGTTTTATATCAAGGGGCATCAACAGGCCCCCTCCAGCCCTTGTGCCTGGCACATGAGCCCCTCACAGCAGGTTTGAACAGTCTAGAGTTTCCAGCATTTTAAAAAAGTTTGGAGAGTTAACATCAAAATCTAGATACATAGCTTCTCTTGAAAAGTTGAAAGCTGAAACCACTCAGGCTTGTTTTCCACCTCAAAGCCATCACCCGGATCAAGGCACCAGCTTAAAGGGGCTGCTTCACCCAAGATATTAATAACATCTCTCCTGTGGGCAACCACTCCAAAGTCTGATCATTGCACAGTACAGAGGCGTGACCTCCCTGTCTCAGGCTGTGACATGTCCTAAGGGCTGGCCCAGCTCCTGATGGGACTGCTCAAGGCCTCTATTGCAACTGCCTGAGCCTACTTCCCTGGCTCTTCCAAGATCGTAACAGCACTCCCTGGAAAAACACCCACATGCAGATTTCCATCTCAGGAGCTGCTTCCCGGGACCTTGACCTTCAAGATGGGACATGAGCTCACTGGCTCCCCACAGCCTCCTCCTGGCCCTTTTTGAGTTTTCACCTCTGCTTTTGTCCTGGACAGGACATAACCCCATAGCGATGGCAATAAGAGGAGCCCACCCTTCCAAGCCAGGAGCCATGTGCTAGGCAGTATTCTCAGATATGTTCATTTCATTCTCACAATAACCCTATGATTGTTACATACCTATTAAAATATCTTTTTTTTATTAATTTTTTTTGCATACAAAAAAAAAACAATAAACATTTTCTAAAAATACATACAAACAAAAAGATGCGTATCAAACATATTAGGAAGGTTGCACATGGGAAGTCAGGGAATAGAAATGGGGGTGGGAGTTAAAATAAATGAGAGAGGGACTTTATATGGATCAGTGATAATAACTCAATCCTCTATTTGACAAAGAAGAGGGAGAAGGAAGAGGAAGAAAAAGAAAGTGGGATAAAGGATCAGAAAGGGAGGAAAATAGAAAAAATTAGAGTATGACTCCAGGGTAGACCTGTTTTGTTGTCATTGAGTTGGTTGGTTGGTTTGTCTGTTGTATTCTTCATGTTTCGCCAAGTTGGCCAGACTGGTCTCGAACTCCTAGCCGGAAGTGATCAACCCGCCTCGCCCCCCAGAGTGCCGGGACCACAGGCGTGAGCCACCACCTCCAGCCCCCACATTGCTTCTGGCCTCCGTGGTAGACCTCCCAGACGGAGCGGCCAGGCAGAGGAGCTCCTCACTTCTACCCAGACACGGGGCGGCCGGGCAGAGGGGCTCCTCACTTCCCAGACGATGGGTGGTCGGGCAGAGGCGCTCCCCACTTCCCAGACGATGGGTGGCCGGGCAGAGGCGCTCCTCACTTCCCAGACGATGGGCGGCCAGGCAGAGGCGCTCCTCACCTCCCAGACGATGGGTGGCCGGGCAGAGGCACTCCTCACTTCCCAGAGGGGGCAGCCGGGCAGAGGCGCTCCTCACCTCCCAGACGATGGGTGGCCGGGCAGAGGCGCTCCTCACCTCCCAGACGATGGGTGGCCGGGCAGAGGCGCTCCTCACCTCCCAGACGGGGCGGCCGGGCAGAGGCGCTCCTCACTTCCTCCCGGACGGGGCGGCCGGGCAGAGGCGCTCCTCACTTCCTCCCGGACGGGGCGGCCGGGCAGAGGCGCTCCTCACTTCTTCCCGGACGGGGCGGCCGGGCAGAGGCGCTCCTCACTTCCCAGACGGTGGGTGGCCGGGCAGAGGCGCTCCTCACTTCCTCCCGGACGGGGCGGCCGGGCAGAGGCGCTCCTCACTTCCTCCCGGACGGGGCGGCCGGGCAGAGGCGCTCCTCACTTCCTCCCGGACGGGGCGGCCGGGCAGAGGCGCTCCTCACTTCCTCCCGGACGGGGCGGCCGGGCAGAGGCGCTCCTCACTTCCCGGACGGGGCAGCCGGGCAGAGGCGCTCCTCACTTCCCAGACGGGGCGGCCGGGCAGAGGCGCTCCTCACTTCCCAGACGATGGGTGGCCGGGCAGAGGCGCTCCTCACTTCCCAGACGGTGGGTGGCCGGGCAGAGGCGCTCCTCACTTCCCAGACGGTGGGTGGCCGGGCAGAGGCGCTCCTCACTTCCCAGACGGTGGGTGGCCGGGCAGAGGCGCTCCTCACTTCCCAGAAGATGGGTGGCCGGGCAGAGGCGCTCCTCACTTCTTCCCGGATGGGGCGGCCGGGCAGAGGCACTCCTCACTTCTTCCCGGATGGGGCGCCCGGGCAGAGGCGCTCCTCATTTCTTCCCGGACGGGGCGGCCGGGCAGAGGCGCTCCTCACTTCCCAGACGGGGCGGCCGGGCAGAGGCGCTCCTCCCTTCTTCCCGGACGGGGCGGCCGGGCAGAGGCGCTCCTCACTTCTTCCCGGACGGGGCGGCCGGGCAGAGGCGCTCCTCACTTCTTCCCGGACGGGGCGGCCGGGCAGAGGCGCTCCTCACTTCTTCCCGGACGGGGCGGCCGGGCAGAGGCGCTCCTCACTTCCTCCCGGACGGGGCGGCCGGGCAGAGGCGCTCCTCACTTCCTCCCGGACGGGGCGGCCGGGCAGAGGCGCTCCTCACCTCCCAGACGATGGGAGGCCGGGCAGAGGCACTCCTCACTTCCCAGAGGATGGGTGGCCGGGCAGAGGCGCTCCTCACTTCCCAGACGGGGCGGCCGGGCAGAGGCGCTCCTCACTTCCCAGACAGGGTGGCCGGGCAGAGGCGCTCCTCATTTCCCAGACGATGGGTGGCTGGGCAGAGGCGCTCCTCACTTCCCAGACGGGGCGGCCGGGCAGAGGCGCTCCTCACTTCCCAGACGGTGGGTGGCCGGGCAGAGGCGCTCCTCACTTCCCAGACGGTGGGTGGCCGGGCAGAGGCGCTCCTCACTTCCCAGACGGTGGGTGGCCGGGCAGAGGCGCTCCTCACTTCCCAGACGGTGGGTGGCCGGGCAGAGGCGCTCCTCACTTCCCAGACGGTGGGTGGCCGGGCAGAGGCGCTCCTCACTTCCCAGACGGGGCGGCCGGGCAGAGGCGCTCCTCACTTCCCAGACGGGGCGGCCGGGCAGAGGCGCTCCCCACCTTCCAGATGGGGCGGCGGCTGGGCAGGGGCTACAATCCCAGCACCCTGGCAGGCCAAGGCAGGCGGCCGGGGGGTAGAGGCTGCCGCGAGGCCAGACCACGCCACCGCACTCCAGCCCGGGCAACACCGAGCACTGGGTGAGCGAGACTCCGTCTGTAGTCCCAGTACCTCGGGAGGCTGAGGCGGGCAGAGCACTCGGCGTCAGGAGCTGGCGACCAGCGTGGCCAAGATGACGAACGCGTGCCTGCATCCAAAGGAGAAAAGGCAGGCAGCGGTGGCGCGCGCCGGCAGTCCCAGGCAGTCGGCGGCGCGGGCAGCAGCAAGCCGAGTAGATTGTAGCTGCGCCAGAGAGGGAAGGAAAGAAAGAAAAGAAAGGAAGGAAGGAAGGAAGGAAGGAAGGAAGGAAGGAAGGAAGGAAGGAAGGAAGGAAGGAAGGCTTTTTTTTTTTTTTTTGAGACAGAGTTTCGCTCTTGATGCCCGGTTGGAGGGCTGGAGTACAATGGCGTGATCTCAGCTCACTGCAACCTCTGCTTCCCAGGTTCAAGCAATTCTCCTGCCTCAGCCTCCCGAGTATCTGGTTCTCCCTGTTAGTCAAGCTCGTCTCGAACTCCTGACCTCAGGTGATCCACCCACCTCTGCCTCCCAAAGTGCTGGGATTACAGGCATAAGCCATAGCACCTGGCCTAAAATATCTAAATTTTTAAAAACCTGACAACACTAAGTGTTGGAGAGAATGCAAAATGGCATAGCTACACTGGAAAACAGTTTGTCAGTTTCTGTTTTTTGGGTTTTTTTTTAAGCAGGGTCTCACTTTGTCACCCAGGCTGGAGTACATTGGCACAATCTCACGTCACTGCAACCTCCACCTCCCACCCTCAAGTGATCCTCCTACCCCAGCCTCCTGAGTAGCTGGGACTACAGGCACTCACCATCACGCCCAGCTAATTTTTATACTTTTATTAGAGATCAGGTTTTGCCATGCTGCCCAGGCTGGTCTCAGACTCCTAAGCTCCAGCAATCCTCCAACCTCGGCCTCCCAAAGTGCTGGGATTACAGGCATGAGCCACATCAGATTCTTTGTAGTTTTGTTTTTTGGTTTTTTGGTTTTTTTAGACAGAGTCTTACTCTGTTGCCCAGGCTGGAGTGCCATGGCATGATCTTGGCTCACTACAACCTCCACCTACTGGGTTCAAGGGATTCTCCTGCCTCAGCCTCCCAAGTAGCTGGCACTATAGGTGCATGCCACCACGCCTGGGTAATAATTTCTGATAAAATTATAAATACACTTACAATATGACCCAGTAATTCTACTTCAAGGTATCTACTCTGGAGAAATGACAGTGTATGTCCACACAAAGATCTATACACACATGTTCATAGCAGCATTATTTATAATGCTCCCAATTAGGAGTGACCCAAATGCCTTTCAACTGGTGAATGGATAAGCCGTGGTGTATCCAACAGTGAAATACTACTCAGCATCCAAAAGCAACAGACTTCTGATGCATGCAACAGCATGGATGCATCTCAACTGTGTTATGCTGAGTGAAAGAAGCCAAACTCACAAAAGCTTCATACTGCAAGATTCTGTCTATGTAACATTCTTGCAAAGGCAGAACTTATACAGACAGAAAACAAGGCATGGTGGTTGCTAGTTATATTTGTTTGTAAAGACTACTGTAACAAAGTACCACAAACTGAGAGGCTTAAAACAACAGAAATGTATTCTCTTTCAGTTCTGAAGCCAGACGTCTGAAATCAAGGTGTTGGCAGAGCCACTCTACCTCTGGAGGCTCTAGAGGAGAATCCATTCCTTGCCCCTTCTGGTTCTGGGTGCCTCCTGGTGTTCTTTGCTTTGGGCCACATCACTCCAACCTCTGCCTCTTAATTACATCTGCAAAGATCCTTTATCCAAATAAGGTAACATTTACACAATTCAAGGGTTAGAGTCACTAATTTTTTTTTTTTTTTTTTTTTGAGACAGAGCCTTGCTGTTGCCCAGGCTGGAGTGCAGTCATGTGATCTCGGATCACTGCAACTTCCAGCTCCTGGGTTCAAGCGATTCTCCTGCCTCAGCCTCCAGAGTAGCTGGGATTATAGGCGTGCATCACCACACCTGGCTCATTTTTGTATTTTTAGTAGAGATGGGGTTTTGTCATGTTGGCTAGGCTGGTCTCAAACTCCTGGCCTCAAGTGATCCACCCACCTCGGCCTCCCAAAATGCTGGGATTATAGTTATGAGCCACCCTGCCCAGCCTAGAGTCACTAACTCTAGATGACCTTTATTCATGCTACTATATCAGGTAATACAGGGAAGGGTATGGACTACAAGGGGCATGAGGCAACATTTTTCGGCGATGGAAATGTTCTATATATTAATTGTGGTGGTGGTTACATAACTTACAAACTTGTCAAAACCTATGGAGCTATTGAACACAGTGGTGTGAGCCTGTAAGACCCAGACACTCAGAAGGCCAAGGCTGGAGAATTGCTTGTGCCCAGGAGTTCAAGACCAGCCTGGGAAATACAGCAAGACTCTGTCTCTAGGGAAAACACACACACACACACACACACACACACACACACACCCCCCTATAAACTATGCATTATACCCCCAAGTTACCCTAGCTGTACATGGTAGAACCGGGGCTGAATGAAGGATGAATGAAGCAGGCTGGTACCAGAGTCTGTTCTCAATGTTATCAATGCACTATTATTTTGGGGGGAAATGAGGTGGGGTGGGAGTTGTGGGTTCCACTGCAAAAGAAAGTTTCGGAATGACAGGACTAGACGGACTCTCCCACAGCGGTGATATGTCATGATTCTGCAGTTCTTTGGCTTTTAGAATTTCTGCTTCAGAATTCCGTAAGGCTGAAGATGCTGCACACTTTGGAGCCAAGAGGGCAGTTGTCTGGGATGCTCTGGCTGGGTGGGGGAGGGGAGAGGACGATGGAGGTGGATGAAAATAATGGGAGGGGGGTCTGACCCCTCTCCCCACAGAGCACTCACACCCTGTCCCCAGGGACAAGGCCTCTGTCCCCTCCATTCACTCACCCCAGCTGATGCCACACACCCCCACCAGAGGCCTCCCCACCTCCCCTTATTGTCTGAAGGGCTCAGATGGAGGGGCTGCCCATTAACCCCTTCCTGGCCTCATTGCTTCACTCTGCAGCTGTCATACCAGCGGCCTCAGGCCCGAGCAGGAGAGGACTTGGTAGTTAATCACAATTAGAGAGCAGCATGTCAGCTGCGAGGCTGGCCTCCTTCATCGGCTGCCAGCCGGCCTAGGCCGAGGGACAGCCTGCAGCAGCCATGCAGCAAGTTCTGAGACCTGCAGAGGCAAAGAGAGGATAGCCCCTTCCTGGTTCATTCCTGGAGACTTCCCCCAAAATCCCAGTCAAGTATCCTCCATTGTCAGAGCTGCATCCAGTAGCTTTCACACCCACCAAGTGCCCCCTCACCAGCACCTCTGCCTGGTCCTCACATGCTGGGCTTCTCCTCTCCACTGAAACGCCTCCTCCTCCAAGAGGCCTTCCCTGGCCACCCTGGCTAATGCGGCACTGTTCCCAGTCCCTCTCTATCCCACGTCCTTCTCACCTGTTTTGTTTTGTTTTTCCAAAGCACTTGCCACTAGCTGAAATTGTCTTAGGTATTAACTGGTTTTGTGTGTGTATTCATTTCCTGGGACTATAGTAACAACCGCAGGCCAGGCGCGGTAGCTCATGCCTGTAATCTTAGCAGTTTGGGAAGCCAAGACAGGTGGATCAGTTGAGGCCAGGAGTTCAAAACCAGCCTGGCCAACATAGTGAAACCCTGTCTCTACTAAAAATACAAAAATTAGCCAGGTGTGGTGGCAGGTGCCTGTAATCCCAGCTACTCCAGAGGCTGAGGCAGGAGAATCACTTGAACTCAGAAGGTGGAAGTCGCAGTGAGCCAAAATCACACCACTGCACTCCAGCCTGGGTGACAGAGTGAGACACTGTCTCAAAAAAAAGAAATAAATAACCACAAACCAGGTAGGTTAAGACAACTGAAATTTATTCTCACAGTGCTGGAGGCTAAAAGTCTGAAATCAGGTGCCAGCAAGGCCATGCTCTCTCTGAAAGCCCTAAGGGAGGACACTTCCTCGCTTCTCCCCAGCTTTTATGACTGCAAGCCTCCTTGGCCTTCTTTGGCTTGTGGATGCATCACTCCCATCTTCGCCTCTGTGGTCACGTGGTGTTCTCCTCTGTTTCCCTCTTTAAGGGCACCAGTCATTGGAGTAGCCCACCCTAATCCAGTACTACCTCACCCTGACCTGACTACATCTGCCTAAACCCTGTTTCCAAATAAGGTCCCACTCACAGGTCCCAGGGTTAGAGCTGGGATGTATCTTTTTGGCAGACACAATTCTCCCACAACAGTGTGTTTTCTCTGTATTTCCTAAGAAACCAGGGCTCTGTTGGTTCTTATGGAATGCATTCTTTATGCAGCCATATTTAACTTAAAGACAGCACATTTTATCAGAGTTTCTACCCCAGGCCAGATCTGGGCCTGGGAAGAGGGGACTCTGCTGGGAGTCTCAGGGCAGGAGAAGCCTGCTGTCTGAAGCAGAAACATGAAAGCAGGTTCCCCCATAAGGGTGGCTCCCACACATCTCCAGGCCTCTGGGGTCCAGCTCACAGAGAGCGCTGGGAAACATGTGTTGATCTGACAGATGAGGAAGAGGGGAAGGCAAAGTGCAGCAGGTCCAGTGAGACCCCCCGAGGGACCAACTCAGGCAGGGGGCTGGGGAGAATTCACCAAGGAGCTGAGCATCAGGGAATGGTACATATGCACTTAGGCAAACCAGAGGGAGCCAGGCACTGAGCTGTCTCTGAAGGGAACAGGAAAGTGGCTGGAGAGGATGCTGCTTGAGTGGGGCCACATAAGGCCAGGACAGCTCAGAGTCTGAATTTCGTCCAGATTGCCGGGAAGAGCCATTAGGAGATTTAAAACGTGAATGTGGTGATGTCACGTATGCATCTAACTGATCTTTTCAGTTTTAGTTTTTAATTAGGTAGTACATTCAACTGGTTTAAGATTCAACAGGTAAAACAGGATATGGCCCAAAGTGTCCCTTTTCCCCAGCCCCCAGCTACCCAGTTCCTCTCCCACAGACAATCACTATTACAAGTCTCTTCTAGACAGTCAATGCAGATACAAGCAAATTTCCTTGCTTTTTAAACATACCAGATTCCATAATTTAAACACTGTTCTGCACCCTGCTTTTTAAAAATATCGAGGTATAATTTACATGCAGTGAAATGCACCTGTGCAATCAACACCCCAATCATGATACAGAACATTTCCAGCATCCCAAGAAATTCTTTTATGCTCCTTCCCAGTCCATCCCTCCACCCCAGAGGCAGCCACTGCTCTGCTTTCTGTCATCATAGATTGGTCTGTTTTGCCTCTTCTAGAATTTCATATAAATGGCATCATTACAATATGCTATTTTTTGTATCCAGCTTGTTTTCATTCAGCATGTTTTGAGATTCATCCATGTGGCTGCATGCATTGGATCACTCATGTAAACTCCAGTGTAATATTTGACTCACCAGTTTATCCATTCACTGGCTGTTCGATCTTGGGTCGCTTCCAATTGTTGTCTATCACATGTTAAACTCTGTTGAACATTTGCATAGAAGTCCTTGTGGAGCTATATATACATATATATTTTTATTTTGAGCAAAATCCTAGGAGTGAACTTGCTGGGTCATAGGAGAGGTGTATGTTTAGCTCTACAAGAAACTGCCAAACTGTTTACCAAAGTGAAACATCTTAAATACCATTTCATATCAGTGCATTGAGAGTTGCCTCATGTTTGTTTGTGGCCATCATGCTCCATTGTATAAATGTCCCATAATTTGTTTAACTAGTCCCCTATTACAGGACACTTAGGTTGTTTCCAGTCTTTTGCTGTCACAATGCTGCAGTGAATAACCTTGTAAACATGTCAAATGTCACATGGGTTAAGCAAACCTATAGGACACACTCCTAGACATGGAACTCCTGAGCGTGCATAGACTGATGGCCATTTCCCAATATCCAGACAGCACTTTTTCTGATACTTTTTTTTTGAGACAAGAGTTCTGCTGTCACCCAGGCTGGAGTGCAGTGGCGTGATCTCGGCTCACTGCAACCTCTGCCTCCCAAATTCAAGCAATTTTCCTGCCTCAGCCTCCTGAGCAGCTGGGACTACAGGCACACGCCACCACGCCCGGCTAATTTTTGTATTTTTAGTAGAGATGGGGTTTTTCCATGTTAGCCAGGCTGGTCTCGAACTCCTGACCTCAGGTGATCCACTGGCCTTGGCCTCCCAAAGTGCTGGGATTACAGGTATGAGCCACCACGCCTGGCCATGGACTGGACTTTTTCCTTTGAAATAAGAGCCTCAGTTTTCATTTGGACACATGGTGCCTGGAACACAGATCATATTTCTCAGCCTCCTTTGCAGCTTAGTGTAGTGATGTGATCAAGTTTAGCCAATGGAACATCAACAAGAAGATTATATGTGACTTCCGAAAGAGTCTTTAAGGGAACCTTCCTCCCTTCTTGGCTCCTTTCTCCTTTCTAACGACTAAAAGACTCTCCATCTGGGGGCTGGGTGCGGTGGCTCAAGCCTGTAATCCCAACACTTTGGGAGGCCAAGGCGGCGGATCACAAGGTCAGGAGATCGAGACCATCCTGGCTAACATAGCAAAATCTCGTCTCTACTAAAAATACAAAAAATTAGCCGGGTGTGGTGGCACGCGCCTGTGGTCCCAGCTACTCAGGAGGCTGAGGCAGGATGAATCACTTGAACCTGGAAGGTGGAGGTTCCAGTGAGCCAAGATCAGGCCACTGCACTCGAGCCTGGGTGACAGAGGGAGACTCCATCTCAAAAAAAAAAAAAAAAAAAAAAAAGACTCTCCATCTGGGGATGCAGATGTGAGGGCTGCTGTTTGAGCAGCCACGTTGGACCATGAAGTGGAAACCGTGTATTGAGGGGGTAGTGTAATAAGACAAAAGGAGTTTAGGTTCCTGAACTGTAGAGCACCGTGCCAGTTTTAGACTGCCTGCTTTAGACTTTATTTACATGACAGAAAAATGCCTCTATTGGCCGAGTATGGTGGCTCACACCTGTAATCTTAGCACTTTGGGAGGCCAAGGTGGGTGGATCACCTGAGGTCAGGAGTTCAAGACCAGTCTGGCTAACATGGTGAAACCCCATGTCTACTAAAAATATAAAAATTAGCTGGAGGCTGAGGCAGGAGAATCGCTTGAACCCAAGAGGTGGAGGTTGCAGTAAGCCAAGATCACACCATTGCACTCCAGCCTGGGTGACAAAGGGAGACTCTGTCTCAGAAAAGAAGAAGAAGACGAGGAGGAGGAGGAGGAGGAGGAGGAGGAGGAGGAGGAGGAGGAGGAGGAGGAGGAGGAGAAAAAGAAAAATGCCTCTAACACCAGGACTTTTTTTTTCTTTTTTTTTTTTAGATGGAGCCTCGCTCTGTCACCTAGGCTGGAGTGCAGTGGCATGATCTCAGCCCACTGCAGCCTCTGCCTCCTGGGTTCAAGCAATTCTCCTCCTGCTTCAGCCTCTTGAGTAGCTGGTGTACACCACCATGCCCAGCAAAGTTTTGTATTTTAGTAGAGACACGGTTTCACCATATTGGCCAGCCTGGTCCCGAACTCCTGATCTCAAGTGATCCACCTGCCTCAGCCTCCCAAAGTGCTGGGATTACAGGCTTGAGCCACCACATCCGGCCTAAACCATGATTATCATGGGGTTTCTGTCATGCACAACCACCAGGTTACAGATCCTGTGCATTTGTGATTTTGAAAAGTAGTGCCACCGAACTTTGCTTTTAAAAAGGTCATTTTGGAGGATGGGTGCAGGCAGATTGAAGGGCAAAATAAGGGATACAGGGAGACCAGTGAGACAACTGGACAGGAGTCAAGGGGGAATGATGCCTAAACCCTTACAAAGGTGAGGGCAGCCAAATCCTCTCCAAATCTAAAGGGGAGAAGGATAAACTGGAAATGATGAAACGACCTGACACCCCAACCTCAGCCCACGCTTGCAGGTGGTGCTGTGCCATCTGACCCTGGCCCACTTACCTACCTCACTGATCACCTCCACTCCCCTCGCACAGTAATTACATTTTACTCTCCCAGAGTGCACCTTACTTGCCCATACTGCAACCCCTTTGCAATAGCTGAAACCTCTCCCTGCAATGCCCTCATCTCCCTTGACCCCCATCCCTTCACCTGGCCATCTTAGACCAGACTTCCTCCAGAGAGCCATCTGGGACTCTTCCTCTCCCGAAGGGCCTCCCTGGGCCCTCATCCCCTGTGCAGCCCTTACTCTACCACGTACAGGGCTGCATTCTGATAGTTTGTTTATAAGCCCATCTGCAGCGCGAGGCTGAGCGCCCTTTCCTGGTGAGGATGGCAACTGAGAGGGGCCCAGCTCCCGACAGGGCATTTAAAAATGTGGTCCACTTGCCCTGTTCTCAGCGCTTTACCCTAAACTTGTACAATAGAGCAACCTGGTAAAAGGTTGAGAAAGGGTGAACGAATGAGTGAGTGAGGAATGAATGAGGCCCCACCAGGGGGCGATGGCGCTTTGCCACGAAGCCCGGGGCGGAGGAGGAGACGGAAAAGCTGCTTTCCCATCGCCCCCTCCTCTGCGAGTCTCTGCGCCCCCTCCCCAGCCCCACCAGGGAATCGCCTCGCCCCGCCCGCCCCCTCCGCGCCTCAGATAATTAACTCGAACCAATAAAACGCTGATTGCGGCGCCTTTGTGCGCGCCGCCTCGGCATTGTCATGGAAAACGGGGTCCCCTCCCCAGCCGGGCTGCCCACCCCTCCCCGGCCCCCGCAGCTGGCCCGGAGTCGGCCCGAGCCACCTGGACGGGACCAGGGGACCCCCAAGCCGTCCGGCGCCCCGTCCATCTGCTCCCCACCCCCACCGTCAGCTGCGGACCCGGCCTGGCCGGGAAGGGTGGGCGAGGGCTTCCTGCGGCGCCTCCGAGGCCCGCACCTCTTCCCTCCCGCGCCGCCCCGGGGGGCCCGAGCTGAGCGCGCATCCCGGATCCCGTCCCACGCGACTGGGGTCCGTCCCAGAGACGGCGGTAGAGGTGTGTTCCCGTTGAGGGAATAACAACAGCGGTGGAAGCCTGAGTACAGAAGGGAAACAGTGGAAAAGGCCCGCACGCAAGCACCATTCCATTCCTAGTGCCCCAGAGAGCCTTACAAAAATATTCTATCCCGCGGGGCGCGGTGGCTCACGCCTGTAATCCCAGCACTTTGGGAGGTCGAGGCGGGCTGATCACCTGAGGTCGGGAGATCGAGACTAGCCTGACCAACACGGAGAAACCCCGTCTCTACTAAAAATAAAAATAAAAATAAAAAAATTAGCCAGGCGTGGTGGCGCATGCCTGTAATCCCAGCTACTCGGGAGGCTGAGGCAGGAGAATCGCTTGAACCCGGGAGACGGAGGTTGCGGTGAGCCGAGATCGCGCCATTGCACTCCAGTCTGGGCAACAAGAGCGAAAACTCCATGTCTCTCTCTCTCTCTCTCTCTCTCTGTGTGTGTGTGTGTATATATATATATTCTATCCCATTCTATTGTGTGTGTGTGTGTGTGTGTGTGTATGTGTGTATTAAGAGGCGACAGATAACACAGGAAAACAAGTTGGACGTAACCGATTTAAACAATGCAGTGGGCTTCGGTTTTTGAATTTCTTTTATAAGATTGTTTCCGCTTCATCCTCACTCCCCATGGCTGTCAGTTTAGGGGCTATTTCCCCAGAGAGTTTTCTCTGCATGCACGCTCATAAATGTGTCTGCACATACACACGTATTAAGCTGGATAGAATCTCGCGCTACTAGCTACGGGTCACTTTATTTTACCTGACAAATAATGTAGGGATCTTTTCACGGCGTGGTTGCTAAGGAAAGAGGCTGGGCTGCCATAGACCACACATCAGCTCCCACCTGGCCCCTTCAGCCTGGGCGTGCCCTGCCATCAAGCCTGTGTGCCTGTGCACCACCCAAGTTCATCTGTGGGTAGAGGCTCTGTCCTTCTGTCCTTGTGTGAATGGGTGGGGTGGGGTCTGCATGCCCCTGGGCTCCTGGGAACCTGTGAGGCCTGTGAGCAGCCTTTTATCAGAGAGAAGTGGAATGATAATAATAACTGTAAAGAAAAAATATCCAAAACTTGGAAATAAGACAAAAAGGGTGTCTGTGTACCCTTTCAATATCAAGCTAAGGCACTGTCCGATGAGCCTGGGTCACCTGATTCTAAGCAAAGTTACCCAGTAACTTGTAAAAAGTGCACAAGTTGCAAATGATTTCTGACCTGTAGAAGAAATAACGCTAAAGCTTATGGTTTTGGTGCCCTGTAAGACATTAACCAATGTAGTAGCTGACTTTGCCATTTTATCCTCCTTTGGATCAGCTTTGCCATCCTAGCGGTTCCATCATTAATGAGCTAAATAACACTTTCACATGTGCTCACTATACATTTGTATAAGATCCATGTTTTCAACTTTCTGAAAATAATTTTTGACCCAGTTACCCTTTCTTAAAGGCTCACTCGGTGCCAGGCACCATGCTGATGGCTTCCCATGGATGAAGAGGCTCCGAGGTGGGCTCTGGGGTGAGGCAGATCTGGGTACAAGTTCTCCTTTTGCCACTCACCGGCTATTAGACCCCATGCAAGACTTAAATAAGCACCTACTGTGGACTGGATCCATTCACATTCTTATCCCTCATTCAACTCAAATTGCACAATAACACTACACGATGAGGTATGTTTTCACATTTTTCCACTTCGTGCACGTCTCTGAGCACATCCCTTCCCTCCCTGAGCCTCAGGGTCTCCAGCTGTAAGATGGGGTTGGTAACAGCTGCCTCCCAGGATTGTGGGAAGATGTAGTACAATGCTTGCAAAAGCAATCTGGTCAGCAGCTCAGGGAGGTGGAGTAATGTTCCCAAAGCCCCAGAGCTGGTCCCAGCTCTTCTGGCTCCAAAGCCTGTGCTCTGGCTCCTCCTACTTCAGTCAATCAAGACTTCATTTCTTTTTTTTTTTTTTTTTTTTTTTTGAGATGGATTTTCGCTCTTGTTGCCCAGGCTGGAGTGCAATGGCACGATCTCGGCTCACCGCAACCTCCGCCTCCCAGGTTCAAGTGATTCTCCTGCCTCAGCCTCCCTAGTAGCTGGGATTACAGGCATGCGCCACCACGCCTGGCTAATTTTTTGTTTTTAGTAGAAACAGGGTTTCTCCATATTGGTCAGGCTGATCTTGAACTCCCGACCTCAGGTTATCCGCCCGCCTCAGCCTCCCAAAGTACTGGGATTACAGGTATGAGCCACTGCACCTGGCCTCAAGCCTCCATTTCTACAGAGGGATAACAAAACCTCCAGGAGCTGTTACTGGTTGATAGCAAACTGTGGCAGCTGTAGACAGTTAGTTCTGTGGTTGTGTGAAGGGCTCAAATGCACATGTCATATATCAAGGTCATCTGTGAGTTACCTTTTTTGTTCTTTCTTTTTAAGGCTGGCACCTGAAAAGAGATATTTTTCCCCACTCTCAACAAGGGGAGCATTTGTGCTCTGAGCTCCAGGCTTTGGCTGGGGGATCCCTCGGCCTCCCAAAGTGCTGGGATTACAGGCGTGAGCCACCACACCTGGCTCTATGTACTTTGTTTTGTGTAGTTTATACCTTAATAAAAAGGCAGAAAGAAAGAGAGGGAGGGAGGGAAGGAAGGAAGGAAAGAAAAGTGGGTACAGTGATCCTTGCCTGGCCTGGCCTCCAGGACAAAGTGAAGAGGCTAGTACCCAGGCCTCTCTACAAATAGTGGGCAGAATGGCACCAAGAGATAGTGTTGACAGCAGACAGAAGAGAGAGACTGGTGTCGGGCCTGCCTGTCTTTCTTTAGCCCCCATCCTAGGCGTCTCCCAGTGGGACATTCCCTCCATAGTGGAAGGCAGGTAGTACTACCTGATGGAAGACAGAAAGTGGGACTTTGGAATCACACCTACTGGCTGTGTGATCTTGGCCATGTTGCTCGCCTTCTCTGGGCCTCAGGCTCCTCATCTGGAAAATGGGAACAGTACTCTCAAAGAACTTCAGTTGACTGGGCATGGTGTCTCACGCCTGTAATCCCAGCACTTTGGGAGGCCAAGGCAGGCAGATCACCTGAGGTCAGGAGTTTGAGACCAGCCTGGCCAACATGGCAAAACCCTGTCTCTACTAAAAATACAAAAATTAGCCGGGCATGGTGGCACGCGCCTGTAATCCCAGCTACTCGGGAGGCTGAGGCAGGAGAATGGCTTGAACCTGGGAGGCAGAGGTTTCAGTGAGCCAAGATTGTGCCACTGCACTCCAGCCTGGGCAACAGAGTGAGAGTCTGTCTCAAAAAAAAAAAAAAAAAGAAGTGCAGAGAGGCTTGAGACACTGGCTGAAGCACCCTCAGCACAGAGGGTTTGCTTTGGCCAGTGTTCTGCAAATGCAGCTCTTACTGGCCTCAACCCCATGTGTAAGGGAGTGCCAGCCTTGCTGTCAACTGGGCTTATTGACAGGTGGGAGGTGATTCTGGAGTCATGAGTTCCAGCCCTGACTTTTTCCACTTCCTATCTGTGTGACCATGGCCCTGTCACTCCTCAGTAAAATGCCTTCCTTCCTGAGCTGTCATTTCATTCATTCATTCATTCATTCATTCATTCAACTTTGGGCAATTTCCTATGCTTTTCTGTGTTTCAGTTTGCTCATCTCTAAAATGGGGATGATAACAGCCCCTACTGCAAGGGTTGCTGTGAAGATGAAAGGAATTTGCACTTAGAAGAGTGCCTAGCACAGCAAGGACTCAGAGGCACTGTCTGTTATCACTGTTTGTGCCCATATGTGGATGAGCTCCCACTGTGTGGTGGGCATCAAGAGTGCCTGTGGGGCTGGCAGTCCAGCTGAGGGCTGGGCATACCCTTCATGCAGGGTCATGCAGGTAGATGACAAGGGAGCCCCAGAGCACTCTGCCTTCCAAGGCTACCGCAGTAACTGGGCCAGATGCACAGCTCTGCCAAATGAGGCGCCAGGAGAGGTGTCACGGGTGCACAAAGGCAGCTCCTGAGCTCATCGTGGGCGGGGCTCAAGGGAAGAGCTCCAGCCACCTGGCTCAGCAACTGTTCATGGGGCAACCTGGCCCCAGGCCTGGGCTCTCCTTCCTGTCTGTGCAGTGAGGGGATGAAGCAGCAGGGCAGGGGCCGGAGACAGGCTCAAGATGCTGGGCAGAGAGACATAAGAGCCGAGTCACAGGGCTTGGAGAGAGGGAGGGAGACAGATTTCTAAGACCAGGAGGAGAAGAAGAGGAGGGGAGGGAAGAACATTAACGATGAACAGCTAACACTCACCTGACACCCATGGCACCCTTCAAGAGAGACACAGTTAGCATCCCACTGTACAGCTCAGGAAGCCAAAGCACAGAGAAATTAAGTGACTTGCCCAATGCCATGCAGCCAGTGTGTGGCAGAGCAGGGATTAGAATCCAGGGAGGCAGGCTGACATCAGAAGCCATGCTCTTAATCATTATGAATCGGAAGAGGAGGAAAAGGAGAGGTGAGGGGGAAGAAAGACTAGACAAAAGAAAGAGAGGAGGAAAGGGGAGGAGAAAGATGAAAGAAAAGAGAAGAATGAAGATGAAAGAAGGAGAAAGTAGAAATGAAGGGAAAAGATAGAAGAGAGAAGGAGGTAGAGGAGATAAAGAAGAAAGAAGTGGAGATGTAAGGAGGAGAGAGAAGTCAGCAGCAAGGAGGGAGAGAGACTCATCTTCAGGCGTCTGGGGAGGGAGGCTGCCCTCTGCTCCCACTCACGTCCCAGTCCCACCTGCGCTGAGCTGCTTCCTGAGCTGCGCGCTGGGCTCCGGACAGCCCTGGCCACCACACTGGGAAATCCTGCCACTCTGGAGCAGTGGCTCCCGCAAGTGGGGCTGGTGAGCCAGCCACTGGCCACAGCCAGAGAGGGGAGGCTAAGGGTTGAAGAACCGGAGCCCCTGCTGTTGCCCTGCTGGAGGGCCTATTTCCACCCCACAGCCACGCTTCAGGGTGGACTTCTGGCCTCCAATTCCAAGTTGAAAAGCCCAAGTCAGGAAGGTGAAGTACATCCCCCAGGTCTCATGGCTGAGCCCACAGTCTGGTTCCAGGGGCTGCGTTCACAGCCTGCATCCCCTGCAGGCTCTGTACTGAAGTGGAGACATCGGCCAAGTATGAACACCAGCAACTGGCAGAGCTTGGCTGAGAAGTTGCCTGTACACAACCAGATGGGCCCTCTCAACCTGTTCCCTTAGAGCTAAACTTACCTACTCAGTCTGGGCACCCACGGTCCTCCTCTGCAGGGGCAGCCTGCCAAGGACACAGAGAAGAGGAGGAGAAAGGAATGTAGGCCATGGGCACCCTGCCATGACCAAGCTGAAGACCCCACAGCAGCCACCATGTCCCACAGCTCAGCAACTGAGACACTGTTCATTCCTCACTCAGGTTCCATGTCCACTGGGGGCTGGGATCTGAAGGTCTGAGGTTTGGTTTTAGATGGCCTGTGATCCCTTTGAAATTGCACCTCCATTTCTTTCTGGGTGTACCTGAACTTTTCTGGAGGAGGGCCTTTGGTTTTCATCAGACTTTCATCAGATGGCAGCTAGAGCAACAGAAGAAGCCAAGAAAGGGCACAGAGAAGCCCTCATTATCTGATGCTGCACAGCAAATGACCCCAAAACTTAGTGACGTACAACACAATGATCATTTAGTATGTCTCAGTTTCTCTGGGTCAGGAATATGGAACAGGCCCAGCTGGGTGGTTCTGGGCTGCTGTCATCTGAGGGCTTGCCTGGGGCTGGAGGATCCACTTCCACGGTGGCTCAGTTATATGACTAGCAAGTCCATGCTGGCTGCAGGCGGGACCTCAGTTTCTCTCCATGTGGCCTTTCTGCAGGCTGCTTGAGTGACTTCACAGCCCGGCAGCTGGCTTCTCCAGGGGGATCAAACCCAGAGACTAAGGCAGAAGCTGCAACACACTCTATGATCCAGCCTTGGAAGTCACACTCTGTCATTTCCACAAAATCCTACTGGTTATTAGGACTCAAAGATTACTAGGGGCTATTTTAGGGGTTGGCCACAACAGGAGTTTCGGAGAGGTAAGAGGGAAATCTGGAGAATTCAGAGCCCTGCAGAAAGTAGCCCTGCCTTGAACAGAACCAGGGTCATGGTTCAAGTCCAGAGCTTTCCACCACTTCCCCAGGCCAAGCTTCCACTTTCCACCTCATTTCTGGCCACACCTTCCCCACCCTATCTCAGCTACTGATTTTCTATCAATTTCCTAAAGGCAATATGACTTCTCCCACCTCCAAGCCTTTGTTTCTGTTCTTTTCTCATCCTTGAATACCCTTCTCACCTCTTCCTCTCTCAGACTATCTCCTCCAGGAAGCCTCCCTGCATGCACCCCACACATGTCAACTGCCCCCTCCAATCCCCAGTGCATCCCTCATCACTGGACAGACCCTCTGCACCCACGTCTGCCTTCCCACTCACCAACAGTACTCTGGCTTGGGGGACTGACCCACAGTGGGTGCCCACCAGTGTGTGCTGAATGCATTAATTATGGAGGGGTTACACCCCCCACACAACAGGGAGCCCCTTCAGGGCAGAGAGAGGCACTGAGGCACAGCCTCCCTGGGCCTCAGTGTACCCACCTGTCAAATGCCAGGGAGGCTTCTTCCAGCCCCAAGATTCTGCCATTACATACCCGTAGAAGTACTCAAGGGAAAGCATCTTGAAATTAAAAAAGAGGGGCATGAGCAGGGTTGGAATCCCGGATCCTCTACCTACCTCTACCGCAAGTCATTGACCTCTCCACACCTCAGATTCCTCAGGTGTAAAGGGAGCTAATGTTCTTCACCACCCAGGGAAGCTGACAGGCATGAGTGCTAAGACACAAGAGGGGATAAATCTTGACTCCACCACTGGGCAGATGACTTAATCCCTCATTTTCCCCATCTATTAGATGGGGACGATTATATTTGCGTGGCCAGGTTGCTCTGATCTGAAACTGCATTCGTCCAGGTAAACACTCTGCACAGAGCCTGGCATGTGGTAGATGCCTGGCGCAGTTGTGGATGGGACACAGTCTCTCTTCAAGAAAAAGCTTGTCCTTCAGCAGCAAGGAGGGTAGCAAGCTGACAGCCTCCAGCTGCAGCTCCTCCAGGAGCCACCTTGGCTTTGGAACTGAGGCCATGTTCGTCCCAGGTCGTCCCAGCCAGACTGAGCTAGCAGAGGCACCAGGGTCTGGCCATTTCTGCCCCACATGGGGCTTCTCTGTGGATAATCTTTACTCCAGAGACCCTCAGAGGGTGACTCTGCAGGCCCACGCTGTGGTCTGAGGCTCTCCTGGCCAATTCCATGCCCTCCTGCTTTGTGTTTCATAGGCAGCATTCCCCACTAACCCCCTTGTTCTCCTAACCCTCTCCCAGCACCAGCACCGAGGGGGACCCAAACTGAAAGGCTGCTCAATGGAGCAGTGGTTCTCAAAGTGTGTCCCAGAACCCCCAGAATCAGCATCAGCATCAACCAGGATCCTGTAAGACATACACATTCTCAGGCCACACCCTACACTTAGAGATGGCACCTGGAAATCTGCATTTTAACCAATCCTTCCAATTCGCTCAACTTGGAGAACTGCTGTCACAGAGGACAACAATCAGTAAGATATGCATAGCAGTGTGGCCAGGGTATGTGTGCGCACACGCGCGTGTGCCTGTGTATGTTTTATGAGAAGAGGAGAATGTTTTATCACAGCCTTAGCAATTTACCACCCCCAAGGCCCTCCCGCATTTATTTCAAGAACCCCGAGGGCTAGGCCAACAAGCCTCCCTCCCTGCCCATTCAGGGGGAAGGTCCAGTCCCAACCTCCAGCTGGAGACTCTGCAGGCCCAGTTTGTGAGGCTGCACATAAGCCCAGCCTTCTTTCCTCCTGCTCCTACGCTCTCTCCCCGCCTTCCTCCCCAGGGGCACCCAGCCCCAACCGCCTGCCTCCTCTTTGTCTGCCAATCTGTCTCCATCCCGTCATGAGCTCCCGGCCTCAGCCAGCCAGTCTGTGCTCCATCTTCAGGATGGAGAGTGAGGCCTCGATGCTCCCAACTACTTCCCACTCACCCTGGCGAAAGGTCACTGAGAATGGTTCATGCCACCAGCTTCACTTCCGCCTCCCAACCCGTGGCCCAGGTGGAGACCCTGCCCAGTCTAGGCCAATAATTGCATCTCCTGATGGGAGACATCCTCCCTATTTAAGACACTCAAAACCTCATTATGTGACAAGAGAGGACAAAGGGGACAGAGGTGCAGAGGCCTGCCCAGGGTCACACAGCAAGAAAGGGGAGCAGCCAGGAGTTGGCCCCTGCTCTCTCCTTCCACCTCAGATTCCAACTCCCAGGCCCTGGCAGGTGGCAGGTGATGGTTCTGAGGTGGTCACATGTGGCAGGGACACTGTTGGCCCTGGAAGACCAAGACCTTTGTGAACTCACAAAAGCAGCATGTGCTTCTTTCTCTAGTGGGCGTGGTGGTCACTGTCCTGCTCACCGATGCCACAGCCCTGCAAATAAGGCTCAGGCAGGGGGACACTGCTTGTGGGTCACATGACTGCCTTCCCTTTTCTAAACTGTCAGTAGGTGATACATCAGCACCTTCCTTCATGATGCCCAGCCCATCCCCCATCCTGCCCCGCCTCAAGAAACCCTGGAATGTCAGGGCCACAATAACAGTGACAGTTATGACAGATTACTTGCTATGTGGCAGGCATGACTGGCAAGTGCTCCAGACATCATTGTATTTATTTATTTATTATTATATATTTTTATTTTATTTATTTGTTTTGAGACAGAGTCTCACTTTTTTACCCAGGCTGGAGTGCAGTGGCGCAATCTTGGCTCCACTGCAACCTCCACCTCCCAGGTTCAAGCGATTCTCCTGCCTCAGCCTCCCAAGTAGCTGGGACTACAGGCGCCTGCCACCACACCCGGCTAATTTTTGTATTTTTAGTAGAGACAGGGTTTCACCATGTTGGCCAGGCTGGTCATGAATTCCTGATCTCAAGTGATCCACCTGCCTCAGCCTCCCAAAGTGCTGGGATTACAGGCGTGAGCCACCGCGTCCGGCCCATCATCGTATTTCATTCTCACCAGGAGCCCATGACAGACGTGCAGCTCTCAACCCACTCTACCGACATGGACATAAAAGCTCAAAGAGACAAAGCACTTTAACTCCAACTGCCCCAGACCAACTCCTCCATTTGATAGATGGGGAAGTTGAGGCCCAGAGAGGTGACATGATTTCTCCAAAGACACACACTAGTCAGTGTCAGAGTCAGGCTTTTCCAGGCAGCTTACCCCCTGACAGTGACCATAGTTCACTCACACGGCACTTTAGAGTTCGTCAAGCTCTCGTCTCCTCTCAGGAAGGCAAGGGTTTCTTTTGTTTAATGGTTCTCACTCTGGGTTGCTCATGTGATGTGCCAAGCAAGCATGGTTCGAAAGCTTTGTAAACATTAACTCATTTAATGCTCACGAATACCCTATGACGCAGATATGTTTATTGTCCCCATTTTGCAAATGAGGAAACAGGCACAGAGAGCTGGAGTAACCTGCCTAAAGTCACACAGCCAAGATTCAAATCCAGGCTGCCTGAGGTATTAACTACTATGATGTTCTGCCCTTTTTACTGCCAAAAAAACCTAAGGCTCAAGGAGAGGACATGACTTGCATGAGGCCACACACTAGAGTGGTGGCGACTGGACTGGAGCCCAGGCATCCTGCCCCCACGCCCAGTGCTGGTTCTCCACCCCCTGCCCGCACTCCACGGGGCTCTTTCTCACTCTATGTTGATTCACAAACATCAATTGGGAGCCTTTTTTGGCCAGGAGGTCTGCCTCAGTTCCCTTGCCTAAAAGGTGAGGCAAACAGGAAACAGACACCTAAAAAACAAATGGATAGACAGGTTCATGGAGGTAGCACAGGCAGCTGTGGGAGTACCAGGCAGGAGACTGAGCCACTCTGGGAAAAAGAGAAGGCTTCTGGAAGTCTGACCCTTGAGTTGAATCTCCAAGTTCAAGTGGCACACTTTCTGGAAGGACAGAATGGAATAGGGCATCCCAGACTGAGAAAACAGCATGTGCAAGGGTCGGGGTATGGGACAGTGTAAATTGTTGTGAAAAGTGCTGTTCAACCCCACGCAAGGGAGGGCACAGAAAAGGCTGTCCTGGAGGATCACGGAAGGAGTCTCATAGAGTCAGAATGCGGGAGTCCTGACCACAAATCTGCCCTGACTCACAGTGACCTTGATATTCCCATCTGTAAAATGGATTGATATCTAAGCACTCTGCCAGCTCCATCTTTCAGCTGGTGGAGTCAGGGTGGCTTTGAGTAGGAGGCTGGGTTTTTTTGTTTGTTTGTTTGTTTGTTTGTTTTTTTGTTTTTTTGTTTTTGAGACGGAGTCTCGCTCTGTCGCCCAGGCTGGAGTGCAGTGGCGCAATCTCGGCTCACTGCAAGCTCCGCCTCCCGGGTTCACGCCATTCTCCTGCCTCAGCCTCTCCGAGTAGCTGGGACTACAGGCGCCCGCCACCACGCCCGGCTAATTTTTTTTTTGGATTTTTAGTAGAGACGGGGTTTCACCGTGGTCTCGATCTCCTGACCTCGTGATCCGCCCGCCTCGGCCTCCCAAAGTGCTGGGATTACAAGCGTGAGCCACCGCGCCCGGTGAGTAGGAGGCTGGTTTTGACGTGAGGGCAGAAGGTAAGGGAGGAAAGGCATTCTGGAAAGGAGGACCTGTAGCAGTAAAGGTCAAGAGAGAGAAAGTGCAGAGCAGGCATTAGAAATTGTAAGGACGTCCAAACACGGTGGCTCATGCCTGTAATCCCAGTACTTTGGGAGGCCAAGGCAGGAAGACAGCATAGTGAGACTCTGTCTCTACAAAAAAAAAAAAAAATAGCTGGGCATGATGGCACGCGCCTGTAGACCCAGCTACTTAGGAGGCTGAGGCAGAAGGACTGCTTGAGCCCAGCAGGTCAAGGCTACAGTGAGCCGTGATTATGCCACTGCACTCCAGTCTGGGCAACAGAAAGAGACCCTGTCTCAAAGAAAGAAAGCAACAGTAAGGAGAAGATGTAGCTGCTGTTGACGGTCCATGGGATGGTGCAGGAAGGGGACACATATGTAGAAGTTGTATCAGTCTGGACTCTTCAGTTACAAGTGAAAGAAAGAAAAAAAAAGGAATTATTAATTTATATAACTGAGAAGCCCAGGGTACTGGCTTCAGGTATGGCTGAATCCAGGTGCTGACATGTTACTGTGAGGATCCTGTCTCTCTCTCTATCATGGCTTTGATTTCTTCCTTGTAGGCCTCACTCTCAGGCAGGCTCTAACCTCATGGAGGCAAAGGTGGCCACCACTACCTCTGGAATCCATCACACAAACTACACTTCTGGTGGAAAGGCTCCCAGTAGCCCCACAAAAACCTCAGAAGTGGCTCTTGCCAGACTTACTTCCTAGAATTGTCATGAAGATTAAACAAGTTAATAGAGCTTAGCCCAAGCTCTGGTACACAGCAGGCCCTCAGTCTTTGCTGTAGCTCAGCCAGAGAACTTGACATTATCCTGGACTATTCTCTTTCTTCACATCTAACATTAGATCTGTTTGCGAATCTTGTTAGATCTACCTATAAAAGAGATCTAGAATGCACACAGTTCTTCCCACCTCCACTGATAACAGTCTAGTCCAAGCCACCTTCATCTCTCTATCTCTCTCCCTACTTTGTTTTTTAAGTTTTATATGTATATAGTATATTTATACAGTAATATATTCATGTATTCAATTCAATTGTGAGCACAATTTAGACGTGTACATCCAGCTCAATGAATCTTCACACAGTGAGCAGATGATGTAACCTCCCTCAGATCAAGATACAAGACACTGACAGCACCCCAGAAGCCTCCTTCATCCCCGCTCCTAGTTATTCACCCCCTTAATAGTGTGTCCTTTCATGTGTCTGAGTCACTAGCATTCACCTGGCTTAGTGCACTGGTTCCCAGCAAGTCTCTGGCTTTCTCTCTTGCCCTCTTGTCCCTTTCAGTTAATCCAATCAATTCAGAGATCCTGTAAAAGATGTCCTCTCTCTGTTCAAAATCCTCCCATGGCTCCCATTTCATTTGGTGTAAAAGCCAAAATCCTCTCCATGGCCTGCAAGGTCCTACACAAGCTGGCACCTCATCCCTCCCTCTCCCTACTTTCCCCACATAACTCTCTGCTCCAGCCATACTTGCTCCCTTCTTTCCTCAAACACACTACCCACACGTTCAGCTATACACGCAGAAGACCATTGTACTTGCTGTTCACACTGCCTAGAATCTTCTTCCTCTCCGCACTCCCATATCCTCTTGGTTCACTCCATCAACTCCTTCAAGTTTGTGTTCAAATGTCACCTTCTCATATCTGCTTCCATCCAAGATGGAATATCAGAAACTGAATTTACTCTCCTGCTTGAAACAATCAAACTAACAAACCATACCAGGCAAAATATGTGAAACTATAATTTTTAAGACTCTAGGCAACAGGCAATAAAGGATCATGATCCCTGAGAAGTGGGAAATAAACAAGATGAGCCCTATCATGGCCTCAGTTTGCCACCTGGAGAGAGTTTTCAGATCCTAGTGCAGGGAGGAGGAACCCAGGCAGCACCCAGCAGGCTTCCTGAGTTAAGGAAATAGAGCTGAGAGTCCAGGAAGGACAAAGAGGGCAGAGTTTGCAGGACAGAGTATTGGAAGGAAAGAGTTGCACAGAGAGACTATTCCAGAGATATGAAGAAAGTCCCCCTTGAGTATTAGACTGAGTACTGGTTGGTGCTTTTGTATGGAAAAACTACACTGAAGTAGGGGGGAAAATCATCTGATAAGATTAGAGAAGAGTGTTCAGCACTCACACAAAACCAGAAATATTAATAAACAGAAAAAGCCCTCATAATTTCTGGGGTACTGGGTAGAGTGCTTAGGAAGGTCTTTTCTCAACAGTGGTATATAATTAGTCCTCAACAGAGAGCACTGCTCTGGGCCCACCCAACAAATTATAAAAGCAAGACTAGAAAGGATGAAACTGTTTCCAAGTAACTTAATTGCATCTTACAGCAAAACTGAAGGAGATTTATAGAAATATAAAAGTGTACAGCACCCAACAAGGGTAATGTTCACAATGTCTGGCATCCAAAGTTTACCATGCATGTAAATAAGCAAGAAAACATGGCCCATACAAGAATAATAATCAATCAATTGAAACTGACCCAGAACTGATACAGAGGTAGCAGATAAGAGCATTAAAATAAGTATTCAAATTGTATTTCATATGTCTGCATGTTCAAAAGTTAAGGAGAGACTTGGAAGATATAAAATGACCCAAACCGAACTTCTAGAAATGATAACAACAATGTCTGAAATGAAAAATATGCTGATGTGACAGAAGAAAAGATTAGAGAATTTTAAGATGTGGCAAACAGAAACTACCCAAAATTGAGGACTCAGAGAAAAAGAAAGAATCCAAAAAAGCAAGAGCATTAGGAGCTATGGAACAACTTCAAGAAGCCTAATATATGTGTCTTTGAAGTCCCCAAAGGAGAGGAAATAGAAAATTAATAGCTGAGAATATTTCATATCTGATATAAACTATAAACTCACAGATCCAAGAAGCTTAGCGAACCTCAAGCACAAGAAACAGGAAGGAAATTACCCATCATGAACAAATTGCTCAAAACCAGTGACAAATAGATAAATATTGAAAACAGTCAGAGAAGGAAAAGGCTTGTAAAGTATAGAGAAACAAAGATAAGGATAATGGCAGATTTATTGTTGGACACAGTTTAAGGGAGAAAATAGTGAAGCAACATCTTTTAAGCTAATAAAAGAAAAACCCTGCCAATCTAGAATTCTATACCCAGTTAAAATATCTTTTAAAAATGAAGATGAAATAAAGATGTTTTCAGATATACAAAAGCTGAATGAATTTGTTACCAACAGATCTGCACTACAAGAAGTGATAAAGGAAATCCTTCAGAAAATGATACCAGATGGAAATCTGGATCTACATAAGGGAATGGAGGTCACCAGAAATGTTAACTACATGGGTTAAATATATACAATTTTTTCTGATTATTTAATTTAAAAAGAGATAACTCAGCATTTAAACAAAAATAATAACATCTTGTGGAGTTTGTCACATATATGTATGTATGACAACAATAGCAAAAAGGCCAGGAAATAAATGAAAATATACTATTACATGATTTTTTTTTTTTTTGAGTCTTGCTCTGTCGCCCAGGCTGGAGTGTAGTGGTGCTATCTCAGCTCACTGCAACCTCTGCCTCCCAGGTTCAAGCAATTCTCCTGCCTCAGCCTCCCAAGTGGCTGGGACTGTAAGCATGCACCACCATGCCTGGCTAATTTTTGTATTTTTAGTAGAGACAGGGGTTCACTATGTTGGCCAAGCTGGTCTCAAACTCCTGACCTCAGGTGATCTGCCCGCCTCAGCCTCCCAAAGTGCTGGGATTACAGGTGTAAGCCACCACGCCCAGCCTTATAAGGCCTAATGTAACTACTAAGATAACAAACAAAACATTACAGTTAATAAACCAACAAAGAAGGTAAAACGATATAATAAAGAAGGAGTTAAAATGAAATAATAAAAAAAACTCAGCTAATACAAAAGAAGACAGAAAAAGGAAGCAAAGAACCGATTGGACAAAAATAAAACAAATAGCAAGATGATAGACTTAAATCTAACCACGTCAATGATCACATTAAATGTAAATGGTCTAAATACCCTCAATTAAAAAGCAGAGATTGTCAGATTGGATTTTTTTTAACAATAACACCCAAATATTGGTTTTTTTTTTTTTTAAATAAGACCCAACCTTCAAAACGGCACACCTTAAGTATAAACACACAAGTTAAAAATACAAAGATGGAAACTAACAGGAATCAAAATAACACTGGAGGAGTAGCTAGTTTAATATCAGACAATGTTTGTTTCAGAGAAAAGAATATTAGCAGGCAAGATAAGGTCATTTTATAATGATTAAAAAGGTCAAGGCTGGGTGCAGTGGCTCATGCCTGTAATCCCAGCACTTTGGGAAGCCAAGGCAGGTGGATCACGAGGTCAGGAGTTTGAGACCAGCCTGACCAGAATGGTGAAACCCCATCTCTACTAAAAATACAAAAATTTGCTGGGCGTGGTGGTGCACACCTGTAATCCCAGCTACTCAGGAGGCTGAGGCAGGAGAATCACTTGAGCCCAGGAGGCGGAGGTTGCAGTGAGTCAAGATTGCACCACTGCACTCCAGCCTGGGTGACAGAGCAAGACTCTCCATCTAAAAGAAAAAAAAAAGGTCAGTTAATCATGAGCATATAACAATTCTAAATATTTATGCCCCCAATAGCAGAGATTCAAAATACATGCAGGAAAAAGTGAATGACCTGCAAGGAGAAATAAATCTACCTTATCAACTGAGATTTCAAATCTCAATAACTGAAAGAAGTAGAAAGAAAATATTGTCACTTTCTTAGTGAGTCCTGCCTTGACTATCAATTTTAATTGCACCTTCTAGAATAACATTTATTTATTTATTCATTTTTATCTATTTATTTGTATGATATCTAGAATGGTGTCTGGCACTTAGAAAATTCCAAAAAAATTAAAAACTGTTAAATAAAACCAAGGTCAAAAGGAAGTTAATTGCTACTATCATGACTAGTATTATGTGACTCTGCACATAGTCTTTCTCTATTGTTATTTGAATGGGTAGACCCCAACAAAATTAATACTGAAGACTCAATCTAGAACATAAGGGCGGAAATCAGAACTCCACGATATTCGTGTAAGATGCATAGGATGTGAAAATTCTAAAACGTCAGAAGACTACAATGTTAGAATGTAGGATGATTAGGGGCAGAACATCAGAATCAGAGACCAGAGTTAATGAGGAAACTAACCCTGCTATGCATGGGGTGGGAGTAGGGGTTGGTCAGAGCCAAACAGCACTTTCTAAAATCCCACCTGCTGGTTCTGGGTGTCTCCTAACTCTAGTATCCATAAGGAGATGTCCATCCAGCTAACCCAACTAACCCAGCTCAGCAAGGCAAAGAGACTGAGAAACGATTCACCCATGGCTTCAGGAGTGGCAGGAATGAGGGGAGTAAGGGGGGAGGAACAGGAAGGGGGGAAGGGAGGCTGTATTTTCCATTTTAATTCAGCTCCTGCTCACCAGGCCCCTTCTGGACTGTGGGCTCATGAGGCATTGTGGTCATGCAAGACTGGAGTATGTCATTATCAGAGGGAACAACTACTGCCACCACCTCAGGGCTAGGGGCAGAGGTTGCAGCAGTCTGAGGCCTGCCCATCATCCCAGGGACCCTGCCCCATGCAACAGAACTGGCTGGAGGCTGGGTCCTAGTGGGTGGGGACATGAGGCTACTTAGGGCCCTAGTTCCCTAAACCCAGGAGTGTGGCCCTTTCCTGCCCAGGCAATGATATACTGTAATGGGGATGAGGGTAGGGGTCTGGCAAGTAGGGCCCACCCTCCTAATCAGGTGCCCTGCTTTGTTTTTATCTAAAGCTCATATCACCTAGCGACCTACCTCATGTCTTACATGTTTATTTTATTTCTCATTCATCTTCCGAAGGAGACTGAGAGTCTGTGAAGGGAGCCAAGAACTCTGCTCTGCTCACGGTTGTCCCTAGCACCTAGGGACGCTACTGTGGACTCCGCACACAATAAGCGTGCCAGCCATGCTGTTCTTGGACGGAAGAGATGAAGCTGATTTCCCAGCCCTGCACACAGGGATTCTTCGCACACTGGATCACACCCTTATTGTAGAAACTAGTGAAGGCTGTGCCTTCTCTACCCAAAAGCTCACACAAGTCACATGCTGATGAAGACACTTCTCAAAGACCATAGACACACACACACACACACACACACACCCAGCCCCAAGCTCAGCACAGACCACAGGTTTTTTGCCAAGCACCACTTTCACCCTACTGCCAGCTGTGAGATGAAACTCAAGGGCCTCTTTCCAGCACCATCCATTTTTGGTTTTCCCTGTGCCCCTCCAAGGAAAATCACAGAAAACAGCAAGAACCAGCACTTGTGAGCACTCACTGTGTACCCAGCACTGCGCCAACACGGTCTCAGACCATCACCTCCACCGCCCCGGGCGCAGGGTGGTTACCTGACGAAAATCCTCAACGGTGAGTAGGGAGCATTTTTGGAACCCCTTTCTGAACCACCACACTATTGGCCTCCAAAATAGGCCCAGATTTATCCTCCCTTTAGGCCTCTGGTTTTCAACATTACCTGAATCACAGGCTACCTTTCTGAGGCTGGGTCAACTGCTGGCAAAACCCCAGAAAAATACACAAAGAGACACCGTCAGGCAAATTCCCAGGCCTCTCCCTCCCACCTCCCACCTCCCCTAACCCCCACCCCCCCAGCCATTGGAGCCTGTAGATCCCCAAGCCAGTAACCAGGCGTTAAGCACCTGGGGTACGAGATGGGTGGCAGGGTTCCCCTCTTTTCTGGACACCTCTGAGAACCCTCCGCCCAACAATTCTTCAAACTGCTGCTGTGCTTCCCGCCAACCTTCTTAATTAATACCGCACTGCTTAACAGGGCGGCCCTGCGTGTGAGTGTGCGCGCGCGCGCGTCTGGGGGCGGGGGGGGTCACTTGTCACACGTGGGGACGCCGGGGGGAGGGGGGTGCTGGCTCCCTGCCCAAGAGCGAGACCCCTCCCCCAGCCCCCGGCCGCTGGAGGATTGTGAAGCTCAAACAGATGGACCGAGCCAAGGGGCGGGGGCGCTCGGATGGGGTGCGAGACGGCAGCGCCGCGGCCAGGCCTCCCTGCGCCCTGACAAAGGCGGGGCCGCGCGGCGAGGGGCGCCTTATCTGCGCGAGCAGACCGGGCGGCCCGGCGGGCGCCCACGGCCCACGCTCGGGCGCACAAAGGCCCGGGGCCGGGAGGGGGTGTGGGGGGCGCGAAGATTAATTGCCCAATCAAGTTGTCGGCGCGGGGCGGGGGCGGGGGCCTCGGCCCCGGGGGACGCGGGGCGGCGCATAATGAAGTGTGCAAAAAGTTAATTTGCTCCGCGACTCGCTGCTCACCACAATCAAAGGCGGGCGGAAGGGAGTGGAGGATCGAGCAGTATTCTCCCCCGTCACCGTCCCCTCCCCCGACCCCAGCTTGTGATCCAAAGGTGGGATGAGGGGGTCACAGGGCACTCCCAAAGCTGGGGGCGGAGGTCACCAGACGTACGCCCTACTCCCACTTCCTCCCGCTGTGAGTCTCCCGGCAGGTCCCATTCCCTCTCTGAGTGCCACTCTCCTCTGCTGGACTCACAATGGTTGACGTTTCTGGAGCACTCACGCTGCTGGGCACAGTGCCAAGCGACCAAGCGTTTCCCTGGCGTCGTCTCCTTTTATCTCACAACCTGAGGACATAACGCCTGTGAGCATCCGTTTTAAACCTAAGGTACAGAGATGCTCGAGAAGTACTCCAAGGTCACAGGGCTGTTACCCAGCTCAGAGCCTTAGGTGGAAAACAGCACGGTGGAAAGGGTCAAAGACAAAATACACGGAAGAATTGGGGTGATGGTATTATTCATGCTATTGCAATAGGGAGAGCACCCCAGATCCCAAAATCAGAGTGTCTGGACAGGATGGATTTGCCTTTGACTTTTATAGGGGTGAGGAGACAGGTTACAGGAGGAGGGATTTAAAGTGGGGATTGTCTTACAAATAGGGGATGTCTCCAACAGTCCATTGAAGAGGAAATGTTCATCTCTGTGTCTAGCTAGTTTCAGAGAGGACACACAGTTCTCATCTCAGCTAATCAACCATGAGACAAAGAATGGGAAGTGGGAGGGTCCTTGGCCTTGGCCTTGTCAGCAGGTTCCAGCAAAAGGGGAAAGATCACAGGCCAGCAAGGGAGTCATCCTCTAGTCTCACAGGAGACACTAGAAAGAGGGGACTACGTCTTATCTGAGTCACATGGGGAAGGGTGGCTTGTTTGCTAAGCCATTTCCCTGAACAGAAAAGGTAGGGAGACTTCAGAAAACAAAAAGTTGGGGGGATTTCTGGACCATCGCTGTTTTTCAGGAGCACAGGGCTCAGGTAAAGTTTAACATTGTCAAAAGAGTGGCTTGATAGCACAGGTGGAGGCCCTGGTACCCTGTAACAGAAGCTTTGCTGAGTGGCTTAAACGCCCCTGCCTGATGAAGCACTCATCCTCAGTAAATATAAATACCCCTTTACCATTCCCCTGGGCAGTGTGACCTCAGGCAAATCATTTAACCCTCTCTGTAAAATGAGAGCAATGATAATGATACTCACCTTCTAGGATACTCTTATCAGTGACAGCGTTAACAACAATTACAAAGCAGAGCCCTGGAACATGGTAGGTGCTCAATTAGCTATGGGCCTGGTGTGATGGCTCATACCTGCAATCCCTGCATTTTGGTAGGCCGAGGCAGAAGGATGGCTTGAGCCCAGGAGTTCGAGACCTGCCTGGGCAACATGGCAAGACCCCATCTCTACAAAAAAAAAAAAAAAAAAAATAGCTGGGCATGGTAGCGGTGTGCACCTGTAGTGCCAGCTACTCAGGAGGCTGAGGTGGGAGGATGGATTGAGCCCAGAAGGCTGAGGTTGCAGTGAGCTGTGATCATGCCACTACACTCCTGCCTGAGCCACAGAATGAGACCCTGTCTCAAAACAAAACAAAAACAAAAGGTTAGCTGTGAGTACATACTACTATTTTCTCAGAAAGTAGTGGTGCCAGGATTTTAACTGAAGCTGCATGTTTTCAGAGACTGCAGGCTCATCACTAGGGTACACCACCAGCTCTCCATATATGGATTCAGTCTTCAAACACCAAACACATCCTGAACCTGTGTTCCAGGTACTGGATGCCCTGACAAGAAAAGGAGCAAGCCAGCCCCAAACCATGGCACAGAAGCCACAGTGGCTGTGGGAGCTCAGAGGAAGTGCCATGGTCCCCTCCTTCAGAAGTGGCTTCCAGGCCAGAGCTGGGCTCACCCTCTAGCTCTGACTGGTGGTTCCTGAGTCCTGGTTCTCTGACCCACTGCTCAGGCCTGTCCCTGGGCCCAGGCTGGACCAAAGGACTGGCAAGGGAGCCCTTGAGAATGATAGGAGCCAGGCTTTCCAGCAAGAAGGGGCGGAGTCACAGCCAAACCAAGATTTATGGGCCCGATCATAATAATGAAAGAAGAAAAGAAAAAAAGGACGCGTGTTCGGCAATGCCCAGGGACCAGGACTGCTGCCCTATTACCAAAAATGTCGTCGCTCTCGACTCTGCAAATTAGCATAAAACATGCTGTTTTGCATTCATCTGCATATCATTTGCATGCTAATGACTCGGTGCCACAATGCACCCAGTTCCCTAAGAGGCTTCTGGTCTTAGCTTCTCTCTTAGCCCCTGTCCCTTGTCTTGTATTGAGAAAAATAGGAGATCTGGGTTCTAGTCTAGGCTGGGCCACTAACTCTGGGCAGATCCCTGCTCCTCTCTGAGTCTCAGTTTCCCTGACTGTGAGCTGGAGGAGATAAACTGGGCAGGGATTTTCAAATTATGCTCCAGTAGGCCTCTTGGGGGCTGCAGACACAGAGACGGGGGAGCAGGTGGGGAAGGCGCCCCCCTTCAATCCCCTGCTAACAGCTGGGGCTCTGAGTAAAATTTCTCCTGACCAATGCAGACCTTCTCTGTTAAAAACAAAGACCAAAAAGTTTGCAAACAAATGAACTCAGATTTCTCCACTGAGTCTTCCCAGTGCAACGTTCTCCAAAGACGTTAATAATAATGATCAGAGTTAAAATATATAGCACTTACCATAGGGCAGGCACTGTTCTAAGCACCAGACATATATAATTCACTTAATCCTCCCGCAGCCCTTGAAATAGGTGTTATTATCGTAACTCCGTTTTACATATAGGTAAACTGAGAATGAAAGGTTGAGTAACTTGGCTAAATTCAAATGGCCACTACGTGGTAAAGGTTCAAACCCAGGCAGTCTGGCTCTAGAGTCTATACCTTGAGTTTATCCAGGTCAACCCTTCCGTTGCACAGATGAGGAAACTGAGGCCCAGAGAGGGAGAGAAAATTTCTAAGCACAGCAGTGAAACTGCCCCTCGCACCTTTCTGCCCAAGCCCAGACTCTGCCACCCAGGGAAGGATGGCTGGAGAAGGGAGGCCTGGGGTTTCAAAAATGGTCCAATGGGCGTGCAAGGGTAAAGGGTGCCTTCTTTGTGGCCATCACCAGCGCCTGTGTCTTCCTCCTCAGCCAGCCTAGTCCCAGCTGGTAGACTCCAGGGAACAGGCCCCTGAGCCAGGCAGGATGAGCCCCTAAATCAGGCAGCCAGCAGGCTGGTGAATGCCAGGTGTGCCGGCCAGAACACACAATGCCCTGCCTGACTGTGCAAGTGGAGGCACCACAGAGCGGGGCCCTGGTGAACAGGGGGGCCAGGGAACTTTATCTCTGCAGAGACAGGCAGTGCCAGGCCAGCAGGTGTTTGACCCCCACCTCTTGGGGGTCTAGCTGGGAAATTATCAGATGCAAAGACGACTACCCAACCCCCACCCAGGGGTGACCTGTAGGGGGCTAGTCATCCCTTCTCTCTATTCAGTGTCTATCCACGACACTCTGGACTTTCTCCAGCCCCCTCCCTCTTGCCAACCTCCCCCTCTCACCCTGCTCCAGCCACTTTGGCCTTCTCTCAGTTCCTTTCTCCTACCAAGCTCTGTCCTACTTCTGCACCCTGGCACTTGCTGTTCCCTCCACCTGGAACACCGTTGGGCCCCGTTGCATGCTTTGGGTCTCAGCTCAAGAGTCACTTCCTGGAGAGGATTTTCCTGGTCACCCCATCTAAAGTTAATTACCAAGACCGCATCCCCATTACTTCCTAGCACTTCAACCTTGTTTTCTTCTCAGCTGTGATCACAATCTGAACTTTGCTTATTTATGTGTCTCTCATTGAGTGCCTGTCTCCAACACTATATTCTCACTGTAGTAGAGTCAAGACCATGTCTGTCTTATAGCAATAAAGTTCTCCATAATTATTTGTTTCAGGAAATAAATAAGAGGAAAGACAGTGGTGCAGCTGACTTATTTGGTCCGTATTGGTCTCCCACTCCTCCACCCAGCCCTGGAATGTCCACTCCACAGGGCCAGGGTTTTGTGTCTGTTGTGTTTGCTGCTGTGTTCTCAAGGGCTAGCACTGTGCTGGTACACAGTAAATGCTCAATAAATATTTGTTGCATGAAGGAGCAAAGTGTGCAGGAGCTCTGGACTGGGAGTCAGGGGACCTGAGTCCCTTCCCAGCATTGTGCTTGATGGAGTATAGGACCAAGGGCAAGTTCCTTCCCCTCTGGGCTTTCACTTTCCTCTCTAAAAGCTGGACTTTAAAATCCCTGCTACAGGACCATGGAAGGTCAAGTGTGGCTTGTCCTCATTCACTCCCCAGGGAAGGCAGGTGATGCAACTGCCAGCAGGCAAGAGGCAGGCAGAGCTGGGTTCCAGTCAAGGCATGGCTGCCACCTGGCTATATGACCTTACAGAATCACAGTCCCTCTCCCATTTCCTCATGTGCAAAAGGGGCACAGTGGGCCGGGTGAGGTGGCTCACACCTGTAATCTCAGCACTTTGGGAAGCCGAAGTGGGTGGATCATCTGAGGTCGGGAGTTCGAGACCAGCCTGACCAACATGGAGAAACTCCGTCTCTAATAAAAACCCAAAATTAGCCAGGTGTCATGGTGCGTGCCTGTAATCCCAGCTACTTGGGAGGCTGAGGCAGGAGAATCACTTGAACCCGGGAGCCGGAGGTTGTGGTGAGCCAAGATTGCACCATTGCACTCCAGCCTGGGCGATAAGAGCAAAACTTCATCTCAGAAAAAAAAAAAAAAAAAAAAAAAAAGGGCACAATGGCTAGAGGACTGCCTGAGATGAAGGCAGGCACAGAGTTGCTCAGTGTAAAGTGCTCTGCCCATAAGTGTTTTTTCTCATCAGCAAGGCAGTGCAGCAGGGCCTCATGCCACAGCTCCACCCAGCATGCACTGTTTCCTTATCTATAAAAGGAGCTCCCCATAGTACCAACCTGGCACATTGCAGGGGCTTTATAACCACAGTCCTTAGAGTCAGTAACTACCTCTGTGGCTCTTTATGTCTGATTATTTGTGTTCTCCCAAATCATTATTTGTGGACCACTTCCATCCCCTTCTCACACACCTGCCACGGTGTACCCAAGCAAGTGACCCTACTATGTGCCCAGTGGGTACTATGGGGAGCTCTTTTTACAGCTAAGGAAGCAGAACATATATTGGGTGGAGCTGTGGCATGAAGAGAACCCAAATAATCAGAGGACAAAGGGAGACCCAAGGTGAGGATGGAGTGGGCATGGTTTGATTTCAATGTTGGGGTGAGTTGGGGAGGATGGGGCTGGGGGAACCAGAGCATGAGGCTGGAGAGGTGAGCCACAGTGAGATCAGGCAGCCCTGGGGGTCAGATGAGGATTTAGCCTTTATCATGGGAGCAGTGAGTGCTACAGGATCATTTTAAGCAAGGAAGTAAAATGATTCAAGTTTCAAAACATTCACTCTGGCTTCCAGGTGCCAGGTGTGACTGGCATTCCAAGTGATTTGCCATGACCCGCAGTATGAGAACCCCCCTCCCCAGCCCCGATGTAGCTGGGTGCATGGAAGGCAGAACAGAGACCACGCTTCCCAGCCTCTCTTGCAGTTAGGGGTGGCGATGTGTCTGCATTCCCGCCATGAAGAAGTAAACGGAGTACCAAGTACAACTTCTGAGCGGTGGGGGTAAGGGGTCTTTAAAGAGACCAGAGCATTCTTTGCCTCTTCCTCTTTCCCTCCAGCTGGAATGTGGACACGATGGCCGGAGAATGAGCAGCCACCTTGGACTATGAAGTGTCAAGGGTGGAACAACAAGATAGAAGGAGTTTGGGTCCCTGAGGATCAAAGAGCCATTATACCAGCCTGGGACTGCCTGCTTCCAGATTGGTAATAAGAAAGAGAAATCAGTGTCTGTCCTCTTTAGGTCACTCTTCTTGTGGGCTCCCTGCCACTCTCAGCCAACTCCAGACCCAGTAAATCCAGTTGGCACAGATGATCTTGGAGCTATGTGGCCCACCTTGATGTGTAGAGAACAGAGGATGCTCCTGGGCCTTCAACTTCCTGTTTATGTGGTCAGGCTCCCAGCCCTGACTGCCCAGCTCTGTCCATCCAAGGGCACAGCCTAGGTCAGCCCAAAGGAACTGGCTGGGATCTCTGGCTAAGCCAAGCTCTGATAGGTACAGAGCTCATTAGGGCCTGAGACCAGGCCTCCTGCTGCTGCCCTCGTAACTTTGAGGAGCAGGACAGGGAGAGGATGGTGGACAATGGCAGGGTGGCACTGTCCATCCTCGTGGGCCACTTCCAGCCCCTTCTCACCCACCCTCCACGTTGCATCCAATCAAGCTTCTTAGTGCCCTCTCCCGACCTCATGAATTCCACACATCAGTGTCTTCCCACAGCCCTCCAAGGCCCTCGAGATGACATCCAGTCACCTATGTGGCCCACTAGGCCCTGTAGGACATGGGCCCTGCTTGATTCTTCAATGCTCAAACCCATGGTCACAAATCCCAGCTCCTCCTCTTAGAAGGTCTGTGAACTCAGGCAACTTGCTAAAGCATTTTGAGTCTTAATTTCCTCATCTATGAAATGGAGATGATAATAACAGGTACTTCCTAAGTTGTGAAGCTTAAATGAGTAAGTACAGGGATTCTGGTGATTTACTGCAGCATAACAACCCCAACATGTAGTACTGTTAACCATTTTCTTATGCTCACAGATTCAGACAGAGCACATGGGGGTGGCTTCCTTCTGTTCTACAGTATCTGGGGCCTCAGCTGAAAAGAGTTGAAGGCAGGGGACTAGAATCATCTAGAAGTGTCTTCCCCTCACATGTGTGGCAGTTAGGAGTGGCACAGTGGAGACTGCAGGCCAGAACATCCACACCTGGCCTCTCCGTGGGTCCTGGGCTTCCTCCCAGCATGGAGGCTGGGTTCCAAGAGTTCCAAGAATGAGTGCCCCTGAAGACTCAAGCAGAAGTATCTTGGTCATTTTTTTATTATTTACTTATTTTTTTTTTGAGAAGGAGTCTTACTCTGTTGCCCAGTCTAGAGTGCAGTGGCACGATCTAGGCTGACTGCAACCTCTGCCTCCTGGGTTCAAGTGATTCTCCCGCCTCAGCCTCCCGAGTAGCTGGGATTACAGCTACCACGCCCAGCTAATTTTTTTGTATTTTTAGTAGAGATGGGGTTTCACCATGTTGGTTGGCCAGGCTGGTCTCAAACTCCCGACCTCAGGTGGTCCGCCCACCTCAGCCTCCCAAAGTGCTGGGATTACATGCGTGAGCCACTGCACCCAGCCGGCATGGTCATTTCTAACCATATTTTATTCCTGGGAGCAATCAAGAGAGGGGACATAGGCCCCACTTCTTGATTAGAGGAATTTAAAGGAATTTGGAGTCATATTTTAAAATGGCTTGAACAGTGCCTGATCCCATAAGCACTTATACGACAAATAGGAGAAGTAGTAATGGTATAATAGTACCAGGGTTCAATCCTATGTGTGTTGAAATAGTCGTATCAGGTGACACTAGTCCTAAAGGGGTTAATGGAGGAAGCATGGGGACAGGTCCCTGGAAACTGACGTCCCACCTAGGCCAGACAGACACTGAAGGATACAGCTAGGATAATATAAGCTGAAATGTCTTGGTGCCAGGCACCAAGCCAAGCACTTTCCATGAACGATCTTGTATCATTCATATAGTAATCCAAGAGGCAGATCCTAACATTATGCCCATTGACGGATGAGAAGCCAGAAGCTCAGAGAGGTAATGGGTCTTGCCCAAGGCCACACAGCCAGGAAGAGGCACAGCAAAGATTTGAACTCAGGCAGTCAGTTGTCAGCCCTGGTCCTCACTTCCCAAGACTAAGCTCGGCAATAATCCAGCCTGCCAGGTGGAACAGGCCGTCCTGACTGTTTGGTGACAGACAGGGAGGGCTTGTTCTGCTGGACGGAGAGCCAGGACCAGGAGGTTTGTCAGCTGCAAGCCTACAGCCACAGGCTGGGGGAATGGGGCCAAGACCTCCGTCTGGAAGAGTGGGGGAGGGAGTGTGTGGAGGGAACCCAAAGAGCAAGGCAGAGCCCCCTCCAGAGGCAGCTGAGCACTGAGGATGGAAATAAAGCCCAGGGATCACAACAGGGCCCCAACTTCTGCTTCCTGGAGCCCCAACCAGCTTGTCACTGGTCCCCCACCTGGAGCAGGGCTTGCCTGCTACTGGAGGTCAAGAGGTCTCAGCTGTAGGATGAGGAAGATGGAGAGAGGACCACCATTCCATACAACAGCCAGGGAAAGGGCACAGAGGGGGCACTTCCAGCAGCAACAAGCACACCTGGGTGGCGAGGTGCAGGATGACTCTATCTTCTCTTCTCATCTACTCCCTCTCCCTTCCTTCCCTCCTTCCACTCCTTCTATCCCCTCTTCTACTCATTGATTGATTGATTGATTGATTGAGACAGAGTACCATTCTTGTTGCCCAGGCTAGAGAGCAACCTCCACCTCCCGAGTTCAAGCGATTCTCCTGCCTCAGCCTCCCGAGTAACTGGGATTACAGGCATGCACCACCACACCCGGCTAATTTTGTACTTTTAGTAGAGACGGGGTTTCTCCATGTTGGTCAGGCTGGTCCCGACCTCAGGTGAACCTCCCACCTTGGCCTCTCAAAGTGCTGGGATTACAGGCATGAGCCACCATGCTCAGCCCCCCTCTTCTATTTATTTATTCTATACTTCACTCCCTATTTCTCCCTCCTCCTGTCCCCCCTCCTTCCCTTCTTGTCTTCTCTCCTTCCTTCCATTCCTTCTCCACATGGAACCTCACAGATGGGAGAAGCTACATTCTCCAAAGACAAGGGGAAACCTGGCCTGAACCTGGTCCTAAAAAAATCCATTTTATGGATTTCACCATAAAATGAAGCATGAGGCCAGGAGCCATGATTCACACCAGCACTTTGGGAGGCCAAGGTGAGAGGATCCCTTGAGGCCAGAAGTTCAAGACCAGCCTGGGCAATAGAGGGAGACCCAGTCTCTACTAATAATAAAAAATAAAAAAAGTAGCCAGGCATGGTGGCATGCTCCTGTGGCCCCAGCTACTCAGGAGGCTGAGGTGGGAGGATCTCTTAAGCCCAGGAGGTTGAGGCTGCAGTGAGCCCTGCCTGATTGCACTGCACTCCAGCCTGGGCAGCTGAGACTCTGTCTTTAAAAAAAAAAGAAAGAAAAGAAAAGAGAGAAAGAAATATTATTCCTAAGCTGTAACAAAACCAGCCCTAACAGTGTCACAAGCCTGCAATAACTTCCCTTGACCCTCCAGAACTTAGCTGGAAAAGGGGTGTCAACTCCTCTTTGCCCCCTAAGTATAGATGGCATCCCCCAGGGTGTGTGAGTATCCTGGGTGTTCCTGGGAGGCTCATGGGGCATGGATGATAAGCTGGATCACCTTGAGCTAATGGCTAAGCCCCTCTGAGCCTCCGTTTTCTTGGCTAAAACAATTTACAATTTTGTGGGGCTGAGACCGGGTGACACGCAGTTGCACCCTGTCACAGGGGTGCTTTGGCCTTGCTTAGTCCCTTGCTGGCACCAGCCTCTGACCTTTCTCCCAGGCCTGGGGGCAGAGCCAACTCCCAGCTGATGTTGGCGAGCGCCTGGGAGGGTGGACAGGCAGGCTGTCGGGGCCGGCCGCGTGCCCAGAGAACCTTCTGTGCCACTGTTCCCTCAGCCAGGCAGACCCGGCCCATCGGCCACTTCCTGTGCCCCTGGCAGGACACGGCTGCAGGCCCCTCCTCTCCTGCATCTCTGCTCAGCTGATGGTGGTGGCCACCCCTCCTCCCCCCAGGCCCTGGAAACAGAAGTCTCCAATATAAATGCAAATTTGCTTCAGTCCCCAGTCTCGGCTGGCAGCTCCAGCCTGTGCTGCAGGCTGGGGACAGGAGCTGACACTGGCCCAGAGGAGATAAGGCACTTCTGGGCCACCCCCGCCCCCGGAACCAACCACTCTTCAGCCTGTCAGTTCCACAAAAACCCCAGGGAATCCTGGCCAGCTTGCTTCTTTTCCTCTTCACTGTCCCATAAGGCCTGCACTCGGCTGCAAAGGCCCCCCCCTTGCCACAATTAAGGAGGGGGCATCCCTCAGTGGTGAAGATGCTCACCCGCCTGCCCTCCAGGGGCTGGCAGGAACAAAGCAGGAAGCAGGAGAGGTGGGAAAAAGGATGGCACAACGATGTGGGGATCTCACCTCTGCCCCCATCCTCCACGAGGCTCAGGGCCACCCCTACCCCATAGCATTCCTTTGTGTGAATTAGAAACAGGTACCCTTTCTTCCTGGTGCAGCCTCCTGGTGGGATGCAAGGCATCCCCTTAGCCTCCAGCTGGGCTCCCTGGAGTCCAGCACAACTTGCACAGCTGTAAGCTACAGCCTTTGGCAGGACCCATCTCATCTCTGGGACTTGGTTTCCCTTTGGCCAGGGGAATCATCTAGAGAGACCCCTAACATGGCATAACTCCAATGTAGGCAAGTGCATGAAGCTCCTGGAGTTGGACAAGGCAGCACCACAGGTGAGGTCTCTCCAGCTTGGATATCTTACCATCCTTTCATCCCTAGTTCCTGGACATTCCGTTCCCTAAGCCACGACTCCATGATTTTTTTTTTTTTTTTTTTGAGACAGAGTCTTGCTCTGTCGCTCGGTTCACTGCAACCTCCACCTCCCAGGTTCAAGCAATTCTCCTGCCTCAGCCTCCTGAGTAGCCGGGATTACAGGCTCGCACCACCATGCCCTGCTAATTTTTTGTATTTTTAGTATAGACAGGGTTTCACCATGTTGGCCAGGCTGGTTTTGAATTCCTGACCTCAAGTGATCCACCCGCCGCAGGCTCCCAAAGTGCTGGGATTACAGGCATGAACCACCGTGCCCGGCCAACTCCATGATTCTTAACAAGGGATTGAGTCTCTGGCAAAAGCATTCTGTGATCCACAGGAGACAGAGGAGGGGAAGTTTGGAGTCAGACGCAGGACTCTCCCATGCCACAAGCCCAGGTTCAAGTCCAGACATTACTGGCTCTGGCTCTAATGTCACCTCCTCAGAGAAGCCTTCACCGATGGCCTCATCTGGAGCAGTTCCTTCTCTACCTCCAGAGGCCATATCACATTGCCCTGTGGGTTTTTTCACCCTGGCATTTATTGTTATGTGAAATTATCTCATTCATTGATGTCTTCCCGTGGTTATTTTCTGGCTCCCCTCTCCCTTACTGGAATTCAAATTTCTACAAGAGCAGACACCATAAATCAATAACTCCTGCCCTTGACACTTTCTGGGGGATAATGACACCTCCCCCGCCATTGCGTTAGTGTAAAGTGTGCAGTGAGACAGCCAGAGTTGCTCAGCACAGAGCCAGCCCGCAGCGAGTACTCCATAAATGCTAATGGTGGTTGTTAATGTTATTAGGAGAGGGCTGTGAGTGCCCTAGTCCCAGAGGTGCAACTCCTGACACACCTCCACAAATTCCAGACCAAATTCTGCTTCTTCCGGCCATGCTGCCCACACCCACCACGGAGGCCATTTACTCACCTGAGACCCTGGGCAAATTGCTGCGTCTCTCTCTGCCTCAGTTTCCTTCTGTAAACTGACAAGGCAATCTCCTTATTGCCCGAAACTCCACAAAGTTGCTGTGAGTGTCAAATGACACAGTGAGAAGGATCACACTTTATAATCCCTAAATATGATTTCAATACCAGGAAGAGCGCTGAAAGCCCCTCCCAGCCGCCCGGCCTTTGACCGTGGCAGCCTCACTGCACCCTCCAGAGCCTCCCAGTGCCCTCGGCCTGGAATCCCAAGGCCCTGCTTTCTCCTGATCCAACCCAGCCCTGGCTTAAGGCCTTCCTCAAGGAGCGGTTTCCACGGAAGCAGTGTTTCTCGAAGTTTGGGCAGAATCACGCCACCTCCTCCCCACCCCCATCTGCAGGCTATTTTTCTTTAAATAGCCTCATTTAAAAAAACAAAAAGCCAGTTCATGCTAATGGGAAACTTTGTGCTGCCATACATGAAAATTAGTATCAATTACTATACATGTTGATATTTGCTAAAATAAATGCTTAAGAATTAAATGCTTGGTACCCACCTCTCACCCCTCTGAAGGAAGGGAATCCTGATCTAAGGCTTTCAAGTTCTCTGGGAGACTTTTTTTTTTCTCATCCAAGACAACCCGGGAGAGTTTTAAAAGATTCCTGACTGGGAGCGCGGTAGCTCATGCCTGTAATCTTTTTGGGAAGCCAAGGCAGGTGGATTGCTTGAGCCCAGGAGTTCAAGACCAGCCTTGTCCACATGGCGAAACCCCATCTCTACAAAAAATACAAAAATCAGCCAGGCATGCTGGCATGTGCCTGTGGTCTGAGCTGCTCGGGAGTCTGAGGTGGGAGGATCATTTGAGCTCAGGAGGTCAAGACTGCATGAGCCATGATCGTGACACTGCACTCCAGCCTGGACAACAGAATGAGACCCTGTCTCTTAAAAAAAACCCAAATCCTTCATTGACTGGACAAACATTTTATGAGAATGTTATGTGCCCAGCCCAGGAGGCAGCAGCGTAGGGGACCCCTTTTCCTGCCTTCAACATATAGAGGTGCTGGTTGAGGCAGGAGCTTATGGCCATTGGAAATGCAATTAATTAGCCAAGAATCATCACCAAAGCAGGCCTAATTTCTTGGCTCTTTTCTCTTAACAGTGCTAATAATGGCATCTTACCTGTCAGGAGTCAGGAGAGGGTAGGAAGGAAGAGGACAGGGAAAATCTTTATCTGCTACAGTAACTATTTCTGCACACAACAGAACATGCCTGCTAACAGCTCCAGTTCAAAACATCATCTCCAGGACCCCTACTTTGCTGATTCCAGACTCTTGGGAAGGGCAATTGAACACAGTGGCATACTGCTTCTTGGAAAGGAATCAAAAGTGGGTCCTCTGGCAAATTTGGTAAAATGTACAAGAAGCCTTAAATTCTATGAGCAATTTCATTTCTATGACTTTATCTAAGAGAAATGATCATGAATGTGGACCCCAACAGCTTCAGGATATTCTTGGCAGCATTACTGATCATATGAAAGCTGAAAGCAACTTAAATATTCATTATAGGGGATTCAGTAAATAAAGAGTGTGTATTCCATAAAATGGAAAACTATGCAACCATTTACCAAAGATGTTGTAGACTATTTAGACGTGGAAAAATGTTCATTCATGTTAGGTAAGTGGAAAAGTAGCTACAAAACAGGATGCACATATAATCTTTTTAAAATATATATATACATGTGCCGGGTGCGGTGGTTCACACCTGTAATCCCAGCACTTTGGGAGGCCGAGGCGGGCAGATCACAAGAACAGGAGATCAAGACCATCCTGGCTAACACGGTGAAACCCTCTCTCTACTAAAAAATACAAAAAAAATAGCCGGGCATGGTAGCGGGTGCCTGTAGTCCCAGCTACTCGGGAGGCTGAGGCAGGAGAATGGCGTGAACCTGGGAGGCAGAGCTTGCAGGGACCCGAGATCCGCCACTGCACTCCAGCCTGGGCGACAACGCGAGACTCCATCTCAAAAAATAAATAAATAAATAAATAAATAAATAAATAAATAAATAATATATATATGTGCATCATAGAAACATAGGGATGGCTTTGGGTTGGAAAGGATTTCTGAAGCAAGAAACAGAAAGGACAAACCATGAAGGCAAATATTAATAAATTAGTTACATTACAACTGATACCGTTCATCAAAGTTCACCATTTTTTAAAAGTGGAAAGACAAGTCACAAGCTAGAAGATGTCCGTAACAATTTAACTGACAAAGATTAGCGCCCAAATATATAAAGAACCCCTACAAATCAATAAGACAAGGACAAACAATCAAAAAGAAAAATGGACTAAAGATTTGGACAGACATAGAGAAGCGAGAACATGAACAGCCAACAAACATTTGAAAAGATGCTCAACCTCTGAATAATTAGAGAAATCCAAATTAAAAGCTCATTTCCTGTCTACTCAATTGGCAAAACTTAAAAAGCCAGACAAATCCAAATGTGATCAATTATGTGGAACAAGGACTCCTTGACACTGGTGATAAGGAAGTCAGTTGTACAACCACTCTGGAGAACAATTGGGCATTATTTTGCACTTATTCCCAGCAATCCCTTCCTGGAGACATTCTAGAAAAACATATCAGGAGGTATGTACAACAATGTTTAGACTGGCAGGACTGAGCCCTTCCTCGGGCACCTAATAAATTCTTCTTTCGTCTTTACTGCCTTCTTTGCACTTCTGGGTGATGTCACTCAACCCTGTCAGGTAGCCACTGGGTAAGCCAGATTCCATGGGCAGAAGTGGGCATCATCTTTGTGAAAGTAGTGACCCTCCCAGGGAGCCTGGGAGAGGCCAAGACTGCCCAGTGTGTTAGGAAAAGAGGTGGCAGGGTTGTGGGCATGTCTAGTTAATAAATGACAGTTCATCCAAGTAACAGACTGCTCTGCTGCTGTACAAAAGAATGGGCAGCTCCACACGAGCCAATAGGAAACATCTCCAAGATGTACTGCCAAGAGAAAAGAAAAAAAGCAGGCAGAACAGCCACCATTGTGAAAAGGGGAGGAGTCAAGTGTATATATACACGTTCATTAGCATGTGCACAAAATACCTTTGAGTACAGGAAACGCCTCAGCGGGGAGAGGGTGTGTGGCTGGGGGTCAGAGGTGGGAGAGAGACTTGCTTTTCAGGGCATCTCCTTTTGTTCCTTTTTATTTGTACATTGCACATGATATTATGAAAAAATAAATACAACAATGTTAAAATGGAAACAAAATGGAGTGACATCAAACAGAACGCATATGTAACTATTAGGAGACTTGGGCGTTGCTCATGACCCACTGACACAATGCTACTTGGTAGGCACTTCATTATGTCTTTCAAGTTTGGAAAGTTTTCTTTTTGTTTTTGTTTTTTTGTTTTTTTTTTGAGACGGAGTCTCGCTCTGTCACCCAGGCTGGAGTGCAGTGGCGCGATCTCGGCTCACTGCAAGCTCCGCCTCCCGGGTTCACGCCATTCTCCTGCCTCAGCCTCTCCGAGTAGCTGGGACTACAGGCGCCCGCCACCACGCCCGGCTAATTTTTTGTATTTTTAGTAGAGACGGGGTTTCACCGTGGTCTCGATCTCCTGACCTCGTGATCCACCAGCCTCAGCCTCCCAAAGTGCTGGGATTACAAGCGTGAGCCACCGCGCCCAGCCTGGAAAGTTTTAAAATATTTTTCCAGCCAGCTTTTTTAGATTTCAGACTTTTCCATGGACCCTTGACGAGCCCATGGCTACTTGGCATTGTGCCTGCTGGGCCAAATGCACAGAGCAGAACTTATCACCTATGCCCAGCGGCCCACTTGTTCCCTCTTCAACACGCATTCCATTGACTTACATCATCTACTGGGTCCTACCCCAGGGGTGCTTTTCAGCGCAAGTGAATCCATGAAGGAACTCGCAGGACCCTCCCCTTCCTCAGGAGCCAAAATTGCACAAGGTGACTTTTGGGCCCTCAGCCTCCCATCAGGCTAGGTGGTATATATGTGGCTGTCCAACTGGGATACTCTGCTCTCTCTCCCACCCGCACCCCCTTGTTCACTGCGCTCCAGCCACACTGGCTTTCTTGTTTCTCAACCCCCGCAACTATGATAGGCAGATTCTAAGATGGCCTCCAGGACATCAGCCCAGTCCTCCCCATCCTGTGTACATGTCCTGTAAAATACCCTGAGCTGTGAATATGGTGGTGTTCACTCTTGTGATCAGCTTATGTTATTTGGCATAAATGACCTTAAGACACAGAAAATCTCTGAGTATGCTTGATATGGTTTGGATGTGTGTCTTCTGAAATCTCATGTTGAAATGTGATTCCCAGTGTCGGAGGTGGGCCTGGTGGGAGGTATTGAATCACCAGGGCGGATTCCTCATGAATGGTTTAGCACCAGCCCCTTGGTAATAAGTGAGTTCTCACCCAGTTAGTTCATAGGAGATCTGCTTGTTCAAAAGAGTCTGGGGCCAGGCGCCATGTCTCATGCCTGAATTCTCAGCACTTTGGGAGGCCGAGGTGGGCAGATTGCCTGAGTTCAGGAGTTCGAGACCAGCCTAGGCAACATAGCAAAATTCCATCTCTACCAAAAATGCAAAAAAATTAGCTGGGCATGGTGGCGTGCACCTGTAGTCTCAGCTACTCAGGAGGCTGAGGCACGGGAGTCACTTGAACCCGAGAGGTGGAGGTTGCAGTGAGCTGAGATTGTGCCACTGCACTCCAGCCTGGGCAATAGAGCAAGACTCTGTTTCAAAAAACAAAAATAAAAAATAAAAGAGTCTGGCACCTTCCCCTTCTCTCTCTTGCTCTGGCTCTCACCATGTGACACCACTTGCTCTCCCTTCACCTTCTACCATGATTGGAAGCTTCCCGAGGCGTCACCAGAAGCAGATGCTAGAGCTATGCTGGTACAGCCTGCAGAGCCATGAGCCAATTAAACCACTTTTCTTTATAAATCACCCGGCCTCAGGTATTTCTTTAAAGCAATGCAAAAGTGAACTAACACAGTACCTGATTTAATCCTGAGAGCCCTTTTAAAGCAGTGAGTTTTCCCTGGTTGGTCACAGAAGAGGAAGTCAAAGACATGAGGCATGAGGAGGATTCAAAACACCATTGCTCACTTGAAGATGGAGGGGCCACACATCAAGGAATGTAGGTGGCTTCTAGCCAACAAGAAAATCATCTGTTATGGTCAGTCCCACAACCACAAGACACTGAACATTGCCAACAACAAGAATAAACTTGGGGCGACCCATTTTTTCTAGGACCCCTCTCTCTGCAACAGAGAGAGCTTTTCTCTTTTTTTTGCCTATTAAATATCTGCTCTTAACCTCACTCCAGTGTGTCTGAGTCCTAGCTTTCTGTGGCCATGAGACAACGAACCTTGGGTATTACCTCAGTTGAACAACACCGCCTCATTGTGGGGGCCTGCCTGGGATCCGAGGTAGATTCATTGAAAGCGTGAGTATAGGCACAGACCCCAACTCTTCCATTTTAAGGACTCTGTCCTCCATTTTCTCGGGGAACAGGCTTGCCGTGGAGAACTTAGCCAATCCTTCAGTGCCTTCAGGGTGCTGGGAATGTTGGCTTTGTTTCCAACTGGTCTCCTTTCATGGAGAGCTTAGCCATCGTGTGGGGCTGGAAGAAGTTCAGAGGCAACTGAGAGTTCCTGGCCAGGGCAACACCCTGGCATTACCTGAAGACTTCTGGACTAACCCCAGCTTCCAACAGCCCGATGGGCGACAGCAACAGGATCTCCAAGATTTTTCTATCGAAAATTTCCTCCTTTCCTCTCTGCAACTGCACAAAAAAAAAAAAAAGAAAAGAAAAGAATGAAATTGGAAGTGGATTTTTTCCCCAGAGCCTTCACATAAGAACTAAGCCCAGCCTACACCTTGGTTTCTACCTTGTAATATCCTGAGCAAATAACTCAGTTGCTCTGTGCCAGACGATGACTTACAGAACTGTAAGCTAAATGGCTGTTGTTTGAAGCCACTAAGTTGGTGATGATTTGTTACATAGCAATAGACACTAATACACAGGCCAAGCTGGTCCCACTCTGGGCCTTTTCTCAGACGGGTCCCTCAGCCTGGGAGACTCTCCCCAAGTATCCACGGAGCTACTCCCTCCCTCCCACTAGGTCTCTGCTCAAAGGTCCTCCCCTAGAGAGGCCTGCCTGGACCATACCATCTAGAATAGCACCATCCCCTCATTTTCTGTTCCTCTGCCCACTTGATTTTTCTATATATCACTTATCATTACTTGACATCATATGGTTTCTGTTTCATGTAAATACCTTTGTTGTAAAATAATGTTAAACCTACAGAAGAGTTGCAAACATTGTACAAAGAATTCCCATATATTGTTTACCCAGAATCCCCAAATGTTGACATTTAAACATATTTGCTTTATCATTCTCTCTTAGAGATTTATATATAGAGAGATTTTCCCTGAATCTGTTTGAGAGTAAATTGTCAATTTGATTCCCTGTTATCCTGGAATACTTTAGTGTACATTTCCTAAAAGCAAGCATATTCTCCTACATAACCACAATAAAATCATCAAAATCAGGAAATTGACATTGATATATTACTACTATCCAATCTTCAGAGCCCAGTGAAATATTGTCCATTGTCTCAATAATAATGTCCTTTATAATAAACAAAAAGATCCATCCAGAATTACTCATTGTATTTCATTGTCTTATCTCTTTAGTCTCCTCTAATCTGTGACGGTCCCTCAGTTTTTCTTTGCCTTTCATTACCTTGATACTTACCCAGGTTACAGGCCAGTTATTTTGTAGAAGGTTCCTCAAATTGGGTTTATGTGACGGCTCCTCGTGATTAGATTTCAGTTTTGCATCTTTGGCAGGAACATCAGAGAAGTGATTTTTCACTCTTCCCTGTGCATGCCATCAGGAGCCTCATGTCAGTTTGTCCAGTAACAGTGATGCAGCCTTTGATCACTCAACTAAGATAGTCTCTGCCATGTTTCTTCACTATAAAGTCACTCTCCTTCCTTTTGCAGTTATCGTGTCTTGTGGAAAGACTCTTTAAGACTATGTAAATATCCTACTCCTCAACAAATTTTCACACAATGGCTTTAGTTTTAGCATCTAGTAATGCTTCTTGTTTGAATCAATTATTACCATACTAGTTGCATCCTTCCTTCTACATCTATTATTGGGCATTCTAATGTAAGAAAGAGCTTTCTCTTTCTGCACATGTGTTTATGTATGTATGTGTGTATGTAATACATGTATGTGTCTGTATATCAGGACTATTTTTATTTCATGGGTTATAATCTGTTACTGTCATTATTTTGATACTCAAGTTGTCCCAGATTTGGCCACTGGGAGTCCCTTTAAGTTGGCACCTTGGCTCTTTTGACATGTCCTCAGCATTACTTGAGCACTTGCCTATCTTATGGCACAGCTAGATGTTTCACGTACCATGGTACCAGGCACTGGGCACTTTTCCTGCTCCAGCCCTCAAATCTACCATTTTCCCAAGCCCCAGTTCCTTTCAGTGGAGAATGGTATTTAAAACCCAAGATCTAGGTGTTAGGTGTATTCATGGCTACATGGTGTATTCATTATTGCTGTCTTTGTGGACAGAACTGGGAAATGCACATATGCATCACACACACACACACACACACACACTTGCATGCATGCTTATGTAACTATATATATCAAAAGCTATGAGTTTACACTGATTCCTCTAACTCCAATCTAACACCACAGGGGTCTTTCTAGCCTTTCCTGTTTTCATACTTGTAATTCCCTTCTCTGATGCCGAGCAACCTGGCTCTCATTATCCTTGATATATGAACCTGTTTGTTCAATCCCCAGGCACACTGAGCCACCGCCTCACTCAGCTGCCTTTCTTGCTTAGTCCCAAATCCCACCAGCCACCTCCAACAAATGCTGAGGAAGGAAAGGAGGAAAGAGGAAGCTGGATATTTATTTTCTCTTTTTTGAACTAGTAATACATTCACTTCATAAAAAATAAAAGTTATAGAAAAGTATACAGTGAAACTCTCCCTTCCCTGTCTCTCATTCCAACACTACTCCTCTCCTTGGGTAACAACTATTATTAGTTTTATATATACACAAGCTAATATAAATACATTTTTTAAATTGTCTCCTCTTTTACAGAAACTATCCTTCACATTCCTTTTCTTAATGTCAAGACATCTTAGGGAGCTTTCTATATCAGTACATAAGAAATGGTCTCACCAGTGACGAGTTTAAGACCAGCCTGGTCAACATAGTGAGATCCCATCTCTAAAAAATGCAAATAAACAGAAATAGAAATGGTCTCACCCTTTTTAATGGCTATATAATATTTCATTGTTTGGATATTCCATACTTTAGTCAGCCCACGTGTAACAGGCATTTAGATCATTACTAAGATTTCGCTATGCCAAACAAAATTGCAATAAATAACCATGAATGCATTCATTCCACATGTGTGCAAACATGTCTATAGAGTAAGTTTTCAGAAGTGGGATTGCTGGTATGACCTTTTATGCTTATGTGTTTCATGATTAATGGTCTGTCTCCCCTCTCGGAATGCCATCTCCAAGAGGAAAGGGACTCTGTTCTAGTCACTGCTGCTTTCCCAGGAACCATTAGAACGTGGTAGGCACTCAATAAACATTTATCCACTAAATGAGTGAATGACTAATGCACTCTGATTCTGGACTTCACCATGTCAAGCATTTTGTAGCCCCTGTGCATCAGGCGCTACGAACTATTCTCCAAACACCCCTGGGAAGTAGGAATTGTTTGACAGCCCCATTTGACAGATGAGAGTCCTGAGGCTCAGAGAAGGACCACAACTAGGCTGATGTCACACAGCTAGCCAAAGCCACGCCACAGTTTCCACCAGGTGAGTCAGGCCCTGGAGTCTGCCGCCACGAACCACTGCGCCTGTACCACACACACACCTCAGTCTCCCAGCCCCGCGTGGATCCCTCCTTTCACCCACCGGCCTTCCTGGTCCCATCTACTGCCCCTTGCCCTGGCCTCATCCCCAGCTGAAGACACTTACACTTGCTCCTACCCTAAGCCAACACAGGACAGGACGAAGGAGAGGAGCTGTCATTTCCATACAGCTGTCCCTGGGAGCCGGGCCCTGCCCAAGCCCCCCCATTTTCCCTGAAAAGGCTGAATTGTCTTGGCCGTTTGGGGGGCACCTCTCAGCACAGGCCGGGCTGCCTGGGCAGGGCCTGGCTAGGCTATTATCCTACATTATCTCACTCCCCTGCTCCTGAAAAGAACCAGTGACTGCTCACCGCCCTCAGCCCTCCCCTGCCTGTTCCATCTTTTACACTTAATTACCTCACTCACTACCCCGCAGCCTGCAGAGGCCGGACCACAACTGGGGCGTGAGTAATCCCCGCATCGCACACCCAGCCAGCCGGCCAGCAAGGAGCAAATTGCTCACACAGCCCATAAATAAAGGAACAGGGCCTGCTCGGGCCTTCTGAGCAGAAGGACCCTTGTGGTGGCTGCTATGAGGGGCAGGTATCGGCCCTAGCTTCCCAGTTGGCCTTTGCCAGCCCTGGCGAGATGGTCTCCACCTCTTCCACCCCAGACGTGACCTTGAACTTCCCCAGGCCACTGAAGTCACAGCTCAATGCCACTGAGACAGATGGGGCAGCAAGCGCCAGCACCCCTTCCTCCCCACAACCAGGGTACTGCCAGGCATGACTTCCAGGGGCCTGCCTAACCTGCCCAGCCATCTCCCCGCTTCTCTTCTCCCCTCCCCATCCCTGCCAGGGAATACTTTGTAAGCCCTGTGTCCTCTTCCTTTCCCAGCTTCGTTACTCATGCTGTTTCTGCTCCCTGAACACTTTTTCTCAGCACTCAGGGGTCTGGTTAGTTCCTACTCATTGGAGAGGCCACTTCCTCTGGGAAGCCTTCCCTGATCCCTCTGGGCTGGGTTGGGGGCCTCAGGTACTTCCCCCATCAAAGCATCAAGTCTTTCCATTGTCACTGTCTGCTTTTCTCTTTTGAGGGAAAGACTGAGCCTTACGCATCTCCCTTTTGCCTAGCACCCAGCCCAGGTCCTGGCATGTCACCAGGCTATTGACTAGGTGCTAAACAAATGTGAGTAAGTAAATGAGTGCTTAGCAAATAACTTATCATTTCCAAGTCACAGTGCATGTAAATGATATTTCAAGATATGCGGAACATCTGTAATGTAATTTTAAAAAATCTGTGATTTCTATTGGTGACAAAGTCACAGGTCCTGCTAATACCACTGTGGTCTGTTGCCTGCATTCATAATTGAAGGAATGATAAGTTTCAGATAGAGGTTAATGAAATTAAAGATGTAATACTTTCCCTATCCCAGTTAATGACAGACCAACTAAATTCTTTCCATGGACCCCAGGTTAGGACTTGTGATAGGGAATGACATTACTTCACTTTACACAGCTTGGCAGACATTGCTAATCAATTGCAGCAGTCTTTCTCACTGAGCCCAAACTCAGTTACAGCATCTATCTCAGCACCATGTTCCAGGCTATGGACCAATCAAGATTGGGCTCTTGAGCTGTAATCGACTTGGCATTCCTGGGAAGTGAGAGAGGGGGCAATACCATTGTAAGCATGAGATTAAGGGAGAAGGGCAGTAAAGTGAGGTTTTGCAACAATATGTGGGTAGAGGGCCATGAAAACAAAACACTTGCTAGTACCTTGATATATGCCACCCAGGGAAACAAAACAAGCTTATTAAATGTCTGGTCATGTAATTAGAAGTCCGGTATCTACAGTAAGGGAGGTGACAGTTTCATTCTGCTCAGCTCCATTCACCTATTTCTGGAGTTTTGTGCTCAGGTCTGGGTCCTGTATATTCAGGAGAACACTGACAAACTGGAACATGGTTCAGGGAAGCAACCAGGACGGGGAGACGTGTGGAAACTGCATCCTGTGCCACTGATTTGTTGACACCATGGACATGCATTGAGACTTTCCTCTGAGCCGCTCTGTGCTAGGATCTGGGGACACAAAAATTAACAGCCCAGGCCTCTGCCCTCGAAGTGAGGACAGTGGAAAGAACTTGGTATGTGCATATCCCCAAGGGGCCATCTGGGCCAGAAGGGTGGAGTCTGTGCACAGAGAGCGTCCAGCTGAACATGAGAAAAATAGTACCAGTGGAGTTTCCAGACAATGGCATGGGCTGCTAAATCGTCCAGGACCCATGGCTGCAGACGTGCTTGAAGGATCTCCAGGAGGGTCAGAAGGCTTACAGGCTTCATATCCAGAAAAGAAAAAAAGCCCTCAAATCAGACCAAAGCCCTGGCCTGAGGGAGACTTCACTGCTGACACCACAGGTCCCCAAGACAGAGCTCGTGCTGCTGACACCAATGCTGGATGCTGACACCAGGACTTTAGTCCTTGCTACCTCTGGACACTTAATGTAGCAACCACCACACTCGCACCAGAATGGCACGAGGCTAACCTAGGTCACTTGACTGCCCCCTGGCGAAGACGGGGCTGGGAAGGCCAGCAATGATACCATGAGTGGGAGGTGAGGTCTCAGAAGCAAGGATGTTGGAGGGTGCTGGACGGCCAAAAGGAAGGTCACCTGCCCACTCCAGCCACCAAGGACTAGGTGAATCTGGTCAGCCCAGCTCTGGGCCCAGCATTTTACATGGACCATCTCTGTTGATCAACTCAGCTCTCAGAATTGCAAGCTATACTTTTCAATCCCCATTTTACAGATGAGAAAAGTGAAACTCAGGGAATCTAAGTCATGTGCCCTGTTCTTTTAACTGCTCCAGGAAGGTAAGTTCGCTGGGGCAGGGGAGTCATTTATCCACACTGAAGCTGATCTAGGCAACTGGGCTCTAGGCATCACCAGTCCTGGGATCTCTTGGATTCCACCCTGAATCTGCCAGAGCAATGCTAAAGCAGATTTCCTGAGGCTCCACCCAGCACTTGCTGCATTCTGGACTCTACACAAAAGTCACCTCCTCAGAGAGGTCTTCTTTGACTACCCTATCTAAAGTGGCTCTTGCTCCAACTTTCTCTATCTCTTTTTTTTTTTTTTTTTTGAGATGGAGTCTCGCTCTGTCCCCCAGGCTGGAGTGCAGTGGCACAATCTCGGCTCACTGCAAGCTCTGGTTCCCGGGTTCACGCCATTCTCCTGCCTCAGCCTCCCGAGTAGCTGGGACTACAGGCGCCCGCCACCATGCCCGGCTAATTTTTTGTATTTTTAGTAAAGACAGGGTTTCACCATGTTAGCCAGGATGGTTTCGATCTCCTGACCTTGTGATCCGCCCGCCTCAGCCTCCCAAAGTGCTGGGATTACAGGCGTAAGCCACCACGCCCGGCCTCCACCCCTCTCTATCTTTGCCCATTTCCCTGCCTGGTGCTTTCTACGACAGGACGTTGGCATAGCTACCTACTGTTGGCTCAGCAGGATGTAAGCCACATGAGAGCAGGTCTCTGTCTTGTTCATTGCAGTGTCCCCAGCCCTTAGCACAGTGTCTGGCACATGGCAGGTCACAATAAATATCTGCAGATTTATAGCTGTGAGCCCCTGGGCAATTTTTTTCTTTCTTTTTCTTTTGTTGTTGTTGTTGTTTTTTTGTTGTTTGTTTGTTTTTTGAGACAGAGTCTTACTCTGTCACCCAGGATGGAATGCAGTGGCCCGATCTTGGCTCCCTCTTACCTCTGCCTCCCGGTTCAAATGATTCTCATGCCTCAGCCTCAGTAGCTGGGATTACAGGTGCATGACACCATGACTGGCTATTATTATTATTATTATTATTATTATTTGTATTTTTAGCAGAGATGGGGTTTCGCCATGTTGGCCAGGCTGGCCTTGAATTCCTGGCCTCAAGTGATCCACCCACCTCAGCCTCCCAAAGTGTTGCGACTATAGGCGTGAGCCATCGCGCCCAGCTGCTTGGGCAATTTCTTAACATCTGGTTATCCCCTTTCTATAAAAGGGGATAATCATGTCATATGCCTCCAAAAGTAGTTGTGAGGGTTCTGTAAGTTCATGTAGTATCACAGCCAAGCAGGCCTTTTCATGAGCACCTATTGTGTACCAGGCCTATAATGGGGCACCTGTATGGGGTCCCCGCCCTTGAAGAGTTCACAGTCTGGATAGGGTTCCAGAAGAATTTCATTGCAGGATCTTGACAGTTAGACCCACAGGAGTCAGAGAGAGGAGAGGCTCCTTGGGGCTGAAAGGCCCAAGAGGTCACTGTAAGAGGATAACCTCGGAATTAACAATGGCCAATGTTATTGAGCACTGACTGTGTGCAAACACCTCACTCATCTCCCATCTGCCCTTCAAGAGAAGCCATTAGTATCAACATCCTCATCTAACAGTTGATGAAACTGAGATACAAAGAGGATGGGAAACTTCCCCAGGCTGGGTAACTTGTTGGTAAGTAGCCAAAGTGAACCCAGATCATCCATGCTTTCAACTCCTGTGCTCCCCCTCCCCCTCTGCAGCTAGGTGAGATGGGAGGCTAGGAAGGTGAGCACTAGGGCATGTGGACATTCTGACTCCTTAGCAACCTGTCCACCCACAAAGTCTGGGGTCAAGCACAGGTCAATATTGACAGCCCCCTGCCTCCATGCACCTGGGCCACCTCCTGGCTTTCTCTAGAAGCTGATGAGTCCCAGCTGGTGTATGAGCAGAGGCAGGGAGCAGGAGGCAGAGCCAGGGGTGCTGAGAGGGGTTGATTCCTCTGTGCCAGGAGTCCTGGGAGCCCGGAAATGCCAACTCTGCAGCTCCAATGCCGCCTCAGCATCTGCCAGGCATGTTTCTGAGCTCGGCTGGTGGGGAAGAGAGGGAGGCAAGAGAGGCCACCTTGGAGTGAGGAAGCCCATCCTGACTTGGCAGGGAGCCTGAATGTTCCAGGGAAAGCATTTCCCTGTCCCATGCCTCAGGTTCCACAACTGTCAAATGGGGGTGGGGAGGAGACAATGCTGTCATCTCAAAGGCCCTTCAAGTACAGCTCCCTTTTACCAAGGGCTGACTATACATGAAGCCCCCTATAGCCCTACTTAGCAGGTGCTCCCACTGGCCTCTGTTTACAGAGGTGAAATAGAGCTGCAAAGAGGCAAAGTAACTTGCCCAGGGCCAACCAGCTTGAAGAGGCAGAGCCAGGATTAAAATTTGGCTCAGCCAGGTACAGTGGCTCACATCTATAATCCCAGCACTTTAGGAGGTCCAGGTGTGAGGATCACTTGAGGCCAAGAGTTTGAGACCAGTCTGGGAAATATAGCAAAATCCCATCTCTACAAAAAGTTTAAAAATTAGCCAGGGTGGGCCGGGCGCGGTGGCTCACGCTTGTAATCCCAGCACTTTGGGAGGCCGAGGCGGGCGGATCACGAGGTCAGGAGATCGAGACCACGGTGAAACCCCGTCTCTACTAAAAAATACAAAAAATTAGCCGGGTGCGGTGGCGGGCGCCTGTAGTCCCAGCTACTCGGAGGCTGAGGCAGGAGAATGGCGTGAACCCGGGAGGCGGAGCTTGCAGTGAGCGGAGATTGCGCCACTGCACTCCAGCCCGGGCGACAGAGCGAGACTCTGTCTCAAAAAAAAAAAAAAAAAAAAATTAGCCAGGGTGTGGTGGCATGCACCTGTAGTCCCAGCTGCTCAGGAGGCTGAGGGAGGAGGATCACTTGACCCCAGGAGTTCAAGGCTGCAATAAGCCATGATCACACCACTGCACTACAGCCTGGATGAGAGCAAGACCCTATCTCTACAAAATAAAAATTAAAAATAAAACTTGGCTCAGGGTGACCCAGGCCCAAACGCTGAGTTATCCCACTTGCTTGAATGGTGGGCTCTTGTCTAGGGGCTTTTAGCCAGCCCACCGTTAAACCATGCCAGAGGCCCACTCCAAATCCCCTGACCCCACAGGGAGCCTGGTGATCAGACTCCTGATAGCCAATTCCTTCTTCCAGAGGTTTCGGAGACCTGCTTAAGATGGGACCTTGTCAGGGACAGGAGTCAGAATGTTTAGGGATGTCTCCAACCTTGAAAGAAAGACTTTTTTCTTTTCTTTCTTTCTTTTTTTTTTTTTTTTAAGACAGAGTCTCACTCCATCACCTAGGCTGGAGTGCAGTGGCGCAGTCTTGGCTCACTGCAACCTCCACCTCCCAGGTTCAAGCGATTCTCATGCCTCAGCCTCCCAAGTAGCTGGGATCACAGGCATGCCCCAGCATGCCCAGCTAATTTTTGTATTTTTAGTAGAGACAGGGTTTCACCATGTTGGCCAGGCTGATCTCGAACTCCTGAATTCAGGTGATCCACCCGCTTCGGCCCCGCAAAGTGTTGGGATTACAGGCATCAGCCACCGGACCCGGCCTGAAAGAAAGACACTTTAATGGAAGAATATCAATGTCTGTAACAGTCAAGATAGAAATCTAATTATCACCCAAAACAGAGGGAAATCTTGAGGGCTGACACGTCAACCTGGCTATGGTCAAAGGGGACCAAGGTGACTGCGGGTCACAAGAAGGTTTTTCACTCATTAGTTTATTCATTCAATTGATGTATTTACTGAGCACTTACTATTTACCCGGCACTAGGTAGACAATGGAGGTGCGGCAATGAATGGAGCAGATCTGGAATCCCACTCAAGGAGCTGTCAGCCCTGGCAGGGGCAATGGGAGGGACATTCTTTGGAGGGCCCTCACCTACCCACCCCAGCATTGGTACCTTTTGCCCTCTTAGAGGGAAGGACTCATGGTTTAAGATCAGGACTTTGTAGCCGGGCGGCCTGGTTTAAATACTGACACCACTGATTCCTAGCTGGGTCTCCTTGGGCAAGTCACCTTGCCTCCATGAGCCTTGGTTTCCTCATCTGTAAATTGGGGATAGCCATGGGCCACACTCACGGGTTGTTATGATGGTTAAGTGAGGCAATCTATGTAAAGGGCTGGACTTGGCTCCTAGCACATAATAAGTGCTCCATAAATGTCAACTAGCTCCTTTCCACTACATGTCACCCCTATCCTGGGCTAGATCCTGGGGTCAGGCAAGGGAGCGATGGGAGGAGGGGTTACCTAGGCAAGGAGGGGTGGAAGAGCGCTCTGGGCAGTGGGAACAGTATATGCAAAGGCTTTGAGGTGGAAGTCTTTGAGGGAGCAAGGTAGAAGCTTCAGGGAGAGCTGGGACCCTGCTATGCCCCCAACCACCACAGTAAGCCCCTTCCTGTTAAGGCTGTGAGGTCCTGAGCCAATGAAAAATGAAAATGGAAATGTTCCCAGAAATTGCCACCAAGGCATTTGCAGCTAGAGAGGAGGCAGTGTGGTGGAGTGGTCAGAGCACAGCCTCCAAGCAGCTTGCCTGGGTTGGATTTGTGGCTTATCACCTACTGGCTGTGAAACCTTGGGCAACGTACTTAACCTCTCTGTGCTCAGTTTCTTCCTCTATAAAATGGGGCTAAAAATACCATCCGTCTCAAAAGGCGAGGGTAAGGATTAACTAAGGTAATATTTGTAAAGTGCATAGATCAGTAACTGGCACATGGCCCAGAGTTCTGTAAGTGTCTATTAAATGAATAAAGAAAAACATGTGGCAGCCTTAGGGAGGTGCCACTTAGATCTTCTCTGGACTACAGTCACTGAGAGCCTCCAGCTGCAACACCTTCGCAATCTGCCATATTGTCAGCACAGCCCCTCTTCCAGGACAGCCCGGCTGATGACTGAGCATGGTGGGAAACTAGGGCCTGCCCTTCTGTGGAGCATGGGACTCCTCTACAGGAAATCTTTGCACAGGAGCTCCCTGTTGGGTTGGCTAGGACTTCCTTAGACCTGCACCATAGCCTGAGGCTTATCTCTTCCCCAGTCTTTCTTTATTCCACCTCTCCTTTCACAGTATCAGACCTGCATCCCGCTCTGAAGGCTCTCCTCCATTTCTCACGGTGTTTTCTCAATAAATCTCTTACACTTACACCTCCATTTTCACATCTGCTTCCCGGAGGACCAAAGTGACACAAAAGAGAACACAGCCTTCCTCAAATTTCAGAGGACCTGCCACATACCCTTGGGCAAGTCATCTCTGTGATGAGCCTGAATGAACAGAGCTGTGAGTTTGTTTCATCCTTCTCCTACCCTCTTTTCTTTGGCTCAGAGGAGGTGGGTCTGATAAAATACACTGGAGAAATGGCAGAGTAAGTGGAGCTTACCGGAGAAAGAGCCCCATCAGCGTGGAGCGGATGCATTTGTGGCTACTCTCCTCCTTGGAATTCATACAGAATTCCATTACCGGGTCTGGACAGCAGCTCAGGGACCATCTTGTCCCATTCCCATTTGACAGACAAGAAAGCTGGGGCCCAAAAGGGAGGGCAGAGGGAGCAGAAGCAGGGCTGGAACTGGGCTCCTGACTCCCAGGTCAGTGCTCCTTCCTGACCCCATAGAGTGAAGCCAGTGAATCATAGGATGCCCCAACCCCTCTTTATGGATGTGCAGGGTGAGGCCCAGGGTGGCTCTGCCAGCCACCTAGGGTCACACAGCCCTGAGACTCACACCTAGACCGTGGTAACTGCCCTTCTTCCTGATGGGCAGGGCACATTTGAAATATGGAAGATGCCAGAGCAGACTAGGTAGGCCAGAGAGGGCTAAGCCTGCAGCCAGCTAGACCTATTATGCCAAGACCTGGGGCTCCTGGGCAGGAAGGCAGTAGGCCATGAAGACATGGGACACTCTTTAGCTCCTCTGCACAGTGACTATGTAGCCATGAACCAGCCACTTCAATAACAGCACCTTCTCCCATGAGGCCATGGTAAGGCTTAGATGAGTAAGGATATGTAAATAACAACAGTCAACATTTATCAAGTTATTGTGTGCCAGGCATTGCTCTAAGCACTTTATGCCTATATTATCATTTAATCCTCACTGCAACCTTGTGAGACAGGCCCAATTTATACACCCATTTTACAGATGAGAAAATGGAGGCACAGAGAATTACACAGTTGGGAAATGGCAGAGGAGGAATTTAAACTGAAAATAGGCTGACTCCAAATCCCTCAATCTAAAGCCCCAGGCAAGGTCAACTTCTTCCAAGGGAAAGTGCTTAGCACAGTGCCAGGCCTGTGGGGTGGCTCTGTAATGTTGCTGGCGATGTACTAATAATTATTATTGCCACTGGGGAAATTCACAATGCCATCTTCCCAAAAGTCAGAAGAATGAACAGTGAATATCCTGACATGGTTTACTAAACTTCAGCATTTCTTCTATCTGAAAGCAAGTGACAGTTAGCAAGTGCTCAAGATAAATATTTGTTAAACTATTTTTTTTTTCTTGAGATGGAGTCTCACTCCGTCACAAGGCTGGAGTGCAGTGGCACGATCTCAGTTCACTGCAACTTCCACCTCCCAGGTTCAAGAGAACCTCAGCCTCCCGAGTAGCTGCCACTACAGTCGTGCGCCACCATGCCCAGCTAATTTTTGTATTTTTAGTAGAGACGGGGTTTCACAATGTTGGCCAGGATGGTCTCAATCTCTTGACCTCGTGATCCACCCGCCTCAGCCTCCAAAAGTGCTGGGATTACAGGCGTGCGCCACTGCACCTGGCTGAACTGAAATATTTTATGATCTTTTTGGAAAATACAAAAAGAAGGGAGAGGGAAACCCCATAGTTCCAGACCCTTATTTCACTCTTTTGTGTGTGTTTATTTTTGTTTTGTTTCATGGTTGTGAACGTGCTGTGAGAGGTTTCTGTATTCTGCACCCCTCACTTAACATACTCTATGAGTTTATCTCCCCATATGAGAATTTTTAATGGCTGCAGAATACTACATGGAGTGAACATCTTCTTCACAACCCTCTCCTTGCTTTCTCCAACCCAGGGTTTTTATTACCGTCTCTGATGCTGCAGCAAACATCCTTGAGAATAAAAGTTATTTCCTTATTTCATGTGACTTAGAGAAATTAATTCCCAACAGTGAACTTTCTGAAACCAGTAAGCTGGGGTGGGGGGAGGTTTAGGGGACAGAAGGGCCTTCCTGGTGTCCTAGTGATGAAATTCTGCTGGCCATTGTGTATTTCATCCATGCTTAAGGCCTCCTCCCCTCTGAAGGTATTTTGGAACCTCATCTTCTGGGCTAAAAGTTTCTTCTCATCTCCTAAATGCACCCACACCACCTTCCAACTTGTGGTCAGAGACCTGGGGTTTTATCCTCAACCTGACACTAGTGGGCTGCAGGACCTATTAATACATCATTTCTGTGGGGCTTCCTTTGATTAGTTAAGGGGTGGATCACTATCTTGCCCAGTGAGATCAGTCCAGTCCCAGCTCTGTCCCAAGTTGCTGTGAACTGTATTCCTTTTTAAGGACTCTGGGATCCGTTTTGCCATCTCTTAGGTGTGAGGTTGGAGAGGTAGAACCATCAGGCAGGTGGAGGTGAGCTAGATGACACCCACTTGCCTTATTTACCCACAGTGAACTAGGCGCCCCTAGAGGACAGAGATCCAAGTACCCAGCACAAACTAAAAAATATGGCTATACCACAAACAATTGTCAATGACTGAACAAATAAGCAACTTCCTCTATGCAAACAGTGAAAAGTTATTCTCCAACCAATAGGTCTACTTAGTCACAGTTATAAGCTATAGTTACAGGCTGAATCTCACCCCTATAATCATTCATTCTTTCATTCACTCATTCATTTGGGATTTATGGAGTAATCTCTGGGTCTGGCTCTGCTAACGTGTTGAACTCATCTTCCTTCCCTTCTTGCTGTCCTCAGCTGCCCAAGCTCACTCCTGCCTCAGAGCCTTTGAACTTGTGAAGCCTCTGGCTGGAGCACTCTTTCCTGGGCTCCTTCCATGGCTGGCTCAAGTCTAGGCTCACATGCCACCTCTCCCAGGAGAACCTTGCTGGTCACTCTGCCTAAAGGCACCATCACTCTCCATCATCTCACCCTGTTTTATGTTCCTCATAGCCCTGGACAACTATCTGAAAATATATTGTTGATTTAAGGATTTTCTTGTTTGGTGTTCATCCACTCAATGAATGGACAGCTGCAAGATCAGCTGCAAGAAAGCAGGGACCAGAGATGCCTAGTTCACCACTCATTCCACAGAATCCCACTAACATGTAACAAATGAGTGCTGCATGCTACAGGCAAAACTGCATATATAGAACCCTCACGCATTGAGTTCCTACCATATGCCAGTCACCATTCCAAGCCCTTTATATGTAGTAACTCTTCTAACGCTCCCAACAACCCCTAGGTAGTGACAATTATTATTCCCATTTTATAAGTGGGGAAATTGAGGCACAGAGCAGTTGATTAACTTGTCCAAGGACCTATGGCTAGTAAGTAGGGGAGCTGGAAGACCCTAGTGCACACTGTTATGAGTGCGTTGAGCCATATATGGGACAGGGTCTTTGTCCTCATGAAGCTCAGGGACCAGTCAGTGAATTGGCCCAGTCTACAATGATGGAAGTCAGGGACACCTCCTGGAGGAAGTGATGCCTCGGCTCAGTCTTGAGAACAAGTAGGGGTTTACTAGGGTGAAGTGCAGGGAAGGACTCTGGGCAGTGGAAATAGTATGCAGGTCAAGAGAGCTGCAAGCCCAAAGCACCAGTAGGTGCCTATGGCTGAAGCAGAGAATGCATGGGCGTGCCATGAGTCAAGGGTGTGGTCACTTCAACTCTCAGTGACAGAGGTTTAAAAAAGTCCCATGGGCAACGTGGTGAAACCCCGTCTCTGCTAAAAAGACAAAAAATTAGCCAGGCATGGTGGTGCACGCCTGTAATCCCAGCTACTCGGGAGGCTGAAACAGGAGAATCACTTGAACCTGGGAGGCAGAGGTTGCAGTGGGCCATGATAGCGCCATTGCACTCCAGCCTGGACAACGAGAGCAAAACTCCATCAAAAAAAAAAAAAAAAAAAAAATCCCATGGGCAATATATGAGGCAACGCAACGGGAAAGATGGTGGGGGACCTCTAGACCATGCAGGGCCTTGGCAAGATCAGGGGCCCCCATTTTTTTGGACCTGCAATATGTTTTTCAATGTTTATGTATAGTGAGTAAACTGCCTTAATTCCTTATTTGGGTCAGGGAAAACAATCTAAAACCATACAGGGTAAATTCAATGGTAAACCTTCTGTTTACACATCCTTGCATCATTATGTCTTTTGAAAATATTCAAGGCCAACAGATCCTGCATTGGAAACTCTAACATTATTATTATTATTATTATTATTATTATTATTATTATTATTATTATTTTGGAGATAGGGTCTCACTCTTTCGCCCAGGCTGGAGTGCAGTGGTGCCATTACAGCTCACTGCGGCCTCGAACTCCCAGGCCCAAGCGATCCTCCCACCACATCCTCCCAAGTAGCTAAGGCCACATGTGTGCACCACCACATCTGGCTAATTTTTTTTTTTTTTAACTATTTGTAGAGACAAGGTCTCACTATGTTGCCCAGGCTGGTCTCAAACTCCTGGCCTCAAGTGATCCTCCTGCCTCAGCCTCCCAAAATGCTGGGATTACAGGCTTGAGCCACCACAAGGGGCCCCAGTTTTATTCTGAGACTTCTGAGCTACACCTCAAGGACCATGATAGGCCCTGATTCAGTGGTGCCCGGAGGCCACTGAGGTCTCTGGCAATTGCTGCTGACTCACTGCATGACCTCAAGCACCTCCAAGCCCTCTCTAGGTCTTAGCCTGCAAACTGGTATTGGATGACCCAGTCCCAGAAGGACATGCCCACTCCACCAGCCTTGCATCTCATAAACAGAATTCCATTGACAGTGAGAGTCTGGAATTCCTAGAGTCTGATTCTGGGACTCTTGTGCACTGGCCATCCCACACTTGCTGAAGCAGGTCCGCCACCGTGGGGCTTTGCCCAGCAGCCTCTGGGCAGGGGGCTGAGCTCTCCTGCTCCTTGGTCCTGCCAAGATATGGGGGCTCCCCCAGGTTTGGGTCGGACTGGGGGTGGGGGGTCTGCTCAGATCCTTTTAGAGACAAAGGAGCTGACCTGTAAGGAGTTCCAGCAGGAGCCCCGCTCCCCCTCCCTTCCCCCCTCTCCCTTCCCAGTCCACGTGTCTCTATTGTCTGCTCCCCGCTTCAGGGAAAGACACAGCCTCGGATGTGTCAAAACCACCACCCCCCGGCAGCAGGAAAATTAATTACTGGACGATTTTCACTTCCTCTTGCAGCGCCCGCCTGAGCTAGGCACCGGAACAGGACCAACTGAGCAAGGCCAGGCATCGGCTTGGGGGACTTGCTCCCCCCAGCAGTTCTGGAAGAAGAAAGTTGAACCCCAAACCCAATAGGGGGCTCCAGTGGGAGCCCGAGCAGGGGGGAGGGGAGACTTACTCTAGTTAAAGCTGAGTGTCCACCCTGGCCACTTCAGAACTGGGGGAGAGGGAGAGGACTGGAGGCGGGAGGGTGGCTGCTGGCCAGTGCGCACTCTTTTCTTTGCATCCCCTTCCCTGTGGCCCCATGTGCTTGAACCCCGCCTGCTCAGGACCGCTCCCTCCGTTCCCCTCGGCTTCTCCCTCTCTTTTGCACTTTTCTTTCCCTTTCTTTGCATCCCTGGGGGGGGCTTCCTTTTTGTGTACTTGGATTTCTCTTTTCCTCCTGTGGGTGTGTGTGTGTTGCTACTTCTCTCCATCTCTGGCTTTCTTCTCTCTGTGTTTCTCTCGTGTCTTTTTGTCCTTATCTTGGTCTCTCTGCTTCTATTTCTACCTCTTTCAGCGTGTGCGTCTCTCTTTCCCTGTATGTCTCTTTCTGTCTTTCTGCGAGTCTCTCTTCTTCTCCCCGCCCCCCTCACTCCTCTTTCTCCGTCTCTCTCTGTCTCTGCGCCTTTCTCGCCCTCACTTTCTCCCCTCCTGCCTGCTCGCTGCTCCCTGCGCCTGGCCTGCCCCCACCGCCGCCGGTTCAGGGGAACGTGTGCGGAGCGATTGTCCTGGGGGACATTTGATGGATTAGAGCGCTGAACAGTTCCATTGCTAAGGGACCACCTGATCTCCTCCAGCCTGCGTCCCATATAAAGCCGGCAGCCGGAGTGCTGAGCACAGCTCCTGCGATCCCCTGTCTGCGCGCCGCCGCCGCCGCCAAGCCCAAGCGGGAGCCCGAGCCCGAGCCCGAGCCGGGGCCGCCGCCACCGGTGCCGGCTCCGAGCGGCCTCCCGCACTCCAGCCCACTGGGAGCTGTCCAGTGCTGAAAACCCGCGCGGACAGCCAATCGCGCCCGGCTGGCCGCCTCCCCCCACCGGGGCCCCACGCAAGTGCCCCCGCCGAGCCCCTCGCCAGTCGCACCATGCCGCGCTCCTTCCTGGTAAAGAAGATCAAAGGGGACGGCTTCCAGTGCAGCGGGGTGCCGGTCCCCACCTACCACCCCTTGGAGACAGCCTACGTGCTGCCTGGCGCCCGGGGGCCTCCCGGGGACAACGGTGAGTGGGACCCGGCGGGGGGGGGTTGGGAGAAGAGGCGAGGGGAGCTGGGGCCCTCCCCAACTTGGGCCACGAGGAGGGGCGCGTGCGACAGGAAAGCCCGGGAGGAGATCTCTCTGGCCGTGGGCTCCTCCCGGGCTTTCCAAGGGCCGTGCGGGCGGGGCAGGGGCTAGGTCGTACAAAGGGAAAGTCGCGGGGTCGGCCCATCCCGGAGCCACGCGCCAGCTGGGACTTTGAAAGTTGTGGCCCTCAAATAGGGCTAGAGTGAGGGGGTGGCGAGAGAACACAGAGAGAGGGCTGTTAGTGAAAGGCCAGTGCTGGGGACTAAGGCACAAGGCAGTTTGAGGGTTCCCTCTCCCCAGTTGAGGAAGAGAAGCTGGCTGCCTGGGAAGGGGGAAGGTAAAGACCCCTGGATGTTCAGTCCCTGGAGAGACAGGGTTGGTTCCCTGGGGGTGGCTGGGGGCGTCCTCCCACCCTTCAAACCTGCTCCCCTGCCGATATCACACAAGTGCTCTCAGACCCCCTCTCTCAATAACTCTTTTGTTACCCTCAGCCACATGCCTGCCAAAGGCTGGGCCTGTCCTGGGGACTGCAAGAAAGAGGGAATTTCTGGGAGGGGTTCCCCCAAAGTGGCTCCTGGTCCCCTGGATTGCACTCCTTCCCCATCCCCAGCTTCTCAACCCCCTCCAGAACCAACCCTGCTGCTCCACATAAGCCCCTTCCTCACTACATACACACACACACACACACACACACACACACACACTCTCTCACACTCCATCTCTTCTCAGAACAAGTTCCTGCAGGGACAAGGTTTGAGGGACAAGAGAGGTCATTCAGGTGCAGAAGGGGGTGATCTCTGGAAGGAGGGGAAAGTGGAGACTGCTTCCGTGGATCCCATCCTCCACCAAGGGGATCACAAAGGGGTTCTCCCCTGATGGCCCCCACCAGGGCAGGTGTCTGAAGAGGAGGTGTCCCTTTGGTAGTGAGAGATCTGACATCACATGTGGCAGCTTTGGGGTGTGTGTGTGTGTGTGTGTGTGACAGAGAGAGAGAGATAGGGGTGGGGAGAGAGAGAGAGAAAGAGAGAGATTGAGAGAGGAGAAAAGAAAGGACTGAGGATGAGGGGGGAACTGAGATGGCAAAGACAGGAGCCTGGGCGGATGGGGGCTTCCACCTCTGGGATTTCCAAGCACTTCACCCACATTCCATCACTCTGCCACACCAGGTAGAGAGAGAGAGAGTGTTGGGCAAAGGGCTTTGTGACCTCATCAAGGTCAAAGAAGTTACAGAGTGATCAGGGATACAGCTACAGCTCCTCATCCCCTGGCATCCCCCAGATCCTTAACAGAAACCCCTTCTCCTCTGCCCACATGTCCCTTATTCTACTGTCCTCTTTTCTTGATCGCAGGGCCTCTTCAGGTGGAGGACAGAAGCCCAGGGACATGGCTGAGCAGGGCTGAGGGCTGGCAGGACAGAGGGTGGACCTGGGGCCATGCCAAAGCTGGGGAGTGTGTGCTCAAAGCTGGTAGAAACTGAAATGTCTGCAAGCTTGGGATATGGATCTCTTAAGGGACTGACACTGACACAAAGCTCTGGGATTCCACCCCCTGAAGCCCCGTTGGTCCTGTCCCTAGGCCAGCTGAGGAAACCCAGAGAAGCCCAGAGAATTTCCCATGCACAGCCAAAACTGCAGGCTGTTCCTCAGGAGGGAGGCAAGAGAATGCCTTGCCTTGAATTCAGTCCAAAAAAAGCTTTGAAAGGAGCCCCTGAGTGAATAGTGGGAAGCAGGGCGGGTGCAGAGCCACCAGCAGGGTGTCTCTGCAGAGGTTCCACCAGGTTTAACACCCTAGAACCACCTCTGTCTTTGTCCCTTTCCCCATGGGGCTCCAGACCAACTCCCTCACCTCTCAGGAATCCTGAGGCTGTGCTGAGAGCCAGAAACCCGGCCTGAAACTTGGAGGCCTGGGCTCTAGATCTCTCACTTGCTGTGTGACCTTGGGCAAGCGCCTTCCCTTCTCTGGTCCTCAGCCTCGCCAGCAGTGAAAGAGTTTTGATGGCATAAACTAAGCATCCTTCCAACTTTGACAAGCTCAGCTTCTGTGAAGGTCAAGTATGGAATGTGAGGCACTGGAGATGCCTGCACATGGGTCTAACAGGATGCTGGGAGGCCATTGTCAGGGTTTCCTTAGGGCTCCACTGAACATACGCCACCTGGCTGAGGGTAGCGGCATTTCTGGGATCAGGCACTTTTCTTGGCTTTGGTCTCTGTAGGCTACCCCATGGTGAGGACAGGCATCCTGGCCTGGCCACCTTGGCAGGGTCTGCAGTGGACGGTCAGTGCCAGAGACGAAGCCTAGGTATGACTGGGAAATACAAAGTCTGCCTTGTTCTGTTTTCAGGGGCCTCTTCCCTCCCTGGGGTGTGGCCAGACTGGGCAGTGAGGGATCCCTTATTCCCCGGGCGGGTGGAGGGGCTGGGGGTCTGCTGAGAGCCCGCCGGCTCCTGGTGGCCCGTTGTCTCCGCTCTGCCGGAAATAACCTTGCTGAGCATTTGAGGGAGTGTGAAAAATTGCTGAGCCCACGTTTTTCTCTCTCAGCGTGTGTAAGTGTGCTGGGTAAACAAGGAGAAAGAGAGGAGGGGGGGAGATGAGGAGAGGGAGGGAGGAAAAGCAAGGGAGGGAGGGAGGGAGGGAAGGAGGGAGGGAGGGAGGGAGGGGGAGGCCTGGGGCTGGAGATAGTTCCAGTTATTAGAAAGATCTTCTTACAAGCCATTCCTGCAGCTCGGGCTGCAGGGTCAGGATGAGGCTGGCAGGAGGGAAACCTGGGTGGGGGGAGCAGGGGTTGGGGGAGCCTGTGAATGTGGAGGTCAGAGAAACCACAAGCTCCTAGCTGATAAAGATGCAGAACCCCAAATTAAAGAGGTGTACCCCAGCTCTGGGAATGCCTGAGAATGCTGGAGAATTCCTGGAGGACTCCTCCTCCTCCTCCATACACACACACACACACACACACACACACACACACACACACGAGCAATGCTCTTCTTTGCCTTCCTACTCCCTTTCAGCCTCTACCGCCAGGCAGAGCAGAGGGTGCGGCAAGTGTGTCTGTGCTCCAGGGTCCCCCCAAGCCCACAGAACCCCTAAATAGGGATAGGGAAGGGGAGCCTCCCAAATGGGGAAAGCACCAGGTCTCTCTGCAGAGCTCCCTGATAAGTGGGAATAGATCTAATTTCACTGTCCCCTCAAGTAAGATGCCTCTCTTGCTTCTCCACTGCTTTCCCTTCCCCTCTTCTCCCCTGGGTGATTCTGAGCACAGACTCAGTCTTTCTGGGAGACGCCAACTCACATCATCCTAACCCTCTGCTAACCTCACCCTCCAACTCCACCAGGCCCTCCCCATAGACCGGGGCCCCCATCTGAATGATGCTGGGAGCTGGGACTCTCAGCCACCCCAAAGAAGGTGGCCCACCCATATGCATGTCAGTGGTCTCTGTGGGCCCCTGCCAAGAATATCTTCTGGAGTGTCTGCCTCCCCTCCACCTTAACTCTGAACCCCAACTTGGAGCCAGGCCCCTCCTTCCTCTGCCTCCCCGCCCTGTCCTGCCCTCATGCCCTCTCAGAGTGCATCCAACCCAGGCAGATGAGGGATCAATGCCAATCCAATAACGCAGTTGTCTGCCCTCTGCAGCTACATTAAGCCTCCCCCAGCAAGCTGAGGAAACTCTCCTACTTCTACCCATGGGCTTATCTAGTTGACCACATTAAACCAGCGCCCGCTTCCTCTCACTCTCTCTGATGGCGCCAGGTAGTCGCTCCAGGCCAAGCCCGGGAGCCCGGCCCAATGTCCCCAGCTGCCACACATCCATTCCACACCTCAGAAACTTCCTCTGGGGAGCAGCGATGCAAAAGGGCTTCCCCAGTCTTTTGGAAGAGCGAGCACAAAGAAGGCTGGGGAGGTGCCCATGGACACACAGCAGGCCCATCTGAGTCTTCTCTAACCACCCCTTTCCCTGGTAACTTGGCCTTGGTCCAGGTCCAAGGTCCAGGTTAAAGACATGTCAGTGGCCCAGGTTCAAAGTCTAGGTCAAGGTCCAACATTCAGTCCGACATCCAAGTACAGATCTGAGGTCCAAGTCCAATGCCTACGTCAAACTTTAGGTATAGAACCAGGCCCAAGGACTAGGTCCAAGGTCAGTGTCTGAGGTTATAGGTCCAGGTCTGCTATCCGGGACAAATCCATGTCCAATTTCAAATTTCAAGATCTATGAACAGGTCCAGGGCAAAGTGCTGGGTCCAGAATCAAGATTCAGGCCCAGTTTCCAGTCCAAGGTCATTGTCCAGATCCACTCTCAAGGCTGGGCTGAGTTCAAGTCTTAGACTCACCATTAGCCTTCCGTGTGGCCTTGGCCTAATCTCCCCTCTCCTCCCAGCCTCCGTTTTCATTTCATAATATCAAACAGTTGAATATGATCTCTTTCAGCTTTGACCCTCTAGGGACCCAGAAATCTAATTTTCCTGTGAATTAACAGGGCTCAGTGGAAGTGTGGAATGATGAGGCCCATGTGAGATATGGAATCTGGGAACCCCTGATTTCCTCTAAAGCCTGGGGTTACGAGAGGGACGTGAGGGTCCTGAGCTGAGCTTCCACACTTTAGATAGTCTCAGTCTTTGATTGCTAAAGGAAGGCCGGAGAGTACACCAAGTCCCTTATGTCAGTATAGCAATCTACACATCCCAAAGGCACGCTCTGGCCACACACATCCACAGTGGGCAAAGGGCGGTGGGGGAGGGTGGGGGGCAGGGGAGGATTCACTCCAACCTACAGAGGCAAAACTGAGGTCACAGAGAGGCCATGACTTGCCCAAAGTCACAAGAGCATAAATGGTGCACCCTGTCACACCTCCCTAGTGGGTGCCACATCCACAGGTTTTAGGGGCCCCCACAGCCTGGAGGCCCTCTGCCTGGGAGAGATGGGGTCCCTCGGGCCTCTTGGTCTCTTTCCCAGCTGTGGACTCCCGTGAAGTGAAGAGTCTACTGCCAGGCCAGCCTTTGGATAGGGAGGGGTTTGGAATGGGCCCTCTGAGTGCACCCTTCTAGAGAGAGAGGGGGCAGAGCAGAAAGCAGGAGGCCAGGAGAAGAGGTGGAGCACTGCGCAACATACCCTGCCTCCGGAAGGAGGCCGAGAAAGGGCCCATTGGAGATCCCCCTGAGGGAGCGGGAGGCAACTCCACGAACCAGGCTGGGCAACTGAAGACCCTGAGCCACTCACTCTCATCTCCATATCCCCCTGAAAAATCTTTCCTATTGATTCCTGCAGAGCTCTGGACCTCCCTGTAGGCCACAGGAATTGGGTCACAGTCAGGAAAGACCAGAATACGGGGAATTCCAAGAGGTGGGGGTGGTGGGGAAGAGCCTTGAAATTCTCTCGAAGTTCCTTGGGCCTGGGTCAGTGGGCATCAGCCCCAAGCCGTGCAGCGTTGGTCATGTTGGGCCAGACCTCACTCTGTCCCCTGCTCATTTGGGCTCAGGGACCTCCTCCCTGTGGGCAGATGTACCAGCTGCCAGGCCTTTGGAGGAGGTGGGTGTCATTTCTGGTCCAGTGCCCAGGGAACCGCTAACAAAGATGCTATAATAAGGGGAGGGGGAGGTACCCAGCCCCTTTGCCCAGCTCTGTGAGCAGACAGGAGAAACTATTTTTATCCCGCTTTGCTGCTGACAGACCTGGCTTTCTGCTCAGCTGGCTGGAGCTGATTCTCGAGGCCCGAGGCCCTGGCACAGCAAGAAGCAGCTCTAAATATACCCATACAGCAGCCCCTCCAGCCCCCACCACCCAGCAGGGCCCAGCCCTCCTCAGGAAAGTGGGCCGCCTGGGAAGCTGGCCCACCACCAGGCCCCTGTCTTTTTCTGCCCATTTTAGGACAGAGAGGTGAGGCTGAGGCTAGGAGCTCCCTGGAGAAAGTTTGGCACCTTGGGAGTCTGGGAGAGACTGGGGAAAGGAGTCCTGGACTGACAAAAAGAAAGAAAAGGAGGCCAACCCAGCTCTGATGAGAACTTGTTTTGTGACCTGAGGTGGGTCAAGGCCTTTGTCTGGGCTTCAGCTTCTGCAGAACAAGGGCGTGGAGGCAAGTGACCTTAGACATGAGCTAACGTGCACAAAGCATTTAGCAGGGTGCCTTGTACCAAGTAAGTGCTCAGTAAGTGATAGGCATTACTGTTATTAAGCATGATTTACAAATATTTACTAGAGGCTGAAGCATTTTCCACAACAGCTTTTCCATGCCCCCACCACCCCATGCCCCCACCCACCCCACCACAGGCTAACTAGATGGGAGTGTTTGAGGAAACCCACCACCCCTTCCCCCACCAATTGAAGATCTCTTCCCCAGCAAGTCTCCATGCCCTCTCTGGTGTTTTGGAAAAAACACAGGCCTTGGAGGGTTTCAAACCTGCCGCCTCCCTCTCAGTGACCTTGGGCAAAGCCTCTCCCCTCTCTGGGCCTCTGGGCACAGGGCAATGTCTGGCTCACAGGGAGGCTGGTGCTAGTTGGAAGCACCAGCAGTAGCAGTAGTAGTATTTGTTACAGATCCCCCTCCATCCCCCCAGGGGGTCAGGCAGCTAAATGAGACAGTGTCTGCAGAGGGCCCAGCACCTTAGTTCTCATAAATTTCCCTTTCACCACTCCTTTGAGTACCGATTTTTAAAAAGACAGATTCTGGACCTTCAGTCTAAAATATCAAGACTCTTGGGCAGGGAAAGCCAAAGTCATTTCCAGGTGACATGTGCACATCTCCAAAGTATTTTTGGGCCCTCCCCATATCCCTGCATGACAGGGGTTGCTCTGGTCCACATTCCTCAAATGGAGGATTTCAGCCCAGATAAGTTACGCGACTGACCCAGGGTCACACGGCTAGGGTCTGAATTCAAGGGCCAGGATGAGAGATCTCATCTGAGATTCTCTTTTCTCTGAATCCCAGCTCATCCCTATCTCAGTGGGAACCCAAACAAGAGTCCTGTCTCGCCCTGTCAGTTGCAGGATAGGTATCTCAGCCTTCTATAGTCACCCTTAGGGCAGAGGAAGGTACCTGTCTGGGTTCCATGCATTAGGTTAAAGTATGGCTTTTAGTGCCCTAAAGGAGTCTCCAGGGTTGAGGCTCAGAGAGGTGAGGTGGTTTGCTCAAGGTCACACAGCAGCCTAAGACACCCATGTGTACCTCCTACTCTCTGGCAGATTAGAAGGATATATCACCAGGAAATGCAGGAATACTACCAACAACAGTAATAATAACAGCTTGAGAGGGCAGCTATTATGTGTCAGACATTGTACTAAGCACTTTACATGCATTCATTTATTCAACCTTATTATGAACTCCCTTATACAGGTGTGGCAGAAAGATGTTAAGCAACTTGCCCAAGGTTGCCTAGGGAAATGTCTGTGAATCTGAGGAAAAGGGGGTGGAATTGGAGGAGCGGGGAGTGGAGGGGACAAAGAGCATCATGGAGGGACTGATTCAGCCATGATGCAGAAAGGGTCTTTAGACCATTCCAGTCAATCTTTCTCATGTATAGATTCTGCCCAGAAAGGTTAAGCAACCTGGCCACAGTCACAAAGCAAGTTAGAACCACTTCCTCCTAACATGACCACACAAACTCTCATAGGATGCTCTCAACCCATGCCAAAATCCACTGACTGGGTGTCTGGTCTGGGCTCACAGTTCCTATCCTGAAGACAATTCTGCATCCCTCCCTAGGCAAATGAGCAGCCTATGTTAAAGGCTCCCCTGTTTCTTTATAAAGAGCCCCTTGCAACAGGAGTGAAGTCAACAGTGCTGAGGGCCACCAGCAGAGGGCGCCATGGGCAGAGCACCTCATTGAGACCGCTCTGGTTCACTGATTGAGCTCCTACTATGCACCAGAAATTTTCCCATCAGAACGTGAAATAGAAATTACACAACCTGGGTGAGGAAACAGAGGCCCAGAGAGGAGCAGCAAGATGTGTTGGGGCAGACGCCAAGAAAGCTGCAGCACAGAAACCCATCTGGGGAGGTTGTTATTGTTGTTCATAATAACAGCCAACATGCGTGGTGGATTTAAAATGTGCCAGCCACTGAGCTGGAATCCTGGCTCTAACTTATTAGCTGCACAATCTTAGGCGTGTTACTTAGCTTCCTTGTGCCTTGGTTTCCTCTTTTGTAAAATGGTACCACCTTGTGCGTCATGAGGGTAGAATGCATTCATGTGTGGAAAGCCCTTGTAAGAGTGCCTGACACAGGAGTGCTCTGAGAGTGTTGGTTATTATTTGTTTATATACTGTTTACTGGCAGACCCCTTACTGAGACGGTAGAGTCACATAGAGGCCAAATCGTTTGGCCAAGGTCACACCACTGGGAATGGTAGAGCCAAAACAATCCAGGCCGTCTGGCACCAAAGTTGTACTCTTATCCAATATGTCATCCTTTAATAGAACATGCAAGGCACTGGTTACATGATCAGTCACCCCTCCAAATAAATCCCATTAAAAAAAAAAAAAAAAAGGACCCGAAGCACAACCTGCCCAAAAGCACTCAGCTGGAATCTGTGTTGGAGAATCAAATCACACTTCCCCTTCCATGGCCCCAGCCACATGAGATGCAGACCTGCCCTGAGACCAGCTGAACAGGACTGTCTATACCGGGTCCTGCTAGGCTGGGGAGTGAGGCTGGCCTCCCAAATTATCATCACTCATTCCACACATACTTATTAAGTGCCCACTAGCTAGGGCCCTGGGAATGGGAGATGAACAGCTCAGCCACAGCCCCTTCCTGGAGGACCTCCCAGTATGTGGGAAACCAAGGGGGCAGTGGATTCCAATCCTTGCTCCATCCCTGGAGCAAGTGCCATCACCACACTGTCCCTCAGTTTCCTTATCTGATGAGAATAGTTTTGTGATGATTCAGTGAGATGATGGGAGCAAAGCACTTAGCATACAGCCTGGTGCACACAGTAAGTGCTCCATGAATACTAGCTATTATTATCATCACCAGGAATTACAACATGAGAAAATACAGAAGGAGAAGGAGGGTGGTCTGGGAGCGCCTGACAGGTATTTAACTCAGTCCGAAACAACACTCATGAATGTTCCGGGACTTGAGTACCAGGCCTGGTTCCTGGAGTGGGAAGCAGGGGGACCTCCAGACCAGAGGCAGATGGGACGGGAGACATAGGGTGCGGAGAGGCTGGGCATCTCCTCTCCCCAGATTAAAAAATTGCCACTATCACTATCCCCCTTTACATCCGACCACAGAGCCTCCCCCTACTGAGTCATCCACTTCCATAATCCACAATCACTTCTGTGTGCAGAGGGCCCTGTGCTGGCTGCTGAAGGGACAGAGGTAAAAATAAGGGCACACCCTTGCCTTCAGGGGCACACAGACTTCACCCTGTGTCCATCCCAAACACCAGATGAGAGGCAAAGGCCTGGAGGCTGAATCAGCCAGGCTGTGTAGGGAATGAAAGCTGACCAGAGTACCCAGCTAAAAGTCTGAACATCTTGAATCCTGGTTCCCCTTACAAAACCCTCTTCCACCTGCTCACTTCAGTGAAGGGGGCTACGGGGAGGAGGGAAGGAGTGGTTACAGGTCTCAGGGGTCACCAGGTCAAATCCCACTCCTCAGCTGGGAAACCTCCAAAAGGGACCTAACCTTCATTGTTCTGTGGAATCACAGAACAATGGAATCACTTGCCCATCAAGTGCCAGGATGAAGTTTGTCTGCCAGAAACTCTCCAGGGAGCCCAGCCCCCAGGGTCCCAGGGAAGGTGCTAGGACCAGCCTAGGCCATGGGAGGCAGAGGCAAATCAGAATGGCCCCTGCCCATGAGAACCCCCTATGGAATCCCCTGGGAGACCCCAGCCTGCCCACCCACCAATCACTCAAACCCTTGGCAGACAGGATTCCTGGTCCAACTCCAGCTAAGTGGGAGGAGGAGGAGGAGGAGGGGAATTCTCACTGGGGACTCCCGAGGACTTCTAGAGGAGCAGGCTTGGGAGCAGGTGCGAGTAAGTCCCCTTTCTGTAGCACCTATTACATGCCACACACTTGACCCCTCTTAAATGCTCCAGCAACCCTGGCAGGTGGTCTAACTGGATTGTGATTCCTTCGTGCCACATCTATTCATCGCACACCTACTTTGAGCCAGGCATGTGCTGTGCACACAGATCCAACCCTGGGGAGCTCACAGTGTGGTGGGGGAGGAGACTATCTCCAAGCAAGTAAAAAGCATAATTATAATAGCTAACATTTATATAGCAATTACTGTATGCTTCCCCCCCCCCCTTTGTTGATTTCCTTACACATAAAATGGGGATTACAATAGTGCCGACTTCCTTGGGTCTGTGACGATTAGAATTAACATGTGTAAAGCACCGAGGCAGTCTGGCAAACAGTAAGAGCTTAATACACGTTTATTATCGTCACTTTACTCAGTCCTTCCAATGACCCTGGAAGGTGTCCAATCACAAGTTCCATTTTGCAGATGAGAAAATTGAGATCCAGAGAAGTTACAGGACTGCAATGGCAGAATGTTGTTGGAATAGAGACAGCATGGACTTCAGGGTCACTCACACTGGCAAGGGCTCCATCACTTACTGACCGTAAGGTCAAACTGCTGCATCTCTCTGTGCCTCAGTTTCTCTACCTGTAGAGTGGGTATTATAATAAGACCATCACTCCGTGGTTGTGAGCACTTGATAGTGAAGGTACGCTCTGTACAACCGTGCTGGCCCCATGCTCCGTGGGATGGGGTGGCGGCTATTTGCACTGCAGTCGATGGAGGAAGGAATTGAACCCAGGCTGCCTGACATGAAGAGCTGAGGTGCAGGTCGGAGACCAGCGCTGTCGGAGCTGCCACAGGGGCGTCAAGCTGTAGGGCGCAAAGGGTGACCTGCTTAAAGCGGGAAACCCTCTTCGGCGCCTCTTCTCACCGCCCCTCCACTTCTCGCCCCCGCCAGGGTACGCCCCCCACTGCCTGCCCCCGAGCAGCTACGATGCGGACCAGAAGCCGGGCCTGGAGCTGGCCCCGGCCGAGCCCGCGTACCCGCCGGCGGCGCCGGAGGAGTACAGCGACCCCGAGAGCCCGCAGTCGAGCCTGTCGGCGCGCTACTTTCGAGGGGAGGCGGCCGTGACCGACAGCTACTCCATGGACGCCTTCTTCATCTCGGACGGGCGCTCGCGGCGGCGGCGGGGCGGGGGCGGCGGGGACGCGGGGGGCTCGGGAGACGCGGGGAGTGCCGGGGGACGCGCGGGGCGCGCAGGGGCGCAGGCGGGCGGCGGGCACCGGCACGCGTGCGCCGAGTGCGGCAAGACCTACGCCACGTCGTCGAACCTGAGCCGCCACAAGCAGACGCACCGCAGCCTGGACAGCCAGCTGGCGCGCAAGTGCCCGACGTGCGGCAAGGCCTACGTGTCCATGCCCGCGCTCGCCATGCACGTGCTCACGCACAACCTGCGCCACAAGTGCGGCGTGTGCGGCAAGGCCTTCTCGCGGCCCTGGCTGCTGCAGGGCCACATGCGCTCGCACACCGGCGAGAAGCCGTTCGGCTGCGCGCACTGCGGCAAGGCCTTCGCCGACCGCTCCAACCTGCGCGCGCACATGCAGACGCACTCGGCCTTCAAGCATTACCGCTGCCGCCAGTGCGACAAGAGCTTCGCGCTCAAGTCCTACCTCCACAAGCACTGCGAGGCAGCCTGCGTCAAGGGGGCCGAGCCACCCCCGCCGACCCCCGCCGGCCCGGCCAGCTGAGCCTTCCGCCTCGCCCGCGCGCCCGGAACTCGCTCTCCAAGCGCCCCGGGCCCCCTACCTGCGCCCGCAGCGCCCTCGCCCACCCCCGGCTGCGTTTCCCTGCCCATGACCCTCTCGTGGGGACCCCCGGCCCGGCCCGGAACTTTTCTCTCCAGCCCCCAAACCCATGACTCACTTCCAGCACCGTCTTCCCAAGCGTCCCCCGACCCACTTCATCCTTTCCGGCCATCCCTCGGACCTTGACCCCCTGTCCGCGCCTTCAAGGCTCCCAACTCAGGCACCAGGTCCGCACCTCTCCCGCGCCCCAGAGCCGGAAATTTCTCCCTCCCAGACCCCGCGCTGCTCTTCTAACTTCTAGATCTTTTCTCTCGCTTCTCAGCTGAATCTCTCTGACCATTCCTCTATTGGAGCCCCCAATGAAAGCCTCAAACCTATATCCTTGACGCCCATACCTTCCTCAGTTTCCCCATCCATACCTGGTCGCAGGCCGTGCCGCCCTGAGACCACAATCCAACCCCAGACCATCCTTCTGGCCTCTGCTGAATCTCCCAGAGTGTGTCCATCTGGGGATCTAATCTTCACCCTTCTTGAAGTCTCCAATCTGTCCCTGATCCCATCCATGCTCAGGCCTTAGGTCCGGCCATTCACACACACACACACACACACACACACACACCCCACTCCCACACACATTTCCTACTCTCTTCAGTCCATGGGGATCTCATCACCCACTCCCAGCCCCAGCTCCAGCTCCCCTCACCTCTCTAGCAGCTCTCACCCCTCTGAGTCTACCTAATCTGGAGGGGGCTTGAGGGGCACTTCAGGGCCCTGCCTCCTAATGTAACCCCTCTCTCACCCCGGCACAACCTGGGCTTCCACAGTCTGGAGCTGCCCTACCCCCAGATTCTCTGAGCACTTTCCCCCATCCCCAGGGCCACAGATCCCCTTCCTTACTTGTTGGGGGGAGGTCTGGAGCACCTCGCCAATGCCCTTCCCCCATCCGACTGGGTCCTTCCAGTTATTTATTTGTGTATTTATTTATTTATCTATTTATTATTCTATTTAATCTCTTGGCCTCACCCAGGGACAGTCTGGCTTCCCCAGCTGGACTGGGAGGTCAGGAAGCCAGGCAAGGAGAGGTACAGCACAGGCCACAGAGGGCTGCCCCCACCACACACACCCCCGCGTCTCGGGAGAAACCCACCCTCTTCAGAGCCTGCACTCGCTAAGGAAGGGGACTCGAGAATGGGGGGGCAGCTTGCTGACCCTTAACTGGGGGGGTGAGGGAGCATCAGGAGGTCCAGGCGTGGGGCAGGTCCCCACCTTCCTGAAACTTCCCCTGCCACTCCAGGCGGCCCGGAGAGAGGAGCCTCCTCGATTTGTTTCCTGTTTATTCCTCTTCCCGAGGGACCCCAGGTTCCAGGGACCGACTGAGCCCCGGACCCGCTGGGGCCTCTGGCCTGCTCCCCGGGAGGGGCGCTCTCTCCCGGCCATGTCTATGCAACTCTCCCGGACAGAGGGGCCGGGCTGCCAGCCACCCGCCCGTTGGCCGCCACTACCTCCTCCGCTGCGCTTTTGCATGCCCGGGCGAGGACCGAAGCACACACCTCCACGCGCACGGGCCCTGGCCCCCTCCGCTTTAAGCACACGCCTCTGCCCCATTGCTCTGCACCCAGCTTGGGGGCAGGAGTCCTGGACTCTCAGATTCTCCTCTCCCCTCCTCTTAGCCACAAAAGCGGGGGGGGGGAGACTGGAGGCACCCCTGCAGCAAGGGCACTTCCCTAGGGCTCCAGAGGGGTGAATGGGCCTTTGCTCAGCTCCAGGCCCAGCGGGAAGGGAGGCTGCAGGGATGGTGGGAGGGAGAGGGGTAGCAGAAACAATTGTGGAGGGTGTTGACCCTGTAAATAGGAACTTCTGACAGCAATAATTTTCCATGCATGCTAAGCCTTTTGGCCATATTTTGTATGAGCGCTTGGCGCTCCTCCTCCGTCCTATCCCAACTCACCCCCAAATCCCCATCCCTTCCCCACCTCCAGCAGTATTACTTGTAACGCAATTCAGGGATATTAAAGGGACTTTGGCCACTCACCATCGCCTCTAGACCTTCTGATTGGAGCAAGGGGTGGGGATGAAGTGGGGAATGAGAAGAAGGGGAGGGCATCTGAGAGAGAGTATTTTTCCACTCCATTTTCCTCTCTGTAGCCTGACCAGCCTGTAGCTGCCACCAAGGGTCACACAGCCCCAAGGGTCCCTTGGCATTTACAAGTTCTCAGGCATCCTCAATCCTTAATATTCCTCAAATAAGGGTTTAAAAACCAGATTAATAACGTCAGTGAAGGCAGTTGCCTTAAGACATTAGGGAAGGTGAAGCCTGTGACTAATTGGAAAGAGTGTGTCTCACCTTAGAGAAATAGGATTCAAATTAACTACACCTACCAAACAGTTACAACTGTGGTCCACATGTGTCTGTTGACAGCCAGTTTACAACCCCTATAATCTTCCCCAGTTCACCCCCTACTGCTCTGCCCAGACATAAATGGTCACATATTCAGTGAGTGGAAGCAGGCAAAAAGGTTGACTTTGGCTCAGCTGGCAAAGTTGTCCAAAAACAGTGACTTGCCCCTAGAGCTTCTGAGCTACCTGTCACCAAAAGTGTTCTAGGCAACCAATCTATCATCCTCGATAGCTGCCTTAGTGATCCTTCAAAATACAAATCTGTCTCACCTTACTAAAAACTTCACTGGGGACCACCAACCCCTGCCACCTACCCTCAACTCAGACTTACCAAGAAGCATAACCTGCATGCTTTGAGGGATGGATGCCGGGGAATGGGATGGGGAAGCTGTAGGCTAGAATCTGCCTCCTCTGGGGCCTCTTTGTCAGTTTCCTCCTGTGTAAGCAGAGCACCCAGTTTGTAGACTGTCTCCCTGGTGCCTGTCCGCCTTCCCTTCACACACCTCTGGACAAGCAGCTGCATCCTGAGCAACGTGCTAGCTGTTTTCAACAACAACAGCAGTTGTGGGAACCTCCCCCCAACTCTGCAAAATCTCCAATGGTTTCTTGTTTGTTTTTTTTGAGACAGATTCTTGCTCTGTCGCCCAAGCTGGAGTGCAGTGACGCGATCTCAGCTCACTGCAACTTCTGCCTTCTGGGTTCAAGCAGTTCTCCTGCCTCAGCCTCCCAAGTAGCTGGGATTACAGGCACGTGCCACCACGCCTGGCTAATTTTTTTTTTTTTTTTTTTGAGATGGAGTCTTGCTCTGTTGCCAGGCTGCAGTGGCGTGATCTTGGCTCACTGCAACCTCCGCCTCCTGGGTTCAGGCAATTCTCCTGCCTCAGCCTCCTGAGTAGCTGGGACTACAGGCATGTGCCACCATGCCCAGCTAATTTTTCTATTTTTAGTAGAGACAGGGTTTCACCATGTTGGCCAGGATTGTCTCAATCTCTTGATCCTGTGATCCGCCCGCCTTGGCCTCTCCAAGTGCTGGGATTACAGGTGTGAGCCCCCGCGTCCAGCCAATTTTTGTATTTTTAGTAGAGACAGGTTTTCGCCATGTTGGCCAGGCTGGTCTTGAACTCCTTGCCTCAAGTGATCTGCCCGCCTCGCCAGTGGGGTTTTGAGAAACCCAGGCACCTGCTGCATCCCTTAACCACCTACATACACTGCCCATGACTGGCTGTTGGATCCATTATGTTTGTTTTAGGTGCCAGGAACAGAAACCACTCTAGACAGGATTTTATAAACATGTATTAAGTTCCTTTGAAGGAAAAAGGATTTAATACTTCAATAATTGGTTGCTGACAAAATTTGTGGAAGGGCTGAAGTGAGCCATCTGCTGGACCCCAGAATCCCACTGCAGAACTGCTGCCACTGAGACAGCACCTGCCTCTTCCACAGTCAGTGGTGGGGGAGGGTGCAGAGTGGGGGTTGGTGGTGGTCAATAGGGTACACTGGAACTACTGAGATGAAGAACACCGCATCATAGGTGCAATCCAGGGATCAGCAGGCCCTTGCCACTGCCTCTATAACTATCTCCTGTCTCCCACTGTGCTGGTGGCACCATGCTGGAACACTGCTACAGAAAATCTTAACACCTCCAAGACGATCTTGACAGTAGCAAGAGTCAAAACAGTAGGAAGATGGCCCCGGCCCACCTCTGCCATCCATATCTCATGAAAGTACATCTAGCTGGTAGAACTTAATTCCCTGTTAGTATCTTTGCTGCAAAGAGATCTGAGAAATAGAGTTTTTAACTCTCCAACTATGCAATCTAGAAGGCACCCTAGAGGGAGATGGGAAAGAATGCTGGGTCTCCATCAGCCATATCCAGCCCAGTTATATGGGTCCAATAACCATTCCACCCCACCCCTCTCTCCTGGATTAGCAACCATGTAATCTGGGGACTGAACATCAGCTTAAGAGGTAGTCTTTACTGGTCTAAGAATACTAACATCTCCCATGGTTCAGAAATGGGCACATGACCCAATTCTGGCCAATGAGACTTAAGGAGAGGGTTGCTGGAAGGGTATGGAAAACTTTGCTGCTTCCTTTTCTTAAGAGGAAAGGAAGTCCAGTTCCTCTTCCCCTCAAATGTGAACAGAGAAAAATGTCATCTTGTGACCATGAAATGAACTGGCCTTAACATGAAGCCCACACCACAGATGGCAATGCAGGGACATGGAAAAAGCCTGTATCCTTTATGACATCAGGGAGCCAATGAAAAAACCACCCTGAACCCCACTCATGCTGCTTGCTGCCTGTGGACTTCTGTTTACTTGAACATACCTGAAGACATGAGTTTATTGTTTCAGTCAGTTGAATCAGGTTCCTGTTATCTGCAGTCCAAAGTACCTCAACTGGCAGATGGATCCAGTCTGCTTTTTACAACATCCTCAAAGAGCTTCGAGACCTCCATGACATGACGTGACTGCCTGGTTCTCTTACTTGTCTGGCTGCTCCACCTAGCAGCTTTGCAGACTCACTTACCTATACCCAAGGACGGAACCCACTTTCTGTTCCTGTATACGCTCCTAAAGCAATCTAATTACACCTGTGGGTTCAATTTCTACCTATATGAGATGACCCATACACTGACATTTTCAATTCCAGCCTCCTCTCTGAGCTGCAAATCTGCATCAGCCTACAGGCCACCTCCACTTGGATATCCCAAAAGCACCAGAGACCAGCCCAGGTCTGAAGCCGTGATTTGCTTCTCCTCTGGGGCATCCCGCCTGTGTGAATGACACCAGCACCCATCTAGTCCTGCAGTCACAAAACCCAGAGGTCATCTCTCTCACCTCTGTCTCCCACCCTACCACCCAATCCACCAGGTCCTGTCAATTTTTCCTCTCCATCTTCTCAGTCTCCACCTTGGTCCAGAGCCACCATCATCTCTTATCTAGACAACTGTGCCAGCCTTCTCCCTGGTCTCCCTGGATCCATTCTGCCTCCCTGGCCTCCCTCCCTCTATCCACAGCAGCCACAGGGATCTTTCGAAAATGCAGATCAGATCATGGCTGTCTTAGTCCGTGTAGGCTGCTGTAACAAATTACCATAGACTAGGTGGTTTATAAACAACAGAAATGTATTTCACACAGTTCTGGAGACTGAGAAGTCCTAGATCCAAGGGCCAGCAGATTCAACGTCTGGTAAGGACCTGATTCCTGGTTCCACCATCTTCTCATCGTGTCCTCACATGGTAGAAGGGGTGAGGGAGCTCTCCGGGATCTCTTTTATAAAGTCACTAATTGCATTAATTAGGGCTCTGCCTTCATGATCTAGTCACCTCCCAAAAGCCCACCTCCTAATACCATCATATTGGGGGTTAGGATTTTAACATGAATTTTGGAGGAACACAAACATTCAGTCTATAGCATTCTGCCTCCATCCCCGTCCCCCACCAAATTCACATCCTTCTCAAATGCAAAATACATTCATTCCTTACATCCCAACAGCCCCAAAAGTCTTAACTCATTCCAGCATTAACTCTGAAGTCTAAAATCCAAAGTTTTATTATCTAAGTGTCATCTAAGATATGGCCGAGACTCAAGGTGTGATGCATCCTGGGGCAAATTGTTCTCCAGCTGTGAGCCTGTGAAATCAAGCAAGTTATCTGCTTCCAAAATACAACAGTGAGACAGGCATAGGATAGACCATTCCAAAAGGGAGAAACAGGAAAGAAGAAAGGAATAGCAGATCCAAATTACATCCAAACTACAAGGCAAACTCCAGGAGATCTTAAGGCTCAAGAAAAATCATTTTTAGTTCATTAAATGCTCTGCTTCCAGGCCACTGAGGCAGCCTTCCAGATCCACGATGGTGGTGGTCCCACCCTCTGTACCTTCTGGGGTGGTGGTCCTGTCCCTCCAGCTCTATCCAGCAGAGGTCATGTTCCCAGGGCTCTGGGTAGTCCCACGCCAACAGCTCTGGGCAGCTTTTCCTCCATGGCTTTGGACAGAGGCCCTCTAACGCAACGCAATGCCCCCAACTTTTGAAAGCAAGGAGATAGCCTTGATGATCTCTGAATTGCCTTCAGGGTCATTCTTCCCTTGTCTTGAAGAATAGTTTGCATTCTGGTCTTGTCCTGAAAAATCCAAGAAGTCAAACAGCCTTCCTTCATCCCTTCCCGTCTCCTTCCCCTTCAATTCAAGATGGCAGTTTTCCTGCTGGGATGGCTGATTAAGTTCATAACCATTACAGTCTCCTTATGGAGACTATGGTGTTTTCTCCCAAACATTCTTTCTCATTCTTTGCAATATGGATAGGCTGAAAATTTTTCAAATCTTTACATTTTGCTTCCTATTTGCTTAAAATTCACATCTTTAACTCATTTCTTTCTGCTTATATTTTACTGTAAGCAGTCAGAAGGAGCCAAGCCACAGCTTCAACACTTTGCTTAGAAATAGCTTTAGCTAAATATCCCATTTCATTGCTCACAAGTTCTACCTCCTATAAAACACTAGAACACGGACATAATCAGTCAAGTTCTTTGCCATTTTATAACAAGATGGCCTTTTTTCCATTGTCCAATAATATCTTCCTCATTTCCTCATCCAAATGGCCTTTTTCATCTGTATTTCTACCAACACTCTGTTCAGGATTCCTTAGTTATTATCAGGTTCCTGATTTTAAAAATTTGAAGTTTTCTTTACAGTTCCACTGCACTCCAGCCTGGGTGACAAAGCGAGACCCTGTCTCAAAAGAAAGAAAAAGGACACTAATCTCATTCATGAGGGCTCTACCCCCATGAACCCCGTGACATAATCACTTCCCAAAGGCCCACCTCCCAACACCATCACCTGGAGGTTGGGATTTCAACATATGAATGTTGGGGAGATACAAAGTCACCTAGATCTTGGATTTCTCAGCCCCTAAAACTGTAAGAAATAAATTTCTGTTGTTTATAAGCCACCCAGTCTATGGTATTGCTATGGCAGCCAAAAGGACTAAAACACTTCCTCAGAACCACGTGCCATTCTTTTGCAGCACCTACTATCAATGTATACTTTCCATTAACCAGTGTGATTGTTTGGTCATTATCTGAATCCTCCACTACACTGTAAGCCTCATAATGCAGAGATTGGTAGTGTCTTTTTGCTGATCACTAAATCCCCTGGGTCTAGCCTAGCCAGTAGCAGGTGACCAGTAATTATCTTTAAATGAACTCCATACCTTTAAGTCATTATAATAAATAATGGTGGCTTATGCTTTTAAGAAATTCTGTGTTCCCCAATGCCATAGCTGGTTTGTTCATATGTAGGCATCTGACTAGAACTTGGTAATTTTCTCTCTCTCCCTCTCTCTGTGCCATAAGGCCTGTAACTTGAGAGCTGTGGCCCCGATTGCTAGCTACTTATCAATCTCTATTCTTCCTTAGTAAGAGAACTCCAATTTTAGCTGAGCACATTACCGCTACGGCTGAAGACAACATATCCAGCTGCCCTTGCAGCCAGGGGTAGCCATGTGACCAATTTCTAGTCAATGACATGCAAAGGGAAGTGTTATACAAAACTTCTGAGATAGCATCCTAAAAGGGAGAAGGGTCATATCCTTTGCCTTTCCATTTCTCCACCTCTTTCCAGGGTGGAATTTGGATGAGATGGCTGGCACTTCAGCAGCAATCTTGAATAGGAGGTGACCCTGAGAATGAAAACTTGGCTCGAAAATGATGGAGCAGAAAGATAGAAAGGGCCTATGCCACTAGTGATCATGGAGCAGCCATCCCAGCCATGGACTTCCTACCTCGACTTTTTTTTCAAAAAAAAGGAAACACTTTAAGTTGTATTAAGTCTCTCTTGTCAGGTTTCCCTTATTTAAAGCCAAATATCATCGCTGTTGACAGTCATGTTCCTGACATGTAGAGATAATCCCTCTGCTGAGTGAAGGCAGAGAAAAGAAATCTCTCAACTTACTTTCCCCTGAGGCTCGGCTTCACCTCAGTCAAGGGAATAGCCAAGCATCCCCATTTTCATTAAGTTAATTCACATTGGCTTTCTGTCACTTGCAAACAAAAGTCTTGACTAATACATCAAGACTAGTCTGAAAGTGAAGACACGGAGAGACCTTCAAGCTCTGTTATAATTTAAAATGCAATCAAACAGCAAACATTTATTGAGCACTTATAATGTGTTGTGCACTGTTTTAAGGACCTCACCTAACATCATCTCTCTTCATTCTTCCAACATCCCTGTGAATTAGGTGACATTATGTCCATTTTGCAGATTAGGAAACAGGCAGAGACAGGTGACTGGCCCAAGGTCACACATCTAATAAAATAGTGCAATTTTAACCCAGGCAAAGTACAGAACTATAGGGGATGACCCAGTGTCAAGTTTCCCTTTTGTTTTAGTTTTGGTTCCCTGATAGCAAGTCTGAGACTTGAGTGTAAGTTGTTTATGTGGGAGGTGATCCCTGGAAGCAGAAGTAAGGGGTGGGAGGAATGGGACAGAGGGTGTGTTGGTGAAGTCAGTTGTAGCAATAGGGCTGAGTACTTCTGGTCTCTGAGAAGGTTCCAGAAAGATCTGAATGGTCTAGAACACCTCTCTGAATCGTCCACTTGTGACAGTAGAAGACTGGCACTTACTCACCGGCTCCTGCCCCCATTAGTGAATGGCCTGGCACCTCTGGAATGTATGGGCAGAGCTCCCACAGGGATGCCCCATCTATCAAATGGGGATGGAGATGACGGACTCATCTCATAAAGTTAATGGGTTCCATGAGTTAATATATGTAAAGCGCATCAAACCATGCTGGGCACATGGAAAGCACTCAGTAATGTATGCTGTGTATGACCTGAGGGAAGAGCGTTCCATGCAGAGGGAACAGCAAATGTAAAGGGCCTGAGGCCAGGACACATTCGCTGTGGAGGAGGCACAGTGAGGAGGCCAGTGTGCCTAGAGTGGACTCCAGGGCTCGAGGAGTGGAAGGTCAGAAGGTGTGAGCCACTGCATCCAGCCAGGAAAGATTTCTTCACTCTTAAAAAGGGGCTCGAAGGGATGTCCTAACTTCCACTTGCAGACATTCGCATGTAATGATGTGATGTTTTGAGCTACAGTAGCCATCTTGGGACCATAAGGGGCACACCGCAGGATAACAGAACACTGAGGATGCTGGCACAAGAGGATAGACAGAACCAGGGTCTTTTTTTTTTTTTTCTCAGACAGAGTCTCGCTCTGTCACCCAGGCTGTAGTGCAATGGCATGATCTCAGCTCACAGCAACCTCCGCCTCTAGGTTTCAAGCGATTCTCCCGTCTCAGCCTCTGGAGTAACTGGGACTACAGGCGCGCGCCACCATGCCTGCCTGATTTTTGTACTTTTGGTAAAGACAGGGTTTCACTATGTTGGCTAGGCTGGTCTCGAACTCCTGGCCTCAAGTGATTCGCCTGCCTCAGCCTTCCAAAGTGCTGGGATTACAGGTGTGAGCCACCGCGCCCAGCCAGAACTGGAGTCTTTGGTCACATTGTTCAACTGCCTCTTTCCCAACCTTGGACATACCTACCTCCAAACATCTTATTACGTGAGAAAACAAACCTTCTTATTGCTTAAGCCATTTTGAATTGGGCCATAGATATCTTAACACAGAGAATTTGATACCAGGAAATGAGGCCTCCCTGGGTACAACATGATGAAAGAATCAGGCCAGAGCTCCACTTTTCCACTCTAGAAACTGTTATCCTGCCATTCTTACTTCCTGTAATGAGGAAGATGTTTTAGAAGGGATAACTTCCCTCTTGATGAAATTCTCTAATTCTTAATAATTCTGGGGCTGAGGTGTGGGTGTCAGTTCTACTTCTTGAAATAAAGTATCATTTAGGTGCACACGGGAATTATGTTTCAAAAGGGAAAGGCTCAAGTCTTGGTCTCAGTGTTCTAAGGTTTTGCGAAAGACTAAGAACCCAAAATAAATGATCTTCAACAGCAAAATGGATGTTATGCAATTCACAGAGCACTATGAGCACTCTCTCAATTCACATAACTTTGAGTGATGGGCAGCATTACTTCATTTTACAGACAGGGTTCAGAAAGTGTCAGCAACTGGTGGGAGGCAAAGTAGAAACTCCTGGCTCCCTCCTTCGTCTCGAGTTTTCTCCTGCTGGCAGAGTAAGTATGCATTCCTCCATGTTCGTGCCATTCAGGTTGAGAAGGAAGACAAGCAAACCAGACATGCTTGTCTTCAACCGAGTCTGGGATCGTCCACCTTCCTGCTTGGAGTTGGTGGTTAAGTGGCCCCACAGTTTGGACTCGTATGACCTGACTTTCATTTCAGCTGACCTTGAACAGCGGGTCTATAACTACACCTACTTCCAGTAGTGTTGTAATGACACAAACACAGTGTGGAACTTGAAGGCAGGACCCACACATTGTCAGCACGATTCCTGAGGGCTCCGTGTGACTGACTGTTGCTGAACCAAGGCAGCCAGCGGTGGGGTAGAGAGCGGACTCTGGAGCCAGACTACCTGGATTTGAACGCGGATTCGGCCATTTACTAGTTCCATGATCTTGGGTAAATCACTTAAACCTGTGTCTCAGTCTCCTCTTCTGTAAAATGGGAATAACAATCATACCTTCCTTGCAGGGTTGTTTTGAGGTTTAGATAAGTTAATATACGTGCAAAATGTTCGGAACGACTCCAGACACAGCCAGCACCAGATTGGAAGTGGAACCGTTGGTGGGGATCATAACCTCGCTGGCTAGGAACCCTAGCAGCGGGGCAGCCGCGCACTGCCAGCTTTGCCGACTCATCCTAGCTGGGCAGGTCCGCCGCGCTCTCCGCCCCCGCCCCCGCAGCCTAAGTCAGCCCGGCCGGTGAGTCACCCGCGCCCCTCCCGCCCCGCGACCTGCAAATTCACCCTGAGTCAGCCCGCCCGGGCGTTTCCACTCCCCGGACGCCGCGCGGCGGAGGGGAGGCGAGAGGCGCCCCCCGGTGGAGAGCCTGAGCCCCGCGCGATTCCGGCCGCATCTGGCGAGCGGAGCCGGAGTCGGGGGGGGACCGCGGGGTTGAGGCCAGACCACAGCGGAGTCGGGGGAGAAACGCGCGCTGCCCTGGCCCGGACCCCCCCACCCGGCCTCGCGGAATGGTATGGCCCGGCCGGAGTTAAGGCCGGAGGAGGCGGCGAGTCCCGCGGCGGCGGCGGCGACGGTGGCGGCGACGATGGGGCTGCGTGCGGGAGGAGCGCTGGGCAGGGCCGGCGCGGGTCGGGGGGCGCCCGAGGGGCCCGGGCCGAGCGGCGGCGCGCAGGGCGGCAGCATCCACTCGGGCTGCATCGCCGCGGTGCACAACGTGCCGCTGAGCGTGCTCATCCGGCCGCTGCCGTCAGTGCTGGACCCCGCCAAGGTGCAGAGCCTCGTGGACACGATCCGGGTGAGGCCCCGGGGAGTCCAGCCAGCCGGAGGGAGGGCTTCGGAGGAGGGAGGTTGCCGGAGTGGGGGGCGGGTCGCCGCGATGGAAGCGAGATGGACTGGTTCCGGGCTCAGCCGGAGCTCAGCATCTGCTGTGTGACCTTGAGCAAGTGGCTGGGCCTCTCTGGGCCTGTGTTTCCTCACTTGAGCAAGGAGGGAATTGGACGAGATAATTAAAGTAGTGATGATAACGCTTATAACGCTAGTGCTTGCAGTGGTCCAGGAACTGCAGGAAGTCCCTTAGTTTCCTATGCCAACCCTAGGAGGTAGTGTCTCTTTTGCAGATAAGAAACTGAAGCAGGGAAGATTTCAGCGGCTTGACTAAGATCAGGCGCTTAAAAAGTGACACGGCTGGAATTCACACCCAGGCAGCCTGGGCCCCACTGCCCAGCACATGGCCACCGCACTACCCGGAGATAAGCCGTGGGCTCTCATGGCTGTGACAATCAGTGACAGTGGGACTAGGTGTGTCATATCTGCTGGGAGACCCTTGTCTGAATGGGAAGTGGGAGAGGTCAAGGGTCATCTCCACCACTGAGGAAGGGTGTTAAGAATGCCGGAGTGATTCTGGCAGGAACTTGGGTCGGGGGCCCCGCAAGAACAGATGTCAGGTTAGGCCTACATAACATTGTGTCCCCTTCCCCTTGACCTTTGGAAGGTGAGCACATGAGATCTCTAAGCCCCACCCAGCACCTCTACAGCCACCCCCGATAACTTTCAGCCCTAGTATTTACACTAGTGTCCTCACTGCCTGGAGCCACTTCCCAGACAACCACGGGGCCTGCTCCCCTGCCTGGTTCAGCTCTCTGCCTCCTTGATCTCCCTTGGTCAGGGTCCCTCGCCTCTCTAGCTCTCCCCTTAGCCCGAGATGTTTTTCAGGATACCACTTATGTCCACCAGAAATTATATTATACATTTATTTGTGTTGCATTTTATTTTCTGTCTTCCCGACCTCATGTGAGCTCCACAAGGGCGAGGACCTTGTCCCATCTTGTCTGTTGCCACAATAGTAGCACAGTGCCTGGCTGAGATGGGAAGGGATCTGCCATGCACGCCCTGTGCCACCACTGGGCTTTTTCTCCTGCTGAGAACCTCTTCTATCTCTGCCTTGTTGTTTCTCACTCTTCCTCGGTCTTCCTGTCTCAGTGTCAGGATCTTCCCTGACCATCCCTACCGGGTTAGGAGCTTCTGTGAGCTGCAGCCACCTGCGTGCCCACCTGCATAGCTCTGATCTCACTGGCTTTTTTTTTTTTTTTTTTTTTTAAGACGTTGCCTCGCTCTGTCACCCAGGCTGGAGTGCAGTGGCACGATCTTGGCTCACTGCAACCTCCGCCTCCCGGGTTCAAGCTATTCTTCTGCCTCAGCCTCCCAAGTAGCTGGGACTACAGGCACCCACCACCACGCCTGGCTAGTTTTTGTATTTTTAGTAGAGATGAGGTTTCACCCTGTTGGCCAGGCTGGTCTGAAACTCCAGACCTCAAGCGATCTGCCCACCTTGGCCTCCCGAAGTGCTGGGATTACAGCCCACTGGCTTTTAACGTCCTGTTTAGACACCTGCCTTCCACACTAGAACCGTAGGCTCTGAGGGCCAGAACCAGCTCTGCCTTTGCTTACGTACACCTGTATTAGTTTTCTGGGGCCACTGTAAGTTACCACAAAGTTGATGGCTTAAAACAACACAGATTTATTTATGGTCAGAAGTCCAAAATGGGTCTTACCGGGCTAACATCAAGCAGGGCTGCCCTGTTCTCTGTAGGCTCTAGGGGAGAATCCATTTCCTCACCTTTCCCAGCTTCCAGACGCCACCCACACTGCTTGGCTTATGGCCTCTTCCTCTGTCTTCAAAGCCAGCAACATCAGGCCAAGGCCTTCTCACATTGCATCACTCTGACCTCTTCCTGTACTTCCTCTTCCAGTTTTAAGGACCCTGATAATGACATTTGACCCATCTAGATAACCTTGGATAATTTCCGCATCTCAAGATCCTTACCTTAATTCCATCTGCCAAGTCCCTTCTCCCATGTAAGGTAACACATTCAGAAGGATTCAGACGTGGACGTCTTTGGGAGCCATCATTCTGGCCATCCACCATCGTGCCTCCAGTACCCAGCACAAGGCCTGCCTGGCACAGCTGCCCCTCCTTAGTGCTCCACTAATGCCCAGTAGGCATCAGCTCACTGACTCTTCATCAGCAGCCCTCTAGGATGTTTTATTCCCAGTTTACAGGTGAGGAATGGTGTTCAGAGGGCTGTGTGCCCCAGCTGCTGTGGAGGGGAGCCGAGATCCAAAGTCAGGTGTGCTGGGTTCCAGAGCTCAGGCTCGTGGCTGCTGCACCTTACTGCTGAATAATCATTTGTGGAATCATGAGAGAGAACCCGTGGGCCAGCAGCAGGAGGCCTTCCGGGCTGCTCACACTTAATGGGGTCTCCCCAGAGTGCTCTACCCTGCACCCATCCTGCCCCAGACTTTCCCTATTTAGAGGATGACCCACTCTCCACCTGGCTGTGCGGGCCCCTAACAGGAAGTCAACTTAGATTCTCCCTTTTCTCTTGTCCTTGGATTCACCCCTTCTGCCAGACCCCTCGGACCTGCCCCCTAAATGTGTCCCAAACCTGTCTACCTCTCCCTGTCCCCACCACACCATCATCCAGACCAGCATCTTCTGCTGAATACCTGCAGAGGCCTCCCCACTGTCTTCCAGCCCTGTGCCCTGTCCACCCTGCCAAGTCTGTTCTCCTGTGACAACTTTCTAGAATGTGCATCAGATCACGTCACCCTCCCCTGTTGCAAACACTCCAGGGCCCACCTGCTGCTCTCAGAAACAGACCTGCACCATCTGGCTCCTGCTGGCCTTTCTGACCATTCCTCAAGCCCAGGAGTCCACTCTAGTGAACTCCTTGCTGTGTCTCCTACACGGTGAACGTGCTCTGGTTTCAGGTCCTTTGCGTTTGCTGTTCCCTTTGCATGCAACATTCTTCCCTCAGGTAATAGACAGCAAACATTACTGAGCACTTTCCGTGTGCCAAGCATGGTTTGAAGTGCTTTATATATATTAACTAATTTAACCCCAAAATTCCATGAGATGGATCTGTTATCTCCATTCAATTTGATAGATGGGGCAACTGAGGCACAAAAAGATGAATTGCCCAAGCTCACAGAGCTGTTAAGCAGCAGAGCTGGATTTGAACCCAGGCAGTTGGGCTCTTAGTCGAAACTATTCCACTTCTCTCTTTTTTTTTTTTTTTGAGATGGCGTCTCGCTCCATCGCCCAGTCTAGAGTGCAGTGGTGCGATCTCAGCTCACTGCAACCTCTGCCTACTGGGTTCAAACGATTCTCCTGCCTCAGCCTCCTGAGTAACTGTGATTACAGGCGTACACCACCATGCCCAGCTAATTTTTGTATTTTTAGTAGAGACAGGGTTGTGCCATTTTGGCCAGGCTGGTCTCAAACTCCTGACCTCAGGTGATCCACCCGCCTCGGCCTCCCAAAGTTCTGGGATTACAGGCATGAGCCACCGTGCCCGGCCCCACTTCTCTATCTTTTCAAGTACTCTGCTTCATTCTCACCTCAGAGAGGCCTTGTGGACCCCATCTCTGTCCTGCCACCTGTGTTATTGTCATTATAGCATTTGTCACTCTAATATTTACTTCTTGTTCCATCTGCCCCACTAGACTGGAGGCCCTTGAAGGCAGGGCCTGATTCAGTCACATTCCAGCTGTACCGTATTCCCAGGGTCTACAACAGGATCCGATGGGTAGTGTGCATGTGGTGTACTGATACATGTGTGGGAGAAATCCCTGATTTGTAGCATCTGTCCATTTCTCTGGTGTAAATACTCTCCCATGGCTGATTTTCAAGCTACAAGGTGATGTCGACCAGCTCACAAAATTCCTGATAATTAACAGTTGTCTCTCACAGTAGTCCAGTGTGATCACCTTATAAGGAGCTCAGCACAGATGGACGAAGTCTGCTTTACAAACTCTCAAGCCTTGTACCATGTCCATTGACTCTGTGCCTCTTCTCCCCAGGAGGACCCAGACAGCGTGCCCCCCATCGATGTCCTCTGGATCAAAGGGGCCCAGGGAGGTGACTACTTCTACTCCTTCGGGGGCTGCCACCGCTACGCGGCCTACCAGCAGCTGCAGCGAGAGACCATCCCCGCCAAGCTCGTCCAGTCCACTCTCTCAGACCTAAGGGTGTACCTGGGGGCATCCACACCAGACTTGCAGTAGCAGCCTCCTTGGCACCTGCTGCCACCCTCAAGAGCGCGGAAGACACACCTGGCCTCCAGCAGGTTGGGCCGTGCAGAAGGGATAGCAGGGGTGCATTCTCTTTGCACCTGGTGAGAGGGTCTCTCTGGGCACCCCTCTCGCCAGCTACAAGGCCTTGGACTCACTGTACAGTGTGGGAGCCCCAGTTCCCACCTCTGTGACAATAGGATCATGGCCTTACCCTTGAAGCATTACTGAGAAGGTGAAATGAGAACAGAGATGGGCTTGGAGAGCCACGTGCTGCCCGCTCCAAATTCCCAAGGACAAGGATCCCTCTGCATTTTTGTCTGTGTAACCTCTTATATGGACTACATTCAGCTGCAAGGAAAGGAAAACCTTGATTGCAGTGGTTTAAACAAACAGAAGATTGTTTTTCCACATAGCATGGATTCTGGAGATGAGTGGCTAATGGTATTGGTTCAACAACTCCACGAAGGTAGGGGTCACGTCTTGGATCCTTTTGCCTTAATCTCAGTGCTCGTTACTTCATGGTCCCAAGATGGCTGCTGTATCCCCAAGAATCATGTCTGCGTTCAAGGAAGGAGGGGTGGAGGAAGAGGAAGGGCCAAACTAGCTGGACCTGTCACCTTCTATCAGAAAGTAAAACCTCGTCAGAAGTCTGTGTCCTGCTCTTTCCCTCTGCATATTTTCACTTAGATGCCCTTGGCCTGAGCCAGCTACCATTGCACCTCTAGCTGCAAACAAAGCTAAGACAGCAGGGAACAGAATTGTCATGGCTGAATAGACCAGTCGTGTTCCATCTACTGAGACTGGCACACTGCCTCCTGCAATAAAACTGGGATCCCATTACCAAGAGAGATGCAGAATTGTGTACCAGTTAGCATTTGCTGTGTAACAAACTTTTCCCAAACTTGGCAGCTAGAAACAAACCCTTTATTTTCCCACAATCCTATGGGTTGGCAATTTGGGCTGGGCTCAACAGGGTGGCTCTGCTGCTCCCACCTAGGATCCCTCATGGAGCTAAGGTCAGCTGTTACCTCAGCTGGGCCTCGATGGTCTAGGATAGCCTTACTCACTTGCCTGGCAGGTGACAGGCTGTTGGCTGGAGTTGCTTGGTTCTCCTCCATGTGGCCTCTCCAGCAGGCTAGCTCAGGCTTATTCACGTGATGGCTTCAGGGTTCCAAAGAGAGTGAGAGTAGAAGCTGAAAGACTTCTTGAGTTCTTGGCCTGGAACTGGGACTAGCACAGTGTCACTTCTGCTAAGTTCTTTTGGTCAGAGCAAATCACAAGGCTTTGCCCAGATTCAAGGGATGAGAAACAGATTACATGTCTTAATGAGGGGAACCACAAAGAGCTTGGGGCCATTTTTCACCTATCACAAATAATTTTGGATGGGTATTTATTTGGATAAAGGTATTTCCCTCTTCCCCCTTTCTCTCTGTCTCATGGGGCCTCACTCTGCCAAGTCGGAAGGCACTAAGACATTGTCCTGGCCCTCAAGGTCTAGGGGAAGAGGTGTTGGGGCAGGAAGTGAGTCTCTCCATGGGCTGGACCCACTGTAGTAGGGGTACCTCTTTGTCTGCACTGGTGGTATGGGGTTAGGTCAGGTAGGACATTCCAGAGGGGCTTCTGAAAACCAAGAGTCCCTGAGGAAGGGGAACAGAGTAAGGCGGGCCTTGTTCTCACTGCCCTCTAAGGGAACTTGGTCACTCGGCACTTTTAAGCCTCAGTTTCCCCAGTTCAATAATAAGGACAAGAGCTTTTCCCATGCATTCTCTTTCCCCGGGAAAGATGACTGAGGTGACCAGTAACAGAATTGAAAAGGGAGCGTGTCCTCAATGCAGTGTGGCATCCTGGATTGGGTCTTGGAACAAAAACAGGACGTTAGTGGGAAAACTGGAAAGCTGAAAAAAATCTGAATTTTAGTTAATATACCAATTTCAGTCTCTTGGTTTTGACAAATGTACCATGGTGATGTAAGATGTTGACCTTGGGGTAGGCTGGGTGAAGGGTATACGGGAGCTCTTTGTACTATCTCTGCAACTTTTCTGTAAATCTAGTATCATTCCAAAATAAAAGTTTATTTAATTAAAAAAAAAAGGGTGTGCAATTCCTTTAGACCAATGGTTCAGGGTCTCAAGCTTGTTTGCTAAATCCCAGATTGCTGGGCCCACCCCCACTTTCTTTTCCTTTTTTTTTTTTTTTGGAGACAGGGTCATGCCCTGTCACCCAGGCTGGAGTGCAGTGGCACGATTATGACTCACTGCAGCCTTGACCTCCCAGGCTTAAGTGGTCCTCCCACCTCAGCCTCCTGAGTAGCTGGGACTACAGGTGTGCCCTTCTAATTTTTTTTGTAGAGACAGGGTTTTGCCATGTTGTCTGGGCTGGTCTTAAACTCCTGGGCATAAGCGATTCTCCCACCTCAGCCTCCCAAAGTGCTGGGATTAGAGACGTGGCCACCGCCCCTGGTCCCCCAGAGTTTCTCATTCAGGCGAATTTGGGCGGGGCCTGATAATCTTCTTTTCTAACAAGTTCCCTGATGATGCTGATGCTGCTGTTCAGGGACCACACGCTAAGAGCTACTCATTTAGACTGCGTCAGTTGTTTTCAAATGTGGTGACGTCCCCACTTCCATCCCCAGTGGAATGAGTCTACTCATTCCCCCCCAGCTTGTCTACTCATTAACTGTGTGACCTTGGGCAGTTCTGTCCCTTCCCTGGGGACTTTTTCCAGGCTGTCAAATGGATTGTGTACCCCTACGGTTTGTAGCCAGGGTGAGGTGCCCCTGTCTTCTGTGAGTAAACAACTCCTGTGCCCGCTGGGCTGGAATAAGAGTGAAGATGGTCGCCCCCTCCTGAAACAACTTTTCCTTCTTGCAGAGAAGACCCAACCAGGCAGCGCTAAGGGCCCTGCCAGGCACTGGGAAGGAAGTGCAGAACAGATTCGGAGTAGGGGGTTACTTCTTGATCATTTAAGGAAGAGGAGCTGGGTTTTAAAGGGTGTGACCTGCTGGTAGCCGAGAGTTGCGTTTCCCTCTTATAGCAGCAGGTGGCGCTGCTCTCCTGCCCCCGCGGCAAGGCTGGCCCTCTGGCTTGCAGAGCTACCGCTGTGGGAAGGGGCTGGATGCACGCGCTGGGCTGAGAGAGGCGGAATAGTTAACCCGGGTTCAGCCGGGATTTCAGCCGGGAGTCTGGAGTTCAGGTTCTACTTACTTGCCCTTGTTCCGTAACCTTGCGTACATGTCTACCCATTCCTGTCTATACTGGGGGCGCTGGGCCAGAGAATCTCAGGCTCAGCAAAGGTGGTACCTCCTCCAAGAAACTTCTGGGCTCCTACTGGCTGGGCTACCATGACCCTACAGTGTCCCTCCCCAAAAAAACCTCTGCCCCCAGGAACTTGGCTCCAGTGAAAAGCAGTATGTGCCTTCACTGCCCTGGAACCCACACACTTGACTGTGGTAGATTTAAAAGTTTTTTTTTTTTTTTTTCATTTCACAAGGCTTTTTGTTGTTGTTTTAGTAGAGATGGGGTTTCACCACGTTGGCCAGGCTGGCCTTGAACTCTTGGCCTCAGGTGATCTGCCCGCCTTGGCCTCCTGAAGTGCTGGGATTACAGGTGTGAGCCACCATGCCCAGCCATTTCACACGTTTTATATGTTTACTTTTTAAAATGTGTTTGTTTGTTTGTTTGTGATATGGTTTTGCTCTGTTACCAAAGCTGGCATGCAATGTCCTGATTATAGCTCACTGCAACCTCAAACTCCTGGCCTCAAGCCATCCTCCTGCCTCAGCCTCCTGAGTAGCTAGGACCACAGGCACCACCACGCCCGGCTAATTTTTTTTTTTAACGTTTTATAGAGACCAGGTCTTGGTCTGTTGCCTAGGGTGGTTGGTCTCCAACTCCTGGCCTCAAGTGATCCTCCCACCTTGGCCTCCCAAAGTATTGGTATTACAGGCATGAGCCACTGCATTCAGCCATATTTACCTTTTAAACATTAAAATATTAAAATGTTAAATAATTGAATATTAGAAATTTAAAATATTAGAGGCAAGCGGAAGCCCACCACAAAACCTAGTCCTGATTATTCCTTTGCCCTCTTGGGACAGTTACCTTTATGAATTTGGCATCAACCCTTCCAGACTCTTATCTAATTTGATAGTAACGAATGTGTGTTTAAGAATGTTTTATGTGCTGTTTTGCGCATTGCTTTTCTCCCTTGGCACTGTGCCCCAGCCTTCCATCCCATTCGTGTGTGCCCTTCTCCCAGTCTCCCTTGTTCTGGTCTGTGCCCAAATGTCACTTCTTCAGGGGCCTTCCCAACCATAGTGTCTAAAACAGCCCCCTCCCCCATCATTCCGTCCCTTTATCCAGTTTTATTTTCTTCATAGCGTTTGTCACACTCTCCCAAATTTTCTTCTGTGTCTGCTTTTTTTTTTTTTTTAAGACAGAATCTTGCTCTATCACCCAGGCCGGAGTGTGCAGTGGCACCATCGTGGCTCACTGCAGCCTCCAACTTCTGGGCTCAAGCAATCCTCCCACTTAGCCTCCTGAGCAGCTGGGATTACGGGTGTGTGTCACCACACCCAGCTAATTTTTTATTTTTCTTTTGTAGAGATGGGGTCTCACAATGTTGATCAGGCTGATTTTCAACTCCTGGCCTCAAGCAATCCTCCCGTATAGGCCTCCCAAAGTACTGGGATTACAGGCGTCAGCCACCGTGCCTGGCCAAATGTACGTTCTTAAGGCAGGACTTAATCTGTCTTGTTTATCACTGTAGGTTCAGTGCTAAGAACAGTGCCTAAAAGATAGTAATGTTAATCAAAATCTGTCAAATGAATAAATTCCAGGTGAGTCTATCTCATTCTTTTTCACTGCTGCATGGTGTTCCAGGGTGTGAATGTAGCTGTTTGTTAGTCGTGATCGTGTTCATGGAAGCGTGGGGGCTTACAGTTATTTGCGGCTGTGAACGGCCCCCACCATCACCCTGCTCTTTCAATTGTATACCCAGGAGTGGAGCTGCCTGGCTGATGCATACGCCTATTTCCATCTTCTAAGACCCAGGCAAATTGCTCTCCAAAGTGGTTGTCCCAAGTGCCACCCTCTCTGGTGGAGTTTGGGAGCCTATTTTCCTTCCCTGCACTCCAACCAGTACTTCTTAGCCTTGTTTGGGATCATGAACGTGGTTGAGAACACAAGAAAGCCATGAGTCCTTTCCCCAAAAATACACACACACATTTTGGGCAGTTTCTGGGCCTCCCTGTATTTGATGATCTCCTTCCCTGGGGGACCCTGTATCAAATGTTTAGAAGCCTCATTATCTCATGGATGGGAACTGTGAGGCACAGGCAGGTGGCAGTGTGAATGAATGAATAAGTGAATTGATGAATGAAAGGGCTGTCGTTTTGTAGGAGGCAAAGGAGAGCCTTCAGACCCTGACCTACCCCCCAGTCAGAAAAAAAACCCCACCTATCTGGGTCACTCCAGTCCCGCCCTACCCTGGACCAGAAGGCACCAAGGACAGGCTCCAGTGGGTTCCTGGGCTCAGGCTTGGGCAGCTGCACCTATCAGCCCTGGAGAAGGCAGACCAAGCCTGGCACCCAGGGTGAAGGCAGGCAGTTGGGGAGCCACTGACTTCCCTGGGCTGAAAGAGAGTGAAACATCCATTCCTGGGGTGAAACATGCATCCCGCCTCCCATACAGGCATGCACTATAGGCTACAAAGCGCATTTGCCTCCAGCCCCTGCCTTAGCACTTCCATGGTACAGGAAATAGAGACTGCGATTAGGAGAAAGCTGTCATCCTCCGTCGTCATCATCGTCATCATCGTAGCTCCACTACTTTAATTCTCACAGTAGCCCCCAGAGGTGGACAGGACACAAATGATCTTTCCTGTTGGACAGACGGGTAAACTAAGGCCCGAAGCAGCGCAGCGACCTGCCGCAGAGCCCCCGGCGAGCGCGGGCGCGTTAACCGGCCCCCCACCCGCACCCCACTGGCCCATGCGCGCCGCCCTCCCTCGCGGCCCCTTCCCCGGGCCTGACCCCCGGCTCTGCCTGACAGATGACCTCAGCTGCCGCCAATCCATTGGTTCCAGCTCCCGGGGGGAGCTCAGAACAAAGCGCGCTTTGTGGCCGGGCGGTCCCCTCACCCGGCGCGTCCGCCGCCGGGACCCCCTCCGGAACTCCGAGCGACGCCCCCCGTCCGACAGCCGTGTAATGTCTTCCAGGCCGCGCGGCCCCTTCCAGAGCCCGAGGGCCGCCCTTGCCTCCCCCGGGGGGCTCCCCGGGGCCGTCCAGGGTGCTCCACCCGTGCTGGGCCCCCCAGGCAACCAGATTCGGGGGCATCCCCAGAGGGAGGCTCTGCTGGCTGCCCCCTGTCCCTGCCGAAGCAGCGGGAGGGCAGGGTCCAATGTCTGGGTTTGGATGCCAGGCAGGGGCTGTCACCTGATGATCTTATCCTTTTACCCTCAGCGCCACCGTCTGCAGTGGAAAATGCTGTTATTGCTTGGAGGTGCTGTTACTATTGTTGTCGCTGTTATTGTTATTATTTTGTGGTTGTGAACAGGAGTCATTTTCTTTATTTATTTAACTTTTTTTGAATAGGTCTTGCTTTGTGGCCCAGGCTGGAGTGCAGTGGTGTGATCACAGCTCATTGCAGTCTCCAACTCCGGGGCTCAAACCATCCTTCTGCCTCAGCCTCCCAAGGAACTGGGACCACAGGCACGTACCACCGTGCCTGGCTAATTTTGTAAGTTTTTTGCGGAGACAAACAACGTCTTGTTATGTTGCCCAGGCTAGTCTTGAACCCCTGGGCACAAGTGATCCTCCTGCCTCAGCCTCCCAAAGTGCTGGTGTGAGCCACTGCACCCCTCTGGGAATCACTTTAGATTCAGACAGATCTGGGTTTGAATTTGTTTGTGTTACTTACTAACTGTGAGACCTTGGGAAGTTAGTTCACCTGTCAGAACAACAAGAGTACCCAACATTTATTGAGCACCTACTATGTGCCAGACACTGCTCTGTGTTTAAAGGCTTTATTTAGCTCGTTTAATCCTCAAGGTAACCTTAGGAGGGAGGAGTTATTCTCCTCATTTTACAGAGGAGGGGACAGAGGCTCCAGCTGTCCTAAAGACAAATTCACCTCTCTGAGCCTCAGTTTTCTCATCTGTAAAAGGGGATAAGCATAGTAACTCCCCGTGGGCCATTCACTCTCATGAGTCTTGCCTCTTTCCCGATGAGGTCACGGAGGCTGTGAGCAGGTTCCTGGCTGCCCAGAGACATTCAGCATGGCTCTTCCCCTAAGGCCCTTCATCCTTGGAGTACCCTCCATGAGAGGGCAGCTCCAGTTGGGCTTACCTGGGATGGAGGTATAGGAGGAGGGTCTGCCCTGCAGCTGGAAACCTCTCTCCTAAGGGACAAGCTTGCTGCCCCAGCCTGCCCTTGAGGGTCAGTGGGTGGGGCAGGTAGAGAGAAAAGCTATATCCAGAGAGGGGACTGAGGGACCACAGTGAGGCTGGGCAGGGCTGGGAGTGACTGCCCTCCACCCTTCACACACACCCCTGGACATTCATTCTGCAGATCGGTACCATTCCAAGGCACTGGAGCCAACAGAGTACAAAACAGATGCAAACTTCTGTCCTCTTGAAGTCCACTCTGGGAGACAGGCAGTGACACACACAAAATATGTATCAAAGGTAATATGTGATGTCTGGTAGTGATATGTGCTCTGAGGGAAAAGCAGGGGAGGGAGGAAGAATGAGCTAGGAAATACTCATTTAGGTAAGGTGGATGGGCCTCTCTGAGAGGGGGCATTGACCTGGACAATGAGAGGAAAAATGCCCTGTGGGTGCCAGAGGGACGTGTTCCAGGCAGAGGGAACAGCATATGCAAAAGTCCTGAGCTGGGAGCCTGCACAGAGTGTTCAAGAAGCAGCAAGGAGGCCAGTGCGGTGGGGGCAGTGGGGGTGGGAGAAGGGCTGTGGCTGGGCAGGTGACGAGGCTGGAGAGGTGAGGGTCATCAGCTTGGGAGGGACCTCATAGCCAGGTGAGGACTTCGGCTTTTTCTCCACGTGAGCCGGGAGCCCTGTGAGGCTTTGAGCAGAGGAAGGACATGGTCTGGCTCTGGCTGCCGAGTGGAGCAGGAAGAGAAAGAAGGTGAAGGGGATGCTGCTGTCACCAGAGCCCCAGGTGATGCTTGGTGGATTGCACACGGGTAGAAAGAAGTGATCCAGATCAGGACATAACTTGAAAAATGAGCTGTTCCCTGTGCTGAGCTTAGAAACAGGTTTCTGGGCCGGGAGCGGTGGCTCATGCCTGTAATCCCACCACTTTGGGAGGCCGAGGCAGGTGGATCATGAGGTCAGGATTTCAAGACCAGCCTGGCCAAGATGGTGAAACCCCGTCTCTACTAAAAATACAAAAATCAGCTGGGAGCGGTGGCAGGCGCCTGTAATCCCAGCTACTTGGGAGGCTGAGGCAGGAGAATTGCTTGAACCCAGGAGGCGAAGGTTGCAGTGAGCCAAGATTGCACCATTGCATTCCAGCTTGGGCAACACAGAGCGAGACTCCGTCTAAAAAATAAAAATAAAAATAAAACCATGCTTCCTAAAGTCCCCTCAATGGCTCAATGGCCAACTGCACAATTTGGGCCATTTGGGACAGGAGGGCTTGCCATTACCTCAGGGACCATGGCCTTTGAATTTCTAAATCTATTTGCTTTTGTTTTAGTTTAAAAAAAAATAAGGAGACTTGAAATAGCCAGGGTAAATGGAAAATTTGGGCCAGACGCAGTGGCTCATGCCTGTAATCCCAGCACTTTGGGAAGCTGAGATGGGTGGATCACCTGAGGTCAGGAGTTCAAGACCAGCCTGGCCAACACGGTGAAACTCTGTCTCTTCTAAAAATACAGAATAAGCCGGGCATGGTGATGAGCGCCTATAATCCCAGCTGCTTGGGCAGCTGAGGCAGGAGAACTGCTTGAACCCAGGAGGTGGAGGTTTCAGTGAGCTAAGATTGTGCCATTGCCATCCAGCCTGGAGAAAGTTAGACTCCATCTCAAAAAAAAAAAAAATCCTATCATGTGGCACAAATAAAGGTAGCTGTAAATATAAAAACATAAATATAACCTTGTTACTAACTTCCTCCAGATTGGGCTGGTGTTAGAGATACACATCCCCACCAACCCTGACTCTCCTTGCAGGAATCAGGACTGGAAGAGATTGAAAAAGGATTAATCTTGCATCTGCATGTCCTCACCCTTTTTCATTGTATTTAACAAACAGAAAGTACTTTTGACATGCCAGGCCCTGTTCTCCAATATAAAGTCATTTAATCCTCACAACAAGCCAATGAGATGGGGACAATTATGACCCCCACTTTGCAGATGAGAAAACTGAGGCTCAAAGAGGCAAGGTCCTTGGCCCAGAGTCATACGGCAGGGATGAGGCAGAGCCAGGATTCAGCCTGGGAAGGCCCTCTCTGGAGGCCACTCTGGCAACCATCACATGACTGTCTCTTTTCTTTTAAAATAATTTTTTTTTTAGGCAAGTTCTGGCTGTGTCACCTAGGCCGAGGTGGAGTCATATGATCGCAGCTCACTGCAGCCTTGACCTCCTGGGCTCATGTGATCCTCCTGCCTCAGCCCCCTGAGTAGCTAGGACCACAGGTACGTGCCATCATGTCTAGCTTTTTTTTTTTTTTTGGAGACAGAGTCTCACTCTGTCACCCAGGCTGGAGTGCAGTGGCTCACTGCAACCTCCGCCTTTCAGGTTCAAGTGATTCTCCTGCCTCAGCCTCCTAAGTAGCTGGGATCACAGGCATGCGCCAACACGCCCAGCTTAATTTGTTTGTATTTTTAGTAGAGATGGGGTTTCACCATGTTGGTCAGGCTGGTCTCAAACTCCTGACCTCATGATCCACCCACCTCAGCCTTCCAAAGAGCTAGGATTACAGGCTTGAGCCACTGTACCCAGCCTTGATTTTTTTATTTTTATTTCTGTAGAGATGGGGGCATCTCACTATGTTCCCAGGCTGGTCTTGAACTCCCGGCCTTAAGCAATCCTCCTGCCTCAGCCTCCCAAAGCATTGGGATTACAGATGTGAGCTACCACACCCAGCCTGTTCTCTCTTGAAGTTGTTTCAGTATCACTTTGGGAAGCATGGAACTATTGGAACTAGAAGGGTCTTCAATTTTAACTTAGGAAATATTCATTGTCTACTAAAATATGTCATATCATATCACCTCTTGCTTAAAAGTGTTTGGAGATCAAATTTAGAAAACAATTCCAAACTCTTCACCATCAATACCCAAAATGTCCCCATCCAGTCAGGCTGGCCGCTTCCTAGTTTCCAATTGCTTTGTGACCTCAGGACTCCTGCACTTGCTCTTGCCTCTATCTGGAATGCCCTTTCTCTTGTTCTTCTGGCTTTGTTGCATTCTTCAGGTCCCAGCTCAAATATTACCTTCCTAGAGAGACTCCCCTTTCCTCTCCATAGCCCACCATGCTCTTCCCAACAGTCTCACTCTGCGTTTCCTTCATAGCATGGAATCATTGTGTTTGTGTGCCTATGTGCTTGTTCTTTGTCCTGCCGCCCACTATGATATAAGCTCTGTGCAAGCAGAATCTGGTGGGCACAGCGGCCAAGCACCTGGGCAGAAGGGCCCAGAGAAGGGCAGCCTGGGGAGGGCAAGTGTTTGGGCTGTCCCCAGACAGGGAAGCGGATGTGTCTGTGGGGCCCCAGAGAGCACAGGGTCTCCAGAAAGATAAACTTAATATGAGAAAATGTCTTTGACACACTCCTAGTGGTTCAGATGCGGAAAGGGCTATGTCATAAGGTAGTGAGTTCCCCATTCTAGGAGCTATGCAAGTTGAGATAGGACAACCTCCCAATGTGCTGGGGCTGTGTAGAATGGATGAGATAGGTATTCATTTGCTTGCTCATTTACCCATTCCTGCATTCATCCATTCTATCTCCTATCTATCCATTTATTTACTGACTACAAAGTTTACTGTGTGGTGGGCAACCTTCATGACTTTGGCCACACCTACATGGTATCTGTATTATTATTTACTTAATAGCCTCAACATGTGGTGGTGGTGGTGGTGGTGCTGGTGGTTCTGAGACAGAGTCTCGCTCTGGGGTGCAGTAGCACAATCTCAGCTCACTACAACCTCTGTCTCCCAGGTTCAAGAATTCTCATGTCTCAGCCTCCTGAGTAGCTAGGGTTACAGGCATGCACCACCCTGCCCGGCTAATTTTTTTGTGTTTTTAGTAAAGATAGGGTTTTGCTAAGTTGGCCAGGCTGTTCTCAAACTCCCGACATCAGGTGATCCATCCACCTTGGCCTCCCAAAGTGCTAGGATTGCAGGCGTAAGCCACCATGCCCAGCCTTCAATATGTGTTTTTAAATCAACTTTGAGGTATAATTTACATACAATAAAATGCACCTATTTTAAGTGTTATCGTGCAATGCATTTTGAAAAACGTACACAGCCATGTAACTACCACCATAAGCAAAACACAGAACATTTCCATCACCCCACAGATGCTCTCGTGCCCCTTTTCAGTCAAGCCCTCTTCCCCACCCTAGTCCTGATCACTTCATCAGAAAGTGCCAAACACTTCCAACTCCCACTGGCCATGTCCAAACAAAGGAAAAATCAGAATCCCTTGTCACAAATAAAAGGTAACTGACCAAAATGAATAAAATGGAAACTAAACAACATTCTCAAATTCTAGATGGATAGTGTTGTCCATAGAAGCTCTGAACCCAAGACCAGCCTTCTTGGGGTGGGCTTTGGGGGAGTTGGGGGAGAAAGAGAGAGAAAGAGAGATCCACAGGTGCTAGAAACACGTTCCTGGCATCATCAGAGACTCTCTCCTTGGCGTGTGAGAATGACTGGGAGGTAGTGAAAAAGGAACAACTTTTTCACTGTTGATTTATTGTTGTTTAATAACTTGTTGCTGTTCACCCGTATCATCTTTTATCCACACCCCACTCCCAACCCCATGATGCAAGTTCCACGTTTGGGAAACACGGCAGCTCCTCATGTTCCCTTTCAGTCACCCGCTCATCATTCACGCACATGACACGTGTTTATTAGTAGCTACTCTGGGCCAGCACTGGAGCTACAGAGAAAAACTATGAGTCAGCCTGGAGTGTGGCATCATGCCAGGCACATAGGTGACCCTCAGAAAGTATCTGTTGAATGGATTGTTGTGAAATGAAAAACACAAATACCTATGTTCTCCTTGATACTCTAGGCTGTTGCTCTAACAAAAGTTGCCTGGAGCAATCAAGAAAGGCTTCCCAGAGGAGGTGGCCCTTGAACAGAAACTTGATAAAGTTCATTCTCCTTCCACTCATTTGACAGATGAGGAAATAGAGGCACAGAAAGGTAAAGTGACTTGCTCAAGGCCACACAGGAAGAAGAGAGAGAAATGAGGGATGGGCAGAACCCAAGACTCGGGACCCCAGCCCACCATTTCTCCCAGGGGCTGGGCCAGGTCTGAGGCCAGCAGACAGGAGGGCAGGCCTGGGGAAGGGGGCTCCCAGGTCCTGAGTCTGGAATCCATTTGCTCCAGCCCAGAAATGTTTTCCCAAAGAGAAAGTGGGAGGCCCTGGCCCTACCCCTCCCAGCACCACCACTCCCCCTACAACCATCTGCTCCCTGTTTATTTATTTATACTTAAGTCTCACCTCCCAACCCTGCCAGGGGCACCAAACATACCGGCATCCCTGCAGAGAGTGGAATTAGGGGTAGAGAGGCACTGTTAGCCCCCATCAGAAGGGAAAACCCAGGTCTGAGAGCTCCTCAGCCCTATTGCCCAGCAGAGATCAGTCAGGAGGACTGGGCTCAAATGCCAGCCCTGCTGGTCCCTGGCTGTGTGACCGCTCTGTGCCTCAGTTTCCTCATCTGTAAAATGGGATTGCTAATAACAGCCACCACATGGGGTTGGTAGTGAAGATTCAGTAAAGTGCTTTGGACAGCGTCTGACACAGGCACGCTTAACGAGCAATGCTGTCTTGGTATGTGTTTGAGCAGCACATTGCCCCTCTGGGGTCTATTCCCTCAACTCCGCAGTGGACAGCTTGCTGCACAATCTAAGGGCCCTTGCAACCAAATGTCTGAGGGTTTGTGAGGGCCACAAGACCTGTTCCTTCCCCAGGACCCTTACCCCGGCCCTGGCTGAGGACAGGTGGATGATGCCAGTGCCCTGCCTCCAGGCACAATTGTCCCTCGGCCATCTCCTAATCTGCAGGAAAGGCAAAGCCACACCTTCTTCAGCCCCACAGGAAGCCGGCGATCTTACCTCGGCTCCCTGAGTCACCCCCACCCCAGAAGGCTGGCGCTGGCTTCCATCCACAGTGGCGATGACTAGCACAGTGAATGCAAATCCCGGGAAACTGGGCCCAGCTGCTCATTAATGGTAATTAGCTCAGGGTCTGTCAGCTGCGAAGGAGCTGCAGGGCCCAGGCTGCTACCCCCGGGCTTTGTTCTGGTGCCACCCGCTCCCCACCCTCCACAGACCCAGCCTTCCTCCTCCTCAAGCTGCAGAGGACTGTGTGTGCTCAAAACTGACACTTCCCTCCCAAAATGGACACTCCCCTCCCTCCCAATTTTCCCATCTCTGCCTTCATCCCCTTGCCTGAGCCCCCACTCCCCTTTTGTCCCTATCCCTCTCTCTGAGTCTACAACCCCCGTCTGAGTCTCATTCTCTCTGCACCACAGCCCCTCTCTGAGCCCAGTTGCTGCTGGGTCCCTGTCTATTTCACTCTCTGCGCTTACATCTCCTCCCTTGAGCTCCCTCTTCCCTGACCAACCCCTCCTGCTCCATCTCCCTGAGCCCACTTCCACCCTGCTCCGGCCTGACTCATCTTCAGAGCCTATGCCTCCCCACAGCCCCTATTCCCCTTGCAGATCACACCATACTTGGGTGTGCACTTGAGATGCTGTGCCTCCTAAGGCCTTTCAGAGTTGTCACAGGCAATCTAGGCTGACCCCTCCATTCTGGAGGCCATATCGGCCTGGTCTGCACAGGCGAAGGGAAAACTTGCCACAGGCACAGCCGAGGGGCCACCTTGGCTTGGGGGCTTCCATAATCCGACAGGAACAATGCGGTGGGAGCCTTAAGAGGCCAATGAAGGGACATGGAAACCTTTACTGGCCATGCCTCACTGTCTGCTGGATGCTGTGCGAAGTTTATTTCCTTCTTATTGCCTCAAGGAGATGGAGGCTCAAGAGATGTCATCTGCCTGAGTCTCACAAGAGGGCCTGAGCTGAGATCAAACCAAGCAAGGCTCACTCCACATCCCGACTTCTCTCTGCTATACCCCCAGGCCTCCCAAGCCCTGCCCCAGCCCCTCTGGCCTACCCACGCCTGGCAAGAGGAGGCGGGAGGAACAGAAGCCCCAAGAAGGGCAGGAATTGGTGAGGGAGAAAGAGGGGAGGCAGGTGTCTGTGGGGATGCTCTATCCTGGCCTTCCTCAATCCGCAATCCCCCCACCCCAGCAGGCCCCTGACCCCCTCCAGCCCATTCTCATCTGGCCTCCATGTGCTGGCGCCTGCACCTGAATACACACTCCCCACCAATCTGTCTTGGGCTGTCAGAGGATCAATGGGGCTCCCAAGGCCTGGCCCAGCAGGGAGCTGGAGGGGAGTCCCTAACGAGAGTTGAGAGGGGACCGGGGGTGGGGAGGAAGCAGGGAGAAGCCAGGCTGAGAACGGGAGCATGAGCCTAGGTCTGGCATTTTGTTGAAAGGGCCCTTGGAAGGACTGGTTCCCCAATAGTAAGACCTGTCAACTCTCTTATTCAGGGGTTCCAGGCTGCTTTCCAAGTCTGTTTTGCCTCTGATGTTAGGACCTGTCCCTTCCCCACTCTGAGCCTCAGCTTCCTTATTTGTGAACCTGAAAGAGATTGACTACCCTGGGATTGCACCTCAGATGGACCTAAGTTTCTAAAATCAGCAAGAGATCTCTCTTTGTGTTCAGATATGAAATGGTCTCCAAAATGTTAAATGAAATAAAGCAAGACGCAGATCACGTGTCTATTTAGCTACCTTCTGCATGCACATAACTCGAGAAGAAGATGGATGAGTGGATTCGCTTGTCTATGCATAGAACATTTCTGGAAGGACACAAGAAACAGTGAGACTAGGGATGGCTTGCGGAGAGGATCAGGGTGGCTGGGGATGGAGTGGGTGGGAGACTTGCCTTACACTCTTTTATACTGTTGGAATATTGGTCCATGTTTATGTATTCCTTTATCAAATAACAATTGCATCTATTGCAAAATAGATCATCCTGCTAGGAAATATATGGGCAGGAAATTTAAAGAGAAATAGAATATTTACATAGTATCAGTGTATCTTCCTATAAGGTATTTGTTAATTACAAAGAGAAAAATGGTAACTTTACAGTAGGAAAAACTGGCAGACACCACCTTCACCAAGTGATAACAGTGAACATTGCTAATAGTGGGACAAGTCGGCATCATGGGCCCCCTGATGGGATGCACTGTGAAGGACAAAGCATCACTGATGCGGTGTTCTTGCCACAAGTGCCTGATCTGAATCCAAGCATAAAGAAATAACACAAAAATCCAAACAGAGGGACAATCTGCAAAACAACTGGCCTAAACTTTTCAAATAATGTTGACCATAAAAGTCAAAGAAACTGTTCCAGGCCGGACACGGTAGCTTACACCTGTAATCCCAGCACTTTGGGAGGCTGAGGCAGGTGGATCACCTGAGATCAGGAGTTCAAGACCAGCCTGGCCAACATGGTGAAACTCCCTCTCTACTAAAAAATACAAAAAATTAGCCAGGCATGGTGGCGAGCACCTGTAATCGTAGCTACTCAGGAGGCTGAGGCAGGAGAATCGCGTGAACCCGGGAGGCGGAGGTTGCAGTGAGCCGAGATCGTGCCATTGCACTCCAGCCTGGGCAACAAAAGTGAAACTCCATCTCCAAAAACCAAAACAAAACAAAACAAAAACAAAAACAAAAAACTGGCCTAAACTCTTCAAATAATGTCAGTCATAAAAGCCAAAGATACTGTTCCAGGCTGGGTACAGTGGCTCACGCCTATAATCTCAGCACTTTGGGAGGCCGAGGCAGGTAATCACTTGAGGTCAGGAATTTGAGACCAACCTGGTCAACGTGGTAAAACTAAAAAAATACAAAAATTAGCTGAGCGTGGTGGCATGGGCCTGTAATCCCTGCTACTCAGGAGATTGAGGCAGGAGAATGGCTTCAACCTGGGAGACAGAGGTTGCAGTGAGCCGAGATGGCACCACTGCACTCCAGCCTGGGCAACAGAGCAACACTCTGTCTCAAAAAAAAAGAAACTGCTCCAGATAAGACTAAAAAGAAGACTAAAGAGACATAAACATTAAATACAACGTGTGTCCTGGACTGGTTACTGAGTGGGTGGGGTGGGGGGGTAGAATTCTTTTTGTTTATTAGCTACAAAGGACATTAGTAGAACTGACAAAATTTCAATAGGTCTATAACATAGACAATAGCATTGTATCAATGTCCTGATTTTTCTCTGTCCTGCGATTTTGTAAGAGAATATTCTTGTTTTTAGAAATATACATGGGATAATTAACTTAGACGTAAAGAGTCAACATGTCTGCAACTTATTTCCAACAATTCAGACACTGGGCAAAAATATATGCAGAGAGAGAACGAAAAAGCAAAGAAGGCAAAATGTTAACATTTAAGGAATCTGGGTGACGGGTATATAGGAATTCTTTGTACTATTATTGCAAACTTTCTGTAAGTCTGAAATTATTTCAAAGTAAAAAGTCAGGTATAAATAGAGTCATTGGCATAGCTGACATGCCAATGCCGTTATGTTCAGGTGTTGTGTTAAGTGCTTGGCACATACGATCAGATTTCATCCTTGTAACTACCCCATGAGGAAAGTGTAGCTATTTCTCATCTTTGTGCAGATGAGAATCTTGGGGCACAAGGTGGTTAAACAACTTGCCCAAGGTCACACAGCTGGAACAGATGATGCCCAGGGACTCTTCTTCAGCATCATTGGATAGCTCTAGGAACAAACGGGCCTAGGAATCAGAATTCCATGATAGGAATCCAGGGCTGTGAATTGTTTTCTCAGCACTGGGATTATGCTGTTATTGGAATGGAGCCTTGATGTCATTATTCACCCTTCCGTCAAATATTCACTCATTGATCTGTCCAACCACATGTACTGAGCACCCACTGTCAGCCAGACACTGGAGCTGTAAAGGTGAGTGAATGGACACGAGCTTATGGAGCACCCACCATTTACCAGGCTCTGGGTTCAGCATGGCAGTTAAAGAGATGAGCCAGACCCATCCCTGTCCTCCAGGAGCTCACTGGCCATCAGGGGAGAGTAGCAGGTGAGCCAACCAGAATAGAGACATGTAAAGGGCTGTGGGAACCCCAAGAAGTGGAAGGCTGGAAAAGGTTCCACTGAAGAGAGGGCCTTTAGGCCAGATTTTAATGGATGTGTAGGAGTTCCTAAAATGGTGAAAGGAGCACTCTTTTTTTTTTTTTTTTTTTTTTTTGAGACGGAGTCTAGTTCTGTTGCCCAGGCTGCAGTGCAGCGACGTGATCTCAGCTCATTGCAACCTCTGCCTCCCAGGTTCAAGCGATCCTCCCACCTCAGCCGCCCAAGTAGCTGGGATTACAAGCACCTGCCACCACGCCTGGCTAACTTTTGTGTTTTTAGTAGAGACGGAGTTTCACCATGTTGGCCAGGCTGGTCTCGAACTCCTGACCTCAGGTGATCCTCCCACCTCGGCCTCCCAAAGCGCTGGCATTATAGACATGAGCCACTGCGCCTGGCAAAAAGGGCACCCTTAATGGAAGAAACAGCACAAGCAAAGGCTCAAAGTAGGAACAAGTAGGTTTCTGGGATGGGGTGTGGCCTGGAGTGACTGGAGCACTGTGAGAAAGGTAGGGAAATGAGATTGGAGAAGCAGCAAGCCAGCTAGGGAAGGACCTTAGGTGCCAGACAGTTGTTATAATTAAGCCCCGGAGAGTCCAGTTAAATATTTCCTTCTTCTTCTTTCCTCTCCTCCTTCTCCTTCTTTTTTGTATCAAGTACAGAGAGCTGAGTTAATCCCATTTCTCAAGTCATAGCTCATTGTCATCACACACTTCACTTTTATTTTTTCCTCAACCCTACTCCTTTTCCCCTTACTCCCAACCATCGTGGCCATCCACTTGTGTGGAACTGACACGTGATGGTGAAGGCAGCATGTGGTGGTGTGAAGCACAAGGATTCTGGAGTTGGACTGTCTGGATTCAAAGCTGGGTCCACATCTTACCAGCTGTGTGACTCTGAGCAAGTTACTTGGCCTTTCTGTGCTTCTGTTACTTAATCTCCATAAAATACTGATAAAACTGATACTATCTACATCACAGGACAGTTATGAAGATTAAATAAGTTGTCACTTGAAAAACACTTGGACTAGTATAGGTATCTATGTGATAAATAAATCTCAGCCAGGCACAGTGGCTCACACCTTAATCCCAGTGCTCTGAGAAGCCAAGACAAGAGGATTGCTTTAGGCCAGTAGTTCGAGACCAGCCTGGGCAACATAGTGAGACCCTGTGTCTATGTAAACATTTAAAAATTAGCTGGGCATGGTGGTGCATGCCTGTAGTCGCAGCTACTAGGAAGGCAGATGGGGAGCATCACTTGAGCCCAGGAGTTCCAGGCTGCAGTGAGCTGTGATCATGCCACTGCACTCCAGCCTCCTGGACGACAGAGCAAGAGCTTGTCTGTAAAATAAATAAACAAACAAATAAACCTCAAGCAAGTTGCCCACTACATACTTGGATATATTGTTACCCTTAGAAAATGCTTACATCACAGCCTCTTCCTTTCTATCTATTCCTTCCGTTTTAGCGCTCTCATCCAATCCCATGTCTTTAGTTTTATGTCAATGACGCTCAAAGTGTATCTCCAGTTTTGGTCTCACCCTGAACTGCTGCCTTGACACTTCTGCTAGAACGCCTAACAGCTATCAGATCTAACCTGCCACCTGTCCAAAACCTGCTCCACGTCAGCCTTCCCTAATCAGGCTTCCTTCCCTTCAAACAGGCCTCATGCCTCGAGGTCATTCTGGGTTCATCTCCTCTCAAATCCAACATTAGATCTTTCAGCACATCATGCTGGATCTACCTATAAAACACATCCAGGACCCAGCCACTTCCACCGTCACTATCCAAGCCTCGCTCATCTCCCACCAGGCCTGCTGTGGCATCTGCTCTACTGGCCTCTGCTCTCAGCTCCCACTTCCGCCCCCTCAACATTCTCTTTACTCAGCAGCCAGAGTGATTGTCTCAAAAACTGAATCTGATTGTGTCACTCCTCTGCCTAAACTTCCAGCAAATAAGCGCCATTGGAAAACAGAACAAACCCCAGCTCCTTTCAATGACCCCCAGACCTCCGGGGTCTGCTCCTCCACTTTCTCCTCCTCACTTCCTGCATTCACCTCATTTACTCCTCTGCAGCAACACCTGCCTCTTGGCTGTGCCTTCATCACACTAGGCACCTCTCACACCCCAGGGCCTTTGCACTTGCCATTCCCATTTCCTGGAACCCTCTTCCTGCTAGTCTGTTCTCAACTGTCAACTTCATGGCGAAGCTTCTCCTGGCCAACCTGCTCAAAAGGTGATATCTTCTTCTTTGCTTAATTTTCCTCTTGATTTGTTTTTCTTACTTGTGTGTCTCCACAAATAGAATGCACATCCCATAGATGTGCAAAAAAACGAGAATTTTTGTTAGTTTTACTCATTGCTGTGTCCTGAGTACCTAGAACAGTGCCTGGCACACAGTAAGGCCTCATAAGGATTTGTGGAATGAATGTAAGACAGGTTCAGTGCCTGGCACCAAGGAAGGTTTGGAAATGAATTAATTAATTAAAGGCAGGAAGAGATGGAAGACAGCTGGGACAATTGGCTCAGAAGTCATCCAAGAGAGTACCAGCGTCCCAAGATCCCAAGGACACCCCTCCCAGTCCCTGGAAATGCTGCCTGCCAGGGAGCAGGTGCCCTCCACACCCAGAGGCCTGCACATCCTGGACCTAAACCCCCAAGGCTAAGAAGATATAATCACATACTCCAGCTTCCCCACCATCCCAGGACGCAGGAGCCCAGAGAGACAGATGTCCTCTTGAATTCATCGTATTCTCCTCCTCCACTGTTTCTGGGAAAATGCAAGGTGTGGTTTGGAAAGACCCTTCTGTCCCATCACTGCAGCTGGGCTGTGAGCCCTGACCTCAGCTTCTGGGCTTCAGTCTCTGGACACCTGGAAGGAGATGCCTCCGTACAGAGAAAGGGCTATGGGCTGCTAGAACACAGCAGGACCCCACTGGGGTCTGGGGTTGGGGCAAGGGAGCCAAATGCGGGGAGGTGGGACATCTTAAACCCATCAGGGCTGGGAAACAGGGGGATGGGGAAGTGATGGAGGCCCCGTGACTAGGGACACCCAAATGCTGTGGCTGGCAAAGCCCTTCAGAAGAGTGGCTGTCAAACTTATCCAAACCTTTCTCTTCACCCTTGTCCTTCACTGTCCTCCTCCTCTGCCTCCCACTCCACTTCTTTAAAGCTGTGGTACCAGTGGGGCAGGGCTGCACCAGGGTTGGTGAATGGGCTCTGATAGTCTCCTGTGCTACAAATCCCAGCTGCCTCCTTTGCTAGTCCTCTGACAAGTGACTTAACCTCTCTTTGCCTCAGTTTACCCCTCTTTATAAAGAGCATAGTAACAGTGCTACTTCCGAGGGTTAATGAGTGGCCAAAATGAGGAAATGCGTCTGCCAGCTGACAGCACGCCTATCACATAGTGAGCGCTCAGTAAATGGTGGCTATTCTTTTTAAACATAATCTGCCATAGAGACCAATCTAAGACACAAGGGAAAGAACGCCAGCTCTGCTGAAAGTTGGGGTCTTCTGATATTTTGTGGCAGCCACTGAGGCACCTCTCAGAAGCTAAACCTAAAATCACCCCAAAATTAACTAAAGTTTTCACTGTGCAGATGGGAAAACTGAAGCCCAAAAAGAGGAAGCTAATTCTCAGCCATTCCCGATACAACAATTTTTTTTGCAAACCTACTTGGTGCCAGGCCCTGTGCAAAGCATCAGGGGTGGAGGGGACTGGGGAAAAAAACCCACTACTCTGCCTGCCCTCATGGGGCTTACCCTCTAGCTCCAGACAGGAAAAGATAACTGAATGTTGACCACGCAGAGTAGATGCCAGAAGGAAAAACAGAAGGAGCACCGTCAAAGGCCAGCTTGGGAGGCACATTTGGGGACAGAGAACCCATTACCTGGAGCAGGGAGTTGGTGGGGTTACATTGTTAGAGCTGAGACCTCCAAGAACAAGAAGGTGCCATGTGAAAGAGGGAAGAGGGCAAGTGGATGTTACCAGCGCTGTTGTTTGTAATAGCAAAAAATAAAAACCACCCAAATGTTCATCAACATGGACTTCAGATACTATATCGTGATATTAATATATTCATATAAGGGAAGAATGCCCAGCAGTGCCAATGAATGGCAGCTGCCTGCCTCAATGCAGATGGGTCGCCAATGCACAGCATGGAAGGAAAAGAGCACACGAGGTAGGATACACAGAATCCATACAATCTATATGCACTTCTATACATTTTTAAGAATGATGTTTGAACTTGAGAGGTGGAGGTTGCAGTGAGCCAAGATCGCGCCATTGCACCCCAGCCTGAGCAACGAGAGCAAAACTCCATCTCAAAAAGAAAAAAATTTAAAAAAAAGAAGGAAATATAGTCCTATGTATTGGGTAAGGATTTATTATATGTGGTAAAAGGTAAAACATTCATGGAAATAATAAACATCAGGATTGTGGCTTCTAAGAGGGTGGATGGGGATGGTGGGAAGGGATACCAGGGACCCTCTGTATTAGCAATCGATCCTGCATTAGAAATCATCCCAAAACATAATGTTTTAAAAGTACTAACAGTCGTTTTTTATATCTCACAGTTTCTGAGGGTCAGGAATCTGGGCGTGGATTAGCTGGGTGGTTCTGGTCCTCAGGAAGCTAAATTCAGCTGTCAGCTGGGGCTGCAGTCATCTGAAGGCTTATTGGGTTGGGGAGTTGGAGGGTGAGCTGGAGAATTTGCTGCCAAGCCAAAGAGGGTTCATCTGGGTGGCTAGCAAATTTGTGATGATTGTTGATCAGGGACTGGGAAGAGGGGAGAGGGCCTCAGTTCCTCTCCATGTGGGCCCACCCATGTGTCCTGGGTTCTGTCACAACATGGTGGCTGGGTTCCAAAAGTGAGCATGGAGAGATAGATGGACAGATGGACAATTAAGCAGAAGTTGTATCCCTTTTGTGACCCATCCTCATTCACCACATCCTCTTCATTAGACATGACTTGCTAAGCTCAGCCCATACTCAAAGGTAAGGAGAATGTAACTCTACTTTTTGAAGGAAGGAGTGTCCAAGAATTTGTGGACATACTTAAAACCATTCACTCTGAATTCTATTTGAAAAGTTTTAGGCCAGGCGCAGTGGCTCGTGCCTGTAATCCCAGCATTTTGGGAGGCCGGGGCAGATGGATCACGAGGTCAGGAGTTTGAGACCAGCCTGACCAACTTGGTGAAATCCCGTCTCTACTAAAAATACAAAAATTAGCCGGGCATGGAGGCGTGCCCCTGTAATCCCAGCTGCTCAGGAGGCTGAGGCAGAAGAATCACTTGAATCCAGGAGGCGGGGGTTGCAGTGAGCCAAGATTGCGCTGCTGCACTCCAGCCTGGACGACAGAGCGAGACTTCGTCTCAAAAAAAAAAAAAAAAAAAAGAAAGAAAAGAAAAGTATTATTCCTTAAACTGAGCAGTGAGTACATGGGATTTTATTCTGTTTTCTCTGTACTTGTTTGTGTATTAAGTAACAGAGGGAGACGGGCAGAGGGGAGGAGTGTTTCAGGCAGAATGAAGGAGAGTCGTGATGGTGAGTGGCAATGAAGGTGAGGACAGTGGCCGACGAGGGCAGAGCAGTGGGCAGTGCCCAACCAACTTGTTGGCTGATGTTGCATCATGGACACAGTCAGGACCCTGGGCATCTTGGAAGCAGCAGAGGCTCTCTGCCCCCTCTGAGCCCCCACACCTGGCGTGATCCTGGCCTGGAGGAGGTGGTCCCAGTGTTAGTGGTAATTCCTTCTCTGAACACAGCTCCTGGGTGCCTGCTCTTCTGAAGTGCCATCCACCCCTCTCCCCTGACATCTGGCTCTTTTCCCCAGGAGTATCCTTCCACAGATATACCATTTGTCTATAAACATATCCACAACCACATACACTGGTATCTTCCCCCAAATGGAAGCCTATTCTACATCCTCTTCAATACCCTTTTTATAGCCTTTTTGACATAATTTGGGACTCTTACATGTTAGTACATAGCAAGCTCCCCCACTCTTTTTTATGGCTTATAGTACTCCATCATGTGGATGTGCTACAGTTTAACCAACCCCCTATTCACACACATTTATTTTGTTGGCCTTTGTTATTACTTTTTAGATTTTAAATGTAGAGAGTTGAGTTTAATAAGACCTCAATTCATGGCAGATTATCATAACTGACCCCTGTGTGCCCTCCTTTGTTTTGTTTTGTTTATCTCTCTCTAGTTATTCCTTTTTATCCCATTTCCCCTTCATATTTTCTGCACCTCCATAGATTCTGATGGGTTCTTTGTGCATTCTGTGGTGTATAAGTCTTCATGTAGAACATAACAGACTTGTATGTGTGGCTTCACCTGTGACTTCTGATTGCTGCCTAGAGCTCTTTGCACCTACCATGTATTCCTTTCTACCACCCCAGTAATGGACACCTCGGTGGCCTCTAACTCTCTGTTGCCACAGCAATATGGCCATGTCCTCTATGGGCTGATAAGAGAATTTTGTCTGGACATATAGCCAGGAGTATAATTGCTGTGTCATAGGGTATATCTATTCTGGTTATCTTTTGCACTACAATAAACTACCCTCAACTTAGAGGCTTAAAGCAACCACATTTGTTTTGTTCATTACTTTGTGAGTGAGGAATTTAGGAAGGACTCAGCTGGGCGGCTCCTATCTGAACCTTGTGGTATCAACCGAAACAGCTACGGCTGGAGGTTCCCTTTCAAGATGGCATCTTCACTCATGTCTACAGCCTTGATGTTCCTGGCCTCTCTCTCCATCACATGGTGTCTCATCCTAGAGAACTTTTTTCCATTGTTAGCAGGACTTCCTCACAGAATGGCAGTCTTGGGGTGGTTGGAGTTCTTTCATGGCAGCTGGCTTCCCCTCAAGTAATTGTTCCAAGAAAGAGGAAGTAGAAGCTGCCAATCTTTTAAAGCCTAGGCCTGGAAACTGACACATCATCACTTCCACCATAGTTGTTTGTCAAAGCAGTCACAGGCCAGCCCGGATTCAGAGAGCAGATACATAGACCTACATCTAGATGGGAGGAATGTCAAATAATTGGTGGCCATAATTTATGCACCCAATGTACAGATTTAACTGGACAGATTGCTTTCCAGATGGCAGCTCCAGTCCACACACCCCCAGTGCTGTCTCCACATCTTCACCCTTACTTGGCTCTGTCCAGCCTCTTCAGTTCCCCCTTCACACTGCAGTAAACATTCTTGTAGATGAGTCTTTTCACACACGTGCAAGTACAAATGTAGGACAAAGTCCCAAAAGCAGATACGCTAAATCGAAGGCAAGTGCATTTGCAATCTTGACAGATATTGCCAGCCCTTTGATAAACCCTGGGTTCCATCTCCTCACAACAGATCCAGAATCTGACCACTTCTCACCATCTCTATTGCTACCACCCTTCCCCAAGCCACCCACGTCCCTGGCTCCCAGCTTCTGCCCTGGCCCCATTGTCCATTCTCCACAGCATAGCCAGAGGGATCCTCTCAAATCCCAGGTCAGATTCTCCTCGTCTACTCAGAAGCCTATGATGGTCTCCCACATTACTCAGAGTAAGACACCCTTACGATGGCTCTGAAGCCCCACCTGTGTGACCCCGTGACCTCTCTCACCTCTTTCCTTCTGCCCATCCCTTCACTGCCCCATCCTAGGCTCCACACATGCTCTCCACATCTTCATACTTAAGGTTCCCTCTACCTGAAATGCTCTCATTTCTTTCCCCAGTGCATGCTATACTAAGTTGTATATTCATTCATTGTGTGTCTCCTCTCCAGAAAATAAGCACAAGGCAAAGGGACTTGGTTGGATTTATTTACTGCAAATCCTTAGCACCTGAACAGCACCTGGCATTTGGTAGGAGCTCTTACATTTATCTTAAATATTTGTGGAACTCAATCACCCTCCATAGAGATTGTAGCAATTTGCATCCCACCAGAAATGTCTAAGTCTCAGTAACTTGAATTGATCCAAACATATGGTTCATATGTTTTAAGTTCATGTTTCCCCTGCTCAAGAACCTTCAAGGACTTCCTGTTACCTTGCTTGGTGCAACTGGAACCCAAGACCTTTTAATACTAGGAGCAAGAGTTTCTCCACTTCTTATGGAAAGAAGCCCATGGATGTTTCAATGTTAAGTTTTTATCTTATCGATTTTTTATAAATGATTAGCATGGACTCCCATTTAACTAAAAAATCACTAAGAGATAGAGATACCTCACAAACAATGAGTTCACTGTTCGGGAGCTTCTAATGGTATAATGAAACTTGTCACAACTTAGGGCCAATAAACAACACAACTGATAGCTTGAACCAAGTTCTTTCTCCTAGCTGAGCCTCAGTTTACCCATTGGTAGAATGAAAATAGCATTATCTCATATGGTGTGTTGGGTACTTTTTAACTCACTCAGTCCTCAATACAACTAGAAGAGATGGGTACTATTATTATTCTCTTTTTCAGTTGAGGGAACTGAGGCATAGGACAATTAAATAACATGTCTAAGTTTCCACATGTGAGGAGTGATGGGGCCTGGGTTTGAACTCCTACACACAAATAGTCCTCCTCCCACCCCACCCCCAAGCCTGGCTTCAAGGCTAGATATTTATTCTTTGTTTGTTTGTTTGTTTGTTTTAAATTTTTTTAGAGACAAGATCTCGCCCTGTTGCCCAGGCTGAAGTGGAATGGTGCAATCATAGCTCACTGCAGCCTTGAATTTCTGGGCTCAAGCAATCCTTCCACCTTAGCCTCCCAAGTAACTGGGACTACAGGTGCACACTACCACACCCAGCTAATTTTTTAAAAATTATTTAGTAGAGATGGTTTCACCATCTTGCCCAGGCTGGTCTCGAACTCCTGGACTCAAGCCATCCTCCTACCTTGGCCTCCCAAATTGCTGGGATTACAGACACGAGCCACCGTGCCTGGCTAGATGTCGACTCTAGTGGCATATTTTAGGGAAGTGGTGTGCTCACAGGTATAGCCTTTCTAGGGGTAGGGGGAGGAGGTGGCCTGTGAGTGGGAGATAGTCTCTGACCAGATTGAAATATACACAAAAGGCACAGGGTTGAAATCGTGCTGTGCCAAGTTCATGGTCCCCTCTGGGGTATGAACTGAGACTCTCGGTCTCCCAAATGGCTTCTCAATAACATCTGATTCTTTATCATCATTGTAATAGTTACCATTAATAACAGCTAACATCTATTGCACGTTCATTGGGTACTAAGACTTTTCTCTGCGTTTTTGAATCCCTCAATAGCCCTAGGAAGTTAGTGATTCACATTAACCCCATTTTACTGATGAAGACACAGAGCTCAGGGGCCAAGTTGGGATTTGCTCCCTGTGCCGCCACCCACTAATGGGTCCTTGAAGCGTCTCTGTTTACAGAGGACTTTCATGCATTATCTCATTCGATTTCACAGCCACTCCTTGAAGTCAATGCTCCTATCCTTCCTATTTTGCTAACAAGGAAATCAAGGTGCAGTGCACAGCTCTTTGCAACAAATCTGTCTGCCCTGCCTTCCCCATCAAATCCAGGATGTCACACAGCTGGAAGGTACCCGATTTATAGCTCAGGAAGGAGCACGTCAGGGCCTCTGGGGCACTGGGCAGGGTTCTCAGGCAGTTGCCCAGAGATCCTGTTTACTGGCAGGGCTGGAGATACACAAGACCAGGAAGGAGGGAGGCCCCGGAGACGACCCACGTTTGCGTCTTCAAAGGCTTGCCCTGCACTCTCCCATCCTCAGGACTCCCCAGCTGGGCAGCAAGTTGTCACTTCCAAGAAATGTCCTCCAGCCCTGGCCACGCTGGCTCAACCCAGTCACTCCAATCCTGCCCTTTCCTCACCCACTCTGCTTCCCCACACATATAGTCCTAGGGAAGGCAACGAACCCCTTCTGGGCTCCTACAGCTCATTCATTCATTCATCCATTCATTCAGCAAACCACTGTGAGTGTTAGGTACTCTTATAGGCACTGGGGATACATTAAAGAATAACCAAGATTCCTGCCGTGTGGTGTTGACATTCTAGGGAGGAGGGGGTGGGCGGGGAAACACAATCAGTAAAGTGCATAGTGTGTTAGGTAGTTCTAAGGGCCATGGCAAGAGGAAAATAGAGCAAGTCAAGGGGTTCGGGAGTAGGAAGAGAGGGCCTCACTGAGAAGATGACATCTGAGCAGGGACATGAACAAGATGAGGGACTGAACCAAGCAACACCTGGAGAAAGAATGTTCCAGGCAGTGGAACACTGTCCTCGGCAAGTGCAAAGGCCCTGAGACAGGGCGTGTGTGGTGTTTGAGGAGTAGCAAGGAGGGGGTGTGGCTGGAGAGGGGAGAGGGTGGGAGACAGGACAGAGAGGCCATGGGCTGGAGAGGGGTCCCATCATGTAGGGCCCGTGGGCCATGGTAAGAATCTGGCATTTCCTCTGAGTGAGCTGGGAGACAACAGACGGTTTTGAGCAAAGGAGGGACATGGTCTGTTTGAAGCATTTATGGGACATCTCTGGCTGCTGTGTCAACAGCACACCACAGAGGGAAGGGAGGAAGCAGAGAGCTTTGCGGCTGTCACACCTTCTGGCTGGCCAGAGAGGAAGGTAACATGCCCAGGGTGGTCGCACTGTTCCCGTTACCATCTCTGTGTAACAAACTACCCCAAAGCTCAGTGGCTTTAAGCAGCCACCATTTTCTTATGCTTAGGAATTCGAGCCAGGAGTGGTGGGGAAGGCTTGTTTTTGCTCCATGGTGTCTTGATCGGCAGCTGGGAGGACTCAAAGGCTGGATATGAAACAATTAAGAACTGGAATCATCTGGAGTCCCCAGACCAGGATGACTTGAAGACTAGGAGTGCCTACATGTGACCCTGCCGTGTGGCCTGGGCTTCCTCACAGCATGGTAGTCCCAGAGTATTTGAACATCTTCCATGGCAGCTCAGGGCTCCAAAAACGGGGTGCCAGTGAACAGTCTCAGTAGTCGCAGAGTCACTTCTGACATACTCTATTGGTTAAAGCTGTCACAAGCCCACCCAGACTCAAGAGGAGGAGACATAAACCCAATTTTTTTTTTTTTTTTTTTTTTTGAGACGGTCTCGCTCTATCACCCAGGCTGGAGTGCAGTGGTGCAATCACAGCTTACAGCAGCCTTGACCTCCCCATGTTCAGGTGATCCTCCTGCCACAGCCTCCCAAGGAGCTGAGACCACAGGCACGTGCCACCACATCTGGCTAATTTTTGTATTTTTTGTAGAGACGGGATTTTGCCATGTTGCCCAGGCTGGCCTCAGCTTCCTGGGCTCAAGCAATCCTCCTGCCTCAGCCTCCCAAAGTGCTGGGATTACAGGCATGAGCTACCAATGGACCCCACTTCTTAATGCAGCCATGTTCTAAAACCATCACAAGCACTTAGAATCTTCAAGGAAAATTGAAAACTTTTTATGTTGGCTGATGCAGGAGGTACAGGGAGGAATCAGAAGTGGCTCTGCTCATCCAGGGCTCACAGCCCAGTGACCAAAAGAGACAGCTACTTCCCAGAGGCATGAGCAGACAGAGAGGAGCCCCAACCCAGCTTAGTTAGTCAGGACAGGCTTCTTGGGGGAGGTGATGCATGAGCCGAATCTTTAAAAATGAGGTCATCAAGCCAAGAGACAAAGGAGACGTCATCCCAGGGCAATGAGAATTAGAAACTCGTGTTGGGAGGCAGGACAGCGAATGCTTGAGAGATGAATTCTGGCACCAATTGTCTAGGTTTGCATCCTATCCCAGCCCTTCAAGGGCAAAACTGCTCAGGTCACCTTGCCTCAATGAGCCTTGGTTTATTTACCTTTAAAATAGGGGTTATAATAATTGTGCTGCCTTCAGGGGAGGACATGCATGAAAGGTGCAAACTAGACAGAAAGAGCCTCAGACTGTCAACTCTGATTAGGAAATTACACATGGTGGTCATCTAGCTCCAGCCCCCTGGTTGCAATGATGAGGAAACGGGCAGAGACTTGCCCAATGTCTCACACCATAGAAGGTGGAACCTGCATCACACTTCAGTGACCTGCCACAGCCTGACCCCTCCCTGTCTCCTCTCATTCCTCACCCTGCAAGTTCACTTTGGAAAGGGGGGAGGGGGTGTCACTTGTTCCTTGGACTTCCCCACCCTGTCGATCCTGGTCCCTCCCCTTACCCAGGAATCCTGTGAGGCCTCCAGAGGGGATCACCCAACCTGGAGGTGGGGCCTTGAAGATGAGGGTGGTCTTTGCTCTGATAAGGATCCACACTGTGCCCCCTCCTAGCCTGCACTCTCCATGTCCCTGTTCAGCAGGAATTCCTCAGTCCAGCATGGAGTTCCGGTGGATTTTATGGGCCAGCCACAAGCAGACGAATGGAGAAGAAAAACATCCCTCCAGAGCCCTGCTCAACTCTCAAAATCTGATTTCCGCTCAGCCGGAAGGAGGCTGGCCTGCTTTAACCCTCTGTGGCAGGGGACCACGGGGTCTGATTCAAGATCCTGTTTGCTCCATGCCCTATCTTCCCACCACACAGGCTCAGTTCCTTCCCCAGCAGCTCCTCTGCTGGCCCCCACTTTGCCCCAGGGCTCAGCTTCCCCCAGGTCCCCTTGGTAGAATCACCTCAAGGACCCCAGATCCCAGTTTATGATCATCATCAAAGCAGCCACTACTGTGAGCCTACTGTGTGCCAGGCATCGTGCCACATGCCTTAGCAACATGGGCTCAGGGCGAGTCTGGAGAGGATGGTGGGAAAGCACACAGCAGGGGCTGAGAACAGAAATGGCTTCAGATCTAGCTCTGCCTCTCCTAGAAGGTAAGACCTTGAGCACAGCCCCTTAACCTTGCTGGGTCTAAGCTTCCTCATCTGTAAAATGAACTTGGTAATAGGACCCATCTGCTAGGGATCATTATGAGTATTAAATTATCAGGTGTGTAAAGTGTGCAGCGCATAGCCCCATACAATGCAGTTGTTGTTACTATCCCTTCTCTCCACAAACCCCACAGGATGGTACTCATCAGCCACAGTTTGCAAAGGAGAAAAGCAAGGCCTTTTGGGACACCCCTTGACTTGCTCCATGCCTCGCTTTCTCCAATTATGAATCATGACTGCAAGTCCTGAACTTATTAAATAATGCAGTCAATTCTTATTAGTCACTGATTCTGGAGTCGTGGATTCATCTACTCACTAAATTTGTAACCTCAAAATCAACACTCGCTGGAGCTCCCATGGTCATCGATGGATACTCAAGGAGTCATGAAAAATTTGAGTCACCGGTCAGGCCCAGTGGCTCACACCTGTAATCCTAGCACTTTGGGAGGCCAACGTGGGCAGATAACGAGGTCAAGAGATTGAGACCATCCTGGCCAACATGGTGAAACCCTGTCTCTATTAAAAATTCAAAAATCAGCTGGGCATGGTGGTGCGCACCTGTAGTCCCAGCTACTCGGGAGGCTGAGGCAGGAGAATCGCTTGAACCCGGGAAGCAGAGGTTGCAGTGAGCAGAGATCCCACCACTGCACTCCAGCCTGGCAACAGAGTGAGACCCTGTCTCAAAAAAAAAAATAAATTTTTTTTTAGTCACCTGATGCACGTTTCCAGGTGAGATCATACAAAGTGACACGCTGCCTTCTTGTTTCAGCTCTCACACTGTAAACAACTGTTCTTTTCAGTCTATTTAGTGCCACATTTTACAAATTTTTGTGTCTTCTGCTGGTGATTGTACTGTTGACAATGGCCCCGGGCATGGTGCTGAAGTACTGTCTAATGTTCCTAAGCACCAGAAGGCTTTAATGTGCCTTACAGAGAAGATCATGTGAGTTAGATAAGCTTCATTCAGGCATCAGTTACAGTGCTGTTGGCCATGAGTGCAATGTGAGTGAATCAACAATATGTATTAAACAGGGTGTCTTTCAACAGAAACATGCATAAAACAAGCTTCTGTACTGATCAGTTGATGAACATGTTGGGAACAGAATGGTTCACAGGAACCTAAGCCTGTATTTCTCCTAGGAGCAGTGGTTCAGTATTTGCTAATTCAGTGTTTGCAGTGACTTTCTAGAATATAATTATAGCAAATAATGAAATTCAACTGTACTTTCAGGTTTTTTGGTGCTTTTAGTTGTGAAGATAATATTTGGGAGGCATTTTAGTGAGGTACAGTCACAATTAGTGTTGCTGTGTGACAAATTACCCCACAAGTTGGTGTCTTAAGCATTTCCTTATGCTCATGGATTCTGTAGTTCAGGATTCAGAATGGGCAGAGCAGTGAAAACTTGTCACTGTCCATGATGTCTGAGGCTTCAATGGCAAAGACTCGAGAACTGGGCCTGGAATTGTATGAAAGCCTCTTCACTCACATGTCTGTTCCTGGAGCTGTGAGAATTGAAAGACTAGAACAACCAATCAAAAGCATGTGGCCTCTCCATGTGGCCTGGGCTTCCTCATAGCATGGCAGCCTCAGGCCATTCAAACTTGTTCTTGGCAACTCTGAGCTCCAAACTCCTTGAGTTTTCAAAGCAGACTTAAATGGTAGTTTGATTTAGCATTATCTTGAGCTTCTACACCATTTTGGTGATCCTGCCACACCTGGCACTGGTGTCAGGGTCAACCTGAGTCAGGTGGGTACCCGACCAGGCTAAATTATTTAGCACTGCCTTGAACTTAAAAGTCTTTAAACATGAGCTCGTCCATTCCTTAAAGCGATGGAGCTGAAGGAGGGCACCCATGGCAGCACCAACCTCCTCTCTATTATTGAACAATTCCACTCTGGCCCAAACTTGCATACTCTACTCAACGAAATCAGTGCTCTGCAGCCAAGTAGGCTCACTCTCCCTGGAGCAGAGTTTTGTGAGCATCTGAGCTTAAACCACCCTGGGGGAGGTCTTCCCTTGTTGTCCTCACCACAAGCAACTTATCAAAGAATTCCTGTCCACTCTAGCTATGTGACCTTAAGCAAATTACTTAACCTTTCTGCTCTTTAGTCTACTCACCTATAGAATGGGAATATTAATAGTACTTAGCTCATGAGGCTGCTGTGAGGATTAAATAAGTTCCTAGAAGAGTGCCTGGCATATTGTTACCCCTCAATAATATTACGATTTCAATTTACATTGCATTTTTCCTGAAAGAAGTACCACGAAATACATTTTTCTCCACCTGTTATATTTTCAATGGTATTTTCATGTCCCTTAGAAAGTGGGGCTCGGGCATATGCCTGTATGTTCTCTCTCTTACGGTATCTCTTCCTGGTAACCATCACCCACCTGCTCACTTCCACTTCACTCCTATCAAACATGCTCTCTAGAAAGAATGGATACCCACTCACACCATGGTAGATGTCAGTGGTAACAGCCTGGAGAAATGTCTGCTAAACTGTATTCTCTATTAGGTGTCTGGTATTGGGGGCAGGAAGTGAGTCTTTAATCAAGTAAGCCTAAAATAAGCTCAGAAAATGCAGATTGAGGCCAGGCACGGTAGCTCATGTCTGTAATCTCAGCACTTTGGGAGACCAAGGCAGGAGGATTGCTTGAGTCCAGGAGTTACAGACTAGCTTACGCCGTTGCCTACAAAAAAAAAAAAATTAAATCTCTACAAAAAAAATTAAAAATTAACTGGGTGTGTCACATGCCTGTAGTCCTAGTTACTTGGGAGGCTGAGGTGGGAGGATTGCTTGAGCCTGGGAGGTCAAGACTGCAGTGAACCATGATTGCATCACTATACTCCAGCCTGGGTAACAGAGTAAGACCTCGTCTCAAAAAAATAAGAAAATAAAATGCAGATTGAAATGAAACCCAACAAGTTTTTTTGTTACAGGATTTCTCAGAGTCGTTAACATGCTAATGTGTTGCAGGTCTCTAGGAGGGGGATATAAAATGCAGCTTCTCTGACTTTAAAAAAAAAAGTCATGGAATCCTGAGCATCTGCAAGAACAAGTGTTCCCAAGAATTCACCCTTAAAAATGATGGCTTGGAGGGACCCTGGAGGGACTGAGTTCTAGCATGGTATCAAGGGCATCAGCCCCATACTAGAGGAACCAGATGGGGTCAATGGAGCATTCTCATTAACTGAACATAAAACAAAACCAAACAAAACCTAGCATCTCTATGTAAGGACAGTTTACGTGTTTATTTAACACACTCATTCAACAGATATTTCTGGATGCTTATTATGTGCTGTGTACTGATCTGGGTCTTGATCTTGCACTCTATGAATTTCTATGGGATGAGGCAAGTGGAAAAAAATGCTTTGGGGCCAAATTCTGCTTTCATCCCTTGCTGGTTGTGGGAACTTAAGAAAACCCCTTGTGGCCAGGCGCGGTGGCTCATGCCTGTAATCCCAGCACTTTACGAGGCCAAAGTGGGTGGATCACTTGAGGTCAGGAGTTCAAGACCAGCGTGACCAACGTGGTGAAACCCAGTCTCTACTAAAAATACAAAATCAGCCAGGCATGCTGGTGCACACCTGTAATCCCAGCTATGTGGGAAGCTGAGGCGGGAGAATCCTCCTGGGAGGCAGAGGTTGCAGTGAGCTGCGATCGCACCATTGCACTCCAGCCTGGGCAATAATTGTGAAACTCCATCAGAAAAAAAAAAAAAAAAAAAAACCTTGTAAGGATTATATAATGAAAACAGCTAAACACAGCACATACCATGTGCCAGGACTGTTATAAACGCTACATACATTGACTCATTTAATCCTCATAACAACTCTATAAGGCAGGCTTTACTGTGAGCCCTGTTTACAGATGAGGAAACTGAGGCCCAGAAAAGTTTGGTAAATTTCCCAAGATCACACATCTGGTAAGTGGCCTGAGATCTGAAACCAGGAAGTCAGGCTCCCAGATGTGCAAACTATGTGACATTATTATCTCCAGAGTTAACACCTATGGCATATAACACCTATGGTTAGTTGTTTCCAGTAGCCATTCTTCCCTTCTTCCTCACTAACTGAAACCCAGTGTTCAGCTGCATACATGGACACCTACCTGCAAAAGACTATATACTCAGCCTCCTTTTTAGTTAAGTATGGTCAAATGACAAGATCTGGCCAATGGGATGTGAACAGAAGTGAGGTTGGTGTTCTACAGATTAAAGCATGCTCTTCCTTCTGCCTCTTTCTCCTTTTTGCCAGTTGGAATGCAGATAGAATGGCTCCTGTGGCCATGTGGCTCTGTAAGAGAACTAGGAAGTGGAAGCTATGTGTGGTGCAGTAAAAAGATAGACAGAGCCTGGGTCTCTGGCACCATCTGTTTTAGTTATCTAATGTTGCATAACAAAACACCGTAAACTTACGGGGTTACAACATTGATAATTTTTCTGTTTTTAGAGACAAGGTCTTGCTCTGTTGCCCAGGCTAGAGTGCAGTTGTGTGATCATGGCTCACTGCAGCCTCAAACTCCTGGGCTCAAGCGACCCTCCTGCCTCAGCCTCCAGAGTAGCTGGCACCACAGGCATGCACCACAGCATCCAGCAAATTTCTTTTCTTTTTTTTCTTTTAGAGACAGGGTCTCCCTATGTTACCCAGGCTGGTCTCAAACTCCTGGCCTCAAACGATCCTTTGGCCTCAGCCTTGTGAAATCCTGGGATTACAGGTGTGAGCCACTGCACCCAGCCAATAATTATTTATTATCTTTTTTCTTTGTCTTTATGTACTATCTTTCTTCTTTTTCATAGGTCCTACAGGTCAGGAATTCAGGATCCACATCCAAGGAGGCTCACTCACTTGGCTGGCAAATTGGTGATGGCTGTAGGCTAGGGACCTTGGTCTCTCTCCACAGATGGCTTGAGTGTCCTCATGGCATGGTGGCTGCTGTTCCCAGAGTAAATGACTCAAGAGAACAAGGCAGGAGCTCAATGCCTTTATGAGCTAGATTCAGAAGTCACATACTGTCACTTCTGTCATATTCTTTTGGTCACATGAGTCAAATCTGATTCAATGGGGGAGGGATCTACATACGCAGATGAAAACTAGGAGGCAAGGATCATTGCTGGCAATCTTGGAGGCTGGCGACCCCACCACGGAATGCCAGAGCAGCCCTACCTCCAAAGGCCTTGAATGTGAGACAGAAATGCATTTTACCTTGTCTAACTGAAGTTAAGGTTGTGAATATACACCTATGAATTCTTGACACAAAGTAAGCCCTCAATAAATGCTAACTCTCATTAGTCTTTTTCTCTAAGCAGGTTGAGGCATAAGACTTTGTCTTATATTCCCCTCTCTACACACAAACATACACACATATACCGCCACCTTCTAGACTGAGGTTTGGTACAAGGTAGGTGTGGGAGGCTGTGTATTAGCCTTTTCATTCATTTGTTCAACAAGTATTCGTTATATATATATACGTGTGTGTGTGTGTGTGTATATGTGTGTATATATATATATAGAGAGAGAGAGATTGAGAGAGAGAGAGAGAGATGGAGTCTTGCTCTGTCACCCAGGCTGGAGTGCAGTGGCGCATTCTTAGCTCACTGCAACCTCCGCCTCCCAGGTTCAAGCGATTCTCCTGACTCAGCCTCCTGAGTAGCTGGGATTACAGGTGCACCACCACGCCTGGCTAATTTTTGTATTTTCACTAGAGATGGGGTTTCTCCATGTTGGCCAGGATGGTCTCGAACTCCTGGCCTCAATGATCCACCCCCCTCAGCCACCCAAAGTGCAACAAGTATTCATTATTGCCCACACCATGAGGGAGGCAAGCACAATGAGATGGAAAACAACCCATATCTCCATCACTGGGAAGTCAGATAATTCCAAGTGCTAGGGTCCATGTGGGGAAAGTGGTCCCTCATGCCCTGCTGCTGGGCATGTAGACTGAGGCAGCCGTCATAGTAACTGTATGTATTCTCTCCACCCCAGGGATCCTGCTCCCAAGTGTATATCCCAGAGAAATACACACAGGAGTCCATGAGAGTCACACACTGCAAGTCCATCGCAGCTTTGCTTGGGGAGGTGGGAACTGGAGGTAGCCAGCATCCATCACTAAAGCAGTGGGAAAAGGAGGCATGGTGGCACACGCACACCACGCATGCTAAGCAGCAGTGGGAAGCAAGGGACTTGAGCTGGACTCAGCACACAGAGCAGTGTCGAGGAAACGAAGTAGCCTATGACACAGATCTACTGAAACTACTATTTATGTACATTAAAAACCTCCACACACAAATCAACACCATGCATATTTTATAAAGACACATATATATCCAAAGGCATGCATCAAAGATATTAGAGTGGGTGCCCTGTGAGGGGAGGGAAATGGAAGTGAGAATCAGGGATGAAGGGAGAAAAGTCAAAATATGGTGTGATGAACACAAGACTTTGCAGCAACGTTGGCAAAAAGTGGCAAAGAGGCCTTCACCATCTGCTACTCTGAACACTGGCAGAGGACTAGGGATGTCTGGTCAGACCCAAAGGGACAGTTTGTTGCACCCAAGCAGGAAGGACAGCTGGAGCACAGAGTTGTGCCCAGTGGGTGCCTCTGAGAAACAAATGCTTTTTTTGGGAGTGAAGGGTGCCCATGGTCAGGGAGACAGGGACCAGCCTCTACCCTCTCAGCCTGTGATACCCGTCTCCTCTTACCTGGCAGACTCCTACTCAGCCCTCACAGGCCTCTAGGCTGCCTCAGAAGCCATGTGGTTAGGGAAGGAGCAATGGCTTTGGAGTCAGACCAATCTCAGCTCCCACATTGGCCCACTGTGTGACCTCGGGCAAGTCACTTTCTCCTCTTTGAACCTCCATTTCTTCATCTGTAAAATGGGAATAATGACAATGTATTCTCAGAAGGTTGTGTTGGGAAGGAAGTGAGATGAGCAAAATACAAAAAGTACCTGCCCCATGGAGCTTATACTCTAGTGGAGGGAGATAGGTTGTAGACAAATAAATATGTAACATCTCTACTGCTGTATCCACAGTACCCGGAACTGTGCCTAGCACATAGCAGGTGCTCAGTTAATATTTGTAGAATGAATAAGTGAATGAATGAAAGTCGGTGGTAAATGCTATAAAAAGAAATAAAGCAGGATAAGGGGAAAGGGAGAGCTGGGGGTGCTGGCAGGTGGAAGAAGCCATTACTGTTAGTGCTGGTGGTCAGGGAAGGCCTCCTGACATAAGATTTGAGTGAAGATTTGAAGGAAATGAGGGAACAAACTATGAGACTATCAGGGGCCAGAGAGGCCAGGAAGAAGTGGGCTCCAGGTTTAGCGGGGAGGCCAGTGTGGCTGGAGCAGAGTGAGGGACAGAGAATGGGGGAAGCTGAGGTCCCCTGTGTAGGTGAGCTGAGAATGTGGTAGGAGTCCCCTCCGCACTCCCAGGGACAAGACCTAGAAAAGTCAATGCTGCTCAGCCCTTTCCCAGGCAGTTGGCTGGGGCCAGCCCCTAAAAACAGTAGCACAAACTCCTCTCAGGTACTGAGCACTCCTGTGTGCCAGGCCCCAGCTCTACTGGCACAAACTCATGGAACCATCACCAGCCCTGGGAATGGGTACTATTATTATCTCATTTTCAGAGGAGGCAACTGAGACTCTGGGAAGCAGCTAACCTTGGAACGGGAACTGGGTCTCTCTGATACCAGACCCTGGCTTGCTCCTACCACATTGTCTTGAAATCCTTTGTTTACAGCTCGCCTTCCCCTCTCGGCTGCAGAAGGCCTGTCTCAGTCTCATTCATGGTTTTCTTTTACTCCCAGGGTCCCAAGTGTCAAAATCTGCCTAAGGAGCAAATAAATGAATGCGCCTACAAGGCAAGCCCCTTTTCGCCTTCCGGGCCCAGTTCACGCCTTGTTTGGCATCTCCAGCTAGAGGTGGAATTGGGAGGGGGCTGGACAGAGGAATTTCAAGCTGCCTGAGGGTCAGGAGCAGAGAGGAGGGGGAGAACGGGGAGAAAGCGAAAGTGAAGTGAGCTGGGAGCCCCTGTGAGGAGGCGCAGACAGGGAAGGAAATCTCCCGGTAATAATTCATCGGCTCAGGAAGCAGCAGCCTGGCCTGGGGCTGTGTGTGGGACCAGCCCTGCGGGGATGGGGCCCATGCTGGCTGCCTTCCTCCTCCCCAAAGCCCAGCCTGGCTGGGGTCACGGTCAAATGGTGGCGGTGGGGGGATCCAGGTGTGGGAACAGTCTCTCCCGCAGACCCTGGGTCCTACGGGGCTTCTCCCCCGGCAGCCATGGGAAACCCCTCGATCCCTCTTCTTCCCCCAATTCTGGCCTGGATCAGGGAAGCCAGGAAAGCACAGCATGGCAGAGCTGCAGGCATCGTCAGGAAAACAGACGCCCAGAGGAGCCAAAATGCACCTAGAAGCCTTTCAACTCCACTCCCTGCGCTCTCTCTGCTACACCGGCTGCCATTCGGGCTTATTTTCAAGGCCAAGTGGATGCTGGTTTAGCTAGTGCCTGGAGAGAGCTGAGCAGCAGGCACGAGTGAGATCGAGACCCCGGCTACCACCGTTGGCTCAGCAATTCTCTGAGGAGGACACATCAGGCTGAACAATCTAAGGTTTCTAGAAGGCAAACAGGCATTGAGGAAAGATAGCCCGTGTGTGTGTGATGGGATGGTGGTTGTAGGATTCCAAGAGGTAGTGAAACCGGACAGGCTGGAGCTAGCGCCCCCACTCCCACCTGTATGACTGAAGGCCAGAGCTCTCTTACCTATAACTCAGGGCTGCCATCCTGCAGCCTCAGCTGGGCGCGATAGAGTATATAGCACCGAGTGAGAGAGAGTAATAGAGTATATAGCACCGAGTCTGGCACACAGCAGTTCCTCAACCAAAACGTCAGTTCCGTGAGGGTGAAGAATTTATTTTGTTAATGGCTGTATCCTCAGACCTAAAACCATGCCTGGCGCATAGGAGGGACCCAACGAATATTTGTTGAATAAATGAACGAACTACTGGTGTTTGTGTGTTGTGGTTTTGTTTTGCTTTTTTTTTTTTTTTCTATTTAAATTTGTCTTCAGGGACAAGACACTATCGAATCCTCATTTGGAAAGATTATAGCTTTTCTCCAAGTGTTCTCCACGGACACCACCACCATCACCAATGGCTTGTTACAAAATGCAGGTTCCTGGGCCCATTCCAGAACTGCTCAATCAGAATGGGAGCAATTTGGGACTCTGTAATAGCAAAAGCCCCTTCCCCAGTTCTTACGCACATGAAAGTTGCAGAACTACAGGATTAGAATTTGAGGGCAGGAAGACACTATTTCTCTGCATTCTGAACGTTCCGAACGAGGAAACTGAGGCCCAGAGAGGAGAAAGGGACCTGCCCGCGACTCCCTGGTGGTCCAGGCTGAGGACAAAAAGTTCGGATCTGGGCCCGCCCCGGCCGACTCGCCCAGACCTCCAGCATCTGCCGGGCTAGCTAGCCGGGAATGGGAGCCTTCGGGGTGGGCCACCAGCTCCCGGGCCGCTTTCAACCTGGGGAACGGAGGCGGTGGGTGCGTCGCCATTGGCCAGGGCGCGGCGGGCGCCTCCCCATTGGCCGGGCGGAGCCCTCCGCCCCCGGCCGGGGCGGCCTTGCCATTGGCCCCTCCCTCGCCTATAAGGCGGGGGCCGGCGGGGCCGTGGGAGCGCGCGGGAGCGCACTGCGGGGCGCGGCCAACGCTGGGACGCGGCGCACGGAGGGACGCGGCCGGCGCCCATGGCGTTCGCGCTGCTGCGGCCCGTCGGCGCGCACGTGCTGTACCCGGACGTGCGGCTGCTAAGCGAGGACGAGGAGAACCGCAGCGAGAGCGATGCGTCGGACCAGTCGTTCGGCTGCTGCGAGGGCCTGGAGGCGGCGCGGCGAGGCCCGGGCCCCGGGGGCGGGCGGCGGGCGGGCGGCGGCGCGGGCCCCGTGGTGGTGGTGCGACAGCGGCAGGCGGCCAACGCGCGGGAGCGGGACCGCACTCAGAGCGTGAACACGGCCTTTACGGCGCTGCGCACGCTCATCCCTACCGAGCCGGTGGACCGCAAGCTGTCCAAGATCGAGACGCTGCGCCTGGCGTCCAGCTACATCGCGCACCTGGCCAACGTGCTTCTGCTGGGCGACTCGGCCGACGACGGGCAGCCGTGCTTCCGCGCCGCCGGCAGTGCCAAGAGCGCCGTCCCCGCCGCCGCCGACGGCGGCCGCCAGCCGCGCTCCATCTGCACCTTCTGCCTCAGCAACCAGCGCAAGGGGGTGAGTGTGCTGCGTCCCTCTCTGAGGCCGCCGGGTCGGAGTAGGCGGGGGACGGTGCCTCTCCGGGAACTGGAGAGGTGCAGGGGCCCCAACGAGGCCAGGGGGAAGGACGTGGAATTCGTGCTGGGTGCGGCACCCCAAGCCCAGGGTCTGGTGTGGAACAGAACCACTGACTTAATGCCCTGTCCCCCAAACAGAAAGAATGCAGGAAAACCAGAGTTTGGGTCTGATTTAACTGCTCAGTGTGGAATATCCCCTCCAACGAAAGGTGTGCTGGTACTTCCTTCCTGCTGGGAAGACGGCATGAGGACTGAATAACAAAGACCATATTTTATTGAGTCTTCCTCTGTGCTGGTGCGCTCTACATCCACTTTTTTGCCTTCACAAGAATCCCTTCAAGCAGGTAGTCTTTCTGCCCATTTTATCCTGATGAGGATCTGAGCATCAGAGATGGAATCACCTGCCCACATTTACTCAGTTGGGAAGCCAGGGTGCTGGCCCTGGGTTTGCCCAGTGTGTGTTGCCCCCACCTTGAAATAATTGTCCCCTGTCCTAAGATCTAGCCCAAGAGCAGGAGACTGAGAAGAAAGGAGGCCACAAGCCCCCAACCGAGAGCCTGAGGTACCTAGCGGATGAGCAGTAGGAGTGAAGAAGGGGCCCCCTGAGAGTCCCCAGCCCCCAAAAGGACATGGTGTTGGGAGAGGGCACTCTTGGGTCAGCTGGAGGGAGCTGGTGTGCAGCTCCTGCAGTGTGTCCTGAGCAAGGAAGTGGATCAGGCTGGTAGGGGTGAGCGGGGGCTGTGTGGCAGCAGAGGTGGCCTCTTGGCTGAAACCTTGCCCAGGCTCCAAGGAACCTGCTTCATCCCCAGACCGTGTGCCTTTCTGGCCTGGGCTTTTCTTACAGTAAAGAAGCCTGTCGAACAATTTGTATTCCAGCAGCTACCATTTACATCCGGAGAAACTGAGGCTGAGAGAATACTGACTTTTGGTGGCCAAGTGGAAGGGCATGGGGAATTGGAGTTAGGCCCCTGACTCCCTGCTGTTTGATTCTCACAGCTGCCCTTGGTTCCTTGCTCCACCCTGTTCTGCGGAGGCCTCTGCATCTTGGCCTGAGACCACCCTCTGTCTGGCTCATGAGACATCTAGCCTGGTTTCTCAACACTTGGCTGCCTTAGTTGCCCTGAGTCGGTCTTCTTAGCCTCAGGCTTGTGCCCTCTCCAGGGTCCCTGCTGCTCCCAGCTGTGGGCCCCTGTCAGTACCCCAGGCCGGACTGAGAAGCCAGGAGTCGGCCTTTAAGGCTTCCTGGGATGGGAAGGCCTGAAGGGGCTCTCAAGGATACTCCCTGACTGTCTTTCACCCATTCATTCCAGTTAGCAACCCTTAGCTACCCAACAGCTGCCTTCTGTTGGCTCCGAGAACCCCAGAGAAGCAGGGTGTAGGTCCCCACCCATCCACCAGTCAGGACCTGACAGTGCAGCCCCAGGGTCAGGGCAGGGAGATGAAGATGAGGATGCTGTGGTCTGATGGTGGGGGGAGGGAAGCACAAAGGGATTCTCAGAGCCCAGAGAAAGCCCCCAACCCAGGGTGAGTGCTGACAGGGTTTCTGTGTCACATTTCTGAAGGATGCTTTAGAACAGGGGCAGGCCGATGAAGGGGTAGGAAAGGGTGTTCTAGGATTGGGGCATACAGCAAGAGTTGAGGCCTAGAGAAGGAAGAGGGAAGAGGTTAAAAGTGGCAGGAGTGCAGAGGAGGAGCACAATAGCCAATAACAGCAGTGACAGCAGCCTTCATGAGCACTGATCTGTGCTAAGTGCTCTTTATGAGTTATCATTAAAATCCTGCAACAGCCAGGACTGAGGCGCTGCGGTTATCCCCACTTGCTTAGAGGTGCTGCCAGTGGCGCAGAGACACACAGTCAGTGATGGAACCAGGATTCAAACTCAGGCCTGCCTTGTTGGGACATGGGATAGGTTACAGGGGGAAGTCCCTGTAACTGTCATGTGTCCACCCCCACAGCAAGCAGGCTGGGGGACTTCTCTGCAGGTCTCAGGCCTGTCCCACAGCTCACAGGGGCCTCCCCTGGGCCTGGCTGCTTCCCTGGGATCTGTCTATGGGACCAAGAACTCAGCCAAATTTGGCTGTGGAAACCATGCTCTCAACCCCACGGTCTCCTCTGGGAATAGGCGAGAGGGGCGATCCTGGCCAGCTATGGCCCCTTGAAGACTCTGCTGGAAGAAAACTGGCTGTCTTGGGGAGCTCTTGCTCCCTTCTGAGCTTTGGGGGCCAGAGAGCTTTAAGACCCAAGACCCTGTTCCTTTACCCTGAGCCACCACCTCCCTCCCATCCTGGCCAGTCTGGAATTGGGGTTGCCATGGAAACAGTTCCCTGTAGCATCTTTCTGTTGAAGGAGGGGTTAGCTGTGGCCCTCTGGGGTAGAATTAGCAAGTGGGAGGTGGAAAGGGGGTTCTTGTCTCTGCCCTGTCTTCCCTTTGTCACCTGGGGGTGAGGATTGGGCAGGACCATCTTGTGAGGCTCTCCCCTGTTGGTATACCCAGAAGGTAGCTGGGACCAGGAGGCACTGTCAATAGACGATGCTGATAATAATACTTATGAACATTTATTGAACATTTACTGTGTTCCCAACACTGTGCCAAGGCTTTACCTAGATTTAGCCTGTGTAATCTTGTGTTAGCTTGTGTGATCCTGTAAAGTAACTCCCCTTTACGGAGGGGAAACTGAGGCTCAGTGAGATGAAATCACTTGCCTGAGGTCCAGTAGTTGGCCCTTGGCAAAGTAGGGATCGAAGCCTAGGTCTGTTTCAGTTGAGCCTAACTCCTAACCATGGTGCTTCCCGAAGACCCTTGGTGCTAAGTTCCTGAGGGACAAACAAACTGGGGTCTTGTCAGGACCTTTTTTTTTTTTTTTTTGCAATGGAGTCTCGCTCTGTCGCCCAGGCTGGAGTACAATGGCACGATCTCAACTCACTGCAGCCTCCGCCTCCCAGGTTCAAGCAGTTCTCCTGCCCTAGCCTCCCAAGTAGCTGAGATTACAGGTGCCAGCCACCACACCTGGCTAATTTTTTGTATTTTTAGTAGAGATGGGGTTTCGCCATGTTGGCCAGGCTGGTCTCGAACTCCTGGCCTCAGACAATCTGCCTGCCTCGGCCTCCCAAAAGTGCTGGGATTACAGGCATGAGCCCCCATACCTGGCCATCAAGACCCCTTCTAAGCACACTTAGCAGCTTACACAGCTGCATTCACATTCGACTGCACCTTGAGATGGCAAGTAAAATCATTTTGTCCCCATTTCGTAGATGAAGAAACTGAGGTTCAGGGAGGTGAACAGTCCCAGCATTCTTCTGGGACCCCAGGTCTCCAGATGACCTCCAGACTTGGGGTGGGAGGGGGCGGCTCTCCCTGTCCCTGAGGACTTAAAGAGTAAAAGAGGGGAAGGCCAGTTTTCTAATTCAACCTTAATATTGCACCCCGTCCCCTATCTGCCCTTCTCAGCCACTCCTGCCAGAGTTTGTCTGAGAAGCCCAAGCCCCAGGCTCTGCTGGGACTGTGGCCTCAGCCCTCAAAATAGCCCTGCCTGTGAGTGAACATGCTGTCCCTGGGCTGCAAGAGCCTCGAGGGAGGCTGGGCTTGCATCTGGATGGATCTGCCCCAACCTGGACCTGGGGGTGGAGGGGGCAGGGGGCAGGGGGCAGAGCTCCCAGATGGTCAGCTGTTTCTCTAAGTGGGCTGAGAAAGCTGTCTGTTCCTCCATCATCTAGCCAGGCTCAGGATGATGAGCATTTACAGTGGGATTTCAGACACTATCGTGTCCTGAAAACAGGACGGATTGTTGGACAACATAGATTTCTAGCCCAGCTCTTTTACAACTGGCTGGGTGCCTCTGAGCCAGTCATTCAGTGGCTGGAGGCCTCAAAAGAGGGGGTGCTTTAACATCTGTGACCTCTCTGGCTTACGGTGAGGATGAAACCCATGTGTCCAGTCTGAAAATATCAATGAGAAGAGCTGGTAGAGACAGCCCCTGTAGGGACTGATGGTTTCAGGGACTGCCGCCATTAGCCTGTCTTCCAATGGCTGCCACTTCATTCAGGCGGCATTGATTGGTGCCTGCTCCAAGTCAGGTCCTGGCCAAGAGAGCCCAGGCTGGAAATGGGACCACAGAGTGAAGAACTCCTTTTCCCTACCACTCCCTGAGATCCCAGTCCAGATCGAGGGACAAAGGAGAGACTCTGCCTTGTCCTTCTGAGATTCATCCCCATGGAATGTCCCCAGAAAGGCAGGAAGTGCTAGGCAATTTCAGGAATGGAGAAACCTTTCCAGGGAGACAAGACCTGCGAGCACATTCCTGGCAAAGGGGACGCCTTGAGGGAAGTCAAGGAGGCCAGAAATCCAGTCCCCTTTTGAAGGTGGACGAGTGAGCTGCTAGGCATGCAGTCAGGCAGGGGGAGGACCACTGCGGGGCGTGCTTGTTTTGCCCATGTAAAATATTATGCTTTAAAATGTATTGAATCTTTTTTCAAGCAACAGATCATATGGGAAAGAAGTAAAAAAGGTAAAAAAGTATAGCGTGAATACAAAAATTAGCCGGGCGTGGTGATGGGTGCCTGTAGTCTCAGCTACTCGGGAGGATGAGGCAGAAGAATCACTTGAACCCAGGAGGCGGAGGTTGCACTGAGCCAAGATTGTGCCACTGCACTCCAGCCTGGCGACAGAGCAAGACTCCATCTCAAAAAACAGTATAGCGGGAGAGAGCCTCCCTCCCATCCTCTCTCCATCATTAAATTCCTCTCTGAAGAAACCCACTCACAATTTCCCATGTGCATTTCTCTCCAGCAATCACAGCACACAGGCGCATTCAGCCTGCCCCTTGCTTTTGTCCTTAAACATTGTCATTTGGCAGCAGTCCGTATCAGTCCAGAAAGGGTTTCTTCTACTTTCTGCTGCAGAGAACTTGATTGTGTGGCTGAACTGTGATTTATCTATCAAGATCCTTCTTGGTGGATACAGAAGTTAGTTCCAGTGTTCACATTGGCCTAATCGAACCTCCTTATACTCTTTCTCCCCCTCTGCAGGGTGGCCGTCATGACCTGGGGGGCAGCTGCTTGAAGGTGAGGGGGGTGGCCCCCCTTCGAGGGCCACGGAGATGAGCCTGGACCCTGGAGAAGGAGGCCAGGAGCCAGCCACTGGCTGGACAGGGAAGAAGACCCCAGGAGCCGAGCCCACCCCTTTTTTGTGTAGGGACCAGGGGACCACGGCCTGGGTCCAGGACACTCTGGGCAGGGCCCTGGGGACATCTCCACCCGATCCTGGAGAGCTGTGAGGATCCATTCAGCCTGCCCAGCTCTGACTGGTCAGAGACAAGGCAGAACTTTTGGAAAAACAAAGACTGTTAGTGACAGAGGGTGTGTGTGTGTCTGTGCGTGAGCGTGAGTGTGTGTGTGAGAGAGAATTGGTGAGTTTAAAATAAAAGCTATTTTTAAATAAAAAGACGTCGTTCTGAGCTGTGGAGGGTCCTGTGGACATCGAAGGTCAGAGGTGGGCCCTCCCCTGGACCTAGAGAGAGGCACAGATGTTCCAGGGGCTGCCCTGAGCCCTGGAGGGGTGAGGGTGGGACTGGGAAAGGCAGGCAGAGACCCCTCTCCGGGAGCCACAACCAAACTTTCCTCAGTCTGCTATTTATCAGATGTTCTTAACAACTGTTAGGTGTCTGGTATGGTTGGTAAAGAAATCTTAATTTTATTTATTTTTGAATAAGGACTGTGTTCATTTCATTCACACGGTTCAAAACTCAGAAGGTACCAGAGGATATGTGTTGAAAAGTCTCCCTGACCCTGTCCTCCAGCCACCAGCTCTCCTCTCTGCAAGCAGCCTAGGGCACCAGTTTCCTGTGATGTCCCATTCGCTATGAATGATCAGGCAAATACACAAATGACAGCACACCATACACACTTTTGGCTCCTTCTTTTTTTCCTTAATCTAGCTTGGTATCATCCCAAGTCAGTACCTGAAGGGCATTTCATTTCTTCCTGAGCTACTTCTTATTCCATTTGTGAACATGCCATCCTTTAACCCATCCCTCTTTGATGCTATCACCAACAAGGCATGTGGTTTTCCACAAGTGCAAATGAGTGCATGCTAAAGGGGAATATTCTTACCCCGTGTTAGCTGAAATGCTTTAGAAGACCGATGACACCCAGAGGCACGTGACAGGGTGACACCCTGAGGTCCGTCCACCTTTGAAGCCCAGAGCAGCTCCTTCCTTGCCCTGGAGATGCCCCAGGTGGAAAGCCAGCACCTGTTACCCAATTACACTCCCAGGAGCCCTGGGAGGTGGAGCTGGTGTCTCCCCCGTTGCAGACCCAGCAGAGACAGCGATGGGTCAGCTGATCAGTGCAGCTAGGAGTTCTTGGCTGTCGGGCTGGGGCTGTGTCCCTGTGAGGTCAGGATCAGAGAAGCTCGAGAGGCCCGAGGGTGGGAGAGCCAGGGAAAGGCCAGGGCAGCCAGGCAGCCACCCTCTCCTCGGCAAGGTACATTCATATGCCTATTTCAACAGTTTATTTATTTAACAGACACTTTTTATTTTTTTAGAGACAAGGTCTCACTATGTTGCCCAGGCTGGTCTCAAACTCCTGAGCTCCAGTGATCTATTTCATGTTCACTGACTGCAGTCTGGCCCCAGAGTCCACATTCCTATCCCCTCTGTTCTGCCTCTACCCCACTCCCCTGCATTTGACCCTCTGAGCCTGAACTGTGGCTCCCATTTTGCAAATTGACAGATTGCCAATACCCTCCATGTGGCAGGCACTGTGCCAGATGCCACAGGAATGAGCCCGACCAACCTGGTCTTCCTCACAGATGAAAACCGAGGCCCAGGAAGATCAAGGGAGTTGTGGAATTGCCAGTCCCTAGGCTGGAGCAGGCCATGAAATTACCACGCTTAATTCCTTTGGTGTCAGAAGTAGAGGAAGGAGGGCCCCAGGGGGCCAGGGTCCTCCACCCAGGAGAGCTTTCCAAGCACCCTCTACCTCACTTCCCCGCTGTTCCAGGGACACTGGTCGTGCTTATCCTATGTCCCAGCGTGGCTGTGCTTCCCCCTTTGGGAGCTGATTAGGAAAGCACATTGCTCCCCCTGCGCCTACCCTGGCCAGGTACAGCCAGCCTCTGGCAAAGCCACAGGAAAAGGACTGTGGCCTTGTCAATGGCAGGAAACCTGGGAGCGGGGGCAGAGCAGACACTTGGGTGCTCTGGCTGGAGGCCCACTCCACCACCAGATTTGCTGGGTGACCCCAGAGATGTTGCTTGACCCCTCTGGGCCTCCCTGGCTCAATCTCTAACTAGTAAGAGCAGCTAGAACAGAAAGATAAGTATTTGTTTTGCTTTGTGAGATAGTTTTTAATAGACCCTGCATGCATTGGTAAGTAATCCAAGTTGTATCAAATGGTATGCAGTGAAAAGTACAGACCTCCCTCAGGCCCCTCCCCAGAGGCAACTTCCTGAGTGTCCTTCCAGAAAGCTTCTATACTGATAACTGTTTCTGAAAAAATATTTATAGGTTTCTCTGACTGTGTTTTCATTGTAAAATAAATTCAAAATTCTACAAGACTCTAGAAATATCACTTATCCCAAAGACAACCACAGTGAAGACAATAATCCCACCGAGTTTTTGGTTGTTGTTTTGTTTGAGACAGGGTCTCACTCTGTCACCCAGGCTGGAGTACAGTGGCACAGTCATAGCTCGCTGCAGGCTTAACCTCCTGTCCTCAAGTGATCCTCCCACCTCAGCCTGCGGAGTAGCTAGAAATACAGGCATACACCACCAGGCCTGGCTAATTTTATGTATTTGTTTATTTTGTAGAGACAGGTTCTTACTATGTTGCACAGGCTGGTCTGCAGCTCCTAGGCTCAGGTGATCTACCTCAGCCTCCCAAGGTGCTGGGATTATAGGCGTGAGCCACTGCGCCCAGCTCTGCAGCGTTTTCGTTAAACTAGCACACGTATACTTAACAAATCATTTAAACCATGCTAAGTTTACACTTTTTTTTTTTTTAAACGGATCTCACTCTGTCATCCAGGTTGGAGTGCAGTGGCGTGATCTCGGCTCACTGCAACCTCTGCCTCCCGGGTTCAAGCGATTCTCCCGCCTCAGCCACCTGAGTAGCTGGGAGTACAGACGTGCACCACCACGCCTGGCTAATTTTTGTATTTTTAGTAAAGACGGGGTTTCACCATGTTGGCAAGGCTGGTCTCGAACTCCTGACCTCAGATGATCCACCCACGTTGGCCTCCCAAAGTGCTGGGATTACAGGCATGAGTTACTGCGCCCAGCCAAGTTTACACTTTTTATGGAAGTATAAGACACATTCAGAAAAGTGCACAGGGTGTAAGGGTACAGCTCAATGGATTTTCACAAGCTGAGCACACCTGTACACCCAGCATGGAGATCAAGAAATGCAATTAGCAGCTTCCCAGGAGCCAGCCCCTCTTGCACATCTACTCATACTGGTTCTTTCCTTTGAATGAGACACAAAAAAGAATAAACTGACAATAAGTCTCCTTCTCTCCCAGCCACCAGCTCCAGTCCCCAGAGGCAATTGCTATGTTAAGGTAACCAGGATCCTATGGATTCTGGCAGAGATGGTCTGCATATATAGGCAAATTACATAGATGTTTTTCCACACAAGTGGTAGCATTTTACACACTCCTCTCTGCACTCAGATTTTTTTTTTTCTTAACCATACTTCTTGGAGACCCTTGGTTGCTTACAGAGCTGTTTCATACCTTTTCGTAGCTGCATAGTGCTCCATTATGCATATTTTGCAGCTTGCTGTCTTCCTGGTAATGGACAGTGAATGCCCATGAGCCTTTGTGAGCTGCAAGGTCAGCCCACACACGTAACTGAGGAGAAGCACAGGTGTGGTCTGCATATATAGGCAGCTCCTCTGGGGAACATTCTGTAACATTGTCCGCTCCCCCAGCATGCCTATCACCTCCGGGATGGTCCAGCCCAGCCAAGCTTCTCCAGGCCAACTTGGGGCCAGAGGAGTAAAGCTGCTCAGGGAGAAGAAATCCAGGACCGAAGGGGTTGGAATGACCAACTCAGCCAGGCCACCTTGGACCCCAAAGGGATACACTCTCCCTGCAAGTCTTGACACATGAAGCATCAGCACAAGAATAATCTGAGTTCATCATTTCACAATGAAGAAAGTGAGACAAGACGGGAGGCAACCTGCCTGTGGTTCCCCAGCAGGTCCTTGGCCCTGTTGGGACACCAAGAACACAAATCTCCCTCCTTGCCATGCAGGGCTGTTTTCTCTGACTCCACAATTATGAGCAGGAAGGCCTCAGAGGTCACCCATGGCAACCTGAAACTCAGAGAGGAGCGGTGATGGGCCACAGCTGCACAGCATCTGGAGCTGAGCAGGGCTGAGAACACAGGACCTCTTGCACCCACAGCAATTCAGGTTCCCCTCATTGTCCCAGGCCACTCCCATTTTATGAGGCTTTTATTAGGTTAAAAAATAAAGCACTACAAAACAGAGTGCTGAAGACTATGGCATATTTGGTAAGTTAACTTTTTTTTTTTTTTGAGACATGGTCACACCCTGTCACCCAGGCTGGAGTGCAGGTGGCACGATCATGGCTCACTGCAGCCTCCACCTCCTGGGGTCAGGTAATCCTAGCACCTCAGCCTCCTGAGTAGCTGGGACTACAGGTGTGCACCACGATTCCCAGCTAATTTTTTATTTTGAGGGGGTTTCACCATGTTGCCCAGGCTAGTCTCAAATTCCTGGGCTCAAGCAATCCTCCAGCCTCAGCCTCCCAAAGTGCTGGGATTACAGGTGTGAGCCACTGTGCCTGGCATGGCAAGTTAACTCTTAACTACCTCCACACAGTCAGGAGCATGATGCATTATTGTAGAACATCATATAATTAGAGGATTCATAGAAACATTGGCTCATGGGACGTACATATGAAGTTGGATGTCTTTGTTCAACCCTATCTGTGTCTCTTATGACAGTATATTTTACCTCGTGTAGTTGTGATATCAAGTCTAGACCTGAACAGGTAAATGCAATACATGACTTTGAACTGGATCCTGTACTGCAGAGGGGAAAATGTGACAGGGGACCTTCTTGGTAGAGTTGACAATTTTTTTTTTTTTGAGACATGGTCACACAAAATTGGGATATGAACAATAGATTAAGGAATTGCATCAAAGTTAAATTTTCTGTATTTGCTAACAGCACCCTGATTGTGTCAGAGGATATCCTTGTGCTTAAGAAATACATCCTAGGCTGGGCGTGGTGGCTCAGCTTGTAATCCCAGCACTTTGGGAGGCTGAGGTGGGTGGATCACCTGAGGTCAGGAGTTCGAGACCAGCCTGGCCAACATGGTGAAACCCTGTGGTGGCAGGCGCCTGTAATCCCAGCTACTGGGGAGGCTGAGGCAGGAGAACTGCTTGAACCCAGGAGGCAGAGGTTGCAGTGAGCCAAGATCGCACCATTGCACTCCAGACTGGGTGACAGAGCGAGACTCCGTCTCAAAAAAATAAATAAATAAATGAATAAATAAATACATCCTGAAGTACTATCAAGGAGTAGAGAAGTACAATATAGGTAACGTGCTCTCTCAAATGGTTCAGAAGATAAATAATATATGTGTGAGAGAAAAGGATAGAGTAAATATGGCAAACTTAAAATGCAGTGAATCTGAGTACAGGGTATATGGGAGTTCCCCCCACCACTTTTGTCACTTTTCTGCATGTTGTAAATGATTGCAAAATGAAAAGCTAAAAAGAAGTTGGGATCTTGGCCTACTGTGATGCAAGGCCTGCCAAATGTTGTCCTGGCCCCCTCTGATGCACCCTGGCTTTAGCTTGTCCAACAGAGGATGGAAAATATCCCCAGTGGACCCAGGTGTCTCTGCTCATGACTCTCAGGCCCCTGTGCCTCTTAGGAGGCTAAGGTGGTCCCATCCCCCGAGTCTCCTGCCACCATGATTTATGTCCCTATGAGCCTCAGCAGCTGTGAGCACAAGTCCCACTGGGTAGCCGGCTGGGGGGGCTGACGTTTGCTTCTCAGCGTGTCTAATCCAGACCAGATTTGCAGACCCCACGGGCCTGGGATAGAGCTCCCAGGGGGCTAGGGTCAGAGGGCAGGCCAGCAGGGCCTGGAAACCAGGGAGGCACTCAGGATGAACAGGCTGCAAGACAGAAGACCTAGCCTATTCTAGGTTGGCCACTGCTCCTGTGTGACCCAGGGTGGGCGTCTGGCCCTCTCTGGCCCTTGCTTTTCCTCACATCAGCACAGCCAGCATTTTGTCAGCTGGGACAGACTGGCCTTGTGGGAGGGAAGGCTGGTAAAATCTAGGAGTTGTTTTTTTCTGAATGGCTTGGAAAAATGCCTGACTCTTTTGAGGACCTACTACGTGTCAGGCCTAGGCTATGCACTTTACATAAAATAAATACAGCTTCGCAGGGGGCAGTGGCTCATGCCTGTAATCACAGTGCTTTGGAAGGTGGAGGAGGGCAGATCACTTGAGGCCAGGAGTTCGAGACCAGCCTGGCCAACATGGCGAAACCCCATCTCTGCTAAAAATACAAAAATTAGCTGAGCATGGTGGTGCGTGCCTGTAATCCCAGCTACTCAGGAGGCCAAGGCAGGAAAATCCCTTCAACCTGGGAGCTGGAGGTTGCAGTGAGCCGAGATTGCACCACTGCACTCCAGCCTGGGCAACAGAGTAAGACCCTGTCTCAAATTAAATAAATACATACATATATAGAGCTTGCTCAAAAGCTGGTTAGATATGTATTATTGCTCCATTTTATAGATGAGGAAACGGAGGCACAAGGAGGTTAAAGAACTTGGCCAAGGTGACACAGTGGCTGGTGAGCTAGTGGATTTGAATCAGATGTTCTAGCTGCAGAGCCCCACTGGGCTCTCAACCACCACCCCCACATGGCCTCACCAGGTGCGTGCCTAGTCCTGATGTTGACGGAACTGACTAGTCCAAGGCGCTTCTCTGAGTGACATACAGAGATGACCTCACTTGCAACAAGCCACATAGGTAGGTACTGTTGCCATCCCATTTCACAGGCTAGAAAACCAAGCCCAAGGTCACCCAGCTAGGCAATGGCACAGCCAGGATTCCAACTGAGGGGGTCTAGCTCCAGATCCCACGGCCTGCATCACAGCAGGAGAGTAAAACTCAGCAGGAGGCATGGGATAGAGTGTAACATTGTAGACCAACATAAGGCTGGCAGACTTAGTCTGTCAGTCAGTAAGTCAGTCAACAAACATGTTTTGAACTTCTCCATGAACCACACAAGGCTCTAGGGATGATCAGAGAATAAGCCAGATGTAGTACCTGACCTCATGGAGGTTACGGCCTACTGAAAAAGTAGGCTCTGAGCAAATAATAAAAACGGGATGGATGCTTCTAAGACATGTGGGAACGCATGGCTGGGAGACCTGTGTCATCATTAGGAATGATGCTTCCAAGGTGAGAGAAGGCTTTGCCAAGTGTGAATGGTTCTGCAGCTTCCAGGCCACCCCTGCATCAGTATGAATGATGGTGCACCTGCAGGACCTGGGTCTCCCCTAAACACAACCCCTGAATCCCCAACATATCTCCTTTAAGTGCCCAGAGCAGCCCCGTGAAGCTGTCAAAGCAACACAAGGCTGGTTGGACAGAAGTTGAAAATAAAAGCAAACACTTACCTAGCACTACCTCAGTGCCAAGCACTGTTTCAAGGCCTGTAACTCATTTACTCCTCTACGACCCAGTGAGACAGGGGCTGTCACTATCCTCACATGGCCATCAAAGGACAGAACCAGGATGTGGACTGAGGCTGGGTCCAGAGCCCACTCTCTTCACCTCCCTGCTCTGCTGCCTCTGTGCCAAATGCCGAGCATCCCGAGCGCCTGGCGGCACCGGCACATTGTAGATACTTAGCAGATACTCAGGAAGGACCAAGAAGCATTGCTCTGTCTCACTCACTCTGCATAACCACCCTGTAAGGCCAACCTAATCCATTTCAGAGGTGGCACTCAAAGGAAAGCAGTGACCAGCCTGAGGTCACATGGCTAGGAGTGCTGAGTTGGACCTCAAACCCAGCTCTGTGGATTGTCCCATCTGCAGAAAACCCAGTTTGGAAGATATTGGCAGAGTCTTGGGTTTTTTATTTTGTTTTGTTTTTGTTTTTGTTTTCAGACAGAATCTCGCTCCATCACCCAGGCTGGAGTGCAGTGGCGTGATCTCGGCTCACTGCAACCTCCGTCTCCCAGGTTCAAGCGATTCTCCTGCCTCGGCCTCCAGAGTAGCTGGGATTCAGGAGTGCGCCACCAGACCTGGTTAATTTTTGTATTTTTAGTAGAGAAAGGGTTTCACCATATTGGCCAGGCTGGCCTCGAACTTCTGACCTCAGGTGATCCGCCTGCTGCAGCCTTCCAAAGTGCTGGCATTACAGGTGTGAGCCACCGCGCTTGGCCTGGAAGATACTGGCAAAGAGCCTTTAACCATAGAGAAGAAAGGGTGGGCCCAGGGCTCAGGGAGGGAGAAAAGACATTGACCAACTGGGAACTCTGTGGGAACCTCTCTCACCCCCCAACCTCACCCCACCCAGGGGCCTCCCCAGGAAGCAGCCAGGGCTGAGAAGCAATGGGGCCAGGGAGGCGGGCCTTGGATTCCCAAGAAGCAGACCCCCTCGCGCCTCTGGGTGGGAGGGCTAAAGAGCCACCCAGGAGCCAGGCTTGTCTTCTGCTCTCTCCACCCTCACTCTCCTCCCAGAGGCAGACCCCACTCCTCCCCACCCCCACCCTCCTTCCCTGCCTCTCTCTGCCCTTGCAGCCCAGGCCCACCGCCTCCCCTGCCCCTGGCTTTCAGAAAGCCCTGGAAAGGCTTCCTTCTTTGAGACAGGAAGGTGTCCTCAAGTCTCAGGAAGGAAAAACAGTCAAGCTGAACCCACCAAGACCGTCTCCAAGGGGCCAGGACTGGCGCCGGGCCAGGACTGACATCACCTGGGAACCGCCACAGCCGCAGCTGCAGCGCGCCTCCTGGGGGGACTCGCTTTTGCTATTTAAAAAATAATAATAATAATAATAAAACTTTTCCAGTCTGGTGTTTTTAAATGTGCTTTTTATAGTGGGCCCTGGGGCGTGGGTGTTTTGGTGTCTCCCGCCCGCCTTTTCCTCACGTCCTGATTTCTCACACTACACAATGTAGCCTTTGACCAATTACAGCGAATTCCCGGGGATTCTGGGTGGGATCTCCTTCCAGGCCCTGACCCCCTCAGATGATCTCTTAGCTATCTAGATACATTGAATTTCTTTCTTTCTCTCTCTCTTTTTTTTTTTTTTTGTTTTCTTTTTTGAGACAGGGTCTCACTGTCGTCCAGGCTGGAGTGCAGTGGTGCGAGCTCGGCTCACTGCAACCTCTGCCTCCTGGGCTCAAGCAATCCTCCCACCTCAGCCCCCCAAGTAGCTGGGACTACAAGTGTACGCCACTACACCCAGCTAATTTTTGTATTTTTTGTAGAGATGGGATCTCACTATGTTGCCCAGGCTGCTCTCAAACTCCTGAGCTCAAGCAATCCACCTGCCTCGGCTTCCCAAAGTGTTAGGATTACAGCATGAGCCACCACACCTGGCCAAGCTACATTGAATTTCAACTTCAAAAAAATAGGCCAGGCGTGGTGGCTTACACCTGTAATCGTAGCACTTTGGAAGGCTGAGGCAGGCAGATCACCTGATGTCAGGAGTTCGAGACCAGGCTGGCCAACATGGCGAAAATCTGACTCTACTAAAAATACAAAAATTAGCCAGGTGTGGTGGCACACAACTGTAATCCCAGTTACTAGGGAGGCTGAGGCAGGAGAATTGCTTGAACCCGAGAGGTGGAGGTTGCAGTGAGCCAAGATTGTGCCACTGCACTCCAGCCTGGGTGACAGAGCGAGACTCTGTCTCAAAAATAAATAAATAAATAAAAATAAAAAAATATTTACCCATGGTACCAAATTCAACAGGCGTCTAAGGGCGTCACATGAAAAATAAGTCTCACTCCCTGCCCCTTAGTCACCTGGTCTCCACCCCTTAAGGGACCCTCTTTTTTTTTTTTTTTTTTTTGAGACAGAGTCTCGCACTGTCGCCCAGGCTGGAATGCAGTGGCATGATCTCGGCTCACTGCAAGCTCTGCCTCCTGGGTTCACGCCATTCTCCTGCCTCAGCCTCCCAAGTAGCTGGGACTACAGGCGCCCGCCACTCTTTTTTATTTTATTCAATAAAATCTTCTGTAATGCTTAATGTGTGCCGGGTACTCTTCTAAGCAATTATCTAATATTAACTCATGTAACCCTCATAAAAACTCTGTGAGGTAGGGTTTCCACTAACTATTTAACAGTGAATATTGCCAAAGATTTTCTATGCATATAGAAGCACATCTAGATCTATAATCTTAATCCCTCCCTTCCTAAAAAACACACATAGAAGCTAATTATACATGCTGGCCTGCACCTTGCTGTATTTACTTAAACTATGCCTTGGAAGGCCAGGCATGGTAGCTCATGCCTGTAACCCCAGCACTTTGGAAGGCTGAGGTGCGAGAATCTCTTTGACCCAGAAGTTTGAGACCAGCCTGGGCAATATAGTGAGACCTAGTCTCTCCAAAAAAAAATTATTTTAATTAGCCAAGCGTGGTGGTGCAAGCCTATAGTCCTAGCTACTGAGGAGGCTGAGGCGAAAGGATCTCTTGAGCCCCCAGAGATGGAGGCTGTAGTGAACCGAGATCACACTACTGCACTCCAGTCTGAGAGACAGACTGAGACCCAGACCCTGTCTCTCTCTCTCTGACATATGTATCTTGGGAATCATTTCACACTGGTACATAAAGAGACTCTTCATTCATCTTTATGGCTGAATAATATTCCCTTCTGTGGAAGAAGGTACCATGATATGATTAACACATCCACTCCTGGTGAACCTTAGGGATATTTCCAATCTCTTCTCCCTGCATTACACTGCAATGGATAGCCAACATGATCTCTCTAAAGCATAGGTTGAACCCCAGCAGTCCAATACTCGAAAACTCTCCATCTTTCTCCCTTATGTGCAGAGGAACATCTTAAATGTAGGAATTATCAAGGGCCCCTCTAAGACTCTGATAAAAGTAATGGACCAGCCGGGTGCGGTGGCTCACACCTATAATCTCAGCACTTTGGGAGGCCGAGGTGGATGGATCACTTGAGGTCAGGAGTTCGAGACCAGCCTAGTCAACATGGTGAAACCCCATCTCTACTAAAAATACAAAAATTAGTCAAGCGTGATGGCACACACCTGTAATCCCAGCTACTCAGGAGGCTGAGGCAGGAGAATCGTTTGAACCTGGGAGGCAGAAGTTGCAGTGAGCCAAGATCTCTCCACTGCACTCCAGCCTGGGTGATAGAGCATGACTCTGTCACAAAAAAAAAAAAGTAATGGATCACGGCTCCTTGGGAGGCCAAGGCAGGAGGATCACTTGAGCACAGGAGTTCGAGACCAGCCTGCACAACACAGGGAGACACCATCTCTAAAAAAAAAAAAAAAATTATGCAGGCATGGTGATGCATGCCTGTGGACCCAGCTACTTGGGAGGCTGAGGCAAGAGGATCTCTTGAAGCCAAGAGATGGAGGCTGCAGTGAGCTAGGACCATACCACTGCACTCTAGCCTGGGTAACAAAGCAAGACCCTGTCAAAAAAAAAAACAAGTAATGGACCTGCCCCCACACCCAAAAAGTTCATGGACAACCAATCTTCATATGGGACTCCAGGACTCCTGGAAACCCCATCCATGGATGCAGTAATGCCAAGATACCTCCTCCAGCTGCATGCGGTGCCCACGGCTTTGGGCTGCACATTTTGGACTGTCGGCTCTCCTGCTTCTGAGTTACGTAGCCTTGGGAAAATTGATTAATTTCACCATGCTTCAGTTTTCTCATCTCTAAAGTGGGGCTAATACAGTGATTTCCTCCTAATATTGTGAAATAGAAATCAGATCCAGATTCGAGTTTAGCACAGTGCCCGATACATAGCAAGTCCTCAACTTGGGTTGGATATTATTTTTGTTGGTGGAGGTGGTGGTAGTGGTGGTGGGAGTATTGTTTCTGCAATATAAATTCCAAACTCATTCATTTATTCAATAAACATTTATTGAGAACATACTATGAGCAGGGAACTGGAGGTTAAGGGAGCTGAGGAAAGGGAAAGGCTTGTACAAAACCAAACCAAACCAATGTGCTTTGCATGCCAACGTGCTCGGGGCTCTGAAAGTGGAAGATGTGAGTGGTTTAGGGAGCACTGCAGAGGAGCTAGCTAAGCCAGCCTGGGGCGAGGACAGCCAAGGAAGTCTTTGCAGAGGAGTGATGCTGGGAGGTTCTTGAAGGATGGGAGGGGGCTGTCTAGCTGTAAAGGAATCTGAGTAGAGCAGAGAGCCATACACCAGCCTTGAGGAAGGCGAGCCTACGGCAGCAGGGGAACCCCATGGAGGCTCCAAGTGACTAAGTGTGGGCCTTGGGGTGAGGAGAAAAGAAGCTAGATGGGGCTAGACTGGAAAGCTGGGGGGCTGTGGCTCTCACCAAGGCAAGGGCTGGTCAGAGCTACAGGCAGAAAGAGATCCTGATGACTGGTGGAGGCTCGGTCGGCAGGAGGCAGGGAGGCCAGTAGGAGGCCATTTGGGTCAGCCATATAAAAACAATGACCTCTCTGGGCACGGTGGTTCACGCCTGTAATCCCAGCACTTTGGGAGGCCAAGGTGGGTGGATCATTTGAGGCCAGGTGTTCAAGACCAGCCTGGCCAACATGGCAAAACCCCATCGCTACTACAAATACAAAAATTAACTGGGTATGGTGGTGCACGCCTGAATCCCAGCTACTCGGGAGGCTGAGGCATGAGAATGGCTTGAACCCAGGAGGCAGAGGCTGTAGTGAGCCGAGATTGTGCCACTGCACTCCAGCTGGGTGACAGAGTGAGACTCTGTCTCAAAAAAAAATAAATAAATAAAAAAGATGACCTCAGCAAGTTAGTGGTCACGAAGATGTGCAGAAGAGGGTAGTAGCCAGGAGAGAGAGATAGTCAGAAGCAGAGGCAAGATCACCATCCTGATTAAGAGTGGGACTAAGTGTGGGCAGAGGGAGAATTGAACAGAAAGTCTCATTCATATCCCTTCCCTGCTCAGCCCTCCGATGGCTTCCCATCATTCATACAACCAAATCCAAAGTTCTCTCCTGGCATACAAGCTCCTACTGATCCCTGTACTCATCTTCCTCCCCCTCTTCCTTTGCTCTCTGGGCTCCAGCCACAAGGGCCCACTTGCTGTCCTGAGAACACACCAGGCTGACTCCGGCCCCACAGGATCTGTCCTGGCAATTCCCTCCACCCAGAATACCTTCCCCCCAATCTCTTCGAGGCTTGCTAATTCCCCTCCATTCTGTTCAAATGACACCTCCTTAGAGAGACATGCCCTGACCACCCTAGTAAAACAGCACCCCTCTGCCAATCCTGTTTTTTATTGTGGTAAAATGTACATAATATAAAGAACAGAAAAATACCTAATGTAAAATTTATCATTTTAACCATTTTACCAATTCAGTGGCATTGAGCACACTCACAATGTCGATCAACCATCAGTATTATCCATTTTCACCCCAAACACCTCTCCACTAGTCTGTATTCCTTTTACTCGTCTTAATTTTTCAGATAACAGTTACTGCTCCCTGACACTATGATACTTGTTTATTTCTTTCTCATGTTTACCACCTGTGTCCTTCACCTACAAAGAAGCTACAAGAGGGCAGGGACTTGGTGGTGTGGCCCACAGCTCTCTCGCCAGCCCTTCAACAGTGCCTAGCACATGCTGGTGTTCAGTAAATGGTTGTGGATGAATTAACTGATGAAGGGCACGCCTGCAGAGGAGGAGGATGCAGGTGAAGGAACAGACTGGATCTCTGCACGTTAGGGCACATCCCTTCTTGCCAGTTCCTCTCCCACCACCTCTCTATCCCCATCCACTCTCCAATCACACTGGACAGTGCCACTTCCCTGCCCTGTTCCACCACCAAGCCTTTGCCCAGGATGTTCCCCTCACTGGAAATACTGTTTCTTCACCTTCTTTATATATCAAAATCCTCTCCATTTCTCAAAACCCTGCTCAAAATCTGCCTCCACCAGGAAGGACTCCCAGATAAATCTTTACTCATACTCCAACCCCTCTCCCATGCCAACATTCCCATGATATTGTTTCTGCCTGGAATTAGCCAGGTCTCTTTTTGGTTTTAAGAGACAGAAATCCATCTCAAAGTGGCTAATGCAAATATGTATGTGTGTGTGTGTGTGTTATTGGCTTCTAGAACTGAGTTCAAGCCTGGGCAACATAGTGAGACCCCATCTCCATAACAATAAAAATGAGCCAGGCACAGTGGCTCACACCTGTAATCCCAGACCTTTGGGAGGTGAAGGTAGGAGGATCACTTGAGGCCAGGAGTTGGAGACCAGCCTGGGTAACATAGTGAGACCACATGTCTACAAAAAATAAAAATTAAAAATTAAATAATAAAAATTAAAAATTAGCCAGACGTGGTGGCACACAACTGTAGTCCCAACTACATGGGAGGCTGAGGCAGGAGGATCACTTGAGCGTAGGAGGTTGAGTCTGCAGTGAGCTGTGATTGCACCACTGCACTCCAGTCTAGGTGATAAAGCAAGACCCTGTCTCTAAAAATTAAAATTTAATTTAATTTAATTTAAAAAATTAAAAATAAATAGAACTGAGTTCAGGGTCATCAATTTCATGGCTGGATCCAGGAGGTGACCATACAGTAGCATTAGGACTCTGGCTGTCTCTCCATCTGTCATCCCCGCTTTCCTATCAGCTTCATTTTCAGAGAACCTCTCCTCTTTTGGTGGCAAAGATAGCTGCCAGCAAGTCTGGATTACAATGTATCCATTTAGAAAACCCTATGAAGTGGGATTTTTCTCTAGTAGTTCCAGCAAATTCCTGGGGAAGGCCCCCTCTGGCCTGCCTTGGGTCATGTGCCCAACCTTGTGCCAGTCTCTGTGGGAAGAGGGATAAAGTGTTCTAATTGGCCAGGTCTGGTCATGTGCCCACCTTTGAAGTGTGTGTGGGGTTTGCCTGGTCTGAGCTACAAGAATCAAGAGTGGTGAAGAGGCGGTTTCCCAAAAGAATATGGGGAAATGACCAGTGAGCAGACAAAAACCTAGATGTCACTAGAGAGGCCTCTGTTGGAGCACTTACCACACTGTCGCCAGAAACTCGAGTTATTTTTGTAGGACATGTCTGCCCCCAAATTTGTGAATTCCCTAGGGGTGACGTCCAGCACCCGAACATCTAGCATAGTCAGTGCGCGATAAACACCAGCATTCTTCTCTCCTCCCCTCCAGGTCCCCCGGTCCTTTTTGCCTTCAGTCCATGACTTGATCAACCTTGGAGGACTCTGTCTGACTAGCGGATCAGTGCACTGGACTGACCAATGGGGCTGCACACAGTCCCTGACCTCTGCCCTCTCCATCTGGCACAAGATATCCCCCACCACAGGGCTATCAAGAGGCTGTCAGTTCTTAGTCCACATCATCAGTGTGACCTTGACAAAGTGCCTTCTCCTCTCTGTGCCTTCTGTTAAGTGGTCCCTTCTGTTAAGTAGGGGCTGGGAGAGGCATTAGCCTGAGAAGCATGTCCTCCTTTTCAGCACATTACATACCTCTTTATAATTTTTTCCTTGTCTCGGTACCACCTGGGCTGTAAATATTATGTAATTAATATTACATAATATTTTTTCTTTAAATGGTCCTTCTTTTAAAAACATAAATATATTATTTTAAAAGGAAAGTTTAGGGCCCTCCAAAAATGGAAAACCAGTATCTCATGCCATAAATAGAAGGTAGCCATAAAAATAAGTACAATGAAAACAAAACAATGTCATCACATTCTAGCCAGATCCGGTTGCCTGCCAAAGGCTCTGGAGGCCTATTCTCTGTTAAAAAGGGAAGTAAGTGTTAAGAGAGGTGTTAAAAACACACCAGCATTGAACAGAGACTTTCTCCTTAATAACAAGTTGAAGGAAAATGGGAAAGGGAGGAAAGTTCTCGTTCTGGGCTTTGATGTTCTTTAGTTGGTGTGGCTCCACTGAGCAGCAGCTCAGGTACAACCTGTTGTACCCAGCCCACTCTTAGAAAGCAGTGGATCTGGCTATCCCTTCCCAGGGAGGGGCTGCTGCTCCTGATTCACACAGGACAGGTGGGAGGTCAGAGCCCCAGCCAGGACAGAGCCTGGGTTTAGGGATCTGATTTATGTTTTACCGTCAAATAAATGTATAATCTTGTGCCCTCCCAGAATAATGGCTGTGTTGAGAAGGCCAGTGAGGATGAATACATCAAGTTCTCTGACTCTGTGCCCACCTCAGCGGTCCCTGCCTTCTCAGTCCCAACTACCCCCACCAAGCAAGGCACAGGGAAAGAGCAATATATTTCATTTGCATAAATTTGCATGAAGAACCTCTGGAAAGCTAAGAAATGAATAGAAGTGGTGGGAATCAAATAGATGGAAAATGGAGTGGGAATGAGCCTCTTCCCAGTATATGTTTTAATATGTTTGAATCATATGAATATATTATTCATATTTTAAATAATAGAAACAAACATTTTCTACCAACTGTTATGTAAGCAGGCTTGGTGTTAAGTGCTATGAGTTCATTCATTCATTCATACATTCATTTATTCTTTCATTCATTTATCCTTGTATAAACAAATTGATTCAATGAGCATTATTCACACAAACTATGGACGAAGCCCTATACTAGGCACTGAGAGCTTGTTTGTTCATTCAGTCAGTCAATTAACATCTATCAGGACTCTGTGAGTTTGTTTGCTCATGTGAGGCTGGATCAGCAATAACCCCTGTTCTCATGGTCTAGAAGGGGAGGCAGGTGCCCTAACAAAGTTAGCTGCCAGGAGTCCAGACAGTAAGCACAATTTCCGCAAGGCTGGGAGATGGGAGGTTGCCCACACTGTAGAAACTTGCACGTTGTCCTGGGAGGAGGGGGGCCAGATCCAGACATCACAAAGGCCTGGTCACAATGGGGAGGAGCTGGGCCATTATACAGCAGCGGAGGGGGCAGTCTTTGATGCTGAAATTAATCCCATGCAAACCCTGCCCACTCCTCCTGGACTTCTGCCTTCAACCCTTCCCCCAAGCTCCCAAAGTTACATAAGGTTTCCAAGTGCCAAATCCAAAGATTACATCTCCATGTGCATCCACTCCACTGCTCAGCAACATTTGATAGAATTGAACATTCCATCTGGAAGAGAATCTGGTGGTTGCTGTGACAGAAACTTCTGGTTGTCCTCAAACTTTTACTCTTTCCTTCTTCTACAGACAGTTGAAGAACCTATTCTTCTGGCCAATAGGATGTAAATAAAGTTGTGACTTCCAGGAAGTGTCCTTAAATGTAGGGAGCTTTCCTCCTTCATTTCTTCCTTCTTCTGGCTGACTGGAAAGCAGATGTGATGTCTGGAGCTCAAGTAGCTATTTTGTAACATGAGACAAAGTTGGGAATGAAAGCCACACATGATGAAGTGACAAGATTGAAAAAGCCTGGGTCTCTGAATCCACACGGTGCCTGACCAGTCATGAACTGCCTACCTCAGGACTTAGTGAATATGAGTTGAAAATAAACCACTTTCTTGTTTAAGCCAATTTTTAAGCATTTTTATGTTCTTTGCAGTTGAATTTAAAGCTAAGTGCTGCCTGCAGCTGTCATCCAATGAACATTTTCCTTTTTTCTTATGCTAAAAAGATCTTCACTTTGCTCTACCGTCTACCCCTCTTTTCCTTACTTTTTTGGGGGAAAATTCCGATTGGTCCAAGTAAATCATTGTGGTCTCCTTCCCCTTGCTATAATTAGTTTAGGGATGAGCATGTGGCCTATTTCTGGCCAATGAGTCATAAAAGGAAGTCTGCTCAGGGAAGGACTTCTAGGAAGGTTTCTTCAAACAAAAGAAAAAGAGCACTTTGGGAGGCTGAGGTGGAAGAATCACTTGAGTCCAGAAGTTTGAGACCAGCCTGGGCAACATAGTGAAATCCTGTCTCTACAAAAAGTTAAAAGTTAAAAAAAAAGAAAAGAAAAAGGCATACATGGAAGAAATGGCTCTTTTCTGCCTCTGTACCTTGCTGAGTGAGGATGTGATGGCTGGATCTGTGGCAATCATCTTGCAACTATGAAGGGAACTAGTTGAAGGAAGAGTAAAAAGATGGGAAAAAAAAAAAATCTGAGTTCTTGGCCGGACGCAGTGGCTCACACCTGTAATCCCAGCACTTTGGGAGACTGAGGCAGGTGGATCACGAGGTCAGGAGATCAAGACCATCTTGGCTAACATGGTGAAACCCCATCTCTACTAAAAATACAAAAAATTAACCAGGCGTGGTGGCGGGCACCTGTAGTCCCGGCTACTCAGGAGGCTGAGGCAGGAGAATGGCATGAACCTGGGAGGTGGAGCTTGCAGTGAGCCGAGATTGCACCACTGCACTCCAGTCTGGGTGACAGAGCAAGACTCTGTCTCAAAAAAAAAAAAAAATCTGAGTTCTTGATGTTCAGTTAATCAATGCTCAAGTCACCCTACATCTGGGCTTCTTATTGCACGATAATAAATTCTCTTCTTGTTTACACTAGTCTGGTTTGTATTGTTGCTTGCAGGTGAAGGTATCTTAACTGTTATATTTTCCTTCTTAAAACACTCTCTTGTTATTCCACACACAGCACATACTCAAACCTTTTAGAACTAATAAACAAATTCAACAAAGTCGTGGGATACGAAATAGATTTCACACAAATCAGTTGCATTTCTACACACCAACAATGAGCAATCCAAAAGGAAATTAAGAAAGCAATTTCATTTACAATAGCATCAAAAAAAATAAAATACTTAGAAATAAACTTAACCTGGGAGGTGAAAGACTTGTACACTGAAAACTACAAAATGTTGCTGAAGGAAATTTAAAAAGACACAAATATATGGAAAGATATCCCATGTTCATGAATTAGAAGATTTAATACTTTTGCCTGGGCACAGTGGCTTATGCCTGTAATCTCAGCACTTTGGGAGGCCAAGGCGGGCAGATCACTCGAGGTCAGGCATTCAAGATCAGCCTGGCCAACATGGTGAAACCCTGCCACTACGAAAAATACAAAAATTAGCCAGGTGTTGTGGCACGCACCTATAGTCCCAGCTACGCAGGAGCCTGAGGCATAAGAATCGTTTGAACCTGGCAGGCAGAGGTTGCAGTGAGCTGAGATCATGCTGCTGCACTCCAGCCTAGGCAACAGAGCAAGACTCCATCTCAAAAAAAAAAAGAAGACTTAATACTTTGAAGATGTCAGTACCACACAAAGCAATCTATAGAATTAATGCAATTCCTATCAAAATCTGAAGGATTTCTTTTCGCAGAAATAGAAAAATTCATCCTAAAATTCATATGGAGTTTCAAGAGATCCCAAATATCCAAAACAATCTTGACAAAGAACAAAGTTGGAGGTCTCACGCTTCCTGATTTCAAAACTTACTACAAAACTACAGTAAGCAAAGCAGTGTCGTACTGGCATAAGAACAGAAATACACACCAGTGGAGCCCAGAAATAAAACCTCATATATATGGTCAAATGATTTTTGACAAGACTGCCAAGACCATTCAATGAGGGAAAGTACAGTCTTTTCAACAAATGATGTTGGGAAAACTGGATATTCACATGGAAAAGAATGAATTTGAACCATTACCTTACATCGTATGCAACAATTAACTCAAAATAGATCAAAGACCTAAACGTAAGAAATAAAACTATACAACTCTTAGAAGAAAACATAGGGAGAAAGCTTCTTGAAATTGAATTTGACAATGATTTCTTGAATATGATACCAAAAGCACAGGTAACTAAAGAAAAAAGACAAATCAGACCTCAGGAAAATTTAGAAACTTTGCACATCAAAAGACAGTGTTAATAGAGTAAAAAGAAACCCACAGAATGAGAGAAAATATTTGGAAAGCATATATCTTATATGCCTTCTGATATGTAAAAGCATATATAATATGTGATAAAGGATACATCTGGATTGATATCCAGAATAAATAAAGAATTCCTAAAACTCTACAGCAAAAAACACCCCATCAACCCAATTCAAAAATGACTTGAGCAGATATTTCTCCAAAAACAAGATATACAAATGGCCAATAAGTATACGAAAAGATATTCAACATCACTAATCATTAGGGAAATGCAGTCAAAACTATAATGAGATACTACCTCAAACCCATTAGGATGGCTACTATTAAAAAAAAAAAGAAAATAATAAGTATTTGCAAGGATGTGTAGAAATTGGAGCCCTGTCCACTGTTGGTGGAAATGTAAAATGATACGGCCTCTTGGAAAACAGTGTGGTGGTTCCTAAAAATAATTAAACATAAAACTACCCTATGAGCCAGCATTTTTACTTCTGGGTATGTATCCAAAAGAAATGGAAACATTGTCTCCAAAAGATATTTGTATACCCATGTTCATATCACCATTATTCACAGTAGCTAAAATGTGGAAGCAAGGCCAGCTGGCTGCGATGGCTCACCCCTGTAATTCCAGCACTTTGGGAGGCTGAAGCGGGCAGATCCCTTGAGGTCAGAAGTTCAAGACCAGCCTGGCCAACACACTGAAACCCCGTCTGTACTAAAAATACAAAAATTAGTGGGGTGTGGTGGCGCACACCTGTAATCCCAGTTACTTGGGAGGCTGAGGCATGAGAATCGCTTGAACCCGGGAGGGGGAGGTTGCAGTGAGCTGAGATCATGCCGTTGCACTCCAGCCTGGGCAACAGAGCGAGACTCCATTTCAAAACGAAAACAAAAACAAAAAGACAGGGTGGAAGCAACCCAACTGTCCATCAATAGATGAATGGAAAAGCAAAATATGTATACATACAATGTAATATTATTCAGCCTTTAAAAAGAAATTCTAACACATGCTACAACATGGATGAACCATGAGAACGTTATGTTAAGTGAAATAAGCCAGTAACAAAAGGACAAATATTGTCTGATGTCACTTATATGAGGTACCTAGAATAGTCAAAGTTGTAGAGATAGAAAACAGAATGGTGGTTGCCAGGCACTCGGAGGAGAGAGGAGTGGGGAGTTATTGACGAATGGGTATAGAGTTTCAATTGTCCAAGATGAAATGAGTTCTGAATATGGATAGTGGCGATGGTTGTACAACATTATGACTGTACTTAATACCACTGAACTGTACACTTCAAAATGGTTAAGATGGTTTTGGCACACGTCTGTAGTCCCAACTATTCAGGAGGCTGAAGCAGAAGGATCACGTGATCCCGGGAGGTTGAGGTCACCATGAGCTAAAATCGCACCACTGCGCTCTAGCCTGGACGACACAGCAAGACCCTATCTCAAGAAAATAAAAATCTAAAAAATAAAATAAAATGGTTTAGATGATAAATTTTATGTTATGTGTATTTCACCATAACAAAAAAATAGAAAAAAAAATGAAAAAGGGAATGCAACTCTGACACACTCTACAATATAAATGAGCCTTGAAGACATTATGCTAAGTGCAGTAAACCAGTCACAAAAGGTCAAATACTGTGTGATTCCACTTATATGAGATATCTAGAGTGATCAAGGTCACAAAGACAGGATGCAGAATGGTGGTTGCCAGGGCGGAGGGGGAGGAATGGGGAGTTACTGTTTAATAGGTATGGAGTTTCAGATTGGGAGGATGGAAATTTCTGGAGATGGGTGGTGCGATGGCTGTACAACAATGTGAATGTACATATATTTTAGCACAAGTTTTTTTTTGAGACAAGGTCTCACTCCCATTGCCCAGGCTGGAGTGCAGTGGCATAATCATGGCTCACTGCAGTCTCCACCTCCTGGGCTCAAATGATCCTCCCACCACAGTCTCCTAAGTAGCTGGGACCACAGGCACACCACCAGGCCTTGATAATTTTTGTATTGTTTGTAGAAACAGGATCTCTCTGTGTTGCTCAGGCTGATCTTGAACTCCCGGGCTCAAGGAATCTTCCCACCTCAGCCTCCCACAGTGCCAGGATTATGGGCCATGCAATGTAATGGTTTAAAGTGCCACGTTTATGTTGATGAATCCCAAGTGTACTTCTCCAGTCTCAACCTCTCCCGCTGACCTCCAACTGCCTTGTTGACATTTGCACTTGGATATCTAATTGGCACTTCCAACTTGGCATGTGAGCAGTGTCATTCTGAGTTCACTCTCCCTCGCCTTCACGTCTTGTCACTCGCCCACTCTTTCTATCTCAGTAAACAGCACCACCATTCACCCAGCTCCTGCCAGAAACCTTGGAGTCATCCTTGATCCTTCTTTTGACACCTGCACTCAAACAATCGAAAGGTCCTATCAGTGGACCCTAAAAAATGCCTCTCAAGTCCAACCATGTCTCTCCATCTCCAGTGCCATCTTTCACATTGACCATCCTCTTTTGTACAAATTACTATAATAACCTCCTTACTATAACCCATGTATTTTGTCCCCCTCTAAGTCACAGCAGCCATTTTAAAGTTAATACCTAATAAAGTCACTCCACAGTTTAAAATCCTACAATAAGTTTCTGATGCTCTTAGAATAAAATCCAAACTCCTTACTGGGACCCACGAGGTCTTGCATGACCCAGTTCCTGACAACATTGCTGATCTCACACTCTCCTTGATTTGCTGTGCTTCAGCCACTGGCCCCTTTACTGTTCCTCAGATACACCAGACTCTTCTCTGCCTCAGGGCCTTTGACCAGCCTATCCTTTCTGCATGGAAAGCCAGCTTCTTTTTATTCTTCACGTTTTATCTTAAGCATCATGTCCTCAGGAAGGCCTTGCATGAGCTCGTGATATAAAGCAAGAATCAGCAAACAATGGCCCATGTTCCAAATCTGGCCCACCACCGGTTTTTGTAAATAAAGTTTTATTAGGACACAGTCATGCCCATTCGTTTACATATCGTCTGTGGCTACTTTCCCACAACAGGGGCTGAACTGTGAGTTGTGACAGAGAAGGGATGTCACACAGAGCCTAAAATATGTATTATCTGATCCTTTACAGGAGAAGTTTGCTGACCCCTAATCCAAAGCAATTATTTCCTCTTCTCAAGTTGATCTCCATTGTATCACCGCCCTTATTTCTTACACAGCACTGTACAGATGTACCACAGTCTGTAATTATTTTAGTTGTTGTTTGTCATCACAAAAAAAGAAGAAAAAAATGACCAAAAAAAGCATTTAGAAAACAAAAATTTATCAGGAAAGAAGTTTTTCAAGGGCCTTTAGAATGATAAATCGCCAAATTAAAAATACAAGTTTTATAGCTCTTTTAGAATTTGTCTAGCAGATTTTCCAGTTTTTATCAGAAAACCCCCATGGGAAAAAAATACAAAAGATATTTCAGGGAAAAAATTACTAAGGGGTTATTTTTTTACCTGTCCAAGGTAGAAAAAAACAGCAATTTTCTCATATGATCATTACAAAGGCAATCACATATTTTCAGACATAGTATATTGCACAAGTAAGAAATAAAGTTGTTTCTGTTAGGGAGTCTAACAGGAAAGGCTCCAATCTTCATTTATTTGGGGATTTAGAGCTAGACAGGTAGCACTGGTTTTTCTCAGAGTACAAAGTGCTTTTATCATTTAATTATAGTCATGCATCCCATAGGGACATTTTGGTCAAAGACCATCCATGTGTATGACAGTGGTCCCATAATATTATAATGAAGCTGAAAAATTCCTGTCACCAAGTGACATTGTAGCTATTCTAACAACATAGTGCAATGTATTATTCACATGTTTTGGGTGAGGCTGTTGTAAACAAACCTACTAGGCTGCAGTGGTATAAAAGTCTAGCACATACAATTATGTACATAGCCAGGTGCGGTGGCTCATGCTTGTAATCCCGGCACTTTGGGAAGCCGAGGCAGGTGGATCACCAGAAGTCAGGAGTTCAAGACCAGCCTGGCCAACGTGGCGAAACCTCACCTCTGCTAAAAATACAAAAATTAGCTAGGCATGGTGTCTCACGCCTGTAATCCCAGCTACTCAGGAGGCTGAGGCAGGAGAATCACTTGAACCTGGGAGGCAGAGGTTGCAGTGAGCCAAGATAGCAACACTGCACTCCAGCCTGGGCAACAGAGCGAGACTCCATCTCAAAAAACAAACAACAACAGCAACAAAAAAAAACAATTATGGGTCAGGCGCGATGGCTCAAGCCTGTAATCCCAACACTTTGGGAGACTGAGGCGGGCCATCACCTGAGGTTGGGAGTTCAAGACCAGCCTGACCAACATGGAAAAACCCCATCTCTACTAAAAATACAAAATTAGCCCGGCGTGGCCGTGCATGCCTGTAATCCCAGCTACTCGGGAGGCTGAGGCAGGAGAATCGCTTGAACCCGGGAGACAGAAGTTGCAGTGAGCCAAGATTGCGCCATTGCACTCCAGCCTGGGCAACCAGACCGAAACTCCATCTCAAAAAAAAACAAAAACGTACAGTACATAATACTTGATAATGACAATAAACAACTTATTGATTCACACATTTACTATACTTTTTTTTTTTTTTTTTTTTGAGACAGAGTCTCGCTCTGTCGCCCAGGTTGGAGTGCAGTGTTGCTATCTCGGCTCACTGCAAGCTCCGCCTCCCAGGTTCACGCCATTCCCCTGCCTCAGCCTCTCCGAGTAGCTGGGACTACAGGCGCCCGCCACCACGCCCAGCTAATTTTTTTTTTTTGTATTTTTAGTAGAGACGGGGTTTCACCGTGGTCTCGATCTCCTGACCTCATGATCCGCCCGCCTCGGCCTCCCAAAGTGCTGGGATTACAAGAGTGAGCCACCGCGCCCAGCCTTACTATACTTTTTAATTGTTATTTTAGAGTGTGCTCCTTCTACTTATTAAAAAAAAATAAGTTAACTGTAAAACAACCTCAGGTAGGTTTTTCAGGAGGTATTCAGAAGAAGGTATTGTTATCACAGGATATGATAGCCCCACATGTGTTATTGCCCTGAAAACCTTCCAGTGGAACAAGACGGGGAGGTAGAAGACAGTGATACTGGTGATCCTGACCTTGTGTAGGCTGAAGCTAATGTGTGTGTTTGTGTCTTAGTTTTTAACAACAACAAAAAAAAATCTAAGAAAAAAACATTTAAAAGTAGAAAAAGGCTTATAGAATAAGGATATAAAGAAAGAAAATATTTTTATACAGCTGTACAATGTGTTCCTATTTTAAGCTAAGTGTTATTACGAAATAATACAAAAAGTGTTTTTAAAAATTTTTTAAGTTTATAAAACAAAACAGTTACAGTAAGCTAAAGTTAACTATTGAAGAAAGAAACAAATTTTAAAAATAAATTTAGTATAGCCTAAGTGTACAGTGTTTATAAAGTCTACAATAGTGTACAGTAATGTCCTAGACTTTCACATCAAGTCACCACTTCCTAACTCACCAAGAGTAACTTCCAGTCCTGCAAGCTCCACTCACAGTAAAGATACAAGTGTGTCTTTTTAAAAAAACAATCTTTTCTACATATTTTTTCTGTATCTTTTGTATATTTATCTATGCTTAGATACAAAAATACTTACCATTGTGTTACAATTGCCTACAATATTCAGTACAGTAACATGAGGTACAAATTTGTAACCTAGAAGAAATAGGTTATAGCATACAGCCTAGGTGCATAGTAGGTTGTACCATCTAGAATTGTGCAAGCACATTCTATGTTTGCACAAGAATGAAATCACCTAATGACACATTTTTCAGAACATATTCCTGTTGTTAATTAACATATGACTGTATGAATGGCAAAGACTCAGTTTGGCTTCCAAAAACTGTTCCCCAACACTCCACCCCAGTTAGAACATAAGGGAACATTGTCCTTGAGGGAGAAATTGTGTCCGTATGGTTTACCTCTGTATTATTTGTATCTAGTACCGGTCTGACTCACATCAAGAAAAATTGTAAAATACTTTGAAGCTGAAAAAAAAAGTGTCCACAAAGATTACTGGAAGTCCTCCAGAATGCTATGAATTGTCTTTACATCATTTCAGGTTAGCTGATTCTGTGGTGGCTGATGCATTTCACATTTTTGAGCTAGTGTACACTCCAATACGTTATAACAAGATTGATGATAATAAAAACAATTCTCATCACAGAGATGCAAACAAATTTCTTCTGCTCAAGATGCAGCTGAGGCCAGATGCGGTGGCTCACGCCTGTAATCCCAGCACTTTGGGAGCCTGTGGCAGGAACACTTGAGCCCAGGAGTTTGAGATCAGCCTGGGCAACAGAGAGAAACCCCATCTCTACAAAAAATTATTTAAAAATTAGCTAGCGTGGTGTCACACATCACTTGTCTATAGTTCCAGCTACTCAGGAGGCTGAGGTGGGAGGATCGCTTGAGCCCAGGAGGTTGAGGCTGCAGTGAGCCATGAACACACCACTGCATTCTAGCCCTTTGGCAACAGAGAGAGACCCTGTCTCAAAATAATAATAATAATAATAATAATAATAAAGATGCAATTCATTCCCCCCAGTACTCTTGGAAGAAAACAGTTTTGCATCTTTAGCAAATTAATGTAAGCACTCCTCATTACCTATGTATGCCTCTTCCCTTTGGATTCTCCTTTGAACTATTTTTTAACACCTTATCGGTTACCTCATATATTAATGAGTTAAATAAAATATTTGACACATGTTCATTTTATATTTGAACAAGAGCGTGATTTTATTCCTTTCTAAAAATTATCTCTAGGCCAGGCATAGTGGCTCATGCCTATAATCCCAGCACTTTGGGAGGCCGAGACAGGTGGATCACAAAGTCAGGAGTTCAAGACCAGCCTGGCCAAGATGCTGAAACCCCGTCTCTACTAAAAAAACAAAAATTAGCCAGACGTGGTGGCGCACACCTGTAATCCCAGCTACTCGGGAGGCTGAGGCAGGAGAATCACTTGAACCTGAGCAGCAGAGGTTGCAGTGAGCCGAGATCGTGCCACTGCACTCCAGCCTGGGCGACAGAGCAAGACTCCATCTCAAAAAAAAAAAAAAAAAAAGCAAATCTCTAATACATATAATTTGTTTTATTAAATATTTGTTTAATAAATGCTGGAATACACAATGAATATGCTCTCACAGCATTCTGCACTTCTGCATAGCGCTAATCATTGGTCACATTCAACAGTTATAGAGATATTTGTGCATTTATTTGTGTAATATCTGTCTCTCTTTAGCATAAGCTCCATGAAGGCAAGGATCTTGTCTGCTTTGCTCACCAGTGTGTTTCTCAATAACTTTCACAATACCTCCTGGCACATAATAGGTGATTATACATACATACACACACACACATATACATATATACCCACATATATGTACATATGCATATATACCCATATACATACGCACATATACACACTTCTTTTCTGACCTTTCACCCACTCCAGTCCCCTTGCAAGTCACTTTCCTGCGTCTCTCTACTGTTGCTGGCCACCTCCCAGATGCCTGGCCTCATCTTTTAGCCCTCTCCACTTTGGTCGTCACATATGTGTATGTACATATACATATATGTATATGTATGTGTGTATATCTGTACATACAGAGACATACATTCAGATATACACATATATGTATGTCTATGTGTGTGTTTATGTCATACATGTCTATATACACACATACAGAGGAAGAAGAGAGAAATCAAGGAAGGAGGAAGGAAGGGAGAAAGGGAAGGAGAAAGGAAGGAAATGGGAAAGGAAGAAGGAAACCAGTGACAGTTCTCTAGACAGGAATGGGCTGGTGGCACTCCAAAGCACCCTCCCATCTGCCACCTAACTTCATGTACCATCTATCCTCACCAGTGAGAAAATGGAGGCCAAGATACTTTGTGAGCCCTTGAGCATTCTATTGAGGGAAGAGCTGTGATTACTAAATTATCTCTTCCTTCCCCCAGCTCTGCCCGCCCTGCAACACTGCACCCTCCTTTCCAGACTCTTCTCTGACCTTTCACCCATTCCAGCCCCCTTGCAAGTCGCTTTCCTGCGTCTCTCTCTACTGTTGCTGGCCGCCTCCCAGACGCCTAGCCTCTCCACTTTGGTCATCACCAGGCAAAAGGCCTCTAACCTACTTGCTCTGGTTCCATCAAATCATTAGACTTCTATCCGGGACTGAAAAAGTCTTCTTCCTTAAGTCTGAGCTAGAAGCTTTCAGGGACACCAGGGTGATTAATCTAGCCCCCTGCCCTCAGGGAGCTTGCTGTCTAATGGGAGAGATGATATGTGACCCTAGGAGTCTTCACATGATAGAGAATGTTGGTGTCCATACATCTTCTTCTCATCTACGCCAGAGACCCCTACTTGCCCCTCATATCCATTTTCCCCTTCTCCTATGGAAATAAAACCTCTCACTTTTACCTGAACACATAGCCTCTCAGAATAAGGACTACATTGCCCAGCCTCCCTTGCAGCTGGTTATAGCCACATGACTAAATTCTGACCAGTGGTAGGTGAACAGAAGTGGAGAGAGCAACCTGCAAGTCATAGTTGCCCCATGCCTTTCCCACTGCCTACTGCCTGTGGTGTAGATATGTGAGTGACATCTGAGACCATGGGGACTAGGGCAGCACCCTGGGGGTGGCAGAGCTACAAGATAGAAGAAGCCTGGGACCCCAATAAGCTAGTCCTGGATTATTATTATTATTATTTTGAGATAGAATCTCCCTCTGTCATCCAGGCTAGAGTGCAGCAGCACAACCATAGCTCACTGCAACCTCGAACTCCTGATCTCAAGCAATCCTCCCACCTCAGCCTCCTGTGTAGCTGGAACCACAGGCATGAGCTACCATGCCCAGCCTACTTCCAGACCTGGGAAAAAAAAAAATTACACCTTTATGCTATTAATACTTCAGATTTGGCCAGGCACGGTGGCTCATGTCTGTAATCCCAGCACTTTGGGAGGCCAAGGCAAGCAGATCACTTGAGGTCAGAAGTTCAAGACCAGCCTGGCCAACATGGTGAAATCCTATCTCTACTAAAAATACAAAAAAAAAAAAAAAAATAGCCGGCATGGTGGCAGGCAGCTGTAATCCCAGCTACTTGGGAGGGCGACGCAGGAGAATCGCTTGAACCTGGGAGGTGGAGGGTGCAGTGAGCCGAGATCATGCCACTGCACTCCAGCCTGGGCAACAGAGCAAGACTCTATCTCAAAAAAAAAAAAAACAACAACAACTTTGGACTTGTGTCAGAATAGACAAACCTGTATACCCTATATTCTAATTGATCATCCATTTTCTTTGCAAGATAATTCAACAAGAAATAGAAGATATTTCTTGGTGGGTTGATGTTTGGCTTATAAATGATAGCTATGAAAATTCAACAAATTTTTTCTTTCCTACTATGTCCACTATTTCAGAGTCTGAGGATACAGAGAAAATCTCCAGTAAAATGAAGGATATATCTTAGTAAATGCACAAGTATGTCTGAATCACTTATTATTCTCCTTTTCCTATTCCCCTCCTCCTTTCTCCTTGGTCCCCATGCCCAGTGACTAACGTAACCATATATCATACCCAAAGAACGATGAGAGAGGCAGCAAAGAGGAGTGGAAAGGACATGGAATTTGTAGCCACACAGACCATATTTAAATCCTAGCTTAACTTCTCAGGAACTTAGTTTCCTCATTCACAAAATGGGGACAAGAGTAATAACTGCTTCTTGGGGCTGCTGAGGGTAAGGTATAAAATGGTATGATGCATGAAAAATTTATAGCATAGTGTTTCAGCTCATAGTCTGTGCTCAATAAAACATGGCTGCTAGAATATTAACAACATTATTATTATTATTATTATTATTATTGACATGGACTCTCACTCTGTTGCCCAGGCTGGAGCGCAATGGCATGATCTCGGCTCACTGCAACCTCCACCTCCCGGATTCAAGTGATTCTCCTGCCTCAACCTCCCAAGTAGCTACGACTACAGGCATGTGTAACCATACCTGGCCAATTTGCATGTTTTTAGTAGAGACAGGTTCCACCATGTGGGCCAGGCTGGTCTCAAACTCCTGACCTCAAATGATCCATCCACATCGGCCTCCCAAAGTGCTGGGATTACAGGCATAAGCCACCATGCTCAGCAGTAACAATATTATTATTAATTACCCAAGTAAAGGTAACAAGAAAATACTAGGTGGGTTTTTTTAATTATTTTTTTTTTTCCTTTTGAAGCAGGGGCTCGCCCTGTCACCCAGGCTGGAGTACAGAGGCACGATCTTGGCTCACTGCAGCCAGCCTCAAATTCCTGGGCTCAAGGGATCCTTCTGCCTCAGCTAGGACTACAGGCACATGCCACCACACCCGGTTAATTCTTTTTTTGGTAGAGATGGAGTTTCCCAGGCTGGTCTCCAAGTCCTGGCCTCAAGTGATCCTCCCACCTCGACCTCCCAAAGCACTGGGATTACAGGTATGAGCCCCACTGTGCCTGATCTGTTTTTGTCCTCACCTCGCTGTGCTCTGTCTCTCCTCCTCCTTCTTTCCTGCCCTTTGTCAAATCTTCCTGGGGCTTCTGCTGTTACCTCTCCCTGAATGAGAAGCTGAGGTCTAGGAAAATCCCCTTCTCCACCCCATCTACAACCAGATCCTAAAACAGCAGCCTTTTGGTGCTTCAAGGCAGGTTTTCTTCGCTTACTTGTCTTCCCTTGAGTAACTTACTGTTTCGCATAAGAAGTGGAAACAGGGTTGGGTGCGGTGGCTCATGCCTGTAATCCCAGCACTTTGGGAGGCCGAGGCGGGCAGATCACAAGGCCAAGAGACCATGCTAGCCAACATGGTGAAACCCTGTCTCTACTGAAAATACAAAAATTAGCCGGGCGTGGTGGCACGCGCCTGTAGTCCCAGCTACTTGGGAGGCTGAGGCAGGAGAATCACTTGAACCTGGGAGGTGGAGGTTGCAGCGAGCCAAGATTGCACCACTGCATTCCAGCGTGGCAACAGAGTGAGACTCCGTCTCAAAAAAAAAAAAAAAAAAAAAAAAAAGAAGTGGAAACAACTAGTCTAGCAGGCTAGAGACTTGGTTACGAGTCTCTGTCCCGTTAATTAACTCTTAGTATGATTGTGCACACTCACTTCCCCTCTTAGGGCTCACTTCCCCCCATAAAAATACCAGGGGACCTTTGGGCTGGGCACAGTGGCTCACTCACGCCTGTAATCCCAGCACTTTGGGAGGCCAAGTCTGGCAGATCACTTGAGGTCAGGAGCAGATCACCTGAGGTCAGGAGTTCGAGACCAGCCTGGTCAACATGGTGAAACCCCGTCTCTACTAAAAATACAAAAAATTAGCCAGGCATGGTAGCGGGCACCTGTAGTCCTAGCTACTCGGGAGGCTGAGGCACGAGAATTGCTTGAACCTGGAAGGCAGAGGTTGCAGTGAGCCACGATCGTGCCACTGCACTTCAGCCTGGGGGACAGAGTGAGACTCTGTCTCAAAAAAACAAACAAACAGTGGACCTTCTAATCATTCTTCAAGACCCAGTTTAATAAACTGCCACCTCCTTTGTGAGTCCTTCCTCAGTTCCCTCAGAGTCTGTGGCTCTCTCCTGTGTGGTCTCCCTTGGGGTGCTTGGTACAGTCATTCCTCTGGTACAGCAGCTATCATGTGCTTATTTATCTTTCTCCACTAGACTCTGAAAACTTGAGGACAGGTTGTAGCTTATTTAGTCTGTATCTCTGGTGTATATTACCTGACAGGCAATATGGAAGATGAAACATAAATGAATGAGTGACTGGATAAACATATACAGATGGATGATGAAATTACATAGATCGTAGGTGGTTATGTCGATGGAAGATACATAGATGATGATAGGCATGGCTAATAGATGACAGATATTTAGTGAAAGTGAATGAAGGATGCATGATGCATGGAAGAGGAATGGAGGAAGAGTAAATTGGTGGGTTGATGTCTGGCTTGTAAATGATAGCTATGAAGAAATGAATGAAGAATAGAAGATTTTGGATGAATATTTCATGCATGAAAAATGGTGGGTGGATAAATGATGAATGAAATAATGGATGGATGGATCACTGAGTGATAAATAGATGGATAGATGCATGAAGAATGGATAGTTGAGGAACAAATAAATTCATGAGAGATGGTGATGGCTAACTAATGGCAGGTGGATAGATGGATGATGGATAAATAATAAATGGATAGACAGATGAAAGAATGATGGCTGCTTGAGTAGCTGGCTGAACGGGTGTACGGATATGAAATAGATTGATGAAGGATGAATATAGAATGGATGATAGGTAGACAGATGGAGGGTTGCTGATGAATGCATGATGATGGATAAGGATAGATGGTGAGTGAAGGATGAATGGACTTTTGGCTAGATGAATGAAGAATGGGTGATGAATGAATTGTTGGTGTTTGAATGGATATATGAAAAATGCATAAGTGATAGCTGTATAGATTGATGAATGACGTGTGAACAGTTCATGAATAGATGTGTATGTTACCATAGAAAGGCTTTGAGGGTCACTCTAGCCCTGATATTTTGTCTTTGTTTGTTCATTTGTTTTTGTCTTGGGGGATTTTTTAAAAAATTGTTTATTTTTAATTTTGGGGTATGTATTAGGTGTATATATTTATGGGGTACATGAGATGTTTTGATATAGGTATGCAATGTGACATAATCACATCATGGAGAATGGAGTATCCATCCCCTCAAATATTTATCCTTTGTGTTACTAGCGCTGATATTTTGTGAGTACCCTCTCTTGGGAAAGGAATGAAACTAATATTTGATGCCTTACCTGAGACAGGCATCTTAATGGGAGCTTGACTTCTAACATCTCAATAATCACTGTAACAACATTGCAAGGCAGATATTGTTACACACACTTTACCAAGAGGAAAAATAAGGCTCAGAAAGAGGAAGTAATTTTCTCAAGCCTGGCTCTACCTCGCTTCTGTGTCTATTTTCTCCTTCTCCTAAAAGGGTATTTCATCCCCTCTGGTCACGCTTTTACACATCCCTGCACTGTTCATGTCCTGCCTTCTCCAAGAGCCTCCCCACACCCTGGCCTTCATGGATCTTCCTAGTCCATACTCAAGACCTACCAGCTCTGCCCTTCTCCACCGTTCACTTGATTCTCACCATGACTCACAATCCTCATCAAAATAACCACCATTTATTGAGTATCTGTAATGTGCCCAGCATGATCTTGGAGCTGTACATAAATTACCTTATTTTATTACATGAAAGCCCTAAATATAGGTATTATCATCCTCCTTTTAAATGGGAGAAACCCAAGACTCAGAGAAGTAAAGTGACTTATCCAAGGTCACCAGCTAGTTAGTGATGAAAATGGGGTTGTTCCATCTGATCTTTGACAAACCTGACAAAAACAAGAAATGGGGAAAGGATTCCCTATTTAACAAATGGTGCTGGGAAAACTGGCTAGGCATATGCAGAAAGCTGAAACTGGATCCCTTCCTTACGCCTTATACAAAAATTAATTCAAGATGGATTAAAGACTTAAACGTTAGACCTAAAACTATAAAAACCCTAGAAGAAAACCTAGGCAATACCATTCAGGACATAGGCATGGGCAAGGACTTCATGTCGAAAACACCAAAAGCAATGGCAACAAAAGCCAAAATTGACAAATGGGATCTAATTAAACTAAAGAGCTTCTGCACAATAAAAGAAACTACCATCAGAGTGAACAGGCAACCTACAGAATGGGAGAAAATTTTTGCAATCTACTCATCTGACAAAGGGCTAATATCCAGAATCTACAAAGAACTCAAACAAATTTACAAGAAAAAAACAAACAACCCCATCAACAAGTGGGTGAAGGATATCAACAGGCACTTCTCAAAAGAAGACATGTATTCAGCCAACAGACACATGAAAAAATGCTCATCATCACTGGCCATCGGAGAAATGCAAATCAAAACCACGATGAGATACCATCTCCCACCAGTTAGAATGGCAATCATTAAAAAGTCAGGAAAGAACAGGTGCTGGAGAGGATGTGGAGAAATAGGAACACTTTTACACTGTTGGTGGGACTGTAAACTAGTTCAACCATTGTGGAAGACAGTGTGGTGATTCCTCAGGGATCTAGAACTAGAAATACCATTTGACCCAGCCAACCCCTTTACTGGGTATATACCCACAGATTTATGAATCATGCTGCTATAAAGACACATGCACATGTATGTTTATTGTGGCATTATTCACAATAGCAAAGACTTGGAATCAACCCAAATGTCCATCAATGATAGACTGGATTAAGAAAATGTGGCACATATACACCATGGAATACCATGCAGCCATAAAAAAGGATGCGTTCATGTCCTTTGTAGTGACATGGATGAAGCTGGAAACCATCATTCTCAGCAAACTATCGCAGGGACAAAAAACCAAACACCGCATGTTCTCACTCATAGGTGGGAATTGAACAATGAGAACACTTGGACACGGGAAGGGGAACATCACACACCAGGGCCTGTTGTGGGGTGAGGGGAGGAGGGAGGGATAGCATTAGGAGATATACCTAATGTAAATGACCAGTTAATGGGTGCAGCACACCCACATGGAACATGTATACATATGTAACAAACCTGCACGTTGTGCACATGTACCCTAGAACTTAAAGTATAATAAAAAAAAAATTAAAAAAAGAAAAAAAAAAGAAAATGAGGTTGTTAACTCTGGTCTGTTTAACTTCAAAGCCTGTATTCGAAACCTTAATGCTACATATCTTCTTGGCTACCATGATGTTTGGTTAATCACATTTGTGTATGTGTGTGTGTGTGTGTGTGTGTGTGTATACGTGTGTGCCGATGTGACTGTGTCTTGTCCCTCTATGAACTAAAATAGAGCTACTTTATCACACTTTTCCTGAACTCCCCTCAGTGCCAGACTCAGAGAAGAACCACAGGACATCAATGCAAAAAGAGCCACCTTGAGCATCCTGGAGTTCAACCCCTTTATGTTCCCAATGAGATCACCAAGGCTGAGAAAAGAGAAGTAACATGCTCAAGGCCACCCAGCAAGTAGGGAGCTGGGCTGGGACCTGAGCCTGGGCCTTGGTGCTCAGCAAAAATTTGTTGGTAAAACTCAGCCTCCACTCAGATCCTGTTAACTGCTGGGCTGGGATCCAGGAATAATAATACAATAATAATAAAATGGGAAGCAGGTACAACTCTCAGCTCACACACAAAATAAATAGCCTCCATTCCACTAGGTGGGAGAAACTTAATCTTGGTCAATTGTGGGTGTCTTCTTTTGCTTTTTCCCCTCAGTTCACCTCCATTCCCCCGAAGTGTCCTGCTCCAGGTGCCTGCACACACACTCAGGCACTTAGGTTCATGGCTTCCTTGGGTTCTACCCAGAATTAAGGCTCTGGTCCCAGATCTTAGACCCCTCAAGACCACACGAAGTTTCTATTCTTTTTTCAGGGTTACACCAGTGTCTATGCACACTAATTTCCTATATTTCTTTTCTTTCTTTGTTGTTGTTGTTGTTATTGTTGCTGTTTTGGGACACAGCTTTGCTCTGTCGCCCATGCTGGAGTGCAGTGGCACGATCTCAGCTCACTACAACCTCTGCCTCCTGGGTTCAAGCAATTCTCCAGCCTCAGCCTCCTGAGTAGCTGGGATTACAGGCACATGTGCTACCATGCCGCAGCTAGCTTTTGTATTTTTAGTAGAGACGGTTTCACCATGTTGGCCAGGCTGGTCTCAAAACCTGACCTCAAGTGATCTGCCCAACTCAGCCTCCCAAAGTGCAGGGATTACAGGCGTGAGCCACAGCAACAGGCTAATTTCCTGTATTTCTGACCTGCTGTATTACTTGGGATGCTAACTCAGCTATTGATTTCTCTCTCGCTAACCAGTAGGGGGCAAGCAGTCTAGGCTGCTGTGAGTCCCATGATGTCAGACACCTGGGATCCTTCCATTTTGTTGTTCTGACATCCTCAACGTGTGGCTTCAGTCTTGTGGTCTAAGAAGGCTGCTACTGCTCCTGCCACCATGCCAAATTCTAGCTGGCAGGAAGAGAAGAAGAGGTGTGGGAAGAGGATGCCCCTTTTTTTCTTTCAATGCATGACCCAGAAGTTGCACACCATTCAGTTCACATATCCTTTGCCAGAGCCTGGTCACATGGCCACGCCTAACTGCAAGGGAGACAGTGAAATGTAGTGTAGATACATGGCCATCTGCAGCTATAGAAGAAGGGGAAGTCAGATAATTGCATGACAGCTGGACATCTCTGCTACACTTCCCTTCTCCCCACCTCCCGATAATCTTTATCTCGTTTCCTAAAGAGGAAAACCAATTTGACTCATCTATTCTTCTCAATCTATTATTTATGGCATAAATTGTACACTCTCAAATTACTCAGGGCTTTGACTAAATTTCCATGACTCTTGTTCTTTGAGACGTGAATCTCTAAGGTGATGGAGGCCACTAATAAATACGGGAAAAGTAAAATGTATGAAAAAATGCAGGAGATGCCTTCAATATTACAAAATGTTTTACAGTTACCTGCCAAACGTGGTGGCTCACACCTCTAATCCTAATGCTTTGGCAGGCCAAGGTGGGCATATCACTTGAGCTCAGGAGTTCGAAACCAGCCTGGGCAACATGGTGAAACCCTATCTCTACAAAAAATACAAAAAAATTAACCAGGCATGGTGGCATGTGCTTAGAATCCCAGCTACTTGGGGGGCTGAGGAAGGAGATCGCTTGAGCCCCGTAGGTTGAGGCTGCAGTGAGCCAAAATTGCACCAATGCCCTCTGGCCTGTGTGACAAAGTGAGACCCTGTCTCCAAAAAATAAAAATAGAAGAAAGAAAGAGAAAAAAGAAAATGTTTTACAGTTACAGATATAATCAGACATGTCTTTCTTGCTAAACCTTTTCGTGGCTTCCCCTGACTTTAGACTTTGGCTCCAATGACAACTCTTCAAAGAGGCTTTCTCTGCCCACCCTATTTGGTTCCTTCATAATGGACATCACAATATGTAAGTTGAAAATATTTATACATTATTTGGCTTGCAAATGACTTGAGGAAAGGGACCTGTCTTCTCATCTTTGTATCCTCAGTGCCTGGCTCAATGCCAACACATGCTAGATACTCAGCAAATACATTTGATTGAATGACGAGTTTGTATACAGGGCCCTGTGAGGTGGAAAAAGTGACCACATCTTTTCAGGTGACTGAATGGAGTGGACGTGACTCTTACAGTGTATGGCCCAGGAGGAGAAAGCTATGCTTCTTTCACCCTAGAGATCAAAGCATCAACGTGAGCGGGGCATTTCCAGTGAATGCCAAGGGGGCAGAAGCATGCTGGAGAGCCAGATGGGTTGGTATAGCTTGAGAAATACCAGTCACAGACCCCTTCTTCCCTCAACCAATGCCAAGATGCCTCTACCCTTCCAGGACTTAAATCAATCCGGGAAAAAAGGGACGCCAGGGAAAGCTTGATTCACCCAACTGAGTTCAAATCTGAAATAACTGTTTTTTGTCTAGATTTTTTTGAAGTTTGCATTTTCTGGCATTGGAAAAAAAAAATAGGAGCTCAAGAGAAGCAAAATTCAGTTGTACAAAATGGAGCATTCCAGTTCTGATAGGTGTATCTTGGCCACATTAGAACGACATTATTCTGGAATCACAGTTGGGTTTACTTATGAAAACTTATAATCACAGAGTTAAAGTCATTGGATATTAGAATCACCTAAGTTTAGAATCATAAGCTATTTGGAAAGAACATTAGAGACTGTTTTAGTTTGGGTTCCCCTAAAAGCGGAGCCTGAGGCAAGGATTTGGGAGCTGGTAGCCAGGAAGCCAAAGGGATCTGTGAGAGTGACAGCTAAGAGAGGAAAGGGATAAAAAGTGAGTTATTGAGCCAGTTTCCAGTATGGGCAACCAGTGCCCCCATCTCACTGCAGAACTTTGAGTGACCAGGAACCTCCAATGGATAAGAGGATGGGGCATTTACCCACTAACTCCCATTCCCCATTGACTGAGGGGTGCCCCTAGTGGCATTAACTCCTCCCAGGTCCCTGAGAGAGTTCCCAAGTCTTCAGAGAAGCCAAATGACTGCTGGGTGTTTGAAAAGGGATGCCGTCAGTGTGCTGGGAACTGCCCACCACAGCTATAGCTAAAGGCATAGGGGCAGACACCAATAACTATTGATCCAATTTCACCCCAGAACAAGAATTCCTTTCTAAAAGGCTAGGCTGGGGTTCCGCAGGGTACATCAGGCTGGAGGATTCATTTGTTTGATTAGCAACATGTTAAAATAAAATTGGAATCTAAAAGCCTTCCTTCGTGGCTCACAATAGTTTTCATTTAATATCCCGACCACTCAGCATTGCTGGCAGGCCTGCAGATTTCTGTCACCTGTCTGGCCCCCAAGGCATTTGACTTTGAGGCCCTGCCCAGCATCTCTTCTAGGCTACAGGGTCTTTAAGGACAAGACCCGCTTCTAGCATCTGTGTCTCCAGCTGCCTGACATGCAGCCTGGGCTGGGAGAGGGCCTAGTAAATAGGTGCTGTGAATGTAGCTTCTGCTTGCATATTTCCCCGTCAGGGAGCTCACTCCCTTCAATGCTGCCTGTTGTATTGTCTGCTACCTGCCCCCACCCCTCCTGCCCTCCCCCCAGGCATTCCCTGGGTGGGGGCTGGGGGTGAAACTCCCTGCTTGGGGTGAGCAGCGGGTTAATTTCCTCCTGGAGCTTCCCTCAGCAAACAATGAGACAATGGCGAGCCGGAGGTGGCCTGCGTAAGACAGCCGAAGAGGGGAAGTTGTAATCTGTGCGTGAAGCCAGCGGGCAGGCAAAGGGGCGAGAAAAGCAGCCCAGCCAGACCGGGCCCTCCACCCAACAGGCCCCTGGGACCCAGGAGGCCCCAACCTGAAGGTCACCTGAGTCGCCCTTGAGGAAAACAGCCACAAACCACCGAGTGGAGAAAACAAGGATGGGTGGGGCTTGCCCCCACAACCCTCCCTTATCCAGATGGTCCTAGCTCCTCTCTGCGTAACCCCATCTGCCCACCTTCTAAGCCTGGCTTGCAGGGAAACATTCCCAGACAGACACCATCTGATTCTGGCTGTGTGACCTTGGGGCCTGTTACTTAATCTCTCTGTACCTTTGGTTCCTTATCTGTAAAAGGGGGGCACCTTCTTCTTCTGATTGTCAAAATGATTTCACCCCTCCATTCATCCAGAAAGCATTTATTGAGCATCTGCAATTTGCTGTTACTGTTGGGGATATGGCTGTGATCGAGAAAACGTCCCTGCCCTCATGGAACACACAGTCCTAATGTGGGGAGAGTCAGCAACCAGGTAATTGCAGCAACACATGTGAAATTACAACAGCGACAGGTATTACCAGGAGAGGAGGCAGCACCGTTAAGATGCTGCAATGTGAGACTCAGCCTAGTCTACAGGACAGGGTGGGCTTCCTCTAGGAAGAGATAGTTAAACTGAGCTGAGCAGGGAGGGAGAGTTTACTAGGGCAAGAGGAAGGAATTCAGGGAGTAACACAATGTCTCAGAGGCCAGAACAACGTGGGCATTAAGGAGGGAGATTCAGGAGGCCTGTGAACCTGGACACAGAAAGCCAGAAGGATGTGAGAGTTGAGGTTTATAAGGTATGCAGGGTTAGCCCCCAGCTCCTACCTCCCATGGAACCTCCATAGGAGAGCAAAGAGAAGCCACAGAAAGTTCCAGTGAAGTGACATTGTCCTGTCCACTTTCAGCTAATGCACAGAAGCTCAGCACAGTGCCTGGGCACGTGGGCTCCCTCCTTCTTAAGGGCAGGGTCCTGTCCAACCACGTCATGCATGACAAATCACTGCTTCCCCAAACTTTCCTATCACTGCCAGGATTAGGACTTGTGCCCACCTCACAGATGAGAAAACCGAGACTGAGGACAAGGGAGAGAGGGATGCATCCAGCCCCCCCTGGGTGTGGGAGAGTGGTTGACAGGGCATTCTGCAACCTCAAGAACCTCTGAACCCCTGGCCACCTCCCATCTCACAGATCTCAGGGGCAGCTCCTAGCCCTTCTTCCCTTGCCCTAGGGTTCCCTAAATCCAGCCACGTACCCATAAGGGGAAAAGGGCTGCAGACAACTCAGGGATATCCCCATCCCAGACCATGACACCACGTGTCCCCAAAATCTGAGCAGCCACTGCTCTATCTGGGCTCGGAAACAGCTTTTGGCTCTGTCCCCAGAGCCTGCCCCTAAACAAGTGGCTCCAATCCTCAGAGGCTCATAGAAAAAAACAGCTCCCACTTATGGAGAGCTGTAGCTCACAGGCAAAGTGATGGCAAAGGGTCATCACTTTGATGACCCTTCCTCTTAGTCATCAGAGCTCCATGAGCCCACTCTACTGAGGAGGAAAATGAGGCTCAAGGAGAAGCATCCTGCCCACGCTCACAGGGCCAGGGAGGAGCTGAAGCCAGGACCCCAGCTGCTCGGCCTCCAAGTCACCGCTCCACGTGCGCACCTCCTGTAGAGCCCCCGTGGGTCCTTTACAGACTGTGTCACTGCAGGCTCAAAGCCCTTCGTAGCTTCCCATGAATCGAGCCAGAGTCCTCGCCTTACCCAGAAGTCCCCACAGCCCTCTCTGTTGTCTCCCCCACTCCACACAAACCTTGCCTTCTCTTCCCTTCCTTGCTTGCTCTCACCTCAAGCCTTCAGTACCCACTGCTCCCTCTGCCTGGGCTCACATGGTGCCCCAGCAGAGCGGCTCCACCCAGCACCCTCAGAAACTCTATCCCTGCACCCTGCTTCATTTTTTCTTAGAGCGCTCATCTGCACCTGCCCCTACAGGAGACATTTACTTGTCTCTTATTGTGAGCCCCGAGAGGCACAATGGTAATTATCTGATACACGTTTGTCTCATGAATGAATGAAGGTAAGAAGGAAGGATGGAAATTCTCTGGTTCCACCCCTGCTGCCCCAAATGCAGCCCCCAAACCTGCATCCCCAGATGCCCCCAACACCTCGCTTCTTGTTCCCTGTTTGGAAAGGGACCATGTATAGCCATCGCCTCACTGGACTGTCCCACCAGCTGTGGCAGATCCAGATCACATCCTCAGTTCTAAGGAGCAAGGAAACCCAAGCTCAGAGAGAATGCCCAGCTTCCCCAAGATCACAGAGCTGCGGTTTCCTAGAGGCATCTCACTATCCCCGAGGCAGCAGCCCACTTGCTGCAGCCGCGGGTGCCACTGCTCAGAGGGCCCAGTGCAGAGGGAATATTGCGGCTCCGCTCACCCTCTTTCTCCAGGGAGGCCCAGTTATGTTGGTGGGGGTGCCCTCCTGCCAACAGCTTCCCTCCTCCCAGCGCTGAGACTCCAGCTCCACGTGTTCCAGGAAATCCAGGCCACATTTCCCTCCCGGAGCCGCCCAGAGGGACCCTCTGGGGAAAGACACAGCATTTTTGAGGAAAAGGAGTGGGAGGGGTGTGGGAGAAAAAGTTACCACCAAAAAAAAAAAAAAAGAAGAAGAGGAAAACAGTGGCTGGGCCAGGAATGTGCCGGAGTGAGCCAGAGCCAAGCCTCCTGTCACATCCACAGCTGGCTGGCCAGGGTGGGGCGAGGGTGGGGCGGGGCTAGGTCACTCTCAGGACAGGATGCCAGCTGCTCCTGGCGAGCAGGGAGGTGGGGCCGAGGGGGGTCCCTGCCACCCGCCTGGTAGGGGAGGAGCTGGAAAATAACCTGGGCCAGGAATCAGGACACTGGACTCTGCAATCCCCCCAGGGCAGAATGACTCAAGTTTGTTCGCCAGCCTGGGCTTCAGTTTCCCCAACTGCGTAAGGATGAGATTTGAAGAAATGCTGAGATGGGGTGACTTTTTAATAAGAGACTGATTGAATCAAGTGAGGGACAGCCACACTTTTTAGCAGAGGTTCTTTACCTGGTCTAGAACTCAGAATCTTCATGAACTTGGGTGGGAAAAAATAACTTTATATTCACTAACCTCTAATTGAAATGCAGCATTTCCTTCAAGTATGAATGTGGATCAAGAAGCATGGTGGGGTTAGCAGTGACTGTTACAACAGAAGTCAAAGATACTTCCATTTCATATCACAGTGGTTGCAGATAACATTACATATTGTTTACATTCATGGTGACCTGCAACCTGCTTCCCCATCTTGTTATTTAATGTACTAATAAAGAAGTTCACCTCATCACTGCATCACAAACCCTTGTTGATATTGCAGTAATAGCATTTCAGTATAATTGGTTTCCTTTGTAATATCGTGCATTTTATTTTATGCATTTATAAAACATTAAAAAAAAAAAAAAGCCAGGTTCAGTAGCTCATGCCTGTAATCCCTGCTGTCTGGGAGGCCAAGGCAGGAGGATCACTTGAGCCCAGGAGTTGGAGACCAGGCTAGGCAACATAGTCAGACTCCACCTCTACTGAAAAATAAAGAAAAAAAGACTAATTTAAAAAAAGCCACATTTTGAGAAGGGGTCCATCCCCACTTCACCATATGCTGAAGAGGTCTATGGAACAAAAGCTAAAAATCCTACTTTTAATGTATTTATTTTATTTATTTATTTATTTATTTATTTATTTATTTATTTGAGATAGAGTCTTGCTCTGTCACCCAGGCTGGAGTGCAGTGCTGTGATCTCAGCTTACTGCAACCTCCGCTTCCTGGGTTCAAGAGACTCTCTCACCTCAGCCTCCAGAGTAGCTGGGATTACAGGCACCTGCCACCACACCTGGCTAATTTTTTTGTTTTTTTTAGTAGAGATAGGGTTTCACCATGTTGGCCAGGCTGGTCTCGAACTCCTGACCCTCAAATGATCCACCTGCCTCAGCCTCCCAAAATACTGTGATTACAGGCATGAGCCACCACACCCAGCCCAATGTAGCCATTTTTAAGTGAGGAAGTACACTCTTTCTGTAAGAACTAGACTGGGTACCTAAGTTTGCTTGATACACATAAAATATAAGAAAGGAGCCTCAGGCTGGGCGCGGTGGCTCACGTCTGTAATCTCAGCACTTTGGGAGGCCAAGATGGGCAGATAATGAGGTCAGGAGTTCGAGACCAGCCTGGCCAACATGGTGAAACACCATCGCTACTAAAAATACAAACATTAGCCGGGAGTCGTGGCATGCGCCTGTAATCCCAGCTACTCAGGAGGCTTGGGCAGAAGAATTCCTTGAACCCGGGAGGCAAAGGTTGCAGTGAGCCAAGATTGCGCCACTGCGCTCCAGCCTGGGCGACAGAGCGACTCTGTCTCAAAAAAAAAGAAAAGAAAGGAGCCCCGACTAAGCAACAGTGGTCATTTCCAGCATTTCCAGGGTCTGAGAGAAACCTGTCACTGAATACCTTGAGTGCTGATTTCTTTTTTTCATGTATATACATATTTAGAAAGAGTCAAGATTCGGGAAGATGGGTATGTCTGCAGTGGAAAACTCAGCTTTTGAATCTTTCTAAATCCCCACATAAAAATTGGCAAAGCAATTAGGTAGCAAAACCAAAACCCCATGGACAAGATTTACAACAAAACTGGGTCGTAAGGTGTCCTCACAAATCCCAAAACACAAGCAATAGAGACAAGTCTGCTTGCTCTCAGGGTCTGTGTGGGAGAATAACAGTACCGTATTTGTTTTGGGGGGGGATACATGGATTAATAATAAAGTCTCAGTCCCTGTTCTAGGGCCCAGGATTAATGGGAGACAGATAATTACATAGACATATATCAAATTGCAGGCCAGGCGCAGTGGCTCACACCTGTAATGCCAGCGCTTTGGGAGGCCAAGGTAGACGGATCACCTGAGGTTAGGAGTTCAAGACCAGTCTGGCCAACATGGTGAAACCCTGTCTCTACTAAAACTACAAAAATTAGCTTGGCATGGTCATGTGTGCCTGTAGTCCCAGCTACTTGGAAGGCTGAGGCAGGAGAATTGCTTGAACCTGGGAGGTGAAGGTTGCAGTGAGCCAAGATCAGCCCACTGCACTTTAACCTGGGTAACAGAGCGAGACTCCGTCTCAAAAAATAAATAGACAAATAAATAAAATAAAAATTAAAAAAAATTGCAACTGTGACAAAAGTAATTCTAAGAGTTCAAGATTTTGAATGTGTATGAAAGACCATATTTGAAATATTCCGTGGTTTAAAAAGAAGAACAAAGGAACAACAACAAAAAAGACCCTGGTAGACAGACACATGCCAGTATCTCCTTTGCAGGGCTCAACCCAGTGGCTGCGGGTGGCCTCTGAGGACAGCTGCCCATCTGCATGGGCTCAAGGGGAACTACCCAGCCCCCAAATCAGGCTTCCATGCCCACCGCCCAGCATCTTCCTTCACTATGAATCATGTGTTTGTAGACGAAAAGGCAGGGTTATCCCAGCCAGGAAGTCCTTGGAGTCATCAGCATGGAGGCAGCCCCTTAAAGCGGAAAAAACAGTCTTCAGAGGCTGCAGACACAGGTTCGAGTCCCAGCTTGGCTGCATACTTCACATGTGAGCTCACGGATGCCAGAGAGCAGGCACCTACCCGGGCTCACACAGCAGAGCTGCGGACACTTTTGGATTCCCAAGTCGGCTCTTCCAGCTCCTCTGTTTAGGGAGAATTGGAAGTCCTTGGCAATCATTCAAGGCAGATTGAGGATGAAGGCGTGTGTTATGCCATCTGTCCTCCAGGTTCTCAAGCCGCTAGGCAGCACCAAACCACGGGCAGGACAAGAACGCAGTGCGCTCGTGACTCACCCAGCTTCTGTTCATTGTCAAGAGCAACCTTAGCAGGTAGGTAGCCTTACCCCATTTTAAAGGTGAGGAAATTGAGGCTCAGAGAGGAGAAAAGGGGGCCTAAGGTCGCACAGCCCTAACGTGTTTTGACTCCGGTCTTTTAGCTGAGCCACCTCAGTCCCCAGGGCAGCTTTGTCTTGGCAACCCCAACCCGACACTAAGCCTGGGGCCCCGCTCAGGGGTGGGGCCGTCGCCCTGTGAACAGGTCTATTTTTAGTGTCGGCAGCAGGGGCTAGGGTCCGAAGCCAGGAGTGACAATGGGGGGAAGGGGGTGGGGCTGCTGGCGGCCGCCCCCGCACCCAGCAGCCGCCCCATTTCCTCGAGAAACCAGGCAGCGCACAATACAAGGAAAGCCGAATGGGGAGCGGCTGGGGGCTCCTGTGGGGGGGCGGTGCTGACCTGGCCCATCAGGGCAGCTGGGGGCCTGGAGGAGGCCTCCGGGCCAGGGGGGAAATGGACGATTAGTCCAGCTGCCTAGCCCAAGCAGAGTGATGGTTCATGCTCTGCACGTGCGCGTACACAGGCACACATTCACCTTAAGGTGAATCACTTGGAGTCAGGAGTTCGAGACTAGCCTGGCCAACATAGCGAAATCTGGTCTCTACACACAGAAGTCTTTTAGTCACTCCTCAGCCAGGATACGGTCTCACCTTTAGCCTCAGAGGCAGAGAACTGGGCCCTGGGGACTCAACGAGGTCAGATCCTGCAGAGGCCAAGCAGAAACTGATTTGGCAGGGGCCAGGTGAGAGGCACTGCCATGAGGGCCCCAGACATTCTGCCAAGGTCTTGGCCCCCTGGGGAAGGCTGCCTCTGCTGGGAAAGTTCCTGGCCTGAAGCTTGGGCTTCCAGTCGAGGGGGACTTCATGACAAGAGCAGGAAGGTGGTTCCCCACAGCTTTCTCTGCCCCTCTACAAAGTCAAGGTGGAGCTGTCCAGTTTTGCCTAGGCAGGTGTGCTGGACTAAATTTGATGCCTGAGATTCTCTTGTGTTCTCCTGAGGCTGAGAATAAAAAATCACTTCTCCCTCTGTCCCTCTCAGTACTGCCAGCCCCTGGAGACAGAGCTCTGAGGCAGTCCTGCCTCACCATCCCACCCCCACACCCTGCTTTATGCTGTGCCCCTGCCGGGGGTACCCTCCCTTACCTTCCCATTCCCGTTCCACTCCCAAAGCTCTGAGAACGAAGACAGTGACACTTTTGTCTGCCATCCCACTCCCAGAACCAAGTACAGTACCCGCAGAATGAAATCCCTGCCTCCTCCAGGGGGCCTCTCCTCCACTCTCTCACCATGGATGAAGTTATCCTGTTGGACCTTCTTGACTGCCAAGTGAGACAGACTTTCTCATCTCCACTTTAAGGAAAAGAAAACTGAGACTCAGAAAGAGGATGTGGCCTGATGAAGATTACACAATGGACAGCAGCCCAGGCAGACTTAGATCTAGACCCGGGGCTCCCTGACTGTGTCTCCACAAGCCCATGTGCACCCCCGGCCATCAGCTGTCAAGTCTGAAACTGACGTTCATGAGGTGCCTCCTTGCCATAGAGGTGCAGCTGAAGGATGAAAGGCTGGGAAGGGTTGGGAAGATGGGATGGGACCTGGATGTATATTAGCAATGGAGTCAAAAAGACCGGTAGATAAACCCAAAGCAAGGGATGGACAAAATGGGTGCTTTTGTTTTTATGTAAATTATATCCTGGATTTTTAAAAATGCGTATCAGGGCCAGGTGCGGTGGCTCACATCTATAATCCCAGCACTTTGGGAGGCCGAGGTGGGCAGATCACTTGAGGTCAGGAGTTCGAGACCAGCCTGGCCAACATAGTGAAACCCTGTCTCTACTAAAAATACAAAAATTAGCCAGGTGTGGTGGCAGGTGCCTATAATCCCAGCTACTTGGGAGACTGAGCCAGGAGAATTGCTTGAACCTGGGAGGTGGAGGTTGCAGTGAGCCAAGATCATGCCACTGCATTCCAGCCTGGGCCACAGAGTGAGGCTTCCTCTCAAAATAATAATAATAATAATAATTAATTAATTAATAAAAATGGGCACTATCCTGTCATCCTTGAGATTTTTGACTGCATTTTTTCTGGTAATGGAGGATGTCTTGTCCCAGATGTTTTACGAGGCCCAACACTGAGATTGCATTTAGGTATCTGCTTAACTTATTTCCAGGAGTGGAGAGTGCAGCAAAGAGAATGCAGGCTGCTGTTTATTGAGCAAATACTATGGTCAGTGCTGAGCTCTACTGATGGGAAATTCACTTTCCCCCAACACTGATGAGATTGGTGCTCTTATTACCCCAACTTCACAACATGGAAAAAAGGTGGGAGAAGGGAATTGAATTCAACAGCCTGGCTCCAGAGTCCCCATTCTCCTCTGTGCGCCATCCTGAGAGAGGGTGCTGGGGCCACTGTTCAGCCTTCCCAGTGCTTTCTGTTTTCTGGCCTCAAATGTATCCCACCCCTTCCACAAAACAAAAGCCCAGGAGAAGTGAGGACTTGTCCTTCTTTTTTTATTTTTATTTTTTTTGAGGCATTGTTTCACTCTTGTTGCCCAGACTGGAGTGCAATGGCGTGATCTCGGCTCACCGCAACCTCCGCCACCTCCCGGGTTCAAGTGATTCTCCTGCCTCAGCCTCCCAAGTAGCTGGGATTGCAGGCATATACCACCATGCCCAGCTAATCTTGTATTTTCAGTAGAGATGGGTTTCTCCATGTTGGTCAGGCTGGTCTCAAACTCACGACCTCAGGTGATCCACCTGCCTCAGCCTCCCAAAATGCTGGGATTACAGGTGTGAGCCACCGCGCCCGGCTGACATGCCCTTCTTAAAAGGCAGTTTGGGCTGGGCATGGTGGCTCACGCCTGTAATCCCAGCACTTTGGCAGGCAGAGGTGGTGGATTACCTGAGGTCAGGAGTTTGAGACCAGCCTGACCAACGTGATGAAACCCTGTCTTTACTAAATACAAAAAATTAGCCAGGAATGGTGGCACATGCCTGTAATCCCAGCTATTTGGGAGGCTGAGGCAGGAGAATTGTTTGAACCCGGGAGGCAGAGGTTGCAGTGAGCCAAGATTGCACTATTGCACTCCAGCCTAGGTAACAAGAGCAAAATTCTGTCTCAAAATAAATAAATAAAAATAAAAGGCAATTTGGTGCTGTTACCTGGGGGTCCCCGAAGGGGCCTCCAGGCCATCCTGGGCAGCTTGTCAACATGTTCCTCCCAACATCTGTGGCCAGCTTGTTCCATTTCCTGGCTGTGTGACCTGGGGCACATGACTCTGCTTGTCCATGCCTCTGCTTGCTCATCTGTAAAATTAGGATAAAAATATCATCTATCTTTGATGGGTACAAAGTTTCTTTGGGGGGGTGTTGAAAATATTTTGGAACTAGATAGAAGTGTGGTTGTACAATATCGTGAATGTACTAAATGCCACTGAGTTGTATACTTTCAAATGATTGATTTATATTATGTGAATTTCATCTCAATAAAAAAAAAAATCTGTCCAGATACAAATAGACGTAAATGTACAAAAATATGATCTACCTAAAATCTGTACTGAAGATTAAAAGCATTCAATGTCAAGCAAGCACTTAGAACAGTTTGTGACCCACAGAAAGCATGCAATAAATATTTTTGTTTCTGTTGATATTTAGCACCCCAGATCGTTGGCCAAACTGCTGTGCTCATTGACCAGCCTCCTCACTGGGCTCCCTGCATCAGCCCTTGCCTGCTCCATCCTCCAGTCTTCTTCAGTGGTGGCCAGAACATCTCTCAGGGGGATCCTGGTAAAACCTGAGTCAGGTCACAACACATACCTCTGCTCAAAACCTTCCAATGTCAACAGGCCACAGTGGCTTACACCTGTAGTCCCAGCACTTTGGGAGGCCGAGGCAGGTGGATCACTTGAGGTCAGGAGTTCAAGACCAGCTTGGCCAACATGGCGAAACCCTGTCTCTACTAAAAATACAAAAATTTGCCAGGCGTGGTGGTACACACCTGTAATCCCAGCTACTTGGGAGGCTGAGGCAAGAGAATGGCTTGAATGTGGGAGATGGAGGTTGCAGTGAGCCGAGACGTGCCACTGCACTCCAGCCTGGGCAACAGAGCAAGAATCCCTCTCAAAAACAAACAAACAAACAAACACACATAAAAACCCTTCAATGTCCGTGTCACATGAGACGCAGCTAAAATCCATACAGTGGCCTTTGAGGCCCTGTGTGATCTGCCCCCCCGAACTCTACCCTCATCTTCCTTCACTCTCTTATCTCTCACCAGCAGTGACACTGGCCTCCTTGCTTGGTGCCTTCCTTCCTCCACACCAGCATCCTCTTGCCTCAGGGCCTTTGCCCTGGCCTTTGCGCTTGCCTGAAATGCTCTTCCCCCAGATTCATAGCTACTGCCTCATCTCCTTCAGGCCCCTGTTCAGATGACACCTTCTCAGAGGGGCCCTCCCTGACCACCATCACAAAATAGGTAGACTCCAATCCATTCATTTTCCCCTGACCACCTTTAGAGCCAAAAGTGATACTGGATACCAATTCATTTTCTGCTTTTTGTCCATCTCTCCTATGAGACTGGGGGCTCCTTAACGAAGGTGTTAGTCTCTCTTCAGAGGGACCTTGTTTCCTGCTGGGAGCCAAACCTGGCTCATGGTGAGTCGTCCATAGATATTTGTTGAAGGAAGGAAGTCAGGCCTGGGACAGTGTCCTATGGCTCATTCTGTCATTCAGCTAGACTCAAGTGTGTGAGCCTCGAAGGCTGAATCTGGGGCTCACCTCAAGTGGCCCCAACCTCTCATAACACAGGAATGATAGGGTATCTACTGAAGGCAACCATCTATCCAGTTCGGGGTCTTGCTACCTGCTAAAACTGGGACCCAGGACCCCAGCCCAAGGGCCTGGCCCACCCCATCCCATCCCTGGCCTTCTCTCTTGGAACTGGGCTTTCTTCCCAGGTAGTTGTTCCTTCTAGCTCCTGAGCTCTTCTCTTCCTCCTTGTCTTGGCCCCAGCTACATCTCCTCATGCCTTTATCTCTCCCCTCAGCTGCTCTAGGGGGAAGGGACACTTCCATCCCTCCTCTCCTTCTCTGCCTTCCTGGCCTGAGTCCTAAAACCTCCCTTCAGGCTCAGCACCCCTCCCGCCTCTCCCTCTCCCTTCCAGCCACTTCCAGGTGGGATTGGAGGAATCGGCGCCAGGCAGGAGTGGCTAGGGGAGCCTCGGGTCCTTCCAAGGCCCTCTCAGCCTCTGACTTGCTGTGCAACCCTTGCTCTACTGAGAGTCAAGCATGGGATGAGGCCTCTACGTTCCAGCTGTGTAGCCTTAGGTAAGTCACTCGACCTCTCTCTGCCTCCCATTTCCTCAGCTGAAGAATAGGGGTCAAGGCAACACCTACTTCAAAGTGCCTGTCAAGCACTTAGCAGAGTGCTTAAAGCTCAGAGAATTTGTCTTAACACAGGATGCAGTGCAATGCTATGGAAGGACTTTGTAAGTTGCAAGGCCCTAAACCACCCTTGGCTGTGTGTTTGTGCCATGTTTCTGATCCAAAGAACCCAGAACTGTGAGGGAGAACCTCCCAGTGGCCTCTAATCCATGACAGATGTTATCTGCCATCACTGTTATTAACGTTATGTGATCATTAACATTCTCAGGTTTCAGAAAGGCCGCAAAGGTCCATCTCCTATGAGACTGGGGTTAAGGTCCCAGAGAACACTTTAGAATGTCATCCCTCCAGCTGAGCCCACTGTTCCCCAGGGTCCTCTCAATAATCCAAAACAGGGAAGAGTCATTACTGTTCCACTTTACAGATCTGGGAGCTGAAACCCAGAGAGCTTCAAGCTGCCTGACCCCAAAGCCCAAGCCCTATCCCTGTTCTTGGTTGGCCGACTGGAGTCCCTGTCCAGCCGTCCATACTTATGCCCACCTGGACACCCTGTGGGGACTCCTGTGAGTTCCCTCACACCTCTGCTAAGCAAGCTCCCTCCCCAGTCTTTGCCAGGTACTGCCTATCCTTCCAGGATCCTTCTGATCCCAGCCGGGCCGGGGATGGCCAGTGCCAGGTCAATCACTTTCCCTCCTGATTCCAGAACAGAAGAGGCTGGTGTCACTGTAAGCCTAAGAGGCCCCAGGTCTAGATTTGTTCATGAATATTACCAACAGCTACCAAGCAGGAGGGGCTCTTATTTCCATCTTAAACTGTGGCTCAGAGAAATTAGGTGAGCATAGCTAGGGAGAGTGTGAGCTAGAGTTGAAATTCAGGTCTCTCTGACTCCAAAATGCGTGATGCCAGCCTTAGAATAGCTCAGTGACATCAGATGACTTATTTCTCAGTTCTAGTCCTCAGTTTTCTCATCTCTAAAATGGAGACATTGACGTTTCATGGTATTTGTTCAGTTGTAAGGATTAAATTGGATGAGTTTTTAAAATTCCCAGAGCCTCACTGGCCACATGGGTGTGGCATCCCTGAAGGACTGGGGACCCTGAAGTCAGGCAGACATGGGGCTGAGTGCCAGTTTTATCACTTTTGCTCATGGAGACAATGATTCGTCCTCTCTGAGCCTCATAGACCCATCTGGAAAACAGGAATGATCGGCCCCTCTCAAAAAGATAGTGCTAATGCCAAAGTTATGTTTTTAAAAGCTAACAACATGGCTGTCAGGCCAGGCATGGTGGCTCACACCTGTAATCCAGCGCTTTGGAAGGCTGGGGCCAGGAGCAGCCTGTGTTTTAGCAAGCCCTCCAGGAATCAAGAACCCGCAAGTTAGAAGCACGACCCAGAGTCGTCACCTGGTGGTATTTTGTGGGAACTACAGCATGGCAGACACTCACCAATCCTTTGACTCCAAGGAGAACAGGACGCTTTCTGCTCAAAGTGTCCCAGACCACGGTCATGGGCAATAGAGTTGGCTTTAGAGTGTGCTCATCACCTTTTCTCACCTGCAAGGGCACACAACACAGGAAGCCTTCCCCAGTAAATAACTCTTCAAGTTTTCTCCCTGCTGCACTTGGGATAAACCCCCAATTCCTTACACAGTCTGGCTTCTCCAGATCTCTCTGTCCTCACTTCCTCTTCCCTCTTACTCCCCACCAGCCTCACTGGCCTCCTTGCTGTTTCTTGAACTCACCAAGCATATTCCCACCTCAGGGTTTTGGTGTTTGCTGTTGCCTCTTCGCCCTGAGACTTTCGTGGCTCGTTCCTTCACTTCATTCCCAGCCCTGTTCAAATGCTATCTCTTCTGGGAAGCCATCCAGGATGACACTTACCAAGGATCCCTTGCCCTACCCTCTTTCCATCTGTGACTCTGCCTTATTTTTATTTATCACTGACATTATCTCGTATATTTGTTTGATTTTTGTCTGCCCCCCATCAAGAGACCGTGAGCTCCAATAAGACAGAGATGTTTGTTCTGCTCACTGTTGAATCCTCAGTACAGACAGTAGGTGTTCAATAAATATTTACTGAATTAATGAATATAGTATGGCAGGTATTATCAGTCACCCTTTTTCCCATCAATGAGGAAACTGAAGCTCAATAAATTGATGTGACTCATTCAAGTCCACATAATGAGGGAGTGCTGGGATCTGGATTTGAAGCAGGATTTCTGGAAGCTGAAATGTGGGAGCTGTGTCCACAGTAGCACCTTAAGTTTCCTAAGGCTGGGGAGACTTTTCAATCAGACATCACCCAAGATCAGCAAGTCAGCAGTTGTGGTTTCTACAGGAGAGGGAGCAAAGATCCAGTGCAGAGATCCTCAGGGGGGCAGTGTCACCAAGAGTGTTGGACAGTTCCCAGTGACCAGGGGGTGCCCCGGCCATACAGGAGGGGAGCAAGGGTGCAGACATCCTGCAGTGCGTCTCAAGTCGTGATTTTCAAATCTCTCTTTGGTAATTAGTGTAGGTAAAAACCTTGTTTTTAATTATCTGAGCCAAGGACCGAATTCTATTTTACATATAAACACAATATGTGGGGGTTTTCATTTTGTTTTTTATGTTTAATAGACTACTTTTTTAGAGAAGTTTTAGGCTTAGAGAAAAACTGCGCAGAGACTGGGCACACTGGTTCACGCCTGTAATCCCAGTGCTTTGGGAGGCCGAGATAGGAAGATTGCTTGAGGCCAAGAGTTTGAGACCAGCCTGAGCAACATAGCAAGACCCTGTCTCCACAATTTTTTTTCCCCTGGCATGGTGGCACATGCGTGTGGTCCTAGCTACTCGGGAGGCTAAGGCTAAAGGATTGCTTGAACCTAGGAGTTCGAGGTTGCAATGGACTCTAATCGTGCCACTGCACTTTAGCCTGGGGGACAGAGCAAGACCCTCTCTCAAAAAAGAAAAAGAAAAATGACACAGAAATCATAGACAGTTCCCTTGTACTCCTTCTCCAAACATGCAGTTTCTCCTATTAACATTTTGCATTAGTATGGTGCATTTGTTACAATTGATGAACCAATTTTGACACACAATTATTAACTAAAATCCACAGTTTACCTTACAGTTCACTCTTTGTGTTGCACAGTTCTACCATGCTGAGTTTTTTTGTTTGTTTGTTTTTTGTTTTTTGAGATAGTCTTGCTCTGTCACCCAGGCTGGAGTGCAGAGGCATGATCTTGGCTCATTGCACCCTCCGCCTCCTGGGTTCAAGCAATTCTCCTGCCTCAGCCTCCCGAGTAGCTGGGACTACTGGCACATGTCACCATGCGCGGCTAATTTTCTGTATTTTTTAGTACAGACCGGGGTCACTGTATTGCCCAGGCTAGTTGCAAACTGCTGAGCTCAGGCAATCTGCCCACCTCGGCCTCCCAAAGTGCTAGGATTACAGGCGTGAGCCACCGCGCCCCGCCCATGCTAGGTTTTGACAAGAGCATAACATCCTTTATCTACCATTACGGCATCACACAGAAGAGGTTCCCGCCCTAAAAATGCCTGTGCTCCACCTATGCATCCCTCTCTCCCCCTCCCCTGAGCCCTGGTAACCACTGATCTTTTCATTGTCTCTATAGTTTTGCCTTTTCCAGCACAATGTGTGTTTGCTTGGTTTTAATACCCAGTGACTCTGCCAGGAAAGCAACCTTCACATAAATTAGTCAGTTTGGGCCACTGTAACAAATTATCACAGACTGGTGGCTTACAAGCAACAGAAATTTATTTCTTACAGATCCAAAGCCTGGCAAATCCAACATCCAGAAGCTGGCAGATTCCATGTCTGGTGAGCACCGCTTCCTGGTTCACAGATGGCTTCTCACCGTGTCCTCACATGGTAGAAGGCGCAGCAGAGCTCTCTGAGGCCTCTTTTATAAGGGCACTAATCCCACTCATGAGGGCTCTGCACTCAAAACCTAATCACCTCCAAAAGGCCCCATCTCCTAATACCATCACACTGAGGATTAGGCTTTGACGTAAGAGTTTGGGGGAGACAAACGTTTAGTCTGTAGCGATTGGGAACGGAATGGATTGTGTTTGGTTCAGAACTTTACCTAGAACTGCTCACATTTCAGACTGTCACAGCCATGCAGTTGTGGTACATGTGCTGCCAGTGCGGCGTTACCAATTCAGCCTGCAGATTCTCAATGATTCCACCCAGAGCAGCGCCCACCCAACTACTTTGTGATGTTTTCTACACATTGTCCTGGAACATTTACATATTAATTTATTCTAAATTATTTTCATTTTATTTTCTTTCAAATTACAACTAGGACATTATTTATGTTTAAAACTATGTGTGGCTGGGCGTGGTAGCTCACGTCTGTAATCCCAGCACTTTGGGAGGCCAAGGCGGAAGGATCACGAGGTCAAGAGATCGAGACCATCCTGGCCAACATGGTGAAACCCTGTCTCTACTAAAAATACAAAAATTAGCTGGGCATGGTGGCACGCGCCTGTAATCTCACCTACTCAGGAGGCTGAGGCAGGATAATCACTTGAACCCAGGAGGCGGAGGTTGCAGTGAGCCGAGATTGCACCACTGCCCTCCAGCCTGGATGACAGAGTGAGACTCAGACTCAAAAAAAAAATTATGTGTGTCAGCAGGTTATGTTATTCATGTATTTTATTTTAGAAAAGAAGCATTATAACACTATTAAAGGGAGCCTTGGGCCCATAGGGTTTCAAGCCATAGTCCAATGGCATGATAATCACAGCAACAGCAAACAATGATGGGTGCCAGCCACTCCAAAGGCTTGTAAATGACTCACATATCCAAATCATTACATCTGTATTGTTCCCCTACCAGGTGGCTACAAGGGTATGCACTGTTAGCCCCATTTTGCAGAGGAGAAAACCAAGGTTCAGACAGAATAAGGCCCCTTGGTGGGGCTGGAAATTGAATCCAAGCAGCCCATACTCCCAACCACTGAACTAACCAATCCTGGATTCCCTGGGCTTGAAACACAATGTTGGGTGAGTTGAGCATCCCCAGGACTGACGAGCCCAGGAAAGGTATGGGAGGCAAATGATGAAGCAGAAAGGTCAACAGCCCAGGCTCTGGCCTGGGTGCTAGTCTTGGCTGTGTCTTTACTCCTGTATGACCCTAAAGAGCCACTTCCTTCACTGAGGCTCAGTTGTCTCATCTGTTTTCTTTTGGGTTTTTTGTTGTGGTGGTGGTGGTGGTTTTGTTTTTGTTTTTGTTTTTTGAGACGAAGTCTCCCTCTGTCTCCCAGGCTGGAGTGTAGTGGTGGATCTCAGCTCACTGTAACCTCTACCTCCTGGGCTCAAGTGATCCTCCTACCTCAGTCTCCCAAGTAGCCGGGACCACAGGCGCATACCACCACACCCAGCTAATCTTTGTATTTTCTGTAGATTCAGAGTTTTGCCATGTTGCCCAGATTGGTCTCAAATGTGTGGGCTCAAGCGATCTGCCTGCCTCAGCCTCCCACAGTGCTAGGATTACAGGCATGAGCCACTGTACCTGGCCTAGTTGTCTCATCTGTAAGAAGGGAGTGATGTCGCCAAAGTGGGTACTGTCCCTCTTCATGTTACAAGTGTGAGAACTATGGCTCAGAGAGCAGAAGAGACCTGCAGGGTTACGTGGGGATGATGGGATGATCCTCTAAGGACATGCTCCACCTGCCCAGCAAGGTACCAATGGTTCCTTCAAAGCCCAATCTGAGACTCACGCATCACCAGACAAAAGTCAGAGGTCACTTGTCCTGGCCACTCATCCCTCAATGCAACCACCCACAAGAGACCCCACAGTGCAGAAGTATCTAAAAGCTTCCACTGGGCTGGGAGAGCTGGAGAGCTATCCTTGGAAGCACTGGGCCTCAGTTTCCCTGTGGTGAACTCCAGCTCCAAAATATGTCCCAAATCAATCCACCTCTGTTTATCTGCACTGCTTCCATCTTAGCCCGTGCCACATCACCTCTCTCCTGGCCCATCCACTGCCTCCCCTGCTCCCACACCTCCACTCTTCTCCTGCTTCCCCTCCTCCCACACCTCCACTCCTACGCCTGCCTCCTGTCCTCCCTGCTCCTGGCCCAGCAGCCAAAGAGGTCTTTTATAAATGTTAAATATTTTTGTTGTTGTTGTTGAGACAGGATCTCACTTTGTCACTGAGGCTAGAGTGCAGTGGGGCGATCTCGGCTCACTGCAGCCTCAACTCCTTGGGTTCATGCAATCCTCCTGCCTCAGCCCCCCAAGCAGCTGGGAATACAGGTGCATGATGCCACGCCCTGCTAATTTTTGTATTTTATATATATATATATATATATTTTTTTTTTTTTTTGAGACAGAGTCTCGCTCTGTCACCCAGGCTGGAGTGCAGTGGCATGTGGCATGATCTCAGCTCACTGCAAGTTCCGTCTCCTGGTTCACACCATTCTCCTGCCCCAGCCTCCCGAGTAGCTGGGACTACAGGCGCCTGCCACCACGCCCGGCTAATTTTTTTGTATTTTTAGTAGAGATGGGGTTTCACCATGTTAGCCAGGATGGTCTCGATCTCCTGACCTGGTGATCTGCCCTCCTCAGCCTCCCAAAGTGCTAGGATTACAGGTGTGAGCCACTGCGCCCAACCTAATTTTTGTATATTTTTTAGAGATGGGGTTTCCCCATGTTGAACTCCTGAGCTCAAGCAATCCGCCCATCTCGGCCTCCCAAAGTGCTGGGACTATAGGCGTGAGCCACCACACCCAGCTGATAAATGTAAAACCTTACGAAATCATTCCCCTGCTTAAACCCTATTGTCCTTAAATCAGATTCCTCTACAGGGTGTACTGGATCCTGCCAACCTCTCCCATCTCATTTCCCACAATGTTCCCTCCCACCCTCCACCCTCTCCATGTACGTCTGGACCACACTGGCCTCCTTGATATGCCATTAACAGGCACGTTCCTATCTTAGGACCTTTGCCCATGCTGTTTCTCCTCTTTGGTCAGCCCCATGGGCCACCCCCTCCTGACCTTCCTTGGGTAAACTCTTCTTCCCTCCCTCCACTAGATCAGCTTTACTCTCATGCACTCTCATACCCTGCCCACTTGTCTCTCCTGGCGATAATCCCAGTTTGCAATGCTAGATTTGTCTGCTTATCTTCTCCCCACTTGGCTGAGCTCCACCAGACCAGGAACACTGATGTGTTTCCTGCTGTGTACTGAGAACCTGAGAAAGTGTCTGCCCCAGAGTATGTGCTGAGAATGACCTGCTGAAAGCCAGACTGCAAGCATGAACCAATGGCCACCCAAAGGAGACTGATGGTCCATCTCCTTCATCGTGCGCACTAAGACATCAAAGACAGTTTGAAGGCAAGGAAGAAGCTAGGTTTTTATGTTGTTGTCGTTTTATTTTATTTTATTTTATTTTATTTAGTATTCTTCGGAGGCATAGAATGAAAGGCAGAGAGAACCCCAGGTACAATTTAATTCACTTGTTAGCAGAGGCTACATGTGCCAAATGCCATGCTACACACTGGGGACAGCCTATGTATGCTGGGTTGGTGACAGAATAAGCTTTGAGCCACACTGCCTGGATGCAGAGACCAACTCATTACTCACTAGCTGTGCAAGCTTGGGTAAGTCACTAAACCTCTCTGAACCTTGGTGTTTCCTTGTCCTCACTTCCTTCTTTGTGGATTACAGCCATGGTATAACTTTATCCCCATTGTGCTGCATACTCCCAAGATCCCCCTGCCCCTCTCTGACTAAACACCTATTAGTTGGTGCCAACTCCATATCCCTCTGTGTTTGTCCCCCTGCAGTGGAATGTGGCTGGAGAAAAACACACCACCACGTAGACCGGCCTCACTTTACTTGAATGATGATAGCTTCAGTGGTGTCTTTTGTTCTGCCTGACAATCACAGTAGATCCATTCATTTTCCCTGAGCACTTTCTTCCTATCTTTTCAAACCTCCATCACCTTCTCCCCTATTCTCACTGTTAGCCGAGGACCTTGCTTCCTATTTCACAGGGAAAATGGTAGCGATCAGAAAGCATTCCCACACATTTCCACTGCACAGCTACCTACCTACCAATCTAGTACCCAAATACTCTGCCCTCCCTTCTGTGACCATGGATGAGCCATCTGTGCTCCAAGGTCAAAGCCCCCATTTGTATACTAGATCCCATCCTTCTCTCCAGAGACACCATTCTAGCCACTCTCTTCTCTCTGTCTGCGTTATTACTTTTTTTCCAATCTACTGAATCTCTCTCATCAGCATAAAAACATGCTACAATTTCTGCCTTTGAACAACTTATCTTGACCCCATTTTGCTCTCCACCTGCCACCTGTCCTCAGTTCTATAGCAAAACTCCTCAAAAAGTTACCTGGACTCACTGCCTCCATGTCTCTACTTCCTTTCCTTCTATTCTCTCTTGTTATAATTTATTTTGACATAATGTCACTTACAGAAAAGTTACAAAGTAGTACAAAGAACACTCAAATATCACCAGCCACAACGGCTAACACCTGAAATCCCAGCTGAGATGGGAGGATTGCTTGAGCCTATGAATTTGAGACCAGCCTGGGCAACACAGGGAGACCCCATCCCTACAAAATATTTAAAAATTAGTCAGGTGTGGTGGTGTGCAATTGTGGTCCCAGCTACTCAGGAGGTTGAGGTGGGAGCATTGCTTGAGCCTGGGAGGTTGAGGCTGCAGTGAGCTATGATCACACCACTGCACTCCAGCCTGGGTAACAGAGTGAGACTCTGTCTCAAAAACAAAAAGAGAATAGCCAAATACCCATTACCCAGATTTTACCATCTTTGCTTTGTCATTTATTTCTCTTTCCTCCAACCCTGAACTCTTTTATGGTGAGTTACAGGCCTAAAAACCAGTACACATTTCCTAAAAGGAAGGACATTCTCTTATGATAACCAAAATAGGGACGTTTTACACTGATGCAAAACCATTATCTAATCTACAGATCTTATTCAAATTTCACCACTCATCTAGTTAATATATTTTGTAGTAAGTGAAAATGATTTTTTCTTAATCTAGGATCTCACATTGCATTCAGTAGTTGTAATTACTTTATTCTCCTTCATCTAAGACTATTCCTCAGTCTTTCTTTGTCTTTTATCACTTCAACATTTTTAAAGAGTAAGGTTCTTTTGCAAAGATATCCTTACTTTGGGCTTTTTTTTTTTTTTAGATGGAGTCTTGCTCTGTTGCCCAGGCTAGAGTGCAGTGGCACAATCTTGGCTCACTGCAACCTCTGCCTCCCGGGTTCAAGCGATTTTCTTGCCTCAGACTCCTGAGTAGTTGGGGCTATAGGTCCGCGCCACCATGCCCAGCTAATTTTTGTATTTTTAGTAGAAACAGGGTTTCACCATGTTGATCAGGCTTGTCTCGAACTCCTGACCTCATGATCTGCCTGCCTCGGCCTCCCAAAGTGTGGGATTACAGGTGTGAGTCACTGTGCCTGGCCACTTTGGGCTTTTCTAATGTTTCCTCATGAGTCAATTATTTCTGGCTTGTAAACGGCTGCCTTCTTGCTGTGTCCTCACACAGCCTCTCCTCTGAGAACCTGCATGGGGAGAGAATGAGCTCTGATATCTCTTCATCTTCCTGTAAGGACAATAGTCCTGTTGAATTAGGGCCCACTCTATGATCTCTTTTAACCTTCTTAAAGGCCCTATCTCCAAATAGTGTCACATTGGGTGTTAGGGTTTCAATATATAAATTTGGGGAGGACACAATTTAGTATATAGTAACTCCCCAAAATTACGTCTCCAGCTTGGACCTCTCTCCTGGGCTCAGATTCATACATCTAACTTCTGATTAGTCATCTGCACTTGGTAGTCTCATAGCTCACTTAAATTTAACAAGTCCCAAATGGAACTGCTGATTCTTCCTCTCTTTCTCCACCTGCCCCCAGAAGTTCTCTTCTATAGCCTTCTTCCTCTCAGTTACTGGCAAATTCCTTCTTTCAGTTTCTCAGGACAGAAGCCTTGGAGTCATCCTCAATTCTTTTTTTCCTCAAACACCCCATACCAAACCTGTCAGTAAATTCTTTTTATTTTACTTTGTAAAGAACCTCAGAGTCCAACTTTGGTTCAAACCAACACCATCTCTTATCTGGCTTGTGGCAGTAGCTTCTTTTTTTTTTTTTTTTTTTTTTTTTTGAGACGGAGTCTTGCTCTGTCGCCCAGGCTGGAGTGCAGTGGCGCAATCTCGGCTCACTGCAAGCTCCGCCTCCCGGGTTCACGCCATTCTCCTGCCTCAGCCTCTCCGAGTAGCTGGGACTACAGGCGCCCGCCACCACGCCCGGCTAATTTTTTTGTATTTTTAGTAGAGACGGGGTTTCACCGTGGTCTCGATCTCCTGACCTCGTGATCCGCCTGCCTCGGCCTCCCAAAGTGCTGGGATTACAAGCGTGAGCCACCGCGCCCGGCTGGCAGTAGCTTCTTAACTTTTCTCCCTGCGTCAGCCCTCATTCCTGGTCCATCCAGTCCACACTTAGCAGCTGGACAAATCCTATAAAAATGCATAGCAGAGCCTGCCCTCCATCTGGTCAAAACCCTCCCGTAGCTCCCCACCTCATTCAGAGCAGAAGCAAGTCCCTACATGGCTGCGCACAATACAGTGCCTTGTGAACCTCTGAGACATTGTCTTCCCCTTCTGTCCAAACCTCCTGCATCAAACAGGCTGGTCCCAGCAGAATAAAAGACACATGCAGTAGACCTGAATTTGAGTCAACCCCAGCAGAGCCGAGAAGAGATCAGCCACTCACTTGGCTCAGCTGCCCTATCTACTGACCATTCCTGAAATTCACCAGGCACAAGCCTACTTCACGGTCTTTGCCCATCCTAATTCCCTCTGCTTGGGACAATCTTCTCCCACATACTTTCTGGCTCCCCGCCTCACTTCCTCCAGGCATTTGGTCAAGTTTCACCTTCCGTTGAAGTTTTGTTGATGATCACATTTGAAATTTTACCTCAGCACTCCCTCTCCTTCCCTGCTGTATTTTCCTCCGTAACACTCATCACCAGATGCCATTCCATACATCTCTCCACAGAACGTAAGATCCATGAGAACAGGGGCTTGTTTTGTTCACAGTTGCACCCCCAATAATAGTAGTTCACATGCATTACACCCTTGCTATGTGCCAGTGTATTTTTAAGGCGTTTCCTCTATTCATTTATTTAGCCCTGAAGAAAGCCCTATGATGTGAATCTGTTAGTTGGCTATTCCTATAATAATGTTGCATATCAAACTACCCCAAGACTCTGTGCTGACAGAAGCAAACATTGATTTCTCCCTCTCTCATATGTAGTCATTTGGGTTTGGCTGATCTTGGCTGGGCTCTGCTGGGGTTGACTCAATTTCAGATCTACTATATGTGTCCTTTATTCTTCTAGGACTAGCCTGTTTGATGCTGGAGGTTTGGACAGAAGCTACTGCTTTCCCAAATTGAGACAGAGCATTCTCTTCCCACCTCTTTAGCTTCCACTCATTCAAAAATATGGAGTTCATGAAAAACTATAAATTATTATTTAATTAATGCAAACTAAAACTAAAGAGTAAAGAACTATTCTTATCTCAGACTTGCCTATACAACCTTGATTGGAAGTCTGTTTCAAAAGATATAAGGCACCAATGACAGCTCGCCCTTCAAGGCAGAGGTGAAAATTCTAAGACAGCCAATTGAAAACAAGAGAGACCTCTTAAGGTCTAGGCTGGAATTTGCACATTGTCACTGATATGTATATTCCACTAGCCAAAGCAAATCATATGGCCAAGCCTAATATTAATGGGGCAGGAAAATATCAATTGCCCCTGGCTGGGGGAGAAAGTGAACGGTCACTGAACAGTAATCCAATTTGCCACAAAATATGTAATGCTATATCCTTTTCTTTCTTTTCTCTTTCTTTTCTTTCTTTTTCTTTCTTTCTCTCTCTTTCTCTCTCTCTCTTTCTCTCTCTCTCTTTCTTTTCTTTCTTTCCTTCTTTCCTTCTTTTTTTCTTTCTTTCTTTCTTTCCTTTGAGACAGAATTTTGCTCTGTTACCCAGGCTGGAGTGCAGTGGCATAATCTCGGCTCACTGCAACCTCCACCTCCCAGGTTCAAGCAATTCTCCCTGCCTCAGCCTCCCGAGTAACTGGGATTATAGGCATGTGCCACCATGCCCGGCTAATTTTTGTATTTTTACTAGAGACAGGGTTTCGCCGTGTTGGCCAGGCTGGTCTCAAACTCCTGACCTCAGGTGATCCACCCACCTCGGCCTCCCAAAGTGCTGGAATTACAGGCATGAGCCACCACGTCTGGTCTTTTCTTTCATTTTTTTAAAAAACGATCTGGAAATTGAGGCTCAGAGAGATCTAATAACTTATCCAACTATATACTGCTAGTAAGTGACAGAGCTGAAACCCAACCAAGTTGGAGTCAAACTTACAAACACCCAACACACTAGGCCAAAGGGTTTGGACTTTCTGTGTAGACAATGCAATATCATTGAAAACTCTTAGACAAAAATGGAACATGATGGTTAATCAACTTTCCCCCAGCAGCAAGCAGGATGCACTGCAGAGGGAGAGAGGAAGGGCCCTCAAGGTAGCCACAAAACTTCGGGTCAGAATTGATAAGGGGTTGGGCTGGGGTGGTCTCAAAAAAGAAAACAAAAAACAATAAAAATAAAACCAAATAGAAAAAGACATAGGTGAGAGCCAAGTTGAAGGACATTTTAAAAGCATTTTCTTCTTTATAACGTATTGAAAAACAAATTTATGATTGCTGTAAAAAAATTCAGAGAAGGCCAGGCTTCGTGCCTGTAATTCCAGCACTTTGCGAGGCCAAGGCGGGAGGATCACTTGAACCCAGGAGTTTGTGACCAGCATGGCCAACATGGGGAGACCCTATCTCTACAAAATATAAAAATAAATTAGCCAGGCATGATGGCACACACTTGTGGTCTCAACTACTTGGGAGACTGAGGTGCAAGGACTACTTCAGCCCTGGAGGTTCAGGCTGCAGCAAGCTGTGACCATTGCCACTGCACTTCAGCCTGGGCAACAGAGCAAGAACCTGTCTCAAAAAAAAAAAAAAAAAAAAAAAAAAAAAAAAAAAATTGAAGCAATACAAACAGAGGTGTTTAAATAAAAGTTTTCTCCTTTTCTCCTCTTCAAAGATAAGCTCCATTAATAGTTTGTAGTAAATTCTTCCTGAATTTATCTAAAACTATAAGACATATAGATCTACTAATTTATTGTATTTATTTATTTTTTTTTGAGACAGTGTCTCGCTCTGTCGCCCAGGCTGGAGTGCGATCTCGGCTCACTGCAAGCTCTGCCTCCCGGGTTCACGCCATTCTCCTGCCTCAGCCTCCTGAGTAGCTGGGACTACAGGCACCCACCACCATGCCTGGCTAATTTTTGTATTTTTAGTAGAGACGTGTTTTCACCATGTTAGCCAGGATGGTCTCGATCTCATGACCTTGTGATCCGCCCGCCTCGGCCTCCCAAAGTGCTGGGATTACAGGCATGAGCCACCGCACCCCGCCTACTAATTTTTATTTATTTATTTATTTATTTATTTATTTATTTATTTATTTTTTTGGAGACGGAGTCTCGCTCTGTCGCCCTGGCTGGAGTGCAGTGGCGCAATCTCGGCTCACTGCAAGCTCCGCCTCCCGGGTTCACACCATTCTCCTGCCTCAGCCTCTCCGAGTAGCTGGGACTACAGGCCCCCGCCACTACGCCCGGCTAATTTTTTTTGTATTTTTAGTAGAGACGGGGTTTTCACCGTGGTCTCGATCTCCTGACCTGGTGATCCGCCCGCCTCGGCCTCCCAAAGTGCTGGGATTACAAGCGTGAGCCACCGCGCCCGGCCACTAATTTTTATAAGACATAAAAATTCTTTCTTTCTTCCTTCTTTCCTTCCTTCCTTTCTTTCTTTCTTTCTCTTTCCCTCTCTGGCCCATGCTACAATCTACTCCGCTTGCTGCTGCCCGTGCCGCGGACTGCCTGGGACTGCCGGCGGCGCGACCGCTGCCTGCCTTTTCTCCTTTCCCTGCAGGCACGCGTTCGCCATCTTGGCCACGCTGGTCGCCAGCTCCTGACGCCGAGTGCTCTGCCCGCCTCAGCCTCCCGAGGTACTGGGACTACAGACGGAGTCTCGCCGACCCAGTGTTCGGTGTTGCCCGGGCTGGAGTGCGGTGGCGTGGTCTGGCCTCGCGGCAGCCTCTGCCCCCCAGCCGCTTGCCTTGGCCTACCAGGGTGCTGGGATTGCAGCCCCTGCCTGGCCGCCGCCCCATCTGGGAGGTGGGGAGCGCCTCTGCCCGGCCGCCCCGTCTGGGAAGTGAGGAGCGCCTCTGCCCGGCCGCCCCGTCTGGGAAGTGAGGAGCGCCTCTGCCCGGCCTCCCCGTCTGGGAAGTGAGGAGCGCCTCTGCCCGGCCGCCCCGTCTGGGAAGTGAGGAGCGCCTTTGCCCGGCCACCCATCGTCTGGGAAGTGAGGAGCGCCTCTGCCCGGTCTCCCATCGTCTGGGAGGTGAGGAGCGCCTCTGCCCGGCCGCCCCGTCCGGGAGGAAGTGAGGAGAGCCTCTGCCCGGCCGCCCATCATCTCGGAAGTGAGGAGCGCCTCTGCCCGGCCGCCCCGTCTGGGAAGAAGTGAGGAGCGCCTCTGCCCGGCCGCCCTGTCCGGGAAGAAGTGAGGAGCGCCTCTGCCCGGCCGCCCACCGTCTGGGAAGTGAGGAGTGCCTCTGCCCGGCCGCCCCGTCTGGGAAGTGAGGAGCGCCTCTGCCCGGGCAGAAGTGAGGAGCGCCTCTGCCCGGCCGCCCCGTCTGGGAAGAAGTGAGGAGCGCCTCTGCCCGGCCGCCCCGTCCGGGAAGAAGTGAGGAGCGCCTCTGCCCGGCCGCCCCGTCCGGGAGGTGAGGAGCACCTCTGCCCGGCCACCCATTGTCTGGGAGGTGAGGAGCGCCTCTGCCCAGCCACCCATCGTCTGGGAGGTGAGGAGCGCCTCTGCCCGGCCGCCCCGTCTGGGAAGTGAGGAGCTCCTCTGCCCGGCCACCCATCGTCTGGGAAGTGAGGAGCGCCTCTGCCCAGCCGCCCCGTCTGGGAAGTGAGGAGCGCCTCTGCCCGGCCGCCCCGTCTGGGAAGTGAGGAGTGCCTCTGCCCGGCCACCCATCGTCTGGGAAGTGAGGAGCGCCTCTGCCCGGCCGCCCCGTCCGGGAAGAAGTGAGGAGCGTCTCTGCCTGGCCGCCCCGTCTGGGAAGTGAGGAGCTCCTCTGCCCGGCCGCCCCGTGTCTGGGTAGAAGTGAGGAGCTCCTCTGCCAGGCCGCTCCGTCTGGGAGGTCTACCACGGAGGCCAGAAGCAATGTGGGGGCTGGACGTGGTGGCTCACGCCTGTGGTCCCGGCACTCTGGGGGGCGAGGCGGGTTGATCACTTCGGGCTAGGAGTTCGAGACCAGTCTGGCCAACTTGGCGAAACATGAAGAATACAACAGACAAACCAACCAACCAACTCAGTGACAACAAAACAGGTCTACCCTGGAGTCATACTCTAATTTTTTCTATTTTCCTCCCTTTCTGATCCTTTATCCCACTTTCTTTTTCTTCCTCTTCCTTCTCCCTCTTCTTTGTCAAATAGAGGATTGAGTTATTATCACTGATCCATATAAAGTCCCTCTCTCATTTATTTTAACTCCCAACCCCCTTTTTTATTCCCCGACTTCCCATGTGCAACCTTCCTAATATGTTTGATACGCATCTTTTTGTTTGTATGTATTTTTAGAAAATGTTTATTGTTTTTGTATGCAAAAAAAATTAATAAAAAAAAATGTTATTCTACTAATTTTTATAAGACATACATTTCCAGCTGGGTGCAGTGGCTCATGCCTGTAATCCCAGCACTTTGGGAGGCCAAGACAGGCAATCACCTGAGGTCAGGAGTTCAAGACCAGCCTGGCCAACATGGTGAAATCCCATCTCTACTAAAAATACAAAAATTAGCTGGGCATGGTGGGCACCCGTAATCCCAGCTACTCGGGAGGTTGAGGCAGGAGAATCGTTTGAACCCAGAAGGCGGAGGTTGCAGTGAGCCAACTCCATTATTGCACTCCAGCCTGGGCAACAAGAGTGAAACTCCATCTCAAAAAAAAAAAGACACACATTTCCTAATTTTTTAAATGTGCTTTTTAAATGTTTTCTGATCAAACTACTGTTTGTCTCTTGCTTTGTATCGTATAACAGAATGTCAGGGCCAGATTTCTATGTCAGGATATAATACTATCCTCATTCTTTTCAATGGCTTTGTCACTTGCTGTGTGACATTGGACTAGTTGTTTAACCTCTCTGAGACTTGGTGTACTTAATCTCTAAAATGGGGATTAAAAATGTACTGGCCTCAGAGAGCTGTTGTGAGGATTAAATGAGTTAATAGATGTAAAGCATCTTGTACAGTGTCTGACACATATTAAGTGCTGAAAAATGTTAGTCTCATTGCTGTGAATAGCCCCATGTCTGGCTGTACCATAATTTCTTTAACCAGTTCCATGCCTATGGTTACTTATGTGATATAATGTTTGCAAAGGTGGCCACAACAATTCCACCCTCCTTATGCACATGACTCCTTGCAGTATGATTTGATGTTTTTCTCATGAAGAGATGGAATCTATTTCTACTCTCCTTGAATCTGAGCTGGCCATATGACTGCCTTTGATTGATATAATACAGTGAAAATGACGCTATATCATTTCTAAGCCTAGATCTGAAGACATCTTGCTGCTTTTGTTTTCTTTCTTCTGGGGGGCCATCATGTAAGGGAGCCTGAGTTAGCTTACTGAAGAAGGAACATGGAGGAGAACCAAGGCACTCAAGCCAAGAACCCCAACCGCCAGACATGTCAATGAGGCCATAGAGTTCTAACCAGTTTGCTGACCTGTTCACTGACGGCAAATGTAACAGTAAGCCAGGAAAGACCACTTGGAGCAGAAAAGAGCTGTCCTGGCTGAGACATGTCCAAACTGCCTATCCACACAAATATAAAATATTGTTGTTTTAAACCACTATATTTTGGGGTGATTTTGTTAAGCAGCAATAGAAAGCTAATATACCCACACAAATATAAAATATTGTTGTTTTAAGCCACTATATTTTGGGGTGATTTTGTTAAGCAGCAATAGAAAGCTAATACACTTACGTTCTTAGTGCATGATTAAAACCTTTGCCTGTAATCCTAGCACTTTGGGAGGCCAAGTCAGGAGAATTGCTTGAGCCTAGGAGTTGAAGACCATCCCTGGCAACATAGCAAGACCCCATCTGTACAATAATAATAATAGTAATAAAAATACTACTAAATTAAAAATGAGCCAGGCATGTTGGTGCATGTCTGTAGTCCTAGCTACTCAGGAGGCTAAGGTGGGAGGATCGCTTAAGCACAGGAGTTCAAGGTTATAATGAGCTATGATCATGACACTGCACTCCAGCCTGGACAACAGAGCAAGATCTTGTCTCAAAAGAGAGAGAGAGAGAGAGTCGCTCTAATGGCCCAGGTTGAAATGCAAGCTCCATCTCCGGCATGTGACCTTGGGCATGGCCTGTGATCTCTGTGAACCTGAGTCTCTTCATCTGTACAGCGAGATACTTTTGGTTTCTACCTCATCAGCTTGACATAAGGATTAAGTGAGATGATGAACATTCAGTGTGTGGCACAGTGCAAGTACTCTCAACATCTTAACTCTTGCTTCTGCTGCTGTTGTTTGCAGAAAGACTAGCCTGAGAGGTGTGATGTGGGGGATCAGAGACAGTAAGAGTTAAGGATAAATGTTAAGGCCACAACTAGGTGAACACTCGGGATGGGAAGCCTCTTGAGACTGGAGACCTATATGAGGTTGGCCTGATAGATGGCAGGAGTTGGGTTTCAATTATGTCCTGTGTGAGTATGAGGGTTGTATATGTGTGCCCAGGTGAGCCCTCTGAATGAAGTCACAGATAGAGGCCAGAACTATGAAGAAGAATGAAGAACTAATGCTGTGAGAGAGGCTGAGATCAGAAAGGCATGAAGGCTAAGCGATGGGAAATATCCTCACTACACTCAGATGAAAACCCAGCTTCCTTATCATGACCTGAATGCCCTGCCCATCTCTCCCACCATATTTCTTTCTCTTCTTCCCTTTATTTGCAGTGCTTCAGCCACCATGGCCTCCTTCTTCAAACTTGTGATGCTCTTTCCTGCCTTGGGACATTTGCACTTACTGTTTCCTTCTCAAAGGGACCTTCTGAACCACTCAAGCTGAAGTTCTATACTTCACAGCTACTTATCTTTTCCTTTCGTAGCACTTATTGCTACCTGCAATTACTTTGTTTATGCATTTGTTTACCTGTGCATTACTTGCTTCTCACTTTAGAAGGTAAGCTCCACCAGTGAGCAACTGGTGTATGTCTTGCTCCTAACACATCCCCAGTACCTAGCACAGTGCCTGGCTCATAGCAAATGATGAATTGTTGTGAGTTAAACAAATGTGAATACAGTTGGGAAAAACAAAGTCACGAGAGCCAAAAAGATACGTTCGAGAGAAGGTAGAAGGGTATCATTTCCTGGAAGATGGCTTCCCAGAAACTTTGGGATTATCTTGTATAACCTCCTCAGTCCACAAGTGGGGAAATGGAGGCCCAGAGGCGAGGAATCGCCAGTTACAGGATACCGAGAGAAAAACTGTTGTGGGTTCCCAGGCAATTGGGATCAGATGTCACAAGCTGTCTAGCAGATGAAGTCCAGAGAAGGCCACAGCCACCTCCCTGAGGCCATCACTATAAGTCTGCAGCCACCACCAGCCCTAACCCCACGTGGGGAGGAGGTGCCTCTTTGGGAGCAGAGGTGCTAGTCAGCTGACAAACTGTGAAAGCAGGGCTGTGGAGGGTGGAGAGGCCCATTCCTGAGACAACCAGCTATTCTGAGACAGCTAGGGATAATGGTTGGTACTGAAATAACCTGGCTTCCTCACCCTCGTTCCAGTGCTCACACCTCTGTCCCACCAGAGGTGAGACTAACACTTGAACTCCTTTCAGCAACTCTTAGACGCTTCAGCTTTTAGCAGGGCCTGCAAAGGAGAGGTTGATCATCAGACGGAGCCCTGTCCACTGGGGGCTCACAGTCTGATGGAGGAGACAGACTGAGGTCCTCAGGTTACTAGACTGATAGTGCCTGGGTTGGAGGGAGTTAAACAGAGAGAAGACCCCTAGAGGAAAGGATCCCTGAATTAGTTCAATCGGCATACAGAAATTACCCAGTACATGAGGTGACAGTAAGAGAAGTAACTGCCAGTGTAAAGGGAAGGAGGCAACACAGCTAAGTTCCAGGAATTGTATGCAGTCTTAGTGGTGGAATCTTCCGGACTTTGAGACGAGAGTGGCAGAATAGGAGGCTGGAAAGGAGGGTTTGGCCAAATTATGGAGGACTTTGAATGTCAAGTGAAGAGTTTGGGCTATCTTTGGTGCATAAAGAGGTCCATGGGAGATTTTTGACCATGAGGAGACCATGATGAGCTCTGCATGGTAGAAAGCGCTTTGTGGCTGTTTTGGGGAGGTAGCTCGGGCAAGGAGAGCGGGGGTGGGAGGCAGATAGAAGGAAAAAAAACACTGTATTTTAGACGCACAGCTCTTGGCAGGACTCCTGTAGGAGGAAGGAATTGGGCCTTGGTCTCTTGAGAGCTAGTATCCTCACTTCCCAGACTCCTGCGCCATGCCCTTCCTAGGGTCCAACTTTCATTCACTTCTTCCGAACTCCAAGTTTGAACAGAAAGTGTTGCTGAAACCCTAATTTTAAACGAGGGGTCAGAGCAAAAGAGACTTCAGCTCCCAGAATGCTTGGCTCTACAGCTCTGCAGGTCGCGCATGGTTCTTTTCAAGAAAGGAGGGGCCAGCTGGGTGAAGTGCGGGAAACCTGGGTACCGCCATCTTAACTTGGGTCAAACCAACTGTTCACCTAGTGGGAGGTTCGTGTTCTCTCTGTTGTCACTTGTTAACACCATTGAAATAAAATGCGCTTAACTATTGCAAGTCTCCTTATTCTGCTTGGCGTTGGGAATTCCTTCCATTTTGCACCCTGGGCCAGAACTGAATCCCTAAGGCTACAATAGGACATCCCAGCATGGCCGCACTCAGAGAGATTCCTCTGGGGGCGGAGTCGGAAGCTGTCTCGCCCCGCCTCCTGGTAGGAGGGGGTTTCCGCTTCCGGCTGCAGCGGCTGCAGCCTCGCTCTGGTCCCTGCGGCTGGCGGCCGAGCCGTGTGTCTCCTCCTCCACCGCCGCCATATTGTCTGTGTGAGCAGAGGGGAGAGCGGCCACCGCCGCTGCCGCTTCCACCACAGGTAACTTGGGAGCCGCCAGATGAGGTCGTCGGAGGGTGGGGTGGGCCCAGGATAGGGCAGCGGAGCGTGGCCAACCCTCACGCTTCCAGCAGACTCCCGAGCGGCCCGTCGCCTTCCCCTGCCCCCACCTTCACACATAAACCAACCGAGGCCCCTGCAGCCCATCGGGGAGGCCCAGGGCCACCCCCCAGGGCGGAGGGCGAGGTTTGGGGGCAGAGGCCGATGTGAGGGTGGGAACCGGCTGCTGGAGTCCAGCTTATTGCAGAGGAGAGGGCTGGACTGGGTGGGGACTAGGGGACAACTTGGAGGAGGGGGTCGTCAGAGGGGGAAGGGAACTTGAGGGGTGGGGCCGCAGGGGGGTACTGGGGGAGGGTGCGGAGGGAGTGGTGCCTGCTGGGTAGTGTGCAGTGAACCCTCCCGCGGAACTGGGCAGCTGGAGTAGGGGCCTTCTTAGGGTCCCTCTGGGCGGGGCTGGGCTTCCCACCTGCAGAGTGGGTGCGAGGTGGAGAGAACCCCAGGCGGGGTTGCTGGGGAGAAAGGGGGAAGGGACCAAGACGTGGGGCAGAACGTCTGGAGTTGGGGTTAAGGACTAGTTAGGAGCCTGGATAGAAAAAGAGGTATGGAGAGAAAGCTTGGCTAAGAGTATATATGTTGGTGACCTTTTGAAAGAGTAGGACTTTTCAATTTTGTTTTTCGTTGTGTGTTTTTTGCAGTGTTGGAACATTGCTAGATTAAGCAGGTGATGGGTGGAGCTTCTGTAGTTTGTTTTGGGGAAGCAGAGTCAGGGTCAGGAGAAGTTGCATCTTGGCTATTGCTTTGTGTGGAGGAAAGAGTTCTGAAAAGGAGGTGGCAAATTATTTGGGAAGACTTGATTACTTTTCAGCTGTTTAATTCTACGAGAATGGGACATGGGGAGAGGAAATGAAAACTGAGAGGCTGGGCGTGGTGGCTCACGCCTGTAATCACAGCACTTTGGGAGGCCGAGGCGGGTGGATCACGAGGTCAGGAGTTCGAGACCAGCCTGACCAACACGGTGAAACCTCGTCTCTACTAAAAATGCAAATATCAGCCGGGCTTGGTGGTGAGTGCCTGTAATCCCAGCTACTCGGGAGGCTGAGGCAGGAGAATCGTTTGAACCTGGGAGGCGGAGGTGGCAGTGAGCTGAGATCCGCCACTGCACTCCAGCCTGGGCGACAGAGCGAGACTCCGCCTCAGAAAGAAAAGAAAAAAGAAAAGAAAACTAAGAAGGGAAGATTTTTCCAAGAATTGGAGACTTCATTCCATCTGAGGAGTGCAGTATAGGCCCAGTGGTTAAAAACCAGACTGCCTAGGTTCTCAAATATCAGGGCCATTGCTACTTAGCTGTGTGACCTAAACTCTCTAAGCCTCAGTTTTCCCGTCTGTAAAAGGGGGATGATGGTATTTTCTAGCTTGTGAGTTTATGAAGAAGAGTAAATAAGACAATTTGTGTCAAGTGCTTACTTCAGTGTCTGGCAGGTAGTAAGTGTAGTAAGTAGCTTTTACCTGTCACTGTAAAGGAACTAGCTGGTATATTTGGGGCTCTTCTGTTCTAAGTAAAATTTACAGTCAAGAATTTGACTGTAGACAGGGCTTTAGAGTATTATCTTTGTAATTGTTGTAGGGTTTTGTTGTAAGTCATTTGGCTTTACTGGTTTGGTGGACCTGGGGCTGAAAGTCCAGTACCAGTGCTAGTTCTCCTCCGTGATATTCTCAAAAGTTCACCCGCAGTCTTAGCAGGGCATGTTTTTGTCCTTCTGTGACTTTGAAATACTTGGCTTTGGTTTGCTATTGGGGGAGGGTGTATGACTTGAAGAAAGAATGCAAGATTGGAAATTTGCTTAGATTGATTAATCAACTGATTATAAAGTTAGGTCCCCGTGAGGTGACTTTTCTTTAAAAAAAAAAAAAAAATGCCTAGTTATGTACTCTTGTGGAATACAGAGAAGAGAAATACACATTTAAGGAGGAGCATGGGTTAGTTTCTAAGTAGTTATGGGTGAAGTGCCTTGCAATTTGAGGATGAAACAGGTGGCAACTCCCTTTCCATACTGCGCGTTTAGTTCCTTTGCCTACTCACTCATCCAGAGTGAGTCCTTGTTTTTACTATTGTCTCTATGTCTGAACGTACATCTTTGTGCCACATAAGTAAAGACATATGTATGTATGTATATATACTTCACATAAGTAAAATATATACATCTTTACTTCACACTCTGTTAAAGAAAGGGGTGATTTTCTTTAGGAAGTGAGTTTAAACCCTTCCATAGGACTTGGATTTGTAGTAGACAGAATTACATCTCCCCCTTCCCAAGATGTCAATACCTTGATCCCCAGAATCTAACTATCCTATGTTACATGGCAAAAGGAACTTGGCAAGTGTAATTAAGGTTAAGAATCTTAAAATAGAAAAATTATCCTGGATTTTCTGGTGGGCCGAATCTAATCACATGAGTCCTTAAAAGCAGAGAACTTTCTCCAACTGGCCTCAGAGAAATGGGCAGAAAAGGAAATCAGAGATTTGAATCATGAGAA